>NC_092333.1:312660000-317460000 GCF_046630445.1 Rutidosis leptorrhynchoides | reverse complement strand
AAGTCGGATCATACCCAATAACAAGCTTACCAACACCTTATACGTATTTGATCTTAACGATTGGATCATTAAACAAATACGCGACACTTAGATTTTAGAAAATCGGGTTTCTAAAATATTATCACTTGAGATAAATTATTTGGATAATTTATATATAATTGTTTATGGGTTTAAATAATTATATTGTGTTATATTTTATAAAAGGTTTTATAAAATATATAAGTAACAAAATAATACATAAGTTTATAACAAGTTTATAAACTTTTATAAACTTACAAGTATTATTATTAAACATTATAAGTGTGCAGATTTTGGGACTCCAAGGAGACACCCCATGCTTATTTTGGTTACTTTAAAGTTGACACAACTCCTAAGGAACATGCCTAACTAGTTTACCAAGGCTTCACTCAAGTGATACATAAAAATACACAAAAATAGCAAGTGAAATTCAGCTCCTTTTGCTGAATTCTGGCTGATTTTTCTGCTGTCCAAGAGGGAGTTCTTGAGCTTATTTGGAAGCTTATTTTCAAGTGTCAAAAATCCTAACCATTGTACAAGGTGTTGGTGTCAAGTTTGGGGTATAATCTCTTGAGGTTTCATCACTTTGAGGCTTGCATTCATCATCATCTTCATCATCATCTTGCAACTTTGAAAACAACCCTCAACTAGCTTGAGGAGGTATAATCTCTAAACCCACTCTTAGTTTGTAAGTATGTTTCACACCTTG
The DNA here is from genome assembly GCF_046630445.1 of Rutidosis leptorrhynchoides. NCBI lineage: Eukaryota > Viridiplantae > Streptophyta > Magnoliopsida > Asterales > Asteraceae > Rutidosis > Rutidosis leptorrhynchoides. The sequence goes on along the minus strand of NC_092333.1, from coordinate 317,459,273 downwards.
ATCCTATTTGGGATTTAACTTTAAATGGTTAAAGATTTACAAGTTTTAAAATGGAAATTTATACGCTTCCGCAAATCTTATTTCTTGAATGATTATAAGTATTATGAAACTTGTTAAATCCCAACAAAAGGATCCTTGGATGGCTTGAAAGTTCTTGAAGCAGAATCATGATACGAAAACAATTTCAAGTAAGATTTCCACTCGAAATAAGATTGTTATAGTTATAGAAATTGAATTAAAGTTTGAATATGATTATTACCTTGTATTAGAAAGATAACCTACTGTAAGTAACAAAGGTTTCTTGATCTTGGATGATTACTTGGAATGGATTTAGAAAACTTGGAAGTAAACTTGCAATCTTGGAAGTATTTTTGATTTTATGAAACTAGAACTTTTGGAATTTATGAAGAACACTTAGAACTTGAAGATAGAACTTGAGAGAGATCAATTAGATGAATAAAATTGAAGAATGAAAGTGTTTATAGGTGTTTTTGGTCGTTGGTGTATGGATTAGATATAAAGGATATGTAATTTTGTTTTCATGTAAATAAGTCATGAATGATTACTCATATTTTTGTAATTTTATGAGATATTTCATGCTAGTTGCCAAATGATGGTTCCCACATGTGTTAGGTGACTCACATGGGCTGCTAAGAGCTGATCATTGGAGTGTATATACCAATAGTACATACATCTAAAAGCTGTGTATTGTACGAGTACGAATACGGGTGCATACGAGTAGAATTGTTGATGAAACTGAACGAGGATGTAATTGTAAGCATTTTTGTTAAGTAGAAGTATTTTGATAAGTGTCTTGAAGTCTTTCAAAAGTGTATGAATACATATTAAAACACTACATGTATATACATTTTAACTGAGTCGTTAAGTCATCGTTAGTCGTTACATGTAAATGTTGTTTTGAAACCTTTAGGTTAACGATCTTGTTGAATGTTGTTAACCCATTGTTTATTATAACAAATGAGATGTTAAATTGTTATATTATCATGATATTATGATATATAATATATCTTAGTATGATATATATACAGTTAATTGCCGTTACAACGATAATCGTTACATATATGTCTCGTTTCGAAATCATTAAGTTAGTAGTCTTATTTTTACATATGTATTTCATTGTTAATACACTTAATAATATATTTACTTATCATTTAACATAATTAACCAAGCGTATCAATATCTTAATATGATTCATATGTACCTAGTAAGACGTTGTTATAACGATAATCGTTATATATATCGTTTTCGAGTTTCTTAAATTAATAGTCTCATTTTTATGTATATAACTCATTGTTAAAATACCTAATTAGATACATACTTATAATAAAATCATGTTAACTATATATATAACCATATATATGTCATCGTATAGTTTTTACAAGTTTTAACGTTCGTGAATCACCGGTCAACTTGGGTGGTCAATTGTCTATATGAAACCTATTTCAATTAATCAAGTCTTAACAAGTTTGATTGCTTAACATGTTGGAAACACTTAATCATGTAAATAACAATTTCATTTAATATATATATAAAAATGGAAAAGTTCGAGTCACTACAGTACCTACCCGTTAAATAAATTTCGTCCCGAAATTTTAAGTAGTTGGAGGTGTTGACGTATCTTCTGGAAATAAATGCGGGTATTTCTTCTTCATCTAATCTTCATGCTCCCAGGTGAACTCGGGTCCTCTACGAGCATTCCATCGAACCTTAACAATCGGTATCTTGTTTTGTTTAACTCTCTTAACCTCACGATCCATTATTTCGGCGGGTTCTTCAATGAATTGAAGTTTTTCATTGATTTGGATTTCGTCCAACGGAATAGTGAGATCTTCTTTAGCAAAACATTTCTTCAAATTTGAGACGTGGAAAGTGTTATGTACAGCCGCGAGTTATTGAGGTAGCTCCAGTTGGTAAGCTACTGGTCCGACACGATCTATAATCTTGAATGGTCCAATGTACCTTGGATTTAGTTTCCCCCGTTTACCAAATCGAACAACGCCTTTCCAAGGTGAAACCTTAAGCATGACCATTTCTCCAATTTCAAAATCTATATCTTTTCTTTTACTGTCCGCGTAGCTCTTTTGTCGACTCTGGGCGGTTTTCAATCTTTGTTGAATTTCGATGATTTTCTCGGTAGTTTCTTGTATTATCTCTGGACCCGTAATCTGTCTATCCCCCACTTCACTCCAACAAATCTGAGACCTGCACTTTCTACCATAAAGTGCTTCAAACGGCACCATCTCAATGCTTGAATGGTAGCTGTTGTTGTAGGAAAATTCTGCTAACGGTAGATGTCGATCCCAACTGTTTCCGAAATCAATAACACAAGCTCGTAGCATCTCTTCAAGCGTTTGTATCATCCTTTCACTCTGTCCATCAGTTTGTGGATGATAGGCAGTACTCATGTCTAGACGAGTTCCCAATGCTTGCTGTAATGTCTGCCAGAATCTTGAAATAAATCTGCCATCCCTATCAGAGATAATAGAGATTGGTATTCCATGTCTGGAGACGACTTCCTTCAAATACAGTCGTGCTAACTTCTCCATCTTGTCATCTTCTATTATTGGCAGAAAGTGTGCTGACTTGGTGAGACGATCAACTATTACCCAAATAGTATCATAACCACTTGCAGTCCTTGGCAATTTAGTAATGAAATCCATGGTAATGTTTTCCCATTTCCATTCCGGGATTTCGGGTTGTTGAAATAGACCTGATGGTTTCTGATGCTCAGCTTTGACCTTAGAACACGTCAAACATTCTCCTACGTATTTAGCAACATCGGCTTTCATACCCGGCCACCAAAAATATTTTTTGAGATCCTTGTACATCTTCCCCGTTCCAGGATGTATTAAGTATCTGGTTTTATGAGCTTCTCTAAGTACCATTTCTCTCATATCTCCAAATTTTGGTACCCAAATCCTTTCAGCCCTATACCGGGTTCCGTCTTCCCGAATATTAAGATGCTTCTCCGATCCTTTGGGTATTTCATCCTTTAAATTTCCCTCTTTTAAAACTCCTTGTTGCGCCTCCTTTATTTGAGTAGTAAGGTTATTGTGAATCATTATATTCATAGATTTTACTCGAATGGGTTCTCTGTCCTTCCTGCTCAAAGCGTCGGCTACCACATTTTCCTTCCCCGGGTGGTAACGAATCTCAAAGTCGTAATCATTCAACAATTCAATCCACCTACGCTGCCTCATATTCAGTTGTTTCTGATTAAATATGTGTTGAAGACTTTTGTGGTCGGTATATATAATACTTTTGACCCCATATAAGCAGTGCCTCCAAGTCTTTAATGCAAAAACAACCGCGCCTAATTCCAAATCATGCGTCGTATAATTTTGCTCGTGAATCTTCAATTGTCTAGACGCATAAGCAATCACCTTCGTCTGTTGCATTAATACACAACCGAGACCTTGCTTTGATGCATCACAATAAATCACAAAATCATCATTCCCTTCAGGCAATGACAATATAGGTGCCGTAGTTAGCTTTTTCTTCAATAATTGAAACGCCTTCCCTTGTTCATCCTTCCATTCAAATCTCTTCCCTTTATGCATTAATGCAGTCAAGGGTTTTGCTATTTTGGAGAAATCTTGGATGAATCTTCTGTAGTAACCAGCCAATCCTAAAAATTGACGTATATGCTTCGGAGTTTTTGGGGTTTCCCACTTTTCAACGGTTTCGATCTTTGCCGGGTCCACCTGGATACCTTCTTTGTTCACTATGTGACCGAGGAATTGAACTTCTTCCAACCAAAATGCACACTTTGAAAACTTAGCGTACAGTTTTTCTTTCCTCAATACTTCTAGCACTTTTCTCAACTGTTCTTCGTGCTCTTGATCATTCTTTGAGTAAATAAGTATGTCATCGATGAAAACAATGACAAACTTGTCAAGATATGGCCCACACACTCGGTTCATAAGGTCCATGAACACAGCTGGTGCGTTAGTCAATCCAAACGGCATAAGGGGTTAAACTCGTAATGACCATAACGCGTCCTAAAAGCAGTTTTTGGAATATCATCCTCCTTTACTCGCATTTGATGATATCCAGAACGTAAATCGATCTTCGAATAAACCGACGAGCCTTGTAGTTGATCAAATAAGTCGTCAATTCTCGGCAGTGGATAACGATTTTTGATGGTAAGTTTGTTCAACTCTCTGTAGTCAATACACAACCTAAATGTACCATCCTTCTTCTTGACAAACAAAATAGGAGCTCCCCATGGTGATGTGCTTGGTCGAATGAAACCACGTTCAAATAGTTCTTGCAGTTGGCTTTGCAGTTCTTTCATCTCACCGGGTGCGAGTCTATAAGGAGCACGAGCTATTGGTGCAGCTCCTGGTACAAGATCTATTTAAAATTCAACAGATCGATGTGGAGGTAGTCCCGGTAATTCTTTCGGAAATACATCGGGAAATTCTTTTGCGACGGGAACATCATTGATGCTCTTTTCTTCAGTTTGTACTTTCTCGACGTGTGTTAGAACAGCATAGCAACCTTTTCTTATTAGTTTTTGTGCCTTCAAATTACTAATAAGATGTAGCTTCATGTTGCCCTTTTCTCGGTACACCATTAAGGGTTCTCCTTCTTCTCGTACAATGCGAATTGCATTTTTATAACATACGATCTCTGCTTTCACCTTCTTCATCCAGTCCATGCCAACTATTACATCAAAACTCCCTAACTCTACTGGTATCAAATCAATCTTAAATATTTCGCTACCCAGTTTAATTTCTCGATTTCGGCATATATTATCTGCTGAAATTAATTTACCGTTTGCTAATTTGAGTAAAAATTTACTATCCAACGGCGTCAATGGACAACTTAATTTAGCACAAAAATCTCTACTCATATAGCTTCTATCCGCACCCGAATCAAATAAAACGTAAGCAGATTTATTGTCAATAAGAAACGTACCCGTAACAAGCTCCGGGTCTTCCTGTGCCTCTGTCGCATTAATATTGAAAACTCTTCCGCGGCCTTGTCCATTCGTGTTCTCCTGGTTCAGGCAATTTCTAATAATGTGGCCCTGTTTTCCACATTTATAACAAACTACATTGGCATAACTTGCTCCGACACTACTTGCTCTGCCATTACTCATTCCGACACCATTTGTTCCTTTCGTTCTGTTAACCCCTGGTCCGTAGACCTCACACTTCGCCGCGCTATGACCATTTCTTTTACATTTGTTGCAAAATTTGGTGCAGAACCCCGAGTGATACTTTTCACACCTTTGGCATAGCTGCTTCTGATTGTTGTTGTTGTTGCGGTTGTTATTGTTGTTGGGATGATTGTTGTAGTTGCTGTTGTTGGTGTTGTTGTTATTGTTGTTGTTGTTGTTGTTGTTGGGCCGTTTGTTGTAGTTGCGATTGATGTTGCGATTGTTGGGATAATTGTTGCGATTATTATTGTAATTGCTGTTGTTGTTGTATTGGTGATTCTTATCACCGTTTTCCTCCCACTTTCTTTTGACTTGCTTCACATTGGCCTATTCAGCCGTCTGTTCTTTAATTCTTTCCTCAATCTGGTTCACTAGTTTGTGAGCCATTCTACATGCCTGTTGTATGGAGGCGGGCTCGTGTGAACTTATATCTTCTTGGATTCTTTCCGGTAATCCTTTCACAAACGCGTCGATCTTCTCTTCCTCATCTTCGAACGCTCCCGGACACAATAGGCACAATTCTGTGAATCGTCTTTCGTACGTGGTAATATCAAATCCTTGGGTTCGTAAGCCTCTAAGTTTTGTCTTGAGCTTATTGACCTCGGTTCTGGGACGGTACTTCTCGTTCATCAAGTACTTGAATGCTGACCACGGTAGTGCGAACGCATCATCTTGTCCCACTTGCTCTAGATAGGTATTCCACCATGTTAACCAGAACCTGTGAAGGTATGCGTAGCGTACTTCACTTTGTCCTCTTCAGTACACTTACTTATGGCAAACACTGATTCGACCTTCTCGGTCCACCGTTTCAATCCGATCGGTCCTTCGGTTCCATCAAATTCCAAAAGGTTTGCAGGCAGTGAATTCTTTTTAGGTGCATCCTACACGATTTTCTGTACTGCTAGATCCAAGGTTATTGTTGGTATGTAGCGCAGCCTGTACTGCGGCTATGTTTGAAGCAAGAAAGGCACAAAATTCCTCTTCATTCATATTCACGGTGTGTCGAGTAGTCGGTGCCATTTCCTTCAAAATAGTCAAATGGAACAAGTTAATCATACAGAATATTAAGAGTAGTTAATAGTATTTCGTAGCATAATATGAACTCATTTATAAAAGCTTTTTCTTCATATTAGCGTTTTATAAGTTTAAATTCGGGTAGTACCTACCCGTTAAGTTCATACTTAGTAGCTAATATACAATTCAACTACTACAATTCTATATGAAAAACTGATTATAATAATATTTCGCGTTCAAACTTTTATACAATATTTTACAAACTTACAATACCGCTTATTTTACATAAAGCATAAAATATAGCACACAATAACTTTGATACAAGATAGTTGTGAAGATAATTCTAGCTAGTACACAAGTCGTTCAGCAAAGGCAATAAAGACACGTAATTCATACGTCCAGAAACAAGTCATGCATTCTGGTTTTACTAGGACTACTTCCCATCCTTGGTCTTGTGGAACATAACCGTTATGGCCGTTGATAATGAAATGTCCCGTTCTTATTGATTAAAAACGTTCCATATTAATTGATTTCGTTGCGAGGTTTTGACCTCTATATGGGACGTTTTTCAAAGACTGCATTCATTTTAAAACAAACCATAACCTTTATTTCATCAATAAAGGTTTAAAAAGCTTTACGTAGATTATCAAATAATGATAATCTAAAATATCCTGTTTACACACGACCATTACATAATGGTTTACAATACAAATATGTTACAACAAAATAAGTTTCTTGAATGCAGTTTTTACACAATATCATACAAACATGGACTCCAAATCTCGTCCTTATTTAAGTATGCGACAGCGGAAGCTCTTAATAATCACCTGAGAATAAACATGCTTAAAACGTCAACAAAAATGTTGGTGAGTTATAGGTTTAACCTATATATATCAAATCATAATAATAGACCACAAGATTTCATATTTCAATACACATCCCATACATAGAGATAAAAGTCATTCATATGGTGAACACCTGGTAACCGACATTAACAAGATGCATATATAAGAATATCCCCATCATTCCGGGACACCCTTCGGATATGATATAAATTTCGAAGTACTAAAGCATCCGGTACTTTGGATGGGGCTTGTTGGGCCCGATAGATCTATCTTTAGGATTCGCGTCAATTAGGGTGTCTGTTCCCTAATTCTTAGATTAACAGACTTAATAAAAAGGGGCATATTCGATTTCGATAATTCAACCATAGAATGTAGTTTCACGTACTTGTGTCTATTTTGTAAATCATTTATAAAACCTGCATGTATTCTCATCCCAAAAATATTAGATTTTAAAAGTGGGACTATAACTCACTTTCACAGATTTTTACTTCGTCGGGAAGTAAGACTTGGCCACTGGTTGATTCACGAACCTATAACAATATATACATATATATCAAAGTATGTTCAAAATATATTTACAACACTTTTAATATATTTTGATGTTTTAAGTTTATTAAGTCAGCTGTCCTCGTTAGTAACCTACAACTAGTTGTCCACAGTTAGATGTACAGAAATAAATCGGTAAATATTTTCTTGAATCAATCCACGACCCAGTGTATACGTATCTCAGTATTGATCACAACTCAAACTATATATATTTTGGAATCAACCTCAACCCTGTATAGCTAACTCCAACATTCACATATAGAGTGTCTATGGTTGTTCCGAAATATATATAGATGTGTCGACATGATAGGTCGAAACATTGTATACGTGTCTATGGTATCTCAAGATTACATAATATACAATACAAGTTGATTAAATTATGGTTGGAATAGATTTGTTACCAATTTTTACGTAGCTAAAATGAGAAAAATTATTCAATCTTGTTTTACCCATAACTTCTTCATTTTAAATCCGTTTTGAGTGAATCAAATTGCTATGGTTTCATATTGAACTCTATTTTATGAATCTAAACAGAAAAGTATAGGTTTATAGTCAGAAAAATAAGTTACAAGTCGTTTTTGTAAAGGTAGTCATTTCAGTCGAAAGAACGACGTCTAGATGACCATTTTAGAAAACATACTTCCACTTTGAGTTTAACCATAATTTTTGGATATAGTTTCATGTTCATATTAAAAATCATTTTCTCAGAATAACAACTTTTAAATCAAAGTTTATCATAGTTTTTAATTAACTAACCCAAAACAGCCCGCGGTGTTACTACGACGGCGTAAATCCGATTTTACGGTGTTTTTCGTGTTTCCAGGTTTTAAATCATTAAGTTAGCATATCATATAGATATAGAACATGTGTTTAGTTGATTTTAAAAGTCAAGTTAGAAGGATTAACTTTTGTTTGCGAACAAGTTTAGAATTAACTAAACTATGTTCTAGTGATTACAAGTTTAAACCTTCGAATAAGATAGCTTTATATGTATGAATCGAATGATGTTATGAACATCATTACTACCTTAAGTTCCTTGGATAAACCTACTGGAAGAGAGAAAAATGGATCTAGCTTCAATGGATCCTTGGATGGCTCGAAGTTCTTGAAGCAAAATCATGACACGAAAACAAGTTCAAGTAAGATCATCACTTGAAATAAGATTGTTATAGTTATAGAAATTGAACCAAAGTTTGAATATGATTATTACCTTGTATTAGAATGATAACCTACTGTAAGAAACAAAGATTTCTTGAGGTTGGATGATCACCTTACAAGATTGGAAGTGAGCTAGCAAACTTGAAAGTATTCTTGATTTTATGAAACTAGAACTTTTGGAATTTATGAAGAACACTTAGAACTTGAAGATAGAACTTGAGAGAGATCAATTAGATGAAGAAAATTGAAGAATGAAAGTGTTTGTAGGTGTTTTTGGTCGTTGGTGTATGGATTAGATATAAAGGATATGTAATTTTGTTTTCATGTAAATAAGTCATGAATGATTACTCATATTTTTGTAATTTTATGAGATATTTCATGCTAGTTGCCAAATGATGGTTCCCACATGTGTTAGGTGACTCACATGGGCTGCTAAGAGCTGATCATTGGAGTGTATATACCAATAGTACATACATCTAAAAGCTGTGTATTGTACGAGTACGAATACGGGTGCATACGAGTAGAATTGTTGATGAAACTGAACGAGGATGTAATTGTAAGCATTTTTGTTAAGTAGAAGTATTTTGATAAGTGTCTTGAAGTCTTTCAAAAGTGTATGAATACATATTAAAACACTACATGTATATACATTTTAACTGAGTCGTTAAGTCATCGTTAGTCGTTACATGTAAATGTTGTTTTAAAACCTTTAGGTTAACGATCTTGTTAAATGTTGTTAACCCAATGTTTATAATATCAAAAGAGATTTTAAATTATTATATTATCATGATATTATGATGTACGAATATCTCTTAATATGATATATATACATTAAATGTCGTTACAACGATAATCGTTACATATATGTCTCGTTTCAAAATCATTAAGTTAGTAGTCTTGTTTTTACATATGTAGTTCATTGTTAATATACTTAATGATATGTTTACTTATCATAATATCATGTTAACTATATATATAACCATATATATGTCATCATATAGTTTTTACAAGTTTTAACGTTCGTGAATCACCGGTCAACTTGGGTGGTCAATTGTCTATATGAAACCTATTTCAATTAATCAAGTCTTAACAAGTTTGATTGCTTAACATGTTGGAAACATTTAATCATGTAAATATCAATCTCAATTAATATATATAAACATGGAAAAGTTCGGGTCACTACAGTTGAAATGTCCCGTTCTTATTGATTAAAAACGTTCCATATTAATTGATTTCGTTGCGAGGTTTTGACCTCTATATGAGACGTTTTTCAAAGACTGCATTCATTTTTAAAACAAACCATAACCTTTATTTCATAAATAAAGGTTTAAAAAGTTTTACGTAGATTATCAAATAATGATAATCTAAAATATCCTGTTTACACACGACCATTACATAATGGTTTACAATACAAATATGTTACATCAAAATCAGTTTCTTGAATGCAGTTTTTACACAATATCATACAAACATGGACTCCAAATCTTGTCCTTATTTTAGTATGCAACAGCGGAAGCTCTTAATATTCACCTGAGAATAAACATGCTTTAAACGTCAACAAAAATGTTGGTGAGTTATAGGTTTAACCTATATATATCAAATCGTAACAATAGACCACAAGATTTCATATTTCAATACACATCCCATACATAGAGATAAAAATCATTCATATGGTGAACACCTGGTAACCGACATTAACAAGATGCATATATAAGAATATCCCCATCATTCCGGGACACCCTTCGGATATGATATAAATTTCGAAGTACTAAAGCATCCGGTACTTTGGATGGGGTTTGTTAGACCCAATAGATCTATCTTTAGGATTCGCGTCAATTAGGGTGTCTGTTCCCTAATTCTTAGATTACCAGACTTAATAAAAAGGGGCATATTCGATTTCGATAATTCAACCATAGAATGTAGTTTCACGTACTTGTGTCTATTTTGTAAATCATTTATAAAACCTGCATGTATTCTCATCCCAAAAATATTAGATTTTAAAAGTGGGACTATAACTCACTTTCACAGATTTTTACTTCGTCGGGAAGTAAGACTTGGCCACTGGTTGATTCACGAACCTATAACAATATATACATATATATATCAAAGTATGTTCAAAATATATTTACAACACTTTTAATATATTTTGATGTTTTAAGTTTATTAAGTCAGCTGTCCTCGTTAGTAACCTACAACTAGTTGTCCACAGTTAGATGTACAGAAATAAATCGATAAATATTATCTTGAATCAATCCACGACCCAGTGTATACGTATCTCAGTATTGATCACAACTCAAACTATATATATTTTGGAATCAACCTCAACCCTGTATAGCTAACTCCAACATTCACATATAGAGTGTCTATGGTTGTTCCGAAATATATATAGATGTGTCGACATGATAGGTCGAAACATTGTATACGTGTCTATGGTATCTCAAGATTACATAATATACAATACAAGTTGATTAAGTTATGGTTGGAATAGATTTGTTACCAATTTTCACGTAGCTAAAATGAGAAAAATTATCCAATCTTGTTTTACCCATAACTTCTTCATTTTAAATCCGTTTTGAGTGAATCAAATTGCTATGGTTTCATATTGAACTCTATTTTATGAATCTAAACAGAAAAGTATAGGTTTATAGTCGGAAAAATAAGTTACAAGTCATTTTTGTAAAGGTAGTCATTTCAGTCGAAAGAACGACGTCTAGATGACCATTTTAGAAAACATACTTCCACTTTGAGTTTAACCATAATTTTTGGATATAGTTTCATGTTCATAATAAAAATCATTTTCTCAGAATAACAACTTTTAAATCAAAGTTTATCATAGTTTTTAATTAACTAACCCAAAACAGCCCGCGGTGTTACTACGACGGCGTAAATCCGGTTTTACGGTGTTTTTCGTGTTTCCAGGTTTTAAATCATTAAGTTAGCATATCATATAGATATATAACATGTGTTTAGTTGATTTTAAATGTCAAGTTAGAAGGATTAACTTTTGTTTGCGAACAAGTTTAGAATTAACTAAACTATGTTCTAGTGATTACAAGTTTAAACCTTCGAATAAGATAGTTTTATATGTATGAATCGAATGATGTTATGAACATCATTACTAACATAAGTTCCTTGGATGAACCTACTGGAAAAGAGAAAAATGGATCTAGCTTCAATGGATCCTTGGATGGCTCAAAGTTCTTGAAGCAAAATCATGACACGAAAACAAGTTCAAGTAAGATCATCGCTTGAAATAAGATTGTTATAGTTATAGAAATTGAACCAAAGTTTGAATATGATTATTACCTTGTATTAGAATGATAACCTACTGTAAGAAACAAAGATTTCATGAGGTTGGATGATCACCTTACAAGATTGGAAGTGAGCTAGCAAACTTGAAAGTATTCTTGATTTTATGAAACTAGAACTTTTGGAATTTATGAAGAACACTTAGAACTTGAAGATAGAACTTGAGAGAGATCAATTAGATGAATAAAATTGAAGAATGAAAGTGTTTGTAGGTGTTTTTGGTCGTTGGTGTATGGATTAGATATAAAAGATATGTAATTTTGTTTTCATGTAAATAAGTCATGAATGATTACTCATATTTTTGTAATTTTATGAGATATTTCATGCTAGTTGCCAAATGATGGTTCCCACATGTGTTAGGTGACTCACATGGGCTGCTAAGAGCTGATCATTGGAGTGTATATACCAATAGTACATACATCTAAAAGCTGTGTATTGTACGAGTACGAATACGGGTGCATACGAGTAGAATTGTTGATGAAACTGAACGAGGATGTAATTGTAAGCATTTTTGTTAAGTAGAAGTATTTTGATAAGTGTATTGAAGTCTTTCAAAAGTGTATAAATACATATTAAAACACTACATGTATATACATTTTAACTGAGTCGTTAAGTCATCGTTAGTCGTTACATGTAAGTGTTGTTTTGAAACCTTTAGGTTAACGATCTTGTTAAATGTTGTTAACCCAATGTTTATAATATCAAATGAGATTTTAAATTATTATATTATCATGATATTATGATATATAATATATCTTAGTATGATATATATACAGTTAAATGTCGTTACAACGATAATCGTTACATATATGTCTCGTTTCGAAATCATTAAGTTAGTAGTCTTATTTTTACATATGTATTTCATTGTTAATACACTCAATAATATATTTACTTATCATTTAACATAATTAACCAAGTGTATCAATATCTTAATATGATTCATATGTACCTAGTAAGACGTTGTTATAACGATAATCGTTATATATATCGTTTTCGAGTTTCTTAAATTAATAGTCTCATTTTTATGTATATAACTCATTGTTAAAATACCTAATGAGATACATACTTATAATTAAATCATGTTAACTATATATATAACCATATATCTGTCATTGTATAGTTTTTACAAGTTTTAACGTTCGTGAATCACCGGTCAACTTGGGTGGTCAATTGTCTATATGAAACATATTTCAATTAATCAAGTCTTAATAAGTTTGATTGCTTAACATGTGGGAAGCATTTAATCATGTAAATATCAATCTCAATTAATATATATAAACATGGAAAAGTTCGGGTCACTACAGTACCTGCCCGTTAAATAAATTTCGTCCCAAAATTTTAAGCTGTTGAAGGTGTTGACGAATCTTCTGGAAATAGATGCGGGTATTTCTTCTTCATCTGATCTTCACGCTCCCAGGTGAACTCGGGTCCTCTACGAGCATTCCATCGAACCTTAACAATTGGTATCTTGTTTTGCTTAAGTCTTTTAACCTCACGATCCATTATTTCGACGGGTTCTTCGATGAATTGAAGTTTTTCGTTGATTTGGATTTCATTTAACGGAATAGTGAGATCTTCTTTAGCAAAACATTTCTTCAAATTCGAGACGTGGAAAGTGTTATGTACAGCCGCGAGTTGTTGAGGTAACTCAAGTCGGTAAGCTACTGGTCCGACACGATCAATAATCTTGAATGGTCCAATGTACCTTGGATTTAATTTCCCTCGTTTACCAAATCGAACAACGCCTTTCCAAGGTGCAACTTTAAGCATGACCTTCTCTCCAATTTCAAATTCTATATCTTTTCTTTTAATGTCAGCGTAGCTCTTTTGTCGACTTTGGGCGGTTTTCAACCGTTGTTGAATTTGGATGATCTTCTCGGTAGTTTCTTGTATAATCTCCGGACCCGTAATCTGTCTATCCCCCACTTCACTCCAACAAATCGGAGACCTGCACTTTCTACCATAAAGTGCTTCAAACGGTGCCATCTCAATGCTTGAATGGTAGCTGTTGTTGTAGGAAAATTCTGCTAATGGTAGATGTCGATCCCAACTGTTTCCGAAATCAATAACACATGCTCGTAGCATGTCTTCAAGCGTTTGTATCGTCCTTTCGCTCTGCCCATCAGTTTGTGGATGATAGGCAGTACTCATGTCTAGACGAGTTCCTAATGCTTGCTGTAATGTCTGCCAGAATCTTGAAATAAATCTGCCATCCCTATCAGAGATAATAGAGATTGGTATTCCATGTCTGGAGACGACTTCCTTCAAATACAGTCGTGCTAACTTCTCCATCTTGTCATCTTCTCTTATTGGTAGGAAGTGTGCTGATTTGGTGAGACGATCAACTATTACCCAAATAGTATCAAAACCACTTGCAGTCCTTGGCAATTTAGTGATGAAATCCATGGTAATGTTTTCCCATTTCCATTCCGGGATTTCAGGTTGTTGAAGTAGACCTGATGGTTTCTGATGCTCAGCTTTGACCTTAGAACACGTCAAACATTCTCCTACGTATTTAGCAACATCGGCTTTCATACCCGGCCACCAAAAATGTTTCTTGAGATCCTTGTACATCTTCCCCGTTCCAGGATGTATTGAGTATCTGGTTTTATGAGCTTCTCTAAGTACCATTTCTCTCATATCTCCAAATTTTGGTACCCAAATCCTTTCAGCCCTATACCGGGTTCCGTCTTCCCGAATATTAAGATGCTTCTCCGATCCTTTGGGTATTTCATCCTTTAAATTTCCCTCTTTTAAAACTCCTTGTTGCGCCTCCTTTATTTGAGTAGTAATGTTATTATGAATCATTATATTCATAGATTTTACTCGAATGGGTTCTCCGTCCTTCCTGCTCAAGGCATCGGCTACCACATTTGCCTTCCCCGGGTGGTAACGAATCTCAAAGTCGTAATCATTCAATAATTCAATCCACCTACGCTGCCTCATATTCAGTTGTTTCTGATTAAATATGTGTTGAAGACTTTTGTGGTCGGTATATATAATACTTTTGAGCCCATATAAGTAGTGCCTCCAAGTCTTTAATGCAAAAACAACCGCGCCTAATTCCAAATCATGCGTCGTATAATTTTGTTCGTGAATCTTCAATTGTCTAGACGCATAAGCAATCACCTTCGTTCGTTGCATTAATACACAACCGAGACCTTGCTTTGATGCATCACAATAAATCACAAAATCATCATTCCCTTCAGGCAATGACAATATAGGTGCCGTAGTTAGCTTTTTCTTCAATAACTGAAACGCTTTCTCTTGTTCATCATTCCATTCAAATTTCTTCCCTTTATGCGTTAATGCAGTCAAGGGTTTTGCTATTCTGGAAAAGTCTTGGATGAACCTTCTGTAGTAACCAGCTAGTCCTAAAAACTGGCGTATGTGTTTCGGAGTTTTCGGGGTTTCCCATTTTTCAACAGTTTCTATCTTTGCCGGATCCACCTTAATACCTTCTTTGTTCACTATGTGACCGAGGAATTGAACTTCTTCTAACCAAAATGCACACTTTGAAAACTTAGCGTACAGTTCTTCCTTCCTCAATACTTCTAACACCTTTCTCAAATGTTCACCGTGTTCTTGGTCATTCTTTGAGTAAATAAGTATGTCATCAATGAAAACAATGACAAACTTGTCAAGGTATGGTCCACACACTCGGTTCATAAGGTCCATGAACACAGCTGGTGCATTAGTTAAACCAAACGGCATGACCATAAACTCGTAATGACCGTAACGTGTTCTGAAAGCAGTCTTTGGAATATCATCTTCTTTCACCCGCATTTGATGATACCCGGAACGTAAGTCAATCTTTGAATAAACAGACGAGCCTTGTAGTTGATCAAATAATTCGTCGATTCTCGGTAGTGGGTAGCGGTTCTTGATGGTAAGTTTGTTCAACTCTCGGTAGTCGATACACAACCTGAATGTACCATCTTTCTTCTTGACAAACAAAACAGGAGCTCCCCACGGTGATGTGCTTGGTCGAATGAAACCACGCTCTAAAAGTTCTTGTAATTGGCTTTGCAGTTCTTTCATCTCGCTGGGTGCGAGTCTGTAAGGAGCACGAGCTATTGGTGCAGCTCCTGGTACAAGATCTATTTGAAATTCAACGGATCGATGTGGGGGTAATCCCGGTAATTCTTTCGGAAATACATCGGGAAATTCTTTTGCAATGGGAACATCATTGATGCTCTTTTCTTCAGTTTGTACTTTCTCGACGTGTGCTAGAACAGCATAGCAACCTTTTCTTATTAGTTTTTGTGCCTTCAAATTACTAATAAGATGTAGCTTCGCGTTGCCCTTTTCTCCGTACACCATTAAGGGTTTTCCTTTTTCTCGTATAATGCGAATTGCATTTTTGTAACAAACGATCTCTGCTTTCACTTCTTTCAACCAGTCCATACCGATTATCACATCAAAACTCCCTAACTCTACTGGTATCAAATCAATCTTAAATGTTTCGCTAACCAGTTTAATTTCTCGATTCCGACATATATTATCTGCTGAAATTAATTTACCATTTGCTAATTCGAGTAAAAATTTACTATCCAAAGGCGTCAATGGACAACTTAATTTAGCACAAAAATCTCTACTCATATAGCTTCTATCCGCACCCGAATCAAATAAAACGTAAGCAGATTTATTGTCAATAAGAAACGTACCCGTAACAAGCTCCGGGTCTTCCTGTGCCTCTGCCGCATTAATATTGAAAACTCTTCCGCGGCCTTGTCCATTCGTGTTCTCCTGGTTCGGGCAATTTCTAATAATGTGGCCCGGTTTTCCACATTTATAACAAACTACATTGGCGTAACTTGCTCCGACACTACTTGCTCCTCCATTACTCGTTCCGACACCCTTTGTTCCTTTCGTTCTATTAACCCCTGGTCCGTAGACCTCACACTTTGCCGCGCTATGACCATTTCTTTTACACTTGTTGCAAAATTTGGTGCAGAACCCCGAGTGATTCTTTTCACACCTTTGGCATAGCTGCTTCTGATTGTTGTTGTTGTTGTTGTTGTTGCGGTTATTATTGTTGTTGGGATGATTGTTGTAGTTGCTGTTGTTGTTGTTGTTGTTGTTGTTGTTGTTGTTGTTGTTGTTGTTGTTGTTGTTGTTGTTGTTGTTGTTGGGCCGTTTGTTGTAGTTGCGATTGAGGTTGCGATTGTTAGGATAGTTGTTGCGATTATTGTTATAATTGCTGTTGTTGTTGTATTGGTGATTCTTATCACCGTTTTCCTCCCACTTTCTTTTGACTTGCTTCACATTGGCCTCTTCAGCAGTCTGTTCTTTAATTCTTTCTTCAATCTGGTTCACTAGTTTGTGAGCCATTCTACATGCCTGTTGTATGGAGGCGGGCTCGTGTGAACTTATATCTTCTTGGATTCTTTCCGGTAATCCTTTCACAAACGCGTCGATCTTCTCTTCCTCATCTTCGAATGCTCCCGGACACAATAGGCACAATTCTGTGAATCGTCTTTCGTACGTGGTAATATCAAATCCTTGGGTTCGTAACCCTCTAAGTTCTGTCTTGAGCTTATTGACCTCGGTTCTGGGACGGTACTTCTTGTTTATCAAGTGCTTGAATGCTGACCACGGTAGTGCGTACGCATCGTCTTGTCCCACTTGCTCTAGATAGGTATTCCACCATGTTAACGCAGAACCTGTGAAGGTATGCGTAGCGTACTTTACTTTGTCCTCTTCAGTACACTTACTTATGGCAAACACCGATTCGACCTTCTCGGTCCACCGTTTCAATCCGATCGGTCCTTCGGTTCCATCAAATTCCAAAGGTTTGCAGGCAGTGAATTCTTTGTAGGTGCATCCTACACGATTTCCTGTACTGCTAGATCCAAGGTTATTGTTGGTATGTAGCGCAGCCTGTACTGCGGCTATGTTTGAAGCTAGAAAAGTACGGAATTCCTCTTCATTCATATTCACGGTGTGTCGAGTAGTCGGTGCCATTTCCTTCAAAATAGTTAAATGGAACAAGTTAATCATACAGAATATTAAGAGTAGTTAATAGTATTTCGTAGCATAATATGAACTCATTTATAAAAGCTTTTTCTTCATATTAGCGTTTTATAAGTTTAAATTCGGGTAGTACCTACCCGTTAAGTTCATACATAGTAGCTAATATACAATTCAACTACTACAATTCTATATGAAAAACTGATTATAATAATATTTCGCGTTCAAACTTTTATACAATATTTTACAAACTTACAATACCGTTTATTTTACATAAAGCATGAAATATAGCACACAATAACTTTGATACAAGATAGTTGTGAAGATAATTCTAGCTAGTACACAAGTCGTTCAGCAAAGGCAATAAAGACACGTAATTCATACGTCCAGAAACAAGTCATGCATTCTGGTTTTACTAGGACTACTTCCCATCCTTGGTCTTGTGCAACATAACCGTTATGACCGTTGATAAGACAGCGTGTTGTAACGTCGTCAAAGGGACGAGGGTTACGTAATGTCCAACAGTCCCGTAACAATCTAAAAACCTCATTTCTTATCCCAATTACCGACTCCGTCACTTGTGGAAACGTTTTGTTTAATAGTTGTAGCCCGATGTTCTTGTTCTCACTTTGGTGAGAAGCGAACATTACTAATCCGTAAGCATAACATGCTTCTTTATGTTGCATGTTAGCCGCTTTTTCTAAATCACGAAGTCCAATATTCGGATATATTGAGTCAAAATAATTTCTTAACCCGTTGCGTAAAATAGCATTTGGGTTCCCCGCAATATATGCGTCAAAGTAAACACATCTTAACTTATGGGTTTCCCAATGTGATATCCCCCATCTTTCAAACGAAAGTCTCTTATAAACCAAGACATTCTTGGAACGTTCTTCGAATGTCTTACAAACTGATCTCGCCTTAAATAGTTGTGCCGAGGAATTCTGGCCGACTCTAGACAAGATTTCATCAATCATGTCTCCGGGTAGGTCTCTTAAAATATTGGGTTGTCTATCCATTTTGTGTTTTTAAACTGTAAAATAGACAAGAGTTAGATTCATAAAAAAATACTTATTAATACAAGCAATTTTTACATATATCATAAAGCATACGAACACTATATTACATATATTACACCACACGAATACAACTATCTTATTCCGACTCGCTCGATTCTTCTTCTTCGGTTTTGGTTCGTTTTGCCAAGTTTCTAGGGATATATGATGTTCCCCTAATACGAGCCGTCGTGATCCACATTGGTTTCGAAAAACCTGGTGGTTTAGAGGTTCCCGGGTCATTGTTACAACTTAAGGACTTCGGGGGTTGACGATACATATAAAGTTCATCGGGGTTGGAATTAGATTTCTCTATTTTTATGCCCTTTCCCTTATTATTTTCTTTTGCCTTTTTAAATTCAGTTGGGGTAATTTCTATAACATCATCGGAATTCTCGTCGGAATCCGATTCATCGGAGAATTGGTAATCCTCCCAATATTTTGCTTCCTTGGCGGAAACACCATTGACCATAATTAACCTTGGTCGGTTGGTTGAGGATTCTTTTTTACTTAACCGTTTTATTATTTCTCCCACCGGTTCTATTTCTTCATCCGGTTCCGATTCTTCTTCCGGTTCCGATTCTTCTTCCGGTTCCGACTCTTCTTCCGGTTCCTCTTCGGGAACTTGTGAATCAGTCCACAAATCATTCCAATTTACATTTGACTCTTCATTATTATTAGTTGAGTCAATGGGACTTGTTCTAGAGGTAGACATCTATCACATAATATCAAACACGTTAAGAGATTAATATATCACATAATATTCATATGTTAAAAATATATAGTTTCCAACAAAAATGTTAAGCAATCATTTTTAAAGAAAACACGGTCGAAGTCCAGACTCACTAATGCATCCTAACAAACTCGATAAGACACACTAATGTAAATTTTCTGGTTCTCTAAGACCAACGCTCGGATACCAACTGAAATGTCCCGTTCTTATTGATTAAAAACGTTCCATATTAATTGATTTCGTTGCGAGGTTTTGACCTCTATATGAGACGTTTTTCAAAGACTGCATTCATTTTTAAAACAAACCATAACCTTTATTTCATAAATAAAGGTTTAAAAAGTTTTACGTAGATTATCAAATAATGATAATCTAAAATATCCTGTTTACACACGACCATTACATAATGGTTTACAATACAAATATGTTACATCAAAATCAGTTTCTTGAATGCAGTTTTTACACAATATCATACAAACATGGACTCCAAATCTTGTCCTTATTTTAGTATGCAACAGCGGAAGCTCTTAATATTCACCTGAGAATAAACATGCTTTAAACGTCAACAAAAATGTTGGTGAGTTATAGGTTTAACCTATATATATCAAATCGTAACAATAGACCACAAGATTTCATATTTCAATACACATCCCATACATAGAGATAAAAATCATTCATATGGTGAACACCTGGTAACCGACATTAACAAGATGCATATATAAGAATATCCCCATCATTCCGGGACACCCTTCGGATATGATATAAATTTCGAAGTACTAAAGCATCCGGTACTTTGGATGGGGTTTGTTAGACCCAATAGATCTATCTTTAGGATTCGCGTCAATTAGGGTGTCTGTTCCCTAATTCTTAGATTACCAGACTTAATAAAAAGGGGCATATTCGATTTCGATAATTCAACCATAGAATGTAGTTTCACGTACTTGTGTCTATTTTGTAAATCATTTATAAAACCTGCATGTATTCTCATCCCAAAAATATTAGATTTTAAAAGTGGGACTATAACTCACTTTCACAGATTTTTACTTCGTCGGGAAGTAAGACTTGGCCACTGGTTGATTCACGAACCTATAACAATATATACATATATATATCAAAGTATGTTCAAAATATATTTACAACACTTTTAATATATTTTGATGTTTTAAGTTTATTAAGTCAGCTGTCCTCGTTAGTAACCTACAACTAGTTGTCCACAGTTAGATGTACAGAAATAAATCGATAAATATTATCTTGAATCAATCCACGACCCAGTGTATACGTATCTCAGTATTGATCACAACTCAAACTATATATATTTTGGAATCAACCTCAACCCTGTATAGCTAACTCCAACATTCACATATAGAGTGTCTATGGTTGTTCCGAAATATATATAGATGTGTCGACATGATAGGTCGAAACATTGTATACGTGTCTATGGTATCTCAAGATTACATAATATACAATACAAGTTGATTAAGTTATGGTTGGAATAGATTTGTTACCAATTTTCACGTAGCTAAAATGAGAAAAATTATCCAATCTTGTTTTACCCATAACTTCTTCATTTTAAATCCGTTTTGAGTGAATCAAATTGCTATGGTTTCATATTGAACTCTATTTTATGAATCTAAACAGATAAGTATAGGTTTATAGTCGGAAAAATAAGTTACAAGTCATTTTTGTAAAGGTAGTCATTTCAGTCGAAAGAACGACGTCTAGATGACCATTTTAGAAAACATACTTCCACTTTGAGTTTAACCATAATTTTTGGATATAGTTTCATGTTCATAATAAAAATCATTTTCTCAGAATAACAACTTTTAAATCAAAGTTTATCATAGTTTTTAATTAACTAACCCAAAACAGCCCGCGGTGTTACTACGACGGCGTAAATCCGGTTTTACGGTGTTTTTCGTGTTTCCAGGTTTTAAATCATTAAGTTAGCATATCATATAGATATATAACATGTGTTTAGTTGATTTTAAATGTCAAGTTAGAAGGATTAACTTTTGTTTGCGAACAAGTTTAGAATTAACTAAACTATGTTCTAGTGATTACAAGTTTAAACCTTCGAATAAGATAGTTTTATATGTATGAATCGAATGATGTTATGAACATCATTACTAACTTAAGTTCCTTGGATGAACCTACTGGAAAAGAGAAAAATGGATCTAGCTTCAATGGATCCTTGGATGGCTCAAAGTTCTTGAAGCAAAATCATGACACGAAAACAAGTTCAAGTAAGATCATCGCTTGAAATAAGATTGTTATAGTTATAGAAATTGAACCAAAGTTTGAATATGATTATTACCTTGTATTAGAATGATAACCTACTGTAAGAAACAAAGATTTCTTGAGGTTGGATGATCACCTTACAAGATTGGAAGTGAGCTAGCAAACTTGAAAGTATTCTTGATTTTATGAAACTAGAACTTTTGGAATTTATGAAGAACACTTAGAACTTGAAGATAGAACTTGAGAGAGATCAATTAGATGAATAAAATTGAAGAATGAAAGTGTTTGTAGGTGTTTTTGGTCGTTGGTGTATGGATTAGATATAAAAGATATGTAATTTTGTTTTCATGTAAATAAGTCATGAATGATTACTCATATTTTTGTAATTTTATGAGATATTTCATGCTAGTTGCCAAATGATGGTTCCCACATGTGTTAGGTGACTCACATGGGCTGCTAAGAGCTGATCATTGGAGTGTATATACCAATAGTACATACATCTAAAAGCTGTGTATTGTACGAGTACGAATACGGGTGCATACGAGTAGAATTGTTGATGAAACTGAACGAGGATGTAATTGTAAGCATTTTTGTTAAGTAGAAGTATTTTGATAAGTGTATTGAAGTCTTTCAAAAGTGTATAAATACATATTAAAACACTACATGTATATACATTTTAACTGAGTCGTTAAGTCATCGTTAGTCGTTACATGTAAGTGTTGTTTTGAAACCTTTAGGTTAACGATCTTGTTAAATGTTGTTAACCCAATGTTTATAATATCAAATGAGATTTTAAATTATTATATTATCATGATATTATGATATATAATATATCTTAGTATGATATATATACAGTTAAATGTCGTTACAACGATAATCGTTACATATATGTCTCGTTTCGAAATCATTAAGTTAGTAGTCTTATTTTTACATATGTATTTCATTGTTAATACACTTAATAATATATTTACTTATCATTTAACATAATTAACCAAGTGTATCAATATCTTAATATGATTCATATGTACCTAGTAAGACGTTGTTATAACGATAATCGTTATATATATCGTTTTCGAGTTTCTTAAATTAATAGTCTCATTTTTATGTATATAACTCATTGTTAAAATACCTAATGAGATACATACTTATAATTAAATCATGTTAACTATATATATAACCATATATCTGTCATTGTATAGTTTTTACAAGTTTTAACGTTCGTGAATCACCGGTCAACTTGGGTGGTCAATTGTCTATATGAAACATATTTCAATTAATCAAGTCTTAATAAGTTTGATTGCTTAACATGTGGGAAGCATTTAATCATGTAAATATCAATCTCAATTAATATATATAAACATGGAAAAGTTTGGGTCACTACAACAGTACCTACCCGTTAAATAAATTTCGTCCCGAAATTTTAAGCTGTTGAAGGTGTTGACGAATCTTCTGGAAATAGATGCGGGTATTTCTTCTTCATCTGATCTTCACGCTCCCAGGTGAACTCGGGTCCTCTACGAGCATTCCATCGAACCTTAACAATTGGTATCTTGTTTTGCTTAAGTCTTTTAACCTCACGATCCATTATTTCGACGGGTTCTTCGATGAATTGAAGTTTTTCGTTGATTTGGATTTCATCTAACGGAATAGTGAGATCTTCTTTAGCAAAACATTTCTTCAAATTCGAGACGTGGAAAGTGTTATGTACAGCCGCGAGTTGTTGAGGTAACTCAAGTCGGTAAGCTACTGGTCCGACACGATCAATAATCTTGAATGGTCTAATATACCTTGGATTTAATTTCCCTCGTTTACCAAATCGAACAACGCCTTTCCAAGGTGCAACTTTAAGCATGACCATCTCTCCAATTTCAAATTCTATATCTTTTCTTTTAATGTCAGCGTAGCTCTTTTGTCGACTTTGGGCGGTTTTCAACCGTTGTTGAATTTGGATGATCTTCTCGGTAGTTTCTTGTATAATCTCCGGACCCGTAATCTGTCTATCCCCCACTTCACTCCAACAAATCGGAGACCTGCACTTTCTACCATAAAGTGCTTCAAACGGCGCCATCTCAATGCTTGAATGATAGCTGTTGTTGTAGGAAAATTCTGCTAACGGTAGATGTCGATCCCACCTGTTTCCGAAATCAATAACACATGCTCGTAGCATGTCTTCAAACGTTTGTATCGTCCTTTCGCTCTGCCCATCAGTTTGTGGATGATAGGCAGTACTCATGTCTAGACGAGTTCCTAATGCTTGCTGTAATGTCTGCCAGAATCTTGAAATAAATCTGCCATCCCTATCAGAGATAATAGAGATTGGTATTCCATGTCTGGAGACGACTTCCTTTAAATACAGTCGTGCTAACTTCTCCATCTTGTCATCTTCTCTTATTGGCAGGAAGTGTGCTGATTTGGTGAGACGATCAACTATTACCCAAATAGTATCAAAACCACTTGCAGTCCTTGGCAATTTAGTGATGAAATCCATGGTAATGTTTTCCCATTTCCATTCCGGGATTTCGGGTTGTTGAAGTAGACCTGATGGTTTCTGAAGCTCAGCTTTGACCTTAGAACACGTCAAACATTCTCCTACGTATTTAGCAACATCGGCTTTCATACCCGGCCACCAAAATTTTTTCTTGAGATCCTTGTACATCTTCCCCGTTCCAGGATGTATTGAGTATCTGGTTTTATGAGCTTCTCTAAGTACCATTTCTCTCATATCTCCAAATTTTGGTACCCAAATCCTTTCAGCCCTATACCGGGTTCCGTCTTCCCGAATATTAAGATGCTTCTCCGATCCTTTGGGTATTTCATCCTTTAAATTTCCCTCTTTTAAAACTCCTTGTTGCGCCTCCTTTATTTGAGTAGTAAGGTTATTATGAATCATTATATTCATAGATTTTACTCGAATGGGTTCTCTGTCCTTCCTGCTCAAAGCATCGGCTACCACATTTGCCTTCCCCGGGTGGTAACGAATCTCAAAGTCGTAATCATTCAATAATTCAATCCACCTACGCTGCCTCATATTCAGTTGTTTCTGATTAAATATGTGTTGAAGACTTTTGTGGTCAGTATATATAATACTTTTGACCCCATATAAGTAGTGCCTCCAAGTCTTTAATGCAAAAACAACCGCGCCTAATTCCAAATCATGCGTCGTATAATTTTGTTCGTGAATCTTCAATTGTCTAGACGCATAAGCAATCACCTTCGTTCGTTGCATTAATACACAACCGAGACCTTGCTTTGATGCGTCACAATAAATCACAAAATCATCATTCCCTTCAGGCAATGACAATATAGGTGCCGTAGTTAGCTTTTTCTTCAATAACTGAAACGCTTTCTCTTGTTCATCATTCCATTCAAATTTCTTCCCTTTATGCATTAATGCAGTCAAGGGTTTTGCTATTCTGGAAAAGTCTTGGATGAACCTTCTGTAGTAACCAGCTAGTCCTAAAAACTGGCGTATGTGTTTCGGAGTTTTCGGGGTTTCCCACTTTTCAACAGTTTCTATCTTTGCCGGATCCACCTTAATACCTTCTTTGTTCACTATGTGACCGAGGAATTGAACTTCTTCCAACCAAAATGCACACTTTGAAAACTTAGCGTACAATTCTTCCTTCCTCAATACTTCTAACACCTTTCTCAAATGTTCACCGTGTTCTTGGTCATTCTTTGAGTAAATAAGTATGTCATCAATGAAAACAATGACAAACTTGTCAAGGTATGGTCCACACACTCGGTTCATAAGGTCCATGAACACAGCTGGTGCATTAGTTAAACCAAACGGCATGACCATAAACTCGTAATGACCGTAACGTGTTCTGAAAGCAGTCTTTGGAATATCATCTTCTTTCACCCGCATTTGATGATACCCGGAACGTAAGTCAATCTTTGAATAAACAGACGAGCCTTGTAGTTGATCAAATAAGTCGTCGATTCTCGGTAGTGGGTAGCGGTTCTTGATGGTAAGTTTGTTCTACTCTCGGTAGTCGATACACAACTTGAATGTACCATCTTTCTTCTTGACAAACAAAACAGGAGCTCCCCACGGTGATGTGCTTGGTCGAATGAAACCACGCTCTAAAAGTTCTTGTAATTGGCTTTGCAGTTCTTTCATCTCGTTGGGTGCGAGTCTGTAAGGAGCATGAGCTATTGGTGCAGCTCCTGGTACAAGATCTATTTGAAATTCAACGGATCGATGTGGGGGTAATCCCGGTAATTCTTTCGGAAATACATCGGGAAATTCTTTTGCAATGGGAACATCATTGATGCTCTTTTCTTCAGTTTGTACTTTCTCGACGTGTGCTAGAACAGCATAGCAACCTTTTCTTATTAGTTTTTGTGCCTTCAAATTACTAATAAGATGTAGCTTCGTGTTGCCCTTTTCTCCGTACACCATTAAGGGTTTTCCTTTTTCTCGTATAATGCGAATTGCATTTTTGTAACAAACGATCTCTGCTTTCACTTCTTTCAGCCAGTCCATACCGATTATCACATTAAAACAGCCTAACTCTACTGGTATCAAATCAATCTTAAATGTTTCGCTAACCAGTTTAATTTCTCGATTCCGACATATATTATCTGCTGAAATTAATTTACCATTTGCTAATTCGAGTAAAAATTTACTATCCAAAGGCGTCAATGGACAACTTAATTTAGCACAAAAATCTCTACTCATATAGCTTCTATCCACACCCGAATCAAATAAAACGTAAGCAGATTTATTGTCAATAAGAAACGTACCCGTAACAAGCTCCGGGTCTTCCTGTGCCTCTGCCGCATTAATATTAAAAACTCTTCCGCGGCCTTGTCCATTCGTGTTCTCCTGGTTCGGGCAATTTCTAATAATGTGGCCCGGTTTTCCACATTTATAACAAACTACATTGGCATAACTTGCTCCGACACTACTTGCTCCGCCATTACTCGTTCCGACACCATTTGTTCCTTTCGTTCTATTAACTCCTGGTCCGTAGACCTCACACTTCGCCACGCTATGACCATTTCTTTTACACTTGTTGCAAAATTTGGTGCAGAACCCCGAGTGATACTTTTCACACCTTTGGCATAGCTGCTTCTGATTGTTGTTGTTGTTGCGGTTATTATTGTTGTTGGGATGATTGTTGTAGTTGATGTTGTTGTTGTTGTTGTTGTTGTTGTTGGGCCGTTTGTTGTAGTTGCGATTGATGTTGCGATTGTTGGGATAATTGTTGCGATTATTGTTGTAATTGCTATTGTTGTTGTATTGGTGATTCTTATCACCGTTTTCCTCCTACTTTCTTTTGACTTGCTTCACATTGGCCTCTTCAGCAGTCTGTTCTTTAATTCTTTCTTCAATCTGGTTCACTAGTTTGTGAGCCATTCTACAGGCCTGTTGTATGGAGGCGGGCTCGTGTGAACTTATATCTTCTTGGATTCTTTCCGGTAATCCTTTCACAAACGCGTCGATCTTCTCTTCCTCATCTTCGAATGCTCCCGGACACAATAGGCACAATTCTGTGAATCGTCTTTCGTACGTGGTAATATCAAATCCTTGGGTTCGTAACCCTCTAAGTTCTGTCTTGAGCTTATTGACCTCGGTTCTGGGACGGTACTTCTCGTTCATCAAGTGCTTGAATGCTGACCACGGTAGTGCGTAAGCATCATCTTGTCCCACTTGCTCTAGATAGGTATTCCACCATGTTAACGCAGAACCTGTGAAGGTATGCGTAGCGTACTTCACTTTGTCCTCTTCAGTACACTTACTTATGGCAAACACCGATTCGACCTTCTCGGTCCACCGTTTCAATCCGATCGGTCCTTCGGTTCCATCAAATTCCAAAGGTTTGCAGGCAGTGAATTCTTTGTAGGTGCATCCTACACGATTTCCTGTACTGCCAGATCCAAGGTTATTGTTGGTATGTAGCGCAGCCTGTACTGCAGCTATGTTTGAAGCTAGAAAAGTACGGAATTCCTCTTCATGAATATATTCACGGTGTGTCGAGTAGTCGGTGCCATTTCCTTCAAAATAGTCAAATGGAACAAGTTAATCATACAGAATATTAAGAGTAGTTAATAGTATTTCGTAGCATAATATGAACTCATTTATAAAAGCTTTTTCTTCATATTAGCGTTTTATAAGTTTAAATTCGGGTAGTACCTACCCGTTAAGTTCATACTTAGTAGCTAATATACAATTCAACTACTACAATTCTATATGAAAAACTGATTATAATAATATTTCGCGTTCAAAATTTTACACAATATTTTACAAACTTACAATACCGCTTATTTTACATATAGCATGAAATATAGCACACAATAAATTTGATACAAGATGGTTGTGAAGATAATTCTAGCTAGTACACAAGTCGTTCAGCAAAGGAAATAAAGACACGTAATTCATACGTCCAGAAACAAGTCATGCATTCTGGTTTTACTAGGATTACTTCCCATCCTTGGTCTTGTGGAACATAACCGTTATGGCCGTTGATAAAACAGCGTGTTGTAACATCGTCAAAGGGACGAGGGTTACGTAATGTCCAACAGTCCCGTAACAATCTAAAAACCTCATTTCTTACCCCAATTACCGACTCCGTCACTTGTGGGAACGTTTTGTTTAATAGTTGTAGCCCGATGTTCTTGTTCTCACTTTGGTGAGAAGCGAACATTACTAATCCGTAAGCATAACATGCTTCTTTATGTTGCATGTTAGCCGCTTTTTCTAAATCATGAAGTCCTATATTCGGATATACTGAGTCAAAATAATTTCTTAACCCGTTGCGTAAAATAGCATTTGGGTTCCCCGCAATATATGCGTCAAAGTAAACACATCGTAACTTATGGATTTCCCAATGTGATATCCCCCATCTTTCGAACGAAAGCCTTTTATAAACCAAGGCATTCTTGGAACGTTCTTCGAATGTCTTACAAACTGATCTCGCCTTAAATAGTTGTGCCGAAGAATTCTGACCGACTCTAGACAAGATTTCATCAATCATGTCTCCGGGTAGGTCTCTTAAAATATTGGGTTTTCTATCCATTTTGTGTTTTTATACTGTAAAATAGACAAGAGTTAGATTCATAAAAAAAATACTTATTAATACAAGCAATTTTTACATATATCATAAAGCATAAGCACACTATATTACATATATTACACCACACGAATATAACTATCTTATTCCGACTCGCTCGTTTCTTCTTGTTCGGTTTTGGTTCGTTTTGCCAAGTTTCTAGGGATATATGATGTTCCCCTAATACGAGCCGTCGTTGTCCACATTGGTTTAGAAAAACCTGGTGGTTTAGAGGTTCCCGGTTCATTGTTACAACTTAAGGACTTCGGGGGTTGACGATACATATAAAGTTCATCTGGGTTGGAATTAGATTTCTCTATTTTTATGCCCTTTCCCTTATTATTTTCTTTTGCCTTTTTAAATTCAGTTGGGGTAATTTCTATAACATCATCGGAATTCTCGTCAGAATCCGATTCATCGGAGAATTGGTAATCCTCCTAATATTTTGCTTCCTTGGCGGAAACACCATTGACCATAATTAACCTTGGTCGGTTGGTTGAGGATTCTCTTTTACTTAACCGTTTTATTATTTCCCCCACCGGTTCTATTTCTTCTTCCGGTTCCGATTCTTCTTCCGGTTCCGATTCTTCTTCCGGTTCCGACTCTTCTTCCGGTTCCTCTTCGGGAACTTGTGAATCAGTCCACGAATCATTCCAATTTACATTTGACTCTTCATTATTATTAGGTGAGTCAATGGGACTTGTTCTAGATGTAGACATCTATCACATAATATCAAACACGTTAAGAGATAAATATATCACATAATATTCATATGTTAAAAATATATAGTTTCCAACAAAAATGTTAAGCAATCATTTTTAAAGAAAACACGGTCGAAGTCCAGACTCACTAATGCATCCTAACAAACTCGATAAGACACACTAATGCAAATTTTCTGGTTCTCTAAGACCAACGCTCGGATACCAACTGAAATGTCCCGTTCTTATTGATTAAAAACGTTCCATATTAATTGATTTCGTTGCGAGGTTTTGACCTCTATATGAGACGTTTTTCAAAGACTGCATTCATTTTAAAACAAACCATAACCTTTATTTCATCAATAAAGGTTTAAAAAGCTTTACGTAGATTATCAAATAATGATAATCTAAAATATCCTGTTTACACACGACCATTACATAATGGTTTACAATACAAATATGTTTCAACAAAATAAGTTTCTTGAATGCAGTTTTTACACAATATCATACAAACATGGACTCCAAATCTCGTCCTTATTTAAGTATGCGACAGCGGAAGCTCTTAATAATCACCTGAGAATAAACATGCTTAAAACGTCAACAAAAATGTTGGTGAGTTATAGGTTTAACCTATATATATCAAATCATAATAATAGACCACAAGATTTCATATTTCAATACACATCCCATACATAGAGATAAAAGTCATTCATATGGTGAACACCTGGTAACCGACATTAACAAGATGCATATATAAGAATATCCCCATCATTCCGGGACACCCTTCGGATATGATATAAATTTCGAAGTACTAAAGCATCCGGTACTTTGGATGGGGCTTGTTGGGCCCGATAGATCTATCTTTAGGATTCGCGTCAATTAGGGTGTCTGTTCCCTAATTCTTAGATTACCAGACTTAATAAAAAGGGGCATATTCGATTTCGATAATTCAACCATAGAATGTAGTTTCACGTACTTGTGTCTATTTTGTAAATCATTTATAAAACCTGCATGTATTCTCATCCCAAAAATATTAGATTTTAAAAGTGGGACTATAACTCACTTTCACAGATTTTTACTTCTTCGGGAAGTAAGACTTGGCCACTGGTTGATTCACGAACCTATAACAATATATACATATATATCAAAGTATGTTCAAAATATATTTACAACACTTTTAATATATTTTGATGTTTTAAGTTTATTAAGTCCGCTGTCCTCGTTAGTAACCTACAACTAGTTGTCCACAGTTAGATGTACAGAAATAAATCGGTAAATATTATCTTGAATCAATCCACGACCCAGTGTATACGTATCTCAGTATTGATCACAACTCAAACTATATATATTTTGGAATCAACCTCAACCCTGTATAGCTAACTCCAACATTCACATATAGAGTGTCTATGGTTGTTCCGAAATATATATAGATGTGTCGACATGATAGGTCGAAACATTGTATACGTGTCTATGGTATCTCAAGATTACATAATATACAATACAAGTTGATTAAGTTATGGTTGGAATAGATTTGTTACCAATTTTTACTTAGCTAAAATGAGAAAAATTATCCAATCTTGTTTTACCCATAACTTCTTCATTTTAAATCCGTTTTGAGTGAATCAAATTGCTATGGTTTCATATTGAACTCTATTTTATGAATCTAAACAGAAAAGTATAGGTTTATAGTCAGAAAAATAAGTTACAAGTCGTTTTTGTAAAGGTAGTCATTTCAGTCGAAAGAACGACGTCTAGATGACCATTTTAGAAAACATACTTCCACTTTGAGTTTAACCATAATTTTTGGATATAGTTTCATGTTCATATTAAAAATCATTTTCTCAGAATAACAACTTTTAAATCAAAGTTTATCATAGTTTTTAATTAACTAACCCAAAACAGCCCGCGGTGTTACTACGACGGCGTAAATCCGGTTTTACGGTGTTTTTCGTGTTTCCAGGTTTTAAATCATTAAGTTAGCATATCATATAGATATAGAACATGTGTTTAGTTGATTTTAAAAGTCAAGTTAGAAGGATTAACTTTTGTTTGCGAACAAGTTTAGAATTAACTAAACTATGTTCTAGTGATTACAAGTTTAAACCTTCGAATAAGATAGCTTTATATGTATGAATCGAATGATGTTATGAACATCATTACTACCTTAAGTTCCTTGGATAAACCTACTGGAAGAGAGAAAAATGGATCTAGCTTCAATGGATCCTTGGATGGCTCGAAGTTCTTGAAGCAAAATCATGACACGAAAACAAGTTCAAGTAAGATCATCACTTGAAATAAGATTGTTATAGTTATAGAAATTGAACCAAAGTTTGAATATGATTATTACCTTGTATTAGAATGATAACCTACTGTAAGAAACAAAGATTTCTTGAGGTTGGATGATCACCTTACAAGATTGGAAGTGAGCTAGCAAACTTGAAAGTATTCTTGATTTTATGAAACTAGAACTTTTGGAATTTATGAAGAACACTTAGAACTTGAAGATAGAACTTGAGAGAGATCAATTAGATGAAGAAAATTGAAGAATGAAAGTGTTTGTAGGTGTTTTTGGTCGTTGGTGTATGGATTAGATATAAAGGATATGTAATTTTGTTTTCATGTAAATAAGTCATGAATGATTACTCATATTTTTGTAATTTTATGAGATATTTCATGCTAGTTGCCAAATGATGGTTCCCACATGTGTTAGGTGACTCACATGGGCTGCTAAGAGCTGATCATTGGAGTGTATATACCAATAGTACATACATCTAAAAGCTGTGTATTGTACGAGTACGAATACGGGTGCATACGAGTAGAATTGTTGATGAAACTGAACGAGGATGTAATTGTAAGCATTTTTGTTAAGTAGAAGTATTTTGATAAGTGTCTTGAAGTCTTTCAAAAGTGTATGAATACATATTAAAACACTACATGTATATACATTTTAACTGAGTCGTTAAGTCATCGTTAGTCGTTACATGTAAATGTTGTTTTGAAACCTTTAGGTTAACGATCTTGTTAAATGTTGTTAACCCAATGTTTATAATATCAAAAGAGATTTTAAATTATTATATTATCATGATATTATGATGTATGAATATCTCTTAATATGATATATATACATTAAATGTCGTTACAACGATAATCGTTACATATATGTCTCGTTTCAAAATCATTAAGTTAGTAGTCTTGTTTTTACATATGTAGTTCATTGTTAATATACTTAATGATATGTTTACTTATCATAATATCATGTTAACTATATATATAACCATATATATGTCATCATATAGTTTTTACAAGTTTTAACGTTCGTGAATCACCGGTCAACTTGGGTGGTCAATTGTCTATATGAAACCTATTTCAATTAATCAAGTCTTAACAAGTTTGATTGCTTAACATGTTGGAAACATTTAATCATGTAAATATCAATCTCAATTAATATATATAAACATGGAAAAGTTCGGGTCACTACAGTACCTACCCGTTAAATAAATTTCGTCCCGAAATTTTAAGCTGTTGAAGGTGTTGACGAATCTTCTGGAAATAGATGCGGGTATTTCTTCTTCATCTAATCTTCACGCTCCCAGGTGAACTCGGGTCCTCTACAAGCATTCCATCGAACCTTAACAATTGGTATCTTGTTTTGCTTAAGTCTTTTAACCTCACGATCCATTATTTCGACGGGTTCTTCGATGAATTGAAGTTTTTCGTTGATTTGGATTTCATCTAACGGAATAGTGAGATCTTCTTTAGCAAAACATTTCTTCAAATTCGAGACGTGGAAAGTGTTATGTACAGCCGCGAGTTGTTGAGGTAACTCAAGTCGGTAAGCTACTGGTCCGACACGATCAATAATCTTGAATGGTCTAATATACCTTGGATTTAATTTCCCTCGTTTACCAAATCGAACAACGCCTTTCCAAGGTGCAACTTTAAGCATGACCATCTCTCCAATTTCAAATTCTATATCTTTTCTTTTAATGTCAGCGTAGCTCTTTTGTCGACTTTGGGCAGTTTTCAACCGTTGTTGAATTTGGATGATCTTCTCGGTAGTTTCTTGTATAATCTCCGGACCCGTAATCTGTCTATCCCCCACTTCACTCCAACAAATCGGAGACCTGCACTTTCTACCATAAAGTGCTTCAAATGGCGCCATCTCAATGCTTGAATGATAGCTGTTGTTGTAGGAAAATTCTGCTAACGGTAGATGTCGATCCCACCTGTTTCCGAAATCAATAACACATGCTCGTAGCATGTCTTCAAACGTTTGTATCGTCCTTTCGCTCTACCCATCAGTTTGTGGATGATAGGCAGTACTCATGTCTAGACGAGTTCCTAATGCTTGCTGTAATGTCTGCCAGAATCTTGAAATAAATCTGCCATCCCTATCAGAGATAATAGAGATTGGTATTCCATGTCTGGAGACGACTTCCTTTAAATACAGTCGTGCTAACTTCTCCATCTTGTCATCTTCTCTTATTGGCAGGAAGTGTGCTGATTTGGTGAGACGATCAACTATTACCCAAATAGTATCAAAACCACTTGCAGTCCTTGGCAATTTAGTGATGAAATCCATGGTAATGTTTTCCCATTTCCATTCCGGGATTTCGGGTTGTTGAAGTAGACCTGATGGTTTCTGAAGCTCAGCTTTGACCTTAGAACACGTCAAACATTCTCCTACATATTTAGCAACATCGGCTTTCATACCCGGCCACCAAAAATTTTTCTTGAGATCCTTGTACATCTTCCCCGTTCCAGGATGTATTGAGTATCTGGTTTTATGAGCTTCTCTAAGTACCATTTCTCTCATATCTCCAAATTTTGGTACCCAAATCCTTTCAGCCCTATACCGGGTTCCGTCTTCCCGAATATTAAGATGCTTCTCCGATCCTTTGGGTATTTCATCCTTTAAATTTCCCTCTTTTAAAACTCCTTGTTGCGCCTCCTTTATTTGAGTAGTAAGGTTATTATGAATCATTATATTCATAGATTTTACTCGAATGGGTTCTCTGTCCTTCCTGCTCAAAGCATCGGCTACCACATTTGCCTTCCCCCGGTGGTAACGAATCTCAAAGTCGTTATCATTCAATAATTCAATCCACCTACGCTGCCTCATATTCAGTTGTTTCTGATTAAATATGTGTTGAAGACTTTTGTGGTCAGTATATATAATACTTTTGACCCCATATAAGTAGTGCCTCCAAGTCTTTAATGCAAAAACAACCGCGCCTAATTCCAAATCATGCGTCGTATAATTTTGTTCGTGAATCTTCAATTGTCTAGACGCATAAGCAATCACCTTCGTTCGTTGCATTAACACACAACCGAGACCTTGCTTTGATGCGTCACAATAAATCACAAAATCATCATTCCCTTCAGGCAAAGACAATATAGGTGCCGTAGTTAGCTTTTTCTTCAATAACTGAAACGCTTTCTCTTGTTCTTCATTCCATTCAAATTTCTTCCCTTTATGCATTAATGCAGTCAAGGGTTTTGCTATTCTGGAAAAGTCTTGGATGAACCTTCTGTAGTAACCAGCTAGTCCTAAAAACTGGCGTATGTGTTTCGGAGTTTTCGGGGTTTCCCACTTTTCAACAGTTTCTATCTTTGCCGGATCCACCTTAATACCTTCTTTGTTCACTATGTGACCGAGGAATTGAACTTCTTCCAACCAAAATGCACACTTTGAAAACTTAGCGTACAATTCTTCCTTCCTCAATACTTCTAACACCTTTCTCAAATGTTCACCGTGTTCTTGGTCATTCTTTGAGTAAATAAGTATGTCATCAATGAAAACAATGACAAACTTGTCAAGGTATGGTCCACACACTCTGTTCATAAGGTCCATGAACACAGCTGGTGCATTAGTTAAACCAAACGGCATGACCATAAACTCGTAATGACCGTAACGTGTTCTGAAAGCAGTCTTTGGAATATCATCTTCTTTCACCCGCATTTGATAATACCCGGAACGTAAGTCAATCTTTGAATAAACAGACGAGCCTTGTAGTTGATCAAATAAGTCGTCGATTCTCGGTAGTGGGTAGCGGTTCTTGATGGTAAGTTTGTTCTACTCTCGGTAGTCGATACACAACCTGAATGTACCATCTTTCTTCTTGACAAACAAAACAGGAGCTCCCCACGGTGATGTGCTTGGTCGAATGAAACCACGCTCTAAAAGTTCTTGTAATTGGCTTTGCAGTTCTTTCATCTCGTTGGGTGCGAGTCTGAAAGGAGCACGAGCTATTGGTGCAGCTCCTGGTACAAGATCTATTTGAAATTCAACGGATCGATGTGGGGGTAATCCCGGTAATTCTTTCGGAAATACATCGGGAAATTCTTTTGCAATGGGAACATCATTGATGCTCTTTTCTTCAGTTTGTACTTTCTCGACGTGTGCTAGAACAGCATAGCAACCTTTTCTTATTAGTTTTTGTGCCTTCAAATTACTAATAAGATGTAGCTTCGTGTTGCCCTTTTCTCCGTACACCATTAAGGGTTTTCCTTTTTCTCGTATAATGCGAATTGCATTTTTGTAACAAACGATCTCTGCTTTCACTTCTTTCAACCAGTCCATACCGATTATCACATCAAAACAGCCTAACTCTACTGGTATCAAATCAATCTTAAATGTTTCGCTAACCAGTTTAATTTCTCGATTCCGACATATATTATCTGCTGAAATTAATTTACCATTTGCTAATTCGAGTAAAAATTTACTATCCAAAGGCGTCAATGGACAACTTAATTTAGCACAAAAATCTCTACTCATATAGCTTCTATCCGCACCCGAATCAAATAAAACGTAAGCAGATTTATTGTCAATAAGAAACGTACCCGTAACAAGCTCCGGGTCTTCCTGTGCCTCTGCCGCATTAATATTAAAAACTCTTCCGCGGCCTTGTCCATTCGTGTTCTCCTGGTTCGGGCAATTTCTAATAATGTGGCCCGGTTTTCCACATTTATAACAAACTACATTGGCATAACTTGCTCCGACACTACTTGCTCCGCCATTACTCGTTCCGACACCATTTGTTCCTTTCGTTCTATTAACCCCTGGTCCGTAGACCTCACACTTCGCCACGCTATGACCATTTCTTTTACACTTGTTGCAAAATTTGGTGCAGAACCCCGAGTGATACTTTTCACACCTTTGGCATAGCTGCTTCTGATTGTTGTTGTTGTTGCGGTTATTATTGTTGTTGGGATGATTGTTGTAGTTGATGTTGTTGTTGTTGTTGTTGTTGTTGGGCCGTTTGTTGTAGTTGCGATTGATGTTGCGATTGTTGGGATAATTGTTGCGATTATTGTTGTAATTGCTGTTGTTGTTGTATTGGTGATTCTTATCACCGTTTTCCTCCTACTTTCTTTTGACTTGCTTCACATTGGCCTCTTCAGCAGTCTGTTCTTTAATTCTTTCTTCAATCTGGTTCACTAGTTTGTGAGCCATTCTACAGGCCTGTTGTATGGAGGCGGGCTCGTGTGAACTTATATCTTCTTGGATTCTTTCCGGTAATCCTTTCACAAACGCGTCGATCTTCTCTTCCTCATCTTCGAATGCTCCCGGACACAATAGGCACAATTCTGTGAATCGTCTTTCGTACGTGGTAATATCAAATCCTTGGGTTCGTAACCCTCTAAGTTCTGTCTTGAGCTTATTGACCTCGGTTCTGGGACGGTACTTCTCGTTCATCAAGTGCTTGAATGCTGACCACGGTAGTGCGTAAGCATCATCTTGTCCCACTTGCTCTAGATAGGTATTCCACCATGTTAACGCAGAACCTGTGAAGGTATGCGTAGCGTACTTCACTTTTTCCTCTTCAGTACACTTACTTATGGCAAACACCGATTCGACCTTCTCGGTCCACCGTTTCAATCCGATCGGTCCTTCGGTTCCATCAAATTCCAAAGGTTTGCAGGCAGTGAATTCTTTGTAGGTGCATCCTACACGATTTCCTGTACTGCCAGATCCAAGGTTATTGTTGGTATGTAGCGCAGCCTGTACTGCAGCTATGTTTGAAGCTAGAAAAGTACGGAATTCCTCTTCATGAATATATTCACGGTGTGTCGAGTAGTCGGTGCCATTTCCTTCAAAATAGTCAAATGGAACAAGTTAATCATACAGAATATTAAGAGTAGTTAATAGTATTTCGTAGCATAATATGAACTCATTTATAAAAGCTTTTTCTTCATATTAGCGTTTTATAAGTTTAAATTCGGGTAGTACCTACCCGTTAAGTTCATACTTAGTAGCTAATATACAATTCAACTACTACCATTCTATATGAAAAACTGATTATAATAATATTTCGCGTTCAAAATTTTACACAATATTTTACAAACTTACAATACCGCTTATTTTACATATAGCATGAAATATAGCACACAATAAATTTGATACAAGATGGTAGTGAAGATAATTCTAGCTAGTACACAAGTCGTTCAGCAAAGGCAATAAAGACACGTAATTCATACGTCCAGAAACAAGTCATGCATTCTGGTTTTACTAGGATTACTTCCCATCCTTGGTCTTGTGGAACATAACCGTTATGGCCGTTGATAAAACAGCGTGTTGTAACGTCGTCAAAGGGACGAGGGTTACGTAATGTCCAACAGTCCTGTAACAATCTAAAAACCTCATTTCTTACCCCAATTACCGACTCCGTCACTTGTGGGAACGTTTTGTTTAATAGTTGTAGCCCGATGTTCTTGTTCTCACTTTGGTGAGAAGCGAACATTACTAATCCGTAAGCATAACATGCTTCTTTATGTTGCATGTTAGCCGCTTTTTCTAAATCACGAAGTCCTATATTCGGATATACTGAGCCAAAATAATTTCTTAACCCGTTGCGTAAAATAGCATTTGGGTTCCCCGCAATATATGCGTCAAAGTAAACACATCGTAACTTATGGATTTCCCAATGTGATATCCCCCATCTTTCGAACGAAAGCCTTTTATAAACCAAGGCATTCTTGGAACGTTCTTCGAATGTCTTACAAACTGATCTCGCCTTAAATAGTTGTGCCGAAGAATTCTGACCGACTCTAGACAAGATTTCATCAATCATGTCTCCGGGTAGGTCTCTTAAAATATTGGGTTGTCTATCCATTTTGTGTTTTTATACTGTAAAATAGACAAGAGTTAGATTCATAAAAAAAATACTTATTAATACAAGCAATTTTTACATATATCATAAAGCATAAGCACACTATATTACATATATTACACCACACGAATATAACTATCTTATTCCGACTCGCTCGTTTCTTCTTGTTCGGTTTTGGTTCGTTTTGCCAAGTTTCTAGTGATATATGATGTTCCCCTAATACGAGCCGTCGTTGTCCACATTGGTTTAGAAAAACCTGGTGGTTTAGAGGTTCCCGGTTCATTGTTACAACTTAAGGACTTCGGGGGTTGACGATACATATAAAGTTCATCGGGGTTGGAATTAGATTTCTCTATTTTTATGCCCTTTCCCTTATTATTTTCTTTTGCCTTTTTAAATTCAGTTGGGGTAATTTCTATAACATCATCGGAATTCTCGTCGGAATCCGATTCATCGGAGAATTGGTAATCCTCCCAATATTTTGCTTCCTTGGCGGAAACACCATTGACCATAATTAACCTTGGTCGGTTGGTTGAGGATTCTCTTTTACTTAACCGTTTTATTATTTCCCCCACCGGTTCTATTTCTTCTTCCGGTTCCGATTCTTCTTCCGGTTCCTATTCTTCTTCCGGTTCCGACTCTTCTTCCGGTTCCTCTTCGGGAACTTGTGAATCAGTCCACGAATCATTCCAATTTACATTTGACTCTTCATTATTATTAGGTGAGTCAATGGGACTTGTTCTAGAGGTAGACATCTATCACATAATATCAAACACGTTAAGAGATTAATATATCACATAATATTCATATGTTAAAAATATATAGTTTCCAACAAAAATGTTAAGCAATCATTTTTAAAGAAAACACGGTCGAAGTCCAGACTCACTAATGCATCCTAACAAACTCGATAAGACACACTAATGCAAATTTTCTGGTTCTCTAAGACCAACGCTCGGATACCAACTGAAATGTCCCGTTCTTATTGATTAAAAACGTTCCATATTAATTGATTTCGTTGCGAGGTTTTGACCTCTATATGAGACGTTTTTCAAAGACTGCATTCATTTTAAAACAAACCATAACCTTTATTTCATCAATAAAGGTTTAAAAAGCTTTACGTAGATTATCAAATAATGATAATCTAAAATATCCTGTTTACACACGACCATTACATAATGGTTTACAATACAAATATGTTTCAACAAAATAAGTTTCTTGAATGCAGTTTTTACACAATATCATACAAACATGGACTCCAAATCTCGTCCTTATTTAAGTATGCGACAGCGGAAGCTCTTAATAATCACCTGAGAATAAACATGCTTAAAACGTCAACAAAAATGTTGGTGAGTTATAGGTTTAACCTATATATATCAAATCATAATAATAGACCACAAGATTTCATATTTCAATACACATCCCATACATAGAGATAAAAGTCATTCATATGGTGAACACCTGGTAACCGACATTAACAAGATGCATATATAAGAATATCCCCATCATTCCGGGACACCCTTCGGATATGATATAAATTTCGAAGTACTAAAGCATCCGGTACTTTGGATGGGGCTTGTTGGGCCCGATAGATCTATCTTTAGGATTCGCGTCAATTAGGGTGTCTGTTCCCTAATTCTTAGATTACCAGACTTAATAAAAAGGGGCATATTCGATTTCGATAATTCAACCATAGAATGTAGTTTCACGTACTTGTGTCTATTTTGTAAATCATTTATAAAACCTGCATGTATTCTCATCCCAAAAATATTAGATTTTAAAAGTGGGACTATAACTCACTTTCACAGATTTTTACTTCGTCGGGAAGTAAGACTTGGCCACTGGTTGATTCACGAACCTATAACAATATATACATATATATCAAAGTATGTTCAAAATATATTTACAACACTTTTAATATATTTTGTTGTTTTAAGTTTATTAAGTCAGCTGTCCTCGTTAGTAACCTACAACTAGTTGTCCACAGTTAGATGTACAGAAATAAATCGGTAAATATTATCTTGAATCAATCCACGACCCAGTGTATACGTATCTCAGTATTGATCACAACTCAAACTATATATATTTTGGAATCAACCTCAACCCTGTATAGCTAACTCCAACATTCACATATAGAGTGTCTATGGTTGTTCCGAAATATATATAGATGTGTCGACATGATAGGTCGAAACATTGTATACGTGTCTATGGTATCTCAAGATTACATAATATACAATACAAGTTGATTAAGTTATGGTTGGAATAGATTTGTTACCAATTTTTACGTAGCTAAAATGAGAAAAATTATCCAATCTTGTTTTACCCATAACTTCTTAATTTTAAATCCGTTTTGAGTGAATCAAATTGCTATGGTTTCATATTGAACTCTATTTTATGAATCTAAACAGAAAAGTATAGGTTTATAGTCAGAAAAATAAGTTACAAGTCGTTTTTGTAAAGGTAGTCATTTCAGTCGAAAGAACGACGTCTAGATGACCATTTTAGAAAACATACTTCCACTTTGAGTTTAACCATAATTTTTGGATATAGTTTCATGTTCATATTAAAAATCATTTTCTCAGAATAACAACCTTTAAATCAAAGTTTATCATAGTTTTTAATTAACTAACCCAAAACAGCCCGCGGTGTTACTACGACGGCGTAAATCCGGTTTTACGGTGTTTTTCGTGTTTCCAGGTTTTAAATCATTAAGTTAGCATATCATATAGATATAGAACATGTGTTTAGTTGATTTTAAAAGTCAAGTTAGAAGGATTAACTTTTGTTTGCGAACAAGTTTAGAATTAACTAAACTATGTTCTAGTGATTACAAGTTTAAACCTTCGAATAAGATAGCTTTATATGTATGAATTGAATGATGTTATGAACATCATTACTACCTTAAGTTCCTTGGATAAACCTACTGGAAGAGAGAAAAATGGATCTAGCTTCAATGGATCCTTGGATGGCTCGAAGTTCTTGAAGCAAAATCATGACACGAAAACAAGTTCAAGTAAGATCATCACTTGAAATAAGATTGTTATAGTTATAGAAATTGAACCAAAGTTTGAATATGATTATTACCTTGTATTAGAATGATAACCTACTGTAAGAAACAAAGATTTCTTGAGGTTGGATGATCACCTTACAAGATTGGAAGTGAGCTAGCAAACTTGAAAGTATTCTTGATTTTATGAAACTAGAACTTTTGGAATTTATGAAGAACACTTAGAACTTGAAGATAGAACTTGAGAGAGATCAATTAGATGAAGAAAATTGAAGAATGAAAGTGTTTGTAGGTGTTTTTGGTCGTTGGTGTATGGATTAGATATAAAGGATATGTAATTTTGTTTTCATGTAAATAAGTCATGAATGATTACTCATATTTTTGTAATTTTATGAGATATTTCATGCTAGTTGCCAAATGATGGTTCCCACATGTGTTAGGTGACTCACATGGGCTGCTAAGAGCTGATCATTGGAGTGTATATACCAATAGTACATACATCTAAAAGCTGTGTATTGTACGAGTACGAATACGGGTGCATACGAGTAGAATTGTTGATGAAACTGAACGAGGATGTAATTGTAAGCATTTTTGGTAAGTAGAAGTATTTTGATAAGTGTCTTGAAGTCTTTCAAAAGTGTATGAATACATATTAAAACACTACATGTATATACATTTTAACTGAGTCGTTAAGTCATCGTTAGTCGTTACATGTAAATGTTGTTTTGAAACCTTTAGGTTAACGATCTTGTTAAATGTTGTTAACCCAATGTTTATAATATCAAAAGAGATTTTAAATTATTATATTATCATGATATTATGATGTACGAATATCTCTTAATATGATATATATACATTAAATGTCGTTACAACGATAATCGTTACATATATGTCTCGTTTCAAAATCATTAAGTTAGTAGTCTTGTTTTTACATATGTAGTTCATTGTTAATATACTTAATGATATGTTTACTTATCATAATATCATGTTAACTATATATATAACCATATATATGTCATCATATAGTTTTTACAAGTTTTAACGTTCGTGAATCACCGGTCAACTTGGGTGGTCAATTGTCTATATGAAACCTATTTCAATTAATCAAGTCTTAACAAGTTTGATTGCTTAACATGTTGGAAACATTTAATCATGTAAATATCAATCTCAATTAATATATATAAACATGGAAAAGTTCGGGTCACTACAGATAAGACAGCGTGTTGTAACGTCGTCAAAGGGACGAGGGTTACGTAATGTCCAACAGTCCCGTAACAACCTAAAAACCTCATTTCTTACCCCAATTACCGACTCCGTTACTTGTGGGAACGTTTTGTTTAATAGTTGTAGCCCGATGTTCTTGTTCTCACTTTGGTGAGAAGCGAACATTACTAACCCGTAAGCATAACATGCTTCTTTATGTTGCATGTTAGCCGCTTTTTCTAAATCACGAAGTCCTATATTCGGATATATTGAGTCAAAATAATTTCTTAACCCGTTGCGTAAAATAGCATTTGGGTTCCCCGCAATATATGCGTCAAAGTAAACACATCGTAACTTATGGATTTCCCAATGTGATATCCCCCATCTTTCGAACGAAAGCCTTTTATAAACCAAGGCATTCTTGGAACGTTCTTCGAATGTCTTACAAACTAATCTCGCCTTAAATAGTTGTGCCGAGGAATTCTGACCGACTCTAGACAAGATTTCATCAATCATGTCTCCGGGTAGGTCTCTTAAAATATTGGGTTGTCTATCCATTTTGTGTTTTTAAACTGTAAAATAGACAAGAGTTAGATTCATAAAAAAAATTACTTATTAATACAAGCAATTTTTACATATATCATAAAGCATA
This sequence comes from Rutidosis leptorrhynchoides, assembly GCF_046630445.1. NCBI lineage: Eukaryota > Viridiplantae > Streptophyta > Magnoliopsida > Asterales > Asteraceae > Rutidosis > Rutidosis leptorrhynchoides. The sequence continues at coordinate 317,415,489 of NC_092333.1, read as the reverse complement.
AGCACACTATATTACATATATTACACCACACGAATACAACTATCTTATTCCGACTCGCTCGTTTCTTCTTCTTCTTCAGTTTTGGTTCGTTTTGCCAAGTTTCTAGGGATATATGATGTTCCCCTAATACGAGCCGTCGTTTTCCACATTGGTTTAGAAAAACCTAGTGGTTTAGAGGTTCCCGGGTCATTGTTACAACTTAAGGACTTCGGGGGTTGACGATACATATAAAGTTCATCGGGGTTGGAATTAGATTTCTCTATTTTTATGCCCTTTCCCTTATTATTTTCTTTTGCCTTTTTAAATTCAGTTGGGGTAATTTCTATAACATCATCGGAATTCTCGTCGGAATCCAATTCATCGGAGAATTGGTAATCCTCCCAATAATTTGCTTCCTTGGCGGAAACACCATTGACCATAATTAACCTTGATCGGTTGGTTGAGGATTTTCTTTTACTTAACCGTTTTATTATTTCCCCCACCGGTTCTATTTCTTCATCCGGTTCCGATTCTTCTTTCGGTTCCGATTCTTCTTCCGGTTCCGACTCTTCTTCCGGTTCCTCTTCAGGAACTTGTGAATCAGTCCATGAATCATTCCAATTTATATTTGACTCTTCATTATTATTAGGTGAGTCAATGGGACTTGTTCTAGAGGTAGACATCTATCACATAATATCAAACGCGTTAAGAGATTAATATATCACATAATATTCACATGTTAAAAATATATCGTTTCCAACAAAATTTGTTAAGCAATCATTTTTCAAGTAAACACGGTCGAAGTCCAGACTCACTAATGAATCCTAACAAACTCGATAAGACACACTAATGCAAAATTGTGGTTCTCTAAGACCAACGCTCTGATACCAACTAAAATGTCCCGTTCTTATTGATTAAAAACGTTCCATATTAATTGATTTCGTTGCGAGGTTTTGACCTCTATATGAGACGTTTTTCAAAGACTGCATTCATTTTAAAACAAACCATAACCTTTATTTCATCAATAAAGGTTTAAAAAGCTTTACGTAGATTATCAAATAATGATAATCTAAAATATCCTGTTTACACACGACCATTACATAATGGTTTACAATACAAATATGTTACAACAAAATAAGTTTCTTGAATGCAGTTTTTACACAATATCATACAAGCATGGACTCCAAATCTCGTCCTTATTTAAGTATGCGACAGCAGAAGCTCTTAATAATCACCTGAGAATAAACATGCTTAAAACGTCAACAAAAATGTTGGTGAGCTATAGGTTTAACCTATATATTATCAAATCATAATAATAGACCACAAGATTTCATATTTCAATATACATCCCATACATAGAGATAAAATTATTCATATGGTGAACACCTGGTAATCAACATTAACAAGATGCATATATAAGAATATCCCCATCATTCCGGGACACCCTTCGGATATGATATAAATTTCGAAGTACAAAAGCATCCGGTACTTTGGATGGGGTTTGTTAGGCCCAATAGATCTATCTTTAGGATTCGCGTCAATTAGGGTGTCTGTTCCCTAATTCTTAGATTACCAGACTTAATAAAAAGGGGCATATTCGATTTCGATAATTCAACCATAGAATGTAGTTTCACGTTGTAACAACCCGTCCGTATCCCCCTGGACGAAATCATCAACATCTGGTTCCATTGCGTTGATCGACTCCAAGTAATGTCCTTAAAATGAGCAAATGCACAGCGGAAGACTTAATTCGTACCTGAGAATAACATGCTTTAAAATGTCAACATAAAGTTGGTGAGATATATAGGTTTGATGCTAGCAGCGTTATAACTATGGACCTCAAGATTTCATGTTTATACATAATACACTCCTCGTGTATGAAAAGTCGTTGAGCACTTGGTAACCATACTTAACATTTAAATCACAGCAGCATATTCTTAAATAAACCCTACACCGTACCAAGTGTAGTAACGAAACGAAGTACTGTGCAACCGTTAAAAACTGGTCGTCCAGCCCGGTTGGGGTTGTCAGGCCTGATAGATCTATCAACAGGATTCGCGTTTACGCTCCTCACGTAAATATTAGCTACCAAGTATAAAGAAATATGCCATGGTACAACTCAACGTAGAATTTAATTTTGATCACTTGTGTCCATAACGTAAATCATTTATAAAAACAGCGCATGTATTCTCAGCCCAAAAATATTTAGAGTTTAAAAGGGACTATATACTCACCTAATGTATTTTGTAGTAAAAATACATATAACATCATTGAACAAATGTAGGGTTGGCCTCGGATTCACGAACCTATATCAGTTATATATGTTAACACATAATTGAAGTCAACTAATATAATACTTATATAATAAATGTTAATGTCTATTTAATATTTTATGTAATATTAATATCATTATGTATCAAATATTTTTATATTTATTTAGAAATATTGTTAATAATAATAATAAAATGATAATCTAATAATAATGAAATTTTTTAAATTAATAATAATTTTATTAATAATAATAATAATAATGATTCAAATTTAAATTCTAATTTTAATTCTAATAATAATAATGATAATAATAATAATTAATAATAATAATGACACTTTTAAATTTTAATTTTAATAAAATGATAAGTTTAATAATAATGATAATTCTAATATTAGTCTTAATGATAATACTAATAATTATAATGATAATGATAATAATATTAATATTAATGATAATAATAATAGAAATTAAATTAAAAGTATATACCCATTTAAGTCTTTTCTTAAAAAGAAATGCCCACGACGAGGCTCGAACCCGCGACCTCTCGCTCAACACTCAAACCCCTAACCATTTCACTGCCACTGATTTTCTGGAATAATACACAACCTAAAACTATATCACCATTAATATGTTTCGGCCCCAATTGTTTCAGCCCAACAATCAAGTGGATCTCGGCCCAGGTTAGTTTTATAAGCCCAACATATCAAGCCTAATCTTTGACCCAGCCATATTATCATTCAGTGACCCAACATCTAAATCCAACATATAAGGCCCAACACATTTACAAAAACCCATCTGCAGCTTACATTCGATTCATGTAGGGTTATAACAGAAAAATATAAACCACCAAATCTAATTTTCTTTATCATTATAATATGCCTTTAATCAATTACGTGGGACAATTCTTTAGTGGATGTCGGTCAACAACAAAATAATTGAAACAATCCGTTGTTCTCTCAACATCACCGTGTCCTTCATCAATTATTCTCACTAACCACGTTCATCATCATCTCTATCATCATCATAATAACATCACATAACAGGAGGCAATAGCAGCTGTATCACAGGATGATATTTGGTTTCGAATAATAACAGAAAGGTAAGAGAAAACAAATAAATGAATATAGGTTGTGTTGGTGATCGAAAATAGTGAAACGGTAGAGAATAATATAGCAGAAATAATTAAATGGGTTTTGTTTGTCTCCGGTTCAAACACAGAAATGAATATCAGTTCAAGATTATAGTTGGGTTCGAAAGAAAATAGGAATAGAATAGAAGACAGCGAGTACCAGTTAATTTGTATGTTTGCAGGTACAAATATGGGGGTTTATGTAACGACCCGGAAAATTTCGACTAATTCTAAACCAAACTCTCGATACGATAGTGTAATTTCAACACGATAAGCAAAGTTGGTTAGGTTGAGTCTCAAAAATTTTGAACTGATTTATATATTCACGTAACTTCGACTGTTCTCGACGATTCACGAACCATAAATTGTAAATAGATGCATATATATTTAAATATATATATATATATAATAAAAATAATAATAATAATTTGAATTGTAATTTAAAATAATATAATAAAAGTTATTAGGAATATCTATATATATATGTAAAGTATATTAAATATAAAGTTAATATATTCTATGTAATTATAAGTAAAAAATATGATAGTTATAGTAATATTATTATTATTTTCATTATTATTATTAACACTAATGTTAATAATAATGTAAGTACTAGATGCTCTATTATAAATAATATAGATGTGAAATTAAACACAATTAATGTGTTATATGATTATTACCATGACTAATCCTATTATTATCTTTAGTAATTATTATTAAATTTAATACATTTATTAATTATTAATTATTAAGATTAAAACATAATATAGGTAAATATGCTTAACATTGGATACCAGTATATGCTTTTATTTCTTTCTTATCTATCTGTTGGTCATGTGAACTATGGTCGATATTTCACCATCTATATCATTCAACCCTGTTTCGTTCCTGTTTTCTCACTAAACTTCATATATAAATATATACTTTATATATAGCATCTAAATATACAAAACCCACTGAAATTACTCTCTATATCTCATCTTATATCTCTTTAATTTTAAGATCATCACCACCACTAACCATCAACTATCGACATACTACTACTTTGTTGTTCAAGCAACACCGAGACACAACCCATCGACACCTTACAAACCGCCTAACACCCTCTATCACCTCCTGTAATCACCACCAAACACCACGCACACCATGATCACCCTACACCACCTTTGCCTTCCAACCCACTTACATTTTTTTTCTTTCTCTGATTTTATTCGAACCACAAGACAAATCAATCAATCTTCACTACACCAACACCTCTATCTCTCTTCTATTCTCATCGTGATAACTACCCAAAACAATCATTTTTTTTTTCTCGATAGCTCGAAATTATTACTTCTATTTACTCGTTCCTGTTTCTGTTTAAACAAGAACTGCTGCTGTTGCTTCACGCTTGAAATAACATTGATAACAAACCACCACTACCCGCCACTAATGTATTCTGACTTGCCATCGTAAACCACTCCCTACTCGCATGGTTTCTGTTTCTAATCAGTCTAAAAACGCACCATGTTTAACCACCATAACCGTCACCCACCTCACCATCATCACCTTAAATCATCTTGCTTATTCGCTGTTGTTATTGCTGCAAATCGAGAACTTGGTGATGATGACGTATAACAATGATGTTGATGATGATCAACAAGAACTTCTATGGACGCGTTATTTTTTTTTTCCTTAATCTTCCTATTCAAACGAACTCCCTGTAACATTTGGTCTTTTATATTTGAAAAAGACAATACAAAAGAACTCCCTGTGAAGACTTTTGTGTGCGCCACTTTACAGCTAATAGATCACAAAGAATAATATGAAGCTAAATATTAGTGGAGTTGGTTGTTTGAGTTGAATGTAAAGGGGTTTATTATATTCCAAAAGCTATATACCGACACCCACTTTCTATCCATTACAATTATTAAATTGTGGTTGAAGTGTAATACTTTTGGACTGTAAAAGAGCTGTCATCGAATTCCTATATAAAACCGTGACCTTGTTCTAAACTGAAATGTCCCGTTCTTATTGATTAAAAACGTTCCATATTAATTGATTTCGTTGCGAGGTTTTGACCTCTATATGAGACGTTTTTCAAAGACTGCATTCATTTTTAAACAAACCATAACCTTTATTTCATCAATAAAGGTTTAAAAAGCTTTACGTAGATTATCAAATAATGATAATCTAAAATATCCTATTTACACACGACCATTACATAATGGTTTACAATACAAATATGTTACAACAAAATAAGTTTCTTGAATGCAGTTTTTACACAATATCATACAAGCATGGACTCCAAATCTTGTCCTTATTTAAGTATGCGACAGCGGAAGCTCTTAATAATCACCTGAGAATAAACATGCTTAAAACGTCAACAAAAATGTTGGTGAGTTATAGGTTTAACCTATATATATCAAATCGTAACAATAGACCACAAGATTTCATATTTCAATACACATCCCATACATAGAGATAAAAATCATTCATATGGTGAACACCTGGTAACCGACAATAACAAGATGCATATATAAGAATATCCCCATCATTCCGGGACACCCTTCGGATATGATATAAATTTCGAAGTACTAAAGCATCCGGTACTTTGGATGGGGTTTGTTAAGCCCAATAGATCTATCTTTAGGATTCGCGTCAATTAGGGTGTCTGTTCCCTAATTCTTAGATTACCAGACTTAATAAAAAGGGGCATATTCGATTTCGATAATTCAACCATAGAATGTAGTTTCACGTACTTGTGTCTATTTTGTAAATCATTTATAAAACCTGCATGTATTCTCATCCCAAAAATATTAGATTTTAAAAGTGGGACTATAACTCACTTTCACAGATTTTTACTTCGTCGGGAAGTAAGACTTGGCCACTGGTTGATTCACGAACCTATAACAATATATACATATATATCAAAGTATGTTCAAAATATATTTACAACACTTTTAATATATTTTGATGTTTTAAGTTTATTAAGTCAGCTGTCCTCGTTAGTAACCTACAACTAGTTGTCCACAGTTAGATGTACAGAAATAAATCGATAAATATTATCTTGAATCAATCCACGACCCAGTGTATACGTATCTCAGTATTGATCACAACTCAAACTATATATATTTTGGAATCAACCTCAACCCTGTATAGCTAACTCCAACATTCACATATAGAGTGTCTATGGTTGTTCCGAAATATATATAGATGTGTCGACATGATAGGTCGAAACATTGTATACGTGTCTATGGTATCTCAAGATTACATAATATATAATACAAGTTGATTAAGTTATGGTTGGAATAGATTTGTTACCAATTTTCACGTAGCTAAAATGAGAAAAATTATCCAATCTTGTTTTACCCATAACTTCTTCATTTTAAATCCGTTTTGAGTGAATCAAATTGCTATGGTTTCATATTGAACTCTATTTTATGAATCTAAACCAAAAAAGTATAGGTTTCTAGTCGGAAAAATAAGTTACAAGTCGTTTTTGTAAAGGTAGTCATTTCAGTCGAAAGAACGACGTCTAGATGACCATTTTAGAAAACATACTTCCACTTTGAGTTTAACCATAATTTTTGGATATAGTTTCATGTTCATAATAAAAATCATTTTCTCAGAATAACAACTTTTAAATCAAATTTTATCATAGTTTTTAATTAACTAACCCAAAACAGCCCGCGGTGTTACTACGACGGCGTAAATCCGGTTTTACGGTGTTTTTCGTGTTTCCAGGTTTTAAATCATTAAGTTAGCATATCATATAGATATAGAACATGTGTTTAGTTGATTTTAAAAGTCAAGTTAGAAGGATTAACTTTTGTTTGCGAACAAGTTTAGAAATAACTAAACTATGTTCTAGTGATTACAAGTTTAAACCTTCGAATAAGATAGCTTTATATGTATGAATCGAATGATGTTATGAACATCATTACTACCTTAAGTTCCTTGGATGAACCTACTGGAAAAGAGAAAAATGGATCTAGCTTCAATGGATCCTTGGATGGCTCAAAGTTCTTGAAGCAAAATCATGACACGAAAACAAGTTCAAGTAAGATCATCACTTGAAATAAGATTGTTATAGTTATAGAAATTGAACCAAAGTTTGAATATGATTATTACCTTGTATTAGAATGATAACCTACTGTAAGAAACAAAGATTTCTTGAGGTTGGATGATCACCTTACAAGATTGGAAGTGAGCTAGCAAACTTGAAAGTATTCTTGATTTTATGAAACTAGAACTTTTGGAATTTATGAAGAACACTTAGAACTTGAAGATAGAACTTGAGAGAGTTCAATTAGATGAAGAAAATTGAAGAATGAAAGTGTTTGTAGGTGTTTTTGGTCGTTGGTGTATGGATTAGATATAAAGGATATGTAATTTTGTTTTCATGTAAATAAGTCATGAATGATTACTCATATTTTTGTAATCTTATGAGATATTTCATGCTAGTTGCCAAATGATGGTTCCCACATGTGTTAGGTGACTCACATGGGCTGCTAAGAGCTGATCATTGGAGTGTATATACCAATAGTACATACATCTAAAAGCTGTGTATTGTACGAGTACGAATACGGGTGCATACGAGTAGAATTGTTGATGAAACTGAACGAGAATGTAATTGTAAGCATTTTTGTTAAGTAGAAGTATTTTGATAAGTGTATTGAAGTCTTTCAAAAGTGTATAAATACATATTAAAACACTACATGTATATACATTTTAACTGAGTCGTTAAGTCATCGTTAGTCGTTACATGTAAGTGTTGTTTTGAAACCTTTAGGTTAACGATCTTGTTAAATGTTGTTAACCCAATGTTTATAATATCAAAAGAGATTTTAAATTATTATATTATCATGATATTATGATGTACGAATATCTCTTAATATGATATATATACATTAAATGTCGTTACAACGATAAACGTTACATATATGTCTCGTTTCAAAATCATTAAGTTAGTAGTCTTGTTTTTACATATGTAGTTCATTGTTAATATAATTAATGATATGTTTACTTATCATAATATCATGTTAACTATATATATAACCATATATATGTCATCATATAGTTTTTTTTTACAAGTTTTAACGTTCGTGAATCACCGGTCAACTTGGGTGGTCAATTGTCTATATGAAACCTATTTCAATTAATCAAGTCTTAACAAGTTTGATTGCTTAACATGTTGGAAACATTTAATCATGTAAACATCAATCTCAATTAATATATATAAACATGGAAAAGTTCGGGTCACTACAGTACCTACCCGTTAAATAAATTTCGTCCCGAAATTTTAAGCTGTTGAAGGTGTTGACGAATCTTCTGGAAATAGATGCGGGTATTTCTTCTTCATCTGATCTTCACGCTCCCAGGTGAACTCGGGTCCTCTACGAGCATTCCATCGAACCTTAACAATTGGTATCTTGTTTTGCTTAAGTCTTTTAACCTCACGATCCATTATTTCGACGGGTTCTTCGATGAATTGGAGTTTTTCGTTGATTTGGATTTCATCTAACGGAATAGTGAGATCTTCTTTAGCAAAACATTTCTTCAAATTCGAGACGTGGAAAGTGTTATGTACAGCCGCGAGTTGTTGAGGTAACTCAAGTCGGTAAGCTACTGGTCCGACACGATCAATAATCTTGAATGGTCCAATATACCTTGGATTTAATTTCCCTCGTTTACCAAATCGAACAACGCCTTTCCAAGGTGAAACTTTAAGCATGACCATCTCTCCAATTTCAAATTCTATATCTTTTCTTTTAATGTCAGCGTAGCTCTTTTGTCGACTTTGGGCGGTTTTCAACCGTTGTTGAATTTGGATGATCTTCTCGGTAGTTTCTTGTATAATCTCCGGACCCGTAATCTGTCTATCCCCCACCTCACTCCAACAAATCGGAGACCTGCACTTTCTACCATAAAGTGCTTCAAACGGCGCCATCTCAATGCTTGAATGGTAGCTGTTGTTGTAGGAAAATTCTGCTAACGGTAGATGTCGATCCCAACTGTTTCCGAAATCAATAACACATGCTCGTAGCATGTCTTCAAGCGTTTGTATCGTCCTTTCGCTCTGCCCATCAGTTTGTGGATGATAGGCAGTACTCATGTTTAGACGAGTTCCTAATGCTTGCTGTAATGTCTGCCAGAATCTTGAAATAAATCTGCCATCCCTATCAGAGATAATAGAGATTGGTATTCCATGTCTGGAGACGACTTCCTTCAAATATGAAATGTCCCGTTCTTATTGATTAAAAACGTTCCATATTAATTGATTTCGTTGCGAGGTTTTGACCTCTATATGAGACGTTTTTCAAAGACTGCATTCATTTTTAAAACAAACCATAACCTTTATTTCATAAATAAAGGTTTAAAAAGCTTTACGTAGATTATCAAATAATGATAATCTAAAATATCCTGTTTACACACGACCATTACATAATGGTTTACAATACAAATATGTTACATCGAAATCAGTTTCTTGAATGCAGTTTTTACACAATAACATACAAACATGGACTCCAAATCTTGTCCTTATTTTAGTATGCAACAGCGGAAGCTCTTAATATTCACCTGAGAATAAACATGCTTTAAACGTCAACAAAAATGTTGGTGAGTTATAGGTTTAACCTATATATATCAAATCGTAACAATAGACCACAAGATTTCATATTTCAATACACATCCCATACATAGAGATAAAAATCATTCATATGGTGAACACCTGGTAACCGACAATAACAAGATGCATATATAAGAATATCCCCATCATTCCGGGACACCCTTCGGATATGATATAAATTTCGAAGTACTAAAGCATCCGGTACTTTGGATGGGGTTTGTTAGGCCCAATAGATCTATCTTTAGGATTCGCGTCAATTAGGGTGTCTGTTCCCTAATTCTTAGATTACCAGACTTAATAAAAAGGGGCATATTCGATTTCGATAATTCAACCATAGAATGTAGTTTCACGTACTTGTGTCTATTTTGTAAATCATTTATAAAACCTGCATGTATTCTCATCCCAAAAATATTAGATTTTAAAAGTGGGACTATAACTCACTTTCACAGATTTTTACTTCGTCGGGAAGTAAGACTTGGCCACTGGTTGATTCACGAACCTATAACAATATATACATATATATCAAAGTATGTTCAAAATATATTTACAACACTTTTAATATATTTTGATGTTTTAAGTTTATTAAGTCAGCTGTCCTCGTTAGTAACCTACAACTAGTTGTCCACAGTTAGATGTACAGAAATAAATCGATAAATATTATCTTGAATCAATCCACGACCCAGTGTATACGTATCTCAGTATTGATCACAACTCAAACTATATATATTTTGGAATCAACCTCAACCCTGTATAGCTAACTCCAACATTCACATATAGAGTGTCTATGGTTGTTCCGAAATATATATAGATGTGTCGACATGATAGGTCGAAACATTGTATACGTGTCTATGGTATCTCAAGATTACATAATATACAATACAAGTTGATTAAGTTATGGTTGGAATAGATTTGTTACCAATTTTCACGTAGCTAAAATGAGAAAAATTATCCAATCTTGTTTTACCCATAACTTCTTCATTTTAAATCCGTTTTGAGTGAATCAAATTGCTAAGGTTTCATATTGAACTCTATTTTATGAATCTAAATAGAAAAGTATAGGTTTATAGTCGGAAAAATAAGTTACAAGTCGTTTTTGTAAAGGTAGTCATTTCAGTTGAAAGAACGACGTCTAGATGACCATTTTAGAAAACATACTTCCACTTTGAGTTTAATCATAATTTTTGGATATAGTTTCATGTTCATAATAAAAATCATTTTCTCAGAATAACAACTTTTAAATCAAAGTTTATCATAGTTTTTAATTAACTAACCCAAAACAGCCCGCGGTGTTACTACGACGGCGTAAATCCGGTTTTACGGTGTTTTTCGTGTTTCCAGGTTTTAAATCATTAAGTTAGTATATCATATAGATATAGAACATGTGTTTAGTTGATTTTAAAAGTCAAGTTAGAAGGATTAACTTTTGTTTGCGAACAAGTTTAGAATTAACTAAACTATGTTCTAGTGATTACAAGTTTAAACCTTCGAATAAGATAGCTTTATATGTATGAATCGAATGATGTTATGAACATCATTACTACCTTAAGTTCCTTGGATGAACCTACTGGAAAAGAGAAAAATGGATCTAGCTTCAATGGATCCTTGGATGGCTCAAAGTTCTTGAAGCAAAATCATGACACGAAAACAAGTTCAAGTAAGATCATCACTTGAAATAAGATTGTTATAGTTATAGAAATTGAACCAAAGTTTGAATATGATTATTACCTTGTATTAGAATGATAACCTACTGTAAGAAACAAAGATTTCTTGAGGTTGGATGATCACCTTACAAGATTGGAAGTGAGCTAGCAAACTTGAAAGTATTCTTGATTTTATGAAACTAGAACTTTTGGAATTTATGAAGAACACTTAGAACTTGAAGATAGAACTTGAGAGAGTTCAATTAGATGAAGAAAATTGAAGAATGAAAGTGTTTGTAGGTGTTTTTGGTCGTTGGTGTATGGATTAGATATAAAGGATATGTAATTTTGTTTTCATGTAAATAAGTCATGAATGATTACTCATATTTTTGTAATCTTATGAGATATTTCATGCTAGTTGCCAAATGATGGTTCCCACATGTGTTAGGTGACTCACATGGGCTGCTAAGAGCTGATCATTGGAGTGTATATACCAATAGTACATACATCTAAAAGCTGTGTATTGTACGAGTACGAATACGGGTGCATACGAGTAGAATTGTTGATGAAACTGAACGAGAATGTAATTGTAAGCATTTTTGTTAAGTAGAAGTATTTTGATAAGTGTATTGAAGTCTTTCAAAAGTGTATAAATACATATTAAAACACTACATGTATATACATTTTAACTGAGTCGTTAAGTCATCGTTAGTCGTTACATGTAAGTGTTGTTTTGAAACCTTTAGGTTAACGATCTTGTTAAATGTTGTTAACCCAATGTTTATAATAACAAAAGAGATTTTAAATTATTATATTATCATGATATTATGATGTACGAATATCTCTTAATATGATATATATACATTAAATGTCGTTACAACGATAAACGTTACATATATGTCTCGTTTCAAAATCATTAAGTTAGTAGTCTTGTTTTTACATATGTAGTTCATTGTTAATATAATTAATGATATGTTTACTTATCATAATATCATGTTAACTATATATATAACCATATATATGTCATCATATAGTTTTTTTACAAGTTTTAACGTTCGTGAATCACCGGTCAACTTGGGTGGTCAATTGTCTATATGAAATCTATTTCAATTAATCAAGTCTTAACAAGTTTGATTGCTTAACATGTTGGAAACATTTAATCATGTAAACATCAATCTCAATTAATGTATATAAACATGGAAAAGTTCGGGTCACTACAGTACCTACCCGTTAAATAAATTTCGTCCCGAAATTTTAAGCTGTTGAAGGTGTTGACGAATCTTCTGGAAATAGATGCGGGTATTTCTTCTTCATCTGATCTTCACGCTCCCAGGTGAACTCGGGTCCTCTACGAGCATTCCATCGAACCTTAACAATTGGTATCTTGTTTTGCTTAAGTCTTTTAACCTCACGATCCATTATTTCGACGGGTTCTTCGATGAATTGAAGTTTTTCGCTGATTTGGATTTCATCTAACGGAATAGTGAGATCTTCTTTAGCAAAACATTTCTTTAAATTCGAGACGTGGAAAGTGTTATGTACAGCCGCGAGTTGTTGAGGTAACTCTAGTCGGTAAGCTACTGGTCCGACACGATCAATAATCTTGAATGGTCCAATATACCTTGGATTTAATTTCCCTCGTTTACCAAATCGAACCACGCCTTTCCAAGGTGCAACTTTAAGCATGACCATCTCTCCAATTTCAAATTCTATATCTTTTCTTTTAATGTCAGCGTAGCTCTTTTGTCGACTTTGGGCGGTTTTCAACCGTTGTTGAATTTGGATGATCTTCTCGGTAGTTTCTTGTATAATCTCCGGACCCGTAATCTGTCTATCCCCCACTTCACTCCAACAAATCGGAGACCTGCACTTTCTACCATAAAGTGCTTCAAACGGCGCCATCTCAATGCTTGAATGGTAGCTGTTGTTGTAGGAAAATTCTGCTAACGGTAGATGTCGATCCCAACTGTTTCCGAAATCAATAACACATGCTCGTAGCATGTCTTCAAGCGTTTGTATCGTCCTTTCGCTCTGCCCATCAGTTTGTGGATGATAGGCAGTACTCATGTCTAGACGAGTTCCTAATGCTTGCTGTAATGTCTGCCAGAATCTTGAAATAAATCTGCCATCCCTATCAGAGATAATAGAGATTGGTATTCCATGTCTGGAGATGACTTCCTTCAAATACAGTCGTGCTAACTTCTCCATCTTGTCATCTTCTCTTATTGGCAAGAAGTGTGCTGATTTGGTGAGACGGTCAACTATTACCCAAATAGTATCAAAACCACTTGCAGTCCTTGGCAATTTAGTGATGAAATCCATGGTAATGTTTTCCCATTTCCATTCCGGGATTTCGGGTTGTTGAAGTAGACCTGATGGTTTCTGATGCTCAGCTTTGACCTTAGAACACGTCAAACATTCTCCTACGTATTTAGCAACATCGGCTTTCATACCCGGCCACCAAAAATGTTTCTTGAGATCCTTGTACATCTTCCCCGTTCCAGGATGTATTGAGTATCTGGTTTTATGAGCTTCTCTAAGTACCATTTCTCTCATATCTCCAAATTTTGGTACCCAAATCCTTTCAGCCCTATACCGGGTTCCGTCTTCCCGAATATTAAGATGCTTCTCCGATCCTTTGGGTATTTCATCCTTTAAATTTCCCTCTTTTAAAACTCCTTGTTGCGCCTCCTTTATTTGAGTAGTAATGTTATTATGAATCATTATATTCATAGATTTTACTCGAATGGGTTCTCTGTCCTTCCTGCTCAAGGCATCGGCTACCACATTTGCCTTCCCCGGGTGGTAACGAATCTCAAAATCGTAATCATTCAATAATTCAATCCACCTACGCTGCCTCATATTCAGTTGTTTCTGATTAAATATGTGTTGAAGACTTTTGTGGTCGGTATATATAATACTTTTGACCCCATATAAGTAGTGCCTCCAAGTCTTTAATGCAAAAACAACCGCGCCTAATTCCAAATCATGCGTCGTATAATTTTGTTCGTGAATCTTTAATTGTCTAGACGCATAAGCAATCACCTTCGTTCGTTGCATTAATACACAACCGAGACCTTGCTTTGATGCATCACAATAAATCACAAAATCATCATTCCCTTCAGGCAATGACAATATAGGTGCCGTAGTTAGCTTTTTCTTCAATAACTGAAACGCTTTCTCTTGTTCATCATTCCATTCAAATTTCTTCCCTTTATGCGTTAATGCAGTCAAGGGTTTTGCTATTCTGGAAAAGTCTTGGATGAACCTTCTGTAGTAACCAGCTAGTCCTAAAAACTGGCGTATGTGTTTCGGAGTTTTCGGGGTTTCCCACTTTTCAACAGTTTCTATCTTTGCCGGATCCACCTTAATACCTTCTTTGTTCACTATGTGACCGAGGAATTGAACTTCTTCCAACCAAAATGCACACTTTGAAAACTTAGCGTACAATTCTTCCTTCCTCAATACTTCTAACACCTTTCTCAAATGTTCACCGTGTTCTTGGTCATTCTTTGAGTAAATAAGTATGTCATCAATGAAAACAATGACAAACTTGTCAAGGTATGGTCCACACACTCGGTTCATAAGGTCCATGAACACAGCTGGTGCATTAGTTAAACCAAACGGCATGACCATAAACTCGTAATGACCGTAACGTGTTCTGAAAGCAGTCTTTGGAATATCATCTTCTTTCACCCGCATTTGATGATACCCGGAACGTAAGTCAATCTTTGAATAAACAGACGAGCCTTGTAGTTGATCAAATAAGTCATCGATTCTCGGTAGTGGGTAGCGGTTCTTGATGGTAAGTTTGTTCAACTCTCGGTAGTCGATACACAACCTGAATGTACCATCTTTCTTCTTGACAAACAAAACAGGAGCTCCCCACGGTGATGTGCTTGGTCGAATGAAACCACGCTCTAAAAGTTCTTGTAATTGGCTTTGCAGTTCTTTCATCTCGCTGGGTGCGAGTCTGTAAGGAGCACGAGCTATTGGTGCAGCTCCTGGTACAAGATCTATTTGAAATTCAACGGATCGATGTGGGGGTAATCCCGGTAATTCTTTCGGAAATACATCGGGAAATTCTTTTGCAATGGGAACATCATTGATGCTCTTTTCTTCAGTTTGTACTTTCTCGACGTGTGCTAGAACAGCATAGCAACCTTTTCTTATTAGTTTTTGTGCCTTCAAATTACTAATAAGATGTAGCTTCGTGTTGCCCTTTTCTCCGTACACCATTAAGGGTTTTCCTTTTTCTCGTATAATGCGAATTGCATTTTTGTAACAAACGATCTCCGCTTTCACTTCTTTCAACCAGTCCATACCGATTATCACATCAAAACTCCCTAACTCTACTGGTATCAAATCAATCTTAAATGTTTCGCTAACCAGTTTAATTTCTCGATTCCGACATATATTATCTGCTGAAATTAATTTACCATTTGCTAATTCGAGTAAAAATTTACTATCCAAAGGCGTCAATGGACAACTTAATTTAGCACAAAAATCTCTACTCATATAGCTTCTATCCGCACCCGAATCAAATAAAACGTAAGCAGATTTATTGTCAATAAGAAACGTACCCGTAACAAGCTCCGGGTCTTCCTGTGCCTCTGCCGCATTAATATTGAAAATTCTTCCACGGCCTTGTCCATTCGTGTTCTCCTGGTTCGGGCAATTTCTAATAATGTGACCTGGTTTTCCACATTTATAACAAACTACATTGGCATAACTTGCTCCGACACTACTTGCTCCGCCATTACTCGTTCCGACACCATTTGTTCCTTTCGTTCTATTAACCCCTGGTCCGTAGACCTCACACTTCGCCGCGCTATGACCATTTCTTTTACACTTGTTGCAAAATTTGGTGCAGAACCCCGAGTGATTCTTTTCACACCTTTGGCATAGCTGCTTCTGATTGTTGTTGTTGTTGCGGTTATTATTGTTGTTGGGATGATTGTTGTAGTTGCTGTTGTTGTTGTTGTTGTTGTTGTTGTTGTTGTTGTTGGGCCGTTTGTTGTAGTTGCGATTGATGTTGCGATTGTTGGGATAATTGTTGCGATTATTGTTGTAATTGTTGATGTTGTTGTATTGGTGATTCTTATCACCGTTTTCCTCCCACTTTCTTTTGACTTGCTTCACATTGGCCTCTTCAGCAGTCTGTTCTTTAATTCTTTCTTCAATTTGGTTCACGAGTTTGTGAGCCATTCTACATGCCTGTTGTATGGAGGCGGGCTCGTGTGAACTTATATCTTCTTGGATTCTTTCCGGTAATCCTTTCACAAATGCGTCGATCTTCTCTTCCTCATCTTCGAATGCTCCCGGACACAATAGGCACAATTCTGTGAATCGTCTTTCGTACGTGGTAATATCAAATCCTTGGGTTCGTAACCCTCTAAGTTCTGTCTTGAGCTTATTGACCTCGGTTCTGGGACGGTACTTCTCGTTCATCAAGTGCTTGAATGCTGACCATGGTAGTGCGTACGCATCATCTTGTCCCACTTGCTCTAGATAGGTATTCCACCATGTTAACGCAGAACCTGTGAAGGTATGCGTAGCGTACTTCACTTTGTCCTCTTCAGTACACTTACTTATGGCAAACACCGATTCAACCTTCTCGGTCCACCGTTTCAATCCGATCGGTCCTTCGGTTCCATCAAATTCCAAAGGTTTGCAGGCAGTGAATTCTTTGTAGGTGCATCCTACACGATTTCCTGTACTGCTAGATCCAAGGTTATTGTTGGTATGTAGCGCAGCCTGTACTGCGGCTATGTTTGAAGCTAGAAAAGTACGGAATTCCTCTTCATTCATATTCACGGTGTGTCGAGTAGTCGGTGCCATTTCCTTCAAAATAGTTAAATGGAACAAGTTAATCATACAGAATATTAAGAGTAGTTAATAGTATTTCGTAGCATAATATGAACTCATTTATAAAAGCTTTTTCTTCATATTAGCGTTTTATAAGTTTAAATTCGGGTAGTACCTACCCGTTAAGTTCATACTTAGTAGCTAATATACAATTCAACTACTACAATTCTATATGAAAAACTGATTATAATAATATTTCGCGTTCAAACTTTTATACAATATTTTACAAACTTACAATACCGCTTATTTTACATAAAGCATGAAATATAGCACACAATAACTTTGATACAAGATAGTTGTGAAGATAATTCTAGCTAGTACACAAGTCGTTCGGCAAAGACAATAAAGACACGTAATTCATACGTCCAGAAACAAGTCATGCATTCTGGTTTTACTAGGACTACTTCCCATCCTTGGTCTTGTGCAACATAACCGTTATGGCCGTTGATAAGACAGCGTGTTGTAACATCATCAAAGGGACGAGGGTTACGTAATGTCCAACAGTCCCGTAATAATCTAAAAACTTCATTTCTTACCCCAATTACCGACTCCGTCACTTGTGGAAACGTTTTGTTTAATAGTTGTAGCCCGATGTTCTTGTTCTCACTTTGGTGAGAAGCGAACATTACTAATCCGTAAGCATAACATGCTTCTTTATGTTGCATGTTAGCCGCTTTTTCTAAATCACGAAGTCCAATATTCGGATATATTGAGTCAAAATAATTTCTTAACCCGTTGCGTAAAATAGCATTTGGGTTCCCCGCAATATATGCGTCAAAGTAAACACATCGTAACTTATGGGTTTCCCAATGTGATATCCCCCATCTTTCAAACGAAAGTCTCTTATAAACCAAGACATTCTTGGAACGTTCTTCGAATGTCTTACAAACTGATCTCGCCTTAAATAGTTGTGCCGAAGAATTCTGGCCGACTCTAGACAAGATTTCATCAATCATGTCTCCGGGTAGGTCTCTTAAAATATTGGGTTGTCTATCCATTTTGTGTTTTTAAACTGTAAAATAGACAAGAGTTAGATTCATAAAAAAAAATACTTATTAATACAAGCAATTTTTTACATATATCATAAAGCATAAGAACACTATATTCCATATATTACACCACACGAATACAACTATCTTATTCCGACTCGCTCGTTTCTTCTTCTTCGGTTTTGGTTCGTTTTGCCAAGTTTCTAGGGATATATGATGTTCCCCTAATACGAGCCGTCGTTGTCCACATTGGTTTAGAAAAACCTGGTGGTTTAGAGGTTCCCGGGTCATTGTTACAACTTAAGGACTTCGGGGGTTGACGATACATATAAAGTTCATCGGGGTTGGAATTAGATTTCTCTATTTTTATGCCCTTTCTCTTATTATTTTCTTTTGCCTTTTTAAATTCAGTTGGGGTAATTTCTATAACATCATCGGAATTCTCGTCGGAATCCGATTCATCGGAGAATTGGTAATCCTCCCAATATTTTGCTTCCTTGGCGGAAACACCATTGACCATAATTAACTTTGGTCGGTTGGTTGAGGATTTTCTTTTACTTAACCGTTTTATTATTTCCCCCACCGGTTCTATTTCTTCATCCGGTTCCGATTCTTCTTCCGGTTCCGATTCTTCTTCCGGTTCCGACTCTTCTTCCGGTTCCTCTTCGGGAACTTGTGAATCAGTCCACAAATCATTCCAATTTACATTTGACTCTTCATTATTATTAGGTGAGTCAATGGGACTTGTTCTAGAGGTAGACATCTATCACATAATATCAAACACGTTAAGAGATTAATATATCACATAATATTCATATGTTAAAAATATATAGTTTCCAACAAAAATGTTAAGCAATCATTTTTAAAGAAAACACGGTCGAAGTCCAGACTCACTAATGCATCCTAACAAACTCGATAAGACACACTAATGCAAATTTTCTGGTTCTCTAAGACCAACGCTCGGATACCAACTGAAATGTCCCGTTCTTATTGATTAAAAACGTTCCATATTAATTGATTTCGTTGCGAGGTTTTGACCTCTATATGAGACGTTTTTCAAAGACTGCATTCATTTTTAAAACAAACCATAACCTTTATTTCATAAATAAAGGTTTAAAAAGCTTTACGTAGATTATCAAATAATGATAATCTAAAATATCCTGTTTACACACGACCATTACATAATGGTTTACAATACAAATATGTTACATCGAAATCAGTTTCTTGAATGCAGTTTTTACACAATAACATACAAACATGGACTCCAAATCTTGTCCTTATTTTAGTATGCAACAGCGGAAGCTCTTAATATTCACCTGAGAATAAACATGCTTTAAACGTCAACAAAAATGTTGGTGAGTTATAGGTTTAACCTATATATATCAAATCGTAACAATAGACCACAAGATTTCATATTTCAATACACATCCCATACATAGAGATAAAAATCATTCATATGGTGAACACCTGGTAACCGACAATAACAAGATGCATATATAAGAATATCCCCATCATTCCGGGACACCCTTCGGATATGATATAAATTTCGAAGTACTAAAGCATCCGGTACTTTGGATGGGGTTTGTTAGGCCCAATAGATCTATCTTTAGGATTCGCGTCAATTAGGGTGTCTGTTCCCTAATTCTTAGATTACCAGACTTAATAAAAAGGGGCATATTCGATTTCGATAATTCAACCATAGAATGTAGTTTCACGTACTTGTGTCTATTTTGTAAATCATTTATAAAACCTGCATGTATTCTCATCCCAAAAATATTAGATTTTAAAAGTGGGACTATAACTCACTTTCACAGATTTTTACTTCGTCGGGAAGTAAGACTTGGCCACTGGTTGATTCACGAACCTATAACAATATATACATATATATCAAAGTATGTTCAAAATATATTTACAACACTTTTAATATATTTTGATGTTTTAAGTTTATTAAGTCAGCTGTCCTCGTTAGTAACCTACAACTAGTTGTCCACAGTTAGATGTACAGAAATAAATCGATAAATATTATCTTGAATCAATCCACGACCCAGTGTATACGTATCTCAGTATTGATCACAACTCAAACTATATATATTTTGGAATCAACCTCAACCCTGTATAGCTAACTCCAACATTCACATATAGAGTGTCTATGGTTGTTCCGAAATATATATAGATGTGTCGACATGATAGGTCGAAACATTGTATACGTGTCTATGGTATCTCAAGATTACATAATATACAATACAAGTTGATTAAGTTATGGTTGGAATAGATTTGTTACCAATTTTCACGTAGCTAAAATGAGAAAAATTATCCAATCTTGTTTTACCCATAACTTCTTCATTTTAAATCCGTTTTGAGTGAATCAAATTGCTAAGGTTTCATATTGAACTCTATTTTATGAATCTAAATAGAAAAGTATAGGTTTATAGTCGGAAAAATAAGTTACAAGTCGTTTTTGTAAAGGTAGTCATTTCAGTCGAAAGAACGACGTCTAGATGACCATTTTAGAAAACATACTTCCACTTTGAGTTTAATCATAATTTTTGGATATAGTTTCATGTTCATAATAAAAATCATTTTCTCAGAATAACAACTTTTAAATCAAAGTTTATCATAGTTTTTAATTAACTAACCCAAAACAGCCCGCGGTGTTACTACGACGGCGTAAATCCGGTTTTACGGTGTTTTTCGTGTTTCCAGGTTTTAAATCATTAAGTTAGTATATCATATAGATATAGAACATGTGTTTAGTTGATTTTAAAAGTCAAGTTAGAAGGATTAACTTTTGTTTGCGAACAAGTTTAGAATTAACTAAACTATGTTCTAGTGATTACAAGTTTAAACCTTCGAATAAGATAGCTTTATATGTATGAATCGAATGATGTTATGAACATCATTACTACCTTAAGTTCCTTGGATGAACCTACTGGAAAAGAGAAAAATGGATCTAGCTTCAATGGATCCTTGGATGGCTCAAAGTTCTTGAAGCAAAATCATGACACGAAAACAAGTTCAAGTAAGATCATCACTTGAAATAAGATTGTTATAGTTATAGAAATTGAACCAAAGTTTGAATATGATTATTACCTTGTATTAGAATGATAACCTACTGTAAGAAACAAAGATTTCTTGAGGTTGGATGATCACCTTACAAGATTGGAAGTGAGCTAGCAAACTTGAAAGTATTCTTGATTTTATGAAACTAGAACTTTTGGAATTTATGAAGAACACTTAGAACTTGAAGATAGAACTTGAGAGAGTTCAATTAGATGAAGAAAATTGAAGAATGAAAGTGTTTGTAGGTGTTTTTGGTCGTTGGTGTATGGATTAGATATAAAGGATATGTAATTTTGTTTTCATGTAAATAAGTCATGAATGATTACTCATATTTTTGTAATCTTATGAGATATTTCATGCTAGTTGCCAAATGATGGTTCCCACATGTGTTAGGTGACTCACATGGGCTGCTAAGAGCTGATCATTGGAGTGTATATACCAATAGTACATACATCTAAAAGCTGTGTATTGTACGAGTACGAATACGGGTGCATACGAGTAGAATTGTTGATGAAACTGAACGAGAATGTAATTGTAAGCATTTTTGTTAAGTAGAAGTATTTTGATAAGTGTATTGAAGTCTTTCAAAAGTGTATAAATACATATTAAAACACTACATGTATATACATTTTAACTGAGTCGTTAAGTCATCGTTAGTCGTTACATGTAAGTGTTGTTTTGAAACCTTTAGGTTAACGATCTTGTTAAATGTTGTTAACCCAATGTTTATAATAACAAAAGAGATTTTAAATTATTATATTATCATGATATTATGATGTACGAATATCTCTTAATATGATATATATACATTAAATGTCGTTACAACGATAAACGTTACATATATGTCTCGTTTCAAAATCATTAAGTTAGTAGTCTTGTTTTTACATATGTAGTTCATTGTTAATATAATTAATGATATGTTTACTTATCATAATATCATGTTAACTATATATATAACCATATATATGTCATCATATAGTTTTTTTACAAGTTTTAACGTTCGTGAATCACCGGTCAACTTGGGTGGTCAATTGTCTATATGAAATCTATTTCAATTAATCAAGTCTTAACAAGTTTGATTGCTTAACATGTTGGAAACATTTAATCATGTAAACATCAATCTCAATTAATGTATATAAACATGGAAAAGTTCGGGTCACTACAAAATACAGTCGTGCTAACTTCTCCATCTTGTCATCTTCTCTTATTGGTAGGAAGTGTGCTGATTTGGTGAGACGATCAACTATTACCCAAATAGTATCAAAACCACTTGCAGTCCTTGGCAATTTAGTGATGAAATCCATGGTAATGTTTTCCCATTTCCATTCCGGGATTTCGGGTTGTTGAAGTAGACCTGATGGTTTCTGATGCTCAGCTTTGACCTTAGAACACGTCAAACATTCTCCTACGTATTTAGCAACATCGGCTTTCATACCCGGCCACCAAAAATGTTTCTTGAGATCCTTGTACATCTTCCCCGTTCCAGGATGTATTGAGTATCTGGTTTTATGAGCTTCTCTAAGTACCATTTCTCTCATATCTCCAAATTTTGGTACCCAAATCCTTTCAGCCCTATACCGGGTTCCGTCTTCCCGAATATTAAGATGCTTCTCCGATCCTTTGGGTATTTCATCCTTTAAATTTCCCTCTTTTAAAACTCCTTGTTGCGCCTCCTTTATTTGAGTAGTAATGTTATTATGAATCATTATATTCATAGATTTTACTCGAATGGGTTCTCTATCCTTCCTGCTCAAGGCATCGGCTACCACATTTGCCTTCCCCGGGTGGTAACGAATCTCAAAATCGTAATCATTCAATAATTCAATCCACCTACGCTGCCTCATATTCAGTTGTTTCTGATTAAATATGTGTTGAAGACTTTTGTGGTCGGTATATATAATACTTTTGACCCCATATAAGTAGTGCCTCCAAGTCTTTAATGCAAAAACAACCGCGCCTAATTCCAAATCATGCGTCGTATAATTTTGTTCGTGAATCTTCAATTGTCTAGACGCATAAGCAATCACCTTCGTTCGTTGCATTAATACACAACCGAGACCTTGCTTTGATGCGTCACAATAAATCACAAAATCATCATTCCCTTCAGGCAATGACAATATAGGTGCCGTAGTTAGCTTTTTCTTCAATAACTGAAACGCTTTCTCTTGTTCATCATTCCATTCAAATTTCTTCCCTTTATGCGTTAATGCAGTCAAGGGTTTTGCTATTCTGGAAAAGTCTTGGATGAACCTTCTGTAGTAACCAGCTAGTCCTAAAAACTGGCGTACGTGTTTCGGAGTTTTCGGGGTTTCCCACTTTTCAACAGTTTCTATCTTTGCCGGATCCACCTTAATACCTTCTTTGTTCACTATGTGACCGAGGAATTGAACTTCTTCCAACCAAAATGCACACTTTGAAAACTTAGCGTACAATTCTTCCTTCCTCAATACTTCTAACACCTTTCTCAAATGTTCACCGTGTTCTTGGTCATTCTTTGAGTAAATAAGTATGTCATCAATGAAAACAATGACAAACTTGTCAAGGTATGGTCCACACACTCGGTTCATAAGGTCCATGAACACAGCTGGTGCATTAGTTAAACCAAACGGCATGACCATAAACTCGTAATGACCGTAACGTGTTCTGAAAGCAGTCTTTGGAATATCATCTTCTTTCACCCGCATTTGATGATACCCGGAACGTAAGTCAATCTTTGAATAAACAGACGAGCCTTGTAGTTGATCAAATAAGTCATCGATTCTCGGTAGTGGGTAGCGGTTCTTGATGGTAAGTTTGTTCAACTCTCGGTAGTCGATACACAACCTGAATGTACCATCTTTCTTCTTGACAAACAAAACAGGAGCTCCCCACGGTGATGTGCTTGGTCGAATGAAACCACGCTCTAAAAGTTCTTGTAATTGGCTTTGCAGTTCTTTCATCTCGCTGGGTGCGAGTCTGTAAGGAGCACGAGCTATTGGTGCAGCTCCTGGTACAAGATCTATTTGAAATTCAACGGATCGATGTGGGGGTAATCCCGGTAATTCTTTCGGAAATACATCGGGAAATTCTTTTGCAATGGGAACATCATTGATGCTCTTTTCTTCAGTTTGTACTTTCTCGACGTGTGCTAGAACAGCATAGCAACCTTTTCTTATTAGTTTTTGTGCCTTCAAATTACTAATAAGATGTAGCTTCGTGTTGCCCTTTTCTCCGTACACCATTAAGGGTTTTCCTTTTTCTCGTATAATGCGAATTGCATTTTTGTAACAAACGATCTCCGCTTTCACTTCTTTCAACCAGTCCATACCGATTATCACATCAAAACTCCCTAACTCTACTGGTATCAAATCAATCTTAAATGTTTCGCTAACCAGTTTAATTTCTCGATTCCGACATATATTATCTGCTGAAATTAATTTACCATTTGCTAATTCGAGTAAAAATTTACTATCCAAAGGCGTCAATGGACAACTTAATTTAGCACAAAAATCTCTACTCATATAGCTTCTATCCGCACCCGAATCAAATAAAACGTAAGCAGATTTATTGTCAATAAGAAACGTACCCGTAACAAGCTCCGGGTCTTCCTGTGCCTCTACCGCATTAATATTGAAAACTCTTCCACGGCCTTGTCCATTCGTGTTCTCCTGGTTCGGGCAATTTCTAATAATGTGGCCTGGTTTTCCACATTTATAACAAACTACATTGGCATAACTTGCTCCGACACTACTTGCTCCGCCATTACTCATTCCGACACCATTTGTTCCTTTCGTTCTATTAACCCCTGGTCCGTAGACCTCACACTTCGCCGCGCTATGACCATTTCTTTTACACTTGTTGCAAAATTTGGTGCAGAACCCCGAGTGATTCTTTTCACACCTTTGGCATAGTTGCTTCTGATTGTTGTTGTTGTTGCGGTTATTATTGTTGTTGGGATGATTGTTGTAGTTGCTGTTGTTGTTGTTGTTGTTGTTGTTGTTGTTGTTGTTGGGCCGTTTGTTGTAGTTGCGATTGATGTTGCGATTGTTGGGATAATTGTTGCGATTATTGTTGTAATTGCTGTTGTTGTTGTATTGGTGATTCTTATCACCGTTTTCCTCCCACTTTCTTTTGACTTGCTTCACATTGGCCTCTTCAGCAGTCTGTTCTTTAATTCTTTCTTCAATCTGGTTCACTAGTTTGTGAGCCATTCTACATGCCTGTTGTATGGAGGCGGGCTCGTGTGAACTTATATCTTCTTGGATTCTTTCCGGTAATCCTTTCACAAACGCGTCGATCTTCTCTTCCTCATCTTCGAATGCTCCCGGACACAATAGGCACAATTCTGTGAATCGTCTTTCGTACGTGGTAATATCAAATCCTTGGGTTCGTAACCCTCTAAGTTCTGTCTTGAGCTTATTGACCTCGGTTCTGGGACGGTACTTCTCGTTCATCAAGTGCTTGAATGCTGACCAAGGTAGTGCGTACGCATCATCTTGTCCCACTTGCTCTAGATAGGTATTCCACCATGTTAACGCAGAACCTGTGAAGGTATGCGTAGCGTACTTCACTTTGTCCTCTTCAGTACACTTACTTATGGCAAACACCGATTCAACCTTCTCGGTCCACCGTTTCAATCCGATCGGTCCTTCGGTTCCATCAAATTCCAAAGGTTTGCAGGCAGTGAATTCTTTGTAGGTGCATCCTACACGATTTCCTGTACTGCTAGATCCAAGGTTATTGTTGGTATGTAGCGCAGCCTGTACTGCGGCTATGTTTGAAGCTAGAAAAGTACGGAATTCCTCTTCATTCATATTCACGGTGTGTCGAGTAGTCGGTGCCATTTCCTTCAAAATAGTTAAATGGAACAAGTTAATCATACAGAATATTAAGAGTAGTTAATAGTATTTCGTAGCATAATATGAACTCATTTATAAAAGCTTTTTCTTCATATTAGCGTTTTATAAGTTTAAATTCGGGTAGTACCTACCCATTAAGTTCATACTTAGTAGCTAATATACAATTCAACTACTACAATTCTATATGAAAAACTGATTATAATAATATTTCGCGTTCAAACTATTATACAATATTTTACAAACTTACAATACCGCTTATTTTACATAAAGCATGAAATATAGCACACAATAACTTTGATACAAGATAGTTGTGAAGACAATTCTAGCTAGTACACAAGTCGTTCAGCAAAGGCAATAAAGACACGTAATTCATACGTCCAGAAACAAGTCATGCATTCTGGTTTTACTAGGACTACTTCCCATCCTTGGTCTTGTGCAACATAACCGTTATGGCCATTGATAAGACAGCGTGTTGTAACGTCATCAAAGGGACGAGGGTTACGTAATGTCCAACAGTCCCGTAATAATCTAAAAACCTCATTTCTTACCCCAATTACCGACTCCGTCACTTGTGGAAACGTTTTGTTTAATAGTTGTAGCCCGATGTTCTTGTTCTCACTTTGGTGAGAAGCGAACATTACTAATCCGTAAGCATAACATGCTTCTTTATGTTGCATGTTAGCCGCTTTTTCTAAATCACGAAGTCCAATATTCGGATATATTGAGTCAAAATAATTTCTTAACCCGTTGCGTAAAATAGCATTTGGGTTCCCCGCAATATATGCGTCAAAGTAAACACATCGTAACTTATGGGTTTCCCAATGTGATATCCCCCATCTTTCAAACGAAAGTCTCTTATAAACCAAGACATTCTTGGAACGTTCTTCGAATGTCTTACAAACTGATCTCGCCTTAAATAGTTGTGCCGAAGAATTCTGGCCGACTCTAGACAAGATTTCATCAATCATGTCTCCGGGTAGGTCTCTTAAAATATTGGGTTGTCTATCCATTTTGTGTTTTTAAACTGTAAAATAGACAAGAGTTAGATTCATAAAAAAAATACTTATTAATACAAGCAATTTTTACATATATCATAAAGCATAAGAACACTATATTCCATATATTACACCACACGAATACAACTATCTTATTCCGACTCGCTCGTTTCTTCTTCTTCGGTTTTGGTTCGTTTTGCCAAGTTTCTAGGGATATATGATGTTCCCCTAATACGAGCCGTCGTTGTCCACATTGGTTTAGAAAAACCTGGTGGTTTAGAGGTTCCCGGGTCATTGTTACAACTTAAGGACTTCGGGGGTTGACGATACATATAAAGTTCATCGGGGTTAGAATTAGATTTCTCTATTTTTATGCCCTTTCCCTTATTATTTTCTTTTGCCTTTTTAAATTCAGTTGGGGTAATTTCTATAACATCATCGGAATTCTCGTCGGAATCCGATTCATCGGAGAATTGGTAATCCTCCCAATATTTTGCTTCCTTGGCGGAAACACCATTGACCATAATTAACTTTGGTCGGTTGGTTGAGGATTTTCTTTTACTTAACCGTTTTATTATTTCCCCCACCGGTTCTATTTCTTCATCCGGTTCCGATTCTTCATCCGGTTCCGATTCTTCTTCCGGTTCCGACTCTTCTTCCGGTTCCTCTTCGGGAACTTGTGAATCAGTCCACAAATCATTCCAATTTACATTTGACTCTTCATTATTATTAGGTGAGTCAATGGGACTTGTTCTAGAGGTAGACATCTATCATATAATATCAAACACGTTAAGAGATTAATATATCACATAATATTCATATGTTAAAAATATATAGTTTCCAACAAAAATGTTAAGCAATCATTTTTAAAGAAAACACGGTCGAAGTCCAGACTCACTAATGCATCCTAACAAACTCGATAAGACACACTAATGCAAATTTTCTGGTTCTCTAAGACCAACGCTCGGATACCAACTGAAATGTCCCGTTCTTATTGATTAAAAACGTTCCATATTAATTGATTTCGTTGCGAGGTTTTGACCTCTATATGAGACGTTTTTCAAAGACTGCATTCATTTTTAAACAAACCATAACCTTTATTTCATCAATAAAGGTTTAAAAAGCTTTACGTAGATTATCAAATAATGATAATCTAAAATATCCTATTTACACACGACCATTACATAATGGTTTACAATACAAATATGTTACAACAAAATAAGTTTCTTGAATGCAGTTTTTACACAATATCATACAAGCATGGACTCCAAATCTTGTCCTTATTTAAGTATGCGACAGCGGAAGCTCTTAATAATCACCTGAGAATAAACATGCTTAAAACGTCAACAAAAATGTTGGTGAGTTATAGGTTTAACCTATATATATCAAATCGTAACAATAGACCACAAGATTTCATATTTCAATACACATCCCATACATAGAGATAAAAATCATTCATATGGTGAACACCTGGTAACCGACAATAACAAGATGCATATATAAGAATATCCCCATCATTCCGGGACACCCTTCGGATATGATATAAATTTCGAAGTACTAAAGCATCCGGTACTTTGGATGGGGTTTGTTAAGCCCAATAGATCTATCTTTAGGATTCGCGTCAATTAGGGTGTCTGTTCCCTAATTCTTAGATTACCAGACTTAATAAAAAGGGGCATATTCGATTTCGATAATTCAACCATAGAATGTAGTTTCACGTACTTGTGTCTATTTTGTAAATCATTTATAAAACCTGCATGTATTCTCATCCCAAAAATATTAGATTTTAAAAGTGGGACTATAACTCACTTTCACAGATTTTTACTTCGTCGGGAAGTAAGACTTGGCCACTGGTTGATTCACGAACCTATAACAATATATACATATATATCAAAGTATGTTCAAAATATATTTACAACACTTTTAATATATTTTAATGTTTTAAGTTTATTAAGTCAGCTGTCCTCGTTAGTAACCTACAACTAGTTGTCCACAGTTAGATGTACAGAAATAAATCGATAAATATTATCTTGAATCAATCCACGACCCAGTGTATACGTATCTCAGTATTGATCACAACTCAAACTATATATATTTTGGAATCAACCTCAACCCTGTATAGCTAACTCCAACATTCACATATAGAGTGTCTATGGTTGTTCCGAAATATATATAGATGTGTCGACATGATAGGTCGAAACATTGTATACGTGTCTATGGTATCTCAAGATTACATAATATATAATACAAGTTGATTAAGTTATGGTTGGAATAGATTTGTTACCAATTTTCACGTAGCTAAAATGAGAAAAATTATCCAATCTTGTTTTACCCATAACTTCTTCATTTTAAATCCGTTTTGAGTGAATCAAATTGCTATGGTTTCATATTGAACTCTATTTTATGAATCTAAACCAAAAAAGTATAGGTTTCTAGTCGGAAAAATAAGTTACAAGTCGTTTTTGTAAAGGTAGTCATTTCAGTCGAAAGAACGACGTCTAGATGACCATTTTAGAAAACATACTTCCACTTTGAGTTTAACCATAATTTTTGGATATAGTTTCATGTTCATAATAAAAATCATTTTCTCAGAATAACAACTTTTAAATCAAATTTTATCATAGTTTTTAATTAACTAACCCAAAACAGCCCGCGGTGTTACTACGACGGCGTAAATCCGGTTTTACGGTGTTTTTCGTGTTTTCAGGTTTTAAATCATTAAGTTAGCATATCATATAGATATAGAACATGTGTTTAGTTGATTTTAAAAGTCAAGTTAGAAGGATTAACTTTTGTTTGCGAACAAGTTTAGAAATAACTAAACTATGTTCTAGTGATTACAAGTTTAAACCTTCGAATAAGATAGCTTTATATGTATGAATCGAATGATGTTATGAACATCATTACTACCTTAAGTTCCTTGGATGAACCTACTGGAAAAGAGAAAAATGGATCTAGCTTCAATGGATCCTTGGATGGCTCAAAGTTCTTGAAGCAAAATCATGACACGAAAACAAGTTCAAGTAAGATCATCACTTGAAATAAGATTGTTATAGTTATAGAAATTGAACCAAAGTTTGAATATGATTATTACCTTGTATTAGAATGATAACCTACTGTAAGAAACAAAGATTTCTTGAGGTTGGATGATCACCTTACAAGATTGGAAGTGAGCTAGCAAACTTGAAAGTATTCTTGATTTTATGAAACTAGAACTTTTGGAATTTATGAAGAACACTTAGAACTTGAAGATAGAACTTGAGAGAGTTCAATTAGATGAAGAAAATTGAAGAATGAAAGTGTTTGTAGGTGTTTTTGGTCGTTGGTGTATGGATTAGATATAAAGGATATGTAATTTTGTTTTCATGTAAATAAGTCATGAATGATTACTCATATTTTTGTAATCTTATGAGATATTTCATGCTAGTTGCCAAATGATGGTTCCCACATGTGTTAGGTGACTCACATGGGCTGCTAAGAGCTGATCATTGGAGTGTATATACCAATAGTACATACATCTAAAAGCTGTGTATTGTACGAGTACGAATACGGGTGCATACGAGTAGAATTGTTGATGAAACTGAACGAGAATGTAATTGTAAGCATTTTTGTTAAGTAGAAGTATTTTGATAAGTGTATTGAAGTCTTTCAAAAGTGTATAAATACATATTAAAACACTACATGTATATACATTTTAACTGAGTCGTTAAGTCATCGTTAGTCGTTACATGTAAGTGTTGTTTTGAAACCTTTAGGTTAACGATCTTGTTAAATGTTGTTAACCCAATGTTTATAATATCAAAAGAGATTTTAAATTATTATATTATCATGATATTATGATGTACGAATATCTCTTAATATGATATATATACATTAAATGTCGTTACAACGATAAACGTTACATATATGTCTCGTTTCAAAATCATTAAGTTAGTAGTCTTGTTTTTACATATGTAGTTCATTGTTAATATAATTAATGATATGTTTACTTATCATAATATCATGTTAACTATATATATAACCATATATATGTCATCATATAGTTTTTTTTTACAAGTTTTAACGTTCGTGAATCACCGGTCAACTTGGGTGGTCAATTGTCTATATGAAACCTATTTCAATTAATCAAGTCTTAACAAGTTTGATTGCTTAACATGTTGGAAACATTTAATCATGTAAACATCAATCTCAATTAATATATATAAACATGGAAAAGTTCGGGTCACTACATAAACCTTGGGCCGTGAATTGATTCTATTACTAGGCCGAGAGTTTTAAAGGGTGTTGGGCCGAGTCTTTTTGATTGGGCCGAGATTATTTGTTGGTTGGGCTCTTAATTTAATCGGGTTGAAGTACTGCAGCTACATCTGTTACAAAGGAAGCTAAATATTTTGTTCCCAGGCCACGATGATGATGGTAACATGTATTATGAGGATCACGTATAATGACTAGAATGATAGTTTGATTGTAATAGGTGGTCATGATGATTATAAGAAGTAAAAATGATTCGATTAGTCAATTAGATGAAGTTAAGATAACAATGATTATTATGATCTTGACGATGAAGGTAATGAAAATAATGATAAGATGATGATAAGTCGATGTATAGAGTATGATTCAGTGTGACGATTATGAGGATGATGGTGTTGATTAATTTAAATAAATGAAGATGAAGGAACTGAATGATATTACAGATAAAATTAAAAATCACGTTTAATACCGAAAGAAAACAGTGGAAGAATGGTTAGAGGAGTGGTTGCTTAAATTAGAGGTCTTGGGTTCGAGTCCCGTCTCGGGCAATTTACTCCTTTTTAATGCTACAAAGGTATAATTTAATATTACCATTATTTTTATTATTATTATTATGAAGATAAATATATAGATTATAAACAAGGATATTAATATGAAATTGATAAAAATTACAATTAGGTTACAATTTAAATGAAATATTATTATTATTATTATTTATATTATTATTATTATTTACATTATTATTATTATTATTGTTATTAAAATTATAATTTATTATTAAAGTTAGTATTATAATTAAAATTATCATTTTTTATTCATTATTATAATTAGTATTATTAATTATCAAATAAAGATTTACTATATAAAAATATATTTAATACGTATAACATAAATGTATTAAAATGTTTATAATAAATAATAATAATTTATTTAAAGTATATATATAACAAATGCACCTAATTAATTAATAAAGCCTATAGATTATTAAATAAAACAAGTATATCTCTAATAAAATATAAATTTGTTCGTTTACCATCTTGTGTGTTAATATATATACGAATGTTATAGGTTCGTGAATCCGAGGCCAACCCTATACTTGATCAACGATGTTATATGTATTTTTACTACAAAATACAGTATGGTGAGTATATAGTCCCACTTTTAAACTTTAAGTATTTCGGGATGAGAATACATGTATTTTATGTTTTACGTTATGGACACAAGTAACTGAAAAATATATTCTACGTTGAGTTGTACCACTGGCATACTTCCCTGTAGCTTGGTAACTATTATTTACAGCGGTATTGTAAACGCGAATCCTGTTGATAGATCTATCGGGCCTGACAACCCCAACCGGACTGGACGACCAGTATTCAACGGTTGCACAGTACTTCGTTTCGTGACTACACTTGGTACAGTGTAGTAAGATTTCATATTAAAGGGAATATGCGACGTGATTAAATGTTAAGTATGGTTACCAAGTGCTCAACCACTTAGAATATTTTTATTAAAATGTTTACATATGAAATCTTGTGGTCCATAGTTATAACGCTGTTAGCAACAAACCTATATATCTCACCAACTTTATGTTGACTTTTTAAAACATGTTATTCTCAGGTACGAATTAAGCCTTCCGCTGTGCATTAGCTCATGTTAAGGACATTATTTGGAGTCGATCATCGCAATGGGACCAACTGTTGAAGTTTCCGTCCGGGAGGATTAGTCGCGGATATTTCAGTTGGTATCAGAGCGTTGGTCTTAGCGAACCAGGCCTTGCATTAGTGTGTCTAACTGGTAGTTGTTAGGATACATTAGTGAGTCTGGACTTTGACCGTGTCTGCCTGTCAAAAGTTTTGCTTATCATTTCTAGTCGGAAATCATCTGCTTATCATCCTTAGGAAATTGCCTGCCTATCATTCTCAAGTCTAGACACGTTCTACTGCATTTAGTGCATCGATAGTGTATAGACGAAATTCATATCTTAGCGTATCTGATAATTCCTATCTTGGCGCATCTGTAGACTTGCCTGACATATGCCGTAGGTTCCTCTGTAGTTTATGAAATCTTTAGTATTATATATATAGATATTCTATATAGTTAGAATATCATCCGATATTTGAAAAACCATTTCACATCGAAGATTCCAATCCATCCACCAAATTGCCCTCTTGGCGATGAACCTGAAGCACTTACCGGCGAACCTGTTCGAGAAACCATTTTCTCTCTCATTTCTAGAGTATCTCGTCACGATTATATCCTATCCCATATTTTGGATCTTATTCATCCGCTCGTTTCGACTGCCAAACATCCTGGTATAATAGAAGAAGTTAACGAACTTCGCGCTCGCGTGATGGCTTTAGAGAACATGATGCGAAGGTTGCAAACACCAGCAGCAGCACCAGCAGCATAATTCGTATCACCATCATCAACGCCGACCGTACCCATAGCACCCTCAACCACAACCGCGTCGTAAACCACAACATCACAATCTGTACCTCGGATATCAACATCACACGCCTCAATATTACCATCTGTACTTTGAGTATAATCCTCGTTCTATATATCGTTTTACATCGGCTACCTTCGCTTTACGTAACGTCCTACCTCATATATCTTCGTTCGACATGGTGATTATGAAATCTCTAATGTTTTAGAGATCATGTAATCCAGTATTAACGATAAATCAAATGAGTTTAATATCTTATTGACTCATTAAATCCATGATTGCATCCGATGAAAATATATATGCAAGTATATTTTCATAAAGATTGTAATTAAAAATTCTTTTGTACAAACGGTTAATGGTGAAAAATATTTTAACGGGTGGGTAATACCCGAGAAATATTTAGATTTCACATTAATAAGTTACACTGTACATTCTTCGAATCTGATTCAATGGTCATCTATTATCCCACATACGACTACCGATATACGTATCCGTTCACCACAGAACAATCATTTCTATTCAAATTTCATATTTGGATTTTGATCTATCAGAATTCAGCAAGTGGCATAAAGAAGAAAATATTGGACAAAATAAAAATTTGATAGAAACAGATGAATTAACTAATTGAAATTTGGTTAGGATTACACGCTAACTGTTCCGGCTAACTGTTCCCAGCTAACTGATTAACATTTAATTTATCGCAATTTACATTCTCGCAATTTTAATTTCTGCACTGTACATACTGTCGGGACGCATGTACAACAATACGTCGGATTAATTCTGAGACAACACGTTGTATAATGGGTCATGATATATATTTATTTATTTTACGCATTTAAAATAACGGGACACGTATACAAGGTTTCGACTTATCATATTGACCCATCTATATATATATTTCGGAACAACCATAGACACTCTATATGTGAAGGTGGGAGTTGGCTATACAGGGTCGGAGTTGATTCCAAAATATATATATACTTTGAGTTGTGATCGACACCGAGACCGGTACACGGGTCACGATACGTATTAATTAATTATATATATTAAGTTATATATGAATATATTGAACTGTTGAACTATTGGACCATTGGACAATCGGACTATTAGACTGCTAACTATGGACAAGTAAAATGAATTAAAATATTGATTATAATATATGAAACTAAACAATTCTTCAAGTTTGCCACTTGATTCTATCTTAAACCTCATTCGTATCTTGACGATTATAATTCACATTCAAATCTTTTCATGATTCTTGCAAAAGTCTCGATCGGAAAAAAATGAACCAACCGCACCTCGTCTACAAAAGGAAGATTTATGCATACAGTTGTGCACCTGAAAGACTTTCGAAACCAAAGTTATAGTTAAAACCTATCCGCGTCAAATTCCTTATCATTTATTAGCAAAAACAACCTTATGATTTCTTTTCAAAGTAGCCAATTTTGTCACAGCTCCAGCAAGTTAACCTCGATTTTTCATCAAGATTAGTCTTATTATAACCTCGATATATATGCGTCATTCTTTCGTCGTCGTTACCGGAGAACCTATTATATTCCATAACATCATCGGCAGATGCACAAGCAGATCGTTATCTCTTTGGCGAAATCCGCAATCAGTATTTTGAAAATCTCGCAGAACTTCTCCCGTCATATCTATAACGTCTATCCCTAAGAATTTCATACTCCGAATGTGAAGTTTTGAAAACACCCTGAACTGCGAAGTAGTTCTTGGAATGCTGATGAAGCAACAAAAACCATAAACGACAGTCAAAATTTTGATGATAAAAGTATAGTGTGTTGGTAAAGCTCAGAAAAATAGAAGGGGTTGGAATTGGAAAATGGATTGAGCAAAGTATGAAAGAGGCTGTGGATAAATCACAAGAACTGAACCTGTTTTCAAAGAATCCAAACGATTCGGTGCCTGCTGAAACCGTTAGTAAGAACCCTAAACCTTATTCTAAACCTTTCCAGATGATATTCAAAATCATCATCTTATCTTAGATATTTTAAGATATCTTCATATCTTCTGTTATACATATTCTCCATATTTCTGGAGATATTTTCACAACTATTCCTATCTGGTATCGTTTATCTCTTCGTAACATCTGCGTTACAACATAAAAGAAACTGTGTTAGTTTCTAAATTTTGAAACCTTCAAATTTAAAATATGAATGTTTTGAAGTAAGTGTTGGGAATTGATGCATGAATTAGTATAATATAATGAAACTTGATCAACTTCATTATATTACAGTAAGTCATGTTAAGTTTCTAATGGAAAGTGATGATTCACAGTACCATCATCATGTGCCATGTTACACGGCTCTTACACTCTATCCAATATCCAAACATATTAGAAATGTATCATCTTGATAGTTCTATTCTTCCAGGGTATTCTGGTAATTTAACGAATCAAAATCATATCAATATCATTTCTTTCTAAAAGAGCATTAGCCATGTTCATCTCCAATCTCATATCTACGAATTCCGGACCATTACAAAAGATACTTAGTTAAAGAGGAGGAAAAGAAAAAGAATGAAGCTCCGAAATAAAAATTATAGTAAAAATCGCAGCAATTAGAAGAGAATATTAACTGTGGATAACAATGATTATAGAGGACAGAAGCAGGAACATTGTAGTATAAGGGAAGATATAAAACCCAACAACCACTCAGAAACTACAAACCGTGTATATCAATACGTATTGCAACGTAAAGACACGGGAGAATTAGAAACATTATAACCCCAAGGAAATCATAAAAGTGAATGGATTCTTCTGGCGGCAGATGAAATAGAAGAATGAAAGATATGAAAGTTAGAAGAATAATAAGAATCAGAATTGGATGAAGCATATTAAGGAATGAGTAAAGGAATAAGGAATAGAAGGTGTGGGATATGGAAATAAGGGAACGAAGGAGGTAGTTTTATAAGTGAAATATCCGACAAAGAAATCACAACAGATTTGCCGCATTAAATCAAAGGAGATCCTGTGTAACGACCCGCACTTTTTCGATCATACTATACTTATAAGATTAATATTTACATAAATTAAACCTTGCCAACATGATAAGCAATCCAAATTGTCGAGACTTATATTTCCGAAAAGAGTTTTACACAACGTTTGACCGTCTAGTTTGACCGATGATATCACGAACTATACAATATATGATAATTATACGTTTGTGTATATAAATGTATATATACATATTTAACATGATTAATAAATGTTTTAATATCTCATTTTGTATTAATAACAACAAGTTATATGTGTATTTTGAAACTACTAACTTAAGTTTTCAAAACGATAACTATACGTAACGTTATTTGACATAAATACTTAAGACATATAATGTTTATACATATATTGTATAAGTAATGTATTTAATCACTTTTAAAGACTTAAATACATAAAACCATATAAGTGTATTCACAAAAGATAGCTATATTTGAATCCTCATTTCATTTTTCACAAAATTTCTATACGTATACCTAGAGTATTTGTACTCGTATCATACCAAGCTCCTATACGTATTTACTAATAGTAAATACACATCAAAATCACCACCTAACCAGCCATTATTCATGCCATGAGGGCTAGGTAATTGAACTTGGATGCAAATAAGACTAGATACATAAAATGATAGCTTGAATTTTTGTCTCCATGCCCCCCCATTCACGTTTTTTTAGCTATATATGTATCATCATTTTCTTTCATTTTAACTCCAAATTTCTTAAGATAAACACACACTCTCTCTTCACTCTTAACCTCCATAAACATTCAGCAAGAAACCTTGAAGATCTAGCTTCAAAAACCATACTAAAACACCATAAGAAAACCATACAAAAACACTTCAAGAAAACCCTCCAAGAACACCAACTTACTTCCAAACTTTCATCCACTTCTATCACCCTTTTGATTCTAGCTTCTTACTCCTCTTTTACAGCAAACTTATCCAAGGAACTTGAGGTAGAATCTATGTTCATAACCTTATTCGATTCATATATATATAGCTATCTTATTTTGTGGTACAAAAGTTTAACAACAAGAACATAGTTTGAATGTTTTCAAACTTGTTTGCAAACTAAATAGATCCTTCTAACTTAACTTTTAAAATACTTCAAGACATGTAACATAACTTATTTATATGTTAATTTAACAAGGTAAAACTTGGTTTTTCAAAGTATAAGTATTTTTGGAAAAATGGTCATTAAATGATTTTGTTGTAACAAAAATGTTTAACTTCATATGTTTCACTAAACTTTCACCTATGCCGTATGATTTTGAATACAAACCAAGGTATTTAC
Source organism: Rutidosis leptorrhynchoides (assembly GCF_046630445.1). Taxonomy (NCBI): domain Eukaryota; kingdom Viridiplantae; phylum Streptophyta; class Magnoliopsida; order Asterales; family Asteraceae; genus Rutidosis; species Rutidosis leptorrhynchoides. The sequence goes on along the minus strand of NC_092333.1, from coordinate 317,377,107 downwards.
AGTTCATAGTCTTAAAGAAGAACTCGATCCAAGAAGATGGCAATTTGAATCAACGAAAACGGACTTGTAACGAAGAAACTATGACCGAAACAAAATTGGTTATCCTAGACTTTTTCAACTTCGGGATTCATTGGAAAAATTTGCATAAAATCACATCTTTATAAGATAACATGATATTTTATATATATGTACTCATAATTCAATTTCATATGGTTCAGGATCACCCGTAAACAATACGAGAAGATTAATCATAAGATCCCATGATTGTACGCAACACGTCATTTGACAACACCGGTACTTTATGTACGCAACACGTCATTTGACAACACCGGTACCATGGGTCAAGATTAATCTCGACCAATACATATACGATGGGGTTTTATTTATTTCGTTGGGGGTTTTGTTTATTGCGGGTATATTAAACATCTAAAAATGAACCATTAAAATTGAATTACTAACATCGGAATGCTAACTACGGACTAAGGAAATATTCAAAATATTAAAAGTATAACAAGTATATATATATATAACGTTTGTTTTAAAATGAAAACATATTGATATATTATATATGGATAGGTTCGTGATATCAACCGGAAGACCGAGTCAAAATATATATATCATCAAGACAAGGGTGAGTATATAGTCCCACTTTTAAACTCTAAATATTTCGGGATGAGAATACATGTATTTTATGTTTTACGATATGGACACAAGTAACTGAAAAATATATTCTACGTTGAGTTGTACCACTGGCATACTTCCCTGTAGCTTGGTAACTATTATTTACAGCGGTATTGTAAACGCGAATCCTGTTGATAGATCTATCGGGCCTGACAACCCCAACCGGACTGGACGACCAGTATTCAACGGTTGCACAGTACTTCGTTTTGTGACTACACTTGGTACGGTGTAGTAAGATTTCATATTAAAGGGAATATGCGACGTGAAAATGTTAAGTATGGTTACCAAGTGCTCAACCACTTAGAATACTTTTATTAAACTGTTTATATACGAAATCTTGTGGTCTATATATATATTGCTGCCGGCATTAAACCTATATCTCACCAACTTTATGTTGACCTTTTTAAAACATGTCTATTCTCAGGTGATTTCTAAAGCTTCCGCTGCATCATGTTGGATCTAACCAGGATCTTGCGTACGCATGTTTGTGTCAAAAATAAAACTGCATATCCGAGATGTTGTACTGTAAAATATGCTAGAAACCGTGTTGTTGTCATCATTTGTAAAGTTTGTAAGTCGAAGATTATCGCTAAACGTTAATCTTCTTTTTATTGTCTTAAGCTTGTAACAAAAATAATGGTTATGGTTTGCAATGTATAATATATGCAGTTTTCTTTCAAAAATGTCTCATATAGAGGTCAATACCTCGCAATGAAATCATACGTTATCTAACGCGTTCTTATGGTTAAGGACGGGTTATGACATGTGGTATCAGAGCGTTGGTCTTAGCGAACCAGGTTTGCATTAGTGTGTCTAACCAAGAAGTCGTTAGGATACATTAGTAAAGTCTGGACTTTGACCGGGTCTGATTTTAAAAAACCATTGCTTATCACTGTTGGTTAAAAATTTATATGTAAATATTATGTAAGTACTAATGGGTTAGTTGTTATGTGATAGATGTCGGGCTCGAAACTTATTATCACATTCAGCGACTCCGAACCTTCAGATTGTGTTTCAGTCATTAACATATCCGATGACGAAAGTGGTATTTTTGGGGAAGACTCACAATTTCCGGATGAACCAACTATAGAAATATCGGAAAGTGAACCCGAGGAGGAAAGTGAACCCGAAGAGGAAAGTGAACCCGAGGAAATTACGAAAGAAAAATATAATCAAGGAAAGAAACGAAAAGCTAGTGAATTAGAAAATCCAAATCCCGAGTTTAATGAGAATGATGTGGCACCAATTCCACTCAACACTACCACCCCTATCCCCGCTATTCCTATTAGTGCTATCCCCGCATCTAGTTCTTCGGCACCTCAGCCAAAACGTAGGGAGACAGCTAGGATTCGCGTTGGGGGATTCCCTGGACATAAATGTTTTGGGAAATAGACCAAATGATGCGCTGCCGTATTAAACCATGGAATCACATAATGTTTTGTATAATATTATTAGTGTGGTTTGTTTAAAGTTTGATGTAAGCATATGTAAAATAGCGAAGTATGAAATGCAATAATTTTCCATGGTTAAGTATTATTTAGATTGTAGTAATTGATTCTGTACTAAGCTATTAAGTATGAACATTAACGGGTAGGTACTACCCAAGATATAATTATAAAACGCTAATAAGAAGAAAAGGCTTTTATAATAATACCTGGTTCATATTATTAACAAGCTATAAATGTACTATAAATACACACTACATCTATAATATTCCATGTGAATAATTATTTTCTTTCATTAGGAAATGGCGCGATTGAATCGAATGACGGAACAAGAACTCGAGGAACTCATCAACCAGCGAGTGAACGACAGAATGTTATGGGTTGAGGCTGCAAGAGCTGCTGCAGTTAACCCAAATCCTCGTGTAGGATGCTCCTACAAGACGTTTCAAGCTTGCAAGCCCTCATCATTCAGTGGAACGGAAGGACCGATCGGTTTAACCCGATGGATAGAAAAGATGGAGACGGTGTTTAAAATCAGTGGTTGTGATGAAAAAGACATGACCAAGTTTGCATCGTGCACTTTACAAGATAGTGCACTCACATGGTGGAAGAATTATGTGAAGGCGGTAGGAGGAGATGTAGCTTATGATACTCCATGGGAAGAATTCAAAGCAATGATAATCACCGAGTATTGTCCAAGGAATGAGGTTATTAAGTTAGAAGATGAGTTACGAAGTTTGAAGGTGGTTGGTACTGAAATCACCAACTACAATCAGCGATTCATGGAATTGGTTTTACTATGTCCTGAATTGGTTCCAACCGAAGCACGGAAGATTGAAATGTACAAAGGTGGTTTGCCCAGAAAGGTCAAGGCAAACGTTACGGCGTCGAAACCTAAGACAATTCATGAAGCTATAACCATGGCGAACGAGTTAATGGATCAGGTCATTCTGGATAAGAAAGCATTCACTACTGAGGTGAAGGTATCGAGTAACAAAAGGAAGTGGAACGGAAATTATGATCGAGGTTACCAACAGCAATCTTTTAAGAAACCAGAAACCCCGAAAGGTGCGGGTAGCGGTTCAGGCTTTGGTTACAAAGGACAAAGTCCTTTATGCAACCGTTGTCACAAACATCATTTTGGTTACTGTAGTGTGTTGTGCACTAAATGCAATAGACAGGGACATCTTGCTGAAGATTGTAAGGCTCTCGTTACAAATGCAAATGGTAACAAGACTCCTGCCACCAACGCAAATAGAACTGCTTTGGCTAACATTACTTGTTTTGGGTGTGGAAAACAAGGTCACTATAAGAGCCAGTGCCCGAATCAGAATGGCGAACCTGCACGTGGAAGAGCGTTTGTTATTAATGCTAGAGAGGCACGAGAAGACCCGGAGCTTGTTACGGGTACGTTTACCATTAATAACTTATCAGCATCTATTTTATTTGATACTGGCGCCGATAGAAGTTACGTGTGTATAAATTTTTACACTAAATTGAATTGTCCATCATTACCTCTAGATGCTGAGTACTTGATTGAGTTAGCTAATGGTAAACTAATTAAAGCCGATAAAATTTGTCGTGATTGTGAAATAAATCTAGCCGGAGAAACGTTTAAAATCGACTTAATACCCGTAGAATTAGGAGGTTTTGATGTAATAGTCGGCATGGACTGGATGTCCAAAATAGGAGCGGAAGTTGTTTGTGCCAAGAAGGCAATTCGTATTCCTGGTAAGGATAAAATGCCAGTGATGATTTATGGAGAGAAGGGTAATTCAAAGCTAAAACTCATTAGCTGTTTGAAAGCCAAGAAGTGTTTAGAAAAGGGATGTTACGCTATTTTAGCACATGTTAATAAAGTCGAAAAGAAAGAAAAGTGCATCAACGACGTGCCTGTGGCAAGAGATTTTCCTGAAGTTTTTCCGGAAGAATTGCCGGGATTACCTCCATTTAGATCGGTAGAATTTCAAATAGATTTAGTACCAGGAGCTGCACCAGTGGCTCGTGCTCCATATAGACTTGCACCGTCCGAGTTAAAAGAACTTCAAAGTCAGTTAAAAGAATTACTGGACCGTGGATTCATACGACCGAGTACTTCACCATGGGGAGCTCCAATTTTGTTTGTTAAGAAGAAAGATGGATCTTTTAGGATGTGTATAGACTATCGTGAATTAAATAAGTTAACTATCAAGAATCGGTATCCACTACCGAGAATTGATGACTTATTTGATCAATTGCAAGGATCATGTGTTTATTCAAAAATCGACTTAAGATCGGGCTATCATCAACTACGCGTCAAAGAAGAGGACATTCCGAAAACTGCTTTTCGGACACGTTATGGTCATTACGAATTTTTGGTTATGCCGTTTGGATTGACGAATGCGCCAGCTGTATTCATGGACCTCATGAATCGAGTTTGTAGTCCGTATTTAGATAAGTTTGTTATCGTTTTCATTGATGATATTCTTATCTATTCCAAGAGTGAGCAAGAGCATGAAGAGCATTTAAGGTTGATACTGGAGTTGTTGAGAAAAGAACAACTTTATGCTACATTTTCTAAGTGTGCTTTCTGGTTGAAAGAAGTGCAATTTCTTGGTCACGTTGTTAATAGCGAAGGAATTCAGGTTGATCCAGCAAAAACTGAAGCTATTGAAAAATGGGAGACTCCTAAGACACCAACGCAGATACGCCAATTTTTGGGTTTAGCCGGTTATTATAGAAGGTTTATTCAAGATTTTTCCCGAATAGCTAAGCCGTTGACAGCGTTAACGCAAAAAGGGAAGAAATATGAATGGACCTCGGAGCAGGAGAACGCATTTCAAATACTGAAGAAAAAGTTAACTACGGCGCCTATATTATCGTTACCAGAAGGGAACGATGATTTCGAAATATATTGTGACGCTTCGCGACAAGGTTTTGGTTGTGTTCTTATGCAACGAAAGAAAGTAATTGCATTCGCATCCCGACAATTGAAGATTCACGAGCGAAATTATACGACGCATGATCTAGAATTGGGAGCAGTCGTGTTTGCATTGAAGATGTGGAGACATTACTTGTATGGGGTTAAATTCACTGTGTTTACTGATCATAAAAGCCTTCAACATATTTTTGATCAGAAACAATTGAACATGAGGCAACGTAGGTGGGTCGAGTTAATAAACGACTATGATTGTGAAATTCGTTATCATCCCGGGAAGGCAAACGTGGTGGCTGATGCTTTAAGCAGAAAAGAACGAGAACCAATTCGAGTTCGAGCAATGAACATAAAAATTCGTATGAATCTCAACTCACAAATCAAATAAGTTCAACGAGAAGCACTCAATGAAGAAAACATAAAGAATGAAATAATGAAAAAGTACGAGAAACAACTTGTTGTATGGGAAGATGGAATTCGGTATTTTGCAAATCGTATTTGGGTACCGAAGTTGGGTGGATTAAGGAAGTTGATATTGAACGAGGCACATAAGACAAGATACTCGATACATCCTGGAGTTGGAAAGATGTATCAAGATCTTAAGACACGTTATTGGTGGCCTAATTTAAAAACAGACGTTGCAACATATGTTGGGGAGTGTTTAACTTGTTCCAAGGTTAAAGCAGAACACCAAAAGCCGTCAGGGTTACTTCAACAACCAGAAATCCCAGAATGGAAATGGGATGGTATTACCATGGATTTCATCACGAAGTTACCAAAGACTGCCTGGGGATACGACACCATTTGGGTGATTGTTGATCGTCTCACCAAGTCTGCACATTTCTTGCCTATAAAGGAAACGGATAGAATGGAGAAACTATTACGATTGTATATAAAGGAAGTTGTTTCAAGGCATGGGATACCTATTTCCATTATATCCGATCGTGATAGTAGATTTACCTCAAAGTTTTGGCAATCACTACAGGAGGCACTAGGAACTCGTTTGGATATGAGCACCGCATATCATCCGCAAACCGACGGGCAGAGTGAAAGGACAATTCAGACTCTCGAGGACATGCTCAGGGCATGTGTGATTGATTTTGGAAACGGATGGGATAAATATCTACCGTTAGCAGAATTCTCGTATAATAATAGTTATCATGCGAGCATTGGAGCTGCGCCATTCGAAGCATTGTACGGAAGGAAGTGTAGATCTCCTATCTGTTGGAATGAAGTAGGAGATCGACATTTAACTGGCCCCGAGATCATACACGAAACGACCGAGAAGATAGTACAAATCAAGGAGAGATTGAAAACAGCCCGTAGTCGCCAAAAGAGCTACGCCGATGTCCGAAGGAAATCATTAGAGTTTCAGGTCGGGGACATGGTTATGCTAAAGGTGTCACCTTGGAAAGGTGTGATACGTTTCGGCAAAAGGGGTAAACTAAACCCAAGGTACGTAGGCCCGTTCAAGATCATCGAACGCATTGGACCGGTAGCTTATCGACTCGAGTTACCGCAACAACTCGCCGGAGTACATAATACCTTTCACGTCTCAAACCTTAAGAAGTGTCTTGCAAAGGAAGACCTCACCATTCCTCTTGAAGAAATCCATGTCGACGAGAAACTACAATTCGTCGAAGAACCAATTGAAATCATGGACCGTGAAGTTAAACAGCTCAAACAGAGCAATATACCGATTGTTAAGGTTCGTTGGAATGCTAGAAGAGGTCCCGAGTTTACTTGGGAACGAGAGGATCAGATGAAGCAAAAGTATCCACACTTGTTTCTCGATGACGCAAAATAGGTACAATTTTAAAATTTCGGGACGAAATTTATTTAACGGGGAGGTAATGTAACGACCCGCACTTTTTCGATCATACTATACTTATAAGATTAATATTTACATAAATTAAACCTTGCCAACATGATAAGCAATCCAAATTGTCGAGACTTATATTTCCGAAAAGAGTTTTACACAACGTTTGACCGTCTAGTTTGACCGATGATATCACGAACTATACAATATATGATAATTATACGTTTGTGTATATAAATGTATATATACATATTTAACATGATTAATAAATGTTTTAATATCTCATTTTGTATTAATAACAACAAGTTATATGTGTATTTTGAAACTACTAACTTAAGTTTTCAAAACGATAACTATACGTAACGTTATTTGACATAAATACTTAAGACATATAATGTTTATACATATATTGTATAAGTAATGTATTTAATCACTTTTAAAGACTTAAATACATAAAACCATATAAGTGTATTCACAAAAGATAGCTATATTTGAATCCTCATTTCATTTTTCACAAAATTTCTATACGTATACCTAGAGTATTTGTACTCGTATCATACCAAGCTCCTATACGTATTTACTAATAGTAAATACACATCAAAATCACCACCTAACCAGCCATTATTCATGCCATGAGGGCTAGGTAATTGAACTTGGATGCAAATAAGACTAGATACATAAAATGATAGCTTGAATTTTTGTCTCCATGCCCCCCCATTCACGTTTTTTTTAGCTATATATGTATCATCATTTTCTTTCATTTTAACTCCAAATTTCTTAAGATAAACACACACTCTCTCTTCACTCTTAACCTCCATAAACATTCAGCAAGAAACCTTGAAGATCTAGCTTCAAAAACCATACTAAAACACCATAAGAAAACCATACAAAAACACTTCAAGAAAACCCTCCAAGAACACCAACTTACTTCCAAACTTTCATCCACTTCTATCACCCTTTTGATTCTAGCTTCTTACTCCTCTTTTACAACAAACTTATCCAAGGAACTTGAGGTAGAATCTATGTTCATAACCTTATTCGATTCATATATATATAGCTATCTTATTTTGTGGTACAAAAGTTTAACAACAAGAACATAGTTTGAATGTTTTCAAACTTGTTTGCAAACTAAATAGATCCTTCTAACTTAACTTTTAAAATACTTCAAGACATGTAACATAACTTATTTATATGTTAATTTAACAAGGTAAAACTTGGTTTTTCAAAGTATAAGTATTTTTGGAAAAATGGTCATTAAATGATTTTGTTGTAACAAAAATGTTTAACTTCATATGTTTCACTAAACTTTCACCTATGCCGTATGATTTTGAATACAAACCAAGGTATTTATAGTTCATAGTCTTAAAGAAGAACTCGATCCAAGAAGATGGCAATTTGAATCAACGAAAACGGACTTGTAACGAAGAAACTATGACCGAAACAAAATTGGTTATCCTAGACTTTTTCAACTTCGGGATTCATTGGAAAAATTTACATAAAATCACATCTTTATAAGATAACATGATATTTTATATATATGTACTCATAATTCAATTTCATATGGTTCAGGATCACCCGTAAACAATACGAGAAGATTAATCATAAGATCCCATGATTGTACGCAACACGTCATTTGACAACACCGGTACTTTATGTACGCAACACGTCATTTGACAACACCGGTACCATGGGTCAAGATTAATCTCGACCAATACATATACGATGGGGTTTTATTTATTTCGTTGGGGGTTTTGTTTATTGCGGGTATATTAAACATCTAAAAATGAACCATTAAAATTGAATTACTAACATCGGAATGCTAACTACGGACTAAGGAAATATTCAAAATATTAAAAGTATAACAAGTATATATATATATAACGTTTGTTTTAAAATGAAAACATATTGATATATTATATATGGATAGGTTCGTGATATCAACCGGAAGACCGAGTCAAAATATATATATCATCAAGACAAGGGTGAGTATATAGTCCCACTTTTAAACTCTAAATATTTCGGGATGAGAATACATGTATTTTATGTTTTACGATATGGACACAAGTAACTGAAAAATATATTCTACGTTGAGTTGTACCACTGGCATACTTCCCTGTAGCTTGGTAACTATTATTTACAGCGGTATTGTAAACGCGAATCCTGTTGATAGATCTATCGGGCCTGACAACCCCAACCGGACTGGACGACCAGTATTCAACGGTTGCACAGTACTTCGTTTTGTGACTACACTTGGTACGGTGTAGTAAGATTTCATATTAAAGGGAATATGCGACGTGAAAATGTTAAGTATGGTTACCAAGTGCTCAACCACTTAGAATACTTTTATTAAACTGTTTATATACGAAATCTTGTGGTCTATATATATATTGCTGCCGGCATTAAACCTATATCTCACCAACTTTATGTTGACCTTTTTAAAACATGTCTATTCTCAGGTGATTTCTAAAGCTTCCGCTGCATCATGTTGGATCTAACCAGGATCTTGCGTACGCATGTTTGTGTCAAAAATAAAACTGCATATCCGAGATGTTGTACTGTAAAATATGCTAGAAACCGTGTTGTTGTCATCATTTGTAAAGTTTGTAAGTCGAAGATTATCGCTAAACGTTAATCTTCTTTTTATTGTCTTAAGCTTGTAACAAAAATAATGGTTATGGTTTGCAATGTATAATATATGCAGTTTTCTTTCAAAAATGTCTCATATAGAGGTCAATACCTCGCAATGAAATCATACGTTATCTAACGCGTTCTTATGGTTAAGGACGGGTTATGACATCCTGTTTCCTAAATCGCCGAAGAACCAAATCTTCTTACGAATGATTTTCTTTAAATCTCGTGAATTCCGGAAATCAATCATAACCACGTCATCAGTTAAAACGATACCATATTACTCATTTCACTCTTTTGTGACTGCTTCACTCATACGCTTCACATGATCAAATCGTTTTATCTATTTTAACTAAAAATGATAAAACTCTAATTATCAACTCATATTCGTCATGAAAACATTTTTATTGTTAGCCATGATGACCTCGATCAAATTTCGGGGACGGAATTTCTTTAACGGGTGGGTACTGTAACGACCCGGAAAATTTCGACTAATTCTAAACCAAACTCTCGATACGATAGTGTAATTTCAACACGATAAGCAAAGTTGGTTAGGTTGAGTCTCAAAAATTTTGAACTGATTTATATATTCACGTAACTTCGACTGTTCTCGACGATTCACGAACCATAAATTGTAAATAGATGCATATATATTTAAATATATATATATATATAATAAAAATAATAATAATAATTTGAATTGTAATTTAAAATAATATAATAAAAGTTATTAGGAATATCTATATATATATGTAAAGTATATTAAATATAAAGTTAATATATTCTATGTAATTATAAGTAAAAAATATGATAGTTATAGTAATATTATTATTATTTTCATTATTATTATTAACACTAATGTTAATAATAATGTAAGTACTAGATGCTCTATTATAAATAATATAGATGTGAAATTAAACACAATTAATGTGTTATATGATTATTACCATGACTAATCCTATTATTATCTTTAGTAATTATTATTAAATTTAATACATTTATTAATTATTAATTATTAAGATTAAAACATAATATAGGTAAATATGCTTAACATTGGATACCAGTATATGCTTTTATTTCTTTCTTATCTATCTGTTGGTCATGTGAACTATGGTCGATATTTCACCATCTATATCATTCAACCCTGTTTCGTTCCTGTTTTCTCACTAAACTTCATATATAAATATATACTTTATATATAGTATCTAAATATACAAAACCCACTGAAATTACTCTCTATATCTCATCTTATATCTCTTTAATTTTAAGATCATCACCACCACTAACCATCAACTATCGACATACTACTACTTTGTTGTTCAAGCAACACCGAGACACAACCCATCGACACCTTACAAACCGCCTAACACCCTCTATCACCTCCTGTAATCACCACCAAACACCACGCACACCATGATCACCCTACACCACCTTTGCCTTCCAACCCACTTACATTTTTTTTCTTTCTCTGATTTTATTCGAACCACAAGACAAATCAATCAATCTTCACTACACCAACACCTCTATCTCTCTTCTATTCTCATCGTGATAACTACCCAAAACAATCATTTTTTTTTCTCGATAGCTCGAAATTATTACTTCTATTTACTCGTTCCTGTTTCTGTTTAAACAAGAACTGCTGCTGTTGCTTCACGCTTGAAATAACATTGATAACAAACCACCACTACCCGCCACTAATGTATTCTGACTTGCCATCGTAAACCACTCCCTACTCGCATGGTTTCTGTTTCTAATCAGTCTAAAAACGCACCATGTTTAACCACCATAACCGTCACCCACCTCACCATCATCACCTTAAATCATCTTGCTTATTCGCTGTTGTTATTGCTGCAAATCGAGAACTTGGTGATGATGACGTATAACAATGATGTTGATGATGATCAACAAGAACTTCTATGGACGCGTTATTTTTTTTTTTCCTTAATCTTCCTATTCAAACGAACTCCCTGTAACATTTGTTCTTTTATATTTGAAAAAGACAATACAAAAGAACTCCCTGTGAAGACTTTTGTGTGCGCCACTTTACAGCTAATAGATCACAAAGAATAATATGAAGCTAAATATTAGTGGAGTTGGTTGTTTGAGTTGAATGTAAAGGGGTTTATTATATTCCAAAAGCTATATACCGACACCCACTTTCTATCCATTACAATTATTAAATTGTGGTTGAAGTGTAATACTTTTGGACTGTAAAAGAGCTGTCATCGAATTCCTATATAAAACCGTGACCTTGTTCTAAACCTTGGGCCGTGAATTGATTCTATTACTAGGCCGAGAGTTTTAAAGGGTGTTGGGCCGAGTCTTTTTGATTGGGCCGAGATTATTTGTTGGTTGGGCTCTTAATTTAATCGGGTTGAAGTACTGCAGCTACATCTGTTACAAAGGAAGCTAAATATTTTGTTCCCAGGCCACGATGATGATGGTAACATGTATTATGAGGATCACGTATAATGACTAGAATGATAGTTTGATTGTAATAGGTGGTCATGATGATTATAAGAAGTAAAAATGATTCGATTAGTCAATTAGATGAAGTTAAGATAACAATGATTATTATGATCTTGACGATGAAGGTAATGAAAATAATGATAAGATGATGATAAGTCGATGTATAGAGTATGATTCAGTGTGACGATTATGAGGATGATGGTGTTGATTAATTTAAATAAATGAAGATGAAGGAACTGAATGATATTACAGATAAAATTAAAAATCACGTTTAATACCGAAAGAAAACAGTGGAAGAATGGTTAGAGGAGTGGTTGCTTAAATTAGAGGTCTTGGGTTCGAGTCCCGTCTCGGGCAATTTACTCCTTTTTAATGCTACAAAGGTATAATTTAATATTACCATTATTTTTATTATTATTATTATGAAGATAAATATATAGATTATAAACAAGGATATTAATATGAAATTGATAAAAATTACAATTAGGTTACAATTTAAATGAAATATTATTATTATTATTATTTATATTATTATTATTATTTACATTATTATTATTATTATTGTTATTAAAATTATAATTTATTATTAAAGTTAGTATTATAATTAAAATTATCATTTTTTTATTCATTATTATAATTAGTATTATTAATTATCAAATAAAGATTTACTATATAAAAATATATTTAATACGTATAACATAAATGTATTAAAATGTTTATAATAAATAATAATAATTTATTTAAAGTATATATATAACAAATGCACCTAATTAATTAATAAAGCCTATAGATTATTAAATAAAACAAGTATATCTCTAATAAAATATAAATTTGTTCGTTTACCATCTTGTGTGTTAATATATATACGAATGTTATAGGTTCGTGAATCCGAGGCCAACCCTATACTTGATCAACGATGTTATATGTATTTTTACTACAAAATACAGTATGGTGAGTATATAGTCCCACTTTTAAACTTTAAGTATTTCGGGATGAGAATACATGTATTTTATGTTTTACGTTATGGACACCAGTACCTGAAAAATATATTCTACGTTGAGTTGTACCACTGGCATACTTCCCTGTAGCTTGGTAACTATTATTTACAGCGGTATTGTAAACGCGAATCCTGTTGATAGATCTATCGGGCCTGACAACCCCAACCGGACTGGACGACCAGTATTCAACGGTTGCACAGTACTTCGTTTCGTGACTACACTTGGTACAGTGTAGTAAGATTTCATATTAAAGGGAATATGCGACGTGATTAAATGTTAAGTATGGTTACCAAGTGCTCAACCACTTAGAATATTTTTATTAAAATGTTTACATATGAAATCTTGTGGTCCATAGTTATAACGCTGTTAGCAACAAACCTATATATCTCACCAACTTTATGTTGACGTTTTAAAACATGTTATTCTCAGGTACGAATTAAGCCTTCCGCTGTGCATTAGCTCATGTTAAGGACATTATTTGGAGTCGATCATCGCAATGGGACCAACTGTTGAAGTTTCTGTCCGGGAGGATTAGTCGCGGATATTTCAGTTTACAAAGAAGAGATAAAGAGAGAGTTGATGAGAGAGGAAGGTTTAATGGAGAAGATGGTTGTCGAGATGGATTTGTGGGGTGGTGGCGACGGTTTGGAGCTGAAGCAGAAACGAAAAGGGATAGAAATTGTAGCAGTTGGATTGTGTTTTGGTTTTTTTTTTTAATGGGACCGAAGTAAAACCGAACAGAAAATTATATATAACAGAAGTGATGGGTTTCCATGATTTTGGTGTTTAATTGTGGAAGGTGGAGGTTTTGGGTTTGTCAACGAATAGAAGGAAATAGCTTATAGCAGTTGTCGTCAATCATATTTGAAGTCGAGATAAGTGATTATGGCTGTGATTTGGTTCTGGTTGTTTAACAGAAGAAGGAAAGGAAAACACAGGAAATAGGTTGGTTGTTGGTGACCATTTGTTTGTTGATGAAATTGTAAACAGCAACAAATACAATTAAATGTTGTTTTGATGGTGATTATAGCTCATGATGTTCTTAAATGTTCAAAAGAGAGAAAGAAGGAAAAAAAAAAAAAAAAAAAAGAAGAACACGGTGGTTAAAAGTTTAAAGGTTTTAAGGTGATGATCTGTTTTGAAGAAGGAGAAGATATATGATGTATACTTATATAGAAAATAGGTACACAGATGGAATAAAAAAAATAAGTATAGATATGACCTTTCAACAAAATTTAACCTCATCTGTTTAGAATCGAATATTAGGTACAGCTTTGGATTAAGACTTGTAACAAAGTTGGGATAGAAACAAGGGATTTAAAACAGCTCGTTCATAAAGAAAAGTAGAAAAAAATAAAGTTGAATGGCTCTCTGATTGAATTATATCCGGGTTTTTGTATATAATTAATAATAATAATTAAATATAATAATTAATATAAATAATACTTTTAATGTTATTAAGAATAATAAAAATTCTTAGTAATAATAATAATATCAATAACAATGCCAATATTAATGATAATAATAGTTATATTAAATTCATAAAATTAATAATATTAATAATACCAATATTAATTATAATAACTATCTAATAGTTTAATTAACATGTTTTATGTTATCTTAAATTATCTTTCATAACAACAAATTCACATAATAGTTTAATTTGTTATATATAATTATTTACATACATTTTTTTTTTTTTACGATTTAAGGTTCGTGAATCGTCAGGCTTGGTAAAAGGGTAATTGATTATCTGAATATAAATTTCAAACTTTCTAGACTTAACATTAAGGTTTTTGCTTATCGTGTCGGAAACATATAGAGATTATGGTTTAAATTTGGTCGAAAATTTCCGGGTCGTTACAGTACCCACCCGTTAAAGAAATTTCGTCCCCGAAATTTGGTAGAGGTTGTCATAAATAACAATAGGAATGTTTTCATGACGAATATGAGGTAATAATAGAGTTTTATCATTATTGGAAGATATGGATAAAACGATTCGATCATGTGAAGCGTACGAGTGAAGCTATCACAAAAAAAATGAAATGGGTAAATATGAAATTGTTTTAACCGATGACGTAGTTATGATTGATTTCTGGAATTTATGGAAAGAAAATCTTCGTAATAGGATCTAGTTCTGCGGCGATTTAGAAAATCAAAATCTTCTTTGATTAATGCAATAATCTGTTCTGATTTCTCTGTCGGATATATTGCTATTAATCTACCCCCTTCGTTTCCTTATTCTCCACACCTTTTTTTTTCTTCCTCTACCCATTCTTAATATGCTCCATCCAATTCTGATTCTTATTATACTTCTAACTTTCATATCTTTCATTCTCCTCTTTCATCTGCCGCCAGAAGAATCTATTTACTTTTATGCTTTCTTTGGAATTATAATGTTTCTAATTCTCCCGTGTCTTTTCGTTGCAATACGTATTGATATACACGGTTTGTAGTTTCTGGGTGGTTGTTGGGTTTTATATCTTCCCTTATATTTAGATGTTCCTACTTCTGTCTTCTATAATCATTGTCATTCACAGTTAATGCTTTCTCCTATTTGCTGTGATCTATACCCCAATTTCTATTTCGAAACTTCATTCTTTCGTTTCCTCTTCTTGTGTTTAAGCGTCTCTTGTAATAGTCCGGAATTCGTAGGTATGAGATTTGGAATGAACATAGCTAATGTTCTAAGAAAGAAAGCGTATTGGCACGATTTTGATTTGTTAAATTTCTAGAATACCCTAGAAAAGATAGAACTATCAAGACAATATGTTCCTAATACATTTGAGGATTGGATAGAATGTAAGAGCCGTGTAACATAGCACATGATGACGGTACTGTGAATCATCACATTCCATTAGAAACTTAACATGACTTACTGTAATATAATGAAGTTGATCAAGTTTCATTATATTATACTAATTCATGCATCAGTTCCCAACACTACTTCAAAACATTCATATTTAAACTCGAAGATTTTAGAACTTAGAAACTAACACAGTTTCTTTTATGTTGTAACGCAGATGTTACGGAGTGGTAAATGTTTTCAGATAAAGATAGTTGTGAAAATATCTCCAGAAATATGGGGAATATGTATAACGGAAGATATGAAGATATCTTATAATATCTAAGATAAGATGATGATGAAGAATATCATCCGGAAAGGTTTAGAATATCGAGTAGGGTTCTTACTAACGGTTTCAGCAGGTTCTGAATCGTTTGGATTCTGTGAAAGCAGATTCAGTTCTTGTGATTTATCCACACCTTCCTTCATACTTTGCTCAATCCATTTTCCAGTTTCAAATCTCCTCTTTTTCTGAGCTTTACTAACACATGATACTTTATCGTCATCTTTTGACTGCTAAATTCATTCACAGTTTTTGCTGCTTCATCAGCATTTTAAGAACTACTTCATAGTTTAGGGTGTTTTCAGAAACTTCACATTCGGAGTACGAATTTCTTAGGAATAAATATTATAGGTATAACTGGAGAAATGCTACGAGATCTTCAAAATACTAATTGCGGATTCCGCCGAAGAGATAACGAGCTGCTGGTATATCTGCTGATGATGTCGGGGATATAAAAGGTTTTCCAGTAACGACGGAGAAAGGACAACGTATTTATATCGAGATGATTGTAAGACTAGTTTTACTGAGAAGTCGAAGTGGAGCTGTGACAAAATTGGCTACTTGAAAAGGAATCGTAGGGTTGCTTTTACTAATGGATGATAAGAAATTTTGACGCAGATACGTTTTAACTATAACTTCGGTTTTTGAAAGTTTTTCAGACGCATAACTGTATGCATGAATCTCTCTTCCATAAACGAGGTGTGGCTGATTCAATTTCTCAATCGAGGTGTTCTCAAGAATCATGAAAGATTTGAACGCGAATTGTAATTGTCAAGATACGAATGAGGTTTAAGATAGAATCAAGTGGCAAACTTGAAGATTAGTTTAGTTTCATATCTTATAATCAATATTTTAATTCATTTTACTTGTCCATAGTTAGCAGTCTATTGTCCGATTGTCCAATGGTCCAATAACAGTTCAATATATTCATATATAATTTAATATAAATAATTAATACGTATCGTGACCCGTGTACCGGTCTCAGTGTCGATCACAAATCAAAGTATATATATATTTTGGAATCAACTCCAACCCTGTATAGCCAACTCCCACCTTCACATATAGAGTGTCTGCGGTTGTTCTGAAATATATATATAGATGGGTCAATATGATAAGTCGAAACCTTGTATACGTGTCCCGTTATTTAAAATGCGTAAAATAAATAAATGTATATCATGACCCATTATACAACGTGTTGTCTCAGAATTAGTCCGACGTATTGTTGTGCATGTGTCCCGACAGTGCAGAAATTAAAATTGCGAGAATGTAAATTGCGATAAATTAAATGTTAATCAGTTAGCTGGGAACAGTTAGCCGGAACAGTTAGCGTGGAATCCTTAACAGATTTTCAATTAGTTAATTCGTGTGTTTCTAACAATTTTTAATTTGTCCAATGTTTCTTCTTTATGCCACTTGTTGGATTCGGATAGGTAAAAATCCAAATATGAAATTGAATGAAAATGGTTATTCCGGGGTGAGCGGATATGAATATCGGTGGTTGTAAGTAGGATAATAAATGACCGTTGAATCAGATTCGAAGAATGTACAGTGTAACTTGTTAATGTGAATTTTAAATATTCCTTGGGTACTACCCACCCGTTAAAATATTTTCATCATTAACAGTTTGTACGAAAGAATTTTTAATTACGATCTTTATGAAAATATACTTGCATATATATTTTCTTCAGATGTAATTATGGATTTAATGAGTCAATAAGATTTTATACTCATTTGATTTATTGTTAGCACTTGATTACATGATCTATAAAACTTTAGAGATTACATAATTGCCACGTCGGACGAAGGTAAAATGAGGTGGAATGATACGTAAAGCGAAGATAATCGATGTAGATCGATGTGTAGAACGAAGTTCATACTCGAAGTACAGATGGTGATATTGAGGCGTGTAATGTTGATATTCGAGGTACAGGTTACGATGTTGAGGTTTACAACGCGGTTGTGGTATAGGGGTGATAAGGGTACTGTCGGCGTTGATAATGGTGGTACTGATTATGCTGCTGGTGCTGCCGCTGGTATTCGTAACCTTCGCACCAGGTTCTCCAAAGTCGTCACACGAGCGCGTAGTTCGTTAACTTCTTCTAGTACTACGGAATGATTGACGGTTGAGACGAGCGGTTGAGTAAGATTCGAAATATAGAATAATATATAATCGTGACGGGATACTCTAGAAATGAGAGGGTAAATGGTTTCTCGAACAGGTTCGCCGATAAGTGCTTTCAAGTTCATCGTCAAGAGGGAAATTTGGTTAATGAAAAGGATCTTCGATGTGAAATGATTTTTCGGATGTTGGATGATATTCTAGCTATATAGAATATCTATGTATAATACCAAAGATTTCGTAAATTACAGAGAAATTTACGGCATATGTCAGGCAAGTCTACAGATGCGCTAGGATATGAATTTTATCTATACACTATCGATGCACTAAATGCAGTAAGACGTGTCTAGACTAAATGATAAGCAGGCAATTCTCTAAGGATGATAAGCAGATGGTTTCCGACTAGATATGATAAGCAAAACTTTTTACATGTAAACACGGTCGAAGTCCAGACTCACTAATGTATCCTAACAACTACCAGTTAGACACACTAATGGGAGACCTGGTTCGCTAAGACCAACGCTCTGATACCACATGTAACAACCCGTCCGTATCCCCCTGGACGAAATCATCAACATCTGGTTCCATTGCGTTGATCGACTCCAAGTAATGTCCTTAAAATGAGCAAATGCACAGCGGAAGACTTAATTCGTACCTGAGAATAACATGCTTTAAAATGTCAACATAAAGTTGGTGAGATATATAGGTTTGATGCTAGCAGCGTTATAACTATGGACCTCAAGATTTCATGTTTATACATAATACACTCCTCGTGTATGAAAAGTCGTTGAGCACTTGGTAACCATACTTAACATTTAAATCACAGCAGCATATTCTTAAATAAACCCTACACCGTACCAAGTGTAGTAACGAAACGAAGTACTGTGCAACCGTTAAAAACTGGTAGTCCAGCCCGGTTGGGGTTGTCAGGCCCGATAGATCTATCAACAGGATTCGCGTTTACGCTCCTCACGTAAATATTAGCTACCAAGTATAAAGAAATATGCCATGGTACAACTCAACGTAGAATTTAATTTTGATCACTTGTGTCCATAACGTAAATCATTTATAAAAACAGCGCATGTATTCTCAGCCCAAAAATATTTAGAGTTTAAAAGGGACTATATACTCACCTAATGTATTTTGTAGTAAAAATACATATAACATCATTGAACAAATGTAGGGTTGGCCTCGGATTCACGAACCTATATCAGTTATATATGTTAACACATAATTGAAGTCAACTAATATAATACTTATATAATAAATGTTAATGTCGATTTAATATTTTATGTAATATTAATATCATTATGTATCAAATATTTTTATATTTATTTAGAAATATTGTTAATAATAATAATAAAATGATAATCTAATAATAATGAAATTTTTTAAATTAATAATAATTTTATTAATAATAATAATAATAATGATTCAAATTTAAATTCTAATTTTAATTCTAATAATAATAATGATAATAATAATAATTAATAATAATAATGACATTTTAAATTTTAATTTTAATAAAATGATAAGTTTAATAATAATGATAATTCTAATATTAGTCTTAATGATAATACTAATAATTATAATGATAATGATAATAATATTAATATTAATGATAATAATAATAGAAATTAAATTAAAAGTATATACCCATTTAAGTCTTTTCTTAAAAAGAAATGCCCACGACGAGGCTCGAACCCGCGACCTCTCGCTCAACACTCAAACCCCTAACCATTTCACTGCCACTGATTTTCTGGAATAATACACAACCAAAAACTATATCACCATTAATATGTTTCGGCCCCAATTGTTTCAGCCCAATAATCAAGTGGATCTCGGCCCAGGTTAGTTTTATAAGCCCAACATATCAAGCCTAATCTTTGACCCAGCCATATTATCATTCAGTGACCCAACATCTAAATCCAACATATAAGGCCCAACACATTTACAAAAACCCATCTGCAGCTTACATTCGATTCATGTAGGTTTATAACAGAAAAATATAAACCACCAAATCTAATTTTCTTTATCATTATAATATGCCTTTAATCAATTACGTGGGACAATTCTTTAGTGGATGTCGGTCAACAACAAAATAATTGAAACAATCCGTTGTTCTCTCAACATCACCGTGTCCTTCATCAATTATTCTCACTAACCACGTTCATCATCATCTCTATCATCATCATAATAACATCACATAACAGGAGGCAATAGCAGCTGTATCACAGGATGATATTTGGTTTCGAATAATAACAGAAAGGTAAGAGAAAACAAATAAATGAATATAGGTTGTGTTGGTGATCGAAAATAGTGAAACGGTAGAGAATAATATAGCAGAAATAATTAAATGGGTTTTGTTTGTCTCCGGTTCAAACACAGAAACGAATATCAGTTCAAGATTATAGTTGGGTTCGAAAGAAAATAGGAATAGAATAGAAGACAGCGAGTACCAGTTAATTTGTATGTTTGCAGGTACAAAGATGGGGGTTTACAAAGAAGAGATAAAGAGAGAGTTGATGAGAGAGGAAGGTTTAATGGAGAAGATGGTTGTCGAGATGGATTTGTGGGGTAGTGGCGACGGTTTGGAGCTGAAGCAGAAACGAAAAGGGATAGAAATTGTAGCAGTTGGATTGTGGTTTGGTTTTTTTTTTAATGGGACCGAAGTAAAACCGAACAGAAAATTATATATAACAGAAGTGATGGGTTTCCATGATTTTGGTGTTTAATTGTGGAAGGTGGAGGTTTTGGGTTTGTCAACGAATAGAAGGAAATAGCTTATAGCAGTTGTCGTCAATCATATTTGAAGTCGAGATAAGTGATTATGGCTGTGATTTGGTTCTGGTTGTTTAACAGAAGAAGGAAAGGAAAACACAGGAAATAGGTTGGTTGTTGGTGACCATTTGTTTGTTGATGAAATTGTAAACAGCAACAATACAATTAAATGTTGTTTTGATGGTGATTATAGCTCATGATGTTCTTAAATGTTCAAAAGAGAGAAAGAAGGAAAAAAAAAAAAAAAAAAAAAAAAAAAGAAGAAGAACATGGTGGTTAAAAGTTTAAAGGTTTTAAGGTGATGATCTGTTTTGAAGAAGGAGAAGATATATGATGTATACTTATATAGAAAATAGGTACACAGATGGAATAAAAAAATAAGTATAGATATGACCTTTCAACAAAATTTAACCTCATCTGTTTAGAATCGAATATTAGGTACAGCTTTGGATTAAGACTTGTAACAAAGTTGGGATAGAAACAAGGGATTTAAAACAGCTCGTTGATGTCGAACGAGGTGTATATAAAATAGTTATTATTTTAGCAGAAAATACTATTAAATACGATACAATTTTACACAAGATATTTATTTATTTATAGAATGGATATACTTAAACCTTGCTACAACACTTATAGGCAGTGTACCTAATCGTACAGTAGTGTAGTTTTTAGTAAGTCCGGTTCGTTCCACAGGGAAATCTTTAAACAAAGCTCAACGCTATATTAGTTTACTTTTATAAAAATACAAATATATATATAGGTAATATTATTATTATAAAGGGGGGTTTTTACCGTTTAATGACCGATTTGTCGATTTTAAGACTTTAGTCGCAGTTAAAACCTAATGTAAAATATAAAATAAATACAAGACTTAAATTAAAGCGTAAAGTAAATAACGATAATGAAATTGCGAATAATAAAAATGCGATAAAATAAAATTGCGATAATTAAAAAGTACGATAATTAAAAGTGCGATAAAATAAAATAAATAAAAGTGCGATAATTAGAAGTGCAATTAAATATAAAATAAAGGAAATTAAATATGAAATAAAAGAATTATGCTTATTTAAACTTCCGTAATCATGATGTTTGACGTGTTGATTTTAGTTTTATGCCCATGGGTTAATTGTTCTTTGTCCTGGATTATTCAATATGTCCGTCTGGTTTTTGTCCATAACAGTCCATCAGTCATAAATATAAATTGCAAGTGTCCTTGTCAAATTATTATTATACCCGAAGTTAAATATTCCAACTAATTGGGGATTCGAATTGTAACAAGGTTTTAATACTTTGTTTAATGAATACACCAGGTTATCGACTGCGTGTAAACCAAGGTTTTACTACTTTGTTAACAATTACACCAATTACCCTTGAATGTAATTTCACCCCTGTTTTAATTATTCTAGTGGCTATTAATCCATTCCCGTGTCCGGTTAAATGAACGATTATTCGTACATATAAATACCCCGCCCATCGTGTCCGATTGAGTGTATATGGTAGTTTATAGGGACGCCCAATTGTAAATCTTTATATTAACATTAACAAACTTTCATTTAGTTAAACAAATATAAAGCCCATTAATAGCCCATAGTCTAATTTTCACAAGTGTCGTTCTTTTGTCCAAACCCCAATTATGGTACAAAGCCCAATTACCCAATTTTAGTAATTAGCCCAACATCATGATTACTTCGTTTTAAATAAGCATAATAATAACTTAGCTACGAGACATTAATATAAAAAGGTTGAACATAACTTACAATGATTAAAAATAGCGTAGCGTTACACGGACAGAATTTCGACCTACACCCTTACAACATTCGTTAACATACCCTTATTATTAGAATTAAAATTAAAATTAAAATATAAATTATAAATATAAATATAAGTTTTACGTATGAAGAGGAAGAAAAAAGATATGAAATTTGATCAGAATTCGGTTGGCTTTATAGCCAGAGTTGAAAATTGGGGCTCCGCGACTCGCGGCAAAATGCCCTTAAAACTCCGCGAGTCGCGGAGATGTATTTACAGCTCACACCCTTGGAGTTTCTTGCTGCCGACGGTTTTTAATATATATATAATATATATATAATTAATATAATTAATTATATATTATATTATATTTATATACATAGTTAACTTGTAATTTTTAGTCCGTTGCGTCGAGCGTTAAGAGTTGACTCTAGTCCCGGTTCCGGATTTTCGAACGTCCTTGCGTACAATTTTATATTTTGTACTTTGCGTTTTGAATCTTGTACTCTTGTGATTTTGAGACGTTTCTTATCAATAATTGGAACCTTTTTGATTGTCTTTTGTACTTTTGAGCTTTTTGGTCGTTTGCGTCTTCAATTCGTCGAATCTGTCTTTTGTCTTCACCTTTTATTATTTAAACGAATATCACTTGTAAATAGAACAATTGCAACTAAAAGCTTGTCCTTCTTGAGGAATAATGCTATGAAATATATGTTCGTTTTTAGCATTATCAAATATTCCCACACTTGAGCGTTGCTTGTCCTCAAGCAATATTGTTTTGAAATACTAGAATCACTTCTTTATTCTTCACACTTTGTACATCAGTGATTTCTATACGGTGGTATAAACAATGGTAGTAACGATATGGTTTACAGTCCCACATGACTATAAAAATTTAGATCCATTAAGGAAATTGGATCTTTATGAAAACATTTGATCTTTTGAAAATCTAGTTTTTACCCTAGATAAGTTTTCCGGGATAACCCTTTACCGGTGTTTGCAAAATATTTTTGTGGGTTTGGTGGGTTTCAGATTTGAAAATTTTAGCTCAAAACTTGCGGTTTTGTGTCACCCACTTGCTAACCTTGTATTTGGAAAGCAACACGTCCAGTTTACTTGTCCCGTATATTACCTTTCGGTAAACTACCGTCCGGTTGTAAAGGAAAGCGTTGAACAAGCAACTGTTAAAGGCAATGTCCCGTGACATGCTTTTGATTATGGTCTATAACATGTCGGACGCAATTACTATCCTTGGTAGGAGCAATAGTAAAGCTCACCCTTATAATTTTTCGGTCTGGCACAAGGTCCTGTCTTTGACCATGCTATGCAACCACCGTTCTTACGGTTGACACCCGATTTAGTTCAGGTGACCTAATGAATTCCAGGTGAATTCCTAGGATTTTACGTTCAATGGTAATGAACGCATTGAAAATGGGTTTTCAGAAAACAAATCGGTTTGTATTTTTGATCAAAATATTTTCTCGTTCAAGCTCGAGTTTAGATATCATTGAATTCCATGAGTTTGAATTCTCAATCTTTAAGGTCAATCTCAAGGATTGAGTAATATCAGGCTTAAAAGCTGATTTTTAATCTTTAAGGAGATTATCCTTTCTGGGGATCTGATTCATTAGTCTTATCCAGCTAATTTGCATGGTGCCCCCCCATTGTACGAGATAAATCCTTCTCATGGTTAGGATAAATCTGACCACTTGGCAACCCTGTTTAATGCTGAGGTCCGTGGATTTCCTGCTGATTTTAGTGATGACTTTTCTAGATTTTTCGTCAACCTACAGCTGGTCTGGACGACAACTTCTTGACCTAAATCAAGAAGTGCGTGTCTTTTTCGGAAGACTTTACTTCCTTTTAATGATGGAATTGATTCATCGTGTAGATCCATCTCTTCTTTTCTTTCATCGGGTAAAATAGTTTAGTTTAGTCCAAAGCAAAAGTATTTTCAGTTATTTGTTACAGATATATGTGACATATGTTAAGATAACTTGGTAAATTTTCCCACACTTGGCTTTTATTTTCCTTTTTATCGTCCTCTATTCCATTTTAAATGAATTTTAACATTTTAGTTTGTTTCTCAATTTATGTCCTTTCCGAGGTAACAATAATTTCGGTGTTAAAACCTAGTTTTATCGTTCATAAATATGTATAAACATGATTTTGAATTCATTTAATTGAAAATTTTGAAAAATTTTACTAGAATTGGGTAGTCAGTATATAAGACTGGGGCTGTTCTTTTTTATCAGAGAGCACTAGATTCTAATACAACTACTGCTTTACTAGTATTTTTAATGGTAACCAAGTGTTTAATATAAAAATTTTAAAATCCGAAAGAATTTAACCCCTTCCCACACTTAAGATCTTGCAATGCCCTCATTTGCAAGAAATCAGTAACAATTTAAATTATGGAGGGTGATTTGTGTGAAAATGATTAAATTTTTACCAAAGTTTCCAAATATATTGGCGTATGTTTGCTGAATGATAAATGGTGCACATCATTTGTTCATTCCGTCTTGTTGTTATTTCACATGTATTTTGCATCTTGTCGTCAAAATTAGTTGCTTTTGCTGAACTTAATGCCAGTCTTTGAAAATGCGTTGTTTTACCCTGTTGTGTACATAAGATAAACTGCAAACATATATACATATTTTTGAAGTTTGGTATATTACCCCACATTCAAAAATTATTAAAATCTAAGAATAAAAGTTAGATAATTATAAAAATGATTACAATATTAACAAAAGTATTAAACATATCAATAATTACAAATTACAAAATAAAAAAAAATAATAAGTAAACTAAGGATGATATTGGTACCAATAGGGGTTCCACGCATAACCATAAGTGCTATAGAATGCTTCGGCAGGGTCATACGTAGGATATGGTGGCTGCATCTCTATCGACCAAGGAGGGAAGACGGGTTTCGGTGTAGGAATATAGTTTCTACCTATATGTTGGCAATGCGCTATGATCTGGTTCTGATGAACTTGCCAATCTTCAAATGCTCTCTGTCTAGCATTTTCGTATTCCTGAGAAGCTATAAACCTATGCATTTCTTGCATCTCATTCCCCCCTCCTACATTACCTTGTTCCTGGTTTCTCTCCACCTGTGGATGTCTACCATGGTATCGTACTGCGGCGTTATTTCGCCGCTTCAAAACTTTCGCACCATGGTATACATTTAAACCTATAGTGTCGCGGGGTTCCGGCTCTTCTAGTAATAATCCCCCCCGACTTATATCCACACCGAGATATTCACCAATCAAAGTAATAAAAATACCACCTCCTATTATGCTATGTGGACGCATCCCCCGAACCATAGCTGATAAATAATAACCCACACAATATGGTATACTTACAGCGCTCTGTGGGTCTCGAATACACATATGGTAAAACAAATCTTGTTCATTTACTTTTTCTTTGTTCTTACCCCTTTGTGTAATCGAATTAGCTAAAAACCTATGTATTACTCTTAATTCGGCTCTATCTATATCCAAATAAGAGTAGTTTCCCCCTTTGAAATGGTGATGGCTTGTCATTTGACTCCACACACCGTGTGTATCAAAATTCTCATCTATCTTTCTACCGTTTAGTATCAATCCTCTACAATCGGCAGACGCTAATTCCTCAGGCGTATATATACGTAAAGCCTGAGCCATGTCCAGTAAAGACATGTGGCGCATCGAACCGCCTAACAAAAATCTAATAAAAGAACGATCGGTTAAACTAGCTACCCGATCATTCAACTCTATACTACATAACAACTCTTCACACCATACTTTATATACAGGTCTGCGTATGGTGAATAAACATATCCAGTCATTAAAAGAAGAATTACCATACCTCTGTACAAGTAATTCCCTAATTGGCCCGGCCAATTCTACAGCTTCCAAGGGTCCCCATTCTATGACCCTCGGTACCTCAACAACCTTGGAATGAAGAGTATGCAAACCCCGTTGATATTTTGGATAATCTATCCAAAGTCTGTCAAATCTCAGGTTCGGGTGCAACTCTTCCAAATGCATATCGGAAAAGGTCATGACTGGATGAGGTACATCCTGCTTGTAGTAGTTATCTACCTCCTGTTGTTCCAAATTCTCAGCAGGAGCATGGCGGGCTTGGGATGAAGATTCACCCCTTTCATTCTGCAAAACACATCAAACACAAATTTTGTGCATCCAAATATGCATTAGTGTCAGCAAAATCATCAATCAAAATAATTACAATGACATTATCAATTTATATCAAACTTAAGCTCATTTTCACATTTTTATCAAATATATACTTTTTCAAATAAGCATATACGAAAATTTTCGCCAAGTTCATAAGCATTCAACTCAAATAACATGTCAAAATAATCATTACTAGCAAATAAACAAGTCTCAAATGGCATTATCTTTCAAAAATCAAGTTCATGAATTTTGGACTTGAAAAAGTCCACTTTAATTCTCAAAATCATGTTTAGGCTCAAAGTTTGGATCATTTAACTACCTAGACATGTTACACTACTCAATTTAGCAACAATTCATGACAAAAATCGGCCATAACCTGTTTATATCAAAAAGCCCCAAATTGCTCAAGAACACAAACCCTAGATTATTCAAAATTTGAAGTTTAAGGCTTCTAATCATGTTAAACAGCATCAATCTAGGTTATACAAGCATAATACATAAACAATTTAAGTCTAATTACACTAAAAAGCATCAAAATCAAATTGGGAAAAAAATAGCTCAAGAACACTAAAATTCGAATTAAATGGTGTTTAGGTGTAGAAATTTACCGTTTTTCTTGAGTAATTCTTAGATATCATCCTTCTCAACATGATTTTAGCAAAAAATTTGGTGATTAACGGTTAAAAATTGAGATTTTTGGGGTGTTTTTGGGTGTATTTTCGTGGGTTTTCGCAGCAGAATTCGGGTGTTTTTGTGTTGTGGATTATACTGATCGTTCAGCTATTTTTATTTTTTTTTCTGGGTTTTGGTCCCTCCGCGAGTCGCGGAGATTTAGGCTCCAAACTCCGCGAGTCGCGGAGTTTGGTATTTTTTTTTTTTTTTTTTTTTTTTATAATCATTAACTTTTGAAAACAATTAAGAAATTAATTTTAAAATTTTGTTTCCCTTGTTATCTAGGACGAGGTCGTTTCGGATCGATGTCCTAGTCCGTCCCTCGACAAAATTTTAAAATTTGTCTTTTTGTAGCGATTGTTTTAAAAGCTAAGATTTTTTTTGGGTTTTTTCAATGTTTTTGGCATACTTTAATTCAATAAGATTAAAAATAATGATAATAAAAGTTCTCGTCCCTCCCTCGGGTAAAGCAATTTCGGTTCAAAGACCTAGTCTTCAACTTACGACGAATTTTAAAAATCATATTTTTAACTTAATGAGATAAAGTAAATTTTTGTTTTTAAATTCACACAACTTAAATATAAAATTCAAAATTAAATATTAAAAATTCACACCAAACTTAAAATTTGAAATGCATAAAATTAAAATTTCATATTTTAAAAATTAAAAATTCAAACCAAACTTAATTTAAAAATTCATAAATTCATATCAAACTTATATTATTTTTTTAAATATTTACAATTTTAAATATATTGTTTTTACAAAGTTTACAATATTAATTTAAGATTTAAATATTAATTTTAAAAACATGGTAAAAATAAAATTAAAAATCTTTTTGTCTTTTTATCCCACTTTAATCAATCAAATATTATCAAAAATATGCGCCCCTCTTTTCGGTAAAGTAATTTCGGTTCCAAGACCTAATTTAACTCATGACGAATTTTTGAAATATTTTGGGTTGATTGATTAAAGATATTTATACCTTAAGAATAAACGTTAAATTTCGCAGTGATGTAATAAATTTTTGAATGATATCAATAATTTCGGTCGCCAAACCTAATTTTATTTAATACCAATTTAATACTTTTTAGCGAACAAATTAGCGTTTATTATCAAAAGGTTAAAAATAGAAATAAAAACTGTACAGACATACCTGTGAAATAGATTTCTTAGTTATATGATCTATTATATTCATAAGATAGTCGGTTTAATTGGTTTTCCATGGCTGCATAGGCGTAACCTCGAGCATTCATTGTCTTTTCTTCTAAACATATGAACGGTCCGTCTCTGCATAAAGTAACAAATTCGGTATTTGAATAGGTTTGATTATTTGAACATTTACCTCCATGTGACCATTTTCCGCATTTGTGACATCTTTCTAGGTGTCGTGCTCTTCTTTTCGCTGCGGATTTTGATTTTCCTTTACCAAATTGTAACTTATTATCTTCGCATCTGGATCCTTTTCTAACTCCGTCCATTCTTTCTCTGATTACTGATACTAATTCACTCGGTAGTATATCATTATTTCTTTTAGTGATCAAAGCGTGTAGCATTAGACCATGGTTTAGTTCACAGGCAGTCTTCATTTCGTAAAAACCTAAAAAAAATAAAAATTCAGAATGGGGGGAGAAGACTAGTTCTTTAGGGTCTGCTAGGGAAAGACCATTCGGGTTCCATTTTCGAGAACTACACGAAAACAGACAATCTAACTCTAACAGAAATACATATTATCCTTTAAAGACTTGATTCTCCCCACACTTAGTTAGCTGTGGTGTCGAAATTGTGATTAACTTCGTTGTCGACTTCCATCGGACCATGTATGTAATGTTTAATTCTGTGACCATTAACTTTAAATTCAATCCCATTTGAATTTATTAATTCTATCGTTCCGTATGGGAAAACTCTTTTGACTATGAATGGTCCAGACCATCTTGATTTCAATTTTCCAGGAAATAGCTTGAATCGTGAATTGAAAAGAAGAACTCTGTCTCCTTCTTTAAATTCTTTTGAACTTCTGATTCTTTTATCATGCCATTTCTTCGTTCTTTCTTTATAGATTAACGAATTTTCGTATGCTTCATGTCTTAATTCTTCTAATTCGTTTAGTTGACTTAATCGTAGACGTCCGGCTACATGTAAATCAAGATTACATGTCTTCAAAGCCCAAAATGCTTTGTGTTCGATTTCTACTGGAAGATGACATGCTTTTCCATAAACAAGTCTAAAAGGTGTGGTTCCAATTGGAGTTTTGTAGGCTGTTCTAAAAGCCCAGAGTGCATCCTCCAATTTAATGGACCATTCCTTCGGATTTGATCCTACGGTTTTCTCTAGAATACGTTTTAAAGCTCGGTTTGTATTTTCAACTTGTCCACTTGTTTGTGGATGATATGCGGTGGAGATTTTATGAGTTACTCCATATCTTTTAAGAACTTTCTCAAGTTGATTATTACAGAAATGAGTACCCCGATCACTTATTAAATCTTTCGGTGTTCCAAACCTTGCAAAAAGACGTTTTAAAAAGTTGACTACAACTCGTGCATCGTTAGTTGGGAGAGCTTGTGCTTCCGCCCATTTAGATACATAATCAATGGCTACGAGTATATATAGATTATTATGAGATTTTGGAAATGGACCCATAAAGTCAATACCCCAAATGTCAAATACTTCACATACTTGGATGACATTTTGTGGCATTTCATCACGTTGACTTATTTTTCCGGCCCTTTGACATGCATCACAGGATTTGCAAAGAAGGTGTGCGTCTTTGTAAATTGTAGGCCAATAGAATCCAGCTTCATAAACTTTTCTTGCTGTTAGTTGAGGCCCATAATGCCCTCCTGTTGGTCCTGTGTGACAATGGTTTAAAATTTTACTAGCTTCATCTCCAAATACACATCGGCGTATTATTCCATCGGGACAACTTTTAAACAGATGTGGATCTTCCCAGAAATAGTGTTTTATATCACTGAAGAATTTCTTTCGTCTTTGGTACGATAATCCTTTTTCAAGGAATCCACAAACTAAGTAGTTTGCATAGTCTGTAAACCATGGGATTTCTTTATAATCTATCTTCAATAGATATTCATCAGGAAAGTTGTCTTGTATGGCCGATTCATTCAGAACTTCTAATTCGGGATTTTCAAGACGAGAAAGATGATCAGCGGCGAGATTTTCTGCTCCTCTTTTATCTCGGATTTCAATATCAAACTCTTGTAAGAGTAAGATCCAACGGATTAATCTTGGTTTAGCATCTTGTTTTGAAAATAGGTATCTAAGAGCAGAATGGTCGGTATAGACCACCGTTTTTGCTAGAACGAGATATGATCGAAATTTGTCAAAAGCAAAGACAATAGCAAGGAGTTCTTTTTCAGTAGTTGTATAGTTCGTTTGTGCTCCTTGTAATGTCTTACTAGCATAATATATAGGTTGAAATCGTTTTTCAATCCTTTGTCCTAAAACGGCTCCCATTGCAAAATCACTTGCATCGCACATTAGTTCAAATGGTAGATTCCAATTTGGTGTTATCATGATCGGCGCATTAGTGAGTTTTTCTTTAAGAATATTAAAAGATTTGATACATTCATCTGAAAAGATGAATGGCGCATCCTTTTCTAGGAGTTTATTCATAGGAGTGGCAATTTTAGAAAAATCTTTTATGAAACGTCGGTAAAAACCGGCATGCCCTAGAAAACTCCTAACTCCTCTAACATTGGTGGGATGTGGAAGTTTAGCAATTACATCTACTTTAGCTCTATCCACTTCAATTCCTTCTTTTGAAATTTTATGTCCAAGAACGATGCCTTCTTTAACCATGAAATGGCATTTCTCCCAATTAAGTACTAGATTTGATTTTTCGCATCTAATTAGCATTCGTTCCAGATTAACTAGACATGATTTAAATGTATCACCGAAGACTGAAAAGTCATCCATGAATACTTCCATGCATTCTTCTATCATGTCATGAAAAATTGCCATCATACACCTTTGAAAGGTTGCAGGGGCGTTACAAAGTCCAAATGGCATGCGTTTGTAAGCAAAAGTACCATAAGGGCACGTGAATGTGGTTTTCTCTTGATCTTCGGGTGCTATTGGAATTTGAAAATATCCGGAAAATCCATCTAGAAAACAATAGTAACTATTTCCGGCTAATCTTTCCAACATTTGATCAATGAAAGGTAAGGGAAAGTGATCTTTTCTGGTGGCGTCATTTAATTTTCTATAATCAATACATACACGCCATTCTGTTACAGTCCTAGTAGGAATAAGCTCATTTTTCTCATTTGTGATGACAGTCATGCCACCCTTCTTAGGTACGCATTGAACTGGGCTTACCCATGGACTATCAGAAATTGGATATATCAAACCTGCATCTAGCAGTTTAATAATCTCTTTCTTAACTACATCTTGCATAATAGGATTTAGTCTTCGTTGGCGTTGCACATACGTTTTATGACCTTCTTCCATAAGGATTTTATGTGTGCAATACGAAGGACTTATTCCTTTAATATCATGAATCTTCCATGCAATGGCTGGTTTATGAGCTTTCAACACAGAAATGAGTTGTGATTTCTCATTTTCAGTAAGAGAAGACGATATTATTACAGGTAATTCAGATTCACCATGTAAATAAGCGTATTCCAAATGGTTTGGAAGTGGCTTTAACTCTAATTTCGGAGGTTCTTCTATCGATGATTTATATCGATATCTGTCTTCTTCTTTTAGCATTTGTATTTCTTCTGTTGTTGGTTCATATCCATTAGCTATAAGTGTAGCTAACATTTCAGCTTCATCAATTGGTTCATTACCTTCTCCTAAAGAACATTCTCCTGTTCCTTGTAATTCTGGAAATTCTTCTAATAATTCTGCATGTGCATCTATAGTTTGAATATAATAACATGTATCATCTGCAGATTGTGGTTGTTGCATTGCTCTATCAACTGAAAAGGTAACACTCTCATCCTCTATACTTAGGGTCAGTTTCTTACCGAACACGTCTATCATTGCTTTAGCCGTGTTTAAGAATGGTCTTCCTAATATGAGAGGAACTTGAGAATCTTCTTCCATGTCCAAAACAACAAAATCTACTGGAAATACTAAAGTACCAACTTTAACTAGCATGTTCTCCATTATCCCTCTAGGATATTTTATTGATCTATCGGCTAGTTGTATGCTTATTCTGGTTGGTTTCAATTCTCCAAGGTCTAGTTTAGCGTATAGTGAATACGGCATTAGATTTATACTAGCACCTAAGTCTGCCAATGCTTCTATTGAACTAAGACTACCCAGAAAACATGGAATTGTGAAACTTCCTGGATCAGATAGTTTTTCTGGTATCTTATTCAACAGCACTGCTGAACAATTAGCATTCATAGTAACAGCCGAGAGTTCTTCCATTTTCTTTCTATTTGAGATTAGATCTTTCAAGAATTTAGCATATCTTGGCATTCCTGAAATCACATCAATGAAAGGAAGATTTACATTTATCTGTTTAAACATATCCAAGAATTTGGATTGCTCGGCTTCAAGTTTTTCTTTCTTCATTTTACTCGGGTAAGGAAGTGGTGGTTGGTATGGTTTAACATAAGGTTTAGCCTTAACTGTGTTATCTTCATTAACCTTTTCAACTACCGGTTCTTTTTCCTTATCTTGATCAGGTTGTGGTTCTTGTGGAGTAGGAATAATTTCATCAGAAGTTACAGGTATTTCAGGTGGTTTAAGTGTTGTACCACTTCTTGTGGTAATAGCTTTAGCTGTTTCATTCCGGGGGTTAGCATTTGTATCGCTAGGTAGACTTCCCGGTTTTCTTTCACCTATTAACCTTGCTAGGTTACTTACTTCTTGTTCCAGATTTTGAATAGAAGCTTGTTGATTTCTAAATGCTTGAGCATTTTGTTCATTAGTTTGTTTCTGAGATGTGAAAAACTGTGTTTGAGTTTCAACTAGCTTTGTCATCATATCTTTTAAATTCGGCTTTTTATCATCGGTTTGTTGTGGTGGTTTGTTTTGAAAATTTGGTCTTTGCTGATTGTAAGTATTATTGGATACTTGTTGATTGCTAGGACCTTGTTGGTTGTTGTATGGAATATTTCGGTTATAATTCTGGTTTTGATTGTAAATCGGTCTTGGCGGTTGATAATTATTCTGGTAATTATTTCCAGGCCTTTGGTTTATGTATGAAATATTCTCTCTTTGTTCCATTGTTAATTCAATACTGAGACAATCTTTTGTCAAATGTGGTCCTCCACACTGCTCACAACTAATTCGTATTGAGTGAATATCCTTAGTCATCTTTTCCATTCGTCTCTCGAAAGCATCTATCTTTGCCGAAATGGAATCTAAGTCATGGCTAGAATCGGCTCTAGCTGCTTTAGATGATCTAACGATATATTTTTCTTGGTGCCACTCATGTGAGTGGGAAGCAGTATTATCAATAATTTTGTAAGCATCAGTTTCGGTTTTCTTCATAATAGAACCACCAGCTGCTATATCTATGTCTTTTCTTGTAGTGATGTCGCATCCTCGGTAGAATATTTGTACTATTTGACAGGTGTCTAAACCATGTTGCGGACATCCTCTTAATAACTTTCCATATCTTGTCCACGCCTCATATAGAGTTTCATTTGGTTTCTGTGTGAATGTAACAATTTCTGCTTGAAGTCTTACGGCTTTAGATGCAGGAAAGAATTGTTTAAGAAATTTGTCAACTAAAACGTCCCATGTATCGATCGCCCCTTCAGGTAACGATTCCAACCAATCTTTGGCTTCTCCCTTTAAAGTCCAGGGAAATAACATGAGATATATCTGTTCATCCTCCACTTCTCGGATTTTAAATAGTGTGCAGATCCTATTAAAGGTACGTAGATGTTCATTTGGATCTTCCTTCGGCGCACCACTAAATTGGCATTGATTAGTCACCATGTGTAGAATTTGTCCTTTGATTTCATAATCTGGCTCATTAATGTCTGGATGAGTAATTGCGTGACCTTGGCCAGTGCGTTTAGCTCTCATTCGGTCTTCCATACTTAAAGGTTCCAGATTCTCCATAATTGAATTTGTTGAATCGGTATCACTAGATGATTCTGATTTAATGGTTCATTCCTCAACAATCTCTGTTTGAATGATTGGTGGTTCCGGAGGAAAGTTTAATGGTTCAGGATCTACGAACCTTTCCTGAATATTTTCTGGATTCTCAATTGTGAGGTCGGGTTCAAAAAATGGATTATCGGTAATTTGAACTGAAGTACTTGGTCGACTGGATGACGATTCTAAAGAAAAATCAACGGCGGTTATATTTGTTAAACGATGTCTTGATCGAGTTACAGGTGGTGAACGTACAAAAGGTGATGAACGTCTTGCTCGGTGCATTCACTGAATATCCTATTAGTTTTAAAAAGGAAAGAAAAATTATAATAAGTTATCCAATCAATAGACTTTTCTGATTTTGCCCACGTTTCGAATAGCCAAAAGATGCAGCAGAGGGGCAGGATTCGTTTGGTCTCAATATAATTGAGGACTGTTTGGCTCCAATAACCCGGTCCACGTACAAATCCAACTATTACTACGAACCAGAAAATTTTGATGTCTATCAATTTAACCACTTAAAATAAATTTTCGTTATTTTAAGAAATTTAGATAAGAAGTAGAAAAAATTCTAAGTCCTAAAAACTAGAATGGCGAGAAATAAGAGAGAAAAAGAGTTCGTCGAAAAAGGTCGAAAAAGAGAAAAAAAAAAAAATGGTTGAAAAATAAAAGGTGACGGAAAAATAAAAGAAACTTAAAAACTTAAAAATATTTGACTAACCTAACCTTATTACTACAACTAACTTAAAATTATAATCGCAAATTGAAATTACTAATTGGAATGATAATTGGTACATAGTAAAAGGTCTAAAAATATTAAAGCTTACAAGGAAAAACTAAATCCCAAATGGAAATAACTTAAAAAGAAACTAAAACTTAAAAAGGTGTCGCAAAATTCTAAAGCACCTAAATCTTAGTCTAAAGAAAAAGCACTTAAGGAATTCTACGGCAAAGCCTAAAAATCTAGGAGTAAAAATAACTATAGCAAAAACTAAGTTTAAAATTAAATATGAGCTAAAAATACAAATATTACGCTACAACGATTAAAAAAGGGACAAAATATGAAAATATACAAAAAGTTGTAAAAAGTACAATTTTTATAAAAATATTATTTTTATATTATTTATTTTAATAAAACTACTAATTTTACAATTTTATAAAAACTAATTAATACTAAATACATAAATTAAATAAAAAGTAAAAATAAAACTAAAACTAATAATAATAATAATAATAATAATTAGGTTTTAATAATAATTAATTAATAATATCCGTAATTAATGCTCGATTAGGGCTTCCTTGTCGCCTGTCAGAGAAGCTCCGCGAGTCGCGGCAATTAAAGAAGAAAACCCCGCGAGTCGCGGGGTTCAGAAATTCTGTTGACAGGTTTGAAATTTTTACGCGTTTTCTTTATTTATTTATTTTTTTTTTTATTTTCTGTTTTCTGTTTTTTTTTTTTAAATAAATAAAAGGTTTTAAAATAAAACTTATATTTTTATAAACTAAAATAGAAATAAAGAAACTTATAAAACTTAAATATTTAACAAAATCTTAAAAATACTAATATTTTTGTTTTTCTTTTTATATTTTCGAATATTTAAAACGTATTTTTACAAAAACGACTTTTAATAAAAGTAACTAAAATTTTTTTTTTTTTTTATATTAGCGTTGCGCTTCCGGCTTTTAAGATAGTTCCCCGGCAGCGGCGCCAAAAATACTTGATGTCGAACGAGGTGTATATAAAATAGTTATTATTTTAGCAGAAAATACTATTAAATACGATACAATTTTACACAAGATATTTATTTATTTATAGAATGGATATACTTAAACCTTGCTACAACACTTATAGGCAGTGTACCTAATCGTACAGTAGTGTAGTTTTTAGTAAGTCCGGTTCGTTCCACAGGGAAATCTTTAAACAAAGCTCAACGCTATATTAGTTTACTTTTATAAAAATACAAATATATATATAGGTAATATTATTATTATAAAGGGGGGTTTTTACCGTTTAATGACCGGTTTGTCGATTTTAAGACTTTAGTCGCAGTTAAAACCTAATGTAAAATATAAAATAAATACAAGACTTAAATTAAAGCGTAAAGTAAATAACGATAATGAAATTGCGAATAATAAAAATGCGATAAAATAAAATTGCGATAATTAAAAAGTACGATAATTAAAAGTGCGATAAAATAAAATAAATAAAAGTGCGATAATTAGAAGTGCAATTAAATATAAAATAAAGGAAATTAAATATGAAATAAAAGAATTATGCTTATTTAAACTTCCGTAATCATGATGTTTGACGTGTTGATTTTAGTTTTATGCCCATGGGTTAATTGTCCTTTGTCCTGGATTATTCAATATGTCCGTCTGGTTTTTGTCCATAACAGTCCATCAGTCATAAATATAAATTGCAAGTGTCCTTGTCAAATTATTATTATACCCGAAGTTAAATATTCCAACTAATTGGGGATTCGAATTGTAACAAGGTTTTAATACTTTGTTTAATGAATACACCAGGTTATCGACTGCGTGTAAACCAAGGTTTTACTACTTTGTTA
The DNA here is from genome assembly GCF_046630445.1 of Rutidosis leptorrhynchoides. Taxonomy (NCBI): domain Eukaryota; kingdom Viridiplantae; phylum Streptophyta; class Magnoliopsida; order Asterales; family Asteraceae; genus Rutidosis; species Rutidosis leptorrhynchoides. Next base: position 317,339,876 of record NC_092333.1, on the reverse strand, counting down.
ACAATTACACCAATTACCCTTGAATGTAATTTCACCCCTGTTTTAATTATTCTAGTGGCTATTAATCCATTCCCGTGTCCGGTTAAATGAACGATTATTCGTACATATAAATACCCCGCCCATCGTGTCCGATTGAGTGTATATGGTAGTTTATAGGGACGCCCAATTGTAAATCTTTATATTAACATTAACAAACTTTCATTTAGTTAAACAAATATAAAGCCCATTAATAGCCCATAGTCTAATTTTCACAAGTGTCGTTCTTTTGTCCAAACCCCAATTATGGTACAAAGCCCAATTACCCAATTTTAGTAATTAGCCCAACATCATGATTACTTCGTTTTAAATAAGCATAATAATAACTTAGCTACGAGACATTAATATAAAAAGGTTGAACATAACTTACAATGATTAAAAATAGCGTAGCGTTACACGGACAGAATTTCGACTTACACCCTTACAACATTCGTTAACATACCCTTATTATTAGAATTAAAATTAAAATTAAAATATAAATTATAAATATAAATATAAGTTTTACGTATGAAGAGGAAGAAAAAAGATATGAAATTTGATCAGAATTCGGTTGGCTTTATAGCCAGAGTTGAAAATTGGGGCTCCGCGACTCGCGGCAAAATGCCCTTAAAACTCCGCGAGTCGCGGAGATGTATTTACAGCTCACACCCTTGGAGTTTCTTGCTGCCGACGGTTTTTAATATATATATATAATATATATATAATTAATATAATTAATTATATATTATATTATATTTATATACATAGTTAACTTGTAATTTTTAGTCCGTTGCGTCGAGCGTTCCGGTTCCGGATTTTCGAACGTCCTTGCGTACAATTTTATATTTTGTACTTTGCGTTTTGAATCTTGTACTCTTGTGATTTCGAGACGTTTCTTATCAATAATTGGAACCTTTTTGATTGTCTTTTGTACTTTTGAGCTTTTTGGTCGTTTGCGTCTTCAATTCGTCGAATCTGTCTTTTGTCTTCACCTTTTATTATTTAAACGAATATCACTTGTAAATAGAACAATTGCAACTAAAAGCTTGTCTTTCTTGAGGAATAATGCTATGAAATATATGTTCGTTTTTAGCATTATCACTCGTTCATAAAGAAAAGTAGAAAAAAAATAAAGTTGAATGGCTCTCTGATTGAATTATATCCGGGTTTTTGTATATAATTAATAATAATAATTAAATATAATAATTAATATAAATAATACTTTTAATGTTATTAAGAATAATAAAAATTCTTAGTAATAATAATAATATCAATAACAATGCCAATATTAATGATAATAATAGTTATATTAAATTCATAAAATTAATAATATTAATAATACCAATATTAATTATAATAACTATCTAATAGTTTAATTAACATGTTTTATGTTATCTTAAATTATCTTTCATAACAACAAATTCACATAATAGTTTAATTTGTTATATATAATTATTTACATACATTTTTTTTTTTTACGATTTAAGGTTCGTGAATCGTCAGGCTTGGTAAAAGGGTAATTGATTATCTGAATATAAATTTCAAACTTTCTAGACTTAACATTAAGGTTTTTGCTTATCGTGTCGGAAACATATAGAGATTATGGTTTAAATTTGGTCGGAAATTTCCGGGTCGTTACACACGTACTTGTGTCTATTTTGTAAATCATTTATAAAACCTGCATGTATTCTCATCCCAAAAATATTAGATTTTAAAAGTGGGACTATAACTCACTTTCACAGATTTTTACTTCGTCGGGAAGTAAGACTTGGCCACTGGTCAATTCACGAACCTATACAAATATGTACATATATATCAAAGTATGTTCAAAATATATTTACAACACTTTTAATACATTTTGATGTTTTAAGTTTATTAAGTCAGCTGTCCTCGTTAGTAACCTACAACTAGGTGTCCACAGTTAGATGTACAGAAATAAATCGATATATATTATCTTGAATCAATCCACGACCCAGTGTATACGTATCTCAGTATTGATCACAACTCAAACTATATGTATTTTGGAATCAACCTCAACCCTGTATAGCTAACTCCAACATTCACATATAGAGTGTCTATGGTTGTTCCGAAATATATATAGATGTGTCGACATGATAGGTCGAAACATTGTATACGTGTCTATGGTATCTCAAGATTACATAATATACAATACAAGTTGATTAAGTTATGGTTGGAATAGATTTGTTACCAATTTTCACGTAGCTAAAATGAGAAAAATTATCCAATCTTGTTTTACCCATAACTTCTTCATTTTAAATCCGTTTTGAGTGAATCAAATTGCTATGGTTTCATATTGAACTCTATTTTATGAATCTAAACAGAAAAAGTATTTTATAGTCGGAAAAATAAGTTACAAGTCGTTTTTGTAAAGGTAGTCATTTCAGTCGAAAGAACGACGTCTAGATGACCATTTTAGAAAACATACTTCCACTTTGAGTTTAACCATAATTTTTGGATATAGTTTCATGTTCATAATAAAAATCATTTTCCCAGAATAACAACTTTTAAATCAAAGTTTATCATAGTTTTTAATTAACTAACCCAAAACAGCCCGCGGTGTTACTACGACGGCGTAAATCCGATTTTAAGGTGTTTTTCGTGTTTCCAGGTTTTAAATCATTAAGTTAGCATATCATATAGATATAGAACATGTGTTTAGTTGATTTTAAAAGTCAAGTTAGAAGGATTAACTTTTATTTGCGAACAAGTTTAGAATTAACTAAACTATGTTCTAGTGATTACAAGTTTAAACCATCGAATAAGCTTTATATGTATGAATCGAATGATGTTATGAACATCATTACTACCTTAAGTTCCTTGGATAAACCTACTGGAAAAGAGAAAAATGGATCTAGCTTCAACGGATCCTTGGATGGCTCGAAGTTCTTGAAGCAGAATCATGACACGAAAACAAGTTCAAGTAAGATCATCACTTGAAATAAGATTGTTATAGTTATAGAAATTGAACCAAAGTTTGAATAAGATTATTACCTTGTATTAGAATGATAACCTACTATAAGAAACAAAGATTTCTTGAACTTGGATGACCACCTTACAAGATTGGAAGTGAGCTAGCAAACTTGAAAGTATTCTTGATTTTATGTAACTAGAACTTGTAGAATTTATGAAGAACACTTAGAACTTGAAGATATAACTTGAGAGAGATCAATTAGATGAATAAAATTGAAGAATGAAAGTGTTTGTAGGTGTTTTTGGTCGTTGGTGTATGGATTAGATATAAAGGATATGTAATTTTGTTTTCATGTAAATAAGTCATGAATGATTACTCATATTTTTGTAATTTTATGAGATATTTCATGCTAGTTGCCAAATGGTGGTTCCCACATGTTTTAGGTGACTCACATGGGCTGCTAAGAGCTGATCATTGGAGTGTATATACCAATAGTACATACATCTAAAAGCTGTGTATTGTACGAGTACGAATACGGGTGCATACGAGTAGAATTGTTGATGAAACTGAACGAGGATGTAATTGTAAGCATTTTTGTTAAGTAGAAGTATTTTGATAAGTGTATGGAAGTCTTTCAAAAGTGTATAAATACATATTAAAACACTACATGTATATACATTTTAACTGAGTCGTTAAGTCATCGTTAGTCGTTACATGTAAGTGTTGTTTTGAAACCTTTAGGTTAACGATCTTGTTAAATGTTGTTAACCCAATGTTTATAATATCAAATGAGATTTTAAATTATTATATTATCATGATATTATCATGTATGAATATCTCTTAGTATGATATATATACATTAAATGTCTTTACAACGATAATCGTTACATATAAGTCTCGTTTAAAAATCATTAAGTTAGTAGTCTTGTTTTTACATATGTAGTTCATTGTTAATATACTTAATGATATGTTTACTTATCATAATATCATGTTAACTATATATATATATATATATATATATATATATATATATATATATATATATATATATATATATATATATATATATATATATATATATATATATATATATATATATATATATATATATATATATATATATATATATATATATATATATCCATATATATGTCATCATATAGTTTTTACAAGTTTTAATGTTCGTGAATCACCGGTCAACTTGGGTGGTCAATTGTCTATATGAAACCTATTTCAATTAATCAAGTCTTAACAAGTTTGATTGCTTAACATGTTGGAAACATTTAATCATGTAAATATCAATCTCAATTAATATATATAACCATGGAAAAGTTCGGGTCACTACACATATGAATCATATTAAGATATTGATACACTTGGTTAATTATGTTAAATGATAAGTAAATATATTATTAAGTGTATTAACAATGAAATACATATGTAAAAATAAGACTACTAACTTAATGATTTCGAAACGAGACATATATGTAACGATTATCGTTGTAACGGCATTTAACTGTATATATATCATACTAAGATATATTATATATCATAATATCATGATAATATAATAATTTAACATCACATTTGTTATAATAAACAATGGGTTAACAACATTCAACAAGATCGTTAACTTAAAGGTTTCAAAACAACATTTACATGTAACGACTAATGATGACTTAACGACTCAGTTAAAATGTATATACATGTAGTGTTTTAATATGTATTCATACACTTTTGAAAGACTTCAAGACACTTATCAAAATATTTCTACTTAACAAAAATGCTTACAATTACATCCTCGTTCAGTTTCATCAACAATTCTACTCGTATGCACCCGTATTCGTACTCGTACAATACACAGCTTTTAGATGTATGTACTATTGGTATATACACTCCAATGATCAGCTCTTAGCAGCCCATGTGAGTCACCTAACACATGTGGGAACCATCATTTGGCAACTAGCATGAAATATCTCATAAAATTACAAAAATATGAGTAATCATTCATGACTTATTTACATGAAAACAAAATTACATATCCTTTATATCTAATCCATACACCAACGACCAAAAACACCTATAAACACTTTCATTCTTCAATTTTCTTCATCTAATTGATCTCTCTCAAGTTCTATCTTCAAGTTCTAAGTGTTCTTCATAAATTCCAAAAGTTCTAGTTTCATAAAATCAAGAATGCTTCCAAGATTGCAAGTTTACTTCCAAGTTTTCTAAATCCATTCCAAGTAATCATCCAAGATCAAGAAACCTTTGTTACTTACAGTAGGTTATCTTTCTAATACAAGGTAATAATCATATTCAAACTTTAATTCAATTTCTATAACTATAACAATCTTATTTCTAGTGGAAATCTTACTTGAAATTGTTTTCATGTCATGATTCTGCTTCAAGAACTTTCAAGCCATCCAAGGATCCTTTGAAGCTAGATCTATTTTTCTCATTTCCAGTAGGTTTATCCAAGGAACTTGAGATAGTAATGATGTTCATAACATCATTCGATTCATGCATATAAAGCTATCTTATTCGAAGGTTTAAACTTGTAATCACTAGAACATAGTTTAGTTAATTCTAAACTTGTTCGCAAATAAAAGTTAATCCTTCTAACTTGACTTTTAAAATCAACTAAACACATGTTCTATATCTATATGATATGCTAACTTAATGATTTAAAACCTGGAAACACGAAAAACACCGTAAAACCGGATTTACGCCGTCGTAGTAACACCGCGGGCTGTTTTGGGTTAGTTAATTAAAAACTATGATAAACTTTGATTTAAAAGTTGTTATTCTGGGAAAATGATTTTTATTATGAACATGAAACTATATCCAAAAATTATGGTTAAACTCAAAGTGGAAGTATGTTTTCTAAAATGGTCATCTAGACGTCGTTCTTTCGACTGAAATGACTACCTTTACAAAAATGACTTGTAACTTATTTTTTCGACTATAAACCTATACTTTTTCTATTTAGATTCATAAAATAGAGTTCAATATGAAACCATAGCAATTTGATTCACTCAAAACGGATTTAAAATGAAGAAGTAATGGGTAAAACAAGATTGGATAATTTTTCTCATTTTAGCTACGTGAAAATTGGTAACAAATCTATTCCAACCATAACTTAATCAACTTGTATTGTATATTATGTAATCTTGAGATACCATAGACACGTATACAATGTTTCGACCTATCATGTCGACACATCTATATATATTTCGGAACAACCATAGACACTCTATATGTGAATGTTGGAGTTAGCTATACAGGGTTGAGGTTGATTCCAAAATATATATAGTTTGAGTAGTGATCAATACTCAGATACGTATACACTGGGTCGTTGTAACGACCCGGAAATTTCCGACCAAATTTAAACCTTAAACTTTATATGTTTCCGACACGATAAGCAAAATCTGTATTGTTGAGTCTAGAAAGTTTGAAATCTATATTCGGATAATCAATTACCCTTTTGACTATTTCCACGATTCACGAACCAATATTTGTAAATAGATATATATAATTATGTTTTCATTTGATTTGATCTTTAACCGTAATCTGAATCAAAACTTAAATTAATAATTGAATTACTGTGTTAGATTGGTTTAGTTATTGTACATGATTGATTCTTGTTTTTCTTTGCATGATTTTTCTCTACACGTTTCCAATCTTCCATTACCTCATGAATTATTAATATACATTTTAATATTAATATTAATATTATTATTATTATTATTATTATTATTCTAATTATTATTATTATATTATTAAAGTTATAAGATTATTGTCAAAATGATTGAATATGATTTCTGTTTTTCCGTGATTTTGTGTCACCAATCAAGACAAAGCACCCACTGTTTTTAATTGATATTGATCTCTGTGTTTTCTGTTTTAAATCTCATTCACAACCATCTTCTATCTATATTTATATATACTTAGATATAAAGAACCAAATATACCACCTTCCCTCTCCTCCTTCTCTTCTTGATTCGGCATTCTCCACGATCCATCTTTGTGCTACAACCGAAACCCAAAACAATTTTCACTTGCTTCGTTAAGCTGCTGCCACTGGTCTCTCTTTATTTACAGTCGATTACCACCACTAGGAACTACAAACTACCATCCCACCAATTGCCTTCTTTCTTTTCAACAACCTATTTAAACATCACTTATCTCTTCTATTACCAAAAACCCAACACCATCTTCTACAACCACCATACTCCACTACTAGACCACGTCAACTACTATCAACACCCACTTGCAACTTCTATTGATCGAAGCATATTTTCCGGTTACAATCCTCTTTAAACCAACCAACATCTCCACTATGTCCATCACCTTCATTCCCGTTCGAATCACCCCATAGCCCCACTAATCGAAACCCATTTAAAATCACCACCATCATTAACTTAAACCACCACCCTACCACTACCATAAGTCGACCCAATCCCAATCTCATAACCATCGTTGAGTTGTCTTTTGTCTGAGAGTGTTGTTCATTGTTTGTTTTCTTTTATTCGAACCATCCATCATCATCCGGTCACCACTACTCAGACCCTTTCGCCACCATTTACATCTGTTATGCTACAGTTACTAGAGTTGTTTTTCTGTTCGAGTACGATGATAACCAGACAACTTCCTGTTTCGTGAACACTACAAAACCATCACGACTCGACGTAAATAACTGCTGCTAATAACTTTCGGTTTGAACTAGAACCGTACCCAAACAACCACCTACAATTCGCTACCGCTATATTTCTGTTCTTTTCGTGATCGCCAACCACTCTCTAATCAACCCATGATAGATAAGGTTATTTGTTCGAGACACTAACATACTGCCGTTATAAAGTTATATATGCAGTTTGTAAAAATGAGTGATAATATAAAACTGCTAACGTGTGGTATTTTCTTCCTCTTTCATATGATGGCCGACAATCACAACCCCACCTCAAATCATTTGATTATTCTTAATGATATGTAACTATTATTTTTCTTAATTGTGTTTCTGTGCGGGTATGACAAGAAAGAAACGAACCCCACAAGTCCCTGTTCGATTTACATAAAAACATATATGTTTGGATTTGTGTAACTTGGACTTAGGAAAAGTATTGATGGGCCGAGGACTAGATTCTTCAAGTTGGGCTGTTTTTGGGCTGTGATCCTGTACGAGGTCCAGATTCTATTTTATGGGAGCCGAAAAAGAAAATGATAGGATTGATGATGATGATAAACCGTAACATATATATTAAATAAATAATCGAGTATAGTAAAACAGAAATGAGCGAGCAGAACAGTTGGTTGGGGGAGTGAATGTTGAACGAGAGGTCTTGGGTTCAAGCCTGAGCAGAGGCGTTTATTTTTTTAGGCTTGAACATTAAGGTAGCCTCTCTAACAATTTTATTATTATTATTATTATTATTATTATCATTTTTATTATTATTATTATTATTATTATTATTATTAGTATTAAAAACTATCATTTTTGTTTATTATTAAAAATAAATACTAGACATGTAAACATATATTAAACATAATTTTTGATACATATAATAAATTATTAATATAATACTAATTTATATATGTATATATATATTGATATAACTATAAACACTAATTATTTTTATATATACAGAATAAATATAGATAATATGTAAGTTAAGATATAATAAATAAAATATATATATTCTAATTGCGACTGAGTATAAATTTTATATAACTACAACACTAAATATATATAAATAATATATAGGTGAAATTATTTGAGTACAATTATATGTGTTAATATATATACTTGATATAGGTTCGTGAATCCGAGGCCAACCCAACAATTGTTCAATGATGTTATATGTATTTTTACTACAAAATACATTAGGTGAGTATATAGTCCTTTTTTAAACTCTAAATATTTTGGGCTGAGAATACATGCGCTATTTTTATAAATGATTTACGTTATGGACACAAGTGATCAAAAATATAAATTCTACGTTGAGTTGTACCATGGCATATCTCTTTATACTTGGTAGCTAGTATTTACGTGAGGAGCGTAAACGCGAATCCTGTTGATAGATCTATCGGGCCTGACAACCCCAACCGGGCTGGACGACCAGCATTTAACGGTTGCACAGTACTTCGTTTCGTTACTACACTTGGTACGGTGTAGGGTTTATTTAAGAGTATGCTGCTGTGATTTAAATGTTAAGTATGGTTACCAAGTGCTCAACGTCTTTTCTATACACGAGGAGTGTATTATGTATAAACTTTAAATCTTGTGGTCCATAGTTATAACGCTGCTAGCATCAAACCTATATATCTCACCAACTTTATGTTGACATTTTTAAGCATGTTATTCTCAGGTACGAATTAAGTCTTCCGCTGTGCATTAGCTCATACTAAGGACATTACTTGGAGTCGATCATCGCAATGAGACCAAGTGTTGATGACTCCGTCCAGGAGGATTGGGTCGGGTCGTCTCATGTGGTATCAGAGCGTTGTGTAGTGACCCGAACTTTTCCATGTTTATATATATTAATTGAGATTGATATTTACATGATTAAATGTTTCCAACATGTTAAGCAATCAAACTTGTTAAGACTTGATTAATTGAAATATGTTTCATATAGACAATTGACCACCCAAGTTGATCGGTGATTCACGAACGTTAAAACTTGTAAAAACTATATGATGACATATATATGGATATATATATATAGTTAACATGATACTATGATAAGAAAACATATCATAAAGTATATTAACAATGAACTACATATGTAAAAACAAGACTACTAACTTAATGATTTTTAAACGAGACATATATGTAACGATTATCGTTGTAAAGACATTTAATGTATATATATCATATTAAGAGATATTCATACATGATAATATCATGATAATATAATAATTTAAAATCTCATTTGATATTATAAACATTGGGTTAACAACATTTAACAAGATCGTTAACCTAAAGGTTTCAAAACAACACTTACATGTAACGACTAATGATGACTTAACGACTCAGTTAAAATGTATATACATGTAGTGTTTTAATATGTATTTATACACTTTTGAAAGACTTCAATACACTTATCAAAATACTTCTACTTAACAAAAATGCTTACAATTACATCCTCGTTCAGTTTCATCAACAATTCTACTCGTATGCTGTAACGACCCGGAAATTTCCGACCAAATTTAAACCTTAAGCTTTATATGTTTCCGACACGATAAGCAAAAACCTCAATGTTGAGTCTAGAAAGTCTAAAATTTATATTTGAATGACTAGTTACTTTTTTTAACTATGCTCGATGATTCACGAACTATTGTGTGAAATTCAAAATGTATATATATATATATATATATATATATATATATATATATATGTATGTATGTATGTAATTACTATTAAGAATTATTATACTATAATATATGTAATTTAAATAAATAATAAATATAATTGTTACTAATGATAATTGCAATTAAAAATATAACTAGTATAATAGTAATATTATTACTCCCAATATTAATATCAAGACTGGTGATATTTAAATATAATCTATAGATACGAATTTAATATATAATATGTAATTAAAGATTTACTTCTAATTGTTATAATTTTATTACATTCATTATTGTTTATTATCTGTATTATTAAGACCATTGAAAAATTATAATATGGAAATTTATATATTCGATTTGTTATGTTATCATTACTATTACTTCTAATATAGCTATCATTATTATTATAATCAGTAACAAAAATTATAATTTAGTTACTCTTAGTATTAATATGAGATGATAATATTATCATTATTTTTATTATTAAAATCATTTGCATTATAATTATTAATTCTATTATTTTTTTTATTTAGTATCTTATTAAAATTATTATTATTATTATTAATATTTATATATTTATTAATTATTTTTAAATTATAAAAATCAGGAAAAGAGAATTGATTCAGTTCATGTAACCAATATACTGTAAATAATTTTGTCAATTATCCTTGGAATCGAATAATAATACAGAACTAAACAAAAGAGTTGTTACCAAGTCTTTATCTATTTGTTTATTTATATTTTTTTCTGCTGTATAACTATCACGCAATTATTTCCTCTTCTATATAAATCCAATGTTTTTATCTCTGATGAAGAATTAGTCGACACCCCTACTCATTCAACTTCACATTCACAATATCAAACAAACACAATCAACGGCTATTGGCTACTGAATTTAACAGAAAAGATGAAAAACATATACGACACCCTTCATCTCATCCGGCCACCTTCAAACATCTTCCACCATCATCCATATTTAACATTATCCTACAACCACCGTAAGACACCTATAAACCACCATGATCACCATAACCACCGGAAACCACCACCTCTCTTCTATCTCTATTCCTCTCTCTCTCTCATTCTTTTCTATTTTCTGATTTTACCCACTGTCACGTTTATATTTCCCTCTGTATTTCTGTTCAGACACCAAGACCACCACCACATAAAACAACGGAACCCACTTAACATTTTTTTTTTTTTTTTCTGTTTGGCCTGATAATGGAAAACCAATACAACCGAATCCCCACCCTTGAGATCCGTCGACTTGAACCCAACACCTTTGTTTTTCTGTTACTCGTTATTGGTTGCTGTTATTGTTCGAATATAACCACCCAACATCGATTACCATCAGAAACCTCCACCCTTTGTTAAACGGATCACCATAACAACCATTAAACCTTCTCCTGCTACTGTGATTTTGTTGTTGGTCGATAAACACCAACTGCAATTAAAATGAAATTATGGAGAAGACGAACAGTGGTATTGTTACGGGATGGTTCCATGATCACGATGATGAAAAGCTAACGGTGAATGATGATGTTTTCTCTGTGATGTACCTGTCAAAACGAAACTATTGATTATGAGGGTGAGGATAGAGACGTGCACTGGGATTAAAGATAATGATTAGGGTTATATTGGACGTTAGCTTAATAGCTGTAAAGCTAAATCTGTCGACTTTTGTGATAAAAAAAAAAAACGAAACTTATTTATTTTGTTGTCTGACGACTTCTTCGTTGATATATCTGGACACCCTAATCTTATTGTTACTTGGGCCGTGTATTCGGATATATGTATTGTTGGGCCATGATCGAATTTAATTTTGGGCTGTGACCCAAATACAAGTGAGCTGCTGTAAAACGGAATATATATAAATGGATCCTGTTTAAATCAGTAAATGAGCATTAGCTCAGCTGGTCTAGACGTATTGATTGTATTTGAAGGGTCGCGTGTTCAAGCCTGCTAAGGGGCTTTTCTTTTTAGAAAATTCTTTTTTAAAGGTAATTTTTATTTTAAAACTTATTATAATTATTATTACTGTTATTATTATTGATATTATTATTGTTATTAATTAGTATTATCATGTTATGTGATATTAGTACAAACAATAACAAAATGATTATTAATATCATTAATCAAACTAATATTATTATTTAATCATTACTAATCACATTTTAGTATTATAAAAATTATTATTTTAAACAAATAATATATATATAAAAATATATTTTTACATATGTATATTCTAATTATACTAATATTACATATTGATTTGAATAAAAGGTTTTTATTATAAAAGATTAATTAAATTATATATAATAAATAAACCTATTTTAACCTAATCAAATATATAAAAAAAAATATATTAATTATCTACAATATATAGAAATAGTTGTAATTAAACTATTTACTAATACAAAGTACAAATTATTAAGTATAGTAATATTAATATACAAACTTGTTAATTGTTATTACGTGTTTTTTTAATATATATATATACAAATGATATAGGTTCGTGAATCCGAGGCCAACCCTATACTTGATCAATGTCGATATATGTATTTTTACTACAAAATACAGTATGGTGAGTATATAGTCCCTTTTTGAACTTTGAATATTTTTGGGATGAGAATACATGCGCTGTTTTTTTATAAATGATTTACGTTATGGACACAAGTGACTAAAATTACGTTCTACATGGGTTTGAATCAAAAATCCCCTAGCTTGGTAACTTTAACTATTGGTTTATGAACTGGTAGGCGCGAATCCTAAAGATAGATCTATCGGGTTTTACACCCCCACCCAGATGTTGTTCTAGTCACTACTAAACTAGAAGGACGGGTGTTTAGTACTTCGAGGTTAACGGAACGCACTTGATTCGGTGCACATATTATTATAACTCAGGGGTACACACTCTTGTTAAGGCTAGTTACCGGGTGCCCACTGCTTGGAATGCTTTTCATACACTTGCGAGTGTATTATGTTTATAAATATGAAATCTTGTGGTCCATAGTTATAACGCTGCTAGCATCAAACCTATATATCTCACCAACTTTATGTTGACGTTTTAAAGCATGTTATTCTCAGGTACGAGTTGAGTCTTCCGCTGTGCATTTGCTCATGTTAAGGACATTACTTGGCGTCGATCATCGCAATGGGACCAACTGTTGATGACTTCATCCGGGAGGATTAGGACCGGTTGTTAAAGTTGGTATCAGAGCGTTGGTCTTAGTGAACCAGGCCTTGCATTAGTGTGTCTGACTAGTAGTTGTTAGGATACAGTAGTGAGTCTGGACTTTGACCGTGTCTGCCTGTCAAAAAGTTTTGCTTATCATTTCTAGTCGAAAACCATCTGCTTATCATCCTTAGGGAATTTACCTGCTTATCATCCTTAAGTCTAGACACGTCATACTGCATTTGGTGCATCGATAGTGTATAGACAAAATTCATATCTTAGCGCATCTGTAGACTTGCCTGATATATGCCGTAAATTCCTCTGTAGTCTATGAAATACATAACGATATTCTATATAGTTATAATATCATCCGATATCCGAAAATCATTTCACGTCGAAGATCTCTTCCATCCACCAAATTGCTTTTTCAACCTGAAGCGCTTACTGGCGAACCTGTTCGAGAAACCATTTTCTCTCCCCTTTTTCCGAGTATCCCATCATGAATACATACTATCCCATAGTTCGAATCTTATTCATTCACTCGCTTCAACCGTCAATCATTCCGTAGTACTAGAAGAAGTTAACGAACTACGCGCTCGTGTGACGACTTTGGAGAACCTGGTGCGAAGGTTACGAACACCAGCAGCAGCACCAGCAGCATAATCAGTACCACCATCATCGACGTTGACAGTACCCTTATCATCTCTAAACCATAACCGCGCCGTAACTCTCAATATCACAATCTGAACCTCGAATATCAACATTACACGCCTCAATATCACCATCTGTACTTCGAGTATGAACTTCGTTCTACACATCGATCTACATCGGCTATCTTCGCTTTACGTAACATTCTACCTCATATATCTTCGTTCGACATGGTGATTATGAAATCTCTAATGTTTTAGAGATCATGTAATCCAGTATTAACGATAAATCAAATGAGTTTAATATCTTATTGACTCATTAAATCCATAATTTCATCTGAAGAAAATATATATGCAAGTATATTTTCATAAGGATCGTAATTAAAAATTCTTTCGTACAAACTGTTAATGATGAAAATATTTTAACGGGTGGGTAGTACCCAAGGAATATTTAAAATTCACATTAACAACTTACACTGTACAATCTTCGAATCTGATTCAATGATCATTTACTATCCTACTTACAATCACCGATATACGTATCCGTTTATCACAAAATAATCATTTTCATTCAAATTTCATATTTGGATTTTTACCTATCCGAATCCAACAAGTGGCATAACGAAGAAAACATTGGACAAAAATAAAAAGTGTTAGAAACAAACGAATTAATTAATTGGAATTGTGATAGGATTTCACGCTAACTGTTCCGGCTAACTATTCCCAGCTAACTGATTAACATTTAATTTATCGCAATTTACATTCTCGCAATTTTATTTATCGTCATTTAATTTCTGTTATTTATTTTTACGCACTTTAAATAACGGGACACGTATGCAAGGTTTCGATTTATCATATCGACCCATCTATCTATATATTTCGGAACAACCATAGACACTCTATATGTGAAGGTGGGAGTTGGCTATACAGGGTCGGAGTTGATTCCAAAATATATATATACTTTGAGTTGTGATCGACACCGAGACCGGTACACGGGTCACGATACGTATTATTTAATTCGAATATTATATATTAAATTATATATGAATCATTGAACCATCGGACTATTAGACTGCTAACTTTGGACAATTAAAATGAATTAAATTAAAATATTGATTATAACATATGAAACTAAATAATTCTTCAAGCTTGCCACTTGATTTCATCTTAAACCTCATTTGTATCTCGACAATTACAATGCGTGTTCAAATCTTTCATGATTCTTGAAAACCCCTCAATCGAGAGAATGAACCAACCGCGTTTCATCTACGGAAGAAAAGACTTATGCTCCTGTAAGACTCTCGGAGACTGAGTCAACGTTTAACACGCAGCAGTGTTAATTTCCTTAGTGTTATTATTACCCAAAATAACTTTGCAATCCCTTTTCAAATTAGCCAATTTTGTCACAGCTCCAGCAAGTTAACCTCGACTTCTCGGAAAGGTTAGTTTTGATATATATACACGTTATTCTTTCGCTGTCGTTACTGGAGAACCTTTTATATTCCACCATACTACCATCAGCGTTTAATCATCTAAAAACACAAATCTCTTAAAATCACCTCGGTTTGAAAACCAATGACCCAAATTCGTTAACTTTGAAAATACTGACGAAGCAGCATGTTGTAGATGGTCTTAATAACCAAAAGTTGATGATAAAGAATGAGGTGTTAGGAACACCCGATGGAAAAAGTTGATATTGAAAATCGGATTGAGCTAACCATGAAAGAGACCAAAGACAAATACAAGGACCAAACTCTGTATTTAAAGAATCCAGATGAATCTGTTTCTGATGAAATCTTTAGTGAACACCTTGCTTCCGAATCTAAACCCTTACAGGTAAATCTTCATCATCATCCTTTGATATTAGAAATTCCAAGATATCATCGTATCTTTCATATCCTCAATACTCTGGAAATATTTTCACAACTATTCTTATCTGCAATCATTTACCTCTCCGTAATATCGGTATGAAAGAAACTGTGTTAGTTTCTAAATTCTGAAACCTCCGAGTTTAAAATAGGAATGTTTTGAAGAAGTGTTGGGAACTGATACATGAATTAGTATAATATAATGAAACTTGATCAACTTCATTATATTACAGTAAGTCATGTTGAGTTTCTAATGAAATGTGATGATTCACAGTACCATCATCATGTGCCATGTTACACGGCTCTTACATTCTATCCAATCTCCAAACATATTAGGAGCATATCATCTTGATAGTTCTATCTTTTCCAGGATATTCTGGAAATTTGACCAATCAAAATCATGCCATTACCATTTCTTTCTAAAAGCATTAGCTATGTTCAATCTGAATTTCATACCTATGAATTCCGGATCATTATTCGCTTGACTCGAGGACGGGAAGAGGAAACGAAAGAATGAAGACTCCAAACCAGAAATTGGAGTATAAATCGCAGCAAATCGAAGAGAGCATTAACTATAGATCACAATAATTATAGAAGACAGAAGTAGGGACATCGAGATATAAGGAAAAATATAAAACCCAATAACAACCCTGAAACTACAAACCATGCATATCAATACGTATTGCCACGTAAAGGCACGGGAAAATTAATAACACTACAACCCCAAGATAATAGCAGAAAAAAATAAAAATCCTCAGGTGGTAGATGAAAGAGGGGAATGATAGATGTGAAAATTAAGAATATATCAAGGATCAGAATGGGATGGAGTATTTTAAAGAATACTATAAAGTATAAATTGAGGAGAAAGAATAAAAGGTGTGAGTTGTAGAAAAATAAGGAAACGAAGGAGGTGGATTTATAGCAATATATCCGACAGAGAAATCAGAACAGATTATTGCATTAATCGAAGAAGATTTTGATTTCCTAAATCGCCGCAGAACTAGATCCTATTACGAAGATTTTCTTTCCGTAAATTCCAGAAATCAATCATAACTACGTCATCGGTTAAAACAATTTCACATTTCACCATTTCACTCTTTTGTAATAGCTTCACTCGTACGCTTCACATGATCGAATCATTTTATCCATATCTTCCAATAATGATAAAACTCTATTATTACCTCATGTTCGTCATGAAAACATTCCTATTGTTATTTATGACAACCTCTACCAAATTTCGGGGACGAAATTTCTTTAACGGGTGGGTACTGTAACGACCCGGAAATTTCCGACCAAATTTAAACCTTAAGCTTTATATGTTTCCGACACGATAAGCAAAAACCTCAATGTTGAGTCTAGAAAGTCTAAAATTTATATTTGAATGACTAGTTACTTTTTTTAACTATGCTCGATGATTCACGAACTATTGTGTGAAATTCAAAATGTATATATATATATATATATATATGTATGTATGTAATTACTATTAAGAATTATTATACTATAATATATGTAATTTAAATAAATAATAAATATAATTGTTACTAATGATAATTGCAATTAAAAATATAACTAGTATAATAGTAATATTATTACTCCCAATATTAATATCAAGACTGGTGATATTTAAATATAATCTATAGATACGAATTTAATATATAATATGTAATTAAAGATTTACTTCTAATTGTTATAATTTTATTACATTCATTATTGTTTATTATCTGTATTATTAAGACCATTGAAAAATTATAATATGGAAATTTATATATTCGATTTGTTATGTTATCATTACTATTACTTCTAATATAGCTATCATTATTATTATAATCAGTAACAAAAATTATAATTTAGTTACTCTTAGTATTAATATGAGATGATAATATTATCATTATTTTTATTATTAAAATCATTTGCATTATAATTATTAATTCTATTATTTTTTTTATTTAGTATCTTATTAAAATTATTATTATTATTATTAATATTTATATATTTATTAATTATTTTTAAATTATAAAAATCAGGAAAAGAGAATTGATTCAGTTCATGTAACCAATATACTGTAAATAATTTTGTCAATTATCCTTGGAATCGAATAATAATACAGAACTAAACAAAAGAGTTGTTACCAAGTCTTTATCTATTTGTTTATTTATATTTTTTTCTGCTGTATAACTATCACGCAATTATTTCCTCTTCTATATAAATCCAATGTTTTTATCTCTGATGAAGAATTAGTCGACACCCCTACTCATTCAACTTCACATTCACAATATCAAACAAACACAATCAACGGCTATTGGCTACTGAATTTAACAGAAAAGATGAAAAACATATACGACACCCTTCATCTCATCCGGCCACCTTCAAACATCTTCCACCATCATCCATATTTAACATTATCCTACAACCACCGTAAGACACCTATAAACCACCATGATCACCATAACCACCGGAAACCACCACCTCTCTTCTATCTCTATTCCTCTCTCTCTCTCACTCTTTTCTATTTTCTGATTTTACCCACTGTCACGTTTATATTTCCCTCTGTATTTCTGTTCAGACACCAAGACCACCACCACATAAAACAACGGAACCCACTTAACATTTTTTTTTTTTTTTTTTCTGTTTGGCCTGATAATGGAAAACCAATACAACCGAATCCCCACCCTTGAGATCCGTCGACTTGAACCCAACACCTTTGTTTTTCTGTTACTCGTTATTGGTTGCTGTTATTGTTCGAATATAACCACCCAACATCGATTACCATCAGAAACCTCCACCCTTTGTTAAACGGATCACCATAACAACCATTAAACCTTCTCCTGCTACTGTGATTTTGTTGTTGGTCGATAAACACCAACTGCAATTAAAATGAAATTATGGAGAAGACGAACAGTGGTATTGTTACGGGATGGTTCCATGATCACGATGATGAAAAGCTAACGGTGAATGATGATGTTTTCTCTGTGATGTACCTGTCAAAACGAAACTATTGATTATGAGGGTGAGGATAGAGACGTGCACTGGGATTAAAGATAATGATTAGGGTTATATTGGACGTTAGCTTAATAGCTGTAAAGCTAAATCTGTCGACTTTTGTGGTAAAAAAAAAAAACGAAACTTATTTATTTTGTTGTCTGACGACTTCTTCGTTGATATATCTGGACACCCTAATCTTATTGTTACTTGGGCCGTGTATTCGGATATATGTATTGTTGGGCCATGATCGAATTTAATTTTGGGCTGTGACCCAAATACAAGTGAGCTGCTGTAAAACGGAATATATATAAATGGATCCTGTTTAAATCAGTAAATGAGCATTAGCTCAGCTGGTCTAGACGTATTGATTGTATTTGAAGGGTCGCGTGTTCAAGCCTGCTAAGGGGCTTTTCTTTTTAGAAAATTCTTTTTTAAAGGTAATTTTTATTTTAAAACTTATTATAATTATTATTACTGTTATTATTATTGATATTATTATTGTTATTAATTAGTATTATCATGTTATGTGATATTAGTACAAACAATAACAAAATGATTATTAATATCATTAATCAAACTAATATTATTATTTAATCATTACTAATCACATTTTAGTATTATAAAAATTATTATTTTAAACAAATAATATATATATAAAAATATATTTTTACATATGTATATTCTAATTATACTAATATTACATATTGATTTGAATAAAAGGTTTTTATTATAAAAGATTAATTAAATTATATATAATAAATAAACCTATTTTAACCTAATCAAATATATAAAAAAAAATATATTAATTATCTACAATATATAGAAATAGTTGTAATTAAACTATTTACTAATACAAAGTACAAATTATTAAGTATAGTAATATTAATATACAAACTTGTTAATTGTTATTACGTGTTTTTTTAATATATATATATACAAATGATATAGGTTCGTGAATCCGAGGCCAACCCTATACTTGATCAATGTCGATATATGTATTTTTACTACAAAATACAGTATGGTGAGTATATAGTCCCTTTTTGAACTTTGAATATTTTTGGGATGAGAATACATGCGCTGTTTTTTATAAATGATTTACGTTATGGACACAAGTGACTAAAATTACGTTCTACATGGGTTTGAATCAAAAATCCCCTAGCTTGGTAACTTTAACTATTGGTTTATGAACTGGTAGGCGCGAATCCTAAAGATAGATCTATCGGGTTTTACACCCCCACCCAGATGTTGTTCTAGTCACTACTAAACTAGAAGGACGGGTGTTTAGTACTTCGAGGTTAACGGAACGCACTTGATTCGGTGCACATATTATTATAACTCAGGGGTACACACTCTTGTTAAGGCTAGTTACCGGGTGCCGACTGCTTGGAATGCTTTTCATACACTTGCGAGTGTATTATGTTTATAAATATGAAATCTTGTGGTCCATAGTTATAACGCTGCTAGCATCAAACCTATATATCTCACCAACTTTATGTTGACGTTTTAAAGCATGTTATTCTCAGGTACGAGTTGAGTCTTCCGCTGTGCATTTGCTCATGTTAAGGACATTACTTGGCGTCGATCATCGCAATGGGACCAACTGTTGATGACTTCATCCGGGAGGATTAGGACCGGTTGTTAAATATGCACCCGTATTCGTACTCGTACAATACACAGCTTTTAGATGTATGTACTATTGGTATATACACTCCAATGATATGCTCTTAGCAGCCCATGTGAGTCACCTAACACATGTGGGAACCATCATTTGGTAACTAGCATGAAATATCTCATAAAATTACAAAAATATGAGTAATCATTCATGACTTATTTACATGAAAACAAAATTACATATCCTTTATATCTAATCCATACACCAACGACCAAAAACACCTACAAACACTTTCATTCTTCAATTTTCTTCATCTAATTGATCTCTCTCAAGTTCCATCTTCAAGTTCTAAGTGTTCTTCATAAATTCCAAAAGTTCTAGTTTCATAAAATCAAGAATACTTTCAAGTTTGCTAGCTCACTTCCAATCTTGTAAGGTGATCATCCAACCTCAAGAAATCTTTGTTTCTTACAGTAGGTTATCATTCTAATACAAGGTAATAATCATATTCAAACTTTGGTTCAATTTCTATAACTATAACAATCTTATTTCAAGTGATGATCTTACTTGAACTTGTTTTCGTGTCATGATTCTGCTTCAAGAACTTCGAGCCATCCAAGGATCCATTGAAGCTAGATCCATTTTTCTCTTTTCCAGTAGGTTTATCCAAGGAAATTAAGGTAGTAATGATGTTCATAACATCATTCGATTCATACATATAAAGCTATCTTATTCGAAGGTTTAAACTTGTAATCACTAGAACATAGTTTAGTTAATTCTAAACTTGTTCGCAAACAAAAGTTAATCCTTCTAACTTGACTTTTAAAATCAACTAAACACATGTTCTATATCTATATGATATGCTAACTTAATGATTTAAAACCTGGAAACACGAAAAACACCGTAAAACCGGATTTACGCCGTCGTAGTAACACCGCGGGCTGTTTTGGGTTAGTTAATTAAAAACTATGATAAACTTTGATTTAAAAGTTGTTATTCTGAGAAAATGATTTTTATTATGAACATGAAACTATATCCAAAAATTATGGTTAAACTCAAAGTGGAAGTATGTTTTCTAAAATGGTCATCTAGACGTCGTTCTTTCGACTGAAATGACTACCTTTACAAAAACGACTTGTAACTTATTTTTCCGACTATAAACCTATACTTTTTCTGTTTAGATTCATAAAATAGAGTTCAATATGAAATCATAGCAATTTGATTCACTCAAAACGGATTTAAAATGAAGAAGTTATGGGTAAAACAAGATTGGATAATTTTTCTCATTTTAGCTACGTGAAAATTGGTAACAAATCTATTCCAACCATAACTTAATCAACTTGTATTGTATATTATGTAATCTTGAGATACCATAGACACGTATACAATGTTTCGACCTATCATGTCGACACATCTATATATATTTCGGAACAACCATAGACACTCTATATGTGAATGTTGGAGTTAGCTATACAGGGTTGAGGTTGATTCCAAAATATATATAGTTTGAGTTGTGATCAATACTGAGATACGTATACACTGGGTCGTGGATTGATTCAATATAATATTTATCGATTTATTTCTGTACATCTAACTGTGGACAACTAGTTATAGGTTACTAACGAGGACAGCTGACTTAATAAACTTAAAACATCAAAATATATTAAAAGTGTTGTAAATATATTTTGAACATACTTTAATATATATGTATATATTGTTATAGGTTCGTGAATCAACAGTGGCCAAGTCTTACTTCCTGACGAAGTAAAAATCTGTGAAAGTGAGTTATAGTCCCACTTTTAAAATCTAATATTTTTGGGATGAGAATACATGCAGGTTTTATAAATGATTTACAAAATAGACACAAGTACGTGAAACTACATTCTATGGTTGAATTATCGAAATCGAATATGCTCCTTTTTATTAAGTCTGGTAATCTAAGAATTAGGGAACAGACACCCTAATTGACGCGAATCCTAAAGATAGATCTATTGGGCCTAACAAACCCTATCCAAAGTACCGGATGCTTTAGTACTTCGAAATTTATATCATATCCGAAGGGTGTCCCGGAATGATGGGGATATTCTTATATATGCATCTTGTTATTGTCGGTTACCAGGTGTTCACCATATGAATGATTTTTATCTCTATGTATGGGATGTGTATTGAAATATGAAATTTTGTGGTCTATTGTTACGATTTGATATATATATGTTAAACCTATAACTCACCAACATTTTTGTTGACGTTTTAAGCATGTTTATTCTCAGGTGATTATTAAGAGCTTCCGCTGTCGCATACTTAAATAAGGACGAGATTTGGAGTCCATGCTTGTATGATATTGTGTAAAAACTGCATTCAAGAAACTTATTTTGTTGTAACATATTTGTATTGTAAACCATTATGTAATGGTCGTGTGTAAACAGGATATTTTAGATTATTTGATAATCTACGTAAAGCTTTTTAAACCTTTATTTATGAAATAAAGGTTATGGTTTATTTTAAAAATGAATGCAGTCTTTGAAAAACGTCTCATATAGAGGTCAAAACCTCGCAACGAAATCAATTAATATGGAACGTTTTTAATCAATAAGAACGGGACATTTCAGTTGGTATCCGAGCGTTGGTCTTAGAGAACCAGAATTTTGCATTAGTGTGTCTTATCGAGCTTGTTAGGATGCATTAGTGAGTCTGGACTTCGACCGTGTTTACTTGAAAAATGATTGCTTAATAAATTTTGTTGGAAACTATATATTTTTAACATGTGAATATTATGTGATATATTAATCTCTTAACGTGTTTGATATTATGTGATAGATGTCTACCTCTAGAACAAGTCCCATTGACTCACCTAATAATAATGAAGAGTCAAATGTAAATTGGAATGATTCATGGACTGATTCACAAGTTCCCGAAGAGGAACCGGAAGAAGAGTCGGAACCGGAAGAAGAATCGGAACCGGACGAAGAATCGGAACCGGAAGAAGAATCGGAACCGGTGGGGGAAATAATAAAACGGTTAAGTAAAAGAGAATCCTCAACCAACCGACCAAGGTTAATTATGGTCAATGGTGTTTCCGCCAAGGAAGCAAAATATTGGGAGGATTACCAATTCTCCGATGAATCGGATTCCGACGAGAATTCCGATGATGTTATAGAAATTACCCCAACTGAATTTAAAAAGGCAAAAGAAAATAATAAGGGAAAGGGCATAAAAATAGAGAAATCTAATTCCAACCCCGATGAACTTTATATGTATCGTCAACCCCCGAAGTTCTTAAGTTGTAACAATGACCCGGGAACCTCTAAACCACCAGGTTTTTCTAAACCAATGTGGACAACGACGGCTCGTATTAGGGGAACATCATATATCCCTAGAAACTTGGCAAAACGAACCAAAACCGAAGAAGAAGAAACGAGCGAGTCGGAATAAGATAGTTGTATTCGTGTGGTGTAATATATGTAATATAGTGTTCTTATGCTTTATGATATATGTAAAAATTGCTTGTATTAATAAGTATTTTTTTATGAAACTAACTCTTGTCTATTTTACAGTTTAAAAACACAAAATGGATAGACAACCCAATATTTTAAGAGACCTACCCGGAGACATGATTGATGAAATCTTGTCTAGAGTCGGCCAGAATTCTTCGGCACAACTATTTAAGGCGAGATCAGTTTGTAAGACATTCGAAGAACGTTCCAAGAATGTCTTGGTTTATAAGAGACTTTCGTTTGAAAGATGGGGGATATCACATTGGGAAACCCATAAGTTACGATGTGTTTACTTTGACGCATATATTGCGGGGAACCCAAATGCTATTTTACGCAACGGGTTAAGAAATTATTTTGACTCAATATATCCGAATATTGGACTTCGTGATTTAGAAAAAGCGGCTAACATGCAACATAAAGAAGCATGTTATGCTTACGGATTAGTAATGTTCGCTTCTCACCAAAGTGAGAACAAGAACATCGGGCTACAACTATTAAACAAAACGTTTCCACAAGTGACGGAGTCGGTAATTGGGGTAAGAAATGAGGTTTTTAGATTATTACGGGACTGTTGGACATTACGTAACCCTCGTCCCTTTGATGACGTTACAACACGCTGTCTTATCAACGGCCATAACGGTTATGTTGCACAAGACCAAGGATGGGAAGTAGTCCTAGTAAAACCAGAATGCATGACTTGTTTCTGGACGTATGAATTACGTGTCTTTATTGCCTTTGCCGAACGACTTGTGTACTAGCTAGAATTGTCTTCACAACTATCTTGTATCAAAGTTATTGTGTGCTATATTTCATGCTTTATGTAAAATAAGCGGTATTGTAAGTTTGTAAAATATTGTATAAAAGTTTGAACGCGAAATATTATTATAATCAGTTTTTCATATAGAATTGTAGTAGTTGAATTGTATATTAGCTACTAAGTATGAACTTAACGGGTAGGTACTACCCGAATTTAAACTTATAAAACGCTAATATGAAGAAAAAGCTTTTATAAATGAGTTCATATTATGCTACGAAATACTATTAACTACTCTTAATATTCTGTATGATTAACTTGTTCCTTTTGACTATTTTGAAGGAAATGGCACCGACTACTCGACACACCGTGAATATGAATGAAGAGGAATTCCGTACTTTTCTAGCTTCAAACATAGCCGCAGTACAGGCTGCGCTACATACCAACAATAACCTTGGATCTAGCAGTACAGGAAATCGTGTAGGATGCACCTACAAAGAATTCACTGCCTGCAAACCTTTGGAATTTGATGGAACCGAAGGACCAATCGGATTGAAACGGTGGACCGAGAAGGTCGAATCGGTGTTTGCCATAAGTAAGTGTACTGAAGAGGACAAAGTGAAGTACGCTACGCATACCTTCACAGGTTCTGCGTTAACATGGTGGAATACCTATCTAGAGCAAGTGGGACAAGATGATGCGTACGCACTACCTTGGTCAGCATTCAAGCACTTGATGAACGAGAAGTACCGTCCCAGAACCGAGGTCAATAAGCTCAAGACAGAACTTAGAGGGTTACGAACCCAAGGATTTGATATTACCACGTACGAAAGACGATTCACAGAATTGTGCCTATTGTGTCCGGGAGCATTCGAAGATGAGGAAGAGAAGATCGACGCATTTGTGAAAGGATTACCGGAAAGAATCCAAGAAGATATAAGTTCACACGAGCCCGCCTCTATACAACAGGCATGTAGAATGGCTCACAAACTAGTGAACCAGATTGAAGAAAGAATTAAAGAACAGACTGCTGAAGAGGCCAATGTGAAGCAAGTCAAAAGAAAGTGGGAGGAAAACGGTGATAAGAATCACCAATACAACAACAACAGCAATTACAACAATAATCGCAACAATTATCCCAACAATCGCAACATCAATCGCAACTACAACAAACGGCCCAACAATAACAACAACAACAACAACAACAACAGCAACTACAACAATCATCCCAACAACAATAATAACCGCAACAACAACAACAATCAGAAGCAGCTATGCCAAAGGTGTGAAAAGTATCACTCGGGGTTCTGCACCAAATTTTGCAACAAGTGTAAAAGAAATGGTCATAGCGCGGCGAAGTGTGAGGTCTACGGACCAGGGGTTAATAGAACGAAAGGAACAAATGGTGTCGGAACGAGTAATGGCGGAGCAAGTAGTGTCGGAGCAAGTTATGCCAATGTAGTTTGTTATAAATGTGGAAAACCGGGCCACATTATTAGAAATTGCCCGAACCAGGAGAACACGAATGGACAAGGCCGCGGAAGAGTTTTCAATATTAATGCGGCAGAGGCACAGGAAGACCCGGAGCTTGTTACGGGTACGTTTCTTATTGACAATAAATCTGCTTACGTTTTATTTGATTCGGGTGCGGATAGAAGCTATATGAGTAGAGATTTTTGTGCTAAATTAAGTTGTCCATTGACGCCTTTGGATAGTAAATTTTTACTCGAATTAGCAAATGGTAAATTAATTTCAGCAGATAATATATGTCGAAATCGAGAAATTAAACTGGTTAGCGAAACATTTAAGATTGACTTGATACCAGTAGAGTTAGGGAGTTTTGATGTGATAATCGGTATGGACTGGTTGAAAGAAGTGAAAGCAGAGATCGTTTGTTATAAAAATGCAATTCGCATTATACGAGAAAAAGGAAAACCCTTAATGGTGTACGGAGAAAAGGGCAACACGAAGCTACATCTTATTAGTGATTTGAAGGCACAAAAACTAATAAGAAAAGGTTGCTATGCTGTTCTAGCACACGTCGAGAAAGTACAAACTGAAGAAAAGAGCATCAATGATGTTCCCATTGCAAAAGAATTTCCCGATGTATTTCCGAAAGAATTACCGGGATTACCCCCACATCGATCCGTTGAATTTCAAATAGATCTTGTACCAGGAGCTGCACCAATAGCTCGTGCTCCTTACAGACTCGCACCCAGTGAGATGAAAGAACTGCAAAGCCAATTACAAGAACTTTTAGAGCGTGGTTTCATTCGACCAAGCACATCACCGTGGGGAGCTCCTGTTTTGTTTGTCAAGAAGAAAGATGGTACATTCAGGTTGTGTATCGACTACCGAGAGTTGAACAAACTTACCATCAAGAACCGCTACCCACTACCGAGAATCGACGACTTATTTGATCAACTACAAGGCTCGTCTGTTTATTCAAAGATTGACTTACGTTCCGGGTATCATCAAATGCGGGTGAAAGAAGATGATATTCCAAAGACTGCTTTCAGAACACGTTACGGTCATTACGAGTTTATGGTCATGCCGTTTGGTTTAACTAATGCACCAGCTGTGTTCATGGACCTTATGAACCGAGTGTGTGGACCATACCTTGACAAGTTTGTCATTGTTTTCATTGATGACATACTTATTTACTCAAAGAATGACCAAGAACACGGTGAACATTTGAGAAAGGTGTTAGAAGTATTGAGGAAGGAAGAATTGTATGCTAAGTTTTCAAAGTGTGCATTTTGGTTGGAAGAAGTTCAATTCCTCGGTCACATAGTGAACAAAGAAGGTATTAAGGTGGATCCGGCAAAGATAGAAACTGTTGAAAAGTGGGAAACCCCGAAAACTCCGAAACACATACGCCAGTTTTTAGGACTAGCTGGTTACTACAGAAGGTTCATCCAAGACTTTTCCAGAATAGCAAAACCCTTGACTGCATTAACGCATAAAAGGAAGAAATTTGAATGGAATGATGAACAAGAGAAAGCGTTTCAGTTATTGAAGAAAAAGCTAACTACGGCACCTATATTGTCATTGCCTGAAGGGAATGATGATTTTGTGATTTATTGTGATGCATCAAAGCAAGGTCTCGGTTGTGTATTAATGCAACGAACGAAGGTGATTGCTTATGCGTCTAGACAATTGAAGATTCACGAACAAAATTATACGACACATGATTTGGAATTAGGCGCGGTTGTTTTTGAATTAAAGACTTGGAGGCACTACTTATATGGGGTCAAAAGTATTATATATACCGACCACAAAAGTCTTCAACACATATTTTGATAGTATTTCATGTGCCCGAGAGACATATTAATTAATGTGGCCAATATGTTATGATCCAAGTCGGGTCATACCCAATAACAAGCCGACAACACTTTAAGAGTATTTGTTTTAATGAATGGATCTTTAAAATAAATACTAGACACTTAGACTTTAGAAATTGGTTTTCTAAAGATAAATTTGCTTGAAATAATTATTTGGATAATTATAAATATAAGTTTAATTTCATTATATGATTAAACTTATTTGTGTGTAATGATTTTATAAAGTGGTTATAAAATTAATATGTATGTACAAGGAACATACATGGCTTTGTATATATTTATAAGAGGCTTATAATATATACATAAAGTGCAAGTAATATATGTGCATTTACATATTATAAAAGGCTTATAATATATAGTAATGTGCATGTATATTTAAAAGGTGCATGTATATAATTAACTAGCAAAATAATGGGCATGCAAAATACAAGAATACAAGTAATAATATTCAAAATTCAAATTAAAGGATGCATGCTTGGTGGGTGGCGGTTTTAAGAACCCAAGACAAGCCACCCATGCTAGTCTTGGTTCTTGTATTTTGCTTTAAACACATGCATGCATCTTGCACTTCAATCTAACACACTCTTGCTTGAAAAATAGAACAAAACTCTCTCTCAAAACCTCCCACTTTGGCCGCCACTTTCTAGCTCCAAAAGAGGTTCATCTAGTTTTGTTTCAAGCTATATTGGTGTCTTAAAAATCCTAACCTTCAAGGGTGTTGTTAAAGCTTGTGGGTATCAAGCACTTGAGGCTTCAAGTTAGAAGTTTATTCATCTTCATCTTCATCATCTTCATCCATACTTTTTCCTCCTAACTTGGAGTGGTAAAACCCTTAACTAGCTCTATTTACTTTTAAGTATATTATTCAAGACTAGATCTATAATGGAATACTTTTAAAAGGTTAAAACATACACATGAACAAGTTGTTAAAATGCTTCCGCTCACTCTATTTATTTTGGCCGAAATTTGAACATCATAAAATGGGTTTTGTGATTTGATTTTCTTGTGGTATTCCATCAATGGTATCGAGAGCCAAAGTCTTGTTAATATGCTTCTTGTTTTTGGCTAGTAAACTCATTTATCTTACAATCTACCAACATGCATGAAAGTAGAAAGTAAAAATAATGAGTTTTGGTGGGTTTGGAATTTTGGCCGAAATTTAGGAGGTTCCAAAAGGGGTTTGGAACTTGTTTTGGTCAAAATTTGTTGTATGTTATGGTTCACAATCAAGCCTAGACCTTGTGGTTGTTTTGTTGAATGTTGTGGTTGAAATATTCATTCTTATGGTTTGTAATAATTTATTCATTTTGGTATGTAATAAGTTGTATTATTTCTTGTAAGTTTGATGTAATTTATTCTATTTGGTTTGTAATAATAGAATAGGTTGTATTTCATTTTCTAGAAAGATTGTATTAGGATATAATTTTGTAAAAAGAAAATGAAGATTCAAGATGAAGATTACAAGATGGAACTTTGAAGATTACAAGATTAAGTGGGAGATTTTGTATAAAATCTCTTGCTTGCTTTTGTTAACCCTTAGAAGGTGACATTTGTTTTGGCTAAACAAATGTCTACCATATTGGCTTGATTGTGGACTTTTGTGTTTGCATGCTTGTATGATTATGTTTGTTTGTTTGGATTGCTACAAATATTTCACATGTTTACAACTTGCAAAATACATTATAAATGGTTATTATAAAACATAACATAAGACACTAATAATTGGTTATTAGAACTAAATAAAATGGTTTATTTTAAAAGGTAGTAATTGATTTTACTAAAAGGACATGAAAATTGGTTTTTCAAAATATACTACACACCAAATGCATGTTGGTGTATAGCACTTTGTTTTCTTAAACTAGAATTTAGGAAAACTTAAAATCCCTTAACTTAAACATGGCAAAACAAGTTAAACGCCATCCTTTTGTGGAAACACTTAGACATATTAGGAATCTCTTGATGGGATAAAGGTCACCTAACCGTCATGAGTGAACTAATGTGAATAAGGTACACTTCGCATACATGTGGGATAAAGGTCACCTAACCACTTGTATGTTAAGTCTACATGTCTACACAAGTAGGACGACTTGATTTGGGAATCATGAACTTAGGGTCACCGAAGCATGAGGAACAAATAGGCGTTGATGGGATTAATATGCCATGCAAAAGGATTGCATGATCCCATAACTTAGAAGTTGCAAAAGGATTGCAATTGTCATTGAGACTACCTAGCTAAATCAAATGACGGGATAAAGGTCACCTAACCGAAATTTGATTTACCGTTGGATTCTAATATTTAATAAAACAAATTAAAAGGGTATTGTTTATTAAATTTGAAATCAATACTTAAAAGAACTTTGTTGAATTTTGTAGATGGCCGCTAATAACAACAACAACATGAACAACGCACCACTTAACTTTAACAACCTATCGTTACGGTCTCTCCTCGAGAAAGACAAACTCAACCATGCAAACTTTATGGATTGGTTCCGCAATCTTCGGATTGTCCTCAAACAAGAGGATAAAATGTATGTGCTTGAGGACCCCATTCCCGATCAACCGGATGAGAGTGATGTGGAGGCAATGGCCTCTTACGATAAGTATTGCCACGACTCCCTTCAAGTCTCATGCTTAATGCTTGGGACTATGATACCCGAACTCCAAAAGGATTTCGAGCATCATAGCGCATACGACATGATAACACAATTGAAGGAGATGTTTCTCCAACAAGCACGTGTTGAGCGTTTCGAAACGGTTCGGGCGCTTCATGCTTGTCGTATGGACGACACCCAATCGGTTTCATCTTATGTACTTAAGATGAAAAGCCTTATCGATCGTGCTAACCGTCTTAACCTTAACATATCTAATGAGTTAGCCACCGATCTTATCCTTAACTCCCTATCAAAGAGGTTTGATCAATTTGTAATTAATTACAACATGAATGGGATGGATAAGAGTATAGGTGAGCTTCATGGTATGCTTAGGACGGCGGAAACAAGCATGGGTAAAAGGACTTTACCCGTGTTAGCAATCGATCAAGGTGGGTCTAAAGGTAACACCTCTAAGCCAAAAGTGGCTAAGAGAAAAGGACCCGCCCATCAAGGCAAAGGGAAGGGGAAGATGGTTACCCCAACCATCAACAAGGCTAAGAAGCAAAAGGTAGCCGAGAAGGCAAACCCCAAGGAAGACCCATGTTTCGGTTGCGGTGAGATGGGTCATTGGAAACGAAACTGTCCGGTCTATCTTAAAGAGTTGAAGAACAAGAGGGATGCAGGGCAAACCTCAGGTAATATATATATGGTATATATAGAGCTTAGTATTACTTCTTCTAATACATGGGTATTAGACACGGGATGTGGAACTCATATTTGCAATTCTTTGCAGGGGTTCAGAAGAAGTGATCATAAAGCGGGAACATCAAGTCTCTATATGGGCAATGGTGCAAAGGTGCATGTTAAAGCTCAAGGAGAATTTGTTTTGAAGCTTCCAAGTGGATTGGAGCTTATTTTAGAAAATGTTTTGTATGCACCGGATTTATGTCGAAACATTATTTCTATTTCTCGCTTAAAACAATGTGGTTACGTTGTTAATTTTATTGATGATGACATTCATGTTTCTAAAAATAATGTATTCTATTTCAAGGCTTCGCCTACAAATGGAATTTATGAATTGGTTCATGATGACGCATCATCGAGCTCTATATACCATACTAGCACCAAGAAACTCAAAAGGGATTTGAGTGATTCCTATTTATGGCATTGTCGCCTTGGACATATAAACAAGAACCGAATGCATACACTTCAAAGAAATGGACTTTTGAAATCAAATGAAATGGATTCGTTTGATGTATGTGAATCTTGTTTACAAGGCAAGATGACTAAAGCACCTTTCAAAGGCACTTATGAAAGGGCTAAAGATTTATTGGGTTTAATACATTCGGATGTATGTGGACCCTTTAAACCCATGACTAGGAATGGTGAAAGATACTTTGTTACTTTCATTGATGACTTTAGTCGTTTCGGATATGTCTACTTATTAAGACACAAGGATGAAACGTTTGAAGCATTCAAAGAATACCAAAACGAAGTACAAAATCAACTCAATAAGACAATTAAGGTACTTCGTACCGATAGAGGAGGTGAATACCTAAGCGATGCCTTCCAAGATCATCTTAGGAGTTGTGGGATTATATCACAACTTACTCCACCCGGAACACCCCAACTTAATGGAGTTTCCGAAAGGAGGAACCGAACCCTAATGGATATGGTTCGATCTATGATGGCTAGAAGCTCGTTACCTCTATCATTTTGGGGTTATTGTCTATGCTCCGCGGCTCGTATTTTAAATATAGCCCCAACCAAGAAAGTGGAACGAACTCCTCATGAGATGTGGTTTGGAAAACCTCCTTCTCTTTCATACTTGAAAGTATGGGGATGTGAAGCTTATCCTAAGCGTTATGTAGCAAATAAGCTACATGCTCGATCCACAAAGTGTATCTTCATAGGATATCCCAAAGATGACATGGGATATTACTTCTATGATCCATCCGAGCAAACGGTATTTGTTGCTCGGAAAGCGGAATTCCTTGAAACCAAATTCCTTATGGAAGGTGATGGTGAAAGGAAGATAGATCTTGTAGAGGTACAAGATCAAGCCGATGATACACAATTGGTTGTCACTAGCACTCAACATGAGGATGTTGAAAATGATCAAGAGGATGATCAAGGTACACAAGACGTTCGAAGATCTAGTAGGATTAGTAATCCTCCTGAGAGATATGGTTTTCTCGTGGATGGTTGCTATACGGTTGATTTGGATGAACCGGTAAACTACGAAGATGCTTTATCAAGGATTGATAAAGATAAATGGCAGGAAGCCATGAACGCCGAGATGCAATCCATGTATGACAACCAAGTTTGGGAACTTGTTGAGCAACCTCCTAGCTCTAAGCTAGTTGATTGCAAGTGGATTTTCAAGATGAAAACCGACATACATGGAAACTTGGATACATACAAAGCTAGACTTGTAGCAAAGGGTTTCACTCAAACTCAAGGGGTTGACTATGATGAAACCTTCTCGCCTGTGGCAATGCTAAAGTCTATTAGGATATTATTTGCCATCGCTGCTCATTATGATTACGAAATTTGGCAAATGGATGTCAAAACCGCTTTCCTAAATGGATATCTTGAGGAAGATGTCTATATGGTACAGCCCGAAGGTTTTGTCGATCCGAAAAATCCTAAAAAGGTATGCAAGTTAAAGAAATCAATCTACGGATTGAAACAAGCATCTAGAATGTGGAATCATCGTTTTAATGAAGAGGCAAAGAAATTTGGCTTCATTAAAAATGGTGATGAAGCTTGTGTATACAAGAAGGCTAGTGGGAGCTCTATAATGTTCCTTGTGCTATATGTGGATGATATATTATTATTTGGGAATGATATAACCACAATGCAAGAAGTCAAAAATTGGCTAAAGAGTTGCTTCTCCATTAAGGATCTTGGAGAAGCACAATACATATTGGGGATTGGAATCTATAGGAATAGATCCAAGAGATTGATAGGTTTAAGCCAAAGTACATACATTGATAAGGTCTTGAAAAGGTTCAAGATGGAAAACTCTAAGAAAGGTTTGGTACCTATTCAAAAGGGAACCGTTCTCAGTTCATCTCAGTGTCCTACCACAAAAGATGAACAAGAGAGAATGAAGAAAGTCCCATACGCATCTGCTATTGGGTCTATCATGTATGCAATGATATGTACCAGACCGGATGTGTCATGCGCTCTTAGCTTGACAAGTAGATACCAGAATAACCCAGGAAATAGTCATTGGACTGCGGTTAAATGTATATTGAAATACCTTAGAAGGACTAAGGATATGTTTCTTATATATGGGTCTGGTGAGGAGGAACTCGCTGTAAAAGGTTACGTGGACGCGAGTTTCCAAACTGATCGAGATGACTCTCGGTCACAATCCGGTTACGTATTCATGTTAAATGGTGGTGCGGTCTCTTGGAAGAGTGCGAAACAGGAAGTTGTTGCGTTATCCACTACAGAGTCGGAGTACATTGCCGCCTCATTGGCAGCTCAGGAAGCTGCATGGATGAAGAAATTCATCGACGACTTAGGAGTGGTCCCTTCCATTCAGGACCCTCTTGAGATCTTTTGTGACAACGAGGGTGCGATTGCTCAAATCAAGGAACCTCGTGCTCATCAAAAGACTCGTCACATTGAGCGGAGATTCAACTACATTAGGGATGAGGTTGAAAAAGGAAAGATATGTATTCACAAAGTTCACACAGATCAAAATGTTGCGGATCCACTCACGAAACTCTTACATGGGCCAAAACATGAGGGACATGTTTGTGCATTAGGGCTTCGATATTCTAGTGATTGGAATTGATCTACTTTATGTATTGTAACGGAACGAATTAATTCAAACTCATTAATATAATTATGGTATTAACTTATTTATGAGTCATGTTCCAATTTTGCATATTTTATCCATGAATAAACTATTATTCAAGATTCCGTAGTTGATCACATTTGTGGGAACAAGTGTGAGGTCTAGACTATTATGAACTTGGATTGGTTAACATTCAAATGGTGAATGTGGGGCAAGGTTGCGACCAAGGTTCATAGATATTTGTGGGACACAAATATTGGAAGACCCGCTCTAAAGATTTACTATATGGAGCCTTTGTGGTTGATCACATGTAATCTTGAGTAAAGGAGAATATCATTATATCCTCTGACCTGAGACACATATTGGGTTCAGATATTCACCGAATATTGTGCCTTGATTCTTTCCTTCGCTATTCTGAAACATGGTAGTACATAAGGGAGGCTTCAGGTATGGTACAAGTGTAGTGTCTAGGACGTATGTAGTCAAGATGGAATTTGTCCCTCTTATTCGTTGAGAGTCAGATGTCTAAGGCCTGAATAGTTAAATCTATAAGAGAGTGATCGCTCTATGTCTCTTGGATTTAACATGACATCTAGGACGAAAGGATATAGTGAAAGATTCACCTGATCATATTCGAGATGGGAACTCGAGAAGGATGATGTTATTGAATGGCACTAAGTCATAACACGTTGGGGGTGATGGACGGTCGTTAGGTGGTATCCATCACTTGCATTAATTTCTAATGTTTCTCGTGCAAGTGGGAGATTGATAGTATTTCATG
This sequence comes from Rutidosis leptorrhynchoides, assembly GCF_046630445.1. NCBI lineage: Eukaryota > Viridiplantae > Streptophyta > Magnoliopsida > Asterales > Asteraceae > Rutidosis > Rutidosis leptorrhynchoides. The sequence goes on along the minus strand of NC_092333.1, from coordinate 317,304,511 downwards.
TGCCCGAGAGACATATTAATTAATGTGGCCAATATGTTATGATCCAAGTCGGGTCATACCCAATAACAAGCCGACAACACTTTAAGAGTATTTGTTTTAATGAATGGATCTTTAAAATAAATACTAGACACTTAGACTTTAGAAATTGGTTTTCTAAAGATAAATTTGCTTGAAATAATTATTTGGATAATTATAAATATAAGTTTAATTTCATTATATGATTAAACTTATTTGTGTGTAATGATTTTATAAAGTGGTTATAAAATTAATATGTATGTACAAGGAACATACATGGCTTTGTATATATTTATAAGAGGCTTATAATATATACATAAAGTGCAAGTAATATATGTGCATTTACATATTATAAAAGGCTTATAATATATAGTAATGTGCATGTATATTTAAAAGGTGCATGTATATAATTAACTAGCAAAATAATGGGCATGCAAAATACAAGAATACAAGTAATAATATTCAAAATTCAAATTAAAGGATGCATGCTTGGTGGGTGGCGGTTTTAAGAACCCAAGACAAGCCACCCATGCTAGTCTTGGTTCTTGTATTTTGCTTTAAACACATGCATGCATCTTGCACTTCAATCTAACACACTCTTGCTTGAAAAATAGAACAAAACTCTCTCTCAAAACCTCCCACTTTGGCCGCCACTTTCTAGCTCCAAAAGAGGTTCATCTAGTTTTGTTTCAAGCTATATTGGTGTCTTAAAAATCCTAACCTTCAAGGGTGTTGTTAAAGCTTGTGGGTATCAAGCACTTGAGGCTTCAAGTTAGAAGTTTATTCATCTTCATCTTCATCATCTTCATCCATACTTTTTCCTCCTAACTTGGAGTGGTAAAACCCTTAACTAGCTCTATTTACTTTTAAGTATATTATTCAAGACTAGATCTATAATGGAATACTTTTAAAAGGTTAAAACATACACATGAACAAGTTGTTAAAATGCTTCCGCTCACTCTATTTATTTTGGCCGAAATTTGAACATCATAAAATGGGTTTTGTGATTTGATTTTCTTGTGGTATTCCATCATATTTAATCAGAAACAACTGAATATGAGGCAGCGTAGGTGGATTGAATTATTGAATGATTACGACTTTGAGATTCGTTACCACCCGGGGAAGGCAAATGTGGTAGCCGATGCCTTGAGCAGGAAGGACAGAGAACCCATTCGAGTAAAATCTATGAATATAATGATTTATAATAACATTACTACTCAAATAAAGGAGGCGCAACAAGGAGTTTTAAAAGAGGGAAATTTAAAGGATGAAATACCCAAAGGATCGGAGAAGCATCTTAATATTCGGGAAGACGGAACCCGGTATAGGGCTGAAAGGATTTGGGTACCAAAATTTGAAGATATGAGAGAAATGGTACTTAGAGAAGCTCATAAAACCAGATACTCAATACATCCTGGAACGGGGAAGATGTACAAGGATCTCAAGAAACATTTTTGGTGGCCGGGTATGAAAGCCGATGTTGCTAAATACGTAGGAGAATGTTTGACGTGTTCTAAGGTCAAAGCTGAGCATCAGAAACCATCAGGTCTACTTCAACAACCCGAAATCCCGGAATGGAAATGGGAAAACATTACCATGGATTTCATCACTAAATTGCCAAGGACTGCAAGTGGTTTTGATACTATTTGGGTAATAGTTGATCGTCTCACCAAATCAGCACACTTCCTACCAATAAGAGAAGATGACAAGATGGAGAAGTTAGCACGACTGTATTTGAAGGAAGTCGTCTCCAGACATGGAATACCAATCTCTATTATCTCTGATAGGGATGGCAGATTTATTTCAAGATTCTGGCAGACATTACAGCAAGCATTAGGAACTCGTCTAGACATGAGTACTGCCTATCATCCACAAACTGATGGGCAGAGCGAAAGGACGATACAAACGCTTGAAGACATGCTACGAGCATGTGTTATTGATTTCGGAAACAGTTGGGATCGACATCTACCGTTAGCAGAATTTTCCTACAACAACAGCTACCATTCAAGCATTGAGATGGCGCCGTTTGAAGCACTTTATGGTAGAAAGTGCAGGTCTCCGATTTGTTGGAGTGAAGTGGGGGATAGACAGATTACGGGTCCGGAGATTATACAAGAAACTACCGAGAAGATCATCCAAATTCAACAACGGTTGAAAACCGCCCAAAGTCGACAAAAGAGCTACGCTGACATTAAAAGAAAAGATATAGAATTTGAAATTGGAGAGATGGTCATGCTTAAAGTTGCACCTTGGAAAGGCGTTGTTCGATTTGGTAAACGAGGGAAATTAAATCCAAGGTATATTGGACCATTCAAGATTATTGATCGTGTCGGACCAGTAGCTTACCGACTAGAGTTACCTCAACAACTCGCGGCTGTACATAACACTTTCCACGTCTCGAATTTAAAGAAATGTTTTGCTAAAGAAGATCTCACTATTCCATTAGATGAAATCCAAATCAACGAAAAACTTCAATTCATCGAAGAACCCGTCGAAATAATGGATCGTGAGGTTAAAAGACTTAAGCAAAACAAGATACCAATTGTTAAGGTTCGATGGAATGCTCGTAGAGGACCCGAGTTCACCTGGGAGCGTGAAGATCAGATGAAGAAGAAATACCCGCATCTATTTCCAGAAGATTCGTCAACACCTTCAACAGCTTAAAATTTCGGGACGAAATTTATTTAACGGGTAGGTACTGTAGTGACCCGAACTTTTCCATGTTTATATATATTAATTGAGATTGATATTTACATGATTAAATGTTTCCAACATGTTAAGCAATCAAACTTGTTAAGACTTGATTAATTGAAATATGTTTCATATAGACAATTGACCACCCAAGTTGATCGGTGATTCACGAACGTTAAAACTTGTAAAAACTATATGATGACATATATATGGATATATATATATATAGTTAACATGATACTATGATAAGAAAACATATCATAAAGTATATTAACAATGAACTACATATGTAAAAACAAGACTACTAACTTAATGATTTTTAAACGAGACATATATGTAACGATTATCGTTGTAAAGACATTTAATGTATATATATCATATTAAGAGATATTCATACATGATAATATCATGATAATATAATAATTTAAAATCTCATTTGATATTATAAACATTGGGTTAACAACATTTAACAAGATCGTTAACCTAAAGGTTTCAAAACAACACTTACATGTAACGACTAACGATGACTTAACGACTCAGTTAAAATGTATATACATGTAGTGTTTTAATATGTATTTATACACTTTTAAAAGACTTCAATACACTTATCAAAATACTTCTACTTAACAAAAATGCTTACAATTACATCCTCGTTCAGTTTCATCAACAATTCTACTCGTATGCACCCGTATTCGTACTCGTACAATACACAGCTTTTAGATGTATGTACTATTGGTATATACACTCCAATGATCAGCTCTTAGCAGCCCATGTGAGTCACCTAACACATGTGGGAACCATCATTTGGCAACTAGCATGAAATATCTCATAAAATTACAAAAATATGAGTAATCATTCATGACTTATTTACATGAAAACAAAATTACATATCCTTTATATCTAATCCATACACCAACGACCAAAAACACCTACAAACACTTTCATTCTTCAATTTTCTTCATCTAATTGATCTCTCTCAAGTTCTATCTTCAAGTTCTAAGTGTTCTTCATAAATTCGAAAAGTTCTAGTTTCATAAAATCAAGAATACTTTCAAGTTTGCTAGCTCACTTCCAATCTTGTAAGGTGATCATCCAACCTCAAGAAATCTTTGTTTCTTACAGTAGGTTATCATTCTAATACAAGGTAATAATCATATTCAAACTTTGGTTCAATTTCTATAACTATAACAATCTTATTTCAAGTGATGATCTTACTTGAACTTGTTTTCGTGTCATGATTCTGCTTCAAGAACTTCGAGCCATCCAAGGATCCATTGAAGCTAGATCCATTTTTCTCTTTTCCAGTAGGTTTATCCAAGGAAATTAAGGTAGTAATGATGTTCATAACATCATTCGATTCATACATATAAAGCTATCTTATTCGAAGGTTTAAACTTGTAATCACTAGAACATAGTTTAGTTAATTCTAAACTTGTTCGCAAACAAAAGTTAATCCTTCTAACTTGACTTTTAAAATCAACTAAACACATGTTCTATATCTATATGATATGCTAACTTAATGATTTAAAACCTGGAAACACGAAAAACACCGTAAAACCGGATTTACGCCGTCGTAGTAACACCGCGGGCTGTTTTGGGTTAGTTAATTAAAAACTATGATAAACTTTGATTTAAAAGTTGTTATTCTGAGAAAATGATTTTTATTATGAACATGAAACTATATCCAAAAATTATGGTTAAACTCAAAGTGGAAGTATGTTTTCTAAAATGGTCATCTAGACGTCGTTCTTTCGACTGAAATGACTACCTTTACAAAAACGACTTGTAACTTATTTTTCCGACTATAAACCTATACTTTTTCTGTTTAGATTCATAAAATAGAGTTCAATATGAAATCATAGCAATTTGATTCACTCAAAACGGATTTAAAATGAAGAAGTTATGGGTAAAACAAGATTGGATAATTTTTCTCATTTTAGCTACGTGAAAATTGGTAACAAATATATTCCAACCATAACTTAATCAACTTGTATTGTATATTATGTAATCTTGAGATACCATAGACACGTATACAATGTTTCGACCTATCATGTCGACACATCTATATATATTTCGGAACAACCATAGACACTCTATATGTGAATGTTGGAGTTAGCTATACAGGGTTGAGGTTGATTCCAAAATATATATAGTTTGAGTTGTGATCAATACTGAGATACGTATACACTGGGTCGTGGATTGATTCAAGATAATATTTATCGATTTATTTCTGTACATCTAACTGTGGACAACTAGTTATAGGTTACTAACGAGGACAGCTGACTTAATAAACTTAAAACATCAAAATATATTAAAAGTGTTGTAAATATATTTTGAACATACTTTAATATATATGTATATTGTCATAACCCGTCCTTAACCATAAGAACGTGTTAGATAACGTATGATTTCATTGCGAGGTATTGACCTCTATATGCGACATTTTTAAAAAGGAAAACTGCATATATTATACATTACAAACCAAACCATTATTTTTGTTACAAGCTTTAGACAATAAAAAGATGATTATCGTTTAACGATAATCTTCGACTTACAAACTTTACAAATGATAATAACAACACGATTTCTAGCATATTTTACAACACACGTCCTCGGATATGCAGTTTTATTTTTGACACAAATATGAGTACGCATGATCCTGCTTAGATTCAACATATTGCAGCGGAAGCTTTAATTATCACCTGAGAATAAACATGTTTAAAAACGTCAACATAAAGTTGGTGAGATATAGGTTTAGTGCGCAGCAATATATATATATAGACCACAAGATTTCGTATATAAACATTTCAATAAAAATATTCTAAGTGGTTGAGCACTTGGTAACCATACTTAACATTTTCACGTCGCATATTCCCTTTAATATGAAATCTTACTACACCGTACCAAGTGTAGTCACAAAACGAAGTACTGTGCAACCGTTGAATACTGGTCGTCCAGTCCGGTTGGGGTTGTCAGGCCCGATAGATCTATCAACAGGATTCGCGTTTACAATACCGCTGTAAATATTAGTTACCAAGCTACAGGGAAGTATGCCAGTGGTACAACTCAACGTAGAACATATTTTTCAGTTACTTGTGTCCATATCGTAAAACATAAAATACATGTATTCTCATCCCGAAATATTTAGAGTTTAAAAGTGGGACTATATACTCACTCTTGTCTTGATGATATATATATTTTGACTCGGTCTTCCGGTTGATATCACGAACCTATCCATATATAATATATCAATATGTTTTCATTTTAAAACAAACGTTATATATATATATACTTGTTATACTTTTAATATTTTGAATATTTCCTTAGTCCGTAGTTAGCATTCCGATGTTAATAATTCAATTTTTAATGGTTCATTTTTAGATGTTTAATATACCCGCAATAAACAAAACCCCCAACGAAATAAATAAAACCCCATCGTATATGTATTGGTCGAGATTAATCTTGACCCATGGTACCGGTGTTGTCAAATGACGTGTTGCGTACATAAAGTACCGGTGTTGTCAAATGACGTGTTGCGTACAAACACGGGATCTTATGATTAATCTTCTCGTATTGTTTACGGGTGATCCTGAACCATATAAAATTGAATTATAAGTACATATATATAAAATATCATGTTATCTTAGAAATATGTGATTTATATCATTTTTTTCCAATTGATCCCGTAGTTGAAATGATCTAGGATAACCAATTTTGTTTCGGTCATAGTTTCTTCGTTACAAATCCATTTTCGTTGATTCAAATTGCCATCTTCTTGGATCGAGTTCTTCTTTAAGACTATGAACTGTAAATACCTTGGTTTGTATTCAAAATCATACGGCATAAGTGAAACATTAGTGAAACATATGAAGTTAAACATTTTTGTTACAACAAAATCATTTAATGACCATTTTTCTAAAAATACTTATACTTTGAAAAACCAAGTTTTACCTTGTTAAATTAGTATATACATAAGTTATATTACAGGTCTTGAAGTATTTTAAAAGTTAAGTTAGAAGGATCTATTTAGTTTGCAAACAAGTTTGAAAACATTCAAACTATGTTCTTGTTGTTAAACTTTTGTACCACAAAATAAGATAGCTATATATATATGAATCGAATAAGGTTATGAACATAGATTCTACCTCAAGTTCCTTGGATAAGTTTGCTGTAAAAGAGAAGTAAGAAGCTAGAATCAAAAGGGTGATAGAAGTGGATGAAAGATTGGTAGTAAGTTGGTGTTCTTGGAGGGTTTTCTTGAAGTGTTTTTGTATGGTTTTCTTATGGTGTTTTAGTATGGTTTTTGAAGCTAGATCTTTATGGAACTTTGCTGGATTGTTATGGAGTTTAGAGAGTAAGAAAGAGTGTGTGTTTTTAGTTAAGAGATTGAAGTAAAAATGAATCAAAAATGATGATACATATATACTCCTAAAAATGTGATCTTTAAGGATAACATGACAAAATTCTAGTTTGTATTTTGTTAATTAGTCAAGTAATCATCCAAAAGTAATTACCTAGCTCTAAGGGCATGAATAATGGCTGGTTAGGTGGTGATTTTGATGTGTATTTACTATTAGTAAATACGTATAGGAGCTAGGTATGATACGAGTACAAATACTCTAAATATACGTATAGAAATTTTGTGAAAAATGGAATGAGGATTCAAATATAGCTATCTTTTGGGAATACACTTATATGATTTTATGTATTTAAGTTCTTAAAAGTGATTAAATACATTACTTATACAATATATGTATAAACATTATAGTCTTAAGTATTTAAGTCAAATAACGTTACGTATTGTTATCGTTTTGAAAACTTAAGTTAGTAGTTTCAAAATACACATATAACTTGTTGTTATTAATACAAAATGAGATATTAAAACATTCATTAATCATGTTAAATATGTATATATACATATATATACACAAACGTATAATTATCATATATTGTATAGTTCGTGATATCATTGGTCAAACTAGACGGTCAAACGTTGTGTAAAATTCTTTTCGGAAATATAAATCTCGACAATTTGGATTGCTTATCATGTTGGCAAGGTTTAATTTATGTAAATATTAATCTTATAAGTATAGTATGATCGAAAAAGTGCGGGTCGTTACATTACCTCCCCGTTAAATAAATTTCGTCCCGAAATTTTAAAATTGTACCTATTTTGCGTCATCGAGAAACAAATGCGGATACTTTCGTTTCATCTGATCCTCTCGTTCCCAAGTAAACTCAGGACCTCTTCTAGCATTCCAACGAACCTTAACAATCGGTATATTACTCTGTTTGAGCTGTTTAACTTCACGGTCCATGATTTCGATTGGTTCTTCGACGAATTGTAGTTTCTCGTCGACATGAATTTCTTCAAGAGGAATGGTGAGGTCTTCCTTTGCAAGACACTTCTTAAGGTTTGAGACGTGAAAGGTATTATGTACTCCGGCGAGTTGTTGCGGTAACTCGAGTCGATAAGCTACCGGTCCAATGCGTTCGATGATCTTGAACGGGCCTACGTACCTTGGGTTCAGTTTACCCCTTTTGCCGAAACGTATTACACCTTTCCAAGGTGACACCTTTAGCATAACCATGTCCCCGACCTGAAACTCTAATGGTTTCCTTCGAACATCGGCGTAGCTCTTTTGGCGACTACGGGCTGTTTTCAATCTCTCCTTGATTTGCACTATCTTCTCAGTCGTTTCATGTATGATCTCGGGACCAGTTAAATGTCGATCTCCTACTTCATTCCAACAGATAGGAGATCTACACTTCCTTCCGTACAATGCTTCGAATGGCGCAGCTCCAATGCTCGCATGATAACTATTATTATACGAGAATTCTGCTAACGGTAGGTATTTATCCCATCCGTTTCCAAAATCGATCACACATGCCCTGAGCATGTCTTCGAGAGTCTGAATCGTTCTTTCACTCTGTCCATCGGTTTGTGGATGATATGCGGTACTCATATCCAACCGAGTTCCTAGTGCCTCCTGTAGTGATTGCCAGAATTTTGAGGTAAATCTACTATCACGATCGGATATAATGGAAATAGGTATTCCATGCCTTGAAACAACTTCCTTTATATACAATCGTAATAGTTTCTCCATTCTATCTGTTTCCTTTATAGGCAAGAAATGTGCAGACTTGGTGAGACGATCAACAATCACCCAAATGGTGTCGTATCCCCAGGCAGTCTTTGGTAACTTCGTGATGAAATCCATGGTAATACCATCCCATTTCCATTCTGGGATTTCTGGTTGTTGAAGTAACCCTGACGGCTTTTGATGTTCTGCTTTGACTTTGGAACAAGTTAAACATTCCCCAACATATGTTGCAACGTCTGTCTTCAAATTAGGCCACCAATAATGCGTCTTAAGATCTTGGTACATCTTTCCAACTCCAGGATGTATCGAATATCTTGTCTTATGTGCCTCGTTCAATATCAATTTCCTTAATCCACCCAACTTCGGTACCCAAATACGATTTGCAAAATATCGAATTCCATCTTCCCGCATAACGAGTTGCTTCGCATACTTCTTCATTATTTCATTTCCTATATTTTCTTTAGTAAGTGCTTCTCGTTGAACTTCTTTGATTTGTGAGTTGAGATTCATGCGAATTTTTATGTTCATCGCTCGTACTCGAATTGGTTCTCGTTCCTTTCTGCTTAGTGCGTCAGCCACCACATTCGCTTTCCCGGGATGATAACGAATTTCACAATCATAGTCGTTTATTAACTCGACCCACCTACGTTGCCTCATGTTCAATTGTTTCTGATCAAAAATATGTTGAAGGCTTTTATGATCAGTAAACACAGTGAATTTAACCCCATACAAGTAGTGTCTCCACATCTTCAATGCAAACACGACTGCTCCCAATTCTAGATCATGCGTCGTATAATTTCGCTCGTGAATCTTCAATTGTCGGGATGCGAATGCAATAACTTTCTTCCGTTGCATAAGAACACAACCAAAACCTTGTCGCGAAGCGTCACAATATATTTCAAAATCATCGTTCCCTTAAGGTAACGATAAAATAGGCGCCGTAGTTAGCTTCTTCTTCAATAATTGAAATGCGTTCTCCTGCTCCGAGGTCCATTCGTATTTCTTCCCTTTTTGCGTTAACGCTGTCAACGGTTTAGCTATTCGGGAAAAATCTTGAATAAACCTTCTATAATAACCGGCTAAACCCAAAAATTGGCGTATCTGCGTTGGTGTCTTAGGAGTCTCCCATTTTTCAATGGCTTCAATTTTTGCTGGATCAACCTGAATTCCTTTGCTACTAACAACGTGGCCAAGAAATTGTACTTCTTTCAACCAGAAAGCACACTTAGAAAATTTAGCATAAAGTTGTTCTTTTCTCAACAACTCCAGTATCAACCTTAAATGCTCTTCATGCTCTTGCTCACTCTTGGAATAGATAAGAATATCATCAATGAAAACGATAACAAACTTATCTAAATACGGACTACAAACTCGATTCATGAGGTCCATGAATACAGCTGGCGCATTCGTCAATCCAAACGGCATAACCAAAAATTCGTAATGACCATAACGTGTCCGAAAAGCAGTTTTCGGAATGTCCTCTTCTTTAACGCGTAGTTGATGATAGCCCGATCTTAAGTCGATTTTCGAATAAACACATGATCCTTGCAATTGATCAAATAAGTCATCAATTCTCGGTAGTGGATACCGATTCTTGATAGTTAACTTATTTAATTCACGATAATCTATACACATTCGGAAAGATCCGTCTTTCTTCTTGACAAACAAAATTGGAGCTCCCCACGATGATGTACTTGGTCGTATGAATCCACGGTCCAATAATTCTTTTAACTGACTTTGAAGTTCTTTTAATTCGGACGGTGCAAGTCTATATGGCGCACGAGCCACTGGTGCAGCTCCTGGTACTAAATCTATTTGAAATTCTACCGATCTAAATGGAGGTAATCCCGGCAATTCTTCCGGAAAAACTTCAGGAAAATCTCTTGCCACAGGCACGTCGTTGATGCACTTTTCTTTCTTTTCGATTTTATTAACATGTGCTAAAATAGCGTAACATCCCTTTTCTAAACACTTCTTGGCTTTCAAACAGCTAATGAGTTTTAGCTTTGAATTACCCTTCTCTCCATAAATCATCACCGGTATTTTATCCTTACCAGGAATACGAATTGCCTTCTTAGCACAAACAACTTCCGCTCCTATTTTGGACATCCAGTCCATGCCGACTATTACATCAAAACCTCCCAATTCTACGGGTATTAAGTCGATTTTAAACGTTTCTCCGGCTAAATTTATTTCACAATCACGACAAATTTTATCGGCTTCAATTAGTTTACCATTAGCTAACTCAATCAAGTACTTAGCATCTAAAGGTAATGATGAACAATTCAATTTAGTGTAAAAATTTATACACACGTAGCTTCTATCGGCGCCAGTATCAAATAAAATAGATGCTGATAAGTTATTAATGGTAAACGTACCCGTAACAAGCTCCGGGTCTTCTCGTGCCTCTCTAGCATTAATAACAAACGCTCTTCCACGTGCAGGTCCGCCATTCTGATTCGGGCACTGACTCTTATAGTGACCTTGTTTTCCACAACCAAAACAAGTAATGGTAGCCAAAGCAGTTCTATTTGCGTTGGTGGCAGGAGTCTTGTTGCCATTTGTAACGAGAGCCTTACAATCTTCCGCAAGATGACCTTGTCGATTACACTTGGTGCATAACACACTACAGTAACCAAAGTGATGTTTGTGGCAACGGTTGCATAAAGGACTTTGTCCTTTATAACCAAAACCTGAACCACTACTCGCACCTTTTGTGGTTTCTTGTTTCTTATAAGGTTGTTGTTGGTTACCTCGATCATAACTTCCATTCCACTTTTTCTTGTTTCCCAATACCTTCACCTCAGTATTGAATGCTTTCTTGTCCAAAATGACCTGATCCATTAGCTCGTTCGCCATGGTTATAGCTTCATGAATTGTCTTAGGTTTCGATGCTGTAACATTTGCCTTGACCTTTTTGGGCAAACCAGCTTTGTACATTTCAATCTTCCGTTCTTCGGTTGGAACCAATTCAGGACATAGCAAAACTAATTCCATGAATCGCTGGTTGTAGTTGGTGATTTCAGTACCAACCACCTTCAAACTTCGTAACTCATCTTCTAACTTAATAACCTCATTCCTTGGACAATACTCGGTGATTATCATTGCTTTGAATTCTTCCCATGGAGTATCATAAGCTACATCTCCTCCTACCGCCTTCACATAATTCTTCCACCATGTGAGTGCACTATCTTGTAAAGTGCACGATGCAAACTTGGTCATGTCTTTTTCATCACAACCACTGATTTTAAACACCGTCTCCATCTTTTCTATCCATCGGGTTAAACCGATCGGCCCTTCCGTTCCACTGAATGATGAAGGCTTGCAAGCTTGAAACGTCTTGTAGGAGCATCCTACACGAGGATTTGGATTAACTGCAGCAGCTCTTGCAGCCTCAACCCATAACATTCTGTCGTTCACTCGCTGGTTGATGAGTTCCTCGAGTTCTTGTTCCGTCATTCGATTCAATCGCGCCATTTCCTAATGAAAGAAAATAATTATTCACATGGAATATTATAGATGTAGTGTGTATTTATAGTACATTTATAGCTTGTTAATAATATGAACCAGGTATTATTATAAAAGCCTTTTCTTCTTATTAGCGTTTTATAATTATATCTTGGGTAGTACCTACCCGTTAATGTTCATACTTAATAGCTTAGTACAGAATCAATTACTACAATCTAAATAATACTTAACCATGGAAAATTATTGCATTTCATACTTCAATATTTTACATATGCTTATCTTACATTGAACATTAAGCAAACCACACTATTAATATTATACAAAACATTATTCGGTTCCATGGTTTGACACAGCAGCGCATCGTTTGATCTATTTTCTAGGACGTTTAGACACAAAGATTTGCTTAACGCTTATCCTAACTGTCTGCCTATATTTTGGCTGTGGGACTGAAGAACTGGATGCCGGGACAGAACGAATAGGAATAGCGGGGATAGGGGTGGTAGTGTTGAGTGGAATTGGTGCCACATCATTCTCATTAAACTCGGGATTTGGATTTTCTAATTCATTAGCCTTTCGTTTCTTTCCTAGTTCGAACTCGTCTTTTGTAATTTCCTGTATTTCTTCCTCGGGTTCACTTTCCTCCTCGGGTTCACTTTCCTCCTCGGGTTCACTTTCCTCCTCGGGTTCACTTTCCGGGTTCTTTATAGTTGGTTCATCCGGAATTTGTGAGTCTTCCCCAAGGATATCATTTTCGTCATCGGACAGGTTAATGACTGGAACGCCATCTGAAGATTCTGATTCGGAGTCGTTGATTGTAATAACAATTTTTGAGCTCGACATCTATCACACAACAACTAACCCATTAGTACTTATATAATATTTACATATAAATTTTAACCAACAGTGATAAGCAATGGTTTTTTTTTTTTTTTTTTTTTTTTTAAATCAGACCCGGTCAAAGTCCAGACTTTACTAATGTATCCTAACGACTTATCAGTTAGACACACTAATGCAAACCTGGTTCGCTAAGACCACCGCTCTGATACCACATGTCATAACCCGTCCTTAACCATAAGAACGTGTTAGATAACGTATGATTTCATTGCGAGGTATTGACCTCTATATGCGACATTTTTAAAAAGGAAAACTGCATATATTATACATTACAAACCAAACCATTATTTTTGTTACAAGCTTTAGACAATAAAAAGATGATTATCGTTTAACGATAATCTTCGACTTACAAACTTTACAAATGATAATAACAACACGATTTCTAGCATATTTTACAACACACGTCCTCGGATATGCAGTTTTATTTTTGACACAAATATGAGTACGCATGATCCTGCTTAGATTCAACATATTGCAGCGGAAGCTTTAATTATCACCTGAGAATAAACATGTTTAAAAACGTCAACATAAAGTTGGTGAGATATAGGTTTAGTGCGCAGCAATATATATATATAGACCACAAGATTTCGTATATAAACATTTCAATAAAAATATTCTAAGTGGTTGAGCACTTGGTAACCATACTTAACATTTTCACGTCGCATATTCCCTTTAATATGAAATCTTACTACACCGTACCAAGTGTAGTCACAAAACGAAGTACTGTGCAACCGTTGAATACTGGTCGTCCAGTCCGGTTGGGGTTGTCAGGCCCGATAGATCTATCAACAGGATTCGCGTTTACAATACCGCTGTAAATATTAGTTACCAAGCTACAGGGAAGTATGCCAGTGGTACAACTCAACGTAGAACATATTTTTCAGTTACTTGTGTCCATATCGTAAAACATAAAATACATGTATTCTCATCCCGAAATATTTAGAGTTTAAAAGTGGGACTATATACTCACTCTTGTCTTGATGATATATATATTTTGACTCGGTCTTCCGGTTGATATCACGAACCTATCCATATATAATATATCAATATGTTTTCATTTTAAAACAAACGTTATATATATATATACTTGTTATACTTTTAATATTTTGAATATTTCCTTAGTCCGTAGTTAGCATTCCGATGTTAGTAATTCAATTTTTAATGGTTCATTTTTAGATGTTTAATATACCCGCAATAAACAAAACCCCCAACGAAATAAATAAAACCCCATCGTATATGTATTGGTCGAGATTAATCTTGACCCATGGTACCGGTGTTGTCAAATGACGTGTTGCGTACATAAAGTACCGGTGTTGTCAAATGACGTGTTGCGTACAAACACGGGATCTTATGATTAATCTTCTCGTATTGTTTACGGGTGATCCTGAACCATATAAAATTGAATTATAAGTACATATATATAAAATATCATGTTATCTTAGAAATATGTGATTTATATCATTTTTTTCCAATTGATCCCGTAGTTGAAATGATCTAGGATAACCAATTTTGTTTCGGTCATAGTTTCTTCGTTACAAATCCGTTTTCGTTGATTCAAATTGCCATCTTCTTGGATCGAGTTCTTCTTTAAGACTATGAACTGTAAATACCTTGGTTTGTATTCAAAATCATACGGCATAAGTGAAACATTAGTGAAACATATGAAGTTAAACATTTTTGTTACAACAAAATCATTTAATGACCATTTTTCTAAAAATACTTATACTTTGAAAAACCAAGTTTTACCTTGTTAAATTAGTATATACATAAGTTATATTACAGGTCTTGAAGTATTTTAAAAGTTAAGTTAGAAGGATCTATTTAGTTTGCAAACAAGTTTGAAAACATTCAAACTATGTTCTTGTTGTTAAACTTTTGTACCACAAAATAAGATAGCTATATATATATGAATCGAATAAGGTTATGAACATAGATTCTACCTCAAGTTCCTTGGATAAGTTTGCTGTAAAAGAGAAGTAAGAAGCTAGAATCAAAAGGGTGATAGAAGTGGATGAAAGATTGGTAGTAAGTTGGTGTTCTTGGAGGGTTTTCTTGAAGTGTTTTTGTATGGTTTTCTTATGGTGTTTTAGTATGGTTTTTGAAGCTAGATCTTTATGGAACTTTGCTGGATTGTTATGGAGTTTAGAGAGTAAGAAAGAGTGTGTGTTTTTAGTTAAGAGATTGAAGTAAAAATGAATCAAAAATGATGATACATATATACTCCTAAAAATGTGATCTTTAAGGATAACATGACAAAATTCTAGTTTGTATTTTGTTAATTAGTCAAGTAATCATCCAAAAGTAATTACCTAGCTCTAAGGGCATGAATAATGGCTGGTTAGGTGGTGATTTTGATGTGTATTTACTATTAGTAAATACGTATAGGAGCTAGGTATGATACGAGTACAAATACTCTAAATATACGTATAGAAATTTTGTGAAAAATGGAATGAGGATTCAAATATAGCTATCTTTTGGGAATACACTTATATGATTTTATGTATTTAAGTTCTTAAAAGTGATTAAATACATTACTTATACAATATATGTATAAACATTATAGTCTTAAGTATTTAAGTCAAATAACGTTACGTATTGTTATCGTTTTGAAAACTTAAGTTAGTAGTTTCAAAATACACATATAACTTGTTGTTATTAATACAAAATGAGATATTAAAACATTCATTAATCATGTTAAATATGTATATATACATATATATACACAAACGTATAATTATCATATATTGTATAGTTCGTGATATCATTGGTCAAACTAGACGGTCAAACGTTGTGTAAAATTCTTTTCGGAAATATAAATCTCGACAATTTGGATTGCTTATCATGTTGGCAAGGTTTAATTTATGTAAATATTAATCTTATAAGTATAGTATGATCGAAAAAGTGCGGGTCGTTACATATATATTGTTATAGGTTCGTGAATCAACAGTGGCCAAGTCTTACTTCCTGACGAAGTAAAAATCTGTGAAAGTGAGTTATAGTCCCACTTTTAAAATCTAATATTTTTGGGATGAGAATACATGCAGGTTTTATAAATGATTTACAAAATAGACACAAGTACGTGAAACTACATTCTATGGTTGAATTATCGAAATCGAATATGCTCCTTTTTATTAAGTCTGGTAATCTAAGAATTAGGGAACAGACACCCTAATTGATGCGAATCCTAAAGATAGATCTATTGGGCCTAACAAACCCCATCCAAAGTACCAGATGCTTTAGTACTTCGAAATTTATATCATATCCGAAGGGTGTCCCGGAATGATGGGGATATTCTTATATATGCATCTTGTTATTGTCGGTTACCAGGTGTTCACCATATGAATGATTTTTATCTCTATGTATGGGATGTGTATTGAAATATGAAATCTTGTGGTCTATTGTTACGATTTGATATATATAGGTTAAACCTATAACTCACCAACATTTTTGTTGACGTTTTAAGCATGTTTATTCTCAGGTGATTATTAAGAGCTTCCGCTGTCGCATACTTAAATAAGGACGAGATTTGGAGTCCATGCTTGTATGATATTGTGTAAAAACTGCATTCAAGAAACTTATTTTGTTGTAACATATTTGTATTGTAAACCATTATGTAATGGTCGTGTGTAAACAGGATATTTTAGATTATCATTATTTGATAATCTACGTAAAGCTTTTTAAACCTTTATTTATGAAATAAAGGTTATGGTTTGTTTTAAAAATGAATGCAGTCTTTGAAAAACGTCTCATATAGAGGTCAAAACCTCGCAACGAAATCAATTAATATGGAACGTTTTTAATCAATAAGAACGGGACATTTCACATTGGTCTTAGCGAACCAGGCCTTGCATTAGTGTGTCTAACTGGTAGTTGTTAGGATACATTAGTGAGTCTGGACTTTGACCGTGTCTACCTGTCAAAAAGTTTTGCTTATCATTTCTAGTCGGAAACCATCTGCTTATCATCCTTAGGGAATTGACTGCTTATCATTCTTTAGTCTAGACACGTCTTACTGCATTTAGTGCATCGACAGTGTATAGACAAAAATTCATATCTTAGCGCATCTGTAGACTTGCCTGATATATGCCGTAGGTTCCTCTGTAGTTTACGAAATCTTTAGTATTATATATATAGATATTCTATATAGCTAGAATATCATCCGATATCCGAAAATCATTTCACGTCGAAGATCCCTTCCATCCACCAAATTGCTCACTTGGCGATTGAAATGTCCCGTTCTTATTGATTAAGAACGTTCCATATTAATTGATTTCGTTGCGAGGTTTTGACCTCTATATGAGACGTTTTTCAAAGACTGCATTCATTTTTAAACAAACCATAACCTTTATTTCATCAATAAAGGTTTAAAAAGCTTTACGTAGATTATCAAATAATGATAATCTAAAATATCCTGTTTACACACGACCATTACATAATGGTTTACAATACAAATATGTTACAACAAAATAAGTTTCTTGAATGCAGTTTTTACACAATATCATACAAGCATGGACTCCAAATCTTGTCCTTATTTAAGTATGCGACAGCGGAAGCTCTTAATAATCACCTGAGAATAAACATGCTTAAAACGTCAACAAAAATGTTGGTGAGTTATAGGTTTAACCTATATATATCAAATCGTAACAATAGACCACAAGATTTCATATTTCAATACACATCCCATACATAGAGATAAAAATCATTCATATGGTGAACACCTGGTAACCGACAATAACAAGATGCATATATAAGAATATCCCCATCATTCCGGGACACCCTTCGGATATGATATAAATTTCGAAGTACTAAAGCATCCGGTACTTTGGATGGGGTTTGTTAGGCCCAATAGATCTATCTTTAGGATTCGCGTCAATTAGGGTGTCTGTTCCCTAATTCTTAGATTACCAGACTTAATAAAAAGGGGCATATTCGATTTCGATAATTCAACCATAGAATGTAGTTTCACGTACTTGTGTCTATTTTGTAAATCATTTATAAAACCTGCATGTATTCTCATCCCAAAAATATTAGATTTTAAAAGTGGGACTATAACTCACTTTCACAGATTTTTACTTCGTCGGGAAGTAAGACTTGACCACTGGTTGATTCACGAACCTATAACAATATATACATATATATCAAAGTATGTTCAAAATATATTTACAACACTTTTAATATATTTTGATGTTTTAAGTTTATTAAGTCAGCTGTCCTCGTTAGTAACCTACAACTAGTTGTCCACAGTTAGATGTACAGAAATAAATCGATAAATATTATCTTGAATCAATCCACGACCCAGTGTATACGTATCTCAGTATTGATCACAACTCAAACTATATATATTTTGGAATCAACCTCAACCCTGTATAGCTAACTCCAACATTCACATATAAAGTGTCTATGGTTGTTCCGAAATATATATAGATGTGTCGACATGATAGGTCGAAACATTGTATACGTGTCTATGGTATCTCAAGATTACATAATATATAATACAAGTTGATTAAGTTATGGTTGGAATAGATTTGTTACCAATTTTCACGTAGCTAAAATGAGAAAAATTATCCAATCTTGTTTTACCCATAACTTCTTCATTTTAAATCCGTTTTGAGTGAATCAAATTGCTATGGTTTCATATTGAACTCTATTTTATGAATCTAAACAAAAAAAGTATAGGTTTCTAGTCGGAAAAATAAGTTACAATTCGTTTTTGTAAAGGTAGTCATTTCAGTCGCAAGAACGACGTCTAGATGACCATTTTAGAAAACATACTTCCACTTTGAGTTTAACCATAATTTTTGGATATAGTTTCATGTTCATAATAAAAATCATTTTCTCAGAATAAAAACTTTTAAATCAAAGTTTATCATAGTTTTTAATTAACTAACCCAAAACAGCCCGCGGTGTTACTACGACGGCGTAAATCCGGTTTTACGGTGTTTTTCGTGTTTCCAGGTTTTAAATCATTAAGTTAGCATATCATATAGATATAGAACATGTGTTTAGTTGATTTTAAAAGTCAAGTTAGAAGGATTAACTTTTGTTTGCGAACATGTTTAGAATTAACTAAACTATGTTCTAGTGATTACAAGTTTAAACCTTCGAATAAGATAGCTTTATATGTATGAATCGAATGATGTTATGAACATCATTACTACCTTAATTTCCTTGGATGAACCTACTGGAAAAGAGAAAAATGGATCTAGCTTCAATGGATCCTTGGATGGCTCAAAGTTCTTGAAGCAAAATCATGACACGAAAACAAGTTCAAGTAAGATCATCACTTGAAATAAGATTGTTATAGTTATAGAAATTGAACCAAAGTTTGAATATGATTATTACCTTGTATTAGAATGATAACCTACTGTAAGAAACAAAGATTTCTTGAGGTTGGATGATCACCTTACAAGATTGGAAGTGAGCTAGCAAACTTGAAAGTATTCTTGATTTTATGAAACTAGAACTTTTGGAATTTATGAAGAACACTTAGAACTTGAAGATAGAACTTGAGAGAGTTCAATTAGATGAAGAAAATTGAAGAATTAAAGTGTTTGTAGGTGTTTTTGGTCGTTGGTGTATGGATTAGATATAAAGGATATGTAATTTTGTTTTCATGTAAATAAGTCATGAATGATTACTCATATTTTTGTAATCTTATGAGATATTTCATGCTAGTTGCCAAATGATGGTTCCCACATGTGTTAGGTGACTCACATGGGCTGCTAAGAGCTGATCATTGGAGTGTATATACCAATAGTACATACATCTAAAAGCTGTGTATTGTACGAGTACGAATACGGGTGCATACGAGTAGAATTGTTGATGAAACTGAACGAGAATGTAATTGTAAGCATTTTTGTTAAGTAGAAGTATTTTGATAAGTGTATTGAAGTCTTTCAAAAGTGTATAAGTACATATTAAAACACTACATGTATATACATTTTAACTGAGTCGTTAAGTCATCGTTAGTCGTTACATGTAAGTGTTGTTTTGAAACCTTTAGGTTAACGATCTTGTTAAATGTTGTTAACCCAATGTTTATAATAACAAAAGAGATTTTAAATTATTATATTATCATGATATTATGATGTACGAATATCTCTTAATATGATATATATACATTAAATGTCGTTACAACGATAAACGTTACATATATGTCTCGTTTCAAAATCATTAAGTTAGTAGTCTTGTTTTTACATATGTAGTTCATTGTTAATATAATTAATGATATGTTTACTTATCATAATATCATGTTAACTATATATATAACCATATATATGTCATCATATAGTTTTTTACAAGTTTTAACGTTCGTGAATCACCGGTCAACTTGGGTGGTCAATTGTCTATATGAAACCTATTTCAATTAATCAAGTCTTAACAAGTTTGATTGCTTAACATGTTGGAAACATTTAATCATGTAAACATCAATCTCAATTAATATATATAAACATGGAAAAGTTCGGGTCACTACAGTACCTACCCGTTAAATAAATTTCGTCCCGAAATTTTAAGCTGTTGAAGGTGTTGACGAATCTTCTGGAAATAGATGCGGTTATTTCTTCTTCATCTGATCTTCACGCTCCCAGGTGAACTCGGGTCCTCTACGAGCATTCCATCGAACCTTAACAATTGGTATCTTGTTTTGCTTAACTCTTTTAACCTCACGATCCATTATTTCGACGGGTTCTTCGATGAATTGGAGTTTTTCGTTGATTTGGATTTCATCTAACGGAATAGTGAGATCTTCTTTAGCAAAACATTTCTTCAAATTCGAGACGTGGAAAGTGTTATGTACAGCCGCAAGTTGTTGAGGTAACTCAAGTCGGTAAGCTACTGGTCCGACACGATCAATAATCTTGAATGGTCCAATATACCTTGGATTTAATTTCCCTCGTTTACCAAATCGAACAACGCCTTTCCAAGGTGAAACTTTAAGCATGACCATCTCTCCAATTTCAAATTCTATATCTTTTCTTTTAATGTCAGCGTAGCTCTTTTGTCGACTTTGGGCGGTTTTCAACCGTTGTTGAATTTGGATGATCTTCTCGGTAGTTTCTTGTATAATCTCCGGACCCGTAATCTGTCTATCCCCCACCTCACTCCAACAAATTGGAGACCTGCACTTTCTACCATAAAGTGCTTCAAACGGCGCCATCTCAATGCTTGAATGGTAGCTGTTGTTGTAGGAAAATTCTGCTAACGGTAGATGTCGATCCCAACTGTTTCCGAAATCAATAACACATGCTCGTAGCATGTCTTCAAGCGTTTGTATCGTCCTTTCGCTCTGCCCATCAGTTTGTGGATGATAGGCAGTACTCATGTCTAGACGAGTTCCTAATGCTTGCTGTAATGTCTGCCAGAATCTTGAAATAAATCTGCCATCCCTATCAGAGATAATAGAGATTGGTATTCCATGTCTGGAGACGACTTCCTTCAAATACAGTCGTGCTAACTTCTCCATCTTGTCATCTTCTCTTATTGGTAGGAAGTGTGCTGATTTGGTGAGACGATCAACTATTACCCAAATAGTATCAAAACCACTTGCAGTCCTTGGCAATTTAGTGATGAAATCCATGGTAATGTTTTCCCATTTCCATTCCGGGATTTCGGGTTGTTGAAGTAGACCTGATGGTTTCTGATGCTCAGCTTTGACCTTAGAACACGTCAAACATTCTCCTACGTATTTAGCAACATCGGCTTTCATACCCGGCCACCAAAAATGTTTCTTGAGATCCTTGTACATCTTCCCCGTTCCAGGATGTATTGAGTATCTGGTTTTATGAGTTTCTCTAAGTACCATTTCTCTCATATCTCCAAATTTTGGTACCCAAATCCTTTCAGCCCTATACCGGGTTCCGTCTTCCCGAATATTAAGATGCTTCTCCGATCCTTTGGGTATTTCATCCTTTAAATTTCCCTCTTTTAAAACTCCTTGTTGCGCCTCCTTTATTTGAGTAGTAATGTTATTATGAATCATTATATTCATAGATTTTACTCGAATGGGTTCTCTATCCTTCCTGCTCAAGGCATCGGCTACCACATTTGCCTTCCCCGGGTGGTAACGAATCTCAAAATCGTAATCATTCAATAATTCAATCCACCTACGCTGCCTCATATTCAGTTGTTTCTGATTAAATATGTGTTGAAGACTTTTGTGGTCGGTATATATAATACTTTTGACCCCATATAAGTAGTGCCTCCAAGTCTTTAATGCAAAAACAACCGCGCCTAATTCCAAATCATGCGTCGTATAATTTTGTTCGTGAATCTTCAATTGTCTAGACGCATAAGCAATCACCTTCGTTCGTTGCATTAATACACAACCGAGACCTTGCTTTGATGCGTCACAATAAATCACAAAATCATCATTCCCTTCAGGCAATGACAATATAGGTGCCGTAGTTAGCTTTTTCTTCAATAACTGAAACGCTTTCTCTTGTTCATCATTCCATTCAAATTTCTTCCCTTTATGCGTTAATGCAGTCAAGGGTTTTGCTATTCTGGAAAAGTCTTGGATGAACCTTCTGTAGTAACCAGCTAGTCCTAAAAACTGGCGTATGTGTTTCGGAGTTTTCGGGGTTTCCCACTTTTCAACAGTTTCTATCTTTCCCGGATCCACCTTAATACCTTCTTTGTTCACTATGTGACCGAGGAATTGAACTTCTTCCAACCAAAATGCACACTCTGAAAACTTAGCGTACAATTCTTCCTTCCTCAATACTTCTAACACCTTTCTCAAATGTTCACCGTGTTCTTGGTCATTCTTTGAGTAAATAAGTATGTCATCAATGAAAACAATGACAAACTTGTCAAGGTATGGTCCACACACTCGGTTCATAAGGTCCATGAACACAGCTGGTGCATTAGTTAAACCAAACGGCATGACCATAAACTCGTAATGACCGTAACGTGTTCTGAAAGCAGTCTTTGGAATATCATCTTCTTTCACCCGCATTTGATGATACCCGGAACGTAAGTCAATCTTTGAATAAACAGACGAGCCTTGTAGTTGATCAAATAAGTCGTCGATTCTCGGTAGTGGGTAGCGGTTCTTGATGGTAAGTTTGTTCAACTCTCGGTAGTCGATACACAACCTGAATGTACCATCTTTCTTCTTGACAAACAAAACAGGAGCTCCCCACGGTGATGTGCTTGGTCGAATGAAACCACGCTCTAAAAGTTCTTGTAATTGGCTTTGCAGTTCTTTCATCTCGCTGGGTGCGAGTCTGTAAGGAGCACGAGCTATTGGTGCAGCTCCTGGTACAAGATCTATTTGAAATTCAACGGATCGATGTGGGGGTAATCCCGGTAATTCTTTCGGAAATACATCGGGAAATTCTTTTGCAATGGGAACATCATTGATGCTCTTTTCTTCAGTTTGTACTTTCTCGACGTGTGCTAGAACAGCATAGCAACCTTTTCTTATTAGTTTTTGTGCCTTCAAATTACTAATAAGATGTAGCTTCGTGTTGCCCTTTTCTCCGTACACCATTAAGGGTTTTCCTTTTTCTCGTATAATGCGAATTGCATTTTTGTAACAAACGATCTCCGCTTTCACTTCTTTCAACCAGTCCATACCGATTATCACATCAAAACTCCCTAACTCTACTGGTATCAAATCAATCTTAAATGTTTCGCTAACCAGTTTAATTTCTCGATTCCGACATATATTATCTGCTGAAATTAATTTACCATTTGCTAATTCGAGTAAAAATTTACTATCCAAAGGCGTCAATGGACAACTTAATTTAGCACAAAAATCTCTACTCATATAGCTTCTATCCGCACCCGAATCAAATAAAACGTAAGCAGATTTATTGTCAATAAGAAACGTACCCGTAACAAGCTCCGGGTCTTCCTGTGCCTCTACCGCATTAATATTGAAAACTCTTCCACGGCCTTGTCCATTCGTGTTCTCCTGGTTCGGGCAATTTCTAATAATGTGGCCTGGTTTTCCACATTTATAACAAACTACATTGGCATAACTTGCTCCGACACTACTTGCTCCGCCATTACTCGTTCCGACACCATTTGTTCCTTTCGTTCTATTAACCCCTGGTCCGTAGACCTCACACTTCGCCGCGCTATGACCATTTCTTTTACACTTGTTGCAAAATTTGGTGCAGAACCCCGAGTGATTCTTTTCACACCTTTGGCATAGTTGCTTCTGATTGTTGTTGTTGTTGCGGTTATTATTGTTGTTGGGATGATTGTTGTAGTTGCTGTTGTTGTTGTTGTTGTTGTTGTTGTTGGGCCGTTTGTTGTAGTTGCGATTGATGTTGCGATTGTTGGGATAACTGTTGCGATTATTGTTGTAATTGCTGTTGTTGTGGTATTGGTGATTCTTATCACCGTTTTCCTCCCACTTTCTTTTGACTTGCTTCACATTGGCCTCTTCAGCAGTCTGTTCTTTAATTCTTTCTTCAATCTGGTTCACTAGTTTGTGAGCCATTCTACATGCCTGTTGTATGGAGGCGGGCTCGTGTGAACTTATATCTTCTTGGATTCTTTCCGGTAATCCTTTCACAAACGCGTCGATCTTCTCTTCGTCATCTTCGAATGCTCCCGGACACAATAGGCACAATTCTGTGAATCGTCTTTCGTACGTGGTAATATCAAATCCTTGGGTTCGTAACCCTCTAAGTTCTGTCTTGAGCTTATTGACCTCGGTTCTGGGACGGTACTTCTCGTTCATCAAGTGCTTGAATGCTGACCACGGTAGTGCGTACGCATCATCTTGTCCCACTTGCTCTAGATAGGTATTCCACCATGTTAACGCAGAACCTGTGAAGGTATGCGTAGCGTACTTCACTTTGTCCTCTTCAGTACACTTACTTATGGCAAACACAGATTCAACCTTCTCGGTCCACCGTTTCAATCCGATCGGTCCTTCGGTTCCATCAAATTCCAAAGGTTTGCAGGCAGTGAATTCTTTGTAGGTGCATCCTACACGATTTCCTGTACTGCTAGATCCAAGGTTATTGTTGGTATGTAGCGCAGCGTGTACTGCGGCTATGTTTGAAGCTAGAAAAGTACGGAATTCCTCTTCATTCATATTCACGGTGTGTCGAGTAGTCGGTGCCATTTCCTTCAAAATAGTTAAATGGAACAAGTTAATCATACAGAATATTAAGAGTAGTTAATAGTATTTCGTAGCATAATATGAAC
Organism: Rutidosis leptorrhynchoides; assembly: GCF_046630445.1. Taxonomy (NCBI): domain Eukaryota; kingdom Viridiplantae; phylum Streptophyta; class Magnoliopsida; order Asterales; family Asteraceae; genus Rutidosis; species Rutidosis leptorrhynchoides. The sequence goes on along the minus strand of NC_092333.1, from coordinate 317,279,168 downwards.
TCATTTATAAAAGCTTTTTCTTCATATTAGCGTTTTATAAGTTTAAATTCGGGTAGTACCTACCCGTTAAGTTCATACTTAGTAGCTAATATACAATTCAACTACTACAATTCTATATGAAAAACTGATTATAATAATATTTCGCGCTCAAACTTTTATACAATATTTTACAAACTTACAATACCGCTTATTTTACATAAAGCATGAAATATAGCACACAATAACTTTGATACAAGATAGTTGTGAAGACAATTCTAGCTAGTACACAAGTCGTTCAGTAAAGGCAATAAAGACACGTAATTCATACGTCCAGAAACAAGTCATGCATTCTGGTTTTACTAGGACTACTTCCCATCCTTGGTCTTGTGCAACATAACCGTTATGGCCGTTGATAAGACAGCGTGTTGTAACGTCATCAAAGGGACGAGGGTTACGTAATGTCCAACAGTCCCGTAATAATCTAAAAACCTCATTTCTTACCCCAATTACCGACTCCGTCACTTGTGGAAACGTTTTGTTTAATAGTTGTAGCCCGATGTTCTTGTTCTCACTTTGGTGAGAAGCGAACATTACTAATCCGTAAGCATAACATGCTTCTTTATGTTGCATGTTAGCCGCTTTTTCTAAATCACGAAGTCCAATATTCGGATATATTGAGTCAAAATAATTTCTTAACCCGTTGCGTAAAATAGCATTTGGGTTCCCCGCAATATATGCGTCAAAGTAAACACATCGTAACTTATGGGTTTCCCAATGTGATATCCCCCATCTTTCAAACGAAAGTCTCTTATAAACCAAGACATTCTTGGAACGTTCTTCGAATGTCTTACAAACTGATCTCGCCTTAAATAGTTGTGCTGAAGAATTCTGGCCGACTCTAGACAAGATTTCATCAATCATGTCTCCGGGTAGGTCTCTTAAAATATTGGGTTGTCTATCCATTTTGTGTTTTTAAAATGTAAAATAGACAAGAGTTAGATTCATAAAAAAAATACTTATTAATACAAGCAATTTTTACATATATCATAAAGCATAAGAACACTATATTCCATATATTACACCACACGAATACAACTATCTTATTCCGACTCGCTCGTTTCTTCTTCTTCGGTTTTGGTTCGTTTTGCCAAGTTTCTAGGGATATATGATGTTCCCCTAATACGAGCCGTCGTTGTCCACATTGGTTTAGAAAAACCTGGTGGTTTAGAGGTTCCCGGGTCATTGTTACAACTTAAGGACTTCGGGGGTTGACGATACATATAAAGTTCATCGGGGTTGGAATTAGATTTCTCTATTTTTATGCCCTTTCCCTTATTATTTTCTTTTGCCTTTTTAAATTCAGTTGGGGTAATTTCTATAACATCATCGGAATTCTCGTCGGAATCCGATTCATCGGAGAATTGGTAATCCTCCCAATATTTTGCTTCCTTGGCGGAAACACCATTGACCATAATTAACTTTGGTCGGTTGGTTGAGGATTTTCTTTTACTTAACCGTTTTATTATTTCCCCCACCGGTTCTATTTCTTCATCCGGTTCCGATTCTTCTTCCGGTTCCGATTCTTCTTCCGGTTCCGACTCTTCTTCCGGTTCCTCTTCGGGAACTTGTGAATCAGTCCACAAATCATTCCAATTTACATTTGACTCTTCATTATTATTAGGTGAGTCAATGGGACTTGTTCTAGAGGTAGACATCTATCACATAATATCAAACACGTTAAGAGATTAATATATCACATAATATTCATATGTTAAAAATATATAGTTTCCAACAAAAATGTTAAGCAATCATTTTTAAAGAAAACACGGTCGAAGTCCAGACTCACTAATGCATCCTAACAAACTCGATAAGACACACTAATGCAAATTTTCTGGTTCTCTAAGACCAACGCTCTGATACCAACTGAAATGTCCCGTTCTTATTGATTAAGAACGTTCCATATTAATTGATTTCGTTGCGAGGTTTTGACCTCTATATGAGACGTTTTTCAAAGACTGCATTCATTTTTAAACAAACCATAACCTTTATTTCATCAATAAAGGTTTAAAAAGCTTTACGTAGATTATCAAATAATGATAATCTAAAATATCCTGTTTACACACGACCATTACATAATGGTTTACAATACAAATATGTTACAACAAAATAAGTTTCTTGAATGCAGTTTTTACACAATATCATACAAGCATGGACTCCAAATCTTGTCCTTATTTAAGTATGCGACAGCGGAAGCTCTTAATAATCACCTGAGAATAAACATGCTTAAAACGTCAACAAAAATGTTGGTGAGTTATAGGTTTAACCTATATATATCAAATCGTAACAATAGACCACAAGATTTCATATTTCAATACACATCCCATACATAGAGATAAAAATCATTCATATGGTGAACACCTGGTAACCGACAATAACAAGATGCATATATAAGAATATCCCCATCATTCCGGGACACCCTTCGGATATGATATAAATTTCGAAGTACTAAAGCATCCGGTACTTTGGATGGGGTTTGTTAGGCCCAATAGATCTATCTTTAGGATTCGCGTCAATTAGGGTGTCTGTTCCCTAATTCTTAGATTACCAGACTTAATAAAAAGGGGCATATTCGATTTCGATAATTCAACCATAGAATGTAGTTTCACGTACTTGTGTCTATTTTGTAAATCATTTATAAAACCTGCATGTATTCTCATCCCAAAAATATTAGATTTTAAAAGTGGGACTATAACTCACTTTCACTGATTTTTACTTCGTCGGGAAGTAAGACTTGACCACTGGTTGATTCACGAACCTATAACAATATATACATATATATCAAAGTATGTTCAAAATATATTTACAACACTTTTAATATATTTTGATGTTTTAAGTTTATTAAGTCAGCTGTCCTCGTTAGTAACCTACAACTAGTTGTCCACAGTTAGATGTACAGAAATAAATCGATAAATATTATCTTGAATCAATCCACGACCCAGTGTATACGTATCTCAGTATTGATCACAACTCAAACTATATATATTTTGGAATCAACCTCAACCCTGTATAGCTAACTCCAACATTCACATATAAAGTGTCTATGGTTGTTCCGAAATATATATAGATGTGTCGACATGATAGGTCGAAACATTGTATACGTGTCTATGGTATCTCAAGATTACATAATATATAATACAAGTTGATTAAGTTATGGTTGGAATAGATTTGTTACCAATTTTCACGTAGCTAAAATGAGAAAAATTATCCAATCTTGTTTTACCCATAACTTCTTCATTTTAAATCCGTTTTGAGTGAATCAAATTGCTATGGTTTCATATTGAACTCTATTTTATGAATCTAAACAAAAAAAGTATAGGTTTCTAGTCGGAAAAATAAGTTACAAGTCGTTTTTGTAAAGGTAGTCATTTCAGTCGCAAGAACGACGTCTAGATGACCATTTTAGAAAACATACTTCCACTTTGAGTTTAACCATAATTTTTGGATATAGTTTCATGTTCATAATAAAAATCATTTTCTCAGAATAAAAACTTTTAAATCAAAGTTTATCATAGTTTTTAATTAACTAACCCAAAACAGCCCGCGGTGTTACTACGACGGCGTAAATCCGGTTTTACGGTGTTTTTCGTGTTTCCAGGTTTTAAATCATTAAGTTAGCATATCATATAGATATAGAACATGTGTTTAGTTGATTTTAAAAGTCAAGTTAGAAGGATTAACTTTTGTTTGCGAACAAGTTTAGAATTAACTAAACTATGTTCTAGTGATTACAAGTTTAAACCTTCGAATAAGATAGCTTTATATGTATGAATCGAATGATGTTATGAACATCATTACTACCTTAATTTCCTTGGATGAACCTACTGGAAAAGAGAAAAATGGATCTAGCTTCAATGGATCCTTGGATGGCTCAAAGTTCTTGAAGCAAAATCATGACACGAAAACAAGTTCAAGTAAGATCATCACTTGAAATAAGATTGTTATAGTTATAGAAATTGAACCAAAGTTTGAATATGATTATTACCTTGTATTAGAATGATAACCTACTGTAAGAAACAAAGATTTCTTGAGGTTGGATGATCACCTTACAAGATTGGAAGTGAGCTAGCAAACTTGAAAGTATTCTTGATTTTATGAAACTAGAACTTTTGGAATTTATGAAGAACACTTAGAACTTGAAGATAGAACTTGAGAGAGTTCAATTAGATGAAGAAAATTGAAGAATGAAAGTGTTTGTAGGTGTTTTTGGTCGTTGGTGTATGGATTAGATATAAAGGATATGTAATTTTGTTTTCATGTAAATAAGTCATGAATGATTACTCATATTTTTGTAATCTTATGAGATATTTCATGCTAGTTGCCAAATGATGGTTCCCACATGTGTTAGGTGAAATGTCCCGTTCTTATTGATTAAAAACGTTCCATATTAATTGATTTCGTTGCGAGGTTTTGACCTCTATATGAGACGTTTTTCAAAGACTGCATTCATTTTAAAACAAACCATAACCTTTATTTCATCAATAAAGGTTTAAAAAGTTTTATGTAGATTATCAAATAATGATAATCTAAAATATCCTGTTTACACACGACCATTACATAATGGTTTACAATACAAATATGTTACATCGAAATCAGTTTCTTGAATGCAGTTTTTACACAATATCATACAAACATGGACTCCAAATCTTGTCCTTATTTTAGTATGCAACAGCGGAAGCTCTTAGTATTCACCTGAGAATAAACATGCTTTAAACGTCAACAAAAATGTTGGTGAGTTATAGGTTTAACCTATATATATCAAATCGTAACAATAGACCACAAGATTTCATATTTCAATACACATCCCATACATAGAGATAAAAATCATTCATATGGTGAACACCTGGTAACCGACATTAACAAGATGCATATATAAGAATATCCCCATCATTCCGGGACACCCTTCGGATATGATATAAATTTCGAAGTACTAAAGCATCCGGTACTTTGGATGGGGTTTGTTAAGCCCAATAGATCTATCTTTAGGATTCGCGTCAATTAGGGTGTCTGTTCCCTAATTCTTAGATTACCAGACTTAATAAAAAGGGGCATATTCGATTTCGATAATTCAACCATAGAATGTAGTTTCACGTACTTGTGTCTATTTTGTAAATCATTTATAAAACCTGCATGTATTCTCATCCCAAAAATATTAGATTTTAAAAGTGGGACTATAACTCACTTTCATAGATTTTTACTTCATCGGGAAGTAAGACTTGGCCACTGGTTGATTCACGAACCTATAACAATATATACATATATATCAAAGTATGTTCAAAATATATTTACAACACTTTTAATATATTTTAATGTTTTAAGTTTATTAAGTCAGCTGTCCTCGTTAGTAACCTACAACTAGTTGTCCACAGTTAGATGTACAGAAATAAATCGATAAATATTATCTTGAATCAATCCACGACCCAGTGCATACATATCTCAGTATTGATCACAACTCAAACTATATATATTTTGAAATCAACCTCAACCCTGTATAGCTAACTCCAACATTCACATATAGAGTGTCTATGGTTGTTCCGAAATATATATAGATGTGTCGACATGATAGGTCGAAACATTGTATACGTGTCTATGGTATCTCAAAATTACATAATATACAATACAAGTTTATTAAGTTATGGTTGGAATAGATTTGTTACCAATTTTAACGTAGCTAAAATGAGAAAAATTATCCAATCTTGTTTTACCCATAACTTCTTCATTTTAAATCCGTTTTGAGTGAATCAAATTGCTATGGTTTCATATTGAACTCTATTTTATGAATCTAAACATAAAAAGTATAGGTTTATAGTCAGAAAAATAAGTTACAAGTCGTTTTTGTAAAGGTAGTCATTTCAGTCGAAAGAACGACGTCTAGATGACCATTTTAGAAAACATACTTCCACTTTGAGTTTAACCATAATTTTTGGATATAGTTGCATGTTCATAATAAAAATCATTTTCTTAGAATAACAACTTTTAAATCAAAGTTTATCATAGTTTTTAATTAACTAACCCAAAACAGCCCGCGGTGTTACTACGACGGCGTAAATCCGGTTTTACGGTGTTTTTCGTGTCTCCAGGTTTTAAATCATTAAGTTAGCATATCATATAGATATAGAACATGTGTTTAGTTGATTTTAAAAGTCAAGTTAGAAGGATTAACTTTTATTTGCGAACAAGTTTAGAATTAACTAAACTATGTTCTAGTGATTACAAGTTTAAACCTTCGAATAAGATAACTTTATATGTATGAATCGAATGATGTTATGAACATCATTACTACCTTAAGTTCCTTGGATAAACCTACTGGAAAAGAGAAAAGTGCATCTAGCTTCAATGGATCCTTGGATGGCTCGAAGTTCTTGAAGCAGAATCATGACACGAAAACATGTTCAAGTAAGATCATCACTTGAAATAAGATTGTTATAGTTATAGAATTTGAACCAAAGTTTGAATATGATTATTACCTTGTATTAGAATGATAACCTACTGTAAGAAACAAAGATTTCTTGAGGTTGGATGATCACCTTACAAGATTGGAAGTGAGCTAGCAAACTTGAAAGTATTCTTGATTTTATGAAACTAGAACTTTTGGAATTTATGAAGAACACTTAGAACTTGAAGATAGAACTTGAGAGAGATCAATTAGATGAAGAAAATTGAAGAATAAAAGTGTTTGTAGGTGTTTTTGGTCGTTGGTGTATGGATTAGATATAAAGGATATGTAATTTTGTTTTCATGTAAATAAGTCATGAATGATTACTCATATTTTTGTAATTTTATGAGATATTTCATGCTAGTTGCCAAATGATGGTTCCCACATGTGTTAGGTGACTCACATGGGCTGCTAAGAGCTGATCATTGGAGTGTATATACCAATAGTACATACATCTAAAAGCTGTGTATTGTACGAGTACGAATACGGGTGCATACGAGTAGAATTGTTGATGAAACTGAACGAGGATGTAATTGTAAGCATTTTTGTTAAGTAGAAGTATTTTGATAAGTGTATTGAAGTCTTTCAAAAGTGTATAAATACATATTAAAACACTACATGTATATACATTTTAACTGAGTCGTTAAGTCATCGTTAGTCGTTACATGTAAGTGTTGTTTTGAAACCTTTAAGTTAACGATCTCAATTAATGTTGTTAACCCATTGTTTATTATATCTAATGAGATGTTAAATTATTATATTATCATGATATTATGATATATTAATATATCTTAATATGATATATATACATTTAAATGTCGTTACAACGATAATCGTTACATATATGTCTCGTTTCGAAATCCTTAAGTTAGTAGTCTTGTTTATATGTATATAACTCATTGTTAATATACTTATGGAGATACTTACTTATCATAATCTCATGTTAACCATATGTATATCCATATATATATATATCGTCATGTCGTTTTTACAAGTTTTAACGTTCGTGAATTGCCGGTCAACTTGGGTGGTCAATTGTCTATATGAAACATATTTCAATTAATCAAGTCTTAACAAGTTTGATTGCTTAACATGTTGGAAACATTTAATCATGTAAATATCAATCTCAATTAATATATATAAACATGGAAAAGTTCCGGGTCATCACAGTACCTACCCGTTAAAAGAAATTTCGTCCCGAAATTTGATAGAGGTCGTCATGACTAACAGTAAGAATGTTATTATGACGAATGTAAGCTGATACATAGAGTTTTATCATCATCGAATAATATAGATAACCCAATTTGATTATGCGAAGATTATAAGTGAAGCTAGCAAAGAGTGGAATGAGTAAATATAGAAGCGTTTTAACTGATGACCTAGTCATGATTGATTTCCGGAATTTAAGGGATTTAAAGAAAATCTTCGTAATAAGATTTGGTTCTTCGGTAATTAAGGAGATTCAGATCTTCTTTGGTTAAACGCGATAATCTGCTTTGATTTTCTTTGTCGAATATTTTTCTATAAATCCACCCTCTCCACTTCCTTACAACTCACATCTCCTATTCTTCCTTCCTCAATTCATACTTTAAAGTATTCATTAATTATGCTCCATCCTATCCTGATCCTTGATATACTCCTAACGTTCATATCTGTCATTCTTCTTTTTAATCTGCCACCGGAAGAATCCATTTACTTCTATTATACTCTTGGGTTTATAGTGTTTCTAGTTCTCCCATGTCTTTACATTGCTATATGCATTGATATATACGGGTTGTAATTTCCGGGTTGTTGTTAGATTTTACACCCTCCCTTATATTTCGATGTCCCTGCTTCTGTCTTCTATAGTCATCGTCATACATAGTTAATGCTCCCTTCTATTTGTTGCGGTTTATACCCCAAATTTCTATTTTGTAGCTTTGTCCTTTCGTTTCTTCTTCTTGCGATTAAATAACTCTTGTAATGGTCCGGAATTCCCAACTATGGATTTCGGAATGAACATTGTTAATGTTCTAAGAAGGAATATGAAAGGGTACAATCTTGATTTGTCAAATTACCAGAATACCCTGGAAAAGACCGAATCATCAAGAAATATTTTCTTGATATATTTAGAGATTAGGTAGAATTTAAGAGTCGTGTAAATGACACATGATGACGGTATGTTCTGTGAGTCATCACGTCCATTAGAAACTCAGCATGAATTACTGTAATATAATGACGTTGATCAAGTGTCATTATATTATACTAACTCATGCATCAGTTCCCAACACTACTTCAAAAACATTCATATTCGAATTTTTCAGAATTAAAAACTAACACAGTTTCTTTTATGTTGCAGATATTACGGAGAGATAAATGATACTTGATAAGAATAGTTGTGAAAATATCTCCAAAGATATGGAGAATATGTATAATGGAAGATACGAAGATATCTTATAATATTTAAGATATGATGATGATGAAGAATATCTGTCTGTGAAAGTTTAGAATAAGAAGTAAGGTGTTTGCTAACGAGTTCAGCAGGCACTGAATCATTTGGATTCTTTGAAGGCAGATTCAGTCTCTGTGATTTGTCCACGGCTTCCTTCATACTTTGCTCAATCCATTTTTCAGTACCAAATCCTTTTTTTTTTTTTTTTTTTTGAGCTTTTCCAACTCACTATCTTTTATCATCAAACTCTTGGCCATTTAGACCATCTACCATTTTTATGTTTCCTCTGCATTTGATGCTATAATATCTGAATCACTGGTTATCAATCCAAGGTTGGTTCAGAAGAATCGTGTTTTTAGATGATTAAACGCTGGTGGTAATATGGTGGGATATGAAAAGTTTCCTAATAACAATGGCGAACGGGCAACTTATCTATCGATGTTATAATAAAACTAGTCTGGCTGTACAGTCGAAGCTGTCTTGCTGAAGCTGTGACAAAACTGGCTACTTGAAATGGAATTGTAAGGTTGTTTTTGCTAATAAATGATAAAGAATTGGATGCGGGTACGTGTCAAACTACGACCTTGGTTTCGAGAGCTTTTCAGGTAATGTGTGGTTGGATCATCATCTCGATTGTTCAATGTTTGAAGTGTCTTTCGAAATTTCGAAGGGTTTTAAATGCAGATTGTCATAGTCAATATCCAAATGATGGAATTGTCCTGACTCCCAAATGATTTTCATATTCATCTGAGTGTTACGATTAAAAGTGATGTTCTATCACAGTTTTGAATTCAAAGTATAGCTTTGAAAAATGTAAGGATCTAAGAATAATGATTTCGGTTGTATCTCGAGTTAAATTCTGAAATTCCCAAAATCAGAGCATGTAATTAGATTCGAATGAGTATGGTTGTTTTGATTTCTATAGAAGAATGCATATTGGTATAGTTGATGATTGTTGGATCCGAATTGAAGAACGTAACATATTAATTGTAATTTAATATATTTCTCGGGTATTACCTACCCGTTAAAAAATTTCACAATTAATATTTTGAACAAGAATTTTCATTTCAGCCTTTATGAAAATATATGTGAGTATATTTTCTTCAGATGTAATACAGATTTAATGAGTTTAAAATCATATTAAATTCATTTGATTTTCGGCTTGAATTAGAAATGAGTAATCTCTAAAACATTAGAAATTACACAATTTTGCGGAGTATCACTAATGTAATCAATACTTCAATATTTATTCTTATTGATATTTCCTTAGTGAAGAATGTTGATGCTTGTGGAATTCTTGCGAACTTCGCAAGGTACGATTGATGTGATATATAAAGTTTTCAGCGCATCAAAGATTAAAGTGTAAAATCAAACATGTTATTGAATAATACACTTGATTTATTATGAAATAAAATTCATTGAGTTGAAACACAGATTGTGGTTAACAATGATTGAATTGTTAACGAAGAATGTACATCATAGCATATTAGTAATATGAATTAACCGGATAGTTAAGTTCCATACATAATAGCTTAGTACGAAAAGATTTCTTATGGTTAAAAATTTTTATAAATGTATATATAGGATATACATATAAATTCTTCGGAGGAACTGAGGTAATACTTCATGACTCATTGATACAATATCCTCGTTATTAATTCGTAATGGTTTCCACAGTGATTCTTGAACTGACAGAATATGTGATGTCATAAGTGTTGTTGATTCTGACGATGCTGACGTTACTGACTATACTGGTGATGCTAACGGTGCTGTTGCTGCTGATGATACTTCCGGTAACTGCTAGCGATGCTTGTATAACAAGTCTAATCGCGCACCATTCTTGTTAGGGTTTTGATTCTTCCTTGAATCATTTTGGTTCACTCATCTGATTTAGGGTTAGGGTGGAAATAGATAATCTCTAAGACTTTAGAGATTACATAATCGCCGTAGAATGTTCTTCCGATGAAGTTATGAATCAATACTTCATCGTTTGTTGTTGTTAGTACTCCTTGGTATCTATGGTGCGTGTGATGTTGATATCCGAGATACAGATTATGATGTTGAGGCGTGTGATGCTGCTGATGTTTAGGGTATCGAGGTTTGCTATGTTGATGCTACTGGTGGTACTGATTATGCTGCTGGTGCTGCTGATGGTGTTTGTAATCCTTGCACCATAAGCTCTAAAGCTGTCACGCGAGCACGAAGTTCGTTAACTTCTGCTAGTATACCGGGATGATTGTCGGTTGGGACAAGCGGGTAAATAAAATTTAGAATTTGATATAATATATAATCGTGACGAGATACTCTGGAAATGAGAGAGAAAATGGTTTCACGAACAGGTTCGCCGGTAAGTGCTTCAGGTTCATCGCCAATAGGGCAATTTGGTGGATGGAAAGGATCACCTTCTTCTTGTCTCCAATAATTGAGGAGGCTACGAACCCATCCCCATTTCATCCAGAATAGATGATGACTGATTGGTTGATCCATTCCGGTCACACTATTTTCGGAGCTCGAATGGAAATCCATATCGACATAGCTGTCGAAATCTGAGGAGTTCGAACTAGATGCGGAATCCATCTCGTATGATCAGAGAAAGAGTTTTGGTATAAAATAGATTGTAGAATTTAGATTTGGTATTCCTCAATACATAATTTACATATGTATATATAATACCAAAATCCCATAGATTTCGGAGAATCTTTGAAAGATGTTAGTCAAAGTTCACAGTAATAAATACGCTAAGATATTAATTAGCAGATATGCTAAGATGTGAATTTCGTCTATACGCTGTTATGCAATAAATGCAGGAAAACGCGTCTAGACTTAAGAATGATAAGCAGGTAATTTCATACAGATGATAAGTAGATGATTTTCGACACAAAATGATAAGGAAAACTTTTGACATGCAGACACGGTCGAAGTCCAGACTCACTAATGCATCTTACCGACTTATCAGTTAGACACACTAATGCAGACCTGGTTCGCTAAGACCACCGCTCTGATACCAACTGAAATGTCCCGTTCTTATTGATTAAAAACGTTCCATATTAATTGATTTCGTTGCGAGGTTTTGACCTCTATATGAGACGTTTTTCAAAGACTGCATTCATTTTAAAACAAACCATAACCTTTATTTCATCAATAAAGGTTTAAAAAGTTTTATGTAGATTATCAAATAATGATAATCTAAAATATCCTGTTTACACACGACCATTACATAATGGTTTACAATACAAATATGTTACATCGAAATCAGTTTCTTGAATGCAGTTTTTACACAATATCATACAAACATGGACTCTAAATCTTGTCCTTATTTTAGTATGCAACAGCGGAAGCTCTTAGTATTCACCTGAGAATAAACATGCTTTAAACGTCAACAAAAATGTTGGTGAGTTATAGGTTTAACCTATATATATCAAATCGTAACAATAGACCACAAGATTTCATATTTCAATACACATCCCATACATAGAGATAAAAATCATTCATATGGTGAACACCTGGTAACCGACATTAACAAGATGCATATATAAGAATATCCCCATCATTCCGGGACACCCTTCGGATATGATATAAATTTCGAAGTACTAAAGCATCCGGTACTTTGGATGGGGTTTGTTAAGCCCAATAGATCTATCTTTAGGATTCGCGTCAATTAGGGTGTCTGTTCCCTAATTCTTAGATTACCAGACTTAATAAAAAGGGGCATATTCGATTTCGATAATTCAACCATAGAATGTAGTTTCACGTACTTGTGTCTATTTTGTAAATCATTTATAAAACCTGCATGTATTCTCATCCCAAAAATATTAGATTTTAAAAGTGGGACTATAACTCACTTTCATAGATTTTTACTTCATCGGGAAGTAAGACTTGGCCACTGGTTGATTCACGAACCTATAACAATATATACATATATATCAAAGTATGTTCAAAATATATTTACAACACTTTTAATATATTTTAATGTTTTAAGTTTATTAAGTCAGCTGTCCTCGTTAGTAACCTACAACTAGTTGTCCACAGTTAGATGTACAGAAATAAATCGATAAATATTATCTTGAATCAATCCACGACCCAGTGTATACATATCTCAGTATTGATCACAACTCAAACTATATATATTTTGAAATCAACCTCAACCCTGTATAGCTAACTCCAACATTCACATATAGAGTGTCTATGGTTGTTCCGAAATATATATAGATGTGTCGACATGATAGGTCGAAACATTGTATACGTGTCTATGGTATCTCAAAATTACATAATATACAATACAAGTTTATTAAGTTATGGTTGGAATAGATTTGTTACCAATTTTAACGTAGCTAAAATGAGAAAAATTATCCAATCTTGTTTTACCCATAACTTCTTCATTTTAAATCCGTTTTGAGTGAATCAAATTGCTATGGTTTCATATTGAACTCTATTTTATGAATCTAAACATAAAAAGTATAGGTTTATAGTCAGAAAAATAAGTTACAAGTCGTTTTTGTAAAGGTAGTCATTTCAGTCGAAAGAACGACGTCTAGATGACCATTTTAGAAAACATACTTCCACTTTGAGTTTAACCATAATTTTTGGATATAGTTGCATGTTCATAATAAAAATCATTTTCTTAGAATAACAACTTTTAAATCAAAGTTTATCATAGTTTTTAATTAACTAACCCAAAACAGCCCGCGGTGTTACTACGACGGCGTAAATCCGGTTTTACGGTGTTTTTCGTGTCTCCAGGTTTTAAATCATTAAGTTAGCATATCATATAGATATAGAACATGTGTTTAGTTGATTTTAAAAGTCAAGTTAGAAGGATTAACTTTTATTTGCGAACAAGTTTAGAATTAACTAAACTATGTTCTAGTGATTACAAGTTTAAACCTTCGAATAAGATAACTTTATATGTATGAATCGAATGATGTTATGAACATCATTACTACCTTAAGTTCCTTGGATAAACCTACTGGAAAAGAGAAAAGTGGATCTAGCTTCAATGGATCCTTGGATGGCTCGAAGTTTTTGAAGCAGAATCATGACACGAAAACAAGTTCAAGTAAGATCATCACTTGAAATAAGATTGTTATAGTTATAGAATTTGAACCAAAGTTTGAATATGATTATTACCTTGTATTAGAATGATAACCTACTGTAAGAAACAAAGATTTCTTGAGGTTGGATGATCACCTTACAAGATTGGAAGTGAGCTAGCAAACTTGAAAGTATTCTTGATTTTATGAAACTAGAACTTTTGGAATTTATGAAGAACACTTAGAACTTGAAGATAGAACTTGAGAGAGATCAATTAGATGAAGAAAATTGAAGAATAAAAGTGTTTGTAGGTGTTTTTGGTCGTTGGTGTATGGATTAGATATAAAGGATATGTAATTTTGTTTTCATGTAAATAAGTCATGAATGATTACTCATATTTTTGTAATTTTATGAGATATTTCATGCTAGTTGCCAAATGATGGTTCCCACATGTGTTAGGTGACTCACATGGGCTGCTAAGAGCTGATCATTGGAGTGTATATACCAATAGTACATACATCTAAAAGCTGTGTATTGTACGAGTACGAATACGGGTGCATACGAGTAGAATTGTTGATGAAACTGAACGAGGATGTAATTGTAAGCATTTTTGTTAAGTAGAAGTATTTTGATAAGTGTATTGAAGTCTTTCAAAAGTGTATAAATACATATTAAAACACTACATGTATATACATTTTAACTGAGTCGTTAAGTCATCGTTAGTCGTTACATGTAAGTGTTGTTTTGAAACCTTTAAGTTAACGATCTCAATTAATGTTGTTAACCCATTGTTTATTATATCTAATGAGATGTTAAATTATTATATTATCATGATATTATGATATATTAATATATCTTAATATGATATATATACATTTAAATGTCGTTACAACGATAATCGTTACATATATGTCTCGTTTCGAAATCCTTAAGTTAGTAGTCTTGTTTATATGTATATAACTCATTGTTAATATACTTATGGAGATACTTACTTATCATAATCTCATGTTAACCATATGTATATCCATATATATATATATATCGTCATGTCGTTTTTACAAGTTTTAACGTTCGTGAATTGCCGGTCAACTTGGGTGGTCAATTGTCTATATGAAACATATTTCAATTAATCAAGTCTTAACAAGTTTGATTGCTTAACATGTTGGAAACATTTAATCATGTAAATATCAATCTCAATTAATATATATAAACATGGAAAAGTTCCGGGTCATCACATTAGGTGACTCACATGGGCTGCTAAGAGCTGATCATTGGAGTGTATATATCAATAGTACATACATCTAAAAGCTGTGTATTGTACGAGTACGAATACGGGTGCATACGAGTAGAATTGTTGATGAAACTGAACGAGAATGTAATTGTAAGCATTTTTGTTAAGTAGAAGTATTTTGATAAGTGTATTGAAGTCTTTCAAAAGTGTATAAGTACATATTAAAACACTACATGTATATACATTTTAACTGAGTCGTTAAGTCATCGTTAGTCGTTACATGTAAGTGTTGTTTTGAAACCTTTAGGTTAACGATCTTGTTAAATGTTGTTAACCCAATGTTTATAATAACAAAAGAGATTTTAAATTATTATATTATCATGATATTATGATGTACGAATATCTCTTAATATGATATATATACATTAAATGTCGTTACAACGATAAACGTTACATATATGTCTCGTTTCAAAATCATTAAGTTAGTAGTCTTGTTTTTACATATGTAGTTCATTGTTAATATAATTAATGATATGTTTACTTATCATAATATCATGTTAACTATATATATAACCATATATATGTCATCATATAGTTTTTTTACAAGTTTTAACGTTCGTGAATCACCGGTCAACTTGGGTGGTCAATTGTCTATATGAAACCTATTTCAATTAATCAAGTCTTAACAAGTTTGATTGCTTAACATGTTGGAAACATTTAATCATGTAAACATCAATCTCAATTAATATATATAAACATGGAAAAGTTCGGGTCACTACAGCGATGAACCTGAAGCACTTACCGGCGAACCTGTTCGAGAAACCATTTCCTCTCTCATCTCTCCAGTATCTCGTCACGATTATATATTATCCCATATTTCGAATCTTATTCATTCGCTCGCTCCAATCACCAATCATCTCGGTGTATTAGCAGAAGTTAACGAACTTCGGGCTTGCGTGACGGCTTTGGAGAACATGGTGCGAAGGTTGCAAACACCAGCAGCAGCACCAGCAGCATAATCCGTACCACCATCATCAACGCCAACAGTACCCTTATCACCCCAACCACAACCGCGTCATAAACCTCAACATCACAATCTGTACCTCGGATATCAACATCACACGTCTCAATATCACCATCTGTATTTCGAGTATGATTTTCGTTCTACATATCATTCTATATCGATTATCTTCACTATACGTATCATTCTACATCATTTATTTTCGTTCGACATGACGATTATGTAATTTCTAAAGTTTTAGAGATTATGTAATCTAGTATTAACGATAAATCAAATGAGTTTAATATTTTATTGACTCATTAGATTCATGATTACATCCGAAGAAAATATATATGCAAGTATATTTTCATAAAGATTGTAATTAAAAATTCCTTCGTACAAACTATTAATGATGAAAATATTTTAACGGGTAGGTAGTACCCGAAGAATATTTAGACTTCACATTAAAAAGTTACACTGTATATTCTTCGAATCTTATTCAACGGTCATCTACTATCCTACCTACAACCACCGATATACGTATCCGTTCACCATCGAATAACCATTTCCATTCAAATTTCATATTTGGATTTTGACCTATCAGAATTCAACAAGTGGCATAATGAAGAAACATTGGACAAATTAAAAATTTGTTAGAAACAAACGGATTAACTAATTGAAATATTGTTAAGATTCCACGCTAACTGTTCCTAGCTAACTGTTCCCAGCTAACTGAATAACATTTAATTTATCGCAATTTACATTCTCGCAATTTTAATTTCTGTATTGTACATACTGTCGGGACACATGTACAACAATACGTCGGATTAATTCTGAGACAACACGTTGTATAATGGGTCATGATATATATTTATTTATTTTATGCACTTTAAATAACGGGATACGTATACAAGGTTTCGACTTATCATATTGACCCATATATATATATATATATTTCAGAACAACCGTAGACACTCTATATGTGAAGGTGGGAGATGGCTATACAGGGTCGGAGTTGATTCCAAAATATATATATACTTTGAGTTGTGATCGACACTGAGATCGGTACACGGGTCACGATACGTATTAAGTAATTCGAATATTATATATCTAAATTATATATGAATTTATTTGACTATTGGACTATTGGACTGCTAACTTTGGACAATTAAAATGAGTTAAAATGCTGTTTATAACATATGAAACTAAACAATTCTTCAAGTTTTCTACTTGATTCTATTTTAAACCTCATTTGTATCTTGATGACTACAACCCGCGTTCAAACCTATCATAATTCTTGAAAATACCTCGATCGAGAAGTTGAACCAGCTGCACCTCGTCTATGGAAGAAAGATTCATGCATACAGATATGCACCCGAAAAACTCTCGAAACCAAATTCATAGTTTAACACATACCGTGTTGAATTCTTTGCCATTTATTAGCAAAAACAATCCTACAATTCCTTTTCAAGAAGCTAATTTTGTCACAGCTTCACTTCGACTTCCCAGAAAGACTATTTTTATTAAAACCTCGATATTTATACCTTGTCCTTTAGCCATCGTTACCGAAGAACCTTTTATATTCTACGATATCATCATCAGATGTACCAGCAACTCGTTATCTCTTTGGCGAAATCCGAAATCAGTATTTTGAAAATCTCGTAGAAATTCTCCCAGTTATACCGAAAACGTCTATCCCTAAGAGTTACATATCTCGAATGTGAAGTTTCTGAAAAACACCCTGGACTATGAAGTAGTTCTTGAAATGCTGATAAAGCAGCAAAAACTGTAAACGACTTTAACGGTCAAAAGTTTGATGATACAGTACAGTGTACTGGTAAAGCTCCGAAAAAAAAAGAAGGTTGAAAACTGGAAAAAGGTTTGAGCAAAGTATGAAGGAGGCCGTGAAAAAAATCGTGAAAACTAAACTTGACTTCAAAGGATCCAAATGATTCCGTACCTGTTGAAATCATTAGCAAACACCTTACTTCTCATTCTAAACCTTCACAGATAAATCTTCCTCGTTATCCATCAATGATAGAAGATTTACGATATCATCGTGCCTTTCATTATAAATATTCTCAATATTTCTGAAGATATTTTCATAAGTATTCTTATCTAAGAATATTTATCTCTCCGTAATATCTGTGTTACAATATAAAAGAAACTGTGTTAGTCTCTAAATTCTAAAACCTTCGAGTTTAAAATAGGAATGTTCTGAAGCAGTGTTGGGAACTGATGCATGAATTAGTATAATATAATGGAACTTGATCAACTTCATTATATTACAGTAAGTCATGCTGAGTTTCTAATGGAATGTGATGATTCACAGTACCATCATCATGTGCCATGTTACACGGCTCTAACATTCTATCTAATCTCCAAACATATTAGGAACATATCATCTTGATAGTTCTATCTTTTCCAGGATATTCTGATAATCTGACAAATCAAAATCGTGCCATTACCATTTCTTTTCAAGAGCATTAGCTATGTTCATTCCGAAACTCATACCTACGAATTCTGGACCATTACTCGCTTGACTTGAAGTTGGGAAGAGAAAACGAAAGCATGAAGCTCCGAAAAATAATGAAGAATATAAAGCTCGATAATAACCCCGAAATTTCAAACCGTGTATATCAATGCATATAGCAATATAAAGACACGGGAGAATTAGAAACACTATGAGCACAAGAGTATAGTAGAAGTAAATAGATTCTTCTGGTGGTAGGTAGAAAAGAAGAATTACAGATACAAAAGTTAGAAGTATATTAAGAATCAGGATTTGGTGAAGCATATTGATGAATACTTTAAAGTATGAATCAAGGAGGAAAGAATAGAAGATGTGAGGTATGGAAGTAAGAAAGTAAAGGAGTTGGATTTATAGTAATATATCCGACAAAGAAATCGAAACAGATTATTGCATTAAATCAAAGAAGATCATAATTTCCTTATTCGCCGAAGAATCAAATCTTTTAGATTTCCAAGATTTTCTTTTAAATTCCTTAAATTCCGGAATTTCACTGTGACTATGTCAAAAGTTAAATTTCTATCTCAATCTCTTGTGACAGCTTCACTCGTACGCTTCACATAATCGAATTGTTTTATCACTATTACTAAATGGTGATAAAACTCTAGTTATCAATTCCTATTCGTCATAAAAACATTTTATTGTTAGTCATGACGATCTCGATCAAATTTCGGTGACGAAATTTTTTTTTACGGGTGGGTACTGTAACGACCCGGAAATTTCCGACCAAATTTAAACCTTAAACTTTATATGTTTCCGACACGATAAGCAAAATCTGTATTGTTGAGTCTAGAAAGTTTGAAATCTATATTCGGATAATCAATTACCCTTTTGACTATTTCCACGATTCACGAACCAATATTTGTAAATAGATATATATAATTATGTTTTCATTTGATTTGATCTTTAACCGTAATCTGAATCAAAACTTAAATTAATAATTGAATTACTGTGTTAGATTGGTTTAGTTATTGTACATGATTGATTCTTGTTTTTCTTTGCATGATTTTTCTCTACACGTTTCCAATCTTCCATTACCTCATGAATTATTAATATACATTTTAATATTAATATTAATATTATTAATATTATTATTATTATTATTGTTATTATTATTATTATTATTATTATTATTATTATTATTATTATTATTATTATTATTCTAATTATTATTATTATATTATTAAAGTTATAAGATTATTGTCAAAATGATTGAATATGATTTCTGTTTTTCCGTGATTTTGTGTCACCAATCAAGACAAAGCACCCACTGTTTTTAATTGATATTGATCTCTGTGTTTTCTGTTTTAAATCTCATTCACAACCATCTTCTATCTATATTTATATATACTTAGATATAAAGAACCAAATATACCACCTTCCCTCTCCTCCTTCTCTTCTTGATTCGGCATTCTCCACGATCCATCTTTGTGCTACAACCGAAACCCAAAACAATTTTCACTTGCTTCGTTAAGCTGCTGCCACTGGTCTCTCTTTATTTACAGCCGATTACCACCACTAGGAACTACAAACTACCATCCCACCAATTGCCTTCTTTCTTTTCGACAACCTATTTAAACATCACTTATCTCTTCTATTACCAAAAACCCAACACCATCTTCTACAACCACCATACTCCACTACTAGACCACGTCAACTACTATCAACACCCACTTGCAACTTCTATTGATCGAAGCATATTTTCCGGTTACCATCCTCTTTAAACCAACCAACATCTCCACCTTGTCCATCACCTTCATTCCCGTTCGAATCACCCCATAGCCCCACTAATCGAAACCCATTTAAAATCACCACCATCATTAACTTAAACCACCACCCTACCACTACCATAAGTCGACCCAATCCCAATCTCATAACCATCGTTGAGTTGTCTTTTGTCTGAGAGTGTTGTTCATTGTTTGTTTTCTTTTATTCGAACCATCCATCATCATCCGGTCACCACTACTCAGACCCTTTCGCCACCATTTACATCTGTTATGCTACAGTTACTAGAGTTGTTTTTCTGTTCGAGTACGATGATAACCAGACAACTTCCTATTTCGTGAACACTACAAAACCATCACGACTCGATGTAAATAACTGCTGCTAATAACTTTCGGTTTGAACTAGAACCGTACCCAAACAACCACCTACAATTCGCTACCGCTATATTTCTGTTCTTTTCGTGATCGCCAACCACTCTCTAATCAACCCATGATAGATAAGGTTATTTGTTCGAGACACTAACATACTGCCGTTATAAAGTTATATATGCAGTTTGTAAAAATGAGTGATAATATAAAACTGCTAACGTGTGGTATTTTCTTCCTCTTTCATATGATGGCCGACAATCACAACCCCACCTCAAATCATTTGATTATTCTTAATGATATGTAACTATTATTTTTCTTAATTGTGTTTCTGTGCGGGTATGACAAGAAAGAAACGAA
The DNA here is from genome assembly GCF_046630445.1 of Rutidosis leptorrhynchoides. Classification (NCBI taxonomy): domain Eukaryota; kingdom Viridiplantae; phylum Streptophyta; class Magnoliopsida; order Asterales; family Asteraceae; genus Rutidosis; species Rutidosis leptorrhynchoides. Next base: position 317,258,023 of record NC_092333.1, on the reverse strand, counting down.
CCCCACAAGTCCCTGTTCGATTTACATAAAAACATATATGTTTGGATTTGTGTAACTTGGACTTAGGAAAAGTATTGATGGGCCGAGGTCTAGATTCTTCAAGTTGGGCTGTTTTTGGGCTGTGATCCTGTACGAGGTCCAGATTCGGTTTTATGGGAGCCGAAAAAGAAAATGATAGGATTGATGATGATGATAAACCGTAACATATATATTAAATAAATAATCGAGTATAGTAAAACAGAAATGAGCGAGCAGAACAGTTGGTTGGGGGAGTGAATGTTGAACGAGAGGTCTTGGGTTCAAGCCTGAGCAGAGGCGTTTATTTTTTTAGGCTTGAACATTAAGGTAGCCTCTCTAACAATTTTATTATTATTATTATTATTATTATTATCATTTTTATTATTATTATTATTATTAGTATTAAAAACTATCATTTTTGTTTATTATTAAAAATAAATACTAGACATGTAAACATATATTAAACATAATTTTTGATACATATAATAAATTATTAATATAATACTAATTTATATATGTATATATATATATTGATATAACTATAAACACTAATTATTTTTATATATACAGAATAAATATAGATAATATGTAAGTTAAGATATAATAAATAAAATATATATATTCTAATTGCGATCTGAGTATAAATTTTATATAACTACAACACTAAATATATATAAATAATATATAGGTGAAATTATTTGAGTACAATTATATGTGTTAATATATATACTTGATATAGGTTCGTGAATCCGAGGCCAACCCAACAATTGTTCAATGATGTTATATGTATTTTTACTACAAAATACATTAGGTGAGTATATAGTCCTTTTTTAAACTCTAAATATTTTGGGTTGAGAATACATGCGCTATTTTTATAAATGATTTACGTTATGGACACAAGTGATCAAAAATATAAATTCTACATTGAGTTGTACCATGGCATATCTCTTTATACTTGGTAGCTAGTATTTACGTGAGGAGCATAAACGCGAATCCTGTTGATAGATCTATCGGGCCTGACAACCCCAACCGGGCTGAACGACCAGCATTTAACGGTCGCACAGTACTTCGTTTCGTTACTACACTTGGTACGGTGTAGGGTTTATTTAAGAGTATGCTGCTGTGATTTAAATGTTAAGTATGGTTACCAAGTGCTCAACGTCTTTTCTATACACGAGGAGTGTATTATGTATAAACTTTAAATCTTGTGGTCCATAGTTATAACGCTGCTAGCATCAAACCTATATATCTCACCAACTTTATGTTGACATTTTTAAGCATGTTATTCTCAGGTACGAATTAAGTCTTCCGTTGTGCATTAGCTCATACTGTAGTGACCCGAACTTTTCCATGTTTATATATATTAATTGAGATTGATATTTACATGATTAAATGTTTCCAACATGTTAAGCAATCAAACTTGTTAAGACTTGATTAATTGAAATATGTTTCATATAGACAATTGACCACCCAAGTTGACCAGTGATTCACGAACGTTAAAACTTGTAAAAACTATATGATGACATATATATGGATATATATATAGTTAACATTATACTATGATAAGTAAACATATCATTAAGTATATTAACAATGAACTACATATGTAAAAACAAGACTACTAACTTAATGATTTTTAAACGAGACATATATGTAACGATTATCATTGTAAAGACATTTAATGTATATATATCATATTAAGAGATATTCATACATGATAATATCATGAAAATATAATAATTTAAAATCTCATTTGATATTATAAACATTGGGTTAACAACATTTAACAAGATCGTTAACCTAAAGGTTTCAAAACAACACTTACATGTAACGACTAACGATGACTTAACGACTCAGTGAAAATGTATATACATGTAGTGTTTTAATATGTATTTATACACTTTTGAAAGACTTCAATAGACTTATCAAAATACTTCTACTTAACAAAAATGATTACAATTACATCCTCGTTCAGTTTCATCAACAATTCTACTCGTATGCACCCGTATTCGTACTCGTACAATACACAGCTTTTAGATGTATGTACTATTGGTATATACACTCCAATGATCAGCTCTTAGCAGCCCATGTGAGTCACCTAACACATGTGGGAACCATCATTTGGCAACTAGCATGAAATATCTCATAAAATTACAAAAATATGAGTAATCATTCATGACTTATTTACATGAAAACAAAATTACATATCCTTTATATCTAATCCATACACCAATGACCAAAAACACCTACAAACACTTTCATTCTTCAATTTTCTTCATCTAATTGATCTCTCTCAAGTTCTATCTTCAAGTTCTAAATGTTCTTCATAAATTCTACAAGTTCTAGTTACATAAAATCAAGAATACTTTCAAGTTTGCTAGCTCACTTCCAATCTTGTAAGGTGATCATCCAACCTCAAGAAATCTTTGTTTCTTACAGTAGGTTATCATTCTAATACAAGGTAAAAATCATATTCAAACTTTGGTTCAATTTCTATAACTATAACAATCTTATTTCAAGTGATGATCTTACTTGAACTTGTTTTCGTGTCATGATTCTGCTTCAAGAACTTCGAGCCATCCAAGGATTCGTTGAAGCTAGATCCATTTTTCTCTTTTCCAGTAGGTTTATCCAAGGAACTTAAGGTATTAATGATGTTCATAACATCATTCATGAAATGTCCCGTTCTTATTGATTAAAAACGTTCCATATTAATTGATTTCGTTGCGAGGTTTTGACCTCTATATGAGACGTTTTTCAAAGACTGCATTCATTTTTAAAACAAACCATAACCTTTATTTCATAAATAAAGGTTTAAAAAGCTTTACGTAGATTATCAAATAATGATAATCTAAAATATCCTGTTTACACACGACCATTATATAATGGTTTACAATGCAAATATGTTACATCGAAATCAGTTTCTTAAATGCAGTTTTTACACAATATCATACAAACATGGACTCCAAATCTTGTCCTTATTTTAGTATGCAACAGCGGAAGCTCTTAATATTCACCTGAGAATAAACATGCTTTAAACGTCAACAAAAATGTTGGTGAGTTATAGGTTTAACCTATATATATCAAATCGTAACAATAGACCACAAGATTTCGTATTTCAATACACATCCCATACATAGAGATAAAAATCATTCATATGGTGAACACCTGGTAACCGACATTAACAAGATGCATATATAAGAATATCCCCATCATTCCGGGACACCCTTCGGATATGATATAAATTTCGAAGTACTAAAGCATCCGGTACTTTGGATGGGGTTTGTTAGGCCCAATAGATCTATCTTTAGGATTCGCGTCAATTAGGGTGTCTGTTCCCTAATTCATAGATTACCAGACTTAATAAAAAGGGGCATATTCGATTTCGATAATTCAACCATAGAATGTAGTTTCACGTACTTGTGTCTATTTTGTAAATCATTTATAAAACCTGCATGTATTCTCATCCCAAAAATATTAGATTTTAAAAGTGGGACTATAACTCACTTTCACAGATTTTTACTTCGTCGGGAAGTAAGACTTGGCCACTGGTTGATTCACGAACCTATAACAATATATACATATATATCAAAGTATGTTCAAAATATATTTACAACACTTTTAATATATTTTGATGTTTTAAGTTTATTAAGTCAGCTGTCCTCGTTAGTAACCTACAACTAGTTGTCCACAGTTAGATGTACAGAAATAAATTGATAAATATTATCTTGAATCAATCCACGACCCAGTGTATACGTATCTCAGTATTGATCACAACTCAAACTATATATATTTTGGAATCAACCTCAACCCTGTATAGCTAACTCCAACATTCACATATAGAGTGTCTATGGTTGTTCCGAAATATATATAGATGTGTCGACATGATAGGTCGAAACATTGTATACGTGTCTATGGTATCTCAAGATTACATAACATACAATACAAGTTGATTAAGTTATGGTTGGAATAGATTTGTTACCAATTTTCACGTAGCTAAAATGAGAAAAATTATCCAATCTTGTTTTACCCATAACTTCTTCATTTTAAATCCGTTTTGAGTGAATCAAATTGCTATGGTTTCATATTGAACTCTATTTTATGAATCTAAACAGAAAAAGTATAGGTTTATAGTCGGAAAAATAAGTTACAAGTCGTTTTTGTAAAGGTAGTCATTTCAGTCGAAAGAACGACGTCTAGATGACCATTTTAGAAAACATACTTCCACTTTGAGTTTAACCATAATTTTTGGATATAGTTTCATGTTCATAATAAAAATCATTTTCTCAGAATAACAACTTTTAAATCAAAGTTTATCATAGTTTTTAATTAACTAACCCAAAACAGCCCGCGGTGTTACTACGACGGCGTAAATCCGGTTTTACGGTGTTTTTCGTGTTTCCAGGTTTTAAATCATTAAGTTAGCATATCATATAGATATAGAACATGTGTTTAGTTGATTTTAAAAGTCAAGTTAGAAGGATTAACTTTTGTTTGCGAACAAGTTTAGAATTAACTAAACTATGTTCTAGTGATTACAAGTTTAAACCTTCGAATAAGATAGCTTTATATGTATGAATCGAATGATGTTATGAACATCATTACTACCTTAAGTTCCTTGGATAAACCTACTGGAAAAGAGAAAAATGGATCTAGCTTCAATGGATCCTTGGATGGCTCGAAGTTCTTGAAGCAGAATCATGACACGAAAACAAGTTCAAGTAAGATCATCACTTGAAATAAGATTGTTATAGTTATAGCAATTGAACCAAAGTTTGAATATGATTATTACCTTGTATTAGAATGATAACCTACTGTAAGAAACAAAGATTTCTTGAGGTTGGATGATCACCTTACAAGATTGGAAGTGAGCTAGCAAACTTGAAAGTATTCTTGATTTTATGAAACTAGAACTTTTAGAATTTATGAAGAACACTTAGAACTTGAAGATAGAACTTGAGAGAGATCAATTAGATGAAGAAAATTGAAGAATGAAAGTGTTTGTAGGTGTTTTTGGTCGTTGGTGTATGGATTAGATATAAAGGATATGTTATTTTGTTTTCATGTAAATAAGTCATGAATGATCACTCATATTTTTGTAATTTTATGAGATATTTCATGCTAGTTGCCAAATGATGGTTCCCACATGTGTTAGGTGACTCACATGGGCTGCTAAGAGCTGATCATTGGAGTGTATATACCAATAGTACATACATCTAAAAGCTGTGTATTGTACGAGTACGAATACGAGTGCATACGAGTAGAATTGTTGATGAAACTGAACGAGGATCTAATTGTAAGCATTTTTGTTAAGTAGAAGTATTTTGATAAGTGTCTTGAAGTCTTTCAAAAGTGTATGAATACATATTAAAACACTACATGTATATACATTTTAACTGAGTCGTTAAGTCATCGTTAGTCGTTACATGTAAATGTTGTTTTGAAACCTTTAGGTTAACGATCTTGTTAAATGTTGTTAACCCAATGTTTATAATATCAAAAGAGATTTTAAATTATTATATTATCATGATATTATGATGTACGAATATCTCTTAATATGATATATATACATTAAATGTCATTACAACGATAAACGTTACATATATGTCTCGTTTCAAAATCATTAAGTTAGTAGTCTTGTTTTTACATATGTAGTTCATTGTTAATATAATTAATGATATGTTTACTTATCATAATATCATGTTAACTATATATATAACCATATATATGTCATCATATATTTTTTTACAAGTTTTAACGTTCGTGAATCACCGGTCAACTTGGGTGGTCAATTGTCTATATGAAACATATTTCAATTAATCAAGTCTTAACAAGTTTGATTGCTTAACATGTTGGAAACATTTAATCATGTAAATATCAATCTCAATTAATATATATAAACATGGAAAAGTTCGGGTCACTACAGTACCTACCCGTTAAATAAATTTCGTCCCGAAATTTTAAGCTGTTGAAGGTGTTGACGAATCTTCTGGAAATAGATGCGGGTATTTCTTCTTCATCTGATCTTCACGCTCCTAGGTGAACTCGGGTCCTCTACGAGCATTCCATCGAACCTTAACAATTGGTATCTTGTTTTGCTTAAGTCTTTTAACCTCACGATCCATTATTTCGACGGGTTCTTCGATGAATTGAAGTTTTTCGTTGATTTGGATTTCATCTAACGGAATAGTGAGATCTTCTTTAGCAAAACATTTCTTCAAATTCGAAATGTGGAAAGTGTTATGTACAGCCGCGAGTTGTTGAGGTAACTCTAGTCGGTAAGCTACTGGTCCGACACGATCAATAATCTTGAATGGTCCAATATACCTTGGATTTAATTTCCCTCGTTTACCAAATCGAACAACGCCTTTCCAAGGTGCAACTTTAAGCATGACCATCTCTCCAATTTCAAATTCTATATCTTTTCTTTTAATGTCAGCGTAGCTCTTTTGTCGACTTTGGGCGGTTTTCAACCGTTGTTGAATTTGGATGATCTTCTCGGTAGTTTCTTGTATAATCTCCGGACCCGTAATCTGTCTATCCCCCACTTCACTCCAACAAATCGGAGACCTGCACTTTCTACCATAAAGTGCTTCAAACGGCGCCATCTCAATGTTTGAATGGTAGCTGTTGTTGTAGGAAAATTCTGCTAATGGTAGATGTCGATCCCAACTGTTTCCGAAATCAATAACACATGCTCGTAGCATGTCTTCAAGCGTTTGTATCGTCCTTTCGCTCTGCCCATCAGTTTGTGGATGATAGGCAGTACTCATGTCTAGACGAGTTCCTAATGCTTGCTGTAATGTCTGCCAGAATCTTGAAATAAATCTGCCATCCCTATCAGAGATAATAGAGATTGGTATTCCATGTCTGGAGATGACTTCCTTCAAATACAGTCGTGCTAACTTCTCCATCTTGTCATCTTTTCTTATTGGCAGGAAGTGTGCTGATTTGGTGAGACGATCAACTATTACCCAAATAGTATCAAAACCACTTGCAGTCCTTGGCAATTTAGTGATGAAATCCATGGTAATGTTTTCCCATTTCCATTCCGGGATTTCGGGTTGTTGAAGTAGACCTGATGGTTTCTGATGCTCAGCTTTGACCTTAGAACACGTCAAACATTCTCCTACGTATTTAGCAACATCGGCTTTCATACCCGGCCACCAAAAATGTTTCTTGAGATCCTTGTACATCTTCCCCGTTCCAGGATGTATTGAGTATCTGGTTTTATGAGCTTCTCTAAGTACCATTTCTCTCATATCTCCAAATTTTGGTACCCAAATCCTTTCAGCCCTATACGGGTTCCGTCTTCCCGAATATTAAGATACTTCTCCGATCCTTTGGGTATTTCATCCTCTAAATTTCCCTTTTTTAAAACTCCTTGTTGCGCCTCCTTTATTTGAGTAGTAAGGTTAGTGTGAATCATTATATTCATAGATTTTACTCGAATGGGTTCTCTGTCCTTTCTGCTCAAGGCGTCGGCTACCACATTTGCCTTCCCCGGGTGGTAATGAATCTCAAAGTCGTAATCATTCAACAATTCAATCCACCTACGCTGCCTCATATTCAGTTGTTTCTGATTAAATATGTGTTGAAGACTTTTGTGGTCGGTATATATAATACTTTTGACCCCATATAAGTAGTGCCTCCAAGTCCTTAATGCAAAAACAACCGCTCCTAATTCCAAATCATGCGTCGTATAATTTTGTTCGTGAATCTTCAATTGTCTAGACGCATAAGCAATCACCTTCGTCCGTTGCATTAATACACAACCGAGACCTTGCTTTGATGCGTCACAATAAATCACAAAATCATCATTCCCTTCAGGCAATGACAATATAGGTGCCGTAGTTAGCTTTTTCTTCAATAATTGAAATGCCTTCTCTTGTTCATCCTTCCATTCAAATTTCTTCCCTTTATGCGTTAATGCAGTCAAGGGTTTTGCTATTTTGGAGAAATCTTGAATGAATCTTCTGTCGTAACCAGCCAATCCTAAAAATTGACGTATATGCTTCGGAGTTTTTGGGGTTTCCCACTTTTCAACGGTTTCGATCTTTGCCGGATCCACCTTAATACCTTCTTTGTTCACTATGTGACCGAGGAATTGAACTTCTTCCAACCAAAATGCACACTTTGAAAACTTAGCGTACAATTCTTCCTTCCTCAATACTTCTAACACCTTTCTCAAATGTTCACCGTGTTCTTGGTCATTCTTTGAGTAAATAAGTATGTCATCAATGAAAACAATGACAAACTTGTCAAGGTATGGTCCACACACTCGGTTCATAAGGTCCATGAACACAGCTGGTGCATTAGTTAAAATAAACGGCATGACCATAAACTCGTAATGACCGTAACGTGTTCTGAAAGCAGTCTTTGGAATATCATCTTCTTTCACCCACATTTGATGATACCCGGAACGTAAGTCAATCTTTGAATAAACAGACGAGCCTTGTAGTTGATCAAATAAGTCGTCGATTCTCGATAGTGGGTAGCCGTTCTTAATGGTAAGTTTGTTCAACTCTCGGTAGTCGATACACAACCTGAATGTACCATCTTTCTTCTTGACAAACAAAACAGGAGCTCCCCACGGTGATGTGCTTGGTCGAATGAAACCACGCTCTAAAAGTTCTTGTAATTGGCTTTGCAGTTCTTTCATCTCGCTGGGTGCGAGTCTGTAAGGAGCACGAGCTATTGGTGCAGCTCCTGGTACAAGATCTATTTGAAATTCAACGGATCGATGTGGGGGTAATCCCGGTAATTCTTTCGGAAATACATCGAGAAATTCTTTTGCGACGGGAACATCATTGATGCTCTTTTCTTCAGTTTATACTTTCTCGACGTATGCTAGAACAGCATAGCAACCTTTTCTTATTAGTTTTTGTGCCTTCAAATTACTAATAAGATGTAGCTTCGTGTTGCCCTTTTCTCCGTACACCATTAAGGGTTTTCCTTTTTCTCGTATAATGCGAATTGCATTTTTGTAACAAACGATCTCCGCTTTCACTTCTTTCAACCAGTCCATACCGATTATCACATCAAAACTCCCTAACTCTACTGGTATCAAATCAATCTTAAATGTTTCGCTAACCAGTTTAATTTCTCGATTCCGACATATATTATCTGCTGAAATTAATTTACCATTTGCTAATTCGAGTAAAAATTTACTATCCAAAGGCGTCAATGGACAACTTAATTTAGCACAAAAATCTCTACTCATATAGCTTCTATCCGCACCCGAATCAAATAAAACGTAAGCAGATTTATTGTCAATAAGAAACGTACCCGTAACAAGCTCCGGGTCTTCCTGTGCCTCTGCCGCATTAATATTGAAAACTCTTCCACGGCCTTGTCCATTCGTGTTCTCCTGGTTCGGGCAATTTCTAATAATGTGGCCCGGTTTTCCACATTTATAACAAACTACATTGGCATAACTTGCTCCGACACTACTTGCTCCGCCATTACTCGTTCCGACACCATTTGTTCCTTTCGTTCTATTAACCCCTGGTCCGTAGACCTCACACTTCGCCGCGCTATGACCATTTCTTTTACACTTGTTGCAAAATTTGGTGCAGAACCCCGAGTGATTCTTTTCACACCTTTGGCATAGCTGCTTCTGATTGTTGTTGTTGTTGTGGTTATTATTGTTGTTGGGATGATTGTTGTAGTTGCTGTTGTTGTTGTTGTTGTTGTTGTTGTTGTTGGGCCGTTTGTTGTAGTTGCGATTGATGTTGCGATTGTTGGGATAATTGTTGCGATTAATGTTGTAATTGCTGTTGTTGTTGTATTGGTGATTCTTATCACCGTTTTCCTCCCACTTTCTTTTGACTTGCTTCACATTGGCCTCTTCAGCAGTCTGTTCTTTAATTCTTTCTTCAATTTGGTTCACGAGTTTGTGAGCCATTCTACATGCCTGTTGTATGGAGGCGGGCTCGTGTGAACTTATATCTTCTTGGATTCTTTCCGGTAATCCTTTCACAAACGCGTCGATCTTCTCTTCCTCATCTTCGAATGCTCCCGGACACAATAGGCACAATTCTGTGAATCGTCTTTCGTACGTGGTAATATCAATCCTTGGGTTCGTAACCCTCTAAGTTCTGTCTTGAGCTTATTGACCTCGGTTCTGGGACGGTACTTCTCGTTCATCAAGTGCTTGAATGCTGACCACGGTAGTGCGTACGCATCGTCTTGTCCCACTTGCTCTAGATAGGTATTCCACCATGTTAACGCAGAACCTGTGAAGGTATGCGTAGCGTACTTTACTTTGTCCTCTTCAGTACACTTACTTATGGCAAACACCGATTCGACCTTCTCGGTCCACCGTTTCAATCCGATCGGTCCTTCGGTTCCATCAAATTCCAAAGGTTTGCAGGCAGTGAATTCTTTGTAGGTGTATCCTACACGATTTCCTGTACTGCTAGATCCAAGTTTATTGTTGGTATGTAGCGCAGCCTGTACTGCGGCTATGTTTGAAGCTAGAAAAGTACGGAATTCCTCTTAATTCATATTCACGGTGTGTCGAGTAGTCGGTGCCATTTCCTTCAAAATAGTTAAATGGAACAAGTTAATCATACAGAATATTAAGAGTAGTTAATAGTATTTCGTAGCATAATATGAACTCATTTATAAAAGCTTTTTCTTCATATTAGCGTTTTATAAGTTTAAATTCGGGTAGTACCTACCCGTTAAGTTCATACTTAGTAGCTAATATACAATTCAACTACTACAATTCTATATGAAAAACTAATTATAATAATATTTCGCGTTCAAACTTTTTTACAATATTTTACAAACTTACAATACCGCTTATTTTACATAAAGCATGAAATATAGCACACAATAACTTTGATACAAGATAGTTGTGAAGATAATTCTAGCTAGTACACAAGTCGTTCAGCAAAGGCAATAAAGACACGTAATTCATACGTCCAGAAACAAGTCATGCATTCTGGTTTTACTAGGACTACTTCCCATCCTTGGTCTTGTGCAACATAACCTTTATGGCCGTTGATAAGACAGTGTGTTGTAACGTCGTCAAAGGGACGAGGGATACGTAATGTCCAACAGTCCCGTAATAATCTAAAAACCTCATCAATCATGTCTACCCGAGGAATTCTGGCCGACTCTAGACAAGATTTCATCAATCATGTCTCCGGGTAGGTCTCTTAAAATATTGGGTTGTCTATCCATTTTGTATTTTTAAACTGTAAAATAGACAAGAGTTAGATTCATAAAAAAAAATACTTATTAATACAAGTAATTTTTACATATATCATAAAGCATAAGCACACTATATTACATATATTACACCACACGAATACAACTATCTTATTCTGACTAGCTCATTTCTTCTTCTTCGGTTTTGGTTCGTTTTGCCAAGTTTCTAGGGATATATGATGTTCCCCTAATACGAGCTGTCGTTTTCCACAACGGTTTAGAAAAACCTGGTAGTTTAGAAGTTCCCGGGTCATTGTTACAACTTAAGGGCTTCGGGGGTTGATGATACATATAAAGTTCATCGGGGTTGGAATTAGATTTCTCTATTTTTATGCCCTTTCCCTTATTATTTTCTTTTGCCTTTTTAAATTCAGTTGGGGTAATTTCTATAACATCATCGGAATTCTCGTCGGAATCCGATTCATCGGAGAATTGGTAATCCTCCCAATATTTTGCTTCCTTGGCGGAAACACCATTGACCATAATTAACCTTGGTCGGTTGGTTGAGGATTTTCTTTTACTTAACCGTTTTATTATTTCCCCCACCGGTTCTATTTCTTCATCCGGTTCCGATTCTTCTTCCGGTTCCGATTCTTCTTCCGGTTCTGACTCTTCTTCCGGTTCCTCTTCGGGAACTTGTGAATCAGTCCACGAATCATTCCAATTTACATTTGACTCTTCATTATTATTAGGTGAGTCAATGGGACTTGTTCTAGAGGTAGACATCTATCACATAATATCAAACGCGTTAAGAGATTAATATATCACATAATATTCACATGTTAAAAATATATAGTTTCCAACAAAATTTGTTAAGCAATCATTTTTCAAGTAAACACGGTCGAAGTCCCGACTCACTAATGCATCCTAACAAACTCAATAAGACACACTAATGCAAAATTCTGGTTCTCTAAGACCAACGCTCTGATACCAACTGAAATGTCCCGTTCTTATTGATTAAAAACGTTCCATATTAATTGATTTCGTTGCGAGGTTTTGACCTCTATATGAGACGTTTTTCAAAGACTGCATTCATTTTTAAAACAAACCATAACCTTTATTTCATAAATAAAGGTTTAAAAAGCTTTACGTAGATTATCAAATAATGATAATCTAAAATATCCTGTTTACACACGATCATTATATAATGGTTTACAATGCAAATATGTTACATCGAAATCAGTTTCTTGAATGCAGTTTTTACACAATATCATACAAACATGGACTCCAAATCTTGTCTTTATTTTAGTATGCAACAGCGGAAGCTCTTAATATTCACCTGAGAATAAAAATGCTTTAAACGTCAACAAAAATGTTGGTGAGTTATAGGTTTAACCTATATATATCAAATCGTAACAATAGACCACAAGATTTCATATTTCAATACACATCCCATACATAGAGATAAAAATCATTCATATGGTGAACACCTGGTAACCGACATTAACAAGATGCATATATAAGAATATCCCCATCATTCCGGGACACCCTTCGGATATGATATAAATTTTGAAGTACTAAAGCATCCGGTACTTTGGATGGGGTTTGTTAGGCCCAATAGATCTATCTTTAGGATTCGCGTCAATTAGGGTGTCTGTTCCCTAATTCATAGATTACCAGACTTAATAAAAAGGGGCATATTCGATTTCGATAATTCAACCATAGAATGTAGTTTCACGTACTTGTGTCTATTTTGTAAATCATTTATAAAACCTGCATGTATTCTCATCCCAAAAATATTAGATTTTAAAAGTGGGACTATAACTCACTTTCACAGATTTTTACTTCGTCGGGAAGTAAGACTTGGCCACTGGTTGATTCACGAACCTATAACAATATATACATATATATCAAAGTATGTTCAAAATATATTTACAACACTTTTAATATATTTTGATGTTTTAAGTTTATTAAGTCAGCTGTCCTCGTTAGTAACCTACAACTAGTTGTCCACAGTTAGATGTACAGAAATAAATTGATAAATATTATCTTGAATCAATCCACGACCCAGTGTATACGTATCTCAGTATTGATCACAACTCAAACTATATATATTTTGGAATCAACCTCAACCCTGTATAGCTAACTCCAACATTCACATATAGAGTGTCTATGGTTGTTCTGAAATATATATAGATGTGTCGACATGATAGGTCGAAACATTGTATACGTGTCTATGGTATCTCAAGATTACATAACATACAATACAAGTTGATTAAGTTATGGTTGGAATAGATTTGTTACCAATTTTCACGTAGCTAAAATGAGAAAAATTATCCAATCTTGTTTTACCCATAACTTCTTCATTTTAAATCCGTTTTGAGTGAATCAAATTGCTATGGTTTCATATTGAACTCTATTTTATGAATCTAAACAGAAAAAGTATAGGTTTATAGTCGGAAAAATAAGTAAAGGTAGTCATTTCAGTCGAAAGAACGACGTCTAGATGACCATTTTAGAAAACATACTTCCACTTTGAGTTTAACCATAATTTTTGGATATAGTTTCATGTTCATAATAAAAATCATTTTCTCAGAATAACAACTTTTAAATCAAAGTTTATCATAGTTTTTAATTAACTAACCCAAAACAGCCCGCGGTGTTACTACGACGGCGTAAATCCGGTTTTACGGTGTTTTTCGTGTTTCCAGGTTTTAAATCATTAAGTTAGCATATCGTATAGATATAGAACATGTGTTTAGTTGATTTTAAAAGTCAAGTTAGAAGGATTAACTTTTGTTTGCGAACAAGTTTAGAATTAACTAAACTATGTTCTAGTGATTACAAGTTTAAACCTTCGAATAAGATAGCTTTATATGTATGAATCGAATGATGTTATGAACATCATTACTACCTTAAGTTCCTTGGATAAACCTAATGGAAAAGAGAAAAATGGATCTAGCTTCAATGGATCCTTGGATGGCTCGAAGTTCTTGAAGCAGAATCATGACACGAAAACAAGTTCAAGTAAGATCATCACTTGAAATAAGATTGTTATAGTTATAGCAATTGAACCAAAGTTTGAATATGATTATTACCTTGTATTAGAATGATAACCTACTGTAAGAAACAAAGATTTCTTGAGGTTGGATGATCACCTTACAAGATTGGAAGTGAGCTAGCAAACTTGAAAGTATTCTTGATTTTATGAAACTAGAACTTTTAGAATTTATGAAGAACACTTAGAACTTGAAGATAGAACTTGAGAGAGATCAATTAGATGAAGAAAATTGAAGAATGAAAGTGTTTGTAGGTGTTTTTGGTCGTTGGTGTATGGATTAGATATAAAGGATATGTTATTTTGTTTTCATGTAAATAAGTCATGAATGATTACTCATATTTTTGTAATTTTATGAGATATTTCATGCTAGTTGCCAAATGATGGTTCCCACATGTGTTAGGTGACTCACATGGGCTGCTAAGAGCTGATCATTGGAGTGTATATACCAATAGTACATACATCTAAAAGCTGTGTATTGTACGAGTACGAATACGGGTGCATAAGAGTAGAATTGTTGATGAAACTGAACGAGGATCTAATTGTAAGCATTTTTGTTAAGTAGAAGTATTTTGATAAGTGTCTTGAAGTCTTTCAAAAGTGTATGAATACATATTAAAACACTACATGTATATACATTTTAACTGAGTCGTTAAGTCATCGTTAGTCGTTACATGTAAATGTTGTTTTGAAACCTTTAGGTTAACGATCTTGTTAAATGTTGTTAACCCAATGTTTATAATATCAAAAGAGATTTTAAATTATTATATTATCATGATATTATGATGTACGAATATCTCTTAATATGATATATATACATTAAATGTCATTACAACGATAAACGTTACATATATGTCTCGTTTCAAAATCATTAAGTTAGTAGTCTTGTTTTTACATATGTAGTTCATTGTTAATATAATTAATGATATGTTTACTTATCATAATATCATGTTAACTATATATATAACTGAAGGTATTTCGTATGCCCGAGAGACATATTTAATTAATGTGGCTAATATATTATGATCCAAGTCGGGTCATACCCAATAACAAACTTACCGACACCTTATTCGTCTTTGATTTTAACGATTGGTTCATTGATCAAATACGCGACACTTGAACTTCAAGAAAAATGGTTTTCTGAAATATTACTTGATGTGTATATATATATATAAATTATGGATTAATTTATATATATAACAAGAGTTTAAATTATTTATAGGTAAATAAATTGATTTTGTTATGATACATTTTATAAAGTTTGGTTTTATAAAAATATAAATGTACATAACAAATATATATATGGAAGTATTATAAAAGTTTTATAAAATTTAATCCTCCCATTTTATAAAACTTAATTAATAATACTTGAATGGAAGTGGCATTGGGACTCTTGTACACATGCTAAGATCCCTTTTCTTGGTCAATTACAAGGGCCATACTTCTATAACATGCAAGACTTGAATTATTCCAAGATACTCTTGCATATACACATCAAAAGTAATCAAAAAAAAACTGCATTCTTCTTCTCCAATTCTGCTGAAAAAAAACGTGGGGTATTAGGGAGAAAAAGGGGTTCTTAATTTGGTTTTTGGAAGCTAAATTCAAGTGTCAATAAATCCTAACCAAAGTACAAGGTGTTGGTGATAAGCTTGGGGTATAACAACTTGAGGTTTCATCCATTTGAAGCTCCATTCAACATCATCATCTTCATCACTTTCAACTAGCTTGGAATAGGTATAACATCTTATTCTTGCTTGTAGTTTGTAAGCTTATTTCTCAACTTGATCCTAATTGGGATTTAACTTTAATTGGTTAAAGATTAACATGTTTTAAAATGGTAATTACATGCTTCCGCTTTTAATTGGTTCTTAAATGGTTTTAAGTATCATGAAACTTGTTAAATCCCAACAATGGTATCTAGAGCCGAAGTTGTTGAAATATGCTTCGAGATGGTTTTTGAACTCACCATAACTTTGCATTTTATGTACATGCATGATAATAAAATGCAAAAATTAATGGATTTGGGTGGGTTGGTCTTTTGGCCGAATTTATGGGTGTTCCAAAATGGTTTTGGGTTTGCCATTTGGTAAATATTTGGTGATATTTTGATGTTCACAATCATAGCCAAGACCTTGTGGTTGAATGAATGTTTGTTTGGTTGATTTATGATTCATTTGGTATGTATTATCATTCATTCAAAAGGCATGTAATAATTATTCATTTGGTTGTAATATTTATTATTTTGGTTATGTAATTTATTTTATATTTGGTATGTAAAATAGATTAGGTTGTATTTTCATTTTCTAGACAAAATGTATTAGGATATATTTTGTAAAATGATGAAGATGATGAAGACTTGAAGAAGCATTTGGATGCAAGATTAAGTGGGAGGTTAAAACCTCCTACTTTGTGTTATTACCCTTAACCGGTGGCATTTGTTTTCGGCTAAACAAATGTCTACCAAAAATGGCTTGATTGTGAACATATGATTTTGCATGCGTGGTTGTTTTGTATGATTATGTGGATTGTATGTTTGTATGCTACAAGTTAATCACACAAGTTAACAACAAACTAAAATGGCAATTTAAATTGGTTAAAATTGACATTATTAACGACATGCAAAAACGTCAATTTAAATGGTTAAATTAAAAAACGGTTATTAAGGACATGATAAGGATCATAAATATAAAATGGTTTATATTAAGTAATTGGCTTAATTACAAGACATGAAAATGGTTTTTCATAAGTACCATGCACTAAATGCATGTTGGTGTATGGTATAAAAGTTTTCTCAAACTAGAATTAACGAAAACTCAAAATCCCTTACTTACAAGGCAAACAAGTTAAACGCCTTCCTTTTTGTGGAAACACTTAGACGTATTAGGAAACTCTTGATGGGATAAAGGTCACCTAACCGTCATGAGCGAACTAATATGAATAAGGTACACTTCGCATACATTTGGGATAAAGGTCACCTAACCACTTGTATGTTAAGTCTACATGTTTACACAAGTAGGACGACTTGATTTGGGAATCATGAACTTAGGGTCACCGAAGCATGATGAACAAATAGGCGTTGATGGGATAAATATGCCATGCAAAAGGATTGCATGATCCCATAACTTAGAAGTTGCAAAAGGATTGCAATTGTCATAAAATGACTACCTAGCTAAATCAAATAACGGGATAAAGGTCACCTAACCGAAATTTGATTTACCGTTGGATTCTAATATTTAATAAGTCAATTAAAATTTAAAAGGGTATTGAATGTTAAATTAAAATCGATACTTAAACGAACTTTGTTAATTTTGTAGATGGCCGCCAATAACAACAACAACATTCCAAACGCACCACTTAACCTAAACAACCTATCGTTGCGGTCTCTCCTCGAGAAAGACAAACTCAACCATACAAACTTTATGGATTGGTTCCGCAATCTTCGGATTGTCCTCAAACAAGAGGATAAAATGTATGTGCTTGAAGACCCCATTCCCGATCAACCGAATGAGAATGATGTGGAGGCAATGGCCTCTTACGATAAGTATTGCCACGACTCCCTTCAAGTCTCATGCTTAATGCTTGGGACTATGATACCCGAACTCCAAAAGGATTTCGAACATCATAGTGCATACGACATGATAACGCAATTGAAGGAGATGTTCCTCCAACAAGCGCGTGTCGAGCGCTTCGAAACGGTTCGGGCGCTACATGCTTGTCGTATGGATGATACCCAATCGGTTTCATCTTATGTACTTAAGATGAAAAGCCTTATCGATCGTGCTAACCGTCTTAACCTAAACATATCAAATGAGTTAGCCACCGATCTTATCCTTAACTCCCTATCAAAAAGGTTTGATCAATTTGTAATTAATTACAATATGAATGGGATGGATAAGAGCATAGGTGAGCTTCACGGTATGCTTAGAACGGCGGAAACTAGCATGGGTAAAAGGGCTTTACCCGTGTTAGCAATCGATCAAGGTGGGTCAAAAGGTAACACCTCTAAGCCAAAGGTGGCCAAGAGAAAAGGACCCGCCCATCAAGGCAAAGGGAAAGGGAAGATGGTTACCCCAACCATCAACAAGGCTAAGAAGCAAAAGGTAGCCGAGAAGGCAAACCCCAAAGAAGACCCATGTTTCGGTTGCGGTGAGATGGGTCATTGGAAACGAAACTGTCCGGTCTACCTTAAGGAGTTGAAGGACAAGAGGGATGCAGGGCAAACCTCAGGTAATATATATATGGTATATATAGAGCTAAGTATTATTTCTTCTAATACATGGGTATTAGACACTGGATGTGGAACTCATATTTGCAATTCTTTGCAGGGGTTCAAAAGAAGTGATCATAAGGCGGGAACATCAAGTCTCTATATGGGCAATGGTGCAAAGGTGCATGTTAAAGCTCAAGGAGATTTTATTTTGAAGCTTCCAAGTGGATTGGAACTTATTTTAGAAAATGTTTTGTATGCTCCGGATTTGTGTAGAAACATTATTTCTATTTCTCGCTTAAAACAATGTGGTTACGTTGTTAATTTTATTGATGATGATATTCATGTTTCTAAAGATAATGTATTCTATTTCAAGGCTTCGCCTTCAAATGGAATTTATGAATTGGTTCATGATGACACATCATCTAGTAGCTCAATGTACCATACAAGCACCAAGAAACTCAAAAAGGATTTGAGTGATTCCTACTTATGGCATTGTCGCCTTGGTCACATAAACAAGAACCGAATACATACACTTCAAAAGAATGGACTTTTGAAATCAAATGAAATGGATTCGTTTGAAGTATGTGAATCTTGTTTGCAAGGCAAGATGACTAAAGCACCTTTCAAAGGGACCTATGAAAGGGCTAAAGATTTATTGGGATTAATACATTCGGATGTATGTGGACCCTTTAAACCCATGACTAGGAAAGGTGAAAGATACTTTGTTACTTTCATTGATGACTTTAGTCGTTTCGGATATGTCTACTTATTAAGACACAAGGACGAAACGTTTGAAGCATTCAAAGAATATCAAAACGAAGTACAAAATCAACTCAATAAGACAATTAAGGTACTACGTACCGATAGAGGAGGTGAATACCTAAGCGATGCCTTCCAAGATCATCTTAGGAGTTGTGGGATTATCTCACAACTTACTCCACCCGGAACACCCCAACTTAATGGAGTTTCCGAAAGGAGGAACCGAACCCTAATGGATATGGTTCGATCTATGATGGCAAGAAGCTCGTTGCCTCTATCATTTTGGGGTTATTGTCTAAGCTCCGCGGCTCGTATTTTAAATATGGCCCCAACCAAGAAGGTGGAACGAACTCCTCATGAGATGTGGTTTGGAAAACCTCCTTCTCTTTCATACTTGAAAGTATGGGGATGTGAAGCTTATCCTAAGCGTTATGTAGCAAATAAGCTACATACTCGATCCACAAAGTGTATCTTCATAGGATATCCCAAAGATGACATGGGATATTACTTCTATGATCCATCCGAGCAAACCGTATTTGTTGCTCGGAAAGCGGAATTCCTTGAAACCAAGTTCCTTATGGAAGGTGATGGTGAAAGGAAGATAGATCTTGTAGAGGTACAAGATCAAGCCGATGATACACAATTGGTTGACACTAGTACTCAACATGAGGATGTTGAAAATGATCAAATAGATGATCAAGGTACACAAGACGTTCGAAGATCTAGTAGGATTAGTAATCCTCCCGAGAGATATGGGTTTCTCGTGGAAGGTTGCTATACGGTTGATTTGGATGAACCGACAAACTACAAAGATGCTTTATCAAGGATTGATAAAGATAAATGGCAGGAAGCCATGAACGCCGAGATGCAATCCATGTATGAAAACCAAGTTTGGGAACTTGTTGAGCAACCTCCTAGCTTTAAGCTAGTTGATTGCAAGTGGCTTTTCAAGAAGAAAACCGACATACATGGAAACTTGGATACATATAAAGCTAGACTTGTTGCAAAAGGTTTCACTCAAACTCAAGGGGTTGATTATGATGAAACTTTCTCGCCTGTGGCAATGCTAAAGTCTATTAGGATATTATTTGCCATTGCTGCTCACTACGACTATGAAATATGGCAAATGGATGTCAAAACCGCTTTCCTAAATGGATATCTTATGGAAGATGTCTATATGGTCCAGCCTGAAGGTTTTGTTGATCCAAAATATCCTAAAAGTGTATGCAAGTTAAAGAAGTCAATCTACGGATTGAAACAAGCATCGAGAATGTGGAATCATCGTTTTAATGAGGAAGCCGAGAAATTTGGCTTCATTAAAAATGGTGATGAAGCTTGTGTATATAAGAAAGCTAGTGGGAGCACTATCATATTCCTTGTACTATATGTGGATGATATATTATTATTTGGGAATGATATTACCACAATGCAAGGAGTCAAAACTTGGCTAAAGAGTTGCTTCTCCATTAAGGATCTTGGAGATGCACAATACATTTTGGGGATAGGGATCTATAGGAATAGATCCAAGAGATTGATAGGTTTAAGTCAAAGTACATACATTGATAAAATCTTGAAAAGGTTCAAGATGGAAAACTCTAAGAGAGGTTTGGTACCTATTCAAAAGGGAACCGTTCTCAGTTCATCTCAGTGTCCTACCACGAAAGATGAACAAGAGAGAATGAAGAAAGTCCCATACGCATCTGCTATTGGGTCTATCATGTATGCAATGATATGTACTAGACCGGATGTGTCATGCGCTCTAAGCTTGACAAGTAGATACCAGAACAACCCAGGAAACAGTCATTGGATTGCTGTTAAAAGTATATTGAAATACCTTAGGAGAACTAAGGATATGTTTCTAATATATGGGTCTGGTGAGGAGGAACTCGCTGTAAAAGGTTACGTGGACGCGAGTTTCCAAACTGATCGAGATGACTCTCGATCACAATCCGGTTATGTCTTCATGTTAAATGGTGGTGCGGTCTCTTGGAAGAGCTCGAAACAGGAGGTTGTTGCGTTATCCACTACAGAGTCGGAGTACATTGCCGCCTCACTGGCAGCTCAAGAAGCTGCATGGATGAAGAAATTCATCGACGACTTAGGAGTGGTCCCTTCCATTCAGGACCCTCTTGAGATCTTTTGTGACAACGAGGGTGCGATTGCTCAAATCAAGGAACCTCGTGCCCATCAAAAGACTCGTCACATTGAGCGGAGATTCAACTACATAAGGGATGAAGTTGAAAAAGGAAAGATATGTATTCGCAAAGTTCATACAGATCATAATGTTGCGGATCCACTCACGAAGCTTTTACATGGGCCAAAACATGAGGGACATGTTTGTGCATTAGGGCTTCGATATTCTAGTGATTGGAATTGATCTATTTATGTATTGTAACGGAACGAATTAGTTCAAGCTCATTAATATAATTATGGTATTAATTTATTTATGAGTCATGTTCCAATTTTGCATATTTTATCCATGAATAAACCATTATTCTAAATTCCGTAGTTGATCACATTTATGGGAACAAGTGTGAGGTCTAGACTATTATGAACTTGGATTGGTTAACATTCAAATGGTGAATGTGGGGCAAGGTTGCTACCAAGGTTCATAGATATTTGTGGGACACAAATATTGGAAGACCCGCTCTCAAGAATTACTGTATAGAGCCTTTGTGGTTGATCACATGTAATCTTGAGTAAAGGCGAATATCATTGTATCCTCTGACCTGAGATACATATTGGGTTCGGATATTCACCTAGTACTGTGCCTTGATTCCTTCCTTCGCTATTCTGAAACATGGTAGTACATAAGGAAGAACTCAGGTATATTGCAAAGTGTATATCTAGGACGTATGTAGTCAAGATGGAATTTGTCCCTCTTATTCGTTGAGAGTCAGATGTCTAAGGCCTGAAAAGTTAAATCTATAAGAGAGTGATTACTCTGTATCTCTTGGATTTAACATGACATCTAGGACGAAAGGAAATAATGAAAGATTCACCTAATCATATTCGAGATGGGAACTCGAAAGGGATGATGTTATTGAATGGCACAAAGTCATAACATATTAGGGGTGATGGACGGTGTGTTAGGCTGTATCCATCACTTGCATTAATTTCTTATGTTTCTCGTGCAAGTGGGAGATTGAAGGTATTTCGTATGCCCGAGAGACATATTTAATTAATGTGGCTAATATATTATGATCCAAGTCGGGTCATACCCAATAACAAACTTACCGACACCTTATTCGTCTTTGATTTTAACGATTGGTTCATTGATCAAATACGCGACACTTGAACTTCAAGAAAAATGGTTTTCTGAAATATTACTTGATGTGTATATATATATATAAATTATGGATTAATTTATATATATAACAAGAGTTTAAATTATTTATAGGTAAATAAATTGATTTTGTTATGATACATTTTATAAAGTTTGGTTTTATAAAAATATAAATGTACATAACAAATATATATATGGAAGTATTATAAAAGTTTTATAAAATTTAATCCTCCCATTTTATAAAACTTAATTAATACTTCCATATATATATTTGTTATGTACATTTATATTTTTATAAAACCAAACTTTATAAAATGTATCATAACAAAATCAATTTATTTACCTATAAATAATTTAAACTCTTGTTATATATATAAATTAATCCATAATTTATATATATATATACACATCAAGTAATATTTCAGAAAACCATTTTTCTTGAAGTTCAAGTGTCGCGTATTTGATCAATGAACCAATCGTTAAAATCAAAGACGAATAAGGTGTCGGTAAGTTTGTTATTGGGTATGACCCGACTTGGATCATAATATATTAGCCACATTAATTAAATATGTCTCTCGGGCATACGAAATACCTTCAATCAAATAGAAAAATGGTTTTCTGAAATATTACTTGATGTGTATATATATATATAAATTATGGATTAATTTATATATATAACAAGAGTTTAAATTATTTATAGGTAAATAAATTGATTTTGTTATGATACATTTTATAAAGTTTGGTTTTATAAAAATATAAATGTACATAACAAATATATATATGGAAGTATTATAAAAGTTTTATAAAATTTAATCCTCCCATTTTATAAAACTTAATTAATAATACTTGAATGGAAGTGGCATTGGGACTCTTGTACACATGCTAAGATCCCTTTTCTTGGTCAATTACAAGGGCCATACTTCTATAACATGCAAGACTTGAATTATTCCAAGATACTCTTGCATATACACATCAAAAGTAATCAAAAAAAACTGCATTCTTCTTCTCCAATTCTGCTGAAAAAAACGTGGGGTATTAGGGAGAAAAAGGGGTTCTTAATTTGGTTTTTGGAAGCTAAATTCAAGTGTCAATAAATCCTAACCAAAGTACAAGGTGTTGGTGATAAGCTTGGGGTATAACAACTTGAGGTTTCATCCATTTGAAGCTCCATTCAACATCATCATCTTCATCACTTTCAACTAGCTTGGAATAGGTATAACATCTTATTCTTGCTTGTAGTTTGTAAGCTTATTTCTCAACTTGATCCTAATTGGGATTTAACTTTAATTGGTTAAAGATTAACATGTTTTAAAATGGTAATTACATGCTTCCGCTTTTAATTGGTTCTTAAATGGTTTTAAGTATCATGAAACTTGTTAAATCCCAACAATAACCATATATATGTCATCATATATTTTTTTACAAGTTTTAACGTTCGTGAATCACCGGTCAACTTGGGTGGTCAATTGTCTATATGAAACATATTTCAATTAATCAAGTCTTAACAAGTTTGATTGCTTAACATGTTGGAAACATTTAATCATGTAAATATCAATCTCAATTAATATATATAAACATGGAAAAGTTCGGGTCACTACAATTCAATTCATACATATAAAGCTATCTTATTCGAAGGTTTAAACTTGTAATCACTAGAACATAGTTTAGTTAATTCTAAACTTGTTCGCAAACAAAAGTTAATCCTTCTAACTTGACTTTTAAAATCAACTAAACACATGTTCTATATCTATATGATATGCTAACTTAATGATTTAAAACCTGGAAACACGAAAAACACCGTAAAACCGGATTTACGCCGTCGTAGTAACACCGCGGGCTGTTTTGGGTTAGTTAATTAAAAACTATGATAAACTTTGATTTAAAAGTTGTTATTCTGAGAAAATGATTTTTATTATGAACATGAAACTATATCCAAAAATTATGGTTAAACTCAAAGTGGAAGTATGTTTTATAAAATGGTCATCTAGACGTCGTTCTTTCGACTGAAATGACTACCTTTACAAAAACAACTTGTAACTTGTTTTTCCGACTATAAACCTATACTTTTTCTGTTTAGATTCATAAAATAGAGTTCAATATGAAACCATAGCAATTTGATTCACTCAAAACGGATTTAAAATGAAGAAGTTATGGGTAAAACAAGATTGGATAATTTTTCTCATTTTAGCTACGTGAAAATTGGTAACAAATCTATTCCAACCATAACTTAATCAACTTGTATTGTATATTATGTAATCTTGAGATACCATAGACACGTATACAATGTTTCGACCTATCATGTCGACACATCTATATATATTTCGGAACAACCATAGACACTCTATATGTGAATGTTGGAGTTAGCTATACAGGGTTGAGGTTGATTCCAAAATATATATAGTTTGAGTTGTGATCAATACTGAGATACGTATACACTGGGTCGTGGATTGATTCAAGATAATATTTATCGATTTATTTCTGTACATCTAACTGTGGACAACTAGTTATAGGTTACTAACGAGGACAGCTGACTTAATAAACTTAAAACATCAAAATATATTAAAAGTGTTGTAAATATATTTTGAACATACTTTGATATATATGTATATATTGTTATAGGTTCGTGAATCAACCAGTGGCCAAGTCTTACTTCCCGACGAAGTAAAAATCTGTGAAAGTGAGTTATAGTCCCACTTTTAAAATCTAATATTTTTGGGATGAGAATACATGCAGGTTTTATAAATGATTTACAAAATAGACACAAGTACGTGAAACTACATTCTATGGTTGAATTATCGAAATCGAATATGCCCCTTTTTATTAAGTCTGGTAATCTAAGAATTAGGGAACAGACACCCTAATTGACGCGAATCCTAAAGATAGATCTATTGGGCCTAACAAACCCCATCCAAAGTACCGGATTCTTTAGTACTTCGAATTTTATATCATATCCGAAGGGTGTCCCGGAATGATGGGGATATTCTTATATATGCATCTTGTTAATGTCGGTTACCAGGTGTTCACCATATGAATGATTTTTATCTCTATGTATGGGATGTGTATTGAAATATGAAATCTTGTGGTCTATTGTTACGATTTGATATATATAGGTTAAACCTATAACTCACCAACATTTTTGTTGACGTTTTAAGCATGTTTATTCTCAGGTGATTATTAAGAGCTTCTGCTGTCGCATACTTAAATAAGGACGAGATTTGGAGTCCATGCTTGTATGATATTGTGTAAAAACTGCATTCAAGAAACTTATTTTGTTGTAACATATTTGTATTGTAAACCATTATGTAATGGTCGTGTGTAAACAAGATATTTTAGATTATCATTATTTGATAATCTACGTAAAGCTTTTTAAACCTTTATTGATGAAATAAAGGTTATGGTTTGTTTTAAAATGAATGCAGTCTTTGAAAAACGTCTCATATAGAGGTCAAAACCTCGCAACGAAATCAATTAATATGGAACGTTTTTAATCAATAAGAACGGGACATTTCACCTACTAAGGACATTACTTGGAGTCGATCATCTCAATGAGACCAAGTGTTGATGACTCCGTCCAGGAGGATTGGGTCGGGTCGTCTCAGTCGTGGATTGATTCAAGATAATATTTATCCATTTATTTCTGTACATCTAACTGTGGACAACTAGTTGTAGGTTACTAACGAGGACAGCTGACTTAATAAACTTAAAACATCAAAATATATTAAAAGTGTTGTAAATATATTTTGAACATACTTTGATATATATGTATATATTGTTATAGGTTCGTGAATCAACCAGTGGCCAAGTCTTACTTCCTGACGAAGTAAAAATCTGTGAAAGTGAGTTATAGTCCCACTTTTAAAATCTAATATTTTTGGGATGAGAATACATGCAGGTTTTATAAATGATTTACAAAATAGACACAAGTACGTGAAACTACATTCTATGGTTGAATTATCAAAATCGAATATGCCCCTTTTTATTAAGTCTGGTAATCTAAGAATTAGGGAACAGACACCCTAATTGACGTGAATCCTAAAGATAGATCTATTGGGCCTAACAAACCCCATCCAAAGTACCGGATGCTTTAGTACTTCGAAATTTATATCATATCCGAACGGTGTCCCGGAATGATGGGGATATTCTTATATATATGCATCTTGTTAATGTCGGTTACCAGGTGTTCACCATATGAATGATTTTTATCTCTATTTATGGGATGTGTATTAAAATATGAAATCTTGTGGTCTATTGTTACGATTTGATATATATAGGTTAAACCTATAACTCACCAACATTTTTGTTGACGTTTAAAGCAAGTTTATTCTCAGGTGAATACTAAGAGCTTCTGCTATTGCATACTAAAATAAGGACAAGATTTGGAGTCCATGTTTGTATGATATTGTGTAAAAACTGCATTCAAGAAACTGATTTCGATGTAACATATTTGTATTGTAAACCATTATGTAATGGTCGTGTGTAAGCAGGATATTTTAGATTATCATTATTTGATAATCTACGTAAAGCTTTTTAAACCTTTATTTATGAAATAAAGGTTATGGTTTGTTTTAAAAATGAATGCAGTCTTTGAAAAACGTCTCATATAGAGGTCAAAACCTCGCAACGAAATCAATTAATATGGAACGTTTTTAATCAATAAGAACGGGACATTTCAGTTTAGTTTGAGTTGTGATCAATACTGAGATACGTATACACTGGGTCGTGGATTGATTCAAGATAATATTTATCGATTTATTTCTGTACATCTAACTGTGGACAACTAGTTGTAGGTTACTAACGAGAACAGCTGACTTAATAAACTTAAAACATCAAAATATATTAAATGTATTGTAAATATATTTTGAACATACTTTGATATATATGTATATATTGTTATAGGTTTGTGAATCAACCAGTGGCCAAGTCTTACTTCCCGACGAAGTAAAAATCTGTGAAAGTGAGTTATAGTCCCACTTTTAAAATCTAATATTTTTGGGATGAGAATACATGCAGGTTTTATAAATGATTTACAAAATAGACACAAGTACGTGAAACTTCATTATATGGTTGAATTATCGAAATTGAATATGCCCCTTTTTATTAAGTCTGATAATCTAAGAATTAGGGAACAGACACCCTAATTGACGCGAATCCTAAAGATAGATCTATTGGGTCTAACAAACCCCATCCAAAGTACCGGATGCTTTAGTACTTCGAAATTTATATCATATCCAAAGGGTGTCCCGGAATGATGGGGATATTCTTATATATGCATCTTGTTAATGTCGGTTACCAGGTGTTCACCATATGAATAATGATACCAACTGTAGAGACCCGTCCTAATCCATCCGGACAAAGTCCATATCGATTATAAACGATTCACAACAGTTGATTATATCGCGAGGTACTTGATCTCTATATGATACATTTTACAAATATTGCATTCGTTTTTGAAAAGACAATCTTTCATTACATTGAAAATTGACGGCATGCATACCATTTCATAATATATCTAACTATAATTGACTTAATAATAATCTTGATGAACTCAACGACTCGAATGCAACGTCTTTTAAAATATGCCATGAATGACTCTAAGTAATGTCTCTAATATGAGCTAATGCACAGCGGAAAATTTCTTTCATACCTGAGAATAAACATGTTTTAAAGTGTCAACCAAAAGGTTGGTGAGTTCATTAGTTTAACATAAATAATCATTTCATAATTTTAATAGACCACAAGATTTCATATTTCCATTTCTCATAAGCATACGTCCCATGCATAGAGACAAAAATATCATTCATATGGATTGAACACCTGGTAACCGACATTCACAATATGTATATAAGAATATCCCCATCATTCCGGGATCCTCCTTCGGACATGATATAAATTTCGAAGTACTAAAGCATCCGGTACTTTGGATGGGGCTTGTTGGGCCCGATAGATCTATCTTTAGAGTTCGCGTCAATTAGGGTTTCTGTTCCCTAATTCTTAGATTACCAGACTATATAGGGTGATATTCGATTTGATAATCCAACCATAGAATGTAGTTTCGATTACTTGTGTCTATTTCGTAAAGCATTTATAAAAGCAGCGCATGTATTCTCAGTTCCAAAAATATATATTGCTAAAGCATTTAAAAGGGGAATAATGAAACTCATGCATATAAATATTGTAAAATAGTTAATAAAGCATTTGCTTGTATTTTCAGCCCAAAAATGTAATGAGTAAAAAGGGAGCAAATGAAACTCACCTAATGTATTTTGTAGTAAAAATACATATAATGACATTGAACAAGTATAGGGTTGGCCTCGGATTCACGAACCTATTTCAGTAGTACATATATTAAAACACATAATAAGCATATAATGGTATTCTATTCAGTTTATATATATTAATTCTAAAATATATTGCTTTTCAAAAATATTAATGCATTTATTATTTATAATACAATATATATGTATATACTTAATTTTCCTATTAAAATAGTGAGTTAGGTATAGTTATGATATATGTGATAATTATATTTTTTTTATATATAATTATCTTTTGTTTGTCAAAATAATAAATATGATAATACTAAAATAATGTTCATAATGAAGGTATTTCATATGCCCGAGAGACATAATAAATTAATGTGGCCAATATGTTATGATCCAAGTCGGGTCATACCCAATAACAAGCCATCAACACCTTTTATGTATTTATTTTAACGATTGGATCTTTAAAATTAATACTCGACACTTGAACTTTAGAAATTGGTTTTCTAAAGATAAAAATGCTTGAAATAATTATTTGGATAATTATAACTACAAGTTTAATTCTTTATATGATTAAACTTTTATGTGTGTTACAATTTTATAAGTGGTTTATAAAATTAAATAAAGTGCAAGTATTACATGGAACTAGCAAGCTTCTATATAAATAAAAGAAAAAAAAATAAAAAAAAAGGAAAGGGGTGGTGGTGGCGGTTTTGGGGTTCCAAGACACCCCACCCCATGCTTGCTTGGTTAATTGTATTTACACTCAATGTACTATCATGCTTACACACTTTTTTACACACACATAATTACTAGCATTTGAAAAGAAAAACAACTCTCTCCCTTATTCCTTTCTTGGCCGAAATTTTGGAGAGAAGAAGAGGGTTCTTCACTTGGTTTTTACTTGCATTTTGGTGTCTAAATCCTAACCAAGTTCAAGGGTGTTGATTTGCAAAGGCTTGTGGGTATACAAAGCTTGAGGTTTCAAGTGAGAAACTAGCATCTTCATCATCTTCATCTTCTTGCTTCAACCTCCATTTTGGAGAAGGTATAAAAACCCTAACTAGCTTCTATTTACATTTTAGTATATTGCACAATACTAGATCTATGAAATGGAATACATTTTAAAAGGTTAAAATACACATGTTCTTATGATGAAAATTGCTTCCGCTTGCTATATACATATACACGAATTCATATACATACATAAATGGGTTTTGTGACTTGTTTACATGTGGTATTCCATCACATAATACTAAAAATTAGATTTAATAATGATATTGATAATAATAATTTTGATAATAACCTTAGTCATTTTATTTGCAGGAATAATAATAATGATAATGATAGTATTAATGAAATAATAATAAAATTGATAAAATTACTACCTCACAAGAATAGGCTCCAAAAATAAATAAATGCCCTTGCCAAGACTCGAACCTGTGACCTTTCGTTCACACACAAACACTCGACACCACTTTACCATTTCGACTTTTCTGATTATTAAAACGGCCCATACATATATATATCCTGTTTATATCCGTTATCCATTTACTTAGTCCATGAATCAACTAATGAAGCCCAACAGCAGAAATTTGTCTCGGCCCAACAAGAATATAACTCGTGGCCCAACTGGAAAATAACTCTCGGCCCAAGAATGAAAACCAATCCAATTTCCCTTGACCCATCTTGTACAGCTACTATATGTAAAAAATGAATAAACTGTAACAGTCCAGGTTCGAACTCAGGACCACTCGTTTATCAAAGAACCACCATACCACTGAACTGTTACTTTATTTCTTGATATAATTCAGCCTATAAAAAGTTTGTGTCCTTCTTCAGAAACCCAAACGATAACCAGACTCAGAAACAGATCGATAGTTGTAGGGTTTTGTTGAGATATTAACAGTTATTATTATTACCTATCATCAAAAATCATATTATCGATCCTAATCATTAATCATAAACGCTATTCCTCACCATCACTGTTATCATCAATCTTCCTCATTCATTATATATCACCATCATCGCTATCTAATCAGAAACAGGAATAGTATAAAACAAGAGTAATGGTTTTGTTCGATGGTTTGATGTTGTAAATGGTTGTTTGCAGGGATTGTAAACAGAAAACAGAAGTAAAGGTGTTGGGTTTGGTTTAAGCTGAAACAGAATTGAAAACAGCGTAGTAGTAGGAGTATTCGGTCAAGATGGCAGCTCAATTAGCAAGTAAAAGAAAAAAAAAATATTACGGCCTGGCCCAACAGGAATTTGTTCATAAGCCCACTTAATAAATCAAGAGATGTCATGGGTCTCTAAAGGAGTTCGCAAAGTAGCCCATGAATATAAAATCAATCTAATTAGCATTCAAGGATATCAGTTATGAGAGTTCTCTGGGTAACATGTGCGTAATTTAGAAGGAGACCAACCTTGGTCCACCATACTTGTTGACTAGCTAGTGGGGAGCACAACAAATAAAAAAAAATCGGTGGTGGTAGTTATGCATCACTTCATCCTCTCTTTTCTAGTTGATTATCAATTGTTTATAACAACTTTAGTTGTTAACAATTCATATTTTTGATCCACTGTAATCCACTAAAATAAACAATAGCTATAGGTTTTTAAATGGTGTGGCTTTTACACAAAAGTAATCATAATAGCAGCAGCCTGAGGTGACGGGTTTTGCGTGGTGTTTCACAGTTATAAAACACAGCTGTAGCAGTAGCAATGTGATGTTTGTGTGGCTTGTGCGAGTAGCAACAAAACAGGTTGCAGATGAGGGTTTCGTTAACGGGTGGTGGTGGCACAAGTGTCGATGGTGGTTCAAGATATGAACGAAGAAGAAGATCAATATTATGAGAGAGAGAAAGGAGAGAGAGTAAAAGATATGGGAACGTTTATGGTTGCAGCAAAAACGGACAGCAAGGTTGTGTTGGATTTTGTTTTGAGTTTGAAACAATTAGTAGTAGCAACAACAATACAGTAGTGTGAGATAGAGGGAAAGAAAGGTGGTGTGAGCTCTTGGTGTATCAAAGATGGTGGAGTTTTATTATGTAATAATTCCACCTACATCTCTTTGGTTACCATTTTCATTCACGATCATTTAATCACAGCAAAGACAGAAAAGAGTAGTAGCAATAGTTGACATAAAGATGTAGCATATAGGTTTAAATGTGGTGTTTGTTCTTTGGTTCAAAACAGAAATAATAAGTTGTGGTGTTGTGTGGTGATTCTCGATGGTAGTAGGTGATCTTGGTTGTAGCTGTAAAGGAAGAAAAGAAAGAACAAGGGAGTTGGTGATAGAGGTTGTGTGAGTGTATATGTATAAACTATATGATTTGAGTTATATGATTGTGTGAGGGAATCATAAAAACAAATACAGTGCCAATCATGATATCAATTAACAATAGTGATTACATAGTAATTCTTTCATAATTCAGGAAATAGATAGATAGATAGCTGGATTCGTACGAATTGATGTAAATGTGTAACTAATTTGTGATAGAAAACAAAGATCAAAATAGTTTTGATGGAGATAAAAAAAACAAAATTGTACCATTCTCAATTTTATAATCTATATAAATAATATTAATAATTGATAATTGTAAATATATTAATAATAATAATTCTATTAATATTAATATTAATAAATGATAATAATACTGATAATAATATTTATTAATAATAGTGTTCATAGTAATAATAATAATAATATCGATAAAGATACTAATCATAAGGATAATAATTATAAGTAAATAATAAAAATAATCATAAGAATTAAAATTATAGTTTTAATTATTCTTATAATGAGATTACATTTATCATCTTCATTTTGTTAATTATCACTTTTTAATTACAATTATAGCAATAATAATAATATTAATAATACCAGTATTAATATTAATATTAATGACAATAATGAAAGTAATTATACATTAACTTGTAATTACATTTAATATATTAGTTTATTACTTAAGTAATATTTACTAATTATATAATATATAATTCATTATTTATATACTATGCATAGCTATCATATTTATTTATATATAGCTTCATACTTAATCATTTTGTATTTGATTTTACGTATTTAATTCTAATGTTTAAATTATATTTTATAATTTCAATTTAATATAAGTATACTTACATTTACATATACATATTTATTTACAAACAATTGTTCATGAATCGTCGGACATGGTCAAAGGTCAAATGTATACATGAATGCAACTCAAAGGATTTTGAGACTTTAACATTACAGACTTCGCTTATCATGTCGAGCTTATATAAAGATTAAGTTCAAATTTAGTCAGAAATTCCCGGGTCATCACAGTACCTACCCGTTAAAGAAATTTCGTCCCGAAATTTGAGTGAGGTGGATGAGGCTTACAATAAAAATATTTTCATGACCAATATGAGTTGATAATTAGAGGTTTATCATTATTGAATAATAATGATAAAATGATTCGATTATTCTAAGAATACGAGTGAAGTTATCGCAAAAGAGTGAATGTAAGGAAATAAAGTTTGTCATAACTTTCGAAGTAGACGTGATTGAGTTTAGAAAATAAGGTGCGTCTTAACTTTTGACGTAGGGGGATTGAATTCCGGAATTCAAGGGATTTAAAGAAAATTTTCGAAATCTAAAAGATTTGATTCTTCGGCGAGTAAGGAAATTAAGATCTCTATAGTTAAATACGGTGATCTGTCTCGATTACTATGTCTGATATTTCCTTTATAATTTAAGCTCTTCCGTTCTATTATTCTCACCATTCTTATACTTTCTTTCTTAGTTCATACATTCAAAAGATTGTGAATTACTTAATTTCATTCTAATTCTTGATATTTTCTTAATTATCCTTTCTGTCATCCTTCTTTTTAGTCTTCCACCAGAAGAATCTGTTTACTTCTACTATTACCTTGGAATGATACTATTCTTAATTCTACGCAACAAGGAGTTTTAAAAGAGGGAAATTTAAAAGATGAAATACCCAAAGGATCGGAGAAGCATCTTAATATTCGGGAAGACGGAACCCGGTATAGGGCTGAAAGGATTTGGGTACCAAAATTTGGAGATATGAGAGAAATGGTACTTAGAGAAGCTCATAAAACCAGATACTCAATACATCCTGGAACGGGGAAGATGTACAAGGATCTCAAGAAAGATTTTTGGTGGCCGGGTATGAAAGATGATGTTGCTAAATACGTAGGAGAATGTTTGACGTGTTCTAAGGTCAAAGCTGAGCATCAGAAACCATCAGGTCTACTTCAACAACCCGAAATCCCAGAATGGAAATGGGAAAACATTACCATGGATTTCATTACTAAATTGCCAAGGACTGCAAGTGGTTATGATACTATTTGGGTAATAGTTGATCGTCTCACCAAATCAGCACACTTCCTGCCAATAAGAGAAGATGACAAGATGGAGAAGTTAGCACGACTGTATTTGAAGGAAGTCGTCTCCAGACATGGAATACCAATCTCTATTATCTCTGATAGGGATGGTAGATTTATTTCAAGATTCTGGCAGACATTACAGCAAGCATTAGGAACTCGTCTAGACATGAGTACTGTCTGATCAATCCTTAATTAATGATGTTGCTTAATTACGGATTGAGTGCAATAAGATTATAATGGAGGATGGGATGTTCGATGATTATTTTGGGCCCCGATGATCGTTTTTCACTTTAACTATCAAGTGATCAACCACCCCGACCCGGTCTTCGTTATCGATTAGCATGATTCACCTTAACTCAATGTAAGAAGTCCTTGGGCAAAGTCACAAGTGAAATCTACAAAGGCTTAGGCAAATGGCAGAGAATCAACAACCCATAAATGAGAGGCCAAGCTCCCTATTTATAGTATCCGTGATATCCGCGATCTGCGAGATGCTCGGCTCTCCGCGGAAAGTCAGCGGATCAAACCGCAGTTTGGTATTTCAGCGAATACATAACCGCAGTATTTATTTTCAGCGAATATTGCATAACTGTGCCTTATAATCCGCGTAGTTCTGTCCTTAGCTTTTAGAATATAAAATATACATATAAAATGCTATGTATATGATCAAGTCCCCCCAGTTTATTATGATGTATTTTCGCGAAGCAAATGCATCATGATAAACTCTAAAATTCGCAATGTTCGCAGTTATTTTCCGCTTTAATTAATGTCGCGTTAGCATAGTTACCGTTGTAAAAGTTACCGTTGTTTCCTGCTAACTCAAATATTACCGTTTGAGTTTTTTACAACGGATAATTAAAACACTTGATTACCCCTTGCATTCGCCTATATATATTGTGGTTCACAATCACCAACGTCACACTTACCCTCGCTATTCTCACTTTCTTTCGCTTATTCTCAATTCATTTGTTCTCTTTGAAACA
Source organism: Rutidosis leptorrhynchoides (assembly GCF_046630445.1). NCBI lineage: Eukaryota > Viridiplantae > Streptophyta > Magnoliopsida > Asterales > Asteraceae > Rutidosis > Rutidosis leptorrhynchoides. The sequence continues at coordinate 317,222,889 of NC_092333.1, read as the reverse complement.
TTATCAAGTCGGCAATCACAACCTTCAATCATTAATCATGAAGATGGATGAAGTTGATCAAAAGGTGGACCCAAAAACGCTAATTAACAAGCTACTTGTAAGCCCGGAGGCGAAGTCAGTATTATCCAGCCGTCAAATTAAACAAGAGAAGCCTGACATTCCTCTTGTGGATTTGAAGGCAAAGTCACCACCGCCCCAGTCAATTATTGGTAAACGACCGCTCGAAAACCCGCCCTCTACGCAAAGCAAGAGGGCCAAACAAAGTTCTCCCCTTTTCGATAATCCGATATCAGCGGATTATGAAGGAGAACAACAAACAGGTATAAATCTAATAACCATGATCTCATACCTTTATCTGAAATATTTATTGTTATGATTATAATCCGCGTTTCTTTTTTTGTTTGCAGAAGGCGCATCCTTCAATCCTTTGTTTCCCAGCCCGAACACTGTGGCGCAGATCACAGAGCTTCTTCGCAGTCCTCCTGATTCATATGGAGTGCGAATTGATGGGTTATCGGGATATGCTTACGCTTCTCCCGGCGCTGCTGCAGATCAGCGCGAACAAATGAAGCTTGCAATTCCGAGCGAACTTCGTCGTGAATTCGCCAAACGCTCTGCCGTTGATGCACATAATAGTTTTGTACAAAACTTTTACATGTGCTTTAACTCGGCATATGATATGATTTTGCGCGAAGAAAAATTCTTCGACATCCTCGACACTGAGCAGCAAAAATATAACTCTGAGCGGATCAGAGCTGAAAATAGCGAGAAGCATGCTGTTGTCTTAGCTTATCAACTTACTGCGGCGAAGACTACCGCAGAGGATTTGCAATCTCAAGTTTCAGCCGCTGCTGAAAATGAGAAGAAACTGGAATCTTCTATTTCCTCACTCAAGTTTCAGCTCACCGCAGAGCGAGATAATGCTCTGGTTAAAGCGGCTGGTGCAAAGCATGAATTTTCTCTACTCCGCCAACACTTACCGGAGTTTTCGAAAAAGGTGCTTAATTCAGCACCCGTGAACGCGCAGTTCACAACTTATGCATCTGCCTTGCAATTGCGCGAAAGGGTAGAGTTTCTGCATGAAATTGCACCGCTTTGCACCATACCAGATCCTCTTCCCTCCGCAATTAGTGACCGCATTTGTGCTCTTGAAGACGCACGGAACGCAGCTGCTGTGGCAGAAGCTAAGTTAGCGGATATCCCTATTGACAAAGTCGTTGCTATTAGTTATGCAGAGGATGCTACCGCTCAAGACATCATAGCACTTGACTTGTCAAAATTAGATTAGGGATATGTAATATAGCACGCAGCTATCTCTGCGGTTTTGTTAATAAAATTTCAGCGTTTTATCTTTATTTGCGAGTACTCAATATTTATATAGCGCTTTTTATTTTAGCAATATTCATAACACAAACTTGTCCTTTGCAATTTCCAACACTTTATTATTGTGCACATAATAAGCGCGTACTTTCGCGAAACAATTTGTATGCGTATATACTTATACGTTATGAATCTTCTAAGTCCGTCGTAACGATCCTTAGGTATGTAATCAGCATTGCGAAGCATCTAAATATTGGCAAGATCAAATATTTAGGAGATAATATTCCTTTCGCAATAATTCGCGTGCAAAAGTGGGCAATTTCATCACTTTGCTATATAAACAATGCGGAATATAAAAATATGAAATTAACTGCAAAACATATCATATTTATTCGCATTAGAACTTTCGCATTAGAACTTTCGCATTAGAACTTTCGCATTAGAACTTTCGCATACTTTTACAAGTGAGTATTCTTAAAATTTTAACAAGCGTGATCAAGACTTGCAAAAAATTAAAAACAAGGACACTTAATAAGTATTTCAGCCATGTGTATTGAATATAATTTTCGCGATTTTTTACATATACAATTGTTAATTTCCGTAAAACTATGCATAATATCGCTTTAAAAGGACAGCATGCCATGCATTAGGCAAAGTTCGCCCTTCCACGTCCGCGAGCTTATATGAGCCTGCCGCATTAATTGCCACAATTTGATAAGGTCCTTCCCAATTAGGACCCAATTTGCCTAGCTTTTCTGCTCTGCTTGCCTCATTATTACCCAACACCCATTCACCTATAGCGAATGATAAAGCTTGTGTGAAGACCCGTCCTAATCCATCCGGACGAAGTCCATATCGATTATAAACGATTCACAACAGTTGATTACATCGCGAGATACTTGACCTCTATATGATACATTTTACAAACATTGCATTCGTTTTTGAAAAGACAAACTTTCATTACATCGAAAGTTGACAGGCATGCATACCATTTCATAATATATCCAACTATAATTGACTTGATAATAATCTTGATGAACTCGACGACTCGAATGCAACGTCTTTTGAAATATGCCATGAATGACTCCAAGTAATATCTATAAAATGAGCAACTACACAGCGGAAGATTTCTTTCGTACCTGAGAATAAACATGCTTTAAAGTGTCAACCAAAAGGTTGGTGAGTTCATTAGTTTAACTTAAACAATCGTTTCCATCATTTTAATAGACCACAAGATTTCAGATTTCCATTTCTCATAAACATACGTCCCATGCATAGAGACAAAAATATCATTCATATGGATTGAACACCTGGTAACCGACATTAACAATATTCATATATAAGAATATCCCCATCATTCCGGGATCCTCCTTCGGACATGATATAAATTTCGAAGTACTAAAACATCCGGTACTTTGGATGGGGCTTGTTGGGCCCGATAGATCTATCTTTAGGATTCGCGTCAATTAGGGTGTCTGTTCCCTAATTCTTAGATTACCAGACTTAATAAAAAGGGGCATATTCGACTTCGATAATCCAACCATAGAATGTAGTTTCACGTACTTGTGTCAATTTCGTAAAACAGTTATAAAAGTTGCGCATGTATTCTCAGCCCAAAAATATAAAGGGTAAAAAGGCAAATGAAACTCACGATACTGTATTTTGTAGTAAAAATACATATGACGTCATTGAACAATGCAGGGTTGGCCTCGGATTCACGAACCTATATCAATTGTGTATATATTAATACGTATAATGTAAGTTACAAAATTTCATTTATTAATATGTATTATTTATATATTATAGTTTTGTAGAATTTATTCTAACCTTTATTTTAAAACGTATACTTATATTATATTTTAAGTTATATTTTATATATATATATCGATTTTATGTATATATATCTATAATGATTTACGTTTATATAAATAGTGACATTAATATATTTATATACATATATTTGTGGTTAGTATTGTATTTATGAAATTTTATTAGTTTGTTATGTGAATTATTAATACAATCCTAGTATATACCATAAGTATATATATAGTGTACAAAAGATTTATTTGTTAAAATAATAATTTAGATAATAATGATTTACTAATAATAATAATAATTTTATTAATAATGATAATACTAATAGCAAAAAAAATGAAAATGATAACTGTTAATGATACTAATAATAATAACTCTAAAATAATATTAATACTAATACCATACTTATGTTAATAATAAGGGTTCTAATATTTATAAAATGATAAATGATAATCATAATAATACTAGTAAATATTAATGATGATACTGATAAATATGATATTATTAATTGTAAATGTACTGATGATACTATTATTTATAAACCGGTACAAATTCTAATATTGATGATAATAATATATTTTTATTTCCTTCATAATAATAATAATGATAATCATAATCCTAATGATGATAAAATACTAAAATGATAAGTTTATTACTAATAATAATATTATTAATACCTATCATAATAATAATAGTAATGTCTATAATACTTTCAAATATGATAACAAGTATGATACTAATAATAACAATAACAATAACAATCAAAACAATCACAATAATAATAATAATACTAATAATAATTAATATATAATAACAATAATAAAATTAGAAAAGAAAACTACCTCACATGAAAAGAGTTTCAAAAAAAAAGAAGAAACTACCGTCCTCTGGACTCGATCTCGTGACCACATGCTCACACGCAAACACTCTCGACCATCCCACCAATTCTGATTCTCTGTACTAATATCGAATTTAAATTTTATATATAAACTGTTTTTCTTCTATTCCTCTTCTTCTCCACAAGTCTCACGGATTCAACAAAACATCAATAACCAAAAAAAAAAAAAAAAAAAAAAATCAGGGTTCCTTTTAAAGCTTCAAAACATTACAGAAAAAAAATAATTTGGGTTCTAAAATAAAAAAAAAAAAAACACTAAAGGCCTACTGCAGCGTCGTTTCTTGGAACAAAACAAAAAAAAAATTGATTTCGTAATAGATAACATTATAGATAATGTTTATAACACGAAATAGTTTTCTAAACATGTATAAAAACTACTGGAATCGTCAATTTGATCAGAAACATATACACGAATGCGAATTTGTCTCAAGAACAATTGTTGACTTTTTTTAAACTAAACTTTGACTTCAAAATTCAAGATCGATATAAAGATTTGAGAGTTGAGATTTTGCAGATAGATTCAAAGAAAGATTTCTAACCTTTCTGCATTTTTAGATTTTGAAACTTTATTCGAAATTGAATTAAGAGAAGAAAAAAAATTGGAGCGTGCAGAGAAGAAGAAAAAAAAAAATATCGCTGTGCTCTTTAATCCCATTGGATTTCCTTTTTATTTGGTTTGCAATTATACATAATCATTTTGTAATAATAGAGATCGGTTGATAAAAAATGGAGAAAATGTCAACACAGGTTCACGAGTTTGGAGCAGGAAAGAAACAAAAAAAATAATAATAATAATAATAGAGATAAAGGATACAGAGGTCAAGCGTATAATATAGATCCCTACTGTTTTTTTTAATTAATAATAATAATATATAATAACAATACTATTAATATCTAATAATATTAATAAAATTAATAATAATGATAAATATAATATAATATTAATGATAATAATAATTGTAAAAATGATAATAATAATAATAATAATAATAATAATAATAATAATAATAATAATAATAATAATAATACCATACTAATTATGATAATATTAATATTTTATCGATAATAATAATATTAGTAATAATAATCTAATTTATACATCCAATTTCATCTTTATATGATATAAAGTGATATTATGAATACAAATATTGATATTTGACGATACAAATAACATTACTACAACAACTATATTTGTATTTAAATTTAATTTATTAATATCATCTATTATTATGTAATATTTAATAATTATGTAATATGTATTGTAACATATACTGAATATTATATATTTATGCATTTTAATATAAATATATTATAATATTTATTTACATACTAATTATATTATACTTATGTATGTAATTATGAAAAATATAAATGTTTTATATATGTAAGTATTATATATATTTATTAAAATAGTACATTATTTCATCATAGATATATTATAAATATAAATTTCTACATATACATAATATAATAATTATGTATAAAATCATATATATAGTTATATTTATGTATATATGTATACTACCATATATATAAAATCATGTTTTAAATGTTGAGTAGATGATTAATTATGTATATTAACCAATTAACTACAAAGTATAACATTGTACATTTAATATTTTGATAACGTTGGTAAAATATGTTTGAATCATTTATATACAATATACTATATATATTCAAAATGAAAATCTTTAGTTATTAAATGTTATCTTTTATAATAACAAAATTACTTAATAGTTCATTAATACTAATATAATTAGTTTTATATATAATTATTTATATTTACATTCTTATTTACAATTAAAGGTTCGTGAATCGTCGGAAATAGTTAAAGGTCAAATGTTATCATGAAATAGTTCAAACATAATGAGACTCGGTTTAATAGACTTTGCTTATCGAGTCGAATCATATAAGATTATGTTTAAATTTGGTCGGAAATTCCCGGGTCATCACAGTACCTACCCGTTAAAGAAATTTCGTCCCGAAATTTGAGTGAGGTCGTCATAGCTAACAATAAATATGTTTTCCTGACGAATATGAGTTGATAACTTGAGTTTTATCATCATTGAGTAATATGGATAAAAATAATTCAATTATTCGAAGAGTGCGAATGAAGCTATTCACAAAAGGATGAAATGAGAAACAAAGATTTGTTTTTAACTTTTGACGTAGTCAGGTTTGAATTTAGAAAATAAGGCGCGTCTTAACTTTTGACATTGCCTTGGTTGAATTCCGGAATTTAAGGGATTTAAAGAAAATCTTGAAGATCTATAAAATCTGATTCTTCGGGATTTATGGAAATTAAGATCTCTTTAATTAAATACGATGATCTGCCCCGATTACTACGTCTGATATTTCCAGTATAAATTAAGCTCTTCCTTTCCATTATTCTCACCATTCTTATACTTTCTTTCTTAGTTCATACATCCAAAAGATTCTGAAAATGATTAATCCAGTTCTGATCCTTGTCCTCATCCTTACTATCGCAACAATCATTCTCCTTTTCCAACTTCCACCAGAGGAATCTGCTTTCTTCTACTTCGCCCTCGGGATTATAATGTTTTTAATTCTCCCGTGTCTTTATGTTGCGATAAACATTGATATACACGGTTTGTAATTTATGTGTTGTTATCGGACTTTATATTCTCCCTTATATTTCAAAGCTCTATGCTTTTGTTTTCTCTTCCCGACTTCAAGTCAAGCGAATAATGGTCCAGAATTTATAGATATAGAGTTTCGAATGATTATAATGTTCTAAGCATGAAGGAACGTGATAGCACGATTTGATTTTCAAATTTATCAACATCACGGAAGATAGAACCATCAAGAATACATTTTCTTGATTTGTTACGGAGTTAAGTAGGATGAAAGAGTTATGTAACATGGCACATGATGACGTTATGATCTGTGAATCATCACGTTTCATTTAGAAACTCAGCATGACTTACTGTAATATAATCACGTTGATCAAGTGTCATTATATTATACTAACTCATGCATCAGTTCCCATCATTACTACAATAACATTCATATTTTAAGCTTGAAAATTTACAGAATATAGAAACTAACAGTTTCTATATGATGTAATACTGATAGCACGAAAAGATTAATGATTTCAGATAAGAATAGTTATAAAAATATCTCCAGAAATATGGAGGATATTTATAATGAAAGGTACGATAATATCTCAGAATATCTAAGATCAGAGGATGATAGAAACTATTGTCTGCAAGGGTTTAGAGTAAGGAGCAAGTTATTCACTATAGACTTTAGCAGACATTGAATTATTTGGATTCTTTGAAGTCAAACTTATTCTTTGTGATTTATCCACGGCTTTCTTCATAGTTTCGCATAATCTGCTTTTCGGTACTATATTTTCTATTGAATGTTTCCAATATATTGATACACAGGAAGCACGAAGAGGTATATAATTTCGGACGAGAATATTTATGAAAATATCCTCAGAAATATCAAAGATATTGATGATGATATTTTGGAATTTCTAAGTTCGACGGTTGATGGAGAAAGATTTTCCGCAAGATTTTAACATGACTTCGGAGCAAGATATTCTCTAAAGATTTCAACGGATCCAGAATTACCTGAATCCTTTGAATATAGGATTTGGTCCTTGTATTTGTCCTTGGTCTCCTTCATGGGTAACTCAATCTGTTTTTCAATACCCAATTTTCTATCGAGCGTTCCTAACACTCCTTTCTTTATCATCAAACTTTTGTCCGTTTAGACCATCTACCATTTTTCTGTTTCCTCTGCATTTAATGCTATGATATCTGAATCATCGGTTATTAATCCGAGGTGGTTTCAGGAGAATTGTGTTTTTAGATGATTAAACGCTGATGGTAATATGATGGAATATGAAAGGTTACCTGGTAACAATAAAAGAGCACGCGTATATATAAACGTTATAATAAGGTTGTTTCGTACGAAAAGTCGAAGTTGACTTGTTGGAGTTGTGACAAAATTGGCTAATTTTGAAAAGGGATCGCAAAGTTGTTTTTGTTAATAAATGCCAAAGGATCTGACGCAGCTACGTGTTGAACTTTTACTCAATTGCCTAGAGTTTCTCAGGTGCATAACTATATGCATAAATCTTTCCTTCCGTAGATGAAGTGCGGTTGATTCATCCTATCGATTGAGGTGTTTTCAAGAATCATGAAAGGTTTGAACGCAGAATGTAATCGTGAAGATACAAATGAGGTTTAAGACGAAATCAAGTGGCAAACTTGAAGAATTGTTTAGTTTCATATGTTATATTCAATATTTTAATTCATTTTAATTGTCCAATGTTATTAGTCCACAGTCTAAGTGTTCTTCATAAATTCCAAAAGTTCTAGTTTCATAAAATCAAGAATACTTTCAAGTTTGCTAGCTCACTTCCAATCTTGTAAGGTGATCATCCAACCTCAAGAAATCTTTGTTTCTTACAGTAGGTTATCATTCTAATACAAGGTAATAATCATATTCAAACTTTGGTTCAATTTCTATAACTATAACAATCTTATTTCAAGTGATGATCTTACTTGAACTTGTTTTCGTGTCATGATTTTGCTTCAAGAACTTTGAGCCATCCAAGGATCCATTGAAGCTAGATCCATTTTTCTCTTTTTCAGTAGGTTCATCCAAGGAACTTAAGGTAGTAATGATGTTCATAACATCATTCGATTCATACATATAAAGCTATCTTATTCGAAGGTTTAAACTTGTAATCACTAGAACATAGTTTAGTTAATTCTAAACTTGTTCGCAAACAAAAGTTAATCCTTCTAACTTGACTTTTAAAATCAACTAAACACATGTTCTATATCTATATGATATGCTAACTTAATGATTTAAAACCTGGAAACACGAAAAACACCGTAAAACCGGATTTACGCCGTCGTAGTAACACCGCGGGCTGTTTTGGGTTAGTTAATTAAAAACTATGATAAACTTTGATTTAAAAGTTGTTATTCTGAGAAAATGATTTTTATTATGAACATGAAACTATATCCAAAAATTATGGTTAAACTCAAAGTGGAAGTATGTTTTCTAAAATGGTCATCTAGACGTCGTTCTTTCGACTGAAATGACTACCTTTACAAAAACGACTTGTAACTTATTTTTCCGACTAGAAACCTATACTTTTTTTGTTTAGATTCATAAAATAGAGTTCAATATGAAACCATAGCAATTTGATTCACTCAAAACGGATTTAAAATGAAGAAGTTATGGGTAAAACAAGATTGGATAATTTTTCTCATTTTAGCTACGTGAAAATTGGTAACAAATCTATTCCAACCATAACTTAATCAACTTGTATTATATATTATGTAATCTTGAGATACCATAGACACGTATACAATGTTTCGACCTATCATGTCGACACATCTATATATATTTCGGAACAACCATAGACACTCTATATGTGAATGTTGGAGTTAGCTATACAGGGTTGAGGTTGATTCCAAAATATATATTGTTTGAGTTGTGATCAATACTGAGATACGTATACACTGGGTCGTGGATTGATTCAAGATAATATTTATCGATTTATTTCTGTACATCTAACTGTGGACAACTAGTTGTAGGTTACTAACGAGGACAGCTGACTTAATAAACTTAAAACATCAAAATATATTAAAAGTGTTGTAAATATATTTTGAACATACTTTGATATATATGTATATATTGTTATAGGTTCGTGAATCAACCAGTGGCCAAGTCTTACTTCCCGACGAAGTAAAAATCTGTGAAAGTGAGTTATAGTCCCACTTTTAAAATCTAATATTTTTGGGATGAGAATACATGCAGGTTTTATAAATGATTTACAAAATAGACACAAGTACGTGAAACTACATTCTATGGTTAAATTATCGAAATCGAATATGCCCCTTTTTATTTAAGTCTGGTAATCTAAGAATTAGGGAACAGACACCCTAATTGACGCGAATCCTAAAGATAGATCTATTGGGCCTAACAAACCCCATCCAAAGTACCGGATGCTTTAGTACTTCGAAATTTATATCATATCCGAAGGGTGTCCAGTGTGAGAACTCATCCCACATCGGTGGGGGAGGAGAACGAAACACCCCTTATAAAGGGTGTGGATACCTCCTCTAGTGGACGCGTTTTGAGGGTGAGTCCCGAGAAACAAAACCGTGAGCCACCGTGCGTCGGGGCAAAGCGGACAATATCCACTACGGGTTGTACTCGGGCTGTTACAAGATGGTATCAGAGCTGGGGCCCGCATCGATGTGCACTGCGGGGACGCAGTGTCCTGAGTGGGGGAGAGTGTGAGAACTCATCCCACATCGGTGGGGGAGGAGAACGAAACACCCCTTATAAAGGGTGTGGATACCTCCTCTAGTGGACGCGTTTTGAGGGTGAGTCCCGAGAAACAAAACCGTGAGCCACAAGATTTCATATTTCAATACACATCCCATACATAGAGATAAAAATCATTCATATGGTGAACACCTGGTAACCGACAATAACAAGATGCATATATAAGAATATCCCCATCATTCCGGGACACCCTTCGGATATGATATAAATTTCGAAGTACTAAAGCATCCGGTACTTTGGATGGGGTTTGTTAGGCCCAATAGATCTATCTTTAGGATTCGCGTCAATTAGGGTGTCTGTTCCCTAATTCTTAGATTACCAGACTTAATAAAAAGGGGCATATTCGATTTCGATAATTCAACCATAGAATGTAGTTTCACGTACTTGTGTCTATTTTGTAAATCATTTATAAAACCTGCATGTATTCTCATCCCAAAAATATTAGATTTTAAAAGTGGGACTATAACTCACTTTCACAGATTTTTACTTCGTCGGGAAGTAAGACTTGGCCACTGTTGATTCACGAACCTATAACAATATATACATATATATTAAAGTATGTTCAAAATATATTTACAACACTTTTAATATATTTTGATGTTTTAAGTTTATTAAGTCAGCTGTCCTCGTTAGTAACCTATAACTAGTTGTCCACAGTTAGATGTACAGAAATAAATCGATAAATATTATCTTGAATCAATCCACGACCCAGTGTATACGTATCTCAGTATTGATCACAACTCAAACTATATATATTTTGGAATCAACCTCAACCCTGTATAGCTAACTCCAACATTCACATATAGAGTGTCTATGGTTGTTCCGAAATATATATAGATGTGTCGAAATGATAGGTCGAAACATTGTATACGTGTCTATGGTATCTCAAGATTACATAATATACAATACAAGTTGATTAAGTTATGGTTGGAATAGATTTGTTACCAATTTTCACGTAGCTAAAATGAGAAAAATTATCCAATCTTGTTTTACCCATAACTTCTTTATTTTAAATCCGTTTTGAGTGAATCAAATTGCTATGATTTCATATTGAACTCTATTTTATGAATCTAAACAGAAAAAGTATAGGCTTATAGTCGGAAAAATAAGTTACAAGTCGTTTTTGTAAAGGTAGTCATTTCAGTCGAAAGAACGACGTCTAGATGACCATTTTAGAAAACATACTTCCACTTTGAGTTTAACCATAATTTTTGGATATAGTTTCATGTTCATAATAAAAATCATTTTCTCAGAATAACAAATTTTAAATCAAAGTTTATCATAGTTTTTAATTAACTAACCCAAAACAGCCCGCGGTGTTACTACGACGGCGTAAATCCGGTTTTACGGTGTTTTTCGTGTTTCTAGGTTTTAAATCATTAAGTTAGCATATCATATAGATATAGAACATGTGTTTAGTTGATTTTAAAAGTCAAGTTAGAAGGATTAACTTTTGTTTGCGAACAAGTTTAGAATTAACTAAACTATGTTCTAGTGATTACAAGTTTAAACCTTCGAATAAGATAGCTTTATATGTATGAATCGAATGATGTTATGAACATCATTACTACCTTAAGTTCCTTGGATGAACCTACTGGAAAAGAGAAAAATGGATCTAGCTTCAATGGATCCTTGGATGGCTCAAAGTTCTTGAAGCAAAATCATGACACGAAAACAAGTTCAAGTAAGATCATCACTTGAAATAAGATTGTTATAGTTATAGAAATTGAACCAAAGTTTGAATATGATTATTACCTTGTATTAGAATGATAACCTACTGTAAGAAACAAAGATTTCTTGAGGTTGGATGATCACCTTACAAGATTGGAAGTGAGCTAGCAAACTTGAAAGTATTCTTGATTTTATGAAACTAGAACTTTTGGAATTTATGAAGAACACTTAGAACTTGAAGATAGAACTTGAGAGAGTTCAATTAGATGAAGAAAATTGAAGAATGAAAGTGTTTGTAGGTGTTTTTGGTCGTTGGTGTATGGATTAGATATAAAGGATATGTAATTTTGTTTTCATGTAAATAAGTCATGAATGATTACTCATATTTTTGTAATCTTATGAGATATTTCATGCTAGTTGCCAAATGATGGTTCCCACATGTGTTAGGTGACTCACATGGGCTGCTAAGAGCTGATCATTGGAGTGTATATACCAATAGTACATACATCTAAAAGCTGTGTATTGTACGAGTACGAATACGGGTGCATACGAGTAGAATTGTTGATGAAACTGAACGAGAATGTAATTGTAAGCATTTTTGTTAAGTAGAAGTATTTTGATAAGTGTATTGAAGTCTTTCAAAAGTGTATAAATACATATTAAAACACTACATGTATATACATTTTAACTGAGTCGTTAAGTCATCGTTAGTCGTTACATGTAAGTGTTGTTTTGAAACCTTTAGGTTAACGATCTTGTTAAATGTTGTTAACCCAATGTTTATAATATCAAAAGAGATTTTAAATTATTATATTATCATGATATTATGATGTACGAATATCTCTTAATATGATATATATACATTAAATGTCGTTACAACGATAAACGTTACATATATGTCTCGTTTCAAAATCATTAAGTTAGTAGTCTTGTTTTTACATATGTAGTTCATTGTTAATATAATTAATGATATGTTTACTTATCATAATATCATGTTAACTATATATATAACCATATATATGTCATCATATAGTTTTTTACAAGTTTTAACGTTCGTGAATCACCGGTCAACTTGGGTGGTCAATTGTCTATATGAAACCTATTTCAATTAATCAAGTCTTAACAAGTTTGATTGCTTAACATGTTGGAAACATTTAATCATGTAAACATCAATCTCAATTAATATATATAAACATGGAAAAGTTCGGGTCACTACAGTACCTACCCGTTAAATAAATTTCGTCCCGAAATTTTAAGCTGTTGAAGGTGTTGACGAATCTTCTGGAAATAGATGCGGGTATTTCTTCTTCATCTGATCTTCACGCTCCCAGGTGAACTCGGGTCCTCTACGAGCATTCCATCGAACCTTAACAATTGGTATCTTGTTTTGCTTAAGTCTTTTAACCTCACGATCCATTATTTCGACGGGTTCTTCGATGAATTGGAGTTTTTCGTTGATTTGGATTTCATCTAACGGAATAGTGAGATCTTCTTTAGCAAAACATTTCTTCAAATTCGAGACGTGGAAAGTGTTATGTACAGCCACGAGTTGTTGAGGTAACTCAAGTCGGTAAGCTACTGGTCCGACACGATCAATAATCTTGAATGGTCCAATATACCTTGGATTTAATTTCCCTCGTTTACCAAATCGAACAACGCCTTTCCAAGGTGAAACTTTAAGCATAACCATCTCTCCAATTTCAAATTCTATATCTTTTCTTTTAATGTCAGCGTAGCTCTTTTGTCGACTTTGGGCGGTTTTCAACCGTTGTTGAATTTGGATGATCTTCTCGGTAGTTTCTTGTATAATCTCTGGACCCGTAATCTGTCTATCCCCCACCTCACTCCAACAAATCGGAGACCTGCACTTTCTACCATAAAGTGCTTCAAACGGCGCCATCTCAATGCTTGAATGGTAGCTGTTGTTGTAGGAAAATTCTGCTAACGGTAGATGTCGATCCCAACTGTTTCCGAAATCAATAACACATGCTCGTAGCATGTCTTCAAGCGTTTGTATCGTCCTTTCACTCTGCCCATCAGTTTGTGGATGATAGGCAGTACTCATGTCTAGACGAGTTCCTAATGCTTGCTGTAATGTCTGCCAGAATCTTGAAATAAATCTGCCATCCCTATCAGAGATAATAGAGATTGGTATTCCATGTCTGGAGACGACTTCCTTCAAATACAGTCGTGCTAACTTCTCCATCTTGTCATCTTCTCTTATTGGTAGGAAGTGTGCTGATTTGGTGAGACGATCAACTATTACCCAAATAGTATCAAAACCACTTGCAGTCCTTGGCAATTTAGTGATGAAATCCATGGTAATGTTTTCCCATTTCCATTCCGGGATTTCGGGTTGTTGAAGTAGACCTGATGGTTTCTGATGCTCAGCTTTGACCTTAGAACACGTCAAACATTCTCCTACGTATTTACCAACATCGGCTTTCATACCCGGCCACCAAAAATGTTTCTTGAGATCCTTGTACATCTTCCCCGTTCCAGGATGTATTGAGTATCTGGTTTTATGAGCTTCTCTAAGTACCATTTCTCTCATATCTCCAAATTTTGGTACCCAAATCCTTTCAGCTCTATACCGGGTTCCGTCTTCCCGAATATTAAGATGCTTCTCCGATCCTTTGGGTATTTCATCCTTTAAATTTCCCTCTTTTAAAACTCCTTGTTGCGCCTCCTTTATTTGAGTAGTAATGTTATTATGAATCATTATATTCATAGATTTTACTCGAATGGGTTCTCTATCCTTCCTGCTCAAGGCATCGGCTACCACATTTGCCTTCCCCGGGTGGTAACGAATCTCAAAATCGTAATCATTCAATAATTCAATCCACCTACGCTGCCTCATATTCAGTTGTTTCTGATTAAATATGTGTTGAAGACTTTTGTGGTCGGTATATATAATACTTTTGACCCCATATAAGTAGTGCCTCCAAGTCTTTAATGCAAAAACAACCGCGCCTAATTCCAAATCATGCGTAGTATAATTTTGTTCGTGAATCTTCAATTGTCTAGACGCATAAGCAATCACCTTCGTTCGTTGCATTAATACACAACCGAGACCTTGCTTTGATGCGTCACAATAAACCACAAAATCATCATTCCCTTCAGGCAATGACAATATAGGTGCCGTAGTTAGCTTTTTCTTCAATAACTGAAACGCTTTCTCTTGTTCATCATTCCATTCAAATTTCTTCCCTTTATGCGTTAATGCAGTCAAGGGTTTTGCTATTCTGGAAAAGTCTTGGATGAACCTTCTGTAGTAACCAGCTAGTCCTAAAAACTGGCGTATGTGTTTCGGAGTTTTCGGGGTTTCCCACTTTTCAACAGTTTCTATCTTTGCCGGATCCACCTTAATACCTTCTTTGTTCACTATGTGACCGAGGAATTGAACTTCTTCCAACCAAAATGCACACTTTGAAAACTTAGCGTACAATTCTTCCTTCCTCAATACTTCTAACACCTTTCTCAAATGTTCACCGTGTTCTTGGTCATTATTTGAGTAAATAAGTATGTCATCAATGAAAACAATGACAAACTTGTCAAGGTATGGTCCACACACTCGGTTCATAAGGTCCATGAACACAGCTGGTGCATTAGTTAAACCAAACGGCATGACCATAAACTCGTAATGACCGTAACGTGTTCTGAAAGCAGTCTTTGGAATATCATCTTCTTTCACCCGCATTTGATGATACCCGGAACGTAAGTCAATCTTTGAATAAACAGACGAGCCTTGTAGTTGATCAAATAAGTCGTCGATTCTCGGTAGTGGGTAGCGGTTCTTGATGGTAAGTTTGTTCAACTCTCGGTAGTCGATACACAACCTGAATGTACCATCTTTCTTCTTGACAAACAAAACAGGAGCTCCCCACGGTGATGTGCTTGGTCGAATGAAACCACGCTCTAAAAGTTCTTGTAATTGGCTTTGCAGTTCTTTCATCTCGCTGGGTGCGAGTCTGTAAGGAGCACGAGCTATTGGTGCAGCTCCTGGTACAAGATCTATTTGAAATTCAACGGATCGATGTGGGGGTAATCCCGGTAATTCTTTCGGAAATACATCGGGAAATTCTTTTGCAATGGGAACATCATTGATGCTCTTTTCTTCAGTTTGTACTTTCTCGACGTGTGCTAGAACAGCATAGCAACCTTTTCTTATTAGTTTTTGTGCCTTCAAATTACTAATAAGATGTAGCTTCGTGTTGCCCTTTTCTCCGTACACCATTAAGGGTTTTCCTTTTTCTCGTATAATGCGAATTGCATTTTTGTAACAAACGATCTCCGCTTTCACTTCTTTCAACCAGTCCATACCGATTATCACATCAAAACTCCCTAACTCTACTGGTATCAAATCAATCTTAAATGTTTCGCTAACCAGTTTAATTTCTCGATTCCGACATATATTATCTGCTGAAATTAATTTACCATTTGCTAATTCGAGTAAAAATTTACTATCCAAAGGCGTCAATGGACAACTTAATTTAGCACAAAAATCTCTACTCATATAGCTTCTATCCGCACCCGAATCAAATAAAACGTAAGCAGATTTATTGTCAATAAGAAACGTACCCGTAACAAGCTCCGGGTCTTCCTGTGCCTCTACCGCATTAATATTGAAAACTCTTCCACGGCCTTGTCCATTCGTGTTCTCCTGGTTCGGGCAATTTCTAATAATGTGGCCTGGTTTTCCACATTTATAACAAACTACATTGGCATAACTTGCTCCGACACTACTTGCTCCGCCATTACTCGTTCCGACACCATTTGTTCCTTTCGTTCTATTAACCCCTGGTCCGTAGACCTCACACTTCGCCGCGCTATGACCATTTCTTTTACACTTGTTGCAAAATTTGGTGCAGAACCCCGAGTGATTCTTTTCACACCTTTGGCATAGTTGCTTCTGATTGTTGTTGTTGTTGCGGTTATTATTGTTGTTGGGATGATTGTTGTAGTTGCTGTTGTTGTTGTTGTTGTTGTTGTTGGGCCGTTTGTTGTAGTTGCGATTGATGTTGCGATTGTTGGGATAATTGTTGCGATTATTGTTGTAATTGCTGTTGTTGTTGTATTGGTGATTCTTATCACCGTTTTCCTCCCACTTTCTTTTGACTTGCTTCACATTGGCCTCTTCAGCAGTCTGTTCTTTAATTCTTTCTTCAATCTGGTTCACTAGTTTGTGAGCCATTCTACATGCCTGTTGTATGGAGGCGGGCTCGTGTGAACTTATATCTTCTTGGATTCTTTCCGGTAATCCTTTCACAAACGCGTCGATCTTCTCTTCCTCATCTTCGAATGCTCCCGGACACAATAGGCACAATTCTGTGAATCGTCTTTCGTACGTGGTAATATCAAATCCTTGGGTTCGTAACCCTCTAAGTTCTGTCTTGAGCTTATTGACCTCGGTTCTGGGACGGTACTTCTCGTTCATCAAGTGCTTGAATGCTGACCACGGTAGTGCGTACGCATCATCTTGTCCCACTTGCTCTAGATAGGTATTCCACCATGTTAACGCAGAACCTGTGAAGGTATGCGTAGCGTACTTCACTTTGTCCTCTTCAGTACACTTACTTATGGCAAACACCGATTCAACCTTCTCGGTCCACCGTTTCAATCCGATCGGTCCTTCGGTTCCATCAAATTCCAAAGGTTTGCAGGCAGTGAATTCTTTGTAGGTGCATCCTACACGATTTCCTGTACTGCTAGATCCAAGGTTATTGTTGGTATGTAGCGCAGCCTGTACTGCGGCTATGTTTGAAGCTAGAAAAGTACGGAATTCCTCTTCATTCATATTCACGGTGTGTCGAGTAGTCGGTGCCATTTCCTTCAAAATAGTTAAATGGAACAAGTTAATCATACAGAATATTAAGAGTAGTTAATAGTATTTCGTAGCATAATATGAACTCATTTATAAAAGCTTTTTCTTCATATTAGCGTTTTATAAGTTTAAATTCGGGTAGTACCTACCCGTTAAGTTCATACTTAGTAGCTAATATACAATTCAACTACTACAATTCTATATGAAAAACTGATTGTAATAATATTTCGCGTTCAAACTTTTATACAATATTTTACAAACTTACAATACCGCTTATTTTACATAAAGCATGAAATATAGCACACAATAACTTTGATACAAGATAGTTGTGAAGACAATTCTAGCTAGTACACAAGTCGTTCGGCAAAGGCAATAAAGACACGTAATTCATACGTCCAGAAACAAGTCATGCATTCTGGTTTTACTAGGACTACTTCCCATCCTTGGTCTTGTGCAACATAACCGTTATGGCCGTTGATAAGACAGCGTGTTGTAACATCATCAAAGGGACGAGGGTTACGTAATGTCCAACAGTCCCGTAATAATCTAAAAACCTCATTTCTTACCCCAATTACCGACTCCGTCACTTGTGGAAACGTTTTGTTTAATAGTTGTAGCCCGATGTTCTTGTTCTCACTTTGGTGAGAAGCGAACATTACTAATCCGTAAGCATAACATGCTTCTTTATGTTGCATGTTAGCCGCTTTTTCTAAATCACGAAGTCCAATATTCGGATATATTGAGTCAAAATAATTTCTTAACCCGTTGCGTAAAATAGCATTTGGGTTCCCCGCAATATATGCGTCAAAGTAAACACATCGTAACTTATGGGTTTCCCAATGTGATATCCCCCATCTTTCAAACGAAAGTCTCTTATAAACCAAGACATTCTTGGAACGTTCTTCGAATGTCTTACAAACTGATCTCGCCTTAAATAGTTGTGCCGAAGAATTCTGGCCGACTCTAGACAAGATTTCATCAATCATGTCTCCGGGTAGGTCTCTTAAAATATTGGGTTGTCTATCCATTTTGTGTTTTTAAACTGTAAAATAGACAAGAGTTAGATTCATAAAAAAAAATACTTATTAATACAAGCAATTTTTACATATATCATAACATGTTAAGAGATTAATATATCACATAATATTCATATGTTAAAAATATATAGTTTCCAACAAAAATGTTAAGCAATCATTTTTAAAGAAAACACGGTCGAAGTCCAGACTCACTAATGCATCCTAACAAACTCGATAAGACACACTAATGCAAATTTTCTGGTTCTCTAAGACCAACGCTCGGATACCAACTGAAATGTCCCGTTCTTATTGATTAAAAACGTTCCATATTAATTGATTTCGTTGCGAGGTTTTGACCTCTATATGAGACGTTTTTCAAAGACTGCATTCATTTTTAAACAAACCATAACCTTTATTTCATCAATAAAGGTTTAAAAAGCTTTACGTAGATTATCAAATAATGATAATCTAAAATATCCTGTTTACACACGACCATTACATAATGGTTTACAATACAAATATGTTACAACAAAATAAGTTTCTTGAATGCAGTTTTTACACAATATCATACAAGCATGGACTCCAAATCTTGTCCTTATTTAAGTATGCGACAGCGGAAGCTCTTAATAATCACCTGAGAATAAACATGCTTAAAACGTCAACAAAAATGTTGGTGAGTTATAGGTTTAACCTATATATATCAAATCGTAACAATAGACCACAAGATTTCATATTTCAATACACATCCCATACATAGAGATAAAAATCATTCATATGGTGAACACCTGGTAACCGACAATAACAAGATGCATATATAAGAATATCCCCATCATTCCGGGACACCCTTCGGATATGATATAAATTTCGAAGTACTAAAGCATCCGGTACTTTGGATGGGGTTTGTTAGGCCCAATAGATCTATCTTTAGGATTCGCGTCAATTAGGGTGTCTGTTCCCTAATTCTTAGATTACCAGACTTAATAAAAAGGGGCATATTCGATTTCGATAATTCAACCATAGAATGTAGTTTCACGTACTTGTGTCTATTTTGTAAATCATTTATAAAACCTGCATGTATTCTCATCCCAAAAATATTAGATTTTAAAAGTGGGACTATAACTCACTTTCACAGATTTTTACTTCGTCGGGAAGTAAGACTTGGCCACTGGTTGATTCACGAACCTATAACAATATATACATATATATCAAAGTATTCTCAAAATATATTTACAACACTTTTAATATATTTTGATGTTTTAAGTTTATTAAGTCAGCTGTCCTCGTTAGTAACTTACAACTAGTTGTCCACAGTTAGATGTACAGAAATAAATCGATAAATATTATCTTGAATCAATCCACGACCCAGTGTATACGTATCTCAGTATTGATCACAACTCAAACTATATATATTTTGGAATCAACCTCAACCCTGTATAGCTAACTCCAACATTCACATATAGAGTGTCTATGGTTGTTCCGAAATATATATAGATGTGTCGACATGATAGGTCGAAACATTGTATACGTGTCTATGGTATCTCAAGATTACATAATATATAATACAAGTTGATTAAGTTATGGTTGGAATAGATTTGTTACCAATTTTCACGTAGCTAAAATGAGAAAAATTATCCAATCTTGTTTTACCCATAACTTCTTCATTTTAAATCCGTTTTGAGTGAATCAAATTGCTATGGTTTCATATTGAACTCTATTTTATGAATCTAAACAAAAAAAGTATAGGTTTCTAGTCGGAAAAATAAGTTACAAGTCGTTTTTGTAAAGGTAGTCATTTCAGTCGAAAGAACGACGTCTAGATGACCATTTTAGAAAACATACTTCCACTTTGAGTTTAACCATAATTTTTGGATATAGTTTCATGTTCATAATAAAAATCATTTTCTCAGAATAACAACTTTTAAATCAAAGTTTATCATAGTTTTTAATTAACTAACCCAAAACAGCCCGCGGTGTTACTACGACGGCGTAAATCCGGTTTTACGGTGTTTTTCTTGTTTCCAGGTTTTAAATCATTAAGTTAGCATATCATATAGATATAGAACATGTGTTTAGTTGATTTTAAAAGTCAAGTTAGAAGGATTAACTTTTGTTTGCGAACAAGTTTAGAATTAACTAAACTATGTTCTAGTGATTACAAGTTTAAACCTTCGAATAAGATAGCTTTATATGTATGAATCGAATGATGTTATGAACATCATTACTACCTTAAGTTCCTTGGATGAACCTACTGGAAAAGAGAAAAATGGATCTAGCTTCAATGGATCCTTGGATGGCTCAAAGTTCTTGAAGCAAAATCATGACACGAAAACAAGTTCAAGTAAGATCATCACTTGAAATAAGATTGTTATAGTTATAGAAATTGAACCAAAGTTTGAATATGATTATTACCTTGTATTAGAATGATAACCTACTGTAAGAAACAAAGATTTCTTGAGGTTGGATGATCACCTTACAAGATTGGAAGTGAGCTAGCAAACTTGAAAGTATTCTTGATTTTATGAAACTAGAACTTTTGGAATTTATGAAGAACACTTAGAACTTGAAGATAGAACTTGAGAGAGTTCAATTAGATGAAGAAAATTGAAGAATGAAAGTGTTTGTAGGTGTTTTTGGTCGTTGGTGTATGGATTAGATATAAAGGATATGTAATTTTGTTTTCATGTAAATAAGTCATGAATGATTACTCATATTTTTGTAATCTTATGAGATATTTCATGCTAGTTGCCAAATGATGGTTCCCACATGTGTTAGGTGACTCACATGGGCTGCTAAGAGCTGATCATTGGAGTGTATATACCAATAGTACATACATCTAAAAGCTGTGTATTGTACGAGTACGAATACGGGTGCATACGAGTAGAATTGTTGATGAAACTGAACGAGAATGTAATTGTAAGCATTTTTGTTAAGTAGAAGTATTTTGATAAGTGTATTGAAGTCTTTCAAAAGTGTATAAATACATATTAAAACACTACATGTATATACATTTTAACTGAGTCGTTAAGTCATCGTTAGTCGTTACATGTAAGTGTTGTTTTGAAACCTTTAGGTTAACGATCTTGTTAAATGTTGTTAACCCAATGTTTATAATATCAAAAGAGATTTTAAATTATTATATTATCATGATATTATGATGTACGAATATCTCTTAATATGATATATATACATTAAATGTCGTTACAACGATAAACGTTACATATATGTCTCGTTTCAAAATCATTAAGTTAGTAGTCTTGTTTTTACATATGTAGTTCATTGTTAATATAATTAATGATATGTTTACTTATCATAATATCATGTTAACTATATATATAACCATATATATGTCATCATATAGTTTTTTACAAGTTTTAACGTTCGTGAATCACCGGTCAACTTGGGTGGTCAATTGTCTATATGAAACCTATTTCAATTAATCAAGTCTTAACAAGTTTGATTGCTTAACATGTTGGAAACATTTAATCATGTAAACATCAATCTCAATTAATATATATAAACATGGAAAAGTTCGGGTCACTACAGTTGATACCAACTGTGAAGACCCGTCCTAATCCATCCGGACGAAGTCCATATCGATTATAAACGATTCACAACAGTTGATTACATCGCGAGATACTTGACCTCTATATGATACATTTTACAAACATTGCATTCGTTTTTGAAAAGACAAACTTTCATTACATCGAAAGTTGACAGGCATGCATACCATTTCATAATATATCCAACTATAATTGACTTGATAATAATCTTGATGAACTCGACGACTCGAATGCAACGTCTTTTGAAATATGCCATGAATGACTCCAAGTAATATCTATAAAATGAGCAAATACACAGCGGAAGATTTCTTTCGTACCTGAGAATAAACATGCTTTAAAGTGTCAACCAAAAGGTTGGTGAGTTCATTAGTTTAACTTAAACAATCGTTTCCATCATTTTAATAGACCACAAGATTTCAGATTTCCATTTCTCATAAACATACGTCCCATGCATAGAGACAAAAATATCATTCATATGGATTGAACACCTGGTAACCGACATTAACAATATTCATATATAATTTAATATATAATATTTGAATTAATTAATACGTATCGTGACCCGTGTACATGTCTCAGACTCGATCACAACTCAAAGTATATATATTATTATAGAATCAACCTCAACCCTGTATAGAGAACTCGATCATTACTGCATATAGAGTGTCTATGGTGATTCCAAATAATATATATAGATGTGTCGATATGATATGTCAAAACCTTGTATACGTGTCCCGATATTTAAAGTGCGTAAAATAAATAACAGAAATTAAATGACGATAAATAAAGTGCGTAAAGTAAATAACAGAAATTAAATGACAATAAATAAAATTGCGAGAATATAAATTGCGATAAAATAAATTGCGATAAATAAATTGCGATAAATAAAATGTAATACGGAATTAACAGTTAGCTAGGAACAGTTAGCTAGGATTTTGTTAGCGTGGTTTCTTAATAAAATTTAATATTGTTAATTAGTCTGTTTCTAATCAATTTTTATTGTGTCCATTATTTCTTCATTATGCCACTTGTTGGATTCTGATAGGTCAAAATTCAAATATGAAATTGAATTTGAATGAAAATAGTTATTCTTTGGTGAACGGATAAGTATCCCGGTGGTTGTAAATAGGATAGTGAATAACTGTTGAATCAGATTCGAAGAATATACAGTGTAACTTATTAATGTGAAATTTAAATATTCCTCGGGTATTACCTACCCGTTAAAATATTTTTATTATTAACAGTTTGTACAAAAGAATTTTTAATTACAATCTTTATGAAAACATATATACATATATATTTTCTTCAGATGTAATCATGAATTTAATGAGTTAACATGATATTAAACTCATTTAGTTTTCAGTTGGAACTAGAATAAATAATCTCTAAAACATTAGAGATTACATAATCACCATGTCGAACGAAGATAACTGATGTAGAATGTCATGTAGAATGATGATTATACTCGAGGTATAGATTGAGATGTTGAGGCATGTGATATTGAAATTTGGGTTGTTGGTGGTACCGTTGGTGCCGGTGATTTGGATGAAGCTGGTACGTTTTGCACCATATTTTCCAAGACTACAACTTATGCGCGAAGTTCGTTAACTTCTTCTATTACACCGGGATGATTGTCGGTTCGGACGAGCGGATGAATGAGGTTTAGAATCTGAGATAGTATATGATCGTGATGAGATACTTTGGAAATGAGAGAGAAAATGGTGTCTCGAACAGGTTCGCCGGTAAACGTTTTAGGTCCATTGTCAAGAGGTGAATTTGGTTAGTGGAAATGATCGCCTTCTTCGCGTTTCCATTGATTAAGTCGACTACGAACCCATCTCCAATTCATTCAGAATAGATGATGGCTAATTGATCGATTCATTCCGGTTACTCTGCTTTCGGAGCTCGAGTGGAAATCCATATCGAAATAGCTGTCGGAATAACTATCGAAATAGCTATCGAAATCAGATGGACTCGAACTGGTTGAGGGATTCATCTCGTACGATCAGATGAAGGATTTTCGATAAGAAATAGATTATAGGATGTAGATTAGTACCCTGCAATACATAATTTACATATGCATATATAATACTAAAATCCCATAAGCTACGGAGGAATCTACGGAAGCTGTCAGGCAAAGGTAACAATAACAGATACGCTAAGATATGAATTTAACTATACACTGTCTATGCAATAAAGGCAGTAAGACGTGTCTTAGACTTTAAGGATGGTAAGCAAATAATTTTTCGACACTAAATGATAAGCAAAACTTTTGACATGCAAACACGGTCGAAGTCCAGACTCATTAATGCATTCTAACGACTATCAGTTAGACTCACTAATGCAAGACCTGGTTCGCTAAGACCACCGCTCTGATACCAACTGTGAAGACCCGTCCTAATCCATCCGGACGAAGTCCATATCGATTATAAACGATTCACAACAGTTGATTACATCGCGAGATACTTGACCTCTATATGATACATTTTACAAACATTGCATTCGTTTTTGAAAAGACAAACTTTCATTATATCGAAAGTTGACAGGCATGCATACCATTTCA
The DNA here is from genome assembly GCF_046630445.1 of Rutidosis leptorrhynchoides. Lineage (NCBI taxonomy): Eukaryota > Viridiplantae > Streptophyta > Magnoliopsida > Asterales > Asteraceae > Rutidosis > Rutidosis leptorrhynchoides. Next base: position 317,197,880 of record NC_092333.1, on the reverse strand, counting down.
TAATATATCCAACTATAATTGACTTGATAATAATCTTGATGAACTCGACGACTCGAATGCAACGTCTTTTGAAATATGCCATGAATGACTCCAAGTAATATCTATAAAATGAGCAACTACACAGCGGAAGATTTCTTTCGTACCTGAGAATAAACATGCTTTAAAGTGTCAACCAAAAGGTTGGTGAGTTCATTAGTTTAACTTAAACAATCGTTTCCATCATTTTAATAGACCACAAGATTTCAGATTTCCATTTCTCATAAACATACGTCCCATGCATAGAGACAAAAATATCATTCATATGGATTGAACACCTGGTAACCGACATTAACAATATTCATATATAAGAATATCCCCATCATTCCGGGATCCTCCTTCGGACATGATATAAATTTCGAAGTACTAAAACATCCGGTACTTTGGATGGGGCTTGTTGGGCCCGATAGATCTATCTTTAGGATTCGCGTCAATTAGGGTGTCTGTTCCCTAATTCTTAGATTACCAGACTTAATAAAAAGGGGCATATTCGACTTCGATAATCCAACCATAGAATGTAGTTTCACGTACTTGTGTCAATTTCGTAAAACAGTTATAAAAGTTGCGCATGTATTCTCAGCCCAAAAATATAAAGGGTAAAAAGGCAAATGAAACTCACGATACTGTATTTTGTAGTAAAAATACATATGACGTCATTGAACAATGCAGGGTTGGCCTCGGATTCACGAACCTATATCAATTGTGTATATATTAATACGTATAATGTAAGTTACAAAATTTCATTTATTAATATGTATTATTTATATATTATAGTTTTGTAGAATTTATTCTAACCTTTATTTTAAAACGTATACTTATATTATATTTTAAGTTATATTTTATATATATATATCAATTTTATGTATATATATCTATAATGATTTACGTTTATATAAATAGTGACATTAATATATTTATATACATATATTTGTGGTTAGTATTGTATTTATGAAATTTTATTAGTTTGTTATGTGAATTATTAATACAATCCTAGTATATACCATAAGTATATATATAGTGTACAAAAGATTTATTTGTTAAAATAATAATTTAGATAATAATGATTTACTAATAATAATAATAATTTTATTAATAATGATAATACTAATAGCAAAAAAAATGAAAATGATAACTGTTAATGATACTAATAATAATAACTCTAAAATAATATTAATACTAATACCATACTTATGTTAATAATAAGGGTTCTAATATTTATAAAATGATAAATGATAATCATAATAATACTAGTAAATATTAATGATGATACTGATAAATATGATATTATTAATTGTAAATGTACTGATGATACTATTATTTATAAACCGGTACAAATTCTAATATTGATGATAATAATATATTTTTATTTCCTTCATAATAATAATAATGATAATCATAATCCTAATGATGATAAAATACTAAAATGATAAGTTTATTACTAATAATAATATTATTAATACCTATCATAATAATAATAGTAATGTCTATAATACTTTCAAATATGATAACAAGTATGATACTAATAATAACAATAACAATAACAATCAAAACAATCACCATAATAATAATAATACTAATAATAATTAATATATAATAACAATAATAAAATTAGAAAAGAAAACTACCTCACATGAAAAGAGTTTCAAAAAAAAAAAAGAAACTACCGTCCTCTGGACTCGATCTCGTGACCACATGCTCACACGCAAACACTCTCGACCATCCCACCAATTCTGATTCTCTGTACTAATATCGAATTTAAATTTTATATATAAACTGTTTTTCTTCTATTCCTCTTCTTCTCCACAAGTCTCACGGATTCAACAAAACATCAATAACCAAAAAAAAAAAAAAAAAAAATCAGGGTTCCTTTTAAAGCTTCAAAACATTACAGAAAAAAAATAATTTGGGTTCTAAAATAAAAAAAAAAAAAACACTAAAGGCCTACTGCAGCGTCGTTTCTTGGAACAAAACAAAAAAAAAATTGATTTCGTAATAGATAACATTATAGATAATGTTTATAACACGAAATAGTTTTCTAAACATGTATAAAAACTACTGGAATCGTCAATTTGATCAGAAACATATACACGAATGCGAATTTGTCTCAAGAACAATTGTTGACTTTTTTTAAACTAAACTTTGACTTCAAAATTCAAGATCGATATAAAGATTTGAGAGTTGAGATTTTGCAGATAGATTCAAAGAAAGATTTCTAACCTTTCTGCATTTTTAGATTTTGAAACTTTATTCGAAATTGAATTAAGAGAAGAAAAAAAATTGGAGCGTGCAGAGAAGAAGAAAAAAAAAAATATCGCTGTGCTCTTTAATCCCATTGGATTTCCTTTTTATTTGGTTTGCAATTATACATAATCATTTTGTAATAATAGAGATCGGTTGATAAAAAATGGAGAAAATGTCAACACAGGTTCACGAGTTTGGAGCAGGAAAGAAACAAAAAAAATAATAATAATAATAATAGAGATAAAGGATACAGAGGTCAAGCGTATAATATAGATCCCTACTGTTTTTTTTAATTAATAATAATAATATATAATAACAATACTATTAATATCTAATAATATTAATAAAATTAATAATAATGATAAATATAATATAATATTAATGATAATAATAATTGTAAAAATGATAATAATAATAATAATAATAATAATAATAATAATAATAATAATAATAATAATAATAATAATACCATACTAATTATGATAATATTAATATTTTATCGATAATAATAATATTAGTAATAATAATCTAATTTATACATCCAATTTCATCTTTATATGATATAAAGTGATATTATGAATACAAATATTGATATTTGACGATACAAATAACATTACTACAACAACTATATTTGTATTTAAATTTAATTTATTAATATCATCTATTATTATGTAATATTTAATAATTATGTAATATGTATTGTAACATATACTGAATATTATATATTTATGCATTTTAATATAAATATATTATAATATTTATTTACATACTAATTATATTATACTTATGTATGTAATTATGAAAAATATAAATGTTTTATATATGTAAGTATTATATATATTTATTAAAATAGTACATTATTTCATCATAGATATATTATAAATATAAATTTCTACATATACATAATATAATAATTATGTATAAAATCATATATATAGTTATATTTATGTATATATGTATACTACCATATATATAAAATCATGTTTTAAATGTTGAGTAGATGATTAATTATGTATATTAACCAATTAACTACAAAGTATAACATTGTACATTTAATATTTTGATAACGTTGGTAAAATATGTTTGAATCATTTATATACAATATACTATATATATTCAAAATGAAAATCTTTAGTTATTAAATGTTATCTTTTATAATAACAAAATTACTTAATAGTTCATTAATACTAATATAATTAGTTTTATATATAATTATTTATATTTACATTCTTATTTACAATTAAAGGTTCGTGAATCGTCGGAAATAGTTAAAGGTCAAATGTTATCATGAAATAGTTCAAACATAATGAGACTCGGTTTAATAGACTTTGCTTATCGAGTCGAATCATATAAGATTATGTTTAAATTTGGTCGGAAATTCCCGGGTCATCACAGCTTGCACTTTTTTATTATAATACTTAGCAATTTGTTGTTTATTATTCGCTTCTCTGATAGCAGCTATTAATCTCCGCTCTTCTATAAAATTGAGATTTTCGCACAACGCAGCATCATTTGCTTCTTCATCAAAGTTAGCGATTCGATGCGTTGGTACTAAAATTTCAGCGGGGATTACTGCCTCAGAGCCATAAACCAGGCTAAATGGTGTTTCACCTGTACTCTTTTTGAAAGTTGTACGATGTGCCCATAAGACATTGGGTAATTCATCTACCCAACCAGTTCGCCTTTCGTACAACCTCTTTTTTATTCCGCTTACAATATCGCGATTTGTTACCTCGCATAAACCATTAGCTTGCGGGTGCGCTACTGACGTGAACTTTTGTATTATGTTTAAGTCAGCGCACCACGTCTTAAATGGATCTTTCGCTATTTGTGCGCCATTATCGCTAACCAATTCTCGCGGAATACCAAGTCTGCACACAATGTATTCCCACACAAAATTTCGCACCTGCACGCCAGTGATTGTGCGAACCGCTTTCGCTTCAACCCATTTAGTAAAATAATCAATTGCAACGATTAGGAATTTAACATTGCCAGGTCCTGCAGGAAATGGCCCCACAATGTCAATGGCCCATTTACTAAACGGCCATGGCGAATTACCAGGGATCATATCATGCCGCGGCATTCGATTCTGCGGAGCATGCCTTTGGCAACTTTTACAGCGTTTAACAATTTTTGCCACATCGCGGTATAGGGACGGCCAAAAGTATCCCATCCGCATAATTTTCGCAGCAATAGTCTTGTATCCTGAATGTAGCGCACAAGTACCATTATGCACTTCTTCAACAAGCATTTCCTCCTCAATTGGTCCAACACACCGCATCATCGGTCCGCAGTACGATTTGAGATATAAGACATCATCTTGTATGAGATACATCGGCGTTCACTCTCGCACTAAACGAGCTTCGCGACTATCCTCTGGCAAAATATCATTGCGAATATATTGCAGGATTGGTTCCATCCAATTTGGCTGCGCCTCTGTAACAGATGCTACCATTAAATCACTATCAATTGACTTACTTGGCAATTACTCAACCCATACTTGTTTTTGAAAATGCGAAAATGTTAGAGCGGCTAATTTGCTCAAAGCATCTGCCTTTTTGTTTTGACTTCTATGCACTTGCGCGAGTTCAAAGTATTCGAACCGCGCAGTAGTTTCTTTTAGCAGTTGCAAGTACTTCTGCATAGAAGGATCATGCGCTTCAAAAGATCCGCTAAACTGATTCGCTACTAGTTGCGAATCTGTAAATGCACGCAACTTAACAATATTCATTTTTTGCGCGATATTTAAGCCTACAAGCAATGCTTCATATTCTGCCTCATTGTTTGTCACATCAAAATTAAACCGCACTGCGTAAGTGTGCTCTTCGCCGTTAGAACTTACCAAAACTAAACCCGCACCTGCACCTTCCGCACAAGAAGCACCATCAGTATATAACTCCCAAGTTTCATTAACTGCTGGTTTTAGCGCGGTTCGCTCATTAATTACTTCCAACTCTCCAGACAGCTCTGCGAGATAATCTGCCATAACTTGACCTTTTTCCGCACTTCGCGGAAAGTAGGATATTTGATAGGCACCCAACTCCACTGCCCATAATGCGAGTCTACCGGAAATCTCCGGTTTTGTTAAGACTTGCCTGATTGGCAGATTGGTTAGCACATGCACTGGATGCCCCTGAAAATATCTACGTAGCCTTCGCGTTGTTAAAATGAGCGCATATACAAACTTTTCGATCGGCGCATAGTTTATTTCGCTTCCCGTAAGAGCTTTGCTAACAAAATACACTGGCTTTTGTATTTTGTTCCTTTCCGCTATCAAGACTGTGCCAAACACTTCATTTGCTACTGAAATATATAGATAGAGAATTTCGCCATGAATTGGCGCTGTTAGTGTAGGCAAAGTTTTCAACAGTTTTTTCATCTCTTGAAACGCAGAATCTGCTTCAGTGGTCCAAACAAAATTATTCTGCTTCAAGCAACCTTTTAAAGTTTTGAAAAACAGCAATTGTCGCTCAGCAGCTTTAGACAAAAAACGCGTTAGGGTGGCCAATTTGCCTGTTAAACTTTGCACTTCCTTAATCGTCTTTGGCGCGGTCATATTTTCGATAGCCGCGATCTTTTTTGGATTAGCTTGAATACCTTGTTCCGTAACAAGATATCCTAAAAACTTTCCTTCAGTTTCGCCGAAACTGCATTTCAGCGGATTGAGCTTCATGTTTATCTCACGCAGTTTATCAAATGTTGCATATCTTCAACGATTTGCTCTTGCGTTGTACTTTTGATGACTAAATCATCGACATAGGCCTCAAGATTACGCCCTATTTGCTTATCAAACGCGGTGTCAATCAAGCGCTGATATGTCGCACCCGCGTTGATTAGTCCAAAAGGCATCATTCTATAACAATATATGCCTTTGCCTGTGTGAAACACGGTTTTATCTGCGTCCTCTTGTGCCATAGGGATTTGATGATAACCTCTTGCCGCATCCAGAAAACATTTATATGGAAATGCATGCAAAGATTCCACCTTTAAATCAATTTCTGGCAGCGGATAATTATCTTTGGTGCACGCTTTATTCAGATCTTTGTAGTCAATACACATTCGCCAGGAATTATCTGGTTTTTTCACCAATACTGGATTTGCGATCCATGACTGATATTGTACTTCGCGCAAAATTCCAGCTCGGACTAATTTTGTGACTTCTTCGCACAACCATTTGACGCGATCTGGGGCCATACCCCTTCGCTTTTGCACTACTGGTTTTAGAGCTGGATTTACATTTAGCTTGTGTTCCGCAATGTGACGCGGAACACCGGTCTTATCGTTTTCGCAGCAGGCAAAAACATCCATATATTCATCAAGTAATTGCACAATTTGCTTTCGAGTATCCGCACTAAGATTGCGACCTACTTTGATTTTCTGTTCTGGATATGCAGGATTAACTATTTCCATGCTATCCTCCTTATCCGCAGTATCCTCAGGTTTCTGACCTGCGGTTTTTACATTGACAGCCGCGCAAATAGGCACTATGCTCGCTGAACATATTGCGGTGATTCCTTTATATGTTGGAAATTTAATCATGCCATGAATTGTGGACGGTACAATTCCAAATTTGCTTATAGCGGTCCTTCCTAGCAACATGTTATAGCGAGAAGAAGCTCGCATAACATAGAAATCTAGCCGTGCTTGTCGCGCTAAAGCATTATCATTTACATCGGCTAGCTCGATGTTCAGCGCCAAGACACCGATTGGTAGCGAAAATTCTCCTGCAAAACCGGTTAGCGAAACCGCAGTCGTTTGCAGATTTGCTTTAATATCCTCTGGCAACTGAGCGAAACATTGTTCGTAAATAATATCAACGCTACTACCATTATCAACATGAACTTTCATCACTGTGATATTAGCGTCCGCAATTTTACACGATACTATTATCGGCATGTCAGAAAAATCGTCGCTCTGCATTTTTGGAAAGCTAATTGGCGCTGATTGCCAATTATGATACATTTTGGCAGATTTTCGCTTCTTTCCTCTTTTTTGGACATTCATTCGCATAGTGGCCATGTTATCACTATTATCACCAATGTTATTCATTATTTACTGCCAATTTGAAAACACGCACCTGCAAATCATCGCAACAAAAACACGATTGAAATTAAACCGGCTAATTAATTGTTTAACAGCGTAAAACAAAAATTTTTAGTTTAATTCGTAAAACGTGTCCCACGGATGGCTCCAATTGATCAATCCATAATTAATGATGTTGCTTAATTACGGATTGAGTGCAATAAGATTATAATGGAGGATGGGATGTTCGATGATTATTTTGGGCCCCGATGATCATTTTTCACTTTAACTATCAAGTGATCAACCACCCCGACCCGGTCTTCGTTATCAATTAGCATGATTCACCTTAACTCAATGTAAGAAGTCCTTGGGCAAAGTCACAAGTGAAATCTACAAAGGCTTAGGCAAATGGCAGAGAATCAACAACCCATAAATGAGAGGCCAAGCTCCCTATTTATAGTATCCGTGATATCCGTGGTCTGCGAGATGCTCGGCTTTCCGCAAAAAGTCAGCGGATCAAATAGCAGTTTGGTATTTCAGCGAATACATAACCGCAGTATTTATTTTCAGCGAATATTGCATAACTGTGCCTTATAATCTGCGTAGTTCTGTCCTTAGCTTTTAGAAAATGTAATATACATATACAATGCTATATATATGATCACTACCTATCATCCACAAACTGATGGACAGAGCGAAAGGACGATACAAACGCTTGAAGACATGCTACGAGCATGTGTTATTGATTTCGGAAATAGTTGGGATCGACATCTACCGTTAGCAGAATTTTCCTACAACAACAGCTACCATTCAAGCATTGAGATGGCGCCGTTTGAAGCACTTTATGGTAGAAAGTGCAGGTCTCCGATTTGTTGGAGTGAAGTGGGGGATAGACAGATTACGGGTCCGGAGATAATACAAGAAACTACCGAGAAAATCATCCAAATTCAACAAAGATTGAAAACCGCCCATAGTCGACAAAAAAGCTACGCGGACAGTAAAAGAAAAGATATAGAGTTTGAAATTGGAGAAATGGTCATGCTTAAGGTTTCACCTTGGAAAGGCGTTGTTCGATTTGGTAAACGGGGGAAACTAAATCCAAGGTACATTGGACCATTCAAGATTATAGATCGTGTCGGACCAGTAGCTTACCAACTGGAGCTACCTCAACAACTCGCGGCTGTACATAACACTTTCCACGTCTCAAATTTGAAGAAATGTTTTGCTAAAGAATATCTCACTATTCCGTTGGACGAAATCCAAATCAATGAAAAACTTCAATTCATTGAAGAACCCGTCGAAATAATGGATCGTTAGGTTAAGAGACTTAAACAAAACAAGATACCAATTGTTAAGGTTCGATGGAATTCTCGTAGAGGACCCGAGTTCACCTGGGAGTGTGAAGATCAGATGAAGAAGAAATACCCGCATTTATTTCCAGAAGATACGTCAACACCTCCAACTGCTTAAAATTTCGGGACGAAATTTATTTAACGGGTAGGTACTGTAGTGACCCGAACTCTTCCATGTTTATATATATATTAAATGAAATTGTTATTTACATGATTAAGTGTTTCCAACATGTTAAGCAATCAAACTTGTTAAGACTTGATTAAATGAAATAGGTTTCATATAGACAATTGACCATACTAAAGCATCCGGTACTTTGGATGGGGTTTGTTCGGCCCAATAGATCTATCTTTAGGATTCGCGTCAATTAGGGTGTCTGTTCCCTAATTCTTAGATTACCAGACTTAATAAAAAGGGGCATATTCGATTTCGATAATTCAACCATAGAATGTAGTTTCACGTACTTGTGTCTATTTTGTAAATCATTAATAAAACCTGCATGTATTCTCATCCCAAAAATATTAGATTTTAAAAGTGGGACTATAACTCACTTTCACAGATTTTTACTTCGTCGGGAAGTAAGACTTGGCCACTGGTTGATTCACGAACCTATAACAATATATACATATATATCAAAGTATGTTCAAAATATATTTACAACACTTTTAATATATTTTGATGTTTTAAGTTTATTAAGTCAGCTGTCCTCGTTAGTAACCTACAACTAGTTGTCCACAGTTAGATGTACAGAAATAAATCGATAAATATTATCTTGAATCAATCCACGACCCAGTGTATACGTATCTCAGTATTGATCACAACTCAAACTATATATATTTTGGAATCAACCTCAACCCTGTATAGCTAACTCCAACATTCACATATAGAGTGTCTATGGTTGTTCCGAAATATATATAGATGTGTCGACATGATAGGTCGAAACATTGTATACGTGTCTATGGTATCTCAAGATTACATAATATACAATACAAGTTGATTAAGTTATGATTTGAATAGATTTGTTACCAATTTTCACGTAGCTAAAATGAGAAAAATTATCCAATCTTGTTTTACCCATAACTTCTTCATTTTAAATCCGTTTTGAGTGAATCAAATTGCTATGGTTTCATATTGAACTCTATTTTATGAATCTAAATAGAAAAAGTATAGGTTTACAGTCAGAAAAATAAGTTACAAGTCGTTTTTGTAAAGGTAGTCATTTCAGTCGAAAGAACGACGTCTCGATGACCATTTTAGAAAACATACTTCCACTTTGAAATATTACATCACCATGGGGAGCTCCTGTTTTGTTTGTCTAGAAGAAGGATGGTACATTTAGGTTATGTATTGACTACAGAGAGTTGAACAAACTTACCATCAAAAACCGTTATCCACTGCCGAGAATTGACGACTTATTTGATCAACTACAAGGCTCGTCGGTTTATTCGAAGATCGATTTACGTTCTGGATATCATCAAATGCGAGTAAAGGAGGATGATATTCCAAAAAATGCTTTTAGGACGCGTTATGGTCATTACGAGTTTATGGTTATGCCGTTTGGATTGACTAACGCACCAGCTGTGTTCATAGACCTTATGAACCGAGTGTGTGAGCCATATCTTGACAAGTTTGTCATTGTTTTCATCGATGACATACTTATTTACTCAAAGAATGATCAAGAGCACGAAGAACATTTGAGAAAAGTGCTAGAAGTATTGAGGAAAGAAAAACTGTACGCTAAGTTTTCAAAGTGTGCATTTTGGTTGGAAGAAGTTCAATTCCTCGGTCACATAGTGAACAAAGAAGGTATCCAGGTGGACCCGGCAGAGATCAAAACCGTTGAAAAGTGGGAAACCCCAAAAACTCCGAAGCATATACGTCAATTTTTAGGATTGGCTGGTTACTACAGAAGATTCATCCAAGATTTCTCCAAAATAGCCAAACCCTTGACTGCATTAACGCATAAATGGAAGAAATTTGAATGGAAGGATGAACAAGAGAAGGCGTTTCAATTATTGAAGAAAAAGATAACTACGGCACCTATATTGTCATTGCTTGAAGGGAATGATGATTTTGTGATTTATTATGACGCATCAAAGCAAGGTCTCGGTTGTGTAATGCAACGGACAAAGGTGATTGCTTATGCGTCTAGACAATTGAAGATTCACGAACAAAATTATACGACGCATGATTTGGAATTAGGCGCGGTTGTTTTTGCATTAAAGACTTGGAGGCACTACTTATATGGGGTCAAACGTATTATATATACCGACCACAAAAGTCTTCAACACATATTTAATCAAAAACAACTGAATATGAGGCAGCGTAGGTGGATTGAATTATTGAATGATTACGACTTTGAGATTCGTTACCACCCAGGGAAGGCAAATGTGGTAGCCGACGCCTTGATCAGAAAGGACAGAGAACCCATTCGAGTAAAATCTATGAATATAATGATTCACACTAACCTTACTACTCAAATAAAGGAGGCGCAACAAGGAGTTTTAAAAGAGGGAAATTTAAAGGATGAAATACCCAAAGGATCGGAGAAACATCTTAATATTCGAGAAGACGGAACCCGGTATAGGGCTGAAAGAATTTGGGTACCAAAATTTGGAGATATGAGAGAAATGGTACTTAGAGAAGCTCATAAAACCAGATACTCAATACATCCTGGAACGGGGAAGATGTACAAGGATCTTAAGAAACATTTTTGGTGGCCATGTATGAAAGCCGATATTGCTAAATATGTAGGAGAATGTTTGACGTGTTCTAAGGTAAAAGCTGAACATCAGAAACCATCAGGTCTACTACAACAACCTGAAATCCCGGAATGGAAATGGGAAAACATTACCATGGATTTCATTACTAAATTGCCAAGGACTGCAAGTGGTTATGATACTATTTGGGTAATAGTTGATCGTCCCACCAAGTCAGCACACTTCCTGCCAATAAGAGAAGATGACAAGATGGAGAAGTTAGCACAACTGTATTTGAAGGAAGTCGTCTCCAGACATGGAATACCAATCTCTATTATCTCTGATAGGGATGGCAGATTTATTTCAAGATTCTGGCAGACATTACAGCAAGCATTGGGAACTCGTCTAGACATGAGTACTGCCTATCATCCACAAACTGATGGGCAGAGTGAAAGGACGATACAAATGCTTGAAGACATGTTACGAACTTGTGTTATTGATTTCGGAAACAGTTAGGATCGACATCTACCGTTAGCAGAATTTTCCTACAACAACAGCTACCATTCAAGCATTGAGATGCATATATATAAGAATATCCCCATCATTCCGGGACACCCTTCGGATATGATATAAATTTCGAAGTACTAAAGCATCCGGTACTTTGGATGGAGTTGTTAGGCCCAATAGATCTATCTTTAGGATTCGCGTCAATTAGGGTGTCTGTTCCCTAATTCTTAGATTACCAGACTTAATAAAAAGAGGCATATTCGATTTCAATAATTCAACCATAGAATGTAGTTTCACGTACTTGTGTCTATTTTGTAAATCATTTATAAAACCTGTATGTATTCTCATCCCAAAAATATTAGATTTTAAAAGTGGGACTATAACTCACTTTCACAGATTTTTACTTCGTCGGGAAGTAAGATTTGGCCACTGGTTGATTCACGAACCTATAACAATATATACATATATATCAAATTATATTCAAAATATATTTACAACACTTTTAATATATTTTGATGTTTTAAATTTATTAAGTCAGCTGTCCTCGTTAGTAACCTACAACTAGTTGTCCACAGTTAGATGTACAGAAATAAATCGATAAATATTATCTTGAATCAATCCACGACCCAGTGTATACGTATCTCAGTATTGATCACAACTCAAACTATATATATTTTGGAATCAACCTCAACCCTGTATAGCTAACTCCAACATTCACATATAGAGTGTCTATGGTTGTTCCGAAATATATATAGATGTGTCGACATGATAGGTCGAAACATTGTATACGTATCTATGGTATCTCAAGATTACATAATATACAATACAAGTTGATTAAGTTATGGTTGGAATAGATTTGTTACCAATTTTCACGTAGCTAAAATGAGAAAAATTATCCAATCTTGTTTTACCCATAACTTCTTCATTTTAAATCCGTTTTGAGTGAATCAAATTGCTATGGTTTCATATTGAACTCTATTTTATGAATCTAAATAGAAAAAGTATAGGTTTATAGTCGGAAAAATAAGTTACAAGTCATTTTTGTAAAGGTAGTCATTTCAGTCGAAAGAACGACGTCTAGATGACCATTTTAGAAAACATACTTCCACTTTGAGTTTAACCATAATTTCTGGATATAGTTTCATGTTCATAATAAAAATTATTTTCCCAGAATAAAAACTTTTAAATCAAAGTTTATCATAGTTTTTAATTAACTAACCCAAAACAGCCCGCGGTGTTACTACGACGGCGTAAATCCGGTTTTACGGTGTTTTTCGTGTTTCCAGGTTTTAAATCATTAAGTTAGAACATGTGTTTAGTTGATTTTAAAAGTCAAGTTAGAAGGATTAACTTTTATTTGTGAACAAGTTTAGAATTAACTAAACTATGTTCTAGTGATTACAAGTTTAAACCTTCGAATAAGATAGCTTTATATGTATGAATCGAATGATGTTATGAACATCATTACTACCTCAAGTTCCTTGGATAAACCTACTGGAAATGAGAAAAATAGATCTAGCTTCAAAGGATCCTTGGATGGCTTGAAAGTTCTTGAAGCAGAATCATGACACGAAAACAATTTCAAGTAAGATTTCCACTCGAAATAAGATTGTTATAGTTATAGAAATTGAATTAAAGTTTGAATATGATTATTACCTTGTATTAGAAAGATAACCTACTGTAAGTAACAAAGGTTTCTTGATCTTGGATGATTACTTGGAATGGATTTAGAAAACTTGTTAGAAAACTTGGAAGTAAACTTGAAACGGGGAAGATGTACAAGGATCTCAAGAAAGATTTTTGGTGGCCGGGTATGAAAGCCGATGTTGCTAAATACGTAGGAGAATGTTTAACGTGTTCTAAGGTCAAAGCTGAGCATCAGAAACCATCAGGTCTACTTCAACAACTCGAAATCCCGGAATGGAAATGGGAAAACATTACCATGGATTTCATTACTAAATTGCCAAGGACTGCAAGTGGTTATGATACTATTTGGGTAATAGTTGATCGTCTCACCAAGTCAGCACACTTCCTGCCAATAAGAGAAGATGACAAGATGGAGAAGTTAGCATGACTGTATTTGAAGGAAGTCGTCTCCAGACATGGAATACCAATCTCTATTATCTCTGATAGGGATGGCAGATTTATTTCAAGATTCTGGCAGATATTACAGCAAGCATTGGGAACTCGTCTAGACATGAGTACTGCCTATCATCCACAAACTGATGGGCAGAGTGAAAGGACGATACAAATGCTTGAAGACATGCTACGAGCTTGTGTTATTGATTTCGGAAACAGTTGGGATCGACATCTACCGTTAGCAGAATTTTCCTACAACAACAGCTACCATTCAAGCATTGAGATGCCGCCGTTTGAAGCACTTTATGGTAGAAAGTGCAGGTCTCCGATTTGTTGGAGTGAAGTGGGGGATAGACAGATTACGGGTCCAGAGATAATACAAGAAACTACCGAGAAAATCATCCAAATTCAACAAAGATTGAAAACCGCCCAGAGTCGACAAAAGAGCTACACGGACAGTAAAAGAAAAGATATAGAGTTTGAAATTGGAGAAATGGTCATGCTTAAGGTTTCACCTTGGAAAGGCGTTGTTCGATTTGGTAAACGGGGGAAACTAAATCCAAGGTACATTGGACCATTCAAGATTATAGATCGTGTTGGACCAGTAGCTTACCAACTGGAGCTACCTCAACAACTCACGGCTGTACATAACACTTTCCACGTCTCAAATTTGAAGAAATGTTTTGCTAAAGAAGATCTCACTATTCCGTTGGACGAAATCCAAATCAATGAAAAACTTCAATTCATTGAAGAACCCGTCGAAATAATGGATCGTGAGGTTAAGAGACTTAAACAAAACAAGATACCGATTGTTAAGGTTCGATGGAATGCTCGTAGAGGACCCGAGTTCACCTGGGAGTGTGAAGATCAGATGAAGAAGAAATACCCGCATTTATTTCCAGAAGATACGTAAACACCTCCAACTGCTTAAAATTTCGGGACGAAATTTATTTAACGGGTAGGTACTGTAGTGACCCGAACTTTTCCATGTTTATATATATATATTAAATGAAATTGTTATTTACATGATTAAGTGTTTCCAACATGTTAAGCAATCAAACTTGTTAAGACTTGATTAATTGAAATAGGTTTCATATAGACAATTGACCACCCAAGTTGACCGGTGATTCACGAACGTTAAAACTTGTAAAAACTATACGATGACATATATATGGTTATATATATAGTTAACATGATTTTATTATAAGTATGTATCTCATTAGATATTTTAACAATGAGTTATATACATAAAAATGAGACTATTAATTTAAGAAACTCGAAAACGATATATATAACGATTATCGTTATAACAACGTCTTACTAGGTACATATGAATCATATTAAGATATTGATACACTTGGTTAATTATGTTAAATGATAAGTAAATATATTATTAAGTGTATTAACAATGAAATACATATGTAAAAATAAGACTACTAACTTAATGATTTCGAAACGAGACATATATGTAACGATTATCGTTGTAACGACATTTAACTGTATATATATCATACTAAGATATATTATATATCATAATATCATGATAATATAACAATTTAACATCTCATTTGTTATAATAAACAATGGGTTAACAACATTCAACAAGATCGTTAACCTAAAGGTTTCAAAACAACATTTACATGTAACGACTAACAATGACTTAACGACTCAGTTAAAATGTATATACATGTAGTGTTTTAATATGTATTCATACACTTTTGAAAGACTTCAAGACACTTATCAAAATACTTCTACTTAACAAAAATGCTTACAATTACATCCTCGTTCAGTTTCATCAACTATTCTACTCGTATGCACCCGTATTCGTACTCGTACAATACACAGCTTTTAGATGTATGTACTATTGGTATATACACTCTAATGATCAGCTCTTAGCAGCCCATGTGAGTCACCTAACATATGTGGGAACCATCATTTGGCAACTAGCTTGAAATATCTCATAAAATTACAAAAATATGAGTAATCATTGATGACTTATTTACATGAAAACAAAATTACATATCCTTTATATCTAATCCATACACCAACGACCAAAAACACCTACAAACACTTTCATTCTTCAATTTTATTCATCTAATTGATCTCTCTCAAGTTCTATCTTCAAGTTCTTAGTGTTCTTCATAAATTTCAAAAGTTCTAGTTTCATAAAATCAAGAATACTTCCAAGATTGCAAGTTTACTTCCAAGTTTTCTAAATCCATTCCAAATAATCATCCAAGATCAAGAAACCTTTGTTACTGACAGTAGGTTATCTTTCTAATACAAGATAATAATCATATTCAAACTTTAATTCAATTTCTATAACTATAACAATCTTATTTCGAGTGGAAATCTTACTTGAAATTGTTTTAGTGTCATGATTCTGCTTCAACTTTCAAGCTATCCAAGGATCCTTTGAAGCTAGATCTATTTTTCTCATTTCCAGTAGGTTTATCCAAGGAACTTGATGAAATGTCCCGTTCTTATTGATTAAAAACGTTCCATATTAATTGATTTCGTTGCGAGGTTTTGACCTCTATATGAGACGTTTTTCAAAGACTGCATTCATTTTTAAAACAAACCATAACCTTTATTTCATAGATAAAGGTTTTAAAAATCTTTACGTAGATTATCAAATAATGATAATCTAAAATATCCTGTTTACACACGACCATTACATAATGGTTTACAATACAAATATGTTACAACAAAATAAGTTTCTTGAATGCAGTTTTTACACAATATCATACAAGCATGGACTCCAAATCTCGTCCTTATTTAAGTATGCTACAGCGGAAGCTCTTAATAATCACCTGAGAATAAACATGCTTAAAACGTCAACAAAAATGTTGGTGAGTTATAGGTTTAACCTATATATATCAAATCATAATAATAGACCACAAGATTTCATATTTCAATACACATCCCATACATAGAGATAAAAATCATTCATATGGTGAACACCTGGTAACCGACATTAACAAGATGCATATATAAGAATATCCCCATCATTCCGGGACACCCTTCGGATATGATATAAATTTTGAAGTACTAAAGCATCCGGTACTTTGGATGGGGTTTGTTAAGCCCAATAGATCTATCTTTAGGATTCGCGTCAATTAGGGTGTCTGTTCCCTAATTCTTAGATTACCAGACTTAATAAAAAGGGGCATATTCGATTTCGATAATTCAACCATAGAATGTAGTTTCACGTACTTGTGTCTATTTTGTAAATCATTTATAAAACCTGCATGTATTCTTATCTCAAAAATATTAGATTTTAAAAGTGGGACTATAACTCACTTTCACAGATTTTTACTTCGTCGGGAAGTAAGACTTGGCCACTGGTTGATTCACGAACCTATAACAATATATACATATATATCAAAGTATGTTCAAAATATATTTACAACACTTTTAATATATTTTGATGTTTTAAGTTTATTAAGTCAGCTGTCCTCGTTAGTAACCTACAACTAGTTGTCCACAGTTAGATGTACAGAAATAAATCGATAAATATTATCTTGAATCAATCCACGACCCAGTGTATACGTATCTCAGTATTGATCACAACTCAAACTATATATATTTTGGAATCAACCTCAACCCTGTATAGCTAACTCCAACATTCACATATAGAGTGTCTATGGTTGTTCCGAAACATATATAGATGTGTCGACATGATAGGTCGAAACATTGTATACGTGTCTATGGTATCTCAAGATTACATAATATACAATACAAGTTGATTAAGTTATGGTTGGAATAGATTTGTTACCAATTTTCACGTAGCTAAAATGAGAAAAATTATCCAATCTTGTTTTACCCATAACTTCTTCATTTTAAATCCGTTTTGAGTGAATCAAATTGCTATGGTTTCATATTGAACTCTATTTTATGAATCTAAACAGAAAAAGTATAGGTTTATAGTCGGAAAAATAAGTTACAAGTCGTTTTTGTAAAGGTAGTCATTTCAGTCGAAAGAACGACGTCAAGATGACCATTTTAGAAAACATACTTTCACTTTGAGTTTAACCATAATTTTTGGATATAGTTTCATGTTCATAATAAAAATCATTTTCTCAGAATAACAACTTTTAAATCAAAGTTTATCATAGTTTTTAATTAACTAACCCAAAACATCCCGCGGTGTTACTACGACGGCGTAAATCCGGTTTTACGGTGTTTTTCGTGTTTCCAGGTTTTAAATCATTAAGTTAGCATATCATATAGATATAGAACATGTGTTTAGTTGATTTTAAAATTCAATTTAGAAGGATTAACTTTTGTTTGCGAACAAGTTTAGAATTAACTAAACTATGTTCTAGTGATTACAAGTTTAAAACTTCGAATAAGATAGCTTTATATGTATGAATCGAATGATGTTATGAACATCATTACTACCTTAAGTTCCTTGGATAAACCTACTGGAAAAGAGAAAAATGGATCTAGCTTCAACGGATCCTTGGATGGCTCGAAGTTCTTGAAGCAAAATCATGACACGAAAACAAGTTCAAGTAAGATCATCACTTGAAATAAGATTGTTATAGTTATAGAAATTGAACCAAAGTTTGAATATGATTATTACCTTGTATTAGAATGATAACCTACTGTAAGAAACAAAGATTTCTTGAGGTTGGATGATCTCCTTACAAGATTGGAAGTGAGCTAGCAAACTTGAAAGTATTCTTGATTTTATGTAACTAGAACTTGTAAAATATATGAAGAATACTTAGAACTTGAAGATAGAACTTGAGAGAGATCAATTAGATGAAGAAAATTGAAGAATGAAAGTGTTTGTAGGTGTTTCTGGTCGTTGGTGTATGGATTAGATATAAAGGATATGTAATTTTGTTTTCATGTAAATAAGTCATGAATGATTACTCATATTTTTGTAATTTTATGAGATATTTCATGCTAGTTGCCAAATGATGGTTCCCACATGTGTTAGGTGACTCACATGGGCTGCTAAGAGCTGATCATTGGAGTGTATATACCAATAGTACATACATCTAAAAGCTGTGTATTGTACGAGTACGAATACGGGTGCATACGAGTAGAATTGTTGATGAAACTGAACGAGGATGTAATTGTAAGCATTTTTGTTAAGTAGAAGTATTTTGATAAGTGTCTTGAAGTCTTTCAAAAGTGTATGAATACATATTAAAACACTACATGTATATACATTTTAACTGAGTCGTTAAGTCATCGTTAGTCGTTACATGTAAATGTTGTTTTGAAACCTTTAGGTTAACGATCTTATTGAATGTTGTTAACCCATTGTTTATTATAACAAATGAGATGTTAAATTATTATATTATCATGATATTATGATATATAATATATCTTAGTATGATGTATATACAGTTAAATGTCGTTACAACGATAATCGTTACATATATGTCTCGTTTCGAAATCATTAAGTTAGTAGTCTTATTTTTACATATGTATTTCATTGTTAATACACTTAATAATATATTTACTTATCATTTAAAATAATTAACCAAGTGTATCAATATCTTAATATGATTCATATGTACCTAGTAAGACGTTGTTATAACGATAATCGTTATATATATCGTTTTCGAGTTTCTTAAATTAATAGTCTCATTTTTATGTATATAACTCATTGTTAAAATACCTAATGAGATACATACTTATAATAAAAACATGTTAACTATATATATAACCATATATATGTCATTGTATAGTTTTTACAAGTTTTAACGTTCGTGAATCACCGGTCAACTTGGGTGGTCAATTGTCTATATGAAACATATTTCAATTAATCAAGTCTTAACAAGTTTGATTGCTTAACATGTTGGAAACATTTAATCATGTAAATATCAATCTCAATAATATATATAAACATGGAAAAGTTCGGGTCACTACAGTACCTACCCGTTAAATAAATTTCGTCCCGAAATTTTAAGCTGTTGAAGGTGTTGACGAATCTTCTGGAAATAGATGCGGGTATTTCTTCTTCATCTGATCTTCCCGCTCCCAGGTGAACTCGGGTCCTCTACGAGCATTCCATCGAACCTTAACAATTGGTATCTTGTTTTGCTTAAGTCTTTTAACCTCACGATCCATTATTTCGACGGGTTCTTCGATGAATTGAAGTTTTTCGTTGATTTGGATTTCATCTAACGGAATAGTGAGATCTTCTTTAGCAAAACATTTCTTCAAATTCGAGACGTGGAAAGTGTTATGTACAGCCGCGAGTTGTTGAGGTAACTCAAGTCGGTAAGCTACTGGTCCGACACGATCAATAATCTTGAATGGTCCAATATACCTTGGATTTAATTTCCCTCGTTTACCAAATCGAACAACGCCTTTCCAAGGTGCAACTTTAAGCATGACCATCTCTCCAATTTCAAATTCTATATCTTTTCTTTTAATGTCAGCGTAGCTCTTTTGTCGACTTTGGGCGGTTTTCAACCGTTGTTGAATTTGGATGATCTTCTCGGTAGTTTCTTGTATAATCTCCGGACCCGTAATCTGTCTATCCCCCACTTCACTCCAACAAATCGGAGACCTGCACTTTCTACCATAAAGTGCTTCAAACGGCGCCATCTCAATGCTTGAATGGTAGCTGTTGTTGTAGGAAAATTCTGCTAATGGTAGATGTCGATCCCAACTGTTTCCGAAATCAATAACACATGCTCGTAGCATGTCTTCAAGCATTTGTATCGTCCTTTCGCTCTGCCCATCAGTTTGTGGATGATAGGCAGTACTCATGTCTAGACGAGTTCCTAATGCTTGCTGTAATGTCTGCCAGAATCTTGAAATAAATCTACCATCCCTATCAGAGATAATAGAGATTGGTATTCCATGTCTGGAGACGACTTCCTTCAAATACAGTCGTGCTAACTTCTCCATCTTGTCATCTTCTCTTATTGGCAGGAAGTGTGCTGATTTGGTGAGACGATCAACTATTACCCAAATAGTATCAAAACCACTTGCAGTCCTTGGCAATTTAGTGATGAAATCCATGGTAATGTTTTCCCATTTCCATTCTGGGATTTCGGGTTGTTTGTAACAACCCAACCCGTTAACCAACCAAAAACGCGAAAATAAAAAAAAAATTTAAAACTGATCTGGAGGGTGCGCGGCGCGCACCACTGCCTGTGCACGGCGCGCATAAGGCCTGAGACAGTTCTGATCAACATGTCCATTTTTCGCGAAAAGATCTTCGACTTCCCGACACTTTTAGACCAAACGCTTTTCACAACCATTTATATTAGTTAAAACTAACACGTTCCAATAATAAAATGAGTTTTACGAGACCGGGCCCACATCGGCCGTTATACGACTTTCGTACAAAATACAAGTTTCGACCACATGATTTTTAACACAAAATAAAGACTGAGCATGGCGATTGGGGATACGCTACCCAATCCTAATCAATCCAAAAGCAAGATCTTCTAAAGCAACTATGCAAGTCCTCTAATCCTCGCGCTTACCCGAGCCACCATCCGCATGCAATCTATAACAACGAGAGGGTAAGCTAACGCTTAGTGAATGATAATATACTACATACATATATATGTATAAAATGAATACGCCACACAAATATCAAATACCGCATACCGAACAACCAAGCATAAAGGCAAGCTAGTCTAGGCGTACCGTACAAACACTAAGCACGAGCTAAGATACAACAACAAAAATATAAGTTCACCAACGACGATGTGAACCACGCCAAATAGCTACACCCGGAGGGTTAGCTACAACACAACAATACATTAATATATAACAATATAAACGAACAAGGTTAACACCTTAACCCAATACCGAGAACCAAATACCACAATGAAGATTGGCCGAACTACACGAGCCTTAGTAATCCGAAACCACACGAGATTACTAACTTCACAACATCGAGGTTGGCCGAACTACACGAGCCTTAGTAATCCGAAACCACACGAGATTACTACCTCAATAAGATGACCGAACTACACGAGTCACCATGAATCCGAACTACACGAGATTCATTTTGATAAGATGACCGAACTACACGCGTCATCGTGAATCCGAACTACACGCGATTCACTTCTCCAACTCAAACCCACGGTCACGGGATTATAAAATCCACCACATCGGGGTTATCCACAACCACATCACAATACATGTGATAACGTACACACAAGTGTACACCTTGCCAAAAGGAGGTCAACCAAAACGCACAACCGTGCCAATTGGACTCATACCAAAGTCCATCGAATCCACCTATATGTGAAGTGAGCTCTATAACCGAGAACCACTTCACCCGACCCGCACCCATCCTACACATACATATGCACATAGGATATTAACACTCACCTTGTCACCTTGATGAATGCTTCCAAGTAAACCGCAACTCGCCAATGGAAAGTACCTATTCCATTATCACAAATTCAACAACACACTTAGATTGGATTTACAAACCAAACCAATTTGACACTTAATGCAAATTCGACCCAAATGCACTTCCAAGTACAAACCGCGCCCAAAATTAACTAATAATCACTAACACAAGTGAGAATGGTCCTAACACGCCAATTAAACCCGAACACAAGTGTTAAACACTTACAAATCTCCAAATTGCCCATAAACCCTAATTTTGACCCAAAGTCAAAACTAGTCAACCAAATAACCCTAAATGGGTTTCAATACTTCCATAATCACTAAATTAAGTGATTGAACCCAATTTCAAGTCCTAATCATGGCCAATTAGTTCAACAACCCAAAATCTACCAACAATAACAACAAACCCGATTACTAGCATCACTAAACTCTCTCCAAGAGTTTAAATGGGTTTCTCATCAATTTAAGTTCAAACCCTAACTTGATTATCAAAATCAAACAATAAAATTCGGAGTTAGAACTTACCACAACCACCAAAACGTAGCTAGGAACGAGGTGAACAACTTTAAAACCCGAGACTTGATCAATTCAAGCTCCTTCTTCTCCAAAACCCCAAATCTCTCTCTAGAAATCTCCCTCTCTCTCTCTAGAATGATTTGAGAGTGTTAATGGATGTGAAATGTGATCCAAAATTGAATCTAACCAGCTGATATGGCTTAACATCCGGCCTCAAGTGAAAAGACCAAAAAGCCCCTCATTAAACCCAAAATAGAAAAAACAGAATTCTGTCGCTGGGCTCGTACGCGGCGCGCACCCATGGGTGTGCGCGGCGCGCACCCATGTCTGGGCAGAATTTGAGCTTTGTTTAATTACACAATGCTTCCTGCACTTTATGTAGCATAATTACACTTCCGTATAATAAATATTAGGGTCTTACATTGTTGAAGTAGACCTGATGGTTTCTGATGCTCAGCTTTGACCTTAGAACACGTCAAACATTCTCCTACGTATTTAGCAACATCGGCTTTCATACCCGGCCACCAAAAATGTTTCTTGAGATCCTTGTACATCTTCCCTGTTCCAGGATGTATTGAGTATCTGGTTTTATGAGCTTCTCTAAGTACCATTTCTCTCATATCTCCAAATTTTGGTACCCAAATCCTTTCAGCCCTATACCGGGTTCCGTCTTCCCGAATATTAAGATGCTTCTCCGATCCTTTGGGTATTTCATCCTTTAAATTTCCCTCTTTTAAAACTCCTTGTTGCGCCTCCTTTATTTGAGTAGTAAGGTTATTATGAATCATTATATTCATAGATTTTACTCGAATGGGTTCTCTGTCCTTCCTGCTCAAGGCATCGGCTACCACATTTGCCTTCCCCGGGTGGTAACGAATCTCAAAGTCGTAATCATTCAATAATTCAATCCACCTACGCTGCCTCATATTCAGTTGTTTCTGATTAAATATGTGTTGAAGACTTTTGTGGTCGGTATATATAATACTTTTGACCCCATATAAGTAGTGCCTCCAAGTCTTTAATGCAAAAACAACCGCGCCTAATTCCAAATCATGCGTCGTATAATTTTGTTCGTGAATCTTCAATTGTCTAGACGCATAAGCAATCACCTTCGTTCGTTGCATTAATACACAACCGAGACCTTGCTTTGATGCGTCACAATAAATCACAAAATCATCATTCCCTTCAGGCAATGACAATATAGGTGCCGTAGTTAGCTTTTTCTTCAATAACTGAAACGCTTTCTCTTGTTCATCATTCCATTCAAATTTCTTCCCTTTATGCGTTAATGCAGTCAAGGGTTTTGCTATTCTGGAAAAGTCTTGGATGAACCTTCTGTAGTAACCAGCTAGTCCTAAAAACTGGCGTATGTGTTTCGGAGTTTTCGGGGTTTCCCACTTTTCAACAGTTTCTATCTTTGCCGGATCCACCTTAATACCTTCTTTGTTCACTATGTGACCGAGGAATTGAACTTCTTCCAACCAAAATGCACACTTTGAAAACTTAGCGTACAATTTTTCCTTCCTCAATACTTCTAACACCTTTCTCAAATGTTCACCGTGTTCTTGGTCATTCTTTGAGTAAATAAGTATGTCATCAATGAAAACAATGACAAACTTGTCAAGGTATGGTCCACACACTCGGTTCATAAGGTCCATGAACACAGCTGGTGCCTTAGTTAAACCAAACGGCATGACCATAAACTCGTAATGACCGTAACGTGTTCTGAAAGCAGTCTTTGGAATATCATCTTCTTTCACCCGCATTTGATGATACCCGGAACGTAAGTCAATCTTTGAATAAACAGACGAGCCTTGTAGTTGATCAAATAAGTCGTCGATTCTCGGTAGTGGGTAGCGGTTCTTGATGGTAAGTTTGTTCAACTCTCGGTAGTCGATACATAACCTGAATGTACCATCTTTCTTCTTGACAAACAAAACAGGAGCTCCCCACGGTGATGTGCTTGGTCGAATGAAACCACGCTCTAAAAGTTCTTGTAATTGGCTTTGCAGTTCTTTCATCTCGCTGGGTGCGAGTCTGTAAGGAGCATGAGCTATTGGTGCAGCTCCTGATACAAGATCTATTTGAAATTCAACGGATCGATGTGGGGGTAATCCCGGTAATTCTTTCGGAAATACATCGGGAAATTCTTTTGCAATGGGAACATCATTGATGCTCTTTTCTTCAGTTTGTACTTTCTCGACGTGTGCTAGAACAGCATAGCAACCTTTTCTTATTAGTTTTTGTGCCTTCAAATTACTAATGAGATGTAGCTTCGTGTTGCCCTTTTCTCCGTACACCATTAAGGGTTTTCCTTTTTCTCGTATAATGCGAATTGCATTTTTCTAACAGATGATCTCTGCTTTCACTTCTTTCAACCAGTCCATACCGTTTATCACATCAAAACTCCCTAACTCTACTGGTATCAAATCAATCTTAAATGTTTCGCTAACCAGTTTAATTTCTCGATTCCGACATATATTATCTGCTGAAATTAATTTACCATTTGCTAATTCGAGTAAAAATTTACTATCCAAAGGCGTCAATGGACAACTTAATTTAGCACAAAAATCTCTACTCATATAGCTTCTATCCGCACCCGAATCAAATAAAACGTAAGCAGATTTATTGTCAATAAGAAACGTACCCGTAACAAGCTCCGGGTCTTCCTGTGCCTCTGCCGCATTAATATTGAAAACTCTTCCGCGGCCTTGTCCATTCGTGTTCTCCTGGTTCGGGCAATTTCTAATAATGTGGCCCGGTTTTCCACATTTATAACAAACTACATTGGCATAACTTGCTCCGCCATTACTCGTTCCGACACCATTTGTTCCTTTCGTTCTATTAACCCCTGGTCCGTAGACCTCACACTTCGCCGCGCTATGACCATTTCTTTTACACTTGTTGCGAAATTTGGTGCAGAACCCCGAGTGATACTTTTCACACCTTTGGCATAGCTGCTTCTGATTGTTGTTGTTGTTGCGGTTATTATTGTTGTTGGGATGATTGTTGTAGTTGCTGTTGCTGTTGTTGTTGTTGTTGTTGTTGTTGGGCCATTTGTTGTAGTTGCGATTGATGTTGCGATTGTTGGGATAATTGTTGCGATTATTGTTGTAATTGCTGTTGTTGTTGTATTGGTGATTCTTATCACCGTTTTCCTCCCACTTTCTTTTGACTTGCTTCACATTGGCCTCTTCAGCAGTCTGTTCTTTAATTCTTTCTTCAATCTGGTTCACTAGTTTGTGAGCCATTCTACATGCCTGTTGTATGGAGGCGGGCTCGTGTGAACTTATATCTTTTTGGATTCTTTCCGGTAATCCTTTCACAAACGCGTCGATCTTCTCTTCCTCATCTTCGAATGCTCCCGGACACAATAGGCACAATTCTGTGAATCGTCTTTCGTACGTGGTAATATCAAATCCTTGGGTTCGTAACCCTCTAAGTTCTGTCTTGAGCTTATTGACCTCGGTTCTGGGACGGTACTTCTCGTTCATCAAGTGCTTGAATGCTGACCACGGTAGTGCGTACGCATCGTCTTGTCCCACTTGCTCTAGATAGGTATTCCACCATGTTAACGCAGAACCTGTGAAGGTATGCGTAGCATACTTCACTTTGTCCTCTTCAGTACACTTACTTATGGCAAACACCGATTCGACCTTCTCGGTCCACCGTTTCAATCCGATCGGTCCTTCGGTTCCATCAAATTCCAAAGGGTTGCAGGCAGTGAATTCTTTGTAGGTGCATCCTACACGATTTCCTGTACTGCTAGATCTAAGGTTATTGTTGGTATGTAGTGCAGCCTGTACTGCGGCTATGTTTGAAGCTAGAAAAGTACGGAATTCCTCTTCATTCATATTCACGGTGTGTCGAGTATTCGGTGCCATTTCCTTCAAAATAGTCAAATGGAACAAGTTAATCATACAGAATATTAAGAGTAGTTAATAGTATTTCGTAGCATAATATGAACTCATTTATAAAAGCTTTTTCTTCATATTAGCGTTTTATAAGTTTAAATTCGGGTAGTACCTACCCGTTAAGTTCATACTTAGTAGCTAATATACAATTCAACTACTACAATTCTATATGAAAAACTGATTATAATAATATTTCGCGTTCAAACTTTTATACAATATTTTACAAACTTACAATACCGCTTATTTTACATAAAGCATGAAATATAGCACACAATAACTTTGATACAAGATAGTTGTGAAGATAATTCTAGCTAGTACACAAGTCGTTCAGCAAAGGCAATAAAGACACGTAATTCATACGTCCAGAAACAAGTCATGCATTCTGGTTTTACTAGGACTACTTCTCATCCTTGGTCTTGTGGAACATAACCGTTATGGCCATTGATAAGACAGCGTGTTGTAACGTCGTCAAAGGGACGAGGGTTACGTAATGTCCAACAGTCCCGTAATAATCTAAAAACCTCATTTCTTACCCCAATTACCGACTCCGTCACTTGTGGAAACATTTTGTTTAATAGTTGTAGCCCGATGTTCTTGTTCTCACTTTGGTGAGAAGCGAACATTACTAATCCGTAAGCATAACATGCTTCTTTATGTTGCATGTTAGCCGCTTTTTCTAAATCACGAAGTCCAATATTCGGATATATTGAGTCAAAATAATTTCTTAACCCGTTGCTTAAAATAGCATTTGGGTTCCCCGCAATATATGCGTCAAAGTAAACACATCGTAACTTATGGGTTTCCCAATGTGATATCCCCCATCTTTTAAACGAAAGTCTCTTATAAACCAAGACATTCTTGGAACGTTCTTCGAATGTCTTACAAACTGATCTCGCCTTAAATAGTTGTACCGAGGAATTCTGGCCGACTCTAGACAAGATTTCATCAATCATGTCTCCGGGTAGGTCTCTTAAAATATTGGGTTGTCTATCCATTTTGTGTTTTTATACTGTAAAATAGACAAGAGTTAGATTCATAAAAAAAATACTTATTAATACAAGCAATTTTTACATATATCATAAAGCATAAGCACACTATATTACATATATTACACCACACGAATATAACTATCTTATTCTGACTCGCTCGTTTCTTCTTGTTCGGTTTTGGTTCGTTTTGCCAAGTTTCTAGGGATATATGATGTTCCCCTAATAAGAGCCGTCGTTATCCACATTGGTTTAGAAAAACCTGGTGGTTTAGAGGTTCCCGGGTCATTGTTACAACTTAAGGACTTCGGGGGTTGACGATACATATAAAGTTCATCGGGGTTGGAATTAGATTTCTCTATTTTTATGCCCTTTCCCTTATTATTTTCTTTTGCCTTTTTAAATTCAGTTGGGGTAATTTCTATAACATCATCGGAATTCTCGTCGGAATCCGATTCATCGGAGAATTGGTAATCCTCCCAATATTTTGCTTCCTTGGCGGAAACACCATTGACCATGATTAACCTTGGTCGGTTGGTTGAGGATTCTCTTTTACTTAACCGTTTTATTATTTCCCCCACCGATTCTATTTCTTCTTTCGGTTCCGATACTTCTTCCGGTTCCGATTCTTCTTCCGGTTCCGACTCTTCTTCCGGTTCCTCTTCGGGAACTTGTGAATCAGTCCACGAATCATTCCAATTTACATTTGACTCTTCATTATTATTAGGTGAGTCAATGGGACTTGTTCTAGAGGTAGACATCTATCACATAATATCAAACACGATAAGAGATTAATATATCACATAATATTCATATGTTAAAAATATATAGTTTCCAACAAAAATGTTAAGCAATCATTTTTAAAGAAAATACGGTCGAAGTCCAGACTCACTAATGCATCCTAACAAACTTGATAAGACACACTAATGCAAATTTTCTGGTTCTCTAAGACCAACACTCGGATACCAACTGAAATGTCCCGTTCTTATTGATTAAAAACGTTCCATATTAATTGATTTCGTTGCGACGTTTTGACCTCTATATGAGACGTTTTTCAAAGACTGCATTCATTTTTAAAACAAACCATAACCTTTATTTCATAGATAAAGGTTTTAAAAAGCTTTACGTAGATTATCAAATAATGATAATCTAAAATATCCTGTTTACACACGACCATTACATAATGGTTTACAATACAAATATGTTACAACAAAATAAGTTTCTTGAATGCAGTTTTTACACAATATCATACAAGCATGGACTCCAAATCTCGTCCTTATTTAAGTATGCTACAGCGGAAGCTCTTAATAATCACCTGAGAATAAACATGCTTAAAACGTCAACAAAAATGTTGGTGAGTTATAGGTTTAACCTATATATATCAAATCATAATAATAGACCACAAGATTTCATATTTCAATACACATCCCATACATAGAGATAAAAATCATTCATATGGTGAACACCTGGTAACCGACATTAACAAGATGCATATATAAGAATATCCCCATCATTCCGGGACACCCTTCGGATATGATATAAATTTTGAAGTACTAAAGCATCCGGTACTTTGGATGGGGTTTGTTAAGCCCAATAGATCTATCTTTAGGATTCGCGTCAATTAGGGTGTCTGTTCCCTAATTCTTAGATTACCAGACTTAATAAAAAGGGGCATATTCGATTTCGATAATTCAACCATAGAATGTAGTTTCACGTACTTGTGTCTATTTTGTAAATCATTTATAAAACCTGTATGTATTCTCATCCCAAAAATATTAGATTTTAAAAGTGGGACTATAACTCACTTTCACCGATTTTTACTTCGTCGGGAAGTAAGACTTGGCCACTGGTTGATTCACGAACCTATAACAATATATACATATATATCAAAGTATGTTCAAAATATATTTACAACACTTTTAATATATTTTGATGTTTTAAGTTTATTAAGTCAGCTGTCCTCGTTAGTAACCTACAACTAGTTGTCCACAGTTAGATGTACAGAAATAAATCGATAAATATTATCTTGAATCAATCCACGACCCAGTGTATACGTATCTCAGTATTGATCACAACTCAAACTATATATATTTTGGAATCAACCTCAACCCTGTATAGCTAACTCCAACATTCACATATAGAGTGTCTATGGTTGTTCCGAAACATATATAGATGTGTCGACATGATAGGTCGAAACATTGTATACGTGTCTATGGTATCTCAAGATTACATAATATACAATACAAGTTGATTAAGTTATGGTTGGAATAGATTTGTTACCAATTTTCACGTAGCTAAAATGAGAAAAATTATCCAATCTTGTTTTACCCATAACTTCTTCATTTTAAATCCGTTTTGAGTGAATCAAATTGCTATGGTTTCATATTGAACTCTATTTTATGAATCTAAACAGAAAAAGTATAGGTTTATAGTCGGAAAAATAAGTTACAAGTCGTTTTTGTAAAGGTAGTCATTTCAGTCGAAAGAACGACGTCTAGATGACCATTTTAGAAAATATACTTCCACTTTGAGTTTAACCATAATTTTTGGATATAGTTTCATGTTCATAATAAAAATCATTTTCTCTGAATAACAACTTTTAAATCAAAGTTTATCATAGTTTTTAATTAACTAACCCAAAACATCCCGCGGTGTTACTACGACGGCGTAAATCCGGTTTTACGGTGTTTTTCGTGTTTCCAGGTTTTAAATCATTAAGTTAGCATATCATATAGATATAGAACATGTGTTTAGTTGATTTTAAAATTCAAGTTAGAAGGATTAACTTTTGTTTGCGAACAAGTTTAGAATTAACTAAACTATGTTCTAGTGATTACAAGTTTAAAACTTCGAATAAGATAGCTTTATATGTATGAATCGAATGATGTTATGAACATCATTACTACCTTAAGTTCCTTGGATAAACCTACTGGAAAAGAGAAAAATGGATCTAGCTTCAACGGATCCTTGGATGGCTCGAAGTTCTTGAAGCAAAATCATGACACGAAAACAAGTTCAAGTAAGATCATCACTTGAAATAAGATTGTTATAGTTATAGAAATTGAACCAAAGTTTGAATATGATTATTACCTTGTATTAGAATGATAACCTACTGTAAGAAACAAAGATTTCTTGAGGTTGGATGATCTCCTTACAAGATTGGAAGTGAGCTAGCAAACTTGAAAGTATTCTTGATTTTATGTAACTAGAACTTGTAAAATATATGAAGAATACTTAGAACTTGAAGATAGAACTTGAGAGAGATCAATTAGATGAAGAAAATT
Organism: Rutidosis leptorrhynchoides; assembly: GCF_046630445.1. Classification (NCBI taxonomy): domain Eukaryota; kingdom Viridiplantae; phylum Streptophyta; class Magnoliopsida; order Asterales; family Asteraceae; genus Rutidosis; species Rutidosis leptorrhynchoides. The sequence goes on along the minus strand of NC_092333.1, from coordinate 317,166,897 downwards.
GAAGAATGAAAGTGTTTGTAGGTGTTTCTGGTCGTTGGTGTATGGATTAGATATAAAGGATATGTAATTTTGTTTTCATGTAAATAAGTCATGAATGATTACTCATATTTTTGTAATTTTATGAGATATTTCATGCTAGTTGCCAAATGATGGTTCCCACATGTGTTAGGTGACTCACATGGGCTGTTAAGAGCTGATCATTGGAGTGTATATACCAATAGTACATACATCTAAAAGCTGTGTATTGTACGAGTACGAATACGGGTGCATACGAGTAGAATTGTTGATGAAACTGAACGAGGATGTAATTGTAAGCATTTTTGTTAAGTAGAAGTATTTTGATAAGTGTCTTGAAGTCTTTAAAAAGTGTATGAATACATATTAAAACACTACATGTATATACATTTTAACTGAGTCGTTAAGTCATCGTTAGTCGTTACATGTAAATGTTGTTTTGAAACCTTTAGGTTAACGATCTTGTTGAATGTTGTTAACCAATTGTTTATTATAACAAATGAGATGTTAAATTATTATATTATCATGATATTATGATATATAATATATCTTAGTATGATGTATATACAGTTAAATGTCGTTACAACGATAATCGTTACATATATGTCTCGTTTCGAAATCATTAAGTTAGTAGTCTTATTTTTACATATGTATTTCATTGTTAATACACTTAATAATATATTTACTTATCATTTAAAATAATTAACCAAGTGTATCAATATCTTAATATGATTCATATGTACCTAGTAAGACGTTGTTATAACGATAATCGTTATATATATCGTTTTCGAGTTTCTTAAATTAATAGTCTCATTTTTATGTATATAACTCATTGTTAAAATACCTAATGAGATACATACTTATAATAAAAACATGTTAACTATATATATAACCATATATATGTCATTGTATAGTTTTTACAAGTTTTAACGTTCGTGAATCACCGGTCAACTTGGGTGGTCAATTGTCTATATGAAACATATTTCAATTAATCAAGTCTTAACAAGTTTGATTGCTTAACTTGTTGGAAACATTTAATCATGTAAATATCAATCTCAATAATATATATAAACATGGAAAAGTTCGGGTCACTACACTTGAGGTAGTAATGATGTTCATAACATCATTCAATTCATACATATAAAGCTATCTTATTCGAAGGTTTAAACTTGTAATCACTAGAACATAGTTTAGTTAATTCTAAACTTGTTCGCAAATAAAAGTTAATCCTTCTAACTTGAGTTTTAAAATCAACTAAACACATGTTCTATATCTATATGATATGCTAACTTAATGATTTAAAACCTGGAAACACGAAAAACACCGTAAAATCGGATTTACGCCGTCGTAGTAACACCGCGGGCTGTTTTGGGTTAGTTAATTAAAAACTATGATAAACTTTGATTTAAAAGGTGTTATTCTGGGAAAATGATTTTTATTATGAACATGAAACTATATCCAAAAATTATGGTTAAACTCAAAGTGGTAGTATGTTTTCTAAAATGGCCATCTAGACGTCGTTCTTTCGACTGAAATGACTACCTTTACAAAAATGACTTGTAACTTATTTTTCCGACTATAAACCTATACTTTTTCTATTTAGATTCATAAAATAGAGTTCAATATGAAACCATAGCAATTTGATTCACCAAAACGGATTTAAAATGAAGAAGTTATGGGTAAAACAAGATTGGATAATTTTTCTCATTTTAGCTACGTGAAAATTGGTAACAAATCTATTCCAACCATAACTTAATCAACTTGTATTGTATATTATGTAATCTTGAGATACCATAGACACGTATACAATGTTTCGACCTATCATGTCGACACATCTATATATATTTCGGAACAACCATAGACACTCTATATGTGAATGTTGGAGTTAGCTATACAGGGTTGAGGTTGATTCCAAAATATATATAGTTTGAGTTGTGATCAATACTGAGATACGTATATACTGGGTCGTGGATTGATTCAAGATAATATTTATCGATTTATTTCTGTACATCTAACTGTGGACAACTAGTTATAGGTTACTAACGAGGACAGCTGACTTAATAAACTTAAAACATCAAAATATATTAAAAGTGTTGTAAATATATTTTGAACATACTTCGATATATATGTATATATTGTTATAGGTTCGTGAATCAACCAGTGGCCAAGTCTTACTTCCCGACGAAGTAAAAATCTGTGAAAGTGAGTTATAGTCCCACTTTTAAAATCTAATATTTTGGGGATGAGAATACATGCAGGTTTTATAAATGATTTACAAAATAGACACAAGTACGTGAAACTACATTCTATGGTTGAATTATCAAAATCGAATATGCCCCTTTTTATTAAGTCTGGTAATCTAAGAATTAGGGAACAGACACCCTAATTGACGCGAATCCTAAAGATAGATCTATTGGGCCTAACAAACACTATCCAAAGTACCGGATGCTTTTGTACTTTGAAATTTATATCATATCCGAAGGGTGTCCCGGAATGATGGGGATATTCTTATATATGCATCTTGTTAATGTCAGTTACCAGGTGTTCACCATATGAATGATTTTTATCTCTATGTATGGGATGTGTATTGAAATATGAAATATTGTGGTCTATTGTTACGATTTGATATATATAGGTTAAACCTATAACTCACCAACATTTTTGTTGACGTTTAAAGCATGTTTATTCTCAGGTGAATACTAAGAGCTTCCGCTGTTGCATACTAAAATAAGGACAAGATTTAGAGTCCATGTTTGTATGATATTGTGTAAAAACTGCATTCAAGTAACTGATTTCGATATAACATATTTGTATTGTAAACCATTATGTAATGGTCGTGTGTAAACAGGATATTTTAGATTATCATTATTTGATAATCTAAGTAAAGCTTTTTAAACCTTTATTTATGAAATAAAGGTTATGGTTTGTTTTAAAAATGAATGCAGTCTTTGAAAAACTACTGAAATGTCCCGTTCTTATTGATTAAAAATGTTCCATATTAATTGATTTCGTTGCGAGGTTTTGACCTCTATATGAGACGTTTTTCAAAGACTGCATTCATTTTTAAAACAAACCATAACCTTTATTTCATAAATAAAGGTTTAAAAAGCTTTACGTAGATTATCAAATAATGATAATCTAAAATATCCTGTTTACACACGACCATTACATAATGGTTTACAATACAAATATGTTACATCGAAATCAGTTTCTTGAATGCAGTTTTTACACAATATCATACAAACATGGACTCCAAATCTTGTCCTTATTTTAGTATGCAACAGCGGAAGCTCTTAGTATTCACCTGAGAATAAACATGCTTTAAACGTCAACAAAAATGTTGGTGAGTTATAGGTTTAACCTATATATATCAAATCGTAACAATAGACCACAAGATTTCATATTTCATTACACATCCCATACATAGAGATAAAAATCATTCATATGGTGAACACCTGGTAACCGACATTAACAAGATGCATATATAAGAATATCCCCATCATTCCGGGACACCCTTCGAATATGATATAAATTTCGAAGTACTAAAGCATCCGGTACTTTGGATGGGGTTTGTTAGACCCAATAGATCTATCTTTAGGATTCGCATCAATTAGGGTGTCTGTTCCCTAATTCTTAGATTACCAGACTTAATAAAAAGGGGCATATTCGATTTCGATAATTCAACCATAGAATGTAGTTTCACGTACTTGTGTCTATTTTGTAAATCATTTATAAAACCTGCATGTATTCTCATCCCAAAAATATTAGATTTTAAAAGTGGGACTATAACTCACTTTCACAGATTTTTACTTCGTCGGGAAGTAAGACTTGGCCACTGGTTAATTCACGAACCTATAACAATATATACATATATATCAAAGTATGTTCAAAATATATTTACAACACTTTTAATATATTTTGATGTTTTAAGTTTATTAAGTCAGCTGTCCTCGTTAGTAACCTACAACTAGTTGTCCACAGTTAGATGTACAGAAATAAATCGATAAATATTATCTTGAATCAATCCACGAGCCAGTGTATACGTATCTCAGTATTGATCACAACTCAAACTATATATATTTTGGAATCAACCTCAACCCTGTATAGCTAACTCCAACATTCACATATAGAGTGTCTATGGTTGTTCCGAAATATATATAGATGTGTTGACATGATAGGTCGAAACATTGTATACGTGTCTATGGTATCTCAAGATTACATAATATATAATACAAGTTGATTAAGTTATGGTTGGAATAGATTTGTTACCAATTTTCACGTAGCTAAAATGAGAAAAATTATCCAATCTTGTTTTACCCATAACTTCTTCATTTTAAATCCGTTTTGAGTGAATCAAATTGCTATGGTTTCATATTGAACTCTATTTTATGAATCTAAACGGAAAAAGTATAGGTTTATAGTCGGAAAAATAAGTTACAAGTCGTTTTTGTAAAGGTAGTCATTTCAGTCGAAAGAACGACGTCTAGATGACCATTTTAGAAAACATACTTCCACTTTGAGTTTAACCATAATTTTTGGATATAGTTTCATGTTCATAATAAAAATCATTTTCCCAGAATAACAAATTTTAAATCAAAGTTTATCATAGTTTTTAATTAACTAACCCAAAACAGCCCGCGGTGTTACTACGACGGCGTAAATCCGGTTTTACGGTGTTTTTCGTGTTTCCAGGTTTTAAATCATTAAGTTAGCATATCATATAGATATAGAACATGTGTTTAGTTGATTTTAAAAGTCAAGTTAGAAGGATTAACTTTTATTTGCGAACAAGTTTAGAATTAACTAAACTATGTTCTAGTGATTACAAGTTTAAACCTTCGAATAAGATAGCTTTATATGTATGAATCGAATGATGTTATGAACATCATTACTACCTCAAGTTCCTTGGATAAACCTACTGGAAATGAGAAAAATAGATCTAGCTTCAAAGGATCCTTGGATGGCTTGAAAGTTCTTGAAGCAGAATCATGATACGAAAACAATTTCAAGTAAGATTTCCACTCGAAATAAGATTGTTATAGTTATAGAAATTGAATTAAAGTTTGAATATGATTATTACCTTGTATTAGAAAGATAACCTACTGTAAGTAACAAAGGTTTCTTGATCTTGGATGATTACTTGGAATGGATTTAGAAAACTTGGAAGTAAACTTGCAATCTTGGAAGTATTCTTGATTTTATGAAACTAGAACTTTTGGAATTTATGAAGAACACTTAGAACTTGAAGATAGAACTTGAGAGAGATCAATTAGATGAAGAAAATTGAAGAATGAAAGTGTTTGTAGGTGTTTTTGGTCGTTGGTGTATGGATTAGATATAAAGGATATGTAATTTTGTTTTCATGTAAATAAGTCATGAATGATTACTCATATTTTTGTAATTTTATGAGATATTTCATGCTAGTTGCCAAATGATGGTTCTCACATGTGTTAGGTGACTCACATGGGCTGCTAAAAGCTGATCATTAGAGTGTATATACCTATAGTACATACATCTAAAAGTTGTGTATTGTACGAGTACGAATACGGGTGCATACGAGTAGAATTGTTGATGAAACTGAACGAGGATGTAATTGTAAGCATTTTTGTTAAGTAGAAGTATTTTGATAAGTGTCTTGAAGTCTTTCAAAAGTGTATGAATACATATTAAAACACTACATGTATATACATTTTAACTGAGTCGTTAAGTCATTGTTAGTCGTTACATGTAAATGTTGTTTTGAAACCTTTAGGTTAACGATCTTGTTGAATGTTGTTAACCCATTGTTTATTATAACAAATGAGATGTTAAATTGTTATATTATCATGATATTATGATATATAATATATTTTAGTATGATATATATACAGTTAAATGTCGTTACAACGATAATCGTTACATATATGTCTCGTTTCGAAATCATTAAGTTAGTAGTCTTATTTTTACATATGTATTTCATTGTTAATACACTTAATAATATATTTACTTATCATTTAACATAATTAGCCAAGTGTATCAATATCTTAATATGATTCATATGTACCTAGTAAGACGTTATAACGATAATCGTTATATATATATCGTTTTCGAGTTTCTTAAATTAATAGTCTCATTTTTATGTATATAACTCATTGTTAAAATACCTAATGAGATACATACTTATAATAAAATCATGTTAACTATATATATACCCATATATATGTCATCGTATAGTTTTTACAAGTTTTAACGTTCGTGAATCACCGGTCAACTTGGGTGGTCAATTGTCTATATGAAACCTATTTCAATTAATCAAGTCTTAACAAGTTTGATTGCTTAACATGTTGGAAACACTTAATCATGCAACTGAAATGTCCCGTTCTTATTGATTAAAAACGTTCCATATTAATTGATTTCGTTGCGAGGTTTTGACCTCTATATGAGACGTTTTTCAAAGACTGCATTCATTTTTAAAACAAACCATAACCTTTATTTCATAAATAAAGGTTTAAAAAGCTTTATGTAGATTATCAAATAATGATAATCTAAAATATCTTGTTTACACACGACCATTACATAATGGTTTACAATACAAATATATTACATCGAAATCAGTTTCTTGAATGCAGTTTTTACACAATATCATACAAACATGGACTCCAAATCTTGTCCTTATTTTAGTATGCAACAGCGGAAGCTCTTAGTATTCACCTGAGAATAAACATGTGAAATGTCCCGTTCTTATTGATTAAAAACGTTCCATATTAATTGATTTCGTTGCGAGGTTTTGACCTCTATATGAGACGTTTTTCAAAGACTGCTTTCATTTTAAAACAAACCATAACCTTTATTTCATCAATAAAGGTTTAAAAAGCTTTACGTAGATTATCAAATAATGATAATCTAAAATATCCTGTTTACACACGACCATTACATAATGGTTTACAATACAAATATGTTACAACAAAATAAGTTTCTTGAATGCAGTTTTTACACAATATCATACAAGCATGGACTCCAAATCTCGTCCTTATTTAAGTATGCGACAGCGGAAGCTCTTAATAATCACCTGAGAATAAACATGCTTAAAACGTCAACAAAAATGTTGGTGAGTTATAGGTTTAACCTATATATATCAAATCATAATAATAGACCACAAGATTTCATATTTCAATACACATCCCATACATAGAGATAAAAATCATTCATATGGTGAACACCTGGTAACCGACATTAACAAGATGCATATATAAGAATATCCCCATCATTCCGGGACACCCTTCGGATATGATATAAATTTCGAAGTACTAAAGCATCCGGTACTTTGGATGGGGCTTGTTGGGCCCGATAGATCTATCTTTAGGATTCGCGTCAATTAGGGTGTCTGTTCCCTAATTCTTAGATTACCAGACTTAATAAAAAGGGGCATATTCGATTTCGATAATTCAACCATAGAATGTAGTTTCACGTACTTGTGTCTATTTTGTAAATCATTTATAAAACCTGCATGTATTCTCATCCCAAAAATATTAGATTTTAAAAGTGGGACTATAACTCACTTTCACAGATTTTTACTTCGTTGGGAAGTAAGACTTGGCCACTGGTTGATTCACGAACCTATAACAATATATACATATATATCAAAGTATGTTCACAATATATTTACAACACTTTTAATATATTTTGATGTTTTAAGTTTATTAAGTCAGCTGTCCTCGTTAGTAACCTACAACTAGTTGTCCACAGTTAGATGTACAGAAATAAATCGATAAATATTATCTTGAATCAATCCACGACCCAGTGTATACGTATCTCAGTATTGATCACAACTCAAACTATATATATTTTGGAATCAACCTCAACCCTGTATAGCTAACTCCAACATTCACATATAGAGTGTCTATGGTTGTTCCGAAATATATATAGATGTGTCGACATGATAGGTCGAAACATTGTATACGTGTCTATGGTATCTCAAGATTACATAATATACAATACAAGTTGATTAAGTTATGGTTGGAATAGATTTGTTACCAATTTTCACGTAGCTAAAATGAGAAAAATTATCCAATCTTGTTTTACCCATAACTTCTTCATTTTAAATCCGTTTTGAGTGAATCAAATTGCTATGGTTTCATATTGAACTCTATTTTATGAATCTAAACAGAAAAAGTATAGGTTTATAGTCGGAAAAATAAGTTACAAGTCGTTTTTGTAAAGGTAGTCATTTCAGTCGAAAGAACGACGTCTAGATGACCATTTTAGAAAACATACTTTCACTTTGAGTTTAACCATAATTTTTGGATATAGTTTCATGTTCATAATAAAAATCATTTTCTCAGAATAACAACTTTTAAATCAAAGTTTATCATAGTTTTTAATTAACTAACCCAAAACAGCCTGCGGTGTTACTACGACGGCGTAAATCCGGTTTTTCGGTGTTTTTCGTGTTTCCAGGTTTTAAATTATTAAGTTAGCATATCATACAGATATAGAACATGTGTTTAGTTGATTTTAAAAGTCAAGTTAGAAGGATTAACTTTTGTTCGCGAACAAGTTTAGAATTAACTAAACTATGTTCTAGTGATTACAAGTTTAAACCTTCGAATAAGATAGATTTATATGTATGAATCGAATGATGTTATGAACATCATTACTACCTTAAGTTCCTTGGATAAACCTACTGGAAAATAGAAAAATGGATCTAGCTTCAACGGATCCTTGGATGGCTCGAAGTTCTTGAAGCAGAATCATGACACGAAAACAAGTTCAAGTAAGATCATCACTTGAAATAAGATTGTTATAGTTATAGAAATTGAACCAAAGTTTGAATATGATTATTACCTTGTATTAGAATGATAAGCTACTGTAAGAAATAAAGATTTCTTGAGGTTGGATGATCACCTTACAAGATTGGAAGTGAGCTAGCAAACTTGAAAGTATTCTTGATTTTATGAAACTAGAACTTTTGAAATTTATGAAGAACACTTAGAACTTGAAGATAGAACTTGAGAGAGATCAATTAGATGAAGAAAATTGAAGAATGAAAGTGTTTGTAGGTGTTTTTGGTCGTTGGTATATGGATTAGATATAAAGGATATGAAATTTTGTTTTCATGTAAATAAGTCATGAATGATTACTCATATTTTTGTAATTTTATGAGATATTTCATGCTAGTTGCCAAATGATGGTTCCCACATGTGTTAGGTGACTCACATGGGCTACTAAGAGCTGATCATTGGAGTGTATATACCAATAGTACATACATCTAAAAGCTGTGTATTGTACGAGTACGAATACGGGTGCATACGAGTAGAATTGTTGATGAAACTGAACGAGGATGTAATTGTAAGCATTTTTGTTAAGTAGAAGTATTTTGATAAGTGTATTGAAGTCTTTCAAAAGTGTATAAATACATATTAAAACACTACATGTATATACATTTTAACTGAGTCGTTAAGTCATCGTTAGTCGTTACATGTAAGTGTTGTTTTGAAACCTTTAGGTTAACGATCTTGTTAAATGTTGTTAACCCAATGTTTATAATATCAAATGATATTTTAAATTATTATATTATCATGATATTATCATGTATGAATATCTCTTAATATGATATATATACATTAAATGTCTTTACAACGATAATCGTTACATATATGTCTCGTTTAAAAATCATTAAGTTAGTAGTCTTGTTTTTACATATGTAGTTCATTGTTAATATACTTAATGATATGTTTACTTATCATAGTATCATGTTAACTATATATACATCCATATATATGTCATCATATAGTTTTTACAAGTTTTAACGTTCGTGAATCACCGGTCAACTTGGGTGGTCAATTGTCTATATGAAACATATTTCAATTAATCAAGTCTTAACTAGTTTGATTGCTTAACATGTTGGAAACATTTAATCATGTAAATATCAATCTCAATTAATATATATAAACATGTAAAAGTTTGGGTCACTACAGTACCTACCCGTTAAATAAATTTCGTCCCGAAATTTTAAGCTGTTGAAGGTGTTGACGAATCTTCTGGAAATAGATGCGGGTATTTCTTCTTCATCTGATCTTCACGCTCCCAGGTGAACTCGGGTCCTCTACGAGCATTCTATCGAACCTTAACAATTGGTATCTTGTTTTGCTTAAGTCTTTTAACCTCACGATCCATTATTTTGACGGGTTCTTCGATGAATTGGAGTTTTTCGTTGATTTGGATTTCATCTAACGGAATAGTGAGATCTTCTTTAGCAAAACATTTCTTCAAATTCGAGACGTGGAAAGTGTTATGTACAGCCGCGAGTTGTTGAGGTAACTCAAGTCGGTAAGCTACTGGTCCGACACGATCAATAATCTTGAATGGTCCAATATACCTTGGATTTAATTTCTGTAGTGACCCGAACTTTTCCATGTTTATATATATTAATTGAGATTGATATTTACATGATTAAATGTTTCCAACATGTTAAGCAATCAAACTTGTTAAGACTTGATTAATTGAAATATGTTTCATATAGACAATTGACCACCCAAGTTGACCGGTGATTCACGAACGTTAAAACTTGTAAAAACTATACAATGACATATATATGGTTATATATATAGTTAACATGTTTTTATTATAAGTATGTATCTCATTAGGTATTTTAACAATGAGTTATATACATAAAAATGAGACTATTAATTTAAGAAACTCGAAAACGATATATATAACGATTATCGTTATAACAACGTCTTACTAGGTACATATGAATCATATTAAGATATTGATACACTTGGTTAATTATGTTAAATGATAAGTAAATATATTATTAAGTGTATTAACAATGAAATACATATGTAAAAATAAGACTACTAACTTAATGATTTCGAAACGAGACATATATGTAACGATTATCGTTGTAACGACATTTAACTGTATATACATCATACTGAGATATATTATATATCATAATATCATGATAATATAACAATTTAATATCTCATTTGTTATAATAAACAATGGGTTAACAACATTCAACAAGATCGTTAACCTAAAGGTTTCAAAACAATATTTACATGTAACGACTAACGATGACTTAACGACTCAGTTAAAATGTATATACATGTAGTGTTTTAATATGTATTCATACACTTTTGAAAGACTTCAAGACACTTATCAAAATACTTCTACTTAACAAAAATGCTTACAATTACATCCTCGTTCAGTTTCATCAACAATTCTACTCGTATGCACCCGTATTCGTACTCGTACAATACACAGCTTTTAGATGTATGTACTATTGGTATATACACTCCAATGATCAGCTCTTAGCAGCCCTTGTGAGTCACCTAACACATGTGGGAACCATCATTTGGCAACTAGCATGAAATATCTCATAAAATTACAAAAATATGAGTAATCATTCATGACTTATTTACATGAAAACAAAATTACATATCCTTTATATCTAATCCATACACCAACGACCAAAAACACCTACAAACACTTTCATTCTTCAATTTTCTTCATCTAATTGATCTCTCTCAAGTTCTATCTTCAAGTTCTAAGTGTTCTTCATAAATTTCAAAAGTTCTAGTTTCATAAAATCAAGAATACTTTCAAGTTTGCTAGCTCACTTCCAATCTTGTAAGGTGATCATCCAACCTCAAGAAATCTTTGTTTCTTACAGTAGGTTATCATTCTAATACAAGGTAATAATCATATTCAAACTTTGGTTCAATTTCTATAACTATAACAATCTTATTTCAAGTGATGATCTTACTTGAACTTGTTTTCGTGTCATGATTCTGCTTCAAGAACTTCGAGCCATCCAAGGATCCATTGAAGCTAGATCCATTTTTCTCTTTTCCAGTAGGTTTATCCAAGGAACTTAAGGTAGTAATGATGTTCATAACATCATTCGATTCATACATATAAAGCTATCTTATTCGAAGGTTTAAACTTGTAATCACTAGAACATAGTTTAGTTAATTCTAAACTTGTTCGCAAACAAAAGTTAATCCTTCTAACTTGACTTTTAAAATCAACTAAACACATGTTCTATATCTATATGATATGCTAACTTAATGATTTAAAACCTGGAAACACGAAAAACACCGTAAAACCGAATTTACGCCGTCGTAGTAACACCGCGGGCTGTTTTGGGTTAGTTAATTAAAAACTATGATAAACTTTGATTTAAAAGTTGTTATTCTGGGAAAATGATTTTTATTATGAACATGAAACTATATCCAAAAATTATGGTTAAACTCAAAGTGGAAGTATGTTTTCTAAAATGGTCATCTAGACGTCGTTCTTTCGACTGAAATGACTAACTTTACAAAAACGACTTGTAACTTATTTTTCTGACTATAAACCTATACTTTTTCTGTTTAGATTCATAAAATAGAGTTCAATATGAAACCATAGCAATTTGATTCACTCAAAACGGATTTAAAATGAAGAAGTTATGGGTAAAACAAGATTGGATAATTTTTCTCATTTTAGCTACGTGAAAATTGGTAACAAATCTATTCCAACCATAACTTAATCAACTTGTATTGTATATTATGTAATCTTGAGATACCATAGACACGTATACAGTGTTTCGACCTATTATGTCGACACATCTATATATATTTCGGAACAACCATAGACACTCTATATGTGAATGTTGGAGTTAGCTATACAGGGTTGAGGTTGATTCTAAAATATATATAGTTTGAGTTGTGATCAATACTGAGATACGTATACACTGGGTCTTGGATTGATTCAAGATTATATTTATCGATTTATTTCTATACATCTAACTGTGGACAACTAGTTGTAGGTTACTAACGAGGACAGCTGACTTAATAAACTTAAAACATCAAAATATATTAAAAGTGTTGTAAATATATTTTGAACATACTTTGATATATATGTATATATTGTTATAGGTTCGTGAATCAACCAGTGGCCAAGTCTTACTTCCCGATGAAGTAAAAATCTGTGAAAGTGAGTTATAGTCCCACTTTTAAAATCTAATATTTTTGGGATGAGAATAAATGCAGGTTTTATAAATGATTTACAAAATAGACACAAGTACGTGAAACTACATTCTATGGTTGAATTATCGAAATCGAATATGCCCCTTTTTATTAAGTCTGGTAATCTAAGAATTAGGGAACAGACACCCTAATTGACGCGAATCCTAAAGATAGATCTATTGGGCTTAACAAACCCCATCCAAAGTACCGGATGCTTTAGTACTTCGAAATTTATATCATATCCGAAGGGTGTCCCGGAATGATGGGGATATTCTTATATATGCATCTTGTTAATGTCGGTTACCAGGTGTTCACCATATGAATGATTTTTATCTCTATGTATGGGATGTGTATTGAAATATGAAATCTTGTGGTCTATTATTATGATTTGATATATATAGGTTAAACCTATAACTCACCAACATTTTTGTTGACGTTTTAAGCATGTTTATTCTCAGGTGATTATTAAGAGCTTCCGCTGTCGCATACTTAAATAAGGACGAGATTTGGAGTCCATGCTTGTATGATATTGTGTAAAAACTGCATTCAAGAAACTTATTTTGTTGTAACATATTTGTATTGTAAACCATTATGTAATGGTCGTGTGTAAACAGGATATTTTAGATTATCATTATTTGATAATCTACGTAAAGCTTTTTAAACCTTTATTGATGAAATAAAGGTTATGGTTTGTTTTAAAATGAATGCAGTCTTTGAAAAACGTCTCATATAGAGGTCAAAACCTCGCAACGAAATCAATTAATATGGAACGTTTTTAATCAATAAGAACGGGACATTTCAGTTGGTATCCGAGCGTTGGTCTTAGAGAACCAGAAAATTTACATTAGTGTGTCTTATCGAGTTTGTTAGGATGCATTAGTGAGTCTGGACTTCGACCGTGTTTTCTTTAAAAATGATTGCTTAACATTTTTGTTGGAAACTATATATTTTTAACATATGAATATTATGTGATATATTAATCTCTTAACGTGTTTGATATTATGTGATAGATGTCTACCTCTAGAACAAGTCCCATTGACTCACCTAATAATAATGAAGAGTCAAATGTAAATTGGAATGATTTGTGGACTGATTCACAAGTTCCCGAAGAGGAACCGGAAGAAGAGTCGGAACCAGAAGAAGAATCGGAACCGGAAGAAGAATCGGAACCGGATGAAGAAATAGAATCGGTGGGGGAAATAATAAAACGGTTAAGTAGAAGAAAATCCTCAACCAACCGACCAAAGTTAATTATGGTCAATGGTGTTTCCGCCAAGGAAGCAAAATATTGGGAGGATTACCAATTCTCCGATGAATCGGATTCCGACGAAAATTCCGATGATGTTATAGAAATTACCCCAACTGAATTTAAAAAGGCAAAAGAAAATAATAAGGGAAAGGGCATAAAAATAGAGAAATCTAATTCCAACCCCGATGAACTTTATATGTATCGTCAACCCCCGAAGTCCTTAAGTTGTAACAATGACCCGGGAACCTCTAAACCACCAGGTTTTTCTAAACCAATGTGGATCACGACGGCTCGTATTAGGGGAACATCATATATCCCTAGAAACTTGGCAAAACGAACTAAAACCGAAGAAGAAGAAACTAGCGAGTCGGAATAAGATAGTTGTATTCGTGTGGTGTAATATATGGAATATAGTGTTCTTATGCTTTATGATATATGTAAAAATTGCTTGTATTAATAAGTATTTTTTTTTATGAATCTAACTCTTGTCTATTTTACAGTTTAAAAACACAAAATGGATAGACAACCCAATATTTTAAGAGACCTACCCGGAGACATGATTGATGAAATCTTGTCTAGAGTCGGCCAGAATTCTTCGGCACAACTATTTAAGGCGAGATCAGTTTGTAAGACATTCGAAGAACGTTCCAAGAATGTCTTGGTTTATAAGAGACTTTCGTTTGAAAGATGGGGGATATCACATTGGGAAACCAATAAGTTATAATGTGTTTACTTTGACGCATATATTGCGGGGAACCCAAATGCTATTTTACGCAATGGGTTAAGAAATTATTTTGACTCAATATATCCGAATATTGGACTTCGTGATTTAGAAAAGGCGGCTAACATGCAACATAAAGAAGCATGTTATGCTTACGGATTAGTAATGTTCGCTTCTCACCAAAGTGAGAACAAGAACATCGGGCTACAACTATTAAACAAAACGTTTCCACAAGTGACGGAGTCGGTAATTGGGGTAAGAAATGAGGTTTTTAGATTATTACGGGACTGTTGGACATTACGTAACCCTCGTCCCTTTGATGACGCTACAACACGCTGTCTTATCAACGGCCATAACGGTTATGTTGCACAAGACCAAGGATGGGAAGTAGTCCTAGTAAAACCAGAATGCATGACTTGTTTCTGGACGTATGAATTACGTGTCTTTATTGCCTTTGCTGAACGACTTGTGTACTAGCTAGAATTATCTTCACAACTATCTTGTATCAAAGTTATTGTGTGCTATATTTCATGCTTTATGTAAAATAAGCGGTATTGTAAGTTTGTAAAATATTGTATAAAAGTTTGAACGCGAAATATTATTATAATAAGTTTTTCATATAGAATTGTAGTAGTTGAATTGTATATTAGCTACTAAGTATGAACTTAACGGGTAGGTACTACCCGAATTTAAACTTATAAAACGCTAATATGAAGAAAAAGCTTTTATAAATGAGTTCATATTATGCTACGAAATACTATTAACTACTCTTAATATTCTGTATGATTAACTTGTTCCATTTGACTATTTTGAAGGAAATGGCACCGACTACTCGACACACTGTGAATATGAATGAAGAGGAATTCCGTACTTTTCTAGCTTCAAACATAGCCGCAGTACAGGCTGCGCTACATACCAACAATAACCTTGGATCTAGCAGTACAGGAAATCGTGTAGGATGCAGCTACAAAGAATTCACTGCCTGCAAACCTTTGGAATTTGATGGAACCGAAGGACCAATCGGATTAAAACGGTGGACCGAGAAGGTCGAATCGGTGTTTGCCATAAGTAAGTGTACTGAAGAGGACAAAGTGAAGTACGCTACGCATACCTTCACAGGTTCTGCGTTAACATGGTGGAATACCTATCTAGAGCAAGTGGGACAAGACGATGCGTACGCACTACCGTGGTCAGCATTCAAGCACTTGATGAACGAGAAGTACCGTCCCAGAACCGAGGTCAATAAGCTCAAGACAGAACTTAGAGGGTTACGAACCCAAGGATTTGATATTACCACGTACGAAAGACGATTCACAGAATTGTGCCTATTGTGTCCGGGAGCATTCGAAGATGAGGAAGAGAAGATCGACGCGTTTGTGAAAGGATTACCGGAAAGAATCCAAGAAGATATAAGTTCACACGAGCCCGCCTCCATACAACAGGCATGTAGAATGGATCACAAACTAGTGAACCAGATTGAAGAAAGAATTAAAGAACAGACTGCTGAAGAGACCAATGTGAAGTAAGTCAAAAGAAAGTGGGAGGAAAACGGTGATAAGAATCACCAATACAACAGCAACAGCAATTACAACAATAATCGCAACAATTATCCCAACAATCGCAACATCAATCGCAACTACAACAAACGGCCCAACAACAACAACAACAACAACAACAGCAACTACAACAATCATCTCAACAACAATAATAACCGCAACAACAACAACAATCAGAAGCAGCTATGCCAAAGGTGTGAAAAGAATCACTCGGGGTTCTGCACCAAATTTTGCAACAAGTGTAAAAGAAATGGTCATAGCGCGGCAAAGTGTGAGGTCTACGGACCAGGGGTTAATAGAACGAAAGGAACAAATGGTGTCGGAACGAGTAATGGCGGAGCAAGTAGTGTCGGAGCAAGTTATGCCAATGTAGTTTGTTATAAATGTGGAAAACCGGGCCACATTATTAGAAATTGCCCGAACCAGGAGAACACGAATGGACAAGGCCGTGGAAGAGTTTTCAATATTAATGCGGCAGAGGCACAGGAAGACCCGGAGCTTGTTACGGGTACGTTTCTTATTGACAATAAATCTGCTTACGTTTTATTTGATTCGGGTGCGGATAGAAGCTATATGAGTAGAGATTTTTGTGCTAAATTAAGTTGTCCATTGACGCCTTTGGATAGTAAATTTTTACTCGAATTAGCAAATGGTAAATTAATTTCAGCAGATAATATATGTCGGAATCGAGAAATTAAACTGGTTAGCGAAACATTTAAGATTGATCTGATACCAGTAGAGTTAGGGAGTTTTGATGTGATAATCGGTATGGACTGGTTGAAAGAAGTGAAAGCAGAGATCGTTTGTTACAAAAATGCAATTCGCATTATACGAGAAAAAGGAAAACCCTTAATGGTGTACGGAGAAAAGGGCAACACGAAGCTACATCTTATTAGTAATTTGAAGGCACAAAAACTAATAAGAAAAGGTTGCTATGCTGTTCTAGCACACGTCGAGAAAGTACAAACTGAAGAAAAGAGCATCAATGATGTTCCCATTGCAAAAGAATTTCCCGATGTATTTCCGAAAGAATTACCGGGATTACCCCCACATCGATCCGTTGAATTTCAAATAGATCTTGTACCAGGAGCTGCACCAATAGCTCGTGCTCCTTACAGACTCGCACCCAGCGAGATGAAAGAACTGCAAAGCCAATTACAAGAACTTTTAGAGCGTGGTTTCATTCGACCAAGCACATCACCGTGGGGAGCTCCTGTTTTGTTTGTCAAGAAGAAAGATGGTACATTCAGGTTGTGTATCGACTACCGAGAGTTGAACAAACTTACCATCAAGAACCGCTACCCACTACCGAGAATCGACGACTTATTTGATCAACTACAAGGCTCGTCTGTTTATTCAAAGATTGACTTACGTTCCGGGTATCATCAAATGCGGGTGAAAGAAGATGATATTCCAAAGACTGCTTTCAGAACACGTTACGGTCATTACGAGTTTATGGTCATGCCGTTTGGTTTAACTAATGCACCAGCTGTGTTCATGGACCTTATGAACCGAGTGTGTGGACCATACCTTGACAAGTTTGTCATTGTTTTCATTGATGACATACTTATTTACTCAAAGAATGACCAAGAACACGGTGAACATTTGAGAAAGGTGTTAGAAGTATTGAGGAAGGAAGAATTGTACGCTAAGTTTTCAAAGTGTGCATTTTGGTTGGAAGAAGTTCAATTCCTCGGTCACATAGTGAACAAAGAAGGTATTAAGGTAGATCCGGCAAAGATAGAAACTGTTGAAAAGTGGGAAACCCCGAAAACTCCGAAACACATACGCCAGTTTTTAGGACTAGCTGGTTACTACAGAAGGTTCATCCAAGACTTTTCCAGAATAGCAAAACCCTTGACTGCATTAACGCATAAAGGGAAGAAATTTGAATGGAAGGATGAACAAGAGAAAGCGTTTCAGTTGTTGAAGAAAAAGCTAACTACGGCACCTATATTGTCATTGCCTGAAGGGAAGGATGATTTTGTGATTTATTGTGACGCATCAAAGCAAGGTCTCGGTTGTGTATTAATGCAACGAACGAAGGTGATTGCTTATGCGTCTAGACAATTGAAGATTCACGAGCAAAATTATACGACGCATGATTTGGAATTAGGCGCGGTTATTTTTGCATTAAAGACTTGGAGGCACTACTTATATGGGGTCAAAAGTATTATATATACCGACCACAAAAGTCTTCAACACATATTTAATCAGAAACAACTGAATATGAGGCAGCGTAGGTGGATTGAATTATTGAATGATTACGACTTTGAGATTCGTTACCACCCGGGGAAGGCAAATGTGGTAGCCGATGCCTTGAGTAGGAAGGACAGAGAACCCATTCGAGTAAAATCTATGAATATAATGATTCATAATAACCTTACTACTCAAATAAAGGAGGCGCAACAAGGAGTTTTAAAAGAGGGAAATTTAAAGGATGAAATACCCAAAGGATCGGAGAAGCATCTTAATATTCGGGAAGACGGAACCCGGTATAGGGCTGAAAGGATTTGGGTACCAAAATTTGGAGATATGAGAGAAATGGTACTTAGAGAAGCTCATAAAACCAGATACTCAAT
Source organism: Rutidosis leptorrhynchoides (assembly GCF_046630445.1). Taxonomy (NCBI): domain Eukaryota; kingdom Viridiplantae; phylum Streptophyta; class Magnoliopsida; order Asterales; family Asteraceae; genus Rutidosis; species Rutidosis leptorrhynchoides. The sequence continues at coordinate 317,147,779 of NC_092333.1, read as the reverse complement.
ACATCCTGAAACGAGAAAGATGTACAAGGATCTCAAGAAACATTTTTGGTGGCCGGGTATGAAAGCCGATGTTGCTAAATACGTAGGAGAATGTTTGACGTGTTCTAAGGTCAAAGCTGAGCATCAGAAACCATCAGGTCTACTTCAACAACCCGAAATCCCGGAATGGAAATGGGAAAACATTACCATGGATTTCATCACTAAATTGCCAAGGACTGCAAGTGGTTTTGATACTATTTGGGTAATAGTTGATCGTCTCACCAAATCAGCACACTTCCTGCCAATAAGAGAAGATGACAAGATGGAGAAGTTTGCACGACTGTATTTGAAGGAAGTCGTCTCCAGACATGGAATACCAATCTCTATTATCTCTGATAGGGATGGCAGATTTATTTCAAGATTCTGGCAGACATTACAGCAAGCATTAGGAACTCGTCTAGACATGAGTACTGCCTATCATCCACAAACTGATGGGCAGAGCGAAAGGACGATACAAACGCTTGAAGACATGCTACGAGCATGTGTTATTGATTTCGGAAACAGTTGGGATCGACATCTACCGTTAGCAGAATTTTCCTACAACAACAGCTACCATTCAAGCATTGAGATGGCGCCGTTTGAAGCACTTTATGGTAGAAAGTGCAGGTCTCCGATTTGTTGGAGTGAAGTGGGGGATAGACAGATTACGGGTCCGGAGATTATACAAGAAACTACCGAGAAGATCATCCAAATTCAACAACGGTTGAAAACCGCCCAAAGTCGACAAAAGAGCTACGCTGACATTAAAAGAAAAGATATAGAATTTGAAATTGGAGATATGGTCATGCTTAAAGTTGCACCTTGGAAAGGCGTTGTTCGATTTGGTAAACGAGGGAAATTAAATCCAAGGTATATTGGACCATTCAAGATTATTGATCGTGTCGGACCAGTAGCTTACAGACTTGAGTTACCTCAACAACTCGCGGCTGTACATAACACTTTCCACGTCTCGAATTTGAAGAAATGTTTTGCTAAAGAAGATCTCACTATTCCGTTAGATGAAATCCAAATCAACGAAAAACTTCAATTCATCGAAGAACCCGTCGAAATAATGGATCGTGAGGTTAAAAGACTTAAGCAAAACAAGATACCAATTGTTAAGGTTCGATGGAATGCTCGTAGAGGACCCGAGTTCACCTGGGAGCGTGAAGATCAGATGAAGAAGAAATACCCGCATCTATTTCCAGAAGATTCGTCAACACCTTCAACAGCTTAAAAAAATTTCGGGACGAAATTTATTTAACGGGTAGGTACTGTAGTGACCCGAACTTTTCCATGTTTATATATATTAATTGAGATTGATATTTACATGATTAAATATTTCCAACATGTTAAGCAATCAAACTTGTTAAGACTTGATTAATTGAAATATGTTTCATATAGACAATTGACCACCCAAGTTGACCGGTGATTCACGAACGTTAAAACTTGTAAAAACTATACGATGACATATATATGGTTATATATATAGTTAACATGTTTTTATTATAAGTATGTATCTCATTAGGTATTTTAACAATGAGTTATATACATAAAAATGAGACTATTAATTTAAGAAACTCGAAAACGATATATATAACGATTATCGTTATAACAACGTCTTACTAGGTACATATGAATCATATTAAGATATTGATATACTTGGTTAATTATGTTAAATGATAAGTAAATATATTATTAAGTGTATTAACAATGAAATACATATGTAAAAATAAGACTACTAACTTAATGATTTCGAAACGAGACATATATGTAACGATTATCGTTGTAACGACATTTAACTGTATATACATCATACTGAGATATATTATATATCATAATATCATGATAATATAACAATTTAATATCTCATTTGTTATAATAAACAATGGGTTAACAACATTCAACAAGATCGTTAACCTAAAGGTTTCAAAACAATATTTACATGTAACGACTAACGATGACTTAACGACTCAGTTAAAATGTATATACATGTAGTGTTTTAATATGTATTCATACACTTTTGAAAGACTTCAAGACACTTATCAAAATACTTCTACTTAACAAAAATGCTTACAATTACATCCTCGTTCAGTTTCATCAACAATTCTACTCGTATGCACCCGTATTCGTACTCGTACAATACACAGCTTTTAGATGTATGTACTATTGGTATATACACTCCAATGATCAGCTCTTAGCAGCCCTTGTGAGTCACCTAACACATGTGGGAACCATCATTTGGCAACTAGCATGAAATATCTCATAAAATTACAAAAATATGAGTAATCATTCATGACTTATTTACATGAAAACAAAATTACATATCCTTTATATCTAATCCATACACCAACGACCAAAAACACCTACAAACACTTTCATTCTTCAATTTTCTTCATCTAATTGATCTCTCTCAAGTTCTATCTTCAAGTTCTAAGTGTTCTTCATAAATTTCAAAAGTTCTAGTTTCATAAAATCAAGAATACTTTCAAGTTTGCTAGCTCACTTCCAATCTTTTAAGGTGATCATCCAACCTCAAGAAATCTTTGTTTCTTACAGTAGGTTATCATTCTAATACAAGGTAATAATCATATTCAAACTTTGGTTCAATTTCTATAACTATAACAATCTTATTTCAAGTGATGATCTTACTTGAACTTGTTTTCGTGTCATGATTCTGCTTCAAGAACTTCGAGCCATCCAAGGATCCATTGAAGCTAGATCCATTTTTCTCTTTTCTAGTAGGTTTATCCAAGGAACTTAAGGTAGTAATGATGTTCATAACATCATTCGATTCATACATATAAAGCTATCTTATTCGAAGGTTTAAACTTGTAATCACTAGAACATAGTTTAGTTAATTCTAAACTTGTTCGCAAACAAAAGTTAATCCTTCTAACTTGACTTTTAAAATCAACTAAACACATGTTCTATATCTATATGATATGCTAACTTAATGATTTAAAACCTGGAAACACGAAAAACACCGTAAAACCGAATTTACGCCGTCGTAGTAACACCGCGGGCTGTTTTGGGTTAGTTAATTAAAAACTATGATAAACTTTGATTTAAAAGTTGTTATTCTGGGAAAATGATTTTTATTATGAACATGAAACTATATCCAAAAATTATGGTTAAACTCAAAGTGGAAGTATGTTTTCTAAAATGGTCATCTAGACGTCGTTCTTTCGACTGAAATGACTAACTTTACAAAAACGACTTGTAACTTATTTTTCTGACTATAAACCTATACTTTTTCTGTTTAGATTCATAAAATAGAGTTCAATATGAAACCATAGCAATTTGATTCACTCAAAACGGATTTAAAATGAAGAAGTTATGGGTAAAACAAGATTGGATAATTTTTCTCATTTTAGCTACGTGAAAATTGGTAACAAATCTATTCCAACCATAACTTAATCAACTTGTATTGTATATTATGTAATCTTGAGATACCATAGACACGTATACAGTGTTTCGACCTATCATGTCGACACATCTATATATATTTCGGAACAACCATAGACACTCTATATGTGAATGTTGGAGTTAGCTATACAGGGTTGAGGTTGATTCCAAAATATATATAGTTTGAGTTGTGATCAATACTGAGATACGTATACACTGGGTCTTGGATTGATTCAAGATTATATTTATCGATTTATTTCTATACATCTAACTGTGGACAACTAGTTGTAGGTTACTAACGAGGACAGCTGACTTAATAAACTTAAAACATCAAAATATATTAAAAGTGTTGTAAATATATTTTGAACATACTTTGATATATATGTATATATTGTTATAGGTTCGTGAATCAACCAGTGGCCAAGTCTTACTTCCCGACGAAGTAAAAATCTGTGAAAGTGAGTTATAGTCCCACTTTTAAAATCTAATATTTTTGGGATGAGAATACATGCAGGTTTTATAAATGATTTACAAAATAGACACAAGTACGTGAAACTACATTCTATGGTTGAATTATCGAAATCGAATATGCCCCTTTTTATTAAGTCTGGTAATCTAAGAATTAGGGAACAGACACCCTAATTGACGCGAATCCTAAAGATAGATCTATTGGGCTTAACAAACCCCATCCAAAGTACCGGATGCTTTAGTACTTCGAAATTTATATCATATCCGAAGGGTGTCCCGGAATGATGGGGATATTCTTATATATGCATCTTGTTAATGTCGGTTACCAGGTGTTCACCATATGAATGATTTTTATCTCTATGTATGGGATGTGTATTGAAATATGAAATCTTGTGGTCTATTATTATGATTTGATATATATAGGTTAAACCTATAACTCACCAACATTTTTGTTGACGTTTTAAGCATGTTTATTCTCAGGTGATTATTAAGAGCTTCCGCTGTCGCATACTTAAATAAGGACGAGATTTGGAGTCCATGCTTGTATGATATTGTGTAAAAACTGCATTCAAGAAACTTATTTTGTTGTAACATATTTGTATTGTAAACCATTATGTAATGGTCGTGTGTAAACAGGATATTTTAGATTATCATTATTTGATAATCTACGTAAAGCTTTTTAAACCTTTATTGATGAAATAAAGGTTATGGTTTGTTTTAAAATGAATGCAGTCTTTGAAAAACGTCTCATATAGAGGTCAAAACCTCGCAACGAAATCAATTAATATGGAACGTTTTTAATCAATAAGAACGGGACATTTCAATTTCCCTCGTTTACCAAATCGAACAACGCCTTTCCAAGGTGCAACTTTAAGCATGACCATCTCTCCAATTTCAAATTCTATATCTTTTCTTTTAATGTCAGCGTAGCTCTTTTGTTGACTTTGGGCGGTTTTCAACCGTTGTTGAATTTGGATGATCTTCTCGGTAGATTCTTGTATAATCTCCGGACCCGTAATCTGTCTATCCCCCACTTCACTCCAACAAATCGGAGACCTGCACTTTCTACCATAAAGTGCTTCAAACGGCGCCATCTCAATGCTTGAATGGTAGCTGTTGTTGTAGGAAAATTCTGCTAACGGTAGGTGTCGATCCCAACTGTTTCCGAAATCAATAACACATGCTCGTAGCATGTCTTCAAGCGTTTGTATCGTCCTTTCGCTCTGCCCATCAGTTTGTGGATGATAGGCAGTACTCATGTCTAGACGAGTTCCTAATGCTTGCTGTAATGTCTGCCAGAATCTTGAAATAAATCTGCCATCCCTATCAGAGATAATAGAGATTGGTATTCCATGTCTGGAGATGACTTCCTTCAAATACAGTCGTGCTAACTTCTCCATCTTGTCATCTTCTCTTATTGGCAGGAAGTGTGCTGATTTGGTGAGACGATCAACTATTACCCAAATAGTATCAAAACCACTTGCAGTCCTTGGCAATTTAGTGATGAAATCCATGGTAATGTTTTCCCATTTCCATTCCGGGATTTCGGGTTGTTGAAGTAGACCTGATGGTTTTTGATGCTCAGCTTTGACCTTAGAACACGTCAAACATTCTCCTACGTATTTAGCAACATCGGCTTTTATACCCGGCCACCAAAAATGTTTCTTGAGATCCTTGTACATCTTCCCCGTTCCAGGATGTATTGAGTATCTGGTTTTATGAGCTTCTCTAAGTACCATTTCTCTCATATCTCCAAATTTTGGTACCCAAATCCTTTCAGCCCTATACCGGGTTCTGTCTTCCCGAATATTAAGATGCTTCTCCGATCCTTTGGGTATTTCATCCTTTAAATTTCCCTCTTTTAAAACTCCTTGTTGCGCCTCCTTTATTTGAGTAGTAAGGTTATTATGAATCATTATATTCATAGATTTTACTCGAATGGGTTCTCTGTCCTTCCTGCTCAAGGCATCGGCTACCACATTTGCCTTCCCCGGGTGGTAACGAATCTCAAAGTCGTAATCATTCAATAATTCAATCCACCTACGCTGCCTCATATTCAGTTGTTTCTGATTAAATATGTGTTGAAGACTTTTGTGGTCGGTATATATAATACTTTTGACCCCATATAAGTAGTGGCTCCAAGTCTTTAATGCAAAAACAACCGCGCCTAATTCCAAATCATGCGTCGTATAATTTTGTTCGTGAATCTTCAATTGTCTAGACGCATAAGCAATCACCTTCGTTCGTTGCATTAATACACAACCGAGACCTTGCTTTGATGCGTCACAATAAATCACAAAATCATCATTCCCTTCAGGCAATGACAATATAGGTGCCGTAGTTAGCTTTTTCTTCAATAACTGAAACGCTTTCTCTTGTTCATCATTCCATTCAAATTTCTTCCCTTTATGCGTTACTGCAGTCAAGGGTTTTTCTATTCTGGAAAAGTCTTGGATGAACCTTCTGTAGTAACCAGCTAGTCCTAAAAACTGGCGTATGTGTTTCGGAGTTTTCGGAGTTTCCCACTTTTCAACAGTTTCTATCTTTGCTGGATCCACCTTAATACCTTCTTTGTTCACTATGTGACCGAGGAATTGAACTTCTTCCAACCAAAATGCAGACTTTGAAAACTTAGCGTACAATTCTTCCTTCCTCAATACTTCTAACACCTTTCTCAAATGTTCACCGTGTTCTTGGTCATTCTTTGAGTAAATAAGTATGTCATCAATGAAAACAATGACAAACTTGTCAAGGTATGGTCCACACACTCGGTTCATAAGGTCCATGAACACAGCTGGTGCATTAGTTAAACCAAACGGCATGACCATAAACTCGTAATGACCGTAACGTGTTCTGAAAGCAGTCTTTGGAATATCATCTTCTTTCACCCGCATTTGATGATACCCGGAACGTAAGTCAATCTTTGAATAAACAGACGAGCCTTGTAGTTGATCAAATAAGTCGTCGATTCTCGGTAGTGGGTAGCAGTTCTTGATGGTAAGTTTGTTCAACTCTCGGTAGTCGATACACAACCTGAATGTACCATCTTTCTTCTTGACAAACAAAACAGGAGCTCCCCACGGTGATGTGCTTGGTCGAATGAAACCACGCTCTAAAAGTTCTTGTAATTGGCTTTGCAGTTCTTTCATCTCGCTGGGTGCGAGTCTGTAAGGAGCACGAGCTATTGGTGCAGCTCCTGGTACAAGATCTATTTGAAATTCAATGGATCGATGTGGGGGTAATCCCTGTAATTCTTTCGGAAATACATCGGGAAATTCTTTTGCAATGGGAACATCATTGATGCTTTTTTCTTCAGTTTGTACTTTCTCGACGTGTGCTAGAACAGCATAGCAACCTTTTCTTATTAGTTTTTGTGCCTTCAAATTACTAATAAGATGTGGCTTCGTGTTGCCCTTTTCTCCGTACACCATTAAGGGTTTTCCTTTTTCTCGTATAATGCGAATTGCATTTTTGTAACAAACGATCTCTGCTTTCACTTCTTTCAACCAGTCCATACCGATTATCACATCAAAACTCCCTAACTCTACTGGTATCAAATCAATCTTAAATGTTTCGCTAACCAGTTTAATTTCTCGATTCCGACATATATTATCTGCTGAAATTAATTTACCATTTGCTAATTCGAGTAAAAATTTACTATCCAAAGGCGTCAATGGACAACTTAATTTAGCACAAAAATCTCTACTCATATAGCTTCTATCCGCACCCGAATCAAATAAAACGTAAGCAGATTTATTGTCAATAAGAAACGTACCCGTAACAAGCTCCGGGTCTTCTTGTGCCTCTGCCGCATTAATATTGAAAACTCTTCCGCGGCCTTGTCCATTCGTGTTCTCCTGGTTCGGGCAATTTCTAATAATGTGGCCCGGTTTTCCACATTTATAACAAACTACATTGGCATAACTTGCTCCGACACTACTTGCTCCGCCATTACTCGTTCCGACACCATTTGTTCCTTTCGTTCTATTAAGCCCTGGTCCGTAGACCTCACACTTCGCCGCGCTATGACCATTTCTTTTACACTTGTTGCAAAATTTGGTGCAGAACCCCGAGTGATACTTTTCACACCTTTGGCATAGCTGCTTCTGATTGTTGTTGTTGTTGCGGTTATTATTGTTGTTGGGATGATTGTTGTAGTTGCTGTTGTTGTTGTTGTTGTTGTTGTTGGGCCGTTTGTTGTAGTTGCGATTGATGTTGCGATTGTTGGGATAATTGTTGCGATTATTGTTGTAATTGCTGTTGTTGTTGTATTGGTGATTCTTATCACCGTTTTCCTCCCACTTTCTTTTGACTTGCTTCACATTGGCCTCTTCAGCAGTCTGTTCTTTAATTCTTTCTTCAATCTGGTTCACTAGTTTGTGAGCCATTCTACATGCCTGTTGTATGGAGGCGGGCTCGTGTGAACTTATATCTTCTTGGATTCTTTCCGGTAATCCTTTCACAAACGCGTCGATCTTCTCTTCCTCATCTTCGAATGCTCCCGGACACAATAGGCACAATTCTGTGAATCGTCTTTCGTACGTGGTAATATCAAATCCTTGGGTTCGTAACCCTCTAAGTTCTGTCTTGAGCTTATTGACCTCGGTTCTGGGACGGTACTTCTCGTTCATCAAGTGCTTGAATGCTGACCACGGTAGTGCGTACGCATCGTCTTGTCCCACTTGCTCTAGATAGGTATTCCACCATGTTAACGCAGAACCTGTGAAGGTATGCGTAGCATACTTCACTTTGTCCTCTTCAGTACACTTACTTATGGCAAACACCGATTCGACCTTCTCGGTCCACCGTTTCAATCCGATCGGTCCTTCGGTTCCATCAAATTCCAAAGGTTTGCAGGCAGTGAATTCTTTATAGGTGCATCCTACACGATTTCCTGTACTGCTAGATCCAAGGTTATTGTTGGTATGTAGCGCAGCCTGTACTGCAGCTATGTTTGAAGCTAGAAAAGTACGGAATTCCTCTTCATTCATATTCACGGTGTGTCGAGTAGTCGGTGCCATTTCCTTCAAAATAGTCAAATGGAACAAGTTAATCATACAGAATATTAAGAGTAGTTAATAGTATTTCGTAGCATAATATGAACTCATTTATAAAAGCTTTTTCTTCATATTAGCATTTTATAAGTTTAAATTCGGGTAGTACCTACCCGTTAAGTTCATACTTAATAGCTAATATACAATTCAACTACTACAATTCTATATGAAAAACTGATTATAATAATATTTCGCGTTCAAACTTTTAAACAATATTTTACAAACTTACAATACCGCTTATTTTACATATAGCATGAAATATAGCACACAATAAATTTGATACAAGATGGTTGTGAAGATAATTCTAGCTAGTACAAGTCGTTCAGCAAAGGCAATAAAGACACGTAATTCATACGTCCAGAAACAAGTCATGCATTCTGGTTTTACTAGGATTACTTCCCATCCTTGGTCTTGTGGAACATAACCGTTATGGCCGTTGATAAGACATCGTGTTGTAACGTCATCAAAGGGACGAGGGTTACGTAATGTCCAACAGTCCCGTAACAATCTAAAAACCTCATTTCTTACCCCAATTACCGACTCCGTCACTTGTGGGAACATTTTGTTTAATAGTTGTAGCCCGATGTTCTTGTTCTCACTTTGGTGAGAAGCGAACATTACTAATCCGTAAGCATAACATGCTTCTTTATGTTGCATGTTAGCCGCTTTTTCTAAATCACGAAGTCCAATATTCAGATATATTGAGTCAAAATAATTTCTTAACCCATTGCGTAAAATAGCATTTGGGTTCCCCGCAATATATGCGTCAAAGTAAACACATCGTAACTTATGGATTTCCCAATGTGATATCCCCCATCTTTCGAACGAAAGCCTTTTATAAACCAAGGCATTCTTGGAACGTTCTTCGAATGTCTTACAAACTGATCTCGCATTAAATAGTTGTGCCGAAGAATTCTGACCGACTCTAGACAAGATTTCATCAATCATGTCTCCGGGTAGGTCTCTTAAAATATTGGGTTGTCTATCCATTTTATGTTTTTATACTGTAAAATAGACAAGAGTTAGATTCATAAAAAAAATACTTATTAATACAAGCAATTTTTACATATATCATAAAGCATAAGCACACTATATTACATATATTACACCACACGAATACAACTATCTTATTCCGACTCGCTTGTTTCTTCTTCTTCAGTTTTGGTTCGTTTTGCCAAGTTTCTAGGGATATATGATGTTCCCCTAATACGAACCGTAATTTTCCACATTGGTTTAGAAAAACCTGGTGGTTTAGAGGTTCCCGGGTCATTGTTACAACTTAAGGACTTCGGGGGTTGACGATACATATAAAGTTCATCGGGGTTGGAATTAGATTTCTCTATTTTTATGCCCTTTCCCTTATTATTTTCTTTTGCCTTTTTAAATTCATTTGGGGTAATTTCTATAACATCATCGGAATTCTCGTCGGAATCCGATTCATCGGAGAATTGGTAATCCTCCCAATATTTTGCTTCCTTGGCGGAAACACCATTGACCATAATTAACCTTGGTCGGTTGGTTGAGGATTTTCTTTTACTTAACCGTTTTATTATTTCCCCCACCGGTTCTATTTCTTCATCCGGTTCCGATTCTTCTTCCGGTTCCGACTCTTCTTCCGGTTCCTCTTCGGGAACTTGTGAATCAGTCCACGAATCATTCCAATTTACATTTGACTCTTCATTATTATTAGGTGAGTCAATGGGACTTGTTCTAGAGGTAGACATCTATCACATAATATCAAACGCGTTAAGAGATTTATATATCACATAATATTCACATGTTAAAAATATATAGTTTCCAACAAAATTTGTTAAGCAATAATTTTTCAAGTAAACACGGTCGAAGTCCAGACTCACTAATGCATCCTAACAAACTCGATAAGACACACTAATGCAAAATTCTGGTTCTCTAAGACCAACGCTCGGATACCAACTGAAATGTCCCGTTCTTATTGATTAAAAACGTTCCATATTAATTGATTTCGTTGCGAGGTTTTGACCTCTATATGAGACGTTTTTCAAAGACTGCTTTCATTTTAAAACAAACCATAACCTTTATTTCATCAATAAAGGTTTAAAAAGCTTTACGTAGATTATCAAATAATGATAATCTAAAATATCCTGTTTACACACGACCATTACATAATGGTTTACAATACAAATATGTTACAACAAAATAAGTTTCTTGAATGCAGTTTTTACACAATATCATACAAGCATGGACTCCAAATCTCGTCCTTATTTAAGTATGCGACAGCGGAAGCTCTTAATAATCACCTGAGAATAAACATGCTTAAAACGTCAACAAAAATGTTGGTGAGTTATAGGTTTAACCTATATATATCAAATCATAATAATAGACCACAAGATTTCATATTTCAATACACATCCCATACATAGAGATAAAAATCATTCATATGGTGAACACCTGGTAACCGACATTAACAAGATGCATATATAAGAATATCCCCATCATTCCGGGACACCCTTCGGATATGATATAAATTTCGAAGTACTAAAGCATCCGGTACTTTGGATGGGGCTTGTTGGGCCCGATAGATCTATCTTTAGGATTCGCGTCAATTAGGGTGTCTGTTCCCTAATTCTTAGATTACCAGACTTAATAAAAAGGGGCATATTCGATTTCGATAATTCAACCATAGAATGTAGTTTCACGTACTTGTGTCTATTTTGTAAATCATTTATAAAACCTGCATGTATTCTCATCCCAAAAATATTAGATTTTAAAAGTGGGACTATAACTCACTTTCACAGATTTTTACTTCGTTGGGAAGTAAGACTTGGCCACTGGTTGATTCACGAACCTATAACAATATATACATATATATCAAAGTATTTTCAAAATATATTTACAACACTTTTAATATATTTTGATGTTTTAAGTTTATTAAGTCAGCTGTCCTCGTTAGTAACCTACAACTAGTTGTCCACAGTTAGATGTACAGAAATAAATCGATAAATATTATCTTGAATCAATCCACGACCCAGTGTATACGTATCTCAGTGTTGATCACAACTCAAACTATATATATTTTGGAATCAACCTCAACCCTGTATAGCTAACTCCAACATTCACATATAGAGTGTCTATGGTTGTTCCGAAATATATATAGATGTGTCGACATGATAGGTCGAAACATTGTATACGTGTCTATGGTATCTCAAGATTACATAATATACAATACAAGTTGATTAAGTTATGGTTGGAATAGATTTGTTACCAATTTTCACGTAGCTAAAATGAGAAAAATTATCCAATCTTGTTTTACCCATAACTTCTTCATTTTAAATCCGTTTTGAGTGAATCAAATTGCTATGGTTTCATATTTAACTCTATTTTATGAATCTAAACAGAAAAAGTATAGGTTTATAGTCGGAAAAATAAGTTACAAGTCGTTTTTGTAAAGGTAGTCATTTCAGTCGAAAGAACGACGTCTAGATGACCATTTTAGAAAACATACTTTCACTTTGAGTTTAACCATAATTTTTGGATATAGTTTCATGTTCATAATAAAAATCATTTTCTCAGAATAACAACTTTTAAATCAAAGTTTATCATAGTTTTTAATTAACTAACCCAAAACAGCCTGCGGTGTTACTACGACGGCGTAAATCCGGTTTTTCGGTGTTTTTCGTGTTTCCAGGTTTTAAATTATTAAGTTAGCATATCATACAGATATAGAACATGTGTTTAGTTGATTTTAAAAGTCAAGTTAGAAGGATTAACTTTTGTTCGCGAACAAGTTTAGAATTAACTAAACTATGTTCTAGTGATTACAAGTTTAAACCTTCGAATAAGATAGCTTTATATGTATGAATCGAATGATGTTATGAACATCATTACTACCTTAAGTTCCTTGGATAAACCTACTGGAAAAGAGAAAAATGGATCTAGCTTCAACGGATCCTTGGATGGCTCGAAGTTCTTGAAGCAGAATCATGACACGAAAACAAGTTCAAGTAAGATCATCACTTGAAATAAGATTGTTATAGTTATAGAAATTGAACCAAAGTTTGAATATGATTATTACCTTGTATTAGAATGATAAGCTACTGTAAGAAATAAAGATTTCTTGAGATTGGATGATCACCTTACAAGATTGGAAGTGAGCTAGCAAACTTGAAAGTATTCTTGATTTTATGAAACTAGAACTTTTGAAATTTATGAAGAACACTTAGAACTTGAAGATAGAACTTGAGAGAGATCAATTAGATGAAGAAAATTGAAGAATGAAAGTGTTTGTAGGTGTTTTTGGTCGTTGGTATATGGATTAGATATAAAGGATATGAAATTTTGTTTTCATGTAAATAAGTCATGAATGATTACTCATATTTTTATAATTTTATGAGATATTTCATGCTAGTTGCCAAATGATGGTTCCCACATGTGTTAGGTGACTCACATGGGCTACTAAGAGCTGATCATTGGAGTGTATATACCAATAGTACATACATCTAAAAGCTGTGTATTGTACGAGTACGAATACGGGTGCATACGAGTAGAATTGTTGATGAAACTGAACGAGGATGTAATTGTAAGCATTTTTGTTAAGTAGAAGTATTTTGATAAGTGTATTGAAGTCTTTCAAAAGTGTATAAATACATATTAAAACACTACATGTATATACATTTTAACTGAGTCGTTAAGTCATCGTTAGTCGTTAAATGTAAGTGTTGTTTTGAAACCTTTAGGTTAACGATCTTGTTAAATGTTGTTAACCCAATGTTTATAATATCAAATGAGATTTTAAATTATTATATTATCATGATATTATCATGTATGAATATCTCTTAATATGATATATATACATTAAATGTCTTTACAACGATAATCGTTACATATATGTCTCGTTTAAAAATTATTAAGTTAGTAGTCTTGTTTTTACATATGTAGTTCATTGTTAATATACTTAATGATATGTTTACTTATCATAGTATCATGTTAACTATATATACATCCATATATATGTCATCATATAGTTTTTACAAGTTTTAACGTTCGTGAATCACCGGTCAACTTGGGTGGTCAATTGTCTATATGAAACATATTTCAATTAATCAAGTCTTAACAAGTTTGATTGCTTAACATGTTGGAAACATTTAATCATGTAAATATCAATCTCAATTAATATATATAAACATGGAAAAGTTCGGGTCACTACAACATGCTTTAAACGTCAACAAAAATGTTGGTGAGTTATAGGTTTAACCTATATATATCAAATCGTAACAATAGACCACAAGATTTCATATTTCAATACACATCCCATACATAGAGATAAAAATGATTCATATGGTGAACACCTGGTAACCGACATTAACAAGATGCATATATAAGAATATCCCCATCATTCCGGGACACCCTTCGGATATGATATAAATTTCGAAGTACTAAAGCATCCGGTACTTTGGATGGGGTTTGTTAGACCCAATAGATCTATCTTTAGGATTCGAGTCAATTAGGGTGTCTGTTCCCTAATTCTTAGATTACCAGACTTAATAAAAAGGGGCATATTCGATTTCGATAATTCAACAATAGAATGTAGTTTCACGTACTTGTGTCTATTTTGTAAATCATTTATAAAACCTGCATGTATTCTCATCCCAAAAATATTAGATTTTAAAAGTGGGACTATAACTCACTTTCACAGATTTTTACTTCGTCGGGAAGTAAGACTAGGCCACTGGTTGATTCACGAACCTATAACAATATATACATATATATCAAAGTATGTTCAAAATATATTTACAATACTTTTAATATATTTTAATGTTTTAAGTTTATTAAGTCAGCTGTCCTCGTTAGTAACCTACAACTAGTTGTCCACAGTTAGATGTACAGAAATAAATCGATAAATAATATCTTGAATCAATCCACGACCCAGTGTATATCTCAGTATTGATCACAACTCAAACTATATATATTTTGGAATCAACCTCAACCCTATATAGCTAACTCCAACATTCACATATAGAGTGTCTATGGTTGTTCCGAAATATATATAGATGTGTTGACATGATAGGTCGAAACATTGTATACGTGTCTATGGTATCTCAAGATTACATAATATACAATACAAGTTGATTAAGTTATGGTTGGAATAGATTTGTTACCAATTTTCACGTAGCTAAAATGAGAAAAATTATCCAATCTTGTTTTACCCATAACTTCTTCATTTTAAATCCGTTTTGAGTGAATCAAATTGCTATGGTTTCATATTGAACTCTATTTTATGAATCTAAACAGAAAAAGTATAGGTTTATTGTCGGAAAAATAAGTTACAAGTCGTTTTTGTAAAGGTAGTCATTTCAGTCGAAAGAACGACGTCTAGATGACCATTTTAGAAAACATACTTCCACTTTGAGTTTAACCATAATTTTTGGATATAGTTTCATGTTCATAATAAAAATCATTTTCCCAGAATAACAACTTTTAAATCAAAGTTTATCATAGTTTTTAATTAACTAACCCAAAACAGCCCGCGATATTACTATGACGGCGTAAATCCGGTTTTACGGTGTTTTTCGTGTTTCCAGGTTTTAAATCATTAAGTTAGCATATCATATAGATATAGAACATGTGTTTAGTTGATTTTAAAAGTCAAGTTATGTGATGACCCAGGAAATTTCCGATCAAATTTAAACTTTAATCTTTATATGTTCCCGACACGATGAGCAAAAATATGTAATGTTGAGTCTCGAAAGTTTTGAAAACTATATTCATATAATAAATTACCCTTTGACCATGCCTAGCAATTCACGAACAATTGTATGTACATAAACATATGTGTGTTTATTAAATTGTGATATATTATATAAAACATCGAACAGATTAGTGGATATGATTATAAGCTATGAGATCTATTTTATGAACCTGGAAGTACTATCAAGGTATTGAATAGATAATACTTTACATGAATGTATTTGTTCGATGTAAGTTTATCGACGAGATTAAAAGATAATATCAAATGATTGAATTATCAGATACATTGAATTATGATTAAGAGTATCTGTTAGGAGGTCCACTTTGAATTAGGTAACCCTTATTATTAACCGTATTCGGAAAATGGTAAAGTGAGTTATAAGTAAAGACAAATGTGTCAATTAACGGGAACTAGCCAAATGTTAGTGGAGTTTTCTGTTCGACTTTCTATATAAACGTTAACTAGTTAACCTTCCTATTATTTAGAGTGAAAGTGAAACTTTGGGAATATAGTTATATTAATTAGAAAGTTTAAGGAAAACAAACTAAACGTTGACGCATAAGGAAATTATATTTTTTTTAAGTATAAACGTTATAGGATATAATATTATAAACGATCTTCAATTATACTTTGAAATATAATTAAAATCTAAATATTTTATTAAAGTATTTCAAACCTATATATTATAAATATATTTTAATTTAGTCAAAAGATGTTTTGGTTTAAGTTAATGTTATTAAATATACTTCGATAACTAACGAGGGTATGAATTATAAAAGTAAATGACCAAAACACTCAAAGAATTAAGTTACACTCTGAGTGGGTTAGTTTTTAATTAATTTAAATCTAGTTATTAATAATGGTACATGTCACAAAACGTTTAATTTAAAATAAAATATTTTGACAAACAACGAGACTTGGATTTATAGAAGGAAATGACCACAACGCTCAACTTTATAAGTTATATTTTTATAAAGGTAATTTATTGTTATGTAAGTCTAATTTTTGTAAAAGGTATACGTCACGTAATATAAAGGGCTAGTTTTCTAAACGTACGAAAGTGCGCCCGAAAAACGGAAAGTGGTACATGAGTCGTGAGACCACGACCGTGTCATTTTTGTAAAAATTATATTTTTACCATAAGCGTAAATATAATATAATATTTAATTAATTATAAAGATTTAATAATAAAAAAAAGAACATTATATAAAACGTTTTTTTTTGCCAACTTAAGAACTTCCCATTTACTTTAACCCCACCATATTCATTATTATAGTTATGAGCTGTGATCAATTTAAAAACGTTATGAGCCATGTATCAAGATATGAGCTGGAATCAATTTTGCCATAAATTACGGAGATTAAAGGGAAGAAATGTCGCAATAGTTGAGGTGTGGAGCCCAGAAAGTTCCTTTAAAGCTCGAACGCGTACTGATCGAATTCATTTAACTTTCTATTTCTCAATCTCTCTATTCTATCAAATACTTCGTAAATATTTATTTAACTATTATTATTATTAATATTATTATTATGTTAAGAGTAGTATTATTATTAATCACATTAATATTAGTAGTATTATTATTATTATACATAAAATATTACGACGAGGTCATGAGCAAGTCATTTCAAAATAAGTTTCTCGAGTAGGATAGGGCTAAGGAAAGTATGGGTTATAGCTAAGGAAATTATGGGTATGGATCATGGGTATGCTCGTGAAGTCAAACTAGTGTTTGTCATCTCCGTTGCGTCTACGTACCTTTCCTGCAATATTGAATCTCAATATTGATACGTGAGTACTCATAATTTAATTTTTACATACTAATAGTGTATCCCTGACTAGTGCTCGAGAAAATAGGATTATGCATGCTTGTACATTTGATATTGCCCTTAGATAGGTTATGTTGAATCTTAAAGGTTGTTATACTAGGGATGAAATAAGGTATAAGATATGCATGTCATTGGAAAGCTAGCGAAAAATTAAGAACTTTTCATTTAGATATCGAATGGATTCGATGAACGGTTAGAAAGTTATGAATTAAACAATTAATTTCGTAATTAAGATTGCTAATGATAATTAGTGAACTAATTTTCTGGGTAATAAAAAGTGGTTATTTGGATTCTACTCGTCGAGTAGATTAATTTTCATATAAAGCACGTATCGTTTCGTTGAACGGTTGTCAAGTTATGGATAAAAGAAGTTTTGTAAATTTTGATGAAACGTCGATACGGAAACTGAAATTCTCGCTGATCTGCGTTGTTTCAGATTAAAACAAAAATACCGCTAAATTCTTTGCTGTAAGGTCTAACAAACGACTCTGGCCGTTTGTCAATTCGAGTCTCGACGATTTTTCTAAAAATCGTCAAATTTGACTGTTTGGTCACATTTTAAAATTCTAAAAAGAGCTGAAACTTTTTTATTAAAAATGTCAGTTTTGTATCAGTTGCCATGGTCGGCCTGATGTGTGTTTACTTTTGCCAAAAATCATGTTATATCTTTGTGGTAACGAGAATTTGAAGGCTTTGACCGTTTGTCAATCCGAGTTTCGAGGAATTTTCTAAAAATCTCCAAAGTAGGCTACTCGAACACTTTTGTAAATTTATTAAAGCTGAAAAATTAACTTTGAAACGCCGAAACCGCGTTGGCAACTACGAGTTGTCTAGGTTTAGTTTACTTCTGTAAAATTTATGTTTAATCTTTTTGGTAATGTGTAACTTTTATCTTTGGCCGTTTATCAATCGGAGTTCCGATAATTTTTCTAAAAATCGATGAAGTGGTCGTTTAGTCATGTTTGACCGAAAAATCATTTTTGTGTAAGTTATTGTATTTTTTGCATGCGACCTCGTTTTTACTTTAACCTTTGACTTTTGACTTTAACATTTGACTTTTGATCTTGAACTTTGACTTTTCCCGTTAACTTTTCAGTTAATTTTTTTCGTGTTGACTTTCTCTAAATACTAAAATACTATTTTATGATTATGAAACCATTTGTGTTACGTTGTTTTACACGTCACCTTTTACTAGAATTTTAACTGAGCATGGGTAATATAACATGTTACTATACTGTTGAGTCAGACTCGAGCATTAGGATTGTGGTACACTATGACTTAACCTAATTTGTTAGACAAATATTGATCAACATAAATATATATATAATTAATATAGGTTCGTGAATCCGAGGCCAATCCTACACATATTCAATGATGATATATGTATTTTTACTACAAAATACAGTATGGTGAGTTTCATTTACCTTTTTACCCTTTATATTTTTGGGCTGAGAATACATGCGCAATTTTTATAACTGTTTTACGAAATAGACACAAGTAATTGAAACTACATTATATGGTTGAATGATCGAAATCGAATATGCCCCTTTTTATTAAGTCTGGTAATCTAAGAATTAGGGAACAGACACCCTAATTGACGCGAACTCTAAAGATAGATCTATCGGGCCCAACAAGCCCCATCCAAAGTACCGGATGCTTTAGTACTTCGAAAGTTATATCATGTCCGAAGGAGGATCCCGGAATGATGGGGATATACTTATATGCATATTGTGAATGTCGGTTACCAGGTGTTCAATCCATATGAATGATATTTTTGTCTCTATGCATGGGACGTATGTTTATGAGAAATGGAAATATGAAATCTTGTGGTCTATTAAAATTATGAAATGATTATTTATGTTAAACTAATGAACTCACCAACCTTTTGGTTGACACTTTAAAGCATGTTTATTCTCAGGTGTTAAAGAAATCTTCCGCTGTGCATTTGCTCATTTTAAAGATATTACTTGGAGTCTTTCATAGCATATTTCGAAGAACGTTGCATTCGAGTCATTAAGTTCATCAAAGATTGTTATTAAATCAATTTATAGTTGGATAGTGGATATTATGAAATGGTATGCATGCCTGTCAATTTTCGATGTAAAGAAATATTGTCTTTTAAAAACGAATGCAATGTTTGTAAAATGTATCATATAGAGGTCAAATACCTCGCAATGTAATCAACTATTGTGAATCGTTTATAATGTATATGAACGGGTCCTTTCAGTTGGTATCAGAGCGGTGGTCTTAGCGAACCAGGTCTGCATTAGTGTGTCTAACAGATAAGTCGATAGGGTGCATTAGTGAGTCTGGACTTCGACCGTGTCTGCACGTCAATAGTTTTGCTTATCATTTTGTGTCAAAAATTAACTACTTATCATCCTCAGGAAATTACCTGCTTATCATTTTTAGTCTAAGACAAGTCTTGCTGCATTGATTGCATTAATAGTGTATAGAAAAAAAAAATTCATATCTTAGCGTATCTGCTAAATCATATCTTATCGTATCTATTACTGTAAACGTTGCCTGATATATCCCGTAAGTTCCTCCGTAATTTACGAAATCTTTTGTTCTATATATATGGATATTCTATGTAATTAGAATACCATCCGATAACCGAAAATCATTTCATATCGGAAAAAAAATAAAAATCCTTATTCAATCGTACGAAATGGAATTCATCATTAATTCAAGTTCCTCGGATTTCGAAATGGAATCCCACTCCAGCTCCGAAAGCAGTGTGACCGGAATAGATCAACCAATCAGTCATCACCTATTCTGGATGAATTGGGGATGGGTTCGTAGCCTCCTCAATCATTGGAGACAAGAAGAAGGTGATCCCTTCCATCCACCACATTGCCCTCTTGATGATGAACCTGAAGCACTTACCGGCGAACCTGTTCGAAACACCATTTTCTCGCTCATTTCCAGAGTATCTCGTCACGATTATATACTACACCAAATTCTAGATTATATCTATCCGCTCGTCCGAACTGCTGACCATCCCGGTGTGATAGAAGAAGTCAACGAGCTTCGTGCTCGGGTGGTGGCTTTGGAAAATACAGTGCGAAGGTTACAAACATCATCAGCAGCACCAGCAGCATAACCGGTACAGCCAGTAACATCCACATCGCAAGCCTCAAAACCATAAGCTCCAGCAGCATCACTGGCATCAACAGCACCACCATCAACAACAGGATCATTACCACCACCAACAATCACATCCGCATCACACACCTCAATATTCCAATCTGTATATCGGATATCAACGTCACACGCACCAAAGATACCAAGGAGTACCAATAACAACAAACGATGAAGTATTGATTCATAACTTCATCGGAGAAACATTCTGTGGTGATTATGTAATCTCTAAAGTTTTAGAGATTATCCATCTCAGCCTTAACCAAAAACTAGATGAGTGGACAGAGATGATAGAAAGAAGAACCGAAACCCTAACAAGACTAGTGCGTAAGGTACAAGCTAGACTTGTTTTACCAACAGCATCAGCAGTACCAATAGCCTCACCAACACAGTCAATGCTGTCAACATTGTTAGAATCGTCAGCACCTCCAACCTCACAAGTCTAGCCAGTTTAAGAATCACTGTGGAAACCATTACGAATTAATAACGAGTATATTGTATCAACGAGTTATGAAGTATTAACTCATTCTTTCCAAAGAATTTATATGTATATTCTATATATATATATATATATATATATATATATATATATATATATATATATATATATATATATATATATATATATATATATATATATATATATATATATATATATATATATATAAATTTTTAACCATAATAAATCTTTCTGTACTAAGCTATTAGGTATGGAACTTAACTATCTGGTTAATTCATATTACTAATTTGCTTTGATGTACATTCTTCGTTAACAATTTAATCATTGCTAACTACAATCTCTGCTTCAACTCAATGAATTTTATTTCATAATAAACCAAGTGTATCATTCAATAACATGTTTGATTATACATTTTCATCTTCGATATACCCGAAATTTACGGGAAAACAATATTCGAATCTTGCGAAGTTAGCAAGAGTTCTATGAGCATCAGCATGATTCACTAAGGAAATACCTATAAATATTGAAGCACTGATTATATTAGTGAAATACTCCGCAAAGATTATGTAATCTCTAATGTTTTAGAGAAAATTCATTTCTAATCCAAGCCGAAAATCAAATGAGTTTAATGTGATTTTAAACTCATTAAATCTATATTACATATGAAGGAAATATACTCACATATATTTCATAAAGACTGAAATGAAAATTCTTGTTCAAAATATTAATTGTGAAATTTTTTTTAACGGGTAGGTAATACCCGAGGGATATTTAAATTCACAATTAATATGTTACATTCTTTGAATCTGATTCAGTGATCACCAACTGTATTCACTACTCTCTCAACAATATACATTCTTTTGTAAAAATCAAAATAACTATTCTCATCCAAATTTGATTATATATTCTAATTTTGACAAATCAAGATCCAAGTCAAGAGTTAACAGAAGACATCACTCTTAGAATTCCTACATCTATCAAAGCTATATTTTGACTTTAAAACTGTGATAGAACATCACTTTTAATCATAACACTCAGATGAATATGAAAATCATTCAGGAGTCAGGACAAATTCACCATTTGGATATTGACTATGACAATCTGCATTTAAAACCTTTCGAAATTCCTAAAGACACTTCAAATAATGAACAACCGAGATGATGATCCAACCACACATTACCTGAAGTTTTATACCTGAAAAACTCTCGAAACCAAAGTTATAGTTTAACACGTACCGCGTCGAATTCTTTAGCATTTATTAGCAAAAACAACATTTCGATTCTTTTTCAAAGTAGCCAATTTTATCACAGCTTCAACAAGTCAACTTCGACTTTTCAGTCGAACCAGTCTTATTATAACCCCGATAGATACGTTTCCATTTCGCCATTGTTACTGGGAAACTTTTCATATTCCACCATATTACCACCAGCGTTTAATCATCTAAAAACACGATTCTTCTGAACCTACCTTGGATTGATAGCCAGTGATTCAGATATTATAGCATTAGATACAGAGGAAACATAAAAATGGTAGATGGTCTAAACGGTCAAAAGTTTGATGATAGAAGATAGTGAGTTGGTAAAGCTCAGAAAAAGAGAAGATTTGGAACTGGAAAACGGATTGAGCGAAGCATGAAAGAGGCTGTGGATAAATCACAAGGACTGAACCTGCTTTCAAAGGATCCAAATGATTCAGTGCCTGCTGAACTCGTTAGCAAACACGTTACTTCTTATTCTAAACCTTCACAGACAGATATTCTTCATCATCATCTTATCTTAAATATTATAAGATATCTTCGTATCTCCCATTATACATATTCTCCATATTTCTGGAGATATTATCATAACTATTCTTATCTGAGATCATTTGTCTCTCCGTAATATCTGCAACATAAAAGAAACTGTGTTAGTTTCTAAATTATGAAAAATTCGAATATGAATGTTTTTGAAGTAGTGTTGGGAACTGATGCATGGATTAGTATAATATAATGACACTTGATCAACGTCATTATATTACAGTAATTCATGCTAAATTTCTAATGGACGTGATGACTCACAGAACATACCGTCATCATGTGTCATTTACACGACTCTTACATTCTACCTAATCTCTAAATATATCAAGAAAATATTTCTTGATGATTCAGTCTTTTCTAGGGTATTCTGGTAATTTGACAAATCAAGATTGTACCCTTTCAAATTCCTTCTTAGAATATTAACAATGTTCATTCCGAAATCCATAGTTGGGAATTCCGGACCATTACAAGAGTTATTTAATCGCAAGAAGAAGAAACGAAAGGACAAAGCTCCGAAATAGAAATTTGGGGTATAAACCGCAGCAAATAGAAGAGAGCATTAACTATGTATGACGATGACTATAGAAGACAGAAGCAAGGACATCGAAATATAAAGGAGAGTGTAAAATCTAACAACAACCCGGAAATTACAACCCGTATATATCGATGCATATAACAACGTAAAGACACGGGAGAACTAAAAACACTATAAACCCTAGGGTATAGTAAAAGTAAATAGATTCTTCTGGTGGCAGATTAAAAAGAAGAATGACGGATATGAACGTTAAGAGGATATCAAGGATCAGGATGGGATGGAGCATATTAACGAATGTTTTAAAGTATGAATTGAGGAAGAAAGAATAGAGAGTGTGAGTCGTAAGGAAATGAAGAAGGCGGATTTATAGGGAAATATCCGACAGAACAATCGAAGCAGATTATCGCGTTCAACCAAAGAAGATCTAAATCTCCTTAATTACCGAAGAATCAAATCTTATTATGAAGATTTCTTCTAAATTCCTTAAATTCCAGAAAGCAATCTTGAACACGCCGCCGGTTAAGTCAAACCTACATTTATTCATTTTTCACTCTTTTGCGATAGCTTCACTTATACTCTTCGCATAATCAAATTGGGTTATCTATATTACTCAATGATGATAAAACTCTATGTATCAGTTTACATTCGTCATAATAACATTCTTACTGTTAGCCATGACGACCTCTATCAAATTTCGGGACGAAATTTCTTTTAACGGGTAGGTACTGTGATGACCCGGAAATTTCCGATCAAATTTAAACTTTAATCTTTATATGTTCCCGACACGATGAGCAAAAATATGTAATGTTGAGTCTCGAAAGTTTTGAAAACTATATTCATATAATCAATTACCCTTTGACCATGCCTAGCGATTCACGAACAATTGTATGTACATAAACATATGTGTGTTTATTAAATTGTGATATATTATATAAAACATCGAACAGATTAGTGGATATGATTATAAGCTATGAGATCTATTTTATGAACCTGGAAGTACTATCAAGGTATTGAATAGATAATACTTTACATGAATGTATTTGTTCGATGTAAGTTTATCGACGAGATTAAAAGATAATATCAAATGATTGAATTATCAGATACATTGAATTATGATTAAGAGTATCTGTTAGGAGGTCCACTTTGAATTAGGTAACCCTTATTATTAACCGTATTCGGAAAATGGTAAAGTGAGTTATAAGTAAAGACAAATGTGTCAATTAACGGGAACTAGCCAAATGTTAGTGGAGTTTTCTGTTCGACTTTCTATATAAACGTTAACTAGTTAACCTTCCTATTATTTAGAGTGAAAGTGAAACTTTGGGAATATAGTTATATTAATTAGAAAGTTTAAGGAAAACAAACTAAACGTTGACGCATAAGGAAATTATATTTTTTTTAAGTATAAACGTTATAGGATATAATATTATAAACGATCTTCAATTATACTTTGAAATATAATTAAAATCTAAATATTTTATTAAAGTATTTCAAACCTATATATTATAAATATATTTTAATTTAGTCAAAAGATGTTTTGGTTTAAGTTAATGTTATTAAATATACTTCGATAACTAACGAGGGTATGAATTATAAAAGTAAATGACCAAAACACTCAAAGAATTAAGTTACACTCTGAGTGGGTTAGTTTTTAATTAATTTAAATCTAGTTATTAATAATGGTACATGTCACAAAACGTTTAATTTAAAATAAAATATTTTGACAAACAACGAGACTTGGATTTATAGAAGGAAATGACCACAACGCTCAACTTTATAAGTTATATTTTTATAAAGGTAATTTATTGTTATGTAAGTCTAATTTTTGTAAAAGGTATACGTCACGTAATATAAAGGGCTAGTTTTCTAAACGTACGAAAGTGCGCCCGAAAAACGGAAAGTGGTACATGAGTCGTGAGACCACGACCGTGTCATTTTTGTAAAAATTATATTTTTACCATAAGCGTAAATATAATATAATATTTAATTAATTATAAAGATTTAATAATAAAAAAAAGAACATTATATAAAACGTTTTTTTTTGCCAACTTAAGAACTTCCCATTTACTTTAACCCCACCATATTCATTATTATAGTTATGAGCTGTGATCAATTTAAAAACGTTATGAGCCATGTATCAAGATATGAGCTGGAATCAATTTTGCCATAAATTACGGAGATTAAAGGGAAGAAATGTCGCAATAGTTGAGGTGTGGAGCCCAGAAAGTTCCTTTAAAGCTCGAACGCGTACTGATCGAATTCATTTAACTTTCTATTTCTCAATCTCTCTATTCTATCAAATACTTCGTAAATATTTATTTAACTATTATTATTATTAATATTATTATTATGTTAAGAGTAGTATTATTATTAATCACATTAATATTAGTAGTATTATTATTATTATACATAAAATATTACGACGAGGTCATGAGCAAGTCATTTCAAAATAAGTTTCTCGAGTAGGATAGGGCTAAGGAAAGTATGGGTTATAGCTAAGGAAATTATGGGTATGGATCATGGGTATGCTCGTGAAGTCAAACTAGTGTTTGTCATCTCCGTTGCGTCTACGTACCTTTCCTGCAATATTGAATCTCAATATTGATACGTGAGTACTCATAATTTAATTTTTACATACTAATAGTGTATCCCTGACTAGTGCTCGAGAAAATAGGATTATGCATGCTTGTACATTTGATATTGCCCTTAGATAGGTTATGTTGAATCTTAAAGGTTGTTATACTAGGGATGAAATAAGGTATAAGATATGCATGTCATTGGAAAGCTAGCGAAAAATTAAGAACTTTTCATTTAGATATCGAATGGATTCGATGAACGGTGTGAAGACCCGTCCTAATCCATCCGGACGAAGTCCATATCGATTATAAACGATTCACAACAGTTGATTACATCGCGAGATACTTGACCTCTATATGATACATTTTACAAACATTGCATTCGTTTTTGAAAAGACAAACTTTCATTACATCGAAAGTTGACAGGCATGCATACCATTTCATAATATATCCAACTATAATTGACTTGATAATAATCTTGATGAACTCGACGACTCGAATGCAACGTCTTTTGAAATATGCCATGAATGACTCCAAGTAATATCTATAAAATGAGCAAATACACAGCGGAAGATTTCTTTCGTACCTGAGAATAAACATGCTTTAAAGTGTCAACCAAAAGGTTGGTGAGTTCATTAGTTTAACTTAAACAATCGTTTCCATCATTTTAATAGACCACAAGATTTCAGATTTCCATTTCTCATAAACATACGTCCCATGCATAGAGACAAAAATATCATTCATATGGATTGAACACCTGGTAACCGACATTAACAATATTCATATATAAGAATATCCCCATCATTCCGGGATCCTCCTTCGGACATGATATAAATTTCGAAGTACTAAAACATCCGGTACTTTGGATGGGGCTTGTTGGGCCCGATAGATCTATCTTTAGGATTCGCGTCAATTAGGGTGTCTGTTCCCTAATTCTTAGATTACCAGACTTAATAAAAAGGGGCATATTCGACTTCGATAATCCAACCATAGAATGTAGTTTCACGTACTTGTGTCAATTTCGTAAAACAGTTATAAAAGTTGCGCATGTATTCTCAGCCCAAAAATATAAAGGGTAAAAAGGCAAATGAAACTCACGATACTGTATTTTGTAGTAAAAATACATATGACGTCATTGAACAATGCAGGGTTGGCCTCGGATTCACGAACCTATATCAATTGTGTATATATTAATACGTATAATGTAAGTTACAAAATTTCATTTATTAATATGTATTATTTATATATTATAGTTTTGTAGAATTTATTCTAACCTTTATTTTAAAACGTATACTTATATTATATTTTAAGTTATATTTTATATATATATATCGATTTTATGTATATATATCTATAATGATTTACGTTTATATAAATAGTGACATTAATATA
Source organism: Rutidosis leptorrhynchoides (assembly GCF_046630445.1). NCBI lineage: Eukaryota > Viridiplantae > Streptophyta > Magnoliopsida > Asterales > Asteraceae > Rutidosis > Rutidosis leptorrhynchoides. The sequence goes on along the minus strand of NC_092333.1, from coordinate 317,120,379 downwards.
TTTATATACATATATTTGTGGTTAGTATTGTATTTATGAAATTTTATTAGTTTGTTATGTGAATTATTAATACAATCCTAGTATATACCATAAGTATATATATAGTGTACAAAAGATTTATTTGTTAAAATAATAATTTAGATAATAATGATTTACTAATAATAATAATAATTTTATTAATAATGATAATACTAATAGCAAAAAAAATGAAAATGATAACTGTTAATGATACTAATAATAATAACTCTAAAATAATATTAATACTAATACCATACTTATGTTAATAATAAGGGTTCTAATATTTATAAAATGATAAATGATAATCATAATAATACTAGTAAATATTAATGATGATACTGATAAATATGATATTATTAATTGTAAATGTACTGATGATACTATTATTTATAAACCGGTACAAATTCTAATATTGATGATAATAATATATTTTTATTTCCTTCATAATAATAATAATGATAATCATAATCCTAATGATGATAAAATACTAAAATGATAAGTTTATTACTAATAATAATATTATTAATACCTATCATAATAATAATAGTAATGTCTATAATACTTTCAAATATGATAACAAGTATGATACTAATAATAACAATAACAATAACAATCAAAACAATCACAATAATAATAATAATACTAATAATAATTAATATATAATAACAATAATAAAATTAGAAAAGAAAACTACCTCACATGAAAAGAGTTTCAAAAAAAAAAAAGAAACTACCGTCCTCTGGACTCGATCTCGTGACCACATGCTCACACGCAAACACTCTCGACCATCCCACCAATTCTGATTCTCTGTACTAATATCGAATTTAAATTTTATATATAAACTGTTTTTCTTCTATTCCTCTTCTTCTCCACAAGTCTCACGGATTCAACAAAACATCAATAACCAAAAAAAAAAAAAAAAATCAGGGTTCCTTTTAAAGCTTCAAAACATTACAGAAAAAAAATAATTTGGGTTCTAAAATAAAAAAAAAAAAACACTAAAGGCCTACTGCAGCGTCGTTTCTTGGAACAAAACAAAAAAAATTGATTTCGTAATAGATAACATTATAGATAATGTTTATAACACGAAATAGTTTTCTAAACATGTATAAAAACTACTGGAATCGTCAATTTGATCAGAAACATATACACGAATGCGAATTTGTCTCAAGAACAATTGTTGACTTTTTTTAAACTAAACTTTGACTTCAAAATTCAAGATCGATATAAAGATTTGAGAGTTGAGATTTTGCAGATAGATTCAAAGAAAGATTTCTAACCTTTCTGCATTTTTAGATTTTGAAACTTTATTCGAAATTGAATTAAGAGAAGAAAAAAAATTGGAGCGTGCAGAGAAGAAGAAAAAAAAAAATATCGCTGTGCTCTTTAATCCCATTGGATTTCCTTTTTATTTGGTTTGCAATTATACATAATCATTTTGTAATAATAGAGATCGGTTGATAAAAAATGGAGAAAATGTCAACACAGGTTCACGAGTTTGGAGCAGGAAAGAAACAAAAAAAATAATAATAATAATAATAGAGATAAAGGATACAGAGGTCAAGCGTATAATATAGATCCCTACTGTTTTTTTTAATTAATAATAATAATATATAATAACAATACTATTAATATCTAATAATATTAATAAAATTAATAATAATGATAAATATAATATAATATTAATGATAATAATAATTGTAAAAATGATAATAATAATAATAATAATAATAATAATAATAATAATAATAATAATAATAATAATAATAATAATACCATACTAATTATGATAATATTAATATTTTATCGATAATAATAATATTAGTAATAATAATCTAATTTATACATCCAATTTCATCTTTATATGATATAAAGTGATATTATGAATACAAATATTGATATTTGACGATACAAATAACATTACTACAACAACTATATTTGTATTTAAATTTAATTTATTAATATCATCTATTATTATGTAATATTTAATAATTATGTAATATGTATTGTAACATATACTGAATATTATATATTTATGCATTTTAATATAAATATATTATAATATTTATTTACATACTAATTATATTATACTTATGTATGTAATTATGAAAAATATAAATGTTTTATATATGTAAGTATTATATATATTTATTAAAATAGTACATTATTTCATCATAGATATATTATAAATATAAATTTCTACATATACATAATATAATAATTATGTATAAAATCATATATATAGTTATATTTATGTATATATGTATACTACCATATATATAAAATCATGTTTTAAATGTTGAGTAGATGATTAATTATGTATATTAACCAATTAACTACAAAGTATAACATTGTACATTTAATATTTTGATAACGTTGGTAAAATATGTTTGAATCATTTATATACAATATACTATATATATTCAAAATGAAAATCTTTAGTTATTAAATGTTATCTTTTATAATAACAAAATTACTTAATAGTTCATTAATACTAATATAATTAGTTTTATATATAATTATTTATATTTACATTCTTATTTACAATTAAAGGTTCGTGAATCGTCGGAAATAGTTAAAGGTCAAATGTTATCATGAAATAGTTCAAACATAATGAGACTCGGTTTAATAGACTTTGCTTATCGAGTCGAATCATATAAGATTATGTTTAAATTTGGTCGGAAATTCCCGGGTCATCACAGTACCTACCCGTTAAAGAAATTTCGTCCCGAAATTTGAGTGAGGTCGTCATAGCTAACAATAAATATGTTTTCCTGACGAATATGAGTTGATAACTTGAGTTTTATCATCATTGAGTAATATGGATAAAAATAATTCAATTATTCGAAGAGTGCGAATGAAGCTATTCACAAAAGGATGAAATGAGAAACAAAGATTTGTTTTTAACTTTTGACGTAGTCAGGTTTGAATTTAGAAAATAAGGCGCGTCTTAACTTTTGACATTGCCTTGGTTGAATTCCGGAATTTAAGGGATTTAAAGAAAATCTTGAAGATCTATAAAATCTGATTCTTCGGGATTTATGGAAATTAAGATCTCTTTAATTAAATACGATGATCTGCCCCGATTACTACGTCTGATATTTCCAGTATAAATTAAGCTCTTCCTTTCCATTATTCTCACCATTCTTATACTTTCTTTCTTAGTTCATACATCCAAAAGATTCTGAAAATGATTAATCCAGTTCTGATCCTTGTCCTCATCCTTACTATCGCAACAATCATTCTCCTTTTCCAACTTCCACCAGAGGAATCTGCTTTCTTCTACTTCGCCCTCGGGATTATAATGTTTTTAATTCTCCCGTGTCTTTATGTTGCGATAAACATTGATATACACGGTTTGTAATTTATGTGTTGTTATCGGACTTTATATTCTCCCTTATATTTCAAAGCTCTATGCTTTTGTTTTCTCTTCCCGACTTCAAGTCAAGCGAATAATGGTCCAGAATTTATAGATATAGAGTTTCGAATGATTATAATGTTCTAAGCATGAAGGAACGTGATAGCACGATTTGATTTTCAAATTTATCAACATCACGGAAGATAGAACCATCAAGAATACATTTTCTTGATTTGTTACGGAGTTAAGTAGGATGAAAGAGTTATGTAACATGGCACATGATGACGTTATGATCTGTGAATCATCACGTTTCATTTAGAAACTCAGCATGACTTACTGTAATATAATCACGTTGATCAAGTGTCATTATATTATACTAACTCATGCATCAGTTCCCATCATTACTACAATAACATTCATATTTTAAGCTTGAAAATTTACAGAATATAGAAACTAACAGTTTCTATATGATGTAATACTGATAGCACGAAAAGATTAATGATTTCAGATAAGAATAGTTATAAAAATATCTCCAGAAATATGGAGGATATTTATAATGAAAGGTACGATAATATCTCAGAATATCTAAGATCAGAGGATGATAGAAACTATTGTCTGCAAGGGTTTAGAGTAAGGAGCAAGTTATTCACTATAGACTTTAGCAGACATTGAATTATTTGGATTCTTTGAAGTCAAACTTATTCTTTGTGATTTATCCACGGCTTTCTTCATAGTTTCGCATAATCTGCTTTTCGGTACTATATTTTCTATTGAATGTTTCCAATATATTGATACACAGGAAGCACGAAGAGGTATATAATTTCGGACGAGAATATTTATGAAAATATCCTCAGAAATATCAAAGATATTGATGATGATATTTTGGAATTTCTAAGTTCGACGGTTGATGGAGAAAGATTTTCCGCAAGATTTTAACATGACTTCGGAGCAAGATATTCTCTAAAGATTTCAACGGATCCAGAATTACCTGAATCCTTTGAATATAGGATTTGGTCCTTGTATTTGTCCTTGGTCTCCTTCATGGGTAACTCAATCTGTTTTTCAATACCCAATTTTCTATCGAGCGTTCCTAACACTCCTTTCTTTATCATCAAACTTTTGTCCGTTTAGACCATCTACCATTTTTCTGTTTCCTCTGCATTTAATGCTATGATATCTGAATCATCGGTTATTAATCCGAGGTGGTTTCAGGAGAATTGTGTTTTTAGATGATTAAACGCTGATGGTAATATGATGGAATATGAAAGGTTACCTGGTAACAATAAAAGAGCACGCGTATATATAAATGTTATAATAAGGTTGTTTCGTACGAAAAGTCGAAGTTGACTTGTTGGAGTTGTGACAAAATTGGCTAATTTTGAAAAGGGATCGCAAAGTTGTTTTTGTTAATAAATGCCAAAGGATCTGACGCAGCTACGTGTTGAACTTTTACTCAATTGCCTAGAGTTTCTCAGGTGCATAACTATATGCATAAATCTTTCCTTCCGTAGATGAAGTGCGGTTGATTCATCCTATCGATTGAGGTGTTTTCAAGAATCATGAAAGGTTTGAACGCAGAATGTAATCGTGAAGATACAAATGAGGTTTAAGACGAAATCAAGTGGCAAACTTGAAGAATTGTTTAGTTTCATATGTTATATTCAATATTTTAATTCATTTTAATTGTCCAATGTTATTAGTCCACAGTCGATAGTCCACAGTTGACAGTGCAATCATTCATATATAGTTTAATATATAATATTTGAATTAATTAATACGTATCGTGACCCGTGTACATGTCTCAGACTCGATCACAACTCAAAGTATATATATTATTATAGAATCAACCTCAACCCTGTATAGAGAACTCGATCATTACTGCATATAGAGTGTCTATGGTGATTCCAAATAATATATATAGATGTGTCGATATGATATGTCAAAACCTTGTATACGTGTCCCGATATTTAAAGTGCGTAAAATAAATAACAGAAATTAAATGACGATAAATAAAGTGCGTAAAGTAAATAACAGAAATTAAATGACAATAAATAAAATTGCGAGAATATAAATTGCGATAAAATAAATTGCGATAAATAAATTGCGATAAATAAAATGTAATACGGAATTAACAGTTAGCTAGGAACAGTTAGCTAGGATTTTGTTAGCGTGGTTTCTTAATAAAATTTAATATTGTTAATTAGTCTGTTTCTAATCAATTTTTATTGTGTCCATTATTTCTTCATTATGCCACTTGTTGGATTCTGATAGGTCAAAATTCAAATATGAAATTGAATTTGAATGAAAATAGTTATTCTTTGGTGAACGGATAAGTATCCCGGTGGTTGTAAATAGGATAGTGAATAACTGTTGAATCAGATTCGAAGAATATACAGTGTAACTTATTAATGTGAAATTTAAATATTCCTCGGGTATTACCTACCCGTTAAAATATTTTTATTATTAACAGTTTGTACAAAAGAATTTTTAATTACAATCTTTATGAAAACATATATACATATATATTTTCTTCAGATGTAATCATGAATTTAATGAGTTAACATGATATTAAACTCATTTAGTTTTCAGTTGGAACTAGAATAAATAATCTCTAAAACATTAGAGATTACATAATCACCATGTCGAACGAAGATAACTGATGTAGAATGTCATGTAGAATGATGATTATACTCGAGGTATAGATTGAGATGTTGAGGCATGTGATATTGAAATTTGGGTTGTTGGTGGTACCGTTGGTGCCGGTGATTTGGATGAAGCTGGTACGTTTTGCACCATATTTTCCAAGACTACAACTTATGCGCGAAGTTCGTTAACTTCTTCTATTACACCGGGATGATTGTCGGTTCGGACGAGCGGATGAATGAGGTTTAGAATCTGAGATAGTATATGATCGTGATGAGATACTTTGGAAATGAGAGAGAAAATGGTGTCTCGAACAGGTTCGCCGGTAAACGTTTTAGGTCCATTGTCAAGAGGTGAATTTGGTTAGTGGAAATGATCGCCTTCTTCGCGTTTCCATTGATTAAGTCGACTACGAACCCATCTCCAATTCATTCAGAATAGATGATGGCTAATTGATCGATTCATTCCGGTTACTCTGCTTTCGGAGCTCGAGTGGAAATCCATATCGAAATAGCTGTCGGAATAACTATCGAAATAGCTATCGAAATCAGATGGACTCGAACTGGTTGAGGGATTCATCTCGTACGATCAGATGAAGGATTTTCGATAAGAAATAGATTATAGGATGTAGATTAGTACCCTGCAATACATAATTTACATATGCATATATAATACTAAAATCCCATAAGCTACGGAGGAATCTACGGAAGCTGTCAGGCAAAGGTAACAATAACAGATACGCTAAGATATGAATTTAACTATACACTGTCTATGCAATAAAGGCAGTAAGACGTGTCTTAGACTTTAAGGATGGTAAGCAAATAATTTTTCGACACTAAATGATAAGCAAAACTTTTGACATGCAAACACGGTCGAAGTCCAGACTCATTAATGCATTCTAACGACTATCAGTTAGACTCACTAATGCAAGACCTGGTTCGCTAAGACCACCGCTCTGATACCAACTGTGAAGACCCGTCCTAATCCATCCGGACGAAGTCCATATCGATTATAAACGATTCACAACAGTTGATTACATCGCGAGATACTTGACCTCTATATGATACATTTTACAAACATTGCATTCGTTTTTGAAAAGACAAACTTTCATTACATCGAAAGTTGACAGGCATGCATACCATTTCATAATATATCCAACTATAATTGACTTGATAATAATCTTGATGAACTCGACGACTCGAATGCAACGTCTTTTGAAATATGCCATGAATGACTCCAAGTAATATCTATAAAATGAGCAAATACACAGCGGAAGATTTCTTTCGTACCTGAGAATAAACATGCTTTAAAGTGTCAACCAAAAGGTTGGTGAGTTCATTAGTTTAACTTAAACAATCGTTTCCATCATTTTAATAGACCACAAGATTTCAGATTTCCATTTCTCATAAACATACGTCCCATGCATAGAGACAAAAATATCATTCATATGGATTGAACACCTGGTAACCGACATTAACAATATTCATATATAAGAATATCCCCATCATTCCGGGATCCTCCTTCGGACATGATATAAATTTCGAAGTACTAAAACATCCGGTACTTTGGATGGGGCTTGTTGGGCCCGATAGATCTATCTTTAGGATTCGCGTCAATTAGGGTGTCTGTTCCCTAATTCTTAGATTACCAGACTTAATAAAAAGGGGCATATTCGACTTCGATAATCCAACCATAGAATGTAGTTTCACGTACTTGTGTCAATTTCGTAAAACAGTTATAAAAGTTGCGCATGTATTCTCAGCCCAAAAATATAAAGGGTAAAAAGGCAAATGAAACTCACGATACTGTATTTTGTAGTAAAAATACATATGACGTCATTGAACAATGCAGGGTTGGCCTCGGATTCACGAACCTATATCAATTGTGTATATATTAATACGTATAATGTAAGTTACAAAATTTCATTTATTAATATGTATTATTTATATATTATAGTTTTGTAGAATTTATTCTAACCTTTATTTTAAAACGTATACTTATATTATATTTTAAGTTATATTTTATATATATATATCGATTTTATGTATATATATCTATAATGATTTACGTTTATATAAATAGTGACATTAATATATTTATATACATATATTTGTGGTTAGTATTGTATTTATGAAATTTTATTAGTTTGTTATGTGAATTATTAATACAATCCTAGTATATACCATAAGTATATATATAGTGTACAAAAGATTTATTTGTTAAAATAATAATTTAGATAATAATGATTTACTAATAATAATAATAATTTTATTAATAATGATAATACTAATAGCAAAAAAAATGAAAATGATAACTGTTAATGATACTAATAATAATAACTCTAAAATAATATTAATACTAATACCATACTTATGTTAATAATAAGGGTTCTAATATTTATAAAATGATAAATGATAATCATAATAATACTAGTAAATATTAATGATGATACTGATAAATATGATATTATTAATTGTAAATGTACTGATGATACTATTATTTATAAACCGGTACAAATTCTAATATTGATGATAATAATATATTTTTATTTCCTTCATAATAATAATAATGATAATCATAATCCTAATGATGATAAAATACTAAAATGATAAGTTTATTACTAATAATAATATTATTAATACCTATCATAATAATAATAGTAATGTCTATAATACTTTCAAATATGATAACAAGTATGATACTAATAATAACAATAACAATAACAATCAAAACAATCACAATAATAATAATAATACTAATAATAATTAATATATAATAACAATAATAAAATTAGAAAAGAAAACTACCTCACATGAAAAGAGTTTCAAAAAAAAAAAAGAAACTACCGTCCTCTGGACTCGATCTCGTGACCACATGCTCACACGCAAACACTCTCGACCATCCCACCAATTCTGATTCTCTGTACTAATATCGAATTTAAATTTTATATATAAACTGTTTTTCTTCTATTCCTCTTCTTCTCCACAAGTCTCACGGATTCAACAAAACATCAATAACCAAAAAAAAAAAAAAAAAAAAAAATCAGGGTTCCTTTTAAAGCTTCAAAACATTACAGAAAAAAAATAATTTGGGTTCTAAAATAAAAAAAAAAAAAACACTAAAGGCCTACTGCAGCGTCGTTTCTTGGAACAAAACAAAAAAAATTGATTTCGTAATAGATAACATTATAGATAATGTTTATAACACGAAATAGTTTTCTAAACATGTATAAAAACTACTGGAATCGTCAATTTGATCAGAAACATATACACGAATGCGAATTTGTCTCAAGAACAATTGTTGACTTTTTTTAAACTAAACTTTGACTTCAAAATTCAAGATCGATATAAAGATTTGAGAGTTGAGATTTTGCAGATAGATTCAAAGAAAGATTTCTAACCTTTCTGCATTTTTAGATTTTGAAACTTTATTCGAAATTGAATTAAGAGAAGAAAAAAAATTGGAGCGTGCAGAGAAGAAGAAAAAAAAAAATATCGCTGTGCTCTTTAATCCCATTGGATTTCCTTTTTATTTGGTTTGCAATTATACATAATCATTTTGTAATAATAGAGATCGGTTGATAAAAAATGGAGAAAATGTCAACACAGGTTCACGAGTTTGGAGCAGGAAAGAAACAAAAAAAATAATAATAATAATAATAGAGATAAAGGATACAGAGGTCAAGCGTATAATATAGATCCCTACTGTTTTTTTTAATTAATAATAATAATATATAATAACAATACTATTAATATCTAATAATATTAATAAAATTAATAATAATGATAAATATAATATAATATTAATGATAATAATAATTGTAAAAATGATAATAATAATAATAATAATAATAATAATAATAATAATAATAATAATAATAATAATAATAATAATAATAATACCATACTAATTATGATAATATTAATATTTTATCGATAATAATAATATTAGTAATAATAATCTAATTTATACATCCAATTTCATCTTTATATGATATAAAGTGATATTATGAATACAAATATTGATATTTGACGATACAAATAACATTACTACAACAACTATATTTGTATTTAAATTTAATTTATTAATATCATCTATTATTATGTAATATTTAATAATTATGTAATATGTATTGTAACATATACTGAATATTATATATTTATGCATTTTAATATAAATATATTATAATATTTATTTACATACTAATTATATTATACTTATGTATGTAATTATGAAAAATATAAATGTTTTATATATGTAAGTATTATATATATTTATTAAAATAGTACATTATTTCATCATAGATATATTATAAATATAAATTTCTACATATACATAATATAATAATTATGTATAAAATCATATATATAGTTATATTTATGTATATATGTATACTACCATATATATAAAATCATGTTTTAAATGTTGAGTAGATGATTAATTATGTATATTAACCAATTAACTACAAAGTATAACATTGTACATTTAATATTTTGATAACGTTGGTAAAATATGTTTGAATCATTTATATACAATATACTATATATATTCAAAATGAAAATCTTTAGTTATTAAATGTTATCTTTTATAATAACAAAATTACTTAATAGTTCATTAATACTAATATAATTAGTTTTATATATAATTATTTATATTTACATTCTTATTTACAATTAAAGGTTCGTGAATCGTCGGAAATAGTTAAAGGTCAAATGTTATCATGAAATAGTTCAAACATAATGAGACTCGGTTTAATAGACTTTGCTTATCGAGTCGAATCATATAAGATTATGTTTAAATTTGGTCGGAAATTCCCGGGTCATCACAAACGGTTAGAAAGTTATGAATTAAACAATTAATTTCGTAATTAAGATTGCTAATGATAATTAGTGAACTAATTTTCTGGGTAATAAAAAGTGGTTATTTGGATTCTACTCGTCGAGTAGATTAATTTTCATATAAAGCACGTCTCGTTTCGTTGAACGGTTGTCAAGTTATGGATAAAAGAAGTTTTGTAAATTTTGATGAAACGTCGATACGGAAACTGAAATTCTCGCTGATCTGCGTTGTTTCAGATTAAAACAAAAATACCGCTAAATTCTTTGCTGTAAGGTCTAACAAACGACTCTGGCCGTTTGTCAATTCGAGTCTCGACGATTTTTCTAAAAATCGTCAAAGTTGACTGTTTGGTCACATTTTAAAATTCTAAAAAGAGCTGAAACTTTTTTATTAAAAATGTCAGTTTTGTATCAGTTGCCATGGTCGGCCTGATGTGTGTTTACTTTTGCCAAAAATCATGTTATATCTTTGTGGTAACGAGAATTTGAAGGCTTTGACCGTTTGTCAATCCGAGTTTCGAGGAATTTTCTAAAAATCTCCAAAGTAGGCTACTCGAACACTTTTGTAAATTTATTAAAGCTGAAAAATTAACTTTGAAACGCCGAAACCGCGTTGGCAACTACGAGTTGTCTAGGTTTAGTTTACTTCTGTAAAATTTATGTTTAATCTTTTTGGTAATGTGTAACTTTTATCTTTGGCCGTTTATCAATCGGAGTTCCGATAATTTTTCTAAAAATCGATGAAGTGGTCGTTTAGTCATGTTTGACCGAAAAATCATTTTTGTGTAAGTTATTGTATTTTTTGCATGCGACCTCGTTTTTACTTTAACCTTTGACTTTTGACTTTAACATTTGACTTTTGATCTTGAACTTTGACTTTTCCCGTTAACTTTTCAGTTAATTTTTTTCGTGTTGACTTTCTCTAAATACTAAAATACTATTTTATGATTATGAAACCATTTGTGTTACGTTGTTTTACACGTCACCTTTTACTAGAATTTTAACTGAGCATGGGTAATATAACATGTTACTATACTGTTGAGTCAGACTCGAGCATTAGGATTGTGGTACACTATGACTTAACCTAATTTGTTAGACAAATATTGATCAACATAAATATATATATAATTAATATAGGTTCGTGAATCCGAGGCCAATCCTACACATATTCAATGATGATATATGTATTTTTACTACAAAATACAGTATGGTGAGTTTCATTTACCTTTTTACCCTTTATATTTTTGGGCTGAGAATACATGCGCAATTTTTATAACTGTTTTACGAAATAGACACAAGTAATTGAAACTACATTATATGGTTGAATGATCGAAATCGAATATGCCCCTTTTTATTAAGTCTGGTAATCTAAGAATTAGGGAACAGACACCCTAATTGACGCGAACTCTAAAGATAGATCTATCGGGCCCAACAAGCCCCATCCAAAGTACCGGATGCTTTAGTACTTCGAAAGTTATATCATGTCCGAAGGAGGATCCCGGAATGATGGGGATATTCTTATATGCATATTGTGAATGTCGGTTACCAGGTGTTCAATCCATATGAATGATATTTTTGTCTCTATGCATGGGACGTATGTTTATGAGAAATGGAAATATGAAATCTTGTGGTCTATTAAAATTATGAAATGATTATTTATGTTAAACTAATGAACTCACCAACCTTTTGGTTGACACTTTAAAGCATGTTTATTCTCAGGTGTTAAAGAAATCTTCCGCTGTGCATTTGCTCATTTTAAAGATATTACTTGGAGTCTTTCATAGCATATTTCGAAGAACGTTGTATTCGAGTCATTAAGTTCATCAAAGATTGTTATTAAATCAATTTATAGTTGGATAGTGGATATTATGAAATGGTATGCATGCCTGTCAATTTTCGATGTAAAGAAATATTGTCTTTTAAAAACGAATGCAATGTTTGTAAAATGTATCATATAGAGGTCAAATACCTCGCAATGTAATCAACTATTGTGAATCGTTTATAATGTATATGAACGGGTCCTTTCAAGTTAGAATGATTAACTTTTATTTGCGAACAACTTTAGAATTAACTAAACTATGTTCTAGTGATTACAAGTTTAAACCTTCGAATAAGATAGCTTTATATGTATGAATCGAATGATGTTATGAACATCATTACTACCTCAAGTTCCTTGGATAAACCTACTGAAAATGAGAAAAATAGATCTAGCTTCAAAGGATCCTTGGATGGCTTAAAAGTTCTTGAAGCACAATCATGATACGAAAACAATTTCAAGTAAGATTTCCACTCGAAATAAGATTGTTATAGTTATAGAAATTGAATTAAAGTTTGAATATGATTATTACCTTGTATTAGAAAGATAACCTACTATAAGTAACAAAGGTTTCTTGATCTTGGATGATTACTTGGAATGGATTTAGAAAACTTGGAAGTAAACTTGCAATCTTGGAAGTATTCTTGATTTTATGAAACTAGAACTTTTGGAATTTATGAAGAGCACTTAGAACTTGAAGATAGAACTTGAGAGAGATCAATTAGATGAAGAAAATTGAAGAATGAAAGTGTTTGTAGGTGTTTTTGGTCGTTGGTGTATGGATTAGATATAAAGGATATGTAATTTTGTTTTCATGTAAATAAGTCATGAATGATTACTCATATTTTTGTAATTTTATGAGATATTTCATGCTAGTTGCCAAATGATGGTTCCCACATGTGTTAGGTGACTCACATGGGCTGCTAAGAGCTGATCATTGGAGTGTATATACCAATAGTACATACATCTAAAAGCTGTGTATTGTACGAGTACGAATACGGGTGCATACGAGTAGAATTGTTGATGAAACTGAACGAGGATGTAATTGTAAGCATTTTTGTTAAGTAGAAGTATTTTGATAAGTGTCTTGAAGTCTTTCAAAAGTGTATGAATACATATTAAAACACTACATGTATATACATTTTAACTGAGTCGTTAAGTCATCGTTAGTCGTTACATGTAAATGTTGTTTTGAAACCTTTAGGTTAACGATCTTGTTGAATGTTGTTAACCCATTCAACTGAAATGTCCCGTTCTTATTGATTAAAAACGTTCCATATTAATTGATTTCGTTGCGAGCTTTTGACCTCTATATGAGACGTTTTTCAAAGACTGCATTAATTTTTAAAACAAACCATAACCTTTATTTCATAAATAAAGGTTTAAAAAGCTTTACGTAGATTATCAAATAATGATAATCTAAAATATCCTGTTTACACACGACCATTACATAATGGTTTACAATACAAATATGTTACATCGAAATCAGTTTCTAGAATGCAGTTTTTACACAATATCATACAAACATGGACTCCAAAAATTGTCCTTATTTTAGTATGCAACAGCGGAAGTTCTTAGTATTCACCTGAGAATAAATGAAATGTCCCGTTCTTATTGATTAAAAACGTTCCATATTAATTGATTTCGTTGCGAGGTTTTGACCTCTATATGAGACGTTTTTCAAAGACTGCATTCATTTTAAAACAAACCATAACCTTTATTTCATCAATAAAGGTTTAAAAAGCTTTACGTAGATTATCAAATAATGATAATCTAAAATATCCTGTTTACACACGACCATTACATAATGGTTTACAATACAAATATGTTACAACAAAATAAGTTTCTTGAATGCAGTTTTTACACAATATCATACAAGCATGGACTCCAAATCTCGTCCTTATTTAAGTATGTGACAGCGGAAGCTCTTAATAATCACCTGAGAATAAACATGCTTAAAACGTCAACAAAAATGTTGGTGAGTTATAGGTTTAACCTATATATATCAAATCATAATAATAGACCACAAGATTTCATATTTCAATACACATCCCATACATAGAGATAAAAATCATTCATATGGTGAACACCTGGTAACCGACATTAACAAGATGCATATATAAGAATATCCCCATCATTTCGGGACACCCTTCGGATATGATATAAATTTCGAAGTACTAAAGCATCCGGTACTTTGGATGGGGTTTGTTAGGCCCAATAGATCTATCTTTAGGATTCGCGTCAATTAGGGTGTCTGTTCCCTAATTCTTAGATTACCAGACTTAATAAAAAGGGGCATATTCGATTTCGATAATTCAACCATAGAATGTAGTTTCATGTACTTGTGTCTATTTTGTAAATCATTTATAAAACCTGCATGTATTCTCATCCCAAAAATATTAGATTTTAAAAGTGGGACTATAACTCACTTTCACAGATTTTTACTTCGTCGGGAAGTAAGACTTGGCCACTGTTGATTCACGAACCTATAACAATATATACATATATATTAAAGTATGTTCAAAATATATTTACAACACTTTTAATATATTTTGATGTTTTAAGTTTATTAAGTCAGTTGTCCTCGTTAGTAACCTATAACTAGTTGTCCACAGTTAGATGTACAGAAATAAATCGATAAATATTATCTTGAATCAATCCACGACCCAGTGTATACGTATCTCAGTATTGATCACAACTCAAACTATATATATTTTGGAATCAACCTCAACCCTGTATAGCTAACTCCAACATTCACATATAGAGTGTCTATGGTTGTTCCGAAATATATATAGATGTGTCGACATGATAGGTCGAAACATTGTATACGTGTCTATGGTATCTCAAGATTACATAATATACAATACAAGTTGATTAAGTTATGGTTGGAATAGATTTGTTACCAATTTTCACGTAGCTAAAATGAGAAAAATTATCCAATCTTGTTTTACCCATAACTTCTTCATTTTAAATCCGTTTTGAGTGAATCAAATTGCTATGGTTTCATATTAAACTCTATTTTATGAATCTAAACAGAAAAAGTATAGGTTTATAGTCGGAAAAATAAGTTACAAGTCGTTTTTGTAAAGGTAGTCATTTCAGTCGAAAGAACGACGTCTAGATGACCATTTTAGAAAACATACTTCCACTTTGAGTTTAACCATAATTTTTGGATATAGTTTCATGTTCATAATAAAAATCATTTTCTCAGAATAACAACTTTTAAATCAAAGTTTATCATAGTTTTTAATTAACTAACCCAAAACAGCCCGCGGTGTTACTACGACGGCGTAAATCCGGTTTTACGGTGTTTTTCGTGTTTCCAGGTTTTAAATCATTAAGTTAGCATATCATATAGATATAGAACATGTGTTTAGTTGATTTTAAAAGTCAAGTTAGAAGGATTAACTTTTGTTTGCGAACAAGTTTAGAATTAACTAAACTATGTTCTAGTGATTACAAGTTTAAACCTTCGAATAAGATAGCTTTATATGTATGAATCGAGTGATGTTATGAACATCATTACTACCTTAATTTCCTTGGATAAACCTACTGGAAAATAGAAAAATGGATCTAGCTTCAATGGATCCTTGGATGGCTCGAAGTTCTTGAAGCAGAATCATGACACGAAAACAAGTTCAAGTAAGATCATCACTTGAAATAAGATTGTTATAGTTATAGAAATTGAACCAAAGTTTGAATATGATTATTACCTTGTATTAGAATGATAACCAACTGTAAGAAACAAAGATTTCTTGAGGTTGGATGATCACCTTACAAGATTGGAAGTGAGCTAGCAAACTTGAAAGTATTCTTGATTTTATGTAACTAGAACTTGTAGAATATATGAAGAACACTTAGAACTTGAAGATAGAACTTGAGAGAGATCAATTAGATGAAGAAAATTGAAGAATGAAAGTGTTTGTAGGTGTTTTTGGTCGTTGGTGTATGGATTAGATATAAAGGATATGTAATTTTGTTTTCATGTAAATAAGTCATGAATGATTACTCATATTTTTGTAATTTTATGAGATATTTCATGCTAGTTGCCAAATGATGGTTCCCACATGTGTTAGGTGACTCACATGGGCTGCTAAGAGCTGATCATTGGAGTGTATATACCAATAGTACATACATCTAAAAGCTGTGTATTGTACGAGTACGAATACGGGTGCATACGAGTAGAATTGTTGATGAAACTGAACGAGGATGTAATTGTAAGCATTTTTGTTAAGTAGAAGTATTTTGATAAGTGTATTGAAGTCTTTCAAAAGTGTATAAATACATATTAAAACACTACATGTATATACATTTTAACTGAGTCGTTAAGTCATCGTTAGTCGTTACATGTAAGTGTTGTTTTTAAACCTTTAGGTTAACGGTCTTGTTAAATGTTGTTAACCCAATGTTTATAATATCAAATGAGATTTTAAATTATTATATTATCATGATATTATCATGTATGAATATCTCTTAATATGATATATATACATTAAATGTCTTTACAACGATAATCGTTACATATATGTCTCGTTTAAAAATCATTAAGTTAGTAGTCTTGTTTTTACATATGTAGTTCATTGTTAATATACTTAATGATATGTTTACTTATCATAGTATCATGTTAACTATATATATATCCATATATATGTCATCATATAGTTTTTACAAGTTTTAACGTTCGTGAATCACCGGTCAACTTGGGTGGTCAATTGTCTATATGAAACATATTTCAATTAATCAAGTCTTAACAAGTTTGATTGCTTAACATGTTGGAAACATTTAATCATGTAAATATCAATCTCAATTAATATATATAAACATGGAAAAGTTCGGGTCACTACAGTACCTACCCGTTAAATAAATTTCGTCCCGAAATTTTAAGCTGTTGAAGGTGTTGACGAATCTTCTGGAAATAGATGTGGGTATTTCTTCTTCATATGATCTTCACGCTCCCAGGTGAACTCGGGTCCTCTACGAGCATTCCATCGAACCTTAACAATTGGTATCTTGTTTTGCTTAAGTCTTTTAACCTCACGATCCATTATTTCGACGGGTTCTTCGATGAATTGAAGTTTTTCGTTGATTTGGATTTCATCTAACGGAATAGTGAGATCTTCTTTAGCAAAACATTTCTTCAAATTCAAGACGTGGAAAGTGTTATGTACAGCCGCGAGTTGTTGAGGTAACTCTAGTCGGTAAGCTACTGGTCCGACACGATCAATAATTTTGAATGGTCCAATATACCTTGGATTTAATTTCCCTCATTTACCAAATCGAACAACGCCTTTCCAAGGTGCAACTTTAAGCATGACCATCTCTCCAATTTCAAATTCTATATCTTTTCTTTTAATGTCAGCGTAGCTCTTTTGTCGACTTTGGGCGGTTTTCAACCGTTGTTGAATTTGGATGATCTTCTCGGTAGTTTCTTGTATAATCTCCGGACCCGTAATCTGTCTATCCCCCACTTCACTCCAACAAATCGGAGACCTGCACTTTCTACCATAAAGTGCTTCAAACGGCGCCATCTCAATGCTTGAATGGTAGCTGTTGTTGTAGGAAAATTCTGCTAATGGTAGATGTCGATCCCAACTATTTCCGAAATCAATAACACATGCTCGTAGCATGTCTTCAAGCGTTTGTATCGTCCTTTCGCTCTGCCCATCAGTTTGTGGATGATAGGCAGTACTCATGTCTAGACGAGTTCCTAATACTTGCTGTAATGTCTGCCAGAATCTTGAAATAAATCTGCCATCCCTATCAGAGATAATAGAGATTGGTATTCCATGTCTGGAGACGACTTCCTTCAAATACAGTCGTGCTAACTTCTCCATCTTGTCATCTTCTCTTATTGGCAGGAAGTGTGCTGATTTGGTGAGACGATCAACTATTACCCAAATAGTATCAAAACCACTTGCAGTCCTTGGCAATTTAGTGATGAAATCCATGGTAATGTTTTCCCATTTCCATTCTGGGATTTCGGGTTGTTGAAGTAGACCTGATGGTTTTTGATGCTCAGCTTTGACCTTAGAACACGTCAAACATTCTCCTACGTATTTAGCAACATCGGCTTTCATACCCGGCCACCAAAAATGTTTCTTGAGATCCTTGTACATCTTCCCCGTTCCAGGATGTATTGAGTATCTGGTTTTATAAGCTTCTCTAAGTACCATTTCTCTCATATCTCCAAATTTTGCTACCCAAATCCTTTCAGCCCTATACCGGGTTCCGTCTTCCTGAATATTAAGATGCTTCTCCGATCCTTTGGGTATTTCATCCTTTAAATTTCCCTCTTTTAAAACTCCTTGTTGCGCCTCCTTTATTTGAGTAGTAAGGTTATTATGAATCATTATATTCATAGATTTTACTCGAATGGGTTCTCTGTCCTTCCTGCTCAAGGCATCGGCTACCACATTTGCCTTCCCCGGGTGGTAACGAATCTCAAAGTCGTAATCATTCAATAATTCAATCCACCTACGTTGCCTCATATTCAGTTGTTTCTGATTAAATATGTGTTGAAGACTTTTGTGGTCGGTATATATAATACTTTTGACCCCATATAAGTAGTGCCTCCAAGTCTTTAATGCAAAAACAACCGCGCCTAATTCCAAACCATGCGTCGTATAATTTTGTTCGTGAATCTTCAATTGTCTAGACGCATAAGCAATCACCTTCGTTCGTTGCATTAATACACAACCGAGATCTTGCTTTGATGCGTCATAATAAATCACAAAATCATCATTCCCTTCAGGCAATGACAATATAGGTGCCGTAGTTAGCTTTTTCTTCAATAATTGAAACGCTTTCTCTTGTTCATCATTCCATTCAAATTTCTTCCCTTTATGCGTTAATGCAGTCAAGGGTTTTGCTATTCTGGAAAAGTCTTGGATGAACCTTCTGTAGTAACCAGCTAGTCCTAAAAACTGGCGTATGTGTTTCGGAGTTTTCGGGGTTTCCCACTTTTCAACAGTGTCTATCTTTGCCGAATCCACCTTAATACCTTCTTTGTTCACTATGTGACCGAGGAATTGAACTTCTTCCAACCAAAATGCACACTTTGAAAACTTAGCGTACAATTCTTCCTTCCGCAATACTTCTAACACTTTTCTCAAATGTTCACCGTGTTCTTGGTCATTCTTTGAGTAAATAAGTATGTCATCAATGAAAACAATGACAAACTTGTCAAGGTATGGTCCACACACTCGGTTCATAAGGTCCATGAACACAGCTGGTGCATTAGTTAAACCAAACGGCATGACCATAAACTCGTAATGACCGTAACGTGTTCTGAAAGCAGTCTTTGGAATATCATCTTCTTTCACCCGCATTTGATGATACCCGGAACGTAAGTCAATCTTTGAATAAACAGACGAGCCTTGTAGTTGATCAAATAAGTCGTCGATTCTCGGTAGTGGGTAGCGGTTCTTGATGGTAAGTTTGTTCAACTCTCGGTAGTCGATACACAACCTGAATGTACCATCTTTCTTCTTGACAAACAAAACAGGAGCTCCCCACGGTGATGTGCTTGGTCGAATGAAACCACGCTCTAAAAGTTCTTGTAATTGGCTTTGCAGTTCTTTCATCTCGCTGTGTGCTAGTCTGTAAGGAGCACGAGCTATTGGTGCAGCTCCTGGTACAAGATCTATTTGAAATTCAACGGATCGATGTGGGGGTAATCCTGGTAATTCTTTCGGAAATACATCGGGAAATTATTTTGCGATGGGAACATCATTGATGCTCTTTTCTTCAGTTTGTACTTTCTCGACGTGTGCTAGAACAGCAAAGCAACCTTTTCTTATTAGTTTTTGTGCCTTCAAATTACTAATAAGATGTAGCTTCGTGTTGCCCTTTTCTCCGTACACCATTAAGGGTTTTCCTTTTTCTCGTATAATGCGAATTGCATTTTTGTAACAAACGATCTCTGCTTTCACTTCTTTCAACCAGTCCATACCGATTATCACATCAAAACTCCCTAACTCTACTGGTATCAAATCAATCTTAAATGTTTCGCTAACCAGTTTAATTTCTCGATTCCGACATATATTATCTGCTGAAATTAATTTACCATTTGCTAATTCGAGTAAAAATTTACTATCCAAATGCGTCAACGGACAACTTAATTTAGCAAAAAAATCTCTACTCATATAGCTTCTATCTGCACCCGAATCAAATAAAACGTAAGCAGATTTATTGTCAATAAGAAACGTACCCGTAACAAGCTCCGGGTCTTCCTGTGCCTCTGCCACATTAATATTGAAAACTCTTCCGCGGCCTTGTCCATTCGTGTTCTCCTGGTTCGGGCAATTTCTAATAATGTGGCCCGGTTTTCCACATTTATAACAAACTACATTGGCATAACTTGCTCCGACACTACTTGTTCCGCCATTACTCGTTCCGACACCATTTATTCCTTTCGTTCTGTTAACCCCTGGTCCGTAGACATCACACTTCGCCGCGCTATGACCATTTCTTTTACACTTGTTGCAAAATTTGGTGCAGAACCCCGAGTGATTCTTTTCACACCTTTGGCATAGCTGCTTCTGATTGTTGTTGTTGTTGCGGTTATTATTGTTGTTGGGATGATTGTTGTAGTTGCTGTTGTTGTTGTTGTTGTTGTTGTTGGGCCGTTTGTTGTAGTTGCGATTGATGTTGCGATTGTTGGGATAATTGTTGCGATTATTGTTGTAATTGCTGTTGTTGTTGTATTGGTGATTCTTATCACCATTTTCCTCCCACTTTCTTTTGACTTGCTTCACATTGGCCTCTTCAGCAGTCTGTTCTTTAATTCTTTCTTCAATCTGGTTCACTAGTTTGTGAGCCATTCTACATGCCTGTTGTATGGAGGCGGGCTCGTGTGAACTTATATCTTCTTGGATTCTTTCCGGTAATCCTTTCACAAACGCGTCGATCTTCTCTTCCTCATCTTCGAATGCTCCCGGACACAATAGGCACAATTCTGTGAATCGTCTTTCGTACGTGGTAATATCAAATCCTTGGGTTCGTAACCCTCTAAGTTCTGTCTTGAGCTTATTGACCTCAGTTCTGGGACGGTACTTCTCGTTCATCAAGTGCTTGAATGCTGACCACGGTAGTGCGTACGCATCATCTTGTCCCACTTGCTCTAGATAGGTATTCCACCATGTTAACGCAGAACCTGTGAAGGTATGCGTAGCGTACTTCACTTTGTCCTCTTCAGTACACTTACTTATGGCAAACACCGATTCAACCTTCTCGGTCCACCGTTTCAATCCGATCGGTCCTTCGGTTCCATCAAATTCCAAAGGTTTGCAGGCAGTGAATTCTTTGTAGGTGCATCCTACACGATTTCCTGTACTGCTAGATCCAAGGTTATTGTTGGTATGTAGCGCAGCCTGTACTGCGGCTATGTTTGAAGCTAGAAAAGTACGGAATTCCTCTTCATTCATATTCACGGTGTGTCGAGTAGTCGGTGCCATTTCCTTCAAAATAGTCAAATGGAACAAGTTAATCATACAGAATATTAAGAGTAGTTAATAGTATTTCGTAGCATAATATGAACTCATTTATAAAAGCTTTTTCTTCATATTAGCGTTTTATAAGTTTAAATTCGGGTAGTACCTACCCGTTAAGTTCATACTTAGTAGCTAATATACAATTCAACTACTACAATTCTATATAAAAAACTGATTATAATAATATTTCGCGTTCAAACTTTTATACAATATTTTACAAACTTACAATACCGCTTATTTTACATAAAGCATGAAATATAGCACACAATAACTTTGATACAAGATAGTTGTGAAGACAATTCTAGCTAGTACACAAGTCGTTCAGCAAAGGCAATAAAGACACGTAATTCATACGTCCAGAAACAAGTCATGCATTCTGGTTTTACTAGGACTACTTCCCATCCTTGGTCTTGTGCAACATAACCGTTATGGCCGTTGATAAGACAGCGTGTTGTAACGTCATCAAAGGGACGAGGGTTACGTAATGTCCAACAGTCCCGTAACAATCTAAAAACCTCATTTCTTACCCCAATTACCGACTCCGTCACTTGTGGGAACGTTTTGTTTAATAGATGTAGCCCGATGTTCTTTTTCTCACTTTGGTGAGAAGCGAACATTACTAACCCATAAGCATAGCATTCTTCTTTATGTTGCATGTTAGCCGCTTTTTCTAAATCATGAAGTCCTATATTCGGATACATTGAGTCAAAATAATTTCTTAACCCGTTGCGTAAAATAGCATTTGGGTTCCCCGCAATATATGCGTCAAAGTAACACATCGTAACTTATGGGTTTCCCAATGTGATATCCCCCATCTTTCAAACGAAAGTCTCTTATAAACCAAGACATTCTTGGAACGTTCTTCGAATGTCTTACAAACTGATCTCGCCTTAAATAGTTGTGCCGAGGAATTCTGACCGACTCTAGACAAGATTTCATCAATCATGTCTCCGGGTAGGTCTCTTAAAATATTGGGTTGTCTATCCATTTTGCGTTTTTATACTGTAAAATAGACAAGAGTTAGATTCATAAAAAAAAATACTTATTAATACAAGCAATTTTTACATATATCATAAAGCATAAGCACACTATATTACATATATTACACCACATGAATACAACTATCTTATTCCGACTCGCTTGTTTCTTCGTCTTCGGTTTTGGTTCGTTTTGCCAAGTTTCTAGGGATATATGATTTTCCCCTAATACGAGCCGTCGTTATCCACATTGTTTTAGAAAAACCTGGTGGTTTAGAGGTTCCCGGGTCATTGTTACAACTTAAGGACTTCGGGGGTTGACGATACATATAAAGTTCATCGGGGTTGGAATTAGATTTCTCTATTTTTATGCCCTTTCCCTTATTATTTTCTTTTGCCTTTTTAAATTCAGTTGGGGTAATTTCTATAACATCATCGGAATTCTCGTCGGAATCCGATTCATCGGAGAATTGGTAATCCTCCCAATATTTTGCTTCCTTGGCGGAAACACCATTGACCATAATTAACTTTGGTCGGTTGGTTGAGGATTTTCTTTTACTTAACCGTTTTATTATTTCCCCCACCGGTTCTATTTCTTCATCCGGTTCCGATTCTTCTTCCGGTTCCGATTCTTCTTCCGGTTCCGACTCTTCTTCCGGTTCTTCTTCGGGAACTTGTGAATCAGTCCACAAATCATTCCAATTTACATTTGACTCTTCATTATTATTAGGTGAGTCAATGGGACTTGTTCTAGAGGTAGACATCTATCACATAATATCAAACGCGTTAAGAGATTAATATATCACATAATATTCACATGTTAAAAATATATAGTTTCCAACAAAATTTGTTAAGCAATCATTTTTCAAGTAAACACGGTCGAAGTCCAGACTCACTAATGCATCCTAACAAACTCGATAAGACACACTAATGCAAAATTCTGGTTCTCTAAGACCAACGCTCGGATACCAACTGAAATGTCCCGTTCTTATTGATTAAAAACGTTCCATATTAATTGATTTCGTTGCGAGGTTTTGACCTCTATATGAGACGTTTTTCAAAGACTGCATTCATTTTAAAACAAACCATAACCTTTATTTCATCAATAAAGGTTTAAAAAGCTTTACGTAGATTATCAAATAATGATAATCTAAAATATCCTGTTTACACACGACCATTACATAATGGTTTACAATACAAATATGTTACAACAAAATAAGTTTCTTGAATGCAGTTTTTACACAATATCATACAAGCATGGACTCCAAATCTCGTCCTTATTTAAGTATGTGACAGCGGAAGCTCTTAATAATCACCTGAGAATAAACATGCTTAAAACGTCAACAAAAATGTTGGTGAGTTATAGGTTTAACCTATATATATCAAATCATAATAATAGACCACAAGATTTCATATTTC
This sequence comes from Rutidosis leptorrhynchoides, assembly GCF_046630445.1. Taxonomy (NCBI): domain Eukaryota; kingdom Viridiplantae; phylum Streptophyta; class Magnoliopsida; order Asterales; family Asteraceae; genus Rutidosis; species Rutidosis leptorrhynchoides. Next base: position 317,095,819 of record NC_092333.1, on the reverse strand, counting down.
AATACACATCCCATACATAGAGATAAAAATCATTCATATGGTGAACACCTGGTAACCGACATTAACAAGATGCATATATAAGAATATCCCCATCATTTCGGGACACCCTTCGGATATGATATAAATTTCGAAGTACTAAAGCATCCGGTACTTTGGATGGGGTTTGTTAGGCCCAATAGATCTATCTTTAGGATTCGCGTCAATTAGGGTGTCTGTTCCCTAATTCTTAGATTACCAGACTTAATAAAAAGGGGCATATTCGATTTCGATAATTCAACCATAGAATGTAGTTTCATGTACTTGTGTCTATTTTGTAAATCATTTATAAAACCTGCATGTATTCTCATCCCAAAAATATTAGATTTTAAAAGTGGGACTATAACTCACTTTCACAGATTTTTACTTCGTCGGGAAGTAAGACTTGGCCACTGTTGATTCACGAACCTATAACAATATATACATATATATTAAAGTATGTTCAAAATATATTTACAACACTTTTAATATATTTTGATGTTTTAAGTTTATTAAGTCAGTTGTCCTCGTTAGTAACCTATAACTAGTTGTCCACAGTTAGATGTACAGAAATAAATCGATAAATATTATCTTGAATCAATCCACGACCCAGTGTATACGTATCTCAGTATTGATCACAACTCAAACTATATATATTTTGGAATCAACCTCAACCCTGTATAGCTAACTCCAACATTCACATATAGAGTGTCTATGGTTGTTCCGAAATATATATAGATGTGTCGACATGATAGGTCGAAACATTGTATACGTGTCTATGGTATCTCAAGATTACATAATATACAATACAAGTTGATTAAGTTATGGTTGGAATAGATTTGTTACCAATTTTCACGTAGCTAAAATGAGAAAAATTATCCAATCTTGTTTTACCCATAACTTCTTCATTTTAAATCCGTTTTGAGTGAATCAAATTGCTATGGTTTCATATTAAACTCTATTTTATGAATCTAAACAGAAAAAGTATAGGTTTATAGTCGGAAAAATAAGTTACAAGTCGTTTTTGTAAAGGTAGTCATTTCAGTCGAAAGAACGACGTCTAGATGACCATTTTAGAAAACATACTTCCACTTTGAGTTTAACCATAATTTTTGGATATAGTTTCATGTTCATAATAAAAATCATTTTCTCAGAATAACAACTTTTAAATCAAAGTTTATCATAGTTTTTAATTAACTAACCCAAAACAGCCCGCGGTGTTACTACGACGGCGTAAATCCGGTTTTACGGTGTTTTTCGTGTTTCCAGGTTTTAAATCATTAAGTTAGCATATCATATAGATATAGAACATGTGTTTAGTTGATTTTAAAAGTCAAGTTAGAAGGATTAACTTTTGTTTGCGAACAAGTTTAGAATTAACTAAACTATGTTCTAGTGATTACAAGTTTAAACCTTCGAATAAGATAGCTTTATATGTATGAATCGAGTGATGTTATGAACATCATTACTACCTTAATTTCCTTGGATAAACCTACTGGAAAATAGAAAAATGGATCTAGCTTCAATGGATCCTTGGATGGCTCGAAGTTCTTGAAGCAGAATCATGACACGAAAACAAGTTCAAGTAAGATCATCACTTGAAATAAGATTGTTATAGTTATAGAAATTGAACCAAAGTTTGAATATGATTATTACCTTGTATTAGAATGATAACCAACTGTAAGAAACAAAGATTTCTTGAGGTTGGATGATCACCTTACAAGATTGGAAGTGAGCTAGCAAACTTGAAAGTATTCTTGATTTTATGTAACTAGAACTTGTAGAATATATGAAGAACACTTAGAACTTGAAGATAGAACTTGAGAGAGATCAATTAGATGAAGAAAATTGAAGAATGAAAGTGTTTGTAGGTGTTTTTGGTCGTTGGTGTATGGATTAGATATAAAGGATATGTAATTTTGTTTTCATGTAAATAAGTCATGAATGATTACTCATATTTTTGTAATTTTATGAGATATTTCATGCTAGTTGCCAAATGATGGTTCCCACATGTGTTAGGTGACTCACATGGGCTGCTAAGAGCTGATCATTGGAGTGTATATACCAATAGTACATACATCTAAAAGCTGTGTATTGTACGAGTACGAATACGGGTGCATACGAGTAGAATTGTTGATGAAACTGAACGAGGATGTAATTGTAAGCATTTTTGTTAAGTAGAAGTATTTTGATAAGTGTATTGAAGTCTTTCAAAAGTGTATAAATACATATTAAAACACTACATGTATATACATTTTAACTGAGTCGTTAAGTCATCGTTAGTCGTTACATGTAAGTGTTGTTTTTAAACCTTTAGGTTAACGGTCTTGTTAAATGTTGTTAACCCAATGTTTATAATATCAAATGAGATTTTAAATTATTATATTATCATGATATTATCATGTATGAATATCTCTTAATATGATATATATACATTAAATGTCTTTACAACGATAATCGTTACATATATGTCTCGTTTAAAAATCATTAAGTTAGTAGTCTTGTTTTTACATATGTAGTTCATTGTTAATATACTTAATGATATGTTTACTTATCATAGTATCATGTTAACTATATATATATCCATATATATGTCATCATATAGTTTTTACAAGTTTTAACGTTCGTGAATCACCGGTCAACTTGGGTGGTCAATTGTCTATATGAAACATATTTCAATTAATCAAGTCTTAACAAGTTTGATTGCTTAACATGTTGGAAACATTTAATCATGTAAATATCAATCTCAATTAATATATATAAACATGGAAAAGTTCGGGTCACTACAATAAATATGCTTTAAACGTCAACAAAAATGTTGGTGAGTTATAGGTTTAACCTATATATATCAAATCGTAACAATAGACTACAAGATTTCATATTTCAATACACATCCCATACATAGAGATAAAAATCATTCATATGGTGAACACCTGGTAACCGACATTAACAAGATGCATATATAAGAATATCCCCATCATTCCGGGACACCCTTCGGATATGATATAAATTTCGAAGTACTAAAGCATCCGGTACTTTGGATGGGGTTTGTTAGGCCCAATAGATCTATCTTTAGGATTCGCGTCAATTAGGGTGTCTGTTCCCTAATTCTTAGATTACCAGACTAAATAAAAAGGGGCATATTCGATTTCGATAATTCAACCATAGAATGTAGTTTCATGTACTTGTGTCTATTTTGTAAATCATTTATAAAACCTGCATGTATTCTCATCCCAAAAATATTAGATTTTAAAAGTGGGACTATAACTCACTTTCACAGATTTTTACTTCGTCGGGAAGTAAGACTTGGCCACTGGTTGATTCACGAACCTATAACAATATATACATATATATCAAAGTATGTTCAAAATATATTTACAACACTTTTAATATATTTTGATGTTTTAAGTTTATTAAGTCAGCTGTCCTCGTTAGTAACCTACAACTAGTTGTCCACAGTTAGATGTACAGAAATAAATCGATAAATATTATCTTGAATCAATCCACGACCCAGTGTATACGTATCTCAGTATTGATCACAACTCAAACTATATATATTTTGGAATCAACCTCAACCCTGTATAGCTAACTCCAACATTCACATATTGAGTGTCTATGGTTGTTCCGAAATATATATAGATGTGTCGACATGATAGGTCGAAACATTGTATACGTGTCTATGGTATCTCAAGATTACATAATATACAATACAAGTTGATTAAGTTATGGTTGGAATAGATTTGTTACCAATTTTCACGTAGCTAAAATGAGAAAAATTATCCAATCTTGTTTTACCCATAACTTCTTCATTTTAAATCCGTTTTGAGTGAATCAAATTGCTATGGTTTCATATTGAACTCTATTTTATGAATCTAAACAGAAAAAGTATAGGTTTATAGTCGGAAAAATAAGTTACAAGTCGTTTTTGTAAAGGTAGTCATTTCAGTCGAAAGAACGACGTCTAGATGACCATTTTAGAAAACATACTTCCACTTTGAGTTTAACCATAATTTTTGGATATAGTTTCATGTTCATAATAAAAATCATTTTTCCAGAATAACAACTTTTAAATCAAAGTTTATCATAGTTTTTAATTAACTAACCCAAAACAGCCCGCGGTGTTACTACGACGGCGTAAATCCGGTTTTACGGTGTTTTTCGTGTTTTCAGGTTTTAAATCATTAAGTTAGCATATCATATAGATATAGAACATGTGTTTAGTTTATTTTAAAAGTCAAGTTAGAAAGATTAACTTTTATTTGCGAACAAATTTAGAATTAACTAAACTATGTTCTAGTGATTACAAGTTTAAACCTTCGAATAAGATAGCTTTATATATATGAATTGAATGATGTTATGAACATAATTACTACCTCAAGTTCCTTGGATAAACCTACTGGAAATGAGAAAAATAGATCTAGCTTCAAAGGATCCTTGGATGGCTTGAAAGTTCTTGAAGCAGAATCATGACACGAAAACAATTTCAAGTAAGATTTCCACTCGAAATAAGATTGTTATAGTTATAGAAATTGAATTAAAGTTTGAATATGATTATTACCTTGTATTAGAAAGATAACCTACTATAAGTAACAAAGGTTTCATGATCTTGGATGATTATTTGGAATGGATTTAGAAAACTTGGAAGTAAACTTGCAATCTTGGAAGTATTCTTGATTTTATGAAACTAGAACTTTTGGAATTTATGAAGAGCACTTAGAACTTGAAGATAGAACTTGAGAGAGATCAATTAGATGAAGAAAATTGAAGAATGAAAGTGTTTGTAGGTGTTTTTGGTCGTTGGTGTATGGATTAGATATAAAGGATATGTAATTTTGTTTTCATGTAAATAAGTCATGAATGATTACTCATATTTTTGTAATTTTATGAGATATTTCATGCTAGTTGCCAAATGATGGCTCCCACATGTGTTAGGTGACTCACATGGGCTGCTAAGAGCTGATCATTGGAGTGTATATACCAATAGTACATACATCTAAAAGCTGTGTATTGTACGAGTACGAATACGGGTGCATACGAGTAGAATTGTTGATGAAACTGAACGAGGATGTAATTGTAAGCATTTTTGTTAAGTAGAAGTATTTTGATAAGTGTCTTGAAGTCTTTCAAAAGTGTATGAATACATATTAAAACACTACATGTATATACATTTTAACTGAGTCGTTAAGTCATCGTTAGTCGTTACATGTAAATGTTGTTTTGAAACCTTTAGGTTAACGATCTTGTTGAATGTTGTTAACCCATTCAACTGAAATGTCCCGTTCTTATTGATTAAAAACGTTCCATATTAATTGATTTCGTTGCGAGCTTTTGACCTCTATATGAGACGTTTTTCAAAGACTGCATTAATTTTTAAAACAAACCATAACCTTTATTTCATAAATAAAGGTTTAAAAAGCTTTACGTAGATTATCAAATAATGATAATCTAAAATATCCTGTTTACACACGACCATTACATAATGGTTTACAATACAAATATGTTACATCGAAATCAGTTTCTAGAATGCAGTTTTTACACAATATCATACAAACATGGACTCCAAAAATTGTCCTTATTTTAGTATGCAACAGCGGAAGTTCTTAGTATTCACCTGAGAATAAATATGCTTTAAACGTCAACAAAAATGTTGGTGAGTTATAGGTTTAACCTATATATATCAAATCGTAACAATAGACTACAAGATTTCATATTTCAATACACATCCCATACATAGAGATAAAAATCATTCATATGGTGAACACCTGGTAACCGACATTAACAAGATGCATATATAAGAATATCCCCATCATTCCGGGACACCCTTCGGATATGATATAAATTTCGAAGTACTAAAGCATCCGGTACTTTGGATGGGGTTTGTTAGGCCCAATAGATCTATCTTTAGGATTCGCGTCAATTAGGGTGTCTGTTCCCTAATTCTTAGATTACCAGACTAAATAAAAAGGGGCATATTCGATTTCGATAATTCAACCATAGAATGTAGTTTCATGTACTTGTGTCTATTTTGTAAATCATTTATAAAACCTGCATGTATTCTCATCCCAAAAATATTAGATTTTAAAAGTGGGACTATAACTCACTTTCACAGATTTTTACTTCGTCGGGAAGTAAGACTTGGCCACTGGTTGATTCACGAACCTATAACAATATATACATATATATCAAAGTATGTTCAAAATATATTTACAACACTTTTAATATATTTTGATGTTTTAAGTTTATTAAGTCAGCTGTCCTCGTTAGTAACCTACAACTAGTTGTCCACAGTTAGATGTACAGAAATAAATCGATAAATATTATCTTGAATCAATCCACGACCCAGTGTATACGTATCTCAGTATTGATCACAACTCAAACTATATATATTTTGGAATCAACCTCAACCCTGTATAGCTAACTCCAACATTCACATATTGAGTGTCTATGGTTGTTCCGAAATATATATAGATGTGTCGACATGATAGGTCGAAACATTGTATACGTGTCTATGGTATCTCAAGATTACATAATATACAATACAAGTTGATTAAGTTATGGTTGGAATAGATTTGTTACCAATTTTCACGTAGCTAAAATGAGAAAAATTATCCAATCTTGTTTTACCCATAACTTCTTCATTTTAAATCCGTTTTGAGTGAATCAGATTGCTATGGTTTCATATTGAACTCTATTTTATGAATCTAAACAGAAAAAGTATAGGTTTATAGTCGGAAAAATAAGTTACAAGTCGTTTTTGTAAAGGTAGTCATTTCAGTCGAAAGAACGACGTCTAGATGACCATTTTAGAAAACATACTTCCACTTTGAGTTTAACCATAATTTTTGGATATAGTTTCATGTTCATAATAAAAATCATTTTTCCAGAATAACAACTTTTAAATCAAAGTTTATCATAGTTTTTAATTAACTAACCCAAAACAGCCCGCGGTGTTACTACGACGGCGTAAATCCGGTTTTACGGTGTTTTTCGTGTTTTCAGGTTTTAAATCATTAAGTTAGCATATCATATAGATATAGAACATGTGTTTAGTTTATTTTAAAAGTCAAGTTAGAAAGATTAACTTTTATTTGCGAACAAATTTAGAATTAACTAAACTATGTTCTAGTGATTACAAGTTTAAACCTTCGAATAAGATAGCTTTATATATATGAATTGAATGATGTTATGAACATAATTACTACCTCAAGTTCCTTGGATAAACCTACTGGAAATGAGAAAAATAGATCTAGCTTCAAAGGATCCTTGGATGGCTTGAAAGTTCTTGAAGCAGAATCATGACACGAAAACAATTTCAAGTAAGATTTCCACTCGAAATAAGATTGTTATAGTTATAGAAATTGAATTAAAGTTTGAATATGATTATTACCTTGTATTAGAAAGATAACCTACTATAAGTAACAAAGGTTTCATGATCTTGGATGATTATTTGGAATGGATTTAGAAAACTTGGAAGTAAACTTGCAATCTTGGAAGTATTCTTGATTTTATGAAACAAGAACTTTTGGAATTTATGAAAAACACTTGGAACTTGAAGATAGAACTTGAGAGAGATTAATTAGATAAAGAAAATTGAAGAATGAAAGTGTTTGTAGGTGTTTTTGGTCGTTGGTGTATGGATTAGATATAAAGGATATGTAATTTTGTTTTCATGTAAATAAGTCATGAATGATTACTCATATTTTTGTAATTTTATGAGATATTTCATGCTAGTTGCCAAATGATGGCTCCCACATGTGTTAGGTGACTCACATGGGCTGCTAAAAGCTGATCATTGGAGTGTATATACCAATAGTACATACATCTAAAAGCTGTGATTTGTACGAGTACGAATACGGGTGCATACGAGTAGAATTGTTGATGAAACTGAACGAGGATGTAATTGTAAGAAGTTTTGTTAAGTAGAAGTATTTTGATAAGTGTCTTGAAGTCTTTCAAAATTGTATGAATACATATTAAAACACTACATGTATATACATTTTAACTGAGTCGTTAAGTCATCGTTAGTCGTTACATGTAAACGTTGTTTTGAAACCTTTAGGTTAACGATCTTGTTGAATGTTGTTAACCCATTGTTTATTATAACAAATGAGATGTTAAATTGTTATATTATCATGATATTATGATATATAATATATCTTAGTATGATATATATACAGTTAAATGTCATTACAACGATAATCGTTACATATATGTCTCGTTTCGAAATCATTAAGTTAGTAGTCTTATTTTTACATATGTATTTCATTGTTAATACACTTAATAATATATTTACTTATCATTTAACATAATTAACCAAGTGTATCAATATCTTAATATGATTCATATGTACCTAGTAAGACGTTGTTATAACGATAATCGTTATATATATCGTTTTCGAGTTTCTTAAATTAATAGTCTCATTTTTATGTAAATAACTCATTGTTAAAATACCTAATGAGATACATACTTATAATAAAATCATGTTAACTATATATATAACCATATATATGTCATCGTATAGTTTTTACAAGTTTTAACGTTCGTGAATCACTGATCAACTTGGGTGGTCAATTGTCTATATGAAACCTATTTCAATTAATCAAGTCTTAACAAGTTTGATTGCTTAACATATTGGAAACACTTAATCATGTAAATAACAATTTTATTTAATATATATATAAACATGGAAAAGTTCGGGTCACTACAGTACCTACCCGTTAAATAAATTTCGTCCCGAAATTTTAAGCAGTTGGAGGTGTTGACGTATCTTCTGGAAATAAATGCGGGTATTTCTTCTTCATCTGATCTTCACGCTCCCAGGTGAACTCGGGTCCTCTACGAGTATTCCATCGAACCTTAACAATCGGTATCTTGTTTTGTTTAAGTCTCTTAACCTCACGATCCATTATTTCGACGGGTTCTTCAATGAATTGAAGTTTTTCATTGATTTAGATTTCGTCCAATGGAATAGTGAGATCTTCTTTAGCAAAACATTTCTTCAAATTTGAGACGTGGAAAGTGTTATGTACAGCCGCGAGTTGTGAGGTAGCTCCAGTTGGTAAGCTACTGGTCCGACACGATCTATAATCTTGAATGGTCCAATGTACCTTGGATTTAGTTTCCCCCGTTTACCAAATCGAACAACGCCTTTCCAAGGTGAAACCTTAAACATAACCATTTCTCCAATTTCAAACTCTATATCTTTTCTTTTACTGTTCGTGTAGCTCTTTTATCGACTCTGGGCGGTTTTCAATCTTTGTTGAATTTGGATGATTTTCTCGGTAGTTTCTTGTATTATCTCCAGACCCGTAATCTGTCTATCCCCCACTTCACTCCAACAAATCGGAGACCTGCACTTTCTACCATAAAGTGCTTCAAACGGCGCCATCTCAATGCTTGAATGGTAGCTATTGTTATAGGAAAATTCTGCTAACGGTAGATGTCGATCCCAACTGTTTCCGAAATCAATAATACAAGCTCGTAGCATGTCTTCAAGCGGTTGTATCGTCCTTTCGCTCTGCCCATCAGTTTGTGGATGATAGGCAGTACTCATGTCTAGACGAGTTCCCAATGCTTGCTGTAATGTCTGCCAGAATCTTGAAATAAATCTGCCATCCCTATCAGAGATAATAGAGATTGGTATTCCATGTCTGGAGACGACTTCCTTCAAATACAGTCGTGCTAACTTCTCCATCTTGTCATCTTCTCTTATTGGCAGGAAGTGTGCTGACTTGGTGAGACGATCAACTATTACCCAAATAGTATCATAACCACTTGCAGTCCTTGGCAATTTAGTAATAAAATCCATGGTAATGTTTTCCCATTTCCATTTCGGGATTTCGGGTTGTTGAAGTAGACCTGATGGTTTCTGTAAAGACCTCGACCTTATCCTCCTGGACGAAGTCTTCAACATTTGGTTCCATTGCGATGATCGACTCCAAGTAATGTCTTTAGTATGAGTTAATGCACAGCGGAAGACTTAAATCGTACCTGAGAATAACATGCTTTAAAATGTCAACATAAAGTTGGTGAGATATATAGGTTTGATACTAGCAGCGTTATAACTATGGACCACAAGATTTCATGTTTATACATAATACACTCCTCGTGTATGAAAAGACGTTGAGCACTTGGTAACCATACTTAACATTTAAATTACAGCAGCATACTCTTAAATAAACCCTACACCGTACCAAGTGTAGTAACGAAACGAAGTACTGTGCAACCGTTAAATGCTGGTCGTCCAGCCCGGTTGGGGTTGTCAGGCCCGATAGATCTATCAACAGGATTCGCGTTTACGCTCCTCACGTAAATATTAGCTACCAAGTATAAAGAGATATGCCATGGTACAACTCAACGTAGAATTTATATTTTTGATCACTTGTGTCCATAACGTAAATCATTTATAAAACAGCGCATGTATTCTCAGCCCAAAAATATTTAGAGTTTAAAAGGGACTATATACTCACCTAATGTATTTTGTAGTAAAAATACATATAACATCATTAACATCATTGAATAAGTGTAGGGTTGGCCTCGGATTCACGAACCTATATAATTTGTTTATTTATTAATACACACAATTGTAATCGAACAAATTTATTAATTGTTATTTTAGTAGATTATATGTTTCGTTAATAACTTAATTAACTACTTTTATTATATATACTGTAGATACATAATTAGTATTTTTTTTTATAAAAGTATTATTATAGCTATGTCATATGTATTTAAATATATCTTTATATAACAAATATTTATTTGGTAAAATAATGTTGATAATAATAATTAAAAGGTGTATTTGATTAAAAATAATAATACTAATAATGATAATAATAAAATAATAATTATTTTAGTAAAAATGATAATTTTTCTAATACTTATAATAATACTAAAAATGATAACAATAATAAAAATGATAATTTTAATATTATTATTATTTTTTTTTAAAAAATAAATATGATAATAATAATAGTAGTAATAATAATAATGATAATCATAATGATATTAATAATAATAATAATACTTATTTTAGTAATGATAATAATAATAATAATAATAATAATGATAATAATAATAATAATATTAATAAAATTACTACCTCATATAAAATGGAATTCAAAAAGAATAGAACGCTGTTGCCAAGACTCGAACACCCAACCTCTCATTTCCTAACTACACCCATAAACCATTCATCCAAATCTGTTTTTCTGTTATACCTCTTACCCCAAATATATTTAACCGTTCGTTTCTGTTTCTATTCATCTTCTAAAACAACGGATGGTAATAGCAGCGACAGTATCATCTTTGTTCACATTTAATCCTAACAGAATATAAATAGCGGTTTCCTTAATATTTGATATTGACCCCGGCCCAATCAAACACACACGACCCAAGGTGTCTCAGTAGTCCAAGAAACAAATAAAAGCCCAAGAAAGTAATCGATATTTGGCCCAACACATGTTATTTGAATCCTAATTTTTGTTACAAGATACTAAGCCGTCACTTGCCTCCTTATTACTCCGTATTATTTTGTGCATTTAAAGAAAAGAAACAGGTGGGGTTATCCCATTAATTCATGTCGCCGAAAAGAAAAATAATTAGAAGATGTTGCACGCAGTAAATGGGATCCAAGAAAGAAAGATCCCATCGTGACCCCCACACCTATTTTAATATCCATGAGTGATTATTGATCTTTCTTGTGTCGTCTAGAAAGGATAACACATATATAGCTGCTGTAGCAAGGAAAGAATATAACTTGCAAGTAGGTTTCTCAGAAGAAGAAAAAGTGAAGTGATGTATGCTTGTTTGGATGAAAACATAAACAAATATGGTTGTTCTTGTCACAATAGTAGAGAGAGGGTTGGTGACGGTGGTTGTAAGAAAACAGAGAAACAATAATTGAAGCATAAAGAGGGTGCTCGGTGTAGGTTTTGAATTGGTGACAACGTATACAGGAGGCAGGAGCAATAACAACAGAAGACGAGGTGTGGTTGTGTTGTTGATCAAATATATATATATATATATATATATATATATATATATATATATATATATATATATATATATATTTATATATATATATATATATATATAAACGTATAGTAGCAGTAACAAGAAGCTTGAATGATGTTGAAGATTGTAGGTTTTCATGGTGTTTGACTTGAAAAGAGATTGAGCATCACAAAATGGGTTTCGTTTGCTTTGAGTTTGCGAGCAAATAAACAAATTGTATTAGTTTGAATGATATAGGAGTCGGTGTGGATAGTTTTGATTGATGGTGGTAAGGTGGTGTCGTGGTCATGAACAAGGAGGTGAGTGTTTGGTTGATTAACTTGGATTACGGTTTAAGTGGTGGTGTTCGAATAATGGATTCTGGGTCTCGAGCTCGGTTTTGTAATCGAACGAAAGAAGTACACATTAGTGAACAAGATGGTTGATAGTATAATCAAATGATATTATGGTGGGTTTGTATATGTTTTGGAAAGAGAACCGAAGAAAGAGAGGGGAAGAGAAAGATTAGATGATGATGAACTTAAAAATAATTTTTCAATAAACCTGTATGCTCGATGGATATATAGACAGAAGATGAAGAGAAGATGTAGACAGCTCTTCACCAGCGTAACAGATAAAAAAAATGAATAAATAATAGATAGGTATAACACGCGTAATTATCTGCTTCTAAATATCTGAATTTTAATTATCTATCTTATATATATTAAATCTTAATATTTAGAAAATCTATTACTAATTAATATATTAATTACTATAATATAATTAACCTTTATAAAAACACCATTATTATTATTATTATTATTATTATTAATAAGTGATATAAATAAAATAATAATAATATCATTACTAAATATAATAGATTATATATATATCAAATAAAAATACCATTAATAATTTTAATAATAATAATACTAATGATATTAAATATATTCGTAATAACAATACTATAACAATAAAGTTTATATCTAAAAATTATAACTCCATCTTTTAAATTAGTATTAATTCTAGTAATACTATAATAGTTTGCACATAAGAATTTTATATTTGTATCATATTTATATAGATCCATTTAATACATTTATGTAAAATATTATATATATAATACACGTAATTGTTCGTGAATCGTCAGGCAGGGTCAAAGGTTAACTGATTATCCGAGTATAGATTTCAAACTTTCTAGACCTAACATTACAGATTTTTTTATCGTGTCGGAAACATATAAAGATTAAGGTTTAAATTTGGTCGGAAATTTCCGGGTCGTTACAGTTTCTGATGCTCAGCTTTGACCTTAGAACACGTCAAACATTCTCCTACGTATTTAGCAACATCGGCTTTCATACCCGGCCACCAAAAATCTTTCTTGAGATCCTTGTACATCTTCCCCGTTCCAGGATGTATTGAGTATCTGGTTTTATGAGCTTCTCTAAGTACCATTTCTCTCATATCTCCAAATTTTGGTACCCAAATCCTTTCAGCCCTATACCGGGTTCCGTCTTCCCGAATATTAAGATGCTTCTCCTATCCTTTGGGTATTTCATCCTTTAAATTTCCCTCTTTTAAAACTCCTTGTTGCGCCTCCTTTATTTGAGTAGTAAGGTTAGTGTGAATTATTATATTCATAGATTTTACTCGAATGGGTTCTCTGTCCTTTCTGCTCAAGGCGTCGGCTACCACATTTGCCTTCCCCGGGTGGTAACGAATCTCAAAGTCATAATCATTCAACAATTCAATCCACCTACGCTGCCTCATATTCAGTTGTTTCTGATTAAATATGTGTTGATTCCAAAATATATATAGTTTGAGTTGTGATCAATACTGAACTGAAATGTCCCGTTCTTATTGATTAAAAACGTTCCATATTAATTGATTTCGTTGCGAGGTTTTGACCTCTATATGAGACGTTTTTCAAAGACTTCATTCATTTTTAAAACAAACCATAACCTTTATTTCATAAATAAAGGTTTAAAAAGCTTTACGTAGATTATCAAATAATAATAATCTAAAATATCCTGTTTACACATGACCATTACATAATGGTTTACAATACCAATATGTTACATCGAAATCAGTTTCTTGAATGCAGTTTTTACACAATATCATACAAACATGGACTCCAAATCTTGTCCTTATTTTAGTATGCAACAGCGGAAGCTCTTAGTATTCACCTGAGAATAAACATGCTTTAAACGTCAACAAAAATGTTGGTGAGTTATAGGCTTAACCTATATATATCAAATCGTAACAATAGACCACAAGATTTCATATTTCAATACACATCCCATACATAGAGATAAAAATCATTCATATGGTGAACACCTGGTAACCGACATTAACAAGATGCATATATAAGAATATCCCCATCATTCCGGGACACCCTTCGGATATGATATAAATTTCGAAGTACTAAAGCATCCGGTACTTTGGATGGGGTTTGTTAGGCCCAATAGATCTATCTTTAGGATTCGCGTCAATTAGGGTGTCTGTTCCCTAATTCTTAGATTACCAGACTTAATAAAAAGGGGCATATTCGATTTCGATAATTCAACCATAGAATGTAGTTTCACGTACTTGTGTCTATTTTGTAAATCATTTATAAAACCTGCATGTATTCTCATCCCAAAAATATTAGATTTTAAAAGTGGGACTATAACTCACTTTCACATATTTTTACTTCGTCGGGAAGTAAGACTTGGCCACTGGTTGATTCACGAACCTATAACAATATATACATATATATCAAAGTATGTTCAAAATATATTTACAACACTTTTAATATATTTTGATGTTTTAAGTTTATTAAGTCAGCTGTCCTCGTTAGTAACCTACAACTAGTTGTCCACAGTTAGATGTACAGAAATAAATCGATAAATATTATCTTGAATCAATCCACGACCCAGTGTATACGTATCTCAGTATTGATCACAACTCAAACTATATATATTTTGGAATCAACCTCAACCCTGTATAGCTAACTCCAACATTCACATATAGAGTGTCTATGGTTGTTCCGAAATATATATAGATGTGTCGACATGATAGGTCGAAACATTGTATACGTGTCTATTGATCAATCCTTAATTAATGATGTTGCTTAATTACGGATTGAGTGCAATAAGATTATAATGGAGGATGGGATGTTCGGTGATTATTTTGGGCCCCGATGATCGTTTTTCACTTTAACTATCAAGTGATCAACCACCCCGACCCGGTCTTCGTTATCGATTAGCATGATTCACCTTAACTAAATGTAAGAAGTCCTTGGGCAAAGTCACAAGTGAAATCTACAAAGGCTTAGGCAAATGGCAGAGAATCAACAACCCATAAATGAGAGGCCAAGCTCCCTATTTATAGTATCCGTGATATCCGCGGTCTGCGAGATGCTCGGCTCTCCACGAAAAGTCAGCGGATCAAACCGCAGTTTGGTATTTCAGCGAATACATAACCGCAGTATTTATTTTCAGCGAATATTGCATAACTGTGCCTTATAATCCGCGTAGTTCTGTCCTTAGCTTTTAGAAAATAAAATATACATATACAATGTGAAATGTCCCGTTCTTATTGATTAAAAACGTTCCATATTAATTGATTTCGTTGCGAGGTTTTGACCTCTATATGAGACGTTTTTCAAAGACTGCATTCATTTTTAAACAAACCATAACCTTTATTTCATCAATAAAGGTTTAAAAAGCTTTACGTAGATTATCAAATAATGATAATCTAAAATATCCTGTTTACACACGACCATTACATAATGGTTTACAATACAAATATGTTACAACAAAATAAGTTTCTTGAATGCAGTTTTTACACAATATCATACAAGCATGGACTCCAAATCTAGTCCTTATTTAAGTATGCAACAGCGGAAGCTCTTAATAATCACCTGAGAATAAACATGCTTAAAACGTCAACAAAAATGTTGGTGAGTTATAGGTTTAACCTATATATATCAAATCGTAACAATAGACCACAAGATTTCATATTTCAATACACATCCCATACATAGAGATAAAAATCATTCATATGGTGAACACCTGGTAACCGACAATAACAAGATGCATATATAAGAATATCCCCATCATTCCGGGACACCCTTCGGATATGATATAAATTTCGAAGTACTAAAGCATCCGGTACTTTGGATGGGGTTTGTTAGGCCCAATAGATCTATCTTTAGGATTCGCGTCAATTAGGGTGTCTGTTCCCTAATTCTTAGATTACCAGACTTAATAAAAAGGGGCATATTCGATTTCGATAATTCAACCATAGAATGTAGTTTCACGTACTTGTGTCTATTTTGTAAATCATTTATAAAACCTGCATGTATTCTCATCCCAAAAATATTAGATTTTTAAAAGTGGGACTATAACTCACTTTCACAGATTTTTACTTCGTCGGGAAGTAAGACTTGGCCACTGGTTGATTCACGAACCTATAACAATATATACATATATATCAAAGTATGTTCAAAATATATTTACAACACTTTTAATATATTTTGATGTTTTAAGTTTATTAAGTCAGCTGTCCTCGTTAGTAACCTACAACTAGTTGTCCACAGTTAGATGTACAGAAATAAATCGATAAATATTATCTTGAATCAATCCACGACCCAGTGTATACGTATCTCAGTATTGATCACAACTCAAACTATATATATTTTGGAATCAACCTCAACCCTGTATAGCTAACTCCAACATTCACATATAGAGTGTCTATGGTTGTTCCGAAATATATATAGATGTGTCGACATGATAGGTCGAAACATTGTATACGTGTCTATGGTATCTCAAGATTACATAATATATAATACAAGTTGATTAAGTTATGGTTGGAATAGATTTGTTACCAATTTTCACGTAGCTAAAATGAGAAAAATTATCCAATCTTGTTTTACCCATAACTTCTTCATTTTAAATCCGTTTTGAGTGAATCAAATTGCTATGGTTTCATATTGAACTCTATTTTATGAATCTAAACAAAAAAAGTATAGGTTTCTAGTCGGAAAAATAAGTTACAAGTCGTTTTTGTAAAGGTAGTCATTTCAGTCGAAAGAACGACGTCTAGATGACCATTTTAGAAAACATACTTCCACTTTGAGTTTAACCATAATTTTTGGATATAGTTTCATTTTCATAATAAAAATCATTTTCTCAGAATAACAACTTTTAAATCAAATTTTATCATAGTTTTTAATTAACTAACCCAAAACAGCCCGCGGTGTTACTACGACGGCGTAAATCCGGTTTTACGGTGTTTTTCGTGTTTCCAGGTTTTAAATCATTAAGTTAGCATATCATATAGATATAGAACATGTGTTTAGTTGATTTTAAAAGTCAAGTTAGAAGGATTAACTTTTGTTTGCGAACAAGTTTAGAATTAACTAAACTATGTTCTAGTGATTACAAGTTTAAACCTTCGAATAAGATAGCTTTATATGTATGAATCGAATGATGTTATGAACATCATTACTACCTTAAGTTCCTTGGATGAACCTACTGGAAAAGAGAAAAATGGATCTAGCTTCAATGGATCCTTGGATGGCTCAAAGTTCTTGAAGCAAAATCATGACACGAAAACAAGTTCAAGTAAGATCATCACTTGAAATAAGATTGTTATAGTTATAGAAATTGAACCAAAGTTTGAATATGATTATTACCTTGTATTAGAATGATAACCTACTGTAAGAAACAAAGATTTCTTGAGGTTGGATGATCACCTTACAAGATTGGAAGTGAGCTAGCAAACTTGAAAGTATTCTTGATTTTATGAAACTAGAACTTTTGGAATTTATGAAGAACACTTAGAACTTGAAGATAGAACTTGAGAGAGTTCAATTAGATGAAGAAAATTGAAGAATGAAAGTGTTTGTAGGTGTTTTTGGTCGTTGGTGTATGGATTAGATATAAAGGATATGTAATTTTGTTTTCATGTAAATAAGTCATGAATGATTACTCATATTTTTGTAATCTTATGAGATATTTCATGCTAGTTGCCAAATGATGGTTCCCACATGTGTTAGGTGACTCAAATGGGCTGCTAAGAGCTGATCATTGGAGTGTATATACCAATAGTACATACATCTAAAAGCTGTGTATTGTACGAGTACGAATACGGGTGCATACGAGTAGAATTGTTGATGAAACTGAACGAGAATGTAATTGTAAGCATTTTTGTTAAGTAGAAGTATTTTGATAAGTGTATTGAAGTCTTTCAAAAGTGTATAAATACATATTAAAACACTACATGTATATACATTTTAACTGAGTCGTTAAGTCATCGTTAGTCGTTACATGTAAGTGTTGTTTTGAAACCTTTAGGTTAACGATCTTGTTAAATGTTGTTAACCCAATGTTTATAATATCAAAAGAGATTTTAAATTATTATATTATCATGATATTATGATGTACGAATATCTCTTAATATGATATATATACATTAAATTTCGTTACAACGATAAACGTTATATATATGTCTCGTTTCAAAATCATTAAGTTAGTAGTCTTGTTTTTACATATGTAGTTCATTGTTAATATAATTAATGATATGTTTACTTATCATAATATCATGTTAACTATATATATAACCATATATATGTCATCATATAGTTTTTTTACAAGTTTTAACGTTCGTGAATCACCGGTCAACTTGGGTGGTCAATTGTCTATATGAAACCTATTTCAATTAATCAAGTCTTAACAAGTTTGATTGCTTAACATGTTGGAAACATTTAATCATGTAAACATCAATCTCAATTAATATATATAAACATGGAAAAGTTCGGGTCACTACAGTACCTACCCGTTAAATAAATTTCGTCCCGAAATTTTAAGCTGTTGAAGGTGTTGACGAATCTTCTGGAAATAGATGCGGGTATTTCTTCTTCATCTGATCTTCACGCTCCCAGGTGAACTCGGGTCCTCTACGAGCATTCCATCGAACCTTAACAATTGGTATCTTGTTTTGCTTAAGTCTTTTAACCTCACGATCCATTATTTCGACGGGTTCTTCGATGAATTGGAGTTTTTCGTTGATTTGGATTTCATCTAACGGAATAGTGAGATCTTCTTTAGCAAAACATTTCTTCAAATTCGAGACGTGGAAAGTGTTATGTACAGCCGCGAGTTGTTGAGGTAACTCAAGTCGGTAAGCTACTGGTCCGACACGATCAATAATCTTGAATGGTCCAATATACCTTGGATTTAATTTCCCTCGTTTACCAAATCGAACAACGCCTTTCCAAGGTGAAACTTTAAGCATGACCATCTCTCCAATTTCAAATTCTATATCTTTTCTTTTAATGTCAGCGTAGCTCTTTTGTCGACTTTGGGCGGTTTTCAACCGTTGTTGAATTTGGATGATCTTCTCGGTAGTTTCTTGTATAATCTCCGGACCCGTAATCTGTCTATCCCCCACCTCACTCCAACAAATCGGAGACCTGCACTTTCTACCATAAAGTGCTTCAAACGGCGCCATCTCAATGCTTGAATGGTAGCTGTTGTTGTAGGAAAATTCTGCTAACGGTAGATGTCGATCCCAACTGTTTTCGAAATCAATAACACATGCTCGTAGCATGTCTTCAAGCGTTTGTATCGTCCTTTCGCTCTGCCCATCAGTTTGTGGATGATAGGCAGTACTCATGTCTAGACGAGTTCCTAATGCTTGCTGTAATGTCTGCCAGAGTCTTGAAATAAATCTGCCATCCCTATCAGAGATAATAGAGATTGGTATTCCATGTCTGGAGATGACTTCCTTCAAATACAGTCGTGCTAACTTCTCCATCTTGTCATCTTCTCTTATTGGTAGGAAGTGTGCTGATTTGGTGAGACGATCAACTATTACCCAAATAGTATCAAAACCACTTGCAGTCCTTGGCAATTTAGTGATGAAATCCATGGTAATGTTTTCCCATTTCCATTCCGGGATTTCGGGTTGTTGAAGTAGACCTGATGGTTTCTGATGCTCAGCTTTGACCTTAGAACACGTCAAACATTCTCCTACGTATTTAGCAACATCGGCTTTCATACCCGGCCACCAAAAATGTTTCTTGAGATCCTTGTACATCTTCCCCGTTCTAGGATGTATTGAGTATCTGGTTTTATGAGCTTCTCTAAGTACCATTTCTCTCATATCTCCAAATTTTGGTACCCAAATCCTTTCAGCCCTATACCGGGTTCCGTCTTCTCGAATATTAAGATGCTTCTCCGATCCTTTGGGTATTTCATCCTTTAAATTTCCCTCTTTTAAAACTCCTTGTTGCGCCTCCTTTATTTGAGTAGTAATGTTATTATGAATCATTATATTCATAGATTTTACTCGAATGGGTTCTCTGTCCTTCCTGCTCAAGGCATCGGCTACCACATTTGCCTTCCCCGGGTGGTAACGAATCTCAAAGTCGTAATCATTCAATAATTCAATCCACCTACGTTGCCTCATATTCAGTTGTTTCTGATTAAATATGTGTTGAAGACTTTTGTGGTCGGTATATATAATACTTTTGACCCCATATAAGTAGTGCCTCCAAGTCTTTAATGCAAAAACAACCGCGCCTAATTCCAAATCATGCGTCGTATAATTTTGTTCGTGAATCTTCAATTGTCTAGACGCATAAGCAATCACCTTCGTTCGTTGCATTAATACACAACCGAGACCTTGCTTTGATGCATCACAATAAATCACAAAATCATCATTCCCTTCAGGCAATGACAATATAGGTGCCGTAGTTAGCTTTTTCTTCAATAACTGAAACGCTTTCTCTTGTTCATCATTCCATTCAAATTTCTTCCCTTTATGCGTTAATGCAGTCAAGGGTTTTGCTATTCTGGAAAAGTCTTGGATGAACCTTCTGTAGTAACCAGCTAGTCCTAAAAACTGGCGTATGTGTTTCGGAGTTTTCGGGGTTTCCCACTTTTCAACAGTTTCTATCTTTGCCGGATCCACCTTAATACCTTCTTTGTTCACTATGTGACCGAGGAATTGAACTTCTTCCAACCAAAATGCACACTTTGAAAACTTAGCGTACAATTCTTCCTTCCTCAATACTTCTAACACCTTTCTCAAATGTTCACCGTGTTCTTGGTCATTCTTTGAGTAAATAAGTATGTCATCAATGAAAACAATGACAAACTTGTCAAGGTATGGTCCACACACTCGGTTCATAAGGTCCATGAACACAGCTGGTGCATTAGTTAAACCAAACGGCATGACCATAAACTCGTAATGACCGTAACGTGTTCTGAAAGCAGTCTTTGGAATATCATCTTCTTTCACCCGCATTTGATGATACCCGGAACGTAAGTCAATCTTTGAATAAACAGATGAGCCTTGTAGTTGATCAAATAAGTCATCGATTCTCGGTAGTGGGTAGCGGTTCTTGATGGTAAGTTTGTTCAACTCTCGGTAGTCGATACACAACCTGAATGTACCATCTTTCTTCTTGACAAACAAAACAGGAGCTCCCCACGGTGATGTGCTTGGTCGAATGAAACCACGCTCTAAAAGTTCTTGTAATTGGCTTTGTAGTTCTTTCATCTCGCTGGGTGCGAGTCTGTAAGGAGCACGAGCTATTGGTGCAGCTCCTGGTACAAGATCTATTTGAAATTCAACGGATCGATGTGGGGGTAATCCCGGTAATTCTTTCGGAAATACATCAGGAAATTCTTTTGCGACGGGAACATCATTGATGCTCTTTTCTTCAGTTTGTACTTTCTCGACGTGTGCTAGAACAGCATAGCAACCTTTTCTTATTAGTTTTTGTGCCTTCAAATTACTAATAAGATGTAGCTTCGTGTTGCCCTTTTCTCCGTACACCATTAAGGGTTTTCCTTTTTCTCGTATAATGCGAATTGCATTTTTGTAACAAACGATCTCCGCTTTCACTTCTTTCAACCAGTCCATACCGATTATCACATCAAAACTCCCTAACTCTACTGGTATCAAATCAATCTTAAATGTTTCGTTAACCAGTTTAATTTCTCGATTCCGACATATATTATCTGCTGAAATTAATTTACCATTTGCTAATTCGAGTAAAAATTTACTATCCAAAGGCGTCAATGG
Organism: Rutidosis leptorrhynchoides; assembly: GCF_046630445.1. Classification (NCBI taxonomy): domain Eukaryota; kingdom Viridiplantae; phylum Streptophyta; class Magnoliopsida; order Asterales; family Asteraceae; genus Rutidosis; species Rutidosis leptorrhynchoides. The sequence continues at coordinate 317,073,730 of NC_092333.1, read as the reverse complement.
ACAACTTAATTTAGCACAAAAATCTCTACTCATATAGCTTCTATCCGCACCCGAATCAAATAAAACGTAAGCAGATTTATTGTCAATAAGAAACGTACCCGTAACAAGCTCCGGGTCTTCCTGTGCCTCTACCGCATTAATATTGAAAACTCTTCCACGGCCTTGTCCATTCGTGTTCTCCTGGTTCGGGCAATTTCTAATAATGTGGCCTGGTTTTCCACATTTATAACAAACTACATTGGCATAACTTGCTCCGACACTACTTGCTCCGCCATTACTCGTTCCGACACCATTTGTTCCTTTCGTTCTATTAACCCCTGGTCCGTAGACCTCACACTTCGCCGCGCTATGACCATTTCTTTTACACTTGTTGCAAAATTTGGTGCAGAACCCCGAGTGATTCTTTTCACACCTTTGGCATAGTTGCTTCTGATTGTTGTTGTTGTTGCGGTTATTATTGTTGTTGGGATGATTGTTGTAGTTGTTGTTGTTGTTGTTGTTGTTGTTGTTGGGCCGTTTGTTGTAGTTGCGATTGATGTTGCGATTGTTGGGATAATTGTTGCGATTATTGTTGTAATTGCTGTTGTTGTTGTATTGGTGATTCTTATCACCGTTTTCCTCCCACTTTCTTTTGACTTGCTTCACATTGGCCTCTTCAGCAGTCTGTTCTTTAATTCTTTCTTCAATCTGGTTCACTAGTTTGTGAGCCATTCTACATGCCTGTTGTATGGAGGCGGGCTCGTGTGAACTTATATCTTCTTGGATTCTTTCCGGTAATCCTTTCACAAACGCGTCGATCTTCTCTTCCTCATCTTCGAATGCTCCCGGACACAATAGGCACAATTCTGTGAATCGTCTTTCGTACGTGGTAATATCAAATCCTTGGGTTCGTAACCCTCTAAGTTCTGTCTTGAGCTTATTGACCTCGGTTCTGGGACGGTACTTCTCGTTCATCAAGTGCTTGAATGCTGACCACTGTAGTGCGTACGCATCAACTTGTCCCACTTGCTCTAGATAGGTATTCCACCATGTTAACGCAGAACCTGTGAAGGTATGCATAGCGTACTTTACTTTGTCCTCTTCAGTACACTTACTTATGGCAAACACCGATTCGACCTTCTCGGTCCACCGTTTCAATCCGATCGGTCCTTCGGTTCCATCAAATTCCAAAGGTTTGCAGGCAGTGAATTCTTTGTAGGTGCATCCTACACGATTTCCTGTACTGCTAGATCCAAGGTTATTGTTGGTATGTAGCGCAGCCTGTACTGCGGCTATGTTTGAAGCTAGAAAAGTACGGAATTCCTCTTCATTCATATTCACGGTGTGTCGAGTAGTCGGTGCCATTTCCTTCAAAATAGTTAAATGGAACAAGTTAATCATACAGAATATTAAGAGTAGTTAATAGTATTTCGTAGCATAATATGAACTCATTTATAAAAGCTTTTTCTTCATATTAGCGTTTTATAAGTTTAAATTCGGGTAGTACCTACCCGTTAAGTTCATACTTAGTAGCTAATATACAATTCAACTACTACAATTCTATATGAAAAACTGATTGTAATAATATTTCGTGTTCAAACTTTTATACAATATTTTACAAACTTACAATACCGCTTATTTTACATAAAGCATGAAATATAGCACACAATAACTTTGATACAAGATAGTTGTGAAGACAATTCTAGCTAGTACACAAGTCGTTCAGCAAAGGCAATAAAGACACGTAATTCATACGTCCAGAAACAAGTCATGCATTCTGGTTTTACTAGGACTACTTCCCATCCTTGGTCTTGTGCAACATAACCGTTATGGCCGTTGATAAGACAGCGTGTTGTAACGTCATCAAAGGGACGAGGGTTACGTAATGTCCAACAGTCCCGTAATAATCTAAAAACCTCATTTCTTACCCCAATTACCGACTCCGTCACTTGTGGAAACGTTTTGTTTAATAGTTGTAGCCCGATGTTCTTGTTCTCACTTTGGTGAGAAGCGAACATTACTAATCCGTAAGCATAACATGCTTCTTTATGTTGCATGTTAGCCGCTTTTTCTAAATCACGAAGTCCAATATTCGGATATATTGAGTCAAAATAATTTCTTAACCCGTTGCGTAAAATAGCATTTGGGTTCCCCGCAATATATGCGTCAAAGTAAACACATCGTAACTTATGGGTTTCCCAATGTGATATCCCCCATCTTTCAAACGAAAGTCTCTTATAAACCAAGACATTCTTGGAACGTTCTTCGAATGTCTTACAAACTGATCTCGCCTTAAATAGTTGTGCCGAAGAATTCTGGCCGACTCTAGACAAGATTTCATCAATCATGTCTCCGGGTAGGTCTCTTAAAATATTGGGTTGTCTATCCATTTTGTGTTTTTAAACTGTAAAATAGACAAGAGTTAGATTCATAAAAAAATACTTATTAATACAAGCAATTTTTACATATATCATAAAGCATACGAACACTATATTACATATATTACACCACACGAATACAACTATCTTATTCCGACTCGCTCGTTTCTTCTTCTTCGGTTTTGGTTCGTTTTGCCAAGTTTCTAGGGATATATGATGTTCCCCTAATACGAGCCGTCGTTGTCCACATTGGTTTAGAAAAACCTGGTGGTTTAGAGGTTCCCGGGTCATTGTTACAACTTAAGGACTTCGGGGGTTGACGATACATATAAAGTTCATCGGGGTTGGAATTAGATTTCTCTATTTTTATGCCCTTTCCCTTATTATTTTCTTTTGCCTTTTTAAATTCAGTTGGGGTAATTTCTATAACATCATCGGAATTCGCGTCGGAATCCGATTCATCGGAGAATTGGTAATCCTCCCAATATTTTGCTTCCTTGGCGGAAACACCATTGACCATAATTAACTTTGGTCGGTTGGTTGAGGATTTTCTTTTACTTAACCGTTTTATTATTTCCCCCACCGGTTCTATTTCTTCATCCGGTTCCGATTCTTCTTCCGGTTCCGATTCTTCTTCCGGTTCCGACTCTTCTTCCGGTTCCTCTTCGGGAACTTGTGAATCAGTCCACGAATCATTCCAATTTACATTTGACTCTTCATTATTATTAGGTGAGTCAATGGGACTTGTTCTAGAGGTAGACATCTATCACATAATATCAAACGCGTTAAGAGATTAATATATCACATAATATTCACATGTTAAAAATATATAGTTTCCAACAAAATTTGTTAAGCAATCATTTTTCAAGTAAACACGGTCGAAGTCCAGACTCACTAATGCATCCTAACAAACTCGATAAGACACACTAATGAAAAATTCTGGTTCTCTAAGACCAACGCTCTGATACCAACTGAAATGTCCCGTTCTTATTGATTAAAAACGTTCCATATTAATTGATTTCGTTGCGAGGTTTTGACCTCTATATGAGACGTTTTTCAAAGACTGCATTCATTTTTAAACAAACCATAACCTTTATTTCATCAATAAAGGTTTAAAAAGCTTTACGTAGATTATCAAATAATGATAATCTAAAATATCCTGTTTACACACGACCATTACATAATGGTTTACAATACAAATATGTTACAACAAAATAAGTTTCTTGAATGCAGTTTTTACACAATATCATACAAGCATGGACTCCAAATCTAGTCCTTATTTAAGTATGCAACAGCGGAAGCTCTTAATAATCACCTGAGAATAAACATGCTTAAAACGTCAACAAAAATGTTGGTGAGTTATAGGTTTAACCTATATATATCAAATCGTAACAATAGACCACAAGATTTCATATTTCAATACACATCCCATACATAGAGATAAAAATCATTCATATGGTGAACACCTGGTAACCGACAATAACAAGATGCATATATAAGAATATCCCCATCATTCCGGGACACCCTTCGGATATGATATAAATTTCGAAGTACTAAAGCATCCGGTACTTTGGATGGGGTTTGTTAGGCCCAATAGATCTATCTTTAGGATTCGCGTCAATTAGGGTGTCTGTTCCCTAATTCTTAGATTACCAGACTTAATAAAAAGGGGCATATTCGATTTCGATAATTCAACCATAGAATGTAGTTTCACGTACTTGTGTCTATTTTGTAAATCATTTATAAAACCTGCATGTATTCTCATCCCAAAAATATTAGATTTTTAAAAGTGGGACTATAACTCACTTTCACAGATTTTTACTTCGTCGGGAAGTAAGACTTGGCCACTGGTTGATTCACGAACCTATAACAATATATACATATATATCAAAGTATGTTCAAAATATATTTACAACACTTTTAATATATTTTGATGTTTTAAGTTTATTAAGTCAGCTGTCCTCGTTAGTAACCTACAACTAGTTGTCCACAGTTAGATGTACAGAAATAAATCGATAAATATTATCTTGAATCAATCCACGACCCAGTGTATACGTATCTCAGTATTGATCACAACTCAAACTATATATATTTTGGAATCAACCTCAACCCTGTATAGCTAACTCCAACATTCACATATAGAGTGTCTATGGTTGTTCCGAAATATATATAGATGTGTCGACATGATAGGTCGAAACATTGTATACGTGTCTATGGTATCTCAAGATTACATAATATATAATACAAGTTGATTAAGTTATGGTTGGAATAGATTTGTTACCAATTTTCACGTAGCTAAAATGAGAAAAATTATCCAATCTTGTTTTACCCATAACTTCTTCATTTTAAATCCGTTTTGAGTGAATCAAATTGCTATGGTTTCATATTGAACTCTATTTTATGAATCTAAACAAAAAAAGTATAGGTTTCTAGTCGGAAAAATAAGTTACAAGTCGTTTTTGTAAAGGTAGTCATTTCAGTCGAAAGAACGACGTCTAGATGACCATTTTAGAAAACATACTTCCACTTTGAGTTTAACCATAATTTTTGGATATAGTTTCATTTTCATAATAAAAATCATTTTCTCAGAATAACAACTTTTAAATCAAATTTTATCATAGTTTTTAATTAACTAACCCAAAACAGCCCGCGGTGTTACTACGACGGCGTAAATCCGGTTTTACGGTGTTTTTCGTGTTTCCAGGTTTTAAATCATTAAGTTAGCATATCATATAGATATAGAACATGTGTTTAGTTGATTTTAAAAGTCAAGTTAGAAGGATTAACTTTTGTTTGCGAACAAGTTTAGAATTAACTAAACTATGTTCTAGTGATTACAAGTTTAAACCTTCGAATAAGATAGCTTTATATGTATGAATCGAATGATGTTATGAACATCATTACTACCTTAAGTTCCTTGGATGAACCTACTGGAAAAGAGAAAAATGGATCTAGCTTCAATGGATCCTTGGATGGCTCAAAGTTCTTGAAGCAAAATCATGACACGAAAACAAGTTCAAGTAAGATCATCACTTGAAATAAGATTGTTATAGTTATAGAAATTGAACCAAAGTTTGAATATGATTATTACCTTGTATTAGAATGATAACCTACTGTAAGAAACAAAGATTTCTTGAGGTTGGATGATCACCTTACAAGATTGGAAGTGAGCTAGCAAACTTGAAAGTATTCTTGATTTTATGAAACTAGAACTTTTGGAATTTATGAAGAACACTTAGAACTTGAAGATAGAACTTGAGAGAGTTCAATTAGATGAAGAAAATTGAAGAATGAAAGTGTTTGTAGGTGTTTTTGGTCGTTGGTGTATGGATTAGATATAAAGGATATGTAATTTTGTTTTCATGTAAATAAGTCATGAATGATTACTCATATTTTTGTAATCTTATGAGATATTTCATGCTAGTTGCCAAATGATGGTTCCCACATGTGTTAGGTGACTCAAATGGGCTGCTAAGAGCTGATCATTGGAGTGTATATACCAATAGTACATACATCTAAAAGCTGTGTATTGTACGAGTACGAATACGGGTGCATACGAGTAGAATTGTTGATGAAACTGAACGAGAATGTAATTGTAAGCATTTTTGTTAAGTAGAAGTATTTTGATAAGTGTATTGAAGTCTTTCAAAAGTGTATAAATACATATTAAAACACTACATGTATATACATTTTAACTGAGTCGTTAAGTCATCGTTAGTCGTTACATGTAAGTGTTGTTTTGAAACCTTTAGGTTAACGATCTTGTTAAATGTTGTTAACCCAATGTTTATAATATCAAAAGAGATTTTAAATTATTATATTATCATGATATTATGATGTACGAATATCTCTTAATATGATATATATACATTAAATTTCGTTACAACGATAAACGTTATATATATGTCTCGTTTCAAAATCATTAAGTTAGTAGTCTTGTTTTTACATATGTAGTTCATTGTTAATATAATTAATGATATGTTTACTTATCATAATATCATGTTAACTATATATATAACCATATATATGTCATCATATAGTTTTTTTACAAGTTTTAACGTTCGTGAATCACCGGTCAACTTGGGTGGTCAATTGTCTATATGAAACCTATTTCAATTAATCAAGTCTTAACAAGTTTGATTGCTTAACATGTTGGAAACATTTAATCATGTAAACATCAATCTCAATTAATATATATAAACATGGAAAAGTTCGGGTCACTACACAATGCTATGTATATGATCAAGTCCCCCCAGTTTATTATGATGTATTTTCGCGAAGTAAATGCATCATGATAAACTCTAAAATTCGCAATGTTCGCAGTTATTTTCTGCTTTAATTAATGTCGCGTTAGCATAGTTACCGTTGTAAAAGTTACCGTTGTTTCCTGCTAACTCAAATATTACCGTTTGAGTTTTTTACAACGGATAATTAAAACACTTGATTACCCCTTGCATTCGCCTATATATATTGTGGTTCAAATCACCAACGTCACACTTACCCTCCCTATTCTCACTTTCTTTCGCTTATTCTCAATTCATTTGTTCTCTTTGAAACATTATCAAGTCGGCAATCACAACCTTCAACCATTAATCATGAAGATGGATGAAGTTGATCGAAAGGTGGACCCAAAAACGCTAATTAACAAGCTACTCGTAAGCCCGGAGGCGAAGTCAGTATTATCCGGCCATCAAATTAAACAAGAGAAGCCTGACATTCCTCTTGTGGATTTGACGGCAAAGTCACCACCGCCCCAGTCAAGTACTGGTAAACGACTGCTCGAAAACCCGCCTTCTACGCAAAGCTAGAGGGCCAAACAAAGTTCTCCCCTTTTCGATAATTCGATATCAGCGGATTATGAAGGAGAACAACAAACAGGTATAAATCTAATAACCATGATCTCATACCTTTATCTGAAATATTTATTGTTATGATTATAATCCGCGTTTCTTTTTTTGTTTGCAGAAGGCGCATCATTCAATCCTTTGTTTCCCAGCCCGAACACAGTGGCGCAGATCACAGAGCTTCTTCGCACTCCTCCTGATTTATATGGAGTGCGAATTGATGGGTTATCGGGATATACTTACGCTTCTCCCGGCGCTTCTGCAGATCAGCGCGAACAAATGAAGCTTGCAATTCCGAGCGAACTTCGTCGTGAATTCGCCAAACGCTCTGCCGTTGATGCACATAATAGTTTTGTACAAAACTTTTACATGTGCTTTAACTCGGCATATGATATGATTTTGCGCGAAGAAAAATTCTTCGACATCCTCGACACTGAGCAGCAAAAATATAACTCTGAGCGGATCAGAGCTGAAAATAGCGAGAAGCGCGCTGTTGACTTAGCTTATCAACTTACTGCGGCGAAGACTACCGCAGAGGATTTGCAATCTCAAGTTTCAGCCGCTGCTGAAAATGAGAAGAAACTGGAATCTTCTATTTCCTCACTCAAGTTTCAGCTCACCGCAGAGCGGGATAATGCTCTGGCTAAAGCGGCTGCTGCAAAGCATGAATTTTCTCTACTCCGCCAACACTTACCGGAGTTTTCGAAAAAGGTGCTTAATTCAGCACCCGTGAACGCGCAGTTCACAACTTATGCATCTACCTTGCAACTGCGCTAAAGGGTAGAGTTTCTGCATGAAATTGCACCGCTTTGCACCATACCAGACCCTCTTCCCTCCGCAATTAGTGACCGCATTTGTGCTCTTGAAGACGCACGGAACGCAGCTGCTGTGGCAGAAGCTAAGTTAGCGGATATCCCTATTGACAAAGTCGTTACTATTAGTTATGCGGAGGATGCTACTGCTCAAGACATCATAGCACTTGACTTGTCAAAATTAGATTAGGGATATGTAATATAGCACGCAGCTATCTCTGCGGTTTTGTTAATAAAATTTCAGCGTTTTATCTTTATTTGCGAGTACTCAATATTTATATAGCGCTTTTTATTTTAGCAATATTCATAACACAAACTTGTCCTTTGCAATTTCCAACACTTTATTACTGTGCACATAATAAGCGCGTACTTTCGCGAAACAATTTGTATGCGTATATACTTATACGTTATGAATCTTCTAAGTCCGTCGTAACGATCCTTAGGTATGTAATCAGCATTGCGAAGCATCTAAATATTGGCAAGATCAAATATTTAGGAGATAATATTCCTTTCGCAATAATTCGCGTGCAAAAGTGGGCAATTTCATCACTTTGCTATATAAACAATGCGGAATATAAAAATATGAAATTAACTGCAAAACATATCATATTTATTCGCATTAGAACTTTCGCATACTTTTACAAGTGAGTATTCTTAAAATTTTAACAAGCGTGATCAAGACTTGCAAAAAATTAAAAACAAGGACACTTAATAAGTATTTCAGCCATGTGTATGGAATATAATTTTCGCGATTTTTTACATATACAATTGTTAATTTCCGCAAAACTATGCATAATATCGCTTTAAAAGGACAGCATGCCATGCATTAGGCAAAGTTCGCCCTTCCACGTCCGCGAGCTTATATGAGCCTGCCGCATTAATTGCCACAATTTGATAAGGGCCTTCCCAATTAGGACCCAATTTGCCTAGCTTTTCTGCTCTGCTTGCCTCATTATTACGCAACACCCATTCACCTATAGCGAATGATAAAGCTCGCACTCTTTTATTATAATACTTAGCAATTTGCTGTTTATTATTCGCTTCTCTGATAGCAGCTATTAATCTCCGCTCTTCTATAAAATTGAGATTTTCGCACAACGCATCATCATTTGTTTCTTCATCAAAGTTAGCGATTCGATGCGTTGGTACTAAAATTTCAGCGGGGATTACTGCCTCAGAGCCATAAACCAGGCTAAATGGTTTTTCACCTGTACTCTTTTTGAAAGTTGTACGATGTGCCCATAAGACATTGGGTAATTCATCTACCCAACCAGTTCGCCTTTCGCTCAACCTCTTTTTTATTCCGCTTACAATATCGCAATTTGTTACCTCGCATAAACCATTAGCTTGCGGGTGCGCTACTGACGTGAACTTTTGTATTATGTTTAAGTAAGTGCACCACGTCTTAAATGGATCTTTCGCTATTTGTGCGCCATTATCGCTAACCAATTCTCGCGGAATACCAAATCTGCACACAATGTATTCCCACACAAAATTTCGCACCTGCACACCAGTGACTGTGCGAACCGCTTTTGCTTCAACCCATTTAGTAAAATAATCAATTGCAACGATTAGGAATTTAACATTGCCAGGTCCGGCAGGAAATGGCCCCACAATGTCAATGGCCCATTTACTAAACGGCCATGGCGAATTAACAGGGATCATATCATGCCGCGGCATTCGATTCTGCGGAGCATGCCTTTGGCAACTTTTACAGCGTTTAACAATTTTTGCCACATCGCGGTATAGGGACGGCCAAAAGTATCCCATCCGCATAATTTTCGCAGCAATAGTCTTGTATCCTGAATGTAGCGCACAAGTACCATTATGCACTTCTTCAACAAGCATTTCCGCCTCAATTGGTCCAACACACCGCATCATCGGTCCGCAGTACGATTTGCGATATAAGACATCATCTTGTATGAGATACATCGGCGTTCGCTCTCGCACTAAACGAGCTTCGCGACTATCCTCTGGCAAAATATCATTGCGAATATATTGCAGGATTGGTTCCATCCAATTTGGTTGCGCCTCTGTAACAGATGCTACCATTAAATCACTATCAATTGATTTACTTGGCAATTCCTCAACCCATACTTGTTTTTGAAAATGCGAAAATGTTAGAGCGGCTAATTTGCTCAAAGCATCTGCCTTTTTGTTTTGACTTCTAGGCACTTGAGCGAGTTCAAAGTATTCGAACCGCGCAGTAGTTTCTTTTAGCAGTTGCAAGTACTTCTGCATAGAAGGATCATGCGCTTCAAAAGATCAGCTAAACTGATTCGCTACTAGTTGCGAATCTGTAAATGCACGCAACTTAACAATATTCATTTTTTGCGCTATATTTAAGCCTACAAGCAATGCTTCATATTCTGCCTCATTGTTTGTCACATCAAAATTAAACCGCAGTGCATAAGTGTGCTCTTCGCCGTTAGAACTTACCAAAACTAAACCCGCACCTGCACCTTCCGCACAAGAAGCACCATCAGTATATAACTCCCAAGTTTCATTAACTGCTGGTTTTAGCGCGGTTCGCTCATTAATTACTTCCAACTCTCCAGACAGCTCTGCGAGATAATCTGCCATAACTTGACCTTTTTCCGCACTTCGCGGAAAGTAGGATATTTGATAGGCACCCAACTCTACTGCCCATAATGCGAGTCTACCGAAAATCTCCGGTTTTGTTAAGACTTGCCTGATTGGCAGATTGGTTAGCACATGCACTGGATGCCCCTGAAAATATCTACGTAGCCTTCGCGTTGTTAAAATGAGCGCATATACAAACTTTTCGATCAGCGCATAGTTTATTTCGCTTCCCGTAAGAGCTTTGCTAACAAAATACACTGGCTTTTGTATTTTGTTCCTTTCCGCTATCAAGACTGAGCCAAACGCTTCATTTGCTACTGAAATATATAGATAGAGAATTTCGTCATGAATTGGTGCTGTTAGTGTAGGCAAAGTTTTCAACAGGTTTTTCATCTCTTGAAACGCAGAATCTGCTTCAGCGGTCCAAACAAAATTCTTCTGCTTCAAGCAACCTTTTAAAGTTTTGAAAAATGGCAATTGTCGCTCAGCAACTTTAGACAAAAAACGCGTTAGTGCGGCCAATTTGCCTGTTAAACTTTGCACTTCCTTAACCGTCTTTGGCGCGGTCATATTTTCGATAGCCGCGATCTTTTTTGAATTAGCTTGAATACCTTGTTCCGTAACAAGATATCCTAAAAACTTTCCTTCAGTTTCGCCGAAACTGCATTTCAGCGGATTGAGCTTCATGTTTATCTCACGCAGTTTATCAAATGTTTCGCGTATATCTTCAACGATTCGCTCTTGCGTTGTACTTTTGATGACTAAATCATCGACATAGGCCTCAAGATTACGCCCTATTTGCTTATCAAACGCGGTGTCAATCAAGCGCTGATATGTCGCACCTGCATTGATTTGTCCAAAAGGCATCATTATATAACAATATATGCCTTTGCCTGTGTGAAACTGTAGTGACCCGAACTTTTCCATGTTTATATATATTAATTGAGATTGATATTTACATGATTAAATGTTTCCAACATGTTAAGCAATCAAACTTGTTAAGACTTGATTAATTGAAATATGTTTCATATAGACAATTGACCACCCAAGTTGACCGGTGATTCACGAACGTTAAAACTTGTAAAAACTATACAATGACATATATATGGTTATATATATAGTTAACATATTTTTATTATAAGTATGTATCTCATTAGGTATTTTAATAATGAGTTATATACATAAAAATGAGACTATTAATTTAAGAAACTCGAAAACGATATATATAACGATTATCGTTATAACAACGTCTTACTAGGTACATATGAATCATATTAAGATATTGATACACTTGGTTAATTATGTTAAATGATAAGTAAATATATTATTAAGTGTATTAACAATGAAATACATATGTAAAAATAAGACTACTAACTTAATGATTTCGAAACGAGACATATAAGTAACGATTATCGTTGTAACGACATTTAACTGTATATACATCATACTAAGATATATTATATATCATAATATCATGATAATATAATAATTTAACATCTCATTTTTTATAATAAACAATGGGTTAACAACATTCAACAAGATCGTTAACCTAAAGGTTTCAAAACAACATTTACATGTAACGACTAACGATGACTTAACGACTCAGTTAAAATGTATATACATGTAGTGTTTTAATATGTATTCATACACTTTTGAAAGACTTCAAGACACTTATCAAAATACTTCTACTTAACAAAAATGCTTACAATTACATCCTCGTTCAGTTTCATCAACAATTCTACTCGTATGTACCCGTATTCGTACTCGTACAATACACAGCTTTTAGATGTATGTACTATTGGTATATACACTCCAATGATCAGCTCTTACCAGCCCATGTGAGTCACCTAACACATGTGGGAACCATCATTTGGCAACTAGCATGAAATATCTCATAAAATTACAAAAAATATGAGTAATCATTCATGACTTATTTACATGAAAACAAAATTACATATCCTTTATATCTAATCCATACACCAACGACTAAAAATACCTACAAACACTTTCATTCTTCAATTTTCTTCATCTAATTGATCTCTCTCAAGTTCTATCTTCAAGTTCTAAGTGTTCTTCATATATTCTACAAGTTCTAGTTACATAAAATCAAGAATACTTTCAAGTTTGCTAGCTCACTTCCAATCTTGTAAGGTGATCATCCAACCTCAAGAAATCTTTGTTTCTTACAGTAGGTTATCATTCTAATACAAGGTAATAATCATATTCAAACTTTGGTTCAATTTCTATAACTATAACAATCTTATTTCAAGTGATGATCTTACTTGAACTTGTTTTCGTGTCATGATTCTGCTTCAAGAACTTCGAGCCATCCAAGGATCCGTTGAAGCTAGATCCATTTTTCTCTTTTCCAGTAGGTTTATCCAAGGAACTTAAGGTAGTAATGATGTTCATAACATCATTCAATTCATACATATAAAGCTATCTTATTCGAAGGTTTAAACTTGTAATCACTAGAACATAGTTTAGTTAATTCTAAACTTGTTCGCAAACAAAAGTTAATCCTTCTAACTTGACTTTTAAAATCAACTAAACACATGTTCTATATCTATATGATATGCTAACTTAATGATTTAAAACCTGGAGACACGAAAAACACCGTAAAACCGGATTTACGCCGTCGTAGTAACACCGCGGGCTGTTTTGGGTTAGTTAATTAAAAACTATGATAAACTTTGATTTAAAAGTTGTTATTCTGAGAAAATGATTTTTATCATGAACATGAAACTATATCCAAAAATTATGGTTAAACTCAAAGTGGAAGTATGTTTTCTAAAATGGTCATCTAGACGTCGTTCTTTCGACTGAAATGACTACCTTTACAAAAACAACTTGTAACTTATTTTTCTGTTTAGATTCATAAAATAGAGTTCAATATGAAACCATAGCAATTTGATTCACTCAAAACGGATTTAAAATGAAGAAGTTATGGGTAAAACAAGATTGGATAATTTTTCTCATTTTAGCTACGTGAAAATTTGTAACAAATCTATTCCAACCATAACTTAATCAACTTGTATTGTATATTATGTAATCTTGAGATACCATAGACCCGTATACAATGTTTCGACCTATCATGTCGACACTGTTGGGATTTAACAAGTTCATAAACATACTAGAAACATTTAAAGATCAAATTAAAGCGGAAGCATGAAAATTATTACCAATTAAACTTGTTAATCTTTAACCTTTAAAGTTAAATCCCAATTAGGATCAAGTTGTGAAATGATGCTTACTAATTAACAAGAAATGAAGAGAGTTTATACCTCTTCAATGGTGGATATTGTGCTGAATTTGGACAGCAGCAAGCTTGGAATATGATGATGAAAGCAAGCTCCAAAGTGATGAAACCTCAAGGAGAAATACCCCAAACTATATACCAACACCCTAGCCTTTAGTTAGGATTTTATTTGACACTAGATTTGAGCTTTAAAAGAAAAATTAGAACACCCTTTGAGTGTAAAAGGGGTCACGGCCAGCAGCAAGTTCAGAATAGGGCTGTGCAGTTTTTTTCTCACTTCAAATATCTAGTTGCACTTGAGAGACTTGTTCAAACCTTGGTCCTTGAGTTGCACATGCACATTAGGACTTGTGAAGTCTTAAAAGTAACAAAATGAGGCAAGCATGGGAGTCTTGGAGTCCCAAAATCTGCACTCCCTTTTATTTTATAACAATGTCTTTACATATATATAAATATGTTATATATATATATAAAACATGTATTTGTTATGTTACTTTCACATTTTATAAACCTTTTATAAAATATAACACAATATAATCATTTAATACTTATAAACAATTATATATAAATTATCCAAATAATTTATCTCAAGTGATATTATTTTAGAAAACCGATTTTCTAAAATCCAAGTGTCGCGTATTTATTTAACGACCCAATCGTTAAGATTAAATACATATAAAGTGTCGGTAAGCTTGTTATTGGGTATGACCCGACTTGGATCATAACACATTAGCCACATTAATTTAATATGTCTCTCGGGCATACGAAATACCTTCAATCTCCCACTTGCACGAGAAACATAAGAAATTTATGCAAGTGATGGATACCACCTAACGACCGTCCATCACCCCCAACATGTTATGACTTTGTGCCATTCAACAACATCATCCCTTTCGAGTTCCCATCTCGAACATGAATAGGTGAATCTTTCATTATTTCCTTTCATCCTAGATGTCATGTTAAATCCAAGAGACACAGAGTGATCACTCTCTTCTAGATTTAACTTTATCAGGCCTTAGACATCCGACTCTCAACGAATAAGAGGGACAAATTCCATCTTGACTACATACGTCCTAAATATGTATCTTGCATTATACCTGAGTTCTTCCTTATGAACTACCATATTTCAGAATAGCGAAGGAAAGAATCAAGGCACAATACTTGGTAAATATCTGAAACCAATATGTATCTCAGGTCAGAGGATACAATGATATTCGCCTTTACTCAAGATTACATGTGATCAACCACAAAGGCTCCATTTAGTAAATCTTGAGGGCGGGTCTTCCAATATTTGTATCCCACAAATATCTATGAACCTTGGTTGCAACCTTGCCCCACATTCATCCCGTGAATGTATACCAATCCAAGTTCATAATAGTCTAAACCTCACACTTGTTCCCACAAATGTGATCGACTACGGAATTTAGAATAATTACTTATTCATGGATAAAATATGCAAAATAGGAACATAACTCAAAATAAATTAATACCATAATTATATTAATGAGTTTGAACAATTTCGTTCCGTTACAATACTTAAAACAGATCATGACCAATCACTAGAATATCGAAGCCCTAATGCACAAACATGTCCTGCATGTTTTGATCCATGTAAGAGCTTCGTGAGAGGATCCGCTATATTAAGATCTGTGTGAACTTTGCGAATACATATCTTTCCCTTTTCAACTTCATCCCTTATGTAGTTGAATCTCCGCTCAATGTGACGGGTCTTTTGGTGAGCACGAGGTTCCTTGATTTGAGCAATCGCACCCTCGTTGTCACAAAAGATCTCAAGAGGGTCCTGAATGGAAGGGACTACTCCTAAGTCGTCGATGAATTTCTTCATCCATGCAGCTTCCTGAGCTGCCAATGATGCGGCGATGTACTCTGACTCTGTAGTGGATAAAGCAACAACATCCTGTTTTGAACTCTTCCAAGAGACTGCACCCCCATTTAGTGTGAAGACATAACCGGATTGTGATCGAGAATCATCTCGATCAGTTTGGAAACTCGCATCCACGTAACCTTTTACAGCAAGTTCCTCTTCACCAGACCCATATATCAGAAACATATCCTTAGTCCTCCTAAGGTATTTCAATATACATTTGACAGCAATCCAATGACTGTTACCTGGGTTATTCTGGTATCTACTTGTCAAGCTAAGAGCGCATGACACATCCGGTCTAGTGCATATCATCGCATACATGATTGACCCAATGGCAGACGCATATGGGACTTTCTTCATTTTCTCCTGTTCATCTTTCGTGGTGGGACACTGAGATGAACTAAGGAGCGTTCCTCTTTGAATAGGTACCAAACCTTTCTTAGAGTTCTCCATCTTGAACCTTTTCAAGATCTTTTCAATGTATGCACTTTGATTCAAACCTATCAATTTCTTGGATCTATCCCTGTAGATCCTAATCCCCAAAATGTACTGTGCTTCTTCAAGATCCTTAATGGAGAAGCAGCCTTTTAGCCAAGTTTTAACTCCTTGCATTGTCGGGACATCATTCCCAAATAATAGTATATCATCCACATATAATACAAGGAACATGATAGTGCTCCCACTAGCTTTCTTGTATACACAAGCTTCATCACCATTTTTAATGAAGCCAAATTTCTTGGCTTCCTCATTAAAACGATGATTCCACATTCTAGATGCTTGTTTCAATCCGTAGATTGACTTCTTTAACTTACATACTTTGTTAGGATGTTTTGGATCGACAAAACCTTCAGGTTGAACCATATAGGCATCTTTCTCAAGATATCCATTTAGGAAAGCGGTCTTGACATCCATTTGCCATATTTCATAATCATAATGAGCAGCAATGGCAAATAATATCCTAATAGACTTTAGCATTGCCACAGGCGAAAAGGTTTCATCATAGTCAATCCCTTGAGTTTGAGTGAAACCTTTTGCTACAAGTCTAGCTTTATATGTATTTAAGTTTCCATGCATGTCGGTTTTCATCTTGAAAATCCATTTACAATCAACTAACTTGGAGCTAGTAGGTTGTACAACTAGTTCCCAAACTTGGTTGTCATACATGGATTGCATCTCAGCGTTCATGGCTTCCTGCCATTTATCTTTATCAATCCTTGATAAAGCATCTTGGTAGTTTGTTGGTTCATCCAAATCAACCACATAGCAATCATCCATGAGACACCCATATCTCTCAGGAGGATTACTAATTCTACCAGATCTGCGAACGTCTTGTACACTTTGATCATCCATCTGATCACTCTCGACATTTTCATGTTGAGTGCTAGTGTCAGCCAATTGTGTATCATCTACTTGATCTTGAACCTCTTCAAGATCTATCTTCCTTTCACTATTTCCTTCCAATAGGAACTTAGTTTCAAGGAATTCAGCCTTTCGAGCAATAAATAAATTTTGCTCGGTTGGATCATAGAAATAGTATCCCATATCATCCTTGGGATATCCTATGAAGATACACTTCGTGGATCGAACATTCAACTTATTAGGGACGTAACGCTTAGGATAAGCTTCACATCTCCATACCTTTAAGTATGATAGAGATGGAGGTTTTCCAAACCACATCTCATGAGGAGTTCGTTCCACTTTCTTGGTTGGGGCCATATTTAAAATACGAGCCGCGGAGCATAGACAATAACCCCAGAATGATAGAGGTAACGAGCTTCTAGCCATCATAGATCGAACCATATCCATTAGGGTTCGGTTCCTCCTTTCGGACACACCATTAAGCTGTGGTGTCTCGGGTGGAGTAAGTTGCGAGATAATCCCACAACTTCTAAGATGATATTGGAAGGCATCGCTTAGGTATTCACCTCCTCTATCGGTTCGAAGTACCTTAATTGTCTTATTGAGTTGATTTTGTACTTCGTTTTGATACTCTTTGAATGCTTCAAAAGTTTCGTCTTTATGTCTTAACAAGTAGACATATCCGAAACGACTGAAGTCATCAATGAAAGTAACGAAGTATCTTTCACCGTTCCTAGCTATGGGCTTAAAGGGTCCACATACATCCGAATGTATTAATCCCAATAAGTCCTTAGCCCTTTCGTAGGTCCCTTTGAAAGGTGCTTTAGTCATTTTGCCTTGTAAACAAGATTCACATACATCAAACGAGTCTAGTTCATTTGATTTCAAAAGGCCATTCTTTTGGAGTGTATGCATTCGATTCTTGTTTATGTGACCAAGGCGACAATGCCATAAGTAGGAATCACTCAAATCCCTTTTGAGTTTCTTGGTGCTAGTATGGTATATTGAGCTACTAGATGATGTGTCATCATGAACCAATTCATAAATTCCATTTGAAGGCGAAGCCTTAAAATAAAATACATTATCTAAATAAACGTGGATATCAACATTAACAAAATTAAGATAAAAACCACATTGTTTTAAATGGGAAACTGAAATAATGTTTCGACATAAATCCGGTGCATACAAAACATTGTTCAAAATAAGTTCCAAACCACTTGGAAGCTTTAATACAAAGTCTCCTTGAGCCTTCACTTGCACTTTGGCTCCATTACCCATAAAGAGACTTGATGTTCCCGTTTGCTTGCTACTTCTTTTGAACCCCTGCAAAGAATTGCAAATGTGAGTTCCACATCCAGTGTCTAATACCCATGTATTAGAAGAAGTAATACTAAGCTCTATATATACCATATATATGTTACCTGAGGATTGCCCCGCATCCCTCTTTTCCTTCAACTCCTTAAGGTAGACCGGGCAATTGCGTTTCCAGTGACCCATTTCACCGCAACCGAAGCACGGGTCTTCCTTGGGGTTTGCTTGTCCGGCAACCTTTTGCTTCTTGTTCTTGTTTTTGGTTGGGGTAACCATCCTCCCCTTTCCCTTGCTTTGATGGGCGGGTCCTTTCCTCTTAGCCGCCTTTGGCTTAGAGGCGTTGTTACCTTTGGACCCACCATCATTGATCATTAGCACGGGTGAAGCCCTCTTACCCATGCTAGTTTCGGCCGTCCTTAACATGCCATGAAGTTCACCAATGGTCTTATCCATCCCATTCATATTGTAATTAATTACAAATTGGTCAAACCTCTTTGACAGGGAGTTTAGGATAAGATCAGTGGCTAGCTCATTAGATATGTTGAGATTAAGACGGTTTGCGCGATTAATAAGGCTTTTCATTTTGAGGACATAAGAGGATACGGATTGGGTGTCATCCATACGACATGCATGTAACGCTCGAACCGTTTCGAAGCGCTCGACACGTGCTTGTTGAAGGAACATCTCCTTCAATTGCG
Source organism: Rutidosis leptorrhynchoides (assembly GCF_046630445.1). Classification (NCBI taxonomy): domain Eukaryota; kingdom Viridiplantae; phylum Streptophyta; class Magnoliopsida; order Asterales; family Asteraceae; genus Rutidosis; species Rutidosis leptorrhynchoides. The sequence goes on along the minus strand of NC_092333.1, from coordinate 317,054,622 downwards.
TAATCATGTCATATGCACTATGATGTTCGAAATCCTTTTGGAGTTCAGGTATCATATGAAGGATTTTCTTATGCCCGAGAGACATAATAAATTAATGTGGCTTACATGTTATGATCCAAGTCGGGTCATACCCAATAACAAGCTTATCAATACTTTTAGTATTTATTTTATTAAATGGAACTTTAATAAATAAATACTTGGCACCTATACTTTAGAAATTGGTTTTCTAAAGTTAAAATGCAAGATATAATTATTTGGATGATTATAAGTACAAGTTTAATCATTAAACTTATATGTGTGTGTTATAATTTTATAAAGTGGCTTATAAAATTATGTATATATATATATATAATATACATGTACAAATCATATTTATTTATCTTTATAAATGGTTTGTAAAGATAAAAATGTGTACATGTTTTAACATATATATATATTTGCAAGTATCATGAGATTTTATTTAACAAGTTTAAAAAAAAAATAAAAGATATAAAATGGGGGAGGCATGGGGGCGGTTTTGTGGTCTCCTAGGCACCTCCCCATTTTGTTTTAATAACTAGCAATTACTTCTATACTTGCATGCTTGAATTCTCCAAGACACACACTTACTCTTGCATTTTCAAATTAGCAAAAAGCTCTCCTTTTCTTCCCCATTTTGGCCGAAAGTTTTGAGCAAGGAAGAGGGTTCTTCCATTGATTTTGCTTGTGTTTTAGGTGTCTTGCAAATCCTAACCAAAGGTGGTGTTGATTACATAGCTTGTGGGTATCATTCTCTTGAGGTTTCAAGTTAGAGACTAGCCTTTCTTCATCATCATCTTCATTTTGTTCTACACCTCCATTTGGAGAAGGTATAAACTCCTACTAGCTTATACTTACATTTTAGCATATATTTCAAGACTAGATCTTTAATGGATTTCATGCTTTAAAAGGTTAAACTTTACATGCATGAACTTGAAATTGCTTCCGCTTTATATATACATATACACACGAATTTATATGTAACAAAATGGGTTTTGTAACTTTGTTTATGTATTGAAATCCATCAATGGTATCTAGAGCCAAAGTCTTGTTAATATGCTTCTTGTTTTTGGCTAGAAAACTCATTTGTTTTACAATCTACTAACATGCATGAATGTAGAATGTAAAAATCTTGAGTTTTGGTGGGGTTTATGGTCTTGGCCGAATTATTGGACCCAAAAGTGGGTTTTGGGACTTCAAGTTTGGCCAAGTTTGTTGTTATGTTATTGTTCACAATCAAGCCTAGACCATATGTTTGAATGTTTGGTTGAATTGGTTGTAATATTCATTCATATGATTTGTAATAATTTTGTTATTTTGGTTTGTAATAAGTTGTATGTAATCTTGTAATATTCATGTAATTTGTTCTATTTGGTTTGTAAAATAGAATAGGTTGTTATTTCATTTTCTAGAAAGATTGTATTAGGATATAATTTTGTAAAGAGAAAATGAAGATCATGAAGAAAGTTACAAGATGTAGCATTTGAGGATTACAAGATTAAGTGGGAGATTTTGGTAAAAATCTCTTATTTTGGTTTAACCCCTTAGGTGACATTTGTTTATTGGCTAAACAAATGTCTACCAAAATGGCTCTTGATTGTGAACACTTTGTTATGCATGTTTGTGAATGTTTGTATGTTTGGTTGCTACAAGATCATCACTAGATAACACTTGCATAATACATTATAAAATGGTTATAATAAAACATAACAAAATGACACTAATAATTGGTTATTAGACTTAGATAAAATGGTTTATTTAAAAGCAATGGAATGGTTAAAACTAGTAATTGGTTACTAAAAGGTACATGAAAATGGGTTTTTCATAAACATACTACACACCAAATGCATGTTGGTGTATAGCTCTTTGTTTTCTAAACTAGAATGTAGAAAACCTAAAATCCCTTTAATAAAACAAGGTAAACAAGTTTAACGCCATCCTTTTGTGGAAACACTTAGACATATTAGGAATCTCTTGATGGGATAAAGGTCACCTAACCGTCATGAGTGAACTAATATGAATAAGGTACACTTCACATACATGTGGGATAAAGGTCACCTAACCACTTGTATGTTAAGTCTACATGTCTACACAAGTAGGACAACTTGATTTGGGAATCATGAACTTAGGGTCACCGAAGCATGAGGAACAAATAGGCGTTGATGGGATTAATATGCCATGCAAAAGGATTGCATGATCCCATAAATTAGAAGTTGCAAAAGGATTGCAATTGTCATTATGACTACCTAGCAAAATCAAATAACGGGATAAAGGTCACCTAACCGAAATTTGATTTACCGTTGGATTCTAATATTTAATAAAACAAATTAAAAGGGTATTGTTTATTAAATTTGAAATCAATACTTAAATGAACTTTGTTGAATTTTGTAGATGGCCGCTAATAACAACAACAACATGAACAACGCACCACTTAACTTTAACAACCTATCGTTACGGTCTCTCCTCGAGAAAGACAAACTCAACCATACAAATTTTATGGATTGGTTCCGCAATCTTCGGATTGTCCTCAAACAAGAGGATAAAATGTATGTGCTTGAGGACCCCATTCCCGATCAACCGGATGAGAATGATGTGGAGGCAATGGCCGCTTACGATAAGTATTGCCACGACTCCCTTCAAGTCTCATGCTTAATGCTTGGGACTATGATACCCGAACTCCAAAAGGATTTCGAGCATCATAGCGCATACGACATGATAACACAGTTGAAGGAGATGTTTCTCCAACAAGCACGTGTTGAGCGTTTCGAAACGGTTCGGGCACTTCATGCTTGTCGTATGGACGATACCCAATCGGTTTCATCTTATGTACTTAAGATGAAAAGCCTTATCGATCGTGCTAACCGTCTTAACCTTAACATATCTAATGAGTTAGCCACCGATCTTATCCTTAACTCCCTATCAAAGAGGTTTGATCAATTTGTAATTAATTACAACATGAATGGGATGGATAAGAGTATAGGTGAGCTTCATGGTATGCTTAGGACGGCGGAAACTAGCATGGGTAAAAGGACTTTACCCGTGTTAGCAATCGATCAAGGTGGGTCTAAAGGTAACACCTCTAAGCCAAAGGTGGCTAAGAGAAAAGGACCCGCCCATCAAGGCAAAGGGAAGGGGAAGATGGTTACCCCAACCATCAACAAGGCAAAGAAGCAAAAGGTAGCCGAGAAGGCAAACCCCAAGGAAGACCCATGTTTCGGTTGCGGTGAGATGGGTCATTGGAAACGAAACTGTCCGGTCTATCTTAAAGAGTTGAAGGACAAGAGGGATGCAGGGCAAACCTCAGGTAATATATACATGGTATATGTAGAGCTTAGTATTACTTCTTCTAATACATGGGTATTAGACACGGGATGTGGAACTCATATTTGCAATACTTTGCAGGGGTTCAAAAGAAGTGATCATAAAGCGGGAACATCAAGTCTCTATATGGGCAATGGTGCAAAGGTGCATGTTAAAGCTCAAGGAGAATTTGTTTTGAAGCTTCCAAGTGGATTGGAGCTTATTTTAGAAAATGTTTTGTATGCACCGGATTTATGTCGAAACATTATTTCTATTTCTCGCTTAAGACAATGTGGTTTCAATGTTAATTTTATTGATGATGATATCCATTTTTCTAAAGATAATGTATTCTATTTCAAGGCTTCGCCTTCAAATGGAATTTATGAATTGGTTCATGATGACGCATCATCGAGCTCTATATACCATACTAGCACCAAGAAACTCAGAAGGGATTTGAGTGATTCCTATTTATGGCATTGTCGCCTTGGTCATATAAACAAGAACCGAATGCATACACTTCAAAAGAATGGACTTTTGAAATCAAATGAAATGGATTCGTTTGATGTATGTGAATCTTGTTTACAAGGCAAGATGACTAAAGCACCTTTCAAAGGGACTTATGAAAGGGCTAAAGATTTATTGGGATTAATACATTCGGATGTATGTGGACCCTTTAAACCCATGACTAGGAATGGTGAAAGATACTTTGTTACTTTCATTGATGACTTTAGTCGTTTCGGATATGTCTACTTACTAAGACACAAGGACGAAACGTTTGAAGCATTCAAAGAATATCAAAACGAAGTACAAAATCAACTCAATAGGACAATCAAGGTACTTCGTACCGATAGAGGAGGTGAATACCTAAGCGATGCCTTCCAAGATCATCTTAGGAGTTGTGGGATCATCTCACAACTTACTCCACCCGGAACACCCCAACTTAATGGAGTTTCCGAAAGGAGGAACCGAACCCTAATGGATATGGTTCGATCTATGATGGCTAGAAGCTCGTTACCTCTATCATTTTGGGGTTATTGTCTAAGCTCCGCGGCTCGTATTTTAAATATGGCCCCAACCAAGAAAGTGGAACGAACTCCTCATGAGATGTGGTTTGGAAAACCTCCTTCTCTTTCATACTTGAAAGTATGGGGATGTGAAGCTTATCCTAAGCGTTATGTAGCAAATAAGCTACATGCTCGATCCACAAAGTGTATCTTCATAGGATATCCCAAAGATGACATGGGATATTACTTCTATGATCCATCCGAGCAAACGGTATTTGTTGCTCGGAAAGCGGAATTCCTTGAAACCAAGTTCCTTATGGAAGGTGATGGTGAAAGGAAAATAGATCTTGTAGAGGTACAAGATCAAGCCAATGATACACAATTGGTTGACACTAGCACTCAACATGAGGATGTTGAAAATGATCAAGTGGATGATCAAGGTACACAAGACGTTCGAAGATCTAGTAGGATTAGTAATCCTCCTGAGAGATATGGTTTTCTCGTGGATGGTTGCTATACGGTTGATTTGGATGAACCGGTAAACTACGAAGATGCTTTATCAAGGATTGATAAAGATAAATGGCAAGAAGCCATGAACGCCGAGATGCAATCCATGTATGATAACCAAGTTTGGGAACTTGTTGAGCAACCTCCTAGCTCTAAGCTAGTTGATTGCAAGTGGCTTTTCAAGAAGAAAACCGACATACATGGAAACTTGGATACATACAAAGCTAGACTTGTAGCAAAAGGTTTCACTCAAACTCAAGGGGTTGACTATGATGAAACCTTCTCGCCTGTGGCAATACTAAAGTCTATTAGGATATTGTTTGCCATCGCTGCTCATTATGATTACGAAATTTGGCAAATGGATGTCAAAACCGCTTTCCTAAATGGATATCTTGAGGAAGATGTCTATATGGTACAGCCCGAAGGTTTTGTCGATCCGAAAAATCCTAAAAAGGTATGCAAGTTAAAGAAATCAATCTACGGATTGAAGCAAGCATCGAGAATGTGGAATCATCGTTTTAATGAAGAGGCAAAGAAATTTGGCTTCATTAAAAATGGTGATGAAGCTTGTGTATACAAGAAGGCTAGTGGGAGCTCCATGATGTTCCTTGTGCTATATGTGGATGATATATTATTATTTGGGAATGATATAACCACAATGCAAGAGGTCAAAACTTGGTTAAAAGGTTGCTTCTCCATTAAGGATCTTGGAGAAGCACAATACATATTGGGGATTGGAATCTATAGAAATAGATCCAAGAGATTGATAGGTTTAAGTCAAAGTACATACATTGATAAAGTCTTGAAAAGGTTCAAGATGGAAAACTCTAAGAAAGGTTTGGTACCTATTCAAAAGGGAACTGTTCTCAGTTCATCTCAGTGTCCTACCACGAAAGATGAACAAGAGAAAATGAAGAAAGTCCCATACGCATCTGCTATTGGGTCTATCATGTATGCAATGATATGTACTAGACCGGATGTGTCATGCGCTCTTAGCTTGACAAGTAGATACCAGAATAACCCAGGAAATAGTCATTGGACTGCGGTTAAATGTATATTGAAATACCTTAGAAGGACTAAGGATATGTTTCTAATATATGGGTCTGGTGAGGAGGAACTCGTTGTAAAAGGTTACGTGGACGCGAGTTTCCAAACTGATCGAGATGACTCCCGATCACAATCCGGTTATGTATTCATGTTAAATGGTGGTGCGGTCTCTTGGAAGAGTGCGAAACAGGAAGTTGTTGCGTTATCCACTACAGAGTCGGAGTACATTGCCGCCTCATTGGCAGCTCAGGAGGCTGCATGGATGAAGAAATTCATCGACGACTTAGGAGTGGTCCCTTCCATTCAGGACCCTCTTGAGATCTTTTGTGACAACGAGGGTGCGATTGCTCAAATCAAGGAACCTCGTGCTCATCAAAAGACTCGTCACATTGAGCGGAGATTCAACTACATTAGGGATGAGGTTGAAAAAGGAAAGATATGTATTCACAAAGTTCACACAGATCAAAATGTTGCGGATCCACTCACGAAGCTCTTACATGGGCCAAAACATGAGGGACATGTTTGTGCATTAGGGCTTCGATATTCTAGTGATTGGAATTGATCTACTTTATGTATTGTAACGGAACGAATTAATTCAAACTCATTAATATAATTATGGTATTAATTCAATTATGAGTCATGTTCCAATTTAGCATATTTTATCCATGAATAAATTATTATTCTAAATTCCGTAGTTGATCACATTTGTGGGAACAAGTGTGAGGTCTAGACTATTATGAACTTGGATTGGTTAACATTCAAATGATGAATGTGGGGCAAGGTTGCAACCAAGGTTCATAGATATTTGTGGGATACAAATATTGGAAGACCCGCTCTCAAGATTACTATATGGAACCTTTGTGGTTGATCACATGTAATCTTGAGTAAAGGAGAATATCATTATATCCTCTGACCTGAGACACATATTGGGTTCAGATATTCACCGAATATTGTACCTTGATTCTTTCCTTCGCTATTCTGAAACATGGTAGTACTTAAGGGAGGCTTCAGGCATGGTATGAAGTGTAATGTCTAGGACGTATGTAGTCAAGATGGAATTTGTCCCTCTTATTCGTTGAGAGTCAGATGTCTAAGGCCTGACAAAGTTAAATCTATAAGAGAGTGATCATTCTATGTCTCTTGGATTTAACATGACATCTAGGACAAAAGGATATATTGAAAAATTCACCTAAATCATATTCGAGATGGGAACTCGAAAGGGATGATGTTATTGAATGGCACCAAGTCATAACATGTTGGGGGTGATGGACGGTCGTTAGGTGGTATCTATCACTTACATTAATTCCTTATGTTTCTCGTGCAAGTGGGAGATTGAAGGATTTTCTTATGCCCGAGAGACATAATAAATTAATGTGGCTTACATGTTATGATCCAAGTCGGGTCATACCCAATAACAAGCTTATCAATACTTTTAGTATTTATTTTATTAAATGGAACTTTAATAAATAAATACTTGGCACCTATACTTTAGAAATTGGTTTTCTAAAGTTAAAATGCAAGATATAATTATTTGGATGATTATAAGTACAAGTTTAATCATTAAACTTATATGTGTGTGTTATAATTTTATAAAGTGGCTTATAAAATTATGTATATATATATATATAATATACATGTACAAATCATATTTATTTATCTTTATAAATGGTTTGTAAAGATAAAAATGTGTACATGTTTTAACATATATATATATTTGCAAGTATCATGAGATTTTATTTAACAAGTTTAAAAAAAAATAAAAGATATAAAATGGGGGAGGCATGGGGGCGGTTTTGTGGTCTCCTAGGCACCTCCCCATTTTGTTTTAATAACTAGCAATTACTTCTATACTTGCATGCTTGAATTCTCCAAGACACACACTTACTCTTGCATTTTCAAATTAGCAAAAAGCTCTCCTTTTCTTCCCCATTTTGGCCGAAAGTTTTGAGCAAGGAAGAGGGTTCTTCCATTGATTTTGCTTGTGTTTTAGGTGTCTTGCAAATCCTAACCAAAGGTGGTGTTGATTACATAGCTTGTGGGTATCATTCTCTTGAGGTTTCAAGTTAGAGACTAGCCTTTCTTCATCATCATCTTCATTTTGTTCTACACCTCCATTTGGAGAAGGTATAAACTCCTACTAGCTTATACTTACATTTTAGCATATATTTCAAGACTAGATCTTTAATGGATTTCATGCTTTAAAAGGTTAAACTTTACATGCATGAACTTGAAATTGCTTCCGCTTTATATATACATATACACACGAATTTATATGTAACAAAATGGGTTTTGTAACTTTGTTTATGTATTGAAATCCATCATCATAGTCCCAAGCATTAGGCAAGCGACTTGCACCGAATCGGCGCAATACTTATCCCAATAAGCCATGCCTTCCGTATCATCCTCGTCGGGTTGATCGGGAATGGGGTCTTCCAACACATACGCCTTATCCTCAAGTTTGAGGACAATTCTAAGATTACGGAACCAATCCATAAAGTTCGTATGGTTGAGTTTGTCTTTCTCGAGGAGAGACCTTAATGATAGGTTGTTTAGGTTAAGTGGTGCATTTTGAATGTTGTTGTTGTTATTGGCGGCCATCTACAAAATTAACAAAGTTCGTTTAAGTATCTATTTTAATTTAACATTCAATACCCTTTAAATTCAATTGAATTATTAAATTCTAGAATCCAACGGTAAACCAAATTTCAGTTAGGTGACCTTTATCCCGCAATTTGATTTAGCTAGGTAGTCAATAAATGACAATTGCAATCCATTTGCAACTTCTAGAGTATGGGATCATGCAATCCTTTTGCATGGCATATTTATCCCATCAACGCCTATTTGTTCCTCATGCTTCGGTGACCCTAAGTTCATGATTCCCAAATCAAGTCGTCCTACTTGTATAGACTTGTAAATTTAACATACAAGTGGTTAGGTGACCTTTATCCCACAAGCATGCGAAATTTACCTTAATCATATTAGTTTGCTCATAACGGTTAGGTGACCTTTATCCCATCATGAGTTCCCTAATACTTTTAAGTGTCACACAATAGGATGGCGTTAAACTTGTTTACCTTGTTTGTAAAAGGGATTTAAGTTTTCATTAATTCTAGTTTGAGAAAACTTTTATGCCATACACCAACATGCATTTAGTGTATGGTACTTATGAAAAACCAATTTCATGTCTTGTAATTGAGCCAATTACTTGATATAAACCAATTTATATATGTTATCCTTTTCTTGTTCCTAATAACCATTTATTAAGGTCTTTAGTTGCCTTTTCAACTTAACCATTTAAATTGCCGTTTTGTATGTCGTTAATACGTCTAATTTAACCAATTAAATTGTCGTTTTGTTTGTTGTTAACTTGTGTGGTTAATTTGTTGCAATCAAACATACAATCCATAAACATACAAACAACTACACATGCAAAATAAGTATGTTCACAATCTGGCCATTTTGGTGGACATTTGTTTAGCCGAAAACAAATGTCACCGGGTAAGGGTTAATCATACAAAGTAGGAGATTTCAAATCTCCCACTTAATCTTGCATCCATATGCACCTTGTGTTCTTCAAGTCTTCATCATCTTGTATCTTCATTTTTACAAAATATGTATCCTAATACATTTTATCTAGAAAATGAAATTACAACCTATTCTATTTTACATACCAAATATAAAATGAATTACATAACCAAATGAATGAATTATTACAAACCAATTGAACAATTATTACATGCCATTGAATAATTATTATTACAAACCAAATGAATATAACAAATCTACCAAATATAGCATGCAATCAACACAAGGTCAAGGCATAGATTGTGAACTTCAACATGCAACCAAATATGAACCAAATGGAAGAGCCCAAACCCACTTTTGGACCCTAACCAATTCGGCACTCAACACAAACCCACCCAAATCCAACAATTTTTGCATTCTTCTTTCATGCATGTACTTAGAATGCAAAGTTGATGGGTTTTAAAACAACAATTCGAAGCATATTCTTCGGCTCTAGATACCAATGTTGGGATTTAACAAGTTCATAAACATACTAGAAACATTTAAAGATCAAATTAAAGCGGAAGCATGAAAATTATTACCAATTAAACTTGTTAATCTTTAACCTTTAAAGTTAAATCCCAATTAGGATCAAGTTGTGAAATGATGCTTACTAATTAACAAGAAATGAAGAGAGTTTATACCTCTTCAATGGTGGATATTGTGCTGAATTTGGACAGCAGCAAGCTTGGAATATGATGATGAAAGCAAGCTCCAAAGTGATGAAACCTCAAGGAGAAATACCCCAAACTATATACCAACACCCTAGCCTTTAGTTAGGATTTTATTTGACACTAGATTTGAGCTTTAAAAGAAAAATTAGAACACCCTTTGAGTGTAAAAGGGGTCACGGCCAGCAGCAAGTTCAGAATAGGGCTGTGCAGTTTTTTTCTCACTTCAAATATCTAGTTGCACTTGAGAGACTTGTTCAAACCTTGGTCCTTGAGTTGCACATGCACATTAGGACTTGTGAAGTCTTAAAAGTAACAAAATGAGGCAAGCATGGGAGTCTTGGAGTCCCAAAATCTGCACTCCCTTTTATTTTATAACAATGTCTTTACATATATATAAATATGTTATATATATATAAAACATGTATTTGTTATGTTACTTTCACATTTTATAAACCTTTTATAAAATATAACACAATATAATCATTTAATACTTATAAACAATTATATATAAATTATCCAAATAATTTATCTCAAGTGATATTATTTTAGAAAACCGATTTTCTAAAATCCAAGTGTCGCGTATTTATTTAACGACCCAATCGTTAAGATTAAGTACATATAAAGTGTCGGTAAGCTTGTTATTGGGTATGACCCGACTTGGATCATAACACATTAGCCACATTAATTTAATATGTCTCTCGGGCATACGAAATACCTTCAAACACATCTATATATATTTCGGAACAACCATAGACACTCTATATGTGAATGTTGGAGTTAGCTATACAGGGTTGAGGTTGATTCCAAAATATATATAGTTTGAGTTGTGATCAATACAGAGATACGTATACACTGGGTCGTGGATTGATTCAAGATAATATTTATCGATTTATTTCTGTACATCTAACTGTGGACAACTAGTTGTAGGTTACTAACGAGGACAGCTGACTTAATAAACTTAAAACATCAAAATATATTAAAAGTGTTGTAAATATATTTTGAACATACTTTGATATATATATATGTATATATTGTTATAGGTTCGTGAATCAACCAGTGGCCAAGTCTTACTTCCCGACGAAGTAAAAATCTGTGAAAGTGAGTTATAGTCCCACTTTTAAAATCTAATATTTTTGGGATGAGAATACATGCAGGTTTTATAAATGATTTACAAAATAGACACAAGTACGTGAAACTACGTTCTATGGTTGAATTATTGAAATCGAATATGCCCCTTTTTTATTAAGTCTGGTAATCTAAGAATTAGGGAACAGACACCCTAATTGACGCGAATCCTAAAGATAGATCTATTGGGCCTAACAAACCCCATCCAAAGTACCGGATGCTTTAGTACTTCGAAATTTATATCATATCCGAAGGGTGTCCCGGAATGATGGGGATATTCTTATATATGCATCTTGTTAATGTCGGTTACCAGGTGTTCACCATATGAATGATTTTTATCTCTATGTATGGGGTGTGTATTGAAATATGAAATCTTGTGGTCTATTATTATGATTTGATATATATAGGTTAAACCTATAACTCACCAACATTTTTGTTGACGTTTTAAGCATGTTTATTCTCAGGTGGTTATTAAGAGCTTCCGCTGTCGCATACTTAAATAAGGACGAGATTTGGAGTCCATGCTTGTATGATATTGTGTAAAAACTGCATTCAAGAAACTTATTTTGTTGTAACATATTTGTATTGTAAACCATTATGTAATGTGTGACAACCCGGAAATTTCCAACCAAATTTAAACTTTAATCTTTATATGTTTCCGACACAATAAGCAATATTTGTTAAGTTAAATTTCAAGAATTTTAAACTATGTTCATACATTCATTCAACTTCGACCAAGTTCCAACGATTCACGAACCATTAAACGAATATGATTATATATGTATATGTGTATATATATTATAACTTGAAACGTAAACGAAATATTATATTAAATACTTTATATGATTGTATCTGTTTCAAAATGTTTATCAATGGAATTAGAAGATAAGATCAACTGATTGAATTATCAGATATATTAAATTATGATTACAAGTCTCTGTTGAAAGGCCCACGTTGATTTGAGAAATCTTTCCATTTTAACAATATTCGGAAAATGGTAAAGTAATTTATAAATAAGAACAAATTGTCAATCATTGAGAACTAGACAAAGGATAGTGGAAGATTGAATCTCATAAAGACTCGATTGATCTATTTAGTTTCAAACGTACAAAAACGTTTTCAGTTTAAAAAGAACTTTATTATTAAAACGTATATAACTTTTATAAATATCTAGAACCACTTTTGACAACTCATTACTTAACTAGTATGATAAAGATAACGATATTTATATTTTATTTTATTAAATATATATAACGATTTAAATTAATATTATATATATTTATACGCGTATAATACGTACATAGTTTTATACTTTTACTATACTTAAACTTTACCTTTACTTTATTTTTACTTTACTTTAACTTTAATAATTCACTTTAATAATTCATACTTTAATAATTTATACTTTAATAATTCACTTTAATAATTCATACTTTAATAATTCACTTTAATAATTCATACTTTAATAATTCACTTTAATAATTCATACTTTAATAATTCATTTTAATAATTCAAAAATCTATTATAAATAGAATTCAATAGGTTTCATTATTTCATAGAAACTTGAAAATATTTTTCTCTAAACTCTCTCAATCGATTTACATATATATATTTACTCCGTATTATTTCAAGATATTATTAGTATACATAAAATATTACGACGGAGTGTTGTCCGAGTGATTTCGAAATTGTTTTTCGAGTAGGATAGGATTAAGGAAATTATGGGTTATAGCTATAGAGGTGATTGAGTATGGTTCATGGGTATGCTCGTGAGGTCAATATAGTGTTTATCATTTCCGTTGCGTCTACGTACCTTTCCTGCAATATTGAATCTCAATATTGATACGTGAGTACTCATAATTTAACTTTTACATACTAATAGTGTATCCTTGACTAGTGCTCGAGTATTTAGGATTATGCATGCTTGTACTTTTGATATTGCCCTTAGACAGGTTAGGTTGAATCTTGAATTAGTTACACTTGCGGTTGAGATAAGGTATAAGATATGCATGTCCTTGGAAAGCTAGCGAAAAATTAAGAACTTTTCCTTTAGATATCGAATGGTTTCGATGAACGGATTAGAAGTTATAATCAATTGAATTTTCGATATTTTTATTAAAAATGATTATTATTATCGTCGTTCTAGTTTTATCTTATTATTATCATTATTATTATCTTTATCAATAAAAGGGATTTATCATTAAAAATTGTTTTCTTTATTACTATCGTTATTATCGTTAAAGTTATAATTAGTATTATTATTATTATTATCCCATTATCATTATCATTATTATTATTATTAGTATTATTATTATTATTATTATTATTATTATTATTATTATTATTATTATTATTATCATTATTAATATATATATATATATATCATTATTTAAAAATGGTTATTGTTATTGTTATTATTATTATTACTATATTATCATTAAGATAATTATTAGTATTATCGTTAATAATATTATAGTAACTATCATTATTAATATTAGTGCAATTAAAACAAATAATTATAACACCTAAATATTTTGATTACTATTATTATCATTATTATGAACACGATATAAAAGACGATTAAAAGCTATTAAACGAAACGATTAGGAAATAATGAGTAAGAGTATCATGATGAAATTAAAATATTATAAGATATTAATTTAGATAAAATTATCGTTCTTATTATTTTTATCATTACTGTTATTATTAAAAGTATCGTTAGTATTAAAACTATCATTTTAACAAAAATTATCATTTTAATAGAAATGTCATTGTTACTATAAAATATCATTATTATTATTATTTTAAATAGAATTATTATTTTAAAGATAATATTAAAAATTATCGTAAATATTAAAGTTATCATAATTAGAATTATCGTTTTATCATAATGTCATCTTAGTAATTATAAATATTGATATTTTTATAATAATAATTATTATTACAAAATAATACAACTTTTACTTACTATCATTATAGATATTATTTTATCAAATAAATATGTGATACAAACATATTTTACTACGTGTAATAACTTACTTTAATAATACCTATCATATTATCTTTATGATATTAAATGAACCCTATAAATTTTATTACTTAATATATATAAAAGTATATTTGATTATATAAATTTAATATAAAATTTTATTTATTAATAAATAAATTATATTATTTACTCTAATAAATCTTTTTAAAATATTTAAAAATATAAAACGACGATATTTAAACTATATATTAATCATGTATAGATTTTTAGAAATTATTTTGAGTCAAATTTACTTTTGTTGACTTTTGCATATTAGTCTCGAGCATTAGGATTGTGGTACACTATGACTTGACCTAATTTGTTAGACAAATATTGACCAACATATAAATATATATAATTAATTTAGGTTCGTGAATCCGAGGCCAACCTTGCACTTGTTCAATGACGTTATATGTATTTTTACTACGAAATACAGTATGGTGAGTTTCATTTGCCTTTTTACCTTTTATATTTTTGGGCTGGGAATACATGCGCAACTTTTATAAATGTTTTACGAAATAGACACAAGTACGTGAAACTACATTCTATGGTTGAATTATCGAAATCGAATATGCCCCTTTTTATTAAGTCTGGTAATCTAAGAATTAGGGAACAGACACCCTAATTGACGCGAATCCTAAAGATAGATCTATTGGGCCTAACAAACCCCATCCAAAGTACCGGATGCTTTAGTACTTCGAAATTTATATCATGTCCGAAGGAGGATCCCGGAATGATAGGGGATATTCTTATATGTATCTAGTTAATGTCGGTTACCAGGTGTTCACCATATGAATGATTATTTTTGTCTCTATGCATGGGACGTATATTTATGAGAACTGAAAATGAAATTCTTGTGGTCTATTAAAATGATGGAAATAAATGATTATGATAAACTAATGAACTCACCAACCTTTTGGTTGACACTTTAAAGCATGTTTATTCTCAGGTGTTAAAGAAATCTTCCGCTGTGCATTTGCTCATTTTAAAGATATTACTTGAAGTCTTTCATAGCATATTTTGAAGAACGTTGCATTCGAGTCATTGAGTTCATCAAAAATTATTATTAAATCAATTTATAGTTGGATAGTGGATATTATGAAATGGTATGCATGCCTGTCAATTTTCGATGTAAAGAAAGTTTGTCTTTTAAAAACGAATGCAATGTTTGTAAAATGTATCATATAGAGGTCAAATACCTCGCAATGTAATCAACTATTGTGAATCGTTTATAATGTATATGAACGGGTCCTTTCATAATGGTCGTGTGTAAATAGGATATTTTAGATTATCATTATTTGATAATCTACGTAAAGCTTTTTAAACCTTTATTGATGAAATAAAGGTTATGGTTTGTTTTAAAATGAATGCAGTCTTTGAAAAACGTCTCATATAGAGGTCAAAACCTCGCAACGAAATCAATTAATATGGAACGATTTTAATCAATAAGAACGGGACATTTCAGTTGGTATCAGAGCGTTGGTCTTAGAGAACCAGAATTTTGCATTAGTGTGTCTTATCGAGTTTGTTAGGATGCATTAGTGAGTCTGGACTTCGACCGTGTTTACTTGAAAAATGATTGCTTAACAAATTTTGTTGGAAACTATATATTTTTAACATATGAATATTATGTGATATATTAATCTCTTAACGCGTTGATATTATGTGATAGATGTCTACCTCTAGAACAAGTCCCATTGACTTACCTAATAATAATGAAGAGTCAAATGTAAATTGGAATGATTCGTGGACTGATTCACAAGTTCCCGAAGAGGAACCGGAAGAAGAGTCGGAACCTGAAGAAGAATCGGAACCGGAAGAAGAATCGGAACCGGATGAAGAAGTAGAACCGGTGGGGGAAATAATAAAACGGTTAAGTAAAAGAAAATCCTCAACCAACCGACCAAGGTTAATTATGGTCAATGGTGTTTCCGCCAAGGAAGCAAAATATTGGGAGGATTACAAATTCTCCGATGAATCGGATTCTGACGAGAATTCCGATGATGTTATAGAAATTACCCCAACTGAATTTAAAAAGGTAAAAGAAAATAATAAGGGAAAGGGCATAAAAATAGAGAAATCTAATTCCAACCCCGATGAACTTTATATGTATCGTCAACCCCCGAAGTCCTTAAGTTGTAACAATGACCCGGGAACCTCTAAACCACCAGGTTTTTCTAAACCGTTGTGGAAAACGACAGTTAGTATTAGGGGAATATCATATATCCCTAGAAACTTGGCAAAACGAACCAAAACCGAAGAAGAAGAAACGAGCGAGTCAGAATAAGATAGTTGTATTCATGTGGTGTAATATATGTAATATAGTGTGCTTATGCTTTATGATATATGTAAAAATTGCTTGTATTAATAAGTATTTTATTATGAATCTAACTCTTGTCTATTTTACAGTTTAAAAACACAAAATGGATAGACAACCCAATATTTTAAGAGACCTACCCGGAGACATGATTGATGAAATCTTGTCTAGAGTAGGTCAGAATTCCTCGGCACAACTATTTAAGGCGAGATCAGTTTGTAAGACATTCGAAGAACGTTCCAAGAATGTCTTGGTTTATAAGAGACTTTCGTTTGAAAGATGGGGGATATCACATTGGGAAACCCATAAGTTACGATGTGTTTACTTTGACGCATATATTGCGGGGAACCCAAATGCTATTTTACGCAACGGGTTAAGAAATTATTTTGACTCAATATATCCGAATATTGGACTTCGTGATTTAGAAAAAGCGGCTAACATGCAACATAAAGAAGCATGTTATGCTTACGGATTAGTAATGTTCGCTTCTCACCAAAGTGAGAACAAGAACATCGGGCTACAACTATTAAACAAAACGTTTCCACAAGTGACGGAGTCGGTAATTGGGGTAAGAAATGAGGTTTTTAGATTGTTACGGGACTGTTGGACATTACGTAACCCTCGTCCTTTTGACGACGTTACAACACGTTGTCTTATCAACGGCCATAACGGTTATGTTCCACAAGACCAAGGATGGGAAGTAATCCTAGTAAAACCAGAATGCATGACTTGTTTCTGGACGTATGAATTACATGTCTTTATTGCCTTTGCTGAACGACTTGTGTACTAGCTAGAATTATCTTCATAACTATCTTGTATCAAAGTTATTGTGTGCTATATTTCATGCTTTATGTAAAATAAGCGGTATTGTAAGTTTGTAAAATATTGTATAAAAGTTTGAACGCGAAATATTATTATAATCAGTTTTTCATATAGAATTGTAGTAGTTGAATTGTATATTAGCTACTAAGTATGAACTTAACGGGTAGGTACTAGCCGAATTTAAACTTATAAAACGCTAATATGAAGAAAAAGCTTTTATAAATGAGTTCATATTATGCTACGAAATACTATTAACTACTCTTAATATTCTGTATGATTAACTTGTTCCATTTGACTATTTTGAAGGAAATGGCACCGACTACTCGACACACCGTGAATATGAATGAAGAGGAATTCCGTACTTTTCTAGCTTCAAACATAGCCACAGTACAGGCTGCGCTACATACCAACAATAACCTTGGATCTAGCAGTACAGGAAATCGTGTAGGATGCACCTACAAAGAATTCACTGCCTGCAAACCTTTGGAATTTGATGGAACCGAAGGACCGATCGGATTGAAACGGTGGACCGAGAAGGTCGAATCGGTGTTTGCCATAAGTAAGTGTACTGAAGAGGACAAAGTGAAGTACGCTACGCATACCTTCACAGGTTCTGTGTTAACATGGTGGAATACCTATCTAGAGCAAGTGGGACAAGACGATGCGTACGCACTACCGTGGTCAGCATTCAAGCACTTGATGAACGAGAAGTACCGTCCCAGAACCGAGGTCAATAAGCTCAAGACAGAACTTAGAGGGTTACGAACCCAAGGATTTAATATTACCACGTACGAAAGACGATTCACAGAATTGTGCCTATTGTGTCCGGGAGCATTCGAAGATGAGGAAGAGAAGATCGACGCGTTTGTGAAAGGATTACCGGAAAGAATCCAAGAAGATATATGTAGTGACCCGAACTTTTCCATGTTTATATATATTAATTGAGATTGATGTTTACATGATTAAATGTTTCCAACATGTTAAGCAATCAAACTTGTTAAGACTTGATTAATTGAAATAGGTTTCATATAGACAATTGACCACCCAAGTTGACCGGTGATTCACGAACGTTAAAACTTGTAAAAAAAACTATATGATGACATATATATGGTTATATATATAGTTAACATGATATTATGATAAGTAAACATATCATTAATTATATTAACAATGAACTACATATGTAAAAACAAGACTACTAACTTAATGATTTTGAAACGAGACATATATGTAACGTTTATCGTTGTAACGACATTTAATGTATATATATCATATTAAGAGATATTCGTACATCATAATATCATGATAATATAATAATTTAAAATCTCTTTTGTTATTATAAACATTGGGTTAACAACATTTAACAAGATCGTTAACCTAAAGGTTTCAAAACAACACTTACATGTAACGACTAACGATGACTTAACGACTCAGTTAAAATGTATATACATGTAGTGTTTTAATATGTATTTATACACTTTTGAAAGACTTCAATACACTTATCAAAATACTTCTACTTAACAAAAATGCTTACAATTACATTCTCGTTCAGTTTCATCAACAATTCTACTCGTATGCACCCGTATTCGTACTCGTACAATACACAGCTTTTAGATGTATGTACTATTGGTATATACACTCCAATGATCAGCTCTTAGCAGCCCATGTGAGTCACCTAACACATGTGGGAACCATCATTTGGCAACTAGCATGAAATATCTCATAAGATTACAAAAATATGAGTAATCATTCATGACTTATTTACATGAAAACAAAATTACATATCCTTTATATCTAATCCATACACCAACGACCAAAAACACCTACAAACACTTTCATTCTTCAATTTTCTTCATCTAATTGAACTCTCTCAAGTTCTATCTTCAAGTTCTAAGTGTTCTTCATAAATTCCAAAAGTTCTAGTTTCATAAAATCAAGAATACTTTCAAGTTTGCTAGCTCACTTCCAATCTTGTAAGGTGATCATCCAACCTCAAGAAATCTTTGTTTCTTACAGTAGGTTATCATTCTAATACAAGGTAATAATCATATTCAAACTTTGGTTCAATTTCTATAACTATAACAATCTTATTTCAAGTGATGATCTTACTTGAACTTGTTTTTGTGTCATGATTTTGCTTCAAGAACTTTGAGCCATCCAAGGATCCATTGAAGCTAGATCCATTTTTCTCTTTTCCAGTAGGTTCATCCAAGGAACTTAAGGTAGTAATGATGTTCATAACATCATTCGATTCATACATATAAAGCTATCTTATTCGAAGGTTTAAACTTGTAATCACTAGAACATAGTTTAGTTAATTCTAAACTTGTTCGCAAACAAAAGTTAATCCTTCTAACTTGACTTTTAAAATCAACTAAACACATGTTCTATATCTATATGATATGCTAACTTAATGATTTAAAACCTGGAAACACGAAAAACACCGTAAAACCGGATTTACGCCGTCGTAGTAACACCGCGGGCTGTTTTGGGTTAGTTAATTAAAAACTATGATAAACTTTGATTTAAAAGTTGTTATTCTGAGAAAATGATTTTTATTATGAACATGAAACTATATCCAAAAATTATGGTTAAACTCAAAGTGGAAGTATGTTTTCTAAAATGGTCATCTAGACGTCGTTCTTTCGACTGAAATGACTACCTTTACAAAAACGACTTGTAACTTATTTTTCCGACTAGAAACCTATACTTTTTTTGTTTAGATTCATAAAATAGAGTTCAATATGAAACCATAGCAATTTGATTCACTCAAAACGGATTTAAAATGAAGAAGTTATGGGTAAAACAAGATTGGATAATTTTTCTCATTTTAGCTACGTGAAAATTGGTAACAAATCTATTCCAACCATAACTTAATCAACTTGTATTATATATTATGTAATCTTGAGATACCATAGACACGTATACAATGTTTCGACCTATCATGTCGACACATCTATATATATTTCGGAACAACCATAGACACTCTATATGTGAATGTTGGAGTTAGCTATACAGGGTTGAGGTTGATTCCAAAATATAAATAGTTTGAGTTGTGATCAATACTGAGATACGTATACACTGGGTCGTGGATTGATTCAAGATAATATTTATCGATTTATTTCTATACATCTAACTGTGGACAACTAGTTGTAGGTTACTAACGAGGACAGCTGACTTAATAAACTTAAAACATCAAAATATATTAAAAGTGTTGTAAATATATTTTGAACATACTTTGATATATATGTATATATTGTTATAGGTTCGTGAATCAACCAGTGGCCAAGTCTTACTTCCCGACGAAGTAAAAATCTGTGAAAGTGAGTTATAGTCCCACTTTTAAAATCTAATATTTTTGGGATGAGAATA
This sequence comes from Rutidosis leptorrhynchoides, assembly GCF_046630445.1. Lineage (NCBI taxonomy): Eukaryota > Viridiplantae > Streptophyta > Magnoliopsida > Asterales > Asteraceae > Rutidosis > Rutidosis leptorrhynchoides. Next base: position 317,033,844 of record NC_092333.1, on the reverse strand, counting down.
CATGCAGGTTTTATAAATGATTTACAAAATAGACACAAGTACGTGAAACTACATTCTATGGTTGAATTATCGAAATCGAATATGCCCCTTTTTATTAAGTCTGGTAATCTAAGAATTAGGGAACAGACACCCTAATTGACGCGAATCCTAAAGATAGATCTATTGGGCCTAACAAACCCCATCCAAAGTACCGGATGCTTTAGTACTTCGAAATTTATATCATATCCGAAGGGTGTCCCGGAATGATGGGGATATTCTTATATATGCATCTTGTTATTGTCGGTTACCAGGTGTTCACCATATGAATGATTTTTATCTCTATGTATGGGATGTGTATTGAAATATGAAATCTTGTGGTCTATTGTTACGATTTGATATATATAGGTTAAACCTATAACTCACCAACATTTTTGTTGACGTTTTAAGCATGTTTATTCTCAGGTGATTATTAAGAGCTTCCGCTGTCGCATACTTAAATAAGGACAAGATTTGGAGTCCATGCTTGTATGATATTGTGTAAAAACTGCATTCAAGAAACTTATTTTGTTGTAACATATTTGTATTGTAAACCATTATGTAATGGTCGTGTGTAAACAGGATATTTTAGATTATCATTATTTGATAATCTACGTAAAGCTTTTTAAACCTTTATTGATGAAATAAAGGTTATGGTTTGTTTAAAAATGAATGCAGTCTTTGAAAAACGTCTCATATAGAGGTCAAAACCTCGCAACGAAATCAATTAATATGGAACGTTTTTAATCAATAAGAACGGGACATTTCAGTTGGTATCCGAGCGTTGGTCTTAGAGAACCAGAAAATTTGCATTAGTGTGTCTTATCGAGTTTGTTAGGATGCATTAGTGAGTCTGGACTTCGACCGTGTTTTCTTTAAAAATGATTGCTTAACATTTTTGTTGGAAACTATATATTTTTAACATATGAATATTATGTGATATATTAATCTCTTAACGTGTTTGATATTATGTGATAGATGTCTACCTCTAGAACAAGTTCCATTGACTCACCTAATAATAACGAAGAGTCAAATGTAAATTGGAATGATTTGTGGACTGATTCACAAGTTCCCGAAGAGGAACCGGAAGAAGAGTCGGAACCGGAAGAAGAATCGGAACCGGAAGAAGAATCGGAACCGGATGAAGAAATAGAACCGGTGGGGGAAATAATAAAACGGTTAAGTAAAAGAAAATCCTCAACCAACCGACCAAAGTTAATTATGGTCAATGGTGTTTCCGCCAAGGAAGCAAAATATTGGGAGGATTACCAATTCTCCGATGAATCGGATTTCGACGAGAATTCCGATGATGTTATAGAAATTACCCCAACTGAATTTAAAAAGGCAAAAGAAAATAATAAGGGAAAGGGCATAAAAATAGAGAAATCTAATTCCAACCCCGATGAACTTTATATGTATCGTCAACCCCCGAAGTCCTTAAGTTGTAACAATGACCCGGGAACCTCTAAACCACCAGGTTTTTCTAAACCAATGTGGACAACGACGGCTCGTATTAGGGGAACATCATATATCCCTAGAAACTTGGCAAAACGAACCAAAACCGAAGAAGAAGAAACGAGCGAGTCGGAATAAGATAGTTGTATTCGTGTGGTGTAATATATGGAATATAGTGTTCTTATGCTTTATGATATATGTAAAAATTGCTTGTATTAATAAGTATTTTTTTTATGAATCTAACTCTTGTCTATTTTACAGTTTAAAAACACAAAATGGATAGACAACCCAATATTTTAAGAGACCTACCCGGAGACATGATTGATGAAATCTTGTCTAGAGTCGGCCAGAATTCTTCGGCACAACTATTTAAGGCGAGATCAGTTTGTAAGACATTCGAAGAACGTTCCAAGAATGTCTTGGATTATAAGAGACTTTCGTTTGAAAGATGGGGGATATCACATTGGGAAACCCATAAGTTACGATGTGTTTACTTTGACGCATATATTGCGGGGAACCCAAATGCTATTTTACGCAACGGGTTAAGAAATTATTTTGACTCAATATATCCGAATATTGGACTTCGTGATTTAGAAAAAGCGGCTAACATGCAACGTAAAGAAGCATGTTATGCTTACGGATTAGTAATGTTCGCTTCTCACCAAAGTGAGAACAAGAACATCGGGCTACAACTATTAAACAAAACGTTTCCACAAGTGACGGAGTCGGTAATTGGGGTAAGAAATGAGGTTTTTAGATTATTATGGGACTGTTGGACATTACGTAACCCTCATCCCTTTGATGACGTTACAACACGCTGTCTTATCAACGGCCATAACGGTTATGTTGCACAAGACCAAGGATGGGAAGTAGTCCTGGTAAAACCAGAATGCATGACTTGTTTCTGGACGTATGAATTACGTGTCTTTATTGCCTTTGCTGAACGACTTGTGTACTAGCTAGAATTATCTTCACAACTATCTTGTATCAAAGTTATTGTGTGCTATATTTCATGCTTTATGTAAAATAAGCGGTATTGTAAGTTTGTAAAATATTGTATAAAAGTTTGAACGCGAAATATTATTATAATCAGTTTTTCATATAGAATTGTAGTAGTTGAATTGTATATTAGTTACTAAGTATGAACTTAACGGGCAGGTACTACCCGAATTTAAACTTATAAAACGCTAATATGAAGAAAAAGCTTTTATAAATGAGTTCATATTATGCTACGAAATACTATTAACTACTCTTAATATTCTGTATGATTAACTTGTTCCATTTAACTATTTTGAAGGAAATGGCACCGACTACTCGACACACCGTGAATATGAATGAAGAGGAATTCCGTACTTTTCTAGCTTCAAACATAGCCGCAGTACAGGCTGCGCTACATACCAACAATAACCTTGGATCTAGCAGTACAGGAAATCGTGTAGGATGCACCTACAAAGAATTCACTGCCTGCAAACCTTTAGAATTTGATGGAACCGAAGGACCGATCGGATTGAAACGGTGGACCGAGAAGGTTGAATCGGTGTTTGCCATAAGTAAGTGTACTGAAGAGGACAAAGTGAAGTACGCTACGCATACCTTCACAGGTTCTGCGTTAACATGGTGGAATACCTATCTAGAGCAAGTGGGACAAGATGATGCGTACGCACTACCGTGGTCAGCATTCAAGCACTTGATGAACGAGAAGTACCGTCCCAGAACCGAGGTCAATAAGCTCAAGACAGAACTTAGAGGGTTACGAACCCAAGGATTTAATATTACCACGTACGAAAGACGATTCACAGAATTGTGCCTATTGTGTCCGGGAGCATTCGAAGATGAGGAAGAGAAGATCGACGCGTTTGTGAAAGGATTACCGGAAAGAATCCAAGAAGATATAAGTTCACACGAGCCCGCCTCCATACAACAGGCATGTAGAATGGCTCACAAACTAGTGAACCAGATTAAAGAAAGAATTAAAGAACAGACTGCTGAAGAGGCCAATGTGAAGCAAGTCAAAAGAAAGTGGGAGGAAAACGGTGATAAGAATCACCAATACAACAACAACAGCAATTACAACAATAATCGCAACAATTATCCCAACAATCGCAACATCAATCGCAACTACAACAAACGGCCCAACAACAACAACAACAACAACAACAACAACAGCAACTACAACAATCATCCCAACAACAATAATAACCGCAACAACAACAACAATCAGAAGCAACTATGCCAAAGGTGTGAAAAGAATCACTCGGGGTTCTGCACCAAATTTTGCAACAAGTGTAAAAGAAATGGTCATAGCGCGGCGAAGTGTGAGGTCTACGGACCAGGGGTTAATAGAACGAAAGGAACAAATGGTGTCGGAACGAGTAATGGCGGAGCAAGTAGTGTCGGAGCAAGTTATGCCAATGTAGTTTGTTATAAATGTGGAAAACCAGGCCACATTATTAGAAATTGCCCGAACCAGGAGAACACGAATGGACAAGGCCGTGGAAGAGTTTTCAATATTAATGCGGTAGAGGCACAGGAAGACCCGGAGCTTGTTACGGGTACGTTTCTTATTGACAATAAATCTGCTTACGTTTTATTTGATTCGGGTGCGGATAGAAGCTATATGAGTAGAGATTTTTGTGCTAAATTAAGTTGTCCATTGACGCCTTTGGATAGTAAATTTTTACTCGAATTAGCAAATGGTAAATTAATTTCAGCAGATAATATATGTCGGAATCGAGAAATTAAACTGGTTAGCGAAACATTTAAGATTGATTTGATACCAGTAGAGTTAGGGAGTTTTGATGTGATAATCGGTATGGACTGGTTGAAAGAAGTGAAAGCGGAGATCGTTTGTTACAAAAATGCAATTCGCATTATACGAGAAAAAGGAAAACCCTTAATGGTGTACGGAGAAAAGGGCAACACGAAGCTACATCTTATTAGTAATTTGAAGGCACAAAAACTAATAAGAAAAGGTTGCTATGCTGTTCTAGCACACGTCGAGAAAGTACAAACTGAAGAAAAGAGCATCAATGATGTTCCCATTGCAAAAGAATTTCCCGATGTATTTCCGAAAGAATTACCGGGATTACCCCCACATCGATCCGTTGAATTTCAAATAGATCTTGTACCAGGAGCTGCACCAATAGCTCGTGCTCCTTACAGACTCGCACCCAGCGAGATGAAAGAACTGCAAAGCCAATTACAAGAACTTTTAGAGCGTGGTTTCATTCGACCAAGCACATCACCGTGGGGAGCTCCTGTTTTGTTTGTCAAGAAGAAAGATGGTACATTCAGGTTGTGTATCGACTACCGAGAGTTGAACAAACTTACCATCAAGAACCGCTACCCACTACCGAGAATCGACGACTTATTTGATCAACTACAAGGCTCGTCTGTTTATTCAAAGATTGACTTACGTTCCGGGTATCATCAAATGCGGGTGAAAGAAGATGATATTCCAAAGACTGCTTTCAGAACACGTTACGGTCATTACGAGTTTATGGTCATGCCGTTTGGTTTAACTAATGCACCAGCTGTGTTCATGGACCTTATGAACCGAGTGTGTGGACCATACCTTGACAAGTTTGTCATTGTTTTCATTGATGACATACTTATTTACTCAAAGAATGACCAAGAACACGGTGAACATTTGAGAAAGGTGTTAGAAGTATTGAGGAAGGAAGAATTGTACGCTAAGTTTTCAAAGTGTGCATTTTGGTTGGAAGAAGTTCAATTCCTCGGTCACATAGTGAACAAAGAAGGTATTAAGGTGGATCCGGCAAAGATAGAAACTGTTGAAAAGTGGGAAACCCCGAAAACTCCGAAACACATACGCCAGTTTTTAGGACTAGCTGGTTACTACAGAAGGTTCATCCAAGACTTTTCCAGAATAGCAAAACCCTTGACTGCATTAACGCATAAAGGGAAGAAATTTGAATGGAATGATGAACAAGAGAAAGCGTTTCAGTTATTGAAGAAAAAGCTAACTACGGCACCTATATTGTCATTGCCTGAAGGGAATGATGATTTTGTGATTTATTGTGACGCATCAAAGCAAGGTCTCGGTTGTGTATTAATGCAACGAACGAAGGTGATTGCTTATGCGTCTAGACAATTGAAGATTCACGAACAAAATTATACGACGCATGATTTGGAATTAGGCGCGGTTGTTTTTGCATTAAAGACTTGGAGGCACTACTTATATGGGGTCAAAAGTATTATATATACCGACCACAAAAGTCTTCAACACATATTTAATCAGAAACAACTGAATATGAGGCAGCGTAGGTGGATTGAATTATTGAATGATTACGATTTTGAGATTCGTTACCACCCGGGGAAGGCAAATGTGGTAGCCGATGCCTTGAGCAGGAAGGATAGAGAACCCATTCGAGTAAAATCTATGAATATAATGATTCATAATAACATTACTACTCAAATAAAGGAGGCGCAACAAGGAGTTTTAAAAGAGGGAAATTTAAAGGATGAAATACCCAAAGGATCGGAGAAGCATCTTAATATTCGGGAAGACGGAACCCGGTATAGGGCTGAAAGGATTTGGGTACCAAAATTTGGAGATATGAGAGAAATGGTACTTAGAGAAGCTCATAAAACCAGATACTCAATACATCCTGGAACGGGGAAGATGTACAAGGATCTCAAGAAACATTTTTGGTGGCCGGGTATGAAAGCCGATGTTGCTAAATACGTAGGAGAATGTTTGACGTGTTCTAAGGTCAAAGCTGAGCATCAGAAACCATCAGGTCTACTTCAACAACCCGAAATCCCGGAATGGAAATGGGAAAACATTACCATGGATTTCATCACTAAATTGCCAAGGACTGCAAGTGGTTTTGATACTATTTGGGTAATAGTTGATCGTCTCACCAAATCAGCACACTTCCTACCAATAAGAGAAGATGACAAGATGGAGAAGTTAGCACGACTGTATTTGAAGGAAGTCGTCTCTAGACATGGAATACCAATCTCTATTATCTCTGATAGGGATGGCAGATTTATTTCAAGATTCTGGCAGACATTACAGCAAGCATTAGGAACTCGTCTAGACATGAGTACTGCCTATCATCCACAAACTGATGGGCAGAGCGAAAGGACGATACAAACGCTTGAAGACATGCTACGATCATGTGTTATTGATTTCGGAAACAGTTGGGATCGACATCTACCGTTAGCAGAATTTTCCTACAACAACAGCTACCATTCAAGCATTGAGATGGCGCCGTTTGAAGCACTTTATGGTAGAAAGTGCAGGTCTCCGATTTGTTGGAGTGAGGTGGGGGATAGACAGATTACGGGTCCGGAGATTATACAAGAAACTACCGAGAAGATCATCCAAATTCAACAACGGTTGAAAACCGCCCAAAGTCGACAAAAGAGCTACGCTGACATTAAAAGAAAAGATATAGAATTTGAAATTGGAGAGATGGTCATGCTTAAAGTTTCACCTTGGAAAGGCGTTGTTCGATTTGGTAAACGAGGGAAATTAAATCCAAGGTATATTGGACCATTCAAGATTATTGATCGTGTCGGACCAGTAGCTTACCGACTTGAGTTACCTCAACAACTCGCGGCTGTACATAACACTTTCCACGTCTTGAATTTGAAGAAATGTTTTGCTAAAGAAGATCTCACTATTCCGTTAGATGAAATCCAAATCAACGAAAAACTCCAATTCATCGAAGAACCCGTCGAAATAATGGATCGTGAGGTTAAAAGACTTAAGCAAAACAAGATACCAATTGTTAAGGTTCGATGGAATGCTCGTAGAGGACCCGAGTTCACCTGGGAGCGTGAAGATCAGATGAAGAAGAAATACCCGCATCTATTTCCAGAAGATTCGTCAACACCTTCAACAGCTTAAAATTTCGGGACGAAATTTATTTAACGGGTAGGTACTGTAGTGACCCGAACTTTTCCATGTTTATATATATTAATTGAGATTGATGTTTACATGATTAAATGTTTCCAACATGTTAAGCAATCAAACTTGTTAAGACTTGATTAATTGAAATAGGTTTCATATAGACAATTGACCACCCAAGTTGACCGGTGATTCACGAACGTTAAAACTTGTAAAAAAAACTATATGATGACATATATATGGTTATATATATAGTTAACATGATATTATGATAAGTAAACATATCATTAATTATATTAACAATGAACTACATATGTAAAAACAAGACTACTAACTTAATGATTTTGAAACGAGACATATATGTAACGTTTATCGTTGTAACGACATTTAATGTATATATATCATATTAAGAGATATTCGTACATCATAATATCATGATAATATAATAATTTAAAATCTCTTTTGTTATTATAAACATTGGGTTAACAACATTTAACAAGATCGTTAACCTAAAGGTTTCAAAACAACACTTACATGTAACGACTAACGATGACTTAACGACTCAGTTAAAATGTATATACATGTAGTGTTTTAATATGTATTTATACACTTTTGAAAGACTTCAATACACTTATCAAAATACTTCTACTTAACAAAAATGCTTACAATTACATTCTCGTTCAGTTTCATCAACAATTCTACTCGTATGCACCCGTATTCGTACTCGTACAATACACAGCTTTTAGATGTATGTACTATTGGTATATACACTCCAATGATCAGCTCTTAGCAGCCCATGTGAGTCACCTAACACATGTGGGAACCATCATTTGGCAACTAGCATGAAATATCTCATAAGATTACAAAAATATGAGTAATCATTCATGACTTATTTACATGAAAACAAAATTACATATCCTTTATATCTAATCCATACACCAACGACCAAAAACACCTACAAACACTTTCATTCTTCAATTTTCTTCATCTAATTGAACTCTCTCAAGTTCTATCTTCAAGTTCTAAGTGTTCTTCATAAATTCCAAAAGTTCTAGTTTCATAAAATCAAGAATACTTTCAAGTTTGCTAGCTCACTTCCAATCTTGTAAGGTGATCATCCAACCTCAAGAAATCTTTGTTTCTTACAGTAGGTTATCATTCTAATACAAGGTAATAATCATATTCAAACTTTGGTTCAATTTCTATAACTATAACAATCTTATTTCAAGTGATGATCTTACTTGAACTTGTTTTTGTGTCATGATTTTGCTTCAAGAACTTTGAGCCATCCAAGGATCCATTGAAGCTAGATCCATTTTTCTCTTTTCCAGTAGGTTCATCCAAGGAACTTAAGGTAGTAATGATGTTCATAACATCATTCGATTCATACATATAAAGCTATCTTATTCGAAGGTTTAAACTTGTAATCACTAGAACATAGTTTAGTTAATTCTAAACTTGTTCGCAAACAAAAGTTAATCCTTCTAACTTGACTTTTAAAATCAACTAAACACATGTTCTATATCTATATGATATGCTAACTTAATGATTTAAAACCTGGAAACACGAAAAACACCGTAAAACCGGATTTACGCCGTCGTAGTAACACCGCGGGCTGTTTTGGGTTAGTTAATTAAAAACTATGATAAACTTTGATTTAAAAGTTGTTATTCTGAGAAAATGATTTTTATTATGAACATGAAACTATATCCAAAAATTATGGTTAAACTCAAAGTGGAAGTATGTTTTCTAAAATGGTCATCTAGACGTCGTTCTTTCGACTGAAATGACTACCTTTACAAAAACGACTTGTAACTTATTTTTCCGACTAGAAACCTATACTTTTTTTGTTTAGATTCATAAAATAGAGTTCAATATGAAACCATAGCAATTTGATTCACTCAAAACGGATTTAAAATGAAGAAGTTATGGGTAAAACAAGATTGGATAATTTTTCTCATTTTAGCTACGTGAAAATTGGTAACAAATCTATTCCAACCATAACTTAATCAACTTGTATTATATATTATGTAATCTTGAGATACCATAGACACGTATACAATGTTTCGACCTATCATGTCGACACATCTATATATATTTCGGAACAACCATAGACACTCTATATGTGAATGTTGGAGTTAGCTATACAGGGTTGAGGTTGATTCCAAAATATATATAGTTTGAGTTGTGATCAATACTGAGATACGTATACACTGGGTCGTGGATTGATTCAAGATAATATTTATCGATTTATTTCTGTACATCTAACTGTGAACAACTAGTTGTAGGTTACTAACGAGGACAGCTGACTTAATAAACTTAAAACATCAAAATATATTAAAAGTGTTGTAAATATATTTTGAACATACTTTGATATATATGTATATATTGTTATAGGTTCGTGAATCAACCAGTGGCCAAGTCTTACTTCCCGACGAAGTAAAAATCTGTGAAAGTGAGTTATAGTCCCACTTTTAAAATCTAATATTTTTGGGATGAGAATACATGCAGGTTTTATAAATGATTTACAAAATAGACACAAGTACGTGAAACTACATTCTATGGTTGAATTATCGAAATCGAATATGCCCCTTTTTATTAAGTCTGGTAATCTAAGAATTAGGGAACAGACACCCTAATTGACGCGAATCCTAAAGATAGATCTATTGGGCCTAACAAACCCCATCCAAAGTACCGGATGCTTTAGTACTTCGAAATTTATATCATATCCGAAGGGTGTCCCGGAATGATGGGGATATTCTTATATATGCATCTTGTTATTGTCGGTTACCAGGTGTTCACCATATGAATGATTTTTATCTCTATGTATGGGATGTGTATTGAAATATGAAATCTTGTGGTCTATTGTTACGATTTGATATATATAGGTTAAACCTATAACTCACCAACATTTTTGTTGACGTTTTAAGCATGTTTATTCTCAGGTGATTATTAAGAGCTTCCGCTGTCGCATACTTAAATAAGGACAAGATTTGGAGTCCATGCTTGTATGATATTGTGTAAAAACTGCATTCAAGAAACTTATTTTGTTGTAACATATTTGTATTGTAAACCATTATGTAATGGTCGTGTGTAAACAGGATATTTTAGATTATCATTATTTGATAATCTACGTAAAGCTTTTTAAACCTTTATTGATGAAATAAAGGTTATGGTTTGTTTAAAAATGAATGCAGTCTTTGAAAAACGTCTCATATAGAGGTCAAAACCTCGCAACGAAATCAATTAATATGGAACGTTTTTAATCAATAAGAACGGGACATTTCAATATAAGTTCACACGAGCCCGCCTCTATACAACAGGCATGTAGAATGGCTCACAAACTAGTGAACCAGATTGAAGAAAGAATTAAAGAACAGACTGCTGAAGAGGCCAATGTGAAGCAAGTCAAAAGAAAGTGGGAGGAAAACGGTGATAAGAATCACCAATACAACAACAACAGCAATTACAACAATAATCGCAACAATTATCCCAACAATCGCAACATCAATCGCAACTACAACAAACGGCCCAACAACAACAACAACAACAACAACAACAACAACAACAGCAACTACAACAATCATCCCAACAACAATAATAACCGCAACAACAACAACAACAATCAGAAGCAGCTATGCCAAAGGTGTGAAAAGTATCACTCGGGGTTCTGCACCAAATTTTGCAATAAGTGTAAAAGAAATGGTCATAGCGCGGCGAAGTGTGAGGTCTACGGACCAGGGGTTAATAGAACGAAAAGAACAAATGGTGTCGGAACGAGTAATGGCGGAGCAAGTAGTGTCGGAGCAAGTTATGCCAATGTAGTTTGTTATAAATGTGGAAAACCGGGCCACATTATTAGAAATTGCCCGAACCAGGAGAACACGAATGGACAAGGCCGCGGAAGAGTTTTCAATATTAATGCGGCAGAGGCACAGGAAGACCCGGAGCTTGTTACGGGTACGTTTCTTATTGACAATAAATCTGCTTACGTTTTATTTGATTCGGGTGCGGATAGAAGCTATATGAGTAGAGATTTTTGTGCTAAATTAAGTTGTCCATTGACGCCTTTGGATAGTAAATTTTTACTCGAATTAGCAAATGGTAAATTAATTTCAGCAGATAATATATGTCGGAATCGAGAAATTAAACTGGTTAGCGAAACATTTAAGATTGATTTGATACCAGTAGAGTTAGGGAGTTTTGATGTGATAATCGGTATGGACTGGTTGAAAGAAGTGAAAGCAGAGATCGTCTGTTACAAAAATGCAATTCGCATTATACGAGAAAAAGGAAAACCCTTAATGGTGTACGGAGAAAAGGGCAACACGAAGCTACATCTTATTAGTAATTAGTCCTTGGCAATTTAGTGATGAAATCCATGGTAATATTTTCCCATTTCCATTCCGGGATTTCGGGTTGTTGAAGTAGACCTGATGGTTTCTGATGCTCAGCTTTGACCTTAGAACACGTCAAACATTCTCCTACGTATTTAGCAACATCAGCTTTCATACCCGGCCACCAAAAATGTTTCTTGAGATCCTTGTACATCTTCCCCGTTCCAGGATGTATTGAGTATCTGGTTTTATGAGCTTCTCTAAGTACCATTTCTCTCATATCACCAAATTTTGGTACCCAAATTCTTTCAGCCCTATACCGGGTTCCGTCTTCCCGAATATTAAGATGCTTCTCCGATCCTTTGGGTATTTCATCCTTTAAATTTCTCTCTTTTAAAACTCCTTGTTGCGCCTCCTTTATTTGAGTAGTAAGGTTAGTGTGAATCATTATATTCATCGATTTTACTCGAATAGGTTCTCTGTCCTTTCTGCTCAAGGCGTCGGCTACCACATTTGCCTTCCCCGGGTGGTAACGAATCTCAAAGTCGTAATCATTCAACAATTCAATCCACCTACGCTGCCTCATATTCAGTTGTTTCTGATTAAATATGTGTTGAAGACTTTTGTGGTCGGTATATATAATACTTTTGACCCCATATAAGTAGTGCCTCCAAGTCTTTAATGCAAAAACAACCGCGCCTAATTCCAAATCATGCGTCGTATAATTTTGTTCGTGAATCTTCAATTGCCTAGACGCATCAGCAATCACCTTCGTCCGTTACATTACACAACCGAGACCTTGCATTGATGCGCCACAATAAATCACAAAATCATCATTCCCTTCAGGCAATGACAATATAGGTGTCGTAGTTAGCTTTTTCTTCAATAATTGAAACGCCTTTTCTTGTTCATCCTTCCATTCAAATTTCTTCCCTTTATGCGTTAATGCAGTCAAGGGTTTTGCTATTTTGGAGAAATCTTGGATGAATCTTCTGTAGTAACCAGCCAATCCTAAAAATTGACGTATATGCTTCGGAGTTTTTGGGGTTTCCCACTTTTCATAGGTTTCGATCTTTGCCGGGTCCACCTGGATACCTTCTTTGTTCACTATGTGACCGAGGAATTGAAATTCTTCCAACCAAAATGCACACTTTGAAAACTTAGCGTACAGTTTTTCTTTCCTCAATACTTCTAGCACTTTTCTCAAATGTTCTTCGTGCTCTTGATCATTCTTTGAGTAAATAAGTATGTCATCGATGAAAACAATGACAAACTTGTCAAGATATGGCCCACACACTCGGTTCATAAGGTCCATGAACACAGCTGGTGCGTTAGTCAATCCAAACGGCATAACCATAAACTCGTAATGACCATAACGCGTCCTAAAAGCAGTTTTTTCGAATATCATCCTCCTTTACTCGCATTTGATGATATCCAGAACATAAATCGATCTTCGAATAAACCGACGAGCCTTGTAGTTGATCAAATAAGTCGTCAATTCTCGGCAGTGGATAACGGTTTTTGATGGTAAGTTTGTTCAACTCTCTGTAGTCAATACACAACCTAAATGTACCATCCTTCTTCTTGACAAACAAAATAGGAGCTCCCTGATCATATACATAGCATTGTATATGTATATTTTATTTTCTAAAAGCTAAGGACAGAACTACGCGGATTATAAGGCACAGTTATGCAATATTCGCTGAAAATAAATACTGCGGTTATGTATTCGCTGAAATACCAAACTGCGGTTTGATCCGCTGACTTTCCGCGGAGAGCCGAGCATCTCGCAGACCGCGGATATCACGGATACTATAAATAGGGAGCTTGGCCTCTCATTTATGGGTTGTTGATTCTCTGCCATTTGCCTAAGCCTTTGTAGATTTCACTTGTGACTTTGCCCAAGGACTTCTTACATTGAGTTAAGGTGAATCATGCTAATCGATAACGAAGACCGGGTCGGGGTGGTTGATCACTTGATAGTTAAAGTGAAAAACGATAATCGGGGCCCAAAATAATCATCGAACATCCCATCCTCCATTATAATCTTTTTGCACTCAGCAACATCATTAATTAAGGATTGATCAATTGGCGCCATCCGTGGGACACGTTTTACGAATTAAACTGAAAATTTTTGTTTTACACTGTTAAACAATTAATTAGGCGGTTTAATTTCAATCGTGTTTTTGTTGCGATGATTTGCAGGTGCGTGTTTTCAAATTGGCAGTAAATAATGAATAACATTGGCGATAATAGTGATAACATGGCCACTATTCGAATGAATGTCCAAAAAAGAGGAAAGAAGCGAAAATCTGCCAAAATGTATCATAATTGGCAATCAGCACCAATTAGCTTTCCAAAAATGCAGAGCGACGATTTTTCTGAAATGCCGATAATAGTATCGTGTAAAATTGCGGACGCTAATATCACAATGATGAAAGTTCATGTTGATAATGGTAGTAGTGTTGATATTATTTACGAACAATGTTTCGCTCAGTTGCCAGAGGATATTAAAGCAAATCTGCAAACGACTGCGGTTTCGCTAACCGGTTTTGCAGGAGAATTTTCGCTACCAATCGGTGTCTTGTCGCTGAACATCGAGCTAGCCGATGTAAATGATAATGCTTTAGCGCGACAAGCACGGCTAGATTTCTATGTTATGCGAGCTTCTTCTCGCTATAACATGTTGCTAGGAAGGACCGCTATAAGCAAATTTGGAATTGTACCGTCCACAATTCATGGCATGATTAAATTTCCAACATATAAAGGAATCGCCGCAATATGTTCAGCGAGCATAGTGCCTATTTGCGCGGCTGTCAATGTAAAAACCGCAGGTCAGAAACCTGAGGATATTGCGGATAAGGAGGATAGCATGGAAATAGTTAATCCTGCATATCCAGAACAGAAAATCAAAGTAGGTCGCAATCTTAGTGCGGATACTCGAAAGCAAATTGTGCAATTACTTGATGAATATATGGATGTTTTTGCCTGGTGCGAAAACTATATGACCGGTGTTCCGCGTCACATTGCGAAACACAAGCTAAATGTAAATCCAGCTCTAAAACCAGTAGTGCAAAAGCGAAGGGGTATGGTCCCAGATCGCGTCAAATGGTTGTGCGAAGAAGTCACAAAATTAGTCCGAGCTGGAATTTTGCGCGAAGTACAATATCAGTCATGGATCGCGAATCCAGTATTGGTGAAAAAACCAGATAATTCCTGGCGAATGTGTATTGACTACAAAGATCTGAATAAAGCGTGCACCAAAGATAATTATCCGCTGCCAGAAATTGATTTAAAGGTGGAATCTTTGCATGCATTTCCATATAAATGTTTTCTGGATGCGGCAAGAGGTTATCATCAAATCCCTATGGCGCAAGAGGACGCAGATAATGAAAGGACCGGTCCTAATCCATCCGGACGAAGTCCATACCGATTATAAACGAATCACAATAGTTGATTACATCGCGAGGTAATTGACCTCTATATGATACATTTTACAAACATTGCATTCGTTTTTAAAAGATAAACTTTCCTTACATCGAAAGTTGATGACAATGCATATCATTTCATAATATATCCAACTATAGTTGACTTAACAATAATCTTGATGAACTCGACGACTCGAATGCATCGTCTTTTGATATATGTTATGAATGACTCCAAGTAATAACTTTAAAATGAGCAAATGCACAGCGGAAGATTTCTTTCATACCTGAGAATAAACATGCTTTAAAGTATCAACCAAAAGGTTGGTGAGTTCATTAGTTTAACATAAATAATCATTTCATAATTTTAATAGACCACAAGATTTCATAATTCCATTTCTCATAAACATACGTCCCATGCATAGAGACAAAAATATCACTCATATGGATTGAACACCTGGTAACCGACATTCACAATATGCATATAAGAATATCCCCATCATTCCGGGATCCTCCTTCGGACATGATATAAATTTCGAAGTACTAAAGCATCCGGTACTTTGGATGGGGCTTGTTGGGCCCGATAGATCTATCTTTAGAGTTCGCGTCAATTAGGGTGTCTGTTCCCTAATTCTTAGATTACCAGACTATATAAAAAGGGGCATATTCGATTTCGATCATTCAACCATATAATGTCATTTTAATTACTTGTGTCTATTTTGTAAAACAGTTATAAAAGTTGCGCATGTATTCTCAGTCCCAAAAATGTAAAGAGTAAAAAAGGGATCCAAGGAACTCACCGTAATGTATTTTGTAGTAAAAATACATAAGACTATATTGAACAATGCAAGGTTGGCTTCGGATTTCACGAACCTATAACAAGTATATATATATATTATCACCTTTAATCACATAATCCCTTCTATATAATATTTATGTATATTAAGTGTAGTAGTTATATAGATATATATACTTTATTTATGTTTTATATCTTTTAGTTATATTTTATATATAGTTATTTGTAGAATAATCAATATTCGTACATATAGTTATATTAAAATATATGTATATATTTGTAATTGGTATTATATCAAAAACCAATAATTTGTTATAAAAACCATACTATTAATAAAAATAATGATTCTTGTAAAAAAATGATAATGCTAATAATAATAATAATAAATAATAATAATGATAATAATAATAATAATGATAATAATAATAAGAATAAAAATAATATTATTAATATTACTACCTACCTAAAGAATCAAGCTTTCCAAAAATAAAACACCATTGCCCGGTTTCGAACCCGAGACTTCTTGCTCACCCACAACACCCCATACCGTTCGTCTGATTACGTTTTCCTATATTTAGTTGTAACCCCAAACATACTTAGACTGTTATGTTTCTATTTCTCCTCCATCTTTAAAAAAAAAAATATGCCCAAGACCAAGATTGAACCTAGGACCTCTCGTACTCTTGGTAACACCCAGAACCATGGAGCTATTTCTGTGTTACTGATTATACATCCATTCTTTATCTATTTATCTAATATAGCTGTTTATCCCTAATTCATCTTCTTCTTCAAAGATCAATTCGCCCAGCAATTCACAATTTGTAATAACCTATATTCTGTTTGTTTTAGAATTTATAAACGAATAGAATCCTCATCATATCGTGATCTCTTCATAAACAATCCGTCATTATTATCAACGATTATCATTTTCATGCTACACCTTCACCATTCATCTTGATTTTTATTATCGCCATTAATCATCATCATTAACATCTTTTTATTATAAACCCACTATCATCATCTATGAAACATCATCCAAACCGCCATCATTAAAATCAATATCTCTAAATCATTTAAATACATCATCATCTTATCGTTATTTCATCAAATACGTACCATCATTATCTTATCGTTATTTCATCAAATACGTACCATCATCATCTTACTCACCATTTCTCCTAATCGTTGTCACAGCTCAGCATTCATACTAACCTATCATTGTCATAATCCGTCCTTAACCATAAGAACGTGTTAGATAACGTATGATTTCATTGCGAGGTATTGACCTCTATATGCGACATTTTTTTTAAAGAAAAACTGCATATATTATACATTACAAACCATGATCCTTATTTTTGATACAAGCTTTGGACAAAATAAAGATGATTATCGTTTAGCGATAATCTTCGACTTACAAACTTTACAAATGATAATAACAACCCGATTTCTAGCATATTTTACAACACAAGTTCTTGGATATGCAGTCTTATTTTTGACACAAATATGCGTACGCAAGATCCTGCTTAGATTCAACATGATGCAGCGGAAGCTTCTAATTATCACCTGAGAATAGACATGTTTAAAACGTCAACATAAAGTTGGTGAGATATAGGTTTAATGCCGGCAGCGATATAAATATAGACCACAAGATTTCATATATAAACATTTTAATAAAAATATTCTAAGTGGTTGAGCACTTGGTAACCATACTTAACATTTAATCACGTCGCATATTCCCTTTATTATGAAATCTTACTACACCGTACCAAGTGTAGTCACGAAACGAAGTACTGTGCAACCGTTGAATACTGGTCGTCCAGTCCGGTTGGGGTTGTCAGGCCCGATAGATCTATCAACAGGATTCGCGTTTACAATACCGCTGTAAATAACAGTTACCAAGCTACAGGGAAGTATGCCAGTGGTACAACTCAACGTAGAATATATTTTTCAGTTACTTGTGTCCATAACGTAAAACATAAAATACATGTATTCTCATCCCGAAATATTTAGAGTTTAAAAGTGGGACTATATACTCACTTTCGTCTTGAAGATATATATATAATTTGACTTGGTCTCCGGTTGATATCACGAACCTATCCATATATAATATATCAATACCTTTTCTTTTTAAACAAACGTCACATATATATACTTGTTATACTTTTAATACTTTGAATAATTCCTTAGTCCGTAGTTAGCAGTTCGTTGTTAGTAATTCAATTTTAATGGTTCATTTTTAGATGTTTAATATACCCGCAATGAAATAAATAAAACCCCCAACGAAATAAATAAAACCCCATCGTATATGTATTGGTCGAGATTAATCTTGACCCACGGTACCGGTGTTGTCAAATGACGTGTTGCGTACATAAAGTACCGGTGTTGTCAAATGACGTGTTGCGTACAATCATGGGATCTTATGATTAATCTTCTCGTGTTGTTTACGGGTGATCCTGAACCATATAAAATTGAATTATAAGTACATATATATAAAATATCATGTTAACTTAAAAAGATGTGATTTATTTAATTTTTCCCAATTATTTTCGTGGCTAAACTAGTCTTAGATATCCGATCTCGTTTTGGTCATAGTTTCTTCGTTACAACTCCGTTTTTGTTGATTCAACTTGTCACTTCCTTTGATCGAGTCCCTCTTTAAGACTATGAACTGTAAATACCTTAGTTTGTATTCGAAATCACAGGTCATAGGTCAAACTTTAGTGAAACTTATGGAGTTGATCATTTTCCATCATGTAAACAACCTTAAATGATTATTTTTCTAAAAATACTTATACTTTGAGTTAAATCATGAAATTTTTATGTGTTATCATATTCATAGTAAAAATCATTTTTCCAGAAAATAAACCTCCAATTCAAAGTTTAAGATGGTTTTTAATTATCCAACCCAAAACAGCCCCCGGTGGCACTCCGACGTCGTAAAAACAGTTTTTAAGATAATCTTTGAAAAACCAAGTTATACCTTGTTAAATTAGCATATATTTAAGTTATATTACAGGTCTTGGAGTATTTTAAAAGTTAAGTTAGAAGGATCTATTTAGTTTGCAAACAAGTTTGAAAACATTCAAACTATGTTCTTGTTGTTAAAATTTTATACCACAAAATAAGATAGCTATATATATATGAATCGAATAAGGTTATGAACATAGATTCTACCTCAAGTTCCTTGGACAAGGTTGTTGTAAAAGAGGAGTAAGAACCTAGAACCAAAAGGGTGATGGAAGTGGATGAAAGATTGGAAGTAAGTTGGTGTTCTTGGAAGGATTTCTTGAAGTGTTTTTGTAAGGTTTTCTTATGAGGTTTAAGTGTTGTTTTTGAAGCTAAATGATGGGGAAAATGCTTGGAGATGATCAAGTATGAAGTTAAGAGTATTTTGAGAGAGAAATGGAAGTGTAAGTATGAGAAAATGGGGTGAAGAAATGGTGTGCATGCATAAAAACGTTTTTAGGTTATAAAGGAAAAAAAAGATACCTAACTTTGTTTTCTTGCTAAATAATTCATGCTACTTGACAAATGGTTGGTTCCACATGTTTCTTAATCATTTAAGGCTGCTAAGGAGCAGATTTTTATTGGTATATACCAATAGTAAATACATCTAGAAGCTGCGTATGATACGGGTACATATACCCTAGGTATACGTATAGAAATTTTTGAGAAAACGGAACGAGGATTCAAATATAGTTATCTTTTGTAAATATACTTATATTGTTTTATGTATTTAAGTCTTTAAAAGTGATTAAATACATTACTTATACGATATATGTATAAACATTATAGGTCATAAGTATTTAAGTCCAATAACGTTACGTATGGTTATCGTTTTGAAAACTTAAGTTAGTAGTTTCAAAATATACTTATAACTTATTGTTATTAATACAAAATGAGATATTAAAACATTCTTAGGTCATGTTAAATATGTATATATACATATATATACACAAACGTATAATTATCATATATTGTATAGTTCGTGATATCATCGGTCAAACTAGACGGTCAAACGTTGTGTAAAACTCTTTTCGAAAAACATAAGTCTCGACAATTTGGATTTGCTTATCATGTTGGTAAGGTTTAATTTATGTAAATATTAATCTTATAAGTATAGAACGATCGAAAAAGTGCGGGTCATTACATTACCTCCCCGTTAAATAAATTTCGTCCCGAAATTTTAAAATTGTACCTATTTTGCGTCATCGAGAAACAAGTGTGGATACTTTTGTTTCATCTGATCCTCCCGTTCCCACGTAAACTCGGGACCTCTTCGAGCATTCCAACGAACCTTAACGATCGGTATGTTGCTCTGCTTGAGCTGTTTAACTTCACGGTCCATGATTTCGATTGGTTCTTCGACGAATTGTAGTTTCTCGTCGACATGGATTTCTTCAAGAGGAATGGTGAGGTCTTCCTTTGCAAGACACTTCTTAAGGTTCGAGACGTGAAAGGTATTATGTACTCCGGCGAGTTGTTGCGGTAACTCGAGTCGATAAGCTACCGGTCCAATGCGTTCGATGATCTTGAACGGGCCTACATATCTTGGGTTCAGTTTACCCCTTTTTCCAAAACGTATCACACCTTTCCAAGGTGACACCTTTAGCATAACCATGTCACCGATCTGAAACTCTAATGGTTTCCTTCGGACATCGGCGTAGCTCTTTTGGCGACTACGGGCTGTTTTCAATCTCTCCTTGATTTGTACTATCTTCTCAGTCGTTTCATGTATGATCTCGGGACCAGTTAATTGTCGATCTCCTACTTCATTCCAACAGATAGGAGATCTACACTTCCTTCCGTACAATGCTTCGAATGGCGCAGCTTTAATGCTCGCATGATAACTATTATTATACGAGAATTCTGCTAATGGTAAATATTTATCCCATCCGTTTCCAAAATCGATCACACATGCCCTGAGCATGTCTTCAAGAGTCTGAATTGTTCTTTCACTCTGCCCGTCGGTTTGCGGATGATATGCGGTGCTCATATCCAAACGAGTTCCTAGGGCCTCCTGTAGTGATTGCCAGAACTTTGAGGTAAATCTACTATCACGATCAGATATAATGGAAATAGGTATTCCATGCCTTGAAACAATTTCCTTTATATACAATCGTAATAGTTTCTCCATTCTATCCGTTTCCTTCATAGGCAAGAAATGTGCAGACTTGGTGAGACGATCAACAATCACCCAAATGGTGTCGTATCCCCAGGCAGTCTTTGGTAACTTCGTGATGAAATCCATGGTAATACCGTCCCATTTCCATTCTGGAATTTCTGGTTGTTGAAGTAACCCTGACGGCTTCTGGTGTTCTGCTTTGACTTTGGAACAAGTTAAACATTCCCCAACATATGTTGCAACGTCTGTCTTCAAATTAGGCCACCAATAATGCGTCTTAAGATCTTGGTACATCTTTCCAACTCCAGGATGTATCGAATATCTTGTCTTATGTGCCTCGTTCAATATCAACTTCCTTAATCCACCCAACTTCGGTACCCAAATACGATTTGCAAAATATCGAATTCCATCTTCCCGCATAACGAGTTGCTTCTCATACTTCTTCATTATTTCATTTCCTATATTTTCTTTAGTAAGTGCTTCTCGTTGAACTTCTTTGATTTGTGAGTTGAGATTCATGCGAATTTTTATGTTCATCGCTCGTACTCGAATTGGTTCTCGTTCCTTTCTGCTTAGAGCGTCGGCCACCACGTTCGCTTTCCCGGGATGATAACGAATTTCACAATCATAGTCATTTATTAACTCAACCCACCTACGTTGCCTCATGTTCAGCTGTTTTTGATCGAAAATATGTTGAAGGCTTTTATGATCAGTAAACACAGTGCATTTAACCCCATACAAGTAGTGTCTCCATATCTTCAATGCAAACACGACTGCTCCCAGATCTAGATCATGCGTCGTATAATTCCGCTCGTGAATCTTTAATTGTCGGGATGCGTATGCAATAACTTTCTTCCGTTGCATAAGAACGCAACCAAAACCTTGTCGCGAAGCGTCACAATATATTTCAAAATCATCGTTCCCTTCTGGTAACGATAAAATAGGCGCCGTAGTCAACTTCTTTTTCTGTAATTGAAATGCACTCTCCTGCTCAGAAGTCCATTCATATTTCTTCCCTTTTTGCGTTAACGCTGTCAACGGCTTAGCTATTCGGGAAAAATCTTGAATAAACCTTCTATAATAACCGGCTAAACCCAAAAATTGGCGTATCTGCATTGGTGTCTTAGGAGTCTCCCATTTTTCAATGGCTTCAATTTTTGCTGGATCAACCTGAATTCCTTTGCTACTAACAACGTGGCCAAGAAATTGCACTTCTTTCAACCAGAAAGCACATTTAGAAAATTTAGCATATAGCTGTTCTTTTCTCAACAAATCTAATATCAACCTTAAATGCTGCTCATGCTCTTGCTCACTCTTGGAATAGATAAGAATATCATCAATGAAAACGATAACAAACTTATCTAAATATTTACTACAAACTCGATTCATGAGGTCCATGAATACAGCTGGCGCATTCGTCAATCCAAACGGCATGACCAAAAATTCGTAATGACCGTAGCGTGTCCGAAAAGCAGTTTTCGGTATATCTTCTTCTTTGACACGTAATTGATGATAGCCCGATCTTAGGTCAATTTTCGAGTACACACATGATCCTTGGAGTTGATCAAATAAGTCGTCAATTCTCGGTAGTGGATACCGATTCTTGATAGTTAACTTATTTAATTCACGATAATCTATACACATTCGGAAAGATCCGTCTTTCTTCTTGACGAATAAAATTGGAGCTCCCCACGGTGAAGTACTTGGTCGTATGAATCCACGATCCAGTAATTATTTTAACTGACTCTGAAGTTCTTTTAACTCGGACGGTGCAAGTCTATATGGAGCACGGGCAACCGGTGCAGCTCCTGGTACAAGATCTATTTGAAATTCTACAGATTTAAATGGAGGTAATCCCGGCAACTCTTCCGGAAATACTTCAGGAAAATCTCTTGCCACAGGCACGTCATTGATGCACTTCTCTTTTTCTTTCTTTTCGACTTTATTAACATGTGCTAAGATAGCATAGCACCCTTTCTTCAAGCACTTTTGAGCTTTCAAATAACTAATGAGTTTTAGCTTTGATTTACCCTTCTCTCCATAAATCATTACTGGCGTTTTATCCTTACGAGGAATGCGAATTGCCTTCTTGGCGCACACAACTTCAGCTCCTATTTTGGACATCCAGTCCATGCCGATTATTACATCAAAACTTCCTAATTCTACGGGTATCAAATCAATCTTAAATGTTTCTCCGGCTAAATTTATTTTACAATCACGGCAAATTTTATCGGCTTTAATTAGTTTACCATTAGCTAACTCAATCATGTACTTAGCATCTAGAGGTAATGATGAACAATTCAATTTAGCGTGAAAGTCTCTACACACGTAACTTCTATCGGCACCAGTATCAAATATAATAGATGCGGATAAGTTATTAATGGTAAACGTACCCGTAACAAGCTCCGGGTCTTCACACGCCTCTCTAGCATTAATAACAAATGCTCTTCCACGTGCAGATCCATTATTCTTCTCTGGATTCGGACACTGGCTCTTATAGTGACCTTGTTTTCCACACCCATAACAAGTAATGGTAGCCAAAGCAGTTCTATTTGCATTGGTGGCAGGAGTCTTGGTACCATTTGTATTTGTAACGAGAGCCCTACAATCTTCAGCAAGATGACCCTTTCGATTACATTTGTTGCATACCACATTACAGTAGCCAGAGTGATGTTTGTGGCATCGGTTGTATAAAGGATTTTGTCCTTTGTAACCAAAGCTTGAACCACTACCTGCACCTTGTATGGTTTCTTGTTTCTTAAAAGATTGTTGTTGGTTACTTCGATCATAATTTCCATTCCACTTTCTTTTGTTACCTGATACCTTCACATCAGTATTGGATGCTTTCTTATCCATGATGACCTGATCCATTAGCTCGTTTGCCATGGTTATAGCTTCATGAATTGTCTTAGGTTTCGATGCTGTAACGTTTGCCTTGACCTTTTTGGGCAAACCATCTTTGTACATTTCAATCTTCCGTTCTTCGGTTGGAACCAATTCAGGACATAGTAAAACTAATTCCATGAATCGCTGATTGTAGTTGGTGATTTCAGTACCAACAACCTTCAGGCTTCGTAATTCATCTTCCAACTTCCTAACCTCGTTCCTTGGACAATATTCGTTGATTAACATTGTTTTGAATTCTTCCCAAGGAGTATCATAAGCTACATCTCCTCCTACAGCCTTCACATAATTTTTCCACCACGTGAGTGCACTATCTTGTAAAGTGCACGATGCATACTTGGTCATGTCCTTTTCAACACAACCACTTATTTTAAACACAGTCTCCATCTTTTCTATCCACCGGGTTAAACCGATCGGTCCTTCTGTTCCACTGAATGATGAGGGCTTGCAAGCTTGAAAAGTTTTGTAAGTGCACCCCACACGAGGATTTGGGTTAACTGCAGCACCTCTTGCAGCCTCGACCCATAACATTCTGTCGTTCACTCGTTGATTGATGAGTTCCTGGATTTCTTGTTCCGTCATTCGGTTCAATCGCGCCATATTCTTCTATAAGAATGAAAAGAAAATAATTATTCACATGGAATATTATAGATGTAGTGTATATTTACAGTACATTATAGCTTATTAATAATATGAACCAGGTATTATTATAAAAGCCTTTTCTTCTTATTAGTGTTTTATAATTATATCTAGGGTAGTACCTACCCGTTAATGTCCATACTTAATAGCTTAGTACAGAATCAATTACTACCATCTAAATAATACTTAACCATGGAAAATTATTGCATTTCACACTTCACTATTTTACATATGCTTATCTTACATCGAACATTAAGCAAACCACACTAATAATATTATACAAAACATTATATGATCGCATGGTTTAATACGGCAGCGCATCGTTTGGTCTATTTTCTAGGACGTTTAGGTTCAAGGAATGGCCTAACGCTTATCCTAGCTGTCTGCCTATATTTTGGCGGTGGGGCTGAAGAACTGGATGCCGGGATAGAACGAATAGGAATAGCGGGAATAGGGGTGGTAGTGTCTAGTGGAGTTGGTGCCACATCATCCTTACTAAACTCGGGATTTGAATTTTCTAATTCATTAGCCTTTCGTTTCTTTCCTAGTTCGAACTTGAAATGTCCCGTTCTTATTGATTAAAAACGTTCCATATTAATTGATTTCGTTGCGAGGTTTTGACCTCTATATGAGACGTTTTTCAAAGACTGCATTCATTTTAAAACAAACCATAACCTTTATTTCATCAATAAAGGTTTAAAAAGCTTTACGTAGATTATCAAATAATGATAATCTAAAATATCCTGTTTACACACGACCATTACATAATGGTTTACAATACAAATATGTTACAACAAAATAAGTTTCTTGAATGCAGTTTTTACACAATATCATACAAGCATGGACTCCAAATCTCGTCCTTATTTAAGTATGCGACAGCGGAAGCTCTTAATAATCACCTGAGAATAAACATGCTTAAAACGTCAACAAAAATGTTGGTGAGTTATAGGTTTAACCTATATATATCAAATCATAATAATAGACCACAAGATTTCATATTTCAATACACATCCCATACATAGAGATAAAAATCATTCATATGGTGAACACCTGGTAACCGACAATAACAAGATGCATATATAAGAATATCCCCATCATTCCGGGACACCCTTCGGATATGATATAATTTCGAAGTACTAAAGCATCCGGTACTTTGGATGGGGTTTGTTAGGCCCAATAGATCTATCTTTAGGATTCGCGTCAATTAGGGTGTCTGTTCCCTAATTCTTAGATTACCAGACTTAATAAAAAGGGGCATATTCGATTTCGATAATTCAACCATAGAATGTAGTTTCACGTACTTGTGTCTATTTTGTAAATCATTTACAAAACCTGCATGTATTCTCATCCCAAAAATATTAGATTTTAAAAATGGGACTATAACTCACTTTCACAGATTTTTACTTCGTCGAGAAGTAAGACTTGGCCACTGTTGATTCACGAACCTATAACAATATATACATATATATTAAAGTATGTTCAAAATATATTTACAACACTTTTAATATATTTTGATGTTTTAAGTTTATTAAGTCAGCTGTCCTCGTTAGTAACCTACAACTAGTTGTCCACAGTTAGATGTACAGAAATAAATCAATAAATATTATCTTGAATCAATCCACGACCCAGTGTATACGTATCTCAGTATTGATCACAACTCAAACTATATATATTTTGGAATCAACCTCAACCCTGTATAGCTAACTCCAACATTCACATATAGAGTGTCTATGGTTGTTCCGAAATATATATAGATGTGTCGACATGATAGGTCGAAACATTGTATACGTGTCTATGGTATCTCAAGATTACATAATATACAATACAAGTTGATTAAGTTATGGTTGGAATAGATTTGTTACCAATTTTCACGTAGCTAAAATGATAAAAATTATCCAATCTTGTTTTACCCATAACTTCTTCATTTTAAATCCGTTTTGAATGAATCAAATTGCTATGGTTTCATATTGAACTGTATTTTATGAATCTACACAGAAAAAGTATAGGTTTATAGTCGGAAAAATAAGTTACAAGTCGTTTTTGTAAAGGTAGTCATTTCAGTCGAAAGAACGACGTCTAGATGACCATTTTAGAAAACATACTTCCACTTTGAGTTTAACCATAATTTTTGGATATAGTTTCATGTTCATAATAAAAATCATTTTCTCAGAATAACAAGTTTTAAATCAAAGTTTATCATAGTTTTTAATTAACTAACCCAAAACAGCCCGCGGTGTTACTACGACGGCGTAAATCCGGTTTTACGGTGTTTTTCGTGTTTCCAGGTTTTAAATCATTAAGTTAGCATATCATATAGATATAGAACATGTGTTTAGTTAATTTTAAAAGTCAAGTTAGAAGGATTAACTTTTGTTTGCGAACAAGTTTAGAATTAACTAAACTATGTTCTAGTGATTACGAGTTTAAACCTTCGAATAAGATAGTTTTATATATATGAATCGAATGATGTTATGAACATCATTACTACCTCAAGTTTAGTAGGTAAACCTACTGGAAGTGACAAGAAATGATCTAGCTTCAAAGGATCTTGGATGGCTTGAAAGTTCTTGAAGTAGGATCATGACACAAAAACAAGTTCAAGTAAGATTTTTGCTCGAATTAAGATAGTTTATAGTTATAGAAATTGAATCAAAGTTTGAATATGAATATTACCTTGAATAAGAAAGATAACCTACTGTATATAACAAAGGTTTCTTGATCTTAGATGATTACTTGGAATGGATTAGAAAGCTTGGAAGTAAATTAGTAAACTTGAAGGGATTTTTGAAGTATTCTTGAAGTGTTCTTCCTATGATGATTATAGCTTGATTCTTGAAGTGATTTTTGATGAAGATGATGATTAACTACTGGAAAAATACGTTCATAATAGTGTGGGTGTGTTGAGAGAGAATTAGAAAGAGATTTGGAAGTGAAATGGAGTGAATGATGAGTGTTAATTGGTGAGTGGTGAGTGGGGTTAAAAGGAGTTCTAGTTAGTTGACTAGCTCATGGTAGAAGTTAAAATTGATTAGTCATACATGACATAATCAAGAGTGGAATCCCATGCTAGTTCCTATTGGTATATACCCATAGTAAGTACGTTTTGAAGCTGTGTATAATACGGGTAAGAATACGACTAGAATTCTTGATGAAAGAAAAGAATGGGAAAGTAACTGTAACCATTTTCGTTAAGTATGAGTGTTTCGATATATGTCTTGAAGTCTTCTAAAAGTATTTTAATACATCTAAATACACTACATGTATATACATTTTAACGGAGTCGTTAAGTCATCGTTAGTCGTTACATGTAAGTGTTGTTTTGAAACCTTTAAGTTAACGATCTCAATTAATGTTGTTAACCCATTGTTTATTATATCTAATGAGATGTTAAATTATTATATTATCATGATATTATGATATATTAATATATCTTAATATGATATATATACATTTAAATGTCGTTACAACGATAATCGTTACATATATGTCTCGTTTCGAAATCCTTAAGTTAGTAGTCTTGTTTATATGTATATAACTCATTGTTAATATACTTATGGAGATACTTACTTATCATAATCTCATGTTAACCATATGTATATCCATATATATATCGTCAAGTCGTTTTTACAAGTTTTAACGTTCGTGAATCGCCGGTCAACTTGGGTGGTCAATTGCCTATATGAAACATATTTCAATTAATCAAGTCTTAACAAGTTTGATTGCTTAACATGTTGGAAACATTTAATCATGTAAATATCAATCTCAATTAATATATATAAACATGGAAAAGTTCGGGTCACTACAGTACCTACCCGTTAAATAAATTTCGTCCCGAAATTTTAAGCTGTTGAAGGTGTTGACGAATCTTCTGGAAATAGATGCGGGTATTTCTTCTTCATCTGATCTTCACGCTCCCAGGTGAACTCGGGTCCTCTACGAGCATTCCATCGAACCTTAACAATTGGTATCTTGTTTTGCTTAAGTCTTTTAACCTCACGATCCATTATTTCGACGGGTTCTTCGATGAATTGGAGTTTTTCATTGATTTGGATTTCATCTAACGGAATAGTGAGATCTTCTTTAGCAAAACATTTCTTCAAATTCGAGACGTGGAAAGTGTTATGTACAGCCGCGAGTTGTTGAGGTAACTCAAGTCGGTAAGCTACTGGTCCGACACGATCAATAATCTTGAATGGTCCAATATACCTTGGATTTAATTTCCCTCGTTTACCAAATCGAACAACGCCTTTCCAAGGTGCAACTTTAAGCATGACCATCTCTCCAATTTCAAATTCTATATCTTTTCTTTTAATGTCAGCGTAGCTCTTTTGTCGACTTTGGGCGGTTTTCAACCGTTGTTGAATTTGGATGATCTTCTCGGTAGTTTCTTGTATAATCTCCGGACCCGTAATCTGTCTATCCCCCACTTCACTCCAACAAATCGGAGACCTGCACTTTCTACCATAAAGTGCTTCAAACGGCGCCATCTCAATGCTTGAATGGTAGCTGTTGTTGTAGGAAAATTCTGCTAACGGTAGATGTCGATCCCAACTGTTTCCGAAATCAATAACACATGCTCGTAGCATGTCTTCAAGCGTTTGTATCGTCCTTTCACTCTGCCCATCGGTTTGTGGATGATAGGCAGTACTCATGTCTAGACGAGTTCCTAATGCTTGCTGTAATGTCTGCCAGAATCTTGAAATAAATCTGCCATCCCTATCAGAGATAATAGAGATTGGTATTCCATGTCTGGAGACGAATTCCTTCAAATACAGTCGTGCTAACTTCTCCATCTTGTCATCTTCTCTTATTGGCAGGAAGTGTGCTGATTTGGTGAGACGATCAACTATTACCCAAATAGTATCAAAACCACTTGCAGTCCTTGGCAATTTAGTGATGAAATCCATGGTAATGTTTTCCCATTTCCATTCCGGGATTTCGGGTTGTTGAAGTAGACCTGATGGTTTCTGATGCTCAGCTTTGACCTTAGAACACGTCAAACATTCTCCTACATATTTAGCAACATCGGCTTTCATACCCGGCCACCAAAAATGTTTCTTGAGATCCTTGTACATCTTCCCCGTTCCAGGATGTATTGAGTATCTGGTTTTATGAGCTTCTCTAAGTACCATTTCTCTCATATCTCCAAATTTTGGTACCCAAATCCTTTCAGCCCTATACCGGGTTCCGTCTTCCCGAATATTAAGATGCTTCTCCGATCCTTTGGGTATTTCATCCTTTAAATTTCCTTCTTTTAAAACTCCTTGTTGCGCCTCCTTTATTTGAGTAGTAAGGTTATTATGAATCATTATATTCATAGATTTTACTCGAATGGGTTCTCTGTCCTTCCTGCTCAAGGCATCGGCTACCACATTTGCCTTTCCTGGGTGGTAACGAATCTCAAAGTCGTAATCATTCAATAATTCAATCCACCTACGCTGCCTCATATTCAGTTGTTTCTGATTAAATATGTGTTGAAGACTTTTGTGGTCGGTATATATAATACTTTGGACCCCATATAAGTAGTGCCTCCAAGTCTTTAATGCAAAAACAACCGCACCTAATTCCAAATCATGCGTCGTATAATTTTGTTCGTGAATCTTCAATTGTCTAGACGCATAAGCAATCACCTTCGTTCGTTGCATTAATACACAACCGAGACCTTGCTTTGATGCGTCACAATAAATCACAAAATCATCATTCCCTTCAGGCAATGACAATATAGGTGCCGTAGTTAGCTTTTTCTTCAATAACTGAAATGCTTTCTCTTGTTCATCATTCCATTCAAATTTCTTCCCTTTATGCGTTAATGCAGTCAAGGGTTTTGCTATTCTGGAAAAGTCTTGGATGAACCTTCTGTAGTAACCAGCTAGTCCTAAAAACTGGCGTATGTGTTTCGGAGTTTTCGGGGTTTCCCACTTTTCAACAGTTTCTATCTTTGCCGGATCCACCTTAATACCTTCTTTGTTCACTATGTGACCGAGGAATTGAACTTCTTCCAACCAAAATGTACACTTTGAAAACTTAGCGTACAATTCTTCCTTCCTCAATACTTCTAACACCTTTCTCAAATGTTCACCGTGTTCTTGGTCATTCTTTGAGTAAATAAGTATGTCATCAATGAAAACAATGACAAACTTGTCAAGGTATGGTCCACACACTCGGTTCATAAGGTCCATGAACACAGCTGGTGCATTAGTTAAACCAAACGGCATGACCATAAACTCGTAATGACCGTAACGTGTTCTGAAAGCAGTCTTTGGAATATCATCTTCTTTCACCCGCATTTGATGATACCCGGAACGTAAGTCAATCTTTGAATAAACAGACGAGCCTTGTAGTTGATCAAATAAGTCGTCGATTCTCGGTAGTGGGTAGCGGTTCTTGATGGTAAGTTTGTTCAACTCTCGGTAGTCGATACACAACCTGAATGTACCATCTTTCTTCTTGACAAACAAAACAGGAGCTCCCCACGGTGATGTGCTTGGTCGAATGAAACCACGCTCTAAAAGTTCTTGTAATTGGCTTTGCAGTTCTTTCATCTCGCTGGGTGCAAGTCTGTAAGGAGCACGAGCTATTGGTGCAGCTCCTGGTACAAGATCTATTTGAAATTCAACGGATCGATGTGGGGGTAATCCCGGTAATTCTTTCGGAAATACATCGGGAAATTCTTTTGCAATGGGAACATCATTGATGCTCTTTTCTTCAGTTTGTACTTTCTCGACGTGTGCTAGAACAGCATAGCAACCTTTTCTTATTAGTTTTTGTGCCTTCAAATTACTAATAAGATGTAGCTTCGTGTTGCCCTTTTCTCCGTACACCATTAAGGGTTTTCCTTTTTCTCGTATAATGCGAATTGCATTTTTGTAACAGACGATCTCTGCTTTCACTTCTTTCAACCAGTCCATACCGATTATCACATCAAAACTCCCTAACTCTACTGGTATCAAATCAATCTTAAATGTTTCGCTAACCAGTTTAATTTCTCGATTCCGACATATATTATCGGCTGAAATTAATTTACCATTTGCTAATTCGAGTAAAAATTTACTATCCAAAGGCGTCAATGGACAACTTAATTTAGCACAAAAATCTCTACTCATATAGCTTCTATCCGCACCCGAATCAAATAAAACGTAAGCAGATTTATTGTCAATAAGAAACGTACCCGTAACAAGCTCCGGGTCTTCCTGTGCCTCTGCCGCATTAATATTGAAAACTCTTCCACGACCTTGTCCATTCGTGTTCTCCTGGTTCGGGCAATTTCTAATAATGTGGCCCGGTTTTCCACATTTATAACAAACTACATTGGCATAACTTGCTCCGACACTACTTGCTCCGCCATTACTCGTTCCGACACCATTTGTTCCTTTCGTTCTATTAACCCCTGGTCCGTAGACCTCACACTTCGCCGCGCTATGACCATTTCTTTTACACTTGTTGCAAAATGTGGTGCAGAACCCCGAGTGATTCTTTTCACACCTTTGGCATAGCTGCTTCTGATTGTTGTTGTTGTTGCGGTTATTATTGTTGTTAGGATGATTGTTGTAGTTGCTGTTGTTGTTGTTGTTGTTGTTGTTGGGCCGTTTGTTGTAGTTGCGATTGTTGGGATAATTGTTGCGATTATTGTTGTAATTGCTGTTGTTGCTGTATTGGCGATTCTTATCACCGTTTTCCTCCCACTTTCTTTTGACTTGCTTCACATTGGTCTCTTCAGCAGTCTGTTCTTTAATTCTTTCTTCAATCTGGTTCACTAGTTTGTGAGCCATTCTACATGCCTGTTGTATGGAGGCGGGCTCGTGTGAACTTATATCTTCTTGGATTCTTTCCGGTAACCCTTTCACAAACGCGTCGATCTTCTCTTCCTCATCTTCGAACGCTCCCGGACACAATAGGCACAATTCTGTGAATCGTCTTTCGTACGTAGTAATATCAAATCCTTGGGTTCGTAACCCTCTAAGTTCTGTCTTGAGCTTATTGACCTCGGTTCTGGGACGGTACTTCTCGTTCATCAAGTGCTTGAATGCTGACCACGGTAGTGCGTACGCATCATCTTGTCCCACTTGCTCTAGATAGGTATTCCACCATGTTAACGCAGAACCTGTGAAGGTATGCGTAGCGTACTTCACTTTGTCCTCTTCAGTACACTTACTTATGGCAAACACCGATTCAACCTTCTCGGTCCACCGTTTCAATCCGATCGGTCCTTCGGTTCCATCAAATTCCAAAGGTTTGCAGGCAGTGAATTCTTTGTAGGTGCATCCTACACGATTTCCTGTACTGCCAGATCCAAGGTTATTGTTGGTATATAGCGCAGCCTGTACTGCGGCTATGTTTGAAGCTAGAAAAGTACGGAATTCCTCTTCATTCATATTCACGGTGTGTCGAGTAGTCGGTGCCATTTCCTTCAAAATAGTCAAATGGAACAAGTTAATCATACAGAATATTAAGAGTAGTTAATAGTATTTCGTAGCATAATATGAACTCATTTATAAAAGCTTTTTCTTCATATTAGCGTTTTATAAGTTTAAATTCGGGTAGTACCTACCCGTTAAGTTCATACTTAGTAGCTAATATACAATTCAACTACTACAATTCTATATGAAAAACTGATTATAATAATATTTCGCGTTCAAACTTTTATACAATATTTTACAAACTTACAATACCGCTTATTTTACATAAAGCATGAAATATAGCACACAATAACTTTGATACAAGATAGTTGTGAAGATAATTCTAGCTAGTACACAAGTCGTTCAGCA
Organism: Rutidosis leptorrhynchoides; assembly: GCF_046630445.1. Taxonomy (NCBI): domain Eukaryota; kingdom Viridiplantae; phylum Streptophyta; class Magnoliopsida; order Asterales; family Asteraceae; genus Rutidosis; species Rutidosis leptorrhynchoides. Next base: position 317,000,502 of record NC_092333.1, on the reverse strand, counting down.
AAGGCAATAAAGACACGTAATTCATACGTCCAGAAACAAGTCATGCATTCTGGTTTTACTAGGACTACTTCCCATCCTTGGTCTTGTGGAACATAACCGTTATGGCCGTTGATAAGACAGCGTGTTGTAACGTCGTCAAAGGGACGAGGGTTACGTAATGACCAACAGTCTCGTAATAACCTAAAAACCTCATTTCTTACCCCAATTACCGACTCCGTCACTTGAGGGAACGTTTTGTTTAATAGTTGTAGCCCGATGTTCTTGTTCTCACTTTGGTGAGAAGCGAACATTACTAACCCGTAAGCATAACATGCTTCTTTATGTTGCATGTTAGCCGCTTTTTCTAAATCACAAGTCCTATATTTGGATATACTGAGTCAAAATAATTTCTTAACCCGTTGCGTAAAATAGCATTTGGGTTCCCCGCAATATATGCGTCAAAGTAAACACATCGTAACTTATGGATTTCCCAATGTGATATCCCCCATCTTCCGAACGAAAGCCTTTTATAAACCAAATCATTCTTGGAACGTTCTTCGAATGTCTTACAAACTGATCTCGCCTTAAATAGTTGTGCCGAGGAATTCTGACCGACTCTAGACAAGATTTCATCAATCATGTCTCCGGGTAGGTCTCTTAAAATATTGGGTTGTCTATCCATTTTGTGTTTTTATACTGTAAAATAGACAAGAGTTAGATTCATAAAAAAATACTTATTAATACAAGCAATTTTTACATATATCATAAAGCATAAGCACACTATATTACATATATTACACCACACGAATACAACTATCTTATTCCGACTCGCTTGTTTCTTCTTCTTTGGTTTTGGTTCGTTTTCCCAAGTTTCTAGGGATATATGATGTTCCCCTAATACGAGCCGTAATTTTCCACATTGGTTTAGAAAAACCTGGTGGTTTAGAGGTTCCCGGGTCATTGTTACAACTTAAGGACTTCGGGGGTTGACGATACATATAAAGTTCATCGGGGTTGGAATTAGATTTCTCTATTTTTATGCCCTTTCCCTTATTATTTTCTTTTGCCTTTTTAAATTCAGTTGGGGTAATTTCTATAACATCATCGGAATTCTCGTCGGAATCCGATTCATCGGAGAATTGGTAATCCTCCCAATATTTTGCTTCCTTGGCGGAAACACCATTGACCATAATTAACCTTGGTCGGTTGGTTGAGGATTCTCTTTTACTTAACCGTTTTATTATTTCCCCCACCGGTTCCGATTCTTCTTCCGGTTCCGATTCTTCTTCCGGTTCCGATTCTTCTTCCGGTTCTGATTCTTCTTCCGGTTCCGACTCTTCTTCCGGTTCCTCTTCGGGAACTTGTGAATCAGTCCACGAATCATTCCAATTTACATTTGACTCTTCATTATTATTAGGTGAGTCAATGGGACTTGTTCTAGAGGTAGACATCTATCACATAATATCAAACACTTTAAGAGATTAATATATCACATAATATTCATATGTTAAAAATATATAGTTTCCAACAAAAATGTTAAGCAATCATTTTTAAAGAAAACACGGTCGAAGTCCAGAATCACTAATGCATCCTAACAAACTCGATAAGACACACTAATGCAAATTTTCTGGTTCTCTAAGACCAACGCTCGGATACCAACTGAAATGTCCCGTTCTTATTGATTAAAAACGTTCCATATTAATTGATTTCGTTGCGAGGTTTTGACCTCTATATGAGACGTTTTTCAAAGACTGCATTCATTTTAAAACAAACCATAACCTTTATTTCATCAATAAAGGTTTAAAAAGCTTTACGTAGATTATCAAATAATGATAATCTAAAATATCCTGTTTACACACTACCATTACATAATGGTTTACAATACAAATATGTTACAACAAAATAAGTTTCTTGAATGCAGTTTTTACACAATATCATACAAGCATGGACTCCAAATCTCGTCCTTATTTAAGTATGCGACAGCGGAAGCTCTTAATAATCACCTGAGAATAAACATGCTTAAAACGTCAACAAAAATGTTGGTGAGTTATAGGTTTAACCTATATATATCAAATCATAATAATAGACCACAAGATTTCATATTTCAATACACATCCCATACATAGAGATAAAAATCATTCATATGGTGAACACCTGGTAACCGACAATAACAAGATGCATATATAAGAATATCCCCATCATTCCGGGACACCCTTCGGATATGATATAATTTCGAAGTACTAAAGCATCCGGTACTTTGGATGGGGTTTGTTAGGCCCAATAGATCTATCTTTAGGATTCGCGTCAATTAGGGTGTCTGTTCCCTAATTCTTAGATTACCAGACTTAATAAAAAGGGGCATATTCGATTTCGATAATTCAACCATAGAATGTAGTTTCACGTACTTGTGTCTATTTTGTAAATCATTTACAAAACCTGCATGTATTCTCATCCCAAAAATATTAGATTTTAAAAATGGGACTATAACTCACTTTCACAGATTTTTACTTCGTCGAGAAGTAAGACTTGGCCACTGTTGATTCACGAACCTATAACAATATATACATATATATTAAAGTATGTTCAAAATATATTTACAACACTTTTAATATATTTTGATGTTTTAAGTTTATTAAGTCAGCTGTCCTCGTTAGTAACCTACAACTAGTTGTCCACAGTTAGATGTACAGAAATAAATCAATAAATATTATCTTGAATCAATCCACGACCCAGTGTATACGTATCTCAGTATTGATCACAACTCAAACTATATATATTTTGGAATCAACCTCAACCCTGTATAGCTAACTCCAACATTCACATATAGAGTGTCTATGGTTGTTCCGAAATATATATAGATGTGTCGACATGATAGGTCGAAACATTGTATACGTGTCTATGGTATCTCAAGATTACATAATATACAATACAAGTTGATTAAGTTATGGTTGGAATAGATTTGTTACCAATTTTCACGTAGCTAAAATGATAAAAATTATCCAATCTTGTTTTACCCATAACTTCTTCATTTTAAATCCGTTTTGAATGAATCAAATTGCTATGGTTTCATATTGAACTGTATTTTATGAATCTACACAGAAAAAGTATAGGTTTATAGTCGGAAAAATAAGTTACAAGTCGTTTTTGTAAAGGTAGTCATTTCAGTCGAAAGAACGACGTCTAGATGACCATTTTAGAAAACATACTTCCACTTTGAGTTTAACCATAATTTTTGGATATAGTTTCATGTTCATAATAAAAATCATTTTCTCAGAATAACAAGTTTTAAATCAAAGTTTATCATAGTTTTTAATTAACTAACCCAAAACAGCCCGCGGTGTTACTACGACGGCGTAAATCCGGTTTTACGGTGTTTTTCGTGTTTCCAGGTTTTAAATCATTAAGTTAGCATATCATATAGATATAGAACATGTGTTTAGTTAATTTTAAAAGTCAAGTTAGAAGGATTAACTTTTGTTTGCGAACAAGTTTAGAATTAACTAAACTATGTTCTAGTGATTACGAGTTTAAACCTTCGAATAAGATAGTTTTATATATATGAATCGAATGATGTTATGAACATCATTACTACCTCAAGTTTAGTAGGTAAACCTACTGGTAGTGACAAGAAATGATCTAGCTTCAAAGGATCTTGGATGGCTTGAAAGTTCTTGAAGTAGGATCATGACACAAAAACAAGTTCAAGTAAGATTTTTGCTCGAATTAAGATAGTTTATAGTTATAGAAATTGAATCAAAGTTTGAATATGAATATTACCTTGAATAAGAAAGATAACCTACTGTATATAACAAAGGTTTCTTGATCTTAGATGATTACTTGGAATGGATTAGAAAGCTTGGAAGTAAATTAGTAAACTTGAAGGGATTTTTGAAGTATTCTTGAAGTGTTCTTCCTATGATGATTATAGCTTGATTCTTGAAGTGATTTTTGATGAAGATGATGATTAACTACTGGAAAAATACGTTCATAATAGTGTGGGTGTGTTGAGAGAGAATTAGAAAGAGATTTGGAAGTGAAATGGAGTGAATGATGAGTGTTAATTGGTGAGTGGTGAGTGGGGTTAAAAGGAGTTCTAGTTAGTTGACTAGCTCATGGTAGAAGTTAAAATTGATTAGTCATACATGACATAATCAAGAGTGGAATCCCATGCTAGTTCCTATTGGTATATACCCATAGTAAGTACGTTTTGAAGCTGTGTATAATACGGGTAAGAATACGACTAGAATTCTTGATGAAAGAAAAGAATGGGAAAGTAACTGTAACCATTTTCGTTAAGTATGAGTGTTTCGATATATGTCTTGAAGTCTTCTAAAAGTATTTTAATACATCTAAATACACTACATGTATATACATTTTAACGGAGTCGTTAAGTCATCGTTAGTCGTTACATGTAAGTGTTGTTTTGAAACCTTTAAGTTAACGATCTCAATTAATGTTGTTAACCCATTGTTTATTATATCTAATGAGATGTTAAATTATTATATTATCATGATATTATGATATATTAATATATCTTAATATGATATATATACATTTAAATGTCGTTACAACGATAATCGTTACATATATGTCTCGTTTCGAAATCCTTAAGTTAGTAGTCTTGTTTATATGTATATAACTCATTGTTAATATACTTATGGAGATACTTACTTATCATAATCTCATGTTAACCATATGTATATCCATATATATATCGTCAAGTCGTTTTTACAAGTTTTAACGTTCGTGAATCGCCGGTCAACTTGGGTGGTCAATTGCCTATATGAAACATATTTCAATTAATCAAGTCTTAACAAGTTTGATTGCTTAACATGTTGGAAACATTTAATCATGTAAATATCAATCTCAATTAATATATATAAACATGGAAAAGTTCGGGTCACTACAGAACTCGTCTTTTGTAATTTCCTGTATTTCTTCCTCGGGTTCACTTTCCTCCTCGGGTTCACTTTCCTCCTCGGGTTCACTTTCCGGGTTCTCTATAGTCGGTTCATCCGGAATTTGTGAGTCTTCCCCAAAGATATTATTTTCGTCATCGGATAGGTTAATGACTGGAACACCATCTGAAGATTCTGGTTCGGAGTCGCTGAATGTGATGACAAGTTTTGAGCCCGACATCTATCACACAACAACTAACCCATTAGTACTACATAATATTTACATATAAATTTTAACCAACAATGATAAGCAATGGTTTTTAAATCAAACCCGGTCAAAGTCCAGACTTACTAATGTATCCTAACGACTTATCAGTTAGACACACTAATGCAAACCTGGTTCGCTAAGACCACCGCTTTGATACCACATGTCATAACCCGTCCTTAACCATAAGAACGTGTTAGATAACGTATGATTTCATTGCGAGGTATTGACCTCTATATGCGACATTTTTTTTAAAGAAAAACTGCATATATTATACATTACAAACCATGATCCTTATTTTTGATACAAGCTTTGGACAAAATAAAGATGATTATCGTTTAGCGATAATCTTCGACTTACAAACTTTACAAATGATAATAACAACCCGATTTCTAGCATATTTTACAACACAAGTTCTTGGATATGCAGTCTTATTTTTGACACAAATATGCGTACGCAAGATCCTGCTTAGATTCAACATGATGCAGCGGAAGCTTCTAATTATCACCTGAGAATAGACATGTTTAAAACGTCAACATAAAGTTGGTGAGATATAGGTTTAATGCCAGCAGCGATATAAATATAGACCACAAGATTTCATATATAAACATTTTAATAAAAATATTCTAAGTGGTTGAGCACTTGGTAACCATACTTAACATTTAATCACGTCGCATATTCCCTTTATTATGAAATCTTACTACACCGTACCAAGTGTAGTCACGAAACGAAGTACTGTGCAACCGTTGAATACTGGTCGTCCAGTCCGGTTGGGGTTGTCAGGCCCGATAGATCTATCAACAGGATTCGCGTTTACAATACCGCTGTAAATAACAGTTACCAAGCTACAGGGAAGTATGCCAGTGGTACAACTCAACGTAGAATATATTTTTCAGTTACTTGTGTCCATAACGTAAAACATAAAATACATGTATTCTCATCCCGAAATATTTAGAGTTTAAAAGTGGGACTATATACTCACTTTCGTCTTGAAGATATATATATAATTTGACTTGGTCTCCGGTTGATATCACGAACCTATCCATATATAATATATCAATACCTTTTCTTTTTAAACAAACGTCACATATATATACTTGTTATACTTTTAATACTTTGAATAATTCCTTAGTCCGTAGTTAGCAGTTCGTTGTTAGTAATTCAATTTTAATGGTTCATTTTTAGATGTTTAATATACCCGCAATGAAATAAATAAAACCCCCAACGAAATAAATAAAACCCCATCGTATATGTATTGGTCGAGATTAATCTTGACCCACGGTACCGGTGTTGTCAAATGACGTGTTGCGTACATAAAGTACCGGTGTTGTCAAATGACGTGTTGCGTACAATCATGGGATCTTATGATTAATCTTCTCGTGTTGTTTACGGGTGATCCTGAACCATATAAAATTGAATTATAAGTACATATATATAAAATATCATGTTAACTTAAAAAGATGTGATTTATTTAATTTTTCCCAATTATTTTCGTGGCTAAACTAGTCTTAGATATCCGATCTCGTTTTGGTCATAGTTTCTTCGTTACAACTCCGTTTTTGTTGATTCAACTTGTCACTTCCTTGGATCGAGTCCCTCTTTAAGACTATGAACTGTAAATACCTTAGTTTGTATTCGAAATCACAGGTCATAGGTCAAACTTTAGTGAAACTTATGGAGTTGATCATTTTCCATCATGTAAACAACCTTAAATGATTATTTTTCTAAAAATACTTATACTTTGAGTTAAATCATGAAATTTTTATGTGTTATCATATTCATAGTAAAAATCATTTTTCCAGAAAATAAACCTCCAATTCAAAGTTTAAGATGGTTTTTAATTATCCAACCCAAAACAGCCCCCGGTGGCACTCCGACGTCGTAAAAACAGTTTTTAAGATAATCTTTGAAAAACCAAGTTATACCTTGTTAAATTAGCATATATTTAAGTTATATTACAGGTCTTGGAGTATTTTAAAAGTTAAGTTAGAAGGATCTATTTAGTTTGCAAACAAGTTTGAAAACATTCAAACTATGTTCTTGTTGTTAAAATTTTATACCACAAAATAAGATAGCTATATATATATGAATCGAATAAGGTTATGAACATAGATTCTACCTCAAGTTCCTTGGACAAGGTTGTTGTAAAAGAGGAGTAAGAACCTAGAACCAAAAGGGTGATGGAAGTGGATGAAAGATTGGAAGTAAGTTGGTGTTCTTGGAAGGATTTCTTGAAGTGTTTTTGTAAGGTTTTCTTATGAGGTTTAAGTGTTGTTTTTGAAGCTAAATGATGGGGAAAATGCTTGGAGATGATCAAGTATGAAGTTAAGAGTATTTTGAGAGAGAAATGGAAGTGTAAGTATGAGAAAATGGGGTGAAGAAATGGTGTGCATGCATAAAAACGTTTTTAGGTTATAAAGGAAAAAAAAGATACCTAACTTTGTTTTCTTGCTAAATAATTCATGCTACTTGACAAATGGTTGGTTCCACATGTTTCTTAATCATTTAAGGCTGCTAAGGAGCAGATTTTTATTGGTATATACCAATAGTAAATACATCTAGAAGCTGCGTATGATACGGGTACATATACCCTAGGTATACGTATAGAAATCTTTGAGAAAACGGAACGAGGATTCAAATATAGTTATCTTTTGTAAATATACTTATATTGTTTTATGTATTTAAGTCTTTAAAAGTGATTAAATACATTACTTATACGATATATGTATAAACATTATAGGTCATAAGTATTTAAGTCCAATAACGTTACGTATGGTTATCGTTTTGAAAACTTAAGTTAGTAGTTTCAAAATATACTTATAACTTATTGTTATTAATACAAAATGAGATATTAAAACATTCTTAGGTCATGTTAAATATGTATATATACATATATATACACAAACGTATAATTATCATATATTGTATAGTTCGTGATATCATCGGTCAAACTAGACGGTCAAACGTTGTGTAAAACTCTTTTCGAAAAACATAAGTCTCGACAATTTGGATTTGCTTATCATGTTGGTAAGGTTTAATTTATGTAAATATTAATCTTATAAGTATAGAACGATCGAAAAAGTGCGGGTCGTTACAATCATTCTTTTTAACGTCTTGATCCAACAGATATCATACGAAGTATCTGGGCTAAATAATGCAATCAAGTTTTGGGCTAACCAAAAATAGAATTTAGCAATCCATTGTCTCAGCCCACTAACGACCACCCCAGCCCAATTGAAGGAACAGCCGTGTAACGTGTTGGTTTAAAAGAAAAAAATAACGTCGGTGTTGGAATGATAAAATAACATAAAAAGTTTTGCCACTATCCTTTATTTTCCATTATCATATTAATCATATCATCATACCTACTCGATTATTTTTTACAACCACTAATCCACCATCGCTTTTAATATCTATATAACTTCATCTTCTTTAATTTCTTTGTTCATAGTTTAAAGGGAAAAAAAATATAACCTATAGCTGCAATTTCGTTTGATCAGAAGAAGATAAACAGATGCAGCAGCGAAACATAAATATGGTTGTGATTGATGGTTGTTTTGTTATTCGAACGGAAACCGAAAGAAGAATGCTGGAACGAGTACAAATTGTAAAGCAGTCTAAGTGAATTTGGTATGGGTGTTCGAGAGTTTGTTAAAGATGTTGATCTGGGTTCCAACTATAAAACAGAAAATAATGTCAACGAGTAGTTAACATATAGTTGTGGGTCGTCGATGATGGTACTTGATTATGGTTAGTTGGGTTTGTTTCTAAGCATGTACAATAAAGAGAGATAGATAGAGAGGGTGAGAGAAAAAGGGACGGAACATGTCGAAGGTGATGAGGTTGAGATGATTCTTAAGTTGATGGTAGCAGTTGTTGTTTAAGGTGGTGGAATAAGTGTGGTTCTTGGTCGGAGTTAGGGTGGTGATTGGAAACGGTGGTAATGGATGGTGTTTGGTGACAGTAAGCTGTCGTTGATGATGATGGTTTAAAGGTTGTGGTTTGGTGAAGAAGGTGGTGGCAAGCGAGTTTGGAAGTCGATGAGATAGAAGAATCAAGAGACGGAGATCATAAATCTCAAGTGTTGTATATGTATATATTCCCTCTATCTAGTATATATCTTGAGTAGTTAAATAAAGTTGAGACACACACAGTGACTAGTTTCAATAACAATAGTGATGGAATTGGTAATAGAAAGGTAAAAGGAAAAGTGATAGATAGGTGAGGTGGTGTTTGCTCAATCACAATAGTAATTCAATTCACTAATTGAGTTTGATGGATAACTGAATTCTTTGTTTCTATACAGATAATGGATTTCAATTTATTACTTTAACAGACAAGAATATAATTTGATACAGGGTCGATAGATATACAAAAGATTCGTACCCTTGTTGTTTTTATATATTATATAATTTATATTAATATTTAACAATAATATGATTATGAATAATAATAATAATTTTATAAATAATCATAATATTAATATTAGTAATTAATAATAACATTAACAATTATGATGATACTAATAATACTTATCATTAACTATATAAATGATGAATTGTCTTATTTATATGATAATTTTACTTATGACTTTAGTAATAATGGTAATTATAAACATAAAAGTAATAATATTAATAATAATATTAATATTAATCATGATAACCAATATATAACAATTTTTAATTATTCCTATAGTTATATTTATATCTAAGTATTTTATTTTGATAATCATAATCTTAAATTTATTAGAATTTAATATTTAACATTTGTTAATATCACTAATAATGATATTAATAATAATGAAAGTAGTAATAATATAATTTTCTAACTTGTTGTTATATCATATATTATATATGTAAATATAAATACATTATTACTGTTATATATATATATATATATTATATATCTATTTACTATATTATTTTATAATGAAATATAGATATTATAATTTTCAACACATGATATTTATATCTTTTATATATACATCTATTTATTAACAACAATTGTTCGTGAATCGTCGGGAGTAGTCAAAGGGTAATTGGTTACATGAATGTAGTTCTAAAACTTTTTGAGACTCAATATTACAGACTTCACTTATCGTGTCAAAATCATATAAAGATTAAGTTTAAATTTAGTCGGAAATTCCCGGGTCATCACAGTACCTACCCGTTAAAGAAATTTCGTCCCGAAATTTGAGTGAGGTGGTCATGACTAACAATAAAAATGTTTTCATGACCAATATGAGTTGATAATAAGAGTTTTATCATCATTGAATAATAATGATAAAATAATTTGATTATTCTAAGGATACGAATGAAGCTATCGCAAAAGAGTGAATTGAAGAAAAAAATAAGATTTTCCCTAGCTTTTGACGTAAACAGGGTTGAATTCCGGAATTCAAGGGATTTAAAGAAAATCTTTGAAATCTAAAAGATTTGATTCTTCGGCGAGTAAGGAAATTAAGATCTCTATAATTAAATACGGTGATCTGCCTTTATTACTCTGTCTGATATTTCCATTATAAATTGAGCTCTTCCGTTCCATTATCCTCACCATTCCTATACTTTCTTTCTTAGTTCATACATCCAAAAGATTGTGAAAATGCTTAGTCCAGTTCTAATCCCTAATATTTTCCTATTTATTATTTCTATCATCCTTCTTTTCAATCTTCCATCAGAAGAATCTGTTTACTTCTACTATTACTTTGGGGTGATACTATTCTTAATTATACCGTGTCTTTATATTGCTATTCGTATTAATATCCACGGTTTGTAATCTCCATGTTGTTATTGGGCTTTATATTTTCTCTTATATTTTGGAGCTCTTTGCCTTTTTATTATCTTCTTGACCTCTAGTAAAGCGAGTAACGGTCCAGAATTCATAAGTATGGAGTTTCGAATGAACATCATGTTCTAAATAAGAAAGAACGTATTAGCACGATTTGATTTGTCAAATTTCCAGAATCACTGAGAATAGAACTATCAAGAATATATTTTCTTGATATGTTCAGAAGTTAATTTAAATAAAAGAGTTATGTAACATGGCACGTGATGACAGTATGATCTGTGAATCATCACGTTCCATTAGAAACTCAGCATGACTTACTGTAATATAATCACGTTGATCAAGTGTCATTATATTATACTAACCCATGCATCAGTTCCCAACATTACTTCAATAACATTCATATTTTAAGCTCGAAAGTTTACAGAATATAGAAAATAACAGTTTCTATATAATGTAACACTGATAGCGCGAAGAGATGAATGATTTCAGATAAGAATAGTTATGAAAATATCTTCAGAATATGGAGGATATTTGTAATGAAATATACGATATTATCTTTGAATATCTAAGATCAGAGGATGATAGAAACTATTATCCGTAAGGGTTTAGAGTAAGGAGCAAGATATTCACTAAAGACTTTTTAGCAGACATTGAGTCATTTGGATTCTTTGAAGTCAAACTTATTCTTTGTGATTTGTCCACGGCTTTCTTCATAGTTTCGCATAATCTGCTTTTCGGTACTAAATTTTCTATTGAATGTTTCCAATATAATGATACACAGGAAGCACGAAGAGGTATATAATTTCGGACGAGAATATTTATGAAAATATCCTCAGAATATCGAAGATATTGATGATGATATTTTGGAATTTCTAAGTTCGATGGTTGATGGAGAAAGATTTTTCCGCAAGATTTTAACATGACTTCGGAGCAAGATATTCTCTAAAGATTTCAACGGATCTAGATTTATCTGGGTTCTATGAATTTAGGGTATGTTACTTGTATTTCTCCTTGGTTTCCTTTATGGTTAGCTCAATCCGTTTTCCAGTTCCAACTTTTATGAGCTTTTCCAACATACTATTCTTTATCATCAAACTTTCGATGATTATGGTCGTTTACGATTATCTACAGTTTCTGCTGCTTCATTCAGCTTTTTCAACATTCAGAGTATTGATTTGTAACTGAGTGCTTTTCAGAATTTCAGAATGAGAGATCATAATTCTAAGAGATAAATGTCTTATATATAACTGTTGATGTAGATATGCTGTGAGTTTTCAAAGTACTGATTGTTGATTCCCGGTAATTGTTATGGCAGTTCTCGTTACAAGATGCGGATGAGTATATGATAGGGTTTCAATGAAGAAATATAATGATTTATCGGAGAGATTTAAACCAAGAAGCAACGAGGTTGCTGGTACGTCTGCTAGTAATATGGTAAAATATGGAAGGTTCCCCGGTAACAATAAAAGAACATACATAATAATCAAGGTGATAATAAGGTTGTTTCGAACGAAAAGTCGAAGTTGATTTGCTGAAGCTGTGACAAAATTTGCTACTTTGAAAAAAAATCGCAAAATTATTTTTTTTTTTTTGCTAATAAATGCCAAAGGATCTGACGCGGCTACGTGTTAAACTTTTACTCAGTTGCCGAGAGTTTCCAGGTGCATAACTAAATGCATAAATCTTTCCCTCCGTAGATGAAGTGCGGTTGGTTCATCCTCTTGATTGAGGTGTTTTCAAGAATCATGAAAGGTTTGAACGCATATTGTAATTGTCAAGATACAATGAGGTTTAATATGAAATCAAGTGGCAAACTTGAAGAATTATTTAGTTTCATATGTTATAATCAATATTTTAATTCATTTTAATTGTCCATTGTTGGTAGTCCTCAGTTGATTAGTCCACAATTAGCTAGAAACAGTTAGCTAGGATTTTGTTAGCGTGGATTCTTAACAAAATTTCTCATAGTTAATTTGTTTGTTTCTAACAATTTTTTTTTTTTTCAATGTTTCCTCATTATGCCACTTGTCGGATTCTGATAGGTCAAAATTCAAATATGAAATTGAATTAATATGGTTATTCTGTGGTGAACGGATTTGTATATCGGTGGATGAAAGTAGGATAGTATATGACTGTTGAAACAGATTTGAAGAACGTACAATGTAACTTATTAATGTAAAATTTAAATAGTCCTCGGGTATTACCTACCCGTTAAAATATTTTCACCATTAACAGTTTGTACAAGAGAATTTTTAATTACAATCTTTATGAAAACATATATACATATATATTTTCTTCAGATGTATTCATGGATTTAATGAGTTAATATAATATTAAACTCATTTGCTTTTCGGTTGGAACTAGAATAAATAATCTTTAAAACTTTAGAGATTACATATTCGACATGTCGAACGAAGATCATACTCAAGGTACAGATAATGATATTGAAGCATGGATTGTTGATGGTACGGGTGCTGTTATTGATTGTACTGTTGGTGCCGGTGATGTTGCTGAAGCTGGTACATTTTGCACCATATTCTCCGAATTGATTATTTGAGCGCGAAGTTTGTTGACTTATTACTCCAGGATGATTGTCGGTCGGAACGAGCGGATGAATAAGGTTCAGAATTGTGGATAGAATATAATCTTGTCAAGTTACCCCGGAAATGAGACTGAAAATGGTGTCTCGTACAGGTTCGCCGGTAAACGCTTCAGGTTCATTGTCAAGAGGTGAATTCGGTTGGTGGAAGGGATTGCCTTCTGCGCGTTTCCATTAATTAAGTCGACTACGAACCCATCAGATGAATTGATAATGGCTGATTGGTTGATTCATGCCGATGACGCTGTTTTCGGAGCTTAGGTGAACATCTATGTCGGAATAGCTGTCGGAATAACTATCGGAATAGCTATAGGAATCTGAGGGACTCGAACTGGTTTAGGGATTCATCCCGTACGATCAGATGAAGGATTTTCGATAAGAAATAGATTATAGGATATAGATTAGTACCCTGCAGTACATAATTTACATATGCATATATAATACTAAAATCCCACAAGTTACGGAGGAATCTACGGAAGCTGTCAGGCATCGGTAACAATAACAGGTACGTTAAGATATGAATTAGCAGATATGCTAAGATATAAATTTTTGTCTATACACTAATCATGCAATTAATGCAATAAGATGTGTCTAGACTAAGGATGATAAGCAAGTGATTCTCTAAGAATGATAAGCAGGAAATTTTTGACACAAAATGATAAGCAAAACTTTTGACATGCAGACACGGTCAAAGTTCAGACTCACTAATGCATCCTAACGACTTATCAGTTAGACACACTAATGCAGACCCGGTTCACTAAGACCACCGCTCTGATATCAACTGAAAGGACCCGTCCTAATCCATCCGGACGAAGTCCATACCGATTATAAACGAATCACAATAGTTGATTACATCGCGAGGTAATTGACCTCTATATGATACATTTTACAAACATTGCATTCGTTTTTAAAAGACAAACTTTCCTTACATCGAAAGTTGACGACAATGCATATCATTTCATAATATATCCAACTATAGTTGACTTAACAATAATCTTGATGAACTCGACGACTCGAATGCATCGTCTTTTGATATATGTTATGAATGACTCCAAGTAATAACTTTAAAATGAGCAAATGCACAGCGGAAGATTTCTTTCATACCTGAGAATAAACATGCTTTAAAGTATCAACCAAAAGGTTGGTGAGTTCATTAGTTTAACATAAATAATCATTTCATAATTTTAATAGACCACAAGATTTCATAATTCTATTTCTCATAAACATACGTCCCATGCATAGAGACAAAAATATCACTCATATAGATTGAACACCTGGTAACTGACATTCACAATATGCATATAAGAATATCCCCATCATTCCGGGATCCTCCTTCGGACATGATATAAATTTCGAAGTACTAAAGCATCCGGTACTTTGGATGGGGCTTGTTGGGCCCGATAGATCTATCTTTAGAGTTCGCGTCAATTAGGGTGTCTGTTCCCTAATTCTTAGATTACCAGACTATATAAAAAGGGGCATATTCGATTTCGATCATTCAACCATATAATGTCATTTTAATTACTTGTGTCTATTTTGTAAAACATTTATAAAAGTTGCGCATGTATTCTCAGTCCCAAAAATGTAAAGAGTAAAAAAGGGATCCAAGGAACTCACCGTAATGTATTTTGTAGTAAAAATACATAAGACTATATTGAACAATGCAGGGTTGGCTTCGGATTTCACGAACCTATAACAAGTATATATATAGTATCACCTTTAATCACATAATCCCTTCTATATAATATTTATGTATATTAAGTGTAGTAGTTATATAGATATATATACTTTATTTATGTTTTATATCTTTTAGTTATATTTTATATATTGTTATTTGTAGAATAATCAATATTCGTACATATAGTTATATTAAAATATATGTATATATTTGTAATTGGTATTATATCAAAAACCAATAATTTGTTATAAAAACCATACTATTAATAAAAATAATGATTCTTGTAAAAAAATGATAATGCTAATAATAATAATAATAAATAATAATAATAATGATAATAATAATAATGATAATAATAATAAGAATAAAAATAATATTATTAATATTACTACCTACCTTAAGAATCAAGCTTTCCAAAAATAAAACACCATTGCCCGGTTTCGAACCCGAGACTTCTTGCTCACCCACAACACCCCATACCGTTCGTCTGATTACGTTTTCCTATATTTAGTTGTAACCCCAAACATACTTAGACTGTTATGTTTCTATTTCTCCTCCATCTTTAAAAAAAAAAATTTATGCCCAAGACCAAGATTGAACCTAGGACCTCTCGTACTCTTGGTAACACCCAGAACCATGGAGCTATTTCTTTGTTACTGATTATACATCCATTCTTTATCTATTTATCTAATATAGCTGTTTATCCCTAATTCATCTTCTTCTTCAAAGATCAATTCGCCCAGCAATTCACAATTTGTAACAACCTATATTCTGTTTGTTTTAGAATTTATAAACGAATAGAATCCTCATCATATCGTGATCTCTTCATAATCAATCCGTCATTATTATCAACGATTATCATTTTCATGCTACACCTTCACCATTCATCTTGATTTTTATTATCGCCATTAATCATCATCATTAACATCTTTTTATTATAAACCCACTATCATCATCTATGAAACATCATCCAAACCGCCATCATTAAAATCAATATCTCCAAATCATTTAAATACATCATCATCTTATCGTTATTTCATCAAATACGTACCATCATCATCTTACCGTTATTTCATCAAATACGTACCATCATCATCTTACTCACCATTTCTCCTAATCGTTGTCACAGCTCAGCATTCATACTAACCTATCATTCTTTTTAACGTCTTGATCCAAAAGATATCATACGAAGTATCTAGGCTAAATAATGCAATCAAGTTTTGGGCTAACCAAAAATAGAATTTAGCAATCTAATGTCTCCGCCCACTAACGACCACCCCAGCCTAATTGAAGGAACAGCCGTGTAACGTGTTGGTTTAAAAGAAAAAAATAACGTCGGTGTTGGAATGATAAAATAACATAAAAAGTTTGGCCACTATCCTTTATTTTCCATTATCATATTAATCATATCATCATACCTACTCGATTATTTTTTACAACCACTAATCCACCATCGCTTTTAATATCTATATAACTTCATCTTCTTTAATTTCTTTGTTCATAGTTTAAAGGGATAAAAAATATAACCTATAGCTGCAATTTCGTTTGATCAGAAGAAGATAAACAGATGCAACAGCGAAACAGAAATATGGTTGTGGTTGATGGTTGTTTTGTTATTCGAACGGAAACTGAAAGAAGAATGCTGGAACGAGTACAAATTGTAAAGCAGTCTAAGTGAATTTGGTATGGGTGTTCGAGATTTTGTTAAAGATGTTGATCTGGGTTCCAACTATAAAACAGAAAATAATGTCAACGAGTAGTTAACATATAGTTGTGGGTCGTCGATGATGGTACTTGATTATGGTTAGTTGGGTTTGTTTTTAAGCATGTACAATAAAGAGAGATAGATAGAGAGGGTGAGAGAAAAAGGGACGGAACATGTCGAAGGTGATGAGGTTGAGATGATTCTTAAGTTGATGGTAGCAGTTGTTGTTTAAGGTGGTGGAATAAGTGTGGTTCTTGGTCGGAGTTAGGGTGGTGATTGGAAACGGTGGTAATGGATGGTGTTTGGTGACAGTAAGCTGTCGTTGATGATGATGGTTTAAAGGTTGTGGTTTGGTGAAGAAGGTGGTGGCAAGCAAGTTTGGAAGTCGATGAGATAGAAGAATCAAGAGACGGAGATCATAAATCTCAAGTGTTGTATATGTATATATTCCCTCTATCTAGTATATATCTTGAGTAGTTAAATAAAGTTGAGACACACACAGTGACTAGTTTCAATAACAATAGTGATGGAATTGGTAATAGAAAGGTAAAAGGAAAAGTGATAGATAGGTGAGGTGGTGTTTGCTCAATCACAATAGTAATTCAATTCACTAATTGAGTTTGATGGATAACTGAATTCTTTGTTTCTATACAGATAATGGATTTCAATTTATTACTTTAACAGACAAGAATATAATTTGATACAGGGTCGATAGATATACAAAAGATTCGTACCCTTGTTGTTTTTATATATTATATAATTTATATTAATATTTAACAATAATATGATTATGAATAATAATAATAATTTTATAAATAATCATAATATTAATATTAGTAATTAATAATAACATTAACAATTATGATGATACTAATAATACTTATCATTAACTATATAAATGATGAATTGTCTTATTTATATGATAATTTTACTTATGACTTTAGTAATAATGGTAATTATAAACATAAAAGTAATAATATTAATAATAATATTAATATTAATCATGATAACCAATATATAACAATTTTTAATTATTCCTATAGTTATATTTATATCTAAGTATTTTATTTTGATAATCATAATCTTAAATTTATTAGAATTTAATATTTAACATTTGTTAATATCACTAATAATGATATTAATAATAATGAAAGTAGTAATAATATAATTTTCTAACTTGTTGTTATATCATATATTATATATGTAAATATAAATACATTATTAATGTTATATATATATATATATATATATATATATATATATATATATATATATATATATATATATATATATATATATATATATATATATATATATTATATATCTATTTACTATATTATTTTATAATGAAATATAGATATTATAATTTTCAACACATGATATTTATATCTTTTATATATACATCTATTTATTAACAACAATTGTTCGTGAATCGTCGGGAGTAGTCAAAGGGTAATTGGTTACATGAATGTAGTTCTAAAACTTTTTGAGACTCAATATTACAGACTTCACTTATCGTGTCAAAATCATATAAAGATTAAGTTTAAATTTAGTCAGAAATTCCCGGGTCATCACAGATAAAACCGCGTTTCACACAGGCAAAGGCATATATTGTTATATAATGATGCCTTTTGGACTAATCAATGCGGGTGCGACATATCAGCGCTTGATTGACACCGCGTTTGATAAGCAAATAGGGCGTAATCTTGAGGCCTATGTCGATGATTTAGTCATCAAAAGTACAACGCAAGAGCGAATCGTTGAAGATATACGCGAAACATTTGATAAACTGCGTGAGATAAACATGAAGCTCAATCCGCTGAAATGCAGTTTCGGCGAAACTGAAGGAAAGTTTTTAGGATATCTTGTTACGGAACAAGGTATTCAAGCTAATCCAAAAAAGATCGCGGCTATCGAAAATATGACCGCGCCAAAGACGGTTAAGGAAGTGCAAAGTTTAACAGGCAAATTGGCCGCCCTAACGCGTTTTTTTGTCTAAAGCTGCTGAGCGACAATTGCCATTTTTCAAAACTTTAAAAGGTTGCTTGAAGCAGAAGAATTTTGTTTGGACCGCTGAAGCAGATTCTGCGTTTCAAGAGATGAAAAACCTGTTGAAAACTTTGCCTACACTAACAGCGCCAATTCATGGCGAAATTCTCTATCTATATATTTCAGTAGCAAATGAAGCGTTTGGCTCAGTCTTGATAGCGGAAAGGAACAAAATACAAAAGCCAGTGTATTTTGTTAGCAAAGCTCTTACGGGAAGCGAAATAAACTATGCGCCGATCGAAAAGTTTGTATATGCACTCATTTTAACAACGCGAAGGCTACGTAGATATTTTCATGGGCATCCAGTGCATGTGCTAACCAATCTGCCAATCAGGAAAGTCTTAACAAAACCGGAGATTTCCGGTAGACTCGCATTATGGGCAGTGGAGTTGGGTGCCTATCAAATATCCTACTTTCCGCGAAGTGCCGAAAAAGGTCAAGTTATGGCAGATTATCTCGCAGAGCCGTCTGGAGAGTTGGAAGTAATTAATGAGCGAACCGCGCTAAAACCAGCAGTTAATGAAACTTGGGAGTTATATACTGATGGTGCTTCTTGTGCGGAAGGTGCAGGTGCGGGTTTAGTTTTGGTAAGTTCTAACGGCGAAGAGCACACTTACGCACTGCGGTTTAATTTTGATGTGACAAACAATGAGGCAGAATATGAAGCATTGCTTGCAGGCTTAAATATCGCGCAAAAAATGAATATTGTTAAGTTGCGTGCATTTACAGATTCGCAACTAGTAGCGAATCAGTTTAGCGGATCTTTTGAAACGCATGATCCTTCTATGCAGAAGTAATTGCAACTGCTAAAAGAAACTACTGCGCGGTTCGAATACTTTGAACTCGCGCAAGTGCCTAGAAGTCAAAACAAAAAGGCAGATGCTTTGAGCAAATTAGCCGCTCTAACATTTTCGCATTTTCAAAAACAAGTATGGGTTGAGGAATTGCCAAGTAAGTCAATTGATAGTGATTTAATGGTAGCATCTGTTACAGAGGCGCAGCCAAATTGGATGGAACCAATCCTGCAATATATTCGCAATGATATTTTGCCAGAGGATAGTCGCGAAGCTCGTTTAGTGCGAGAGCGAATGCCGATGTATCTCATACAAGATGATGTCTTATATCGCAAATCGTACAGCGGACCGATGATGCGGTGTGTTGGACCAATTGAGGCGGAAATGCTTGTTGAAGAAGTGCATAATGGTACTTGTGCGCTACATTCAGGATACAAGACTATTGCTGCGAAAATTATGCGGATGGGATACTTTTGGCCGTCCCTATACCGCGATGTGGCAAAAATTGTTAAACGCTGTAAAAGTTGCCAAAGGCATGCTCCGCAGAATCGAATGCCGCGGCATGATATGATCCCTGTTAATTCGCCATGGCCGTTTAGTAAATGGGCCATTGACATTGTGGGGCCATTTCCTGCGGGACCTGGCAATGTTAAATTCCTAATCGTTGCAATTGATTATTTTACTAAATGGGTTGAAGCGAAAGCGGTTCGCACAGTCACTGGTGTGCAGGTGCGAAATTTTGTGTGGGAATACATTGTGTGCAGATTTGGTATTTCGCGAGAATTGGTTAGCTATAATGGCGCACAAATAGCGAAAGATCCATTTAAGACGTGGTGCACTGACTTAAACATAATACAAAAGTTCACGTCAGTAGCGCACCCGCAAGCTAATGGTTTATGCGAGGTAACAAATCGCGATATTTTAAGCGGAATAAAAAAGAGGTTGTGCGAAAGGCGAACTGGTTGGGTAGATGAATTACCCAATGTCTTATGGGCACATCGTACAACTTTCAAAAAGAGTACAGGTGAAACACCATTTAGCCTGGTTTATGGCTCTGAGGCAGTAATCCCCGCTGAAATTTTAGTACCAACGCATCGAATCGCTAACTTTGATGAAGAAGCAAATGATGATGCGTTGTGCGAAAATCTCAATTTTATAGAAGAGCGGAGATTAATAGCTGCTATCAGAGAAGCGAATAATAAACAGCAAATTGCTAAGTATTATAATAAAAGAGTGCGAGCTTTATCATTCGCTATAGGTGAATGGGTGTTGCGTAATAATGAGTCAAGCAGAGCAGAAAAGCTAGGCAAATTGGGAAGGCCCTTATCAAATTGTGGCAATTAATGCAACAGGCTCATATAAGCTCGCGGACGTGGAAGGGCGAACTTTGCCTAATGCATGGCATGCTGTCCTTTTAAAGCGATATTATGCATAGTTTTGCGGAAATTAACAATTGTATATGTAAAAAATCGCGAAAATTATATTCAATACACATGGCTGAAATACTTATTAAGTGTCCTTGTTTTTAATTTTTTGCAAGTCTTGATCACGCTTGTTAAAATTTTAAGAATACTCACTTGTAAAAGTATGCGAAAGTTCTAATGCGAATAAATATGATATGTTTTGCAGTTAATTTCATATTTTTATATTCCGCATTGTTTATATAGCAAAGTGATGAAATTGCCCACTTTTGCACGCGAATTATTGCGAAAGGAATATTATCTCCTAAATATTTGATCTTGCCAATATTTAGATGCTTCGCAATGCTGATTACATACCTAAGGATCGTTACGACGGACTTAGAAGATTCATAACGTATAAGTATATACGCATACAAATTGTTTCGCGAAAGTACGCGCTTATTATGTGCACAATAATAAAGTGTTGGAAATTGCAAAGGACAAGTTTGTGTTATGAATATTGCTAAAATAAAAAGCGCTATATAAATATTGAGTACTCGCAAATAAAGATAAAACGCTGAAATTTTATTAACAAAACCGCAGAGATAGCTGCGTGCTATATTACATATCCCTAATCTAATTTTGACAAGTCAAGTGCTATGATGTCTTGAGCAGTAGCATCCTCTGCATAACTAATAGCAACGACTTTGTCAATAGGGATATCCGCTAACTTAGCTTCTGCCACAGCAGCTGCGTTCCGTGCGTCTTCAAGAGCACAAATGCGGTCACTAATTGCTGAGGGAAGAGGGTCTGGTATGGTGCAAAGCGGTGCAATTTCATGCAGAAACTCTACCCTTTCGCGCAATTGCAAGGCAGATGCATAAGTTGTGAACTGCGCGTTCACGGGTGCTGAATTAAGCACCTTTTTCGAAAAGTCCGGTAAGTGTTGGCGGAGTAGAGAAAATTCATGCTTTGCAGCAGCCGCTTTAGCCAGAGCATTATCCCGCTCTGCGGTGACCTGAAACTTGAGTGAGGAAATAGAAGATTCCAGTTTCTTCTCATTTTCAGCAGCGGCTGAAACTTGAGATTGCAAATCCTCTGCGGTAGTCTTCGCCGCAGTAAGTTGATAAGCTAAGTCAACAGCGCGCTTCTCGCTGTTTTCAGCTCTGATCCGCTCAGAGTTATATTTTTGCTGCTCAGTGTCGAGGATGTCGAAGAATTTTTCTTCGTGCAAAATCATATCATATGCCGAGTTAAAGCACATGTAAAATTTTTGTACAAAACTATTATGTGCATCAACGGCAGAGCGTTTGGTGAATACACGACGAAGTTCGCTCGGAATTACAAGCTTCATTTGTTCGCGCTGATCTGCAGCAGCGCCTGGAGAAGCGTAAGTATATCCTGATAACTCATCAATTCGCACTCCATATGAATCAGGAGGAGTGCGAAGAAGCTCTGTGATCTGCGCCACAGTGTTCGGGCTGGGAAACAAAGGATTGAAGGATGCGCCTTCTGCAAACAAAAAAAGAAACGCGGATTATAATCATAACAATAAATATTTCAGATAAAGGTATGAGATCATGGTTATTAGATTTATACCTGTTTGTTGTTCTCCTTCATAATCCGCTGATATCGGATTATCGAAAAGGGGAGAACTTTGTTTGGCCCTCTTGCTTTGCGTAGAAGGCGGGTTTTCGAGCGGTCGTTTACCAGTACTTGATTGGGGCGGTGGTGACTTTGCCGTCAAATCCACAAGAGGAATGTCAGGCTTCTCTTGTTTAATTTGACGGCCGGATAATACTGACTTCGCCTCCGGGCTTTCGAGTAGCTTGTTAATTAGCGTTTTTGGGTCCACCTTTCGATCAACTTCATCCATCTTCATGATTAATGATTGAAGGTTGTGATTGCCGGCTTGATAATGTTTCAAAGAGAACAAATGAATTGAGAATAAGCGAAAGAAAGTGAGAATAGCGAGGGTAAGTGTGACGTTGGTGATTGTGAACCACAATATATATAGGCGAATGCAAGGGGTAATCAAGTGTTTTAATTATCCGTTGTAAAAAACTCAAACGGTAATATTTGAGTTAGCAGGAAACAACGGTAACTTTTACAACGGTAACTATGCTAACGCGACATTAATTAAAGCGGAAAATAACTGCGAACATTGCGAATTTTAGAGTTTATCATGATGCATTTGCTTCGCGAAAACACATCATAATAAACTGGGGGGACTTGATCATGTACATAGCATTGTATATGTATATTTTATTTTCTAAAAGCTAAGGACAGAACTACGCGGATTATAAGGCACAGTTATGCAATATTCGCTGAAAATAAATAATGCGGTTATGTATTCGCTGAAATACCAAACTGCATTTTGATCCGCTGACTTTCCGCGAAGAGCCGAGCATCTCGCAGACCGCGGATATCACGGATACTATAAATAGGGAGCTTGGCCTCTCATTTATGGGTTGTTGATTCTCTGCCATTTGTCTAAGCCTTTGTAGATTTCACTTGTGACTTTGCCCAAGGACTTCTTACATTGAGTTAAGGTGAATCATGCTAATCGATAATGAAGACCAGGTCGGGGTGGTTGATCACTTGATAGTTAAAGTGAAAAACGATCATCGGGGCCCAAAATAATCATCGAACATCCCATCCTCCATTATAATCTTATTGCACTCAATCCGTAATTAAGCAACATCATTAATTAAGGATTGATCACTCCCAATGGTGATGTGCTTGGTCGAATGAAACCACGTTCTAATAGTTCTTGCAGTTGGCTTTGCAGTTCTTTCATCTCGCTGGGTGCGAGTCTATTAGGAGCACGAGCTATTGGTGCAGCTCCTGGTACAAGATCTATTTGAAATTCAACAGATCGATGTGGAGGTAGTCCCGGTAATTCTTTCGGAAATACATCGGGAAATTCTTTTGCGATAGGAACATCATTGATGCTCTTTTCTTCAGTTTGTACTTTCTCGACGTGTGCTAGAACAGCATAGCAACCTTTTCTTATTAGTTTTTGTGCCTTCAAATTACTACTAAGATGTAGATTCATGTTGCCCTTTTCTCCGTACACCATTAAGGGTTCTCCTTCTTCTCGTACAATGCGAATTGCATTTTTATAACATACGATCTCTGCTTTCACCTTCTTCAGCCAGTCCATGCCAACTATTACATCAAAACTCCCTAACTCTACTGGTATCAAATCAATCTTAAATATTTCGCTACCCAGTTTAATTTCTCGATTCCGGCATATATTATCTGCTGAAATTAATTTACCGTTTGCTAATTCGAGTAAAAATTTACTATCCAACGGCGTCAATGAAGGTTTTTCGTATGCCCAAGAGACATATTCAAATTAATGTGGCTAATATGTTATGATCCAAGTCGGGTCATACCCAATAACAAGCTTACCAACACTTTAAACGTATTTAATGTAGTGACCCGAACTTTTCCATGTTTATATATATTAATTGAGATTGATATTTACATGATTAAATGTTTCCAACATGTTAAGCAATCAAACTTGTTAAGACTTGATTAATTGAAATAGGTTTCATATAGACAATTGACCACCCAAGTTGACCGGTGATTCACGAACGTTAAAACTTGTAAAAAAACTATATGATGACATATATATGGTTATATGTATAGTTAACATGATATTATGATAAGTAAACATATCATTAATTATATTAACAATGAACTACATATGTAAAAACAAGACTACTAACTTAATGATTTTGAAACGAGACATATATGTAACGTTTATCGTTGTAACGACATTTAATGTATATATATCATATTAAGAGATATTCGTACATCATAATATCATGATAATATAATAATTTAAAATCTCTTTTGATATTATAAACATTGGGTTAACAACATTTAACAAGATCGTTAACCTAAAGGTTTCAAAACAACACTTACATGTAACGACTAACGATGACTTAACGACTCAGTTAAAATGTATATACATGTAGTGTTTTAATATGTATTTATACACTTTTGAAAGACTTCAATACACTTATCAAAATACTTCTACTTAACAAAAATGCTTACAATTACATTCTCGTTCAGTTTCATCAACAATTCTACTCGTATGCACCCGTATTCGTACTCGTACAATACACAGCTTTTAGATGTATGTACTATTGGTATATACACTCCAATGATCAGATCTTAGCAGCCCATGTGAGTCACCTAACACATGTGGGAACCATCATTTGGCAACTAGCAAGAAATATCTCATAAGATTACAAAAATATGAGTAATCATTCATGACTTATTTACATGAAAACAAAATTACATATCCTTTATATCTAATCCATACACCAACGACCAAAAACACCTACAAACACTTTCATTCTTCAATTTTCTTCATCTAATTGAACTCTCTCAAGTTCTATCTTCAAGTTCTAAGTGTTCTTCATAAATTTCAAAAGTTCTAGTTTCATAAAATCAAGAATACTTTCAAGTTTGCTAGCTCACTTCCAATCTTGTAAGGTTATCATCCAACCTAAAGAAATCTTTGTTTCTTACAGTAGGTTATCATTCTAATACAAGGTAATAATCATATTCAAACTTTGGTTCAATTTCTATAACTATAACAATCTTATTTCAAGTGATGATCTTACTTGAACTTGTTTTCGTGTCATGATTTTGCTTCAAGAACTTTGAGCCATCCAAGGATCCACTGAAGCTAGATCCATTTTTCTCTTTTCCAGTAGGTTCATCCAAGGAACTTAAGGTAGTAATGATGTTCATAACATCATTCGATTCATACATATAAAGCTATCTTATTCGAAGGTTTAAACTTGTAATCACTAGAACATAGTTTAGTTAATTCTAAACTTGTTCGCAAACAAAAGTTAATCCTTCTAACTTGACTTTTAAAATCAACTAAACACATGTTCTATATCTATATGATATGCTAACTTAATGATTTAAAACCTGGAAACACGAAAAACACCGTAAAACCGGATTTACGCCGTCGTAGTAACACCGCGGGCTGTTTTGGGTTAGTTAATTAAAAACTATGATAAACTTTGATTTAAAAGTTGTTATTCTGAGAAAATGATTTTTATTATGAACATGAAACTATATCCAAAAATTATGGTTAAACTCAAAGTGGAAGTATGTTTTCTAAAATGGTCATCTAGACGTCGTTCTTTCGACTGAAATGACTACCTTTACAAAAACGACTTGTAACTTATTTTTCCGACTAGAAACCTATATTTTTTTTGTTTAGATTCATAAAATAGAGTTCAATATGAAACCATAGCAATTTGATTCACTCAAAACGGATTTAAAATGAAGAAGTTATGGGTAAAACAAGATTGGATAATTTTTCTCATTTTAGCTACGTGAAAATTGGTAACAAATCTATTCCAACCATAACTTAATCAACTTGTATTGTATATTATGTAATCTTGAGATACCATAGACACGTATACAATGTTTCGACCTATCATGTCGACACATCTATATATATTTCGGAACAACCATAGACACTCTATATGTGAATGTTGGAGTTAGCTATACAGGGTTGAGGTTGATTCCAAAATATATATAGTTTGAGTTGTGATCAATACTGAGATACGTATACACTGGGTCGTGGATTGATTCAAGATAATATTTATTGATTTATTTCTGTACATCTAACTGTGGACAACTAGTTGTAGGTTACTAACGAGGACAGCTGACTTAATAAACTTAAAACATCAAAATATATTAAAAGTGTTGTAAATATATTTTAAACATACTTTGATATATATGTATATATTGTTATAGGTTCGTGAATCAACCGGTGGTCAAGTTTTACTTCCCGACGAAGTAAAAATCTGTGAAAGTGAGTTATAGTCCCACTTTTAAAATCTAATATTTTTGGGATGAGAATACATGCAGGTTTTATAAATGATTTACAAAATAGACACAAGTACGTGAAACTACATTCTATGGTTGAATTATCGAAATCGAATATGCCCTTTTTTATTAAGTCTGGTAATCTAAGAATTAGGGAACAGACACCCTAATTGACGCGAATCCTAAAGATAGATCTATTGGGCCTAACAAACCCCATCCAAAGTACCGGATGCTTTAGTACTTCGAAATTTATATCATATCCGAAGGGTGTCCCGGAATGATGGGGATATTCTTATATATGCATCTTGTTATTGTCGGTTACCAGGTGTTCACCATATGAATGATTTTTATCTCTATGTATGGGATGTGTATTGAAATATGAAATCTTGTGGTCTATTGTTACGATTTGATATATATAGGTTAAACCTATAACTCACCAACATTTTTGTTGACGTTTTAAGCATGTTTATTCTCAGGTGATTATTAAGAGCTTCCGCTGTCGCATACTTAAATAAGGACAAGATTTGGAGTCCATGCTTGTATGATATTGTGTAAAAACTGCATTCAAGAAACTTATTTTGTTGTAACATATTTGTATTGTAAACCATTATGTAATGGTCGTGTGTAAACAGGATATTTTAGATTATCATTATTTGATAATCTACGTAAAGCTTTTTAAACCTTTATTGATGAAATAAAGGTTATGGTTTGTTTAAAAATGAATGCAGTCTTTGAAAAACGTCTCATATAGAGGTCAAAACCTCGCAACGAAATCAATTAATATGGAACGTTTTTAATCAATAAGAACGGGACATTTCAGTTGGTATCAGAGCGTTGGTCTTAGAGAACCAGAATTTTTCATTAGTGTGTCTTATCGAGTTTGTTAGGATGCATTAGTGAGTCTGGACTTCGACCGTGTTTACTTGAAAAATGATTGCTTAACAAATTTTGTTGGAAACTATATATTTTTAACATGTGAATATTATGTGATATATTAATCTCTTAACGCGTTTGATATTATGTGATAGATGTCTACCTCTAGAACAAGTCCCATTGACTCACCTAATAATAATGAAGAGTCAAATGTAAATTGGAATGATTCGTGGACTGATTCACAAGTTCCCGAAGAGGAACCGGAAGAAGAGTCGGAACCGGAAGAAGAATCGGAACCGGAAGAAGAATCGGAACCGGATGAAGAAATAGAACCGGTGGGGGAAATAATAAAACGCTTAAGTAAAAGAAAATCCTCAACCAACCGACCAAAGTTAATTATGGTCAATGGTGTTTCCGCCAAGGAAGCAAAATATTGGGAGGATTACCAATTCTCCGATGAATCGGATTCCGACGAGAATTCCGATGATGTTATAGAAATTACCCCAACTGAATTTAAAAAGGCAAAAGAAAATAATAAGGGAAAGGGCATAAAAATAGAGAAATCTAATTCCAACCCCGATGAACTTTATATGTATCGTCAACCCCCGAAGTCCTTAAGTTGTAACAATGACCCGGGAACCTCTAAACCACCAGGTTTTTCTAAACCAATGTGGACAACGACGGCTCGTATTAGGAGAACATCATATATCCCTAGAAACTTGGCAAAACGAACCAAAACCGAAGAAGAAGAAACGAGTGAGTCGGAATAAGATAGTTGTATTCGTGTGGTGTAATATATGTAATATAGTGTTCTTATGCCTTATGATATATGTAAAAATTGCTTGTATTAATAAGTATTTTTTTTATGAATCTAACTCTTGTCTATTTTACAGTTTAAAAACACAAAATGGATAGACAACCCAATATTTTAAGAGACCTACCCGGAGACATGATTGATGAAATCTTGTCTAGAGTCGGCCAGAATTCTTCGGCACAACTATTTAAGGCGAGATCAGTTTGTAAGACATTCGAAGAACGTTCCAAGAATGTCTTGGTTTATAAGAGACTTTCGTTTGAAAGATGGGGGATATCACATTGGGAAACCCATAAGTTACGATGTGTTTACTTTGACGCATATATTGCGGGGAACCCAAATGCTATTTTACGCAACGGGTTAAGAAATTATTTTGACTCAATATATCCGAATATTGGACTTCGTGATTTAGAAAAAGCGGCTAACATGCAACATAAAGAAGCATGTTATGCTTACGGATTAGTAATGTTCGCTTCTCACCAAAGTGAGAACAAGAACATCGGGCTACAACTATTAAACAAAACATTTCCACAAGTGACGGAGTCGGTAATTGGGGTGAGAAATGAGGTTTTTAGATTATTACGGGACTGTTGGACATTACGTAACCCTCGTCCCTTTGATGACGTTACAACACGCTGTCTTATCAACGGCCATAACGGTTATGTTGCACAAGACCAAGGATGGGAAGTAGTCCTAGTAAAACCAGAATGCATGACTTGTTTCTGGACGTATGAATTACGTGTCTTTATTGCCTTTGCTGAACGACTTGTGTACTAGCTAGAATTGTCTTCACAACTATCTTGTATCAAAGTTATTGTGTGCTATATTTCATGCTTTATGTAAAATAAGCGGTATTGTAAGTTTGTAAAATATTGTATAAAAGTTTGAACGCGAAATATTATTATAATCAGTTTTTCATATAGAATTGTAGTAGTTGAATTGTATATTAGCTACTAAGTATGAACTTAACGGGTAGGTACTACCCGAATTTAAACTTATAAAACGCTAATATGAAGAAAAAGCTTTTATAAATGAGTTCATATTATGCTACGAAATACTATTAACTACTCTTAATATTCTGTATGATTAACTTGTTCCATTTAACTATTTTGAAGGAAATGGCACCGACTACTCGACACACCGTGAATATGAATGAAGAGGAATTCCGTACTTTTCTAGCTTCAAACATAGCCGCAGTACAGGCTGCGCTTCATACCAACAATAACCTTGGATCTAGCAGTACAGGAAATCGTGTAGGATGCACCTACAAAGAATTCACTGCCTGCAAACCTTTGGAATTTGATGGAACCGAAGGACCGATCGGATTGAAACGGTGGACCGAGAAGGTTGAATCGGTGTTTGCCATAAGTAAGTGTACTGAAGAGGACAAAGTGAAGTACGCTACGCATACCTTCACAGGTTCTGCGTTAACATGGTGGAATACCTATCTAGAGCAAGTGGGACAAGATGATGCGTACGCACTACCGTGGTCAGCATTCAAGCACTTGATGAACGAGAAGTACCGTCCCAGAACCGAGGTCAATAAGCTCAAGACAGAACTTAGAGGGTTACGAACCCAAGGATTTGATATTACCACGTATGAAAGACGATTCACAGAATTGTGCCTATTGTGTCCGGGAGCATTCGAAGATGAGGAAGAGAAGATCGACGCATTTGTGAAAGGATTACCGGAAAGAATCCAAGAAGATATAAGTTCACACGAGCCCGCCTCCATACAACAGGCATGTAGAATGGCTCACAAACTAGTGAACCAGATTGAAGAAAGAATTAAAGAACAGACTGCTGAAGAGGCCAATGTGAAGCAAGTCAAAAGAAAGTGGGAGGAAAATGGTGATAAGAATCACCAATACAACAACAACAGCAATCGCAACAATTATCCCAACAATCGCAACATCAATCGCAACTACAACAAACGGCCCAACAACAACAACAACAACAACAACAGCAACTACAACAATCATCCCAACAACAATAATAACCGCAACAACAACAACAATCAGAAGCAGCTATGCCAAAGGTGTGAAAAGAATCACTCGGGGTTCTGCACCAAATTTTGCAACAAGTGTAAAAGAAATGGTCATAGCGCGGCGAAGTGTGAGGTCTACGGACCAGGGGTTAATAGAACGAAAGGAACAAATGGTGTCGGAACGAGTAATGGCGGAGCAAGTAGTGTCGGAGCAAGCTATGCCAATGTAGTTTGTTATAAATGTGGAAAACCGGGCCACATTATTAGAAATTGCCCGAACCAGGAGAACACGAATGGACAAGGCCGCGGAAGAGTTTTCAATATTAATGCGGCAGAGGCACAGGAAGACCCGGAGCTTGTTACGGGTACGTTTCTTATTGACAATAAATCTGCTTACGTTTTATTTGATTCGGGTGCGGATAGAAGCTATATGAGTAGAGATTTTTGTGCTAAATTAAGTTGTCCATTGACGCCTTTGGATAGTAAATTTTTACTCGAATTAGCAAATGGTAAATTAATTTCAGCAGATAATATATGTCGGAATCGAGAAATTAAACTGGTTAGCGAAACATTTAAGATTGATTTGATACCAGTAGAGTTAGGGAGTTTTGATGTGATAATCGGTATGGACTGGTTGAAAGAAGTGAAAGCAGAGATCGTTTGTTACAAAAATGCAATTCGCATTATACGAGA
This sequence comes from Rutidosis leptorrhynchoides, assembly GCF_046630445.1. Classification (NCBI taxonomy): domain Eukaryota; kingdom Viridiplantae; phylum Streptophyta; class Magnoliopsida; order Asterales; family Asteraceae; genus Rutidosis; species Rutidosis leptorrhynchoides. The sequence goes on along the minus strand of NC_092333.1, from coordinate 316,969,110 downwards.
AAAAGGAAAACCCTTAATGGTGTACGGAGAAAAGGGAAACACGAAGCTACATCTTATTAGTAATTTGAAGGCAGAAAAACTAATAAGAAAAGGTTGCTATGCTGTTCTAGCACACGTCGAGAAAGTACAAACTGAAGAAAAGAGCATCAATGATGTTCCCATTGCAAAAGAATTTCCCGATGTATTTCCGAAAGAATTACCGGGATTACCCCCACATCGATCCGTTGAATTTCAAATAGATCTTGTACCAGGAGCTGCACCAATAGCTCGTGCTCCTTACAGACTCGCACCCAGCGAGATGAAAGAACTGCAAAGCCAATTACAAGAACTTTTAGAGCGTGGTTTCATTCGACCAAGCACATCACCGTGGGGAGCTCCTGTTTTGTTTGTCAAGAAGAAAGATGGTACATTCAGGTTGTGTATCGACTACCGAGAGTTGAACAAACTTACCATCAAGAACCGCTACCCACTACCGAGAATCGACGACTTATTTGATCAACTACAAGGCTCGTCTGTTTATTCAAAGATTGACTTACGTTCCGGGTATCATCAAATGCGGGTGAAAGAAGATGATATTCCAAAGACTGCTTTCAGAACACGTTACGGTCATTACGAGTTTATGGTCATGCCGTTTGGTTTAACTAATGCACCAGCTGTGTTCATGGACCTTATGAACCGAGTGTGTGGACCATACCTTGACAAGTTTGTCATTGTTTTCATTGATGACATACTTATTTACTCAAAGAATGACCAAGAACACGGTGAACATTTGAGAAAGGTGTTAGAAGTATTGAGGAAGGAAGAATTGTACGCTAAGTTTTCAAAGTGTGCATTTTGGTTGGAAGAAGTTCAATTCCTCGGTCACATAGTGAACAAAGAAGGTATTAAGGTGGATCCGGCAAAGATAGAAACTGTTGAAAAGTGGGAAACCCCGAAAACTCCGAAACACATACGCCAGTTTTTAGGACTAGCTGGTTACTACAGAAGGTTCATCCAAGACTTTTCCAGAATAGCAAAACCCTTGACTGCATTAACGCATAAAGGGAAGAAATTTGAATGGAATGATGAACAAGAGAAAGCGTTTCAGTTATTGAAGAAAAAGCTAACTACGGCACCTATATTGTCATTGCCTGAAGGGAATGATGATTTTGTGATTTATTGTGACGCATCAAAGCAAGGTCTCGGTTGTGTATTAATGCAACGAACGAAGGTGATTGCTTATGCGTCTAGACAATTGAAGATTCACGAACAAAATTATACGACGCATGATTTGGAATTAGGCGCGGTTGTTTTTGCATTAAAGACTTGGAGGCACTACTTATATGGGGTCAAAAGTATTATATATACCGACCACAAAAGTCTTCAACACATATTTAATCAGAAACAACTGAATATGAGGCAGCGTAGGTGGATTGAATTATTGAATGATTACGATTTTGAGATTCGTTACCACCCGGGGAAGGCAAATGTGGTAGCCGATGCCTTGAGCAGGAAGGATAGAGAACCCATTCGAGTAAAATCTATGAATATAATGATTCATAATAACATTACTACTCAAATAAAGGAGGCGCAACAAGGAGTTTTAAAAGAGGGAAATTTAAAGGATGAAATACCCAAAGGATCGGAGAAGCATCTTAATATTCGGGAAGACGGAACCCGGTATAGGGCTGAAAGGATTTGGGTACCAAAATTTGGAGATATGAGAGAAATGGTATTTAGAGAAGCTCATAAAACCAGATACTCAATACATCCTGGAACGGGGAAGATGTACAAGGATCTCAAGAAATATTTTTGGTGGCCGGGTATGAAAGCCGATGTTGCTAAATACGTAGGAGAATGTTTGACGTGTTCTAAGGTCAAAGCTGAGCATCAGAAACCATCAGGTCTACTTCAACAACCCGAAATCCCGGAATGGAAATGGGAAAAAATTACCATGGATTTCATCACTAAATTGCCAAGGACTGCAAGTGGTTTTGATACTATTTGGGTAATAGTTGATCGTCTCACCAAATCAGCACACTTCCTACCAATAAGAGAAGATGACAAGATGGAGAAGTTAGCACGACTGTATTTGAAGGAAGTCGTCTCCAGACATGGAATACCAATCTCTATTATCTCTGATAGGGATGGCAGATTTATTTCAAGATTCTGGCAGACATTACAGCAAGCATTAGGAACTCGTCTAGACATGAGTACTGCCTATCATCCACAAACTGATGGGCAGAGTGAAAGGACGATACAAACGCTTGAAGACATGCTACGAGCATGTGTTATTGATTTCGGAAACAGTTGGGATCGACATCTACCGTTAGCAGAATTTTCCTACAACAACAGCTACCATTCAAGCATTGAGATGGCACCGTTTGAAGCACTTTATGGTAGAAAGTGCAGGTCTCCGATTTGTTGGAGTGAAGTGGGGGATAGACAGATTACGGGTCCGGAGATTATACAAGAAACTACCGAGAAGATCATCCAAATTCAACAACGGTTGAAAACCGCCCAAAGTCGACAAAAGAGCTACGCTGACATTAAAAGAAAAGATATAGAATTTGAAATTGGAGAGATGGTCATGCTTAAAGTTGCACCTTGGAAAGGCGTTGTTCGATTTGGTAAACGAGGAAAATTAAATCCAAGGTATATTGGACCATTCAAGATTATTGATCGTGTCGGACCAGTAGCTTACCGACTTGAGTTACCTCAACAACTCGCGGCTGTACATAACACTTTCCACGTCTCGAATTTGAAGAAATGTTTTGCTAAAGAAGATCTCACTATTCCGTTAGATGAAATCCAAATCAACGAAAAACTCCAATTCATCGAAGAACCCGTCGAAATAATGGATCGTGAGGTTAAAAGACTTAAGCAAAACAAGATACCAATTGTTAAGGTTCGATGGAATGCTCGTAGAGGACCCGAGTTCACCTGGGAGCGTGAAGATCAGATGAAGAAGAAATACCCGCATCTATTTCCAGAAGATTCGTCAACACCTTCAACAGCTTAAAATTTCGGGACGAAATTTATTTAACGGGTAGGTACTGTAGTGACCCGAACTTTTCCATGTTTATATATATTAATTGAGATTGATATTTACATGATTAAATGTTTCCAACATGTTAAGCAATCAAACTTGTTAAGACTTGATTAATTGAAATAGGTTTCATATAGACAATTGACCACCCAAGTTGACCGGTGATTCACGAACGTTAAAACTTGTAAAAAAACTATATGATGACATATATATGGTTATATGTATAGTTAACATGATATTATGATAAGTAAACATATCATTAATTATATTAACAATGAACTACATATGTAAAAACAAGACTACTAACTTAATGATTTTGAAACGAGACATATATGTAACGTTTATCGTTGTAACGACATTTAATGTATATATATCATATTAAGAGATATTCGTACATCATAATATCATGATAATATAATAATTTAAAATCTCTTTTGATATTATAAACATTGGGTTAACAACATTTAACAAGATCGTTAACCTAAAGGTTTCAAAACAACACTTACATGTAACGACTAACGATGACTTAACGACTCAGTTAAAATGTATATACATGTAGTGTTTTAATATGTATTTATACACTTTTGAAAGACTTCAATACACTTATCAAAATACTTCTACTTAACAAAAATGCTTACAATTACATTCTCGTTCAGTTTCATCAACAATTCTACTCGTATGCACCCGTATTCGTACTCGTACAATACACAGCTTTTAGATGTATGTACTATTGGTATATACACTCCAATGATCAGATCTTAGCAGCCCATGTGAGTCACCTAACACATGTGGGAACCATCATTTGGCAACTAGCAAGAAATATCTCATAAGATTACAAAAATATGAGTAATCATTCATGACTTATTTACATGAAAACAAAATTACATATCCTTTATATCTAATCCATACACCAACGACCAAAAACACCTACAAACACTTTCATTCTTCAATTTTCTTCATCTAATTGAACTCTCTCAAGTTCTATCTTCAAGTTCTAAGTGTTCTTCATAAATTTCAAAAGTTCTAGTTTCATAAAATCAAGAATACTTTCAAGTTTGCTAGCTCACTTCCAATCTTGTAAGGTTATCATCCAACCTAAAGAAATCTTTGTTTCTTACAGTAGGTTATCATTCTAATACAAGGTAATAATCATATTCAAACTTTGGTTCAATTTCTATAACTATAACAATCTTATTTCAAGTGATGATCTTACTTGAACTTGTTTTCGTGTCATGATTTTGCTTCAAGAACTTTGAGCCATCCAAGGATCCACTGAAGCTAGATCCATTTTTCTCTTTTCCAGTAGGTTCATCCAAGGAACTTAAGGTAGTAATGATGTTCATAACATCATTCGATTCATACATATAAAGCTATCTTATTCGAAGGTTTAAACTTGTAATCACTAGAACATAGTTTAGTTAATTCTAAACTTGTTCGCAAACAAAAGTTAATCCTTCTAACTTGACTTTTAAAATCAACTAAACACATGTTCTATATCTATATGATATGCTAACTTAATGATTTAAAACCTGGAAACACGAAAAACACCGTAAAACCGGATTTACGCCGTCGTAGTAACACCGCGGGCTGTTTTGGGTTAGTTAATTAAAAACTATGATAAACTTTGATTTAAAAGTTGTTATTCTGAGAAAATGATTTTTATTATGAACATGAAACTATATCCAAAAATTATGGTTAAACTCAAAGTGGAAGTATGTTTTCTAAAATGGTCATCTAGACGTCGTTCTTTCGACTGAAATGACTACCTTTACAAAAACGACTTGTAACTTATTTTTCCGACTAGAAACCTATATTTTTTTTGTTTAGATTCATAAAATAGAGTTCAATATGAAACCATAGCAATTTGATTCACTCAAAACGGATTTAAAATGAAGAAGTTATGGGTAAAACAAGATTGGATAATTTTTCTCATTTTAGCTACGTGAAAATTGGTAACAAATCTATTCCAACCATAACTTAATCAACTTGTATTGTATATTATGTAATCTTGAGATACCATAGACACGCATACAATGTTTCGACCTATCATGTCATCACATCTATATATATTTCGGAACAACCATAGACACTCTATATGTGAATGTTGGAGTTAGCTATACAGGGTTGAGGTTGATTCCAAAATATATATAGTTTGAGTTGTGATCAATACTGAGATACGTATACACTGGGTCGTGGATTGATTCAAGATAATATTTATTGATTTATTTCTGTACATCTAACTGTGGACAACTAGTTGTAGGTTACTAACGAGGACAGCTGACTTAATAAACTTAAAACATCAAAATATATTAAAAGTGTTGTAAATATATTTTAAACATACTTTGATATATATGTATATATTGTTATAGGTTCGTGAATCAACCGGTGGTCAAGTTTTACTTCCCGACGAAGTAAAAATCTGTGAAAGTGAGTTATAGTCCCACTTTTAAAATCTAATATTTTTGGGATGAGAATACATGCAGGTTTTATAAATGATTTACAAAATAGACACAAGTACGTGAAACTACATTCTATGGTTGAATTATCGAAATCGAATATGCCCTTTTTTATTAAGTCTGGTAATCTAAGAATTAGGGAACAGACACCCTAATTGACGCGAATCCTAAAGATAGATCTATTGGGCCTAACAAACCCCATCCAAAGTACCGGATGCTTTAGTACTTCGAAATTTATATCATATCCGAAGGGTGTCCCGGAATGATGGGGATATTCTTATATATGCATCTTGTTATTGTCGGTTACCAGGTGTTCACCATATGAATGATTTTTATCTCTATGTATGGGATGTGTATTGAAATATGAAATCTTGTGGTCTATTGTTACGATTTGATATATATAGGTTAAACCTATAACTCACCAACATTTTTGTTGACGTTTTAAGCATGTTTATTCTCAGGTGATTATTAAGAGCTTCCGCTGTCGCATACTTAAATAAGGACAAGATTTGGAGTCCATGCTTGTATGATATTGTGTAAAAACTGCATTCAAGAAACTTATTTTGTTGTAACATATTTGTATTGTAAACCATTATGTAATGGTCGTGTGTAAACAGGATATTTTAGATTATCATTATTTGATAATCTACGTAAAGCTTTTTAAACCTTTATTGATGAAATAAAGGTTATGGTTTGTTTAAAAATGAATGCAGTCTTTGAAAAACGTCTCATATAGAGGTCAAAACCTCGCAACGAAATCAATTAATATGGAACGTTTTTAATCAATAAGAACGGGACATTTCATTTAATCTTAATGAATGGATCATTAAATAAATACACGACACTTGGACTTTAGAAAATCGGTTTTCTAAAGTATTATTACTTGAGATCAATTACTTGGATAATTTAAATGATAAGGATTTGATTATTTACAAGTTTTAAATAATTAAGTTGTGTCATTTTATAAAATGATTTATAAAACAAAAGTAACTAAGCAAATTAACAAGTTTTATAAAAATAACACATATTTTATAAAACCCTTCAAGGGTGGCGGTTTTGAGGAGAACAAAAGGATGTCTCCCATGCTTAGTTACAACTCCAAGATGACACAACTTCAAAGGTGCATGCTCTACATGTTTACCTAGGTTTGACTCAAGTAATAAGAAAGACTAACATGCATTCAAACATGAAGATACAAGGAAAAACACTCTCATTCCCCTTTTTTGCTGCAGCCTGGCCGAAAGTTTGGGGGTGAAGGGAGTGTTCTTGAGCTAGTTTGAATGCTTATTTTCAAGTGTCAATAAATCCTAACCATTGTATTAGGTGTTGGGCAAAAGTTTGGGGTATTATCTGAAATGTCCCGTTCTTATTGATTAAAAACGTTCCATATTAATTGATTTCGTTGCGAGGTTTTGACCTCTATATGAGACGTTTTTCAAAGACTGCATTCATTTTTAAAACAAACCATAACCTTTATTTCATAAATAAAGGTTTAAAAAGCTTTACGTAGATTATCAAATAATGATAATCTAAAATATCCTGTTTACACACGACCATTACATAATGGTTTACAATACAAATATGTTACATCGAAATCAGTTTCTTGAATGCAGTTTTTACACAATATCATACAAACATGGACTCCAAATCTTGTCCTTATTTTAGTATGCAACAGCGGAAGCTCTTAATATTCACCTGAGAATAAACATGCTTTAAACGTCAACAAAAATGTTGGTGAGTTATAGGTTTAACCTATATATATCAAATCGTAACAATAGACCACAAGATTTCATATTTCAATACACATCCCATACATAGAGATAAAAATCATTCATATGGTGAACACCTGGTAACCGACAATAACAAGATGCATATATAAGAATATCCCCATCATTCCGGGACACCCTTCGGATATGATATAAATTTCGAAGTACTAAAGCATCCGGTACTTTGGATGGGGTTTGTTAGGCCCAATAGATCTATCTTTAGGATTCGCGTCAATTAGGGTGTCTGTTCCCTAATTCTTAGATTACCAGACTTAATAAAAAAAGGGGCATATTCGATTTCGATAATTCAACCATAGAATGTAGTTTCACGTACTTGTGTCTATTTTGTAAATCATTTATAAAACCTGCATGTATTCTCATCCCAAAAATATTAGATTTTAAAAGTGGGACTATAACTCACTTTCACAGATTTTTACTTCGTCGGGAAGTAAGACTTGGCCACTGGTTGATTCACGAACCTATAACAATATATACATATATATCAAAGTATGTTCAAAATATATTTACAACACTTTTAATATATTTTGATGTTTTAAGTTTATTAAGTCAGCTGTCCTCGTTAGTAACCTACAACTAGTTGTCCACAGTTAGATGTACAGAAATAAATCGATAAATATTATCTTGAATCAATCCACGACCCAGTGTATACGTATCTCAGTATTGATCACAACTCAAACTATATATATTTTGGAATCAACCTCAACCCTGTATAGCTAACTCCAACATTCACATATAGAGTGTCTATGGTTGTTCCGAAATATATATAGATGTGTCGACATGATAGGTCGAAACATTGTATACGTGTCTATGGTATCTCAAGATTACATAATATATAATACAAGTTGATTAAGTTATGGTTGGAATAGATTTGTTACCAATTTTCACGTAGCTAAAATGAGAAAAATTATCCAATCTTGTTTTACCCATAACTTCTTCATTTTAAATCCGTTTTGAGTGAATCAAATTGCTATGGTTTCATATTGAACTCTATTTTATGAATCTAAACAAAAAAAGTATAGGTTTCTAGTCGGAAAAATAAGTTACAAGTCGTTTTTGTAAAGGTAGTCATTTCAGTCGAAAGAACGACGTCTAGATGACCATTTTAGAAAACATACTTCCACTTTGAGTTTAACCATAATTTTTGGATATAGTTTCATGTTCATAATAAAAATCATTTTCTCAGAATAACAACTTTTAAATCAAAGTTTATCATAGTTTTTAATTAACTAACCCAAAACAGCCCGCGGTGTTACTACGACGGCGTAAATCCGGTTTTACGGTGTTTTTCGTGTTTCCAGGTTTTAAATCATTAAGTTAGCATATCATATAGATATAGAACATGTGTTTAGTTGATTTTAAAAGTCAAGTTAGAAGGATTAACTTTTGTTTGCGAACAAGTTTAGAATTAACTAAACTATGTTCTAGTGATTACAAGTTTAAACCTTCGAATAAGATAGCTTTATATGTATGAATCGAATGATGTTATGAACATCATTACTACCTTAAGTTCCTTGGATGAACCTACTGGAAAAGAGAAAAATGGATCTAGCTTCAATGGATCCTTGGATGGCTCAAAGTTCTTGAAGCAAAATCATGACACGAAAACAAGTTCAAGTAAGATCATCACTTGAAATAAGATTGTTATAGTTATAGAAATTGAACCAAAGTTTGAATATGATTATTACCTTGTATTAGAATGATAACCTACTGTAAGAAACAAAGATTTCTTGAGGTTGGATGATCACCTTACAAGATTGGAAGTGAGCTAGCAAACTTGAAAGTATTCTTGATTTTATGAAACTAGAACTTTTAGAATTTATGAAGAACACTTAGAACTTGAAGATAGAACTTGAGAGAGTTCAATTAGATGAAGAAAATTGAAGAATGAAAGTGTTTGTAGGTGTTTTTGGTCGTTGGTGTATGGATTAGATATAAAGGATATGTAATTTTGTTTTCATGTAAATAAGTCATGAATGATTACTCATATTTTTGTAATCTTATGAGATATTTCATGCTAGTTGCCAAATGATGGTTCCCACATGTGTTAGGTGACTCACATGGGCTGCTAAGAGCTGATCATTGGAGTGTATATACCAATAGTACATACATCTAAAAGCTGTGTATTGTACGAGTACGAATACGGGTGCATACGAGTAGAATTGTTGATGAAACTGAACGAGAATGTAATTGTAAGCATTTTTGTTAAGTAGAAGTATTTTGATAAGTGTATTGAAGTCTTTCAAAAGTGTATAAATACATATTAAAACACTACATGTATATACATTTTAACTGAGTCGTTAAGTCATCGTTAGTCGTTACATGTAAGTGTTGTTTTGAAACCTTTAGGTTAACGATCTTGTTAAATGTTGTTAACCCAATGTTTATAATAACAAAAGAGATTTTAAATTATTATATTATCATGATATTATGATGTACGAATATCTCTTAATATGATATATATACATTAAATGTCGTTACAATGATAAACGTTACATATATGTCTCGTTTCAAAATCATTAAGTTAGTAGTCTTGTTTTTACATATGTAGTTCATTGTTAATATAATTAATGATATGTTTACTTATCATAATATCATGTTAACTATATATATAACCATATATATGTCATCATATAGTTTTTTACAAGTTTTAACGTTCGTGAATCACCGGTCAACTTGGGTGGTCAATTGTCTATATGAAACCTATTTCAATTAATCAAGTCTTAACAAGTTTGATTGCTTAACATGTTGGAAACATTTAATCATGTAAACATCAATCTCAATTAATATATATAAACATGGAAAAGTTCGGGTCACTACAGTACCTACCCGTTAAATAAATTTCGTCCCGAAATTTTAAGCTGTTGAAGGTGTTGACGAATCTTCTGGAAATAGATGCGGGTATTTCTTCTTCATCTGATCTTCACGCTCCCAGGTGAACTCGGGTCCTCTACGAGCATTCCATCGAACCTTAACAATTGGTATCTTGTTTTGCTTAAGTCTTTTAACCTCACGATCCATTATTTCGACGGGTTCTTCGATGAATTGGAGTTTTTCGTTGATTTGAATTTCATCTAACGGAATAGTGAGATCTTCTTTAGCAAAACATTTCTTCAAATTCGAGACGTGGAAAGTGTTATGTACAGCCGCGAGTTGTTGAGGTAACTCAAGTCGGTAAGCTACTGGTCCGACACGATCAATAATCTTGAATGGTCCAATATACCTTGGATTTAATTTCCCTCGTTTACCAAATCGAACAACGCCTTTCCAAGGTGCAACTTTAAGCATGACCATCTCTCCAATTTCAAATTCTATATCTTTTCTTTTAATGTCAGCGTAGCTCTTTTGTCGACTTTGGGCGGTTTTCAACCGTTGTTGAATTTGGATGATCTTCTCGGTAGTTTCTTGTATAATCTCCGGACCCGTAATCTGTCTATCCCCCACTTCACTCCAACAAATCGGAGACCTGCACTTTCTACCATAAAGTGCTTCAAACGGCGCCATCTCAATGCTTGAATGGTAGCTGTTGTTGTAGGAAAATTCTGCTAACGGTAGATGTCGATCCCAACTGTTTCCGAAATCAATAACACATGCTCGTAGCATATCTTCAAGCGTTTGTATCGTCCTTTCGCTCTGCCCATCAGTTTGTGGATGATAGGCAGTACTCATGTCCAGACGAGTTCCTAATGCTTGCTGTAATGTCTGCCAGAATCTTGAAATAAATCTGCCATCCCTATCAGAGATAATAGAGATTGGTATTCCATGTCTGGAGATGACTTCCTTCAAATACAGTCGTGCTAACTTCTCCATCTTGTCATCTTCTCTTATTGGCAGGAAGTGTGCTGATTTGGTGAGACGATCAACTATTACCCAAATAGTATCAAAACCACTTGCAGTCCTTGGCAATTTAGTGATGAAATCCATGGTAATGTTTTCCCATTTCCATTCTGGGATTTCGGGTTGTTGAAGTAGACCTGATGGTTTCTGATGCTCAGCTTTGACTTTAGAACACGTCAAACATTCTCCTACGTATTTAGCAACATCGGCTTTCATACCCGGCCACCAAAAATGTTTCTTGAGATCCTTGTACATCTTCCCCGTTCCAGGATGTATTGAGTATCTGGTTTTATGAGCTTCTCTAAGTACCATTTCTCTCATATCTCCAAATTTTGGTACCCAAATCCTTTCAGCCCTATACCGGGTTCCGTCTTCCCGAATATTAAGATGCTTCTCCGATCCTTTGGGTATTTCATCCTTTAAATTTCCCTCTTTTAAAACTCCTTGTTGCGCCTCCTTTATTTGAGTAGTAATGTTATTATGAATCATTATATTCATAGATTTTACTCGAATGGGTTCTCTGTCCTTCCTGCTCAAGGCATCGGCTACCACATTTGCCTTCCCCGGGTGGTAACGAATCTCAAAGTCGTAATCATTCAATAATTCAATCCACCTACGCTGCCTCATATTCAGTTGTTTCTGATTAAATATGTGTTGAAGACTTTTGTGGTCGGTATATATAATACTTTTGACCCCATATAAGTAATGCCTCCAAGTCTTTAATGCAAAAACAACCGCGCCTAATTCCAAATCATGCGTCGTATAATTTTGTTCGTGAATCTTCAATTGTCTAGACGCATAAGCAATCACCTTCGTTCGTTGCATTAATACACAACCGAGACCTTGCTTTGATGCATCACAATAAATCACAAAATCATCATTCCCTTCAGGCAATGACAATATAGGTGCCGTAGTTAGCTTTTTCTTCAATAACTGAAACGCTTTCTCTTGTTCATCATTCCATTCAAATTTCTTCCCTTTATGCGTTAATGCAGTCAAGGGTTTTGCTATTCTGGAAAAGTCTTGGATGAACCTTCTGTAGTAACCAGCTAGTCCTAAAAACTGGCGTATGTGTTTCGGAGTTTTCGGGGTTTCCCACTTTTCAACAGTTTCTATCTTTGCCGGATCCACCTTAATACCTTCTTTGTTCACTATGTGACCGAGGAATTGAACTTCTTCCAACCAAAATGCACACTTTGAAAACTTAGCGTACAATTCTTCCTTCCTCAATACTTCTAACACCTTTCTCAAATGTTCACCGTGTTCTTGGTCATTCTTTGAGTAAATAAGTATGTCATCAATGAAAACAATGACAAACTTGTCAAGGTATGGTCCACACACTCGGTTCATAAGGTCCATGAACACAGCTGGTGCATTAGTTAAACCAAACGGCATGACCATAAACTCGTAATGACCGTAACGTGTTCTGAAAGCAGTCTTTGGAATATCATCTTCTTTCACCCGCATTTGATGATACCCGGAACGTAAGTCAATCTTTGAATAAACAGACGAGCCTTGTAGTTGATCAAATAAGTCGTCGATTCTCGGTAGTGGGTAGCGGTTCTTGATGGTAAGTTTGTTCAACTCTCGGTAGTCGATACACAACCTGAATGTACCATCTTTCTTCTTGACAAACAAAACAGGAGCTCCCCACGGTGATGTGCTTGGTCGAATGAAACCACGCTCTAAAAGTTCTTGTAATTGGCTTTGCAGTTCTTTCATCTCGCTGGGTGCGAGTCTGTAAGGAGCACGAGCTATTGGTGCAGCTCCTGGTACAAGATCTATTTGAAATTCAACGGATCGATGTGGGGGTAATCCCGGTAATTCTTTCGGAAATACATCGGGAAATTCTTTTGCAATGGGAACATCATTGATGCTCTTTTCTTCAGTTTGTACTTTCTCGACGTGTGCTAGAACAGCATAGCAACCTTTTCTTATTAGTTTTTGTGCCTTCAAATTACTAATAAGATGTAGCTTCGTGTTGCCCTTTTCTCCGTACACCATTAAGGGTTTTCCTTTTTCTCGTATAATGCGAATTGCATTTTTGTAACAAACGATCTCCGCTTTCACTTCTTTCAACCAGTCCATACCGATTATCACATCAAAACTCCCTAACTCTACTGGTATCAAATCAATCTTAAATGTTTCGCTAACCAGTTTAATTTCTCGATTTCGACATATATTATCTGCTGAAATTAATTTACCATTTGCTAATTCGAGTAAAAATTTACTATCCAAAGGCGTCAATGGACAACTTAATTTAGCACAAAAATCTCTACTCATATAGCTTCTATCCGCACCCGAATCAAATAAAACGTAAGCAGATTTATTGTCAATAAGAAACGTACCCGTAACAAGCTCCGGGTCTTCCTGTGCCTCTACCGCATTAATATTGAAAACTCTTCCACGGCCTTGTCCATTCGTGTTCTCCTGGTTCGGGCAATTTCTAATAATGTGGCCTGGTTTTCCACATTTATAACAAACTACATTGGCATAACTTGCTCCGACACTACTTGCTCCGCCATTACTCGTTCCGACACCATTTGTTCCTTTCGTTCTATTAACCCCTGGTCCGTAGACCTCACACTTCGCCGCGCTATGACCATTTCTTTTACACTTGTTGCAAAATTTGGTGCAGAACCCCGAGTGATTCTTTTCACACCTTTGGCATAGCTGCTTCTGATTGTTGTTGTTGTTGCGGTTATTATTGTTGTTGGGATGATTGTTGTAGTTGCTGTTGTTGTTGTTGTTGTTGTTGTTAGGCCGTTTGTTGTAGTTGCGATTGATGTTGCGATTGTTGGGATAATTGTTGCGATTATTGTTGTAATTGCTGTTGTTGTTGTATTGGTGATTCTTATCACCGTTTTCCTCCCACTTTCTTTTGACTTGCTTCACATTGGCCTCTTCAGCAGTCTGTTCTTTAATTCTTTCTTCAATCTGGTTCACTAGTTTGTGAGCCATTCTACATGCCTGTTGTATGGAGGCGGGCTCGTGTGAACTTATATCTTCTTGGATTCTTTCCGGTAATCCTTTCACAAACGCGTCGATCTTCTCTTCCTCATCTTCGAATGCTCCCGGACACAATAGGCACAATTCTGTGAATCGTCTTTCGTACGTGGTAATATCAAATCCTTGGGTTCGTAACCCTCTAAGTTCTGTCTTGAGCTTATTGACCTCGGTTCTGGGACGGTACTTCTCGTTCATCAAGTGCTTGAATGCTGACCACGGTAGTGCGTACGCATCATCTTGTCCCACTTGCTCTAGATAGGTATTCCACCATGTTAACGCAGAACCTGTGAAGGTATGCGTAGCGTACTTCACTTTGTCCTCTTCAGTACACTTACTTATGGCAAACACCGATTCAACCTTCTCGGTCCACCGTTTCAATCCGATCGGTCCTTCGGTTCCATCAAATTCCAAAGGTTTGCAGGCAGTGAATTCTTTGTAGGTGCATCCTACACGATTTCCTGTACTGCTAGATCCAAGGTTATTGTTGGTATGTAGCGCAGCCTGTACTGCGGCTATGTTTGAAGCTAGAAAAGTACGGAATTCCTCTTCATTCATATTCACGGTGTGTCGAGTAGTCGGTGCCATTTCCTTCAAAATAGTTAAATGGAACAAGTCAATCATACAGAATATTAAGAGTAGTTAATAGTATTTCGTAGCATAATATGAACTCATTTATAAAAGCTTTTTCTTCATATTAGCGTTTTATAAGTTTAAATTCGGGTAGTACCTACCCGTTAAGTTCATACTTAGTAGCTAATATACAATTCAACTACTACAATTCTATATGAGAAACAGATTGTAATAATATTTCGCGTTCAAACTTTTATACAATATTTTACAAACTTACAATACCGCTTATTTTACATAAAGCATGAAATATAGCACACAATAACTTTGATACAAGATAGTTGTGAAGACAATTCTAGCTAGTACACAAGTCGTTCGGCAAAGGCAATAAAGACACGTAATTCATACGTCCAGAAACAAGTCATGCATTCTGGTTTTACTAGGACTACTTCCCATCCTTGGTCTTGTGCAACATAACCGTTATGGTCGTTGATAAGACAGCGTGTTGTAACGTCATCAAAGGGACGAGGGTTACGTAATGTCCAACAGTCCCGTAATAATCTAAAAACCTCATTTCTTACCCCAATTACTGACTCCGTCACTTGTGGAAACGTTTTGTTTAATAGTTGTAGCCCGATGTTCTTGTTCTCACTTTGGTGAGAAGCGAACATTACTAATCCGTAAGCATAACATGCTTCTTTATGTTGCATGTTAGCCGCTTTTTCTAAATCACGAAGTCCAATATTCGGATATATTGAGTCAAAATAATTTCTTAACCCGTTGCGTAAAATAGCATTTGGGTTCCCCGCAATATATGCGTCAAAGTAAACACATCGTAACTTATGGGTTTCCCAATGTGATATCCCCCATCTTTCAAACGAAAGTCTCTTATAAACCAAGACATTCTTGGAACGTTCTTCGAATGTCTTACAAACTGATCTCGCCTTAAATAGTTGTGCCGAGGAATTCTGGCCGACTCTAGACAAGATTTCATCAATCATGTCTCCGGGTAGGTCTCTTAAAATATTGGGTTGTCTATCCATTTTGTGTTTTTAAACTGTAAAATAGACAAGAGTTAGATTCATAAAAAAAAATACCTATTAATACAAGCAATTTTTACATATATCATAAAGCATAAGCACACTATATTACATATATTACACCACACGAATACAACTATCTTATTCCGACTCGCTCGTTTCTTCTTGTTGGGTTTTGGTTCGTTTTGCCAAGTTTCTAGGGATATATGATGTTCCCCTAATACGAGCCGTCGTTGTCCACATTGGTTTAGAAAAACCTGGTGGTTTAGAGGTTCCCGGGTCATTGTTACAACTTAAGGACTTCGGGGGTTGACGATACATATAAAGTTCATCGGGGTTGGAATTAGATTTCTCTATTTTTATGCCCTTTCCCTTATTATTTTCTTTTGCCTTTTTAAATTCAGTTGGGGTTATTTCTATAACATCATCGGAATTCTCGTCGGAATCCGATTCATCGGAGAATTGGTAATCCTCCCAATATTTTGCTTCCTTGGCGGAAACACCATTGACCATAATTAACCTTGGTCGGTTGGTTGAGGATTCTCTTTTACTTAACCGTTTTATTATTTCCCCCACCGGTTCTATTTCTTCTTCCGGTTCCGATTCTTCTTCCGGTTCCGACTCTTCTTCCGGTTCCTCTTCGGGAACTTGTGAATCAGTCCACGAATCATTCCAATTTACATTTGACTCTTCATTATTATTAGGTGAGTCAATGGGACTTGTTCTAGAGGTAGACATCTATCACATAATATCAAACACGTTAAGAGATTAATATATCACATAATATTCATATGTTAAAAATATATAGTTTCCAACAAAAATGTTAAGCAATCATTTTTAAAGAAGACACGGTCGAAGTCCAGACTCACTAATGCATCCTAACAAACTCGATAAGACACACTAATGCAATTTTCTGGTTCTCTAAGACCAACGCTCGGATACCAACTGAAATGTCCCGTTCTTATTGATTAAAAACGTTCCATATTAATTGATTTCGTTGCGAGGTTTTGACCTCTATATGAGACGTTTTTCAAAGACTGCATTCATTTTTAAAACAAACCATAACCTTTATTTCATAAATAAAGGTTTAAAAAGCTTTACGTAGATTATCAAATAATGATAATCTAAAATATCCTGTTTACACACGACCATTACATAATGGTTTACAATACAAATATGTTACATCGAAATCAGTTTCTTGAATGCAGTTTTTACACAATATCATACAAACATGGACTCCAAATCTTGTCCTTATTTTAGTATGCAACAGCGGAAGCTCTTAATATTCACCTGAGAATAAACATGCTTTAAACGTCAACAAAAATGTTGGTGAGTTATAGGTTTAACCTATATATATCAAATCGTAACAATAGACCACAAGATTTCATATTTCAATACACATCCCATACATAGAGATAAAAATCATTCATATGGTGAACACCTGGTAACCGACAATAACAAGATGCATATATAAGAATATCCCCATCATTCCGGGACACCCTTCGGATATGATATAAATTTCGAAGTACTAAAGCATCCGGTACTTTGGATGGGGTTTGTTAGGCCCAATAGATCTATCTTTAGGATTCGCGTCAATTAGGGTGTCTGTTCCCTAATTCTTAGATTACCAGACTTAATAAAAAAAGGGGCATATTCGATTTCGATAATTCAACCATAGAATGTAGTTTCACGTACTTGTGTCTATTTTGTAAATCATTTATAAAACCTGCATGTATTCTCATCCCAAAAATATTAGATTTTAAAAGTGGGACTATAACTCACTTTCACAGATTTTTACTTCGTCGGGAAGTAAGACTTGGCCACTGGTTGATTCACGAACCTATAACAATATATACATATATATCAAAGTATGTTCAAAATATATTTACAACACTTTTAATATATTTTGATGTTTTAAGTTTATTAAGTCAGCTGTCCTCGTTAGTAACCTACAACTAGTTGTCCACAGTTAGATGTACAGAAATAAATCGATAAATATTATCTTGAATCAATCCACGACCCAGTGTATACGTATCTCAGTATTGATCACAACTCAAACTATATATATTTTGGAATCAACCTCAACCCTGTATAGCTAACTCCAACATTCACATATAGAGTGTCTATGGTTGTTCCGAAATATATATAGATGTGTCGACATGATAGGTCGAAACATTGTATACGTGTCTATGGTATCTCAAGATTACATAATATATAATACAAGTTGATTAAGTTATGGTTGGAATAGATTTGTTACCAATTTTCACGTAGCTAAAATGAGAAAAATTATCCAATCTTGTTTTACCCATAACTTCTTCATTTTAAATCCGTTTTGAGTGAATCAAATTGCTATGGTTTCATATTGAACTCTATTTTATGAATCTAAACAAAAAAAGTATAGGTTTCTAGTCGGAAAAATAAGTTACAAGTCGTTTTTGTAAAGGTAGTCATTTCAGTCGAAAGAACGACGTCTAGATGACCATTTTAGAAAACATACTTCCACTTTGAGTTTAACCATAATTTTTGGATATAGTTTCATGTTCATAATAAAAATCATTTTCTCAGAATAACAACTTTTAAATCAAAGTTTATCATAGTTTTTAATTAACTAACCCAAAACAGCCCGCGGTGTTACTACGACGGCGTAAATCCGGTTTTACGGTGTTTTTCGTGTTTCCAGGTTTTAAATCATTAAGTTAGCATATCATATAGATATAGAACATGTGTTTAGTTGATTTTAAAAGTCAAGTTAGAAGGATTAACTTTTGTTTGCGAACAAGTTTAGAATTAACTAAACTATGTTCTAGTGATTACAAGTTTAAACCTTCGAATAAGATAGCTTTATATGTATGAATCGAATGATGTTATGAACATCATTACTACCTTAAGTTCCTTGGATGAACCTACTGGAAAAGAGAAAAATGGATCTAGCTTCAATGGATCCTTGGATGGCTCAAAGTTCTTGAAGCAAAATCATGACACGAAAACAAGTTCAAGTAAGATCATCACTTGAAATAAGATTGTTATAGTTATAGAAATTGAACCAAAGTTTGAATATGATTATTACCTTGTATTAGAATGATAACCTACTGTAAGAAACAAAGATTTCTTGAGGTTGGATGATCACCTTACAAGATTGGAAGTGAGCTAGCAAACTTGAAAGTATTCTTGATTTTATGAAACTAGAACTTTTAGAATTTATGAAGAACACTTAGAACTTGAAGATAGAACTTGAGAGAGTTCAATTAGATGAAGAAAATTGAAGAATGAAAGTGTTTGTAGGTGTTTTTGGTCGTTGGTGTATGGATTAGATATAAAGGATATGTAATTTTGTTTTCATGTAAATAAGTCATGAATGATTACTCATATTTTTGTAATCTTATGAGATATTTCATGCTAGTTGCCAAATGATGGTTCCCACATGTGTTAGGTGACTCACATGGGCTGCTAAGAGCTGATCATTGGAGTGTATATACCAATAGTACATACATCTAAAAGCTGTGTATTGTACGAGTACGAATACGGGTGCATACGAGTAGAATTGTTGATGAAACTGAACGAGAATGTAATTGTAAGCATTTTTGTTAAGTAGAAGTATTTTGATAAGTGTATTGAAGTCTTTCAAAAGTGTATAAATACATATTAAAACACTACATGTATATACATTTTAACTGAGTCGTTAAGTCATCGTTAGTCGTTACATGTAAGTGTTGTTTTGAAACCTTTAGGTTAACGATCTTGTTAAATGTTGTTAACCCAATGTTTATAATAACAAAAGAGATTTTAAATTATTATATTATCATGATATTATGATGTACGAATATCTCTTAATATGATATATATACATTAAATGTCGTTACAATGATAAACGTTACATATATGTCTCGTTTCAAAATCATTAAGTTAGTAGTCTTGTTTTTACATATGTAGTTCATTGTTAATATAATTAATGATATGTTTACTTATCATAATATCATGTTAACTATATATATAACCATATATATGTCATCATATAGTTTTTTACAAGTTTTAACGTTCGTGAATCACCGGTCAACTTGGGTGGTCAATTGTCTATATGAAACCTATTTCAATTAATCAAGTCTTAACAAGTTTGATTGCTTAACATGTTGGAAACATTTAATCATGTAAACATCAATCTCAATTAATATATATAAACATGGAAAAGTTCGGGTCACTACATTATCCCTTGAGGTTCTATACTTTTAGAACTTGCATTCTCCATCCTTTTAAGACAGCAGCTGGTCGAATTTTCCAGCAGGTACAGGAGGGTTTCAAGCTTGTGTTTAAGGTGTTTAAGGGTCTTAAACATTAGCAAGCTCAAGGGTGTTGTTGGTGAATCAAAGGCTAGGGTTTTACTTACTTGAAAGTTCAAGTTAGGAGCCTATTTCTTCATCATCTTCATCCATTTTCTGCTCCATCCAAACAGCCCTCAAAATCCATTTTGAGGAGGTATAAACTCTCTCCTTCTCTTTAATTTGAGAGTATATTTAACAACTTGATCCTTGTGGGAATTAACTTTAAATTGGTTTAAAGATAACAAGTGAAATTTGATAATTACACGCTTCCGTTTATAATGATTCTTAAAAGGTATTAAGATATATGAACTTGTTAAACACCAACAATGGTATCTAGAGCCGAAGTTGTTGAAATATGCTTCGAATTGTTGTCTTTAAACCCACTATATTTGCATTCCAAGTACATGCATGAAAATGGAATACAAAAATTTTCGGGTTTGGGTGGGTTTGAGGAGATGGCCGAATTTTGGGGGTTCCAAAAGGGGTTTGGAACTTGCCATTTTGGTCAATTTTGGTTGCATGTTAATGTTCACAATCCTAGCCTTGACCTTGTGTTGCATGCATGTGTGTTTGGTTGATTTATGATTCATTTGGTATGTATTATTATTCATTCAAATGGCATGTAATAATTATTCAATTGGTTTGTAATAATTCATTCATTTGTTATGTAATTCATTTTATATTTGGTATGTAAAATAGAATAGGTTGTAATTTCATTTTCTAGATAAAATGTATTAGGATATATTTTGTAAAATGATGAAGAATGATGAAGACTTGAAGAACACATGAAGAAGCATTTGGATGCAAGGTTAAGTGGGAGATTTGAAATCTCCTACTTTGTGTTATAACCCCTTAACCGGTGGCATTTGTTTTCGGCTAAACAAATGCTCACCAAAATGGCTAGATTGTGAACACAATTATTTTGCATGTATGGTTGTTTGTATGATTATTGTTTTGTATGTTTGGTTGATACAATTAATCACAAGATAACAACAAACAAAACGACAATTTAATTGATTAAATTAGACGTACTAAGTGCATGCAAAACGGCAATTTAATTGGTTAAATTGAAAGCAACTAAAAACCTTAATAAATGGTTATTAAGAACAAGAAAAGGATAACGTATATAAAATGGTTTATATCAAGTAATTGGCTAAATTACAAGACATGAAATTGGTTTTTCATAAGTACCATACACTAAATGCATGTTAGTGAATGGCATAAAAGTTTTCTCAAACTAGAATTAACGAAAACTTAAAATCCCTTTTACAAACAAGGTAAACAAGTTTAACGCCATCCAATTGTGTGACACTTAAAAGTATTAGGGAACTCATGATGGGATAAAGGTCACCTAACCGTTATGAGCAAACTAATATGATTAAGGTAAATTTCGCATGCGTGTGGGATAAAGGTCACCTAACCACTTGTATGTTAAATTTACAAGTCTATACAAATAGGACGACTTGATTTGGGAATCATGAACTTAGGGACACCGAAGCATGATGAACAAATAGGCGTTGATGGGATAATATGCCATGCAAAAGGATTGCATGATCCCATAACTTAGAAGTTGCAAAGGGATTGCAATTGTCATATAATGACTACCTAGCTGAATCAAATAACGGAATAAAGGTCACCTAACCGAAATTTGGTTTACCGTTGGATTCTAAAATTTAATAAATATCAATCAAATTAAAAGGGTATTGTTTATTAAATCTAAAATCGATACTTAAAATGAACTTTGTTGAATTTTGTAGATGGCCGCTAATAACAACAACAACATGCAAAACGCACCACTTAACATGAACAACCTATCATTACGGTCTCTCCTCGAGAAAGACAAACTTAACCATACCAACTTTATGGATTGGTTCCGCAATCTTCGGATTGTCCTCAAACAAGAGGATAAAGCGTATGTACTTGAGGACCCCATTCCCGATCAACCGGATGAGAATGATGTGGAAGCAATGGCCTCTTATGATAAGTATTGCCACGACTCCCTTCAAGTCTCATGCTTAATGCTTGGGACTATGATACCCGAACTCCAAAAGGATTTCGAGCATCATAGTGCATACGACATGATAACGCAATTGAAGGAGATGTTCCTCCAACAAGCGCGTGTCGAGCGTTTCGAAACGGTTCGGGCGCTACATGCTTGTCGTATGGACGATACCCAATCGGTTTCATCTTATGTACTTAAGATGAAAAGCCTTATCGATCGTGCTAACCGTCTTAACCTAAACATATCAAATGAGTTAGCCACCGATCTCATCCTTAACTCCCTATCAAAAAGGTTTGATCAATTTGTAATTAATTACAATATGAATGGGATGGATAAGAGCATAGGTGAGCTTCACGGTATGCTTAGAACGGCGGAAACTAGCATGGGTAAAAGGGCTTTACCCGTGTTAGCAATCGATCAAGGTGGGTCAAAAGGTAACACCTCTAAGCCAAAGGTGGCCAAGAGAAAAGGACCCGCCCATCAAGGCAAAGGGAAAGGGAAGATGGTTACCCCAACCATCAACAAGGCTAAGAAGCAAAAGGTAGCCGAGAAGGCAAACCCCAAAGAAGACCCATGTTTCGGTTGCGGTGAGATGGGTCATTGGAAACGAAACTGTCCGGTCTATCTTAAGGAGTTGAAGGACAAGAGGGATGCAGGGCAAACCTCGGGTAATATGTATATGGTATATATAGAGCTTAGTATTACTTCTTCTAATACATGGGTATTAGACACGGGATGTGGAACTCATATTTGCAATTCTTTGCAGGGGTTCAAAAGAAGTGATCATAAGGCGGGAACATCAAGTCTCTATATGGGCAATGGTGCAAAGGTGCATGTTAAAGCTCAAGGAGATTTTATTTTGAAGCTTCCAAGCGGATTGGAACTTATTTTAGAAAATGTTTTGTATGCTCCAGATTTGTGTAGAAACATTATTTCTATTTCTCGCTTAAAACAATGTGGTTACGTTGTTAATTTTATTGATGATGATATTCATGTTTCTAAAGATAATGTATTCTATTTCAAGGCTTCGCCTTCAAATGGAATTTATGAATTGGTTCATGATGACACATCATCAAGCTCTATATACCATACTAGCACCAAGAAACTCAAAAGGGATTTGAGTGATTCCTACTTATGGCATTGTCGCCTTGATCACATAAACAAGAACCGAATGCATACACTTCAAAAGAATGGACTCTTGAAATCAAATGAGATGGACTCGTTTGATGTGTGTGAATCTTGTTTACAAGGCAAAATGACTAAAGCACCTTTCAAAGGGACCTATGAAAGGGCTAAGGACTTATTGGGATTAATACATTCGGATGTATGTGGACCCTTTAAGCCCATAGCTAGGAATGGTGAAAGATACTTCGTTACTTTCATTGATGACTTCAGTCGTTTTGGGTATGTCTACTTGTTAAGACATAAGGACGAAACTTTTGAAGCATTCAAAGAATATCAAAGCGAAGTACAAAATCAACTCAATAAGACAATCAAGGTACTTCGTACCGATAGAGGAGGTGAATACCTAAGCGATGCTTTCCAAGATCATCTTAGGAGTTGTGGGATTATCTCACAACTTACTCCACCTGGAACACCCCAACTTAATGGAGTTTCCGAAAGGAGGAACCGAACCCTAATGGATATGGTTCGATCTATGATGGCTAGAAGCACGTTACCTCTATCATTTTGGGGTTATTGTCTATGCTCCGCGGCTCGTATTTTAAATATAGCCCCAACCAAGAAAGTGGAACGAACTCCTCATGAGATGTGGTTTGGAAAACCTCCGTCTCTATCATACTTAAAGGTATGGGGATGTGAAGCTTATCCTAAGCGTTACGTCCCTAATAAGTTGAATGCTCGATCCACGAAGTGTATCTTCATAGGATATCCCAAGAATGATATGGGATATTATTTCTATGATCCATCCGAGCAGAATGTATTTGTTGCTCGGAAGGCGGAATTCCTTGAAACTAAGTTCCTAATGGAAGGAAATAGTGAAAGGAAGATAGATCTTGAAGAGGTTCAAGATCAAGTAGATGATACACAATTGGTTGACTCTAGCACTCAACATGAAAATGTTGATAGTGATCAAATGGATGATCAAAATACACAAGACATTCGTAGATCTGGTAGGATTAGCAATCCTCCTGAGAGATATGGGTTTCTCATAGATGGTTGCTATACGGTTGATTTGGATGAACCAACAAACTACCAAGATGCTTTATCAAGGATTGATAAAGATAAATGGCAGGAAGCCATGAACGCCGAGATGCAATCCATGTATGAAAACCAAGTGTGGGAACTTGTTGAGCAACCTCCTAGCTCTAAGCTAGTTGATTGCAAATGGCTTTTCAAAATGAAAACCGACATACATGGAAACTTGGATGCATATAAAGCTAGACTTGTTGCAAAAGGTTTTACTCAAACTCAAGGGGTTGATTATGATGAAACTTTCTCGCCTGTGGCAATGCTAAAGTCTATTAGGATATTATTTGCCATTGCTGCTCACTACGACTATGATATATGGCAAATGGATGTCAAAACCGCTTTCCTAAATGGATATCTTATGGAAGATGTCTATATGGTCCAGCCTGAAGGTTTTGTTGATCCAAAATATCCTAAAAGTGTATGCAAGTTAAAGAAGTCAATCTACGGATTGAAACAAGCATCTAGAATGTGGAATCATCGTTTTAATGAGGAAGCCGAGAAATTTGGCTTCATTAAAAATGGTGATGAAGCTTGTGTATATAAGAAAGCTAGTGGGAGCACTATCATGTTCCTTGTACTATATGTGGATGATATATTATTATTTGGGAATGATATTACCACAATGCAAGGAGTCAAAACTTGGCTAAAGAGTTGCTTCTCCATTAAGGATCTTGGAGATGCACAATACATATTGGGGATAGGGATCTATAGGAATAGATCCAAGAGATTGATAGGTTTAAGTCTGTAACATCCCGCCTTTTTCCATTTACTTTTCCGTTATACTAATATAAAGTCCGTTATATGTTTATAACATCTCCCGTTGATACGCGTTTTAAATTATCTCGTTTAGGTAATTCCCGCACCCGAACGAAAGTTGAGGGACTAAACTTGACAAGGGATCAAACCCTTGACTAGGTCAAAGGGTCAAACCCCTTTCACCCATTCATTACCATCTCCCTATCTCTCTCTCTTTCTCTCTAGCAAGAACACACCCAATTTCCTTTCTCATTCATTCATCATCTAAATCCGGATTAGGGAGCTAGCAACCAAATAAATTACATATTCGTGATCCTCTCTTCATCCTCTTCATTTTGGTACCAACTTCATCTCATTTGGGTAACTTTCTAAAATCACTAGATTTTGTGTTCTTGATGTTTTTAACTTATAAAAGTGTTAATTAGTGTCTATGGCTCAAGTCTAACATGAATATATGATTTATATGCTCGATCTCGTTGTTTTAGTGTAACTAGCATGAACTTGAATTTTGGTGTGTTGTTCTTGAATTTTGGATGATCATATGTTGTTAGATGTTGAAAGTTGATGTTTTAATTGTGTTACTAGCATCACTAGCTTCAATTTGATGTGTAGGTTGCCTTAGAAAACTTCATGAGCTTGATTATTGATTTTTGGTGGAATTGAGTTAGGGTTTGAAGAACTTGAAGTGATTATTTGATGCGTTGATTGCCATGAATTGTTGTTAGTAAGTTGTTAGTTGTATTGTATGCTCCATTACCTACAAAATGGCATGTCACATGTATGCATTGAATGCCCAAATCATTAAATGTGCATTGGTGAGTTTGAGGCATTAATGTGGGCATTGAATGATCACTTGGTTGGAAAACTCAGTTGTTACAAATGAGGTTTTTGATTGTTAAATTGTGTTTAGTTGCATTCTATGTCAAAAGAGCTTTCCAACGATATAAGGTGCGAGTCCTAAGTGTTTGTGGTTTGCGTTTTATGCTTATTTGAAGTTTGGATCAAGTTGGACAAGTGAAACAGACCAGGCACCAGCACCCGCCTATTGTCGCGGCGCGACAGAAGGGTGCCGCGGCGCGGCATAAGCCGTGCCCAGCTTCTGTCTCCGGTGTCCATTTTATGGAAAATGTTTGGCATACTACGGACCTCCGATTCACATGAAACTTGTTCTAACATGTTCATATATGATTAAAAACCTCAGAAAAATAGTTCGGAACCCGACCCGAACGTGTTGACTTTCGTTGACTTTGACCGACCAAAGTTTGACTTTTAATCAAACTTAACCAAATGGTTGTGCAATCGTTCTAACATGCTTTTATACTTGTATCTTGCATGAAACGTGACAATTTGATTCACATGCTACATAATCGAGTCGTAACGAGCCATAGGACTAATTGAACATCTTTGACCTATCGTGTTTACCGTTATTGATACAACCTATTGTTTAGGTCAAGACTAGCATTGTTCTTTGCACACGTTTACTTGTCGAAGTACTTTACTACTCGTGCACTCAAGGTGAGATCATAGTCCCACTTTTACTCTTTTTGAACTTACATTTGGGATGAGAAAACATAAACATTTCTTTACTAAGTGAACACAAGTACAGGAAAACAAACATTCTACATGCGAGTTTAGAACAAAATCCTCAATTCGATTATCATTAGTTACACTTGCCGGGTGTAAGCGAGAACTTATGTTGTATGGATCCATATGGGTTTGACAAACCCTCATTCAAACGGTTCGCTACCGTTTACGAATGAAATATATTTTCGAGAAACAGTGTATGTTCTAGCACTAAGTGATGGGGTTCAATGGAAGGAAATGTTAAGCATTGATAATTGGGTGCTCGTGAAACAAACTTTTGGAATGTATTACTATTATTTCATTGATGCAAATCTTGTGGTTCACTTGTACTTACTTACTTAAACCTATGATTTCACCAACGTTTTCGTTGACAGATTTCTATGTTTTTCTCAGGTCCTTGAACGATACATGATACATGCTTCCGCTCATTATTTTGATACTTGCATTGGATGTCGAGTATATATGCATACATGGAGCGTCTTTTGGATACTTTTAAATTGTGTCGCATAAGTTTCATTTGTACTTAAAACTTTGTATCGTAACTTGTGGTGGAACTATTCTTGTAAACTTGAACAACCTTTACATTTGAAATGAATGCGACATATCTTTTGGTCAAACGTTGTTTTAAAGACTTATGACCACGTAACGGGACCTAAGTAGACGGCGCCGTCAATGATGATTTGGTCGGGTCGCTACAGATGGTATCAGAGCGTTGGTTGTAGGGATTTAGAGTTCATTAGCGTCAACCCCGAGTCATAGGGTACATTGGTGAGTCTAGACTACAACCGGCATATAGACTTGAAGTAGGAATTACTTGACTACTTGTGCATTTATACTCGAACGCTTCTACTCATATCTACTCTTAGTTCATCTTAATCTCACGTTATTTAATTTGATTGACACGCCACCTTGACTATATGAAATGATGTCGAATGCACATATGAATCAGGGTAATATAATTTCCGGGATTATATTACGGTGACTCATATGAACGTTCCGGCATTATGACATAAAGAATTTAAGGCGAGTCGAAAAAAAAAAAAAAAAAAAACTTCTCTTTATCTTTATTCTATATCACGGTTAGTATTATTGAGAATACTAATCAATGATATTCTTGTATCTTGAAGGAACAATGGCTCCTCGTCGTGTACGCCGCAATGAAACTCCCGAACAAGCTCTCGAACGGATGATAGCTACCGCCGTAGATGCGGCCATGGCCGGTCACTCATCCAACAACAATAATAATAACAACCACAACAACAACAACAACAACAACAACAATAATGGAGCCGGAAACTCAAACGAGGGATGCTCCTATAAAGCTTTCATGGGGTGCAAACCTCACACTTTTGATGGAACCGGGGGACCGGTCGTGCTCACCCGATGGTTTGAGCAAACGGAAGCCGTCTTTAGCATAAGCGGTTGTCGGGACCAAGACAAGGTCAAATACTCCACTCACACTTTCTCCGGAATTGCTCTAACATGGTGGAACACCTATGTTCAATCGGTGGGTACCGATGAAGCTCATGCCCTCTCTTGGGCCGATCTAAAGGAAAAGATGATTGTTGAGTATTTTCCGCGCGAAGAAACCCGAAAGCTTGAGGAAGAACTAAGAGCTTTGAAAGCGGTCGGAAACGATCTTAAAGCTTATAATCAACGCTTCGCCGAACTATCCTTGATGTGTCCTAATCTTGTTAACCCCGAATCTCAAAGGATTGAGCTCTACATGCTCGGTCTTCCAAAAAGCATCAAACAAGGGGTGATGTCATCCAAACCCACTACTCATCAAGCCGCTATGAACATGGCTCGCCAACTAATTGAAACGGTTGACGAAATCGTAGTTCCGGCACCTAAGGCCGAGGATAAATCGGGCGGCAACAAAAGAAAGTGGGAACCCTCCCAATCAAGCAACAACAACTTTGCTAAGAAGCCTTACACCTCCGACGGCAAGAAAGGTTATGCCGGGAACCTACCTCTTTGCAACAAATGCAACAAACATCACTTTGGTGAATGTGGCAAGTTAATTTGCCACCGGTGCCAAGGAGTTGGTCATAAGGCCAACGATTGTAAAAGTGCCACTCCCGTTGTTCGAAAGTGGCCCAATGCACCAAAGACGGGCACTTGTTACGAATGTGGCCAAACGGGCCATTATAGAAATGCATGCCCGAAGAGGAAAGATAACCCCAATACGCGCGGCCGAGCTTTCAACATCAACACCGAGGAAGCCCGGGATGACACTGAACTAGTCACGGGTACGTTCCTTCTCAACAATTCTTATGTCTCTTGCTTATTCGATTCGGGTGCCGATAAATGCTTTGTATCCAAGACTTTGACTTATTATTTTAGCACTCCACCTCTTCCATTAGATACCACTTATACCATTGAAGTGGCTAACGGAAAACTATTAAGTGCCGACACATATTACCGGGGGTGTACGTTAAACATTTTGGGTAGGGAATTTGAAATTGACTTGATACCCATGGAACTAGGAAGCTTTGATGTAATAATCGGTATGAATTGGTTAGTCAAAACGAAATCTCACATTCTTTGTGATCTTAACGCAATCCGAATTCCTATCGAGAATGGTGAACCTTTGATTGTTTATGGCGATAAGAGTTGCACCAGACTCAACCTCGTTTCGTGCCTTAAAGTTAGAAAACTACTCCGTAAGGGTTGTTTTGCGATCCTTGCCCACGTTAAGAAAGTCGAGTCCGATGAGAAGCACATCGATGATGTGCCAATTGTTAGTGACTATTCCGATGTATTTCCCGACGAATTGCCGGGTCTTCCGCCTCATCGACCGGTTGAATTCCAAATCGATCTTATTCCGGGAGCCGCACCCGTAGCACGTGCACCATATAGACTCGCTCCATCTGAAATGCAAGAATTGCAAAGTCAAATCCAAGAACTACTTGATCGTGGTTTTATCCAACCTAGCCATTCTCCTTGGGGCGCTCCGATTTTGTTTGTTAAAAAGAAAGACGGATCCCTACGAATGTGCATTGATTATCGTGAACTAAATAAATTGACGGTTAAGAACCGATATCCTCTTCCTCGCATCGATGACCTCTTTGATCAACTACAAGGGTCTTGTGTATATTCGAAAATCGATCTCCGCTCGGGTTATCATCAATTAAGGGTTAAGGGGGAAGATGTCTCCAAAACCGCTTTCCGGACTCGTTACGGTAGTTATGAATTCCTTGTCATGCCATTTGGTCTCACTAACGCACCGGCGGTATTCATGGATCTTATGAACCGCGTGTGCAAACCGTATCTCGATAAATTCGTTATTGTGTTCATCGATGACATATTGATCTATTCTAAAAATGAAGAAGAGCACGAACAACATCTCCGACTTGTGCTTGAACTTTTAAGACAAGAACAACTCTATGCCAAATTCTCCAAGTGTGAATTTTGGTTAAAGGAAGTTCAATTTCTTGGTCATGTTGTTAGTGACCAAGGTATTAAAGTCGATCCAACGAAAATCGAAGCCATTAGCAAATGGGAGACTCCTACTACTCCTACTCACATTCGTCAATTTTTGGGTCTCGCCGGGTACTATCGTAGATTCATCGAAAATTTCTCTTTGGTTGCACGTCCTCTAACCGCATTGACTCACAAGGGAAAGAAATTCATTTGGGCGACCGAACATGAATCCGCATCCCAAATCTTGAAAACGAAGCTAACCACCGCTCCTATCTTGTCACTTCCCGAAGGCAATGATGACTTTGTTGTATATTGCGATGCCTCAAAACATGGTTTTGGGTGTGTATTGATGCAACGAACGAAAGTCATTGCTTATGCTTCTCGACAACTCAAAATTCATGAACGAAACTATACGACACATGATCTCGAACTCGGAGCCGTTGTCTTTGCACTTAAAATGTGGAGACACTATCTTTATGGAACCAAGAGTACTATCTTCACCGATCACAAAAGCCTTCAACACATTTTCGATCAAAAACAACTAAACATGAGACAACGAAGGTGGATTGAAACCTTAAACGATTACGATTGCGAGCTTCGTTACCATCCCGGGAAGGCAAATGTAGTAGCCGATGCCTTAAGTCGAAAAGAAAGAGTGGTGCCTCTCCGTGTCCGAGCTTTAAACATCACCATTCACACCAACCTTAATAGCCAAATTCGGGTAGCCCAAGATGAGGCTCTCAAGGATGAAAACATCTCTCTCGAACACTTGAACGTCCTCACCTCTCGATTCGAAGTTAAAGAAACCGGACTCCGATATTTCGCCGGAAGAATTTGGGTGCCTAGTTATGGGGATCTACGAAGCCTTATTTTAGATGAAGCCCATAAGTCACGATACTCGATTCACCCTGGTGCCAATAAGATGTACCACGACCTTAAACAACTATATTGGTGGCCGAACATCAAAAGGGACGTAGCTACTTATGTTTCCAAGTGTTTGACATGTTCCAAAGTCAAAGCCGAACACCAAAGACCGTCCGGACTACTTCGACAACCCGAGATCCCGCAATGGAAGTGGGAAAGGATAACGATGGATTTTATCACCAAACTACCAAAAACGACGGGCGGTTATGATACCATTTGGGTTATTGTTGACCGTCTCACCAAATCCGCACACTTCCTTGCCATGAAAGAAACGGACAAAATGGAGAAACTTGCACAACTTTACATTAAGGAGATCGTAGCCCGACACGGTGTACCTTTATCGATTATCTCCGACCGAGATGGCCGTTTCGTTTCTAGATTTTGGCGTACATTGCAAGAAGCGTTGGGAACGCGTTTAGACATGAGCATCGCATATCATCCTCAAACCGATGGACAAAGCGAACGTACAATTCAAACCTTAGAGGACATGTTACGAGCTTGCGTGGTTGATTTCGGAAAAGCTTGGGACAAGCACTTACCTCTCGCCGAGTTCTCTTACAACAATAGTTATCACGCGAGTATTAAAGCCGCACCTTTTGAAGCGCTATATGGCCGCAAATGTCGTTCACCTCTTTGTTGGGCCGAGGTAGGCGACGTGCAAATCACCGGACCCGAACTCATTCACGAAACCACCGAGAAAATCGTTCAAATCCGAGATAGGCTTAGGACGGCCCGAAGTCGTCAAAAGAGCTATACCGACAAACGACGCAACGATCTTGAATTTCAAGTCGGTGACCGAGTAATGTTAAAAGTCGCACCTTGGAAGGGTGTAATCCGTTTTGGGAAACGCGGGAAGCTAAATCCGCGGTATATTGGTCCTTTCGAAATCTTGGAGCGTATTGGAACCGTTGCTTATCGTTTAGATCTTCCGCCTCAATTGAACTCCGTTCATCCTACCTTCCATGTATCTAACTTGAAAGAGTGTCTTGCCGAACCCGATATCGTCATCCCTCTCGAAGAACTTACTATTGATGACAAACTTCATTTTGTGGAGGAACCGGTTGAAATTGTGGACACCTCCGTCAAGACATTGAAACAAAGCCGAATCCCGATTGTCAAGGTTCGTTGGAATGCCAAAAGAGGACCCGAGTTTACTTGGGAAAGAGAAGATCAAATGCGAAAGAAATACCCTCATCTATTCCCGGTTCTGGAAACGTCAGATTCTGAGGAAGAAACAACGATTACTAGGCCTGCCTAAATTTCGGGACGAAATTTCTTTTAAGGTGTAGGTAATGTAACATCCCGCCTTTTTCCATTTACTTTTCCGTTATACTAATATAAAGTCCGTTATATGTTTATAACATCTCCCGTTGATACGCGTTTTAAATTATCTCGTTTAGGTAATTCCCGCACCCGAACGAAAGTTGAGGGACTAAACTTGACAAGGGATCAAACCCTTGACTAGGTCAAAGGGTCAAACCCCTTTCACCCATTCATTACCATCTCCCTATCTCTCTCTCTTTCTCTCTAGCAAGAACACACCCAATTTCCTTTCTCATTCATTCATCATCTAAATCCGGATTAGGGAGCTAGCAACCAAATAAATTACATATTCGTGATCCTCTCTTCATCCTCTTCATTTTGGTACCAACTTCATCTCATTTGGGTAACTTTCTAAAATCACTAGATTTTGTGTTCTTGATGTTTTTAACTTATAAAAGTGTTAATTAGTGTCTATGGCTCAAGTCTAACATGAATATATGATTTATATGCTCGATCTCGTTGTTTTAGTGTAACTAGCATGAACTTGAATTTTGGTGTGTTGTTCTTGAATTTTGGATGATCATATGTTGTTAGATGTTGAAAGTTGATGTTTTAATTGTGTTACTAGCATCACTAGCTTCAATTTGATGTGTAGGTTGCCTTAGAAAACTTCATGAGCTTGATTATTGATTTTTGGTGGAATTGAGTTAGGGTTTGAAGAACTTGAAGTGATTATTTGATGCGTTGATTGCCATGAATTGTTGTTAGTAAGTTGTTAGTTGTATTGTATGCTCCATTACCTACAAAATGGCATGTCACATGTATGCATTGAATGCCCAAATCATTAAATGTGCATTGGTGAGTTTGAGGCATTAATGTGGGCATTGAATGATCACTTGGTTGGAAAACTCGGTTGTTACAAATGAGGTTTTTGATTGTTAAATTGTGTTTAGTTGCATTCTATGTCAAAAGAGCTTTCCAACGATATAAGGTGCGAGTCCTAAGTGTTTGTGGTTTGCGTTTTATGCTTATTTGAAGTTTGGATCAAGTTGGACAAGTGAAACAGACCAGGCACCAGCACCCGCCTATTGTCGCGGCGCGACAGAAGGGTGCCGCGGCGCGGCATAAGCCGTGCCCAGCTTCTGTCTCCGGTGTCCATTTTATGGAAAATGTTTGGCATACTACGGACCTCCGATTCACATGAAACTTGTTCTAACATGTTCATATATGATTAAAAACCTCAGAAAAATAGTTCGGAACCCGACCCGAACGTGTTGACTTTCGTTGACTTTGACCGACCAAAGTTTGACTTTTAATCAAACTTAACCAAATGGTTGTGCAATCGTTCTAACATGCTTTTATACTTGTATCTTGCATGAAACGTGACAATTTGATTCACATGCTACATAATCGAGTCGTAACGAGCCATAGGACTAATTGAACATCTTTGACCTATCGTGTTTACCGTTATTGATACAACCTATTGTTTAGGTCAAGACTAGCATTGTTCTTTGCACACGTTTACTTGTCGAAGTACTTTACTACTCGTGCACTCAAGGTGAGATCATAGTCCCACTTTTACTCTTTTTGAACTTACATTTGGGATGAGAAAACATAAACATTTCTTTACTAAGTGAACACAAGTACAGGAAAACAAACATTCTACATACGAGTTTAGAACAAAATCCTCAATTCGATTATCATTAGTTACACTTGCCGGGTGTAAGCGAGAACTTATGTTGTATGGATCCATATGGGTTTGACAAACCCTCATTCAAACGGTTCGCTACCGTTTACGAATGAAATATATTTTCGAGAAACAGTGTATGTTCTAGCACTAAGTGATGGGGTTCAATGGAAGGAAATGTTAAGCATTGATAATTGGGTGCTCGTGAAACAAACTTTTGGAATGTATTACTATTATTTCATTGATGCAAATCTTGTGGTTCACTTGTACTTACTTACTTAAACCTATGATTTCACCAACGTTTTCGTTGACAGATTTCTATGTTTTTCTCAGGTCCTTGAACGATACATGATACATGCTTCCGCTCATTATTTTGATACTTGCATTGGATGTCGAGTATATATGCATACATGGAGCGTCTTTTGGATACTTTTAAATTGTGTCGCATAAGTTTCATTTGTACTTAAAACTTTGTATCGTAACTTGTGGTGGAACTATTCTTGTAAACTTGAACAACCTTTACATTTGAAATGAATGCGACATATCTTTTGGTCAAACGTTGTTTTAAAGACTTATGACCACGTAACGGGACCTAAGTAGACGGTGCCGTCAATGATGATTTGGTCGGGTCGCTACAAAGTCAAAGTACATACATTGATAAAATCTTGAAAAGGTTCAAGATGGAAAACTCTAAGAGAGGTTTGGTACCTATTCAAAAAGGAACCGTTCTCAGTTCATCTCAGTGTCCTGCCACGAAAGATGAACAGGAGAGAATGAAGAAAGTCCCATACGCATCTGCTATTGGGTCTATCATGTATGCAATGATATGTACTAGACCGGATGTGTCATGCGCTCTAAGCTTGACAAGTAGATACCAGAATAACCCAGGAAATAGTCATTGGATTGCTGTTAAAAGCATATTGAAATACCTTAGGAGGACTAAGGATATGTTTCTAATATATGGGTCTGGTGAGGAGGAACTCGCTGTAAAAGGTTATGTGGACGCGAGTTTCCAAACTGATCGAGATGACTCTCGGTCACAATCCGGTTATGTCTTCATGTTAAATGGTGGTGCGGTCTCTTGGAAGAGTTCAAAACAGGAGGTTGTTGCGTTATCCACTACAGAGTCGGAGTACATTGCCGCCTCACTGGCAGCTCAGGAAGCTGCATGGATGAAGAAATTCATCGACGACTTAGGAGTGGTCCCTTCCATTCAGGACCCTCTTGAGATCTTTTGTGACAACGAGGGTGCGATTGCTCAAATCAAGGAACCTCGTGCTCATCAAAAGACTCGTCACATTGAGCGGAGATTCAACTACATCAGGGATGAGGTTGAAAAGGGAAAGATATGTATTCACAAAGTTCACACAGATCAAAATGTTGCGGATCCACTCACGAAGCTTTTACATGGACCAAAACATGAGGGACATGTTTGTGCATTAGGGCTTCGATATTCTAGTGATTGGAATTGATCTATTTTATGTATTGTAACGGAACGAATTAGTTCAAACTCATTAATATAATTATGGTATTAATTTAATTATGAGTCATGTTCCAATTTTGCATATTTTATCCATGAATAAACTATTATTCTAAATTCCGTAGTTGATCACATTTGTAGGAACAAGTGTGAGGTCTAGACTATTATGAACTTGGATTGGTTAACATTCAAATGGTGAATGTGGGGCAAGGTTGCAACCAAGGTTCATAGATATTTGTGGGACACAAATATTGGAAGACCCGCTCTCAAGATTTACTATATGGAGCCTTTGTGGTTGATCACATGTAATCTTGTGTAAAGGCGAATATCATAGTATCCTCTGACCTGAGATACATATTGGGTTCGGATATTCACCAAGTACTGTGCCTTGATTCTTTCCTTCGCTATTCTGAAACATGGTAGTACATAAGGAAGAACTCAGGTATATTACAAAGTGTATATCTAGGACGTATGTAGTCAAGATGGAATTTGTCCCTCTTATTCGTTGAGAGTCAGATGTCTAAGGCCTGATAAAGTTAAATCTATAAGAGAGTGGTCACTCTGTATCTCTTGGATTTGACATGACATCTAGGATAAAAGGATATAATGAAAGATTCACCTACATATATCAGTTCGAGTAGGGAGCTCGAAAGGGATGATGTTATTGAATGGCACAAAATCATAACATATTAGGGGTGATGGACGGTGTGTTAGGCTGTATCCATCACTTGCATTAATTTCTTATGTTTCTCGTCCAAGTGGGAGATTGAAGGTTTTTCGTATGCCCAAGAGACATATTCAAATTAATGTGGCTAATATGTTATGATCCAAGTCGGGTCATACCCAATAACAAGCTTACCAACACTTTAAACGTATTTAATCTTAATGAATGGATCATTAAATAAATACACGACACTTGGACTTTAGAAAATCGGTTTTCTAAAGTATTATTACTTGAGATCAATTACTTGGATAATTTAAATGATAAGGATTTCATTATTTACAAGTTTTAAATAATTAAGTTGTGTCATTTTATAAAATGATTTATAAAACAAAAGTAACTAAGCAAATTAACAAGTTTTATAAAAATAACACATATTTTATAAAACCCTTCAAGGGTGGCGGTTTTGAGGAGAACAAAAGGATGTCTCCCATGCTTAGTTACAACTCCAAGATGACACAACTTCAAAGGTGCATGCTCTACATGTTTACCTAGGTTTGACTCAAGTAATAAGAAAGACTAACATGCATTCAAACATGAAGATACAAGGAAAAACACTCTCATTCCCCTTTTTTGCTGCAGCCTGGCCGAAAGTTTGGGGGTGAAGGGAGTGTTCTTGAGCTAGTTTGAATGCTTATTTTCAAGTGTCAATAAATCCTAACCATTGTATTAGGTGTTGGGCAAAAGTTTGGGGTATTATCCCTTGAGGTTCTATACTTTTAGAACTTGCATTCTCCATCCTTTTAAGACAGCAGCTGGTCGAATTTTCCAGCAGGTACAGGAGGGTTTCAAGCTTGTGTTTAAGGTGTTTAAGGGTCTTAAACATTAGCAAGCTCAAGGGTGTTGTTGGTGAATCAAAGGCTAGGGTTTTGCTTACTTGAAAGTTCAAGTTAGGAGCCTATTTCTTCATCATCTTCATCCATTTTCTGCTCCATCCAAACAGCCCTCAAAATCCATTTTGAGGAGGTATAAACTCTCTCCTTCTCTTTAATTTGAGAGTATATTTAACAACTTGATCCTTGTGGGAATTAACTTTAAATTGGTTTAAAGATAACAAGTGAAATTTGATAATTACACGCTTCCGTTTATAATGATTCTTAAAAGGTATTAAGATATATGAACTTGTTAAACACCAACAGTCAATGGACAACTTAATTTAGTACAAAAATCTCTACTCATATAGCTTCTATCCGCACCCGAATCAAATAAAACACAAGCAGATTTATTGTCAATAAGAAACGTACCCGTAACAAGCTCCGGGTCTTCCTGTGCCTCTGTCGCATTAATATTGAAAACTTTTCCGCGGCCTTGTCCATTCGTGTTCTCCTGGTTCGAGCAATTTCTAATAATGTGGCCAGGTTTTCCACATTTATAACAAACTACATTGGCATAACTTGCTCCGACACTACTTGCTCCGCCATTACTAGTTCCGACACCATTTGTTCCTTTCGTTCTGTGAACCCCTGGTCCGTAGACCTCACACTTCGCCACGCTATGTGAAAGGACCCGTTCATATACATTATAAACGATTCACAATAGTTGATTACATATCGAGGTATTTGACCTCTATATGATACATTTTACAAACATTGCATTCGTTTTTAAAAGACAAACTTTCTTTACAACGAAAGTTGACGACATGCACACCATTTCATAATACATCCAACTATAATTGGCTTAATAATAATCTTGATGAACTCAATAACTCGAATGCAACGTCTTTCAAAATATGCCATGAATGACTCCAAGTAATATCCTTAAAATGAGCTAATGCACAGCGGAAGATTTCTTTAATACCTGAGAATAAACATGCTTTAAAGTGTCAACCAAAAGGTTGGTGAGTTCATAGGTTTATCATAACAATCATTTCAATCTATTAATAGACCACAAGATTTCCGTTTATAAATATATGTACACTCGCAAGTGTATAAAAGTATTCTATAAGTTGTAGGCACCCGGTAACAAGCCTTAATGTTCATGTTTTACCCTCTGAAGTACACCAGATCAGGTGTGTTTAAAATAACCTCGAAGTACTAAAGCATCCCATAGTCAGGATGGGGTTTGTCAGTCCCAATAGATCTATCTTTAGGATTCGCGCCTACCGTACATAGACAAGTAGTTTAATGTTACCAAGCTAAGGGTATATTTCTGGTTTAAACCCACGTAGAATTAGTTTTAGTACTTGTGCCTATTTCGTAAAACATTTATAAAAACAGCGCATGTATTCTCAGTCCCAAAAATATATATAAAAGGGAGCAAATGAAACTCACAATACTGTATTTCGTAGTAAAAATACATATAACGTCATTTAACAAGTGCAAGGTTGGCCTCGGATTCACGAACGTATCAATATTGAGATTCAATATTGCAGGAAAGTACGTAGACGCAACGGAGATGATAAACACCAGATTGACCTCACGAGCATATCCATGAACCATACCCATCACCTCCATAGCTATAACCCATAATTTCCTTAGCTTCGACTCATTCAAAAAAACTATTTTGAAATCACTCGGACAGCACTCCGTCGTAATATTTTATGTATACTAATAATATCTTGAAATAATACAGAGCAAAATATATATATATATATATATATATATATATATATATATATATATATATATATATATATATATATATATATATATATATATATATATAAATTGATTGAGAGAGTTTAGAGAAATATATTTTCAAGTTTCTATGAAATAATGAAACCTATTGAATTCTATTTATAATAGATTTTTGAATTATTAAAGTGAATTATTAAAGTATGAATTATTAAAGTGAATTATTAAAGTATGAATTATTAAAGTGAATTATTAAAGTGAATTATTAAAGTATGAATTTTTAAAGTGAATTATTAAAGTATTAATTATTAAAGTGAATTATTAAAGTATGAATTATTAAAGTGAATTATTAAAGTATGAATTATTAAAGTGAATTATTAAAGTATGAATTATTAAAGTGAATTATTAAAGTTAAAGTAAAGTAAAAGTAAAGTCAAGGTAAAGTTAAAGTATAGTAAAAGTATAAAAACTATGTATGTATAATACGCGTATAAATATATATAATATTAATTTAAATCGTTATATATATTTAATAAAATAAAATATAAATATCGTTATATTTATTATACTGGTTAAGTAATGAGTTGTCAAAAGTGATTCTAGATATTTATAAAAGTTATATACGTTTTAATAATAAAGTTCTTTGTAAACTGAAAACGTCTTTGTACGTTTGAAAATAGATTAACAGAATATTATGGAAACCAATTCTCCACTAACTTTTGTCTAACTTTCGTAAATGACACTTTATATTTTTATTTATAAATAGCTTTACAAATTATTCTGAATATCGTTAAGAGGAATAGATTTTCTCAAATCATAGTGGACCTCTCAACAGAGACTTGTAATCAAAATTCAATGTTTCTGATAATTCAATCATTTAATATATATTTTTTTTAATTTCGTCGAAAATCATATTGAAACAAATACGTTCGTGTAAAGTATTATACGTTTAATACTTTATTAATATTCTCAAGTTATAATATATATATATATATATATATATATATATATATACACACATATACATATCTATTTATATATAATGGTTCGTGAATCGTCAGAATTTGGTCGAGGTTATAATGAATGTATGAACACAGTTTAAAATTCTTGAGATTTAACTTAACAAACTTTGCTTATCGTGTCGAAATAATATAAAGATTAAAGTTTAAATTTGATCGGAAATTTCCGGGTCGTCACAGTACCTACCCGTTAAAGAAATTTCGTCCCCGAAATTTGATAGAGGTCATCATGACTAACAATGAGAATGTTATTATAACGATTATAGAGTTTTATCATGTTCAAGAAGCATGGATAAAATAATTCGATTACTCGAAGCGTGTGAGTGAAGTTATCGTAAATGAATGAAATAAGATAATAGTGATTCGTCGTATCTTTTGACGTCATCACGATTGATCTCCGAAAAGAAAATCTTTGTAATCTATATTTGATTTGATTATTCGGCGATTAAGGAAATTATGATCCTCTTCGAATTAATACGATAATCCATTTTGATTTCTCTGTCGGATATTTCACTATAAATCCACCTCATTTGTTTTCTTACAACTCACACCTTCTCAACTCATATTTTAAAGTATTTGTCAATATGCTTCATCCAGTGCTGATTCTTGATATACTCCTCACTTTCATATATGTCGCTCTTCTTTTTCATCTGCCTCCGGAAGAATCTATTTGCTTCTACTATACTCTTGGTTTTATAGTGTTTTTAGTTCTCTCGTGTCTTTATATTGTTATATGCATTGATATATACGGTTTGTGATTTCTGGGTTGTTGTTGGGTTTTATATCTTCCCTTATATTTCAAAGACCTTGCTTCTTCTATAATCATTGTCATCCACAGTTAATGCTTTCTTCTATTTGCTATGATTTATACTCCCATTTCTAGTTCGGAGCTTTGTCCTTTCGTTTCTTCTTCTTGCGATTAAGCACCGCTTGTAATGGTCCAGAATTCGCAGATATAAATTTCGGAATGAACATTGTTAATGTTCTAGGAAGGAAATTGTAATGGCATGATCTTGACTTGTCAAATTACCAGAATACCTCGGAAAAGGCCGAATCATCAAGAAATATTTTCTTGATATTTAGAGATCAAAGAGAATACAAGAGTCGTGTAACATAGCACATGATGACGTTATGATCTGTGAATCATCATGTTCCATTTAGAAACTCAGCATGAATTACTGTAATATAATAACGTTGATCAAGTGTCATTATATTATACTAACTCATGCTTCAGCTCCCAACACTTCTTCAAGAATATTCTTATTTTAAACTAGAATGTTTCAGAATTTAGAAACTAAAATAATTTCTTTTATGATATAATACAGATAGCGCGAAGAGGTAAATGATTTCAGATAAGATTAATTATAAAAATATCTTCAGAAGTATGGATGATATTTATAATGAAAGATACGATGATATCTTAGAATGTCTAATATCAGAGGATGATGAAGGATATTGTCCGCAGGGGTTTAGAGTCAGGAGCAAGGTATTCATTAATGACTTCAGTAAGTACTGAATCATTTGGATTCTTTGAAGACAGGTTCAGCCTTTGTGATTTGTCCACAGCCTCCTTCATACTTTGCTCAATCCGTTTTCCAGTTCCAAAGCTTCTCTTTTTCTGAGCTTTGCCAATATACTATCCTTTATCATCCAACTTTTTACTGTTAAGGTCATTTACAGTTTTTGCTGCTTCATCAGCATTTTTCAAAATTTCAAGAACTGGTTCGCAGTTTAGGGTGTTTTTCAGAAATTTCTCATTCAAAGAATGTAAGTCTTGGAGGTAGACTTTGTGTGTATATGTAATTGTTGATGTAGACATGCTGCGAGGTTTCAAAATACTGATTGCTGATTCTCAATAATTGGTATGGCAATTCTTGTTATAAGGTACGAATGAGTATATGATAGGGTTTCGATAATTATAATGATTTTTTTTTTTTTTTGGAAAGTCAAAGATCAGTGAAGTTGTTGGTAAGTTTATTGCTAATGTGGTGAATATAAACGATTCCCCAGTAACGTTGGCGAAAGGGCAACGTATCTATCGAGGTTATAATAAGACTGTTTTGATTGAGAAGTCGAAGTTGACTTGCTGGAGCTGTGACAAAACTGTCTATTTTGAAACAGAATTGAAAAGTTATTTTAGCTAGTAAATGCCAAAGGGTCTAACACGGATACGTGTCGAACTATGACTTGGGTTTTGAGAGTTTTTTAGGTGTATAACTATGGGTAACATGTGGTTGGATCATCATCTCGATTGTTCCTTAGTTGAAGTGTCTTCAGGAATTTCAAAGGGTTTGAGCACATATTGTAATCGTTAATACATATGATGTTCTAACACAGTTTTGAAGTCAAAGTATAGCTTTGAAAGATATAGGAATCTAAGAGTGATGATACTAGTTATATTTCGAATTGAATTATGCGATTTCAAAATCAGAATATGTAATTGAATTTGAATGAGTATGATTGTTTTGATTTATATGAAAGAATGGATATTGTTGTGAAAGTGGGGAGTATAGTTGATGATTCCTGAATCAGTTTCAAAAAATGTAATATATTAATTGTGAATTTATATATCTCTCGGGTATTACCTACCCGTTAAAAAAATTTTCACAATTAATATTTTGTACAAAAGAAGTTTATTACAGTCTTTATGAAAATATATGTGTATATTTTCTTTAGATGTAATATGGATTTAATGAGTTAATATTAAATTAAACTCATTTGTTTTATGGTTGGAACTAGAATTGAGTAATCCCTAAAACTTTATAAATTGCATAAGTATTTCTTCAATAATATTGAAATTATGAATCATTACTTTGTTATTTGTTGGTTTTCGTGAAATTCTTGTGAACTTCGCAAGGTACGAATGATGTTATTTGAAAAGTTTCGAGTACATAGATGATGAAAGTGTAAAATCAAACATATATTCGAATAATACACTTGATTTATTATGAATTGGATTTTTATTGAATTGAGACAGAGATTGTAATTAACGATGGTTAAGTTGCGGACGAAGGACGTACATCATTGCATATTTGTAATATGAATTAACTGAGTAGTTAAGATTCACACATAATAGCTTAGTACGGGAAGATTTATTATGGTTTAAAATTTTATACATATAAAATATACATATAAATCTTTCGATTGGAAATGAGTTAATACTTCATAACTCGTTGATACAATATATTTGTTGTTGATTCGTAATGATGTCCACAATGATTCTTCAACTGACAGAGTTTGTGATGTTACATGTGCTGTTGATTCTGACGATACTGACGGCACTGACTGTGTTGATGATGCTACGGTCCTGTTGATGCTGTTGGTAAAACAATTCTAGCTTGTAAATCGTACACCATTTTCGATCAAAGTTTCTACTCTACCATCTCCGTTCACTCATCCAATTTACGGTCAGAATTAAATAATCTCTAAGATTTTGGAGATTACATAACTGCCGCAGAGATATCTCTTCAATGAAGTTTATGAATTAGTACTTCATCGTTTGTTGTTGTTGATATTCCAGGATATTTACAGGGCGAATGACGTTGATGTTTGAGATATAGATTGTAATGTTGCGGTGTGGGATGTGGATGTTGTTGTTGGTGGTGGTGATGGTACTGTTGGTGTTGCTGATGGTGGTACTGTTTATGCTGCTGGTGCTGCTGCTGGTATTTGTAAACTTTGCACGATATTCTCCAAAGCTACTACCCGAGCGCGAAGCTCGTTGACTTCTTCTATTACACCGGGGTGATTGTCGGTTCGGACGAGCCGATAAATAAAATCTAGAATTTGGTGTAGTATGTAATCGTGACAAGATACTCTAGAAATAAGAGAGAAAATGGTGTTTCGGATAGGTTCGCCGGTAAGTGCTTCAGGTTCTTCGCCAAGAGGGCAATGTGGCGGATGGAAGGGATCACCTTCTTCTTGTCTCCAATGATTAAGGAGGCTACGAACCCATCCCCAATTCATCCAGAATAGATGATGACTAATTGGTTGATCCATTCCGGTCACACTGCTTTCGGAACTTGAGTGGGATTCCATTTCGGAATCCGAGGGGCTTGAACTAATGACGAATTCCATTTCGTACGATTGAATAAAGAATTTTTCGATATGAAATGATTTTCCGGCTATCGGGTGGTATTCTAATTATATAGAGCAAAAGGTTTCGTAGATTACGGAGGAATTTACGGAATATGTCAGGCAAAGTTTACAGTAACAGATACGCTAAGATATGAATTAGCAGATACGCTAAGATATGAATTTTGTCTATACACTATTCATGCAATCAATGCAATAAGATGTGTCTAGACTAAGAATGATAAGCAGATAATTTCCGACAAAAATGATGAGCAAAACTTTTGACATGCAG
Organism: Rutidosis leptorrhynchoides; assembly: GCF_046630445.1. NCBI lineage: Eukaryota > Viridiplantae > Streptophyta > Magnoliopsida > Asterales > Asteraceae > Rutidosis > Rutidosis leptorrhynchoides. Next base: position 316,925,061 of record NC_092333.1, on the reverse strand, counting down.
ACACGGTCGAAGTCCAGACTCACTAATGCATCCTAACGACTATCAGTTAGACACACTAATGCAGACCTGGTTCGCTAAGACCACCGCTCTGATACCAACTGAAAGGACCCGTTCATATACATTATAAACGATTCACAATAGTTGATTACATCGCGAGGTATTTGACCTCTATATGATACATTTTACAAACATTGCATTCGTTTTTAAAAGACAAACTTTCTTTACAACGAAAGTTGACGGCATGCACACCATTTCATAATACATCCAACTATAATTGGCTTAATAATAATCTTGATGAACTCAATAACTCGAATGCAACGTCTTTCAAAATATGCCATGAATGACTCCAAGTAATATCCTTAAAATGAGCTAATGCACAGCGAAAGATTTTTTTAATACCTGAGAATAAACATGCTTTAAAGTGTCAACCAAAAGGTTGGTGAGTTCATAGGTTTATCATAACAATCATTTCAATATATTAATAGACCACAAGATTTCCGTTTATAAATATATGTACACTCGCAAGTGTATAAAAGTATTCTATAAGTTGTAGGCACCCGGTAACAAGCCTTAACGTTCATGTTTTACCCTCTGAAGTACACCAGATCAGGTGTGTTTAAAATAACCTCGAAGTACTAAAGCATCCCATAGTCAGGATGGGGTTTGTCAGTCCCAATAGATCTATCTTTAGGATTCGCGCCTACCGTACATAGACAAGTAGTTTAATGTTACCAAGTTAAGGGTATATTTCTGGTTTAAACCCACGTAGAATTAGTTTTAGTACTTGTGCCTATTTCGTAAAACATTTATAAAAAAAGCGCATGTATTCTCAGTCCCAAAAATATATATAAAAGGGAGCAAATGAAACTCACAATACTGTATTTCGTAGTAAAAATACATATAACGTCATTTAACAAGTGCAAGGTTGGCCTCGGATTCACGAACGTATCAATATTGAGATTCAATATTGCAGGAAAGTACGTAGAGGCAACGGAGATGATAAACACTAGATTGACCTCACGAGCATACCCATGAACCATACCCATCACCTCCATAGCTATAACCCATAATTTCCTTAGCTTCGACTCATTCAAAAAAAACTATTTTGAAATCACTCGGACAGCACTCCGTCGTAATATTTTATGTATACTAATAATATCTTGAAATAATACAGAGCAAAAATATATATATATATATATATATATATATATATATATATATATATATATATATATATATATATATATATATATATATATATATATATATATATATATATATATATATATATATATATATATAAATTGATTGAGAGAGTTTAGAGAAATATATTTTCAAGTTTCTATGAAATAATGAAACCTATTGAATTCTATTTATAATAGATTTTTGAATTATTAAAGTGAATTATTAAAGTATGAATTATTAAAGTGAATTATTAAAGTATGAATTATTAAAGTGAATTATTAAAGTATGAATTATTAAAGTGAATTATTAAAGTATAAATTATTAAAGTGAATTATTAAAGTATGAATTATTAAAGTGAATTATTAAAGTATGAATTATTAAAGTGAATTATTAAAGTATGAATTATTAAAGTATGAATTATTAAAGTGAATTATTAAAGTATAAATTATTAAAGTGAATTATTAAAGTATGAATTATTAAAGTGAATTATTAAAGTTAAAGTAAAGTAAAAGTAAAGTCAAGGTAAAGTTAAAGTATAGTAAAAGTGTAAAAACTATGTATGTATAATACGCGTATAAATATATATAATATTAATTTAAATCTTTATATATATTTAATGAAATAAAATATAAATATCGTTATATTTATTATACTGGTTAAGTAATGAGTTGTCAAAAGTGATTCTAGATATTTATAAAAGTTATATACGTTTTAATAATAAAGTTCTTTTTAAACTGAAAACGTCTTTGTACGTTTGAAAATAGATTAACAAAATATTATGGAAACCAATTCTCCACTAACTTTTGTCTAACTTTCGTAAATGACACTTTATATTTTTATTTATAAACAGCTTTACAAATTATTCTGAATATCGTTAAGAGGAATAGATTTTCTCAAATCATAGTGGACCTCTCAACAGAGACTTGTAATCATAATTCAATGTTTCTGATAATTCAATCATTTAATATATATATTTTTTAATTTCGTCGAAAATCATATTGAAACAAATACGTTCGTGTAAAGTATTATACGTTTAATACTTTATTAATATTCTCAAGTTATAATATATATATATATATATACATATACATATCTATTTATATATAATGGTTCGTGAATCGTCAAAATTTGGTCGAGGTTATAATGAATGTATGAACACAGTTTAAAATTCTTGAGATTTAACTTAACAAACTTTGCTTATCGTGTCGGAATAATATAAAGATTAAAGTTTAAATTTGATCGGAAATTTCCGGGTCGTCACACTATGACCATTTCTTTTACACTTGTTGCAAAATTTGGTGCAGAACCCCGAGTGATACTTTTCACACCTTTGGCATAGCTGCTTCTGATTATTGTTGTTGTTGCGGTTGTTATTGTTGTTGGGATGATTGTTGAAGTTGCTGTTGTTGTTGTTGTTGTTGTTGTTGTTGTTGTTGGGCCGTTTGTTGTAGTTGCGATTGATGTTGTGATTGTTGGGATAATTGTTGCGATTATTATTGTAATTGCTGTTGTTGTTGTATTGGTGATTCTTATCACCGTTTTCCTCCCACTTTCTTTTGACTTGCTTCACATTGGCCTCTTCAGCCGTCTGTTCTTTAATTCTTTCCTCAATCTGGTTCACTAGTTTGTGAGCCATTCTACATGCCTGTTGTATGGAGGCGGGCTCGTGTAAACTTATATCTTCTTGGATTCTTTCCGGTAATCCTTTCACAAACGCGTCGATCTTCTCTTCCTCATCTTCGAACGCTCCCGGACACAATAGGCACAATTCTGTGAATCGTCTTTCGTACGTGGTAATATCAAATCCTTGGGTTCATAACCCTCTAAGTTCTGTCTTGAGCTTAGTGACCTAGGTTCTGGGATGGTACTTCTCGTTCATCAAGTGCTTGAATGCTGACCACGGTAGTGCGTACGCATCATCTTGTCCCACTTGCTCTAGATAGGTATTCCACCATGTTAACGCAGAACCTGTGAAGGTATACGTAGCGTACTTCACTTTGTCCTCTTCAGTACACTTACTTATGGCAAACACCGATTCGACCTTCTCGGTCCACCGTTTCAATCCGATCGGTCCTTCGGTTCCATCAAATTCCAAAGGTTTGCAGGCAGTAAATTCTTTGTAGGTGCATCCTACACAATTTCCTGTACTGCTAGATCCAAGGTTATTGTTGGTATGTAGCGCAGCCTGTACTGCGGCTATGTTTGAAGCTAGAAAAGTACGGAATTCCTCTTCATTCATATTCACGGTGTGTCGAGTAGTCGGTGCCATTTCCTTCAAAATAGTCAAATGGAACAAGTTAATCATACAGAATATTAAGAGTAGTTAATAGTATTTGTAGCATAATATGAACTCATTTATAAAAGCTTTTTCTTCATATTAGCGTTTTATAAGTTTAAATTCGGGTAGTACCTACCCGTTAAGTTCATACTTAGTAGCTAATATACAATTTAACTACTACAATTCTATATGAAAAACTGATTATAATAATATTTCGCGTTCAAACTTTTATACAATATTTTACAAACTTACAATAACGCTTATTTTACATAAAGCATGAAATATAGCACACAATAACTTTGATACAAGATAGTTGTGAAGATAATTGTAGCTAGTACACAAGTCGTTCAGCAAAGGCAATAAAGACACGTAATTCATACGTCCAGAAACAAGTCATGCATTCTGGTTTTACTAGGACTACTTCCCATCCTTGGTCTTGTGGAACATAACTGTTATGGCCGTTGATAAGACAGCGTGTTGTAACGTCGTCAAAGGGACGAGGGTTACGTAATGTCCAACAGTCCCGTAACAATCTAAAAACCTCATTTCTTACCCCAATTACCGACTCCGTTACTTGTGGGAACGTTTTGTTTAATAGTTGTAGCCCGATGTTCTTGTTCTCACTTTGGTGAGAAGCGAACATTACTAACCCGTAAGCATAGAGAACCAGGTCTTCATTAGTGTGTATAACTGATAAGTCGTTAGGATGCATTAGTGAGTCTGGACTTCGACCGTGTATGCATGTCAAAAATTTTGCTTATCATTTTTGTCGGAAATCATCAGTTTATCATCCTTAGGAAATTACCTGCTTATCATTCTTAGTCTAGACACATTTTACTGCAATGATTGCATGAATAGTGTATAGACAAAATCCATATCTTAGCGTATCTGTCACTGTAGACTTTATCTGACACGTTTCCTTAATTTGCGCCGTAATTCACGGGATCTTTGGAAGTATGTATAGATATTCTGTATATAATTAAGAATATCATTCGATATTCGAAAATCATTTCATATCAAAAACCCTTTCACTGATCGTGAGAGATGGATCCTACACCTAGCTTGGATTCCATTAGCTCCGGAAGCGATTTCGAGATGTATATTGAAGCAGACTCCGAAGTCAATGAACCAGAAGTGCCTCAACCATTTAGTTATTTTTCTTTCTGGAGGAGATGGGGGTGGGTCCAAGACTTACTCACTCGATGGAGAAATGAAGAAGGCGAGCCCTACCGCGAACCAAACTTACCTCATAACATCGAAGAAAACGATGTACTCACCGATGAACCTATGCGCAACACTGTATTCACCCTTCTTGCTAAACTTTTCCACCTCGAAGGTCGCATTACTGCAATCTCAGAAAATATTCAACCTCTACTTCCGAATACCAATCGAAGGGGAATATTAGAAGAAGTTAGGGAACTTCGAATTGATAATCAAGATCTATCGAATCAGATGAGTGGATGGATAGAAATGATAGAGGGTAGGATAGAAAACCTGACAAGAATGGTGCGTGATTTACAAGCTATACTTACTACACCAACACCAACCTTAGCATCAACAACATTTGTAGCACCGACAGCAACAGTACCACCATCAACAGCACCAGCAGCATAACCAGTACCAACAACAACATCATCACACGTCTCAACCTCGCAATCTATACCTCATGCATAATCATCGTTCTACGAATCGTTCTACATAAACTATCTTCGTCCTTCATTGTGATTATGTAATCTCCAATGTTTTAGAGATTATGTACTCTAGTTCTAGCCGTAAATCTAAGGAGTTTAATATCACATTGACTCATTAAATCCATAATTACATCTGAAGGAAATATATATGTATATATGTTTTCATAAAGATTGTAATTAAAATTTTTATTGTACAAACTGTTAATGGTGAAAATATTTTAACGGGTAGGTAATACCCGAGGAATATTTAGATTTCGCATTAATAAGTTACACTGTACATTCTTCGAATTTGATTCAACGGTCAATTACCATCCTACTTACATCCACAGATATACGAATCTGATTCACCACAGAATAACCATATTCATTCAATTTCATATTTGGATTTTGATTTATCAAAAATCAAGTAGCATAATGAAGGAAACATTTGACAAAATAAAATTTGTTAGAAACAAACAAATTAACTATGAGAAATTTTGTTAAGAATCCACGCTAACTGTTCCGAGCTAATTGTTCCCAGCTAACTAATTACATTTTATTTATCGCAATTTACATTATCGCAATTTTATTTATCGTCATTTAATTTCTGTTATTTATTTTACGCACTTTAAATATCGGGACACGTATAAAAGGTTTTGACATATCATATCGACGCATCTATATATATTATTTGGAATAACCATAGACACTCTATATGCAGTAATGCGGGAGTTAGCTATACAGGGTTGGGGTTGATTCTACAATAATATATATAGTTTGAGTTGTGATCGAGTCTGAGACATGTACACGGGTCACGATACGTATTAATTAATTCGAATATTATATATTAAACTATAATTGAATTATTGGACTGTCAACTGTGGACTATCGACTGAGGACTAATAATATTAGACAATTAAAATGAATCAAAATATTGATTATAACATATGAAACTAAACAATTCTTCAAGTTGCCACTTGAATTCATCTTAAACTTCATTTGTATCTCGACGATTACAATCTGCGTTCAAATCTTTCATGATTCTTGAAACCTCTCAATTAAGAAACAACTAAGAAGATGAACCAACCGCACTTCATCTACGAAAGAAAAGATTGATGCATATTGTAGTGACCCGAACTTTTCCATGTTTATATATATTAATTGAGATTGATATTTACATGATTAAATGTTTCCAACATGTTAAGCAATCAAACTTGTTAAGACTTGATTAATTGAAATATGTTTCATATAGACAATTGACCACCCAAGTTGTCCGGTGATTCACGAACGTTAAAACTTGTAAAAACTATATGATGACATATATATGGATATATATATAGTTAACATGATACTATGATAAGTAAACATATCATTAAGTATATTAACAATGAACTACATATGTAAAAACAAGACTACTAACTTAATGATTTTTAAACGAGACATATATGTAACGATTATCGTTGTAAAGACATTTAATGTATATATATCATATTAAGAGATATTCATACATGATAATATCATGATAATATAATAATTTAAAATCTCATTTGATATTATAAACATTTGGTTAACAACATTTGACAAGATCGTTAACCTAAAGGTTTCAAAACAACACTTACATGTAACGACTAACGATGACTTAACGACTCAGTTAAAATGTAAATACATGTAGTGTTTTAATATGTATTTATACACTTTTGAAAGACTTCAATACACTTATCAAAATACTTCTACTTAACAAAAATGCTTACAATTACATCCTCGTTCAGTTTCATCAACAATTCTACTCGTATGCACCCGTATTAGTACTCGTACAATACACAGCTTTTAGATGTATGTTCTATTGGTATATACACTCCAATGATCAGCTCTTAGCAGCCCATGTGAGTCACCTAACACATGTGGGAACCATCATTTGGCAACTAGCATGAAATATCTCATAAAATTACAAAAATATGAGTAATCATTCATGACTTATTTACATGAAAACAAAATTACATATCCTTTATATCTAATCCATACACCAACGACCAAAATGAAAGGACCCGTCCTAATCCACCTGGACGAAATCTTCAACAGTTGGTCCCATTGCGATGATCGACTCCAAATAATGCCTCTAAAATGAGCAATTGCACAGCGGAATGTTTCTTTCATACCTGAGAATAAACATGTTTTCAAGTGTCAACCAAAAGATTGGTGAGTTCATTAGTTTAACATAAATAATCATTTCATAATTTTAATAGACCACAAGATTTCATATTTCCATTTCTCATAAACATACGTCCCATGCATAGAGACAAAATATCATTCATATGGATTGAACACCTGGTAATCGACATTCACAATATACATATAAGAATATCCCCATCATTCCGGGATCCTCCTTCGGACATGATATAAATTTCGAAGTACTAAAGCATCCTGTACTTTGGATGGGGCTTGTTGGGCCCGATAGATCTATCTTTAGGGTTCGCGTCAATTAGGGTGTCTGTTCCCTAATTCTTAGATTACCAGACTAAATAGGGGCATATTCGATTTCGATAATTCAACCATAGAATGTAGTTTCGATTTGTGTCTATATCGTAAAACATTTATAAAAGCAGTGCATGTATTCTCAGTCCCAAAAATATATATAAAAAGGGAGTAATGAAAACTCACACATATAATTATTATAAAACAGTTAATAAAGCATTTGCATGTATTCTCAGCCCAAAAATGTAAAGAGTAAAAAGGGCAAATGAAACTCACGCATGTAAATATTGTAAAACAGTTAATAAAGCATTTGCATGTATTCTCAGCCCAAAAATGTAATGAGTAAAAAGGGAGTAAATGAACTCACGCATATAATTATTGTAAAACAGTTAATAAAGCATTTGCATGTATTCTCAGCCCAAAAATGTAATGAGTAAAAAGGGAGTAAATGAACTCACGCATATAATTATTGTAAAACAGTTAATAAAGCATTTGCATGTATTCTCAGCCCCAAAAATGTAAAGAGTAAAAGTGGAGCAAATGAAACTCACCTAATGTATTTTGTAGTAAAAATACATATGACGACATTGAACAAGTATAGGGTTGGCCTCAGATTCATGAACCTATATCATTTATATATATTAACACATATATTTGTAATCGAACAAATTTATTATATCTTAAATTATATATTATATGTATTTAATTTGTATGTATCTTTAAAAATGACTAATGTTGTATAATTATATTAATATTTATATATGTTTAACATTATATTAAAAATACATCATTTGTTATATATGAATATTTATATATATAAAAAAATATAAGTTTATAATATGTAATGTTATTATAAGTATAATTTTATATACACAATTATTTATTTGTTGTAAAAATAATAATGATGATAATACTAGTAACAAAAATAATGATAATAATTGGTAAAAATAATAATACTTATGTTCATAATAATAATAATAATAATAATAATAATAATAAAAATAATAATAATAATAATAATAATAATAATAATAATAATAATAATAACAACAACAAAAATATTAAAAGTGCTACCTTATTGAAACAAGCTTTAAAAATATAAACGCCCCAGCCCGGGCTCGAACTTGAGACCTCTCACTAACCCAACAACCCACCAAACCATTCCACTGTCGATTACTTTTCTGATTTGATACCCGAAATAAAACATATAAGCTACATATCTAACTGTTTCATCTTCTTTTTCATTAATCAATTGAGCATCATAATCATCCTAATCATCATAATCATCTACGATTACATCGCCATCATCAACGATCTCGGTTTCATTTCATTTCATAAACCTTCTGTTGGGCTAACCTTGAAAGCCCAAGTAAGATTATATATCCATGCAGCCCATTAGTAAATGAAGTCCAATTTGCAAGTCCATTTGATAAATAAAAGAAACCCCAACTTAAGTCTATTAATATTAAGATGGAGTCTAATCTAATAGCCCACTTGTATGTTAATTAAATCCTTTAAACAGTCCGTCATATTGATTAACCAAAAGGTTCGATCAGTAGCAGTTTTATGAATTGGCAATCTAATGAAAGTATGGTAGGGTTTCATTGAACGAAATAGGAAAATAAATGTAATATCAGCCATCGTTCACTTCATCATCATAACATTATTTCATCACCAAGATCATGAGTATCACTTTTCTTTATTGCATGATTAATCCCTTTGTAACCCACTAGCAATATAAAATGGTGAGTGGGGTAGTTTGCATTTTGAACCGGGACCAGTTTCACAATCATCATCGATTTTTTTTTTATGATAGATAGGGTTATTTGCTTTAGTGACTTGTCGGTTATAAGAAAAAAATAATAAAACGTGTAATGGCAAGTGATAAAAAAATCATAAAGGGGAATTGGGCTGATCGATTATTACAGGAAGCAAAAGAAAAGATCACCAAATATGGGTCCACAAATGTTTTAAAAACATAAAATATGTCGATAGCTTATGATACATGGTGTAGTGGGAGACTAAAATATCACCATGTTGTTTAGTGGGTTACCTCTTTAATTATGTCGATCAAAAGAAAAAAGAAGAAAAGGCACGCACTAGTTGTTAAATTTATCCCATTCGCAGTTTAAGTCAACACGTAAGTGGAAGAATTCGAGCAGTAGTTGCAGTTTATTTGCAGCTGAAACGGAAGCGAAACCGATGGATAACAATAGTAAAACACGCTGATGATGGCAAAGAAAGAAGAGAAGGTGATAACCGTGGTGGTTGTCATTTTGGTTCTTGTTCACAAGAGAAACAATTAACAAGATAATGATGGTAGTTCGAGGTTGTTCAGGAAACTAAAAGAACACATGTAGTGGTGAATCTAGGCGTTAGGGTAGAGGAAGGTGGTGGTTTCAAATGATGGTTTGGTTTGATCATAGAAAAGAGGTTATATGTTTTCAGCTTCTTCTCTTTTCGGTTTTTAATTTGAGTTGTTGTAATGGATGGTTATTATTGATAAAGTAATGGATAGGTTTAATGATTTTCCTAATAGTTTTGAGAATTCATTTGTTGTTTAACCACACTGGCATCGACAGATTGATTCTCGAGGACAGAAATTGAAATAAAATAAAAATAAAAATTTGCTTTTCACTGTAGCTGATTTGTACAATTATCATTTATGTATAATTGATTTTGTTTGCTTCTTCTGATTGGGTTCGATTGATGACCAGATTAGAGATAAGAATTATTCGATAGTACAAGAAAAAAATATAAAGAATAAAGTCTGATTTAATATGGCTAACTGATTTTGAATGTTTATGTGATTGAATTTCCACTTTACAAACAAATCAAAGACAAGAATCAGATTTAAATACAGTTAGATAATGATAGACAACTTACTCCCTTAAATAACTCGTTAGTTTTAGTTTCAATAAATATATGTAAATAAAAATTCTATTACTTTTAATAATAATAATTGATAATAATAATTATTACTAATAATATTAATCATGATATTAATAATATTAAAGATAACTAATATAGGATATCACCAATAAAGAAAATAAAAAAAAATAAAAAAAATAGTTTAAATAATAATAATGATAATAACTAATATAAAAAATAAATAAAAAAATATTAATATTGTTAATAATAATGAAAGTAATAATCATAATATCAGTATTAATACAACAATCATAGATTAACTTGTAATTAATATTACATAATATTAATTATTTATTACATTGTAACTATATAATATATATAATAACATATCTGAATATTTTTACATTTTATTATAAGTATATATATTATTATTTAATACATATTTTTGTATGTTAATTGTATTATATTTATGTGAATGTGTATGAGAATGTAAATGTTTTACATACGTAAGTAATATATATTTATTTAAAATATTATGTTCTGTCAAGATATAATATGTATAACTTTTATATATAATCCAATATACCTATAATACTAATTATATATATAATTCATATGTATATATATATATATATATATATATATATATATACACATTTATATTCGTTTATTTATTTACATCCAATTGTTCGTGAATCGTTGGAGATAGTTAAAGGGTAATAGGATACATGAACACAGTTCAAAATTTTTGAGACTCAATATTACAGACTTTGCTTATCATGTTGAATCATATAAAGATCAAGTTTAAATTTGGTCAGAAATTTCCGGGTCGTCACAGTACCTACCCGTTAAAGAAATTTCGTCCCGAAATTTGAGTGAGGTAGTCATGGCTAACACTAAAAATGTTTTTCATGACGAATATGAGTTGATAAATAGAGTTTTATCATTATTGATTAATATAGAGAAAATAATTCGATTACTCGAAGAGTACGAGTGAAGCTATCACCAAAGAGTGAAATAGGAAAGTAAAGATTCTTCTTAACTTTTGACAGAGTCTGGGTTGAATTCCGGAATTCAAGGGATTTAAAGAAAATCTTCTAAATCTAAAAGATTTGATTCTTCGGGATTTATGGAAATTAAGATCTCTATAATTAAATACGGTGATCTACTTTGATTACTCTGTCTGATATTTTCATTATAAATTTACCTTTTCCGTTCCATTTGTTTTCACCACTTCTATACTCAATTCCCAAATTCAAAAGATTTATGAAAATGATTAACCCTGTTTTGATCCTTGTTCTTATTCTAACTATCGCAATGATCGTTCTTCTTTTCCAACTCCCACCTGAAGAATCTGTTTATTTCTATTATGCCCTAGGGATTATTGTATTCATAATCCTCCCGTATCTTTATATTGCTATACGCACTGATATCCACAGTTTGTAATTTCGGTGTTGTTGTTGGACTTTATATTTTCCCTTATATATCGGAGCTTTTTGTTCTTGTTTTCTCTTCCCGACTTTAAATCAAGCGAATAACGGTCCAGAATTCGTAGGTATAGAATTTCGAATGAATTTAATGTTCTAAACAAGAAAGAACGTAATAGCACGATTTGATTTGTCAAATTACCAGAAGCACTGAGAATAGAACTTTCAAGAATATATTTTCTTGATATGTTCAGAAATTAAGCAGAATGAAAGAGTTATGTAACATGACACCTGATGATGTTATAGTCTGTGAATCATCACGTTCCATTAGAAACTCAGCATGATTTACTATAATATAATCACGTTGATCAAGTGTCATTATATTAAACTAACTCATGCATCAGTTCCCAACATTACTTCAATAACATTCATATTTTAAGCTCGAAAGTTTACAGAATATAGAAACTAACAGTTTCTATATAATGTAACACTGATAGCACTAATAGATTAATGATTTCAGATAAGAATAGTTACGAAAATATTTTCAGAGATATGGAGGATATTTATAATGAAAGATACGATGATATCTTAGAATTTCTAAGATCAAAGGATGATGAAGAATATTGTCCGCAAGGGTTTAGAGTAAGAAGCAAGATATTCTCTAAAGATTTCAACGGACCCAGAATTACCTGAATCCTTTGAATATAGGATTTGGTCCTTGTATTTGTCCTTGGTCTCCTTTATGGGTAGCTCAATCTGTTTTCCAGTTCCAACTTTTCTGAGTTTTTCCAACATACTATTCTTTATCAATAAACTTTCGACGATTAAGGTCGTTTACGATTGTCTACAGTTTCTGCTGCTTCATTCAGCTTTTTCAACATTCAGAGTATTAATTCGCAGACTGGGTGCTTTTCAGAATTTTAGAATGAAAAATCATAGTCCGAAGAGATAAATGTTATATGTATACATATAACTGTTGATGTAGAACCGTTGCGAGATTTAAAATACTGATTTGCTGATTCCCGGTAAGGCAATTCTTGTTACAAAACGAGGATGAGTATATGATAGGGTATTTATGAATAAATATAGTGATTTATCGAAGTGACTTACGCCAAAGAGTAGTGAAGTTGCTGGTACGTTTACTGTTAATGTGGTGGGATATAAACAGTTCCCCGATAATGAATGCGAAAAGACAATGTATGTATCAAGGTTATAATGAAGTTGTTTCGAACGAAAAGTCGAAGTTGACTTGCTGGAGCTGTGACAAAATTTGCTACTTTGAAAGGGATTACCAAGTTATTTTGGGTAATAATAACACTAAGGAATTAGCACAACTATGTGTTAAACGTTTACTCAGTTTCCGAGAATTTTTCAGATGCATAACTAAATGCATCAATCTTTTCTCCTGTAGATGAAGTGCGGTTGATTCATCCTATCGATTGAGGTGTTTTCAAGAGTCATGAAAGGTTTGAACGCAGATTGTAATTGTGATGATACGAATGGGGTTTAAAATGAAATCAAGTGGCAAACTTGAAGAATTGTTTAGTTTCATATATTATAATCAATATTTTAATTCATTTTAATTGTCCAATGTTGGTAGTCCTTGATTGATAGTCTACAGTTAGCAATTCAATAATTCATATATAATTTAATATATAATATTCGAATTAATTAATACGTATCGTGACCCGTATTCTTCTCAGACTCGATCACAACTCAAAGTATATATATTATTATAGAATCAACCTCAACCCTGTATAGAGAACTCGATCATTACTGCATATAGAGTGTCTATGGTGATTCCAAATAATATATATAGATGCGTCGATATGATATGTCAAAACCTTGTATACGTGTCCCGATATTTAAAGTGCGTAAAATAAATAACAGAAATTATATAACGATAAATAAAGTGCATAAAGTAAATAACAGAAATTAAATGACAATAAATAAAATTACGAGAATATAAATTGCGATAAAATAATTTGCGATAATTAAATTGCGATAAATTAAATGTAATACGGAATTAACAGTTAGCTAGGAACAGTTAGCTAGGATTTTGTTAGCGTGGATTCTTAAATAGAATTTCATATTGTTAATTAATCTGTTTCTAATCATTTTTTATTGTGTCCATTATTTCTTCATTATGCCACTTGTTGGATTCTGATAGGTCAAAATCCAAATAGGTAATTGGATGAATATGGTTATTCTGTGGTGAACGGATTTGTATATCGGTGGATGTAAGTAGGATAGTATATGACTGTTGAAACAGATTTGAAGAACGTACAATGTAACTTATTAATGTGAAATTTAAATAGTCCTCGGGTATTACCTACCCGTTAAAATATTTTCACCATTAACAGTTTGTACAAGAGAATTTTTAATCACAATCTTTATGAAAATATACTTACATATATATTTTCTTCAGATGTAACCATGGATTTAATGAGTCAATATGATATTAAACTCTTTTGATTTACCGTTTGAACAAATAGATATAATCTCTAAAACATTAGAGTTTACATAATCATCATGTCGAACGATGATTATACTCGAGGTACAGAATGAGATGTCGAAGCTGGAGATGCGGATGTTGTTGTTGGTGGTACTAGTGCTAAGGTTGGTGATGTGACTGGTGTTGGTGATACTGCTGATGCTTGCAAACTGTGTACCGTGCTCTCTAAAGTTAACACTCGAGCTCGGAGTTCTTTAACTTCTTCTACTAACCCTGGTTGGTTATCAGTGTGGGGTAGAGGTTGGATATCTTCTCTAGTTCCGTTAATGGTAGTCTCAAGACGAAAAATTCTGGCAAAAAGGGTATAAACGGTGTTACGAACAGGTTCGCCGGTGAGCGGGTCGAGTACTCCAAGGTTAGGTGGTAGATTCGATTCATGATATGGAGTACCTTCTTCCCTTCTCCATAGGGTGAGTATGTCGCGAACCCACCCCCATTTTCTCCAGTAATCACGATAGTTGATTGATTGGTGTGTTCCTGTCACGCTGTCTTCGGAGTCAGAGGAACTTGGTCGATTCGTAGAGGCCATCTTACTCGATTTCAGGAAAGATTTTTGATATGAAGAGTTTGGTGACAGTAATTGATAGCTGGATGCTATTCTTAATGCATAATTTACATAGATATATATATAGTACCATGATCCCTTAAATTAAGGAGAAATTTACGAGAGATATCAGACAAGGTCTACAGTAACAGATACGCTAAGATATGAATTGTCAGATACGCTAAGATATGAATTTTATCTATACACTATTCATGCAGTCAATGCAGTGAAACGTGTCTAGACTAAGAGTAATGAGTAAGTGATTTCCTAAGGATGATAAGCAGATAATTTTTGACAAAAATGATAAGCAAAACTTTTGACATGCAGACATGGTCGAAGTCCAGACTCACTAATGCATCCTAACAACTATCAGTTAGACATACCAATGCAAGACCTGGTTCACTAAGACCACCGCTCTGATACCAACTGAAAGGACCCGTCCTACTCCACCTGGACGAAATCTTCAACAGTTGGTCCCATTGCGATGATCGACTCCAAATAATGCCTCTAAAATGAGCAATTGCACAACGAAATGTTTCTTTCATACCTGAGAATAAACATGTTTTCAAGTGTCAACCAAAAGGTTGGTGAGTTCATTAGTTTAACATAAATAATCATTTCATAATTTTAATAGACCACAAGATTTCATATTTCCATTTCTCATAAACATACGTCCCATGCATAGAGACAAAATATCATTCATATTGATTGAACACCAGGTAACCGACATTCACAATATACATATAAGAATATCCCCATCATTCCGGGATCCTCCTTCGGACATGATATAAATTTCGAAGTACTAAAGCATCCTGTACTTTGGATGGGGCTTGTTGGGCCAGATAGATCTATCTTTAGGGTTCGCGTCAATTAGGGTGTCTGTTCCCTAATTCTTAGATTACCAGACTAAATAGGGGCATATTCGATTTCGATAATTCAACCATAGAATGTAGTTTCGATTTGTGTCTATATCGTAAAACATTTATAAAAGCAGCGCATGTATTCTCAGTCCCAAAAATATATATAAAAAGGGAGTAATGTGAGACGACCCGACCCAATCCATAGGGACGAATACAATAACATATGATTACATCGCGAGGTACTTGACCTCTAAATGATACATTTTACAAACATTGCATTCATTTTTAAAAGACAATCTTTCATTACATCGAAAGTTGACATGTATGCATACCATTTCATAATATCCAAACTATAAATGACCTAATCTGTCATTTACTTAATAATAATCTTTAATGAACTTCAACGACTCGAATGCAACGTCTTTTGAAATATGTCATGAATGACTCCAAGTAATATCTTTAAAATGAGCTAATGCACAGCGGAAGATCTCTTTCAAACCTGAGAATAAACATGCTTTCAAGTGTCAACCAAAAGGTTGGTGAGTTCATTAGTTTAACTTAAACAATCGTTTCCATCATTTTAATAGACCACAAGATTTCAGATTTCCATTTCTCATAAACATACGTCCCATGCATAGAGACAAAAATATCATTCATATGGATTGAACACCTGGTAACCGACATTAACAATATGCATATATAAGAATATCCCCATCATTCCGGGATCCTCCTTCGGACATGATATAAATTTCGAAGTACTAAAACATCCGGTACTTTGGATGGGGCTTGTTGGGCCCGATAGATCTATCTTTAGGATTCGCGTCAATTAGGGTGTCTGTTCCCTAATTCTTAGATTACCAGACTATAAAGGGGCATATTCAGTTTAATAATCCAACCATAGAATGTAGTTTCATTTACTCATGTCTATTTTGTAAAACAGTTATAAAAGCAGCGCATGTATTCTCAGTCCCAAAAATGTAAAGAGTAAAAGGGAATCAAATAAACTCACATACTGTATTTTGTAGTAAAAATACATATAACATCATTGAACAAGTGTAGGGTTGGCCTCGGATTCACGAACCTATATTAATTATATATATTTATATGACGGTCAATATTTGTCTAACAATTTAGGCCAAATCATAGTGTACCACAATCCTAATGCTCGAGTCTGACTCAACAGTATAGTAACATGTTATATTACCCATGCTCAGTTAAAATTCTAGTAAAAGGTGACGTGTGAAACAACGTAACACAAATGGTTTCATAATCATAAAATAGTATTTTAGTATTTAGAGAAAGTCAACACAAAAAAATTAACTGAAAAGTTAACGGGAAAAGTCAAAGTTCAAGGTCAAAAGTCAAAGGTTAAAGTAAAAACGAGGTCGCATGCAAAAATACAATAACTTATACAACAAAATGATTTTTCGGTCAAACATGACTAAACGGCAGCTTCAGCGATTTTTAGAAAAATTATCGGAACTCCGATTGATAAACAGCCAAAGATAAAAGTTATACATTACCAAAAAGATTAAGCATACGTTTTACAGAAGTAAACTAAACCTAGACAATTCGTAGTTGCCAACGCGGTTTCGGCGTTTCAAAGTTAATTTTTCAGCTTTAATAAATTTACAAAAGTGACCGAGTAGCCTACTTTGGAGATTTTTAGAAAATTCCTCGAAACTCGGATTGACAAACGGTCAAAGCCTTCAAATTCTCGTTACCACAAAGATATAACATGATTTTTGGCAAAAGTAAACACACATCAGGCCGACCATGACACGTGATACAAAACTGACATTTTTAATAAAAAAGTTTCAGCTCTTTTTAGAATTTTAAAATGTGACCAAACAGTCAACTTTGACGATTTTTAGAAAAATCGTCGTGACTCGAATTGACAAACGACCAGAGTCGTTTGTTACATCTTACAGCAAAGAATTCAGTGATAATTTTGTTTTAATCTGAAACAACGCAGATCAACGAGAATTTCAGTTTCCGTAACGACGTTTCATCAAAATTTACAAAACTTCTTTTATCCATAACTTGACAACCGTTCAACGAAACGAGACGTGCTTTATATGAAAATTCATATACTCGACGAGTAGAATCCAAATAACCACTTTTTATTACCCAGAAAATTAGTTCACTAATTATTATCAGCATTTTTAATTACGAAATTAATTGTTTAATTCATAACTTTCTAACCGTTCATCGAATCCATTCGATATCTAAATGAAAAGTTTTTAATTTTTCGCTAGCTTTCCAAGGACATGCATATCTTATACCTTATCTCAACCGTAGGTGTAACTAATTCAGGATTCAACATAACCTATCTAAGGGCAATATCAAAAATACAAATATGCATAATTCTATTTTCTCGAGCACTAGTCAGGGATACACTATTAGTAAATAAAAGTTAAGTTATGAGTGCTCACGTATCAATATTGAGATTCAATGCTGTAGGAAAGGTACGTAGACGCGACGGAGACGATAACTACCAATTTGACCTCAAGGGCATACCCATGAACCATACCCATCACCTCCATAGCCATAACCCATAATTTCCTTAGCCCTATCCTACTCATAAAACTCATGTTGCAATAGCTCGCGCGTACCCCTTGTCGTAGTATTTTATGTATAATACTAGTATTATCACTCCTAACAATACTAATACTAATAATAATAAAATTAATAATCTTAATAATAAAATTTATATATAAATAAAATAAATAAGTAAATATTACGGAGTAATATACATAGACAGAGAGATTGAGAAATGGATTCGGCACTAGACTGCGAGCTTTATAATGTGGCCTCACCAACCCAGCTCATATTCGCATGCCATGGTATCCAGCTCATATGCACTATAAAATCTCGTTGCCGACACTTCCTTTACATATGGTACGTAGTAATAGATTTATTTATATATTAATTAATATATAATATATTTAATCTTTAGAATTAATTAAATATTATATTATATTTACACTCATGGTAAAAATATAATTTTTACAAAAATGACACGGTCGTGGTCTCACGACTCATGTACCACTTTCGGTTTTTCGGGCGCACTTTCGTACGTTTAGAAAACTAGCCTTTTACGTTACGTGACGTGTACCTTTTACAAAAATTAGACTTACTCAACAAAAAATTACCTTTATAAAAATATAACTTATAAAATTGAGTGTTGTGGTCATTTCCTTCTATAAATTAAAGTCTCGTTGTTTGTCAAAATATTTTATTTTAAATTAAACATTTTGTGACACGTACCTTTATTAATAACTAGACTTAAATTAATTAAAAACTAACCCACTCAAAGTGTAACTTAATCTTTTGAGTGTTTTGGTCATTTACTTTTATAATTCATAATCTTGTTATTTATCAAAGCCTATTTATTAATATTAGTTTAATATCAAAACGTTTTATGACTAATTTAAATTAAAATTTATAATCTTATACATATTTTTGAAATATTTATCTAATAACATACTAGTTATCCTTTCAAAACTAATTATATAATTTAAGATCCTTTACAAAATCGAAAATTCTATAACGTTTATGCTTTAAAACTTAATTTGATTTCATTCTTTTATGCGTAAAAGTTTAGTTTAATTTCCTTAACTTTCTAAATAATGTATCTTAATATAACATATCAAATGGGTTTATCTACTCAACGAATCTTATCCCAATTATTCCTTCTATATGATAAATCGAGTATTATGAAATTCGATTCTCCACTAACTTTTGTCTAACTCCCAATAAGTGATACTTTGTTCTTACTTGTAAATCACTTTACCATTTATTCCGAATACCGTTAAAAAGTAAGGGTTTCCTAATTCAAAGTGGACCTCATAACAGAGACTCATAATCATAGTTCAATGTATCCGATAATTCAATCATTTGATATTATCTTTTAATCTGTTGATAAACTTACATCGAACAAATACGTTCGTATAAAGTATTATTCATTCAATACCTTGATAACATTTCCAACCTCATTAAATAGATCTCATAGCTTATATTCATATTAACTAATCCGTTCAATGTTTCATTAATATATTTCAATTTAATAATCACACATGTATATGTATATATATTTATTTACACATGATTGTTCGTGAATCGTTAGACATGGTCAAATGGTAACTTGATTACATGAATATAGTTTCAAAGCTTCCGAGACTCAACAATACATATTTTGCTTATCGCGTCGGATATATATAAAGATTAAAGTTTAAATTTGATCGGAAATTTCCGGGTCATCACATAATGAAAACTCACACATATAATTATTATAAAACAGTTAATAAAGCATTTGCATGTATTCTCAGCCCAAAAATGTAAAGAGTAAAAAGGGCAAATGAAACTCACGCATGTAAATATTGTAAAACAGTTAATAAAGCATTTGCATGTATTCTCAGCCCAAAAATGTAATGAGTAAAAAGGGAGTAAATGAACTCACGCATATAATTATTGTAAAACAGTTAATAAAGCATTTGCATGTATTCTCAGCCCAAAAATGTAATGAGTAAAAAGGGAGTAAATGAACTCACGCATATAATTATTGTAAAACAGTTAATAAAACATTTGCATGTATTCTCAGCCCCAAAAATGTAAAGAGTAAAAGGGGAGCAAATGAAACTCACCTAATGTATTTTGTAGTAAAAATACATATGACGACATTGAACAAGTATAGGGTTGGCCTCGGATTCATGAACCTATATCATTTATATATATTAACACATATATTTGTAATCGAACAAATTTATTATATCTTAAATTATATATTATATGTATTTAATTTGTATGTATCTTTAAAAATGACTAATGTTGTATAATTATATTAATATTTATATATGTTTAACATTATATTAAAAATACATCATTTGTTATATATGAATATTTATATATAAAAAAAAATATAAGTTTATAATATGTAATGTTATTATAAGTATAATTTTATATACACAATTATTTATTTGTTGTAAAAATAATAATGATGATAATACTAGTAACAAAAAGAATGATAATAATTGGTAAAAATAATAATACTTATGTTCATAATAATAATAATAATAATAATAATAATAATAATAATAATAATAATAATAATAATAATAATAATAATAATAATAATAAAAATAATAATAATAATAATAATAATAATAATAATAATAATAATAATAATAATAATAATAATAATAATAATAATAATAATAACAAAAATATTAAAAGGGCTACCTTATTGAAACAAGCTTTAAAAATATAAACGCCCCAGCCCGGGCTCGAACTTAAGACCTCTCACTAACCCAACAACCCACCAAACCATTCCACTGTCGATTACTTTTCTGATTTGATACCCGAAATAAAACATATAAGCTACATATCTAACTGTTTCATCTTCTTTTTCATTAATCAATTGAGCATCATAATCATCCTAATCATCATAATATTCTACGATTACATCACCATCATCAATGATCTCGGTTTCATTTCATTTCATAAACCTTCTGTTGGGCTAACCTTGAAAGCCCAAGTAAGATTATATATCCATGCAGCCCATTAGTAAATGAAGTCCAATTTGCAAGTCCATTTGATAAATAAAAGAAACCCCAACTTAAGTCTATTAATATTAAGATGGAGTCTAATCTAATAGCCCACTTGTGTGTTAATTAAATCCTTTAAACAGTCCGTTATATTGATTAACCAAAAGGTTTGATCAGTAGCAGTTTTATGAATTGGCAATCTAATGAAAGTATGGTAGGGTTTCATTGAACGAAATAGGAAAATAAATGTAATATCAGCCATCGTTCACTTCATCATCATAACATTATTTCATCACCAAGATCATGAGTATCACTTTTCTTTATTGCATGATTAATCCCTTTGTAACCCACTAGCAATATAAAATGGTGAGTGGGGTAGTTTGCATTTTGAACCGGGACCAGTTTCACAATCATCATCGATTTTTTTTTTATGATAGATAGGGTTATTTGCTTTAGTGACTTGTCGGTTATAAGAAAAAAACAATAAAACGTGTAATGGCAAGTGATAAAAAAATCATAAAGGGGAATTGGGCTGATCGATTATTACAGGAAGCAAAAGAAAAGATCACCAAATATGGGTCCACAAATGTTTAAAAAACATAAAATATGTCGATAGCTTATGATACATGGTGTAGTGGGAGACTAAAATATCACCATGTTGTTTAGTGGGTTACCTCTTTAATTATGTCGATCAAAAGAAAAAAGAAGAAAAGGCACGCACTAGTTGTTAAATTTATCCCATTCGCAGTTTAAATCAACACGTAAGTGGAAGAATTTGAGCAGTAGTTGCAGTTTATTTGCAGCTGAAACAGAAGCGAAACCGATGGATAACAATAGTAAAACACGCTGATGATGGCGAAGAAAGAAGAGAAGGTGATAACCGTGGTGGTTGTCATTTTGGTTCTTGTTCACAAGAGAAACAATTAACAAGATAATGATGGTAGTTCGAGGTTGTTCAGGAAACTAAAAGAACACATGTAGTGGTGATTCTAGGCGTTAGGGTAGAGGAAGGTGGTGGTTTCAAATGATGGTTTGGTTTGATCATAGAAAAGAGGTTATATGTTTTCAGCTTCTTCTCTTTTCGGTTTTTAATTTGAGTTGTTGTAATGGATGGTTATTATTGATAAAGTAATGGATAGGTTCAATGATTTTCCTAATAGTTTTGAGAATTCATTTGTTGTATAACCACACTGGCATCGACAGATTGATTCTCGAGGACAGAAATTGAAATAAAATAAAAATAAAAATTTGCTTTTCACTGTAGCTGATTTGTACAATTATCATTTATGTATAATTGATTTTGTTTGCTTCTTCTGATTGGGTTCGATTGATGACCAGATTAGAGATAAGAATTATTCGATAGTACAAGAAAAAAAATATAAAGAATAAAGTCTGATTTAATATGGCTAACTGATTTTGGATGTTTATGTGATTGAATTTCCACTTTACAAACAAATCAAAGACAAGAATCAGATTTAAATACAGTTAGATAATGATAGACAACTTACTCCCTTAAATAACTCGTTAGTTTTAGTTTCAATAAATATATGTAAATAAAAATTCTATTACTATTAATAATAATAATTGATAATAATAATTATTACTAATAATATTAATCATGATATTAATAATATTAAAGATAACTAATATAGGATATCACCAATAAAGAAAATAAAAAAAATAAAAAAAATAGTTTAAATAATAATAATGATAATAACTAATATAAAAAATAAATAAAAAAATATTAATATTGTTAATAATAATGAAAGTAATAATCATAATATCAGTATTAATACAACAATCATAGATTAACTTGTAATTAATATTACATAATATTAATTATTTATTACATTTTAACTATATAATATATATAATAACATATCTGAATATTTTTACATTTTATTATAAGTATATATATTATTATTTAATACATATTTTTGTATATTAATTGTATTATATTTATGTGAATGTGTATGAGAATGTAATTGTTTTACATACGTAAGTAATATATATTTATTTAAAATATTATGTTCTGTCAAGATATAATATGTATAACTTTTATATATAATCCAATATACCTATAATACTAATTATATATATAATTCATATGTATATATATATATATATATATATACACACATTTATATTCGTTTATTTATTTACATCCAATTGTTCGTGAATCGTTGGAGATAGTTAAAGGGTAATAGGATACATGAACACAGTTCAAAATTTTTGAGACTCAATATTACAGACTTTGCTTATCATGTTGAATCATATAAAGATCAAGTTTAAATTTGGTCGGAAATTTCCGGGTCGTCACACAAAAACACCTACAAACACTTTCATTCTTCAATTTTCTTCATCTAATTGATCTCTCTCAAGTTCTATCTTCAAGTTCTAAGTGTTCTTCATATATTCTACAAGTTCTAGTTACATAAAATCAAGAATACTTTCAAGTTTGCTAGCTCACTTCCAATCTTGTAAGGTGATCATCCAACCTCAAGAAATCTTTGTTTCTTATAGTAGGTTATCATTCTAATACAAGGTAATAATCATATTCAAACTTTGGTTCAATTTCTATAACTATAACAATCTTATTTCAAGTGATGATCTTACTTGAACTTGTTTTCGTGTCATGATTATGTTTCAAGAACTTCGAGCCATCCAAGGATCCGTTGAAGCTAGATCCATTTTTCTCTTTTCCAGTAGGTTTATCCAAGGAACTTAAGGTAGTAATGATGTTCATAACATCATTCGATTCATACATATAAAGCTATCTTATTCGAAGGTTTAAACTTGTAATCACTAGAACATAGTTTAGTTAATTCTAAACTTGTTCGCAAACAAAAGTTAATCCTTCTAACTTGACTTTTAAAATCAACTAAACACATGTTCTATATCTATATGATATGCTAACTTAATGATTTAAAACCTGGAAACACGAAAAACACCGTAAAACCGGATTTACGCCGTCGTAGTAACACCGCGGGCTGTTTTGGGTTAGTTAATTAAAAACTATGATAAACTTTGATTTAAAAGTTGTTATTCTGAGAAAATAATTTTTATTATGAACACGAAACTATATCCAAAAATTATGGTTAAACTCAAAGTGGAAGTTTGTTTTCTAAAATGGTCATCTAGACGTCGTTCTTTCGACTGAAATGACTACCTTTACAAAAACGACTTGTAACTTATTTTTCCGACTATAAACCTATACTTTCTCTGTTTAGATTCATAAAATAGAGTTCAATATGAAACCAAAGCAATTTGATTCACTCAAAACGGATTTAAAATGAAGAAGTTATGGGTAAAACAAGATTGGATAATTTTTCTCATTTTAGCTACGTGAAAATTGGTAACAAATCTATTCCAACCATAACTTAATCAACTTGTATTGTATATTATGTAATCTTGAGATACCATAGACACGTATACAATGTTTCGACCTATCATGTCGACACATCTATATATATATCGGAACAACCATAGACACTCTATATGTGAATGTTGGAGTTAGCTATACAGGGTTGAGGTTGATTCCAAAATATATATAGTTTGAGTTGTGATCAATACTGAGATACGTATACACTGGGTCGTGGATTGATTCAAGATAATGTTTATCGATTTATTTCTGTACATCTAACTGTGGACAACTAGTTGTAGGTTACTAACGAGGACAGCTGACTTAATAAACTTAAAACATCAAAATATATTAAAAGTGTTGTAAATATATTTTGAACATACTTTGATATATACATATATTGTTATAGGTTCGTGAATCAACCAGTGGCCAAGTCTTACTTCCCGACGAAGTAAAAATCTGTGAAAGTGAGTTATAGTCCCACTTTTAAAATCTAATATTTTTGGGATGAGAATACATGCAGGTTTTATAAATGATTTACAAAATAGACACAAGTACGTGAAACTACATTCTATGGTTGAATTATCGAAATCGAATATGCCCCTTTTTATTAAGTCTGGTAATCTAAGAATTAGGGAACAGACACCCTAATTGACGCGAATCCTAAAGATAGATCTATTGGGCCTAAGAAACCCCATCCAAATTACCGGATGCTTTAGTACTTCGAAATTTATATCATATCCGAAGGGTGTCCCGGAATGATGGGAATATTCTTATATATGCATCTTGTTAATGTCGGTTACCAGGTGTTCATCATATGAATGATTTTTATCTCTATGTATGGGATGTGTATTGAAATATGAAATCTTGTGGTCTATTGTTACGATTTGATATATATAGGTTAAACCTATAACTCACCAACATTTTTGTTGACGTTTAAAGCATGTTTATTCTCAGGTGAATACTAAGAGCTTCCGCTGTCGCATACTTAAATAAGGACGAGATTTGGAGTCCATGCTTGTATGATATTGTGTAAAAACTGCATTCAAGAAACTTATTTTGTTGTAACATATTTGTATTGTAAACCATTATGTAATGGTCGTGTGTAAACAGGATATTTTAGATTATCATTATTTGATAATCTACGTAAAGCTTTTTAAACCTTTATTGATGAAATAAAGGTTATGGTTTGTTTTAAAATGAATGCAGTCTTTGAAAAACGTCTCATATAGAGGTCAAAACCTCGCAACGAAATCAATTAATATGGAACGTTTTTAATCAATAAGAACGGGACATTTCAGTTGGTATCCGAGCGTTGGTCTTAGAGAACCAGAATTTTGCATTAGTGTGTCTTATCGAGTTTGTTAGGATGCATTAGTGAGTCTGGACTTCGACCGTGTTTACTTGAAAAATGATTGCTTAACAAATTTTGTTGGAAACTATATATTTTTAACATGTGAATATTATGTGATATATTAATCTCTTAACGCGTTTGTGTTGGGATTTAATAAGTTCCATTATACTTAAAACCATTTAAGAATCAATTAAAAGCGGAAGCATGTAATTACCATTTTAGAACATGTTAAACTTTAACCAATTAAAGTTAAATCCCAATTAGGATCAAGTTGTGAAACATACTTACAAACTACAAGCAAGATAAGAGTATATACCTACTCCAAGCTTGTTGATAAGTGATGAAGATGATGATGATGAATGGAGCTCCAAAAGTATGAAACCTCAAGTAGTTATACCCCAAACTTTCCACCAACACCCTAGCTTTTGGTTAGGATTTAATCTTCACTTGAATGAGCTTCAAAAAAATAAATTATGAATCCCTTTTGCCTTCCAAAAGGCCACGGCTCCAGCAGCCTGTTTTGGAGGATTATGCAGTTTTTTTTTTGAAGTATTTTGATGTGTATCACTTGAGAGAATAAGTGCAATACTTGGTAGAAGTGTTAAGCATGCTTATGAGGAGTTGTGTAGTATTAAAAGTAACAAAACAAGCATGTGAGCCCTTCCTTGGAGTCCAAAATTCTGCCACATATTTGTTTAATAATAATACATGTAAGTTTATAAAAGTTTATAAACTTATTATAAACTTATGTATTATTTTGTTACTTATATATTTTATAAAACCTTTTATAAAATATAACACAATATAATCATTTAAACCCATAAACAATTATATATAAATTATCCAAATAATTTATCTCAAGTGATAATATTTTAGAAACCCGATTTTCTAAAATCCAAGTGCTGCATATTTGTTTAATGATCCAATCGTTAAGATCAAATACGTATGAGGTGTCGGTAAGTTTGTTATTGGGTATGACCCGACTTGGATCATAACATATTAGCCACATTAATTTAATATGTCTCTCGGGCATACGAAATACCTTCAGTTTGATATTATGTGATAGATGTCTACCTCTAGAACAAGTCCCATTGACTCACCTAATAATAATGAAGAGTTAAATGTAAATTGGAATGATTCGTGGACTGATTCACAAGTTCCCGAAGAGGAACTGGAAAAAGAGTCGGAACCGGAAGAAGAATCGGAACCGGAAGAAGAATCGGAACCGGATGAAGAGATAGAACCGGTGGGGGAAATAATAAAACGGTTAAGTAAAAGAAAATCCTCAACCAACCGACCAAGGTTAATTATGGTCAATGGTGTTTCCGCCAAGGAAGCAAAATATTGGGAGGATTACCAATTCTCCGATGAATCAGATTCCGACGAGAATTCCGATGATGTTATAGAAATTACCCCAAATGAATTTAAAAAGGCAAAAGAAAATAATAAGGGAAAGGGCATAAAAATAGAGAAATCTAATTCCAACCCCGATGAACTTTATATGTATCGTCAACCCCCGAAGTCCTTAAGTTGTAACAATGACCCGGGAACCTCTAAACCACCAGGTTTTTCTAAACCAATGTGGAAAACGATGGCTCGTATTAGGGGAACATCATATATCCCTAGAAACTTGGCAAAACGAACCAAAACCGAAGAAGAAGAAACAAGCGAGTCGGAATAAGATAGTTGTATTCGTGTGGTGTAATATATGTAATATAGTGTGCTTATGCTTTATGATATATGTAAAAATTGCTTGTATTAATAAGTATATTTTTTTTATGAGTCTAACACTTGTCTATTTTACAGTATAAAAACACAAAATGGATAGACAACCCAATATTTTAAGAGACCTACCCGGAGACATGATTGATGAAATCTTGTCTAGAGTCGGTCAGAATTCTTCGGCACAACTATTTAAGGCGAGATCAGTTTGTAAGACATTCGAAGAGCGTTCCAAGAATGCCTTGGTTTATAAAAGGCTTTCGTTCGAAAGATGGGGGATATCACATTGGGAAATCCATAAGTTACGATGTGTTTACTTTGACGCATATATTGCGGGGAACCCAAATGCTATTTTACGCAATGGGTTAAGAAATTATTTTGACTCAATATATCCGAATATTGGACTTCGTGATTTAGAAAAAGCGGCTAACATGCAACATAAAGAAGCATGTTATGCTTACGGATTAGTAATGTTCGCTTCTCACCAAAGTGAGAACAAGAACATCGGGCTACAACTATTAAACAAAACGTTCCCACAAGTGACGGAGTCGGTAATTGGGGTAAGAAATGAGGTTTTTAGATTGTTACGGGACTGTTGGACATTACGTAACCCTCGTCCCTTTGACGACGTTACAACACGCTGTCATATCAACGGCCATAACGGTTATGTTCTGAAATGTCCCGTTCTTATTGATTAAAAACGTTCCATATTAATTGATTTCGTTGCGAGGTTTTGACCTCTATATGAGACGTTTTTCAAAGACTGCATTCATTTTAAAACAAACCATAACCTTTATTTCATCAATAAAGGTTTAAAAAACTTTACGTAGATTATCAAATAATGATAATCTAAAATATCCTGTTTACACACGACCATTACATAATGGTTTATAATACAAATATGTTACAACAACATAAGTTTCTTGAATGCAGTTTTTACACAATATCATACAAACATGGACTCCAAATCTCGTCCTTATTTAAGTATGCGACAGCGGAAGCTCTTAATAATCACCTGAGAATAAACATGCTTAAAACGTCAACAAAAATGTTGGTGAGTTATAGGTTTAACCTATATATATCAAATCATAATAATAGACCACAAGATTTCATATTTCAATACACATCCCATACATAGAGATAAAAGTCATTCATATGGTGAACACCTGGTAACCGACATTAACAAGATGCATATATAAGAATATCCCCATCATTCCGGGACACCCTTCGGATATGATATAAATTTCGAAGTACTAAAGCATCCGGTACTTTGGATGGGGCTTGTTGGGCCTGATAGATCTATCTTTAGGATTCACGTCAATTAGGGTGTCTGTTCCCTAATTCTTAGATTACCAGACTTAATAAAAAGGGGCATATTCGATTTCGATAATTCAACCATAGAATGTAGTTTCACGTACTTGTGTCTATTTTGTAAATCATTTATAAAACCTGCATGTATTCTCATCCCAAAAATATTAGATTTTGAAAGTGGGACTATAACTCACTTTCACAGATTTTTACTTCGTCGGGAAGTAAGACTTGGCCACTGGTTGATTCACGAACCTATAACAATATATACATATATATCAAAGTATGTTCAAAATATATTTACAACACTTTTAATATATTTTGATGTTTTAAGTTTATTAAGTCAGCTGTCCTCGTTAGTAACCTACAACTAGTTGTCCACAATTAGATGTACAGAAATAAATCGATAAATATTATCTTGAATCAATCCACGACCCAGTGTATACGTATCTCAGTATTGATCACAACTCAAACTATATATATTTTGGAATCAACCTCAACCCTGTATAGCTAACTCCAACATTCACATATAGAGTGTCTATGGTTGTTCCGAAATATATATAGATGTGTTGACATGATAGGTCGAAACATTGTATACGTGTCTATGGTTCTTGATGGTAAGTTTGTTCAACTCTCGGTAGTCGATACACAACCTGAATGTACCATCTTTCTTCTTGACAAACAAAACAGGAGCTCCCCACGGTGATGTGCTTGGTCGAATGAAACCACGCTCTAAAAGTTCTTGTAATTGGCTTTGCAGTTCTTTCATCTCGCTGGGTGCGAGTCTGTAAGGAGCACGAGCTATTGGTGCAGCTCCTGGTACAAGATCTATTTGAAATTCAACAGATCGATGTGGGGGTAATCCCGGTAATTCTTTCGGAAATACATCGGGAAATTCTTTTGCAATGGGAACATCAGTGATGCTCTTTTCTTCAGTTTGTACTTTCTCGACGTGTGCTAGAACAGCATAGCAACCTTTTCTTATTAGTTTTGTGCCTTCAAATTACTAATAAGATGTAGCTTCGTGTTGCCCTTTTCTCCGTACACCATTAAGGGTTTTCCTTTTTCTCGTATAATGCGAATTGCATTTTTGTAACAGACGATCTCTGCTTTCACTTCTTTCAACCAGTCCATACCGATTATCACATCAAAACTCCCTAACTCTACTGGTATCAAATCAATCTTAAATGTTTCGCTAACCAGTTTAATTTCTCGATTCCGACATATATTATCTGCTGAAATTAATTTACCATTTGCTAATTCGAGTAAAAATTTACTATCCAAAGGCGTCAATGGACAACTTAATTTAGCACAAAAATCTCTACTTATATAGCTTCTATCCGCACCCGAGTCAAATAAAACGTAAGCAGATTTATTGTCAATAAGAAACGTACCCGTAACAAGCTCCGGGTCTTCCTGTGCCTCTGCCGCATTAATATTGAAAACTCTTCCGCGGCCTTGTCCATTCGTGTTCTCCTGGTTCGGGCAATTTCTAATAATGTGGCCCGGTTTTCCACATTTATAACAAACTACATTGACATAACTTGCTCCGACACTACTTGCTCCGCCATTACTCGTTCTGACACCATTTGTTCCTTTCGTTCTATTAACCCCTGGTCCGTAGACCTCACACTTCGCCGCGCTATGACCATTTCTTTTACACTTGTTGCAAAATTTGGTGCAGAACCCCGAGTGATACTTTTCACACCTTTGGCATAGCTGCTTCTGATTGTTGTTGTTGTTGCGGTTATTATTGTTGTTGGGATGATTGTTGTAGTTGCTGTTGTTGTTGTTGTTGTTGTTGTTGTTGGGCCGTTTGTTGTAGTTGCGATTGATGTTGCGATTGTTGGGATAATTGTTGCGATTATTGTTGTAATTGCTGTTGTTGTTGTATTGGTGATTCTTATCACCGTTTTCCTCCCACTTTCTTTTGACTTGCTTCACATTGGCCTCTTCAGCAGTCTGTTCTTTAATTCTTTCTTCAATCTGGTTCACTAGTTTGTGAGCCATTCTACATGCCTGTTGTATGGAGGCGGGCTCGTGTGAACTTATATCTTCTTGGATTCTTTCCGGTAATCCTTTCACAAACGCATCGATCTTCTCTTCCTCATCTTCGAATGCTCCCGGACACAATAGGCACAATTCTGTGAATCGTCTTTCGTACGTGGTAATATCAAATCCTTGGGTTCGTAACCCTCTAAGTTCTGTCTTGAGCTTATTGACCTCGGTTCTGGGACGGTACTTCTCGTTCATCAAGTGCTTGAATGCTGACCACGGTAGTGCGTACGCATCGTCTTGTCCCACTTGCTCTAGATAGGTATTCCACCATGTTAACGCAGAACCTGTGAAGGTATGCGTAGCGTACTTCACTTTGTCCTCTTCAGTACACTTACTTATGGCAAACACCGATTCGAGCTTCTCGGTCCACCGTTTCAATCCAATCGGTCCTTCGGTTCCATCAAATTCCAAAGGTTTGCAGGCAGTGAATTCTTTATAGGTGCATCCTACACGATTTCCTGTACTGCTAGATCCAAGGTTATTGTTGGTATGTAGCGCAGCCTGTACTGCGGCTATGTTTGAAGCTAGAAAAGTACGGAATTCCTCTTCATTCATATTCACGGTGTGTCGAGTAGTCGGTGCCATTTCCTTCAAAATAGTCAAATGGAACAAGTTAATCATACAGAATATTAAGAGTAGTTAATAGTATTTCGTAGCATAATATGAACTCATTTATAAAAGCTTTTTCTTCATATTAGCGTTTTATAAGTTTAAATTCGGGTAGTACCTACCCGTTAAGTTCATACTTAGTAGCTAATATACAATTCAACTACTACAATTCTATATGAAAAACTGATTATAATAATATTTTGCGTTCAAACTTTTATACAATATTTTACAAACTTACAATACCGCTTATTTTACATAAAGCATGAAATATAGCACACAATAACTTTGATACAAGATAGTTGTGAAGATAATTCTAGCTAGTATACAAGTCATTCAGCAAAGGCAATAAAGATACGTAATTCATACGTCCAGAAACAAGTCATGCATTCTGGTTTTACTAGGATTACTTCCCATCCTTGGTCTTGTGGAACATAACCGTTATGGCCATTGATAAGACAGCGTGTTGTAACGTCGTCAAAGGGACGAGGGTTACGTAATGTCCAACAGTCCCGTAACAATCTAAAAACCTCATTTCTTACCCCAATTACCGACTCCGTCACTTGTGGAAACGTTTTGTTTAATAGTTGTAGCCCGATGTTCTTGTTCTCACTTTGGTGAGAAGCGAACATTACTAATCCGTAAGCATAACATGCTTCTTTATGTTGCATGTTAGCCGCTTTTTCTAAATCACGAAGTCCAATATTCGGATATATTGAGTCAAAATAATTTCTTAACCCGTTGCGTAAAATAGCATTTGGGTTCCCCGCAATATATGCGTCAAAGTAAACACATCGTAACTTATGGGTTTCCCAATGTGATATCCCCCATCTTTCAAACGAAAGTCTCTTATAAACCAAGACATTCTTGAAACGTTCTTCGAATGTCTTACAAACTGATCTCGCCTTAAATAGTTGTGCCGAGGAATTCTGACCGACTCTAGACAAGATTTCATCAATCATGTCTCCGGGTAGGTCTCTTAAAATATTGGGTTGTCTATCCATTTTGTGTTTTTATACTGTAAAATAGACAAGAGTTAGATTCATAAAAAAAAATACTTATTAATACAAACAATTTTTACATATATCATAAAGCATAAGCACACTATATTACATATATTACACCACACGAATACAACTATCTTATTCTGACTCGCTCGTTTCTTCTTGTTCGGTTTTGGTTCGTTTTGCCAAGTTTCTAGGAATATATGATGTTCCCCTAATATGAGCCGTCGTTTTCCACATTGGTTTAGAAAAACCTGGTGATTTAGAGGTTCCCGGGTCATTGTTACAACTTAAGGACTTCGGGGGTTGACGATACATATAAAGTTCATCGGGGTTGGAATTAGATTTCTCTATTTTTATGCCCTTTCCCTTATTATCTTCTTTTACCTTTTTAAATTCGATTGGGGTAATTTCTATAACATCATCGGAATTCTCGTCGGAATCCGATTCATCGGAGAATTGGTTGTAGTGACCCGAACTTTTCCATGTTTATATATATTAATTGAGTTTGATATTTACATGATTAAATGTTTCCAACATGTTAAGCAATCAAACTTGTTAAGACTTGATTAATTGAAATATGTTTCATATAGACAATTGACCACCCAAGTTGACCGGTGATTCACGAACGTTAAAACTTGTAAAAACTATACGATGACATATATATGGTTATATATATAGTTAACATGTTTTTATTATAAGTATGTGTCTCATTAGGTATTTTAACAATGAGTTATATACATAAAAATGAGACTATTAATTTAAGAAACTCGAAAACGATATATATAACGATTATCGTTATAACAACGTCTTACTAGGTACATATGAATCATATTAAGATATTGATACACTTGGTTAATTATGTTAAATGATAAGTAAATATATTATTAAGTGTATTAACAATGAAATACATATGTAAAAATAAGACTACTAACTTAATGATTTCGAAACGAGACATATATGTAACGATTATCGTTGTAACGACATTTAACTGTATATACATCATACTGAGATATATTATATATCATAATATCATGATAATATAACAATTTAATATCTCATTTGTTATAATAAACAATGGGTTAACAACATTCAACAAGATCGTTAACCTAAAGGTTTCAAAACAACATTTACATGTAACGACTAACGATGACTTAACGACTCAGTTAAAATGCATATACATGTAGTGTTTTAATATGTATTCATACACTTTTGAAAGACTTCAAGACACTTATCAAAATACTTCTACTTAACAAAAATGCTTACAATTACATCCTCGTTCAGTTTCATCAACAATTCTACTCGTATGCACCCGTATTCGTACTCGTACAATACACAGCTTTTAGATGTATGTACTATTGGTATATACACTCCAATGATCAGCTCTTAGCAGCCCATGTGAGTCACCTAACACATGTGGGAACCATCATTTGGCAACTAGCATGAAATATCTCATAAAATTACAAAAATATGAGTAATCATTCATGACTTATTTACATGAAAACAAAATTACATATCCTTTATATCTAATCCATACACCAACGACCAAAAACACCTACAAACACTTTCATTCTTCAATTTTATTCATCTAATTGATCTCTCTCAAGTTCTATCTTCAAGTTCTAAGTGTTCTTCATAAATTCCAAAAGTTCTAGTTTCATAAAATCAAGAATACTTTCAAGTTTGCTAGCTCACTTCCAATCTTGTAAGGTGATCATCCAACCTCAAGAAATCTTTGTTTCTTACAGTAGGTTATCATTCTAATACAAGGTAATAATCATATTCAAACTTTGGTTCAATTTCTATAACTATAACAATCTTATTTCAAGTGATGATCTTACTTGAACTTGTTTTCGTGTCATGATTCTGCTTCAAGAACTTCGAGCCATCCAAGGATCCATTGAAGCTAGATCCATTTTTCTCTTTTCCAGTAGGTTTATCCAAGGAAATTAAGGTAGTAATGATGTTCATAACATCATTCGATTCATACATATAAAGCTATCTTATTCGAAGGTTTAAACTTGTAATCACTAGAACATAGTTTAGTTAATTCTAAACTTGTTCGCAAACAAAAGTTAATCCTTCTAACTTGACTTTTAAAATCAAATAAACACATATTCTATATCTATATGATATGCTAACTTAATGATTTAAAACCTGGAAACACGAAAAACACCGTAAAACCGGATTTACGCCGTCGTAGTAACACCGCGGGCTGTTTTGGGTTAGTTAATTAAAAACTATGATAAACTTTGATTTAAAAGTTGTTATTCTGAGAAGATGATTTTTATTATGAACATGAAACTATATCCAAAAATTATGGTTAAACTCAAAGTGGAAGTATGTTTTCTAAAATGGTCATCTAGACGTCGTTCTTTCGACTGAAATGACTACCTTTACAAAAACGACTTGTAACTTATTTTTCCGACTATAAACCTATACTTTTCTGTTTAGATTCATAAAATAGAGTTCAATATGAAACCATAGCAATTTGATTCACTCAAAACGGATTTAAAATGAAGAAGTTATGGGTAAAACAAGATTGGATAATTTTTCTCATTTTAGCTACGTGAAAATTGGTAACAAATCTATTCCAACCATAACTTAATAAACTTGTATTGTATATTATGTAATCTTGAGATACCATAGACACGTATACAATGTTTCGACCTATCATGTCGACACATCTATATATATTTCGGAACAACCATAGACACTCTATATGTGAATGTTGGAGTTAGCTATACAGGGTTGAGGTTGATTCCAAAATATATATAGTTTGAGTTGTGATCAATACTGAGATACGTATACACTGGGTCGTGGATTGATTCAAGATAATATTTATCGATTTATTTCTGTACATCTAACTGTGGACAACTAGTTGTAGGTTACTAACGAGGACAGCTGACTTAATAAACTTAAAACATCAAAATATATTAAAAGTATTGTAAATATATTTTGAACATACTTTGATATATATGTATATATTGTTATAGGTTCGTAAATCAACCAGTGGCCAAGTCTTACTTCCCGACGAAGTAAAAATCTG
Organism: Rutidosis leptorrhynchoides; assembly: GCF_046630445.1. NCBI lineage: Eukaryota > Viridiplantae > Streptophyta > Magnoliopsida > Asterales > Asteraceae > Rutidosis > Rutidosis leptorrhynchoides. Next base: position 316,889,231 of record NC_092333.1, on the reverse strand, counting down.
TGAAAGTGAGTTATAGTCCCACTTTTAAAATCTAATATTTTTGGGATGAGAATACATGCAGGTTTTATAAATGATTTACAAAGTAGACACAAGTACGTGAAACTACATTCTATGGTTGAATTATCGAAATCGAATATGCCCCTTTTTATTAAGTCTGGTAATCTAAGAATTAGGGAACAGACACCCTAATTGACGCGAATCCTAAAGATAGATCTATTGGGCCTAACAAACCCCATCCAAAGTACCGGATGCTTTAGTACTTCGAAATTTATATCATATCCGAAGGGTGTCCCGGAATGATGGGGATATTCTTATATATGCATCTTGTTAATGTCGGTTACCAGGTGTTCACCATATGAATGATTTTTATCTCTATGTATGGGATGTGTATTGAAATATGAAATCTTGTGGTCTATTGTTACGATTTGATATATATAGGTTAAACCTATAACTCACCAACATTTTTGTTGACGTTTTAAGCATGTTTATTCTCAGGTGATTATTAAGAGCTTCCGCTGTCGCATACTTAAATAAGGACAAGATTTGGAGTCCATGCTTGTATGATATTGTGTAAAAACTGCATTCAAGAAACTTATTTTGTTGTAACATATTTGTATTGTAAACCATTATGTAATGGTCGTGTGTAAACAAGATATTTTAGATTATCATTATTTGATAATCTACGTAAAGCTTTTTAAACCTTTATTGATGAAATAAAGGTTATGGTTTGTTTAAAAATGAATGCAGTCTTTGAAAAACGTCTCATATAGAGGTCAAAACCTCGCAACGAAATCAATTAATATGGAACGTTTTTAATCAATAAGAACGGGACATTTCAGTTGGTATCCGAGCGTTGGTCTTAGAGAACCAGAATTTTTCATTAGTGTGTCTTATCGAGTTTGTTAGGATGCATTAGTGAGTCTGGACTTCGACCGTGTTTACTTGAAAAATGATTGCTTAACAAATTTTGTTGGAAACTATATATTTTTAACATGTGAATATTATGTGATATATTAATCTCTTAACGCGTTTGATATTATGTGATAGATGTCTACCTCTAGAACAAGTCCCATTGACTCACCTAATAATAATGAAGAGTCAAATGTAAATTGGAATGATTCGTGGACTGATTCACAAGTTCCCGAGGAGGAACCGGAAGAAGAGTCGGAACCGGAAGAAGAATCGGAACCGGAAGAAGAATCGGAACCGGATGAAGAAATAGAACCGGTGGGGGAAATAATAAAACGGTTAAGTAAAAGAAAATCCTCAACCAACCGACCAAGGTTAATTATGGTCAATGGTGTTTCCGCCAAGGAAGCAAAATATTGGGAGGATTACCAATTCTCCGATGAATCGGATTCCGACGAGAATTCCGATGATGTTATAGAAATTACCCCAACTGAATTTAAAAAGGCAAAAGAAAATAATAAGGGAAAGGGCATAAAAATAGAGAAATCTAATTCCAACCCCGATGAACTTTATATGTATCGTCAACCCCCGAAGTCCTTAAGTTGTAACAATGACCCGGGAACCTCTAAACCACCAGGTTTTTCTAAACCAATGTGGATCACGACGGCTCGTATTAGGGGAACATCATATATCCCTAGAAACTTGGAAAAACGAACCAAAACCGAAGAAGAAGAAACGAGCGAGTCGGAATAAGATAGTTGTATTCGTGTGGTGTAATATATGTAATATAGTGTTCGTATGCTTTATGATATATGTAAAAATTGCTTGTATTAATAAGTATTTTTTTATGAATCTAACTCTTGTCTATTTTACAGTTTAAAAACACAAAATGGATAGACAACCCAATATTTTAAGAGACCTACCCGGAGACATGATTGATGAAATCTTGTCTAGAGTCGGCCAGAATTCCTCGGCACAACTATTTAAGGCGAGATCAGTTTGTAAGACATTCGAAGAACGTTCCAAGAATGTCTTGGTTTATAAGAGACTTTCGTTTGAAAGATGGGGGATATCACATTGGGAAACCCATAAGTTACGATGTGTTTACTTTGACGCATATATTGCGGGGAACCCAAATGCTATTTTACGCAACAGGTTAAGAAATTATTTTGACTCAATATATCCGAATATTGGACTTCGTGATTTAGAAAAAGCGGCTAACATGCAACATAAAGAAGCATGTTATGCTTACGGATTAGTAATGTTCGCTTCTCACCAAAGTGAGAACAAGAACATCGGGCTACAACTATTAAACAAAACGATTCCACAAGTGACGGAGTCGGTAATTGGGGTAAGAAATGAGGTTTTTAGATTATTACGGGACTGTTGGACATTACGTAACCCTCGTCCCTTTGATGACGTTACAACACGCTGTCTTATCAACGGCCATAACGGTTATGTTGCACAAGACCAAGGATGGGAAGTAGTCCTAGTAAAACCAGAATGCATGACTTGTTTCTGGACGTATGAATTACGTGTCTTTATTGCCTTTGCTGAACGACTTGTGTACTAGCTAGAATTGTCTTCACAACTATCTTGTATCAAAGTTATTGTGTGCTATATTTCATGCTTTATGTAAAATAAGCGGTATTGTAAGTTTGTAAAATATTGTATAAAAGTTTGAACGCGAAATATTATTATAATCAGTTTTTCATATAGAATTGTAGTAGTTGAATTGTATATTAGCTACTAAGTATGAACTTAACGGGTAGGTACTACCCGAATTTAAACTTATAAAATGCTAATATGAAGAAAAAGCTTTTATAAATGAGTTCATATTATGCTACGAAATACTATTAACTACTCTTAATATTCTGTATGATTAACTTGTTCCATTTAACTATTTTGAAGGAAATGGCACCGACTACTCGACACACCGTGAATATGAATGAAGAGGAATTCCGTACTTTTCTAGCTTCAAACATAGCCGCAGTACAGGCTGCGCTACATACCAACAATAACCTTGGATCTAGCAGTACAGGAAATCGTGTAGGATGCACCTACAAAGAATTCACTGCCTGCAAACCTTTGGAATTTGATGGAACCGAAGGACCGATCGGATTGAAACGGTGGACCGAGAAGGTTGAATCGGTGTTTGCCATAAGTAAGTGTACTGAAGAGGACAAAGTGAAGTACGCTACGCATACCTTCACAGGTTCTGCGTTAACATGGTGGAATACCTATCTAGAGCAAGTGGGACAAGACGATGCGTACGCACTACCGTGGTCAGCATTCAAGCACTTGATGAACGAGAAGTACCGTCCCAGAACCGAGGTCAATAAGCTCAAGACAGAACTTAGAGGGTTACGAACCCAAGGATTTGATATTATCACGTACGAAAGACGATTCACAGAATTGTGCCTATTGTGTCCGGGAGCATTCGAAGATGAGGAAGAGAAGATCGGCGCGTTTGTGAAAGGATTACCGGAAAGAATCCAAGAAGATATAAGTTCACACGAGCCCGCCTCCATACAACAGGCATGTAGAATGGCTCACAAACTCGTGAACCAAATTGAAGAAAGAATTAAAGAACAGACTGCTGAAGAGGCCAATGTGAAGCAAGTCAAAAGAAAGTGGGAGGAAAACGGTGATAAGAATCACCAATTCAACAACAACAGCAATTACAACAATAATCGCAACAATTATCCCAACAATCGCAACATCAATCGCAACTACAACAAACGGCCCAACAACAACAACAACAACAACAACAGCAACTACAACAATCATCCCAACAACAATAATAACCGTAACAACAACAACAATCAGAAGCAGCTATGCCAAAGGTGTGAAAAGAATCACTCGGGGTTCTGCACTAAATTTTGCAACAAGTGTAAAAGAAATGGTCATAGCGCGGCGAAGTATGAGGTCTACGGACCAGGGGTTAATAGAACGAAAGGAACAAATGGTATCGGAACGAGTAATGGCGGAGCAAGTAGTGTCGGAGCAAGTTATGCCAATGTAGTTTGTTATAAATGTGGAAAACCGGGCCACATTATTAGAAATTGCCCGAACCAGGAGAACACGAATGGACAAGGCCGCGGAAGAGTTTTCAATATTAATGCGGCAGAGGCACAGGAAGACCCGGAGCTTGTTACGGGTACGTTTCTTATTGACAATAAATCTGCTTACGTTTTATTTGATTCGGGTGCGGATAGAAGCTATATGAGTAGAGATTTTTGTGCTAAATTAAGTTGTCCATTGATGCCTTTGGATAGTAAATTTTTACTCGAATTAGCAAATGGTAAATTAATTTCAGCAGATAATATATGTCGGAATCGAGAAATTAAACTGGTTAGCGAAACATTTAAGATTGATTTGATACCAGTAGAGTTAGGGAGTTTTGATGTGATAATCGGTATGGACTGGTTGAAAGAAGTGAAAGCGGAGATCGTTTGTTACAAAAATGCAATTCGCATTATACGAGAAAAAGGAAAACCCTTAATGGTGTACGGAGAAAAGGGCAACACGAAGCTACATCTTATTAGTAATTTGAAGGCACAAAAACTAATAAGAAAAGGTTGCTATGCTGTTCTAGCACACGTCGAGAAAGTACAAACTGAAGAAAAGAGCATCAATGATGTTCCCGTCGCAAAAGAATTTCCTGATGTATTTCCGAAAGAATTACCGGGATTACCCCCACATCGATCCGTTGAATTTCAAATAGATCTTGTACCAGGAGCTGCACCAATAGCTCGTGCTCCTTACAGACTCGCACCCAACGAGATGAAAGAACTACAAAGCCAATTACAAGAACTTTTAGAGCGTGGTTTCATTCGACCAAGCACATCACCGTGGGGAGCTCCTGTTTTGTTTGTCAAGAAGAAAGATGGTACATTCAGGTTGTGTATCGACTACCGAGAGTTGAACAAACTTACCATCAAGAACCGCTACCCACTACCGAGAATCGATGACTTATTTGATCAACTACAAGGCTCGTCTGTTTATTCAAAGATTGACTTACGTTCCGGGTATCATCAAATGCGGGTGAAAGAAGATGATATTCCAAAGACTGCTTTCAGAACACGTTACGGTCATTACGAGTTTATGGTCATGCCGTTTGGTTTAACTAATGCACCAGCTGTGTTCATGGACCTTATGAACCGAGTGTGTGGACCATACCTTGACAAGTTTGTCATTGTTTTCATTGATGACATACTTATTTACTCAAAGAATGACCAAGAACACGGTGAACATTTGAGAAAGGTGTTAGAAGTATTGAGGAAGGAAGAATTATACGCTAAGTTTTCAAAGTGTGCATTTTGGTTGGAAGAAGTTCAATTCCTCGGTCACATAGTGAACAAAGAAGGTATTAAGGTGGATCCGGCAAAGATAGAAACTGTTGAAAAGTGGGAAACCCCGAAAACTCCGAAACACATACGCCAGTTTTTAGGACTAGCTGGTTACTACAGAAGGTTCATCCAAGACTTTTCCAGAATAGCAAAACCCTTGACTGCATTAACGCATAAAGGGAAGAAATTTGAATGGAATGATGAACAAGAGAAAGCGTTTCAGTTATTGAAGAAAAAGCTAACTACGGCACCTATATTGTCATTGCCTGAAGGGAATGATGATTTTGTGATTTATTGTGATGCATCAAAGCAAGGTCTCGGTTGTGTATTAATGCAACGAACGAAGGTGATTGCTTATGCGTCTAGACAATTGAAGATTCACGAACAAAATTATACGACGCATGATTTGGAATTAGGCGCGGTTGTTTTTGCATTAAAGACTTGGAGGCACTACTTATATGGGGTCAAAAGTATTATATATACCGACCACAAAAGTCTTCAACACATATTTAATCAGAAACAACTGAATATGAGGCAGCGTAGGTGGATTGAATTATTGAATGATTACGACTTTGAGATTCGTTACCACCCGGGGAAGGCAAATGTGGTAGCCGATGCCTTGAGCAGGAAGGACAGAGAACCCATTCGAGTAAAATCTATGAATATAATGATTCATAATAACATTACTACTCAAATAAAGGAGGCGCAACAAGGAGTTTTAAAAGAGGGAAATTTAAAGGATGAAATACCCAAAGGATCGGAGAAGCATCTTAATATTCGGGAAGACGGAACCCGGTATAGGGCTGAAAGGATTTGGGTACCAAAATTTGGAGATATGAGAGAAATGGTACTTAGAGAAGCTCATAAAACCAGATACTCAATACATCCTGGAACGGGGAAGATGTACAAGGATCTCAAGAAACATTTTTGGTGGCCGGGTATGAAAGCCGATGTTGCTAAATATGTAGGAGAATGTTTGACGTGTTCTAAGGTCAAAGCTGAGCATCAGAAACCATCAGGTCTACTTCAACAACCCGAAATCCCGGAATGGAAATGGGAAAACATTACCATGGATTTCATCACTAAATTGCCAAGGACTGCAAGTGGTTTTGATACTATTTGGGTAATAGTTGATCGTCTCACCAAATCAGCACACTTCCTACCAATAAGAGAAGATGTCAAGATGGAGAAGTTAGCACGACTGTATTTGAAGGAAGTCGTCTCCAGACATGGAATACCAATCTCTATTATCTCTGATAGGGATGGCAGATTTATTTCAAGATTCTGGCAGACATTACAGCAAGCATTAGGAACTCGTCTAGACATGAGTACTGCCTATCATCCACAAACTGATGGGCAGAGCGAAAGGACGATACAAACGCTTGAAGACATGCTACGAGCATGTGTTATTGATTTCGGAAACAGTTGGGATCGACATCTACCGTTAGCAGAATTTTCCTACAACAACAGCTACCATTCAAGCATTGAGATGGCGCCGTTTGAAGCACTTTATGGTAGAAAGTGCAGGTCTCCGATTTGTTGGAGTGAAGTGGGGGATAGACAGATTACGGGTTCGGAGATTATACAAGAAACTACCGAGAAGATCATCCAAATTCAACAACGGTTGAAAACCGCCCAAAGTCGACAAAAGAGCTACGCTGACATTAAAAGAAAAGATATAGAATTTGAAATTGGAGAGATGGTCATGCTTAAAGTTGCACCTTGGAAAGGCGTTGTTCGATTTGGTAAACGAGGGAAATTAAATCCAAGGTATATTGGACCATTCAAGATTATTGATCGTATCGGACCAGTAGCTTACCGACTAGAGTTACCTCAACAACTCGCGGCTGTACATAACACTTTCCACGTCTCGAATTTAAAGAAATGTTTTGCTAAAGAAGATCTCACTATTCCGTTAGATGAAATCCAAATCAACGAAAAACTTCAATTCATCGAAGAACCCGTCGAAATAATGGATCGTGAGGTTAAAAGACTTAAGCAAAACAAGATACCAATTGTTAAGGTTCGATGGAATGCTCGTAGAGGACCCGAGTTCACCTGGGAGCGTGAAGATCAGATGAAGAAGAAATACCCGCATCTATTTCCAGAAGATTCGTCAACACCTTCAACAGCTTAAAATTTCGGGACGAAATTTATTTAACGGGTAGGTACTGTAGTGACCCGAACTTTTCCATGTTTATATATATTAATTGAGTTTGATATTTACATGATTAAATGTTTCCAACATGTTAAGCAATCAAACTTGTTAAGACTTGATTAATTGAAATATGTTTCATATAGACAATTGACCACCCAAGTTGACCGGTGATTCACGAACGTTAAAACTTGTAAAAACTATACGATGACATATATATGGTTATATATATAGTTAACATGTTTTTATTATAAGTATGTGTCTCATTAGGTATTTTAACAATGAGTTATATACATAAAAATGAGACTATTAATTTAAGAAACTCGAAAACGATATATATAACGATTATCGTTATAACAACGTCTTACTAGGTACATATGAATCATATTAAGATATTGATACACTTGGTTAATTATGTTAAATGATAAGTAAATATATTATTAAGTGTATTAACAATGAAATACATATGTAAAAATAAGACTACTAACTTAATGATTTCGAAACGAGACATATATGTAACGATTATCGTTGTAACGACATTTAACTGTATATACATCATACTGAGATATATTATATATCATAATATCATGATAATATAACAATTTAATATCTCATTTGTTATAATAAACAATGGGTTAACAACATTCAACAAGATCGTTAACCTAAAGGTTTCAAAACAACATTTACATGTAACGACTAACGATGACTTAACGACTCAGTTAAAATGCATATACATGTAGTGTTTTAATATGTATTCATACACTTTTGAAAGACTTCAAGACACTTATCAAAATACTTCTACTTAACAAAAATGCTTACAATTACATCCTCGTTCAGTTTCATCAACAATTCTACTCGTATGCACCCGTATTCGTACTCGTACAATACACAGCTTTTAGATGTATGTACTATTGGTATATACACTCCAATGATCAGCTCTTAGCAGCCCATGTGAGTCACCTAACACATGTGGGAACCATCATTTGGCAACTAGCATGAAATATCTCATAAAATTACAAAAATATGAGTAATCATTCATGACTTATTTACATGAAAACAAAATTACATATCCTTTATATCTAATCCATACACCAACGACCAAAAACACCTACAAACACTTTCATTCTTCAATTTTATTCATCTAATTGATCTCTCTCAAGTTCTATCTTCAAGTTCTAAGTGTTCTTCATAAATTCCAAAAGTTCTAGTTTCATAAAATCAAGAATACTTTCAAGTTTGCTAGCTCACTTCCAATCTTGTAAGGTGATCATCCAACCTCAAGAAATCTTTGTTTCTTACAGTAGGTTATCATTCTAATACAAGGTAATAATCATATTCAAACTTTGGTTCAATTTCTATAACTATAACAATCTTATTTCAAGTGATGATCTTACTTGAACTTGTTTTCGTGTCATGATTCTGCTTCAAGAACTTCGAGCCATCCAAGGATCCATTGAAGCTAGATCCATTTTTCTCTTTTCCAGTAGGTTTATCCAAGGAAATTAAGGTAGTAATGATGTTCATAACATCATTCGATTCATACATATAAAGCTATCTTATTCGAAGGTTTAAACTTGTAATCACTAGAACATAGTTTAGTTAATTCTAAACTTGTTCGCAAACAAAAGTTAATCCTTCTAACTTGACTTTTAAAATCAAATAAACACATATTCTATATCTATATGATATGCTAACTTAATGATTTAAAACCTGGAAACACGAAAAACACCGTAAAACCGGATTTACGCCGTCGTAGTAACACCGCGGGCTGTTTTGGGTTAGTTAATTAAAAACTATGATAAACTTTGATTTAAAAGTTGTTATTCTGAGAAGATGATTTTTATTATGAACATGAAACTATATCCAAAAATTATGGTTAAACTCAAAGTGGAAGTATGTTTTCTAAAATGGTCATCTAGACGTCGTTCTTTCGACTGAAATGACTACCTTTACAAAAACGACTTGTAACTTATTTTTCCGACTATAAACCTATACTTTTCTGTTTAGATTCATAAAATAGAGTTCAATATGAAACCATAGCAATTTGATTCACTCAAAACGGATTTAAAATGAAGAAGTTATGGGTAAAACAAGATTGGATAATTTTTCTCATTTTAGCTACGTGAAAATTGGTAACAAATCTATTCCAACCATAACTTAATAAACTTGTATTGTATATTATGTAATCTTGAGATACCATAGACACGTATACAATGTTTCGACCTATCATGTCGACACATCTATATATATTTCGGAACAACCATAGACACTCTATATGTGAATGTTGGAGTTAGCTATACAGGGTTGAGGTTGATTCCAAAATATATATAGTTTGAGTTGTGATCAATACTGAGATACGTATACACTGGGTCGTGGATTGATTCAAGATAATATTTATCGATTTATTTCTGTACATCTAACTGTGGACAACTAGTTGTAGGTTACTAACGAGGACAGCTGACTTAATAAACTTAAAACATCAAAATATATTAAAAGTATTGTAAATATATTTTGAACATACTTTGATATATATGTATATATTGTTATAGGTTCGTAAATCAACCAGTGGCCAAGTCTTACTTCCCGACGAAGTAAAAATCTGTGAAAGTGAGTTATAGTCCCACTTTTAAAATCTAATATTTTTGGGATGAGAATACATGCAGGTTTTATAAATGATTTACAAAGTAGACACAAGTACGTGAAACTACATTCTATGGTTGAATTATCGAAATCGAATATGCCCCTTTTTATTAAGTCTGGTAATCTAAGAATTAGGGAACAGACACCCTAATTGACGCGAATCCTAAAGATAGATCTATTGGGCCTAACAAACCCCATCCAAAGTACCGGATGCTTTAGTACTTCGAAATTTATATCATATCCGAAGGGTGTCCCGGAATGATGGGGATATTCTTATATATGCATCTTGTTAATGTCGGTTACCAGGTGTTCACCATATGAATGATTTTTATCTCTATGTATGGGATGTGTATTGAAATATGAAATCTTGTGGTCTATTGTTACGATTTGATATATATAGGTTAAACCTATAACTCACCAACATTTTTGTTGACGTTTTAAGCATGTTTATTCTCAGGTGATTATTAAGAGCTTCCGCTGTCGCATACTTAAATAAGGACAAGATTTGGAGTCCATGCTTGTATGATATTGTGTAAAAACTGCATTCAAGAAACTTATTTTGTTGTAACATATTTGTATTGTAAACCATTATGTAATGGTCGTGTGTAAACAAGATATTTTAGATTATCATTATTTGATAATCTACGTAAAGCTTTTTAAACCTTTATTGATGAAATAAAGGTTATGGTTTGTTTAAAAATGAATGCAGTCTTTGAAAAACGTCTCATATAGAGGTCAAAACCTCGCAACGAAATCAATTAATATGGAACGTTTTTAATCAATAAGAACGGGACATTTCATTGGTAATCCTCCCAATATTTTGCTTCCTTGGCGGAAACACCATTGACCATAATTAACCTTGGTCGGTTGGTTGAGGATTCTCTTTTACTTAACCGTTTTATTATTTCCCCCACCGGTTCTATTTCTTATTCCGGTTCCGATTCTTCTTCCGGTTCCGATTCTTCTTCCGGTTCCGACTCTTCTTCCAGTTCCTCTTCGGGAACTTGTGAATCAGTCCACGAATCATTCCAATTTACATTTGACTCTTCATTATTATTAGGTGAGTCAATGGGACTTGTTCTAGAGGTAGACATCTATCACATAATATCAAACACGTTAAGAGATTAATATATCACATAATATTCATATGTTAAAAATATATAGTTTCCAACAAAAATGTTAAGCAATCATTTTTAAAGAAAACACGGTCGAAGTCCAGACTCACTAATGCATCCTAGCAAACTCGAAAAGACACACTAATGCAAATTTTCTGGTTCTCTAAGACCAACGCTCGGATACCAACTGAAATGTCCCGTTCTTATTGATTAAAAACGTTCCATATTAATTGATTTCGTTGCGAGGTTTTGACCTCTATATGAGACGTTTTTCAAAGACTGCATTCATTTTAAAACAAACCATAACCTTTATTTCATCAATAAAGGTTTAAAAAACTTTACGTAGATTATCAAATAATGATAATCTAAAATATCCTGTTTACACACGACCATTACATAATGGTTTATAATACAAATATGTTACAACAAAATAAGTTTCTTGAATGCAGTTTTTACACAATATCATACAAACATGGACTCCAAATCTCGTCCTTATTTAAGTATGCGACAGCGGAAGCTCTTAATAATCACCTGAGAATAAACATGCTTAAAACGTCAACAAAAATGTTGGTGAGTTATAGGTTTAACCTATATATATCAAATCATAATAATAGACCACAAGATTTCATATTTCAATACACATCCCATACATAGAGATAAAAGTCATTCATATGGTGAACACCTGGTAACCGACATTAACAAGATGCATATATAAGAATATCCCCATCATTCCGGGACACCCTTCGGATATGATATAAATTTCGAAGTACTAAAGCATCCGGTACTTTGGATGGGGCTTGTTGGGCCCGATAGATCTATCTTTAGGATTCGCGTCAATTAGGGTGTCTGTTCCCTAATTCTTAGATTACCAGACTTAATAAAAAGGGGCATATTCGATTTCGATAATTCAACCATAGAATGTAGTTTCACGTACTTGTGTCTATTTTGTAAATCATTTATAAAACCTGCATGTATTCTCATCCCAAAAATATTAGATTTTAAAGGTGGGACTATAACTCACTTTCACAGATTTTTACTTCGTCGGGAAGTAAGACTTGGCCACTGGTTGATTCACGAACCTATAACAATATATACATATATATCAAAGTATGTTCAAAATATATTTACAACACTTTTAATATATTTTGATGTTTTAAGTTTATTAAGTCAGCTGTCCTCGTTAGTAACCTACAACTAGTTGTCCACAATTAGATGTACAGAAATAAATCGATAAATATTATCTTGAATCAATCCACGACCCAGTGTATACGTATCTCAGTATTGATCACAACTCAAACTATATATATTTTGGAATCAACCTCAACCCTGTATAGCTAACTCCAACATTCACATATAGAGTGTCTATGGTTGTTCCGAAATATATATAGATGTGTCGACATGATAGGTCGAAACATTGTATACGTGTCTATGGTATCTCAAGATTACATAATATACAATACAAGTTGATTAAGTTATGGTTGGAATAGATTTGTTACCAATTTTCACGTAGCTAAAATGAGAAAAATTATCCAATCTTGTTTTACCCATAACTTCTTCATTTTAAATCCGTTTTGAGTGAATCAAATTGCTATGGTTTCATATTGAACTCTATTTTATGAATCTAAACAGAAAAAGTATAGGTTTATAGTCGGAAAAATAAGTTACAAGTCGTTTTTGTAAAGGTAGTCATTTCAGTCGAAAGAACGACGTCTAGATGACCATTTTAGAAAACATACTTCCACTTTGAGTTTAACCATAATTTTTGGATATAGTTTCATGTTCATAATAAAAATCATTTTCTCAGAATTACAACTTTTAAATCAAAGTTTATCATAGTTTTTAATTAACTAACCCAAAACAGCCCGCGGTGTTACTACGACGGTGTAAATCCGGTTTTACGGTGTTTTTCGTGTTTCCAGGTTTTAAATCATTAAGTTAGCATATCATATAGATATAGAACATGTGTTTAGTTGATTTTAAAAGTCAAGTTAGAAGGATTAACTTTTGTTTGCGAACAAGTTTAGAATTAACTAAACTATGTTCTAGTGATTACAAGTTTAAACCTTCGAATAAGATAGCTTTATATGTATGAATCGAATGATGTTATGAACATCATTACTACCTTAAGTTCCTTGGATAAACCTACTGGAAAATAGAAAAATGGATCTAGCTTCAACGGATCCTTGGATGGCTCGAAGTTCTTGAAGCAGAATCATGACACGAAAACAAGTTCAAGTAAGATCATCACTTGAAATAAGATTGTTATAGTTATAGAAATTGAACCAAAGTTTGAATATGATTATTACCTTGTATTAGAATGATAACCTACTGTAAGAAACAAAGATTTCTTGAGGTTGGATGATCACCTTACAAGATTGGAAGTGAGCTAGCAAACTTGAAAGTATTCTTGATTTTATGTAACTAGAACTTGTAAAATATATGAAGAATACTTAGAACTTGAAGATAGAACTTGAGAGAGATCAATTAGATGAAGAAAATTGAAGAATGAAAGTGTTTGTAGGTGTTTTTGGTCGTTGGTGTATGGATTAGATATAAAGGATATGTAATTTTGTTTTCATGTAAATAAGTCATGAATGATTACTCATATTTTTGTAATTTTATGAGATATTTCATGCTAGTTGCCAAATGATGGTTCCCATATGTGTTAGGTGACTCACATGGGCTGCTAAGAGCTGATCATTGGAGTGTATATACCAATAGTACATACATCTAAAAGCTGTGTATTGTACGAGTACGAATACGGGTGCATACGAGTAGAATTGTTGATGAAACTGAACGAGGATGTAATTGTAAGCATTTTTGTTAAGTAGAAGTATTTTGATAAGTGTCTTGAAGTCTTTCAAAAGTGTATGAATACATATTAAAACACTACATGTATATACATTTTAACTGAGTCGTTAAGTCATCGTTAGTCGTTACATGTAAATGTTGTTTTGAAACCTTTAGGTTAACGATCTTGTTGAATGTTGTTAACCCATTGTTTATTATAACAAATGAGATGTTAAATTATTATATTATCATGATATTATGATATATAATATATCTTAGTATGATGTATATACAGTTAAATGTCGTTACAACGATAATCGTTACATATATGTCTCGTTTCGAAATCATTAAGTTAGTAGTCTTATTTTTACATATGTATTTCATTGTTAATACACTTAATAATATATTTACTTATCATTTAACATAATTAACCAAGTGTATCAATATCTTAATATGATTCATATGTACCTAGTAAGACGTTGTTATAACGATAATCTTTATATATATCATTTTTGAGTTTCTTAAATTAATAGTCTCATTTTTATGTATATAACTCATTGTTAAAATACCTAATGAGATACATACTTATAATAAAAACATGTTAACTATATATATAACCATATATATGTCATCGTATAGTTTTTACAAGTTTTAACGTTCGTGAATCACCGGTCAACTTGGGTGGTCAATTGTCTATATGAAACATATTTCAATTAATCAAGTCTTAACAAGTTTGATTGCTTAACATGTTGGAAACATTTAATCATGAAAATATCAATCTCAATTAATATATATAAACATGGAAAAGTTCGGGTCACTACATGTTCCACAAGACCAAGGATGGGAAGTAATCCTAGTAAAACCAGAATGCATGACTTGTTTCTGGACGTATGAATTACGTGTCTTTATTGCCTTTGCTGAACGACTTGTGTACTAGCTAGAATTATCTTCACAACCATCTTGTATCAAATTTATTGTGTGCTATATTTCATGCTATATGTAAAATAAGCGGTATTGTAAGTTTGTAAAATATTGTGTAAAAGTTTGAACGCGAAATATTATTATAATCAGTTTTTCATATAGAATTGTAGTAGTTGAATTGTATATTATCTACTAAGTATGAACTTAACGGGTAGGTACTACCCGAATTTAAACTTATAAAACGCTAATATGAAGAAAAAGCTTTTATAAATGAGTTCATATTATGCTACGAAATACTATTAACTACTCTTAATATTCTGTATGATTAACTTGTTCCATTTGACTATTTTGAAGGAAATGGCACCGACTACTCGACACACCGTGAATATGAATGAAGAGGAATTCCGTACTTTTCTAGCTTCAAACATAGCCGCAGTACAGGCTGCGCTACATACCAACAATAACCTTGGATCTAGCAGTACAGGAAATCGTGTAGGATGCACCTACAAAGAATTCACTGCCTGCAAACCTTTGGAATTTGATGGAACCGAAGGACCGATCGGATTGAAACGGTGGACCGAGAAGGTCAAATCGGTGTTTGCCATAAGTAAGTGTACTGAAGAGGACAAAGTGAAGTACACTACGCATACCTTCACAGGTTCTGCGTTAACATGGTGGAATACCTATCTAGAGCAAGTGGGACAAGACGATGCGTACGCACTACCGTGATCAGCATTCAAGCACTTGATGAACGAGAAGTACCGTCCCAGAACCGAGGTCAATAAGCTCAAGACAGAACTTAGAGGGTTACGAACCCAAGGATTTGATATTACCACGTACGAAAGACGATTCACAGAATTGTGCCTATTGTGTCCAGGAGCATTCGAAGATGAGGAAGAGAAGATCGACGCGTTTGTGAAAGGATTACCGGAAAGAATCCAAGAAGATATAAGTTCACACGAGCCCGCCTCCATACAACAGGCATGTAGAATGGCTCACAAACTAGTGAACCAGATTGAAGAAAGAATTAAAGAACAGACTGCTGAAGAGGCCAATGTGAAGCAAATCAAAAGAAAGTGGGAGGAAAACGGTGATAAGAATCACCAATACAACAACAACAGCAATTACAACAATAATTGTAACAATTATCCCAACAATCGCAACATCAATCGCAACTACAACAAACGGCCCAACAACAACAACAACAACAACAACAACAGCAACTACAACAATCATCCCAACAACAATAATAACCGCAACAACAACAACAATCAGAAGCAGCTATGCCAAAGGTGTGAAAAGTATCACTCGGGGTTCTGCACCAAATTTTGCAACAAGTGTAAAAGAAATGGTCATAGCGCGGCGAAGTGTGAGGTCTACGGACCAGGGGTTAATAGAACGAAAGGAACAAATGGTGTCGGAACGAGTAATGGCGGAGCAAGTAGTGTCAGAGCAAGTTATGCCAATGTAGTTTGTTATAAATGTGGAAAACCGGGCCACATTATTAGAAATTGCCCGAACCAGGAGAACACGAATGGACAAGGCCGCGGAAGAGTTTTCAATATTAATGCGGCAGAGGCACAGGAAGACCCGGAGCTTGTTACGGGTACGTTTCTTATTGACGATAAATCTACTTACGTTTTATTTGATTCGGGTGCGGATAGAAGCTATATGAGTAGAGATTTTTGTGCTAAATTAAGTTGTCCATTGACGCCTTTGGATAGTAAATTTTTACTCGAATTAGCAAATGGTAAATTAATTTCAGCAGATAATATATGTCGGAATCGAGAAATTAAACTGGTTAGTGAAACATTTAAGATTGATTTGATACCAGTAGAGTTAGGGAGTTTTGATGTGATAATCGGTATGGACTGGTTGAAAGAAGTGAAAGCAGAGATCGTTTGTTACAAAAATGCAATTCGCATTATACGAGAAAAAGGAAAACCCTTAATGGTGTACGGAGAAAAGGGCAACACGAAGCTACATCTTATTAGTAATTTGAAGGCACAAAAACTAATAAGAAAAGGTTGCTATGCTGCTCTAGCACACGTCGAGAAAGTACAAACTGAAGAAAAGAGCATCAATGATGTTCCCATTGCAAAAGAATTTCCCGATGTATTTCCGAAAGAATTACCGGGATTACCCCCACAGCGATCCGTTGAATTTCAAATAGATCTTGTACCAGGAGCTGCACCAATAGCTCGTGCTCCTTACAGACTCGCACCCAGCGAGATGAAAGAACTGCAAAGCCAATTACAAGAACTTTTAGAGCGTGGTTTCATTCGACCAAGCACATCACCGTGGGGAGCTCCTGTTTTGTTTGTCAAGAAGAAAGATGGTACATTCAGGTTGTGTATCGACTACTGAGAGTTGAACAAACTTACCATGAAGAACCGCTACCCACTACCGAGAATCGACGACTTATTTGATCAACTTCAAGGCTCGTCTGTTTATTCAAAGATTGACTTACGTTCCGGGTATCATCAAATGCGGGTGAAAGAAGATGATATTCCAAAGACTGCTTTCAGAACATGTTACGGTCATTACGAGTTTATGGTCATGCCGTTTGGTTTAACTAATACACCAGCTGTGTTCATGGACCTTATGAACCGAGTGTGTGGACCATACCTTGACAAGTTTGTCATTGTTTTCATTGATGACATACTTATTTACTCAAAGAATGACCAAGAACACGGTGAACATTTGAGAAAGGTGTTAGAAGTATTGAGGAAGGAAGAATTGTACGCTAAGTTTTCAAAGTGTGCATTTTGGTTGGAAGAAGTTCAATTCCTCGATCACATAGTGAACAAAGAAGGTATTAAGGTGGATCCGACAAAGATAGAAACTGTTGAAAAGTGGGAAACCCCGAAAACTCCGAAACACATACGCCAGTTTTTAGGACTAGCTGGTTACTACAGAAGGTTCATCCAAGACTTTTCCAGAATAGCAAAACCCTTGACTGCATTAACGCATAAAGGGAAGAAATTTGAATGGAATGTTGTACAAGAGAAAGCGTTTCAGTTATTGAAGAAAAAGCTAACTACGGCACCTATATTGTCATTGCCTGAAGGGAATGATGATTTTGTGATTTATTGTGACGCATCAAAGCAAGGTCTCGGTTGTGTATTAATGCAATGAACGAAGGTGATTGCTTATGCGTCTAGACAATTGAAGATTCACGAGCAAAATTATACGACGCATGATTTGGAATTAGGCGCGGTTGTTTTTGCATTAAAGACTTGGAGGCACTACTTATATGGGGTCAAAAGTATTATATATACCGACCACAAAAGTCTTCAACAAATATTTAATCAGAAACAACTGAATATGAGGCAGCGTAGGTGGATTGAATTGTTGAATGATTACGACTTTGAGATTCGTTACCACCAGGGGAAGGCAAATGTGGTAGCCGACGCCTTGAGCAGAAAGGACAGAGAACCCATTCGAGTAAAATCTATGAATATAATGATTCACAATAACCTTACTATTCAAATAAAGGAGGCGCAACAAGGAGTTTTAAAAGAGGGAAATTTAAAGGATGAAATACCCAAAGGATCGGAGAAGCATCTTAATATTCGGGAAGACGGAACCCGGTATAGGGCTGAAAGGATTTGGGTACCAAAATTTGGAGATATGAGAGAAATGGTACTTAGAGAAGCTCATAAAACCAGATACTCAATACATCCTGGAACGGGGAAGATGTACAAGGATCTCAAGAAACATTTTTGGTGGCCGGGTATGAAAGCCGATGTTGCTAAATACGTAGGAGAATGTTTGACGTGTTCTAAGGTCAAAGCTGAGCATCAGAAACCATCAGGTCTACTTCAACAACCCGAAATCCCAGAATGGAAATGGGAAAACATTACCATGGATTTCATCACTAAATTGCCAAGGACTGCAAGTGGTTTTGATACTATTTGGGTAATAGTTGATCGTCTCACCAAATCAGCACACTTCCTGCCAATAAGAGAAGATGACAAGATGGAGAAGTTAGCACGACTGTATTTGAAGGAAGTCATCTCCAGACATGGAATACCAATCTCTATTATCTCTGATAGGGATGGCAGATTTATTTCAAGATTCTGGCAGACATTACAGCAAGCATTAGGAACTCGTCTAGACATGAGTACTGCCTATCATCCACAAACTGATGGGCAGAGCGAAAGGACGATACAAACGCTTGAAGACATGCTACGAGCATGTGTTATTGATTTCGGAAACAGTTGGGATCGACATCTACCGTTAGCAGAATTTTCCTACAACAACAGCTACCATTCAAGCATTGAGATGGCGCCGTTTGAAGCACTTTATGGTAGAAAGTGCAGGTCTCCGATTTGTTGGAGTGAAGTGGGGGATAGACAGATTACGGGTCCGGAGATTATACAAGAAACTACCGAGAAGATCATCCAAATTCAACAACGGTTGAAAACCGCCCAAAGTCGACAAAAGAGCTACGCTGACATTAAAAGAAAAGATATAGAATTTGAAATTGGAGAGATGGTCATGCTTAAAGTTGCACCTTGGAAAGGCGTTGTTCGATTTGGTAAACGAGGAAAATTAAATCCAAGGTATATTGGACCATTCAAGATTATTGATCGTGTCGGACCAGTAGCTTACCGACTTGAGTTACCTCAACAATTCGCGGCTGTACATAACACTTTCCACGTCTCGAATTTGAAGAATTGTTTTGCTAAAGAAGACCTCACTATTCCGTTAGATGAAATCCAAATCAACGAAAAACTTCAATTCATCGAAGAACCCGTCGAAATAATGGATCGTGAGGTTAAAAGACTTAAGCAAAACAAGATACTAATTGTTAAGGTTCGATGGAATGCTCGTAGAGGACCCGAGTTCACCTGGGAGCGTGAAGATCAGATGAAGAAGAAATACCCGCATCTATTTCCAGAAGATTCGTCAACACCTTCAACAGCTTAAAATTTCGGGACGAAATTTATTTAACGGGTAGGTACTGTAGTGACCCGAACTTTTCCATGTTTATATATATTAATTGAGATTGATATTTACATGATTAAATGTTTCCAACATGTTAAGCAATCAAACTTGTTAAGACTTGATTAATTGAAATATGTTTCATATAGACAATTGACCACCCAAGTTGACCGGTGATTCACGAACGTTAAAACTTGTAAAAACTATATGATGACATATATATGGATATATATATATAGTTAACATGATACTATGATAAGTAAACATATCATTAAGTATATTAACAATGAACTACATATGTAAAAACAAGACTACTAACTTAATGATTTTTAAACGAGACATATATGTAACGATTATCGTTGTAAAGACATTTAATGTATATATATCATATTAAGAGATATTCATACATGATAATATCATGATAATATAATAATTTAAAATCTCATTTGATATTATAAACATTTGGTTAACAACATTTGACAAGATCGTTAACCTAAAGGTTTCAAAACAACACTTACATGTAACGACTAACGATGACTTAACGACTCAGTTAAAATTTATATACATGTAGTGTTTTAATATGTATTTATACACTTTTGAAAGACTTCAATACACTTATCAAAATACTTCTACTTAACAAAAATGCTTACAATTACATCCTCGTTCAGTTTCATCAACAATTCTACTCGTATGCACCCGTATTCGTACTTGTACAATACACAGCTTTTAGATGTATGTGCTATTGGTATATATACTCCAATGATCGGCTCTTAGAAGCCCATGTGAGTCACCTAACACATGTGGGAACCATCATTTGGCAACTAGCATGAAATATCTCATAAAATTACAAAAATATGAGTAATCATTCATGACTTATTTACATGAAAACAAAATTACATATCCTTTATATCTAATCCATACACCAACGACCAAAAACACCTACAAACACTTTCATTCTTCAATTTTCTTCATCTAATTGATCTCTCTCAAGTTCTATCTTCAAGTTCTAAGTGTTCTTCATATATTCTACAAGTTCTAGTTACATAAAATCAAGAATACTTTCAAGTTTGCTAGCTCACTTCCAATCTTGTAAGGTGATCATCCAACCTCAAGAAATCTTTGTTTCTTATAGTAGGTTATCATTCTAATACAAGGTAATAATCATATTCAAACTTTTGTTCAATTTCTATAAATATAACAATCTTATTTCAAGTGATGATCTTACTTGAACTTGTTTTCATGTCATGATTCTGCTTCAAGAACTTCGAGCCATCCAAGGATCCGTTGAAGCTAGATCCATTTTTCTCTTTTCCAGTAGGTTTATCCAAGGAACTTAAGGTAGTAATGATGTTCATAACATCATTCGATTCATACATATAAAGCTATCTTATTCGAAGGTTTAAACTTGTAATCACTAGAACATAGTTTAGTTAATTCTAAACTTGTTCGCAAACAAAAGTTAATCCTTCTAACTTGACTTTTAAAATCAACTAAACACATGTTCTATATCTATATGATATGCTAACTTAATGATTTAAAACCTGGAAACACGAAAAACACCGTAAAACCGGATTTACGCCGTCGTAGTAACACCGCGGGCTGTTTTGGGTTAGTTAATTAAAAACTATGATAAACTTTGATTTAAAAGTTGTTATTCTGAGAAAATGATTTTTATTATGAACATGAAACTATATCCAAAAATTATGGTTAAACTCAAAGTGGAAGTATGTTTTCTAAAATGGTCATCTAGACGTCGTTCTTTCGACTGAAATGACTACCTTTACAAAAACGACTTGTAACTTATTTTTCCGACTATAAACCTATACTTTCTCTGTTTAGATTCATAAAATAGAGTTCAATATGAAACCAAAGCAATTTGATTCACTCAAAACGGATTTAAAATGAAGAAGTTATGGGTAAAACAAGATTGGATAATTTTTCTCATTTTAGCTACGTGAAAATTGGTAACAAATCTATTCCAACCATAACTTAATCAACTTGTATTGTATATTATGTAATCTTGAGATACCATAGACACGTATACAATGTTTCGACCTATCATGTCGACACATCTATATATATATCGGAACAACCATAGACACTCTATATGTGAATGTTGGAGTTAGCTATACAGGGTTGAGGTTGATTCCAAAATATATATAGTTTGAGTTGTGATCAATACTGAGATACGTATACACTGGGTCGTGGATTGATTCAAGATAATATTTATCGATTTATTTCTGTACATCTAACTGTGGACAACTAGTTGTAGGTTACTAACGAGGACAGCTGACTTAATAAACTTAAAACATCAAAATATATTAAAAGTGTTGTAAATATATTTTGAACATACTTTGATATATACATATATTGTTATAGGTTCGTGAATCAACCAGTGGCCAAGTCTTACTTCCCGACGAAGTAAAAATCTGTGAAAGTGAGTTATAGTCCCACTTTTAAAATCTAATATTTTTGGGATGAGAATACATGCAGGTTTTATAAATGATTTACAAAATAGACACAAGTACGTGAAACTACATTCTATGGTTGAATTATCGAAATCGAATATGAAATGTCCCGTTCTTATTGATTAAAAACGTTCCATATTAATTGATTTCGTTGCGAGGTTTTGACCTCTATATGAGACGTTTTTCAAAGACTGCATTCATTTTTAAAACAAACCATAACCTTTATTTCATAAATAAAGGTTTAAAAAGCTTTACGTAGATTATCAAATAATGATAATCTAAAATATCCTGTTTACACACGACCATTACATAATGGTTTACAATACAAATATGTTACATCGAAATCAGTTTCTTGAATGCAGTTTTTACACAATATCATACAAACATGGACTCCAAATCTTGTCCTTATTTTAGTATGCAACAGCGGAAGCTCTTAATATTCACCTGAGAATAAACATGCTTTAAACGTCAACAAAAATGTTGGTGAGTTATAGGTTTAACCTATATATATCAAATCGTAACAATAGACCACAAGATTTCATATTTCAATACACATCCCATACATAGAGATAAAAATCATTCATATGGTGAACACCTGGTAACCGACAATAACAAGATGCATATATAAGAATATCCCCATCATTCCGGGACACCCTTCGGATATGATATAAATTTCGAAGTACTAAAGCATCCGGTACTTTGGATGGGGTTTGTTAGGCCCAATAGATCTATCTTTAGGATTCGCGTCAATTAGGGTGTCTGTTCCCTAATTCTTAGATTACCAGACTTAATAAAAAGGGGCATATTCGATTTCGATAATTCAACCATAGAATGTAGTTTCACGTACTTGTGTCTATTTTGTAAATCATTTATAAAACCTGCATGTATTCTCATCCCAAAAATATTAGATTTTAAAAGTGGGACTATAACTCACTTTCACAGATTTTTACTTTGTCGGGAAGTAAGACTTGGCCACTGGTTGATTCACGAACCTATAACAATATATACATATATATCAAAGTATGTTCAAAATATATTTACAACACTTTTAATATATTTTGATGTTTTAAGTTTATTAAGTCAGCTGTCCTCGTTAGTAACCTACAACTAGTTGTCCACAGTTAGATGTACAGAAATAAATCGATAAATATTATCTTGAATCAATCCACGACCCAGTGTATACGTATCTCAGTATTGATCACAACTCAAACTATATATATTTTGGAATCAACCTCAACCCTGTATAGCTAACTCCAACATTCACATATAGAGTGTCTATGGTTGTTCCGAAATATATATAGATGTGTCGACATGATAGGTCGAAACATTGTATACGTGTCTATGGTATCTCAAGATTACATAATATATAATACAAGTTGATTAATTTATGGTTGGAATAGATTTGTTACCAATTTTCACGTAGCTAAAATGAGAAAAATTATCCAATCTTGTTTTACCCATAACTTCTTCATTTTAAATCCGTTTTGAGTGAATCAAATTGCTATGGTTTCATATTGAACTCTATTTTATGAATCTAAACAGAAAAAGTATAGGTTTCTAGTCGGAAAAACAAGTTACAAGTCGTTTTTGTAAAGGTAGTCATTTCAGTCGAAAGAACGACGTCTAGATGACCATTTTAGAAAATATACTTCCACTTTGAGTTTAACCATAATTTTTGGATATAGTTTCATGTTCATAATAAAAATCATTTTCTCAGAATAACAACTTTTAAATCAAAGTTTATCATAGTTTTTAATTAACTAACCCAAAACAGCCCGCGGTGTTACTACGACGGCGTAAATCCGGTTTTACGGTGTTTTTCGTGTTTCCAGGTTTTAAATCATTAAGTTAGCATATCATATAGATATAGAACATGTGTTTAGTTGATTTTAAAAGTCAAGTTAGAAGGATTAACTTTTGTTTGCGAACAAGTTTAGAATTAACTAAACTATGTTCTAGTGATTACAAGTTTAAACCTTCGAATAAGATAGCTTTATATGTATGAATCGAATGATGTTATGAACATCATTACTACCTTAAGTTCCTTGGATGAACCTACTGGAAAAGAGAAAAAATGGATCTAGCTTCAATGGATCCTTGGATGGCTCAAAGTTCTTGAAGCAAAATCATGACACGAAAACAAGTTCAAGTAAGATCATCATTTGAAATAAGATTGTTATAGTTATAGAAATTGAACCAAAGTTTGAATATGATTATTACCTGGTATTAGAATGATAACCTACTGTAAGAAACAAAGATTTCTTGAGGTTGGATGATCACCTTACAAGATTGGAAGTGAGCTAGCAAACTTGAAAGTATTCTTGATTTTATGAAACTAGAACTTTTGGAATTTATGAAGAACACTTAGAACTTGAAGATAGAACTTGAGAGAGTTCAATTAGATGAAGAAAATTGAAGAATGAAAGTGTTTGTAGGTGTTTTTGGTCGTTGGTGTATGGATTAGATATAAAGGATATGTAATTTTGTTTTCATGTAAATAAGTCATGAATGATTACTCATATTTTTGTAATCTTATGAGATATTTCATGCTAGTTGCCAAATGATGGTTCCCACATGTGTTAGGTGACTCACATGGGCTGCTAAGAGATGATCATTGGAGTGTATATACCAATAGTACATACATCTAAAAGCTGTGTATTGTACGAGTACGAATACGGGTGCATACGAGTAGAATTGTTGATGAAACTGAACGAGAATGTAATTGTAAGCATTTTTGTTAAGTAGAAGTATTTTGATAAGTGTATTGAAGTCTTTCAAAAGTGTATAAATACATATTAAAACACTACATGTATATACATTTTAACTGAGTCGTTAAGTCATCGTTAGTCGTTACATGTAAGTGTTGTTTTGAAACCTTTAGGTTAACGATCTTGTTAAATGTTGTTAACCCAATGTTTATAATATCAAAATAGATTTTAAATTATTATATTATCATGATATTATGATGTACGAATATCTCTTAATATGATATATATACATTAAATGTCGTTACAACGATAAACGTTACATATATGTCTCGTTTCAAAATCATTAAGTTAGTAGTCTTGTTTTTACATATGTAGTTCATTGTTAATATAATTAATGATATGTTTACTTATCATAATATCATGTTAACTATATATATAACCATATATATGTCATCATATAGTTTTTTTACAAGTTTTAACGTTCGTGAATCACCGGTCAACTTGGGTGGTCAATTGTCTATATGAAACCTATTTCAATTAATCAAGTCTTAACAAGTTTGATTGCTTAACATGTTGGAAACATTTAATCATGTAAATATCAATCTCAATTAATATATATAAACATGGAAAAGTTCGGGTCACTACAGTACCTACCCGTTAAATAAATTTCGTCCCGAAATTTTAAGCTGTTGAAGGTGTTGACGAATCTTCTGGAAATAGATGCGGGTATTTCTTCTTCATCTGATCTTCACGCTCCCAGGTGAACTCGGGTCCTCTATGAGCATTCCATCGAACCTTAACAATTGGTATCTTGTTTTGCTTAAGTCTTTTAACCTCACGATCCATTATTTCGACGGGTTCTTCGATGAATTGAAGTTTTTCGTTGATTTGGATTTCATCTAACGGAATAGTGAGATCTTCTTTAGCAAAACATTTCTTCAAATTCGAGACGTGGAAAGTGTTATGTACAGCCGCGAGTTGTTGAGGTAACTCAAGTCGGTAAGCTACTGGTCCGACACGATCAATAATCTTGAATGGTCCAATATACCTTGGATTTAATTTCCCTCGTTTACCAAATCGAACAACGCCTTTCCAAGGTGAAACTTTAAGCATGACCACCTCTCCAATTTCAAATTCTATATCTTTTCTTTTAATGTCAGCGTAGCTCTTTTGTCGACTTTGGGCGGTTTTCAACCGTTGTTGAATTTGGATGATCTTCTCGGTAGTTTCTTGTATAATCTCCGGACCCGTAATCTGTCTATCCCCCACCTCACTCCAACAAATCGGAGACCTGCACTTTCTACCATAAAGTGCTTCAAACGGCGCCATCTCAATGCTTGAATGGTAGCTGTTGTTGTAGGAAAATTCTGCTAACGGTAGATGTCGATCCCAACTGTTTCCGAAATCAATAACACATGCTCGTAGCATGTCTTCAAGCGTTTGTATCGTCCTTTCGCTCTGCCCATCAGTTTGTGGATGATAGGCAGTACTCATGTCTAGACGAGTTCCTAATGCTTGCTGTAATGTCTGCCAGAATCTTGAAATAAATCTGCCATCCCTATCAGAGATAATAGAGATTGGTATTCCATGTCTGGAGACGACTTCCTTCAAATACGGTCGTGCTAACTTCTCCATCTTGTCATCTTCTCTTATTGGTAGGAAGTGTGCTGATTTGGTGAGACGATCAACTATTACCCAAATAGTATCAAAACCACTTGCAGTCCTTGGCAATTTAGTGATGAAATCCATGGTAATGTTTTCCCATTTCCATTCCGGGATTTCGGGTTGTTGAAGTAGACCTGATGGTTTCTGATGCTCAGCTTTGACCTTAGAACACGTCAAACATTCTCCTACGTATTTAGCAACATCGGCTTTCATACCCGGCCACCAAAAATGTTTCTTGAGATCCTTGTACATCTTCCCCGTTCCAGGATGTATTGAGTATCTGGTTTTATGAGCTTCTCTAAGTACCATTTCTCTCATATCTCCAAATTTTGGTACCCAAATCCTTTCAGCCCTATACCGGGTTCCGTCTTCCCGAATATTAAGATGCTTCTCCGATCCTTTGGGTATTTCATCCTTTAAATTTCCCTCTTTTAAAACTCCTTGTTGCGCCTCCTTTATTTGAGTAGTAATGTTATTATGAATCATTATATTCATAGATTTTACTCGAATGGGTTCTCTATCCTTCCTGCTCAAGGCATCGGCTACCACATTTGCCTTCCCCGGGTGGTAACGAATCTCAAAATCGTAATCATTCAATAATTCAATCCACCTACGCTGCCTCATATTCAGTTGTTTCTGATTAAATATGTGTTGAAGACTTTTGTGGTCGGTATATATAATACTTTTGATCCCATATAAGTAGTGCCTCCAAGTCTTTAATGCAAAAACAACCGCGCCTAATTCCAAATCATGCGTCGTATAATTTTGTTCGTGAATCTTCAATTGTCTAGACGCATAAGCAATCACCTTCGTTCGTTGCATTAATACACAACCGAGACCTTGCTTTGATGCGTCACAATAAATCACAAAATCATCATTCCCTTCAGGCAATGACAATATAGGTGCCGTAGTTAGCTTTTTCTTCAATAACTGAAACGCTTTCTCTTGTTCATCATTCCATTCAAATTTCTTCCCTTTATGCGTTAATGCAGTTAAGGGTTTTGCTATTCTGGAAAAGTCTTGGATGAACCTTCTGTAGTAACCAGCTAGTCCTAAAAACTGGCGTATGTGTTTCGGAGTTTTCGGGGTTTCCCACTTTTCAACAGTTTCTATCTTTGCCGGATCCACCTTAATACCTTCTTTGTTCACTATGTGACCGAGGAATTGAACTTCTTCCAACCAAAATGCACACTTTGAAAACTTAGCGTACAATTCTTCCTTCCTCAATACTTCTAACACCTTTCTCAAATGTTCACCGTGTTCTTGGTCATTCTTTGAGTAAATAAGTATGTCATCAATGAAAACAATGACAAACTTGTCAAGGTATGGTCCACACACTCGGTTCATAAGGTCCATGAACACAGCTGGTGCATTAGTTAAACCAAACGGCATGACCATAAACTCGTAATGACCGTAACGTGTTCTGAAAGCAGTCTTTGGAATATCATCTTCTTTCACCCGCATTTGATGATACCCGGAACGTAAGTCAATCTTTGAATAAACAGACGAGCCTTGTAGTTGATCAAATAAGTCGTCGATTCTCGGTAGTGGGTAGCGGTTCTTGATGGTAAGTTTGTTCAACTCTCGGTAGTCGATACACAACCTGAATGTACCATCTTTCTTCTTGACAAACAAAACAGGAGCTCCCCACGGTGATGTGCTTGGTCGAATGAAACCACGCTCTAAAAGTTCTTGTAATTGGCTTTGCAGTTCTTTCATCTCGCTGGGTGCGAGTCTGTAAGGAGCACGAGCTATTGGTGCAGCTCCTGGTACAAGATCTATTTGAAATTCAACGGATCGATGTGGGGGTAATCCCGGTAATTCTTTCGGAAATACATCGGGAAATTCTTTTGCAATGGGAACATCATTGATGCTCTTTTCTTCAGTTTGTACTTTCTCGACGTGTGCTAGAACAGCATAGCAACCTTTTCTTATTAGTTTTTGTGCCTTCAAATTACTAATAAGATGTAGCTTCGTGTTGCCCTTTTCTCCGTACACCATTAAGGGTTTTCCTTTTTCTCGTATAATGCGAATTGCATTTTTGTAACAAACGATCTCCGCTTTCACTTCTTTCAACCAGTCCATACCGATTATCACATCAAAACTCCCTAACTCTACTGGTATCAAATCAATCTTAAATGTTTCGCTAACCAGTTTAATTTCTCGATTCCGACATATATTATCTGCTGAAATTAATTTACCATTTGCTAATTCGAGTAAAAATTTACTATCCAAAGGCGTCAATGGACAACTTAATTTAGCACAAAAATCTCTACTCATATAGCTTCTATCCGCACCCGAATCAAATAAAACGTAAGCAGATTTATTGTCAATAAGAAACGTACCCGTAACAAGCTCCGGGTCTTCCTGTGCCTCTACCGCATTAATATTGAAAACTCTTCCACGGCCTTGTCCATTCGTGTTCTCCTGGTTCGGGCAATTTCTAATAATGTGGCCTGGTTTTCCACATTTATAACAAACTACATTGGCATAACTTGCTCCGACACTACTTGCTCCGCCATTACTCGTTCCGACACCATTTGTTCCTTTCGTTCTATTAACCCCTGGTCCGTAGACCTCACACTTCGCCGCGCTATGACCATTTCTTTTACACTTGTTGCAAAATTTGGTGCAGAACCCCGAGTGATTCTTTTCACACCTTTGGCATAGCTGCTTCTGATTGTTGTTGTTGTTGCGGTTATTATTGTTGTTGGGATGATTGTTGTAGTTGCTGTTGTTGTTGTTGTTGGGCCGTTTGTTGTAGTTGCGATTGATGTTGCGATTGTTGGGATAATTGTTGCGATTATTGTTGTAATTGCTGTTGTAGTTGTATTGGTGATTCTTATCACCGTTTTCCTCCCACTTTCTTTTGACTTGCTTCACATTGGCCTCTTCAGCAGTCTGTTCTTTAATTCTTTCTTCAATCTGGTTCACTAGTTTGTGAGCCATTCTACATGCCTGTTGTATGGAGGCGGGCTCGTGTGAACTTATATCTTCTTGGATTCTTTCCGGTAATCCTTTCACAAACGCGTCGATCTTCTCTTCCTCATCTTCGAATGCTCCCGGACACAATAGGCACAATTCTGTGAATCGTCTTTCGTACGTGGTAATATCAAATCCTTGGGTTCGTAACCCTCTAAGTTCTATCTTGAGCTTATTGACCTCGGTTCTGGGACGGTACTTCTCGTTCATCAAGTGCTTGAATGCTGACCACGGTAGTGCGTACGCATCATCTTGTCCCACTTGCTCTAGATAGGTATTCCACCATGTTAACGCAGAACCTGTGAAGGTATGCGTAGCGTACTTCACTTTGTCCTCTTCAGTACACTTACTTATGGCAAACACCGATTCAACCTTCTCGGTCCACCGTTTCAATCCGATCGGTCCTTCGGTTCCATCAAATTCCAAAGGTTTGCAGGCAGTGAATTCTTTGTAGGTGCATCCTACACGATTTCCTGTACTGCTAGATCCAAGGTTATTGTTGGTATGTAGCGCAGCCTGTACTGCGGCTATGTTTGAAGCTAGAAAAGTACGGAATTCCTCTTCATTCATATTCACGGTGTGTCGAGTAGTCGGTGCCATTTCCTTCAAAATAGTTAAATGGAACAAGTTAATCATACAGAATATTAAGAGTAGTTAATAGTATTTCGTAGCATAATATGAACTCATTTATAAAAGCTTTTTCTTCATATTAGCGTTTTATAAGTTTAAATTCGGGTAGTACCTACCCGTTAAGTTCATACTTAGTAGCTAATATACAATTCAACTACTACAATTCTATATGAAAAACTGATTATAATAATATTTCGAGTTCAAACTTTTATACAATATTTTACAAACTTACAATACCGCTTATTTTACATAAAGCATGAAATATAGCACACAATAACTTTGATACAAGATAGTTGTGAAGACAATTCTAGCTAGTACACAAGTCGTTCAGCAAAGGCAATAAAGACACGTAATTCATACGTCCAGAAACAAGTCATGCATTCTGGTTTTACTAGGACTACTTCCCATCCTTGGTCTTGTGCAACATAACCGTTATGGCCGTTGATAAGACAGCGTGTTGTAATATTCGGATATTTTGAGTCAAAATAATTTCTTAACCCATTGCGTAAAATAGCATTTGGGTTCCCCGCAATATATGCGTCAAAGTAAACACATCGTAACTTATGGATTTCCCAATGTGATATCCCCCATCTTTCGAACGAAAGCCTTTTATAAACCAAGGCATTCTTGGAACGTTCTTCGAATGTTTTACAAACTGATCTCGCCTTAAATAGTTGTGCCGAAGAATTCTGACCGACTCTAGACAAGATTTCATCAATCATGTCTCCGGGTAGGTCTCTTAAAATATTGGGTTGTCTATCCATTTTGTGTTTTTATACTGTAAAATAGACAAGAGTTAGATTTATAAAAAAAAAAATACTTATTAATACAAGCAATTTTTACATATATCATAAAGCATAAGCACACTATATTACATATATTACACCACACGAATACAGCTATCTTATTCCGACTCGCTTGTTTCTTCTTCTTCGGTTTTGGTTTGTTTTGCCAAGTTTCTAGGGGTATATGATGTTCCCCTAATACGAGCCGTCGTTATCCACATTGGTTTAGAAAAACCTGGTGGTTTAGAGGTTCCCGGGTCATTGTTACAACTTAAGGACTTCGGGGGTTGACGATACATATAAAGTTCATCGGGGTTGGAATTAGATTTCTCTATTTTTATGCCCTTTCCCTTATTATTTTCTTTTGCCTTTTTAAATTCAGTTGGGGTAATTTCTATAACATCATCGGAATTCTCGTCGGAATCTGATTCATCGGAGAATTGGTAATCCTCCCAATATTTTGCTTCCTTGGCGGAAACACCATTGACCATAATTAACCTTGGTCGGTTGGTTGAGAATTTTCTTTTACTTAACCGTTTTATTATTTCCCCCACCGGTTCTATTTCTTCATCCGGTTCCGATTCTTCTTCCGGTTCCGATTCTTCTTCTGGTTCCGACTCTTCTTCCGGTTCCTCTTCGGGAACTTGTGAATCAGTCCACGAATCATTCCAATTTACATTTGACTCTTCATTATTATTAGGTGAGTCAACGGGACTTGTTCTAGAGGTAGACATCTATCACATAATATCAAACGCGTTAAGAGATTAATATATCACATAATATTCACATGTTAAAAATACATAGTTTCCAACAAAATTTGTTAAGCAATCATTTTTCAAGTAAACACGGTCGAAGTCCAGACTCACTAATGCATCCTAACAAACTCGATAAGACACACTAATGCAAAATTCTGGTTCTCTAAGACCAACGCTCGGATACCAACTGAAATGTCCCGTTCTTATTGATTAAAAACGTTCCATATTAATTGATTTCGTTGCGAGGTTTTGACCTCTATATGAGACGTTTTTCAAAGACTGCATTCATTTTTAAAACAAACCATAACCTTTATTTCATAAATAAAGGTTTAAAAAGCTTTACGTAGATTATCAAATAATGATAATCTAAAATATCCTGTTTACACACGACCATTACATAATGGTTTACAATACAAATATGTTACATCGAAATCAGTTTCTTGAATGCAGTTTTTACACAATATCATACAAACATGGACTCCAAATCTTGTCCTTATTTTAGTATGCAACAGCGGAAGCTCTTAATATTCACCTGAGAATAAACATGCTTTAAACGTCAACAAAAATGTTGGTGAGTTATAGGTTTAACCTATATATATCAAATCGTAACAATAGACCACAAGATTTCATATTTCAATACACATCCCATACATAGAGATAAAAATCATTCATATGGTGAACACCTGGTAACCGACAATAACAAGATGCATATATAAGAATATCCCCATCATTCCGGGACACCCTTCGGATATGATATAAATTTCGAAGTACTAAAGCATCCGGTACTTTGGATGGGGTTTGTTAGGCCCAATAGATCTATCTTTAGGATTCGCGTCAATTAGGGTGTCTGTTCCCTAATTCTTAGATTACCAGACTTAATAAAAAGGGGCATATTCGATTTCGATAATTCAACCATAGAATGTAGTTTCACGTACTTGTGTCTATTTTGTAAATCATTTATAAAACCTGCATGTATTCTCATCCCAAAAATATTAGATTTTAAAAGTGGGACTATAACTCACTTTCACAGATTTTTACTTTGTCGGGAAGTAAGACTTGGCCACTGGTTGATTCACGAACCTATAACAATATATACATATATATCAAAGTATGTTCAAAATATATTTACAACACTTTTAATATATTTTGATGTTTTAAGTTTATTAAGTCAGCTGTCCTCGTTAGTAACCTACAACTAGTTGTCCACAGTTAGATGTACAGAAATAAATCGATAAATATTATCTTGAATCAATCCACGACCCAGTGTATACGTATCTCAGTATTGATCACAACTCAAACTATATATATTTTGGAATCAACCTCAACCCTGTATAGCTAACTCCAACATTCACATATAGAGTGTCTATGGTTGTTCCGAAATATATATAGATGTGTCGACATGATAGGTCGAAACATTGTATACGTGTCTATGGTATCTCAAGATTACATAATATATAATACAAGTTGATTAAGTTATGGTTGGAATAGATTTGTTACCAATTTTCACGTAGCTAAAATGAGAAAAATTATCCAATCTTGTTTTACCCATAACTTCTTCATTTTAAATCCGTTTTGAGTGAATCAAATTGCTATGGTTTCATATTGAACTCTATTTTATGAATCTAAACAGAAAAAGTATAGGTTTCTAGTCGGAAAAACAAGTTACAAGTCGTTTTTGTAAAGGTAGTCATTTCAGTCGAAAGAACGACGTCTAGATGACCATTTTAGAAAATATACTTCCACTTTGAGTTTAACCATAATTTTTGGATATAGTTTCATGTTCATAATAAAAATCATTTTCTCAGAATAACAACTTTTAAATCAAAGTTTATCATAGTTTTTAATTAACTAACCCAAAACAGCCCGCGGTGTTACTACGACGGCGTAAATCCGGTTTTACGGTGTTTTTCGTGTTTCCAGGTTTTAAATCATTAAGTTAGCATATCATATAGATATAGAACATGTGTTTAGTTGATTTTAAAAGTCAAGTTAGAAGGATTAACTTTTGTTTGCGAACAAGTTTAGAATTAACTAAACTATGTTCTAGTGATTACAAGTTTAAACCTTCGAATAAGATAGCTTTATATGTATGAATCGAATGATGTTATGAACATCATTACTACCTTAAGTTCCTTGGATGAACCTACTGGAAAAGAGAAAAAATGGATCTAGCTTCAATGGATCCTTGGATGGCTCAAAGTTCTTGAAGCAAAATCATGACACGAAAACAAGTTCAAGTAAGATCATCATTTGAAATAAGATTGTTATAGTTATAGAAATTGAACCAAAGTTTGAATATGATTATTACCTGGTATTAGAATGATAACCTACTGTAAGAAACAAAGATTTCTTGAGGTTGGATGATCACCTTACAAGATTGGAAGTGAGCTAGCAAACTTGAAAGTATTCTTGATTTTATGAAACTAGAACTTTTGGAATTTATGAAGAACACTTAGAACTTGAAGATAGAACTTGAGAGAGTTCAATTAGATGAAGAAAATTGAAGAATGAAAGTGTTTGTAGGTGTTTTTGGTCGTTGGTGTATGGATTAGATATAAAGGATATGTAATTTTGTTTTCATGTAAATAAGTCATGAATGATTACTCATATTTTTGTAATCTTATGAGATATTTCATGCTAGTTGCCAAATGATGGTTCCCACATGTGTTAGGTGACTCACATGGGCTGCTAAGAGATGATCATTGGAGTGTATATACCAATAGTACATACATCTAAAAGCTGTGTATTGTACGAGTACGAATACGGGTGCATACGAGTAGAATTGTTGATGAAACTGAACGAGAATGTAATTGTAAGCATTTTTGTTAAGTAGAAGTATTTTGATAAGTGTATTGAAGTCTTTCAAAAGTGTATAAATACATATTAAAACACTACATGTATATACATTTTAACTGAGTCGTTAAGTCATCGTTAGTCGTTACATGTAAGTGTTGTTTTGAAACCTTTAGGTTAACGATCTTGTTAAATGTTGTTAACCCAATGTTTATAATATCAAAATAGATTTTAAATTATTATATTATCATGATATTATGATGTACGAATATCTCTTAATATGATATATATACATTAAATGTCGTTACAACGATAAACGTTACATATATGTCTCGTTTCAAAATCATTAAGTTAGTAGTCTTGTTTTTACATATGTAGTTCATTGTTAATATAATTAATGATATGTTTACTTATCATAATATCATGTTAACTATATATATAACCATATATATGTCATCATATAGTTTTTTTACAAGTTTTAACGTTCGTGAATCACCGGTCAACTTGGGTGGTCAATTGTCTATATGAAACCTATTTCAATTAATCAAGTCTTAACAAGTTTGATTGCTTAACATGTTGGAAACATTTAATCATGTAAATATCAATCTCAATTAATATATATAAACATGGAAAAGTTCGGGTCACTACAGAATATGCCCCTTTTTATTAAGTCTGGTAATCTAAGAATTAGGGAACAGACACCCTAATTGACGCGAATCCTAAAGATAGATCTATTGGGCCTAACAAACCCCATCCAAAGTACTTGATGCTTTAGTACTTCGAAATTTATATCATATCCGAAGGGTGTCCCGGAATGATGGGGATATTCTTATATATGCATCTTGTTAATGTCGGTTACCAGGTGTTCACCATATGAATGATTTTTATCTCTATGTATGGGATGTGTATTGAAATATGAAATCTTGTGGTCTATTGTTACGATTTGATATATATAGGTTAAACCTATAACTCACCAACATTTTTGTTGACGTTTAAAGCATGTTTATTCTCAGGTGAATACTAAGAGCTTCCGCTGTCGCATACTTAAATAAGGACGAGATTTGGAGTCCATGCTTGTATGATATTGTGTAAAAACTGCATTCAAGAAACTTATTTTGTTGTAACATATTTGTATTGTAAACCATTATGTAATGGTCGTGTGTAAACAGGATATTTTAGATTATCATTATTTGATAATCTACGTAAAGCTTTTTAAACCTTTATTGATGAAATAAAGGTTATGGTTTGTTTTAAAATGAATGCAGTCTTTGAAAAACGTCTCATATAGAGGTCAAAACCTCGCAACGAAATCAATTAATATGGAACGTTTTTAATCAATAAGAACGGGACATTTCAGTTGGTATCCGAGCGTTGGTCTTAGAGAACCAGAATTTTGCATTAGTGTGTCTTATCGAGTTTGTTAGGATGCATTAGTGAGTCTAGACTTCGACCGTGTTTACTTGAAAAATGATTGCTTAACAAATTTTGTTGGAAACTATATATTTTTAACATGTGAATATTATGTGATATATTAATCTCTTAACGCGTTTGATATTATGTGATAGATGTCTACCTCTAGAACAAGTCCCATTGACTCACCTAATAATAATGAAGAGTTAAATGTAAATTGGAATGATTCGTGGATTGATTCACAAGTTCTCGAAGAGGAACTGGAAGAAGAGTCGGAACCGGAAGAAGAATCGGAACCGGAAGAAGAATCGGAACCGGATGAAGAGATAGAACCGGTGGGGGAAATAATAAAACGGTTAAGTAAAAGAAAATTCTCAACCAACCGACCAAGGTTAATTATGGTCAATGGTGTTTCCGCCAAGGAAGCAAAATATTGGGAGGATTACCAATTCTCCGATGAATCAGATTCCGACGAGAATTCCGATGATGTTATAGAAATTACCCCAAATGAATTTAAAAAGGCAAAAGAAAATAATAAGGGAAAGGGCATAAAAATAGAGAAATCTAATTCCAACCCCGATGAACTTTATATGTATCGTCAACCCCCGAAGTCCTTAAGTTGTAACAATGACCCGGGAACCTCTAAACCACCAGGTTTTTCTAAACCAATGTGGAAAACGATGGCTCGTATTAGGGGAACATCATATATCCCTAGAAACTTGGCAAAACGAACCAAAACCGAAGAAGAAGAAACAAGCGAGTCGGAATAAGATAGTTGTATTCGTGTGGTGTAATATATGTAATATAGTGTGCTTATGCTTTATGATATATGTAAAAATTGCTTGTATTAATAAGTATATTTTTTTTTATGAGTCTAACACTTGTCTATTTTACAGTATAAAAACACAAAATGGATAGACAACCCAATATTTTAAGAGACCTACCCGGAGACATGATTGATGAAATCTTGTCTAGAGTCGGTCAGAATTCTTCAGCACAACTATTTAAGGCGAGATCAGTTTGTAAGACATTCGAAGAGCGTTCCAAGAATGCCTTGGTTTATAAAAGGCTTTCGTTCGAAAGATGGGGGATATCACATTGGGAAATCCATAAGTTACGATGTGTTTACTTTGACGCATATATTGCGGGGAACCCAAATGCTATTTTACGCAATGGGTTAAGAAATTATTTTGACTCAATATATCCGAATATTGGACTTCGTGATTTAGAAAAAGCGGCTAACATGCAACATAAAGAAGCATGTTATGCTTACGGATTAGTAATGTTCGCTTCTCACCAAAGTGAGAACAAGAACATCGGGCTACAACTATTAAACAAAACGTTCCCACAAGTGACGGAGTCGGTAATTGGGGTAAGAAATGAGGTTTTTAGATTGTTACGGGACTGTTGGACATTACGTAACCCTCGTCCCTTTGACGACGTTACAACACGCTGTCTTATCAACGGCCATAACGGTTATGTTCCACAAGACCAAGGATGGGAAGTAATCCTAGTAAAACCAGAATGCATGACTTGTTTCTGGACGTATGAATTACGTGTCTTTATTGCCTTTGCTGAACGACTTGTGTACTAGCTAGAATTATCTTCACAACCATCTTGTATCAAATTTATTGTGTGCTATATTTCATGCTATATGTAAAATAAGCGGTATTGTAAGTTTGTAAAATATTGTGTAAAAGTTTGAACGCGAAATATTATTATAATCAGTTTTTCATATAGAATTGTAGTAGTTGAATTGTATATTAGCTACTAAGTATGAACTTAACGGGTAGGTACTACCCGAATTTAAACTTATAAAACGCTAATATGAAGAAAAAGCTTTTATAAATGAGTTCATATTATGCTATGAAATACTATTAACTACTCTTAATATTCTGTATGATTAACTTGTTCCATTTGACTATTTTGAAGGAAATGGCACCGACTACTCGACACACCGTGAATATGAATGAAGAGGAATTCCGTACTTTTCTAGCTTCAAACATAGCCGCAGTACAGGCTGCGCTACATACCAACAATAACCTTGGATCTAGCAGTACAGGAAATCGTGTAGGATGCACCTACAAAGAATTCACTGCCTGCAAACCTTTGGAATTTGATGGAACCGAAGGACCGATCGGATTGAAACGGTGGACCGAGAATGTCGAATCGGTGTTTGCCATAAGTAAGTGTACTGAAGAGGACAAAGTGAAGTACACTACGCATACCTTCACAGGTTCTGCGTTAACATGGTGGAATACCTATCTAGAGCAAGTGGGACAAGACGATGCGTACGCACTACCGTGGTCAGCATTCAAGCACTTGATGAACGAGAAGTACCGTCCCAGAACCGAGGTCAATAAGCTCAAGACAGAACTTAGAGGGTTACGAACCCAAGGATTTGATATTACCACGTACGAAAGACGATTCACAGAATTGTGCCTATTGTGTCCAGGAGCATTCGAAGATGAGGAAGAGAAGATCGACGCGTTTGTGAAAGGATTACCGGAAAGAATCCAAGAAGATATAAGTTCACACGAGCCCGCCTCCATACAACAGGCATGTAGAATGACTCACAAACTAGTGAACCAGATTGAAGAAAGAATTAAAGAACAGACTGCTGAAGAGGCCAATGTGAAGCAAGTCGAAAGAAAGTGGGAGGAAAACGGTGATAAGAATCACCAATACAACAACAACAGCAATTACAACAATAATTGTAACAATTATCCCAACAATCGCAACATCAATCGCAACTACAACAAACGGCCCAACAACTACAACAACAACAACAACAACAGCAACTACAACAATCATCCCAACAACAATAATAACCGCAGCAACAACAACAATCAGAAGCAGCTATGCCAAAGGTGTGAAAAGTATCACTCGGGGTTCTGCACCAAATTTTGCAACAAGTGTAAAAGAAATGGTCATAGCGCGGCGAAGTGTGAGGTCTACGGACCAGGGGTTAATAGAACGAAAGGAACAAATGGTGTCGGAACGAGTAATGGCGGAGCAAGTAGTGTCAGAGCAAGTTATGCCAATGTAGTTTGTTATAAATGTGGAAAACCGGGCCACATTATTAGAAATTGCCCGAACCAGGAGAACACGAATGGACAAGGCCGCGGAAGAGTTTTCAATATTAATGCGGCAGAGGCACAGGAAGACCCGGAGCTTGTTACGGGTACGTTTCTTATTGACAATAAATCTGCTTACTTTTTATTTGATTCGGGTGCGGATAGAAGCTATATGAGTAGAGATTTTTGTGCTAAATTAAGTTGTCCATTGACGCCTTTGGATAGTAAATTTTTACTCGAATTAGCAAATGGTAAATTAATTTCAGCAGATAATATATGTCGGAATCGAGAAATTAAACTGGTTAGTGAAACATTTAAGATTGATTTGATACCAGTAGAGTTAGGGAGTTTTGATGTGATAATCGGTATGGACTGGTTGAAAGAAGTGAAAGCAGAGATCGTTTGTTACAAAAATGCAATTCGCATTATACGATAAAAAGGAAAACCCTTAATGGTGTACGGAGAAAAGGGCAACACGAAGCTACATCTTATTAGTAATTTGAAGGCACAAAAACTAATAAGAAAAGGTTGCTATGCTGTTCTAGCACACGTCGAGAAAGTACAAACTGAAGAAAAGAGCATCAATGATGTTCCCATTGCAAAAGAATTTCCCGATGTATTTCCGAAAGAATTACCGGGATTACCCCCACAGCGATCCGTTGAATTTCAAATAGATCTTGTACCAGGAGCTGCACCAATAGCTCGTGCTCCTTACAGACTCGCACCCAGCGAGATGAAAGAACTGCAAAGCCAATTACAAGAACTTTTAGAGCGTGGTTTCATTCGACCAAGCACATCACCGTGGGGAGCTCCTGTTTTGTTTGTCAAGAAGAAAGATGGTACATTCAGGTTGTGTATCGACTACCGAGAGTTGAACAAACTTACCATCAAGAACCGCTACCCACTACCGAGAATCGACGACTTATTTGATCAACTACAAGGCTCGTCTGTTTATTCAAAGATTGACTTACGTTCCGGGTATCATCAAATGCGGGTGAAAGAAGATGATATTCCAAAGACTGCTTTCAGAACATGTTACGGCCATTACGAGTTTATGGTCATGCCGTTTGGTTTAACTAATACACCAGCTGTGTTCATGGACCTTATGAACCGAGTGTGTGGACCATACCTTGACAAGTTTGTCATTGTTTTCATTGATGACATACTTATTTACTCAAAGAATGACCAAGAACACGGTGAACATTTGAGAAAGGTGTTAGAAGTATTGAGGAAGGAAGAATTGTACGCTAAGTTTTCAAAGTGTGCATTTTGGTTGGAAGAAGTTCAATTCCTCGATCACATAGTGAACAAAGAAGGTATTAAGGTGGATCCGGCAAAGATAGAAACTGTTGAAAAGTGGGAAACCCCGAAAACTCCGAAACACATACGCCAGTTTTTAGGACTAGCTGGTTACTACAGAAGGTTCATCCAAGACTTTTCCAGAATAGCAAAACCCTTGACTGTATTAACGCATAAAGGGAAGAAATTTGAATGGAATGATGTACAAGAGAAAGCGTTTCAGTTATTGAAGAAAAAGCTAACTACGGCACCTATATTGTCATTGCCTGAAGGGAATGATGATTTTGTGATTTATTGTGACGCATCAAAGCAAGGTCTCGGTTGTGTATTAATGCAATGAACGAAGGTGATTACTTATGCGTCTAGACAATTGAAGATTCACGAAAAAATTATACGACGCATGATTTGGAATTAGGCGCGGTTGTTTTTGCATTAAAGACTTGGAGGCACTACTTATATGGGGTCAAAAGTATTATATATACCGACCACAAAAGTCTTCAACACATATTTAATCAGAAACAACTGAATATGAGGCAGCGTAGGTGGATTGAATTGTTGAATGATTACGACTTTGAGATTCGTTACCACCCGGGGAAGGCAAATGTGGTAGCCGACGCCTTGAGCAGAAAGGACAGAGAACCCATTCGAGTAAAATCTATGAATATAATGATTCACAATAACCTTACTATTCAAATAAAGGAGGCGCAACAAGGAGTTTTAAAAGAGGGAAATTTAAAGGATGAAATACCCAAAGGATCGGAGAAGCATCTTAATATTTGGGAAGACGGAACCCGGTATATGTAGTGACCCGAACTTTTCCATGTTTATATATATTAATTGAGATTGATATTTACATGATTAAATTTTTCCAACATGTTAAGCAATCAAACTTGTTAAGACTTGATTAATTGAAATATGTTTCATATAGACAATTGACCACCCAAGTTGACCGGTGATTCACGAACGTTAAAACTTGTAAAAACTATATGATGACATATATATGGATATATATATAGTTAACATGATACTATGATAAGTAAACATATCATTAAGTATATTAACAATGAACTACATATGTAAAAACAAGACTACTAACTTAATGATTTTTAAACGAGACATATATGTAACGATTATCGTTGTAAAGACATTTAATGTATATATATCATATTAAGAGATATTCATACATGATAATATCATGATAATATAATAATTTAAAATCTCATTTGATATTATAAACATTGGGTTAACAATATTTAACAAGATCGTTAACCTAAAAGTTTCAAAACAACACTTACATGTAACGACTAACGATGACTTAACGACTCAGTTAAAATGTATATACATGTAGTGTTTTAATATGTATTTATACACTTTTGAAAGACTTCAATACATTTATCAAAATACTTCTACTTAACAAAAATGCTTACAATTACATCATCGTTCAGTTTCATCAACAATTCTACTCGTATGCACCCGTATCCGTACTCGTACAATACACAGCTTTTAGATGTATGTACTATTGGTATATACACTCCAATGATCAGCTCTTAGCAGCCCATGTGAGTCACCTAACACATGTGGGAACCATCATTTGGCAACTAGCATGAAATATCTCATAAAATTACAAAAATATGAGTAATCATTCATGACTTATTTACACGAAAACAAAATAACATATCCTTTATATCTAATCCATACACCAACGACCAAAAACACCTACAAACACTTTCATTCTTCAATTTTCTTCATCTAATTGATCTCTCTCAAGTTCTATCTTCAAGTTCTAAGTGTTCTTCAAAAATTCCAAAAGTTCTAGTTTCATAAAATCAAGAATACTTTCAAGTTTGCTAGCTCACTTCCAATCTTGTAAAGTGATCATCCAACCTCAAGAAATCTTTGTTTCTTACAGTAGGTTATCATTCTAATACAAGGTAATAATCATATTCAAACTTTGGTTCAATTTCTATAACTATAACAATCTTATTTTAAGTGATGATCTTACTTGAACTTGTTTTCGTGTCATGATTCTGCTTCAAGAACTTCGAGCCATCCAAGGATTCATTGAAGCTAGATCCATTTTTCTCTTTTCCAGTAGGTTTATCCAAGGAACTTAAGGTAGTAATGATGTTCATAACATCATTCGATTCATACATATAAAGCTATCTTATTCGAAGGTTTAAACTTGTAATCACTAGAACATAGTTTAGTTAATTCTAAACTTGTTCGCAAACAAAAGTTAATCCTTCTAACTTGACTTTTAAAATAAACTAAACACATGTTTTATATCTATATGATATGCTAACTTAATGATTTAAAACCTGGAAACACGAAAAACACCGTAAAACCGGATTTACGCCGTCGTAGTTACACCGCGGGCTGTTTTGGGTTAGTTAATTAAAAACTATGATAAACTTTGATTTAAAAGTTGTTATTCTGAGAAAATGATTTTTATTATGAACATGAAACTATATCCAAAAATTATGGTTAAACTCAAAGTGGAAGTATGTTTTCTAAAATGGTCATCTAGACGTCGTTCTTTCGACTGAAATGACTACCTTTACAAAAATGACTTGTAACTTATTTTTCCGACTATAAACCTATACTTTTTCTGTTTAGATTCATAAAATAGAGTTCAATATGAAACCATAGCAATTTGATTCACTCAAAACGGATTTAAAATGAAGAAGTTATGGGTAAAACAAGATTGGATAATTTTTCTCATTTTAGCTACGTGAAAATTGGTAACAAATATATTCCAACCATAACTTAATCAACTTGTATTGTATATTATGTAATCTTGAGATACCATAGACACGTATACAATGTTTCGACCTATCATGTCGACACATCTATATATATTTCGGAACAACCATAGACACTCTATATGTGAATGTTGGAGTTAGCTATACAGGGTTGAGGTTGATTCCAAAATATGTATAGTTTGAGTTGTGATCAATACTGAGATACGTATACACTGGGTCGTGGATTGATTCAAGATAATATTTATCGATTTATTTCTGTATATCTAACTGTGGACAACTAGTTATAGGTTACTAACGAGGACAGCTG
This sequence comes from Rutidosis leptorrhynchoides, assembly GCF_046630445.1. Lineage (NCBI taxonomy): Eukaryota > Viridiplantae > Streptophyta > Magnoliopsida > Asterales > Asteraceae > Rutidosis > Rutidosis leptorrhynchoides. The sequence goes on along the minus strand of NC_092333.1, from coordinate 316,845,758 downwards.
ACTTAATAAACTTAAAACATCAAAATATATTAAAAGTGTTGTAAATATATTTTGAACATACTTTGATATATATGTATATATTGTTATAGGTTCATGAATCAACCAGTGGCCAAGTCTTACTTCCCGACGAAGTAAAAATCTGTGAAAGTGAGTTATAGTCCCACTTTTAAAATCTAATATTTTTGGGATGAGAATACATGCAGGTTTTATAAATGATTTACAAAATAGACACAAGTACGTGAAACTACATTCTATGGTTGAATTATCGAAATCGAATATGCCCCTTTTTATTAAGTCTGGTAATCTAAGAATTAGGGAACAGACACCCTAATTGACGCGAATCCTAAAGATAGATCTATTGGGCCTAACAAACCCCATCCAAAGTACCGGATGCTTTAGTACTTCGAAATTTATATCATATCCGAAGGGTGTCCCGGAATGATGGGGATATTCTTATATATATGCATCTTGTTAATGTCGGTTACCAGGTGTTCACCATATGAATGATTTTTATCTCTATGTATGGGATGTGTATTGAAATATGAAATCTTGTGGTCTATTGTTACGATTTGATATATATAGGTTAAACCTATAACTCACCAACATTTTTGTTGACGTTTTAAGCATGTTTATTCTCAGGTGATTATTAAGAGCTTCCGCTGTCGCATACTTAAATAAGGACAAGATTTGGAGTCCATGCTTGTATGATATTGTGTAAAAACTGCATTCAAGAAACTTATTTTGTTGTAACATATTTGTATTGTAAACCATTATGTAATGGTCGTGTGTAAACAGGATATTTTAGATTATCATTATTTGATAATCTACGTAAAGATTTTTAAACCTTTATTGATGAAATAAAGGTTATGGTTTGTTTAAAAATGAATGCAGTCTTTGAAAAACGTCTCATATAGAGGTCAAAACCTCGCAACGAAATCAATTAATATGGAACGTTTTTAATCAATAAGAACGGGACATTTCAGTTGGTATCAGAGCGTTGGTCTTAGAGAACCAGAATTTTGCATTAGTGTGTCTTATCGAGTTTGTTAGGATGCATTAGTGAGTCTGGACTTCGACCGTGTTTACTTGAAAAATGATTGCTTAACAAATTTTGTTGGAAACTATATATTTTTAACATGTGAATATTATGTGATATATTAATCTCTTAACGCGTTTGATATTATGTGATAGATGTCTACCTCTAGAACAAGTCCCATTGACTCACCTAATAATAATGAAGAGTCAAATGTAAATTGGAATGATTCGTGGACTGATTCACAAGTTCCCGAAGAGGAACCGGAAGAAGAGTCGGAACCGGAAGAAGAATCGGAACCGGAAGAAGAATCGGAACCGGATGAAGAAATAGAACCGGTGGGGGAAATAATAAAACGGTTAAGTAAAAGAAAATCCTCAACCAACCGACCAAGGTTAATTATGGTCAATGGTGTTTCCGCCAAGGAAGCAAAATATTGGGAGGATTACCAATTCTCCGATGAATCGGATTCCGACGAGAATTCCGATGATGTTATAGAAATTACCCCAACTGAATTTAAAAAGGCAAAAGAAAATAATAAGGGAAAGGGCATAAAAATAGAGAAATCTAATTCCAACCCCGATGAACTTTATATGTATCGTCAACCCCCGAAGTCCTTAAGTTGTAACAATGACCCGGGAACCTCTAAACCACCAGGTTTTTCTAAACCAATGTGGAAAATTACGGCTCGTATTAGGGGAACATCATATATCCCTAGAAACTTGGCAAAACGAACCAAAACCGAAGAAGAAGAAACGAGCGAGTCGGAATAAGATAGTTGTATTCGTGTGGTGTAATATATGTAATATAGTGTGCTTATGCTTTATGACATATGTAAAAATTGCTTGTATTAATAAGTATTTTTTTTATGAATCTAACTCTTGTCTATTTTACAGTTTAAAAACACAAAATGGATAGACAACCCAATATTTTAAGAGACCTACCCGGAGACATGATTGATGAAATCTTGTCTAGAGTCGGTCAGAATTCCTCGGCACAACTATTTAAGGCGAGATCAGTTTGTAAGACATTCGAAGAACGTTCCAAGAATGTCTTGGTTTATAAGAGACTTTCGTTTGAAAGATGGGGGATATCACATTGGGAAACCCATAAGTTACGATGTGTTTACTTTGACGCATATATTGCGGGGAACCCAAATGCTATTTTACGGAACGGGTTAAGAAATTATTTTACCTCAATATATCCGAATATTGGACTTCGTGATTTAGAAAAAGCGGCTAACATGCAACATAAAGAAGCATGTTATGCTTACGGATTAGTAATGTTCGCTTCTCACCAAAGTGAGAACAAGAACATCGGGCTACAATTATTAAACAAAACGTTTCCACAAGTGACGGAGTCGGTAATTGGGGTAAGAAATGAGGTTTTTAGATTGTTACGGGACTGTTGGACATTACGTAACCCTCGTCCCTTTGACGACGTTACAACACGCTGTCTTATCAACGGCCATAATGGTTATGTTGCACAAGACCAAGGATGGGAAGTAGTCCTAGTAAAACCAGAATGCATGACTTGTTTCTGGACGTATGAATTACGTGTCTTTATTGCCTTTGCTTAACGACTTGTGTACTAGCTAGAATTATCTTCACAACTATCTTGTATCAAAGTTATTGTGTGCTATATTTAATGCTTTATGTAAAATAAGCGGTATTGTAAGTTTGTAAAATATTGTATAAAAGTTTGAACGCGAAATATTATTATAATCAGTTTTTCATATAGAATTGTAGTAGTTGAATTGTATATTAGCTACTAAGTATGAACTTAACGGGTAGGTACTACCCGAATTTAAACTTATAAAACGCTAATATGAAGAAAAAGCTTTTATAAATGAGTTCATATTATGCTACAAAATACTATTAACTACTCTTAATATTCTGTATGATTAACTTGTTCCATTTGACTATTTTGAAGGAAATGGCACCGACTACTCGACACACAGTGAAAATGAATGAAGAGGAATTCCGTACTTTTCTAGCTTCAAACATAGCCGCAGTACAGGCTGCGCTACATACCAACAATAACCTTGGATCTAGCAGTACAGGAAATCGTGTAGGATGCACCTACAAAGAATTCACTGCCTGCAAACCTTTGGAATTTGATGGAACCGAAGGACCGATCGGATTGAAACGGTGGACCGAGAAGGTCGAATCGGTGTTTGCCATAAGTAAGTGTACTGAAGAGGACAAAGTGAAGTACGCTAACCATACCTTCACAGGTTCTGCGTTAACATGGTGGAATACCTATCTAGAGCAAGTGGGACAAGACGATGCGTACGCACTACCGTGGTCAGCATTCAAGCACTTGATGAACGAGAAGTACCGTCCCAGAACCGAGGTCAATAAGCTCAAGACAGAACTTAGAGGGTTACGAACCCAAGGATTTGATATTACCACGTATGAAAGACGATTCACAGAATTGTGCCTATTGTGTCTGGGAGCATTCGAAGATGAGGAAGAGAAGATCGACGCGTTTGTGAAAGGATTACCGGAAAGAATCCAAGAAGATATAAGTTCACACGAGCCCGCCTCCATACAACAGGCATGTAGAATGGCTCACAAACTAGTGAACCAGATTGAAGAAAGAATTAAAGAACAGACTGCTGAAGAGGCCAATGTGAAGCAAGTCAAAAGAAAGTGGGAGGAAAATGGTGATAAGAATCACCAATACAACAACAACAGCAATCGCAACAATTATCCCAACAATCGCAACATCAATCGCAATTACAACAAACGGCCCAACAACAACAACAACAACAACAACAGCAACTACAACAATCATCCCAACAACAATAATAACCGCAACAACAACAACAATCAGAAGCAGCTATGCCAAAGGTGTGAAAAGTATCACTCGGGGTTCTGCACCAAATTTTGCAACAAGTGTAAAAGAAATGGTCATAGCGCGGCGAAGTGTGAGGTCTACGGACCAGGGGTTAATAGAACGAAAGGAACAAATGGTGTCGGAACGAGTAATGGCCGAGTAAGTAGTGTCGGAGCAAGCTATGCCAATGTAGTTTGTTATAAATGTGGAAAACCGGGCCACATTATTAGAAATTGCCCGAACCAGGAGAACACGAATGGACAAGGCCGTGGAAGAGTTTTCAATATTAATGCGGCAGAGGCACAGGAAGACCCGGAGCTTGTTACGGGTACGTTTCTTATTGATAATAAATCTGCTTACGTTTTATTTGATTCGGGTGCGGATAGAAGCTATATGAGTAGAGATTTTTGTGCTAAATTAAGTTGCCCATTGACGCCTTTGGATAGTAAATTTTTACTCGAATTAGCAAATGGTAAATTGATTTCAGCAGATAATATATGTCGGAATCGAGAAATTAAACTGGTTAGCGAAACATTTAAGATTGATTTAATACCAGTAGAGTTAGGGAGTTTTGATGTGATAATCGGTATGGACTGGTTGAAAGAAGTGAAAGCAGAGATCGTTTGTTACAAAAATGCAATTCGCATTATACGAGAAAAAGGAAAACCCTTAATGGTGTACGGAGAAAAGGGCAACACGAAGCTACATCTTATTAGTAATTTGAAGGCACAAAAACTAATAAGAAAAGGTTGCTATGCTGTTCTAGCACACGTCGAGAAAGTACAAACTGAAGAAAAGAGCATCAATGATGTTCCCATTGCAAAAGAATTTCCCGATGTATTTCCGAAAGAATTACCGGGATTACCCCCACATCGATCCGTTGAATTTCAAATAGATCTTGTACCAGGAGCTGCACCAATAGCTCGTGCTCCTTACAGACTCGCACCCAGCGAGATGAAAGAACTGCAAAGCCAATTACAAGAACTTTTAGAGCGTGGTTTCATTCGACCAAGCACATCACCGTGGGGAGCTCCTGTTTTGTTTGTCAAGAAGAAAGATGGTACATTCAGGTTGTGTATCGACTACCGAGAGTTGAACAAACTTACCATCAAGAACCGCTATCCACTACCGAGAATCGACGACTTATTTGATCAACTACAAGGCTCGTCTGTTTATTCAAAGATTGACTTACGTTCCGGGTATCATCAAATGCGGGTGAAAGAAGATGATATTCTAAAGACTGCTTTCAGAACACGTTATGGTCATTACGTGTTTATGGTTATGCCGTTTGGTTTAACTAATGCACCAGCTGTGTTCATGGACCTTATGAACCGAGTGTGTGGACCATACCTTGACAAGTTTGTCATTGTTTTCATTGATGACATACTTATTTACTCAAAGAATGACCAAGAACACGGTGAACATTTGAGAAAGGTGTTAGAAGTATTGAGAAAGGAAGAATTGTACGCTAAGTTTTCAAAGTGTGCATTTTGGTTGGAAGAAGTTCAATTCCTCGGTCACATAGTGAACAAAGAAGGTATTAAGGTGGATCCGGCAAAGATAGAAACTGTTGAAAAGTGGGAAACCCCGAAAACTCCGAAACACATACGCCAGTTTTTAGGACTAGCTGGTTACTACAGAAGGTTCATCCAAGACTTTTCCAGAATAGCAAAACCCTTGACTGCATTAACGCATAAAGGGAAGAAATTTGAATGGAATGATGAACAAGAGAAAGCGTTTCAGTTATTGAAGAAAAAGCTAACTACGGCACCTATATTGTCATTGCCTGAAGGGAATGATGATTTTGTGATTTATTGTGATGCATCAAAGCAAGGTCTCGGTTGTGTATTAATGCAACGAACGAAGGTGATTGCTTATGCGTCTAGACAATTGAAGATTCACGAACAAAATTATACGACGCATGATTTGGAATTAGGCGCGGTTGTTTTTGCATTAAAGACTTGGAGGCACTACTTATATGGGGTCAAAAGTATTATATATACCGACCATAAAAATCTTCAACACATATTTAATCAGAAACAACTGAATATGAGGCAGCGTAGGTGGATTGAATTATTGAATGATTACGACTTTGAGATTCGTTACCACCCGGGGAAGGCAAATGTGGTAGCCGATGCCTTGAGCAGGAAGGACAGAGAACCCATTCGAGTAAAATCTATGAATATAATGATTCATAATAACCTTACTACTCAAATAAAGGAGGCGCAACAAGGAGTTTTAAAAGAGGGAAATTTAAAGGATGAAATACCCAAAGGATCGGAGAAGCATCTTAATATTCGGGAAGACGGAACCCGGTATAGGGCTGAAAGGATTTGGGTACCAAAATTTGGAGATATGAGAGAAATGGTACTTAGAGAAGCTCATAAAACCAGATACTCAATACATCCTGGAACGGGGAAGATGTACAAGGATCTCAAGAAACATTTTTGGTGGCCGGGTATGAAAGCCGATGTTGCTAAATACGTAGGAGAATGTTTGACGTGTTCTAAGGTCAAAGCTGAGCATCAGAAACCATCAGGTCTACTTCAACAACCCGAAATCCCGGAATGGAAATGGGAAAACATTACCATGGATTTCATCACTAAATTGCCAAGGACTGCAAGTGGTTTTGATACTATTTGGGTAATAGTTGATCGTCTCACCAAATCCGCACACTTCCTACCAATAAGAGAAGATGACAAGATGGAGAAGTTAGCACGACTGTATTTGAAGGAAGTCATCTCCAGACATGGAATACCAATCTCTATTATCTCTGATAGGGATGGCAGATTTATTTCAAGATTCTGGCAGACATTACAGCAAGCATTAGGAACTCGTCTAGACATGAGTACTGCCTATCATCCACAAACTGATGGGCAGAGCGAAAGGACGATACAAACGCTTGAAGACATGCTACGAGCATGTGTTATTGATTTCGGAAACAGTTGGGATCGACATTTACCGTTAGCAGAATTTTCCTACAACAACAGCTACCATTCAAGCATTGAGATGGCGCCGTTTGAAGCACTTTATGGTAGAAAGTGCAGGTCTCCGATTTGTTGGAGTGAGGTGGGGGATAGACAGATTACGGGTCCGGAGATTATACAAGAAACTACCGAGAAGATCATCCAAATTCAACAACGGTTGAAAACTGCCCAAAGTCGACAAAAGAGCTACGCTGACATTAAAAGAAAAGATATAGAATTTGAAATTGGAGAGATGGTCATGCTTAAAGTTGCACCTTGGAAAGGCGTTGTTCGATTTGGTAAACGAGGGAAATTAAATCCAAGGTATATTGGACCATTCAAGATTATTGATCGTGTCGGACCAGTAGCTTACCGACTTGAGTTACCTCAACAACTCGCGGCTGTACATAACACTTTCCACGTCTCGAATTTGAAGAAATGTTTTGCTAAAGAAGATCTCACTATTCCGTTAGATGAAATCCAAATCAACGAAAAACTTCAATTCATCGAAGAACCCGTCGAAATAATGGATCGTGAGGTTAAAAGACTTAAGCAAAACAAGATACCAATTGTTAAGGTTCGATGGAATGCTCGTAGAGGACCCGAGTTCACCTGGGAGCGTGAAGATCAGATGAAGAAGAAATACCCGCATCTATTTCCAGAAGATTCATCAACACCTTCAACAGCTTAAAATTTCGGGACGAAATTTATTTAACGGGTAGGTACTGTAGTGACCCGAACTTTTCCATGTTTATATATATTAATTGAGATTGATATTTACATGATTAAATTTTTCCAACATGTTAAGCAATCAAACTTGTTAAGACTTGATTAATTGAAATATGTTTCATATAGACAATTGACCACCCAAGTTGACCGGTGATTCACGAACGTTAAAACTTGTAAAAACTATATGATGACATATATATGGATATATATATAGTTAACATGATACTATGATAAGTAAACATATCATTAAGTATATTAACAATGAACTACATATGTAAAAACAAGACTACTAACTTAATGATTTTTAAACGAGACATATATGTAACGATTATCGTTGTAAAGACATTTAATGTATATATATCATATTAAGAGATATTCATACATGATAATATCATGATAATATAATAATTTAAAATCTCATTTGATATTATAAACATTGGGTTAACAATATTTAACAAGATCGTTAACCTAAAAGTTTCAAAACAACACTTACATGTAACGACTAACGATGACTTAACGACTCAGTTAAAATGTATATACATGTAGTGTTTTAATATGTATTTATACACTTTTGAAAGACTTCAATACATTTATCAAAATACTTCTACTTAACAAAAATGCTTACAATTACATCATCGTTCAGTTTCATCAACAATTCTACTCGTATGCACCCGTATTCGTACTCGTACAATACACAGCTTTTAGATGTATGTACTATTGGTATATACACTCCAATGATCAGCTCTTAGCAGCCCATGTGAGTCACCTAACACATGTGGGAACCATCATTTGGCAACTAGCATGAAATATCTCATAAAATTACAAAAATATGAGTAATCATTCATGACTTATTTACACGAAAACAAAATAACATATCCTTTATATCTAATCCATACACCAACGACCAAAAACACCTACAAACACTTTCATTCTTCAATTTTCTTCTTCTAATTGATCTCTCTCAAGTTCTATCTTCAAGTTCTAAGTGTTCTTCAAAAATTCCAAAAGTTCTAGTTTCATAAAATCAAGAATACTTTCAAGTTTGCTAGCTCACTTCCAATCTTGTAAGGTGATCATCCAACCTCAAGAAATCTTTGTTTCTTACAGTAGGTTATCATTCTAATACAAGGTAATAATCATATTCAAACTTTGGTTCAATTTCTATAACTATAACAATCTTATTTTAAGTGATGATCTTACTTGAACTTGTTTTCGTGTCATGATTCTGCTTCAAGAACTTCGAGCCATCCAAGGATCCATTGAAGCTAGATCCATTTTTCTCTTTTCCAGTAGGTTTATCCAAGGAACTTAAGGTAGTAATGATGTTCATAACATCATTCGATTCATACATATAAAGCTATCTTATTCGAAGGTTTAAACTTGTAATCACTAGAACATAGTTTAGTTAATTCTAAACTTGTTCGCAAACAAAAGTTAATCCTTCTAACTTGACTTTTAAAATAAACTAAACACATGTTCTATATCTATATGATATGCTAACTTAATGATTTAAAACCTGGAAACACGAAAAACACCGTAAAACCGGATTTACGCCGTCATAGTAACACCGCGGGCTGTTTTGGGTTAGTTAATTAAAAACTATGATAAACTTTGATTTAAAAGTTGTTATTCTGAGAAAATGATTTTTATTATGAACATGAAACTATATCCAAAAATTATGGTTAAACTCAAAGTGGAAGTATGTTTTCTAAAATGGTCATCTAGACGTCGTTCTTTCGACTGAAATGACTACCTTTACAAAAATGACTTGTAACTTATTTTTCCGACTATAAACCTATACTTTTTCTATTTAGATTCATAAAATAGAGTTCAATATGAAACCATAGCAATTTGATTCACTCAAAACGGATTTAAAATGAAGAAGTTATGGGTAAAACAAGATTGGATAATTTTTCTCATTTTAGCTACGTGAAAATTGGTAACAAATATATTCCAACCATAACTTAATCAACTTGTATTGTATATTATGTAATCTTGAGATACCATAGACACGTATACAATGTTTCGACCTATCATGTCGACACATCTATATATATTTCGGAACAACCATAGACACTCTATATGTGAATGTTGGAGTTAGCTATACAGGGTTGAGGTTGATTCCAAAATATGTATAGTTTGAGTTGTGATCAATACTGAGATACGTATACACTGGGTCGTGGATTGATTCAAGATAATATTTATCGATTTATTTCTGTATATCTAACTGTGGACAACTAGTTATAGGTTACTAACGAGGACAGCTGACTTAATAAACTTAAAACATCAAAATATATTAAAAGTGTTGTAAATATATTTTGAACATACTTTGATATATATGTATATATTGTTATAGGTTCGTGAATCAACCAGTGGCCAAGTCTTACTTCCCGACGAAGTAAAAATCTGTGAAAGTGAGTTATAGTCCCACTTTTAAAATCTAATATTTTTGGGATGAGAATACATGCAGGTTTTATAAATGATTTACAAAATAGACACAAGTACGTGAAACTACATTCTATGGTTGAATTATCGAAATCGAATATGCCCCTTTTTATTAAGTCTGGTAATCTAAGAATTAGGGAACAGACACCCTAATTGACGCGAATCCTAAAGATAGATCTATTGGGCCTAACAAACCCCATCCAAAGTACCGGATGCTTTAGTACTTCGAAATTTATATCATATCCGAAGGGTGTCCCGGAATGATGGGGATATTCTTATATATATGCATCTTGTTAATGTCGGTTACCAGGTGTTCACCATATGAATGATTTTTATCTCTATGTATGGGATGTGTATTGAAATATGAAATCTTGTGGTCTATTGTTACGATTTGATATATATAGGTTAAACCTATAACTCACCAACATTTTGTTGACGTTTTAAGCATGTTTATTCTCAGGTGATTATTAAGAGCTTCCGCTGTCGCATACTTAAATAAGGACAAGATTTGGAGTCCATGCTTGTATGATATTGTGTAAAAACTGCATTCAAGAAACTTATTTTGTTGTAACATATTTGTATTGTAAACCATTATGTAATGGTCGTGTGTAAACAGGATATTTTAGATTATCATTATTTGATAATCTACGTAAAGATTTTTAAACCTTTATTGATGAAATAAAGGTTATGGTTTGTTTAAAAATGAATGCAGTCTTTGAAAAACGTCTCATATAGAGGTCAAAACCTCGCAACGAAATCAATTAATATGGAACGTTTTTAATCAATAAGAACGGGACATTTCAGTATAGGGCTGAAAGGATTTGGGTACCAAAATTTGGAGATATGAGAGAAATGGTACTTAGAGAAGCTCATAAAACCAGATACTCAATACATCCTGGAACGGGGAAGATGTACAAGGATCTCAAGAAACATTTTTGGTGGCCGGGTATGAAAGCCGATGTTGCTAAATACGTAGGAGAATGTTTGACGTGTTCTAAGGTCAAAGCTGAGCATCAGAAACCATCAGGTCTACTTCAACAACCCGAAATCCCAGAATGGAAATGGGAAAACATTACCATGGATTTCATCACTAAATTGCCAAGGACTGCAAGTGGTTTTGATACTATTTGGGTAATAGTTGATCGTCTCACCAAATCAGCACACTTCCTGCCAATAAGAGAAGATGACAAGATGGAGAAGTTAGCACGACTGTATTTGAAGGAAGTCATCTCCAGACATGGAATACCAATCTCTATTATCTCTGATAGGGATGGCAGATTTATTTCAAGATTCTGGCAGACATTACAGCAAGCATTAGGAACTCGTCTAGACATGGGTACTGCCTATCATCCACAAACTGATGGGCAGAGCGAAAGGACGATACAAACGCTTGAAGACATGCTACGAGTATGTGTTATTGATTTCGGAAACAGTTGGGATCGACATCTACCGTTAGCAGAATTTTCCTACAACAACAGCTACCATTCAAGCATTGAGATGGTGCCGTTTGAAGCACTTTATGGTAGAAAGTGCAGGTCTCCGATTTGTTGGAGTGAAGTGGGGGATAGACAGATTACGGGTCCGGAGATTATACAAGAAACTACCGAGAAGATCATCCAAATTCAACAACGGTTGAAAACCGCCCAAAGTTGACAAAAGAGCTACGCTGACATTAAAAGAAAAGATATAGAATTTGAAATTGGAGAGATGGTCATGCTTAAAGTTGCACCTTGGAAAGGCGTTGTTCTATTTGGTAAACGAGGAAAATTAAATCCAAGGTATATTGGACCATTCAAGATTATTGATCGTGTCGGACCAGTAGCTTACCGACTTGAGTTACCTCAACAACTCGCGGCTGTACATAACACTTTCCACGTCTCGAATTTGAAGAAATGTTTTGCTAAAGAAGATCTCACTATTCCGTTAGATGAAATCCAAATCAACGAAAAACTTCAATTCATCGAAGAACCCTTCGAAATAATGGATCGTGAGGTTAAAAGACTTAAGCAAAACAAGATACTAATTGTTAAGGTTCGATGGAATGCTCGTAGAGGACCCGAGTTCACCTGGGAGCGTGAAGATCAGATGAAGAAGAAATACCCGCATCTATTTCCAGAAGATTCGTCAACACCTTCAACAGCTTAAAATTTCGGGACGAAATTTATTTAACGGGTAGGTACTGTAGTGACCCGAACTTTTCCATGTTTATATATATTAATTGAGATTGATATTTACATGATTAAATGTTTCCAACATGTTAAGCAATCAAACTTGTTAAGACTTGATTAATTGAAATATGTTTCATATAGACAATTGACCACCCAAGTTGACCGGTGATTCACGAACGTTAAAACTTGTAAAAACTATATGATGACATATATATGGATATATATATATAGTTAACATGATACTATGATAAGTAAACATATCATTAAGTATATTAACAATGAACTACATATGTAAAAACAAGACTACTAACTTAATGATTTTTAAACGAGACATATATGTAACGATTATCGTTGTAAAGACATTTAATGTATATATATCATATTAAGAGATATTCATACATGATAATATCATGATAATATAATAATTTAAAATCTCATTTGATATTATAAACATTTGGTTAACAACATTTGACAAGATCGTTAACCTAAAGGTTTCAAAACAACACTTACATGTAACGACTAACGATGACTTAACGACTCAGCATGTAGTGTTTTAATATGTATTTATACACTTTTGAAAGACTTTAATACACTTATCAAAATACTTCTACTTAACAAAAATGCTTACAATTACATCCTCGTTCAGTTTCATCAACAATTCTACTCGTATGCACCCGTATTCGTACTCATACAATACACAGCTTTTAGATGTATGTACTATTGGTATATACACTCCAATGATCAGCTCTTAGAAGCCCATGTGAGTCACCTAACACATGTGGGAACCATCATTTGGCAACTAGCATGAAATATCTCATAAAATTACAAAAATATGAGTAATCATTCATGACTTATTTACATGAAAACAAAATTACATATCCTTTATATCTAATCCATACACCAACGACCAAAAACACCTACAAACACTTTCATTCTTCAATTTTCTTCATCTAATTGATCTCTCTCAAGTTCTCTCTTCAAGTTCTAAGTGTTCTTCATATATTCTACAAGTTCTAGTTACATAAAATCAAGAATACTTTCAAGTTTGCTAGCTCACTTCCAATCTTGTAAGGTGATCATCCAACCTCAAGAAATCTTTGTTTCTTATAGTAGGTTATCATTCTAATACAAGCTAATAATCATATTCAAACTTTGGTTCAATTTCTATAACTATAACAATCTTATTTCAAGTGATGATCTTACTTGAACTTGTTTTCATGTCATGATTCTGCTTCAAGAACTTCGAGCCATCCAAGGATCCGTTGAAGCTAGATCCATTTTTCTCTTTTCCAGTAGGTTTATCCAAGGAACTTAAGGTAGTAATGATGTTCATAACATCATTCGATTCATACATATAAAGCTATCTTATTCGAAGGTTTAAACTTGTAATCACTAGAACATAGTTTAGTTAATTCTAAACTTGTTCGCAAACAAAAGTTAATCCTTCTAACTTGACTTTTAAAATCAACTAAACACATGTTCTATATCTATATGATATGCTAACTTAATGATTTAAAAACTGGAAACACGAAAAACACCGTAAAACCGGATTTACGCCGTCGTAGTAACACCGCGGGCTGTTTTGGGTTAGTTAATTAAAAACTATGATAAACTTTGATTTAAAAGTTGTTATTCTGAGAAAATGATTTTTATTATGAACATGAAACTATATCCAAAAATTATGGTTAAACTCAAAGTGGAAGTATGTTTTCTAAAATGGTCATCTTGACGTCGTTCTTTCGACTGAAATGACTACCTTTACAAAAACGACTTGTAACTTATTTTTCCGACTATAAACCTATACTTTCTCTATTTAGATTCATAAAATAGAGTTCAATATGAAACCAAAGCAATTTGATTCACTCAAAACGGATTTAAAATGAAGAAGTTATGGGTAAAACAAGATTGGATAATTATTCTCATTTTAGCTACGTGAAAATTGGTAACAAATCTATTCCAACCATAACTTAATCAACTTGTATTGTATATTATGTAATCTTGAGATACCATAGACACGTATACAATGTTTCGACCTATCATGTCGACACATCTATATATATATCGGAACAACCATAGACACTCTATATGTGAATGTTGGAGTTAGCTATACAGGGTTGAGGTTGATTCCAAAATATATATAGTTTGAGTTGTGATCAATACTGAGATACGTATACACTGGGTCGTGGATTGATTCAAGATAATATTTATCGATTTATTTCTGTACATCTAACTGTGGACAACTAGTTGTAGGTTACTAACGAGGACAGCTGACTTAATAAACTTAAAACATCAAAATATATTAAAAGTGTTGTAAATATATTTTGAACATACTTTGATATATACATATATTGTTATAGTTTCGTGAATCAACCAGTGGCCAAGTCTTACTTCCCGACGAAGTAAAAATCTGTGAAAGTGAGTTATAGTCCCACTTTTAAAATCTAATATTTTTGGGATGAGAATACATGCAGGTTTTATAAATGATTTACAAAATAGACACAAGTACGTGAAACTACATTCTATGGTTGAATTATCGAAATCGAATATGCCCCTTTTTATTAAGTCCGGTAATCTAAGAATTAGGGAACAGACACCCTAATTGACGCGAATCCTAAAGATAGATCTATTGGGCCTAACAAACCCCATCCAAAGTACCGGATGCTTTAGTACTTCGAAATTTATATCATATCCGAAGGGTGTCCCGGAATGATGGGGATATTCTTATATATGCATCTTGTTAATGTCGGTTATCAAGTGTTCACCATATGATTGATTTTTATCTCTATGTATGGGATGTGTATTGAAATATGAAATCTTGTGGTCTATTGTTACGATTTGATATATATAGGTTAAACCTATAACTCACCAACATTTTTGTTGACGTTTAAAGCATGTTTATTCTCAGGTGAATACTAAGAGCTTCCGCTGTCGCATACTTAAATAAGGACGAGATTTGGAGTCCATGCTTGTATGATATTGTGTAAAAACTGCATTCAAGAAACTTATTTTGTTGTAACATATTTGTATTGTAAACCATTATGTAATGGTCGTGTGTAAACAGGATATTTTAGATTATCATTATTTGATAATCTATGTAAAGCTTTTTAAACCTTTATTGATGAAATAAAGGTTATGGTTTGTTTTAAAATGAATGCAGTCTTTGAAAAACGTCTCATATAGAGGTCAAAACCTCGCAACGAAATCAATTAATATGGAACGTTTTTAATCAATAAGAACGGGACATATACTTAATGATATGTTTAATTATCATAATATAATGTTAACTATATATATAACCATATATATGTCATCATATAGTTTTTACAAGTTTTAACGTTTGTGAATCACCGGTCAACTTGGGTGGTCAATTGTCTATATGAAACCTATTTCAATTAATCAAGTCTTAACAAGTTTGATTGCTTAACATGTTGGAAACATTTAATCATGTAAATATCACTCTCAATTAATATATATAAACATGGAAAAGTTCGGGTCACTACAGTACCTACCCGTTAAATAAATTTCGTCCCGAAATTTTAAGCTGTTGAAGGTGTTGACGAATCTTCTGGAAATAGATGCGGGTATTTCTTCTTCATCTGATCTTCACGCTCCCAGGTGAACTCGGGTCCTCTACGAGCATTCCATCGAACCTTAACAATTGGTATCTTGTTTTGCTTAAGTCTTTTAACCTCACGATCCATTATTTCGACGGGTTCTTCGATGAATTGAAGTTTTTCGTTGATTTGGATTTCATCTAACGGAATAGTGAGATCTTCTTTAGCAAAACATTTTTTCAAATTCGAGACGTGGAAAGTGTTATGTACAGCCGCTAGTTGTTGAGGTAACTCAAGTCGGTAAGCTACTGGTCCGACACGATCAATAATCTTGAATGGTCCAATATACCTTGGATTTAATTTCCCTCGTTTACCAAATCGAACAACGCCTTTCCAAGGTGCAACTTTAAGCATGACCATCTCTCCAATTTCAAATTCTATATCTTTTCTTTTAATGTCAGCGTAGCTCTTTTGTCGACTTTGGGCGGTTTTCAACCGTTGTTGAATTTGGATGATCTTCTCGGTAGTTTCTTGTATAATCTCCGGACCCGTAATCTGTCTATCCCCCACTTCACTCCAACAAATAGGAGACCTGCACTTTCTACCATAAAGTGCTTCAAACGGCGCCATCTCAATGCTTGAATGGTAGCTGTTGTTGTAGGAAAATTCTGCTAACGGTAGATGTCGATCCCAACTGTTTCCGAAATCAATAACACATGCTCGTAGCATGTCTTCAAGCGTTTGTATCGTCCTTTCACTCTGCCCATCAGTTTGTGGATGATAGGCAGTTCTCATGTCTAGACGAGTTCCTAATGCTTGCTGTAATGTCTGCCAGAATCTTGAAATAAATCTGCCATCCCTATCAGAGATAATAGAGATTGGTATTCCATGTCTGGAGACGACTTCCTTCAAATACAGTCGTGCTAACTTCTCCATCTTGTCATCTTCTCTTATTGGCAGGAAGTGTGCTGATTTGGTGAGACGATCAACTATTACCCAAATAGTATCAAAACCACTTGCAGTCCTTGGCAATTTAGTGATGAAATCCATGGTAATGTTTTCCCATTTCCATTCCGGGATTTCGGGTTGTTGAAGTAGACCTGATGGTTTCTGATGCTCAGCTTTGACCTTAGAACACGTCAAACATTCTCCTACGTATTTAGCAACATCGGCTTTCATACCCGGCCACCAAAAATGTTTCTTGAGATCCTTGTACATCTTCCCCGTTCCAGGATGTATTGAGTATCTGGTTTTATGAGCTTCTCTAAGTACCATTTCTCTCATATCTCCAAATTTTGGTACCCAAATCCTTTCAGCCCTATACCGGGTTCCGTCTTCCCGAATATTAAGATGCTTCTCCGATCCTTTGGGTATTTCATCCTTTAAATTTCCCTCTTTTAAAACTCCTTGTTGCGCCTCCTTTATTTGAGTAGTAAGGTTATTATGAATCATTATATTCATAGATTTTACTCGAATGGGTTCTCTGTCCTTCCTGCTCAAGGCATCGGCTACCACATTTGCCTTCCCCGGGTGGTAACGAATCTCAAAGTCGTAATCATTCAACAATTCAATCCACCTACGCTGCCTCATATTCAGTTGTTTCTGATTAAATATGTGTTGAAGACTTTTGTGGTCGGTATATATAATACTTTTGACACCATATAAGTAGTGCCTCCAAGTCTTTAATGCAAAAACAACCGCGCCCAATTCCAAATCATGCGTCGTATAATTTTGTTCGTGAATCTTCAATTGTCTAGAGGCATAAGCAATCACCTTCGTTCGTTGCATTAATACACAACCGAGACCTTGCTTTGATGCGTCACAATAAATCACAAAATCATCGTTCCCTTCAGGCAATGACAATATAGGTGCCGTAGTTAGCTTTTTCTTCAATAACTGAAACGCTTTCTCTTGTTCATCCTTCCATTCAAATTTCTTCCCTTTATGCGTTAATGCAGTCAAGGGTTTTGCTATTCTGGAAAAGTCTTGGATGAACCTCCTGTAGTAACCAGCTAGTCCTAAAAACTGGCGTATGTGTTTCGGAGTTTTCGGGGTTTCCCACTTTTCAACAGTTTCTATCTTTGCCGGATCCACCTTAATACCTTCTTTGTTCACTATGTGACCGAGGAATTGAACTTCTTCCAACCAAAATGCACACTTTGAAAACTTAGCGTACAATTCTTCCTTCCTCAATACTTCTAACACCTTTCTCAAATGTTCACCGTGTTCTTGGTCATTCTTTGAGTAAATAAGTATGTCATCAATGAAAACAATGACAAACTTGTCAAGGTATGGTCCACACACTCGGTTCATAAGGTCCATGAACACAGCTGGTGCATTAGTTAAACCAAACGGCATGACCATAAACTCGTAATGACCGTAACGTGTTCTGAAAGCAGTCTTTGGAATATCATCTTCTTTCACCCGCATTTGATGATACCCGGAACGTAAGTCAATCTTTGAATAAACAGACGAGCCTTGTAGTTGATCAAATAAGTCGTCGATTCTCGGTAGTGGGTAGCGGTTCTTGATGGTAAGTTTGTTCAACTCTCGGTAGTCGATACACAACCTGAATGTACCATCTTTCTTCTTGACAAACAAAACAGGAGCTTCCCACGGTGATGTGCTTGGTCGAATGAAACCACGCTCTAAAAGTTCTTGTAATTGGCTTTGCAGTTCTTTCATCTCGCTGGGTGCGAGTCTGTAAGGAGCACGAGCTATTGGTGCAGCTCCTGGTACAAGATCTATTTGAAATTCAACGGATCGATGTGGGGGTAATCCCGGTAATTCTTTCGGAAATACATCGGGAAATTCTTTTGCAATGGGAACATCATTGATGCTCTTTTCTTCAGTTTGTACTTTCTCGACGTGTGCTAGAACAGCATAGCAACCTTTTCTTATTAGTTTTTGTGCCTTCAAATTACTAATAAGATGTAGCTTCGTGTTGCCCTTTTCTCCGTACACCATTAAGGGTTTTCCTTTTTCTCGTATAATGCGAATTGCATTTTTGTAACAGACGATCTCTGCTTTCACTTCTTTCAACCAGTCCATACCGATTATCACATCAAAACTCCCTAACTCTACTGGTATCAAATCAATCTTAAATGTTTCGCTAACCAGTTTAATTTCTCGATTCCGACATATATTATCTGCTGAAATTAATTTACCATTTGCTAATTCGAGTAAAAATTTACTATCCAAAGGCGTCACTGGACAACTTAATTTAGCACAAAAATCTCTACTCATATAGCTTCTATCCGCACCCGAATCAAATAAAACGTAAGCAGATTTATTGTCAATAAGAAACGTACCCGTAACAAGCTCCGGGTCTTCCTGTGCCTCTGCCGCATTAATATTGAAAACTCTTCCGCGGCCTTGTCCATTCGTGTTCTCCTGGTTCGGGCAATTTCTAATAATGTGGCCCGGTTTTCCACATTTATAACAAACTACATTGGCATAACTTGCTCCGACACTACTTGCTCCGCCATTACTCGTTCCGACACCATTTGTTCCTTTCGTTCTATTAACCCCTGGTCCGTAGACCTCACACTTCGCCGCGCTATGACCATTTCTTTTACACTTGTTGCAAAATTTGGTGCAGAATCCCGAGTGATACTTTTCACACCTTTGGCATAGCTGCTTCTGATTGTTGTTGTTGTTGCGGTTATTATTGTTGTTGGGATGATTGTTGTAGTTGCTGTTGCTGTTGTTGTTGTTGTTGTTGTTGGGCCGTTTATTGTAGTTGCGATTGATGTTGCGATTGTTGGGATAATTGTTGCGATTATTGTTGTAATTGCTGTTGTTGTATTGGTGATTCTTATCACCGTTTTCCTCCCACTTTCTTTTGACTTGCTTCACATTGGCCTCTTCAGCAGTCTGTTCTTTAATTCTTTCTTCAATTTGGTTCACGAGTTTGTGAGCCATTCTACATGCCTGTTGTATGGAGGCGGGCTCGTGTGAACTTATATCTTCTTGGATTCTTTCCGGTAATCCTTTCACAAACGCGTCGATCTTCTCTTCCTCATCTTCGAATGCTCCCGGACACAATAGGCACAATTCTGTGAATCGTCTTTCGTACGTGGTAATATCAAATCCTTGGGTTCGTAACCCTCTAAGTTCTGTCTTGAGCTTATTGACCTCGGTTCTGGGACGGTACTTCTCGTTCATCAAGTGCTTGAATGCTGACCACGGTAGTGCGTACGCATCGTCTTGTCCCACTTGCTCTAGATAGGTATTCCACCATGTTAACGCAGAACCTGTGAAGGTATGCGTAGTGTACTTTACTTTGTCCTCTTCAGTACACTTACTTATGGCAAACACCGATTCGACCTTCTCGGTCCACCGTTTCAATCCGATCGGTCCTTCGGTTCCATCAAATTCCAAAGGTTTGCAGGCAGTGAATTCTTTGTAGGTGCATCCTACACGATTTCCTGTACTGCTAGATCCAAGGTTATTGTTGGTATGTAGCGCAGCCTGTACTGCGGCTATGTTTGAAGCTAGAAAAGTACGGAATTCCTCTTCATTCATATTCACGGTGTGTCGAGTAGTCGGTGCCATTTCCTTCAAAATAGTTAAATGGAACAAGTTAATCATACAGAATATTAAGAGTAGTTAATAGTATTTCGTAGCATAATATGAACTCATTTATAAAAGCTTTTTCTTCATATTAGCGTTTTATAAGTTTAAATTCGGGTAGTACCTACCCGTTAAGTTCATACTTAGTAGCTAATATATACAATTCAACTACTACAATTCTATATGAAAAACTGATTATAATAATATTTCGCGTTCAAACTTTTATACAATATTTTACAAACTTACAATACCGCTTATTTTACATAAAGCTTGAAATATAGCACACAATAACTTTGATACAAGATAGTTGTGAAGATAATTCTAGCTAGTACACAAGTCGTTCAACAAAGGCAATAAAGACACGTAATTCATACGTCCAGAAACAAGTCATGCATTCTGGTTTTACTAGGACTACTTCCCATCCTTGGTCTTGTGCAACATAACCGTTATGGCCGTTTATAAGACAGCGTGTTGTAACGTCGTCAAAGGGACGAGGGTTACGTAATGTCCAACAGTCCCGTAATAATCTAAAAACCTCATTTCTTACCCCAATTACCGACTCCGTCACTTGTGGAAACGTTTTGTTTAATAGTTGTAGCCCGATGTTCTTGTTCTCACTTTGGTGAGAAGCGAACATTACTAATCCGTAAGCATAACATGCTTCTTTATGTTGCATGTTAGCCGCTTTTTCTAAATCACGAAGTCCAATATTCGGATATATTGAGTCAAAATAATTTCTTAACCCGTTGCGTAAAATAGCATTTGGGTTCCCCGCAATATATGCGTCAAAGTAAACACATCGTAACTTATGGGTTTCCCAATGTGATATCCCCCATCTTTCAAACGAAAGTCTCTTATAAACCAAGACATTCTTGGAACGTTCTTCGAATGTCTTACAAACTGATCTCGCCTTAAATAGTTGTGCCGAGGAATTCTGGCCGACTCTAGACAAGATTTCATCAATCATGTCTCCGGGTAGGTCTCTTAAAATATTGGGTTGTCTATCCATTTTGTGTTTTTAAACTGTAAAATAGACAAGAGTTAGATTCATAAAAAAATACTTATTAATACAAGCAATTTTTACATATATCATAAAGCATAAGAATACTATATTACATATATTACACCACACGAATACAACTATCTTATTCCGACTCGCTCGTTTCTTCTTCTTCAGTTTTGGTTCGTTTTGCCAAGTTTCTAGGGATATATGATGTTCCCCTAATACGAGCCGTCGTTGTCCACATTGGTTTAGAAAAACCTGGTGGTTTAGAGGTTCCCGGGTCATTGTTACAACTTAAGGACTTCGGGGGTTGACGATACATATAAAGTTCATCGGGGTTGGAATTAGATTTCTCTATTTTTATGCCCTTTCCCTTATTATTTTCTTTTGCCTTTTTAAATTCAGTTGGGGTAATTTCTATAACATCATTGGAATTCTCGTCGGATTCCGATTCATCGGAGAATTGGTAATCCTCCCAATATTTTGCTTCCTTGGCGGAAACACCATTGACCATAATTAACCTTGGTCGGTTGGTTGAGGATTTTCTTTTACTTAACCGTTTTATTATTTCCCCCACCGGTTCTATTTCTTCATCCGGTTCCGATTCTTCTTCCGGTTCCGATTCTTCTTCCGGTTCCGACTCTTCTTCCGGTTCCTCTTCGGGAACTTGTGAATCAGTCCACGAATCATTCCAATTTACATTTGACTCTTCATTATTATTAGGTGAGTCAATGGGACTTGTTCTAGAGGTAGACATCTATCACATAATATCAAACGCGTTAAGAGATTAATATATCACATAATATTCACATGTTAAAAATATATAGTTTCCAACAAAATTTGTTAAGCAATCATTTTTCAAGTAAACACGGTCGAAGTCCAGACTCACTAATGCATCCTAACAAACTCGATAAGACACACTAATGCAAATTTTATGGTTCTCTAAGACCAACGCTCGGATACCAACTGAAATGTCCCGTTCTTATTGACTAAAAACGTTCCATATTAATTGATTTCGTTGCGAGGTTTTGACCTCTATATGAGACGTTTTTCAAAGACTGCATTCATTTTTAGAACAAACCATAACCTTTATTTCATAGATAAAGGTTTTAAAAAAAACTTTACGTAGATTATCAAATAATGATAATCTAAAATATCCTGTTTACACACGACCATTACATAATGGTTTACAATACAAATATGTTACAACAAAATAAGTTTCTTGAATGCAGTTTTTACACAATATCATACAAGCATGGACTCCAAATCTCGTCCTTATTTAAGTATGCGACAGCGGAAGCTCTTAATAATCACCTGAGAATAAACATGCTTAAAACGTCAACAAAAATGTTGGTGAGTTATAGGTTTAACCTATATATATCAAATCATAATAATAGACCACAAGATTTCATATTTCAATACACATCCCATACATAGAGATAAAAATCATTCATATGGTGAACACCTGGTAACCGACATTAACAAGATGCATATATAAGAATATCCCCATCATTCCGGGACACCCTTCGGATATGATATAAATTTTGAAGTACTAAAGCATCCGGTACTTTGGATGGGGCTTGTTGGGCCCGATAGATCTATCTTTAGGATTCGCGTCAATTAGGGTGTCTGTTCCCTAATTCTTAGATTACCAGACTTAATAAAAAGGGGCATATTCGATTTCGATAATTCAACCATAGAATGTAGTTTCACGTACTTGTGTCTATTTTGTAAATCATTTATAAAACCTGCATGTATTCTCATCCCAAAAATATTAGATTTTAAAAGTGGGACTATAACTCACTTTCACAGATTTTTTACTTCGTCGGGAAGTAAGACTTGGCCACTGGTTGATTCACGAACCTATAACAATATATACATATATATCAAAGTATGTTCAAAATATATTTACAACACTTTTAATATATTTTGATGTTTTAAGTTTATTAAGTCAGCTGTCCTCGTTAGTAACCTACAACTAGTTGTCCACAGTTAGATGTACAAAAATAAATTGATAAATATTATCTTGAATCAATCCACGACCCAGTGTATACGTATCTCAGTATTGATCACAACTCAAACTATATATATTTTGGAATCAACCTCAACCCTGTATAGCTAACTCCAACATTCACATATAGAGTGTCTATGGTTGTTCCGAAATATATATAGATGTGTCGACATGATAGGTCGAAACATTGTATACGTGTCTATGGTATCTCAAGATTACATAATATACAATACAAGTTGATTAAGTTATGGTTGGAATAGATTTGTTACCAATTTTCACGTAGCTAAAATGAGAAAAATTATCCAATCTTGTTTTACCCATAACTTCTTCATTTTAAATCCGTTTTGAGTGAATCAAATTGCTATGGTTTCATATTGAACTCTATTTTATGAATCTAAACAGAAAAAGTATAGGTTTATAGTCGGAAAAATAAGTTACAAGTCGTTTTTGTAAAGGTAGTCATTTCAGTCGAAAGAACGACGTCTAGATGACCATTTTAGAAAACATACTTCCACTTTGAGTTTAACCATAATTTTTGGATATAGTTTCATGTTCATAATAAAAATCATTTTCTCAGAATAACAACTTTTAAAATCAAAGTTTATCATAGTTTTTAATTAACTAACCCAAAACAGCCCGCGGTGTTACTACGACGGCGTAAATCCGGTTTTACGGTGTTTTTCGTGTTTCCAGGTTTTAAATCATTAAGTTAGCATATCATATAGATATAGAACATGTGTTTAGTTGATTTTAAAAGTCAAGTTAGAAGGATTAACTTTTGTTTGCGAACAAGTTTAGAATTAACTAAACTATGTTCTAGTGATTACAAGTTTAAACCTTCGAATAAGATAGCTTTATATGTATGAATCGAATGATGTTATGAACATCATTACTACCTTAAGTTCCTTGGATAAACCTACTGGAAAAGAGAAAAATGGATCTAGCTTCAATGGATCCTTGGATGGCTCGAAGTTCTTGAAGCAGAATCATGACACGAAAACAAGTTCAAGTAAGATCATCACTTGAAATAAGATTGTTATAGTTATAGAAATTGAACCAAAGTTTGAATATGATTATTACCTTGTATTAGAATGATAACCTACTGTAAGAAAAAAAAGATTTCTTGAGGTTGGATGATCACCTTACAAGATTGGAAGTGAGCTAGCAAACTTGAAAGTATTCTTGATTTTATGAAACTAGAACTTTTGGAATTTATGAAGAACACTTAGAACTTGAAGATAGAACTTGAGAGAGATCAATTAGATGAAGAAAATTGAAGAATGAAAGTGTTTGTAGGTGTTTTTGGTCGTTGGTGTATGGATTAGATATAAAGGATATGTTATTTTGTTTTCATGTAAATAAGTCATGAATGATTACTCATATTTTTGTAATTTTATGAGATATTTCATGCTAGTTGCCAAATGATGGTTCCCACATGTGTTAGGTGACTCACATGGGCTGCTAAGAGCTGATCATTGGAGTGTATATACCAATAGTACATACATCTAAAAGCTGTGTATTGTACGAGTACGAATACGGGTGCATACGAGTAGAATTGTTGATGAAACTGAACGAGGATGTAATTGTAAGCATTTTTGTTAAGTAGAAGTATTTTGATAAGTGTATTGAAGTCTTTAAAAAGTGTATAAATACATATTAAAACACTACATGTATATACATTTTAACTGAGTCGTTAAGTCATCGTTAGTCGTTACATGTAAGTGTTGTTTTGAAACCTTTAGGTTAACGATCTTGTTAAATGTTGTTAACCCAATGTTTATAATATCAAATGAGATGTTAAATTATTATATTATCATGATATTATGATATATAATATATCTTAGTATGATGTATATACAGTTAAATGTCGTTACAACGATAATCGTTACATATATGTCTCGTTTCAAAATCATTAAGTTAGTAGTCTTGTTTTTACATATGTAGTTCATTGTTAATATAATTAATGATATGTTTACTTATCATAATATCATGTTAACTATATATATAACCATATATATGTCATCATATAGTTTTTACAAGTTTTAACGTTCGTGAATCACCGGTCAACTTGGGTGGTCAATTGTCTATATGAAACCTATTTCAATTAATCAAGTCTTAACAAGTTTGATTGCTTAACATGTTGGAAACATTTAATCATGTAAATATCAATCTCAATTAATATATATAAACATGGAAAAGTTCGGGTCACTACATTACGAATATCTCTTAATATGATATATATACATTAAATGTCGTTACAACGATAATCGTTACATATATGTCTCGTTTCAAAATCATTAAGTTAGTAGTCTTGTTTTTACATATGTAGTTCATTGTTAATATACTTAATGATATGTTTAATTATCATAATATAATGTTAACTATATATATAACCATATATATGTCATCATATAGTTTTTACAAGTTTTAACGTTCGTGAATCACCGGTCAACTTGGGTGGTCAATTGTCTATATGAAACCTATTTCAATTAATCAAGTCTTAACAAGTTTGATTGCTTAACATGTTGGAAACATTTAATCATGTAAATATCACTCTCAATTAATATATATAAACATGGAAAAGTTCGGGTCACTACACCATAGACACGTATACAATGTTTTGACCTATCATGTCGACACATCTATATATATTTCGGAACAACCATAGACACTCTATATGTGAATGTTGGAGTTAGCTATACAGGGTTGAGGTTGATTCCAAAATATATATAGTTTGAGTTGTGATCAATACTGAGATACGTATACACTGGGTCGTGGATTGATTCAAGATAATATTTATCGATTTATTTCTGTACATCTAACTGTGGACAACTAGTTGTAGGTTACTAACGAGGACAGCTGACTTAATAAACTTAAAACATCAAAATATATTAAAAGTGTTGTAAATATATTTTGAACATACTTTGATATATATGTATATATTGTTATAGGTTCGTGAATCAACCAGTGGCCAAGTCTTACTTCCCGACGAAGTAAAAATCTGTGAAAGTGAGTTATAGTCCCACTTTTAAAATCTAATATTTTTGAGATGAGTATACATGCAGGTTTTATAAATGATTTACAAAATAGACACAAGTACGTGAAACTACATTCTATGGTTGAATTATCGAAATCGAATATGCCCCTTTTTATTAAGTCTGGTAATCTAAGAATTAGGGAACAGACACCCTAATTGACGCGAATCCTAAAGATAGATCTATTGGGCCTAACAAACCCCATCCAAAGTACCGGATGCTTTAGTACTTCGAAATTTATATCATATCCGAAGGGTGTCCCGGAATGATGGGGATATTCTTATATATGCATCTTGTTAATGTCGGTTACCAGGTGTTCACCATATGAATGATTTTTATCTCTATGTATGGGATGTGTATTGAAATATGAAATCTTGTGTTCTATTGTTACGATTTGATATATATAGGTTAAACCTATAACTCACCAACATTTTTGTTGACGTTTAAAGCATGTTTATTCTCAGGTGAATACTAAGAGCTTCCGCTGTCGCATACTTAAATAAGGACG
This sequence comes from Rutidosis leptorrhynchoides, assembly GCF_046630445.1. Classification (NCBI taxonomy): domain Eukaryota; kingdom Viridiplantae; phylum Streptophyta; class Magnoliopsida; order Asterales; family Asteraceae; genus Rutidosis; species Rutidosis leptorrhynchoides. The sequence continues at coordinate 316,818,890 of NC_092333.1, read as the reverse complement.
AGATTTGGAGTCCATGCTTCTATGATATTGTGTAAAAACTGCATTCAAGAAACTTATTTTGTTGTAACATATTTGTATTGTAAACCATTATGTAATGGTCGTGTGTAAACAGGATATTTTAGATTATCATTATTTGATAATCTATGTAAAGCTTTTTAAACCTTTATTGATGAAATAAAGGTTATGGTTTGTTTTAAAATGAATGCAGTCTTTGAAAAACGTCTCATATAGAGGTCAAAACCTCGCAACGAAATCAATTAATATAGAACGTTTTTAATCAATAAGAACGGGACATTTCACATATAGTTATGCATCTGGAAAAAAACCCTCGGAAACTGAATAAACGTTTAACACATGGTTGTGCTAATTCCTTAGTGTTATTATTACCCAAAATAACTTGATAATCTCTTTTCAAAGTAGCGAATTTTGTCACAGCTCCAGCAAGATAACTTCGACTTTTCGTTCGAAACAACTTATTATAACCTTGATATATATGTGTGCTCTTTTAGTGTTACCGGGGAACCTTTCATATTCTACCATATTACCAGCTGACGTACCAGCAACCTCGTTGCTCCTTGACTTAAATTTCTCCGAAAAATCACTATATTTATCTATTGAAGTCTCATCATGTACTCGTCCGCATCTTATAACGAGAACTGCCATACCAATTATCGGGAATCAGCTATCAGTACTTTGAAAACTCACAGCATATCTACATCAACAGTTATATGTATCCATATAACATTTATCTCTTAGAATTATGATCTTTCATTCTGAAATTTTGAAAAGCACCCAGCCTACGAATCAATACATTGAACTTTGAAAAAGCTGAATGAAGCAGCAGAAACCGTAGACAACCGTAAACGACCTTAATCGTCGGAAGTTGATGATAAAGAATTTTAGGTTGGCAAAGCTCAGAAAAAGTTTAAAACTGAAAAACTGATTGAGCAAACCATGAAGGAAGCCGTGGGCAAATCACAAAGAATAAGTTTGATTTCAAAGAATCTAAATGATTCAGTACCTGCTGAAGTCATTAACGAATACCTTGCTTTTGACTCCAAACTCTTGCTGACAAATTTTCTTCACCATCCTTCGATATTAGAAATTCCAAGATATCATCGTATCTTTCATTATAAATATCCTCCATATTTCGAAAGATATTTTCATAACTATTCTTATCTGAAATCATTAATCTCTTCGTGCTATCAGTGTTACATCATATAGAAACTGTTAGTTTCTATATTCTGTAAACTTTCGAGCTTAAAATATAGATGTTATTGAAGCAATGTTGGGAACTGAAGCATGAGTTATTGTAATATAATGACACTTGATCAATGTGATTATATTACAGTAAGTCATGCTGAGTTTCTAAATGGAACATGATGATTCACAGATTATAACGTCATCATGTGTCATGTTACATAACTCTTTTATTCTGATTAACTTCTGAACATATCAAGAAAAATATATTCTTGATAGTTCTATTCTCAGCGATTCTGGTATTTTGACAAATCAAATCGTGCTATTACGTTTTTTCTTGCTTAAAACATTAAGTTCATTCGGAACTCCATACCTACAAATTCTGGACCAATACTTGCGAAAAGAAAACAAAAGCATGAAGCTCCGAAATAGAAAGGGGGTATAAATCGCAGCAAATAAGAGAGAGCATTAACTGTGGATGACAATGATTATAGGAGACAGAAGCAGGGACACCGAAATATAAGAGAAAATATAAAGCCCAATAACAACACGGAGATTACAAACTGTGGATATTAATACGAATAGCAATATAAAGACAAGGTAGAATTAAGAATAGTATCATTCCAAAGTAATAGTAGAAGTAAACAGATTCTTCTGGTGGAAGACTAAAAAGAAGGATGACAGAAAGTATAATTAAGAAAATATCAAGAATTAGAATGAAATTAAGTAATTCACAATCTTATGAATGTATAAACTAAGAAAGAAAGTATAAGAATGGTGAGAATAATAGAACAAAAGAGCTTAAATTATAAAGGAAATATCAGACATAGTAATCGAGACAGATCACCGTATTTAACTATAGAGATCTTAATTTCCTTACTTGCCGAAGAATCAAATCTTTTAGATTTCGAAAATTTTCTTTAAATCCCTTGAATTCCGGAATTCAATCCCCCTACGTCAAAAGTTAAGACGCACCTTATTTTCTAAACTCAATCACATCTACGTCGAAAGTTATGACGAACTTTATTTCCTTACATTCACTCTTTTGCGATAACTTCACTCGTATTCTTAGAATAATCGAATCATTTTATCATTATTATTCAATAATGATAAACCTCTAATTATCAACTCATATTGGTCATGAAAATATTTTTATTGTAAGCCATGACCACCTCACTCAAATTTCGGGACGAAATTTCTTTAACGGGTAGGTACTGTGATGACCCGGGAATTTCTGACTAAATTTGAACTTAATCTTTATATAAGCTCGACATGATAAGCGAAGTCTGTAATGTTAAAGTCTCAAAATCATTTGAGCTGCGTTCATGTATACATTTGACCTTTGACCATGCCCGACGATTCATGAACAATTGTTTGCAAATAAATATGTATATGTAAATGTAAGTATACTTATATTAAATTGAAATTATAAAATATAATTTAAACATTAGAATTAAATACGTAAAATCAAATACAAAATGATTAAGTATGAAGCTATATATAAATAAATATGATAGCTATGCATAGTATATAAATAATGAATTATATATTATATAATTAGTAAATATTACTTAAGTAATAAACTAATATATTAAATGTAATTACAAGTTAATGTATAATTACTTTCATTATTGTCATTAATATTAATATTAATACTGGTATTATTAATATTATTATTATTGCTATAATTGTAATTAAAAAGTGATAATTAACAAAATGAAGATGATAAATGTAATCTCATTATAAGAATAATTAAAACTATAATTTTAATTCTTATGATTATTTTTATTATTTACTTATAATTATTATCCTTATGATTAGTATCTTTATCGATATTATTATTATTATTACTATGAACACTATTATTAATAAATATTATTATCAGTATTATTATCATTTATTAATATTAATATTAATAGAATTATTATTATTAATATATTTACAATTATCAATTATTAATATTATTTATATAGATTATAAAATTGAGAATGGTACAATTTTGTTTTTTTTTATCTCCATCAAAACTATTTTGATCTTTGTTTTCTATCACAAATTAGTTACACATTTACATCAATTCGTACGATTCCAGCTATCTATCTATCTATTTCCTGAATTATGAAAGAATTACTATGTAATCACTATTGTTAATTGATATCATGATTGGCACTGTATTTGTTTTTATGATTCCCTCACACAATCATATAACTCAAATCATATAGTTTATACATATACACTCACACAACCTCTATCACCAACTCCCTTGTTCTTTCTTTTCTTCCTTTACAGCTACAACCAAGAACACCTACTACCATCGAGAATCACCACACAACACCACAACTTATTATTTCTGTTTTGAACCAAAGAACAAACACCACACTTAAACCCATATGCTACATCTTTATGTCAACTATTGCTACTACTCTTTTCTGTCTTTGCTGTGATTAAATGATCGTGAATGAAAATGGTAACCAAAGAGATGTAGGTGGAATTATTACATAATAAAACTCCACCATCTTTGATACACCAAGAGCTAACACCACCTTTCTTTCCCTCTATGTCACACTACTGTATTGTTGTTGCTACTACTAATTGTTTCAAACTCAAAACAAAATCCAACACAACCTTGCTGTCCGTTTTTGCTGCAACCATAAACGTTCCCATATCTTTTACTCTCTCTCCTTTCTCTCTCTCTCTCTCATAATATTGATCTTCTTCTTCGTTCATATCTTGAACCACCATCGCCACTTGTGCCACCACCACCCGTTAACGAAACCCTCATCTGCAACCTGTTTTGTTGCTACTCGCACAAGCCACACAAACATCACATTGCTACTGCTACAGTTGTGTTTTATAACTGTGAAACACCACGCAAAACCCGTCACCTCAGGCTGCTACTATTATGATTACTTTTGTGTAAAAGCCACACCATTTAAAAACCTATAGCTATTGTTTATTTTAGTGGATTACAGTGGATCAAAAATATGAATTGTTAACAACTAAAGTTGTTATAAACAATTGATAATCAACTAGAAAAGAGAGGATGAAGTGATGCATAACTACCACCATCGATTTTTTTTTATTTGTTGTGCTCCCCACTAGCTAGTCAACAAGTATGGTGGACCAAGGTTGGTCTCCTTCTAAATTACTCACATGTTACCCGGAGAACTCTCATAACCGATATCCTTGAATGCTAATTAGATTGATTTTATATTCATGGGCTACTTTGCGAACTCCTTTAGAGACCCATGACATCTCTTGATTTATTAAGTGGGCTTATGAACAAATTCCTGTTGGGCCAAGCCGTAATTTTTTTTTTCTTTTACTTGCTAATTGAGCTGCCATCTTGACCGAATACTCCTACTGCTACGCTGTTTTCAATTCTGTTTCAGCTTAAACCAAACCCAACACCTTTACTTATGTTTTCTGTTTACAATCCCTGCAAACAACCATTTACAACATCAAACCATCGAACAAAACCATTACTCTTGTTTTATACTGTTCCTGTTTCTGATTAGATAGCGATGATGGTCATATATAATGAATGAGGAAGATTGATGATAACAGTGATGGTGAGGAATAGCGTTTATGATTAATGATTAGGATCGATAATATGATTTTTGATGATAGGTAATAATAATAACTGTTAATATCTCAACAAAACCCTACAACTATCGATCTGTTTCTGAGTCTGGTTATCGTTTGGGTTTCTGAAGAAGGACACAAACTTTTTATAGGCTGAATTATATCAAGAAATAAAGTAACAGTTCAGTGGTATGGTGGTTCTTTGATAAACGAGTGGTCCTGAGTTCGAACCTGGACTGTTACAGTTTATTCATTTTTTTATATAGTAGCTGTACAAGATGGGTCAAGGGAAATTGGATTGGTTTTCATTCTTGGGCCGAGAGTTATTTTCCAGTTGGGCCACGAGTTATATTCTTGTTGGGCCGAGACAAATTTCTGCTGTTGGGCTTCATTAGTTGATTCATGGACTAAGAAAATGGATAACGGATATAAACAGGATATATATGTATGGGCCGTTTTAATAATCAGAAAAGTCGAAATGGTAAAGTGGTGTCGAGTGTTTGTGTGTGAACGAGAGGTCACAGGTTCGAGTCTTGGCAAGGGCATTTATTTATTTTTCGAGCCTATTCTTGTGAGGTAGTAATTTTATCAATTTTATTATTATTTCTTTAATACTATCATTATCATTATTATTATTCCTGCAAATAAAATGACTAAGGTTATTATCAAAATTATTATTATCAATATCATTATTAAATCTAATTTTTAGTATTATGATCATTATTTTAGTATTATCATATTTATTATTTTGACAAACAAAAGATAATTATATAAAAAAATATAATTATCACATATATCATAACTATACCTAACTCACTATTTTAATAGGAAAATAAAGTATATAGATATATATTGTTTTATAAATAATAAATGCATTAATAATTTTGAAAAGTAATATATTTTAGAATTAATATATATAAACTGAATAGAATACCATTATATGCTTATTATGTGTTTTAATATATGTACTCCTGAAATAGGTTCGTGAATCCGAAGCCAACCCTATACTTGTTCAATGTCGTTATATGTATTTTTACTACAAAATACATTAGGTGAGTTTCATTTGCTCCCTTTTTACTTAATGGTGTATCCTATCGTATACACACATAAAAGGCATAATAGTCGCATAAAAATAGCATCAGGAAGGCTGGAAACAACAGTTTTATGGAGATTGTCCGTCCAGCATTCTCCGCTGTACAGGCTGCTCCGTCATGCGTAAGCCCTGAAGGCCGCCTAGCGCATAAGCCCTGGCCGGAGAGCGCCGCATTTAGCATAAATTTCGGAGCACATGTAACAGAACGTATCATCATTTGACACGTGTCCCCAAATAAATCTGGTAGATCTGACACTATAAATAGACCCTTGGGTCATCATTTTACAAGGTTCGGATATTCTGACAACTTTGAGAGCTGAGACTTCACTTCTCTTTCTCTCTCTACTTTCTCTCACTAGAAGTCATCCGGCTAGCACTCTTACGCTCTACGGACGACAGATTGATTAAGCCACCTCACAAGTTTCTACACTTGTGAACCGGGTCTGCAGGGATTATTTTCCGAGGGTAAAAATCAATCGGCAACACTCCGCCCTCCTAAAGCTAGATCACTTCTAGTCTCTTGTTGACATACTAAGCCTTACCTCATAAGGAAATAGGTGTTAACAATGGCGCCATCCACTAATGCAAAGAACACATGAAACGGAAAAGGAACGAAAGCAGCTGAAGCTCCATTTGTACTTGAAGCAGTCAATCATCCATCAACTGACGACATGGTCACTGTTGAAGATGTACCTATTTCACCACTAGATGGTACGATTGAAGAAACAGTTGCTGAAACTACAGAGAGGCTTAAACATTTGGCAACTAATTCGGAGAAAAGGCCAGTAATCGAAGAAGCGACAGCTAAAAGTGCAGAAAGACTTCCAAATTTTGTTGCTAATCCAGAGCGACGACCATTGATGCAACCACGGCGATGTTCGTCATTTATACCTTTTCGGTGGATGGCGGATGGCAAAGACAAGCAGATAATGAAAAGGCAATCTATATCAAAGTACAAGTTATCCAGGCTACTTGACAAGCTGGGTAGTCTTATTGATGATTCTGGGGATGATAATGACCTGAGTTGTGATAATAATGACTCTGATGATGAAATTGACAAAGATGAGTTCATATCAGAGAAGCAGACAGTGTTGCTTTTAAATGACATTCTTAAGCAGACAGCTCCAGCAAAATACAAGCAACGCTTAGCGCAGCCTGAAATGTCCCGTTCTTATTGATTAAAAACGTTCCATATTAATTGATTTCGTTGCGAGGTTTTGACCTCTATATGAGACGTTTTTCAAAGACTGCATTCATTTTTAAACAAACCATAACCTTTATTTCATCAATAAAGGTTTAAAAAGCTTTACGTAGATTATCAAATAATGATAATCTAAAATATCCTGTTTACACACGACCATTACATAATGGTTTACAATACAAATATGTTACAACAAAATAAGTTTCTTGAATGCAGTTTTTACACAATATCATACAAGCATGGACTCCAAATCTTGTCCTTATTTAAGTATGCGACAGCGGAAGCTCTTAATAATCACCTGAGAATAAACATGCTTAAAACGTCAACAAAAATGTTGGTGAGTTATAGGTTTAACCTATATATATCAAATCGTAACAATAGACCACAAGATTTCATATTTCAATACACATCCCATACATAGAGATAAAAATCATTCATATGGTGAACACCTGGTAACCGACAATAACAAGATGCATATATAAGAATATCCCCATCATTCCGGGACACCCTTCGGATATGATATAAATTTCGAAGTACTAAAGCATCCGGTACTTTGGATGGGGTTTGTTAGGCCCAATAGATCTATCTTTAGGATTCGCGTCAATTAGGGTGTCTGTTCCCTAATTCTTAGATTACCAGACTTAATAAAAAGGGGCATATTCGATTTCGATAATTCAACCATAGAATGTAGTTTCACGTACTTGTGTCTATTTTGTAAATCATTTATAAAACCTGCATGTATTCTCATCCCAAAAATATTAGATTTTAAAAGTGGGACTATAACTCACTTTCACAGATTTTTACTTCGTCGGGAAGTAAGACTTGGCCACTGGTTGATTCACGAACCTATAACAATATATACATATATATCAAAGTATGTTCAAAATATATTTACAACACTTTTAATATATTTTGATGTTTTAAGTTTATTAAGTCAGCTGTCCTCGTTAGTAACCTACAACTAGTTGTCCACAATTAGATGTACAGAAATAAATCGATAAATATTATCTTGAATCAATCCACGACCCAGTGTATACGTATCTCAGTATTGATCACAACTCAAACTATATATATTTTGGAATCAACCTCAACCCTGTATAGCTAACTCCAACATTCACATATAGAGTGTCTATGGTTGTTCCGAAATATATATAGATGTGTCGACATGATAGGTCGAAACATTGTATACGTGTCTATGGTATCTCAAGATTACATAATATATAATACAAGTTGATTAAGTTATGGTTGGAATAGATTTGTTACCAATTTTCACGTAGCTAAAATGAGAAAAATTATCCAATCTTGTTTTACCCATAACTTCTTCATTTTAAATCCGTTTTGAGTGAATCAAATTGCTATGGTTTCATATTGAACTCTATTTTATGAATCTAAACAAAAAAAGTATAGGTTTCTAGTCGGAAAAATAAGTTACAAGTCGTTTTTGTAAAGGTAGTCATTTCAGTCGAAAGAACGACGTCTAGATGACCATTTTAGAAAACATACTTCCACTTTGAGTTTAACCATAATTTTTGGATATAGTTTCATGTTCATAATAAAAATAATTTTCTCAGAATAACAACTTTTAAATCAAAGTTTATCATAGTTTTTAATTAACTAACCCAAAACAGCCCGCGGTGTTACTACGACGGCGTAAATCCGGTTTTACGGTGTTTTTCGTGTTTCCAGGTTTTAAATCATTAAGTTAGCATATCATATAGATATAGAACATGTGTTTAGTTGATTTTAAAAGTCAAGTTAGAAGGATTAACTTTTGTTTGCGAACAAGTTTAGAATTAACTAAACTATGTTCTAGTGATTACAAGTTTAAACCTTCGAATAAGATAACTTTATATGTATGAATCGAATGATGTTATGAACATCATTACTACCTTAAGTTCCTTGGATGAACCTACTGGAAAAGAGAAAAATGGATCTAGCTTCAATGGATCCTTGGATGGCTCAAAGTTCTTGAAGCAAAATCATGACACGAAAACAAGTTCAAGTAAGATCATCACTTGAAATAAGATTGTTATAGTTATAGAAATTGAACCAAAGTTTGAATATGATTATTACCTTGTATTAGAATGATAACCTACTGTAAGAAACAAAGATTTTTTGAGGTTGGATGATCACCTTACAAGATTGGAAGTGAGCTAGCAAACTTGAAAGTATTCTTGATTTTATGAAACTAGAACTTTTGGAATTTATGAAGAACACTTAGAACTTGAAGATAGAACTTGAGAGAGTTCAATTAGATGAAGAAAATTGAAGAATGAAAGTGTTTGTAGGTGTTTTTGGTCGTTGGTGTATGGATTAGATATAAAGGATATGTAATTTTGTTTTCATGTAAATAAGTCATGAATGATTACTCATATTTTTGTAATCTTATGAGATATTTCATGCTAGTTGCCAAATGATGGTTCCCACATGTGTTAGGTGACTCACATGGGCTGCTAAGAGCTGATCATTGGAGTGTATATACCAATAGTACATACATCTAAAAGCTGTGTATTGTACGAGTACGAATACGGGTGCATACGAGTAGAATTGTTGATGAAACTGAACGAGAATGTAATTTTAAGCATTTTTGTTAAGTAGAAGTATTTTGATAAGTGTATTGAAGTCTTTCAAAAGTGTATAAATACATATTAAAACACTACATGTATATACATTTTAACTGAGTCGTTAAGTCATCGTTAGTCGTTACATGTAAGTGTTGTTTTGAAACCTTTAGGTTAACGATCTTGTTAAATGTTGTTAACCCAATGTTTATAATATCAAAAGAGATTTTAAATTATTATATTATCATGATATTATGATGTACGAATATCTCTTAATATGATATATATACATTAAATGTCGTTACAACGATAAACGTTACATATATGTCTCGTTTCAAAATCATTAAGTTAGTAGTCTTGTTTTTACATATGTAGTTCATTGTTAATATAATTAATGATATGTTTACTTATCATAATATCATGTTAACTATATATATAACCATATATATGTCATCATATAGTTTTTTTACAAGTTTTAACGTTCGTGAATCACCGGTCAACTTGGGTGGTCAATTGTCTATATGAAACCTATTTCAATTAATCAAGTCTTAACAAGTTTGATTGCTTAACATGTTGGAAACATTTAATCATGTAAATATCAATCTCAATTAATATATATAAACATGGAAAAGTTCGGGTCACTACAGTACCTACCCGTTAAATAAATTTCGTCCCGAAATTTTAAGCTGTTGAAGGTGTTGATGAATCTTCTGGAAATAGATGCGGGTATTTCTTCTTCATCTGATCTTCACGCTCCCAGGTGAACTCGGGTCCTCTACGAGCATTCCATCGAACCTTAACAATTGGTATCTTGTTTTGCTTAAGTCTTTTAACCTCACGATCCATTATTTCGACGAGTTCTTCGATGAATTGAAGTTTTTCGTTGATTTGGATTTCATCTAACGGAATAGTGAGATCTTCTTTAGCAAAACATTTCTTCAAATTCGAGACGTGGAAAGTGTTATGTACAGCCGCGAGTTGTTGAGGTAACTCAAGTCGGTAAGCTACTGGTCCGACACGATCAATAATCTTGAATGGTCCAATATACCTTGGATTTAATTTCCCTCGTTTACCAAATCGAACAACGCCTTTCCAAGGTGCAACTTTAAGCATGACCATCTCTCCAATTTCAAATTCTATATCTTTTCTTTTAATGTCAGCGTAGCTCTTTTGTCGACTTTGGGCAGTTTTCAACCGTTGTTGAATTTGGATGATCTTCTCGGTAGTTTCTTGTATAATCTCCGGACCCGTAATCTGTCTATCCCCCACCTCACTCCAACAAATCGGAGACCTGCACTTTCTACCATAAAGTGCTTCAAACGGCGCCATCTCAATGCTTGAATGGTAGCTGTTGTTGTAGGAAAATTCTGCTAACGGTAGATGTCGATCCCAACTGTTTCCGAAATCAATAACACATGATCGTAGCATGTCTTCAAGCGTTTGTATCGTCCTTTCGCTCTGCCCATCAGTTTGTGGATGATAGGCAGTACTCATGTCTAGACGAGTTCCTAATGCTTGCTGTAATGTCTGCCAGAATCTTGAAATAAATCTGCCATCCCTATCAGAGATAATAGAGATTGGTATTCCATGTCTGGAGACGACTTCCTTCAAATACAGTCGTGCTAACTTCTCCATCTTGTCATCTTCTCTTATTGGTAGGAAGTGTGCTGATTTGGTGAGACGATCAACTATTACCCAAATAGTATCAAAACCACTTGCAGTCCTTGGCAATTTAGTGATGAAATCCATGGTAATGTTTTCCCATTTCCATTCCGGGATTTCGGGTTGTTGAAGTAGACCTGATGGTTTCTGATGCTCAGCTTTGACCTTAGAACACGTCAAACATTCTCCTACGTATTTAGCAACATCGGCTTTCATACCCGGCCACCAAAAATGTTTCTTGAGATCCTTGTACATCTTCCCCGTTCCAGGATGTATTGAGTATCTGGTTTTATGAGCTTCTTTAAGTACCATTTCTCTCATATCTCCAAATTTTGGTACCCAAATCCTTTCAGCCCTATACCGGGTTCCGTCTTCCCGAATATTAAGATGCTTCTCCGATCCTTTGGGTATTTCATCCTTTAAATTTCCCTCTTTTAAAACTCCTTGTTGCGCCTCCTTTATTTGAGTAGTAATGTTATTATGAATCATTATATTCATAGATTTTACTCGAATGGGTTCTCTGTCCTTCCTGCTCAAGGCATCGGCTACCACATTTGCCTTCCCCGGGTGGTAACGAATCTCAAAGTCGTAATCATTCAATAATTCAATCCACCTACGCTGCCTCATATTCAGTTGTTTCTGATTAAATATGTGTTGAAGACTTTTGTGGTCGGTATATATAATACTTTTGACCCCATATAAGTAGTGCCTCCAAGTCTTTAATGCAAAAACAACCGCGCCTAATTCCAAATCATGCGTCGTATAATTTTGTTCGTGAATCTTCAATTGTCTAGACGCATAAGCAATCACCTTCGTTCGTTGCATTAATACACAACCGAGACCTTGCTTTGATGCATCACAATAAATCACAAAATCATCATTCCCTTCAGGCAATGACAATATAGGTGCCGTAGTTAGCTTTTTCTTCAATAACTGAAACGCTTTCTCTTGTTCATCATTCCATTCAAATTTCTTCCCTTTATGCGTTAATGCAGTCAAGGGTTTTGCTATTCTGGAAAAGTCTTGGATGAACCTTCTGTAGTAACCAGCTAGTCCTAAAAACTGGCGTATGTGTTTCGGAGTTTTTGGGGTTTCCCACTTTTCAACAGTTTCTATCTTTGCCGGATCCACCTTAATACCTTCTTTGTTCACTATGTGACCAAGGAATTGAACTTCTTCCAACCAAAATGCACACTTTGAAAACTTAGCGTACAATTCTTCCTTCCTCAATACTTCTAACACCTTTCTCAAATGTTCACCGTGTTCTTGGTCATTCTTTGAGTAAATAAGTATGTCATCAATGAAAACAATGACAAACTTGTCAAGGTATGGTCCACACACTCGGTTCATAAGGTCCATGAACACAGCTGGTGCATTAGTTAAACCAAACGGCATGACCATAAACTCGTAATGACCGTAACGTGTTCTGAAAGCAGTCTTTGGAATATCATCTTCTTTCACCCGCATTTGATGATACCCGGAACGTAAGTCAATCTTTGAATAAACAGACGAGCCTTGTAGTTGATCAAATAAGTCGTCGATTCTCGGTAGTGGGTAGCGGTTCTTGATGGTAAGTTTGTTCAACTCTCGGTAGTCGATACACAACCTGAATGTACCATCTTTCTTCTTGACAAACAAAACAGGAGCTCCCCACGGTGATGTGCTTGGTCGAATGAAACCACGCTCTAAAAGTTCTTGTAATTGGCTTTGCAGTTCTTTCATCTCGCTGGGTGCGAGTCTGTAAGGAGCACGAGCTATTGGTGCAGCTCCTGGTACAAGATCTATTTGAAATTCAACGGATCGATGTGGGGGTAATCCCGGTAATTCTTTCGGAAATACATCGGGAAATTCTTTTGCAATGGGAACATCATTGATGCTCTTTTCTTCAGTTTGTACTTTCTCGACGTGTGCTAGAACAGCATAGCAACCTTTTCTTATTAGTTTTTGTGCCTTCAAATTACTAATAAGATGTAGCTTCGTGTTGCCCTTTTCTCCGTACACCATTAAGGGTTTTCCTTTTTCTCGTATAATGCGAATTGCATTTTTGTAACAAACGATCTCCGCTTTCACTTCTTTCAACCAGTCCATACCGATTATCACATCAAAACTCCCTAACTCTACTGGTATCAAATCAATCTTAAATGTTTCGCTAACCAGTTTAATTTCTCGATTCCGACATATATTATCTGCTGAAATTAATTTACCATTTGCTAATTCGAGTAAAAATTTACTATCCAAAGGCGTCAATGGACAACTTAATTTAGCACAAAAATCTCTACTCATATAGCTTCTATCCGCACCCGAATCAAATAAAACGTAAGCAGATTTATTGTCAATAAGAAACGTACCCGTAACAAGCTCCGGGTCTTCCTGTGCCTCTACCGCATTAATATTGAAAACTCTTCCACGGCCTTGTCCATTCGTGTTCTCCTGGTTCGGGCAATTTCTAATAATGTGGCCTGGTTTTCCACATTTATAACAAACTACATTGGCATAACTTGCTCCGACACTACTTGCTCCGCCATTACTCGTTCCGACACCATTTGTTCCTTTCGTTCTATTAACCCCTGGTCCGTAGACCTCACACTTTGCCGCGCTATGACCATTTCTTTTACACTTGTTGCAAAATTTGGTGCAGAACCCCGAGTGATTCTTTTCACACCTTTGGCATAGCTGCTTCTGATTGTTGTTGTTGTTGCGGTTATTATTGTTGTTGGGATGATTGTTGTAGTTGTTGTTGTTGTTGTTGTTGTTGTTGGGCCTTTTGTTGTAGTTGCGATTGATGTTGCGATTGTTGGGATAATTGTTGCGATTATTGTTGTAATTGCTGTTGTTGTTGTATTGGTGATTCTTATCACCGTTTTCCTCCCACTTTCTTTTGACTTGCTTCACATTGGCCTCTTCAGCAGTCTGTTCTTTAATTCTTTCTTCAATTTGGTTCACGAGTTTGTGAGCCATTCTACATGCCTGTTGTATGGAGGCGGGCTCGTGTGAACTTATATCTTCTTGGATTCTTTCCGGTAATCCTTTCACAAACGCGTCGATCTTCTCTTCCTCATCTTCGAATGCTCCCGGACACAATAGGCACAATTCTGTGAATCGTCTTTCGTACGTGGTAATATCAAATCCTTGGGTTCGTAACCCTCTAAGTTCTGTCTTGAGCTTATTGACCTCGGTTCTGGGACGGTACTTCTCGTTCATCAAGTGCTTGAATGCTGACCACGGTAGTGCGTACGCATCATCTTGTCCCACTTGCTCTAGATAGGTATTCCACCATGTTAATGCAGAACCTGTGAAGGTATGCGTAGCGTACTTCACTTTGTCCTCTTCAGTACACTTACTTATGGCAAACACCGATTCAACCTTCTCGGTCCACCGTTTCAATCCGATCGGTCCTTCGGTTCCATCAAATTCCAAAGGTTTGCAGGCAGTGAATTCTTTGTAGGTGCATCCTACACGATTTCCTGTACTGCTAGATCCAAGGTTATTGTTGGTATGTAGCGCAGCCTGTACTGCGGCTATGTTTGAAGCTAGAAAAGTACGGAATTCCTCTTCATTCATATTCACGGTGTGTCGAGTAGTCGGTGCCATTTCCTTCAAAATAGTTAAATGGAACAAGTTAATCATACAGAATATTAAGAGTAGTTAATAGTATTTCGTAGCATAATATGAACTCATTTATAAAAGCTTTTTCTTCATATTAGCGTTTTATAAGTTTAAATTCGGGTAGTACCTACCCGTTAAGTTCATACTTAGTAGCTAATATACAATTCAACTACTACAATTCTATATGAAAAACTGATTATAATAATATTTCGCATTCAAACTTTTATACAATATTTTACAAACTTACAATACCGCTTATTTTACATAAAGCATGAAATATAGCACACAATAACTTTGATACAAGATAGTTGTGAAGATAATTCTAGCTAGTACACAAGTCGTTCAGCAAAGGCAATAAAGACACGTAATTCATACGTCCAGAAACAAGTCATGCATTCTGGTTTTACTAGGACTACTTCCCATCCTTGGTCTTGTGCAACATAACCGTTATGGCCGTTGATAAGACAGCGTGTTGTAACGTCATCAAAGGGACGAGGGTTACGTAATGTCCAACAGTCCCGTAATAATCTAAAAACCTCATTTCTTACCCCAATTACCGACTCCGTCACTTGTGGAAACGTTTTGTTTAATAGTTGTAGCCCGATGTTCTTGTTCTCACTTTGGTGAGAAGCGAACATTACTAATCCGTAAGCATAACATGCTTCTTTATGTTGCATGTTAGCCGCTTTTTCTAAATCACGAAGTCCAATATTCGGATATATTGAGTCAAAATAATTTCTTAACCCGTTGCGTAAAATAGCATTTGGGTTCCCCGCAATATATGCGTCAAAGTAAACACATCGTAACTTATGGGTTTCCCAATGTGATATCCCCCATCTTTCAAACGAAAGTCTCTTATAAACCAAGACATTCTTGGAACGTTCTTCGAATGTCTTACAAACTGATCTCGCCTTAAATAGTTGTGCCGAGGAATTCTGGCCGACTCTAGACAAGATTTCATCAATCATGTCTCCGGGTAGGTCTCTTAAAATATTGGGTTGTCTATCCATTTTGTGTTTTTAAACTGTAAAATAGACAAGAGTTAGATTCATAAAAAAAATACTTATTAATACAAGCAATTTTTACATATATCAATAAGCATAAGAACACTATATTACATATATTACACCACACGAATACAACTATCTTATTCCGACTCGCTCGTTTCTTCTTCTTCGGTTTTGGTTCGTTTTGCCAAGTTTCTAGGGATATATGATGTTCCCCTAATACGAGCCGTCGTTGTCCACATTGGTTTAGAAAAACCTGGTGGTTTAGAGGTTCCCGGGTCATTGTTACAACTTAAGGACTTCGGGGGTTGACGATACATATAAAGTTCATCGGGGTTGGAATTAGATTTCTCTATTTTTATGCCCTTTCCCTTATTATTTTCTTTTGCCTTTTTAAATTCAGTTGGGGTAATTTCTATAACATCATCGGAATTCTCGTCGGAATCCGATTCATCGGAGAATTGGTAATCCTCCCAATATTTTGCTTCCTTGGCGGAAACACCATTGACCATAATTAACCTTGGTCGGTTGGTTGAGGATTTTCTTTTACTTAACCGTTTTATTATTTCCCCCACCGGTTCTATTTCTTCATCCGGTTCCGATTCTTCTTCCGGTTCCGATTCTTCTTCCGGTTCCGACTCTTCTTCCGGTTCCGATTCTTCGGGAACTTGTGAATCAGTCCACGAATCATTCCAATTTACATTTGACTCTTCATTATTATTAGGTGAGTCAATGGGACTTGTTCTAGAGGTAGACATCTATCACATAATATTAAACGCGTTAAGAGATTAATATATCACATAATATTCACATGTTAAAAATATATAGTTTCTAACAAAATTTGTTAAGCAATCATTTTTCAAGTAAACACGGTCGAAGTCCAGACTCACTAATGCATCCTAACAAACTCGATAAGACACACTAATGCAAAATTCTGGTTCTCTAAGACCAACGCTCGGATACCAACTGAAATGTCCCGTTCTTATTGATTAAAAACGTTCCATATTAATTGATTTCGTTGCGAGGTTTTGACCTCTATATGAGACGTTTTTCAAAGACTGCATTCATTTTTAAACAAACCATAACCTTTATTTCATCAATAAAGGTTTAAAAAGCTTTACGTAGATTATCAAATAATGATAATCTAAAATATCCTGTTTACACACGACCATTACATAATGGTTTACAATACAAATATGTTACAACAAAATAAGTTTCTTGAATGCAGTTTTTACACAATATCATACAAGCATGGACTCCAAATCTTGTCCTTATTTAAGTATGCGACAGCGGAAGCTCTTAATAATCACCTGAGAATAAACATGCTTAAAACGTCAACAAAAATGTTGGTGAGTTATAGGTTTAACCTATATATATCAAATCGTAACAATAGACCACAAGATTTCATATTTCAATACACATCCCATACATAGAGATAAAAATCATTCATATGGTGAACACCTGGTAACCGACAATAACAAGATGCATATATAAGAATATCCCCATCATTCCGGGACACCCTTCGGATATGATATAAATTTCGAAGTACTAAAGCATCCGGTACTTTGGATGGGGTTTGTTAGGCCCAATAGATCTATCTTTAGGATTCGCGTCAATTAGGGTGTCTGTTCCCTAATTCTTAGATTACCAGACTTAATAAAAAGGGGCATATTCGATTTCGATAATTCAACCATAGAATGTAGTTTCACGTACTTGTGTCTATTTTGTAAATCATTTATAAAACCTGCATGTATTCTCATCCCAAAAATATTAGATTTTAAAAGTGGGACTATAACTCACTTTCACAGATTTTTACTTCGTCGGGAAGTAAGACTTGGCCACTGGTTGATTCACGAACCTATAACAATATATACATATATATCAAAGTATGTTCAAAATATATTTACAACACTTTTAATATATTTTGATGTTTTAAGTTTATTAAGTCAGCTGTCCTCGTTAGTAACCTACAACTAGTTGTCCACAATTAGATGTACAGAAATAAATCGATAAATATTATCTTGAATCAATCCACGACCCAGTGTATACGTATCTCAGTATTGATCACAACTCAAACTATATATATTTTGGAATCAACCTCAACCCTGTATAGCTAACTCCAACATTCACATATAGAGTGTCTATGGTTGTTCCGAAATATATATAGATGTGTCGACATGATAGGTCGAAACATTGTATACGTGTCTATGGTATCTCAAGATTACATAATATATAATACAAGTTGATTAAGTTATGGTTGGAATAGATTTGTTACCAATTTTCACGTAGCTAAAATGAGAAAAATTATCCAATCTTGTTTTACCCATAACTTCTTCATTTTAAATCCGTTTTGAGTGAATCAAATTGCTATGGTTTCATATTGAACTCTATTTTATGAATCTAAACAAAAAAAGTATAGGTTTCTAGTCGGAAAAATAAGTTACAAGTCGTTTTTGTAAAGGTAGTCATTTCAGTCGAAAGAACGACGTCTAGATGACCATTTTAGAAAACATACTTCCACTTTGAGTTTAACCATAATTTTTGGATATAGTTTCATGTTCATAATAAAAATAATTTTCTCAGAATAACAACTTTTAAATCAAAGTTTATCATAGTTTTTAATTAACTAACCCAAAACAGCCCGCGGTGTTACTACGACGGCGTAAATCCGGTTTTACGGTGTTTTTCGTGTTTCCAGGTTTTAAATCATTAAGTTAGCATATCATATAGATATAGAACATGTGTTTAGTTGATTTTAAAAGTCAAGTTAGAAGGATTAACTTTTGTTTGCGAACAAGTTTAGAATTAACTAAACTATGTTCTAGTGATTACAAGTTTAAACCTTCGAATAAGATAACTTTATATGTATGAATCGAATGATGTTATGAACATCATTACTACCTTAAGTTCCTTGGATGAACCTACTGGAAAAGAGAAAAATGGATCTAGCTTCAATGGATCCTTGGATGGCTCAAAGTTCTTGAAGCAAAATCATGACACGAAAACAAGTTCAAGTAAGATCATCACTTGAAATAAGATTGTTATAGTTATAGAAATTGAACCAAAGTTTGAATATGATTATTACCTTGTATTAGAATGATAACCTACTGTAAGAAACAAAGATTTTTTGAGGTTGGATGATCACCTTACAAGATTGGAAGTGAGCTAGCAAACTTGAAAGTATTCTTGATTTTATGAAACTAGAACTTTTGGAATTTATGAAGAACACTTAGAACTTGAAGATAGAACTTGAGAGAGTTCAATTAGATGAAGAAAATTGAAGAATGAAAGTGTTTGTAGGTGTTTTTGGTCGTTGGTGTATGGATTAGATATAAAGGATATGTAATTTTGTTTTCATGTAAATAAGTCATGAATGATTACTCATATTTTTGTAATCTTATGAGATATTTCATGCTAGTTGCCAAATGATGGTTCCCACATGTGTTAGGTGACTCACATGGGCTGCTAAGAGCTGATCATTGGAGTGTATATACCAATAGTACATACATCTAAAAGCTGTGTATTGTACGAGTACGAATACGGGTGCATACGAGTAGAATTGTTGATGAAACTGAACGAGAATGTAATTTTAAGCATTTTTGTTAAGTAGAAGTATTTTGATAAGTGTATTGAAGTCTTTCAAAAGTGTATAAATACATATTAAAACACTACATGTATATACATTTTAACTGAGTCGTTAAGTCATCGTTAGTCGTTACATGTAAGTGTTGTTTTGAAACCTTTAGGTTAACGATCTTGTTAAATGTTGTTAACCCAATGTTTATAATATCAAAAGAGATTTTAAATTATTATATTATCATGATATTATGATGTACGAATATCTCTTAATATGATATATATACATTAAATGTCGTTACAACGATAAACGTTACATATATGTCTCGTTTCAAAATCATTAAGTTAGTAGTCTTGTTTTTACATATGTAGTTCATTGTTAATATAATTAATGATATGTTTACTTATCATAATATCATGTTAACTATATATATAACCATATATATGTCATCATATAGTTTTTTTACAAGTTTTAACGTTCGTGAATCACCGGTCAACTTGGGTGGTCAATTGTCTATATGAAACCTATTTCAATTAATCAAGTCTTAACAAGTTTGATTGCTTAACATGTTGGAAACATTTAATCATGTAAATATCAATCTCAATTAATATATATAAACATGGAAAAGTTCGGGTCACTACACAGCCCGCCGTCCGTGTTGTGGCTGTGGACAACTTTTTTGCCCTCATTACTGGAGAACAAGCCACCAAGCCACCAGCGATGGCAGAATCAACGCAGTGTTTCATTGATCGAATTGCTAATTATCCATTGCCCAGAAATCTTGCTATACCAGCAATTGGAGTTTATGATGGCACAACGGATCCGGAAGATTTTCTGACTATGTTTGAAGGTGTTATGAGGTTGCAGCATTGGGAGGATGAAACTGCATGCCATATGTTTCCTATGGTATTGCAGAAAATGGCACGCGAATGGTTTGCTAGTTTGCCGCCAAGGAGTATTACCAGTTTTCTTGATTTGAGAGCAAAATTTGTGATGCAATACCAAAATCTACGGAGCTGTACTCTGACACATCTTGATGCACACGAGATCACAATGCATCATAACGAATCTTTGAGCAATTTTATGAAGCGTTATACACTTGAAGCACAGAAGATTCCTGATTGTCCAGAATCACAGCTTGTATCTGGTTTCATTTTCTGTTTGGACCAGCGACGGTTTAGTGCACTTGTTCATGCATTACGGTATGACTTGCCAAAAACATTGCATCAAGCTTTGGAGGTTGCACAGAGGCATGTTCGAGCTGGTGAGCGTGGGTTGATCAAGTTTGATACTGGCAGTAGTAGCAAGCCGCACAACGGAGGACGGTATTTTGACAGAAATCAGAGAAGGAATGACAATTCAAATGGAGGATGGAGAGGAAACAATCACCCTAATGATTTTCACCACAACAGAAAGCCAATAGAAAGGCACCCGTTGATAATGGCGCTTACCAAAACGCCGAAAGAGATCCTTTTCACTGAACCAATTCGGACCACTTTCAATGCTCCAGCACCTATGGAAGAGAGGGAGGGTCCAAAGAGTGAGTTGTGGTGTGATTTCCATGAGGCTTGGGGCCATGATACGGACAATTGTAAATCTTTGATAAGAGAAATTATAGCGAAAATCAAGGCAGGAGAACTGAATCATTTGTTGCCTGGCAAACAGTACAGGAGGAATGATCCTCGCAAGAAATTTGCGTGGCAAATGAATGATGGTAGCAGAGGACGCCGTGGAGAGAACAGAAGAGAGCAGCACGGCTGAAGAGATAATCGGAACCAACCGCAGTACGGAGAACGGATCACAGAGCGTGAGACAACTCCAGAAGTTGTAATCAGGATGGTTTGGATTAATGATGGTCATTATGAAGAAGGTGAATCATCAAACAGCAATTTGGACAGCTGGAGATATGCCCCAATTATCTTTCAGCCAATTCAGAATTGGGCGTTGTCCGTCCAACCAGTGATCATTTCAGCAGAGATAGCAAATAAGTTTGTCAATTGTATCTACACAGATACAGGAAGTGAAGCTGACATCATCTACTGGCATTGTTTGAGAACTTTTCCAAGGCATGTGCAGAGCAGAGCTAGGCAAACGAGGTTGAAAGTTTCTGGACTAACAGGAGCACCGATAAATGCCATGGGGCAGATTCGTTTGGAAGTTGTTATGGGCACATTCCCATTGTTGAGAACCGAAACAATTGATTTCACAATCATAGATGGCAATTCTCATTTTAATGTCCTTTTTGGAAGAACAGCTTTGGCTAAGTTTGGAGCAATAACATCGACGGCCCATGCAGAGGTTAGATTCCCCACTCCAAATGGAGTCGCAGCCATACATTCACAGTATGTGCAGCCAACAAGGGAAAGATCAACGTTTGCAAATGGGCCAGAAGGCAGAATGAATCAGAGAAGGCGTGATAGGTTATTCAGCGAGGAAGAAGTTCAGGAGTTTTTCATTCCGTAAGTAAGTGTGAAGGCCGGACAGCGCTGGGCGCTCAGCATATGAAGAAGCAATTTGTCAACAAGTTATCAAGAACAGTGTTTATCTTTTCAATAAAGAGCAGTTTCATTTAGCATTTCAATAAAAGCAGTCTTTTACAATCGTTGTACTCATGCCTGTTTGGCATTTGAAGAACACATTTCGAATTATATGATGAAGCAGCGTTTATCAAACTTACTGTGAACCATTGTGGTTATTTTGCAGTGCATACATTAGAAATTGCATACATTAAACATTCATGACGTACTAATTAGGCTTGATCCACCTAAAAGTCGTCATCAATCGTTTATGTACTGCACAGTACTGAACAATAATTTTATATTTTTCTTAAACAAAGTGCTGCCCGTGACAAATGTAAAACATTACATTTATAACCTGCCCACAGAAGGATCGTATTTTTAAATACCTCCGATGGCGGAAGCTTTTGTGCCGGCCAGTAAAGGCACAAGGGATCAGCTAGAAAATGTTTAAGTTTTACTAGAACGCACCGAGGCATGATACAAAACTCAGATACTTGTCATGACAAACATTATAAAAAATTACTTCACAGAACGAAGTTATATATTTTATGTATGAAGGAAAAATAATTAGCAATTCTTCCTCATATACTTTATGACGGAAGGCGTAAGACGGAGAGTTTATTGATTTATAGTCATTCTTCTAAAACACTTCATAATTCTTCCTCATTAATTTTATGATGGAAGGCGTAATTAGACATCGTATTCTTGATACTGCAAGGCATTTACATATGAGTTACCTTATGCACTTTTCAAAATGATTTGCTCAAATTATACACTGTACAATTGTGTATAGAAATTTTATGCTCAGGTGCATAATTGATTGGTTTTAAAGCGTTAAGCATAAAAATATTTGCAACAAGCATATAAGCACACATAGTCATCACAATAAAGTCAGTATATATATATATATATAATGTTAAAGTCAGTAAGAAGTTTATTACAAAACATTGTTTGAAATTTTTACAAAGATCAATTAAACTGCACGCCAAGCACATCTTGAGCAGAAGAATCTTCTTTGCTGCATACTTCATCATAAACATTTATCTTCAGATTTATCAATTTGTTCTTGGCCTCATCAACTTTTTCTTGAGTACCAGGAGGCATAAGTTTGGCAATGGCAGCAGAAGGCGTTTGGTTGGGAGCAAGGCATTTGAACAGCTTGCCGGTCACATCAGCAATAGCATGGGCGCAGGCAGCATCAACATAATCATTGTAGGGATTCCCTACAAGACTGGATCCAAGCACCTTAGCTATCAGACCTGGCACACCTTTCTTAAGCTCAGTAAAATTGCCCTCGCCTTTCTCCGCCCTCCGGAGTAGCTCAGCAGACTTCTCTCTCTCTGCACTCAACTGTTTCTCCAGCTCACCCACTTTCACCTGCTCAGCATCCTTTTCCCCTTGCAGAACAGCAGTAACATCTTGAGCACTTTTTAACTCAACTTCTTTAGCCTTTATTATTTTCTGCGCATCATTTAAGGCACGCTCAGCATCAGCAGCTCTTTTACGAGCATTTGCACTTTCAGCTATGTCTTTACGAGCAAAGGCAAGAATAGACTCTTGATGTTCCTGCAGTTGCAGCACAGAGTCCAGGTGGTTGGTTAGCAGTACATGAGCTGCCATAGTTGATTCCCTGAGTTGATGAGAACGAAGAGCAGAGAATTTGGGTTTCAGCTCAGGGATAACACAACCCTGTACATCAATAAAATTTTATGAGTTATTTCAAACAGCTCACATCAATAAATTACAAGCATATATATGCAGAGGGTCTTATCGTTCATACCTGAATAAGAGTTACAAATTCTTTATCTTTAGTGGCGGGGTTTGCAATGATGGCTTGCAAAGCCCTCACATGAGCAGGAAGAGTTGGCTCTTGAACATTGGAGGAGGTGACAGCAGGATTAGTGATATTAGGAAGAGGAGAATCATAAGCAGAGTTGACTTCAGGCCTATCTTCATGAAATTCAGATTCATCGAAGGGGGCAAAGTTTGGGTCAGGCATTTTCAGGCCCTTCACTCCTTCACTTTCAAGATTCCTCTCAGGCCTCCGGTCACCGCCCTCCGTAGCCTTCCCTTGGCTATCATCCGACTCTGCTAAAATTACTAACAAAAACAAATTAGTATTATGAACAAACATAACAGTTATAAGCAAAAACATGTGCATTTTCAAAAGAGAGCAGAATGGACATACTTCTCCTACGTTTTTGCTTTTTGCCCTCCTCAGTACTCTTCACCCTTTTAGAGCCTATGCTCTTCTTTCTTGTCTTTTGGGTTAGAGGAGGAGTAGGGTTGGTTTCACCCGTGATGTCAATTGATGCCGATGTTTGCTGATCGGCGGTGGTGGTGTCATCCGTTGTTCGCTCAGTGTCTGTATGATCAGACCCGGATTTGCTGTCTGAGCTGCTCACAGCAATTTCTTTCCCCTTTTCAGCATCAGCAGCAGCTTTAGCTTCAGCTGCAACTCTCTCCGCCTCAAGCTCTTCAACAATTTTGTCACGAGCAGTGACCTCCACATCATCATCAAGATCAGGGGATAAAAGAGCAGAGCGGACCTGCATCACGGAGTTGCCTGCAAAGATTACACATTAATAGCAATATAAGTACACATGACAAACAGTGGACAAAAATCTATATATATAATAGGATGATCATATCACATCCTACCCTGTTTTTTCTCACGAAGTACTGGCACAGAATTGCTTGGCCATTCTTGGCTCACTTTGCACAGCACAAGGATTCCCTCATACCTTTCGTATGATTTGGGTGGAATACGGAGTCCTTTCAAGCTATTTACTATCCGCAGAGCGGGAGAAATTTTAACACCCTTTCCTATGCCAGCATCAATAGCACCCCACTCCCGGACAACGGAGTATTCCTCCGAAATAACAGTTTCATCAACAAAGAAAAATGGACTTTTCCCGTCCTTCAAGTTTGAAACTCTATTTAAACCAACAAAATGATTATTTTTCTTACTATCAATCGTAAGCCAGCAATCGCTAATTGTGCGGATTCTAAACAAAAAGGTAAAAACATTAATGCGAGGCTTTATATTAATAGCATTGCAGTACATTTCAAAAAGGATGATTTTTTGAAGACCATGGGGATGTATCTGACTAAGACAGGCCCCGTAATATCTAAGAAGGCGAAGAAGAAAGTTAGTAAGGGGAACACGGAGGTTGCCGTGGGTAATTTGTAAAGCGTATAAAGTAATTTTTCCCTCAGGAGGATTGTCAGCAGTTTGTCCGATAGTGGGAAGAACAGGGTTGTATTGACTGAGATGGCGAAAGGCAATCTTTAATCCATCTAAATATTCACTAGTCAATGATGAAGCCATCGTGCTAACTTCTGGAATGTTAGCAGTATTTGATGAAGAAGGCTTGGCGTGTTCTTGGCCAGTACTCCGTGAAGAAGCCATGATAATACAGTAACGGATATCAACAAGAAGAAAATAGCAGTAAGATGAAGTGTACTGACCTTGGAAGACGGTAAACCTTAAAAAGTTGAAGATTAAAGAAGGCGATGAAGATTTGGGAGAAATATGCTTTTTGGATCTTGGCAAAGGTAAAAAAGTGATGGTAACAGGGTTATGACGGTTTTTATAAGGGTTCATCGGTGCAATTTTTATGGTCATGATTGAGACACGTGTATGGGCGAGTTTAAACGAAGGGTACGAAATAATACTTTTTACAACTGGAGGCGCGTGGATGATCTCAGCCGTAAGAAGACAATCATAACAGTGTCAGTAAAATTCGTCTGCATTTAATGCCTAAAATATTTTCCCCGATGCAAGTGGGCAATGAACAGGCTGGTTTGGCATGCGTTGTCAAAAGTTTAACAACTTAATCATTTTTCAAATGCTTAAGTCCTTAAACTGGGGGGACTTAATGGTGTATCCTATCGTATACACACATAAAAGGCATAATAGTCGCATAAAAATAGCATCAGGAAGGCTGGAAACAACAGTTTTGTGGAGATTGTCCGTCCAGCGTTCTCCGCTGTACAGGCTGCTCCGTCATGCGTAAGCCCTGAAGGCCGCCTAGCGCATAAGCCCTGGCCGGAGAGCGCCGCATTTAGCATAAATTTCGAAGCACATGTAACAGAACGTATCATCATTTGACACGTGTCCCCAAAAAAATCTGGTAGATCTGACACTATAAATAGACCCTGGGTCGTCATTTTACACAGGTTCAGATATTCTGACAACTTTGAGAGCTGAGACTTCACTTCTCTTTCTCTCTCTACTTTCTCTCACTAGAAGTCATCCGGCTAGCACTCTTACGCTCTACGGACGACAGATTGATTAAGCCACCCCACAAGTTTCTACACTTGTGAACCGGGTCTGCAGGGATTATTTCCCGAGGGTAAAAATCAATCGGCAACACTCCGCCCTCCTAAAGCTAGATCACTTCTAGTCTCTTGTTGACATACTAAGCCTTACCTCATAAGGAAATAGGTGTTAACACTGTTGTTGTAGGAAAATTCTGCTAACGGTAGATGTCGATCCCAACTGTTTCCGAAATCAATAACACATGCTCGTAGCATGTCTTCAAGCGTTTGTATCGTCCTTTCGTTCTGCCCATCAGTTTGTGGATGATAGGCAGTACTCATGTCTAGACGAGTTCCTAATGCTTGCTGTAATGTCTGCCAGAATCTTGAAATAAATCTGCCATCCCTATCAGAGATAATAGAGATTGGTATTCCATGTCTGGAGACGACTTCCTTCAAATACAGTCGTGCTAACTTCTCCATCTTGTCATCTTCTCTTATTGGCAGGAAGTGTACTGACTTGGTGAGATGATCAACTATTACCCAAATAGTATCATAACCACTTGCAGTCCTTGGCAATTTAGTAATGAAATCCATGGTAATGTTTTCCCATTTCCATTCCGGGATTTCAGGTTGTTGTAGTAGACCTGATGGTTTATGATGTTCAGCTTTGACCTTAGAACACGTCAAACATTCTCCTACATATTTAGCAATATCGGCTTTCATACCTGGCCACCAAAAATGTTTCTTAAGATCCTTGTACATCTTCCCCGTTCCAGGATGTATTGAGTATCTGGTTTTATGAGCTTCTCTAAATACCATTTCTCTCATATCTCCAAATTTTGGTACCCAAATTCTTTCAGCCCTATACCGGGTTCCGTCTTCCCGAATATTAAGATGCTTCTCCGATCCTTTAGGTATTTCATCCTTTAAATTTCCCTCTTTTAAAACTCCTTGTTGCGCCTCCTTTATTTGAGTAGTAAGGTTAGTGTGAATCATTATATTCATAGATTTTACTCGAATGGGTTCTCTGTCCTTTCTGCTCAAGGCGTCGGCTACCACATTTGCCTTCCCTGGGTAGTAACGAATCTCAAAGTCGTAATCATTCAACAATTCAATCCACCTACGCTGCCTCATATTTAGTTGTTTCTGATTAAATATGTGTTGAAGACTTTTGTGGTCGGTATATATAATACTTTTGACCCCATATAAGTAGTGCCTCCAAGTCTTTAATGCAAAAACAACCGCGCCTAATTCCAAATCATGCGTCGTATAATTTTGTTCGTGAATCTTCAATTGCCTAGACGCATAAGCAATCACCTTCGTCCGTTGCATTACACAACCGAGACCTTGCTTTGATGCGTCACAATAAATCACAAAATCATCATTCCCTTCAGGCAATGACAATATAGGTGCCGTAGTTAGCTTTTTCTTCAATAATTGAAACGCCTTCTCTTGTTCATCCTTCCATTCAAATTTCTTCCCTTTATGCGTTAATGCAGTCAAGGGTTTTGCTATTTTGGAGAAATCTTGGATGAATCTTCTGTAGTAACCAGCCAATCCTAAAAATTGACGTATATGCTTTGGAGTTTTTGGGGTTTCCCACTTTTCAACGGGAGCAAATGTGGTAGATCTGACACTATAAATAGACCCCTTGGGTCGTCATTTTACACAGGTTCAGATATTCTGACAACTTTGAGAGCTGAGACTTCACTTCTCTTTCTCTCTCTACTTTCTCTCACTAGAAGTCATCCGGCTAGCACTCTTACACTCTACAGACGACAGATTGATTAAACCACCCCACAAGTTTCTACACTTGTGAACCGGGTCTGCAGGGATTATTTCCCGAGGGTAAAAATCAATCGGCAACACTCCGCCCTCCTAAAGCTAGATCACTTCTAGTCTCTTGTTGACATACTAAGCCTTACCTCATAAGGAAATAGGTGTTAACATTACTCATTACATTTTTGGGCTGAGAATACATGCAAATGCTTTATTAACTGTTTTACAATATTTCTATGCGTGAGTTTCATTATTCCCCTTTTAAATGCTTTCGCAATATATATTTTTGGGACTGAGAATACATGCGCTGCTTTTATAAATGCTTTACGAAATAGACACAAGTGATCGAAACTACATTCTATGGTTGGATTATCAAATCGAATATCACCCTATATAGTCTGGTAATCTAAGAATTAGGGAACAGAAACCCTAATTGACGCGAACTCTAAAGATAGATCTATCGGGCCCAACAAGCCCCATCCAAAGTGTAGTGACCCGAACTTTTCCATGTTTATATATATTAATTGAGATTGATATTTACATGATTAAATGTTTCCAACATGTTAAGCAATCAAACTTGTTAAAACTTGATTAATTGAAATAGGTTTCATATAGACAATTGACCACCCAAGTTGACCGGTGATTCACGAACGTTAAAACTTGTAAAAAACTATATGATGACATATATATGGTTATATATATAGTTAACATGATATTATGATAAGTAAACATATCATTAATTATATTAACAATGAACTACATATGTAAAAACAAGACTACTAACTTAATGATTTTGAAACGAGACATATATGTAACGTTTATCGTTGTAACGACATTTAATGTATATATATCATATTAAGAAATATTCGTACATCATAATATCATGATAATATAATAATTTAAAATCTCTTTTGTTATTATAAACATTGGGTTAACAACATTTAACAAGATCGTTAACCTAAAGGTTTCAAAACAACACTTACATGTAACGACTAACGATGACTTAACGACTCAGTTAAAATGTATATACATGTAGTGTTTTAATATGTATTTATACACTTTTGAAAGACTTCAATACACTTATCAAAATACTTCTACTTAACAAAAATGCTTACAATTACATTCTCGTTCAGTTTCATCAACAATTCTACTCGTATGCACCCGTATTCGTACTCGTACAATACACAGCTTTTAGATGTATGTACTATTGGTATATACACTCCAATGATCAGCTCTTAGCAGCCCATGTGAGTCACCTAACACATGTGGGAACCATCATTTGGCAACTAGCATGAAATATCTCATAAGATTACAAAAATATGAGTAATCATTCATGACTTATTTACATGAAAACAAAATTACATATCCTTTATATCTAATCCATACACCAACGACCAAAAACACCTACAAACACTTTCATTCTTCAATTTTCTTCATCTAATTGAACTCTCTCAAGTTCTAGCTTCAAGTTCTAAGTGTTCTTCATAAATTCCAAAAGTTCTAGTTTCATAAAATCAAGAATACTTTCAAGTTTGCTAGCTCACTTCCAATCTTGTAAGGTGATCATCCAACCTCAAGAAATCTTTGTTTCTTACAGTAGGTTATCATTCTAATACAAGGTAATAATCATATTCAAACTTTGGTTCAATTTCTATAACTATAACAATCTTATTTCAAGTGATGATCTTACTTGAACTTGTTTTCGTGTCATGATTTTGCTTCAAGAACTTTGGCCATCCAAGGATCCATTGAAGCTAGATCCATTTTTCTCTTTTCCAGTAGGTTCATCCAAGGAACTTAAGGTAGTAATGATGTTCATAACATCATTCGATTCATACATATAAAGCTATCTTATTCGAAGGTTTAAACTTGTAATCACTAGAACATAGTTTAGTTAATTCTAAACTTGTTCGCAAACAAAAGTTAATCCTTCTAACTTGACTTTTAAAATCAACTAAACACATGTTCTATATCTATATGATATGCTAACTTAATGATTTAAAACCTAGAAACACGAAAAACACCGTAAAACCGGATTTACGCCGTCGTAGTAACACCGCGGGCTGTTTTGGGTTAGTTAATTAAAAACTATGATAAACTTTGATTTAAAATTTGTTATTCTGAGAAAATGATTTTTATTATGAACATGAAACTATATCCAAAAATTATGGTTAAACTCAAAGTGGAAGTATGTTTTCTAAAATGGTCATCTAGACGTCGTTCTTTCGACTGAAATGACTACCTTTACAAAAACGACTTGTAACTTATTTTTCCGACTATAAACCTATACTTTTTCTGTTTAGATTCATAAAATAGAGTTCAATATGAAATCATAGCAATTTGATTCACTCAAAACGGATTTAAAATGAAGAAGTTATGGGTAAAACAAGATTGGATAATTTTTCTCATTTTAGCTACGTGAAAATTGGTAACAAATCTATTCCAACCATAACTTAATCAACTTGTATTGTATATTATGTAATCTTGAGATACCATAGACACGTATACAATGTTTCGACCTATCATTTCGACACATCTATATATATTTCGGAACAACCATAGACACTCTATATGTGAATGTTGGAGTTAGCTATACAGGGTTGAGGTTGATTCCAAAATATATATAGTTTGAGTTGTGATCAATACTGAGATACGTATACACTGGGTCGTGGATTGATTCAAGATAATATTTATCGATTTATTTCTGTACATCTAACTGTGGACAACTAGTTATAGGTTACTAACGAGGACAGCTGACTTAATAAACTTAAAACATCAAAATATATTAAAAGTGTTGTAAATATATTTTGAACATACTTTAATATATATGTATATATTGTTATAGGTTCGTGAATCAACAGTGGCCAAGTCTTACTTCCCGACGAAGTAAAAATCTGTGAAAGTGAGTTATAGTCCCACTTTTAAAATCTAATATTTTTGGGATGAGAATACATGCAGGTTTTATAAATGATTTACAAAATAGACACAAGTACGTGAAATTACATTCTATGGTTGAATTATCAAAATCGAATATGCCCCTTTTTATTAAGTCTGGTAATCTAAGAATTAGGGAACAGACACCCTAATTGACGCGAATCCTAAAGATAGATCTATTGGGCCTAACAAACCCCATCCAAAGTACCGGATGCTTTAGTACTTCGAAATTTATATCATATCCGAAGGGTGTCCCGGAATGATGGGGATATTCTTATATATGCATCTTGTTATTGTCGGTTACCAGGTGTTCACCATATGAATGATTTTTATCTCTATGTATGGGATGTGTATTGAAATATGAAATCTTGTGGTCTATTGTTACGATTTGATATATATAGGTTAAACCTATAACTCACCAACATTTTTGTTGACGTTTAAAGCATGTTTATTCTCAGGTGAATATTAAGAGCTTCCGCTGTTGCATACTAAAATAAGGACAAGATTTGGAGTCCATGTTTGTATGATATTGTGTAAAAACTGCATTCAAGAAACTGATTTCGATGTAACATATTTGTATTGTAAACCATTATGTAATGGTCGTGTGTAAACAGGATATTTTAGATTATCATTATTTGATAATCTACGTAAAGCTTTTTAAACCTTTATTTATGAAATAAAGGTTATGGTTTGTTTTAAAAATGAATGCAGTCTTTGAAAAACGTCTCATATAGAGGTCAAAACCTCTCAACGAAATCAATTAATATGGAACGTTTTTAATCAATAAGAACGGGACATTTCAGTTGGTATCCGAGCGTTGGTCTTAGAGAACCAGAAAATTTGCATTAGTGTGTCTTATCGAGTTTGTTAGGATGCATTAGTGAGTCTGGACTTCGACCGTGTTTTCTTTAAAAATGATTGCTTAACATTTTTGTTGGAAACTATATATTTTTAACATATGAATATTATGTGATATATTAATCTCTTAACGTGTTTGATATTATGTGATAGATGTCTACCTCTAGAACAAGTCCCATTGACTCACCTAATAATAATGAAGAGTCAAATGTAAATTGGAATGATTTGTGGACTGATTCACAAGTTCCCGAAGAGGAACCGGAAGAAGAGTCGGAACCGGAAGAAGAATCGGAACCGGAAGAAGAATCGGAACCGGATGAAGAAATAGAACCGGTGGGGGAAATAATAAAACGGTTAAGTAAAAGAAAATCCTCAACCAACCGACCAAAGTTAATTATGGTCAATGGTGTTTCCGCCAAGGAAGCAAAATATTGGGAGGATTACCAATTCTCCGATGAATCGGATTCCGACGAGAATTCCGATGATGTTATAGAAATTACCCCAACTGAATTTAAAAAGGCAAAAGAAAATAATAAGGGAAAGGGCATAAAAATAGAGAAATCTAATTCCAACCCCGATGAACTTTATATGTATCGTCAACCCCCGAAGTCCTTAAGTTGTAACAATGACCCGGGAACCTCTAAACCACCAGGTTTTTCTAAACCAATGTGGACAACGACGGCTCGTATTAGGGGAACATCATATATCCCTAGAAACTTGGCAAAACGAACCAAAACCGAAGAAGAAGAAACGAGCGAGTCGGAATAAGATAGTTGTATTCGTGTGGTGTAATATATGGAATATAGTGTTCTTATGCTTTATGATATATGTAAAAATTGCTTGTATTAATAAGTATTTTTTTTATGAATCTAACTCTTGTCTATTTTACAGTTTAAAAACACAAAATGGATAGACAACCCAATATTTTAAGAGACCTACCCGGAGACATGATTGATGAAATCTTGTCTAGAGTCGGCCAGAATTCTTCGGCACAACTATTTAAGGCGAGATCAGTTTGTAAGACATTCGAAGAACGTTCCAAGAATGTCTTGGTTTATAAGAGACTTTCGTTTGAAAGATGGGGGATATCACATTGGGAAACCCATAAGTTACGATGTGTTTACTTTGACGCATATATTGCGGGGAACCCAAATGCTATTTTACGCAACGGGTTAAGAAATTATTTTGACTCAATATATCCGAATATTGGACTTCGTGATTTAGAAAAAGCGGCTAACATGCAACATAAAGAAGCATGTTATGCTTACGGATTAGTAATGTTCGCTTCTCACCAAAGTGAGAACAAGAACATCGGGCTACAACTATTAAACAAAACGTTTCCACAAGTGACGGAGTCGGTAATTGGGGTAAGAAATGAGGTTTTTAGATTATTACGGGACTGTTGGACATTACGTAACCCTCGTCTCTTTGATGACGTTACAACACGCTGTCTTATCAACGGCCATAATGGTTATGTTGCACAAGACCAAGGATGGGAAGTAGTCCTAGTAAAACCAGAATGCATGACTTGTTTCTGGACGTATGAATTACGTGTCTTTATTGCCTTTGCTGAACGACTTGTATACTAGCTAGAATTATCTTCACAACTATCTTGTATCAAAGTTATTGTGTGCTATATTTCATGCTTTATGTAAAATAAGCGGTATTGTAAGTTTGTAAAATATGGTATAAAAGTTTGAACGCGAAATATTATTATAATCAGTTTTTCATATAGAATTGTAGTAGTTGAATTGTATATTAGCTACTAAGTATGAACTTGACGGGTAGGTACTACCCGAATTTAAACTTATAAAACGCTAATATGAAGAAAAAGCTTTTATAAATGAGTTCATATTATGCTACGAAATACTATTAACTACTCTTAATATTCTGTATGATTAACTTGTTCCATTTAACTATTTTGAAGGAAATGGCACCGACTACTCGACACACCGTGAATATGAATGAAGAGGAATTCCGTACTTTTCTAGCTTCAAACATAGCCGCAGTACAGGCTGCGCTACATACCAACAATAACCTTGGATCTAGCAGTACAGGAAATCGTGTAGGATGCACCTACAAAGAATTCACTGCCTGCAAACCTTCGGAATTTGATGGAACCGAAGGACCGATCGGATTGAAACGGTGGACCGAAAAGGTCGAATCGGTGTTTGCCATAAGTAAGTGTACTGAAGAGGATAAAGTGAAGTACGCTACGCATACCTTCACAGGTTCTGCGTTAACATGGTGGAATACCTATCTAGAGCAAGTGGGACAAGATGATGCTTACGCACTACCGTGGTCAGCATTCAAGCACTTAATGAACGAGAAGTACCGTCCCAGAACCGAGGTCAATAAGCTCAAGACAGAACTTAGAGGGTTACGAACCCAAGGATTTGATATTACCACGTACGAAAGACGATTCACAGAATTGTGCCTATTGTGTCCGGGAGCATTCGAAGATGAGGAAGAGAAGATCGACGCGTTTGTGAAAGGATTACCGGAAAGAATCCAAGAAGATATAAGTTCACACGAGCCCGCCTCCATACAACAGTCATGTAGAATGGCTCACAAACTCGTGAACCAGATTGAAGAAAGAATTAAAGAACAGACTGCTGAAGAGGCCAATGTGAAGCAAGTCAAAAGAAAGTGGGAGGAAAACGGTGATAAGAATCACCAATACAATAACAACAGCAATTACAACAATAATCGCAACAATTATCCCAACAATCGCAACATCAATCGCAACTACAACAAACGGCCCAACAACAACAACAACAACAACAACAACAGCAACTACAACAATCATCCCAACAACAATAATAACCGCAACAACAACAACAATCAGAAGCAGCTATGCCAAAGGTGTGAAAAGAATCACTCGGGGTTCTGCACCAAATTTTGCAACAAGTGTAAAAGAAATGGGCATAGCGCGGCGAAGTGTGAGGTCTACGGACCAGGAGTTAATAGAACGAAAGGAACAAATGGTGTCGGAACGAGTAATGGCGGAGCAAGTAGTGTCGGAGCAAGTTATGCCAATGTAATTTGTTATAAATGTGGAAAACCGGGCCACATTATTAGAAATTGCCCGAACCAGGAGAACACGAATGGACAAGGCCGCGGAAGAGTTTTCAACATTAATGCGGCAGAGGCACAGGAAGACCCGGAGCTTGTTACGGGTACGTTTCTTATTGACAATAAATCTGCTTACGTTTTATTTGATTCGGGTGCGGATAGAAGCTATATGAGTAGAGATTTTTGTGCTAAATTAAGTTGTCCATTGACGCCTTTGGATAGTAAATTTTTACTCGAATTAGCAAATGGTAAATTAATTTCAGCAGATAATATATGTCGGAATCGAGAAATTAAACTGGTTAGCGAAATATTTAAGATTGATTTGATACCAGTAGAGTTAGGGAGTTTTGATGTGATAATCGGTATGGACTGGTTGAAAGAAGTGAAAGCAGAGATCATTTGTTACAAAAATGCAATTCGCATTATACGAGAAAAAGGAAAACCCTTAATGGTGTACGGAGAAAAGGGCAACACGAAGCTACATCTTATTAGTAATTTGAAGGCACAAAAACTAATAAGAAAAGGTTGCTATGCTGTTCTAGCACACGTCGAGAAAGTACAAACTGAAGAAAAGAGCATCAATGATGTTCCCGTCGCAAAAGAATTTCCCGATGTATTTCCGAAAGAATTACCGGGATTACCCCCACATCGATCCGTTGAATTTCAAATAGATCTTGTACCAGGAGCTGCACCAATAGCTCGTGCTCCTTACAGACTCGCACCCAGCGAGATGAAAGAACTGCAAAGCCAATTACAAGAACTTTTAGAGCGTGGTTTCATTCGACCAAGCACATCACCGTGGGGAGCTCCTGTTTTGTTTGTCAAGAAGAAAGATGGTACATTCAGGTTGTGTATCGACTACCGAGAGTTGAACAAACTTACCATCAAGAACCGCTACCCACTACCGAGAATCGACGACTTATTTGATCAACTACAAGGCTCGTCTGTTTATTCAAAGATTGACTTACGTTCCGGGTATCATCAAATGCGGGTGAAAGAAGATGATATTCCAAAGACTGCTTTCAGAACACGTTACGGTCATTACGAGTTTATGGTCATGCCGTTTGGTTTAACTAATGCACCAGCTGTGTTCATGGACCTTATGAACCGAGTGTGTGGACCATACCTTGACAAGTTTGTCATTGTTTTCATTGATGACATACTTATTTACTCAAAGAATGACCAAGAACACGGTGAACATTTGAGAAAGGTGTTAGAAGTATTGAGGAAGGAAGAATTGTACGCTAAGTTTTCAAAGTGTGCATTTTGGTTGGAAGAAGTTCAATTCCTCGGTCACATAGTGAACAAAGAAGGTATTAAGGTGGATCCGGCAAAGATAGAAACTGTTGAAAAGTGGGAAACCCCGAAAACTCCGAAACACATACGCCAGTTTTTAGGACTAGCTGGTTACTACAGAAGGTTCATCCAAGACTTTTCCAGAATAGCAAAACCCTTGACTGCATTAACGCATAAAGGGAAGAAATTTGAATGGAATGATGAACAAGAGAAAGCGTTTCAGTTATTGAAGAAAAAGCTAACTACGGCACCTATATTGTCATTGCCTGAAGGGAATGATGATTTTGTGATTTATTGTGATGCATCAAAGCAAGGTCTCGGTTGTGTATTAATGCAACGAACGAAGGTGATTGCTTATGCGTCTAGACAATTGAAGATTCACGAACAAAATTATACGACGCATGATTTGGAATTAGGCGCGGTTGTTTTTGCATTAAAGACTTGGAGGCACTACTTATATGGGGTCAAAAGTATTATATATACCGACCACAAAAGTCTTCAACACATATTTAATCAGAAACAACTGAATATGAGGCAGCGTAGGTGGATTGAATTATTGAATGATTACGATTTTGAGATTCGTTACCACCCGGGGAAGGCAAATGTGGTAGCCGATGCCTTGAGCAGGAAGGATAGAGAACCCATTCGAGTAAAATCTATGAATATAATGATTCATAATAACATTACTACTCAAATAAAGGAGGCGCAACAAGGAGTTTTAAAAGAGGGAAATTTAAAGGATGAAATACCCAAAGGATCGGAGAAGCATCTTAATATTCGGGAAGACGGAACCCGGTATAGGGCTGAAAGGATTTGGGTACCAAAATTTGGAGATACGAGAGAAATGGTACTTAGAGAAGCTCATAAAACCAGATACTCAATACATCCTGGAACGGGGAAGATGTACAAGGATCTCAAGAAACATTTTTGGTGGCCGGGTATGAAAGCCGATGTTGCTAAATACGTAGGAGAATGTTTGACGTGTTCTAAGGTCAAAGCTGAGCATCAGAAACCATCAGGTCTACTTCAACAACCCGAAATCCTGGAATGGAAATGGGAAAACATTACCATGGATTTCATCACTAAATTGCCAAGGACTGCAAGTGGTTTTGATACTATTTGGGTAATAGTTGATCGTCTCACCAAATCAGCACACTTCCTACCAATAAGAGAAGATGACAAGATGGAGAAGTTAGCACGACTGTATTTGAAGGAAGTCGTCTCCAGACATGGAATACCAATCTCTATTATCTCTGATAGGGATGGCAGATTTATTTCAAGATTCTGGCAGACATTACAGCAAGCATTAGGAACTCGTCTAGACATGAGTACTGCCTATCATCCACAAACTGATGGGCAGAGCGAAAGGACGATACAAACGCTTGAAGACATGCTACGAGCATGTGTTATTGATTTCGGAAACAGTTGGGATCGACATCTACCGTTTGCAGAATTTTCCTACAACAACAGCTACCATTCAAGCATTGAGATGGCGCCGTTTGAAGCACTTTATGGTAGAAAGTGCAGGTCTCCGATTTGTTGGAGTGAAGTGGGGGATAGACAGATTACGGGTCCGGAGATTATACAAGAAACTACCGAGAAGATCATCCAAATTCAACAACGGTTGAAAACCGCCCAAAGTCGACAAAAGAGCTACGCTGACATTAAAAGAAAAGATATAGAATTTGAAATTGGAGAGATGGTCATGCTTAAAGTTGCACCTTGGAAAGGCGTTGTTCGATTTGGTAAACGAGGGAAATTAAATCCAAGGTATATTGGACCATTCAAGATTATTGATCGTGTCGGACCAGTAGCTTACCGACTAGAGTTACCTCAACAACTCGCGGCTGTACATAACACTTTCCACGTCTCGAATTTAAAGAAATGTTTTGCTAAAGAAGATCTCACTATTCCGTTAGATGAAATCCAAATCAACGAAAAACTTCAATTCATCGAAGAACCCGTCGAAATAATGGATCGTGAGGTTAAAAGACTTAAGCAAAACAAGATACCAATTGTTAAGGTTCGATGGAATGCTCGTAGAGGACCCGAGTTCACCTGGGAGCGTGAAGATCAGATGAAGAAGAAATACCCGCATCTATTTCCAGAAGATTCGTCAACACCTTCAACAGCTTAAAATTTCGGGACGAAATTTATTTAACGGGTAGGTACTGTAGTGACCCGAACTTTTCCATGTTTATATATATTAATTGAGATTGATATTTACATGATTAAATGTTTCCAACATGTTAAGCAATCAAACTTGTTAAAACTTGATTAATTGAAATAGGTTTCATATAGACAATTGACCACCCAAGTTGACCGGTGATTCACGAACGTTAAAACTTGTAAAAAACTATATGATGACATATATATGGTTATATATATAGTTAACATGATATTATGATAAGTAAACATATCATTAATTATATTAACAATGAACTACATATGTAAAAACAAGACTACTAACTTAATGATTTTGAAACGAGACATATATGTAACGTTTATCGTTGTAACGACATTTAATGTATATATATCATATTAAGAAATATTCGTACATCATAATATCATGATAATATAATAATTTAAAATCTCTTTTGTTATTATAAACATTGGGTTAACAACATTTAACAAGATCGTTAACCTAAAGGTTTCAAAACAACACTTACATGTAACGACTAACGATGACTTAACGACTCAGTTAAAATGTATATACATGTAGTGTTTTAATATGTATTTATACACTTTTGAAAGACTTCAATACACTTATCAAAATACTTCTACTTAACAAAAATGCTTACAATTACATTCTCGTTCAGTTTCATCAACAATTCTACTCGTATGCACCCGTATTCGTACTCGTACAATACACAGCTTTTAGATGTATGTACTATTGGTATATACACTCCAATGATCAGCTCTTAGCAGCCCATGTGAGTCACCTAACACATGTGGGAACCATCATTTGGCAACTAGCATGAAATATCTCATAAGATTACAAAAATATGAGTAATCATTCATGACTTATTTACATGAAAACAAAATTACATATCCTTTATATCTAATCCATACACCAACGACCAAAAACACCTACAAACACTTTCATTCTTCAATTTTCTTCATCTAATTGAACTCTCTCAAGTTCTAGCTTCAAGTTCTAAGTGTTCTTCATAAATTCCAAAAGTTCTAGTTTCATAAAATCAAGAATACTTTCAAGTTTGCTAGCTCACTTCCAATCTTGTAAGGTGATCATCCAACCTCAAGAAATCTTTGTTTCTTACAGTAGGTTATCATTCTAATACAAGGTAATAATCATATTCAAACTTTGGTTCAATTTCTATAACTATAACAATCTTATTTCAAGTGATGATCTTACTTGAACTTGTTTTCGTGTCGTGATTTTGCTTCAAGAACTTTGGCCATCCAAGGATCCATTGAAGCTAGATCCATTTTTCTCTTTTCCAGTAGGTTCATCCAAGGAACTTAAGGTAGTAATGATGTTCATAACATCATTCGATTCATACATATAAAGCTATCTTATTCGAAGGTTTAAACTTGTAATCACTAGAACATAGTTTAGTTAATTCTAAACTTGTTCGCAAACAAAAGTTAATCCTTCTAACTTGACTTTTAAAATCAACTAAACACATGTTCTATATCTATATGATATGCTAACTTAATGATTTAAAACCTAGAAACACGAAAAACACCGTAAAACCGGATTTACGCCGTCGTAGTAACACCGCGGGCTGTTTTGGGTTAGTTAATTAAAAACTATGATAAACTTTGATTTAAAATTTGTTATTCTGAGAAAATGATTTTTATTATGAACATGAAACTATATCCAAAAATTATGGTTAAACTCAAAGTGGAAGTATGTTTTCTAAAATGGTCATCTAGACGTCGTTCTTTCGACTGAAATGACTACCTTTACAAAAACGACTTGTAACTTATTTTTCCGACTATAAACCTATACTTTTTCTGTTTAGATTCATAAAATAGAGTTCAATATGAAATCATAGCAATTTGATTCACTCAAAACGGATTTAAAATGAAGAAGTTATGGGTAAAACAAGATTGGATAATTTTTCTCATTTTAGCTACGTGAAAATTGGTAACAAATCTATTCCAACCATAACTTAATCAACTTGTATTGTATATTATGTAATCTTGAGATACCATAGACACGTATACAATGTTTCGACCTATCATTTCGACACATCTATATATATTTCGGAACAACCATAGACACTCTATATGTGAATGTTGGAGTTAGCTATACAGGGTTGAGGTTGATTCCAAAATATATATAGTTTGAGTTGTGATCAATACTGAGATACGTATACACTGGGTCGTGGATTGATTCAAGATAATATTTATCGATTTATTTCTGTACATCTAACTGTGGACAACTAGTTATAGGTTACTAACGAGGACAGCTGACTTAATAAACTTAAAACATCAAAATATATTAAAAGTGTTGTAAATATATTTTGAACATACTTTAATATATATGTATATATTGTTATAGGTTCGTGAATCAACAGTGGCCAAGTCTTACTTCCCGACGAAGTAAAAATCTGTGAAAGTGAGTTATAGTCCCACTTTTAAAATCTAATATTTTTGGGATGAGAATACATGCAGGTTTTATAAATGATTTACAAAATAGACACAAGTACGTGAAATTACATTCTATGGTTGAATTATCAAAATCGAATATGCCCCTTTTTATTAAGTCTGGTAATCTAAGAATTAGGGAACAGACACCCTAATTGACGCGAATCCTAAAGATAGATCTATTGGGCCTAACAAACCCCATCCAAAGTACCGGATGCTTTAGTACTTCGAAATTTATATCATATCCGAAGGGTGTCCCGGAATGATGGGGATATTCTTATATATGCATCTTGTTATTGTCGGTTACCAGGTGTTCACCATATGAATGATTTTTATCTCTATGTATGGGATGTGTATTGAAATATGAAATCTTGTGGTCTATTGTTACGATTTGATATATATAGGTTAAACCTATAACTCACCAACATTTTTGTTGACGTTTAAAGCATGTTTATTCTCAGGTGAATATTAAGAGCTTCCGCTGTTGCATACTAAAATAAGGACAAGATTTGGAGTCCATGTTTGTATGATATTGTGTAAAAACTGCATTCAAGAAACTGATTTCGATGTAACATATTTGTATTGTAAACCATTATGTAATGGTCGTGTGTAAACAGGATATTTTAGATTATCATTATTTGATAATCTACGTAAAGCTTTTTAAACCTTTATTTATGAAATAAAGGTTATGGTTTGTTTTAAAAATGAATGCAGTCTTTGAAAAACGTCTCATATAGAGGTCAAAACCTCGCAACAAAATCAATTAATATGGAACGTTTTTAATCAATAAGAACGGGACATTTCACAAAGTACCGGATGCTTTAGTACTTCAAAATTTATATCATGTCCGAATGAGGATCCCGGAATGATGGGGATATTCTTATATACACATTGTGAATGTCGGTTACCAGGTGTTCAATCCATATGAATGATATTTTTGTCTCTA
Source organism: Rutidosis leptorrhynchoides (assembly GCF_046630445.1). Lineage (NCBI taxonomy): Eukaryota > Viridiplantae > Streptophyta > Magnoliopsida > Asterales > Asteraceae > Rutidosis > Rutidosis leptorrhynchoides. The sequence continues at coordinate 316,777,111 of NC_092333.1, read as the reverse complement.
TGCATGGGACGTATGTTTATGAGAAATGAAAATATGAAATCTTGTGGTCTATTAAAATTATGAAATGTTTATGAAATGTTTAACTAATGAACTCACCAACCTTTTGGTTGACACTTTAAAGCATGTTTATTCTCAGGTATGAAAGAAATTTTCCGCTGTGCATTAGCTCATATTAGAGACATTACTTGGAGTCATTCATGGCATATTTTAAAAGACGTTGCATTCGAGTCGTTGAGTTCATCAAGATTATTATTAATTCAATTATATGTGTCTATTTTGTAAATCATTTATAAAACCTGCATGTATTCTCATCCCAAAAATATTAGATTTTAAAAGTGGGACTATAACTCACTTTCACAGATTTTTACTTCGTCGGAAAGTAAGACTTGGCCACTAGTTGATTCACGAACCTATAACAATATATACATATATATCAAAGTATGTTCAAAATATATTTACAACACTTTTAATATATTTTGATGTTTTAAGTTTATTAAGTCAGCTGTCCTCGTTAGTAACCTACAACTAGTTGTCCACAGTTAGATGTACAGAAATAAATCGATAAATATTATCTTGAATCAATCCACGACCCAGTGTATACGTATCTCAGTATTGATCACAACTCAAACTATATATATTTTGGAATCAACCTCAACCCTGTATAGCTAACTCCAACATTCACATATAGAGTGTCTATGGTTGTTCCGAAATATATATAGATGTGTTGACATCATACGTCGAAACATTGTATACGTGTCTATGGTATCTCAAGATTACATAATATACAATACAAGTTGGTTAAGTTATGGTTGGAATAGATTTGTTACCAATTTTCACGTAGCTAAAATGAGAAAAATTATCCAATCTTGTTTTACCCATAACTTCTTCATTTTAAATCCGTTTTGAGTGAATCAAATTGCCATGGTTTCATATTGAACTCTATTTTATGAATCTAAACAGAAAAAGTATAGGTTTATAGTCAGAAAAATAAGTTTCAAGTCATTTTTGTAAAGGTAGTCATTTTAGTCGAAAGAACGACGTCTAGATGACCATTTTAGAAAACATACTTCCACTTTGAGTTTAACCATAATTTTTGGATATAGTTTCATGTTCATAATAAAAATCATTTTTCCAGAATAACAACTTTTAAATCAAAGTTTATCATAGTTTTTAATTAACTAACCCAAAACAGCCCGCGGTGTTACTACGACGGCGTAAATCCGGTTTTACGGTGTTTTTCGTGTTTCAAGATTTACAAATTACGTTCAAATTAGCCAATTTTGTGACAGCTCCAACAAACCAACTTCAAGTTTTTCATTCGAATAAACTCTATTATAAAGATTACCCCTTCATCATCGTTACCGGAGAACCGTTTATATCTTACCACATTAGCAGAAAACTTACCAACAACTCCGTTGATCTTTGACTTTCCGAAAGATCATTATATTCAGTGAAACCCTATCATTTACTCATTTACATCTTATAACGAGAATTACTATACCAACTACCGGGAATTAGCAAATCAGTATTTTGAAATCTCGCAGCATATCTACATCAATAGTTATAAGTATACACATAACCCTTATCTCTTAGAATTATGATCTTCCACTCTAAAATTTTGAAAAGCACCCAGTCTACAAATCAATACCCCAAATCCTGAAAAAGCTGAATACAGTAGCAAAAACTCTACAAGCTAAATACAGCAGCAAAAACTGTACACGACCTTAACCGTCGAAGGTATAAAGATAAGGAATAGTATATTGGCAAAGCTCAGAAAAGTTGGAACTGGAAATCGGATTGATCAAACCATGAAGGAGACTAAGGACAAATACAAGGACCAAACCCTGTATTTAAAGAATCCAGATGATTCCGTTTCTGATGAAATCTTTAGCGAATACCTTACTCCTTAACCACTCTAAATCATCGTGAATGAATTTCTTTATCACAATTTGATTCTAAAATCCTAAGATATCATCGTACCTTTCTTTATTAATATCCTCAATATTTCTGAAGATATCTTCATAAATATTCTCATCTGATATTAATTATCCCTCTGCGCTATCTGTGTTATATCATAAAAGGAAACTGTTTTAGTTTCTATATTCTGTAAACCTTCGAATTTAAAATATTAATGTTTTTGAAGTAGTGTTGGGAACTGATGCATGAGTTAGTATAATATAATGACACTTGATCAACGTGATTATATTACAGTAATTCATGCTGAGTTTCTAATGAAACGTGATGATTCTCAGTACCATCATCATGTGCCATTTACACGACTCTTACATTCTATTTAATCTCCAAACATATCAAGAAAAATATATTCTTGATAGTACTATCTTCTGAATTCTAGTAATTTAACCAATCAAGATAGTGCTATTACAATCTCTCTCTTAGAAACTCAATCATGTTCATTCGAAACTTCATACTTACGAATTCTGGACCATTATTCGCTTGACTTAAAGTTGGAAAGAGAAAGCAAAATTATGGAACTCCATAATATAAAGGAAATGAAGAGGGTGGATTTATAGTGAGATATTAGACAAAGCAATCAAGACAGATCATCGCATTTAATCAAAGATGATTCTAATTTCCTTAATTACCGAAGAATCAAGTCTTATCATGAAGACTTTCTCCAAATCTCTTGAACTTGGGAAAATCAATCCTATCTACGTCAAAAGAAATGACGAATCTATACCTACTCATTTCACTCTTTAGTGATAGCTTCACTTGTACTCTTCACAAAATCAAATAGTTTTGTCCATATTATTCAATGATGATAAAACTCTATTTATCAACTCATATTTGTCATGAAAACATTTTTATTGTTATCCATGACTGTAGTGACCCGTCCTTATCCACCTGGATGAAGTCATCAACATCTGGTCCCATTGCGAGGTACTGACTTGAATATGACATGTATTGAAATGTCCCGTTCTTATTGATTAAAAACGTTCCATATTAATTGATTTCGTTGCGAGGTTTTGACCTCTATATGAGACGTTTTTCAAAGACTGCATTCATTTTTAAAACAAACCATAACCTTTATTTCATAAATAAAGGTTTAAAAAGCTTTACGTAGATTATCAAATAATGATAATCTAAAATATCCTGTTTACACACGACCATTACATAATGGTTTACAATACAAATATGTTACATCGAAATCAGTTTCTTGAATGCAGTTTTTACACAATATCATACAAACATGGACTCCAAATCTTGTCCTTATTTTAGTATGCAACAGCGGAAGCTCTTAATATTCACCTGAGAATAAACATGCTTTAAACGTCAACAAAAATGTTGGTGAGTTATAGGTTTAACCTATATATATCAAATCGTAACAATAGACCACAAGATTTCATATTTCAATACACATCCCATACATAGAGATAAAAATCATTCATATGGTGAACACCTGGTAACCGACATTAACAAGATGCATATATAAGAATATCCCCATCATTCCGGGACACCCTTCGGATATGATATAAATTTCGAAGTACTAAAGCATCCGGTACTTTGGATGGGGTTTGTTAGGCCCAATAGATCTATCTTTAGAGTTCGCGTCAATTAGGGTGTCTGTTCCCTAATTCTTAGATTACCAGACTTAATAAAAAGGGGCATATTCGATTTCGATAATTCAACCATAGAATGTAGTTTCACGTACTTGTGTCTATTTTGTAAATCATTTATAAAACCTGCATGTATTCTCATCCCAAAAATATTAGATTTTAAAAGTGGGACTATAACTTACTTTCACAGATTTTTACTTCGTCGGGAAGTAAGACTTGGCCACTGGTTGATTCACGAACCTATAACAATATATACATATATATCAAAGTATGTTCAAAATATATTTACAACACTTTTAATATATTTTGATGTTTTAAGTTTATTAAGTCAGCTGTCCTCGTTAGTAACCTACAACTAGTTGTCCACAGTTAGATGTACAGAAATAAATCGATAAATATTATCTTGAATCAATCCACGACCCAGTGTATACGTATCTCAGTATTGATCACAACTCAAACTATATATATTTTGGAATCAACCTCAACCCTGTATAGCTAACTCCAACATTCACATATAGAGTGTCTATGGTTGTTCCGAAATATATATAGATGTGTCGACATGATAGGTCGAAACATTGTATACGTGTCTATGGTATCTCAAGATTACATAATATACAATACAAGTTGATTAAGTTATGGTTGGAATAGATTTGTTACCAATTTTCACGTAGCTAAAATGAGAAAAATTATCCAATCTTGTTTTACCCATAACTTCTTCATTTTAAATCCGTTTTGAGTGAATCAAATTGCTATGGTTTCATATTGAACTCTATTTTATGAATCTAAACAGAAAAGTATAGGTTTATAGTCGGAAAAATAAGTTACAAGTCGTTTTTGTAAAGGTAGTCATTTCAGTCGAAAGAACGACGTCTAGATGACCATTTTAGAAAACATACTTCCACTTTGAGTTTAATCATAATTTTTGGATATAGTTTCATGTTCATAATAAAAATCATTTTCTCAGAATAACAACTTTAAAATCAAAGTTTATCATAGTTTTTAATTAACTAACCCAAAACAGCCCGCGGTGTTACTACGACGGCGTAAATCCGGTTTTACGGTGTTTTTCGTGTTTCCAGGTTTTAAATCATTAAGTTAGCATATCATATAGATATAGAACATGTGTTTAGTTGATTTTAAAAGTCAAGTTAGAAGGATTAACTTTTGTTTGCGAACAAGTTTAGAATTAACTAAACTATGTTCTAGTGATTACAAGTTTAAACCTTCGAATAAGATAGCTTTATATGTATGAATCGAATGATGTTATGAACATCATTACTACCTTAAGTTCCTTGGATAAACCTACTGGAAAAGAGAAAAATGGATCTAGCTTCAATGGATCCTTGGATGGCTCGAAGTTCTTGAAGCAGAATCATGACACGAAAACAAGTTCAAGTAAGATCATCACTTGAAATAAGATTGTTATAGTTATAGAAATTGAACCAAAGTTTGAATATGATTATTACCTTGTATTAGAATGATAACCTACTGTAAGAAACAAAGATTTCTTGAGGTTGGATGATCACCTTACAAGATTGGAAGTGAGCTAGCAAACTTGAAAGTATTCTTGATTTTATGAAACTAGAACTTTTGGAATTTATGAAGAACACTTAGAACTTGAAGATAGAACTTGAGAGAGATCAATTAGATGAAGAAAATTGAAGAATGAAAGTGTTTGTAGGTATTTTTGGTCGTTCGGGAATCATAGTCCCAAGCATTAGGCATGAGACTTGAAGGGAGTCATGGCAATACTTATCGTAAGAGGCCATTGCCTCCACATCATTCTCATCCGGTTGATCGGGAATGGGGTCCTCAAGTACATACGCTTTATCCTCTTGTTTGAGGACAATCCGAAGATTGCGGAACCAATCCATAAAGTTGGTATGGTTGAGTTTGTCTTTCTCTAAGAGAGACCTTAATGATAGGTGGTTTAGGTTAAGTGGTGCGTTTGGAATGTTGTTGTTGTTATTGGCGGCCATCTACAAAATTAACAAAGTTCGTTTAAGTATCGATTTTAATTTAACATTCAATACCCTTTAAATCAAATTGAATTATTAAATTCTAGAATCCAACGGTAAACCAAATTTCGGTTAGGTGACCTTCATCCCGCAATTTGATTTAGCTAGGTAGTCAATAAATGACAATTGCAATCCATTTGCAACTTCTAGAGTATGGGATCATGCAATCCTTTTGCATGGCATATTTATCCCATCAATGCCTATTTGTTCCTCATGCTTCGGTGACCCTAAGTTCATGATTCCCAAATCAAGTCGTCCTACTTGTATAGACTTGTAAATTTAACATACAAGTGGTTAGGTGACCTTTATCCCACAAGCATGTGAAATTTACCTTAATCATATTAGTTTGCTCATAACGGTTAGGTGACCTTTATCCCATCATGAGTTCCCTAATACTTTTAAGTGTCACACAATAGGATGGCGTTAAACTTGTTTACCTTGTTTGTAAAAGGGATTTTAAGTTTTCGTTAATTCTAGTTTGAGAAAACTTTTATGCCATACACCAACATGCATTTAGTGTATGGTACTTGTGAAAAACCAATTTCATGTCTTGTAATTGAGCCAATTACTTGATATAAACCATTTTATATACGTTATCCTTTTCTTGTTCTTAATAACCATTTATTGAGGGTTTTGGTTGCTATTTTAATTTAACCATTTAAATTGCCGTTTTGCATGTACTTAGAACGTCTAATTTAACCAATTAAATTGTCGTTTTGTTTGTTGTTATCTTGTGATTAATTGTATCAACCAAACATACAAAACAATAATCATACAAACAACCACACATGCAAAATAAGCGTGTTCACAATCTAGCCATTTTGGTGGACATTTGTTTAGCCGAAAACAAATGTCACCGGGTTAAGGGGTAATAATACAAAGTAGGAGATTACAATCTCCCACTTAACCTTGCATCCAAATGCTCCTTGTGTTCTTCAAGTCTTCATCATCTTGTTCTTCATTTTTACAAAATATGTATCCTAATACATTTTTATCTAGAAAATGAAATACAACCTATTCTATTTTACATACCAAATGTAAAACAAATTACATAGCCAAAATAATAATTATTACATGCCAATTGAATGAATAATATTACATACCAAATGAATATAACAAATCAACCAAATATAACATGCAATCAACACAAGGTCAAGGCTAGGATTGTGAACTTTAACATGCAACAAAATATGACCAAATGATAGAGCTCAAAACCCAATTTTGAACCCTAATAAATTCGGCCATAATGAAGTACCCACCCAAAACCAACAATTTTTGCATTCTTCTTTCATGCATGTACTTAGAATGCAAATATAGTGGGTTTAAAACAATAATTCGAAGCATATTTCAACAACTTCGGCTCTAGATACCATTGTTGGGATTTAACAAGTTCCATTATACTTAAAACCATTTAAGAATCAATTAAAAACGGAAGCGTGTAATTATAAATTTTTACTTGTTAAACTTTAACCATTTAAAGCTAAATCCCAATTAGGATCAAGTTTTGAATATATATGCTTACAAACTAAAGAAAGTTAAAAGGATTATACCTCCTCAAAACTTATGTTTGAGGGCTGCAAAACCTTGAATGATGATGAAGAAAGTGATGAAACCAAGCACCAAACTATCACCTTAACACCCTTGCTTTGTTGTAAACCTTGGACACCTTCAAACCCAAGCTTAAAACCACTTTGTTTATGCTCAAAATCGACCAGCTGCTGCTGTCCAAAATGGGCAGAAACTTTGTGAAGATGATGATGAAATTATGCCTCTAACTTGAAGCCTCAAGTGTGCTATACCCCAAGCTTTCAATCACCAACACTTTCCTTTGTTTGGTTAGGATTTAGGACACTTATTTGCTAGAACACCAAGCTCAAGAACCTCTCTTTTTCCCTCACCAAATTCGGCCAGCAGCATTCAAGTGAAGAATGAGAGAGTATTTTTGGTTCTAAGTCCAAGTCTTGAGTCAAAATCTTGGTTATATGAAACTAGCATGCACATGAGGGAATGTGTTCTTAAAAGTAACAAAAAAATGCATGTGTTGGACATCCTAGGAGTCCTAAAACCGTCCACCACCAAGGGGTTTTAAAAAAAGAGTTATTTTTTTTAAAACTAGTTAAAATACCATGCATTTTATTAAGTTACTTGCATATTTTATAAAACCATTTATAAAATATAACACAATGTAATTATTTAAACCTATAAATAATTAAATATAAATTATCCAAATAATTTATCTCAAGTGATAATATTTTAGAAAACCCATTTTCTAAAATCCAAGTGTCGCGTATTTATTTAACGATTCAATCGTCAAGATTAAATACAGTTAAAGTGTCGGTAAGCTTGTTATTAGGTATGACCCGACTTGGATCATAACAGGTTAGCCACGTTAATTTAATATGTCTCTCGGGCATACGAAATAACTTCAATCTCCCACTTGCACGAGAAACATAAGAAATTAATGCAAGTGATGGATACAGCCTAACACACCGTCCATCACCCCTAATATGTTATGACTTTGTGCCATTCAATAACATCATCCCTTTCGAGTTCCCTTCTCGAATATGAATAGGTGAATCTTTCATTATATCCTTTCATCCTAGATGTCATGTCAAATCCAAGAGATACAGAGTGACCACTCTTCTTATAGACTCAACTTTATCAGGCCTTAGACATCTTACTCTCAACGAATAAGAGGGACAAATTCCATCTTGACTACATACGTCCTAGATACACACTTTGTATTATACCTGAGCTCTTCCTTATGTACTACCATATTTCAGAATAGCGAAGGAAAGAGTCAAGGCATAATACTCGGTGAATATCAGGACCCAATATGTATCTCAGGTCAAAGGATACGATGATATTCGCCTTTACTCAAGATTACATGTGATCAACCACAAAGGCTCCATACAGTAAATCTTGAGAGCGGGTCTTCCAATATTTGTATCCCACAAATATCTATGAACCTTGGCAGCAACCCTGCCCCACATTCAACCTATGGATGTATACCAATCCAAGTTCATAATAGTCTAAACCTCACACTCATTCCCACAAATGTGATCGACTACGGAATTTAGAATAATAGCTTATTCATGGATAACCAATATTTGTATCCCACAAATATCTATGAACCTTGGTAGCAACCTTGCCCCACATTCAGTCCGTGAATGTATACCAATCCAAGTTCATAATAGTCTAAACCTCACGCTCATTCCCACAAATTTGATCGACTACGGAATTTAGAATAATAACTTATTCATGGATAAAATATGCAAAATAGGAACTTAACTCAAAATAAATTAAACCATAATTATATTAATGAGTTTGAACCACTTCGTCCCGTTACAATACTTAAAACAGATCATGACCAATCACTAGAATATCGAAGCCCTAATGCACAAACATGTCCTTCATGTTTTGCTCCATATAAGAGTTTCGTGAGTGGATCCGCTATGTTATGATCTGTGTGAATTTTGCGAATACATATCTTTCCCTTTTCAACTTCATCCCTAATGTAGTTGAATCTCCGCTCAATGTGACGGGTCTTTTGGTGAGCACGAGGTTCCTTGATTTGAGCAATCGCACCTTCGTTGTCACAAAAGATCTCAAGAGGGCCTTGAATGCTAGGAACCACTCCTAAGTCGTCGATGAATTTCTTCATCCATGCAGCTTCCTGAGCTGCCAATGAGGCGGCAATGTACTCCGATTCTGTAGTGGATAATGCAACAACATCTTGTTTTGAACTCTTCCAAGAGACCGCACCTCCATTTAATGTAAATACATAACCGGATTGTGATCGAGAATCATCTCGATCAGTTTGGAAACTCGCATCCACGTAACCTTTTACAGCGAGTTCCTCCTCACCAGACCCGTATATTAGAAACATATCCTTAGTCCTCCTAAGGTATTTCAGTATACTTTTAACAGCAATCCAATGACTGTTTCCTGGGTTGTTCTGGTATCTACTTGTCAAGCTTAGAGTGCATGACACATCCGGTCTAGTACATATCATTGCATACATGATAGACCCAATTGCAGATGCGTATGGGACTTTCTTCATTCTATCTTGTTCATCTTTCGTGGTAGGACACTGAGATGAACTGAGAACGGTTCCTCTTTGAATAGGTACCAAACCTTTCTTAGAGTTTTCCATCTTGAACCTTTTCAAGATTTTATCAATGTATGTACTTTGACTTAAACCTATCAATCTCTTGGATCTATTCCTATAGATCCCTATCCCCAATATGTATTGTGCATCTCCAAGATCCTTAATGGAGAAGCAACTCTTTAGCCAAGTTTTGACTCCTTGCATTGTGGTAATATCATTCCCAAATAATAATATATCATCCACATATAGTACAAGGAACATGATAGTGCTCCCACTAGCTTTCTTATATACACAAGCTTCATCACCATTTTTAATGAAGCCAAATTTCTCGGCTTCGTCATTAAAACGATGATTCCACATTCTAGATGCTTGTTTCAATCCGTAGATTGACTTCTTTAACTTGCATACCTTTTTAGGATATTTTGGATCAACAAAACCTTCAGGCTGGACCATATAGACATCTTCCATAAGATATCCATTTAGGAAAGCGGTTTTGACATCCATTTGCCATATTTCATAGTCGTAGTGAGCAGCAATGGCAAATAATATCCTAATAGACTTTAGCATTGCCACTGGCGAGAAAGTTTCATCATAATCAACCCCTTGAGTTTGAGTGAAACCTTTTGCCACAAGTCTAGCTTTATAAGTATCCAAGTTTCCATGTATGTCAGTTTTCTTCTTGAAAAGCCATTTGCAATCAACTAGCTTAGAGCTAGGAGGTTGCTCAACAAGTTCCCACACTTGGTTTTCATACATGGATTGCATCTCGGCGTTCATGGCTTCCTGCCATTTATCTTTATCAATCCTTGATAAAGCATCTTCGTAGTTTGTCGGTTCATCCAAATCAACCGTATAGCAACCTTCTACGAGAAACCCATATCTTTCGGGAGGATTACTAATCCTACTAGATCTTCGAACGTCTTGTGTATTTTGATCATCCATTTGATCACTATCAACATTTTCATGTTGAGTGCTAGTGTCAACCAATTGTGTATCATCTACTTGATCTTGAACCTCTTCAAGATCTATCTTCCTTTCACTATTTCCTTCCATTAGGAACTTAGTTTCAAGGAATTCCGCCTTCCGAGCAACAAATACATTCTGCTCGGATGGATCGTAGAAATAGTATCCCATATCATCCTTGGGATATCCTATGAAGATACACTTCGTGGATCGAGCATTCAACTTATTAGGGACGTAACGCTTAGGATAAGCTTCACATCCCCATACCTTTAAGTATGATAGAGATGGAGGTTTACCAAACCACATCTCGTGAGGAGTTCGTTCCACTTTCTTGGTTGGGGCCATATTTAAAATACGGGCCGCGGAGCTTAGACAATAACCCCAAAATGATAGAGGCAACGAGCTTCTTGCCATCATAGATCGAACCATATCCATTAGGGTTCGGTTCCTCCTTTCGGAAACTCCATTTAGCTGGGGTGTTCCGGGTGGAGTAAGTTGTGAGATAATCCCACAACTCCTAAGATGATCTTGGAAGGCATCGCTTAGGTATTCACCTCCTCTATCGGTACGAAGTACCTTAATTGTCCTATTGAGTTGATTTTGTACTTCGTTTTGATATTCTTTGAATGCTTCAAACGTTTCGTCCTTGTGTCTTAATAAGTAGACATATCCGAAACGACTAAAGTCATCAATGAAAGTAACAAAGTATCTTTCACCATTCCTAGTCATGGGTTTAAAGGGTCCACATACATCCGAATGTATTAATCCCAATAAATCTTTAGCCCTTTCATAGGTCCCTTTGAAAGGTGCTATGGTCATCTTGCCTTGTAAACAAGACTCACATACTTCAAACGAATCCATTTCATTTGATTTCAAAAGTCCATTCTTTTGAAGTGTATGTATTCGGTTCTTGTTTATGTGACCAAGGCGACAATGCCATAAGTAGGAATCACTCAAATCCCTTTTGAGTTTCTTGGTGCTTGTATGGTACATTGAGCTACTAGATGATGTGTCATCATGAACCAATTCATAAATTCCATTTGAAGGTGAAGCCTTGAAATAGAATACATTATCTAAATAAATATGGATATCATCATTAACAAAATTAAGATAAAACCCACATTGTTTCAAAAGGGAAATGGAAATAATGTTTCGACATAAATCGGGTGCATACAAGACATCTTTCAAAATAAGTTCCAAACCACTTGGAAGCTTTAACACAAAGTCTCCTTGAGCCTTCACTTGCACTTTGGCTCCATTACCCATGTAGAGACTCGATGTTCCCGTTTGCTTGCTACTTCTTTTGAACCCCTGCAATGAATTGCAAATGTGAGTTCCACATCCAGTGTCTAATACCCATGTATTAGAAGAAGTAATACTAAGCTCTATATATACCATATATATATTACCTGAGGTTTGCCCTGCATCCCTCTTCTCCTTCAACTCCTTAAGGTAGACCGGACAGTTTCGTTTCCAATGACCCATCTCACCGCAACCGAAACATGGGTCTTCCTTGGGGTTTGCCTTCTCGACTACCTTTTGCTTCTTAGCCTTGTTCTTGGTTGGGGTAACCATCTTCCCCTTCCCTTTGCCTTGATGGGCGGGTCCTTTCCTCTTAGCCACCTTTGGCTTAGAGGCGTTACCTTTGGATCCACCTTGATCGATTGCTAACACGGGTAAAGCCCTTTTACCCATGCTAGTTTCGGCCGTTCTAAGCATACCGTGAAGCTCACCTATGCTCTTATCCATCCCATTCATATTGTAATTAATTACAAATTGATCAAACCTTTTTGATAGGGAGTTAAGGATAAGATCGGTGGCTAACTCATTAGATATGTTTAGGTTAAGACGGTTTGCACGATCGATAAGGCTTTTCATCTTAAGTACATAAGATGAAACCGATTGGGTATCGTCCATACGACAAGCATGTAGCGCCCGAACCGTTTCGAAGCGCTCGACACGCGCTTGTTGAAGGAACATCTCCTTCAATTGCGTTATCATGTCGTATGCACTATGATGCTCGAAATCCTTTTGGAGTTCGGGAATCATAGTCCCAAGCATTAGGCATGAGACTTGAAGGGAGTCATGGCAATACTTATCGTAAGAGGCCATTGCCTCCACATCATTCTCATCCGGTTGATCGGGAATGGGGTCCTCAAGTACATACGCTTTATCCTCTTGTTTGAGGACAATCCGAAGATTGCGGAACCAATCCATAAAGTTGGTATGGTTGAGTTTGTCTTTCTCTAAGAGAGACCTTAATGATAGGTGGTTTAGGTTAAGTGGTGCGTTTGGAATGTTGTTGTTGTTATTGGCGGCCATCTACAAAATTAACAAAGTTCGTTTAAGTATCGATTTTAATTTAACATTCAATACCCTTTAAATCAAATTGAATTATTAAATTCTAGAATCCAACGGTAAACCAAATTTCGGTTAGGTGACCTTCATCCCGCAATTTGATTTAGCTAGGTAGTCAATAAATGACAATTGCAATCCATTTGCAACTTCTAGAGTATGGGATCATGCAATCCTTTTGCATGGCATATTTATCCCATCAATGCCTATTTGTTCCTCATGCTTCGGTGACCCTAAGTTCATGATTCCCAAATCAAGTCGTCCTACTTGTATAGACTTGTAAATTTAACATACAAGTGGTTAGGTGACCTTTATCCCACAAGCATGTGAAATTTACCTTAATCATATTAGTTTGCTCATAACGGTTAGGTGACCTTTATCCCATCATGAGTTCCCTAATACTTTTAAGTGTCACACAATAGGATGGCGTTAAACTTGTTTACCTTGTTTGTAAAAGGGATTTTAAGTTTTCGTTAATTCTAGTTTGAGAAAACTTTTATGCCATACACCAACATGCATTTAGTGTATGGTACTTGTGAAAAACCAATTTCATGTCTTGTAATTGAGCCAATTACTTGATATAAACCATTTTATATACGTTATCCTTTTCTTGTTCTTAATAACCATTTATTAAGGGTTTTGGTTGCTATTTTAATTTAACCATTTAAATTGCCGTTTTGCATGTACTTAGAACGTCTAATTTAACCAATTAAATTGTCGTTTTGTTTGTTGTTATCTTGTGATTAATTGTATCAACCAAACATACAAAACAATAATCATACAAACAACCACACATGCAAAATAAGCGTGTTCACAATCTAGCCATTTTGGTGGACATTTGTTTAGCCGAAAACAAATGTCACCGGGTTAAGGGGTAATAATACAAAGTAGGAGATTACAATCTCCCACTTAACCTTGCATCCAAATGCTCCTTGTGTTCTTCAAGTCTTCATCATCTTGTTCTTCATTTTTACAAAATATGTATCCTAATACATTTTTATCTAGAAAATGAAATACAACCTATTCTATTTTACATACCAAATGTAAAACAAATTACATAGCCAAAATAATAATTATTACATGCCAATTGAATGAATAATATTACATACCAAATGAATATAACAAATCAACCAAATATAACATGCAATCAACACAAGGTCAAGGCTAGGATTGTGAACTTTAACATGCAACAAAATATGACCAAATGATAGAGCTCAAAACCCAATTTTGAACCCTAATAAATTCGGCCATAATGAAGTACCCACCCAAAACCAACAATTTTTGCATTCTTCTTTCATGCATGTACTTAGAATGCAAATATAGTGGGTTTAAAACAATAATTCGAAGCATATTTCAACAACTTCGGCTCTAGATACCATTGTTGGGATTTAACAAGTTCCATTATACTTAAAACCATTTAAGAATCAATTAAAAACGGAAGCGTGTAATTATAAATTTTTACTTGTTAAACTTTAACCATTTAAAGCTAAATCCCAATTAGGATCAAGTTTTGAATATATATGCTTACAAACTAAAGAAAGTTAAAAGGATTATACCTCCTCAAAACTTATGTTTGAGGGCTGCAAAACCTTGAATGATGATGAAGAAAGTGATGAAACCAAGCACCAAACTATCACCTTAACACCCTTGCTTTGTTGTAAACCTTGGACACCTTCAAACCCAAGCTTAAAACCACTTTGTTTATGCTCAAAATCGACCAGCTGCTGCTGTCCAAAATGGGCAGAAACTTTGTGAAGATGATGATGAAATTATGCCTCTAACTTGAAGCCTCAAGTGTGCTATACCCCAAGCTTTCAATCACCAACACTTTCCTTTGTTTGGTTAGGATTTAGGACACTTATTTGCTAGAACACCAAGCTCAAGAACCTCTCTTTTTCCCTCACCAAATTCGGCCAGCAGCATTCAAGTGAAGAATGAGAGAGTATTTTTGGTTCTAAGTCCAAGTCTTGAGTCAAAATCTTGGTTATATGAAACTAGCATGCACATGAGGGAATGTGTTCTTAAAAGTAACAAAAAAATGCATGTGTTGGACATCCTAGGAGTCCTAAAACCGTCCACCACCAAGGGGTTTTAAAAAAAGAGTTATTTTTTTTAAAACTAGTTAAAATACCATGCATTTTATTAAGTTACTTGCATATTTTATAAAACCATTTATAAAATATAACACAATGTAATTATTTAAACCTATAAATAATTAAATATAAATTATCCAAATAATTTATCTCAAGTGATAATATTTTAGAAAACCCATTTTCTAAAATCCAAGTGTCGCGTATTTATTTAACGATCCAATCGTCAAGATTAAATACAGTTAAAGTGTCGGTAAGCTTGTTATTAGGTATGACCCGACTTGGATCATAACAGGTTAGCCACGTTAATTTAATATGTCTCTCGGGCATACGAAATAACTTCAGTTAATATACTTAATGATATGTTTACTTATCATAGTATCATGTTAACTATATATATATCCATATATATGTCATCATATAGTTTTTACAAGTTTTAACGTTCGTGAATCACCGGTCAACTTGGGTGGTCAATTGTCTATATGAAATATATTTCAATTAATCAAGTCTTAACAAGTTTGATTGCTTAACATGTTGGAAACATTTAATCATGTAAATATCAATCTCAATTAATATATATAAACATGGAAAAGTTCGGGTCACTACAGTACCTACCCGTTAAATAAATTTCGTCCCGAAATTTTAAGCTGTTGAAGGTGTTGATGAATCTTCTGGAAATAGATGCGGGTATTTCTTCTTCATCTGATCTTCACGCTCCCAGGTGAACTCGGGTCCTCTACGAGCATTCCATCGAACCTTAACAATTGGTATCTTGTTTTGCTTAAGTCTTTTAACCTCACGATCCATTATTTCGACGGGTTCTTCGATGAATTTGAAGGTATTTCGTATGCCCGAGAGACATACTAAATTAATGTGGCTGACGTGTTATGATCCAAGTCGGGTCATACCCAATAACAAACTTACCGACACCTTATTCGTCTTTGATTTTAACGATTGGTTCATTGATCAAATACGCGACACTTGAACTTCAAGAAAAATGGTTTTCTGAAATATTACTTGATGTGTATGTATATATATAAATTATGGATTAATTTATATATATAACAAGAGTTTAAATTATTTATAGGTTAAATAATTTATTTTGTTATGTTACATTTTATAAAGTTTTGGTTTTATAAAATAAATGTACATAACAAATATATATGTATATGGAAGTTTTATAAAAGTTTTATAAAATTTAAATTATATAAAACTTATTTTATAATATGGAAGAGTAAGTGGCCTTGGAGTTGCAAGTTCACATGCTTATGACTTAGATTCCTTGACCCATGCTTTCCCACTTCCATATACTAGCATCTTGACTCTTGGAACAACACACACATGCAATATACTTCAAAAAAAAACTGCACAAAACCTTGAAAATCTGCTGCTGCTGGCCGTGGGCTATAGGGAGCTCAAAGGGGTTCAAGATTTTGGTTTTTGCAAGTTTAATTCAAGTGTTAAAAATCCTAACCAAAGTACAAGGTGTTGGTGCAAAGTTTGGGGTATAACAACTTGAGGTTTCATAGTTTTGGAGCTCCATTCAACATCATCATCTTCATCATTTACTAGCAAGCTTGGAGTAGGTATAATCTCTTTACTTGCTTGTAGTTTGTAAGTATATATCACAACTTGATCCTAATTGGGATTTAACTTTAATTGGTTAAAGATTAACAAGTTTTAAATTGGTAATTAACATGCTTCCGCTTTCTTAATTCTTAAAATGGTTTAAGTATTTTATGAACTTGTTAAATCCCAACAATGGTATCTAGAGCCGAAGTTGTTGAAATATGCTTCGAGATGGTTATTAAACCCACTATAATTTTGCATTTTATGAACATGCATGAAGTAGAATGTAAAATTTCCGGTTTTGGGTGGTTGTCATTTTGGCCAAAATCACTTGTGATTCTGCATTCTGTACTGCCAATCACTTGTGATTCTGTACTGCAAATCACTTGTGATTCTGTACTGCCAATCACTTGTGATTCTGTGTTGCCGATTACTTGTGATTCTGTATTGCAAATCACTTGTGATTCTGTGTTGCAGATCACTTGTGATTCTGTGTTTCCAATCACTTGTGATGAAATGTCCCGTTCTTATTGATTAAAAACGTTCCATATTAATTGATTTCGTTGCGAGGTTTTGACCTCTATATGAGACGTTTTTCAAAGACTGCATTCCTTTTTAAAACAAACCATAACCTTTATTTCATAAATAAAGGTTTAAAAAGCTTTACGTAGATTATCAAATAATGATAATCTAAAATATCCTGTTTACACACGACCATTACATAATGGTTTACAGTACAAATATGTTACATCGAAATCAGTTTCTTGAATGCAGTTTTTACACAATATCATACAAACATGGACTCCAAATCTTGTCCTTATTTTAGTATGCAACAGCGGAAGCTCTTAATAATCACCTGAGAATAAACATGCTTAAAACGTCAACAAAAATGTTGGTGAGTTATAGGTTTAACCTATATATATCAAATCGTAACAATAGACCACAAGATTTCATATTTCAATACACATCCCATACATAGAGATAAAAATTATTCATATGGTGAACACCTGGTAACCGACAATAACAAGATGCATATATAAGAATATCCCCATCATTCCGGGACACCCTTCGGATATGATATAAATTTCGAAGTACTAAAGCATCCGGTACTTTGGATGGGGTTTGTTAGGCCCAATAGATCTATCTTTAGGATTCGCGTCAATTAGGGTGTCTGTTCCCTAATTCTTAGATTACCAGACTTAATAAAAAGGGGCATATTCGATTTCGATAATTCAACCATAGAATGTAGTTTCACGTACTTGTGTCTATTTTGTAAATCATTTATAAAACCTGCATGTATTCTCATCCCAAAAATATTAGATTTTAAAATTGGGACTATAACTCACTTTCACAGATTTTTACTTCGTCGGGAAGTAAGACTTGGCCACTGTTGATTCACGAACCTATAACAATATATACATATATATTAAAGTATGTTCAAAATATATTTACAACACTTTTAATATATTTTGATGTTTTAAGTTTATTAAGTCAGTTGTCCTCGTTAGTAACCTATAACTAGTTGTCCACAGTTAGATGTACAGAAATAAATCGATAAATATTATCTTGAATCAATCCACGACCCAGTGTATACGTATCTCAGTATTGATCACAACTCAAACTATATATATTTTGGAATCAACCTCAACCCTGTATAGCTAACTCCAACATTCACATATAGAGTGTCTATGGTTGTTCCGAAATATATATAGATGTGTCGACATGATAGGTCGAAACATTGTATACGTGTCTATGGTATCTCAAGATTACATAATATACAATACAAGTTGATTAAGTTATGGTTGGAATAGATTTGTTACCAATTTTCACGTAGCTAAAATGAGAAAAATTATCCAATCTTGTTTTACCCATAACTTCTTCATTTTAAATCCGTTTTGAGTGAATCAAATTGCTATGGTTTCATATTAAACTCTATTTTATGAATCTAAACAGAAAAAGTATAGGTTTATAGTCGGAAAAATAAGTTACAAGTCGTTTTTGTAAAGGTAGTCATTTCAGTCGAAAGAACGACGTCTAGATGACCATTTTAGAAAACATACTTCCACTTTGAGTTTAACCATAATTTTTGGATATAGTTTCATGTTCATAATAAAAATCATTTTCTCAGAATAACAACTTTTAAATCAAAGTTTATCATAGTTTTTAATTAACTAACCCAAAACAGCCCGCGGTGTTACTACGACGGCGTAAATCCGGTTTTACGGTGTTTTTCGTGTTTCCAGGTTTTAAATCATTAAGTTAGCATATCATATAGATAT
Organism: Rutidosis leptorrhynchoides; assembly: GCF_046630445.1. Taxonomy (NCBI): domain Eukaryota; kingdom Viridiplantae; phylum Streptophyta; class Magnoliopsida; order Asterales; family Asteraceae; genus Rutidosis; species Rutidosis leptorrhynchoides. The sequence continues at coordinate 316,758,151 of NC_092333.1, read as the reverse complement.
ATAACATGTGTTTAGTTGATTTTAAAAGTCAAGTTAGAAGGATTAACTTTTGTTTGCGAACAAGTTTAGAATTAACTAAACTATGTTCTAGTGATTACAAGTTTAAACCTTCGAATAAGATAGCTTTATATGTATGAATCGAGTGATGTTATGAACATCATTACTACCTTAATTTCCTTGGATAAACCTACTGGAAAATAGAAAAATGGATCTAGCTTCAATGGATCCTTGGATGGCTCGAAGTTCTTGAAGCAGAATCATGACACGAAAACAAGTTCAAGTAAGATCATCACTTGAAATAAGATTGTTATAGTTATAGAAATTGAACCAAAGTTTGAATATGATTATTACCTTGTATTAGAATGATAACCTACTGTAAGAAACAAAGATTTCTTGAGGTTGGATGATCACCTTACAAGATTGGAAGTGAGCTAGCAAACTTGAAAGTATTCTTGATTTTATGAAACTAGAACTTTTGGAATTTATGAAGAACACTTAGAACTTGAAGATAGAACTTGAGAGAGTTCAATTAGATGAAGAAAATTGAAGAATGAAAGTGTTTGTAGGTATTTTTGGTCGTTGGTGTATGGATTAGATATAAAGGATATGTAATTTTGTTTTCATGTAAATAAGTCATGAATGATTACTCATATTTTTGTAATCTTATGAGATATTTCATGCTAGTTGCCAAATGATGGTTCCCACATGTGTTAGGTGACTCACATGGGCTGCTAAGAGCTGATCATTGGAGTGTATATACCAATAGTACATACATCTAAAAGCTGTGTATTGTACGAGTACGAATACGGGTGCATACGAGTATAATTGTTGATGAAACTGAACGAGGATGTAATTGTAAGCATTTTTGTTAAGTAAAAGTATTTTGATAAGTGTATTGAAGTCTTTCAAAAGTGTATAAATACATATTAAAACACTACATGTATATACATTTTAACTGAGTCGTTAAGTCATCGTTAGTCGTTACATGTAAGTGTTGTTTTGAAACCTTTAGGTTAACGATCTTGTTAAATGTTGTTAACCCAATGTTTATAATATCAAATGAGATTTTAAATTATTATATTATCATGATATTATCATGTATGAATATCTCTTAATATGATATATATACATTAAATGTCTTTACAACGATAATCGTTACATATATGTCTCGTTTAAAAAAATCATTAAGTTAGTAGTCTTGTTTTTACATATGTAGTTCATTGTTAATATACTTTATGATATGTTTTCTTATCATAGTATCATGTTAACTATATATATATATATCCATATATATGTCATCATATAGTTTTTACAAGTTTTAACGTTCGTGAATCACCGATCAACTTGGGTGGTCAATTGTCTATATGAAACATATTTCAATTAATCAAGTCTTAACAAGTTTGATTGCTTAACATGTTGGAAACATTTAATCATGTAAACATCAATCTCAATTAATATATATAAACATGGAAAAGTTCGGGTCACTACAGTACCTACCCGTTAAATAAATTTCGTCCCGAAATTTTAAGCTGTTGAAGGTGTTGACGAATCTTCTGGAAATAGATGCGGGTATTTATTCTTCATCTGATCTTCACGCTCCCAGGTGAACTCGGGTCCTCTACGAGCATTCCATCGAACCTTAACAATTGGTATCTTGTTTTGCTTAAGTCTTTTAACCTCACGATCCATTATTTCGACGGGTTCTTCGATGAATTGAAGTTTTTCGTTGATTTGGATTTCATCTAACGGAATAGTGAGATCTTCTTTAGCAAAACATTTCTTTAAATTCGAGACGTGGAAAGTGTTATGTACAGCCGCGAGTTGTTGAGGTAACTCTAGTCGGTAAGCTACTGGTCCGACACGATCAATAATCTTGAACGGTCCAATATACCTTGGATTTAATTTCCCTCGTTTACCAAATCGAACAACGCCTTTCCAAGGTGCAACTTTAAGCATGACCATCTCTCCAATTTCAAATTCTATATCTTTTCTTTTAATGTCAGCGTAGCTCTTTTGTCGACTTTGGGCGGTTTTCAACCGTTGTTGAATTTGGATGATCTTCTCGGTAGTTTCTTGTATAATCTCCGGACCCGTAATCTGTCTATCCCCCACCTCACTCCAACAAATCGGAGACCTGCACTTTCTACCATAAAGTGCTTCAAACGGCGCCATCTCAATGCTTGAATGGTAGCTGTTGTTGTAGGAAAATTCTGCTAACGGTAGATGTCGATCCCAACTGTTTCCGAAATCAATAACACATGCTCGTAGCATGTCTTCAAGCGTTTGTATCGTCCTTTCACTCTGCCCATCAGTTTGTGGATGATAGGCAGTACTCATGTCTAGACGAGTTCCTAATGCTTGCTGTAATGTCTGCCAGAATCTTGAAATAAATCTGCCATCCCTATCAGAGATAATAGAGATTGGTATTCCATGTCTGGAGACGACTTCCTTCAAATACAGTCGTGCTAACTTCTCCATCTTGTCATCTTCTCTTATTGGTAAGAAGTGTGCTGATTTGGTGAGACGATCAACTATTACCCAAATAGTATCAAAACCACTTGCAGTCCTTGGCAATTTAGTGATGAAATCCATGGTAATGTTTTCCCATTTCCATTCCGGGATTTCGGGTTGTTGAAGTAGACCTGATGGTTTCTGATGCTCAGCTTTGACCTTAGAACACGTCAAACATTCTCCTACGTATTTAGCAACATCGGCTTTCATACCCGGCCACCAAAAATGTTTCTTGAGATCCTTGTACATCTTCCCCGTTCCAGGATGTATTGAGTATCTGGTTTTATGAGCTTCTCTAAGTACCATTTCTCTCATATCTCTAAATTTTGGTACCCAAATCCTTTCAGCCCTATACCGGGTTCCGTCTTCCCGAATATTAAGATGCTTCTCCGATCCTTTGGGTATTTCATCCTTTAAATTTCCCTCTTTTAAAACTCCTTGTTGCGCCTCCTTTATTTGAGTAGTAATGTTATTATGAATCATTATATTCATAGATTTTACTCGAATGGGTTCTCTGTCCTTCCTGCTCAAGGCATCGGCTACCACATTTGCCTTCCCTGGGTGGTAACGAATCTCAAAGTCGTAATCATTCAATAATTCAATCCACCTACGCTGCCTCATATTCAGTTGTTTCTGATTAAATATGTGTTGAAGACTTTTGTGGTCGGTATATATAATACTTTTGACCCCATATAAGTAGTGCCTCCAAGTCTTTAATGCAAAAACAACCGCGCCTAATTCCAAATCATGCGTCGTATAATTTTGTTCGTGAATCTTCAATTGTCTAGACGCATAAGCAATCACCTTCGTTCGTTGCATTAATACACAACCGAGACCTTGCTTTGATGCATCACAATAAATCACAAAATCATCATTCCCTTCAGGCAATGACAATATAGGTGCCGTAGTTAGCTTTTTCTTCAATAACTGAAACGCTTTCTCTTGTTCATCATTCCATTCAAATTTCTTCCCTTTATGCGTTAATGCAGTCAAGGGTTTTGCTATTCTGGAAAAGTCTTGGATGAACCTTCTGTAGTAACCAGCTAGTCCTAAAAACTGGCGTATGTGTTTCGGAGTTTTCGGGGTTTCCCACTTTTCAACAGTTTCTATCTTTGCCGGATCCACCTTAATACCTTCTTTGTTCACTATGTGACCGAGGAATTGAACTTCTTCCAACCAAAATGCACACTTTGAAAACTTAGCGTACAATTCTTCCTTCCTCAATACTTCTAACACCTTTCTCAAATGTTCACCGTGTTCTTGGTCATTCTTTGAGTAAATAAGTATGTCATCAATGAAAACAATGACAAACTTGTCAAGGTATGGTCCACACACTCGGTTCATAAGGTCCATGAACACAGCTGGTGCATTAGTTAAACCAAACGGCATGACCATAAACTCGTAATGACCGTAACGTGTTCTGAAAGCAGTCTTTGGAATATCATCTTCTTTCACCCGCATTTGATGATACCCGGAACGTAAGTCAATCTTTGAATAAACAGACGAGCCTTGTAGTTGATCAAATAAGTCGTCGATTCTCGGTAGTGGGTAGCGGTTCTTGATGGTAAGTTTGTTCAACTCTCGGTAGTCGATACACAACCTGAATGTACCATCTTTCTTCTTGACAAACAAAACAGGAGCTCCCCACGGTGATGTGCTTGGTCGAATGAAACCACGCTCTAAAAGTTCTTGTAATTGGCTTTGCAGTTCTTTCATCTCGCTGGGTGCGAGTCTGTAAGGAGCACGAGCTATTGGTGCAGCTCCTGGTACAAGATCTATTTGAAATTCAACGGATCGATGTGGGGGTAATCCCGGTAATTCTTTCGGAAATACATCGGGAAATTCTTTTGCAATGGGAACATCATTGATGCTCTTTTCTTCAGTTTGTACTTTCTCGACGTGTGCTAGAACAGCATAGCAACCTTTTCTTATTAGTTTTTGTGCCTTCAAATTACTAATAAGATGTAGCTTCGTGTTGCCCTTTTCTCCGTACACCATTAAGGGTTTTCCTTTTTCTCGTATAATGCGAATTGCATTTTTGTAACAAACGATCTCCGCTTTCACTTCTTTCAACCAGTCCATACCGATTATCACATCAAAACTCCCTAACTCTACTGGTATCAAATCAATCTTAAATGTTTCGCTAACCAGTTTAATTTCTCGATTCCGACATATATTATCTGCTGAAATTAATTTACCATTTGCTAATTCGAGTAAAAATTTACTATCCAAAGGCGTCAATGGACAACTTAATTTAGCACAAAAATCTCTACTCATATAGCTTCTATCCGCACCCGAATCAAATAAAACGTAAGCAGATTTATTGTCAATAAGAAACGTACCCGTAACAAGCTCCGGGTCTTCTTGTGCCTCTACCGCATTAATATTGAAAACTCTTCCACGGCCTTGTCCATTCGTGTTCTCCTGGTTCGGGCAATTTCTAATAATGTGGCCTGGTTTTCCACATTTATAACAAACTACATTGGCATAACTTGCTCCGACACTACTTGCTCCGCCATTACTCGTTCCGACACCATTTGTTCCTTTCGTTCTATTAACCCCTGGTCCGTAGACCTCACACTTCGCCGCGCTATGACCATTTCTTTTACACTTGTTGCAAAATTTGGTGCAGAACCCCGAGTGATTCTTTTCACACCTTTGGCATAGCTGCTTCTGATTGTTGTTGTTGTTGCGGTTATTATTGTTGTTGGGATGATTGTTGTAGTTGCTGTTGTTGTTGTTGTTGTTGTTGGGCCGTTTGTTGTAGTTGCGATTGATGTTGCGATTGTTGGGATAATTGTTGCGATTATTGTTGTAATTGCTGTTGTTGTTGTATTGGTGATTCTTATCACCATTTTCCTCCCACTTTCTTTTGACTTGCTTCACATTGGCCTCTTCAGCAGTCTGTTCTTTAATTCTTTCTTCAATCTGGTTCACTAGTTTGTGAGCCATTCTACATGCCTGTTGTATGGAGGCGGGCTCGTGTGAACTTATATCTTCTTGGATTCTTTCCGGTAATCCTTTCACAAACGCGTCGATCTTCTCTTCCTCATCTTCGAATGCTCCCGGACACAATAGGCACAATTCTGTGAATCGTCTTTCGTACGTGGTAATATCAAATCCTTGGGTTCGTAACCCTCTAAGTTCTGTCTTGAGCTTATTGACCTCGGTTCTGGGACGGTACTTCTCGTTCATCAAGTGCTTGAATGCTGACCACGGTAGTGCGTACGCATCATCTTGTCCCACTTGCTCTAGATAGGTATTCCACCATGTTAACGCAGAACCTGTGAAGGTATGCGTAGCGTACTTCACTTTGTCCTCTTCAGTACACTTACTTATGGCAAACACCGATTCAACCTTCTCGGTCCACCGTTTCAATCCGATCGGTCCTTCGGTTCCATCAAATTCCAAAGGTTTGCAGGCAGTGAATTCTTTGTAGGTGCATCCTACACGATTTCCTGTACTGCTAGATCCAAGGTTATTGTTGGTATGTAGCGCAGCCTGTACTGCGGCTATGTTTGAAGCTAGAAAAGTACGGAATTCCTCTTCATTCATATTCACGGTGTGTCGAGTAGTCGGTGCCATTTCCTTCAAAATAGTTAAATGGAACAAGTTAATCATACAGAATATTAAGAGTAGTTAATAGTATTTCGTAGCATAATATGAACTCATTTATAAAAGCTTTTTCTTCATATTAGCGTTTTATAAGTTTAAATTCGGGTAGTACCTACCCGTTAAGTTCATACTTAGTAGCTAATATACAATTCAACTACTACAATTCTATATAAAAAACTGATTATAATAATATTTCGCGTTCAAACTTTTATACAATATTTTACAAACTTACAATACCGCTTATTTTACATAAAGCATGAAATATAGCACACAATAACTTTGATACAAGATAGTTGTGAAGACAATTCTAGCTAGTACACAAGTCGTTCAGCAAAGGCAATAAAGACACGTAATTCATACGTCCAGAAACAAGTCATGCATTCTGGTTTTACTAGGACTACTTCCCATCCTTGGTCTTGTGCAACATAACCGTTATGGCCGTTGATAAGACAGCGTGTTGTAACGTCATCAAAGGGACGAGGGTTACGTAATGTCCAACAGTCCCGTAATAATCTAAAAACCTCATTTCTTACCCCAATTACCGACTCCGTCACTTGTGGAAACGTTTTGTTTAATAGTTGTAGCCCGATGTTCTTGTTCTCACTTTGGTGAGAAGCGAACATTACTAATCCGTAAGCATAACATGCTTCTTTATGTTGCATGTTAGCCGCTTTTTCTAAATCACGAAGTCCAATATTCGGATATATTGAGTCAAAATAATTTCTTAACCCGTTGCGTAAAATAGCATTTGGGTTCCCCGCAATATATGCGTCAAAGTAAACACATCGTAACTTATGGGTTTCCCAATGTGATATCCCCCATCTTTCAAACGAAAGTCTCTTATAAACCAAGACATTCTTGGAACGTTCTTCGAATGTCTTACAAACTGATCTCGCCTTAAATAGTTGTGCCGAAGAATTCTGGCCGACTCTAGACAAGATTTCATCAATCATGTCTCCGGGTAGGTCTCTTAAAATATTGGGTTGTCTATCCATTTTGTGTTTTTAAACTGTAAAATAGACAAGAGTTAGATTCATAAAAAAAATACTTATTAATACAAGCAATTTTTACATATATCATAAAGCATAAGAACACTATATTACATATATTACACCACACGAATACAACTATCTTATTCCGACTCGCTCGTTTCTTCTTCTTCGGTTTTGGTTCGTTTTGCCAAGTTTCTAGGGATATATGATGTTCCCCTAATACGAGCCGTCGTTGTCCACATTGGTTTAGAAAAACCTGGTGGTTTAGAGGTTCCCGGGTCATTGTTACAACTTAAGGACTTCGGGGGTTGACGATACATATAAAGTTCATCGGGGTTGGAATTAGATTTCTCTATTTTTATGCCCTTTCCCTTATTATTTTCTTTTGCCTTTTTAAATTCAGTTGGGGTAATTTCTATAACATCATCGGAATTCTCGTCGGAATCCGATTCATCGGAGAATTGGTAATCCTCCCAATATTTTGCTTCCTTGGCGGAAACACCATTGACCATAATTAACTTTGGTCGGTTGGTTGAGGATTTTCTTTTACTTAACCGTTTTATTATTTCCCCCACCGGTTCTATTTCTTCATCCGGTTCCGATTCTTCTTCCGGTTCCGATTCTTCTTCCGGTTCCGACTCTTCTTCCGGTTCTTCTTCGGGAACTTGTGAATCAGTCCACAAATCATTCCAATTTACATTTGACTCTTCATTATTATTAGGTGAGTCAATGGGACTTGTTCTAGAGGTAGACATCTATCACATAATATCAAACACGTTAAGAGATTAATATATCACATAATATTCATATGTTAAAAATATATAGTTTCCAACAAAAATGTTAAGCAATCATTTTTAAAGAAAACACGGTCGAAGTCCAGACTCACTAATGCATCCTAGCAAACTCGATAAGACACACTAATGCAAATTTTCTGGTTCTCTAAGACCAACGCTCGGATACCAACTGAAATGTCCCGTTCTTATTGATTAAAAACGTTCCATATTAATTGATTTCGTTGCGAGGTTTTGACCTCTATATGAGACGTTTTTCAAAGACTGCATTCCTTTTTAAAACAAACCATAACCTTTATTTCATAAATAAAGGTTTAAAAAGCTTTACGTAGATTATCAAATAATGATAATCTAAAATATCCTGTTTACACACGACCATTACATAATGGTTTACAGTACAAATATGTTACATCGAAATCAGTTTCTTGAATGCAGTTTTTACACAATATCATACAAACATGGACTCCAAATCTTGTCCTTATTTTAGTATGCAACAGCGGAAGCTCTTAATAATCACCTGAGAATAAACATGCTTAAAACGTCAACAAAAATGTTGGTGAGTTATAGGTTTAACCTATATATATCAAATCGTAACAATAGACCACAAGATTTCATATTTCAATACACATCCCATACATAGAGATAAAAATTATTCATATGGTGAACACCTGGTAACCGACAATAACAAGATGCATATATAAGAATATCCCCATCATTCCGGGACACCCTTCGGATATGATATAAATTTCGAAGTACTAAAGCATCCGGTACTTTGGATGGGGTTTGTTAGGCCCAATAGATCTATCTTTAGGATTCGCGTCAATTAGGGTGTCTGTTCCCTAATTCTTAGATTACCAGACTTAATAAAAAGGGGCATATTCGATTTCGATAATTCAACCATAGAATGTAGTTTCACGTACTTGTGTCTATTTTGTAAATCATTTATAAAACCTGCATGTATTCTCATCCCAAAAATATTAGATTTTAAAATTGGGACTATAACTCACTTTCACAGATTTTTACTTCGTCGGGAAGTAAGACTTGGCCACTGTTGATTCACGAACCTATAACAATATATACATATATATTAAAGTATGTTCAAAATATATTTACAACACTTTTAATATATTTTGATGTTTTAAGTTTATTAAGTCAGTTGTCCTCGTTAGTAACCTATAACTAGTTGTCCACAGTTAGATGTACAGAAATAAATCGATAAATATTATCTTGAATCAATCCACGACCCAGTGTATACGTATCTCAGTATTGATCACAACTCAAACTATATATATTTTGGAATCAACCTCAACCCTGTATAGCTAACTCCAACATTCACATATAGAGTGTCTATGGTTGTTCCGAAATATATATAGATGTGTCGACATGATAGGTCGAAACATTGTATACGTGTCTATGGTATCTCAAGATTACATAATATACAATACAAGTTGATTAAGTTATGGTTGGAATAGATTTGTTACCAATTTTCACGTAGCTAAAATGAGAAAAATTATCCAATCTTGTTTTACCCATAACTTCTTCATTTTAAATCCGTTTTGAGTGAATCAAATTGCTATGGTTTCATATTAAACTCTATTTTATGAATCTAAACAGAAAAAGTATAGGTTTATAGTCGGAAAAATAAGTTACAAGTCGTTTTTGTAAAGGTAGTCATTTCAGTCGAAAGAACGACGTCTAGATGACCATTTTAGAAAACATACTTCCACTTTGAGTTTAACCATAATTTTTGGATATAGTTTCATGTTCATAATAAAAATCATTTTCTCAGAATAACAACTTTTAAATCAAAGTTTATCATAGTTTTTAATTAACTAACCCAAAACAGCCCGCGGTGTTACTACGACGGCGTAAATCCGGTTTTACGGTGTTTTTCGTGTTTCCAGGTTTTAAATCATTAAGTTAGCATATCATATAGATATATAACATGTGTTTAGTTGATTTTAAAAGTCAAGTTAGAAGGATTAACTTTTGTTTGCGAACAAGTTTAGAATTAACTAAACTATGTTCTAGTGATTACAAGTTTAAACCTTCGAATAAGATAGCTTTATATGTATGAATCGAGTGATGTTATGAACATCATTACTACCTTAATTTCCTTGGATAAACCTACTGGAAAATAGAAAAATGGATCTAGCTTCAATGGATCCTTGGATGGCTCGAAGTTCTTGAAGCAGAATCATGACACGAAAACAAGTTCAAGTAAGATCATCACTTGAAATAAGATTGTTATAGTTATAGAAATTGAACCAAAGTTTGAATATGATTATTACCTTGTATTAGAATGATAACCTACTGTAAGAAACAAAGATTTCTTGAGGTTGGATGATCACCTTACAAGATTGGAAGTGAGCTAGCAAACTTGAAAGTATTCTTGATTTTATGAAACTAGAACTTTTGGAATTTATGAAGAACACTTAGAACTTGAAGATAGAACTTGAGAGAGTTCAATTAGATGAAGAAAATTGAAGAATGAAAGTGTTTGTAGGTATTTTTGGTCGTTGGTGTATGGATTAGATATAAAGGATATGTAATTTTGTTTTCATGTAAATAAGTCATGAATGATTACTCATATTTTTGTAATCTTATGAGATATTTCATGCTAGTTGCCAAATGATGGTTCCCACATGTGTTAGGTGACTCACATGGGCTGCTAAGAGCTGATCATTGGAGTGTATATACCAATAGTACATACATCTAAAAGCTGTGTATTGTACGAGTACGAATACGGGTGCATACGAGTATAATTGTTGATGAAACTGAACGAGGATGTAATTGTAAGCATTTTTGTTAAGTAAAAGTATTTTGATAAGTGTATTGAAGTCTTTCAAAAGTGTATAAATACATATTAAAACACTACATGTATATACATTTTAACTGAGTCGTTAAGTCATCGTTAGTCGTTACATGTAAGTGTTGTTTTGAAACCTTTAGGTTAACGATCTTGTTAAATGTTGTTAACCCAATGTTTATAATATCAAATGAGATTTTAAATTATTATATTATCATGATATTATCATGTATGAATATCTCTTAATATGATATATATACATTAAATGTCTTTACAACGATAATCGTTACATATATGTCTCGTTTAAAAAAATCATTAAGTTAGTAGTCTTGTTTTTACATATGTAGTTCATTGTTAATATACTTTATGATATGTTTTCTTATCATAGTATCATGTTAACTATATATATATATATCCATATATATGTCATCATATAGTTTTTACAAGTTTTAACGTTCGTGAATCACCGATCAACTTGGGTGGTCAATTGTCTATATGAAACATATTTCAATTAATCAAGTCTTAACAAGTTTGATTGCTTAACATGTTGGAAACATTTAATCATGTAAACATCAATCTCAATTAATATATATAAACATGGAAAAGTTCGGGTCACTACATGTGATTCAGTATTGCCTATCACTTATGTTGATGATGTTCACAATCTAAGCCTTGACCTTGTGTTTGGTTGCATGCATGGTTGATTGATATTTATTCAATTGGTTTGTAATAATATTTATTCATTTGGCATGTAATAATTCATTTGGTTATGTAATTTATTTTATATTTGGTATGTAAAATAGATTAGGTTGTAATTTCATTTTTAGACAAAATGTATTAGGATATATTTTGTAAAATGATGAAGAATGATGAAGACTTGAAGAACACATGAAGAAGCATTTGGATGCAAGGTTAAGTGGGAGATTTGAAATCTCCTACTTTGTGTAATTACCCCTTATCCGGTGGCATTTGTTTTCGGCTAAACAAATGTCTACCAAAATGGCTTGATTGTGAACATATTTGTTTTGCATGCATGGTTGTTTATTGTATGATTGTGGATTGTATGTTTGTATGCTACAAGTTAATCACACAAGTTAACAACAAGCAAAATGGAAATTTAATTGGTTAAATTATACATTAATTAACGACATGCAAAACTACAATTTAATTGGTTGAATTAAAAATGGCTAAAAGGACATTAATAAACGGTTATTAAGATCATGATTAGGATCATATATATAAAATGGTTTATGGACATGAAATTGGCTTTTCATAATGAACTATACACCAAATGCATGTTGGTGTATGGCAAATGTTTTCTTAAACTAGAATTTATGAAAACTTAAAATCCCTTAACTAAAACAAGGTAAACAAGTTAAACGCCATCCTTTTGTGGAAACACTTAGACATATTAGGAATCTCTTGATGGGATAAAGGTCACCTAACCGTCATGAGTGAACTAATATGAATAAGGTACACTTCGCATACATGTGGGATAAAGGTCACCTAACCACTTGTATGTTAAGTCTACATGTTTACACAAGTAGGACGACTTGATTTGGGAATCATGAACTTAGGGTCACCGAAGCATGATGAACAAATAGGCGTTGATGGGATAAATATGCCATGCAAAAGGATTGCATGATCCCATAACTTAGAAGTTGCAAAAGGATTGCAATTGTCACATAAATGACTACCTAGCTAAATCAAATAACGGGATAAAGGTCACCTAACCGAAATTTGATTTACCGTTGGATTCTAAGATTTAATAAAACAATTAAAAATAAAAGGGTATTGTTTATTAAATTTAAAATCGATACTTAAAAGGACTTTGTTAAATTTTGTAGATGGCCGCAAATAACAACAACATGCAAAATGCACCACTTAACCTAAACAACCTATCATTAAGGTCTCTCCTCGAGAAAGACAAACTCAACCATACGAACTTTATGGATTGGTTCCGTAATCTTAGGATTGTCCTCAAACTTGAGGACAAAGCGTATGTGTTGGAGGACCCTATTCCCGACCAACCGGATGAGGAAGATATAGAGGGCATGGCTTATTATGACAAGTATTGCGCCGATTCGGTGCAAGTCGCTTGTCTAATGCTTGGGACTATGATACCCGAACTCCAAAAGGATTTCGAACATCATAGTGCATATGACATGATTACGCAATTGAAGGAGATGTTCCTTCAACAAGCACGTGTCGAGCGCTTCGAAACGGTTCGAGCGCTACATGCATGTCGTATGGATGACACCCAATCCGTCTCCTCTTATGTCCTCAAAATGAAGAGCCTTATTGATCGTGCTAACCGTCTTAACCTAAACATATCAAATGAGTTAGCCACCGATCTTATCCTTAATTCCCTATCAAAAAGGTTTGATCAATTTGTAATTAATTACAATATGAATGGGATGGATAAGAGCATAGGTGAGCTTCACGGTATGCTTAGAACGGCGGAAACTAGCATGGGTAAAAGGGCTTTACCCGTGTTAGCAATCGATCAAGGTGGGTCCAAAAGTAAGACCTCTAAGCCAAAGGTGGCTAAGAGAAAAGGACCCGCCTATCAAGGCAAAGGGAAAGGAAAGATGGTTACCCCAACCATCAACAAGGCTAAGAAGCAAAAGGTAGCCGAGAAGGCAAACCCCAAGGAAGACCCATGTTTCGGTTGCGGTGAGATGGGTCATTGGAAACGAAACTGTCCGGTCTACCTTAAGGAGTTGAAGGACAAGAGGGATGCAGGGCAAACCTCAGGTAATATATATATGGTATATATAGAGCTAAGTATTACTTCTTCTAATACATGGGTATTAGACACTGGATGTGGAACTCATATTTGCAATTCTTTGCAGGGGTTCAAAAGAAGTGATCATAAGGCGGGAACATCAAGTCTCTATATGGGCAATGGTGCAAAGGTGCATGTTAAAGCTCAAGGAGATTTTATTTTGAAGCTTCCAAGCGGATTGGAACTTATTTTAGAAAATGTTTTGTATGCTCCGGATTTGTGTAGAAACATTATTTCTATTTCTCGCTTAAAACAATGTGGTTACGTTGTTAATTTTATTGATGATGATATTCATGTTTCTAAAGATAATGTATTCTATTTCAAGGCTTCGCCTTCAAATGGAATTTATGAATTGGTTCATGATGACACATCATCTAGTAGCTCAATGTACCATACAAGCACCAAGAAACTCAAAAGGGATTTGAGTGATTCCTACTTATGGCATTGTCGCCTTGGTCACATAAACAAGAACCGAATACATACACTTCAAAAGAATGGACTTTTGAAATCAAATGAAATGGGTTCGTTTGAAGTATGTGAATCTTGTTTACAAGGCAAGATGACTAAAGCACCTTTCAAAGGGACCTATGAAAGGGCTAAAGATTTATTGGGATTAATACATTCGGATGTATGTGGACCCTTTAAACCCATGACTAGGAAAGGTGAAAGATACTTTGTTACTTTCATTGATGACTTTAGTCGTTTCGGATATGTCTACTTATTAAGACACAAGGACGAAACGTTTGAAGCATTCAAAGAATATCAAAACGAAGTACAAAATCAACTCAATAAGACAATTAAGGTACTACGTACCGATAGAGGAGGTGAATACCTAAGCGATGCCTTCCAAGATCATCTTAGGAGTTGTGGGATTATCTCACAACTTACTCCACCCGGAACACCCCAACTTAATGGAGTTTCCGAAAGGAGGAACCGAACCCTAATGGATATGGTTCGATCTATGATGGCAAGAAGCTCGTTGCCTCTATCATTTTGGGGTTATTGTCTAAGCTCCGCGGCTCGTATTTTAAATATGGCCCCAACCAAGAAGGTGGAACGAACTCCTCATGAGATGTGGTTTGGAAAACCTCCTTCTCTTTCATACTTGAAAGTATGGGGATGTGAAGCTTATCCTAAGCGTTATGTAGCAAATAAGCTACATGCTCGATCCACAAAGTGTATCTTCATAGGATATCCCAAAGATGACATGGGATATTACTTCTATGATCCATCCGAGCAAACCGTATTTGTTGCTCGGAAAGCGGAATTCCTTGAAACCAAGTTCCTTATGGAAGGTGATGGTGAAAGGAAGATAGATCTTGTAGAGGTACAAGATCAAGCCGATGATACACAATTGGTTGGCACTAGTACTCAACATGAGGATATTGAAAATGATCAAGTGGATGATCAAGGTACACAAGACGTTCGAAGATCTAGTAGAATTAGTAATCCTCCCGAGAGATATGGGTTTCTCGTGGAAGGTTGCTATACGGTTGATTTGGATGAACCGACAAACTACGAAGATGCTTTATCAAGAATTGATAAAGATAAATGGCAGGAAGCCATGAACGCCGAGATGCAATCCATGTATGAAAACCAAGTTTGGGAACTTGTTGTGCAACCTCCTAGCTCCAAGCTAGTTGATTGCAAATGGCTTTTCAAGAAGAAAACCGACATACATGGAAACTTGGATACATACAAAGCTAGACTTGTAGCAAAAGGTTTCACTCAAACTCAAGGGGTTGATTATGATGAAACTTTCTCGCCAGTGGCAATGCTAAAGTCTATTAGGATATTATTTGTCATTGCTGCTCACTATGACTATGAAATATGGCAAATGGATGTCAAAACCGCTTTCCTAAATGGATATCTTGAGGAAGATGTCTATATGGTACAGCCCGAAGGTTTTGTTGATCCGAAAAATCCTAAAAAGGTATGCAAGTTGAAGAAATCAATCTACGGATTGAAACAAGCATCTAGAATGTGGAATCATCGCTTTAATGAAGAGGCAAAGAAATTTGGCTTCATTAAAAATGGTGATGAAGCTTGTGTGTACAAGAAGGCTAGTGGGAGCTCTATAATGTTCCTTGTGCTATATGTGGATGATATATTATTATTTGGGAATGATATTACCACAATGCAAGAAGTCAAAACTTGGCTAAAAAGTTACTTCTCCATTAAGGATCTTGGAGAAGCACAATACATTTTGGGGATAGGAATCTATAGGAATAGATCCAAGAAATTGATAGGTTTAAGTCAAAGTACATACATTGATAAAATCTTGAAAAGGTTCAAGATGGAAAACTCTAAGAAAGGTTTGGTACCTATTCAAAGAGGAACCATTCTCAGTTCATCTCAGTGTCCTACCACGAAAGATGAACAAGAGAGAATGAAGAAAGTCCCATATGCATCCGCTATTGGGTCTATCATGTATGCAATGATATGTACTAGACCGGATGTGTCATGCGCTCTAAGCTTGACAAGTAGATACCAGAACAACCCAGGAAACAGTCATTGGATTGCTGTTAAAAGTATATTGAAATACCTTAGGAGAACTAAGGATATGTTTCTAATATACGGGTCTGGTGAGGAGGAACTCGCCGTAAAAGGTTACGTGGACGCGAGTTTCCAAACTGATCGAGATGACTCTCGATCACAATCCGGTTATGTCTTCATGTTAAATGGTGGTGCGGTCTCTTGGAAGAGTTCGAAACAGGAGGTTGTTGCGTTATCCACTACAGAGTCGGAGTACATTGCCGCCTCACTGGCAGCTCAGGAAGCTGCATGGATGAAGAAATTCATCGACGACTTAGGAGTGGTCCCTTCCATTCAGGACCCTCTTGAGATCTTTTGTGACAACGAGGGTGCGATTGCTCAAATCAAGGAACCTCGTGCTCATCAAAAGACTCGTCACATTGAGCGGAGATTCAACTACATCAGGGATGAGGTTGAAAAAGGAAAGATATGTATTCACAAAGTTCACACAGATCATAATGTTGCGGATCCACTCACGAAGCTTTTACATGGGCCAAAACATGAGGGACATGTTTGTGCGTTAGGGCTTCGATATTCTAGTGATTGGAATTGATCTACTTTATGTATTGTAACGGAACGAATTAGTTCAAACTCATTAATATAATTATGGTATTAATTTAATTATGAGTCATGTTCCTATTTTGCATATTTCATCCATGAATAAGCAACTATTCTAAATTCCGTAGTCGATCACATTTGTGGGAACAAGTGTGAGGTTTAGACTATTATGAACTTGGATTGGTATACATTCATAGGTTGAATGTGGGGCAAGGTTGCAACCAAGGTTCATAGATATTTGTGGGAAACAAATATTGGAAGACCCGCTCTCAAGAATTACTGTATAGAGCCTTTGTGGTTGATCACATGTAATCTTGAGTAAAGGCGAATATCATTGTATCCTCTGACCTGAGATACATATTGGGTTCGGATATTCACCAAGTACTGTGCCTTGATTCTTTCCTTCGCTATTCTGAAACATGGTAGTACATAAGGAAGAACTCAGGTATATTACAAAGTGTATATCTAGGACGTATGTAGTCAAGATGGAATTTGTCCCTCTTATTCGTTGAGAGTCAGATGTCTAAGGCCTGAAAAGTTAAATCTATAAGAGAGTGATCACTCTGTATCTCTTGGATTTAACATGACATCTAGGACGAAAGGAAATAATGAAAGATTCACCTAATCATATTCGAGATGGGAACTCGAAAGGGATGATGTTATTGAATGGCACAAAGTCATAACATATTAGGGGTGATGGACGGTGTGTTAGGCTGTATCCATCACTTGCATTAATTTCTTATGTTTCTCGTGCAAGTGGGAGATTGAAGGTATTTCGTATGCCCGAGAGACATACTGAAATGTCCCGTTCTTATTGATTAAAAACGTTCCATATTAATTGATTTCGTTGCGAGGTTTTGACCTCTATATGAGACGTTTTTCAAAGACTGCATTCATTTTTAAACAAACCATAACCTTTATTTCATCAATAAAGGTTTAAAAAGCTTTACGTAGATTATCAAATAATGATAATCTAATATATCCTGTTTACACACGACCATTACATAATGGTTTACAATACAAATATGTTACAACAAAATAAGTTTCTTGAATGCAGTTTTTACACAATATCATACAAGCATGGACTCCAAATCTTGTCCTTATTTAAGTATGCGACAGCGGAAGCTCTTAATAATCACCTGAGAATAAACATGCTTAAAACGTCAACAAAAATGTTGGTGAGTTATAGGTTTAACCTATATATATCAAATCATAACAATAGACCACAAGATTTCATATTTCAATACACATCCCATACATAGAGATAAAAATCATTCATATGGTGAACACCTGGTAACCGACAATAACAAGATGCATATATAAGAATATCCCCATCATTCCGGGACACCCTTCGGATATGATATAAATTTCGAAGTACTAAAGCATCCGGTACTTTGGATAGGGTTTGTTAGGCCCAATAGATCTATCTTTAGGATTCGCGTCAATTAGGGTGTCTGTTCCCTAATTCTTAGATTACCAGACTTAATAAAAAGGGGCATATTCGATTTCGATAATTCAACCATAGAATGTAGTTTCACGTACTTGTGTCTATTTTGTAAATCATTTATAAAACCTGCATGTATTCTCATCCCAAAAATATTAGATTTTAAAAGTGGGACTATAACTCACTTTCACAGATTTTTACTTCGTCGGGAAGTAAGACTTGGCCACTGGTTGATTCACGAACCTATAATAATATATACATATATATCAAAGTATGTTCAAAATATATTTACAACACTTTTAATATATTTTGATGTTTTAAGTTTATTAAGTCAGCTGTCCTCGTTAGTAACCTACAACTAGTTGTCCACAGTTAGATGTACAGAAATAAATCGATAAATATTATCTTGAATCAATCCACGACCCAGTGTATACGTATCTCAGTATTGATCACAACTCAAACTATATATATTTTGGAATCAACCTCAACCCTGTATAGCTAACTCCAACATTCACATATAGAGTGTCTATGGTTGTTCCGAAATATATATAGATGTGTCGACATGATAGGTCGAAACATTGTATACGTGTCTATGGTATCTCAAGATTACATAATATATAATACAAGTTGATTAAGTTATGGTTGGAATAGATTTGTTACCAATTTTCACGTAGCTAAAATGAGAAAAATTATCCAATCTTGTTTTACCCATAACTTCTTCATTTTAAATCCGTTTTGAGTGAATCAAATTGCTATGGTTTCATATTGAACTCTATTTTATGAATCTAAACAAAAAAAGTATAGGTTTCTAGTCGGAAAAATAAGTTACAAGTCGTTTTTGTAAAGGTAGTCATTTCAGTCGAAAGAACGACGTCTAGATGACCATTTTAGAAAACATACTTCCACTTTGAGTTTAACCATAATTTTTGGATATAGTTTCATGTTCATAATAAAAATCATTTTATCAGAATAACAACTTTTAAATCAAAGTTTATCATAGTTTTTAATTAACTAACCCAAAACAGCCCGCGGTGTTACTACGACGGCGTAAATCCGGTTTTACGGTGTTTTTCGTGTTTCCAGGTTTTAAATCATTAAGTTAGCATATCATATAGATATAGAACATGTGTTTAGTTGATTTTAAAAGTCAAGTTAGAAGGATTAACTTTTGTTTGCGAACAAGTTTAGAATTAACTAAACTATGTTCTAGTGATTACAAGTTTAAACCTTCGAATAAGATAACTTTATATGTATGAATCGAATGATGTTATGAACATCATTACTACCTTAAGTTCCTTGGATGAACCTACTGGAAAAGAGAAAAATGGATCTAGCTTCAATGGATCCTTGGATGGCTCAAAGTTCTTGAAGCAAAATCATGACACGAAAACAAGTTCAAGTAAGATCATCACTTGAAATAAGATTGTTATAGTTATAGAAATTGAACCAAAGTTTGAATATGATTATTACCTTGTATTAGAATGATAACCTACTGTAAGAAACAAAGATTTCTTGAGGTTGGATGATCACCTTACAAGATTGGAAGTGAGCTAGCAAACTTGAAAGTATTCTTGATTTTATGAAACTAGAACTTTTGGAATTTATGAAGAACACTTAGAACTTGAAGATAGAACTTGAGAGAGTTCAATTAGATGAAGAAAATTGAAGAATGAAAGTGTTTGTAGGTGTTTTTGGTCGTTGGTGTATGGATTAGATATAAAGGATATGTAATTTTGTTTTCATGTAAATAAGTCATGAATGATTACTCATATTTTTGTAATCTTATGAGATATTTCATGCTAGTTGCCAAATGATGGTTCCCACATGTGTTAGGTGACTCACATGGGCTGCTAAGAGCTGATCATTGGAGTGTATATACCAATAGTACATACATCTAAAAGCTGTGTATTGTACGAGTACGAATACGGGTGCATACGAGTAGAATTGTTGATGAAACTGAACGAGAATGTAATTGTAAGCATTTTTGTTAAGTAGAAGTATTTTGATAAGTGTATTGAAGTCTTTCAAAAGTGTATAAATACATATTAAAACACTACATGTATATACATTTTAACTGAGTCGTTAAGTCATCGTTAGTCGTTACATGTAAGTGTTGTTTTGAAACCTTTAGGTTAACGATCTTGTTAAATGTTGTTAACCCAATGTTTATAATAACAAAAGAGATTTTAAATTATTATATTATCATGATATTATGATGTACGAATATCTCTTAATATGATATATATACATTAAATGTCGTTACAACGATAAACGTTACATATATGTCTCGTTTCAAAATCATTAAGTTAGTAGTCTTGTTTTTACATATGTAGTTCATTGTTAATATAATTAATGATATGTTTACTTATCATAATATCATGTTAACTATATATATAACCATATATATGTCATCATATAGTTTTTTTACAAGTTTTAACGTTCGTGAATCACCGGTCAACTTGGGTGGTCAATTGTCTATATGAAACCTATTTCAATTAATCAAGTCTTAACAAGTTTGATTGCTTAACATGTTGGAAACATTTAATCATGTAAACATCAATCTCAATTAATATATATAAACATGGAAAAGTTCGGGTCACTACAGTACCTACCCGTTAAATAAATTTCGTCCCGAAATTTTAAGCTGTTGAAGGTGTTGACGAATCTTCTGGAAATAGATGCGGGTATTTCTTCTTCATCTGATCTTCACGCTCCCAGGTGAACTCGGGTCCTCTACGAGCATTCCATCGAACCTTAACAATTGGTATCTTGTTTTGCTTAAGTCTTTTAACCTCACGATCCATTATTTCGACGGGTTCTTCGATGAATTGGAGTTTTTCGTTGATTTGGATTTCATCTAACGGAATAGTGAGATCTTCTTTAGCAAAACATTTCTTCAAATTCGAGACGTGGAAAGTGTTATGTACAGCCGCGAGTTGTTGAGGTAACTCAAGTCGGTAAGCTACTGGTCCGACACGATCAATAATCTTGAATGGTCCAATATACCTTGGATTTAATTTCCCTCGTTTACCAAATCGAACAACGCCTTTCCAAGGTGAAACTTTAAGCATGACCATCTCTCCAATTTCAAATTCTATATCTTTTCTTTTAATGTCAGCGTAGCTCTTTTGTCGACTTTGGGCAGTTTTCAACCGTTGTTGAATTTGGATGATCTTCTCGGTAGTTTCTTGTATAATCTCCGGACCCGTAATCTGTCTATCCCCCACCTCACTCCAACAAATCGGAGACCTGCACTTTCTACCATAAAGTGCTTCAAACGGCGCCATCTCAATGCTTGAATGGTAGCTGTTGTTGTAGGAAAATTCTGCTAACGGTAGATGTCGATCCCAACTGTTTCCGAAATCAATAACACATGCTCGTAGCATGTCTTCAAGCGTTTGTATCGTCCTTTCGCTCTGCCCATCAGTTTGTGGATGATAGGCAGTACTCATGTCTAGACGAGTTCCTAATGCTTGCTGTAATGTCTGCCAGAATCTTGAAATAAATCTGCCATCCCTATCAGAGATAATAGAGATTGGTATTCCATGTCTGGAGACGACTTCCTTCAAATACAGTCGTGCTAACTTCTCCATCTTGTCATCTTCTCTTATTGGTAGGAAGTGTGCTGATTTGGTGAGACGATCAACTATTACCCAAATAGTATCAAAACCACTTGCAGTCCTTGGCAATTTAGTGATGAAATCCATGGTAATGTTTTCCCATTTCCATTCCGGGATTTCGGGTTGTTGAAGTAGACCTGATGGTTTCTGATGCTCAGCTTTGACCTTAGAACACGTCAAACATTCTCCTACGTATTTAGCAACATCGGCTTTCATACCCGGCCACCAAAAATGTTTCTTGAGATCCTTGTACATCTTCCCCGTTCCAGGATGTATTGAGTATCTGGTTTTATGAGCTTCTCTAAGTACCATTTCTCTCATATCTCCAAATTTTGGTACCCAAATCCTTTCAGCCCTATACCGGGTTCCGTCTTCCCGAATATTAAGATGTTTCTCCGATCCTTTGGGTATTTCATCCTTTAAATTTCCCTCTTTTAAAACTCCTTGTTGCGCCTCCTTTATTTGAGTAGTAATGTTATTATGAATCATTATATTCATAGATTTTACTCGAATGGGTTCTCTATCCTTCCTGCTCAAGGCATCGGCTACCACATTTGCCTTCCCCGGGTGGTAACGAATCTCAAAATCGTAATCATTCAATAATTCAATCCACCTACGCTGCCTCATATTCAGTTGTTTCTGATTAAATATGTGTTGAAGACTTTTGTGGTCGGTATATATAATACTTTTGACCCCATATAAGTAGTGCCTCCAAGTCTTTAATGCAAAAACAACCGCGCCTAATTCCAAATCATGCGTCGTATAATTTTGTTCGTGAATCTTCAATTGTCTAGACGCATAAGCAATCACCTTCGTTCGTTGCATTAATACACAACCGAGACCTTGCTTTGATGCGTCACAATAAATCACAAAATCATCATTCCCTTCAGGCAATGACAATATAGGTGCCGTAGTTAGCTTTTTCTTCAATAACTGAAACGCTTTCTCTTGTTCATCATTCCATTCAAATTTCTTCCCTTTATGCGTTAATGCAGTCAAGGGTTTTGCTATTCTGGAAAAGTCTTGGATGAACCTTCTGTAGTAACCAGCTAGTCCTAAAAACTGGCGTATGTGTTTCGGAGTTTTCGGGGTTTCCCACTTTTCAACAGTTTCTATCTTTGCCGGATCCACCTTAATACCTTCTTTGTTCACTATGTGACCGAGGAATTGAACTTCTTCCAACCAAAATGCACACTTTGAAAACTTAGCGTACAATTCTTCCTTCCTCAATACTTCTAACACCTTTCTCAAATGTTCACCGTGTTGTTGGTCATTCTTTGAGTAAATAAGTATGTCATC
The DNA here is from genome assembly GCF_046630445.1 of Rutidosis leptorrhynchoides. NCBI lineage: Eukaryota > Viridiplantae > Streptophyta > Magnoliopsida > Asterales > Asteraceae > Rutidosis > Rutidosis leptorrhynchoides. Next base: position 316,735,189 of record NC_092333.1, on the reverse strand, counting down.
AATGAAAACAATGACAAACTTGTCAAGGTATGGTCCACACACTCGGTTCATAAGGTCCATGAACACAGCTGGTGCATTAGTTAAACCAAACGGCATGACCATAAACTCGTAATGACCGTAACGTGTTCTGAAAGCAGTCTTTGGAATATCATCTTCTTTCACCCGCATTTGATGATACCCGGAACGTAAGTCAATCTTTGAATAAACAGACGAGCCTTGTAGTTGATCAAATAAGTCGTCGATTCTCGGTAGTGGGTAGCGGTTCTTGATGGTAAGTTTGTTCAACTCTCGGTAGTCGATACACAACCTGAATGTACCATCTTTCTTCTTGACAAACAAAACAGGAGCTCCCCACGGTGATGTGCTTGGTCGAATGAAACCACGCTCTAAAAGTTCTTGTAATTGGCTTTGCAGTTCTTTCATCTCGCTGGGTGCGAGTCTGTAAGGAGCACGAGCTATTGGTGCAGCTCCTGGTACAAGATCTATTTGAAATTCAACGGATCGATGTGGGGGTAATCCCGGTAATTCTTTCGGAAATACATCGGGAAATTCTTTTGCAATGGGAACATCATTGATGCTCTTTTCTTCAGTTTGTACTTTCTCGACGTGTGCTAGAACAGCATAGCAACCTTTTCTTATTAGTTTTTGTGCCTTCAAATTACTAATAAGATGTAGCTTCGTGTTGCCCTTTTCTCCGTACACCATTAAGGGTTTTCCTTTTTCTCGTATAATGCGAATTGCATTTTTGTAACAAACGATCTCCGCTTTCACTTCTTTCAACCAGTCCATACCGATTATCACATCAAAACTCCCTAACTCTACTGGTATCAAATCAATCTTAAATGTTTCGCTAACCAGTTTAATTTCTCGATTCCGACATATATTATCTGCTGAAATTAATTTACCATTTGCTAATTCGAGTAAAAATTTACTATCCAAAGGCGTCAATGGACAACTTAATTTAGCACAAAAATCTCTACTCATATAGCTTCTATCCGCACCCGAATCAAATAAAACGTAAGCAGATTTATTGTCAATAAGAAACGTACCCGTAACAAGCTCCGGGTCTTCCTGTGCCTCTACCGCATTAATATTGAAAACTCTTCCACGGCCTTGTCCATTCGTGTTCTCCTGGTTCGGGCAATTTCTAATAATGTGGCCTGGTTTTCCACATTTATAACAAACTACATTGGCATAACTTGCTCCGACACTACTTGCTCCGCCATTACTCGTTCCGACACCATTTGTTCCTTTCGTTCTATTAACCCCTGGTCCGTAGACCTCACACTTCGCCGCGCTATGACCATTTCTTTTACACTTGTTGCAAAATTTGGTGCAGAACCCCGAGTGATTCTTTTCACACCTTTGGCATAGTTGCTTCTGATTGTTGTTGTTGTTGCGGTTATTATTGTTGTTGGGATGATTGTTGTAGTTGCTGTTGTTGTTGTTGTTGTTGTTGTTTTTGTTGGGCCGTTTGTTGTAGTTGCGATTGATGTTGCGATTGTTGGGATAATTGTTGCGATTATTGTTGTAATTGCTGTTGTTGTTGTATTGGTGATTCTTATCACCGTTTTCCTCCCACTTTCTTTTGACTTGCTTCACATTGGCCTCTTCAGCAGTCTGTTCTTTAATTCTTTCTTCAATCTGGTTCACTAGTTTGTGAGCCATTCTACATGCCTGTTGTATGGAGGCGGGCTCGTGTGAACTTATATCTTCTTGGATTCTTTCCGGTAATCCTTTCACAAACGCGTCGATCTTCTCTTCCTCATCTTCGAATGCTCCCGGACACAATAGGCACAATTCTGTGAATCGTCTTTCGTACGTGGTAATATCAAATCCTTGGGTTCGTAACCCTCTAAGTTCTGTCTTGAGCTTATTGACCTCGGTTCTGGGACGGTACTTCTCGTTCATCAAGTGCTTGAATGCTGACCACGGTAGTGCGTACGCATCATCTTGTCCCACTTGCTCTAGATAGGTATTCCACCATGTTAACGCAGAACCTGTGAAGGTATGCGTAGCGTACTTCACTTTGTCCTCTTCAGTACACTTACTTATGGCAAACACCGATTCAACCTTCTCGGTCCACCGTTTCAATCCGATCGGTCCTTCGGTTCCATCAAATTCCAAAGGTTTGCAGGCAGTGAATTCTTTGTAGGTGCATCCTACACGATTTCCTGTACTGCTAGATCCAAGGTTATTGTTGGTATGTAGCGCAGCCTGTACTGCGGCTATGTTTGAAGCTAGAAAAGTACGGAATTCCTCTTCATTCATATTCACGGTGTGTCGAGTAGTCGGTGCCATTTCCTTCAAAATAGTTAAATGGAACAAGTTAATCATACAGAATATTAAGAGTAGTTAATAGTATTTCGTAGCATAATATGAACTCATTTATAAAAGCTTTTTCTTCATATTAGCGTTTTATAAGTTTAAATTCGGGTAGTACCTACCCGTTAAGTTCATACTTAGTAGCTAATATACAATTCAACTACTACAATTCTATATGAAAAACTGATTATAATAATATTTCGCGTTCAAACTTTTATACAATATTTTACAAACTTACAATACCGCTTATTTTACATAAAGCATGAAATATAGCACACAATAACTTTGATACAAGATAGTTGTGAAGACAATTCTAGCTAGTACACAAGTCGTTCAGCAAAGGCAATAAATACACGTAATTCATACGTCCAGAAACAAGTCATGCATTCTGGTTTTACTAGGACTACTTCCCATCCTTGGTCTTGTGCAACATAACCGTTATGGCCATTGATAAGACAGCGTGTTGTAACGTCATCAAAGGGACGAGGGTTACGTAATGTCCAACAGTCCCGTAATAATCTAAAAACCTCATTTCTTACCCCAATTACCGACTCCGTCACTTGTGGAAACGTTTTGTTTAATAGTTGTAGCCCGATGTTCTTGTTCTCACTTTGGTGAGAAGCGAACATTACTAATCCGTAAGCATAACATGCTTCTTTATGTTGCATGTTAGCCGCTTTTTCTAAATCACGAAGTCCAATATTCGGATATATTGAGTCAAAATAATTTCTTAACCCGTTGCGTAAAATAGCATTTGGGTTCCCCGCAATATATGCGTCAAAGTAAACACATTGTAACTTATGGGTTTCCCAATGTGATATCCCCCATCTTTCAAACGAAAGTCTCTTATAAACCAAGACATTCTTGGAACGTTCTTCGAATGTCTTACAAACTGATCTCGCCTTAAATAGTTGTGCCGAAGAATTCTGGCCGACTCTAGACAAGATTTCATCAATCATGTCTCCGGGTAGGTCTCTTAAAATATTGGGTTGTCTATCCATTTTGTATTTTTAAACTGTAAAATAGACAAGAGTTAGATTCATAAAAAAAAATACTTATTAATACAAGCAATTTTTACATATATCATAAAGCATAAGAACACTATATTCCATATATTACACCACACGAATACAACTATCTTATTCCGACTCGCTCGTTTCTTCTTCTTCGGTTTTGGTTCGTTTTGCCAAGTTTCTAGGGATATATGATGTTCCCCTAATACGAACCGTCGTTGTCCACATTGGTTTAGAAAAACCTGGTGGTTTAGAGGTTCCCGGGTCATTGTTACAACTTAAGGACTTCGGGGGTTGACGATACATATAAAGTTCATCGGGGTTGGAATTAGATTTCTCTATTTTTATGCCCTTTCCCTTATTATTTTCTTTTGCCTTTTTAAATTCAGTTGGGGTAATTTCTATAACATCATCGGAATTCTCGTCGGAATCCGATTCATCGGAGAATTGGTAATCCTCCCAATATTTTGCTTCCTTGGCGGAAACACCATTGACCATAATTAACTTTGGTCGGTTGGTTGAGGATTTTCTTTTACTTAACCGTTTTATTATTTCCCCCACCGGTTCTATTTCTTCATCCGGTTCCGATTCTTCTTCCGGTTCCGATTCTTCTTCCGGTTCCGACTCTTCTTCCGGTTCCTCTTCGGAAACTTGTGAATCAGTCCACAAATTATTCCAATTTACATTTGACTCTTCATTATTATTAGGTGAGTCAATGGGACTTGTTCTAGAGGTAGACATCTATCACATAATATCAAACACGTTAAGAGATTAATATATCACATAATATTCATATGTTAAAAATATATAGTTTCCAACAAAAATGTTAAGCAATCATTTTTAAAGAAAACACGGTCGAAGTCCAGACTCACTAATGCATCCTAACAAACTCGATAAGACACACTAATGCAAATTTTCTGGTTCTCTAAGACCAACGCTCGGATACCAACTGAAATGTCCCGTTCTTATTGATTAAAAACGTTCCATATTAATTGATTTCGTTGCGAGGTTTTGACCTCTATATGAGACGTTTTTCAAAGACTGCATTCATTTTTAAACAAACCATAACCTTTATTTCATCAATAAAGGTTTAAAAAGCTTTACGTAGATTATCAAATAATGATAATCTAATATATCCTGTTTACACACGACCATTACATAATGGTTTACAATACAAATATGTTACAACAAAATAAGTTTCTTGAATGCAGTTTTTACACAATATCATACAAGCATGGACTCCAAATCTTGTCCTTATTTAAGTATGCGACAGCGGAAGCTCTTAATAATCACCTGAGAATAAACATGCTTAAAACGTCAACAAAAATGTTGGTGAGTTATAGGTTTAACCTATATATATCAAATCATAACAATAGACCACAAGATTTCATATTTCAATACACATCCCATACATAGAGATAAAAATCATTCATATGGTGAACACCTGGTAACCGACAATAACAAGATGCATATATAAGAATATCCCCATCATTCCGGGACACCCTTCGGATATGATATAAATTTCGAAGTACTAAAGCATCCGGTACTTTGGATGGGGTTTGTTAGGCCCAATAGATCTATCTTTAGGATTCGCGTCAATTAGGGTGTCTGTTCCCTAATTCTTAGATTACCAGACTTAATAAAAAGGGGCATATTCGATTTCGATAATTCAACCATAGAATGTAGTTTCACGTACTTGTGTCTATTTTGTAAATCATTTATAAAACCTGCATGTATTCTCATCCCAAAAATATTAGATTTTAAAAGTGGGACTATAACTCACTTTCACAGATTTTTACTTCGTCGGGAAGTAAGACTTGGCCACTGGTTGATTCACGAACCTATAATAATATATACATATATATCAAAGTATGTTCAAAATATATTTACAACACTTTTAATATATTTTGATGTTTTAAGTTTATTAAGTCAGCTGTCCTCGTTAGTAACCTACAACTAGTTGTCCACAGTTAGATGTACAGAAATAAATCGATAAATATTATCTTGAATCAATCCACGACCCAGTGTATACGTATCTCAGTATTGATCACAACTCAAACTATATATATTTTGGAATCAACCTCAACCCTGTATAGCTAACTCCAACATTCACATATAGAGTGTCTATGGTTGTTCCGAAATATATATAGATGTGTCGACATGATAGGTCGAAACATTGTATACGTGTCTATGGTATCTCAAGATTACATAATATATAATACAAGTTGATTAAGTTATGGTTGGAATAGATTTGTTACCAATTTTCACGTAGCTAAAATGAGAAAAATTATCCAATCTTGTTTTACCCATAACTTCTTCATTTTAAATCCGTTTTGAGTGAATCAAATTGCTATGGTTTCATATTGAACTCTATTTTATGAATCTAAACAAAAAAAGTATAGGTTTCTAGTCGGAAAAATAAGTTACAAGTCGTTTTTGTAAAGGTAGTCATTTCAGTCGAAAGAACGACGTCTAGATGACCATTTTAGAAAACATACTTCCACTTTGAGTTTAACCATAATTTTTGGATATAGTTTCATGTTCATAATAAAAATCATTTTATCAGAATAACAACTTTTAAATCAAAGTTTATCATAGTTTTTAATTAACTAACCCAAAACAGCCCGCGGTGTTACTACGACGGCGTAAATCCGGTTTTACGGTGTTTTTCGTGTTTCCAGGTTTTAAATCATTAAGTTAGCATATCATATAGATATAGAACATGTGTTTAGTTGATTTTAAAAGTCAAGTTAGAAGGATTAACTTTTGTTTGCGAACAAGTTTAGAATTAACTAAACTATGTTCTAGTGATTACAAGTTTAAACCTTCGAATAAGATAACTTTATATGTATGAATCGAATGATGTTATGAACATCATTACTACCTTAAGTTCCTTGGATGAACCTACTGGAAAAGAGAAAAATGGATCTAGCTTCAATGGATCCTTGGATGGCTCAAAGTTCTTGAAGCAAAATCATGACACGAAAACAAGTTCAAGTAAGATCATCACTTGAAATAAGATTGTTATAGTTATAGAAATTGAACCAAAGTTTGAATATGATTATTACCTTGTATTAGAATGATAACCTACTGTAAGAAACAAAGATTTCTTGAGGTTGGATGATCACCTTACAAGATTGGAAGTGAGCTAGCAAACTTGAAAGTATTCTTGATTTTATGAAACTAGAACTTTTGGAATTTATGAAGAACACTTAGAACTTGAAGATAGAACTTGAGAGAGTTCAATTAGATGAAGAAAATTGAAGAATGAAAGTGTTTGTAGGTGTTTTTGGTCGTTGGTGTATGGATTAGATATAAAGGATATGTAATTTTGTTTTCATGTAAATAAGTCATGAATGATTACTCATATTTTTGTAATCTTATGAGATATTTCATGCTAGTTGCCAAATGATGGTTCCCACATGTGTTAGGTGACTCACATGGGCTGCTAAGAGCTGATCATTGGAGTGTATATACCAATAGTACATACATCTAAAAGCTGTGTATTGTACGAGTACGAATACGGGTGCATACGAGTAGAATTGTTGATGAAACTGAACGAGAATGTAATTGTAAGCATTTTTGTTAAGTAGAAGTATTTTGATAAGTGTATTGAAGTCTTTCAAAAGTGTATAAATACATATTAAAACACTACATGTATATACATTTTAACTGAGTCGTTAAGTCATCGTTAGTCGTTACATGTAAGTGTTGTTTTGAAACCTTTAGGTTAACGATCTTGTTAAATGTTGTTAACCCAATGTTTATAATAACAAAAGAGATTTTAAATTATTATATTATCATGATATTATGATGTACGAATATCTCTTAATATGATATATATACATTAAATGTCGTTACAACGATAAACGTTACATATATGTCTCGTTTCAAAATCATTAAGTTAGTAGTCTTGTTTTTACATATGTAGTTCATTGTTAATATAATTAATGATATGTTTACTTATCATAATATCATGTTAACTATATATATAACCATATATATGTCATCATATAGTTTTTTTACAAGTTTTAACGTTCGTGAATCACCGGTCAACTTGGGTGGTCAATTGTCTATATGAAACCTATTTCAATTAATCAAGTCTTAACAAGTTTGATTGCTTAACATGTTGGAAACATTTAATCATGTAAACATCAATCTCAATTAATATATATAAACATGGAAAAGTTCGGGTCACTACACATACTAAATTAATGTGGCTGACGTGTTATGATCCAAGTCGGGTCATACCCAATAACAAACTTACCGACACCTTATTCGTCTTTGATTTTAACGATTGGTTCATTGATCAAATACGCGACACTTGAACTTCAAGAAAAATGGTTTTCTGAAATATTACTTGATGTGTATGTATATATATAAATTATGGATTAATTTATATATATAACAAGAGTTTAAATTATTTATAGGTTAAATAATTTATTTTGTTATGTTACATTTTATAAAGTTTTGGTTTTATAAAATAAATGTACATAACAAATATATATGTATATGGAAGTTTTATAAAAGTTTTATAAAATTTAAATTATATAAAACTTATTTTATAATATGGAAGAGTAAGTGGCCTTGGAGTTGCAAGTTCACATGCTTATGACTTAGATTCCTTGACCCATGCTTTCCCACTTCCATATACTAGCATCTTGACTCTTGGAACAACACACACATGCAATATACTTCAAAAAAAAACTGCACAAAACCTTGAAAATCTGCTGCTGCTGGCCGTGGGCTATAGGGAGCTCAAAGGGGTTCAAGATTTTGGTTTTTGCAAGTTTAATTCAAGTGTTAAAAATCCTAACCAAAGTACAAGGTGTTGGTGCAAAGTTTGGGGTATAACAACTTGAGGTTTCATAGTTTTGGAGCTCCATTCAACATCATCATCTTCATCATTTACTAGCAAGCTTGGAGTAGGTATAATCTCTTTACTTGCTTGTAGTTTGTAAGTATATATCACAACTTGATCCTAATTGGGATTTAACTTTAATTGGTTAAAGATTAACAAGTTTTAAATTGGTAATTAACATGCTTCCGCTTTCTTAATTCTTAAAATGGTTTAAGTATTTTATGAACTTGTTAAATCCCAACAGAATTGAAGTTTTTCGTTGATTTGGATTTCATCTAACGAAATAGTGAGATCTTCTTTAGCAAAACATTTCTTTAAATTCGAGACGTGGAAAGTGTTATGTACAGCCGCGAGTTGTTGAGGTAACTCTAGTCGGTAAGCTACTGGTCCGACACGATCAATAATCTTGAATGGTCCAATATACCTTGGATTTAATTTCCCTCGTTTACCAAATCGAACAATGCCTTTCCAAGGTGCAACTTTAAGCATGACCATCTCTCCAATTTCAAATTCTATATCTTTTCTTTTAATGTCAGCGTAGCTCTTTTGTCGACTTTGGGCGGTTTTCAACCGTTGTTGAATTTGGATGATCTTCTCGGTAGTTTCTTGTATAATATCCGGACCCGTAATCTGTCTATCCCCCACTTCACTCCAACAAATCGGAGACCTGCACTTTCTACCATAAAGTGCTTCAAACGGCGCCATCTCAATGCTTGAATGGTAGCTGTTGTTGTAGGAAAATTCTGCTAACGGTAGATGTCGATCCCAACTGTTTCCGAAATCAATAACACATGCTCGTAGCATGTCTTCAAGCGTTTGTATCGTCCTTTCGCTCTGCCCATCAGTTTGTGGATGATAGGCAGTACTCATGTCTAGACGAGTTCCTAATGCTTGCTGTAATCTCTGCCAGAATCTTGAAATAAATCTGCCATCCCTATCAGAGATAATAGAGATTGGTATTCCATGTCTGGAGATGACTTCCTTCAAATACAGTCGTGCTAACTTCTCCATCTTGTCATCTTCTCTTATTGGCAAGAAGTGTGCTGATTTGGTGAGACGATCAACTATTACCCAAATAGTATCAAAACCACTTGCAGTCCTTGGCAATTTAGTGATGAAATCCATGGTAATGTTTTCCCATTTCCATTCCGGGATTTCGGGTTGTTGAAGTAGACATGATGGTTTTTGATGCTCAGCTTTGACCTTAGAACATGTCAAACATTCTCCTACGTATTTAGCAACATCGGCTTTCAAACCCGGCCACCAAAAATGTTTCTTGAGATCCTTGTACATCTTCCCCGTTCTGTGACAACCCGGAAATTTCCAACCAAATTTAAACTTTAATCTTTATATGTTTCCGACACGATAAGCAATATTTGTTAAGTTAAATTTCAAGAATTTTAAGCTATGTTCATACATTCATTCAACCTCGACCAAGTTCCAACGATTCACGAACCATTAAACGAATATGATTATATATGTATATGTGTATATATATTATAACTTGAAACGTAAACAAAATATTAGATTAAATACTTTATATGATTGTATCTGTTTCAAAATATTTATCAATGGAATTAGAAGATAAGATCAAATGATTGAATTATCAGATATATTGAATTATGATTACAACTCTCTGTTGAAAGGCCCACGTTGATTTGAGAAATCTTTTCATTTTAACAATATTCGGAAAATGGTAAAGTGATTTATAAATATGAACAAATTGTCAATCATTGAGAACTAGACAAAGGATAGTGGAAGATTGAATCTCATAAAGACTCGATTGATCTATTTAGTTTCAAACGTACAAAAACGTTTTCAGTTTAAAAAGAACTTTATTATTAAAACGTATATAACTTTTATAAATATATAGAACCACTTTTGACAACTCATTACTTAACTAGTATGATAAAGATAACGATATTTATATTTTATTTTATTAAATATATATAATGATTTAAATTAATATTATATATATTTATACGCGTATTATACGTACATAGTTTTATACTTTTACTATACTTAAACTTTACCTTTACTTTATTTTTACTTTACTTTAACTTTAATAATTCATACTTTAATAATTCACTTTAATAATTCATACTTTAATAATTCACTTTAATAATTCATACTTTAATAATTCACTTTAATAATTCATACTTTAATAATTTACTTTAATAATTCATACTTTAATAATTCACTTTAATAATTCAAAAATCTATTATAAATAGAATTCAATAGGTTTCATTATTTCATAGAAACTTGAAAATAGTTTTCTCTAAACTCTCTCAATCGATTTACATATATATATATATATATATATATATATATATATATATATATATATATATATATATATATATATATATATATATATATATATATATATATATATATATATATATATATATATATATATATATATTTACTCCGTATTATCTCAAGATATTATTAGTATACATAAAATATTACGACGGAGTGCTGTCCGAGTGATTTTGAAGTTGTTTTTTCGAGTGGGATAGGATTAATGAAATTATGGGTTATAGCTATGGAGGTGATTGAGTATGGTTCATGGGTATGCTCGTGAGGTCAATATAGTGTTTATCATCTCCGTTGCGTTTACGTACCTTTCCTGCAATATTGAATCTCAATATTGATATGTGAGTACTCATAATTTAATTTTTACATACTAATAGTGTATCCCTGACTAGTGCTCGAGTATATAGGATTATGCATGCTTGTACTTTTGATATTGCCATTAGATAGGTTATGTTGATTCCTGAATTAGTTACATATACAATTGAGATAAGGTATAAGATATGCATGTCATTGGAAAGCTAGCGAAAAATAGTTGAATTTTGGTTTAAGAATCACTTGAATCCAAGTAACGGTTAGAAAGTTATGAAATAAACAAATTGCATAATTAATTTTGTAATTAAAATTGCTGATGATAATTAGTGAACTAATTTTCTGGGTTATAAAAAGTGGTTATTTGGATTCTACTCGTTGAGTAGATGAATTTTCATATAAAGCATGTCTCGTTTCGTTGAACGGTTGTCAAGTTATGGACAAAAGAAGTTTTGCAAATTTTGATGAAATGTCGAAACGGGAACTGAAATTCTCGCTGATCTGCGTTGTTTCATATATAAAAAAATACCACTGAATTCTTTGCTGTAAGGTCTAACAAACGACTCTGGCCGTTTGTCAATTCGAGTCTCGACGATTTTTCTAAAAATCATCAAAGTTGACGGTTTGGTCACATTTTAAAATTCTAAAAAGAGCTGAAACTTTTTTATTTAAAAATGTCAGTTTTGTATCAGTTGTCATGGTCGGCCTGATATGTGTTTACTCTTGCCAAAAATCATGTTATATCTTTGTGGTAAAGAGAATTTGCAGGCTTTGACCGTTTGTCAATACGAGTTTTGAGGAATTTTCTAAAAATCTCCAAAGTAGGCTACTCGGTCACTTTTGTAAATTTATTAAAGCTGAAAAATTAACTTTGAAACGCAGAAAAAGCGTTGGAAACTACGAGTTGTCTAGGTCTAGTTTACTTCTGTAATATTTATGCTTAATCTTTTTGGTAATGTGTAACTTTTATCTTTGGCCGTTTATCAATCGGAGTTCCGATAATTTTTCTAAAAATAGCTGAAGTGGCCCGTTTAGTCATGTTTGATCGAAAATCATTTTTGTATAAGTTATTATATATTTGCATGCGACCTCATTTTTACTTTGACCTTTGACTTTTGACTTTAACCTTTGACTTTGAACTTTGACTTTTCCTGTTAACTTTTCAGTTAACTTTTTGTGTTGATTTTCTCTAAAAAAAAAAAAAAAAAAACCTAAAATACTATTTTATGATTATGAAACCATTTGTGTTACGTTGTTTTACACATCACCTTTTACTAGAATCTTAATTGAGCATGAGTAATATAACATGTTACTATACTGTAGAGTCAGACTCGAGCTATAGGATAGGATTACACTATGACCTGACCTAAATTGCTATACAAATATTGACCAACATATAAATATATATAATTAATATAGGTTCGTGAATCCGAGGCCAACCTTGCACTTGTTCAATGACGTTATATGTATTTTTACTACGAAATACAGTATGGTGAGTTTCATTTGCCTTTTTACCCTTTATATTTTTAGGACTGAGAATACATGCGCTTTTATAAATGTTTGACGAAATAGACACAAGTAATTGAAACTACATTCTATGGTTGAATTATCGAAATCGAATATGCCCCTTTTTATTAAAGTCTGGTAATCTAAGAATTAGGGAACAGACACCCTAATTGACGCGAATCCTAAAGATAGATCTATTGGGCCTAACAAACCCCATCCAAAGTACCGGATGCTTTAGTACTTCGAAATTTATATCATGTCTGAAGGAGGATCCCGGAATGATAGGGGATATTCTTATATGCATATTGTTAATGTCGGTTACCAGGTGTTCACCATATGAATGATTATTTTTGTCTCTATGCATGGGACGTATATTTATGAGAACTGGAAATGAAATTCTTGTGGTCTATTAAAATGATGGAAATAAATGATTATGATAAACTAATGAACTCACCAACCTTTTGGTTGACACTTTAAAGCATGTTTATTCTCAGGTGTTAAAGAAATCTTCCGCTGTGCATTTGCTCATTTTAAAGATATTACTTGGAGTCTTTCATAGCATATTTCGAAGAACGTTGCATTCGAGTCATTGAGTTCATCAACGATTATTATTAAATCAATTTATAGTTGGATAGTGGATATTATGAAATGGTATGCATGTCTGTCAATTTTCGATGTAAAGAAAGATTGTCTTTTAAAAACGAATGCAATGTTTGTAAAATGTATCATATAGAGGTTAAATACCTCGCAATGTAATCAACTATTGTGAATCGTTTATAATGTATATGAACGGGTCCTTTCAGTTGGTATCAGAGCGGTGGTCTTAGCGAACCAGGTCTGCATTAGTGTGTCTAACAGATAAGTCGATAGGATGCATTAGTGAGTCTGGACTTCGACCGTGTCTGCATGTCAATAGTTTTGCTTATCATTTTGTGTCAAAAATTAACTACTTATCATCCTCAGAAAATTACCTGCTTATCATTTTTAGTCTAAGACACGTCTTGCTGCATTGATTGCATGAATAGTGTATAGACAAAAATTCATATCTTAGCGTATCTGCTAAATCATATCTTATCGTATCTATTACTGTAAACGTTGCCTGATATATCTCGTAAATTCCTCCGTAGTTTACAAAATCTTTTGTTCTATATATATGGATATTCTATGTAATTGGAATACCATCCGATAACCGAAAATCATTTCATATCGAGAAAAAAAAATCCTTATTCAATCGTACGAAATGGAATTCATCATTAATTCAAGTTCCTCGGATTTCGAAATGGAATCCCACTCCAGCTCCGAAAGCAGTGTGACCGGAATAGATCAACCAATCAGTCATCACCTATTCTGGATGAATTGGGGATGGGTTCGTAGCCTCCTCAATCATTGGAGACAAGAAGAAGGTGATCCCTTCCATCCACCACATTGCCCTCTTGACGAAAAACCTGAAGCACTTACCGGTGAACCTGTCCGAAACACCATTTTCTCGCTCATTTCCAGAGTATCTCGTCACGATTATATATTACATCAAATTTTAGATTTTATTTATCCGCTCGTTCGAACCGACAATCACCCCGGTGTAATAGAAGAAGTCAACGAGCTTCGCGCTCGGGTAGTGGCTTTGGAGAATATGGTGCAGAGATTACAAACACCAGCAGCAGCATCAGCAGCATAACCAGTAACACCATCATCAACGCCAATAGTACCATTACCACCCCAACCACAACCACGTCGTAAACCTCAACTTTACACTCTGTCCCACGAGCACCAATGTCATACGCCCTGTAGATACCAAGGAATACCAACAACAATAACCGACGAAGTATTAATTCATAACTTCATTGGAGAAACATTCCGCGCAGATTATGTAATCTCTAAAGTCTTAGAGATTATCTAATCTAGCCCTAACCATAAATCAGTTAAGCGAACCAAAATGATAGAAGGAAGAGTAGAAACCCTGACAAAAATGGTGTGTGATTAACAAGCTAAACTTGTTTTACCAACAGCATCAACAGTACCGTCAGCGTCACCAGCATCATCAGTACAGTCAACATCAGAATCAACAACACCTATAACATCACAAACTCCGTCAGCTCAAGAATCACTATGGACATCATTACGAATCAATAACCCGTATATTGTATCAACGAGTTATGAAGAATTAACTCATTCCCTTTGAAGAAATTATATGTATATTTTATATATTTTGAAATAAAAATAAATCTTTCCGTGCTAAGCTATTGTGTGTGAATCTTAACTACTCGGTTAATTCATATTACAAATATGCAATAATGTACGTCCTTCGGCCGCAACTTAACCAGCGTTAACTACAATCTCTGTCGCAATTCAACAAATTCCAATTCATAATAAATCAAGTATATATTTGATTTTACACTTTCATCATCGATGTACCCGAAACTTTTCAGATAACATCATTCGTACTTTGCGAAATTCACAAGAATTCCATGAACCGAACATCATACATCAACAAATAACGGAGTATTGATTCATAATTTCAATGTCATTAAAGAAATACTGCGTAAAAGTTATGTACTTTTTAAAGCCTTTAGGGATTATTCAATTCTAGTTTCAACCGTAAATCAAATGAGTTTAATTTAACGTTAACTCATTAAATCTATGTTACATCTGAAGAAAATATACATATATATATTTTCATAAAGACTGTAATAAAATTCTTTTGTACAAAATATTAATTGTGAAATTTTTTTTAACGGGTAGGTAATACCCGAGAGATATATAAATTCACAATTAATATATTATATTCTTCGAATCTGATTCAGCAAATCATCCATTATACTCCCTACTTTTACAACAATATACATTCTTTTATAGAAATCAAAACAACCATACTCATTCAAAATTTAATTACATATTCTGATTTTGAAATCTCCAAATTCAACTTGAGATATGACCAAAATCATCACTCTTAGATCCTTACATCTTTCACAAGCTATATTTTAACTTCAAAACTGTGTTAGAACATCAAATGTATGTTAACGATTACAATCTGTGTTCAAACCCTTCGAAAATTTCTGAAGACACTTCGAATGATGAGCAATCGAGATGATGATCTAACCACATATTACCCACAGTTGTGTACCCGAAAAACTCTTGAAACCAAAGTAAAAGTTTAAACAACGTATCCGCGTCAGATTCTTTAGCATTTATTAGCAAAAATAACTTTGCGACTCCTATTCAAAGTAGCCAGTTTTGTCACAGCTCCAGCAAGTCAACTTCGACTTTTCAGTCAGACTAACCTTATTATAACCTTGAGATATACACCATCGTTACCAGGGAACCTTTTACATTTCACCACATTATTAACAGATGTATCAACAACTTCATTACCCTTTGACTTTAGCCTCTCTAAAAAGTCATTATAATTATTCATTGAAACCCCATCATTTACTCATTCGCATCTTGTAATGAGAATTTCCATACGAATCATTGGGAATTAGCAATCAGTATTTTGAAATCTCGCAGCATATCTACGCCAACAGTTATATGTGTATATATAACGTCTATCTTCTGGACTTAATTTGAATGTGAAGATTCTGAAAAACACTTCGAACTACGAATTGGTTCTCCGAAAATGGAAAAATACTGATGAAGCAGCAAAAAAACTATAAACGACCTTAACAGTAAAAGTTTGATGATAATGAATAGGTGTGCTGGCAAAGCGCAGAAAAAGAGAAGTCTTGGAACTGGAAAACGGATTGAGCAAGTAGGAAGGAGGCTGTGGACAAATTACAAAGACTGAACCTGACTTCAAAGGATCCAAATAATTCAGTATCTGCTGAAGTCATTAACGAATACCTTGCTCCTGACTCTAAACCCCTGCGTACAATATTCTTCATCATCCTCTGATATTAGAAATTCTAAAATATCATCATATCTTTCATTATAAATATCCTCCATATTTCTGAAGATATTTTCTTAATTTTTCTTATTTGAAATCATTTACCTCTTCGCGCTATCTGTATTACATCATAAAAGAAACTATTTTAGTTTCTAAATTCTGAAACATTCAAGTTTAAAATAGGAATATTTTGAAGTAGTGTTGGGAACTGAAGCATGAATTAGTATAATATAATGACACTTGATCAATGTGATTATATTACAGTAAGTCATGCTGAGTTTCTAAATGGAACGTGATGATTCACAGATCATAACATCATCATGTGCCATGTTATACGACTCTTGTATTCTATTTAACCTCTAAAATATCAAGAAAATATTTCTTGATGATTCGGCCTTTTCCAAGGTATTTTAGTAATTTGACAAGTCAAGATCGTGCCATCACAATTTCGTTCCTAGAACATTAACAATGTTCATTTCGAAATTCATATATGTGAATTCTGGACCATTACAAGCGGTGCTTAATTGCAAGAAGAAGAAACGAAAGGACAAAACTCCGAAATAGAAATTGGGGTATAAATTGCAGCAAATAAAAGAGAGCATTAACTGTGAATGATAATGATTATAGAAGTCAGAAGCAGAGACTTTGAAATATAAGGGAACATATAAAGCCCAACGACAAACCAGAAATTATAAACCATATATATCGATGCATATAGCAATATAAAGATACGGGAGAACTAGGAACACTATAAACCCAAGAGTATAGTAGAAGTAAATAGATTCTTCCGGCGGTAGATGAAAAAAAAAAGAAGAATGACCGATATGAAAGTTAGAAGTATATCGAGAATCAGAACTGGATGGAGCATATTGATGAATACTTTAAAATATGAGTTGAGGGGGAAAGAATAGAAGGTGATGAAACATGACTAGGAACTTAGAAATCAACAGATTTAACTCACACAATGGCAGAATAAGTGAATCAAACCCTCTGGTGAATAGGTTAAGTTTTTTTTTGATTAATTTAGTCAAACCACAACTAAATCAAGTGTGATTAGATCAAAACCTAGAGCTATTATTCACCACCTGGGTGATTTGGACTGAGAGAGAATCGAAGGAGCTCACTAGATCTGAGTGTGTGTAATAAATGAGAGGCTTAACCTAAAATGAAGAACATAAGACTTTATATACCCCTGCTGTTGACACACCCATACGATTCATTCATCACACGTACGAGTTGGCTTCATCAACCGTACGGGTGATCACTCACTCGTGTCTTATCATTTAGGTTGTAATTGTGACTTAGCTCAGCATCAACCATGCGTATGAGCCTGTCAGCCGTACTAGTGAGGCTTCACTCGTACGTCTGACTAAGTCTTACATAGTCAAACATCTAAATCTCATTCCTGCAGTTCCTGTAACCATATACAAACACAGATAGGATAATAACGAGTAATCATGGTGGCCTGTAAACTGTTGTACCTGCAATAGACGTGGGTAGATGTCTAGGGACTTGCATAAAATGCATCAACAGATGGTGTGAGTTGTAAGGAAACGAAGGAGGTGAATTTATAAGAAAATCCCCGACAGAACAATTAAAATGGACGATCGCATTTAAAGCGGATCCTAATTCCCTTGATTACCGGAGAGTCAAATCTTATTAAGAAGATTTTCTTCAAATCCCTTAAAATCTAGGAATCAATCATATCTACGTCAAATGATAAGATGAATCTACACTTACTCATTTCACTCTTCTATGTTAGCTTCATTCGTACTCTTCATATAAATGGATTGTTTATCCAAATTATTCGCTGATGATAAAACTCTAATTTGCAGCCCGTATGCATCATGAAAACATACTTATTATCATTCACGACCTTTCCACTCAAATTTCGAGACGAAATTTCTTTAACGGGTAGGTACTGTGACAACCCGGAAATTTCCAACCAAATTTAAACTTTAATCTTTATATGTTTCCGACACGATAAGCAATATTTGTTAAGTTAAATTTCAAGAATTTTAAACTATGTTCATACATTCATTCAACCTCGACCAAGTTCCAACGATTCACGAACCATTAAACGAATATGATTATATATGTATATGTGTATATATATTATAACTTGAAACGTAAACAAAATATTAGATTAAATACTTTATATGATTGTATCTGTTTCAAAATGTTTATCAATGGAATTAGAAGATAAGATCAAATGATTGAATTATCAGATATATTGAATTATGATTACAACTCTCTGTTGAAAGGCCCACGTTGATTTGAGAAATCTTTTCATTTTAACAATATTCGGAAAATGGTAAAGTGATTTATAAATATGAACAAATTGTCAATCATTGAGAACTAGACAAAGGATAGTGGAAGATTGAATCTCATAAAGACTCGATTGATCTATTTAGTTTCAAACGTACAAAAACGTTTTCAGTTTAAAAAGAACTTTATTATTAAAACGTATATAACTTTTATAAATATCTAGAACCACTTTTGACAACTCATTACTTAACTAGTATGATAAAGATAACGATATTTATATTTTATTTTATTAAATATATATAATGATTTAAATTAATATTATATATATTTATACGCGTATTATACGTACATAGTTTTATACTTTTACTATACTTAAACTTTACCTTTACTTTATTTTTACTTTACTTTAACTTTAATAATTCATACTTTAATAATTCACTTTAATAATTCATACTTTAATAATTCACTTTAATAATTCATACTTTAATAATTCACTTTAATAATTCATACTTTAATAATTTACTTTAATAATTCATACTTTAATAATTCACTTTAATAATTCAAAAATCTATTATAAATAGAATTCAATAGGTTTCATTATTTCATAGAAACTTGAAAATAGTTTTCTCTAAACTCTCTCAATCGATTTACATATATATATATATATATATATATATATATATATATATATATATATATATATATATATATATATATATATATATATATATATATATATATATATATATATATATATATATATATATATATATATATATATATATATATATATATATATATATATATATATATATATTTACTCCGTATTATCTCAAGATATTATTAGTATACATAAAATATTACGACGGAGTGCTGTCCGAGTGATTTTGAAGTTGTTTTTTCGAGTGGGATAGGATTAATGAAATTATGGGTTATAGCTATGGAGGTGATTGAGTATGGTTCATGGGTATGCTCGTGAGGTCA
Source organism: Rutidosis leptorrhynchoides (assembly GCF_046630445.1). Classification (NCBI taxonomy): domain Eukaryota; kingdom Viridiplantae; phylum Streptophyta; class Magnoliopsida; order Asterales; family Asteraceae; genus Rutidosis; species Rutidosis leptorrhynchoides. The sequence goes on along the minus strand of NC_092333.1, from coordinate 316,715,724 downwards.
ATATAGTGTTTATCATCTCCGTTGCGTTTACGTACCTTTCCTGCAATATTGAATCTCAATATTGATATGTGAGTACTCATAATTTAATTTTTACATACTAATAGTGTATCCCTGACTAGTGCTCGAGTATATAGGATTATGCATGCTTGTACTTTTGATATTGCCATTAGATAGGTTATGTTGATTCCTGAATTAGTTACATATACAATTGAGATAAGGTATAAGATATGCATGTCGTTGGAAAGCTAGCGAAAAATAGTTGAATTTTGGTTTAAGAATCACTTGAATCCAAGTAACGGTTAGAAAGTTATGAAATAAACAAATTGCATAATTAATTTTGTAATTAAAATTGCTGATGATAATTAGTGAACTAATTTTCTGGGTTATAAAAAGTGGTTATTTGGATTCTACTCGTTGAGTAGATGAATTTTCATATAAAGCATGTCTCGTTTCGTTGAACGGTTGTCAAGTTATGGACAAAAGAAGTTTTGCAAATTTTGATGAAATGTCGAAACGGGAACTGAAATTCTCGCTGATCTGCGTTGTTTCATATATAAAAAAATACCACTGAATTCTTTGCTGTAAGGTCTAACAAACGACTCTGGCCGTTTGTCAATTCGAGTCTCGACGATTTTTCTAAAAATCATCAAAGTTGACGGTTTGGTCACATTTTAAAATTCTAAAAAGAGCTGAAACTTTTTTATTTAAAAATGTCAGTTTTGTATCAGTTGTCATGGTCGGCCTGATATGTGTTTACTCTTGCCAAAAATCATGTTATATCTTTGTGGTAAAGAGAATTTGCAGGCTTTGACCGTTTGTCAATACGAGTTTTGAGGAATTTTCTAAAAATCTCCAAAGTAGGCTACTCGGTCACTTTTGTAAATTTATTAAAGCTGAAAAATTAACTTTGAAACGCAGAAAAAGCGTTGGAAACTACGAGTTGTCTAGGTCTAGTTTACTTCTGTAATATTTATGCTTAATCTTTTTGGTAATGTGTAACATTTATCTTTGGCCGTTTATCAATCGGAGTTCCGATAATTTTTCTAAAAATAGCTGAAGTGGCCCGTTTAGTCATGTTTGATCGAAAATCATTTTTGTATAAGTTATTATATATTTGCATGCGACCTCATTTTTACTTTGACCTTTGACTTTTGACTTTAACCTTTGACTTTGAACTTTGACTTTTCCTGTTAACTTTTCAGTTAACTTTTTGTGTTGATTTTCTCTAAAAAAAAAAAAAAAAAAAAAAAAAAACCTAAAATACTATTTTATGATTATGAAACCATTTGTGTTACGTTGTTTTACACATCACCTTTTACTAGAATCTTAATTGAGCATGAGTAATATAACATGTTACTATACTGTAGAGTCAGACTCGAGCTATAGGATAGGATTACACTATGACCTGACCTAAATTGCTATACAAATATTGACCAACATATAAATATATATAATTAATATAGGTTCGTGAATCCGAGGCCAACCTTGCACTTGTTCAATGACGTTATATGTATTTTTACTACGAAATACAGTATGGTGAGTTTCATTTGCCTTTTTACCCTTTATATTTTTAGGACTGAGAATACATGCGCTTTTATAAATGTTTGACGAAATAGACACAAGTAATTGAAACTACATTCTATGGTTGAATTATCGAAATCGAATATGCCCCTTTTTATTAAAGTCTGGTAATCTAAGAATTAGGGAACAGACACCCTAATTGACGCGAATCCTAAAGATAGATCTATTGGGCCTAACAAACCCCATCCAAAGTACCGGATGCTTTAGTACTTCGAAATTTATATCATGTCTGAAGGAGGATCCCGGAATGATAGGGGATATTCTTATATGCATATTGTTAATGTCGGTTACCAGGTGTTCACCATATGAATGATTATTTTTGTCTCTATGCATGGGACGTATATTTATGAGAACTGGAAATGAAATTCTTGTGGTCTATTAAAATGATGGAAATAAATGATTATGATAAACTAATGAACTCACCAACCTTTTGGTTGACACTTTAAAGCATGTTTATTCTCAGGTGTTAAAGAAATCTTCCGCTGTGCATTTGCTCATTTTAAAGATATTACTTGGAGTCTTTCATAGCATATTTCGAAGAACGTTGCATTCGAGTCATTGAGTTCATCAACGATTATTATTAAATCAATTTATAGTTGGATAGTGGATATTATGAAATGGTATGCATGCCTGTCAATTTTCGATGTAAAGAAAGATTGTCTTTTAAAAACGAATGCAATGTTTGTAAAATGTATCATATAGAGGTTAAATACCTCGCAATGTAATCAACTATTGTGAATCTTTTATAATGTATATGAACGGGTCCTTTCACGTTCCAGGATGTATTGAGTATCTGGTTTTATGAGCTTCTCTAAGTACCATTTCTCTCATATCTCCAAATTTTGGTACCCAAATCCTTTCAGCCCTATACCGGGTTCCGTCTTCCCGAATATTAAGATGCTTCTCCGATCCTTTGGGTATTTCATCCTTTAAATTTCCCTCTTTTAAAACTCCTTGTTGCGCCTCCTTTATTTGAGTAGTAATGTTATTATGAATCATTATATTCATAGATTTTACTCGAATGGGTTCTCTGTCCTTCCTGCTCAAGGCATCGGCTACCACATTTGCCTTCCCCGGGTGGTAACGAATCTCAAAGTCGTAATCATTCAATAATTCAATCCACCTACGCTGCCTCATATTCAGTTGTTTCTGATTAAATATGTGTTGAAGACTTTTGTGGTCGGTATATATAATACTTTTGACCCCATATAAGTAGTGCCTCCAAGTCTTTAATGCAAAAACAACCGCGCCTAATTCCAAATCATGCGTCGTATAATTTTGTTCGTGAATCTTCAATTGTCTAGACGCATAAGCAATCACCTTCGTTCGTTGCATTAATACACAACCGAGACCTTGCTTTGATGCGTCACAATAAATCACAAAATCATCATTCCCTTCAGGCAATGACAATATAGGTGCCGTAGTTAGCTTTTTCTTCAATAACTGAAACGCTTTCTGTTGTTCATCCTTCCATTCAAATTTCTTCCCTTTATGCGTTAATGCAGTCAAGGGTTTTGCTATTCTGGAAAAGTCTTGGATGAACCTTCTGTAGTAACCAGCTAGTCCTAAAAACTGGCGTATGTGTTTCGGAGTTTTCGGGGTTTCCCACTTTTCAACAGTTTCTATCTTTGCCGGATCCACCTTAATACCTTCTTTGTTCACTATGTGACCAAGGAATTGAACTTCTTCCAACCAAAATGCACACTTTGAAAACTTAGCGTACAATTCTTCCTTCCTCAATACTTCTAACACCTTTCTCAAATGTTCACCGTGTTCTTGGTCATTCTTTGAGTAAATAAGTATGTCATCAATGAAAACAATGACAAACTTGTCAAGGTATGGTCCACACACTCGGTTCATAAGGTCCATGAACACAGCTGGTGCATTAGTTAAACCAAACGGCATGACCATAAACTCGTAATGACCGTAACGTGTTCTGAAAGCAGTCTTTGGAATATCATCTTCTTTCACCCGCATTTGATGATACCCGGAACGTAAGTCAATCTTTGAATAAACAGACGAGCCTTGTAGTTGATCAAATAAGTCATCGATTCTCGGTAGTGGGTAGCGGTTCTTGATGGTAAGTTTGTTCAACTCTCGGTAGTCGATACACAACCTGAATGTACCATCTTTCTTCTTGACAAACAAAACAGGAGCTCCCCACGGTGATGTGCTTGGTCGAATGAAACCACGCTCTAAAAGTTCTTGTAATTGGCTTTGCAGTTCTTTCATCTCGCTGGGTGCGAGTCTGTAAGGAGCACGAGCTATTGGTGCAGCTCCTGGTACAAGATCTATTTGAAATTCAACTGATCGATGTGGGGGTAATCCCGGTAATTCTTTCGGAAATACATCGAGAAATTCTTTTGCAATGGGATCATCATTGATGCTCTTTTCTTCAGTTTGGACTTTCTTGACGTGTGCTAGAACAGCATAGCAACCTTTTCTTATTAGTTTTTGTGCCTTCAAATTACTAATAAGATGTAGCTTCGTGTTGCCCTTTTCTCCGTACACCATTAAGGGTTTTCCTTTTTCTCGTATAATGCGAATTGCATTTTTGTAACAAACGATCTTTGCTTTCACTTCTTTTAACCAGTCCATACCGATTATCACATCAAAACTCCCTAACTCTACTGGTATCAAATCAATCTTAAATGTTTCGCTAACCAGTTTAATTTCTCGATTCCGACATATATTATCTGCTGAAATTAATTTACCATTTGCTAATTCGAGTAAAAATTTACTATCCAAAGGCGTCAATGGACAACTTAATTTAGCACAAAAATCTCTACTCATATAGCTTCTATCCGCACCCGAATCAAATAAAACGTAAGCAGATTTATTGTCAATAAGAAACGTACCCGTAACAAGCTCCGGATCTTCCTGTGCCTCTGCCGCATTAATATTGAAAACTCTTCCACGGCCTTGTCCATTCGTGTTCTCATGGTTCGGGCAATTTCTAATAATGTGGCCCATTTTTCCACATTTATAACAAACTACATTGGCATAACTTGCTTCGACACTACTTGCTCCGCCATTACTCGTTCCGACACCATTTGTTCCTTTCGTTCTATTAACCCCTGGTCCGTAGACCTCACACTTCACCGCGCTATGACCATTTCTTTTACACTTGTTGCAAAATTTGGTGCAGAACCCCGAGTGATACTTTTCACACCTTTGGCATAGCTGCTTCTGATTGTTGTTGTTGTTGCGGTTATTATTGTTATTGGGATGATTGTTGTAGTTGCTATTGTTGTTGTTGTTGTTGTTGTTGTTGTTGGGCCGTTTGTTGTAGTTGCGATTGATGTTGCGATTGTTGGGATAATTGTTGCGATTATTGTTGTAATTGCTGTTGTTGTTGTATTGGTGATTCTTATCACCGTTTTCCTCCTGCTTTCTTTTAACTTGCTTCACATTGGCCTCTTCAGCAGTCTGTTCTTTAATTCTTTCTTCAATCTGGTTCACTAGTTTGTGAGCCATTCTACATGCCTGTTGTATGAAGGCGGGCTCGTGTGAACTTATATCTTCTTGGATTCTTTCCGGTAATCCTTTCACAAACGCGTCGATCTTCTCTTCCTCATCTTCGAATGCTCCCGGACACAATAGGCACAATTCTGTGAATCGTCTTTCGTACGTGGTAATATCAAATCCTTGGGTTCGTAACCCTCTAAGTTCTGTCTTGAGCTTATTGACCTCGGTTCTGGGACGGTATTTCTCGTTCATCAAGTGCTTGAATGCTGACCACGGTAGTGCGTACGCATCGTCTTGTCCCACTTGCTCTAGATAGGTATTCCACCATGTTAACGCAGAACCTGTGAAGGTATGCGTAGCGTACTTCACTTTGTCCTCTTCAGTACACTTACTTATGGTAAACACCGATTCGACCTTCTCGGTCCACCGTTTCAATCCGATCGGTCCTTCGGTTCCATCAAATTCCAAAGGTTTGCAGGCAGTGAATTCTTTGTAGGTGCATCCTACACGATTTCCTGTACTGCTAGATCCAAGGTTATTGTTGGTATGTAGCACAACCTGTACTGCGGCTATGTTTGAAGCTAGAAATGTACGGAATTCCTCTTCATTCATATTCACGGTGTGTCGAGTAGTCGGTGCCATTTCCTTCAAAATAGTTAAATGGAATAAGTTAATCATACAGAATATTAAGAGTAGTTAATAGTATTTCGTAGCATAATATGAACTCATTTATAAAAGCTTTTTCTTCATATTAGCGTTTTATAAGTTTAAATTCGGGTAGTACCTACCCGTTAAGTTCATACTTAGTAGCTAATATACAATTCAACTACTACAATTCTATATGAAAAACTGATTATAATAATATTTCGCGTTCAAAATTTTACACAATATTTTACAAACTTACAATACCGCTTATTTTACATATAGCATAAAATATAGCACACAATAAATTTGATACTGAAATGTCCCGTTCTTATTGATTAAAAACGTTCCATATTAATTGATTTCGTTGCGAGGTTTTGACCTCTATATGAGACGTTTTTCAAAGACTGCATTCATTTTTAAACAAACCATAACCTTTATTTCATCAATAAAGGTTTAAAAAGCTTTACGTAGATTATCAAATAATGATAATCTAAAATATCCTGTTTACACACGACATTTACATAATGGTTTACAATACAAATATGTTACAACAAAATAAGTTTCTTGAATGCAGTTTTTACACAATATCATACAAGTATGGACTCCAAATCTTGTCCTTATTTAAGTATGCGACAGCGGAAGCTCTTAATAATCACCTGAGAATAAACATGCTTAAAACGTCAACAAAAATGTTGGTGAGTTATAGGTTTAACCTATATATATCAAATCGTAACAATAGACCACAAGATTTCATATTTCAATACACATCCCATACATAGAGATAAAAATCATTCATATGGTGAACACCTGGTAACCGACAATAACAAGATGCATATATAAGAATATCCCCATCATTCCGGGACACCCTTCGGATATGATATAAATTTCGAAGTACTAAAGCATCCGGTACTTTGGATGGGGTTTGTTAGGCCCAATAGATCTATCTTTAGGATTCGCGTCAATTAGGGTGTCTGTTCCCTAATTCTTAGATTACCAGACTTAATAAAAAGGGGCATATTCGATTTCGATAATTCAACCATAGAATGTAGTTTCACGTACTTGTGTCTATTTTGTAAATCATTTATAAAACCTGCATGTATTCTCATCCCAAAAATATTAGATTTTAAAAGTGGGACTATAACTCACTTTCACAGATTTTTTACTTCGTCGGGAAGTAAGACTTGGCCACTGGTTGATTCACGAACCTATAACAATATATACATATATATCAAAGTATGTTCAAAATATATTTACAACACTTTTAATATATTTTGATGTTTTAAGTTTATTAAGTCAGCTGTCCTCGTTAGTAACCTACAACTATGAAATGTCCCGTTCTTATTGATTAAAAACGTTCCATATTAATTGATTTCGTTGCGAGGTTTTGACCTCTATATGAGACGTTTTTCAAAGACTGCATTCATTTTTAAAACAAACCATAACCTTTATTTCATAAATAAAGGTTTAAAAAGCTTTACGTAGATTATCAAATAATGATAATCTAAAATATCCTGTTTACACACGACCATTACATAATGGTTTACAATACAAATATGTTACATCGAAATCAGTTTCTTGAATGCAGTTTTTACACAATATCATACAAACATGGACTCCAAATCTTGTCCTTATTTTAGTATGCAACAGCGGAAGCTCTTAATATTCACCTGAGAATAAACATGCTTTAAACGTCAACAAAAATGTTGGTGAGTTATAGGTTTAACCTATATATATCAAATCGTAACAATAGACCACAAGATTTCATATTTCAATACACATCCCATACATAGAGATAAAAATCATTCATATGGTGAACACCTGGTAACCGACAATAACAAGATGCATATATAAGAATATCCCCATCATTCCGGGACACCCTTCGGATATGATATAAATTTCGAAGTACTAAAGCATCCGGTACTTTGGATGGGGTTTGTTAGGCCCAATAGATCTATCTTTAGGATTCGCGTCAATTAGGGTGTCTGTTCCCTAATTCTTAGATTACCAGACTTAATAAAAAGGGGCATATTCGATTTCGATAATTCAACCATAGAATGTAGTTTCACGTACTTGTGTCTATTTTGTAAATCATTTATAAAACCTGCATGTATTCTCATCCCAAAAATATTAGATTTTAAAAGTGGGACTATAACTCACTTTCACAGATTTTTACTTCGTCGGGAAGTAAGACTTGGCCACTGGTTGATTCACGAACCTATAACAATATATACATATATATCAAAGTATGTTCAAAATATATTTACAACACTTTTAATATATTTTGATGTTTTAAGTTTATTAAGTCAGCTGTCCTCGTTAGTAACCTACAACTAGTTGTCCACAGTTAGATGTACAGAAATAAATCGATAAATATTATCTTGAATCAATCCACGACCCAGTGTATACGTATCTCAGTATTGATCACAACTCAAACTATATATATTTTGGAATCAACCTCAACCCTGTATAGCTAACTCCAACATTCACATATAGAGTGTCTATGGTTGTTCCGAAATATATATAGATGTGTCGACATGATAGGTCGAAACATTGTATACGTGTCTATGGTATCTCAAGATTACATAATATACAATACAAGTTGATTAAGTTATGGTTGGAATAGATTTGTTACCAATTTTCACGTAGCTAAAATGAGAAAAATTATCCAATCTTGTTTTACCCATAACTTCTTCATTTTAAATCCGTTTTGAGTGAATCAAATTGCTATGGTTTCATATTGAACTCTATTTTATGAATCTAAACAGAAAAGTATAGGTTTATAGTCGGAAAAATAAGTTACAAGTCGTTTTTGTAAAGGTAGTCATTTCAGTCGAAAGAACGACGTCTAGATGACCATTTTAGAAAACATACTTCCACTTTGAGTTTAACCATAATTTTTGGATATAGTTTCATGTTCATAATAAAAATCATTTTCTCAGAATAACAACTTTTAAATCAAAGTTTATCATAGTTTTTAATTAACTAACCCAAAACAGCCCGCGGTGTTACTATGACGGCGTAAATCCAGTTTTACGGTGTTTTTCGTGTTTCCAGGTTTTAAATCATTAAGTTAGCATATCATATAGATATAGAACATGTGTTTAGTTGATTTTAAAAGTCAAGTTAGAAGGATTAACTTTTGTTTGCGAACAAGTTTAGAATTAACTAAACTATGTTCTAGTGATTACAAGTTTAAACCTTCGAATAAGATAGCTTTATATGTATGAATCGAATGATGTTATGAACATCATTACTACCTTAAGTTCCTTGGATAAACCTACTGGAAAAGAGAAAAATGGATCTAGCTTCAATGGATCCTTGGATGGCTCGAAGTTCTTGAAGCAGAATCATGACACGAAAACAAGTTCAAGTAAGATCATCACTTGAAATAAGATTGTTATAGTTATAGAAATTGAACCAAAGTTTGAATATGATTATTACCTTGTATTAGAATGATAACCTACTGTAAGAAACAAAGATTTCTTGAGGTTGGATGATCACCTTACAAGATTGGAAGTGAGCTAGCAAACTTGAAAGTATTCTTGATTTTATGAAACTAGAACTTTTGGAATTTATGAAGAACACTTAGAACTTGAAGATAGAACTTGAGAGAGATCACTTAGATGAAGAAAATTGAAGAATGAAAGTGTTTGTAGGTGTTTTTGGTCGTTGGTGTATGGATTAGATATAAAGGATATGTAATTTTGTTTTCATGTAAATAAGTCATGAATGATTACTCATATTTTTGTAATTTTATGAGATATTTCATGCTAGTTGCCAAATGATGGTTCCCACATGTGTTAGGTGACTCACATGGGCTGCTAAGAGCTGATCATTGGAGTGTATATACCAATAGTACATACATCTAAAAGCTGTGTATTGTACGAGTACGAATACGGGTGCATACGAGTAGAATTGTTGATGAAACTGAACGAGGATGTAATTGTAAGCATTTTTGTTAAGTAGAAGTATTTTGATAAGTGTATTGAAGTCTTTCAAAAGTGTATAAATACATATTAAAACACTACATGTATATACATTTTAACTGAGTCGTTAAGTCATCGTTAGTCGTTACATGTAAATGTTGTTTTGAAACCTTTAGGTTAACGATCTTGTTAAATGTTGTTAACCCAATGTTTATAATATCAAAAGAGATTTTAAATTATTATATTATCATGATATTATGATGTACGAATATCTCTTAATATGATATATATACATTAAATGTCGTTACAACGATAATCGTTACATATATGTCTCGTTTAAAAAATCATTAAGTTAGTAGTCTTGTTTTTACATATGTAGTTCATTGTTAATATACTTAATGATATGTTTACTTATCATAGTATCATGTTAACTATATATATATATCCATATATATGTCATCATATAGTTTTTACAAGTTTTAACATTCGTGAATCACCGGTCAACTTGGGTGGTCAATTGTCTATATGAAACATATTTCAATTAATCAAGTCTTAACAAGTTTGATTGCTTAACATGTTGGAAACATTTAATCATGTAAATATCAATCTCAATTAATATATATAAACATGGAAAAGTTCGGGTCACTACAGTACCTACCCGTTAAATAAATTTCGTCCCGAAATTTTAAGCTGTTGAAGGTGTTGACGAATCTTCTGGAAATAGATGCGGGTATTTCTTCCTCATCTGATCTTCACGCTCCCAGGTGAACTCGGGTCCTCTACGAGCATTCCATCGAACCTTAACAATTGGTATCTTGTTTTGCTTAAGTCTTTTAACCTCACGATCCATTATTTCGACGGGTTCTTCGATGAATTGAAGTTTTTCGTTGATTTGGATTTCATCTAACGGAATAGTGAGATCTTCTTTAGCAAAACATTTCTTTAAATTCGAGACGTGGAAAGTGTTATGTACAGCCGCGAGTTGTTGAGGTAACTCTAGTCGGTAAGCTACTGGTCCGACACGATCAATAATCTTGAATGGTCCAATATACCTTGGATTTAATTTCCCTCGTTTACCAAATCGAACAACGCCTTTCCAAGGTGCAACTTTAAGCATGACCATCTCTCCAATTTCAAATTCTATATCTTTTCTTTTAATGTCAGCGTAGCTCTTTTGTCGACTTTGGGCGGTTTTCAACCGTTGTTGAATTTGGATGATCTTCTCGGTAGTTTCTTGTATAATCTCCGGACCCGTAATCTGTCTATCCCCCACTTCACTCCAACAAATCGGAGACCTGCACTTTCTACCATAAAGTGCTTCAAACGGCGCCATCTCAATGCTTGAATGGTAGCTGTTGTTGTAGGAAAATTCTGCTAACGGTAGATGTCGATCCCAACTGTTTCCGAAATCAATAACACATGCTCGTAGCATGTCTTCAAGCGTTTGTATCGTCCTTTCGCTCTGCCCATCAGTTTGTGGATGATAGGCAGTACTCATGTCTAGACGAGTTCCTAATGCTTGCTGTAATGTCTGCCAGAATCTTGAAATAAATCTGCCATCCCTATCAGAGATAATAGAGATTGGTATTCCATGTCTGGAGACGACTTCCTTCAAATACAGTCGTGCTAACTTCTCCATCTTGTCATCTTCTCTTATTGGTAGGAAGTGTGCTGATTTGGTGAGACGATCAACTATTACCCAAATAGTATCAAAACCACTTGCAGTCCTTGGCAATTTAGTGATGAAATCCATGGTAATGTTTTCCCATTTCCATTCCGGGATTTCGGGTTGTTGAAGTAGACCTGATGGTTTCTGATGCTCAGCTTTGACCTTAGAACACGTCAAACATTCTCCTACGTATTTAGCAACATCGGCTTTCATACCCGGCCACCAAAAATGTTTCTTGAGATCCTTGTACATCTTCCTCGTTCCAGGATGTATTGAGTATCTGGTTTTATGAGCTTCTCTAAGTACCATTTCTCTCATATCTCCAAATTTTGGTACCCAAATCCTTTCAGCCCTATACCGGGTTCCGTCTTCCCGAATATTAAGATGCTTCTCCGATCCTTTGGGTATTTCATCCTTTAAATTTCCCTCTTTTAAAACTCCTTGTTGCGCCTCCTTTATTTGAGTAGTAATGTTATTATGAATCATTATATTCATAGATTTTACTCGAATGGGTTCTCTGTCCTTCCTGCTCAAGGCATCGGCTACCACATTTGCCTTCCCCGGGTGGTAACGAATCTCAAAGTCGTAATCATTCAATAATTCAATCCACCTACGCTGCCTCATATTCAGTTGTTTCTGATTAAATATGTGTTGAAGACTTTTGTGGTCGGTATATATAATACTTTTGACCCCATATAAGTAGTGCCTCCAAGTCTTTAATGCAAAAACAACCGCGCCTAATTCCAAATCATGCGTCGTATAATTTTGTTCGTGAATCTTCAATTGTCTAGACGCATAAGCAATCACCTTCGTTCGTTGCATTAATACACAACCGAGACCTTGCTTTGATGCATCACAATAAATCACAAAATCATCATTCCCTTCAGGCAATGACAATATAGGTGCCGTAGTTAGCTTTTTCTTCAATAACTGAAACGCTTTCTCTTGTTCATCATTCCATTCAAATTTCTTCCCTTTATGCGTTAATGCAGTCAAGGGTTTTGCTATTCTGGAAAAGTCTTGGATGAACCTTCTGTAGTAACCAGCTAGTCCTAAAAACTGGCGTATGTGTTTCGGAGTTTTCGGGGTTTCCCACTTTTCAACAGTTTCTATCTTTGCCGGATCCACCTTAATACCTTCTTTGTTCACTATGTGACCGAGGAATTGAACTTCTTCCAACCAAAATGCACACTTTGAAAACTTAGCGTACAATTCTTCCTTCCTCAATACTTCTAACACCTTTCTCAAATGTTCACCGTGTTCTTGGTCATTCTTTGAGTAAATAAGTATGTCATCAATGAAAACAATGACAAACTTGTCAAGGTATGGTCCACACACTCGGTTCATAAGGTCCATGAACACAGCTGGTGCATTAGTTAAACCAAACGGCATGACCATAAACTCGTAATGACCGTAACGTGTTCTGAAAGCAGTCTTTGGAATATCATCTTCTTTCACCCGCATTTGATGATACCCGGAACGTAAGTCAATCTTTGAATAAACAGACGAGCCTTGTAGTTGATCAAATAAGTCGTCGATTCTCGGTAGTGGGTAGCGGTTCTTGATGGTAAGTTTGTTCAACTCTCGGTAGTCGATACACAACCTGAATGTACCATCTTTCTTCTTGACAAACAAAACAGGAGCTCCCCACGGTGATGTGCTTGGTCGAATGAAACCACGCTCTAAAAGTTCTTGTAATTGGCTTTGCAGTTCTTTCATCTCGCTGGGTGCGAGTCTGTAAGGAGCACGAGCTATTGGTGCAGCTCCTGGTACAAGATCTATTTGAAATTCAACGGATCGATGTGGGGGTAATCCCGGTAATTCTTTCGGAAATACATCGGGAAATTCTTTTGCAATGGGAACATCATTGATGCTCTTTTCTTCAGTTTGTACTTTCTCGACGTGTGCTAGAACAGCATAGCAACCTTTTCTTATTAGTTTTTGTGCCTTCAAATTACTAATAAGATGTAGCTTCGTGTTGCCCTTTTCTCCGTACACCATTAAGGGTTTTCCTTTTTCTCGTATAATGCGAATTGCATTTTTGTAACAAACGATCTCCGCTTTCACTTCTTTCAACCAGTCCATACCGATTATCACATCAAAACTCCCTAACTCTACTGGTATCAAATCAATCTTAAATGTTTCGCTAACCAGTTTAATTTCTCGATTCCGACATATATTATCTGCTGAAATTAATTTACCATTTGCTAATTCGAGTAAAAATTTACTATCCAAAGGCGTCAATGGACAACTTAATTTAGCACAAAAATCTCTACTCATATAGCTTCTATCCGCACCCGAATCAAATAAAACGTAAGCAGATTTATTGTCAATAAGAAACGTACCCGTAACAAGCTCCGGGTCTTCCTGTGCCTCTACCGCATTAATATTGAAAACTCTTCCACGGCCTTGTCCATTCGTGTTCTCCTGGTTCGGGCAATTTCTAATAATGTGGCCTGGTTTTCCACATTTATAACAAACTACATTGGCATAACTTGCTCCGACACTACTTGCTCCGCCATTACTCGTTCCGACACCATTTGTTCCTTTCGTTCTATTAACCCCTGGTCCGTAGACCTCACACTTCGCCGCGCTATGACCATTTCTTTTACACTTGTTGCAAAATTTGGTGCAGAACCCCGAGTGATTCTTTTCACACCTTTGGCATAGCTGCTTCTGATTGTTGTTGTTGTTGCGGTTATTATTGTTGTTGGGATGATTGTTGTAGTTGCTGTTGTTGTTGTTGTTGTTGTTGTTGTTGTTGGGCCGTTTGTTGTAGTTGCGATTGATGTTGCGATTGTTGGGATAATTGTTGCGATTATTGTTGTAATTGCTGTTGTTGTTGTATTGGTGATTCTTATCACCGTTTTCCTCCCACTTTCTTTTGACTTGCTTCACATTGGCCTCTTCAGCAGTCTGTTCTTTAATTCTTTCTTCAATCTGGTTCACTAGTTTGTGAGCCATTCTACATGCCTGTTGTATGGAGGCGGGCTCGTGTGAACTTATATCTTCTTGGATTCTTTCCGGTAATCCTTTCACAAACGCGTCGATCTTCTCTTCCTCATCTTCGAATGCTCCCGGACACAATAGGCACAATTCTGTGAATCGTCTTTCGTACGTGGTAATATCAAATCCTTGGGTTCGTAACCCTCTAAGTTCTGTCTTGAGCTTATTGACCTCGGTTCTGGGACGGTACTTCTCGTTCATCAAGTGCTTGAATGCTGACCACGGTAGTGCGTACGCATCATCTTGTCCCACTTGCTCTAGATAGGTATTCCACCATGTTAACGCAGAACCTGTGAAGGTATGCGTAGCGTACTTCACTTTGTCCTCTTCAGTACACTTACTTATGGCAAACTCCGATTCAACCTTCTCGGTCCACCGTTTCAATCCGATCGGTCCTTCGGTTCCATCAAATTCCAAAGGTTTGCAGGCAGTGAATTCTTTGTAGGTGCATCCTGTAGTGACCCGAACTTTTCCATGTTTATATATATTAATTGAGATTGATGTTTACATGATTAAATGTTTCCAACATGTTAAGCAATCAAACTTGTTAAGACTTGATTAATTGAAATAGGTTTCATATAGACAATTGACCACCCAAGTTGACCGGTGATTCACGAACGTTAAAACTTGTAAAAAAACTATATGATGACATATATATGGTTATATATATAGTTAACATGATATTATGATAAGTAAACATATCATTAATTATATTAACAATGAACTACATATGTAAAAACAAGACTACTAACTTAATGATTTTGAAACGAGACATATATGTAACGTTTATCGTTGTAACGACATTTAATGTATATATATCATATTAAGAGATATTCGTACATCATAATATCATGATAATATAATAATTTAAAATCTCTTTTGATATTATAAACATTGGGTTAACAACATTTAACAAGATCGTTAACCTAAAGGTTTCAAAACAACACTTACATGTAACGACTAACGATGACTTAACGACTCAGTTAAAATGTATATACATGTAGTGTTTTAATATGTATTTATACACTTTTGAAAGACTTCAATACACTTATCAAAATACTTCTACTTAACAAAAATGCTTACAATTACATTCTCGTTCAGTTTCATCAACAATTCTACTCGTATGCACCCGTATTCGTACTCGTACAATACACAGCTTTTAGATGTATGTACTATTGGTATATACACTCCAATGATCAGCTCTTAGCAGCCCATGTGAGTCACCTAACACATGTGGGAACCATCATTTGGCAACTAGCATGAAATATCTCATAAGATTACAAAAATATGAGTAATCATTCATGACTTATTTACATGAAAACAAAATTACATATCCTTTATATCTAATCCATACACCAACGACCAAAAACACCTACAAACACTTTCATTCTTCAATTTTCTTCATCTAATTGAACTCTCTCAAGTTCTATCTTCAAGTTCTAAGTGTTCTTCATAAATTCCAAAAGTTCTAGTTTCATAAAATCAAGAATACTTTCAAGTTTGCTAGCTCACTTCCAATCTTGTAAGGTGATCATCCAACCTCAAGAAATCTTTTTTTCTTACAGTAGGTTATCATTCTAATACAAGGTAATAATCATATTCAAACTTTGGTTCAATTTCTATAACTATAACAATCTTATTTCAAGTGATGATCTTACTTGAACTTGTTTTCGTGTCATGATTTTGCTTCAAGAACTTTGAGCCATCCAAGGATCCATTGAAGCTAGATCCATTTTTCTCTTTTCCAGTAGGTTCATCCAAGGAACTTAAGGTAGTAATGATGTTCATAACATCATTCGATTCATACATATAAAGCTATCTTATTCGAAGGTTTAAACTTGTAATCACTAGAACATAGTTTAGTTAATTCTAAACTTGTTCGCAAACAAAAGTTAATCCTTCTAACTTGACTTTTAAAATCAACTAAACACATGTTCTATATCTATATGATATGCTAACTTAATGATTTAAAACCTGGAAACACGAAAAACACCGTAAAACCGGATTTACGCCGTCGTAGTAACACCGCGGGCTGTTTTGGGTTAGTTAATTAAAAACTATGATAAACTTTGATTTAAAAGTTGTTATTCTGAGAAAATGATTTTTATTATGAACATGAAACTATATCCAAAAATTATGGTTAAACTCAAAGTGGAAGTATGTTTTCTAAAATGGTCATCTAGACGTCGTTCTTTCGACTGAAATGACTACCTTTACAAAAACGACTTGTAACTTATTTTTCCGACTAGAAACCTATACTTTTTTTGTTTAGATTCATAAAATAGAGTTCAATATGAAACCATAGCAATTTGATTCACTCAAAACGGATTTAAAATGAAGAAGTTATGGGTAAAACAAGATTGGATAATTTTTCTCATTTTAGCTACGTGAAAATTGATAACAAATCTATTCCAACCATAACTTAATCAACTTGTATTGTATATTATGTAATCTTGAGATACCATAGACACGTATACAATGTTTCGACCTATCATGTCGACACATCTATATATATTTCGGAACAACCATAGACACTCTATATGTGAATGTTGGAGTTAGCTATACAGGGTTGAGGTTGATTCCAAAATATATATAGTTTGAGTTGTGATCAATACTGAGATACGTATACACTGGGTCGTGGATTGATTCAAGATAATATTTATCGATTTATTTCTGTACATCTAACTGTGGACAACTAGTTGTAGGTTACTAACGAGGACAGCTGACTTAATAAACTTAAAACATCAAAATATATTAAAAGTGTTGTAAATATATTTTGAACATACTTTGATATATATGTATATATTGTTATAGGTTCGTGAATCAACCAGTGGCCAAGTCTTACTTCCCGACGAAGTAAAAATCTGTGAAAGTGAGTTATAGTCCCACTTTTAAAATCTAATATTTTTGGGATGAGAATACATGCAGGTTTTATAAATGATTTACAAAATAGACACAAGTACGTGAAACTACATTCTGTGGTTGAATTATCGAAATCGAATATGCCCCTTTTTATTAAGTCTGGTAATCTAAGAATTAGGGAACAGACACCCTAATTGACGCGAATCCTAAAGATAGATCTATTGGGCCTAACAAACCCCATCCAAAGTACCGGATGCTTTAGTACTTCGAAATTTATATCATATCCGAAGGGTGTCCCGGAATGATGGGGATATTCTTATATATGCATCTTGTTATTGTCGGTTACCAGGTGTTCACCATATGAATGATTTTTATCTCTATGTATGGGATGTGTATTGAAATATGAAATCTTGTGGTCTATTGTTACGATTTGATATATATAGGTTAAACCTATAACTCACCAACATTTTTGTTGACGTTTTAAGCATGTTTATTCTCAGGTGATTATTAAGAGCTTCCGCTGTCGCATACTTAAATAAGGACAAGATTTGGAGTCCATGCTTGTATGATATTGTGTAAAAACTGCATTCAAGAAACTGATTTCGATGTAACATATTTGTATTGTAAACCATTATGTAATGGTCGTGTGTAAACAGGATATTTTAGATTATCATTATTTGATAATCTACGTAAAGCTTTTTAAACCTTTATTTATGAAATAAAGGTTATGGTTTGTTTTAAAAATGAATGCAGTCTTTGAAAAACGTCTCATATAGAGGTCAAAACCTCGCAACGAAATCAATTAATATGGAACGTTTTTAATCAATAAGAACGGGACATTTCAGTTGGTATCAGAGCGTTGGTCTTAGAGAACCAGAAAATTTGCATTAGTGTGTCTTATCGAGTTTGTTAGGATGCATTAGTGAGTCTGGACTTCGACCGTGTTTTCTTTAAAAATGATTGCTTAACATTTTTGTTGGAAACTATATATTTTTAACATATGAATATTATGTGATATATTAATCTCTTAACGTGTTTGATATTATGTGATAGATGTCTACCTCTAGAACAAGTCCCATTGACTCACCTAATAATAATGAAGAGTCAAATGTAAATTGGAATGATTTGTGGACTGATTCACAAGTTCCCGAAGAGGAACCGGAAGAAGAGTCGGAACCGGAAGAAGAATCGGAACCGGAAGAAGAATCGGAACCGGATGAAGAAATAGAACCGGTGGGGGAAATAATAAAACGGTTAAGTAAAAGAAAATCCTCAACCAACCGACCAAAGTTAATTATGGTCAATGGTGTTTCCGCCAAGGAAGCAAAATATTGGGAGGATTACCAATTCTCCGATGAATCGGATTCCGACGAGAATTCCGATGATGTTATAGAAATTATCCCAACTGAATTTAAAAAGGCAAAAGAAAATAATAAGGGAAAGGGCATAAAAATAGAGAAATCTAATTCCAACCCCGATGAACTTTATATGTATCGTCAACCCCCGAAGTCCTTAAGTTGTAACAATGACCCGGGAACCTCTAAACCACCAGGTTTTTCTAAACCAATGTGGACAACGACGGCTCGTATTAGGGGAACATCATATATCCCTAGAAACTTGGCAAAACGAACCAAAACCGAAGAAGAAGAAACGAGCGAGTCGGAATAAGATAGTTGTATTCGTGTGGTGTAATATATGGAATATAGTGTTCTTATGCTTTATGATATATGTAAAAATTGCTTGTATTAATAAGTATTTTTTTTATGAATCTAACTCTTGTCTATTTTACAGTTTAAAAACACAAAATGGATAGACAACCCAATATTTTAAGAGACCTACCCGGAGACATGATTGATGAAATCTTGTCTAGAGTCGGCCAGAATTCTTCGGCACAACTATTTAAGGCGAGATCAGTTTGTAAGACATTCGAAGAACGTTCCAAGAATGTCTTGGTTTATAAGAGACTTTCGTTTGAAAGATGGGGGATATCACATTGGGAAACCCATAAGTTACGATGTGTTTACTTTGACGCATATATTGCGGGGAACCCAAATGCTATTTTACGCAACGGGTTAAGAAATTATTTTGACTCAATATATCCGAATATTGGACTTCGTGATTTAGAAAAAGCGGCTAACATGCAACATAAAGAAGCATGTTATGCTTACGGATTAGTAATGTTCGCTTCTCACCAAAGTGAGAACAAGAACATCGGGCTACAACTATTAAACAAAACGTTTCCACAAGTGACGGAGTCGGTAATTGGGGTAAGAAATGAGGTTTTTAGATTATTACGGGACTGTTGGACATTACGTAACCCTCGTCCCTTTGATGACGTTACAACACGCTGTCTTATCAACGGCCATAACGGTTATGTTGCACAAGACCAAGGATGGGAAGTAGTCCTAGTAAAACCAGAATGCATGACTTGTTTCTGGACGTATGAATTACGTGTCTTTATTGCCTTTGCCGAACGACTTGTGTACTAGCTAGAATTGTCTTCACAACTATCTTGTATCAAAGTTATTGTGTGCTATATTTCATGCTTTATGTAAAATAAGCGGTATTGTAAGTTTGTAAAATATTGTATAAAAGTTTGAACGCGAAATATTATTACAATCAGTTTTTCATATAGAATTGTAGTAGTTGAATTGTATATTAGCTACTAAGTATGAACTTAACGGGTAGGTACTACCCGAATTTAAACTTATAAAATGCTAATATGAAGAAAAAGCTTTTATAAATGAGTTCATATTATGCTACGAAATACTATTAACTACTCTTAATATTCTGTATGATTAACTTGTTCCATTTAACTATTTTGAAGGAAATGGCACCGACTACTCGACACACCGTGAATATGAATGAAGAGGAATTCCGTACTTTTCTAGCTTCAAACATAGCCGCAGTACAGGCTGCGCTACATACCAACAATAACCTTGGATCTAGCAGTACAGGAAATCGTGTAGGATGCACCTACAAAGAATTCACTGCCTGCAAACCTTTGGAATTTGATGGAACCGAAGGACCGATCGGATTGAAACGGTGGACCGAGAAGGTTGAATCGGTGTTTGCCATAAGTAAGTGTACTGAAGAGGACAAAGTGAAGTACGCTACGCATACCTTCACAGGTTCTGCGTTAACATGGTGGAATACCTATCTAGAGCAAGTGGGACAAGATGATGCGTACGCACTACCGTGGTCAGCATTCAAGCACTTGATGAACGAGAAGTACCGTCCCAGAACCGAGGTCAATAAGCTCAAGACAGAACTTAGAGGGTTACGAACCCAAGGATTTGATATTACCACGTACGAAAGACGATTCACAGAATTGTGCCTATTGTGTCCGGGAGCATTCGAAGATGAGGAAGAGAAGATCGACGCGTTTGTGAAAGGATTACCGGAAAGAATCCAAGAAGATATAAGTTCACACGAGCCCGCCTCCATACAACAGGCATGTAGAATGGCTCACAAACTAGTGAACCAGATTGAAGAAAGAATTAAAGAACAGACTGCTGAAGAGGCCAATGTGAAGCAAGTCAAAAGAAAGTGGGAGGAAAACGGTGATAAGAATCACCAATACAACAACAACAGCAATTACAACAATAATCGCAACAATTATCCCAACAATCGCAACATCAATCGCAACTACAACAAACGGCCCAACAACAACAACAACAACAACAACAACAGCAACTACAACAATCATCCCAACAACAATAATAACCGCAACAACAACAACAATCAGAAGCAACTATGCCAAAGGTGTGAAAAGAATCACTCGGGGTTCTGCACCAAATTTTGCAACAAGTGTAAAAGAAATGGTCATAGCGCGGCGAAGTGTGAGGTCTACGGACCAGGGGTTAATAGAACGAAAGGAACAAATGGTGTCGGAACGAGTAATGGCGGAGCAAGTAGTGTCGGAGCAAGTTATGCCAATGTAGTTTGTTATAAATGTGGAAAACCAGGCCACATTATTAGAAATTGCCCGAACCAGGAGAACACGAATGGACAAGGCCGTGGAAGAGTTTTCAATATTAATGCGGTAGAGGCACAGGAAGACCCGGAGCTTGTTACGGGTACGTTTCTTATTGACAATAAATCTGCTTACGTTTTATTTGATTCGGGTGCGGATAGAAGCTATATGAGTAGAGATTTTTGTGCTAAATTAAGTTGTCCATTGACGCCTTTGGATAGTAAATTTTTACTCGAATTAGCAAATGGTAAATTAATTTCAGCAGATAATATATGTCGGAATCGAGAAATTAAACTGGTTAGCGAAACATTTAAGATTGATTTGATACCAGTAGAGTTAGGGAGTTTTGATGTGATAATCGGTATGGACTGGTTGAAAGAAGTGAAAGCGGAGATCGTTTGTTACAAAAATGCAATTCGCATTATACGAGAAAAAGGAAAACCCTTAATGGTGTACGGAGAAAAGGGCAACACGAAGCTACATCTTATTAGTAATTTGAAGGCACAAAAACTAATAAGAAAAGGTTGCTATGCTGTTCTAGCACACGTCGATAAAGTACAAACTGAAGAAAAGAGCATCAATGATGTTCCCATTGCAAAAGAATTTCCCGATGTATTTCCGAAAGAATTACCGGGATTACCCCCACATCGATCCGTTGAATTTCAAATAGATCTTGTACCAGGAGCTGCACCAATAGCTCGTGCTCCTTACAGACTCGCACCCAGCGAGATGAAAGAACTGCAAAGCCAATTACAAGAACTTTTAGAGCGTGGTTTCATTCGACCAAGCACATCACCGTGGGGAGCTCCTGTTTTGTTTGTCAAGAAGAAAGATGGTACATTCAGGTTGTGTATCGACTACCGAGAGTTGAACAAACTTACCATCAAGAACCGCTACCCACTACCGAGAATCGACGACTTATTTGATCAACTACAAGGCTCGTCTGTTTATTCAAAGATTGACTTACGTTCCGGGTATCATCAAATGCGGGTGAAAGAAGATGATATTCCAAAGACTGCTTTCAGAACACGTTACGGTCATTACGAGTTTATGGTCATGCCGTTTGGCTTAACTAATGCACCAGCTGTGTTCATGGACCTTATGAACCGAGTGTGTGGACCATACCTTGACAAGTTTGTCATTGTTTTCATTGATGACATACTTATTTACTCAAAGAATGACCAAGAACACGGTGAACATTTGAGAAAGGTGTTAGAAGTATTGAGGAAGGAAAAACTGTACGCTAAATTTTCAAAGTGTGCATTTTGGTTAGAAGAAGTTCAATTCCTCGGTCACATAGTGAACAAAGAAGGTATTAAGGTGGATCCGGCAAAGATAGAAACTGTTGAAAAGTGGGAAACCCCGAAAACTCCGAAACACATACGCCAGTTTTTAGGACTAGCTGGTTACTACAGAAGGTTCATCCAAGACTTTTCCAGAATAGCAAAACCCTTGACTACATTAACGCATAAAGGGAAGAAATTTGAATGGAATGATGAACAAGAGAAAGCGTTTCAGTTATTGAAGAAAAAGCTAACTACGGCACCTATATTGTCATTGCCTGAAGGGAATGATGATTTTGTGATTTATTGTGACGCATCAAAGCAAGGTCTCGGTTGTGTATTAATGCAACGAACGAAGGTGATTGCTTATGCGTCTAGACAATTGAAGATTCACGAACAAAATTATACGACGCATGATTTGGAATTAGGCGCGGTTGTTTTTGCATTAAAGACTTGGAGGCACTACTTATATGGGGTCAAAAGTATTATATATACCGACCACAAAAGTCTTCAACACATATTTAATCAGAAACAACTGAATATGAGGCAGCGTAGGTGGATTGAATTATTGAATGATTACGATTTTGAGATTCGTTACCACCCGGGGAAGGCAAATGTGGTAGCCGATGCCTTGAGCAGGAAGGATAGAGAACCCATTCGAGTAAAATCTATGAATATAATGATTCATAATAACATTACTACTCAAATAAAGGAGGCGCAACAAGGAGTTTTAAAAGAGGGAAATTTAAAGGATGAAATACCCAAAGGATCGGAGAAGCATCTTAATATTCGGGAAGACGGAACCCGGTATAGGGCTGAAAGGATTTGGGTACCAAAATTTGGAGATATGAGAGAAATGGTACTTAGAGAAGCTCATAAAACCAGATACTCAATACACCCTGGAACGGGGAAGATGTACAAGGATCTCAAGAAACATTTTTGGTGGCCGGGTATGAAAGCCGATGTTGCTAAATACGTAGGAGAATGTTTGACGTGTTCTAAGGTCAAAGCTGAGCATCAGAAACCATCAGGTCTACTTCAACAACCCGAAATCCCGGAATGGAAATGGGAAAACATTACCATGGATTTCATCACTAAATTGCCAAGGACTGCAAGTGGTTTTGATACTATTTGGGTAATAGTTGATCGTCTCACCAAATCAGCACACTTCCTACCAATAAGAGAAGATGACAAGATGGAGAAGTTAGCACGACTGTATTTGAAGGAAGTCGTCTCTAGACATGGAATACCAATCTCTATTATCTCTGATAGGGATGGCAGATTTATTTCAAGATTCTGGCAGACATTACAGCAAGCATTAGGAACTCGTCTAGACATGAGTACTGCCTATCATCCACAAACTGATGGGCAGAGTGAAAGGACGATACAAACGCTTGAAGACATGCTACGAGCATGTGTTATTGATTTCGGAAACAGTTGGGATCGACATCTACCGTTAGCAGAATTTTCCTACAACAACAGCTACCATTCAAGCATTGAGATGGCGCCGTTTGAAGCACTTTATGGTAGAAAGTGCAGGTCTCCGATTTGTTGGAGTGAAGTGGGGGATAGACAGATTACGGGTCCGGAGATTATACAAGAAACTACCGAGAAGATCATCCAAATTCAACAACGGTTGAAAACCGCCCAAAGTCGACAAAAGAGCTACGCTGACATTAAAAGAAAAGATATAGAATTTGAAATTGGAGAGATGGTCATGCTTAAAGTTTCACCTTGGAAAGGCGTTGTTCGATTTGGTAAACGAGGGAAATTAAATCCAAGGTATATTGGACCATTCAAGATTATTGATCGTGTCGGACCAGTAGCTTACCGACTTGAGTTACCTCAACAACTCGCGGCTGTACATAACACTTTCCACGTCTCGAATTTGAAGAAATGTTTTGCTAAAGAAGATCTCACTATTCCGTTAGATGAAATCCAAATCAACGAAAAACTCCAATTCATCGAAGAACCCGTCGAAATAATGGATCGTGAGGTTAAAAGACTTAAGCAAAACAAGATACCAATTGTTAAGGTTCGATGGAATGCTCGTAGAGGACCCAAGTTCACCTGGGAGCGTGAAGATCAGATGAAGAAGAAATACCCGCATCTATTTCCAGAAGATTCGTCAACACCTTCAACAGCTTAAAATTTCGGGACGAAATTTATTTAACGGGTAGGTACTGTAGTGACCCGAACTTTTCCATGTTTATATATATTAATTGAGATTGATGTTTACATGATTAAATGTTTCCAACATGTTAAGCAATCAAACTTGTTAAGACTTGATTAATTGAAATAGGTTTCATATAGACAATTGACCACCCAAGTTGACCGGTGATTCACGAACGTTAAAACTTGTAAAAAAACTATATGATGACATATATATGGTTATATATATAGTTAACATGATATTATGATAAGTAAACATATCATTAATTATATTAACAATGAACTACATATGTAAAAACAAGACTACTAACTTAATGATTTTGAAACGAGACATATATGTAACGTTTATCGTTGTAACGACATTTAATGTATATATATCATATTAAGAGATATTCGTACATCATAATATCATGATAATATAATAATTTAAAATCTCTTTTGATATTATAAACATTGGGTTAACAACATTTAACAAGATCGTTAACCTAAAGGTTTCAAAACAACACTTACATGTAACGACTAACGATGACTTAACGACTCAGTTAAAATGTATATACATGTAGTGTTTTAATATGTATTTATACACTTTTGAAAGACTTCAATACACTTATCAAAATACTTCTACTTAACAAAAATGCTTACAATTACATTCTCGTTCAGTTTCATCAACAATTCTACTCGTATGCACCCGTATTCGTACTCGTACAATACACAGCTTTTAGATGTATGTACTATTGGTATATACACTCCAATGATCAGCTCTTAGCAGCCCATGTGAGTCACCTAACACATGTGGGAACCATCATTTGGCAACTAGCATGAAATATCTCATAAGATTACAAAAATATGAGTAATCATTCATGACTTATTTACATGAAAACAAAATTACATATCCTTTATATCTAATCCATACACCAACGACCAAAAACACCTACAAACACTTTCATTCTTCAATTTTCTTCATCTAATTGAACTCTCTCAAGTTCTATCTTCAAGTTCTATGTGTTCTTCATAAATTCCAAAAGTTCTAGTTTCATAAAATCAAGAATACTTTCAAGTTTGCTAGCTCACTTCCAATCTTGTAAGGTGATCATCCAACCTCAAGAAATCTTTTTTTCTTACAGTAGGTTATCATTCTAATACAAGGTAATAATCATATTCAAACTTTGGTTCAATTTCTATAACTATAACAATCTTATTTCAAGTGATGATCTTACTTGAACTTGTTTTCGTGTCATGATTTTGCTTCAAGAACTTTGAGCCATCCAAGGATCCATTGAAGCTAGATCCATTTTTCTCTTTTCCAGTAGGTTCATCCAAGGAACTTAAGGTAGTAATGATGTTCATAACATCATTCGATTCATACATATAAAGCTATCTTATTCGAAGGTTTAAACTTGTAATCACTAGAACATAGTTTAGTTCATTCTAAACTTGTTCGCAAACAAAAGTTAATCCTTCTAACTTGACTTTTAAAATCAACTAAACACATGTTCTATATCTATATGATATGCTAACTTAATGATTTAAAACCTGGAAACACGAAAAACACCGTAAAACCGGATTTACGCCGTCGTAGTAACACCGCGGGCTGTTTTGGGTTAGTTAATTAAAAACTATGATAAACTTTGATTTAAAAGTTGTTATTCTGAGAAAATGATTTTTATTATGAACATGAAACTATATCCAAAAATTATGGTTAAACTCAAAGTGGAAGTATGTTTTCTAAAATGGTCATCTAGACGTCGTTCTTTCGACTGAAATGACTACCTTTACAAAAACGACTTGTAACTTATTTTTCCGACTAGAAACCTATACTTTTTTTGTTTAGATTCATAAAATAGAGTTCAATATGAAACCATAGCAATTTGATTCACTCAAAACGGATTTAAAATGAAGAAGTTATGGGTAAAACAAGATTGGATAATTTTTCTCATTTTAGCTACGTGAAAATTGATAACAAATCTATTCCAACCATAACTTAATCAACTTGTATTGTATATTATGTAATCTTGAGATACCATAGACACGTATACAATGTTTCGACCTATCATGTCGACACATCTATATATATTTCGGAACAACCATAGACACTCTATATGTGAATGTTGGAGTTAGCTATACAGGGTTGAGGTTGATTCCAAAATATATATAGTTTGAGTTGTGATCAATACTGAGATACGTATACACTGGGTCGTGGATTGATTCAAGATAATATTTATCGATTTATTTCTGTACATCTAACTGTGGACAACTAGTTGTAGGTTACTAACGAGGACAGCTGACTTAATAAACTTAAAACATCAAAATATATTAAAAGTGTTGTAAATATATTTTGAACATACTTTGATATATATGTATATATTGTTATAGGTTCGTGAATCAACCAGTGGCCAAGTCTTACTTCCCGACGAAGTAAAAATCTGTGAAAGTGAGTTATAGTCCCACTTTTAAAATCTAATATTTTTGGGATGAGAATACATGCAGGTTTTATAAATGATTTACAAAATAGACACAAGTACGTGAAACTACATTCTGTGGTTGAATTATCGAAATCGAATATGCCCCTTTTTATTAAGTCTGGTAATCTAAGAATTAGGGAACAGACACCCTAATTGACGCGAATCCTAAAGATAGATCTATTGGGCCTAACAAACCCCATCCAAAGTACCGGATGCTTTAGTACTTCGAAATTTATATCATATCCGAAGGGTGTCCCAGAATGATGGGGATATTCTTATATATGCATCTTGTTATTGTCGGTTACCAGGTGTTCACCATATGAATGATTTTTATCTCTATGTATGGGATGTGTATTGAAATATGAAATCTTGTGGTCTATTGTTACGATTTGATATATATAGGTTAAACCTATAACTCACCAACATTTTTGTTGACGTTTTAAGCATGTTTATTCTCAGGTGATTATTAAGAGCTTCCGCTGTCGCATACTTAAATAAGGACAAGATTTGGAGTCCATGCTTGTATGATATTGTGTAAAAACTGCATTCAAGAAACTGATTTCGATGTAACATATTTGTATTGTAAACCATTATGTAATGGTCGTGTGTAAACAGGATATTTTAGATTATCATTATTTGATAATCTACGTAAAGCTTTTTAAACCTTTATTTATGAAATAAAGGTTATGGTTTGTTTTAAAAATGAATGCAGTCTTTGAAAAACGTCTCATATAGAGGTCAAAACCTCGCAACGAAATCAATTAATATGGAACGTTTTTAATCAATAAGAACGGGACATTTCACATCCTACACGATTTCCTGTACTGCTAGATCCAAGGTTATTGTTGGTATGTAGCGCAGCCTGTACTGCGGCTATGTTTGAAGCTAGAAAAGTACGGAATTCCTCTTCATTCATATTCACGGTGTGTCGAGTAGTCGGTGCCATTTCCTTCAAAATAGTTAAATGGAACAAGTTAATCATACAGAATATTAAGAGTAGTTAATAGTATTTCGTAGCATAATATGAACTCATTTATAAAAGCTTTTTCTTCATATTAGCGTTTTATAAGTTTAAATTCGGGTAGTACCTACCCGTTAAGTTCATACTTAGTAGCTAATATACAATTCAACTACTACAATTCTATATGAAAAACTGATTATAATAATATTTCGCGTTCAAACTTTTATACAATATTTTACAAACTTACAATACCGCTTATTTTACATAAAGCATGAAATATAGCACACAATAACTTTGATACAAGATAGTTGTGAAGAAAATTCTAGCTAGTACACAAGTCGTTCAGCAAAGGCAATAAAGACACGTAATTCATACGTCCAGAAACAAGTCATGCATTCTGGTTTTACTAGGACTACTTCCCATCCTTGGTCTTGTGCAACATAACCGTTATGGCCGTTGATAAGACAGCGTGTTGTAACGTCATCAAAGGGACGAGGGTTACGTAATGTCCAACAGTCCCGTAATAATCTAAAAACCTCATTTCTTACCCCAATTACCGACTCCGTCACTTGTGGAAACGTTTTGTTTAATAGTTGTAGCCCGATGTTCTTGTTCTCACTTTGGTGAGAAGCGAACATTACTAATCCGTAAGCATAACATGCTTCTTTATGTTGCATGTTAGCCGCTTTTTCTAAATCACGAAGTCCAATATTCGGATATATTGAGTCAAAATAATTTCTTAACCCGTTGCGTAAAATAGCATTTGGGTTCCCCGCAATATATGCGTCAAAGTAAACACATCGTAACTTATGGGTTTCCCAATGTGATATCCCCCATCTTTCAAACGAAAGTCTCTTATAAACCAAGACATTCTTGGAACGTTCTTCGAATGTCTTACAAACTGATCTCGCCTTAAATAATTGTGCCGAAGAATTCTGGCCGACTCTAGACAAGATTTCATCAATCATGTCTCCGGGTAGGTCTCTTAAAATATTGGGTTGTCTATCCATTTTGTGTTTTTAAACTGTAAAATAGACAAGAGTTAGATTCATAAAAAAATACTTATTAATACAAGCAATTTTTACATATATCATAAAGCATAAGAACACTATATTACATATATTACACCACACGAATACAACTATCTTATTCCGACTCGCTCGTTTCTTCTTCTTCGGTTTTGGTTCGTTTTGCCAAGTTTCTAGGGATATATGATGTTCCCCTAATACGAGCCGTCGTTGTCCACATTGGTTTAGAAAAACCTGGTGGTTTAGAGGTTCCCGGGTCATTGTTACAACTTAAGGACTTCGGGGGTTGACGATACATATAAAGTTCATCGGGGTTGGAATTAGATTTCTCTATTTTTATGCCCTTTCCCTTATTATTTTCTTTAGCCTTTTTAAATTCAGTTGGGGTAATTTCTATAACATCATCGGAATTCTCGTCGGAATCCGATTCATCGGAGAATTGGTAATCCTCCCAATATTTTGCTTCCTTGACGGAAACACCATTGACCATAATTAACTTTGGTCGGTTGGTTGAGGATTTTCTTTTACTTAACCGTTTTATTATTTCCCCCACCGGTTCTATTTCTTCATCCGGTTCCGATTCTTCTTCCGGTTCCGATTCTTCTTCCGGTTCCGACTCTTCTTCCGGTTCCTCTTCGGGAACTTGTGAATCAGTCCACAAATCATTCCAATTTACATTTGACCCTTCATTATTATTAGGTGAGTCAATGGGACTTGTTCTAGAGGTAGACATCTATCACATAATATCAAACACGTTAAGAGATTAATATATCACATAATATTCATATGTTAAAAATATATAGTTTCCAACAAAAATGTTAAGCAATCATTTTTAAAGAAAACACGGTCGAAGTCCAGACTCACTAATGCATCCTAACAAACTCGATAAGACACACTAATGCAAATTTTCTGGTTCTCTAAGACCAACGCTCTGATACCAACTGAAATGTCCCGTTCTTATTGATTAAAAACGTTCCATATTAATTGATTTCGTTGCGAGGTTTTGACCTCTATATGAGACGTTTTTCAAAGACTGCATTCATTTTTAAAACAAACCATAACCTTTATTTCATAAATAAAGGTTTAAAAAGCTTTACGTAGATTATCAAATAATGATAATCTAAAATATCCTGTTTACACACGACCATTACATAATGGTTTACAATACAAATATGTTACATCGAAATCAGTTTCTTGAATGCAGTTTTTACACAATATCATACAAACATGGACTCCAAATCTTGTCCTTATTTTAGTATGCAACAGCGGAAGCTCTTAATATTCACCTGAGAATAAACATGCTTTAAACGTCAACAAAAATGTTGGTGAGTTATAGGTTTAACCTATATATATCAAATCGTAACAATAGACCACAAGATTTCATATTTCAATACACATCCCATACATAGAGATAAAAATCATTCATATGGTGAACACCTGGTAACCGACAATAACAAGATGCATATATAAGAATATCCCCATCATTCCGGGACACCCTTCGGATATGATATAAATTTCGAAGTACTAAAGCATCCGGTACTTTGGATGGGGTTTGTTAGGCCCAATAGATCTATCTTTAGGATTCGCGTCAATTAGGGTGTCTGTTCCCTAATTCTTAGATTACCAGACTTAATAAAAAGGGGCATATTCGATTTCGATAATTCAACCATAGAATGTAGTTTCACGTACTTGTGTCTATTTTGTAAATCATTTATAAAACCTGCATGTATTCTCATCCCAAAAATATTAGATTTTAAAAGTGGGACTATAACTCACTTTCACAGATTTTTACTTCGTCGGGAAGTAAGACTTGGCCACTGGTTGATTCACGAACCTATAACAATATATACATATATATCAAAGTATGTTCAAAATATATTTACAACACTTTTAATATATTTTGATGTTTTAAGTTTATTAAGTCAGCTGTCCTCGTTAGTAACCTACAACTAGTTGTCCACAGTTAGATGTACAGAAATAAATCGATAAATATTATCTTGAATCAATCCACGACCCAGTGTATACGTATCTCAGTATTGATCACAACTCAAACTATATATATTTTGGAATCCACCTCAACCCTGTATAGCTAACTCCAACATTCACATATAGAGTGTCTATGGTTGTTCCGAAATATATATAGATGTGTCGACATGATAGGTCGAAACATTGTATACGTGTCTATGGTATCTCAAGATTACATAATATACAATACAAGTTGATTAAGTTATGGTTGGAATAGATTTGTTACCAATTTTCACGTAGCTAAAATGAGAAAAATTATCCAATCTTGTTTTACCCATAACTTCTTCATTTTAAATCCGTTTTGAGTGAATCAAATTGCTATGGTTTCATATTGAACTCTATTTTATGAATCTAAACAGAAAAGTATAGGTTTATAGTCGGAAAAATAAGTTACAAGTCGTTTTTGTAAAGGTAGTCATTTCAGTCGAAAGAACGACGTCTAGATGACCATTTTAGAAAACATACTTCCACTTTGAGTTTAACCATAATTTTTGGATATAGTTTCATGTTCATAATAAAAATCATTTTCTCAGAATAACAACTTTTAAATCAAAGTTTATCATAGTTTTTAATTAACTAACCCAAAACAGCCCGCGGTGTTACTATGACGGCGTAAATCCAGTTTTACGGTGTTTTTCGTGTTTCCAGGTTTTAAATCATTAAGTTAGCATATCATATAGATATAGAACATGTGTTTAGTTGATTTTAAAAGTCAAGTTAGAAGGATTAACTTTTGTTTGCGAACAAGTTTAGAATTAACTAAACTATGTTCTAGTGATTACAAGTTTAAACCTTCGAATAAGATAGCTTTATATGTATGAATCGAATGATGTTATGAACATCATTACTACCTTAAGTTCCTTGGATAAACCTACTGGAAAAGAGAAAAATGGATCTAGCTTCAATGGATCCTTGGATGGCTCGAAGTTCTTGAAGCAGAATCATGACACGAAAACAAGTTCAAGTAAGATCATCACTTGAAATAAGATTGTTATAGTTATAGAAATTGAACCAAAGTTTGAATATGATTATTACCTTGTATTAGAATGATAACCTACTGTAAGAAACAAAGATTTCTTGAGGTTGGATGATCACCTTACAAGATTGGAAGTGAGCTAGCAAACTTGAAAGTATTCTTGATTTTATGAAACTAGAACTTTTGGAATTTATGAAGAACACTTAGAACTTGAAGATAGAACTTGAGAGAGATCACTTAGATGAAGAAAATTGAAGAATGAAAGTGTTTGTAGGTGTTTTTGGTCGTTGGTGTATGGATTAGATATAAAGGATATGTAATTTTGTTTTCATGTAAATAAGTCATGAATGATTACTCATATTTTTGTAATTTTATGAGATATTTCATGCTAGTTGCCAAATGATGGTTCCTACATGTGTTAGGTGACTCACATGGGCTGCTAAGAGCTGATCATTGGAGTGTATATACCAATAGTACATACATCTAAAAGCTGTGTATTGTACGAGTACGAATACGGGTGCATACGAGTAGAATTGTTGATGAAACTGAACGAGGATGTAATTGTAAGCATTTTTGTTAAGTAGAAGTATTTTGATAAGTGTATTGAAGTCTTTCAAAAGTGTATAAATACATATTAAAACACTACATGTATATACATTTTAACTGAGTCGTTAAGTCATCGTTAGTCGTTACATGTAAATGTTGTTTTGAAACCTTTAGGTTAACGATCTTGTTAAATGTTGTTAACCCAATGTTTATAATATCAAAAGAGATTTTAAATTATTATATTATCATGATATTATGATGTACGAATATCTCTTAATATGATATATATACATTAAATGTCGTTACAACGATAATCGTTACATATATGTCTCGTTTAAAAAATCATTAAGTTAGTAGTCTTATTTTTACATATGTAGTTCATTGTTAATATACTTAATGATATGTTTACTTATCATAGTATCATGTTAACTATATATATATATCCATATATATGTCATCATATAGTTTTTACAAGTTTTAACATTCGTGAATCACCGGTCAACTTGGGTGGTCAATTGTCTATATGAAACATATTTCAATTAATCAAGTCTTAACAAGTTTGATTGCTTAACATGTTGGAAACATTTAATCATGTAAATATCAATCTCAATTAATATATATAAACATGGAAAAGTTCGGGTCACTACAAACTAGTTGTCCACAGTTAGATGTACAGAAATAAATCGATAAATATTATCTTGAATCAATCCACGACCCAGTGTATACGTATCTCAGTATTGATCACAACTCAAACTATATATATTTTGGAATCAACCTCAACCCTGTATAGCTAACTCCAACATTCACATATAGAGTGTCTATGGTTGTTCCGAAATATATATAGATGTGTCGACATGATAGGTCGAAACATTGTATACGTGTCTATGGTATCTCAAGATTACATAATATATAATACAAGTTGATTAAGTTATGGTTGGAATAGATTTGTTACCAATTTTCACGTAGCTAAAATGAGAAAAATTATCCAATCTTGTTTTACCCATAACTTCTTCATTTTAAATCCGTTTTGAGTGAATCAAATTGCTATGGTTTCATATTGAACTCTATTTTATGAATCTAAACAAAAAAAGTATAGGTTTCTAGTCGGAAAAATAAGTTACAAGTCGTTTTTGTAAAGGTAGTCATTTCAGTCGAAAGAACGACGTCTAGATGACCATTTTAGAAAACATACTTCCACTTTGAGTTTAACCATAATTTTTGGATATAGTTTCATGTTCATAATAAAAATTATTTTCTCAGAATAACAACTTTTAAATCAAAGTTTATCATAGTTTTTAATTAACTAACCCAAAACAGCCCGCGGTGTTACTACGACGGCGTAAATCCGGTTTTACGGTGTTTTTCGTGTTTCCAGGTTTTAAATCATTAAGTTAGCATATCATATAGATATAGAACATGTGTTTAGTTGATTTTAAAAGTCAAGTTAGAAGGATTAACTTTTGTTTGCGAACAAGTTTAGAATTAACTAAACTATGTT
Source organism: Rutidosis leptorrhynchoides (assembly GCF_046630445.1). NCBI lineage: Eukaryota > Viridiplantae > Streptophyta > Magnoliopsida > Asterales > Asteraceae > Rutidosis > Rutidosis leptorrhynchoides. Next base: position 316,681,640 of record NC_092333.1, on the reverse strand, counting down.
CTAGTGATTACAAGTTTAAACCTTCGAATAAGATAGCTTTATATGTATGAATCGAATGATGTTATGAACATCATTACTACCTTAAGTTCCTTGGATGAACCTACTGGAAAAGAGAAAAATGGATCTAGCTTCAATGGATCCTTGGATGGCTCAAAGTTCTTGAAGCAAAATCATGACACGAAAACAAGTTCAAGTAAGATCATCATTTGAAATAAGATTGTTATAGTTATAGAAATTGAACCAAAGTTTGAATATGATTATTACCTTGTATTAGAATGATAACCTACTGTAAGAAACAAAGATTTCTTGAGGTTGGATGATCACCTTACAAGATTGGAAGTGAGCTAGCAAACTTGAAAGTATTCTTGATTTTATGAAACTAGAACTTTTGGAATTTATGAAGAACACTTAGAACTTGAAGATAGAACTTGAGAGAGATCAATTAGATGAAGAAAATTGAAGAATGAAAGTGTTTGTAGGTGTTTTTGGTCGTTGGTGTATGGATTAGATATAAAGGATATGTAATTTTGTTTTCATGTAAATAAGTCATGAATGATTACTCATATTTTTGTAATCTTATGAGATATTTCATGCTAGTTGCCAAATGATGGTTCCCACATGTGTTAGGTGACTCACATGGGCTGCTAAGAGCTGATCATTGGAGTGTATATACCAATAGTACATACATCTAAAAGCTGTGTATTGTACGAGTACGAATACGGGTGCATACGAGTAGAATTGTTGATGAAACTGAACGAGGATGTAATTGTAAGCATTTTTGTTAAGTAGAAGCATTTTGATAAGTGTATTGAAGTCTTTCAAAAGTGTATAAATACATATTAAAACACTACATGTATATACATTTTAACTGAGTCGTTAAGTCATCGTTAGTCGTTACATGTAAGTGTTGTTTTGAAACCTTTAGGTTAACGATCTTGTTAAATGTTGTTAACCCAATGTTTATAATATCAAATGAGATTTTAAATTATTATATTATCATGATATTATCATGTATGAATATCTCTTAATATGATATATATACATTAAATGTCTTTACAACGATAATCGTTACATATATGTCTCGTTTAAAAATCATTAAGTTAGTAGTCTTGTTTTTACATATGTAGTTCATTGTTAATATACTTTATGATATGTTTTCTTATCATAGTATCATGTTAACTATATATATATATATATATCCATATATATGTCATCATATAGTTTTTACAAGTTTTAACGTTCGTGAATCACCGATCAACTTGGGTGGTCAATTGTCTATATGAAACATATTTCAATTAATCAAGTCTTAACAAGTTTGATTGCTTAACATGTTGGAAACATTTAATCATGTAAATATCAATCTCAATTAATATATATAAACATGGAAAAGTTCGGGTCACTACAGTACCTACCCGTTAAATAAATTTCGTCCCGAAATTTTAAGCTGTTAAAGGTGTTGACGAATCTTCTGGAAATAGATGCGGGTATTTCTTCTTCATCTGATCTTCACGCTCCCAGGTGAACTCGGGTCCTCTACGAGCATTCCATCGAACCTTAACAATTGGTATCTTGTTTTGCTTAAGTCTTTTAACCTCACGATCCATTATTTCGACGGGTTCTTCGATGAATTGAAGTTTTTCGTTGATTTGGATTTCATCTAACGGAATAGTGAGATCTTCTTTAGCAAAACATTTCTTTAAATTCGATACGTGGAAAGTGTTATGTACAGCCGCGAGTTGTTGAGGTAACTCTAGTCGGTAAGCTACTGGTCCGACACGATCAATAATCTTGAATGGTCCAATATACCTTGGATTTAATTTCCCTCGTTTACCAAATCGAACAACGCCTTTCCAAGGTGCAACTTTAAGCATGACCATCTCTCCAATTTCAAATTCTATATCTTTTCTTTTAATGTCAGCGTAGCTCTTTTGTCGACTTTGGGCGGTTTTCAACCGTTGTTGAATTTGGATGATCTTCTCGGTAGTTTCTTGTATAATCTCCGGACCCGTAATCTGTCTATCCCCCACCTCACTCCAACAAATCGGAGACCTGCACTTTCTACCATAAAGTGCTTCAAACGGCGCCATCTCAATGCTTGAATGGTAGCTGTTGTTGTAGGAAAATTCTGCTAACGGTAGATGTCGATCCCAACTGTTTCCGAAATCAATAACACATGCTCGTAGCATGTCTTCAAGCGTTTGTATTGTCCTTTCACTCTGCCCATCAGTTTGTGGATGATAGGCAGTACTCATGTCTAGACGAGTTCCTAATGCTTGCTGTAATGTCTGCCAGAATCTTGAAATAAATCTGCCATCCCTATCAGAGATAATAGAGATTGGTATTCCATGTCTGGAGACGACATCCTTCAAATACAGTCGTGCTAACTTCTCCATCTTGTCATCTTCTCTTATTGGTAGGAAGTGTGCTGATTTGGTGAGACGATCAACTATTACCCAAATAGTATCAAAACCACTTGCAGTCCTTGGCAATTTAGTGATGAAATCCATGGTAATGTTTTCCCATTTCCATTCCGGGATTTCGGGTTGTTGAAGTAGACCTGATGGTTTCTGATGCTCAGCTTTGACCTTAGAACACGTCAAACATTCTCCTACGTATTTAGCAACATCGGCTTTCATACCCGGCCACCAAAAATGTTTCTTGAGATCCTTGTACATCTTCCCCGTTCCAGGATGTATTGAGTATCTGGTTTTATGAGCTTCTCTAAGTACTATTTCTCTCATATCTCCAAATTTTGGTACCCAAATCCTTTCAGCCCTATACCGGGTTCCGTTTTCCCGAATATTAAGATGCTTCTCCGATCCTTTGGGTATTTCATCCTTTAAATTTCCCTCTTTTAAAACTCCTTGTTGCGCCTCCTTTATTTGAGTAGTAATGTTATTATGAATCATTATATTCATAGATTTTACTCGAATGGGTTCTCTATCCTTCCTGCTCAAGGCATCGGCTACCACATTTGCCTTCCCCGGGTGGTAACGAATCTCAAAATCGTAATCATTCAATAATTCAATCCACCTACGCTGCCTCATATTCAGTTGTTTCTGATTAAATATGTGTTGAAGACTTTTGTAGTCGGTATATATAATACTTTTGACCCCATATAAGTAGTGCCTCCAAGTCTTTAATGCAAAAACAACCGCGCCTAATTCCAAATCATGCGTCGTATAATTTTGTTCGTGAATCTTCAATTGTCTAGACGCATAAGCAATCACCTTCGTTCGTTGCATTAATACACAACCGAGACCTTGCTTTGATGCGTCACAATAAATCACAAAATCATCATTCCCTTCAGGCAATGACAATATAGGTGCCGTAGTTAGCTTTTTCTTCAATAACTGAAACGCTTTCTCTTGTTCATCATTCCATTCAAATTTCTTCCCTTTATGCGTTAATGCAGTCAAGGGTTTTGCTATTCTGGAAAAGTCTTGGATGAACCTTCTGTAGTAACCAGCTAGTCCTAAAAACTGGCGTATGTGTTTCGGAGTTTTCGGGGTTTCCCACTTTTCAACAGTTTCTATCTTTGCCGGATCCACCTTAATACCTTCTTTGTTCACTATGTGACCGAGGAATTGAACTTCTTCCAACCAAAATGCACACTTTGAAAACTTAGCGTACAATTCTTCCTTCCTCAATACTTCTAACACCTTTCTCAAATGTTCACCGTGTTCTTGGTCATTCTTTGAGTAAATAAGTATGTCATCAATGAAAACAATGACAAACTTGTCAAGGTATGGTCCACACACTCGGTTCATAAGGTCCATGAACACAGCTGGTGCATTAGTTAAACCAAACGGCATGACCATAAACTCGTAATGACCGTAACGTGTTCTGAAAGCAGTCTTTGGAATATCATCTTCTTTCACCCGCATTTGATGATACCCGGAACGTAAGTCAATCTTTGAATAAACAGACGAGCCTTGTAGTTGATCAAATAAGTCGTCGATTCTCGGTAGTGGGTAGCGGTTCTTGATGGTAAGTTTGTTCAACTCTCGGTAGTCGATACACAACCTGAATGTACCATCTTTCTTCTTGACAAACAAAACAGGAGCTCCCCACGGTGATGTGCTTGGTCGAATGAAACCACGCTCTAAAAGTTCTTGTAATTGGCTTTGCAGTTCTTTCATCTCGCTGGGTGCGAGTCTGTAAGGTGCACGAGCTATTGGTGCAGCTCCTGGTACAAGATCTATTTGAAATTCAACGGATCGATGTGGGGGTAATCCCGGTAATTCTTTCAGAAATACATCGGGAAATTCTTTTGCAATGGGAACATCATTGATGCTCTTTTCTTCAGTTTGTACTTTCTCGACGTGTGCTAGAACAGCATAGCAACCTTTTCTTATTAGTTTTTGTGCCTTCAAATTACTAATAAGATGTAGCTTCGTGTTACCCTTTTCTCCGTACACCATTAAGGGTTTTCCTTTTTCTCGTATAATGCGAATTGCATTTTTGTAACAAACGATCTCCGCTTTCACTTCTTTCAACCAGTCCATATCGATTATCACATCAAAACTCCCTAACTCTACTGGTATCAAATCAATCTTAAATGTTTCGCTAACCAGTTTAATTTCTCGATTCCGACATATATTATCTGCTGAAATTAATTTACCATTTGCTAATTCGAGTAAAAATTTACTATCCAAAGGCGTCAATGGACAACTTAATTTAGCACAAAAATCTATACTCATATAGCTTCTATCCGCACCCGAATCAAATAAAACGTAAGCAGATTTATTGTCAATAAGAAACGTACCCGTAACAAGCTCCGGGTCTTCCTGTGCCTCTACCGCATTAATATTGAAAACTCTTCCACGGCCTTGTCCATTCGTGTTCTCCTGGTTCGGGCAATTTCTAATAATGTGGCCTGGTTTTCCACATTCATAACAAACTACATTGGCATAACTTGCTCCGACACTACTTGCTCCGCCATTACTCGTTCCGACACCATTTGTTCCTTTCGTTCTATTAACCCCTGGTCCGTAGACCTCACACTTCGCCGCGCTATGACCATTTCTTTTACACTTGTTGCAAAATTTAGTGCAGAACCCCGAGTGATTCTTTTCACACCTTTGGCATAGTTGCTTCTGATTGTTGTTGTTGTTGCGGTTATTATTGTTGTTGGGATGATTGTTGTAGTTGCTGTTGTTGTTGTTGTTGTTGTTGGGCCGTTTGTTGTAGTTGCGATTGATGTTGCGATTGTTGGGATAATTGTTGCGATTATTGTTGTAATTGCTGTTGTTGTTGTATTGGTGATTCTTATCACCGTTTTCCTCCCACTTTCTTTTGACTTGCTTCACATTGGCCTCTTCAGCAGTCTGTTCTTTAATTCTTTCTTCAATCTGGTTCACTAGTTTGTGAGCCATTCTACATGCCTGTTGTATGGAGGCGGGCTCGTGTGAACTTATATCTTCTTGGATTCTTTCCGATAATCCTTTCACAAACGCGTCGATCTTCTCTTCCTCATCTTCGAATGCTCCCGGACACAATAGGCACAATTCTGTGAATCGTCTTTCGTACGTGGTAATATCAAATCCTTGGGTTCGTAACCCTCTAAGTTCTGTCTTGAGCTTATTGACCTCGGTTCTGGGACGGTACTTCTCGTTCATCAAGTGCTTGAATGCTGACCACGGTAGTGCGTACGCATCATCTTGTCCCACTTGCTCTAGATAGGTATTCCACCATGTTAACGCAGAACCTGTGAAGGTATGCGTAGCGTACTTCACTTTGTCCTCTTCAGTACACTTACTTATGGCAAACACCGATTCAACCTTCTCGGTCCACCGTTTCAATCCGATCGGTCCTTCGGTTCCATCAAATTCCAAAGGTTTGCAGGCAGTGAATTCTTTGTAGGTGCATCCTACACGATTTCCTGTACTGCTAGATCCAAGGTTATTGTTGGTATGTAGCGCAGCCTGTACTGCGGCTATGCTTGAAGCTAGAAAAGTACGGAATTCCTCTTCATTCATATTCACGGTGTGTCGAGTAGTCGGTGCCATTTCCTTCAAAATAGTTAAATGGAACAAGTTAATCATACAGAATATTAAGAGTAGTTAATAGTATTTCGTAGCATAATATGAACTCATTTATAAAAGCTTTTTCTTCATATTAGCGTTTTATAAGTTTAAATTCGGGTAGTACCTACCCGTTAAGTTCATACTTAGTAGCTAATATACAATTCAACTACTACAATTCTATATGAAAAACTGATTATAATAATATTTCGCGTTCAAACTTTTATACAATATTTTACAAACTTACAATACCGCTTATTTTACATAAAGCATGAAATATAGCACACAATAACTTTGATACAAGATAGTTGTGAAGACAATTCTAGCTAGTACACAAGTCGTTCAGCAAAGGCAATAAATACACGTAATTCATACGTCCAGAAACAAGTCATGCATTCTGGTTTTACTAGGACTACTTCCCATCCTTGGTCTTGTGCAACATAACCGTTATGGCCGTTGATAAGACAGCGTGTTGTAACGTCATCAAAGGGACGAGGGTTACGTAATGTCCAACAGTCCCGTAATAATCTAAAAACCTCATTTCTTACCCCAATTACCGACTCCGTCACTTGTGGAAACGTTTTGTTTAATAGTTGTAGCCCGATGTTCTTGTTCTCACTTTGGTGAGAAGCGAACATTACTAATCCGTAAGCATAACATGCTTCTTTATGTTGCATGTTAGCCGCTTTTTCTAAATCACGAAGTCCAATATTCGGATATATTGAGTCAAAATAATTTCTTAACCCGTTGCGTAAAATAGCATTTGGGTTCCCCGCAATATATGCGTCAAAGTAAACACATCGTAACTTATGGGTTTCCCAATGTGATATCCCCCATCTTTCAAACGAAAGTCTCTTATAAACCAAGACATTCTTGGAACGTTCTTCGAATGTCTTACAAACTGATCTCGCCTTAAATAGTTGTGCCGAAGAATTCTGGCCGACTCTAGACAAGATTTCATCAATCATGTCTCCGGGTAGGTCTCTTAAAATATTGGGTTGTCTATCCATTTTGTATTTTTAAACTGTAAAATAGACAAGAGTTAGATTCATAAAAAAAATACTTATTAATACAAGCAATTTTTACATATATCATAAAGCATAAGAACACTATATTCCATATATTACACCACACGAATACAACTATCTTATTCCGACTCGCTCGTTTCTTCTTCTTCGGTTTTGGTTCGTTTTGCCAAGTTTCTAGGGATATATGATGTTCCCCTAATACGAACCGTCGTTGTCCACATTGGTTTAGAAAAACCTGATGGTTTAGAGGTTCCCGGGTCATTGTTACAACTTAAGGACTTCGGGGGTTGACGATACATATAAAGTTCATCGGGGTTGGAATTAGATTTCTCTATTTTTATGCCCTTTCCCTTATTATTTTCTTTTGCCTTTTTAAATTCAGTTGGGGTAATTTCTATAACATCATCGGAATTCTCGTCGGAATCCGATTCATCGGAGAATTGGTAATCCTCCCAATATTTTGCTTCCTTGGCGGAAACACCATTGACCATAATTAACTTTGGTCGGTTGGTTGAGGATTTTCTTTTACTTAACCGTTTTATTATTTCCCCCACCGGTTCTATTTCTTCATCCGGTTCCGATTCTTCTTCCGGTTCCGATTCTTCTTCCGGTTCCGACTCTTCTTCCGGTTCCTCTTCGGGAACTTGTGAATCAGTCCACAAATTATTCCAATTTACATTTGACTCTTCATTATTATTAGGTGAGTCAATGGGACTTGTTCTAGAGGTAGACATCTATCACATAATATCAAACACGTTAAGAGATTAATATATCACATAATATTCATATGTTAAAAATATATAGTTTCCAACAAAAATGTTAAGCAATCATTTTTAAAGAAAACACGGTCGAAGTCCAGACTCACTAATGCATCCTAACAAACTCGATAAGACACACTAATGCAAATTTTCTGGTTCTCTAAGACCAACGCTCGGATACCAACTGAAATGTCCCGTTCTTATTGATTAAAAACGTTCCATATTAATTGATTTCGTTGCGAGGTTTTGACCTCTATATGAGACGTTTTTCAAAGACTGCATTCATTTTTAAACAAACCATAACCTTTATTTCATCAATAAAGGTTTAAAAAGCTTTACGTAGATTATCAAATAATGATAATCTAAAATATCCTGTTTACACACGACCATTACATAATGGTTTACAATACAAATATGTTACATCGAAATCAGTTTCTTGAATGCAGTTTTTACACAATATCATACAAACATGGACTCCAAATCTTGTCCTTATTTTAGTATGCAACAGCGGAAGCTCTTAATATTCACCTGAGAATAAACATGCTTTAAACGTCAACAAAAATGTTGGTGAGTTATAGGTTTAACCTATATATATCAAATCGTAACAATAGACCACAAGATTTCATATTTCAATACACATCCCATACATAGAGATAAAAATCATTCATATGGTGAACACCTGGTAACCGACATTAACAAGATGCATATATAAGAATATCCCCATCATTCCGGGACACCCTTCGGATATGATATAAATTTCGAAGTACTAAAGCATCCGGTACTAGGGATGGGGTTTGTTAGGCCCAATAGATCTATCTTTAGAGTTCGCGTCAATTAGGGCGTCTGTTCCCTAATTCTTAGATTACCAGACTTAATAAAAAGGGGCATATTCGATTTCGATAATTCAACCATAGAATGTAGTTTCACGTACTTGTGTCTATTTTGTAAATCATTTATAAAACCTGCATGTATTCTCATCCCAAAAATATTAGATTTTAAAAGTGGGACTATAACTCACTTTCACAGATTTTTACTTCGTCGGGAAGTAAGACTTGGCCACTGGTTGATTCACGAACCTATAACAATATATACATATATATCAAAGTATGTTCAAAATATATTTACAACACTTTTAATATATTTTGATGTTTTAAGTTTATTAAGTCAGCTGTCCTCGTTAGTAACCTACAACTAGTTGTCCACAGTTAGATGTACAGAAATAAATCGATAAATATTATCTTGAATCAATCCACGACCCAGTGTATACGTATCTCAGTATTGATCACAAATCAAACTATATATAGTTTGGAATCAACCTCAACCCTGTATAGCTAACTCCAACATTCACATATAGAGTGTCTATGGTTGTTCCGAAATATATATAGATGTGTCGACATGATAGGTCGAAACATTGTATACGTGTCTATGGTATCTCAAGATTACATAATATACAATACAAGTTGATTAAGTTATGGTTGGAATAGATTTGTTACCAATTTTCACGTAGCTAAAATGAGAAAAATTATCCAATCTTGTTTTACCCATAACTTCTTCATTTTAAATCCGTTTTGAGTGAATCAAATTGCTATGGTTTCATATTGAACTCTATTTTATGAATCTAAACAGAAAAGTATAGGTTTATAGTCGGAAAAATAAGTTACAAGTCGTTTTTGTAAAGGTAGTCATTTCAGTCGAAAGAACGACGTCTAGATGACCATTTTAGAAAACATACTTCCACTTTGAGTTTAATCATAATTTTTGGATATAGTTTCATGTTCATAATAAAAATCATTTTCTCAGAATAACAACTTTAAAATCAAAGTTTATCATAGTTTTTAATTAACTAACCCAAAACAGCCCGCGGTGTTACTACGACGGCGTAAATCCGGTTTTACGGTGTTTTTCGTGTTTCCAGGTTTTAAATCATTAAGTTAGCATATCATATAGATATAGAACATGTGTTTAGTTGATTTTAAAAGTCAAGTTAGAAGGATTAACTTTTGTTTGCGAACAAGTTTAGAATTAACTAAACTATGTTCTAGTGATTACAAGTTTAAACCTTCGAATAAGATAGCTTTATATGTATGAATTGAATGATGTTATGAACATCATTACTACCTTAAGTTCCTTGGATAAACCTACTGGAAAAGTGAAAAATAGATCTAGCTTCAATGGATCCTTGGATGGCTCGAAGTTCTTGAAGCAGAATCATGACACGAAAACAAGTTCAAGTAAGATCATCACTTGAAATAAGATTGTTATAGTTATAGAAATTGAACCAAAGTTTGAATATGATTATTACCTTGTATTAGAATGATAACCTACTGTAAGAAACAAAGATTTCTTGAGGTTGGATGATCACCTTACAAGATTGGAAGTGAGCTAGCAAACTTGAAAGTATTCTTGATTTTATGAAGCTAGAACTTTTGGAATTTATGAAGAACACTTAGAACTTGAAGATAGAACTTGAGAGAGATCAATTAGATGAAGAAAATTGAAGAATGAAAGTGTTTGTAGGTGTTTTTGGTCGTTGGTGTATGGATTAGATATAAAGGATATGTAATTTTGTTTTCATGTAAATAAGTCATGAATGATTACTCATATTTTTGTAATTTTATGAGATATTTCATGCTAGTTGCCAAATGATGGTTCCTACATGTGTTAGGTGACTCACATGGGCTGCTAAGAGCTGATCATTGGAGTGTATATACCAATAGTACATACATCTAAAAGCTGTGTATTGTACGAGTACGAATACGGGTGCATACGAGTAGAATTGTTGATGAAACTGAACGAGGATGTAATTGTAAGCATTTTTATTAAGTAGAAGTATTTTGATAAGTGTATTGAAGTCTTTCAAAAGTGTATAAATACATATTAAAACACTACATGTATATACATTTTAACTGAGTCGTTAAGTCATCGTTAGTCGTTACATGTAAGTGTTGTTTTGAAACCTTTAGGTTAACGATCTTGTTAAATGTTGTTAACCCAATGTTTATAATATCAAATGAGATTTTAAATTATTATATTATCATGATATTATCATGTATGAATATCTCTTAATATGATATATATACATTAAATATCTTTACAAAATCGTTACATATATGTCTCGTTTAAAAATCATTAAGTTAGTAGTCTTGTTTTTACATATGTAGTTCATTGTTAATATACTTAATGATATGTTTACTTATCATAGTATCATGTTAACTATATATATATATCCATATATATGTCATCATATAGTTTTTACAAGTTTTAACGTTCGTGAATCACCGGTCAACTTGGGTGGTCAATTGTCTATATGAAACATATTTCAATTAATCAAGTCTTAACAAGTTTGATTGCTTAACATGTTGGAAACATTTAATCATGTAAATATCAATCTCAAATAATCATGTAAATATCAATCTCAATTAATATATATAAACATGGAAAAGTTCGGGTCACTACATGTATGACTCCATATAATATCTTTAAAATGAGCAAATGCACAGCGGAAGACTTAATTCATACCTGAGAATATACATGCTTTAAAGTGTCAACCAAAAGGTTGGTGAGTTCATAGGTTTATCATAATAATCATTTCAATATACTAATAGACCACAAGATTTCATAATCATAAACATAATACACTCGCAAGTGTATGTAAAGCATTCTAAGTGGTTGAGCACTTGGTAACCATACTTAACATTTAATCAACGTCGCATATTCCCTTTATTATGAAATCTCCCTACACTGTACCAAGTGTAGTAACGAAACGAAGTGCTGTGCAACCGTTGAATACTGGTCGTCCAGCCCGGTTGGGGTTGTCAGGCCCGATAGATCTATCAACAGGATTCGCGTTTACAATACCCATGTAAATAGTAGTTACCAAGCTACAGGGAAATATGCCAGTGGTACAACTCAATATAGAATATATTTTTAAGTACTTGTGTCTATTTCGTAAATATTTATAAAAGCAGCGCATGTATTCTTAGCCCAAAAATATATATTGCAAAAGCAATTAAAAAGGGAGCAAATGAAACTCACCTAATGTATTTTGTAGTAAAAATACATATGACTATATTGAACAATGCAGGGTTGGCCTTGGATTCACGAACCTATATCATTTATATATATATATATTAAAGTATATAATGAAATTCATATAATCCCATCTATTAATTATATAGTTTTCATATATTTAATGTTGTGGTTTATATATAATTTGTATTAAACTCTAATATATTCATATCTTAAATTGCATGTTATATATGTATTTATTTTGTATATACATAATAAAAATGTTAATATTTTTAATATAAAAATTATAGGTAATGTTAATATAATTTTAGTATAAGTATATTTTTATATACAAAATATTTATTTGTTATAATGATATAATAATAATAATAATAATAATAATAATAATAATAATAATAATAATAATAATAATAATAATAATAATAATAATAATAGTTATGAAAATAACATTAATAATGATAAAATTAATAATAATAATAATAATATTAAAAATGATATTTTTAATGATAATTCTAATAATAACTAATATGAAAATTTTAATAATGAACGTGATACTTTTATTATAACTGATAATTTAAAAATAATAATAATACTTATGTTAAAAATAAAATGATAATCATAATAATTAATAATAAAAATAATAAAAAAAATGGTAAAATGAGACTACCTGTTAAAATAAGCTTTCTAAAAGAAACTGCATGAGACCGGGCTCGAACCCGAGACCCCTTGATTAACATAAACACTCTTAACCACTATACTGCCATGTATTCTTTCTATTTTATTTTAGATCTTAAATGTACTTATATTATGTAGTGACCTTCTTTTCCATGTTTATATATATTAATTGAGATTGATATTTACATGATTAAATATTTCCAACATGTTAAGCAATCAAACTTGTTAAGACTTGATTAATTAAAATATGTTTCATATAGACAATTGACCACCCAAGTTGACCGGTGATTCACGAACGTTTAAAACTTGTAAAAACTATATGTTGACATATATATGGATATATATATATATAGTTAACATGATACTATGATAAGTAAACATATTATTAAGTATATTAACAATGAACTACATATGTAAAAACAAGACTACTAACTTAATGATTTTTAAACGAGACATATATGTAACGATTATCGTTGTAAAGACATTTAATGTATATATATCATATTAAGAGATATTCATACATGATAATATCATGATAATATAATAATTTAAAATCTCATTTGATATTATAAACATTGGGTTAACAACATTTAACAAGATCGTTAACCTAAAGGTTTCAAAACAACACTTACATGTAACGACTAACGATGACTTAACGACTCAGTTAAAATGTATATACATGTAGTGTTTTAATATGTATTTATACACTTTTGAAAGACTTCAATACACTTATCAAAATACTTCTACTTAACAAAAATGCTTACAATTACATCCTCGTTCAGTTTCATCAACAATTCTACTCGTATGCAACCGTATTCGTACTCGTACAATACACAGATTTTAGATGCATGTACTATTGGTATATACGCTCCAATTATCAGCCCTTAGCAGCCCATGTGAGTCACCTAACACATGTGGGAACCATCATTTGGCAACTAGCATGAAATATCTCATAAAATTACAAAAATATGAGTAATCATTCATGACTTATTTACATGAAAACAAAATTACATATCCTTTATATCTAATCCATACACCAACGACCAAAAACACCTACAAACACTTTCATTCTTCAATTTTCTTCATCTAATTGATCTCTCTCAAGTTCTATCTTCAAGTTCTAAGTGTTCTTCATAAATTCCAAAAGTTCTAGTTTCATAAAATCAAGAATACTTTCAAGTTTGCTAGCTCACTTCCAATCTTGTAAGGTGATCATCCAACCTCAAGAAATCTTTGTTTCTTACAGTAGGTTATCATTCTAATACAAGGTAATAATCATATTCAAACTTTGGTTCAATTTCTATAACTATAACAATCTTATTTCAAGTGATGATCTTACTTGAAATTGTTTTCGTGTCATGATTCTGCTTCAAGAACTTCGAGCCATCCAAGGATCCGTTGAAGCTAAATCCATTTTTCTCTTTTCCAGTAGGTTTATCCAAGGAACTTAAGGTAGTAATGATGTTCATAACATCATTCGAATCATACATATAAAGCTATCTTATTCGAAGGTTTAAACTTGTAATCACTAGAACATAGTCTAGTTAATTCTAAACTTGTTCGCAAACAAAAGTTAATCCTTCTAACTTGACTTTTAAAATCAACTAAACACATGTTCTATATCTATATGATATGCTAACTTAATGATTTAAAACCTGGAAACACGAAAAACACCGTAAAACCGGATTTACGCCGTCGTAGTAACACCGCGGGCTGTTTTGGGTTAGTTAATTAAAAACTATGATAAACTTTGATTTAAAAGTTGTTATTCTGAGAAAATGATTTTTATTATGAACATGAAACTATATCCAAAAATTATGGTTAAACTCAAAGTGGAAGTATGTTTTCTAAAATGGTCATCTAGACGTCGTTCTTTCGACTGAAATGACTACCTTTACAAAAATGACTTGTAACTTATTTTTCAGACTATAAACCTATAATTTTTCTGTTTAGATTCATAAAATAGAGTTCAATATGAAACCATAGCAATTTGATTCACTCAAAACGGATTTAAAATGAAGAAGTTATGGGTAAAACAAGATTGGATAATTTGTCATTTTAGCTACGTGAAAATTGGTAACAAATCTATTCCAACCATAACTTAATCAACTTGTATTGTATATTATGTAATCTTGAGATACCATAGACACGTATACAATGTTTCGACCTTTCATGTCGACACATCTATATATATTTCGGAACAACCATATGTAATGACCCGAACTTTTCCATGTTTATATATATTAATTGAGATTGATATTTACATGATTAAATGTTTCCAACATGTTAAGCAATCAAACTTGTTAAGACTTGATTAATTGAAATATGTTTCATATAGACAATTGACCACCCAAGTTGACCGGTGATTCACGAACGTTAGAACTTGTAAAAACTATACAATGACATATATATGGTTATATATATAGTTAACATGTTTTTATTATAAGTATGTATCTCATTAGGTATTTTAACAATGAGTTATATACATAAAAATGAGACTATTAATTTAAGAAACTCGAAAACGATATATATAACGATTATCGTTATAACAACGTCTTACTAGGTACATATGAATCATATTAAGATATTGATACACTTGGTTAATTATGTTAAATGATAAGTAAATATATTATTAAGTGTATTAACAATGAAATATATATGTAAAAATAAGACTACTAACTTAATGATTTCGAAACGAGACATATATGTAACGATTATCGTTGTAACGACATTTAACTGTATATACATCATACTAAGATATATTATATATCATAATATTATGATAATATAATAATTTAACATCTCATTTGTTATAATAAACAATGGGTTAACAACATTCAACAAGATCGTTAACCTAAAGGTTTCAAAACAACATTTACATGTAACGACTAACGATGACTTAACAACTCAGTTAAAATGTATATACATGTAGTGTTTTATTATGTATTCATACACTTTTGAAAGACTTCAAGACACTTATCAAAATACTTCTACTTAACAAAAATGTTTACAATTACATCCTCGTTCAGTTTCATCAACAATTCTACTCGTATGCACCCGTATTCGTACTCGTACAATACACAGCTTTTAGATGTATGTACTATTGGTATATACACTCCAATGATCAGCTCTTAGCAGCCCATGTGAGTCACCTAACACATGTGGGAACCATCATTTGGCAACTAGCATGAAATATCTCATAAAATTACAAAAATATGAGTAATCATTCATGACTTATTTACATGAAAACAAAATTACATATCCTTTATATCTAATCCATACACCAACGACCAAAAACACCTTCAAACACTTTCATTCTTCAATTTTCTTCATCTAATTGATCTCTCTCAAGTTCTATCTTCAAGTTCTAAGTGTTCTTCATAAATTCTACAAGTTCTAGTTACATAAAATCAAGAATACTTTCAAGTTTGCTAGCTCACTTCCAATCTTGTAAGGTGATCATCCAACCTCAAGAAATCTTTGTTTCTTACAGTAGGTTATCATTCTAATACAAGGTAATAATCATATTCAAACTTTGGTTCAATTTCTATAACTATAACAATCTTATTTCAAGTGATGATCTTACTTGAACTTGTTTTCGTGTCATGATTCTGCTTCAAGAACTTCGAGCCATCCAAGGATCCGTTGAAGCTAGATCCATTTTTCTCTTTTCCAGTAGGTTTATCCAAGGAACTTAAGGTAGTAATGATGTTCATAACATCATTCGATTCATACATATAAAGCTATCTTATTCGAAGGTTTAAACTTGTAATCACTAGAACATAGTTTAGTTAATTCTAAACTTGTTCGCAAACAAAAGTTAATCCTTCTAACTTGACTTTTAAAATCAACTAAACACATGTTCTATATCTATATGATATGCTAACTTAATGATATAAAACCTGGAAACACGAAAAACACCGTAAAACCGGATTTACGCCGTCGTAGTAACACCGCGGGCTGTTTTGGGTTAGTTAATTAAAAACTATGATAAACTTTGATTTAAAAGTTGTTATTCTGAGAAGATGATTTTTATTATGAACATGAAACTATATCCAAAAATTATAGTTAAACTCAAAGTGGAAGTATGTTTTCTAAAATGGTCATCTAGACGTCGTTCTTTCGACTGAAATGACAACCTTTACAAAAATGACTTGTAACTTATTTTTCCGACTATAAACCTATACTTTTTCTGTTTAGATTCATAAAATAGAGTTCAATATGAAACCATAGCAATTTGATTCACTCAAAACGGATTTAAAATGAAGAAGTTATGGGTAAAACAAGATTGGATAATTTTTCTCATTTTAGCTACGTGAAAATTGGTAACAAATCTATTCCAACCATAAATTAATCAACTTGTATTGTATATTATGTAATCTTGAGATACCATAGACACGTATACAATGTTTCGACCTATCATGTCGACACATCTATATATATTTCGGAACAACCATAGACACTCTATATGTGAATGTTGGAGTTAGCTATACAGGGTTGAGGTTGGTTCCAAAATATATATAGTTTGAGTTGTGATCAATACTAAGATACGTATACACTGGGTCGTGGATTGATTCAAGATAATATTTATCGATTTATTTCTGTACATCTAACTATGGACAACTAGTTGTAGGTTACTAACGAGGACAGCTGACTTAATAAACTTAAAACATCAAAATATATTAAAAGTGTTGTAAATATATTTTGAACATACTTTGATATATATGTATATATTGTTATAGGTTCGTGAATCAACCAGTGGCCAAGTCTTACTTCCCGACGAAGTAAAAAAATCTGTGAAAGTGAGTTATAGTCCCACTTTTAAAATCTAATATTTTTGGGATGAGAATACATGCAGGTTTTATAAATGATTTACAAAATAGACACAAGTACGTGAAACTACATTCTATGGTTGAATTATCGAAATCGAATATGCCCCTTTTTATTAAGTCTGGTAATCTAAGAATTAGGGAACAGACACCCTAATTGACGCGAATCCTAAAGATAGATCTATCGGGCCCAACAAGCCCCATCCAAAGTACCGGATGCTTTAGTACTGCGAAATTTATATCATATCCGAAGGGTGTCCCGGAATGATGGGGATATTCTTATATATGCATCTTGTTAATGTCGGTTACCAGGTGTTCACCATATGAATGATTTTTATCTCTATGTATGGGATGTGTATTGAAATATGAAATCTTGTGGTCTATTGTTACGATTTGATATATATAGGTTAAACCTATAACTCACCAACATTTTAGTTGACGTTTAAAGCATGTTTATTCTCAGGTGAATACTAAGAGCTTCCGCTGTTGCATACTAAAATAAGGACAAGATTTGGAGTCCATGTTTGTATAATATTGTGTAAAAACTGCATTCTAGAAACTGATTTCGATGTAACATATTTGTATTGTAAACCATTATGTAATGGTCGTGTGTAAACAGGATATTTTAGATTATCATTATTTGATAATCTACGTAAAGCTTTTTAAACCTTTATTTATGAAATAAAGGTTATGGTTTGTTTTAAAAATGAATGCAGTCTTTGAAAAACGTCTCATATAGAGGTCAAAACCTCGCAACGAAATCAATTAATATGGAACGTTTTTAATCAATAAGAACGGGATATTTCAGTTGGTATCAGAGCGTTGGTCTTAGAGAACCAGAATTTTGCATTAGTGTGTCTTATCGAGTTTGTTAGGATGCATTAGTGAGTCTGGACTTCGACCGTGTTTACTTGAAAAACGATTGCTTAACAAATTTTGTTGGAAACTATATATTTTTAACATGTGAATATTATGTGATATATTAATCTCTTAACGCGTTTGATATTATGTGATAGATGTCTACCTCTAGAACAAGTCCCATTGACTCACCTAATAATAATGAAGAGTCAAATGTAAATTGGAATGATTCGTGGACTGATTCACAAGTTCCCGAAGAGGAACCGGAAGAAGAGTCGGAACCGGAAGAAGAATCAGAACCGGAAGAAGAATCGGAACCGGATGAAGAAATAGAACCGGTGGGGGAAATAATAAAACGGTTAAGTAAAAGAAAATCCTCAACCAACCGACCAAGGTTAATTATGGTCAATGGTGTTTCCGCCAAGGAAGCAAAATATTGGGAGGATTACCAATTCTCCGATGAATCGGATTCCGACGAGAATTCCGATGATGTTATAGAAATTACCCCAACTGAATTTAAAAAGGCAAAAGAAAATAATAAGGGAAAGGGCATAAAAATAGAGAAATCTAATTCCAACCCCGATGAACTTTATATGTATCGTCAACCCCCGAAGTCCTTAAGTTGTAACAAAGACCCGGGAACCTCTAAACCACCAGGTTTTTCTAAACCAATGTGGATAACGACGGCTCGTATTAGGTGAAATGTCCCGTTCTTATTGATTAAAAACGTTCCATATTAATTGATTTCGTTGCGAGGTTTTGACCTCTATATGGGACGTTTTTCAAAGACTGCATTCATTTTAAAACAAACCATAACCTTTATTTCATCAATAAAGGTTTAAAAAGCTTTACGTAGATTATCAAATAATGATAATCTAAAATATCCTGTTTACACACGACCATTACATAATGGTTTGCAATACAAATATGTTACAACAAAATAAGTTTCTTGAATGCAGTTTTTACACAATATCATACAAGCATGGACTCCAAATCTCGTCCTTATTTAAGTATGCGACAGCGGAAGCTCTTAATAATCACCTGAGAATAAACATGCTTAAAACGTCAACAAAAATGTTGGTGAGTTATAGGTTTAACCTATATATACCAAATCATAATAATAGACCACAAGATTTCATATTTCAATACACATCCCATACATAGAGATAAAAATCATTCATATGGTGAACACCTGGTAACCGACATTAACAAGATGCATATATAAGAATATCCCCATCATTCCGGGACACCCTTCGGATATGATATAAATTTCGAAGTACAAAAGCATCCGGTTCTTTGGATGGGGTTTGTTAGGCCCAATAGATCTATCTTTAGGATTCGCGTCAATTAGGGTGTCTGTTCCCTAATTCTTAGATTACCAGACTTAATAAAAAGGGGCATATTCGATTTCGATAATTCAACCATAGAATGTAGTTTCACGTACTTGTGTCTACTTTGTAAATCATTTATAAAACCTGCATGTATTCTCATCCCAAAAATATTAGATTTTAAAAGTGGGACTATAACTCACTTTCACAGATTTTTACTTCGTCGGGAAGTAAGACTTGGCCACTGGTTGATTCACGAACCTATAACAATATATACATATATATCAAAGTATGTTCAAAATATATTTACAACACTTTTAATATATTTTGATGTTTTAAGTTTATTAAGTCAGCTGTCCTCGTTAGTAACCTACAACTAGTTGTCCACAGTTAGATGTACAGAAATAAATCGATAAATATTATCTTGAATCAATCCACGACCCAGTGTATACGTATCTCAGTATTGATCACAACTCAAACTATATATATTTTGGAATCAACCTCAACCCTGTATAGCTAACTCCAACATTCACATATAGAGTGTCTATGGTTGTTCCGAAATATATATAGATGTGTCGACATGATAGGTCGAAACATTGTATACGTGTCTATGGTATCTCAAGATTACATAATATACAATACAAGTTGATTAAGTTATGGTTGGAATAGATTTGTTACCAATTTTCACGTAGCTAAAATGAGAAAAATTATCCAATCTTGTTTTACCCATAACTTCTTCATTTTAAATCCGTTTTGAGTGAATCAAATTGCTATGGTTTCATATTGAACTCTATTTTATGAATCTAAACAGAAAAGTATAGGTTTATAGTCGGAAAAATAAGTTACAAGTCGTTTTTGTAAAGGTAGTCATTTCAGTCGAAAGAACGACGTCTAGATGACCATTTTAGAAAACATACTTTCACTTTGAGTTTAACCATAATTTTTGGATATAGTTTCATGTTCATAATAAAAATCATTTTCTCAGAATAACAACTTTTAAATCAAAGTTTATCATAGTTTTTAATTAACTAACCCAAAACAGCCCGCGGTGTTACTACGACGGCGTAAATCCGGTTTTACGGTGTTTTTCGTGTTTCCAGGTTTTAAATCATTAAGTTAGCATATCATATAGATATAGAACATGTGTTTAGTTGATTTTAAAAGTCAAGTTAGAAGGATTAACTAAACTATGTTCTAGTGATTACAAGTTTAAACCTTCGAATAAGATAGCTTTATATGTATGAATCGAATGATGTTATGAACATCATTACTACCTTAATTTCCTTGGATAAACCTACTGGAAAAGAGAAAAATTGATCTAGCTTCAACGGATCCTTGGATGGCTCGAAGTTCTTGAAGCAGAATCATGACACGAAAACAAGTTCAAGTAAGATCATCACTTGAAATAAGATTGTTATAGTTATAGAAATTGAACCAAAGTTTGAATATGATTATTACCTTATATTAGAATGATAACCTACTATAAGAAACAAAGATTTCTTGAGGTTGGATGATCACCTTACAAGATTGGAAGTGAGCTAGCAAACTTGAAAGTATTCTTGATTTTATGAAACTAGAACTTTTGGAATTTATGAAGAACACTTAGAACTTGAAGATAGAACTTGAGAGAGATCAATTATATGAAGAAAATTGAAGAATGAAAGTGTTTGTAGGTGTTTTTGGTCGTTGGTGTATGGATTAGATATAAAGGATATGTAATTTTGTTTTCATGTAAATAAGTCATGAATGATTACTCATATTTTTGTAATTTTATGAGATATTTCATGCTAGTTGCCAAATGATGGTTCCCACATGTGTTAGGTGACTCACATGGGCTGCTAAGAGCTGATCATTGGAGTGTATATACCAATATTACATACATCTAAAAGTTGTGTATTGTACGAGTACGAATACGGATGCATACGAGTAGAATTGTTGATGAAACTGAACGAGGATGTAATTGTAAGCATTTTTGTTAAGTAGAAGTATTTTGATAAGTGTCTTGAAGTCTTTCAAAAGTGTATGAATACATATTAAAACACTACATGTATATACATTTTAACTGAGTCGTTAAGTCATCGTTAGTCGTTACATGTAAATGTTGTTTTGAAACCTTTAGGTTAACGATCTTGTTAAATGTTGTTAACCCAATGTTTATAATATCAAAAGAGATTTTAAATTATTATATTATCATGATATTATGATGTACGAATATCTCTTAATATGATATATATACATTAAATGTCGTTACAACGATAATCGTTACATATATGTCTCGTTTCAAAATCATTAAGTTAGTAGTCTTGTTTTTACATATGTAGTTCATTGTTAATATACTTAATGATATGTTTACTTATCATAATATCATGTTAACTATATATATAACCATATATATGTCATCATATAGTTTTTACAAGTTTTAACGTTCGTGAATCACCGGTCAAATTGGGTAGTCAATACATATGAAACCTATTTCAATTAATCAAGTCTTAACAAGTTTGATTGCTTAATATGCTGGAAACATTTAATCATGTAAATATCAATCTCAATTAATATATATAAACATGGAAAAGTTCGGGTCACTACAGTACCTACCCGTTAAATAAATTTCGTCCCGAAATTTTAAGCTGTTGAAGGTGTTGACGAATCTTCTGGAAAGAGATGCGGGTATTTCTTCTTCATCTGATCTTCACGCTCCCAGGTGAACTCGGGTCCTCTACGAGCATTCCATCGAACCTTAACAATTGGTATCTTGTTTTGCTTAAGTCTTTTAACCTCACGATCCATTATTTCGACGGGTTCTTCGATGAATTGAAGTTTTTCGTTGATTTGGATTTCATCTAACGGAATAGTGAGATCTTCTTTAGCAAAACATTTCTTCAAATTCGAGACGTGGAAAGTGTTATGTACAGTCACGAGTTGTTGAGGTAACTCAAGTCGGTAAGCTACTGGTCCGACACGATCAATAATCTTGAATGGTCCAATAAACCTTGGATTTAATTTCCCTCGTTTACCAAATCGAACAACGCCTTTCCAAGGTGCAACTTTAAGCATGACCATCTCTCCAATTTCAAATTCTATATCTTTTCTTTTAATGTCAGCGTAGCTCTTTTGTCGACTTTGGGCGGTTTTCAACCGTTGTTGAATTTGGTTGATCTTCTCGGTAGTTTCTTGTATAATCTCCGGACCCGTAATCTGTCTATCCCCCGCTTCACTCCAACAAATCGGAGACCTGCACTTTCTACCATAAAGTGCTTCAAACGGCGCCATCTCAATGCTTGAATGGTAGCTGTTGTTGTAGGAAAATTCTGCTAACGGTAGATGTCGATCCCAACTGTTTCCGAAATCAATATCACATGCTCGTAGCATGTCTTCAAGTGTTTGTATCGTCCTTTCGCTCTGCCCATCAGTTTGTGGATGATAGGCAGTACTCATGTCTAGATGAGTTCCTAATGCTTGCTGTAATGTCTGCCAGAATCTTGAAATAAATCTTCCATCCCTATCAGAGATAATAGAGATTGGTATTCCATGTCTGGAGATGACTTCCTTCAAATACAATCGTGCTAACTTCTCCATCTTGTCATCTTCTCTTATTGGCAGGAAGTGTGCTGATTTGGTGAGACGATCAACTATTACCCAAATAGTATCAAAACCACTTGCAGTCCTTGGCAATTTAGTGATGAAATCCATGGTAATGTTTTCCCATTTCCATTCCGGGATTTCGGGTTGTTGAAGTAGACCTGATGGTTTCTGATGCTCAGCTTTGACCTTAGAACACGTCAAACATTCTCCTACGTATTTAGCAACATCGGCTTTCATACCCGGCCACCAAAAATGTTTCTTGAGATCCTTGTACATCTTCCCCGTTCCAGGATGTATTGAGTATCTGGTTTTATGAGCTTCTCTAAGTACCATTTCTCTCATATCTCCAAATTTTGGTACCCAAATCCTTTCAGCCCTATACCGGGTTCCGTCTTCCCGAATATTAAGATGCTTCTCCGATCCTTTGGGTATTTCATCCTTTAAATTTCCCTCTTTTAAAACTCCTTGTTGCGCCTCCTTTATTTGAGTAGTAAGGTTATTATGAATCATTATATTCATAGATTTTACTCGAATGGGTTCTCTGTCCTTCCTGCTCAAGGCATCGGCTACCACATTTGCCTTCCCCGGGTGGTAACGAATCTCAAAGTCGTAATCATTCAATAATTCAATCCACCTACGCTGCCTCATATTCAGTTGTTTCTGATTAAATATGTGTTGAAGACTTTTGTGGTCGGTATATATAATACTTTTGACCCCATATAAGTAGTGCCTCCAAGTCTTTAATGCAAAAACAACCGCGCCTAATTCCAAATCATGCGTCGTATAATTTTGTTCGTGAATCTTCAATTGTCTAGACGCATAAGCAATCACCTTCGTTCGTTGCATTAATACACAACCGAGACCTTGCTTTGATGCATCACAATAAATCACAAAATCATCATTCCCTTCAGGCAATGACAATATAGGTGCCGTAGTTAGCTTTTTCTTCAATAACTAAACGCTTTCTCTTGTTCATCATTCCATTCAAATTTCTTCCCTTTATGCGTTAATGCAGTCAAGGGTTTTGCTATTCTGGAAAAGTCTTGGATGAACCTTCTGTAGTAACCAGCTAGTCCTAAAAACTGGCGTATGTGTTTCGGAGTTTTCGGGGTTTCCCACTTTTCAACAGTTTCTATCTTTGCCGGATCCACCTTAATACCTTCTTTGTTCACTATGTGACCGAGGAATTGAACTTCTTCCAACCAAAATGCACACTTTGAAAACTTAGCGTACAATTCTTCCTTTCTCAATACTTCTAACACCTTTCTCAAATGTTCACCGTGTTCTTGGTCATTCTTTGAGTAAATAAGTATGTCATCAATGAAAACAATGACAAACTTGTCAAGGTATGGTCCACACACTCGGTTCATAAGGTCCATGAACACAGCTGGTGCATTAGTTAAACCAAACGGCATGACCATAAACTCGTAATGACCGTAACGTGTTCTGAAAGCAGTCTTTGGAATATCATCTTCTTTCACCCGCATTTGATGATACCCGGAACGTAAGTCAATCTTTGAATAAACAGACGAGCCTTGTAGTTGATCAAATAAGTCGTCGATTCTCGGTAGAGGGTAGCGGTTCTTGATGGTAAGTTTGTTCAACTCTCGGTAGTCGATACACAACCTGAATGTACCATCTTTCTTCTTGACAAACAAAACAGGAGCTCCCCACGGTGATGTGCTTGGTCGAATGAAACCACGCTCTAAAAGTTCTTGTAATTGGCTTTGCAATTCTTTCATCTCGCTGGGTGCGAGTCTGTAAGGAGCACGAGCTATTGGTGCAGCTCCTGGTACAAGATCTATTTGAAATTCAACGGATCGATGTGGGGGTAATCCCGGTAATTCTTTCGGAAATACATCGGGAAATTCTTTTGCAATGGGAACATCATTGATGCTCTTTTCTTCAGTTTGTACTTTCTCGACGTGTGCTAGAATAGCATAGCAACCTTTTCTTATTAGTTTTTGTGCCTTCAAATTACTAATAAGATGTAGCTTCGTGTTGCCCTTTTCTCCGTACACCATTAAGGGTTTTCCTTTTTCTCGTATAATGCGAATTGCATTTTTGTAACAAACGATCTCTGCTTTCACTTCTTTCAACCAGTCCATACCGATTATCACATCAAAACTCCCTAACTCTACTGGTATTAAATCAATCTTAAATGTTTCGCTAACCAGTTTAATTTCTCGATTCCGACATATATTATCTGCTGAAATTAATTTACCATTTGCTAATTCGAGTAAAAATTTACTATCCAAAGGCGTCAATGGACAACTTAATTTAGCACAAAAATCTCTACTCATATAGCTTCTATCCGCACCCGAATCAAATAAAACGTAAGCAGATTTATTGTCAATAAGAAACGTACCCGTAACAAGCTCCGGGTCTTCATGTGCTTCTGCCGCATTAATATTGAAAACTCTTCCACGGCCTTGTCCATTCGTGTTCTCCTGGTTCGGGCAATTTCTAATAATGTGGCCCGGTTTTCCACATTTATAACAAACTACATTGGCATAACTTGCTCCGACACTACTTGCTCCGCCATTACTCGTTCCGACACCATTTGTTCCTTTCGTTCTATTAACCCCTGGTCCGTAGACCTCACACTTCACCGCGCTATGACCATTTCTTTTACACTTGTTGCAAAATTTGGTGCAGAACCCCGAGTGATTCTTTTCACACCTTTGGCATAGCTGCTTCTGATTGTTGTTGTTGTTGCGGTTATTATTGTTGTTGGGATGATTGTTGTAGTTGCTGTTGTTGTTGTTGTTGTTGGGCCGTTTGTTGTAGTTGCGATTGATGTTGCGATTGTTGGGATAATTGTTGCGATTATTGTTGTAATTGCTGTTGTTGTTGTATTGGTGATTCTTATCACCATTTTCCTCCCACTTTCTTTTGACTTGCTTCACATTGGCCTCTTCAGCAGTCTGTTCTTTAATTCTTTCTTCAATTTGGTTCACGAGTTTGTGAGCCATTCTACATGCCTGTTGTATGGAGGCGGGCTCGTGTGAACTTATATCTTCTTGGATTCTTTCCGGTAATCCTTTCACAAACGCGTCGATCTTCTCTTCCTCATCTTCGAATGCTCCCGGACACAATAGGCACAATTCTGTGAATCGTCTTTCGTACGTGGTAATATCAAATCCTTGGGTTCGTAACCCTCTAAGTTCTGTCTTGAGCTTATTGACCTCGGATCTGGGACGGTACTTCTCGTTCATCAAGTGCTTGAATGCTGACCATGGTATTGCGTACGCATCGTCTTGTCCCACTTGCTCTAGATAGGTATTCCACCATGTTAACGCAGAACCTGTGAAGGTATGCGTAGCGTACTTTACTTTGTCCTCTTCAGTACACTTACTTATGGCAAACACCAATTCGACCTTCTCGGTCCACCGTTTCAATCCGATCGGTCCTTCGGTTCCATCAAATTCCAAAGGTTTGCAGGCAGTGAATTCTTTGTAGGTGCATCCTACACGATTTCCTGTACTGCTAGATCCAAGGTTATTGTTGGTATGTAGCGCAGCCTGTACTGCGGCTATGTTTGAAGCTAGAAAAGTACGGAATTCCTCTTCATTCATATTCACGGTGTGTCGAGTAGTCGGTGCCATTTCCTTCAAAATAGTTAAATGGAACAAGTTAATCATACAGAATATTAAGAGTAGTTAATAGTATTTCGTAGCATAATATGAACTCATTTATAAAAGCTTTTTCTTCATATTAGCGTTTTATGAGTTTAAATTCGGGTAGTACCTACCCGTTAAGTTCATACTTAGTAGCTAATATACAATTCAACTACTACAATTCTATATGAAAAACTGATTATAATAATATTTCGCGTTCAAACTTTTATACAATATTTTACAAACTTACAATACCGCTTATTTTACATAAAGCATGAAATATAGCACACAATAACTTTGATACAAGATAGTTGTGAAGATAATTCTAGCTAGTACACAAGTCGTTCAGCAAAGGCAATAAAGACACGTAATTCATACGTCCAGAAACAAGTCATGCATTCTGGTTTTACTAGGACTACTTCCCATCCTTGGTCTTGTGCAACATAACCGTTATGGCCGTTGATAAGACAGCGTGTTGTAACGTCGTCAAAGGGACGAGGGTTACGTAATGTCCAACAGTCCCGTAACAATCTAAAAACCTCATTTCTTACCCCAATTACCGACTCCGTCACTTGTGGGAACGTTTTGTTTAATAGCTGTAGCCCGATGTTCTTTTTCTCACTTTGGTGAGAAGCGAACATTACTAACCCATAAGCATAGCATGCTTCTTTATGTTGCATGTTAGCCGCTTTTTCTAAATCATGAAGTCCTATATTCGGATACATTAAGTCAAAATAATTTCTTAACCCGTTGCGTAAAATAGCATTTGAGTTCCCCGCAATATATGCATCAAAGTAAACACATCGTAACTTATGGGTTTCCTAATGTGATATCCCTCATCTTTCAAACGAAAGTCTCTTATAAACCAAGACATTCTTGGAACGTTCTGCGAATGTCTTACAAACTGATCTCGCCTTAAATAGTTGTGCCGAGGAATTCTGACCGACTCTAGACAAGATTTCATCAATCATGTCTCCGGGTAGGTCTCTTAAAATATTGGGTTGTCTATCCATTTTGTGTTTTTATACTGTAAAATAGACAAGAGTTAGATTCATAAAAAAAATACTTATTAATACAAGCAATTTTTACATATATCATAAAGCATAAGCACACTATATTACATATATTACACCACATGAATACAACTATCTTATTCCGACTCGCTTGTTTCTTCTTCTTCGGTTTTGGTTCGTTTTGCCAAGTTTCTAGGGATATATGATTTTCCCCTAATACGAGCCGTCGTTATCCACATTGGTTTAGAAAAACCTGGTGGTTTAGAGGTTCCCGGGTCATTGTTACAACTTAAGGACTTCGGGGGTTGACGATACATATAAAGTTCATCGGGGTTGGAATTAGATTTCTCTATTTTTATGCCCTTTCCCTTATTATTTTCTTTTGCCTTTTTAAATTCTGTTGGGGTAATTTCTATAACATCATCGGAAACTCGTCGGAATCCGATTCATCGGAGAATTGGTAATCCTCCCAATATTTTGCTTCCTTGGCGGAAACACCATTGACCATAATTAACCTTGGTCGGTTGGTTGAGGATTTTCTTTTACTTAACCGTTTTATTATTTCCCCCACCGGTTCTATTTCTTCATCCGGTTCCGATTCTTCTTCCGGTTCCGATTCTTCTTCCGGTTCCGACTCTTCTTCCGGTTCCTCTTCGGGAACTTGTGAATCAGTCCACAAATCATTCCAATTTACATTTGACTCTTCATTATTATTAGGTGAGTCAATGGGACTTGTTCTAGAGGTAGACATCTATCACATAATATCAAACGCGTTAAGAGATTAATATATCACATAATATTCACATGTTAAAAATATATAGTTTCCAACAAAATTTGTTAAGCAATCATTTTTCAAGTAAACACGGTCGAAGTCCAGACTCACTAATGCATCCTAACAAACTCGATAAGACACACTAATGCAAAATTCTGGTTCTCTAAGACCAACGCTCTGATACCAACTGAAATGTCCCGTTCTTATTGACTAAAAACGTTCCATATTAATTGATTTCGTTGCGAGGTTTTGACCTCTATATGAGACGTTTTTCAAAGACTGCATTCATTTTTAAAACAAACCATAACCTTTATTTCATCAATAAAGGTTAAAAAAGCTTTACGTAGATTATCAAATAATGATAATCTAAAATAACCTATTTACACATGACCATTACATAATGGTTTACAATACAAATATGTTACAACAAAATAAGTTTCTTGAATGCAGTTTTTACACAATATCATACAAGCATACCTCAACAACTCGCGGCTGTACATAACACTTTCCACGTCTCGAATTTGAAGAAATGTTTTGCTAAAGAAGATCTCACTATTCCGTTAGATGAAATCCAAATCAACGAAAAACTTCAATTCATCGAAGAACCCGTCGAAATAATGGATCGTGAGGTTAAAAGACTTAAGCAAAACAAGATACCAATTGTTAAGGTTCGATGGAATGCTCGTAGAGGACCCGAGTTCACCTGGGAGCGTGAAGATCAGATGAAGAAGAAATACCCGCATCTATTTCCAGAAGATTCGTCAACACCTTCAACAGCTTAAAATTTCGGGACGAAATTTATTTAACAGGTAGGTACTGTAGTGACCCGAACTTTTCCATGTTTATATATATTAATTGAGATTGATATTTACATGATTAAATGTTTCCAACATGTTAAGCAATCAAACTTGTTAAGACTTGATTAATTGAAATATGTTTCATATAGACAATTGACCACCCAAGTTGACCGGTGATTCACGAACGTTAGAACTTGTAAAAACTATACAATGACATATATATGGTTATATATATAGTTAACATGTTTTTATTATAAGTATGTATCTCATTAGGTATTTTAACAATGAGTTATATACATAAAAATGAGACTATTAATTTAAGAAACTCGAAAACGATATATATAACGATTATCGTTATAACAACGTCTTACTAGGTACATATGAATCATATTAAGATATTGATACACTTGGTTAATTATGTTAAATGATAAGTAAATATATTATTAAGTGTATTAACAATGAAATATATATATAAAAATAAGACTACTAACTTAATGATTTCGAAACGAGACATATATGTAACGATTATCGTTGTAACGACATTTAACTGTATATACATCATACTAAGATATATTATATATCATAATATCATGATAATATAATAATTTAACATCTCATTTGTTATAATAAACACTGGGTTAACAACATTCAACAAGATCGTTAACCTAAAGGTTTCAAAACAACATTTACATGTAACGACTAACGATGACTTAACGACTCAGTTAAAATGTATATACATGTAGTGTTTTATTATGTATTCATACACTTTTGAAAGACTTCAAGACACTTATTAAAATACTTCTACTTAACAAAAATGCTTACAATTACATCCTCGTTCAGTTTCATCAACAATTCTACTCGTATGCACCCGTATTCGTACTCGTACAATACACAGCTTTTAGATGTATGTACTATTGGTATATACACTCCAATGATCAGCTCTTAGCAGCCCATGTGAGTCACCTAACACATGTGGGAACCATCATTTGGCAACTAGCATGAAATATCTCATAAAATTACAAAAATATGAGTAATCATTCATGACTTATTTACATGAAAACAAAATTACATATCCTTTATATCTAATCCATACACCAACGACCAAAAACACCTTCAAACACTTTCATTCTTCAATTTTCTTCATCTAATTGATCTCTCTCAAGTTCTATCTTCAAGTTCTAAGTGTTCTTCATAAATTCTACAAGTACTAGTTACATAAAATCAAGAATACTTTCAAGTTTGCTAGCTCACTTCCAATCTTGTAAGGTGATCATCCAACCTCAAGAAATATTTGTTTCTTACAGTAGGTTATCATTCTAATACAAGGTAATAATCATATTCAAACTTTGGTTCAATTTCTATAACTATAACAATCTTATTTCAAGTGATGATCTTACTTGAACTTGTTTTCGTGTCATGATTCTGCTTCAAGAACTTCGAGCCATCCAAGGATCCGTTGAAGCTAGATCCATTTTTCTCTTTTCCAGTAGGTTTATCCAAGGAACTTAAGATAGTAATGATGTTCATAACATCATTCGATTCATACATATAAAGCTATCTTATTCGAAGGTTTAAACTTGTAATCACTAGAACATAGTTTAGTTAATTCTAAACTTGTTCGCAAACAAAAGTTAATCCTTTTAACTTGACTTTTAAAATCAACTAAACACATGTTCTATATCTATATGATATGCTAACTTAATGATATAAAACCTGGAAACACGAAAAACACCGTAAAACCGGATTTACGCCGTCGTAGTAACACCGCGGGCTGTTTTGGGTTAGTTAATTAAAAACTATGATAAACTTTGATTTAAAAGTTGTTATTCTGAGAAGATGATTTTTATTATGAACATGAAACTATATCCAAAAATTATGGTTAAACTCAAAGTGGAAGTATGTTTTCTAAAATGGTCATCTAGACGTCGTTCTTTCGACTGAAATGACAACCTTTACAAAAATGACTTGTAACTTATTTTTCCGACTATAAACCTATACTTTTTCTGTTTAGATTCATAAAATAGAGTTCAATATGAAACCATAGCAATTTGATTCACTCAAAACGGATTTAAAATGAAGAAGTTATGGCTAAAACAAGATTGGATAATTTTTCTCATTTTAGCTACGTGAAAATTGGTAACAAATCTATTCCAACCATAACTTAATCAACTTGTATTGTATATTATGTAATCTTGAGATACCATAGACACGTATACAATGTTTCGACCTATCATGTCGACACATCTATATATATTTCGGAACAACCATAGACACTCTATATGTGAATGTTGGAGTTAGCTATACAGGGTTGAGGTTGGTTCCAAAATATATATAGTTTGAGTTGTGATCAATACTGAGATACGTATACACTGGGTCGTGGATTGATTCAAGATAATATTTATCGATTTATTTCTGTACATCTTGTTGGAATTCATTATATTAACAAGTTTCATGTAGAGCATGTCAAAACCAATTTGAACGTAAAGCGGAAGCATATTAATGTAAACAAATTAATATAAAGTTTAACCATTTAAACATGAATCCCATATGAATATCAAGTCAAGAATATATGCTTAAAAGTAAAAGAGCTAGTTCATGAAGTTATACCTTCTCCAAGTTAGGAGGTTAAAATGATAATGAAGATGATGAACAAGTGTGTTAAAACCCCAAGCTTTTGATGCACCAACACCACCCTTGAACTTGGTTATGTTTTATACACTTAATCACCTTAAAACCAAGCTAGAAACCCTCTTCTTTCACACCCTGAAAACTGGACAGCAGCTAATGAAAGAATGATGATGAATGAAGCTTCAAAACTATGAAACCTCAAGGGATAATACCCCAAACTTGTACCCAACACCCTAGCCTTTAGTTAGGATTTAAAGACACTTGATTTTAGCTTGCAAAACAATGTTTGGAACTCCCTCTTGAGTCCCAAAATCACGGCCAAACAGGCTGCTGTGTGCAGTTTTTTTTTACACTACAACTTGATATGTTTTCATGTATTGGTAAGCATTTAGTCATGTAGCATGCATATAGATACTAGTAAAAGTATGGGGCATTCAATGAAGAATCTTAGCATGCTTCTTTAACTCCCAATGCCACTACAAGGACTACATTATAATATACATTTTAAAAAAACTGAATTTACAAAATCAGTTTTTTATAAACATGATTTTATAAAAAACACATATTATAAACTTGTATATTATTTGTTATGTATATTTTATAAAACCAATTTTTATAAAATGTAACATAACTTAATTAATTATTTAACCTATAAATAATTAAATCCTTGTTAAATAAGTTATTCCATAACTTATATATAAACATGTCAAGTAACATTATTTAAGAAACCTTTTCTTAAAATTCAAGTGTCGCGTATTTAATCAATGATTCACTCATTATGATCAAATACTAATAAGGTGTCGGTAAGTTTGTTATTGGGTATGACCCGACTTGGATCATAACACATTAGCCGCATTACTTTAATATGTCTCTCGGGCATACGAAATACTTCAATCTCCCACTTGAACGAGAAACATAAGAAATTAATGCAAGTGATGGATACCACCTAACTACCGTCCATCACCCCTAATATGTTATGACTTAGTGCCATTCAATAACATCATCCCTTTCGAGTTCCCATCTCGAATATGATTTAGGTGAATCTTTCAATATATCCTTTTGTCCTAGATGTCATGTTAAATCCAAGAGATATAGAATGATCACTCTCTTATAGATTTAACTTTATCAGGCCTTAGACATCTGACTCTCAACGAATAAGAGGGACAAATTCCATCTTGACTACATACGTCCTAGACACTACACCTTGTACCATACCTGAAGCCTCCCTTATGAGCTACCTTCTCAGAATAGCGAAGGAAAGAATCAAGGTACGATATTTAGTGAATATCTGAACCCAATATGTATCTCAGGTCAGAGGATACAATGATATTCTCCTTTACTCAAGATTACATGTGATCAACTACAAAAGCTCCATACAGTAAATCTTGAGAGCGGGTCTTCCAATATTTGTGTCCCACAAATATCTATGAACCTTGGTTGCAACCTTGCCCCACATTCACCATATGAATGTTAACCAATCCAAGTTCATAATAGTCTAGACCTCACACTTGTTCCCACAAATGTGATCAACTACGGAATTTAGAATAATAGTTTATTCATGGATAAAATATGCAAAATTGGAACATGACTCATAATTAAATTAATACCATAATTATATTAATGAGTTTGAACTAATTCGTTCCGTTACAATACATAAAATAGATCATTTCCAATCACTAGAATATCGAAGCCCTAATGCACAAACATGTCCCTCATGTTTTGGCCCATGTAAAAGCTTCGTGAGTGGATCCGCAACATTATGATCTGTGTGAACTTTGTGAATACATATCTTTCCCTTTTCAACCTCATCCCTGATGTAGTTGAATCTCCGCTCAATGTGACGAGTCTTTTGATGAGCACGAGGTTCCTTGATTTGAGCAATCGCACCTGAAATGTCCCGTTCTTATTGATTAAAAACGTTCCATATTAATTGATTTCGTTGCGAGGTTTTGACCTCTATATGAGACGTTTTTCAAAGACTGCATTCATTTTTAAACAAACCATAACCTTTATTTCATCAATAAAGGTTTAAAAAGCTTTACGTAGATTATCAAATAATGATAATCTAAAATATCCTGTTTACACACGACCATTACATAATGGTTTACAATACAAATATGTTACAACAAAATAAGTTTCTTGAATGCAGTTTTTACACAATATCATACAAGCATGGACTCCAAATCTTGTCCTTATTTAAGTATGCGACAGCGGAAGCTCTTAATAATCACCTGAGAATAAACATGCTTAAAACGTCAACAAAAATGTTGGTGAGTTATAGGTTTAACCTATATATATCAAATCGTAACAATAGACCACAAGATTTCATATTTCAATACACATCCCATACATAGAGATAAAAATCATTCATATGGTGAACACCTGGTAACCGACAATAACAAGATGCATATATAAGAATATCCCCATCATTCCGGGACACCCTTCGGATATGATATAAATTTCGAAGTACTAAAGCATCCGGTACTTTGGATGGGGTTTGTTAGGCCCAATAGATCTATCTTTAGGATTCGCGTCAATTAGGGTGTCTGTTCCCTAATTCTTAGATTACCAGACTTAATAAAAAGGGGCATATTCGATTTCGATAATTCAACCATAGAATGTAGTTTCACGTACTTGTGTCTATTTTGTAAATCATTTATAAAACCTGCATGTATTCTCATCCCAAAAATATTAGATTTTAAAAGTGGGACTATAACTCACTTTCACAGATTTTTACTTCGTCGGGAAGTAAGACTTGGCCACTGTTGATTCACGAACCTATAACAATATATACATATATATTAAAGTATGTTCAAAATATATTTACAACACTTTTAATATATTTTGATGTTTTAAGTTTATTAAGTCAGCTGTCCTCGTTAGTAACCTATAACTAGTTGTCCACAGTTAGATGTACAGAAATAAATCGATAAATATTATCTTGAATCAATCCACGACCCAGTGTATACGTATCTCAGTATTGATCACAACTCAAACTATATATATTTTGGAATCAACCTCAACCCTGTATAGCTAACTCCAACATTCACATATAGAGTGTCTATGGTTGTTCCGAAATATATATAGATGTGTCGACATGATAGGTCGAAACATTGTATACGTGTCTATGGTATCTCAAGATTACATAATATACAATACAAGTTGATTAAGTTATGGTTGGAATAGATTTGTTACCAATTTTCACGTAGCTAAAATGAGAAAAATTATCCAATCTTGTTTTACCCATAACTTCTTCATTTTAAATCCGTTTTGAGTGAATCAAATTGCTATGGTTTCATATTGAACTCTATTTTATGAATCTAAACAGAAAAAGTATAGGTTTATAGTCAGAAAAATAAGTTACAAGTCGTTTTTGTAAAGGTAGTCATTTCAGTCGAAAGAACGACGTCTAGATGACCATTTTAGAAAACATACTTCCACTTTGAGTTTAACCATAATTTTTGGATATAGTTTCATGTTCATAATAAAAATCATTTTCTCAGAATAACAACTTTTAAATTAAAGTTTATCATAGTTTTTAATTAACTAACCCAAAACAGCCCGCGGTGTTACTACGACGGCGTAAATCCGGTTTTACGGTGTTTTTCGTGTTTCCAGGTTTTAAATCATTAAGTTAGCATATCATATAGATATAGAACATGTGTTTAGTTTATTTTAAAAGTCAAGTTAGAAGGATTAACTTTTGTTTGCGAACAAGTTTAGAATTAACTAAACTATGTTCTAGTGATTACAAGTTTAAACCTTCGAATAAGATAGCTTTATATATATGAATCGAATGATGTTATGAACATCATTACTACCTTAAGTTCCTTGGATAAACCTACTGGAAAAGAGAAAAATGGATCTAGCTTCAATGGATCCTTGGATGGCTCGAAGTTCTTGAAGCAGAATCATGACACGAAAACAAGTTCAAGTAAGATCATCACTTAAAATAAGATTGTTATAGTTATAGAAATTGAACCAAAGTTTTAATATGATTATTACCTTGTATTAGAATGATAACCTACTGTAAGAAACAAAGATTTCTTGAGGTTGGATGATCACCTTACAAGATTGGAAGTGAGCTAGCAAACTTGAAAGTATTCTTGATTTTATGAAACTAGAACTTTTGGAATTTATGAAGAACACTTAGAACTTGAAGATAGAACTTGAGAGAGATCAATTAGATGAAGAAAATTGAAGAATGAAAGTGTTTGTAGGTGTTTTTGGTCGTTGGTGTATGGATTAGATATAAAGGATATGTTATTTTGTTTTCATGTAAATAAGTCATGAATGATTACTCATATTTTTGTAATTTTATGAGATATTTCATGCTAGTTGCCAAATGATGGTTCCCACATGTGTTAGGTGACTCACATGGGCTGCTAAGAGCTGATCATTGGAGTGTATATACCAATAGTACATACATCTAAAAGCTGTGTATTGTACGAGTACGAATACGGGTGCATACGAGTAGAATTGTTGATGAAACTGAACGAGGATGTAATTGTAAGCATTTTTGTTAAGTAGAAGTATTTTGATAAGTGTCTTGAAGTCTTTCAAAAGTGTATGAATACATATTAAAACACTACATGTATATACATTTTAACTGAGTCGTTAAGTCATCGTTAGTCGTTACATGTAAATGTTGTTTTGAAACCTTTAGGTTAACGATCTTGTTGAATGTTGTTAACCCATTGTTTATTATAACAAGTGAGATGTTAAATTATTATATTATCATGATATTATCATGTATGAATATCTCTTAATATGATATATATATACATTAAATGTCTTTACAAAGATAATCGTTACATATATGTCTCGTTTAAAAATCATTAAGTTAGTAGTCTTGTTTTTACATATGTAGTTCATTGTTAATATACTTAATGATATGTTTACTTATCATAGTATCATGTTAACTATATATATATATCCATATATATGTCATCATATAATTTTTACAAGTTTTAACGTTCGTGAATCACCGGTCAACTTGGGTGGTCAATTGTCTATATGAAACATATTTCAATTAATCAAGTGTTAACAAGTTTGATTGCTTAACATGTTGGAAACATTTAATCATGTAAATATCAATCTCAATTAATATATATAAACATGGAAAAGTTCGGGTCACTACAGTACCTACCCGTTAAATAAATTTCGTCCCGAAATTTTAAGCTGTTGAAGGTGTTGATGAATCTTCTGGAAATAGATGCGGGTATTTCTTCTTCATCTGATCTTCACGCTCCCAGGTGAACTCGGGTCCTCTACGAGCATTCCATCGAACCTTAACAATTGGTATCTTGTTTTGCTTAAGTCTTTTAACCTCACGATCCATTATTTCGACGGGTTCTTCGATGAATTGAAGTTTTTCGTTGATTTGGATTTCATCTAACGGAATAGTGAGATCTTCTTTAGCAAAACATTTCTTCAAATTCGAGACGTGGAAAGTGTTATGTACAGCCGCGAGTTGTTGAGGTAACTCAAGTCGGTAAGCTACTGGTCCGACACGATCAATAATCTTGAATGGTCCAATATACCTTTTAATTTCCGACACGATTTAATTTCCCTCGTTTACCAAATCGAACAACGCCTTTCCAAGGTGCAACTTTAAGCATGACCATCTCTCCAATTTCAAATTCTATATCTTTTCTTTTAATGTCAGCGTAGCTCTTTTGTCGACTTTGGGCAGTTTTGAACCGTTGTTGAATTTGGATGATCTTCTCGGTAGTTTCTTGTATAATCTCCGGACCCGTAATCTGTCTATCCCCCACCTCACTCCAACAAATCGGAGACCTGCACTTTCTACCATAAAGTGCTTCAAACGGTGCCATCTCAATGCTTGAATGGTAGCTGTTGTTGTAGGAAAATTCTGCTAACGGTAGATGTCGATCCCAACTGTTTCCGAAATCAATAACACATGCTCGTAGCATGTCTTCAAGCGTTTGTATCGTCCTTTCGCTCTGCCCATCAGTTTGTGGATGATAGGCAGTACTCATGTCTAGACGAGTTCCTAATGCTTGCTGTAATCTCTGCCAGAATCTTGAAATAAATCTGCCATCCCTATCAGAGATAATAGAGATTGGTATTCCATGTCTGGAGATGACTTCCTTCAAATACAGTCGTGCTAACTTCTCCATCTTGTCATCTTCTCTTATTGGTAGGAAGTGTGCGGATTTGGTGAGACGATCAACTATTACCCAAATAGTATCAAAACCGCTTGCAGTCCTTGGCAATTTAGTGATGAAATCCATGGTAATGTTTTCCCATTTCCATTCCGGGATTTCGGGTTGTTGAAGTAGACCTGATGGTTTCTGATGCTCAGCTTTGACCTTAGAACACGTCAAACATTCTCCTACGTATTTAGCAACATCGGCTTTCATACCCGGCCACCAAAAATGTTTCTTGAGATCCTTGTACATCTTCCCCGTTCCAGGATGTATTGAGTATCTGGTTTTATGAGCTTCTCTAAGTACCATTTCTCTCATATCTCCAAATTTTGGTACCCAAATCCTTTCAGCCCTATACCGGGTTCCGTCTTCCCGAATATTAAGATGCTTCTCCGATCCTTTGGGTATTTCATCCTTTAAATTTCCCTCTTTTAAAACTCCTTGTTGCGCCTCCTTTATTTGAGTAGTAAGGTTATTATGAATCATTATATTCATAGATTTTACTCGAATGGGTTCTCTGTCCTTCCTGCTCAAGGCATCGGCTACCACATTTGCCTTCCCCGGGTGGTAACGAATCTCAAAGTCGTAATCATTCAATAATTCAATCCACCTACGCTGCCTCATATTCAGTTGTTTCTGATTAAATATGTGTTGAAGACTTTTGTGGTCGGTATATATAATACTTTTGACCCCATATAAGTAGTGCCTCCAAGTCTTTAATGCAAAAACAACCGCGCCTAATTCCAAATCATGCGTCGTATAATTTTGTTCGTGAATCTTCAATTGTCTAGACGCATAAGCAATCACCTTCGTTCGTTGCATTAATACACAACCGAGACCTTGCTTTGATGCATCACAATAAATCACAAAATCATCATTCCCTTCAGGCAATGACAATATAGGTGCCGTAGTTAGCTTTTTCTTCAATAACTGAAACGCTTTCTCTTGTTCATCATTCCATTCAAATTTCTTCCCTTTATGCGTTAATGCAGTCAAGGGTTTTGCTATTCTGGAAAAGTCTTGGATGAACCTTCTGTAGTAACCAGCTAGTCCTAAAAACTGGCTTATGTGTTTCGGAGTTTTCGGGGTTTCCCACTTTTCAACAGTTTCTATCTTTGCCGGATCCACCTTAATACCTTCTTTGTTCACTATGTGACCGAGGAATTGAACTTCTTCCAACCAAAATGCACACTTTGAAAACTTAGCGTACAATTCTTCCTTTCTCAATACTTCTAACACCTTTCTCAAATGTTCACCGTGTTCTTGGTCATTCTTTGAGTAAATAAGTATGTCATCAATGAAAACAATGACAAACTTGTCAAGGTATGGTCCACACACTCGGTTCATAAGGTCCATGAACACAGCTGGTGCATTAGTTAAACCAAACGGCATGACCATGAACTCGTAATGACCATAACGTGTTCTGAAAGCAGTCTTTAGAATATCATCTTCTTTCACCCGCATTTGATGATACCCGGAACGTAAGTCAATCTTTGAATAAACAGACGAGCCTTGTAGTTGATCAAATAAGTCGTCGATTCTCGGTAGTGGGTAGCGGTTCTTGATGGTAAGTTTGTTCAACTCTCGGTAGTCGATACACAACCTGAATGTACCATCTTTCTTCTTGACAAACAAAACAGGAGCTCCCCACGGTGATGTGCTTGGTCGAATGAAACCACGCTCTAAAAGTTCTTGTAATTGGCTTTGCAGTTCTTTCATCTCGCTGGGTGCGAGTACTAAGGAGCACGAGCTATTGGTGCAGCTCCTGGTACAAGATCTATTTGAAATTCAACGGATCGATGTGGGGGTAATCCCGGTAATTCTTTCGGAAATACATCGGGAAATTCTTTTGCAATGGGAACATCATTGATGCTCTTTTCTTCAGTTTGTACTTTCTCGACGTGTGCTAGAACAGCATAGCAACCTTTTCTTATTAGTTTTTGTGCCTTCAAATTACTAATAAGATGTAGCTTCGTGTTGCCCTTTTCTCCGTACACCATTAAGGGTTTTCCTTTTTCTCGTATAATGCGAATTGCATTTTTGTAACAAACGATCTCCGCTTTCACTTCTTTCAACCAGTCCATACCGATTATCACATCAAAACTCCCTAACTCTACTGGTATCAAATCAATCTTAAATGTTTCGCTAACCAGTTTAATTTCTCGATTCCGACATATATTATCTGCTGAAATTAATTTACCATTTGCTAATTCGAGTAAAAATTTACTATCCAAAGGCGTCAATGGAAAACTTAATTTAGCACAAAAATCTCTACTCATATAGCTTCTATCCGCACCCGAATCAAATAAAACGTAAGCAGATTTATTGTCAATAAGAAACGTACCCGTAACAAGCTCCGGGTCTTCCTGTGCCTCTACCGTATTAATATTGAAAACTCTTCCACGGCCTTGTCCATTCGTGTTCTCCTGGTTCGGGCAATTTCTAATAATGTGGCCTGGTTTTCCACATTTATAACAAACTACATTGGCATAACTTGCTCCGACACTACTTGCTCCGCCATTACTCGTTCCGACACCATTTGTTCCTTTCGTTCTATTAACCCCTGGTCCGTAGACCTCACACTTCGCCGCGCTATGACCATTTCTTTTACACTTGTTGCAAAATTTGGTGCAGAACCCCGAGTGATTCTTTTCACACC
This sequence comes from Rutidosis leptorrhynchoides, assembly GCF_046630445.1. Classification (NCBI taxonomy): domain Eukaryota; kingdom Viridiplantae; phylum Streptophyta; class Magnoliopsida; order Asterales; family Asteraceae; genus Rutidosis; species Rutidosis leptorrhynchoides. The sequence goes on along the minus strand of NC_092333.1, from coordinate 316,640,865 downwards.
TTTGGCATAGTTGCTTCTGATTGTTGTTGTTGTTGCGGTTATTATTGTTGTTGGGATGATTGTTGTAGTTGCTGTTGTTGTTGTTGTTGTTGTTGTTGTTGTTGTTGTTGTTGGGCCGTTTGTTGTAGTTGCGATTGATGTTGCGATTGTTGGGATAATTGTTGCGATTATTGTTGTATTGGTGATTCTTATCACCGTTTTCCTCCCACTTTCTTTTGACTTGCTTCACATTGGCCTCTTCAGCAGTCTGTTCTTTAATTCTTTCTTCAATCTAGTTCACTAGTTTGTGAGCCATTCTACATGCCTGTTGTATGGAGGCGGGCTCGTGTGAACTTATATCTTCTTGGATTCTTTCCGGTAATCCTTTCACAAACGCGTCGATCTTCTCTTCCTCATCTTCGAATGCTCCCGGACACAATAGGCACAATTCTGTGAATCGTCTTTCGTACGTGGTAATATCAAATCCTTGGGTTCGTAACCCTCTAAGTTCTGTCTTGAGCTTATTGACCTCGGTTCTGGGACGGTACTTCTCGTTCATCAAGTGCTTGAATGCTGACCACGGTAGTGCGTACGCATCATCTTGTCCCACTTGCTCTAGATAGGTATTCCACCATGTTAACGCAGAACCTGTGAAGGTATGCGTAGCGTACTTCACTTTGTCCTCTTCAGTACACTTACTTATGGCAAACACCGATTCAACCTTCTCGGTCCACCGTTTCAATCCGATCGGTCCTTCGGTTCCATCAAATTCCAAAGGTTTGCAGGCAGTGAATTCTTTGTAGGTGCATCCTACACGATTTCCTGTACTGCTAGATCCAAGGTTATTGTTGGTATGTAGCGCAGCCTGTACTGCGGCTATGTTTGAAGCTAGAAAAGTACGGAATTCCTCTTCATTCATATTCACGGTGTGTCGAGTAGTCGGTGCCATTTCCTTCAAAATAGTTAAATGGAACAAGTTAATCATACAGAATATTAAGAGTAGTTAATAGTATTTCGTAGCATAATATGAACTCATTTATAAAAGCTTTTTCTTCATATTAGCGTTTTATAAGTTTAAATTCGGGTAGTACCTACCCGTTAAGTTCATACTTAGTAGCTAATATACAATTCAACTACTACAATTCTATATGAAAAACTGATTATAATAATATTTCACATTCAAACTTTTATACAATATTTTACAAACTTACAATACCGCTTATTTTACATAAAGCATGAAATATAGCACACAATAACTTTGATACAAGATAGTTGTGAAGACAATTCTAGCTAGTACACAAGTCGTTCAGCAAAGGCAATAAAGACACGTAATTCATACGTCCAGAAACAAGTCATGCATTCTGGTTTTACTAGGACTACTTCCCATCCTTGGTCTTGTGCAACATAACCGTTATGGCCATTGATAAGACAGCGTGTTGTAACGTCATCAAAGGGACGAGGGTTACGTAATGTCCAACAGTCCCGTAATAATCTAAAAACCACATTTCTTACCCCAATTACCGACTCCGTCACTTGTGAAAACGTTTTGTTTAATAGTTGTAGCCCGATGTTCTTGTTCTCACTTTGGTGAGAAGCGAACATTACTAATCCGTAAGCATAACATGCTTCTTTATGTTGCATGTTAGCCGCTTTTTCTAAATCATGAAGTCCTATATTCGGATACATTGAGTCAAAATAATTTCTTAACCCGTTGCGTAAAATAGCATTTGAGTTCCCCGCAATATATGCATCAAAGTAAACACATCGTAACTTATGGGTTTCCCAATGTGATATCCCCCATCTTTCAAACGAAAGTCTCTTATAAACCAAGACATTCTTGGAACGTTCTTCGAATGTCTTACAAACTGATCTCGCCTTAAATAGTTGTGCCGAGGAATTCTGACCGACTCTAGACAAGATTTCATCAATCATGTCTCCGGGTAGGTCTCTTAAAATATTGGGTTGTCTATCCATTTTGTGTTTTTATACTGTAAAATAGACAAGAGTTAGATTCATAAAAAAAATACTTATTAATACAAGCAATTTTTACATATATCATAAAGCATAAGCACACTATATTACATATATTACACCACATGAATACAACTATCTTATTCCGACTCGCTTGTTTCTTCTTCTTCGGTTTTGGTTCGTTTTGCCAAGTTTCTAGGGATATATGATTTTCCCCTAATACGAGCCGTCGTTATCCACATTGGTTTAGAAAAACCTGGTGGTTTAGAGGTTCCCGGGTCATTGTTACAACTTAAGGACTTCGGGGGTTGACGATACATATAAAGTTCATCGGGGTTGGAATTAGATTTCTCTATTTTTATGCCCTTTCCCTTATTATTTTCTTTTGCCTTTTTAAATTCAGTTGGGGTAATTTCTATAACATCATCGGAATTCTCGTCGGAATCCGATTCATCGGAGAATTGGTAATCCTCCCAATATTTTGCTTCCTTGGCGGAAACACCATTGACCATAATTAACTTTGGTCGGTTGGTTGAGGATTTTCTTTTACTTAACCGTTTTATTATTTCCCCCACCGGTTCTATTTCTTCATCCGGTTCCGATTCTTCTTCCGGTTCCGATTCTTCTTCTGGTTCCGACTCTTCTTCCGGTTCCTCTTCGGGAACTTGTGAATCAGTCCACAAATCATTCCAATTTACATTTGACTCTTCATTATTATTAGGTGAGTCAATGGGACTTGTTCTAGAGGTAGACATCTATCACATAATATCAAACACGTTAAGAGATTAATATATCACATAATATTCATATGTTAAAAATATATAGTTTCCAACAAAAATGTTAAGCAATCATTTTTAAAGAAAACACGGTCGAAGTCCAGACTCACTAATGCATCCTAACAAACTCGATAAGACACACTAATGCAAATTTTCTAGTTCTCTAAGACCAACGCTCGGATACCAACTGAAATATCCCGTTCTTATTGATTAAAAACGTTCCATATTAATTGATTTCGTTGCGAGGTTTTGACCTCTATATGAGACGTTTTTCAAAGACTGCATTCATTTTTAAACAAACCATAACCTTTATTTCATCAATAAAGGTTTAAAAAGCTTTACGTAGATTATCAAATAATGATAATCTAAAATATCCTGTTTACACACGACCATTACATAATGGTTTACAATACAAATATGTTACAACAAAATAAGTTTCTTGAATGCAGTTTTTACACAATATCATACAAGCATGGACTCCAAATCTTGTCCTTATTTAAGTATGCGACAGCGGAAGCTCTTAATAATCACCTGAGAATAAACATGCTTAAAACGTCAACAAAAATGTTGGTGAGTTATAGGTTTAACCTATATATATCAAATCGTAACAATAGACCACAAGATTTCATATTTCAATACACATCCCATACATAGAGATAAAAATCATTCATATGGTGAACACCTGGTAACCGACAATAACAAGATGCATATATAAGAATATCCCCATCATTCCGGGACACCCTTCGGATATGATATAAATTTCGAAGTACTAAAGCATCCGGTACTTTGGATGGGGTTTGTTAGGCCCAATAGATCTATCTTTAGGATTCGCGTCAATTAGGGTGTCTGTTCCCTAATTCTTAGATTACCAGACTTAATAAAAAGGGGCATATTCGATTTCGATAATTCAACCATAGAATGTAGTTTCACGTACTTGTGTCTATTTTGTAAATCATTTATAAAACCTGCATGTATTCTCATCCCAAAAATATTAGATTTTTAAAGTGGGACTATAACTCACTTTCACAGATTTTTACTTCGTCGGGAAGTAAGACTTGGCCACTGTTGATTCACGAACCTATAACAATATATACATATATATTAAAGTATGTTCAAAATATATTTACAACACTTTTAATATATTTTGATGTTTTAAGTTTATTAAGTCAGCTGTCCTCGTTAGTAACCTATAACTAGTTGTCCACAGTTAGATGTACAGAAATAAATCGATAAATATTATCTTGAATCAATCCACGACCCAGTGTATACGTATCTCAGTATTGATCACAACTCAAACTATATATATTTTGGAATCAACCTCAACCCTGTATAGCTAACTCCAACATTCACATATAGAGTGTCTATGGTTGTTCCGAAATATATATAGATGTGTCGACATGATAGGTCGAAACATTGTATACGTGTCTATGGTATCTCAAGATTACATAATATACAATACAAGTTGATTAAGTTATGGTTGGAATAGATTTGTTACCAATTTTCACGTAGCTAAAATGAGAAAAATTATCCAATCTTGTTTTACCCATAACTTCTTCATTTTAAATCCGTTTTGAGTGAATCAAATTGCTATGGTTTCATATTGAACTCTATTTTATGAATCTAAACAGAAAAAGTATAGGTTTATAGTCAGAAAAATAAGTTACAAGTCGTTTTTGTAAAGGTAGTCATTTCAGTCGAAAGAACGACGTCTAGATGACCATTTTAGAAAACATACTTCCACTTTGAGTTTAACCATAATTTTTGGATATAGTTTCATGTTCATAATAAAAATCATTTTCTCAGAATAACAACTTTTAAATTAAAGTTTATCATAGTTTTTAATTAACTAACCCAAAACAGCCCGCGGTGTTACTACGACGGCGTAAATCCGGTTTTACGGTGTTTTTCGTGTTTCCAGGTTTTAAATCATTAAGTTAGCATATCATATAGATATAGAACATGTGTTTAGTTTATTTTAAAAGTCAAGTTAGAAGGATTAACTTTTGTTTGCGAACAAGTTTAGAATTAACTAAACTATGTTCTAGTGATTACAAGTTTAAACCTTCGAATAAGATAGCTTTATATATATGAATCGAATGATGTTATGAACATCATTACTACCTTAAGTTCCTTGGATAAACCTACTGGAAAAGAGAAAAATGGATCTAGCTTCAATGGATCCTTGGATGGCTCGAAGTTCTTGAAGCAGAATCATGACACGAAAACAAGTTCAAGTAAGATCATCACTTAAAATAAGATTGTTATAGTTATAGAAATTGAACCAAAGTTTTAATATGATTATTACCTTGTATTAGAATGATAACCTACTGTAAGAAACAAAGATTTCTTGAGGTTGGATGATCACCTTACAAGATTGGAAGTGAGCTAGCAAACTTGAAAGTATTCTTGATTTTATGAAACTAGAACTTTTGGAATTTATGAAGAACACTTAGAACTTGAAGATAGAACTTGAGAGAGATCAATTAGATGAAGAAAATTGAAGAATGAAAGTGTTTGTAGGTGTTTTTGGTCGTTGGTGTATGGATTAGATATAAAGGATATGTTATTTTGTTTTCATGTAAATAAGTCATGAATGATTACTCATATTTTTGTAATTTTATGAGATATTTCATGCTAGTTGCCAAATGATGGTTCCCACATGTGTTAGGTGACTCACATGGGCTGCTAAGAGCTGATCATTGGAGTGTATATACCAATAGTACATACATCTAAAAGCTGTGTATTGTACGAGTACGAATACGGGTGCATACGAGTAGAATTGTTGATGAAACTGAACGAGGATGTAATTGTAAGCATTTTTGTTAAGTAGAAGTATTTTGATAAGTGTCTTGAAGTCTTTCAAAAGTGTATGAATACATATTAAAACACTACATGTATATACATTTTAACTGAGTCGTTAAGTCATCGTTAGTCGTTACATGTAAATGTTGTTTTGAAACCTTTAGGTTAACGATCTTGTTGAATGTTGTTAACCCATTGTTTATTATAACAAGTGAGATGTTAAATTATTATATTATCATGATATTATCATGTATGAATATCTCTTAATATGATATATATACATTAAATGTCTTTACAAAGATAATCGTTACATATATGTCTCGTTTAAAAATCATTAAGTTAGTAGTCTTGTTTTTACATATGTAGTTCATTGTTAATATACTTAATGATATGTTTACTTATCATAGTATCATGTTAACTATATATATATATCCATATATATGTCATCATATAATTTTTACAAGTTTTAACGTTCGTGAATCACCGGTCAACTTGGGTGGTCAATTGTCTATATGAAACATATTTCAATTAATCAAGTCTTAACAAGTTTGATTGCTTAACATGTTGGAAACATTTAATCATGTAAATATCAATCTCAATTAATATATATAAACATGGAAAAGTTCGGGTCACTACAGCACCCTCGTTGTCACAAAAGATCTCAAGAGGGTCCTGAATGGAAGGGACCACTCCTAAGTCGTCGATGAATTTCTTCATCCATGCAGCTTCCTGAGCTGCCAGTGAGGCGGCAATGTACTCCGACTCTGTAGTGGATAACGCAACAACATCCTGTTTTGAACTCTTCCAAGAGACTGCACCACCATTTAACATGAAGACATAACCGGATTGTGATCGAGAGTCATCTCGATCAGTTTGGAAACTCGCGTCCACGTAACCTTTTACGGCGAGTTCCTCCTCACCAGACCCATATATTAGAAACATATCCTTAGTTCTCCTAAGGTATTTCAATATACTTTTAACAGCAATCCAATGACTGTTTCCTGGGTTATTCTGGTATCTACTTGTCAAGCTTAGAGCGCATGACACATCCGGTCTAGTACATATCATCGCATACATGATAGACCCAATAGCAGATGCGTATGGGACTTTCTTCATTCTCTCTTGTTCATCTTTCGTGGTAGGACACTGAGATGAACTATGCCGACTCCGTCAAAACACTTAACGGCTCCGTCACTTGGTCCCACAGCTTGATCGAAAATCTATATGAATTTAATAAAACAACCTTGCATTCTTTATTTAAAAATGATTTCCTATAAAGGAAATCTACTAAAATGTATAAGTTTAGAAAAACTATACAATAATACTTTAACCAAAAGTTGACCAAAATAAAGTCAACAAACAACCACTTTTTAATGTAACAAAATAGAATGCAAGTTAATGTTTAACAAAAGCTGCCATCATAAATATGCAGACTCTCTAAGCACAGCGGAAGCAATCAATCATGAACCTGAGAATAAAACATGCGAGTAACTGTCAACAAAAATGTTGAGTGAATTATAGGTTTAATATTGCAAACAATATTTAATTTAAACAACAAAAATTTATGTTTGAAAACATAAAAACTCCTTTTTGAACCACCAAATTATATGCTAGAAAACATATAATAAAACATTATTCCATTTTCCGTGAGCCACCTGGTAACCACTTAACCATTTATTTACCCTTGCCAAACACAATAAATAATATACACCGAACAAGTGTATCTACAACAAAATACGAAGTACTAAACATTCCGATTATAAATTGCTAGCGCGACTAGCTCGAAATGGGGTTGTCAAACCCGATAGATCTATCCATAGGATTCGCGTTCACCAGTAGAAACCAGTGATTACAGTTACCAGACTAGGGAATATTTTTGTTCAACTCACAATGAATAATTTAAACCAACTTCCACATGTGTCCAAAGTATAAAATAAATTGCATGTATTCTCATCCCAAAAGCTTTAAAATAGAAAAATGGGACTATAACTCACCTTAATAGCAACTGAAGAAATCTCACAACAAGCGAACAGCAAATAAAGTAAAGTGATCAAGAAAGATCACAACGCCGACCTATAAATAAAGCAGGCCGATATAAATAACTAACTTAGGTCAAGTCTTAGTATGATAGCTATTGTACATGTTGCAAGTAGACATAGAATAACACTCGGCAAGCATCGGTTTGACTGGAACAGCATACGGACACACACTTTCTATTTTTAGAAAGTTTCCATTTTTGGAAAGTTTTCTATTTTAGGAAAGTTTCTATTTTTGGAAAGTTTCTATTTTTGGAAAGTTTCCAAATTTAGAAAGTTCTATTTTTAGAAAGTTTTGAAGTTAGGAAAGTTTCCTTATTTAGAAAGTCAACAGAAGTCAACTGAAAGTCAAAGTCAACCGAAAGTCAACTCAAAAGTCAACCTTGGTCAAACATAGTCAAAATTAATTTTAAAAGTGTAAAGTATAATAATAACATAAGTTATAATGTTAATTAAAGTGAAATATGTATAATTATGTCATAACATAAGTTTAATTAAATAAAAATGAATTATTAAAGTTAAGATAAGTTTAAATGATATAATTAATATAACATAAGTATTTAATTAATTAATTAAATATTAGTCATAATATAAGTATTATTAATTAATAATAAATTTTAAAACATATCATAAGTATTATTAAATAATAATGAATTATTAATCATTTCATAAGTTTCTAATTAAAATTATTAAATCATAAGTATTTAATAATTAGATCATAATTAAATAATAATTAAGTCTTATAATAACTAAATAATTATTTAATCTTTATTATAAGTCTTAAAATAATATTCTCATAAAATAAATTTAATACTTATCATAAGTATTTTTCATTAATAATAAAAGTATTATTAATCATAAGTTTAATTAAAACGTTAATTAAATCATAAGTAATAATCAAATGATATAATAAATATACATATCATAAGTCTTAAATAATAATAATTACTTCTTATATCATAAGTAATTAATTAATAATGAAAGTCATTATTTTTATCCTAAGTTTAATAATTAACCATAAGTTTTAATCAAAAGTTCATCGGGTCGTATCTTGAGTCCCGGGTGTCGGTTTTCGGCGAGCCTTACATATATCTCCGCCTAAGCAAACCACCCGACACTTTGGTACACTCAAGAACACACCAAGAACAGCCCACAAGTCGTGATATACAGCCAATACACTACTTGGAACTTCAATTCAATCAAAAACATGTTTTTAGACGCAACGGGTGAACCGTGGCTCGGATTTAGGTGACCCGAACATGAAAGTTCGTCCCACCATCAGTCCTAACACACTAACACACCCTAAAGACACCAAGTAAGGTCACAAAGTCGGACCAAACCTGTTTCATGTCAATCCACAATTCAATTTTAACAAAATAGTAATTTGATCATAACTAGGGCTCCGGGAATCGAAACGACATGAATCCGGAGTCTAAAATTAATGTCTTGATGAGAGGAACTCATCTAGATAGTTTATTTTAACTTTTATGTCAGTCACAAACCCAGAACACATGAAATAGCTGCTGTCCAGAATTTTATAAACCGAAAACATGCAATTATGAGTACATCTATGCATACAAACACCATTACAATAATCTACAAACATCATACTACTAAATAAATATCAAAATACAGAAAATAATTGAAAAATTGAAAGTTCTAGGGTTAGGGTTTATACCCTAATCGAGAAACGATTGATGTTATCGCGTAGAGAATGAAGAGAGGAACGTGTTGGTGTTAATCAATTGATGATCCAAGCTTTAATTTTGGTTGATGATGATGATGTTGTGATGATGAATGGCGACGGCCAAGGAGGCAAGGGGAAGAGGAGAGCACAAAAAAAAAAAAAAATAATTTAGGTTAAGATAAAAATAGAATGTGAAAATTAAATGAGGAAAATAATGAGAAAATGGGAGTATTACTCCCTCCCTCCCCCATTCAGCCGAGATTTTCAGTGGGGTGGGCCCCACTTGGTCCATCTCACTTAAATGTATATTCCTTGTGGCCCGAAAGCCCGAACGAGTCCCGAAACGCGAAAACGCACTTACGCGATTTCAAATCCGGAAAGATAACAAACGCGCGACGAAAAATAAATATAAATACACTATATAATAATATGATCTTAAAATATCATATTTAAAATATTTAGGATTTAAAAATCCCGAAAACGCGTCCGTTGGTTTGAAAACCGAAAAGATTCGCCGGATGGAAATCCGCGAGACGTAGAAACGTATAAATTGAAATATGAATACAAATATTCACATAACACATAATAATTAATATATATACATATTATTACAAATAATAATAATATAGGTCATTGAAATGACGTGGCACACTAACAGTTAACGGTCGTTAAATAATTAACTGAAAAAGATAACGGAAAAAGTAGGGTCGTGACAGTACCTTCCCGTTACGGAAATTTCGTCCCGAAATTTAAGCAGGTGCAGGGGTTGACTCAGCATCTGGGAACAAATGCGGGTACTTCTGCCTCATCTGAACTTCACGCTCCCAAGTGAACTCGGGAACGCGTCTGGCGTTCCATGTAACTCGAACAATAGGAATTCTACTCTGCTTGAGAGTCTTAACCTCTCGGTCCATAATTTCAACAGGTTCCTCAATAAAATGTAGTTGCTTATCAACATGAAGTTCATCAAAAAGAATAGTTTCATTGGCCTCGGCCAAACACTTCTTTAAATTCGATACATGAAAAACGTCACAATAGCACTGAGTTCTTGTGGCAATTTCAAACGATAAGCCACTGGTCCAACTCTCTCAATAATCCCAAAAGGTCCAACAAATCGATGATTCAACTTTCCCCTTTTACCAAAACGTACCACACCCTTCCAAGGTGAAACTTTTAACATAACACGGTCACTGACCTGAAATTCAATATCGTTCCTTCTCTTATTGGCATAACTCTTTTTTGCCGACTTCTGGCGGTTCTCAATCTTTCCTTAATCTGTACGATCTTCTCGGTAGTCTCATGAATAATTTCTGGACCTGTGAGTTGAGCATCCCCAACCTCATTCCAGCAGACAGGAGACCTACACTTTCTACCATACAGAGCTTCAAATGGTGCGGCTTTAATACTTGCATGATAACTGTTATTATAAGAAAATTCAACCAGTGGAAGGTACTTATCCCAACCATTACCAAAATCAATGATGCATGCTCGTAACATGTCTTCCAACGTTTGAATGGTCCTTTCACTATGACCTTTCGTCTGAGGATGATAAGTGGTGCTCACATCCAACTTAGTTCCCAAAGCTTCCTGTAAGGATCGCCAAAACCTCGATGTAAATCGACTGTCTCGGTCCGAAATAATAGATACGGGAACACCATGTCTAGAAACAATCTCCTTCAAATACAAACGGGTAAGCTTCTCTATCGAATCTGCTTCCTTAATTGGAAAGAAATGAGTTGACTTAGCGAGTCGGTCAACAATCACTCAAATGGTATCATAACCACCCACAACTCTTGGTAACTTCGTAATAAAATCCATTGTAATACCTTCCCACTTCCACTCGGGAATCTCAGGTTGTACCAACAGTCCTGATGGTTTCTGATGTTCAGCTTTAACCTTAGCATAGGTCAAACACTTAGCCACATACGTAGCCACATCAGCTTTCAAATCAAGCCACCAATACAGCTCCTTAAGATCATGATACATCTTTCCTGAACTAGGATGAATAGAGTACCTAGACTTATGAGCCTCATCTAAAACAAGTTTTCATAGATCACCAAACTTCGGAACCCAAAGGCATCCCGCAAAGTACCGAGTACCATCGGTTTGTACCTCTAACTGTTTACTCAAGCCTCGGACCTTCCCGTTACAAAATTTTCCTCCTTCAAGGCTTCTTGTTGTGCCTCAAGAATCTGCCTTGTGAGGTTTGTTCGAATGGTCATATTTAAGCCTCTAAACCTACGAGGTTCAACTCTCTCCTTTCGAATCAAAGCATCAGCCACAACATTGGCCTTTCCAGGATGATATAAAAGTTCGAAATCATAATCATTCAACGTCTCAACCCGTCATCGCTGCTTCATGTATAGCTGTTTTTGATCAAGAATATGTTGACGACTCTTGTGATCAGTGTACACTGTACATTTGACCCCATATAAGTAATGTCTCCAATTCTTGAGTGCGAACACAACAACTCCCAACTCTAAATCATGGGTTGTATAATTCTGTTCATGGATCTTCAACTGACATGACACATAAGCGATGACTTTCTTTTGTTGCATCAAAATGCAACCAAAGCCCTGACGCGATGCATAATAATAGACAACAAAATCGTCATTACCCTCAGGTAGTGACAATATCGGAGCGGAAATTAACTTCTCCTGCAGAGTTTGAAAAGCTGCATCTTGTTCATACTTCCACTCATACTTTTTCCCTTTGTGCATTAAAGCAGTCAGAGGTTTAGCTATTTGAGAGAAATCTTGAATGAACCTTTTATAATGGCCTGCTAATCCTAGAAACTGGCGAATCTGAGTAGGAGTTTTCGGAACTTCCCACTTTTCAATCACCTCAATCTTAGCAGAATCAACTTGTATTCCCTATTTACTAACAATATGTCCGAGGAAATTGAACTTCTCTTAACCAGAAAGCACACTTAGAGAACTTAGCGTACAACTCTTCTTTCCTCAACAGATCAAGCACTAACTTCAAATGCTCTTCGCCCTTCATCACTCTTAGAATAAATAAGGATGTGGTCGATGAAAACAGTAACGAATTTGTCCAGATAGGGTCTACACACACGGTTCATGAGGTCCATGAACACAACAGGTGCATTTGTCAATCCGAACGGCATAACAAGGAATTCGAAGTGACCATAACGGGTGCGAAAAGTAGTTTTCGGAACATCAGATTCTTTAACACGCAGTTGATGATAACCGGAACGAAGATCAATTTTAGAATAAAAAGACGAACCTTGAAGCTGATCGAACAGATCATCAATTCCTGGAAGAGGGTAACGGTTTTTAATAGTAAGCTTGTTCAATTCACGATAATCAATTCACAAATAAAACGAACCATCTTTCTTCTTAACAAACAAAACAGAAGCTCCTAAAGAGGAACATATAAGGACGAATGAGGTATAGTTGCAGCCAACAAAGGAAGAAATATAGAGAGTAACCATATCAGTGGTAACGGTGTCTAAGACAATTCCTTCAAAGGGAATAACGAGGATCATGAACTTCAAAGTAAATTTTCATTACATTTCTGAAAGTAAGATGTACAAAAGGTGTGATATTTCAACGACAATAAACTTCCTCGCACAATGAGCGAGTCAATCTAGGATTCATCCTTATTCTTCAATTTATATGCGGATGAAAGGAAATGTGAATCATGGGTTATAAAGAATGGCCGACTCCAGGTGAGATGAATCTCCAAAAATAATTTCGTGCACCCTAAAGTATCGAATCCTAGGATTGATGTTTACGAGGGTGTTGCGGTTGACAGCGAAAATTGAGAGTAGAAACTCCTCAAACGGTCTAGAGTAATATATATCCATGATACCCATTATAACAACAGTTGGGGTAGAAACCCACCTAGCGCCTTTTCTACAATAAGGTGACCATCGAGTGTACCCCAGAAACTTGATTTATCGGTCTGCGTTTCGGCCATGTCCAACCATAAGAGGGAAAGTTTTATGAGCGCAAGGACTTTCCAACAATTTTTATAAAACCGAAATCCAAAGTGGTGTAAGAGTTTCTATCAACGAACTTAATGGTAAGTTCCATCCTTAAACGGAGAATAAGAAGAACCGTGATCCAAACACCTTGTAGAGTAATGCGAAAATTCTAATGTAATCAACCAAAGAAGTTTTGAAAAAAAAAACTTTAAACGTCTAATGTAACCCCATAAATGGAACGAAGCTCTTAGTAAATTTAGAAGTACGTACAACGTGTACCATTTTACGTAAATCAATTTGAGTTAACCAGACAACTCAATAAGAGTGGTTTTAAAATAATTTTGAAGGTATAAATTAGTGTATACTAGCCAAAATAGGTAAGGGTAAATTTGTCCATTTGAATTCATAAGTACATATATGATTTTATAAATAGTATACATGACAAAGTATTTCATTACTTCTATTCGCCCATAAATCTCGTGAGATCCGCCCAATTACACAAATGTGTAAAATTTTTAATGAAAAGCAGGGTATCCGCATCACAGAGGTTACGAGTTGAAGTAAGATCGTTAAAGCTTGAGTGATGGACTTGAATCGTCTTGCGACATCTCTTCAATAAATGCTACGAGGTCATGAAAACCAATGAGTTAAATAATGTCTTGACTTTTATCAGAACACAAGTCCTTGGGTCAAAACTATTCACGTGCGAAGCTGTCACTAACAAGCGAGTTATAAATGATAAAACATGGGGTAGGTAGTTCGGTTAAGATGAGTCTCTCGCATATCAACAAATAAGATAATGAGTATCTTCCTTACTCATGTAATAACGTTAGAATTTCCGAATGAGTGGTGTACAAATTTTCTTTGACTCGCTTTCTATTCCTCATGTCACAATATTGGGACTTCTTTATGAATTAACGTAATATAATCACGTTGGCCTGACGCCATTATATTTCACTAAGTCATAGTTCCATTCCAATAGCACTACATGAGGTCAGGACACGCGGTCAACCTCGAATTTCAACACAATTTCCCTAAAACAATTTCTTAACAATGTGCTAAGGATAGCACAAGAGACAAAGACATCGAAAGTAATGAATAGGAGTAACGATGACATAAAATATCTTCGAAGTACCAAGAATCTCTAAAAGTAAGAATGACGTTTTCCGTTTCAACAACCAAAGCACATAGGCACAACGGCACAAATGCACATAATATAACAAAAATGTTATATACCTAAACATAATAGCTGACATTGAAATGCCGAGCATTTAGAAGTCAAGAATGACATCTCGCGTAATATAACTCAAACGTTATATACATAACCATAATAGATGACATAGAAATGTCGAGAATTCTAGAACACGTAATGTAACTTAAACGTTATATCAATAAACACTAATTATGACATAGAAATGTCGAGAATTCCAGAAGTCAAGAATGACACCCCCTCGGTTTCACTAACCGAGGTGTTCCTTTAAAAGATGAACTCGCATGAGTCGGAGAATACGTTTAAATCGGAATGGGAGTTCCTCCCGGATTCAGAACATAATAGAAATGTATGTATGATAACAATATACATACCAACACGACACAAATAATCACATATAATAATATATAATAGGCCGGGCTGTAGACTAGACTCACTAATGCACCCTATTGACCCGGGTAACGACATCAATGCAGCCTAATTCCCTACAACCAGAGCTCTGATACCAACTATGACGACTCCGTCAAAACACTTAACGGCTCCGTCACTTGGTCTCACAGCTTGATCGAAAATCTATATGAATTTAATAAAACAACCTTGCATTCTTTATTTAAAAATGATTTCCTATAAAGGAAATCTACTAAAATGTATAAGTTTAGAAAAACTATACAATAATACTTTAACCAAAAGTTGACCAAAATAAAGTCAACAAACAACCACTTTTTAATGTAACAAAATAGAATGCAAGTTAATGTTTAACAAAAGCTGCCATCATAAATATGCAGACTCTCTAAGCACAGCGGAAGCAATCAATCATGAACCTGAGAATAAAACATGCGAGTAACTGTCAACAAAAATGTTGAGTGAATTATAGGTTTAATATTGCAAACAATATTTAATTTAAACAACAAAAATTTATGTTTGAAAACATAAAAACTCCTTTTTGAACCACCAAATTATATGCTAGAAAACATATAATAAAACATTATTCCATTTTCTGTGAGCCACCTGGTAACCACTTAACCATTTATTTACCCTTGCCAAACACAATAAATAATATACACTGAACAAGTGTATCTACAACAAAATACGAAGTACTAAACATTCCGATTATAAATTGCTAGCGCGACTAGCTCGAAATGGGGTTGTCAAACCCGATAGATCTATCCATAGGATTCGCGTTCACCAGTAGAAACCAGTGATTACAGTTACCAGACTAGGGAATATTTTTGTTCAACTCACAATGAATAATTTAAACCAACTTCCACATGTGTCCAAAGTATAAAATAAATTGCATGTATTCTCATCCCAAAAGCTTTAAAATAGAAAAATGGGACTATAACTCACCTTAATAGCAACTGAAGAAATCTCACAACAAGCGAACAGCAAATAAAGTAAAGTGATCAAGAAAGATCACAACGCCGACCTATAAATAAAGCAGGCCGATATAAATAACTAACTTAGGTCAAGTCTTAGTATGATAGCTATTGTACATGTTGCAAGTAGACATAGAATAACACTCGGCAAGCATCGGTTTGACTGGAACAGCATACGGACACACACTTTCTATTTTTAGAAAGTTTCCATTTTTGGAAAGTTTTCTATTTTAGGAAAGTTTCTATTTTTGGAAAGTTTCTATTTTTGGAAAGTTTCCAAATTTAGAAAGTTCTATTTTTAGAAAGTTTTGAAGTTAGGAAAGTTTCCTTATTTAGAAAGTCAACAGAAGTCAACTGAAAGTCAAAGTCAACCGAAAGTCAACTCAAAAGTCAACCTTGGTCAAACATAGTCAAAATTAATTTTAAAAGTGTAAAGTATAATAATAACATAAGTTATAATGTTAATTAAAGTGAAATATGTATAATTATGTCATAACATAAGTTTAATTAAATAAAAATGAATTATTAAAGTTAAGATAAGTTTAAATGATATAATTAATATAACATAAGTATTTAATTAATTAATTAAATATTAGTCATAATATAAGTATTATTAATTAATAATAAATTTTAAAACATATCATAAGTATTATTAAATAATAATGAATTATTAATCATTTCATAAGTTTCTAATTAAAATTATTAAATCATAAGTATTTAATAATTAGATCATAATTAAATAATAATTAAGTCTTATAATAACTAAATAATTATTTAATCTTTATTATAAGTCTTAAAATAATATTCTCATAAAATAAATTTAATACTTATCATAAGTATTTTTCATTAATAATAAAAGTATTATTAATCATAAGTTTAATTAAAACGTTAATTAAATCATAAGTAATAATCAAATGATATAATAAATATACATATCATAAGTCTTAAATAATAATAATTACTTCTTATATCATAAGTAATTAATTAATAATGAAAGTCATTATTTTTATCCTAAGTTTAATAATTAACCATAAGTTTTAATCAAAAGTTCATCGGGTCGTATCTTGAGTCCCGGGTGTCGGTTTTCGGCGAGCCTTACATATATCTCCGCCTAAGCAAACCACCCGACACTTTGGTACACTCAAGAACACACCAAGAACAGCCCACAAGTCGTGATATACAGCCAATACACTACTTGGAACTTCAATTCAATCAAAAACATGTTTTTAGACGCAACGGGTGAACCGTGGCTCGGATTTAGGTGACCCGAACATGAAAGTTCGTCCCACCATCAGTCCTAACACACTAACACACCCTAAAGACACCAAGTAAGGTCACAAAGTCGGACCAAACCTGTTTCATGTCAATCCACAATTCAATTTTAACAATATAGTAATTTGATCATAACTAGGGCTCCGGGAATCGAAACGACATGAATCCGGAGTCTAAAATTAATGTCTTGATGAGAGGAACTCATCTAGATAGTTTATTTTAACTTTTATGTCAGTCACAAACCCAGAACACATGAAATAGCTGCTGTCCAGAATTTTATAAACCGAAAACATGCAATTATGAGTACATCTATGCATACAAACACCATTACAATAATCCACAAACATCATACTACTAAATAAATATCAAAATACAGAAAATAATTGAAAAATTGAAAGTTCTAGGGTTAGGGTTTATACCCTAATCGAGAAACGATTGATGTTATCGCGTAGAGAATGAAGAGAGGAACGTGTTGGTGTTAATCAATTGATGATCCAAGCTTTAATTTTGGTTGATGATGATGATGTTGTGATGATGAATGGCGACGGCCAAGGAGGCAAGGGGAAGAGGAGAGCACAAAAAAAAAAAAAATAATTTAGGTTAAGATAAAAATAGAATGTGAAAATTAAATGAGGAAAATAATGAGAAAATGGGAGTATTACTCCCTCCCTCCCCCATTCAGCCGAGATTTTCAGTGGGGTGGGCCCCACTTGGTCCATCTCACTTAAATGTATATTCCTTGTGGCCCGAAAGCCCGAACGAGTCCCGAAACGCGAAAACGCACTTACGCGATTTCAAATCCGGAAAGATAACAAACGCGCGACGAAAAATAAATATAAATACACTATATAATAATATGATCTTAAAATATCATATTTAAAATATTTAGGATTTAAAAATCCCGAAAACGCGTCCGTTGGTTTGAAAACCGAAAAGATTCGCCGGATGGAAATCCGCGAGACGTAGAAACGTATAAATTGAAATATGAATACAAATATTCACATAACACATAATAATTAATATATATACATATTATTACAAATAATAATAATATAGGTCATTGAAATGACGTGGCACACTAACAGTTAACGGTCGTTAAATAATTAACTGAAAAAGATAACGGAAAAAGTAGGGTCGTGACATGAACTGAGAACGGTTCCTCTTTGAATAGGTACCAAACCTTTCTTAGAGTTTTCCATCTTGAACCTTTTCAAGATTTTATCAATGTATGTACTTTGACTTAAACCTATCAATCTCTTGGATCTATTCCTATAGATCCCTATCCCCAATATGTATTGTGCGTCTCCAAGATCCTTAATGGAGAAGCAACTTTTAAGCCAAGTTTTGACTCCTTGCATTGTGGTAATATCATTCCCAAATAATAATATATCATCCACATATAGCACAAGGAATATTATAGAGCTCCCACTAGCCTTCTTGTATACACAAGCTTCATCACCATTTTTAATGAAGCCAAATTTCTTTGCCTCTTCATTAAAACGATGATTCCACATTCTAGATGCTTGTTTCAATCCGTAGATTGATTTTTTTAACTTGCATACCTTTTTAGGATTTTTCGGATCAACAAAACCTTCGGGTTGTACCATATAGACATCTTCCTCAAGATATCCATTTAGGAAAGCGGTTTTGACATCCATTTGCCATATTTCATAGTCATAGTGAGCAGCAATGGCAAATAATATCCTAATAGACTTTAGCATTGCCACTGGCGAGAAAGTTTCATCATAGTCAACCCCTTGAGTTTGAGTGAAACCTTTTGCTACAAGTCTAGCTTTGTATGTATCCAAGTTTCCATGTATGTCGGTTTTCTTCTTGAAAAGCCATTTGCAATCAACTAGCTTGGAGCTAGGAGGTTGCACTATAAGTTCCCAAACTTGGTTTTCATACATGGATTGCATCTCGGCGTTCATGGCTTCCTGCCATTTATCTTTATCAATCCTTGATAAAGCATCTTCGTAGTTTGTCGGTTCATCCAAATCAACTGTATAGCAACCATCCACGAGAAAACCATATCTCTCAGGAGGATTACTAATCCTACTAGATCTTCGAACGTCTTGTGTACTTTGATCATCCACTTGATCATTTTCAACATCCTCATGTTGAGTACTAGTGTCAACCATTTGTGTATCATCAACTTGATCTTGTACCTCTACAAGATCTATTTTCCTTTCACCATCACCTTCCATAAGGAATTTGGTTTCAAGGAATTCCGCCTTTCGAGCAATAAATACACTTTGCTCGGTCGGATCATAGAAATAGTATCCCATATCATCCTTGGGATATCCTATGAAGATACACTTTGTGGATCGAGCATGCAACTTATTAGCAACATGACGCTTAGGATAAGCTTCACATCCCCATACTTTCAAGTATGAAAGAGAAGGAGGTTTTCCAAACCACATCTCATGAGGAGTTCGTTCCACTTTCTTGGTTGGGGCCATATTTAAAATACGAGCCGCGGAGCTTAGACAATAACCCCAAAATGATAGAGGTAACGAGCTTCTTGCCATCATAGATCGAACCATATCCATTAGGGTTCGGTTCCTCCTTTCAGAAACTCCATTAAGTTGGGGTGTTCCGGGTGGAGTAAGTTGTGAGATGATCCCACAACTCCTAAGATGATCTTGGAAGGCATCGCTTAGGTATTCACCTCCTCTATCGGTACGAAGTACCTTAATTGTCTTATTGAGTTGATTTTGTACTTCGTTTTGATATTCTTTGAATGCTTCAAAAGTTTCATCCTTATGTCTTAACAAGTAGACATATCCGAAACGACTAAAGTCATCAATGAAAGTAACAAAGTATCTTTCACCATTCCTTGTCATGGGCTTAAAGGGTCCACACACATCCGAATGTATTAATCCCAATAAGTCTTTAGCCCTTTCGTAGGTCCC
Organism: Rutidosis leptorrhynchoides; assembly: GCF_046630445.1. Lineage (NCBI taxonomy): Eukaryota > Viridiplantae > Streptophyta > Magnoliopsida > Asterales > Asteraceae > Rutidosis > Rutidosis leptorrhynchoides. Next base: position 316,620,892 of record NC_092333.1, on the reverse strand, counting down.
TTTGAAAGGTGCTTTAGTCATCTTGCCTTGTAAACAAGATTCACATACATCAAACGAATCCATTTCATTTGATTTCAAAAGTCCATTCTTTTGAAGTGTATGCATTCGGTTCTTGTTTATGTGACCAAGGCGACAATGCCATAAGTAGGAATCACTCAAATCCCTTTTGAGTTTCTTGGTGCTTATATGGTACATTGAGCTACTAGATGATGTGTCATCATGAACCAATTCATAAATTCCATTTGAAGGCGAAGCCTTGAAATAGAACACATTATCTAAACAAACATGGATATCATCATTAATAAAATTAACATTAAAACCACATTGTTTCAAACGAGAAATAGAAATAATGTTTCTACACAAATCCGGAGCATACAAAACATTTTCTAAAATAAGTTCCAATCCGCTTGGAAGCTTCAAAACAAAATCTCCTTGAGCTTTAACATGCACCTTTGCACCATTGCCCATATAGAGACTCGAAGTTCCCGCCATATGATCACTTCTTTTGAACCCCTGCAAAGAATTGCAAATATGAGTTCCACATCCCGTGTCTAATACCCATGTATTAGAAGAAGTAATATTAAGCTCAATATATACCATATATAAATTACCTGAGGTTTGCCCCGCATCCCTCTTGTCCTTCAACTCCTTAAGATAGACCGGGCAATTTCGCTTCCAGTGACCCATTTCACCGCAACCGAAACACGGGTCTTCTTTGGGGTTTGCCTTCTCGGTGACCTTTTGCTTCTTGGCTTTGTTGATGGTTGGGGTAACCATCTTCCCCTTCCCTTTGCCTTGATAGGTGGGTCCTTTTCTCTTAGCCACCTTTGGCTTAGAGGTGTTACCTTTGGACCCACCTTGATCGATTGCTAACACGGGTAAAGCCCTTTTACCCATGCTATTTTCCGCCGTTCTAAGCATACCGTGAAGCTCACCTATGCTCTTATCCATCCCATTCATATTGTAATTAATTACAAATTGATCAAACCTTTTTGATAGGGAATTAAGGATAAGATCGGTGGCTAACTCATTTGATATGTTTAGGTTAAGACGGTTAGCACGATCAATAAGGCTCTTCATTTTGAGGACATAAGAGGAGACGGATTGGGTGTCATCCATACGACATGCATGTAGCGCTCGAACCGTTTCGAAGCGCTCGACACGTGCTTGTTGAAGGAACATCTCCTTCAATTGCATAATCATGTCATATGCACTATGATGTTCGAAATCCTTTTGGAGTTCGGGTATCATAGTCCCAAGCATTAGACAAGCGACTTGCACCGAATCGGCGCAATACTTGTCATAATAAGCCATGCCCTCTATATCTTCCTCATCCGGTTGGTCGGGAATAGGGTCCTCCAACACATACGCTTTGTCCTCAAGTTTGAGGACAATCCTAAGATTACGGAACCAATCCATAAAGTTCGTATGGTTGAGTTTGTCTTTCTCGAGGAGAGACCTTAATGATAGGTTGTTTAGGTTAAGTGGTGCATTTTTCATGTTGTTGTTATTTGCGGCCATCTACAAAATTTAACAAAGTTTATTTTAGTATCGATTTTAAATTTAATAAACAACACCCTTTTATAATTAATTGTTTTTTTAAATATTAGAATCCAACGGTAAATCAAATTTCGGTTAGGTGACCTTTATCCCGTTATTTGATTTAGCTAGGTAGTCATTTATATGACAATTGCAATCCTTTTGCAACTTCTAAATTATGGGATCATGCAATCCTCTTGCATGGCATATTTATCCCATCAACGCCTATTTGTTCCTCATGCTTCGGTGACCCTAAGTTCATGATTTCCAAATCAAGTCGTCCTACTTGTGTAAACTTGTAAAATTAACATACAAGTGGTTAGGTGACCTTTATCCCACAAGCATGCGAATTTTACCTTAACCATATTAGTTAGTTCATAATGGTTAGGTGACCTTTATTCCATTATGAGTTCACTACTATGTTCAAGTGTTCCTACAAAAGGATGGCGTTTAACTTGTTTGCCTAGTTTTAGTTAAGGGATTTTAAGTTTTCATAAATTCTAGTTTAAGAAAACATTTGCCATACACCAACATGCATTTGGTGTATAGTTCATTATGAAAAGCCAATTTTCATGTCATATTAGTAAAGCCAATTACTTTGCTAAAAACCATTTTATATGCATTGTTATTTATGTCCTTAATAACCATTTATTAGTGTCCTTTTGTTGTTTCAATTTAACCATTTAAATTGTCATTTTTGCATGTTGTTAATAACGTCTAATTTAACCAATTAAATTTTAGTTTTATTTGTTGTTAACTTGTGTGATTAACTTGTAGCATACAAACATACAATCCACAATCATACAATAAACAACTAAGCATGCAAAATAAAAATCCACAATCATGCCAAAGTGGTAAACACTTGTTTAGCCAAAACAAGTGTTACTTAAAGGGTTAAAACCACAAAGTAGGAGATTAACAAATCTCCCACTAACTCTTGCATCCTTATGCTCCATCTTGTAATCTTCTTGAATCTTCACTTTTCTTTTTACAAAATATATAACCTAATACATTTTTTCTAGAAAAGGAAATTACAACCTAATCTATTTTACATACCAAATAAAATAAATTACATCATAAAATTACAAGATTATTACAAACCAAATGAATGAATTTACAAGCATCAAAATACAACCAAATCACACACAAATCCAACCACAAGGTCAAGGCATGATTGTGAACCAAAACAACAACAAATCTTGGCCAAACTTGAAGCTCCAAAACCCATTTGGAACCCCATAATTTCGGCCAAAATATAACCCCACCCAAAACCCAAAAATTTTACTTTCTAGTTTCATGCATGTTACTAGATTGTAAAGAAAATGGGTTTACAAGCCAAATACAAGAAGCATATATCTATGACTTTGGCTCTAGATACCATTGTTGGAATTCATTATATTAACAAGTTTCATGTAGAGCATGTCAAAACCAATTTGAACGTAAAGCGGAAGCATATTAATGTAAACAAATTAATATAAAGTTTAACCATTTAAACATGAATCCCATATGAATATCAAGTCAAGAATATATGCTTAAAAGTAAAAGAGCTAGTTCATGAAGTTATACCTTCTCCAAGTTAGGAGGTTAAAATGATAATGAAGATGATGAACAAGTGTGTTAAAACCCCAAGCTTTTGATGCACCAACACCACCCTTGAACTTGGTTATGTTTTATACACTTAATCACCTTAAAACCAAGCTAGAAACCCTCTTCTTTCACACCCTGAAAACTGGACAGCAGCTAATGAAAGAATGATGATGAATGAAGCTTCAAAACTATGAAACCTCAAGGGATAATACCCCAAACTTGTACCCAACACCCTAGCCTTTAGTTAGGATTTAAAGACACTTGATTTTAGCTTGCAAAACAATGTTTGGAACTCCCTCTTGAGTCCCAAAATCACGGCCAAACAGGCTGCTGTGTGCAGTTTTTTTTTACACTACAACTTGATATGTTTTCATGTATTGGTAAGCATTTAGTCATGTAGCATGCATATAGATACTAGTAAAAGTATGGGGCATTCAATGAAGAATCTTAGCATGCTTCTTTAACTCCCAATGCCACTACAAGGACTACATTATAATATACATTTTAAAAAAACTGAATTTACAAAATCAGTTTTTTATAAACATGATTTTATAAAAAACACATATTATAAACTTGTATATTATTTGTTATGTATATTTTATAAAACCAATTTTTATAAAATGTAACATAACTTAATTAATTATTTAACCTATAAATAATTAAATCCTTGTTAAATAAGTTATTCCATAACTTATATATAAACATGTCAAGTAACATTATTTAAGAAACCTTTTCTTAAAATTCAAGTGTCGCGTATTTAATCAATGATTCACTCATTAAGATCAAATACTAATAAGGTGTCGGTAAGTTTGTTATTGGGTATGACCCGACTTGGATCATAACACATTAGCCGCATTACTTTAATATGTCTCTCGGGCATACGAAATACTTCACATCTAACTGTGGACAACTAGTTGTAGGTTACTAACGAGGACAGCTGACTTAATAAACTTAAAACATCAAAATATATTAAAAGTGTTGTAAATATATTTTGAACATACTTTGATATATATGTATATATTGTTATAGGTTCGTGAATCAACCAGTGGCCAAGTCTTACTTCCCGACGAAGTAAAAAAATCTGTGAAAGTGAGTTATAGTCCCACTTTTAAAATCTAATATTTTTGGGATGAGAATACATGCAGGTTTTATAAATGATTTACAAAATAGACACAAGTACGTGAAACTACATTCTATGGTTGAATTATCGAAATCGAATATGCCCCTTTTTATTAAGTCTGGTAATCTAAGAATTAGGGAACAGACACCCTAATTGACGCGAATCCTAAAGATAGATCTATCGGGCCCAACAAGCCCCATCCAAAGTACCGGATGCTTTAGTACTTCGAAATTTATATCATATCCGAAGGGTGTCCCGGAATGATGGGGATATTCTTATATATGCATCTTGTTAATGTCGGTTACCAGGTGTTCACCATATGAATGATTTTTATCTCTATGTATGGGATGTGTATTGAAATATGAAATCTTGTGGTCTATTGTTACGATTTGATATATATAGGTTAAACCTATAACTCACCAACATTTTAGTTGACTTTTAAAGCATGTTTATTCTCAGGTGAATACTAAGAGCTTCCGCTATTGCATACTAAAATAAGGACAAGATTTGGAGTCCATGTTTGTATGATATTGTGTAAAAACTGCATTCCAGAAACTGATTTCGATGTAACATATTTGTATTGTAAACCATTTTGTAATGGTCGTGTGTAAACAGGATATTTTAGATTATCATTATTTGATAATCTACGTAAAGCTTTTTAAACCTTTATTTATGAAATAAAGGTTATGGCTTGTTTTAAAAATGAATGCAGTCTTTGAAAAACGTCTCATATAGAGGTCAAAACCTCGTAACGAAATCAATTAATATGGAACGTTTTTAATCAATAAGAACGGGACATTTCACCATAGACACTCTATATGTGAATGTTGGAGTTAGCTATACAGGGTTAAGGTTGATTCCAAAATATATATAGTTTGAGTTGTGATCAATACTGAGATACGTATACACTGGGTCGTGGATTGATTCAAGATAATATTTATCGATTTATTTCTGTACATCTAACTGTGGACAACCAGTTGTAGGTTACTAACGAGGACAGCTGACTTAATAAACTTAAAACATCAAAATATATTAAAAGTGTTGTAAATATATTTTGAACATACTTTGATATATATGTATATATTGTTATAGGTTCGTGAATCAACCAGTGGCCAAGTCTTACTTCCCGACGAAGTAAAAATCTGTGAAAGTGAGTTATAGTCCCACTTTTAAAATCTAATATTTTTGGGATGAGAATACATGCAGGTTTTATAAATGATTTACAAAATAGACACAAGTACGTGAAACTACATTCTATGGTTGAATTATCGAAATCGAATATGCCCCTTTTTATTAAGTCTGGTAATCTAAGAATTAGGGAACAGACACCCTAATTGACGCGAATCCTAAAGATAGATCTATTGGGCCTAACAAACCCCATCCAAAGTACCGGATGCTTTAGTACTTTGAAATTTATATCATATCCGAAGGGTGTCCCGGAATGATGGGGATATTCTTATATATGCATCTTGTTAATGTCGGTTACCAGGTGTTCACCATATGAATGATTTTTATCTCTATGTATGGGATGTGTATTGAAATATGAAATCTTGTGGTCTATTATTATGATTTGATATATATAGGTTAAACCTACTCACCAACATTTTTGTTGACGTTTTAAGCATGTTTATTCTCAGGTAATTTTTAAGAGCTTCCGCTGTCGCATACATAAATAAAAACGAGATTTGGAGTCCATGCTTGTATGATATTGTGTAAAAACTGCATTCAAGAAAATTATTTTGTTGTAACATATTTGTATTGTAAACCATTATGTAATGGTCGTGTGTAAACGGGATATTTTAGATTATCATTATTTGATAATCTACGTAAAGCTTTTTAAACCTTTATTGATGAAATAAAGGTTATGGTTTGTTTTAAAATGAATGCAGTCTTTGAAAAACGTCTCATATAGAGGTCAAAACCTCGCAACGAAATCAATTAATATGGAACGTTTTTAATCAATAAGAACGGGACATTTCAGTTGGTATCCGAGCGTTGGTCTTAGAGAACCAGAATTTTGCATTAGTGTGTCTTATCGAGTTTGTTAGGAGGCATTAGTGAGTCTGGACTTCGACCGTGTTTACTTGAAAAATGATTGCTTAACAAATTTTGTTGGAAACTATATATTTTTAACATGTGAATATTATGTGATATATTAATCTCTTAACGCGTTTGATATTATGTGATAGATGTCTACCTCTAGAACAAGTCTCATTGACTCACCTAATAATAATGAAGAGTCAAATGTAAATTGGAATGATTCGTGGACTGATTCACAAGTTCCCGAAGAGGAACCGGAAGAAGAGTCGGAACCGGAAGAAGAATCGGAACCGGAAGAAGAATCGGAACCGAATGAAGAAATAGAACCGGTGGGGGAAATAATAAAACGGTTAAGTAAAAGAAAATCCTCAACCAACCGACCAAGGTTAATTATGGTCAATGGTGTTTCCGCCAAGGAAGCAAAATATTGGGAGGATTACCAATTCTCCGATGAATCGGATTCCGATGAGAATTCCGATGATGTTATAGAAATTACCCCAACTGAATTTAAAAAGGCAAAAGAAAATAATAAGGGAAAGGGCATAAAAATAGAGAAATCTAATTCCAACCCCGATGAACTTTATATGTATCGTCAACCCCCGAAGTCCTTAAGTTGTAACAATGACCCGGGAACCTCTAAACCACCAGGTTTTTCTAAACCAATGTGGATAACGACGGCTCGTATTAGGGGAACATCATATATCCCTATAAATTTGGCAAAACGAACAAAAACTGAAGAAGAAGAAACAAGCGAGTCGGAATAAGATAGTTGTATTCGTGTGGTGTAATATATGTAATATAGTGTGCTTATGCTTTATGATTTATGTAAAAATTGCTTGTATTAATAAGTATTTTTTTTATGAATCTAACTCTTGTCTATTTTACAGTATAAAAACACAAAATGGATAGACAACCCAATATTTTAAGAGACCTACCCGGAGACATGATTGATGAAATCTTGTCTAGAGTCGGTCAGAATTCTTCGGCACAACTATTTAAGGCGAGATCAGTTTGTAAGACATTCGAAGAACGTTCCAAGAATGCCTTGGTTTATAAAAGGCTTTCGTTCGAAAGATGGGGGATATCACATTGGGAAATCCATAAGTTACGATGTGTTTACTTTGACGCATATATGGGAACCCAAATGCTATTTTACGCAATGGGTTAAGAAATTATTTTGACTCAATATATCCGAATATTGGACTTCGTGATTTAGAAAAAGCGGCTAACATGCAACATAAAGAAGCATGTTATGCTTACGGATTAGTAATGTTCGCTTCTCACCAAAGTGAGAATAAGAACATCGGGCTACAACTATTAAACAAAACGTTCTCACAAGTGACGGAGTCGGTAATTGGGGTAAGAAATGAGGTTTTTAGATTGTTACGGGACTGTTGGACATTACGTAACCCTCGTCCCTTTGACAACGTTACAACACGCTGTCTTATTAACGGCCATAACGGTTATGTTCCACAAGACCAAGGATGGGAAGTAATCCTAGTAAAACCAGAATGCATGACTTGTTTCTGGACGTATGAATTACGTGTCTTTATTGCCTTTGCTGAACGACTTGTGTACTAGCTAGAATTATCTTCACAACCATCTTGTATCAAATTTATTGTGTGCTATATTTCATGCTATATGTAAAATAAGCAGTATTGTAAGTTTGTAAAATATTGTGTAAAAGTTTGAACGCGAAATATTATTATAATCAGTTTTTCATATAGAATTGTAGTAGTTGAATTGTATATTAGCTACTAAGTATGAACTTAACGGGTAGGTACTACCCGAATTTAAACTTATAAAACGCTAATATGAAGAAAAAGCTTTTATAAATGAGTTCATATTATGCTACGAAATACTATTAACTACTCTTAATATTCTGTATGATTAACTTGTTCCATTTGACTATTTTGAAGGAAATGGCACCGACTACTCGACACACCGTGAATATGAATGAAGAGGAATTCCGTACTTTTCTAGCTTCAAACATAGCCGCAGTACAGGCTGCGCTACATACCAACAATAACCTTGGATCTAGCAGTACAGGAAATCGTGTAGGATGCACCTACAAAGAATTCACTGCCTGCAAACCTTTGGAATTTGATGGAACCGAAGGACCGATCGGATTGAAACGGTGGACCGAGAAGGTCGAATCGGTGTTTACCATAAGTAAGTGTACTGAAGAGGACAAAGTAAAGTACGCTACGCATACCTTCACAGGTTCTGCGTTAACATGGTGGAATACCTATCTAGAGCAAGTGGGACAAGACGATGCGTACGCACTACCGTGGTCAGCATTCAAGCACTTGATGAACGAGAAGTACCGTCCCAGAACCGAGGTCAATAAGCTCAAGACAGAACTTAGAGGGTTACGAACCCAAGGATTTGATATTACCACGTACGAAAGACGATTCACAGAATTGTGCCTATTGTGTCCGGGAGCGTTCGAAGATGAGGAAGAGAAGATCGACGCGTTTGTGAAAGGATTACCGGAAAGAATCCAAGAAGATATAAGTTCACACGAGCCCGCCTCCATACAACAGGCATGTAGAATGGCTCACAAACTAGTGAACCAGATTGAGGAAAGAATTAAAGAACAGACGGCTGAAGAGGCCAATGTGAAGCAAGTCAAAAGAAAGTGGGAGGAAAATGGTGATAAGAATCACCAATACAACAACAACAGCAATTACAATAATAATCGCAATAATTATCCCAACAATCGCAACATCAATCGCAACTACAACAAACGGCCCAACAACAACAACAACAACAACAACAGCAACTACAACAATCATCCCAACAACAATAACAACCGCAACAACAACAACAATCAGAAGCAGCTATGCCAAAGGTGTGAAAAGTATCACTCGGGGTTCTGCACCAAATTTTGCAACAAGTGTAAAAGAAATGGTCATAGCGCGGCGAAGTGTGAGGCCTACGGACCAGGGGTTAACAGAACGAAAGGAACAAATGGTGTCGGAACGAGTAATGGCGGAGCAAGTAGTGTCGGAGCAAGTTATGCCAATGTAGTTTGTTATAAATGTGGAAAACCGGGCCACATTATTAGAAATTGCCCGAACCAGGAGAACACGAATGGACAAGGCCGTGGAAGAGTTTTCAATATTAATGCGGCAGAGGCACAGGAAGACCCGGAGCTTGTTACGGGTACGTTTCTTATTGACAATAAATCTGCTTACGTTTTATTTGATTCGGGTGCGGATAGAAGCTATATGAGTAGAGATTTTTGTGCTAAATTAAGTTTTCCATTGACGCCTTTGGATAGTAAATTTTTACTCGAATTAGCAATTGGTAAATTAATTACAGCAGATAATATATGTCGGAATCGAGAAATTAAACTGGTTAGCGAAACATTTAAGATTGACTTGATACCAGTAGAGTTAGGGAGTTTTGATGTGATAATCGGTATGGACTGGTTGAAAGAAGTGAAAGCAGAGATCGTTTGTTACAAAAATGCAATTCGCATTATACGAGAAAAAGGAAAACCCTTAATGGTGTACGGAGAAAAGGGCAACACGAAGCTACATCTTATTAGTAATTTGAAGGCACAAAAACTAATAAGAAAAGGTTGCTATGCTGTTCTAGCACACGTCGAGAAAGTACAAACTGAAGAAAAGAGCATCAATGATGTTCCCGTCGCAAAAGAATTTCCCGATGTATTTCCGAAAGAATTACCGGGATTACCCCCACATCGATCCGTTGAATTTCAAATAGATCTTGTACCAGGAGCTGCACCAATAGCTCGTGCTCCTTACAGACTCGCACCCAGCGAGATGAAAGAACTGCAAAGCCAATTACAAGAACTTTTAGAGCGTGGTTTCATTCGACCAAGCACATCACCGTAGGGAGCTCCTGTTTTGTTTGTCAAGAAGAAAGATGGTACATTCAGGTTGTGTATCGACTACCGAGAGTTGAACAAACTTACCATCAAGAACCGCTACCCACTACCGAGAATCGATGACTTATTTGATCAACTACAAGGCTCGTCTGTTTATTCAAAGATTGACTTACGTTCCGGGTATCATCAAATGCGGGTGAAAGAAGATGATATTCCAAAGACTGCTTTCAGAACACGTTACGGTCATTACGAGTTTATGGTCATGCTATTTGGTTTAACTAATGCACCAGCTGTGTTCATGGACCTTATGAACTGAGTGTGTGGGCCATATCTTGACAAGTTTGTCATTGTTTTCATCGATGACATACTTATTTACTCAAAGAATGATCAAGAGCACGAAGAACATTTGAGAAAAGTGCTAGAAGTATTGAGGAAAGAAAAACTGTACGCTAAGTTTTCAAAGTGTGCATTTTGGTTGGAAGAAGTTCAATTCCTCGGTCACATAGTGAACAAAGAAGGTATCCAGGTGGACCCGGCAAAGATCGAAACCGTTGAAAAGTGGGAAACCCCAAAAACTCCGAAGCATATACGTCAATTTTTAGGACTAGCTGGTTACTACAGAAGGTTCATCCAAGACTTTTCCAGAATAGCAAAACCCTTGACTGCATTAACGCATAAAGGGAAGAAATTTGAATGGAATGATGAACAAGAGAAAGCGTTTCAGTTATTGAAGAAAAAGCTAACTACGGCACCTATATTGTCATTGCCTGAAGGGAATGATGATTTTGTGATTTATTGTGACGCATCAAAGCAAGGTCTCGGTTGTGTATTAATGCAACGAACGAAGGTGATTGCTTATGCGTCTAGACAATTGAAGATTCACGAACAAAATTATACGACGCATGATTTGGAATTAGGCGCGGTTGTTTTTGAAATGTCCCGTTCTTATTGATTAAAAACGTTCCATATTAATTGATTTCGTTGCGAGGTTTTGACCTCTATATGAGACGTTTTTCAAAGACTGCATTCATTTTTAAACAAACCATAACCTTTATTTCATCAATAAAGGTTTAAAAAGCTTTACGTAGATTATCAAATAATGATAATCTAAAATATCCTGTTTACACACGACCATTACATAATGGTTTACAATACAAATATGTTACAACAAAATAAGTTTCTTGAATGCAGTTTTTACACAATATCATACAAGCATGGACTCCAAATCTTGTCCTTATTTAAGTATGCGACAGCGGAAGCTCTTAATAATCACCTGAGAATAAACATGCTTAAAACGTCAACAAAAATGTTGGTGAGTTATAGGTTTAACCTATATATATCAAATCATAATAATAGACCACAAGATTTCATATTTCAATACACATCCCATACATAGAGATAAAAATCATTCATATGGTGAACACCTGGTAACCGACATTAACAAAATGCATATATAAGAATATCCCCATCATTCCGGGACACCCTTCGGATATGATATAAATTTCGAAGTACTAAAGCATCCGGTACTTTGGATGGGGTTTGTTAAGCCCAATAGATCTATCTTTAGGATTCGCGTCAATTAGGGTGTCTGTTCCCTAATTCTTAGATTACCAGACTTAATAACAAGGGGCATATTCGATTTCGATAATTCAACCATAGAATGTAGTTTCACGTACTTGTGTCTATTTTGTAAATCATTTATAAAACCTGCATGTATTCTCATCCCAAAAATATTAGATTTTAAAAGTGGGACTATAACTCACTTTCACAGATTTTTACTTCGTCGGGAAGTAAGACTTGGCCACTGGTTGATTCACGAACCTATAACAATATATACATATATATCAAAGTATGTTCAAAATATATTTACAACACTTTTAATATATTTTGATGTTTTAAGTTTATTAAGTCAGCTGTCCTCGTTAGTAACCTATAACTAGTTGTCCACAGTTAGATGTACAGAAATAAATCGATAAATATTATCTTGAATCAATCCACGACCCAGTGTATACGTATCTCAGTATTGATCACAACTCAAACTAAATATATTTTGGAATCAACCTCAACCCTGTATAGCTAACTCCAACATTCACATATAGAGTGTCTATGGTTGTTCCGAAATATATATAGATGTGTCGACATGATAGGTCGAAACATTGTATACGTGTCTATGGTATCTCAAGATTACATAATATACAATACAAGTTGATTAAGTTATGGTTGGAATAGATTTGTTACCAATTTTCACGTAGCTAAAATGAGAAAAATTATCCAATCTTGTATTACCCATAACTTCTTCATTTTAAATCCGTTTTGAGTGAATCAAATTGCTATGGTTTCATATTGAACTCTATTTTATGAATCTAAACAGAAAAAGTATAGGTTTATAGTCGGAAAAATAAGTTACAAGTCGTTCTTGTAAAGGTAGTCATTTCAGTCGAAAGAACGACGTCTAGATGACCATTTTAGAAAACATACTTCCACTTTGAGTTTAACCATAATTTTTGGATATAGTTTCATGTTCATAATAAAAATAATTTTCTCAGAATAACAACTTTTAAATCAAAGTTTATCATAGTTTTTAATTAACTAACCCAAAACAGCCCGCGGTGTTACTACGACGGTGTAAATCCGGTTTTACGGTGTTTTTCGTGTTTCCATGTTTTAAATCATTAAGTTAGCATATCATATAGATATAGAACATGTGTTTAGTTGATTTTAAAAGTCAAGTTAGAAGGATTAACTTTTGTTTGCGAACAAGTTTAGAATTAACTAAACAATGTTCTAGTGATTACAAGTTTAAACCTTCGAATAAGATAGCTTTATATGTATGAATCGAATGATGTTATGAACATCATTACTACCTTAAGTTCCTTGGATAAACCTACTGGAAAAGAGAAAAATGGATCTAGCTTCAATGGATCCTTGGATGGCTCGAAGTTCTTGAAGCAGAATCATGACACGAAAACAAGTTCAAGTAAGATCATCACTTAAAATAAGATTGTTATAGTTATAGAAATTGAACCAAAGTTTGAATATGATTATTACCTTGTATTAGAATGATAACCTACTGTAAGAAACAAAGATTTCTTGAGGTTGGATGATCACCTTACAAGATTGGAAGTGAGCTAGCAAACTTGAAAGTATTCTTGATTTTATGAAACTAGAACTTTTGGAATTTATGAAGAACACTTAGAACTTGAAGATAGAACATGAGAGAGATCAATTAGATGAAGAAAATTGAAGAATGAAAGTGTTTGTAGGTGTTTTTGGTCGTTGGTGTATGGATTAGATATAAAGGATATGTTATTTTGTTTTCATGTAAATAAGTCATGAATGATTACTCATTTTTTTGTAATTTTATGAGATATTTCATGCTAGTTGCCAAATGATGGTTCCCACATGTGTTAGGTGACTCACATGGGCTGCTAAGAGCTGATCATTGGAGTGTATATACCAATAGTACATACATCTAAAAGCTGTGTATTGTACGAGTACGAATACGGGTGCATACGAGTAGAATTGTTGATGAAACTGAACGAGGATGTAATTGTAAGCATTTTTGTTAAGTAGAAGTATTTTGATAAGTGTATTGAAGTCTTTCAAAAGTGTATAAATACATATTAAAACACTACATGTATATACATTTTAACTGAGTCGTTAAGTCATCGTTAGTCGTTACATGTAAGTGTTGTTTTGAAACTTTTAGGTTAACGATCTTGTTAAATGTTGTTAACCCAATGTTTATAATATCAAATGAGATTTTAAATTATTATATTATCATGATATTATCATGTATGAATATCTCTTAATATGATATATATACATTAAATGTCTTTACAACGATAATCGTTACATATATGTCTCGTTTAAAAATCATTAAGTTAGTAGTCTTGTTTTTACATATGTAGTTCATTGTTAATATACTTAATGATATGTTTACTTATCATAGTATCATGTTAACTATATATATATATCCATATATATGTCATCATATAGTTTTTACAAGTTTTAACGTTCGTGAATCACCGGTCAACTTGGGTGGTCAATTGTCTATATGAAACATATTTCAATTAATCAAGTCTTAACAAGTTTGATTGCTTAACATGTTGGAAACATTTAATCATGTAAATATCAATCTCAATTAATATATATAAACATGGAAAAGTTCGGGTCACTACAGTACCTACCCGTTAAATAAATTTCGTCCCGAAATTTTAAGCTGTTGAAGGTGTTGATGAATCTTCTGGAAATAGATGCGGGTATTTCTTCTTCATCTGATCTTCACGCTCCCAGGTGAACTCGGGTCCTCTACGAGCATTCCATCGAACCTTAACAATTGGTATCTTGTTTTGCTTAAGTCTTTTAACCTCACGATCCATTATTTCGACGGGTTCTTCGATGAATTGAAATTTTTCGTTGATTTGGATTTCATCTAACGGAATAGTGAGATCTTCTTTAGCAAAACATTTCTTCAAATTCGAGACGTGGAAAGTGTTATGTACAGCCACGAGTTGTTGAGGTAACTCAAGTCGGTAAGCTACTGGTCCGACACGATCAATAATCTTGAATGGTCCAATATACCTTGGATTTAATTTCCCTCGTTTACCAAATCGAACAACGCCTTTCCAAGGTGCAACTTTAAGCATGACCATCTCTCCAATTTCAAATTCTATATCTTTTCTTTTAATGTCAGCGTAGCTCTTTTGTCGACTTTGGGCAGTTTTCAACCGTTGTTGAATTTGGATGATCTTCTCGGTAGTTTCTTGTATAATCTCCGGACCCGTAATCTGTCTATCCCCCACCTCACTCCAACAAATCGGAGACCTGCACTTTCTACCATAAAGTGCTTCAAACGGCGCCATCTCAATGCTTGAATGGTAGCTGTTGTTGTAGGAAAATTCTGCTAACGGTAGATGTCGATCCCAACTGTTTCCGAAATCAATAACACATGCTCGTAGCATGTCTTCAAGCGTTTGTATCGTCCTTTCGCTCTGCCCATCAGTTTGTGGATGATAGGCAGTACTCATGTCTAGACAAGTTCCTAATGCTTGCTGTAATGTCTGCCAGAATCTTGAAATAAATCTGCCATCCCTATCAGAGATAATAGAGATTGGTATTCCATGTCTGGAGACGACTTCCTTCAAATACAGTCGTGCTAACTTGAAACTGTAGTGACCCGAACTTTTCCATGTTTATATATATTAATTGAGATTGATGTTTACATGATTAAATGTTTCCAACATGTTAAGCAATCAAACTTGTTAAGACTTGATTAATTGAAATAGGTTTCATATAGACAATTGACCACCCAAGTTGACCGGTGATTCACGAACGTTAAAACTTGTAAAAAAAACTATATGATGACATATATATGGTTATATATATAGTTAACATGATATTATGATAAGTAAACATATCATTAATTATATTAACAATGAACTACATATGTAAAAACAAGACTACTAACTTAATGATTTTGAAACGAGACATATATGTAACGTTTATCGTTGTAACGACATTTAATGTATATATATATCATATTAAGAGATATTCGTACATCATAATATCATGATAATATAATAATTTAAAATCTCTTTTGTTATTATAAACATTGGGTTAACAACATTTAACAAGATCGTTAACCTAAAGGTTTCAAAACAACACTTACATGTAACGACTAACGATGACTTAACGACTCAGTTAAAATGTATATACATGTAGTGTTTTAATATGTATTTATACACTTTTGAAAGACTTCAATACACTTATCAAAATACTTCTACTTAACAAAAATGCTTACAATTACATTCTCGTTCAGTTTCATCAACAATTCTACTCGTATGCACCCGTATTCGTACTCGTACAATACACAGCTTTTAGATGTATGTACTATTGGTATATACACTCCAATGATCAGCTCTTAGCAGCCCATGTGAGTCACCTAACACATGTGGGAACCATCATTTGGCAACTAGCATGAAATATCTCATAAGATTACAAAAATATGAGTAATCATTCATGACTTATTTACATGAAAACAAAATTACATATCCTTTATATCTAATCCATACACCAACGACCAAAAACACCTACAAACACTTTCATTCTTCAATTTTCTTCATCTAATTGAACTCTCTCAAGTTCTATCTTCAAGTTCTAAGTGTTCTTCATAAATTCCAAAAGTTCTAGTTTCATAAAATCAAGAATACTTTCAAGTTTGCTAGCTCACTTCCAATCTTGTAAGGTGATCATCCAACCTCAAGAAATCTTTGTTTCTTACAGTAGGTTATCATTCTAATACAAGGTAATAATCATATTCAAACTTTGGTTCAATTTCTATAACTATAACAATCTTATTTCAAGTGATGATCTTACTTGAACTTGTTTTCGTGTCATGATTTTGCTTCAAGAACTTTGAGCCATCCAAGGATCCATTGAAGCTAGATCCATTTTTCTCTTTTCCAGTAGGTTCATCCAAGGAACTTAAGGTAGTAATGATGTTCATAACATCATTCGATTCATACATATAAAGCTATCTTATTCGAAGGTTTAAACTTGTAATCACTAGAACATAGTTTAGTTAATTCTAAACTTGTTCGCAAATAAAAGTTAATCCTTCTAACTTGACTTTTAAAATCAACTAAACACATGTTCTATATCTATATGATATGCTAACTTAATGATTTAAAACCTGGAAACACGAAAAACACCGTAAAACCGGATTTACGCCGTCGTAGTAACACCGCGGGCTGTTTTGGGTTAGTTAATTAAAAACTATGATAAACTTTGATTTAAAAGTTGTTATTCTGAGAAAATGATTTTTATTATGAACATGAAACTATATCCAAAAATTATGGTTAAACTCAAAGTGGAAGTATGTTTTCTAAAATGGTCATCTAGACGTCGTTCTTTCGACTGAAATGACTACCTTTACAAAAACGACTTGTAACTTATTTTTCCGACTAGAAACCTATACTTTTTTTGTTTAGATTCATAAAATAGAGTTCAATATGAAACCATAGCAATTTGATTCACTCAAAACGGATTTAAAATGAAGAAGTTATGGGTAAAACAAGATTGGATAATTTTTCTCATTTTAGCTACGTGAAAATTGGTAACAAATCTATTCCAACCATAACTTAATCAACTTGTATTATATATTATGTAATCTTGAGATACCATAGACACGTATACAATGTTTCGACCTATCATGTCGACACATCTATATATATTTCGGAACAACCATAGACACTCTATATGTGAATGTTGGAGTTAGCTATACAGGGTTGAGGTTGATTCCAAAATATATATAGTTTGAGTTGTGATCAATACTGAGATACGTATACACGGGGTCGTGGATTGATTCAAGATAATATTTATCGATTTATTTCTGTACATCTAACTGTGGACAACTAGTTGTAGGTTACTAACGAGGACAGCTGACTTAATAAACTTAAAACATCAAAATATATTAAAAGTATTGTAAATATATTTTGAACATACTTTGATATATATGTATATATTGTTATAGGTTCGTGAATCAACCAGTGGCCAAGTCTTACTTCCCGACCAAGTAAAAATCTGTGAAAGTGAGTTATAGTCCCACTTTTAAAATCTAATATTTTTGAGATGAGAATACATGCAGGTTTTATAAATGATTTACAAAATAGACACAAGTACGTGAAACTACATTCTATGGTTGAATTATCGAAATCGAATATGCCCCTTTTTATTAAGTCTGGTAATCTAAGAATTAGGGAACAGACACCCTAATTGACGCGAATCCTAAAGATAGATCTATTGGGCCTAACAAACCCCATCCAAAGTACCGGATGCTTTAGTACTTCGAAATTTATATCATATCCGAAGGGTGTCCCGGAATGATGGGGATATTCTTATATATGCATCTTGTTATTGTCGGTTACCAGGTGTTCACCATATGAATGATTTTTATCTCTATGTATGGGATGTGTATTGAAATATGAAATCTTGTGGTCTATTGTTACGATTTGATATATATAGGTTAAACCTATAACTCACCAACATTTTTGTTGACGTTTTAAGCATGTTTATTCTCAGGTGATTATTAAGAGCTTCCGCTGTCGCATACTTAAATAAGGACAAGATTTGGAGTCCATGCTTGTATGATATTGTGTAAAAACTGCATTCAAGAAACTTATTTTGTTGTAACATATTTGTATTGTAAGCCATTATGTAATGGTCGTGTGTAAACAGGATATATTAGATTATCATTATTTGATAATCTACGTAAAGCTTTTTAAACCTTTATTGATGAAATAAAGGTTATGGTTTGTTTAAAAATGAATGCAGTCTTTGAAAAACGTCTCATATAGAGGTCAAAACCTCGCAACGAAATCAATTAATATGGAACGTTTTTAATCAATAAGAACGGGACATTTCAGTTGGTATCCGAGCGTTGGTCTTAGAGAACCAGAAAATTTGCATTAGTGTGTCTTATCGAGTTTGTTAGGATGCATTAGTGAGTCTGGACTTCGACCGTGTTTTCTTTAAAAATGATTGCTTAACATTTTTGTTGGAAACTATATATTTTTAACATATGAATATTATGTGATATATTAATCTCTTAACGTGTTTGATATTATGTGATAGATGTCTACCTCTAGAACAAGTCCCATTGACTCACCTAATAATAATGAAGAGTCAAATGTAAATTGGAATAATTTGTGGACTGATTCACAAGTTCCCGAAGAGGAACCGGAAGAAGAGTCGGAACCGGAAGAAGAATCGGAACCGGAAGAAGAATCGGAACCGGATGAAGAAATAGAACCGGTGGGGGAAATAATAAAACGGTTAAGTAAAAGAAAATCCTCAACCAACCGACCAAAGTTAATTATGGTCAATGGTGTTTCCGCCAAGGAAGCAAAATATTGGGAGGATTACCAATTCTCCGATGAATCGGATTCCGACGAGAATTCCGATGATGTTATAGAAATTACCCCAACTGAATTTAAAAAGGCAAAAGAAAATAATAAGGGAAAGGGCATAAAAATAGAGAAATCTAATTCCAACCCCGATGAACTTTATATGTATCGTCAACCCCCGAAGTCCTTAAGTTGTAACAATGACCCGGGAACCTCTAAACCACCAGGTTTTTCTAAACCAATGTGGACAACGACGGTTCGTATTAGGGGAACATCATATATCCCTAGAAACTTGGCAAAACGAACCAAAACCGAAGAAGAAGAAACGAGCGAGTCGGAATAA
Source organism: Rutidosis leptorrhynchoides (assembly GCF_046630445.1). Classification (NCBI taxonomy): domain Eukaryota; kingdom Viridiplantae; phylum Streptophyta; class Magnoliopsida; order Asterales; family Asteraceae; genus Rutidosis; species Rutidosis leptorrhynchoides. Next base: position 316,601,498 of record NC_092333.1, on the reverse strand, counting down.
GATAGTTGTATTCGTGTGGTGTAATATATGGAATATAGTGTTCTTATGCTTTATGATATATGTAAAAATTGCTTGTATTAATAAGTATTTTTTTTTATGAATCTAACTCTTGTCTATTTTACAGTTTAAAAATACAAAATGGATAGACAACCCAATATTTTAAGAGACCTACCCGGAGACATGATTGATGAAATCTTGTCTAGAGTCGGCCAGAATTCTTCGGCACAACTATTTAAGGCGAGATCAGTTTGTAAGACATTCGAAGAACGTTCCAAGAATGTCTTGGTTTATAAGAGACTTTCGTTTGAAAGATGGGGGATATCACATTGGGAAACCCATAAGTTACGATGTGTTTACTTTGACGCATATATTGCGGGGAACCCAAATGCTATTTTACGCAACGGGTTAAGAAATTATTTTGACTCAATATATCCGAATATTGGACTTCGTGATTTAGAAAAAGCGGCTAACATGCAACATAAAGAAGCATGTTATGCTTACGGATTAGTAATGTTCGCTTCTCACCAAAGTGAGAACAAGAACATCGGGCTACAACTATTAAACAAAACGTTTCCACAAGTGACGGAGTCGGTAATTGGGGTAAGAAATGAGGTTTTTAGATTATTACGGGACTGTTGGGCATTACGTAACCCTCGTCCCTTTGATGACGTTACAACACGCTGTCTTATCAATGGCCATAACGGTTATGTTGCACAAGACCAAGGATGGGAAGTAGTCCTAGTAAAACCAGAATGCATGACTTGTTTCTGGACGTATGAATTACGTGTATTTATTGCCTTTGCTGAACGACTTGTGTACTAGCTAGAATTGTCTTCACAACTATCTTGTATCAAAGTTATTGTGTGCTATATTTCATGCTTTATGTAAAATAAGCGGTATTGTAAGTTTGTAAAATATTGTATAAAAGTTTGAACGCGAAATATTATTATAATCAGTTTTTCATATAGAATTGTAGTAGTTGAATTGTATATTAGCTACTAAGTATGAACTTAACGGGTAGGTACTACCCGAATTTAAACTTATAAAACGCTAATATGAAGAAAAAGCTTTTATAAATGAGTTCATATTATGCTACGAAATACTATTAACTACTCTTAATATTCTGTATGATTAACTTGTTCCATTTAACTATTTTGAAGGAAATGGCACCGACTACTCGACACACCGTGAATATGAATGAAGAGGAATTCCGTACTTTTCTAGCTTCAAACATAGCCGCAGTACAGGCTGCGCTACATACCAACAATAACCTTGGATCTAGCAGTACAGGAAATCGTGTAGGATGCACCTACAAAGAATTCACTGCCTGCAAACCTTTGGAATTTGATGGAACCGAAGGACCAATCGGATTGAAACGGTGGACCGAGAAGGTTGAATCGGTGTTTGCCATAAGTAAGTGTACTGAAGAGGACAAAGTGAAGTACGCTACGCATACCTTCACAGGTTCTGCGTTAACATGGTGGAATACCTATCTAGAGCAAGTGGGACAAGATGATGCGTACGCACTACCGTGGTCAGCATTCAAGCACTTGATGAACGAGAAGTACCGTCCCAGAACCGAGGTCAATAAGCTCAAGACAGAACTTAGAGGGTTACGAACCCAAGGATTTGATATTACCACGTACGAAAGACGATTCACAGAATTGTGCCTATTGTGTCCGGGAGCATTCGAAGATGAGGAAGAGAAGATCGACGCGTTTGTGAAAGGATTACCGGAAAGAATCCAAGAAGATATAAGTTCACACGAGCCCGCCTCCATACAACAGGCATGTAGAATGGCTCACAAACTAGTGAACCAGATTGAAGAAAGAATTAAAGAACAGACTGCTGAAGAGGCCAATGTGAAGCAAGTCAAAAGAAAGTGGGAGGAAAACGGTGATAAGAATCACCAATACAACAACAACAGCAATTACAACAATAATCGCAACAATTATCCCAACAATCGCCACATCAATCGCAACTACAACAAACGGCCCAACAACAACAACAACAACAACAACAACAACAGCAACTACAACAATCATCCCAACAACAATAATAACCGCAACAACAACAACAATCAGAAGCAACTATGCCAAAGGTGTGAAAAGAATCACTCGGGGTTCTGCACCAAATTTTGCAACAAGTGTAAAAGAAATGGTCATAGCGCGGCGAAGTGTGAGGTCTACGGACCAGGGGTTAATAGAACGAAAGGAACAAATGGTGTCGGAACGAGTAATGGCGGAGCAAGTAGTGTCGGAGCAAGTTATGCCAATGTAGTTTGTTATAAATGTGGAAAACCAGGCCACATTATTAGAAATTGCCCGAACCAGGAGAACACGAATGGACAAGGCCGTGGAAGAGTTTTCAATATTAATGCGGTAGAGGCACAGGAAGACCCGGAGCTTGTTACGGGTACGTTTCTTATTGACAATAAATCTGCTTACGTTTTATTTGATTCGGGTGCGGATAGAAGCTATATGAGTAGAGATTTTTGTGCTAAATTAAGTTGTCCATTGACGCCTTTGGATAGTAAATTTTTACTCGAATTAGCAAATGGTAAATTAATTTCAGCAGATAATATATGTCGGAATCGAGAAATTAAACTGGTTAGCGAAACATTTAAGATTGATTTGATACCAGTAGAGTTAGGGAGTTTTGATGTGATAATCGGTATGGACTGGTTGAAAGAAGTGAAAGCGGAGATCGTTTGTTACAAAAATGCAATTCGCATTATACGAGAAAAAGGAAAACCCTTAATGGTGTACGGAGAAAAGGGCAACACGAAGCTACATCTTATTAGTAATTTGAAGGCACAAAAACTAATAAGAAAAGGTTGCTATGCTGTTCTAGCACACGTCGAGAAAGTACAAACTGAAGAAAAGAGCATCAATGATGTTCCCATTGCAAAAGAATTTCCCGATGTATTTCCGAAAGAATTACCGGGATTACCCCCACATCGATCCGTTGAATTTCAAATAGATCTTGTACCAGGAGCTGCACCAATAGCTCGTGCTCCTTACAGACTCGCACCCAGCGAGATGAAAGAACTGCAAAGCCAATTACAAGAACTTTTAGAGCGTGGTTTCATTCGACCAAGCACATCACCGTGGGGAGCTCCTGTTTTGTTTGTCAAGAAGAAAGATGGTACATTCAGGTTGTGTATCGACTACCGAGAGTTGAACAAACTTACCATCAAGAACCGCTACCCACTACCGAGAATCGACGACTTATTTGATCAACTACAAGGCTCGTCTGTTTATTCAAAGATTGACTTACGTTCCGGGTATCATCAAATGCGGGTGAAAGAAGATGATATTCCAAAGACTGCTTTCAGAACACGTTACGGTCATTACGAGTTTATGGTCATGCCGTTTGGTTTAACTAATGCACCAGCTGTGTTCATGGACCTTATGAACCGAGTGTGTGGACCATACCTTGACAAGTTTGTCATTGTTTTCATTGATGACATACTTATTTACTCAAAGAATGACCAAGAACACGGTGAACATTTGAGAAAAGTGTTAGAAGTATTGAGGAAGGAAGAATTGTACGCTAAGTTTTCAAAGTGTGCATTTTGGTTGGAAGAAGTTCAATTCCTCGGTCACATAGTGAACAAAGAAGGTATTAAGGTGGATCCGGCAAAGATAGAAACTGTTGAAAAGTGGGAAACCCCGAAAACTCCGAAACACATACGCCAGTTTTTAGGACTAGCTGGTTACTACAGAAGGTTCATCCAAGACTTTTCCAGAATAGCAAAACCCTTGACTGCATTAACGCATAAAGGGAAGAAATTTGAATGGAATGATGAACAAGAGAAAGCGTTTCAGTTATTGAAGAAAAAGCTAACTACGGCACCTATATTGTCATTGCCTGAAGGGAATGATGATTTTGTGATTTATTGTGACGCATCAAAGCAAGGTCTCGGTTGTGTATTAATGCAACGAACGAAGGTGATTGCTTATGCGTCTAGACAATTGAAGATTCACGAACAAAATTATACGACGCATGATTTGGAATTAGGCGCGGTTGTTTTTGCATTAAAGACTTGGAGGCACTACTTATATGGGGTCAAAAGTATTATATATACCGACCACAAAAGTCTTCAACACATATTTAATCAGAAACAACTGAATATGAGGCAGCGTAGGTGGATTGAATTATTGAATGATTACGATTTTGAGATTCGTTACCACCCGGGGAAGGCAAATGTGGTAGCCGATGCCTTGAGCAGGAAGGATAGAGAACCCATTCGAGTAAAATCTATGAATATAATGATTCATAATAACATTACTACTCAAATAAAGGAGGCGCAACAAGGAGTTTTAAAAGAGGGAAATTTAAAGGATGAAATACCCAAAGGATCGGAGAAACATCTTAATATTCGGGAAGACGGAACCCGGTATAGGGCTGAAAGGATTTGGGTACCAAAATTTGGAGATATGAGAGAAATGGTACTTAGAGAAGCTCATAAAACCAGATACTCAATACATCCTGGAACGGGGAAGATGTACAAGGATCTCAAGAAACATTTTTGGTGGCCGGGTATGAAAGCCGATGTTGCTAAATACGTAGGAGAATGTTTGACGTGTTCTAAGGTCAAAGCTGAGCATCAGAAACCATCAGGTCTACTTCAACAACCCGAAATCCCGAAATGGAAATGGGAAAACATTACCATGGATTTCATCACTAAATTGCCAAGGACTGCAAGTGGTTTTGATACTATTTGGGTAATAGTTGATCGTCTCACCAAATCAGCACACTTCCTACCAATAAGAGAAGATGACAAGATGGAGAAGTTAGCACGACTGTATTTGAAGGAAGTCGTCTCCAGACATGGAATACCAATCTCTATTATCTCTGATAGGGATGGCAGATTTATTTCAAGATTCTGGCAGACATTACAGCAAGCATTAGGAACTCGTCTAGACATGAGTACTGCCTATCATCCACAAACTGATGGGCAGAGCGAAAGGACGATACAAACGCTTGAAGACATGCTACGAGCATGTGTTATTGATTTCGGAAACAGTTGGGATCGACATCTACCGTTAGCAGAATTTTCCTACAACAACAGCTACCATTCAAGCATTGAGATGGCGCCGTTTGAAGCACTTTATGGTAGAAAGTGCAGGTCTCCGATTTGTTGGAGTGAGGTGGGGGATAGACAGATTACGGGTCCAGAGATTATACAAGAAACTACCGAGAAGATCATCCAAATTCAACAACGGTTGAAAACCGCCCAAAGTCGACAAAAGAGCTACGCTGACATTAAAAGAAAAGATATAGAATTTGAAATTGGAGAGATGGTCATGCTTAAAGTTTCACCTTGGAAAGGCGTTGTTCGATTTGGTAAACGAGGGAAATTAAATCCAAGGTATATGAAATGTCCCGTTCTTATTGATTAAAAACGTTCCATATTAATTGATTTCGTTGCGAGGTTTTGACCTCTATATGAGACGTTTTTCAAAGACTGCATTCATTTTTAAACAAACCATAACCTTTATTTCATCAATAAAGGTTTAAAAAGCTTTACGTAGATTATCAAATAATGATAATCTAAAATATCCTGTTTACACACGACATTTACATAATGGTTTACAATACAAATATGTTACAACAAAATAAGTTTCTTGAATGCAGTTTTTACACAATATCATACAAGTATGGACTCCAAATCTTGTCCTTATTTAAGTATGCGACAGCGGAAGCTCTTAATAATCACCTGAGAATAAACATGCTTAAAACGTCAACAAAAATGTTGGTGAGTTATAGGTTTAACCTATATATATCAAATCGTAACAATAGACCACAAGATTTCATATTTCAATACACATCCCATACATAGAGATAAAAATCATTCATATGGTGAACACCTGGTAACCGACAATAACAAGATGCATATATAAGAATATCCCCATCATTCCGGGACACCCTTCGGATATGATATAAATTTCGAAGTACTAAAGCATCCGGTACTTTGGATGGGGTTTGTTAGGCCCAATAGATCTATCTTTAGGATTCGCGTCAATTAGGGTGTCTGTTCCCTAATTCTTAGATTACCAGACTTAATAAAAAGGGGCATATTCGATTTCGATAATTCAACCATAGAATGTAGTTTCACGTACTTGTGTCTATTTTGTAAATCATTTATAAAACCTGCATGTATTCTCATCCCAAAAATATTAGATTTTAAAAGTGGGACTATAACTCACTTTCACAGATTTTTACTTCGTCGGGAAGTAAGACTTGGCCACTGTTGATTCACGAACCTATAACAATATATACATATATATTAAAGTATGTTCAAAATATATTTACAACACTTTTAATATATTTTGATGTTTTAAGTTTATTAAGTCAGCTGTCCTCGTTAGTAACCTATAACTAGTTGTCCACAGTTAGATGTACAGAAATAAATCGATAAATATTATCTTGAATCAATCCACGACCCAGTGTATACGTATCTCAGTATTGATCACAACTCAAACTATATATATTTTGGAATCAACCTCAACCCTGTATAGCTAACTCCAACATTCACATATAGAGTGTCTATGGTTGTTCCGAAATATATATAGATGTGTCGACATGATAGGTCGAAACATTGTATACGTGTCTATGGTATCTCAAGATTACATAATATACAATACAAGTTGATTAAGTTATGGTTGGAATAGATTTGTTACCAATTTTCACGTAGCTAAAATGAGAAAAATTATCCAATCTTGTTTTACCCATAACTTCTTCATTTTAAATCCGTTTTGAGTGAATCAAATTGCTATGATTTCATATTGAACTCTATTTTATGAATCTAAATAGAAAAAGTATAGGTTTATAGTCGGAAAAATAAGTTACAAGTCGTTTTTGTAAAGGTAGTCATTTCAGTCGAAAAAAACGACGTCTAGATGACCATTTTAGAAAACATACTTCCACTTTGAGTTTAACCATAATTTTTGGATATAGTTTCATGTTCATAATAAAAATCATTTTCTCAGAATAACAACTTTTAAATCAAAGTTTATCATAGTTTTTAATTAACTAACCCAAAACAGCCCGCGGTGTTACTACGACGGCGTAAATCCGGTTTTACGGTGTTTTTCGTGTTTCCAGGTTTTAAATCATTAAGTTAGCATATCATATAGATATAGAACATGTGTTTAGTTGATTTTAAAAGTCAAGTTAGAAGGATTAACTTTTGTTTGCGAACAAGTTTAGAATTAACTAAACTATGTTCTAGTGATTACAAGTTTAAACCTTCGAATAAGATAGCTTTATATGTATGAATCGAATGATGTTATGAACATCATTACTACCTTAATTTCCTTGGATAAACCTACTGGAAAAGAGAAAAATGGATCTAGCTTCAATGGATCCTTGGATGGCTCGAAGTTCTTGAAGCAGAATCATGACACGAAAACAAGTTCAAGTAAGATCATCACTTGAAATAAGATTGTTATAGTTATAGAAATTGAACCAAAGTTTGAATATGATTATTACCTTGTATTAGAATGATAACCTACTGTAAGAAACAAAGATTTCTTGAGGTTGGATGATCACCTTACAAGATTGGAAGTGAGCTAGCAAACTTGAAAGTATTCTTGATTTTATGAAACTAGAACTTTTGGAATTTATGAAGAACACTTAGAACTTGAAGATAGAACTTGAGAGAGATCAATTAGATGAAGAAAATTGAAGAATGAAAGTGTTTGTAGGTGTTTTTGGTCGTTGGTGTATGGATTAGATATAAAGGATATGTAATTTTGTTTTCATGTAAATAAGTCATGAATGATTACTCATATTTTTGTAATCTTATGAGATATTTCATGCTAGTTGCCAAATGATGGTTCCCACATGTGTTAGGTGACTCACATGGGCTGCTAAGAGCTGATCATTGGAGTGTATATACCAATAGTACATACATCTAAAAGCTGTGTATTGTACGAGTACGAATACGGGTGCATACGAGTAGAATTGTTGATGAAACTGAACGAGGATGTAATTGTAAGCATTTTTGTTAAGTAGAAGTATTTTGATAAGTGTATTGAAGTCTTTCAAAAGTGTATAAATACATATTAAAACACTACATGTATATACATTTTAACTGAGTCGTTAAGTCATCGTTAGTCGTTACATGTAAGTGTTGTTTTGAAACCTTTAGGTTAACGATCTTGTTAAATGTTGTTAACCCAATGTTTATAATATCAAATGAGATTTTAAATTATTATATTATCATGATATTATCATGTATGAATATCTCTTAATATGATATATATACATTAAATGTCTTTACAACGATAATCGTTACATATATGTCTCGTTTAAAAATCATTAAGTTAGTAGTCTTGTTTTTACATATGTAGTTCATTGTTAATATACTTTATGATATGTTTTCTTATCATAGTATCATGTTAACTATATATATATATATCCATATATATGTCATCATATAGTTTTTACAAGTTTTAACGTTCGTGAATCACCGATCAACTTGGGTGGTCAATTGTCTATATGAAACATATTTCAATTAATCAAGTCTTAACAAGTTTGATTGCTTAACATGTTGGAAACATTTAATCATGTAAATATCAATCTCAATTAATATATATAAACATGGAAAAGTTCGGGTCACTACAGTACCTACCCGTTAAATAAATTTCGTCCCGAAATTTTAAGCTGTTAAAGGTGTTGACGAATCTTCTGGAAATAGATGCGGGTATTTCTTCTTCATCTGATCTTCACGCTCCCAGGTGAACTCGGGTCCTCTACGAGCATTCCATAGAACCTTAACAATTGGTATCTTGTTTTGCTTAAGTCTTTTAACCTCACGATCCATTATTTCGACGGGTTCTTCGATGAATTGAAGTTTTTCGTTGATTTGGATTTCATCTAACGGAATAGTGAGATCTTCTTTAGCAAAACATTTCTTTAAATTCGATACGTGGAAAGTGTTATGTACAGCCGCGAGTTGTTGAGGTAACTCTAGTCGGTAAGCTACTGGTCCGACACGATCAATAATCTTGAATGGTCCAATATACCTTGGATTTAATTTCCCTCGTTTACCAAATCGAACAACGCCTTTCCAAGGTGCAACTTTAAGCATGACCATCTCTCCAATTTCAAATTCTATATCTTTTCTTTTAATGTCAGCGTAGCTCTTTTGTCGACTTTGGGCGGTTTTCAACCGTTGTTGAATTTGGATGATCTTCTCGGTAGTTTCTTGTATAATCTCCGGACCCGTAATCTGTCTATCCCCCACCTCACTCCAACAAATCGGAGACCTGCACTTTCTACCATAAAGTGCTTCAAACGGCGCCATCTCAATGCTTGAATGGTAGCTGTTGTTGTAGGAAAATTCTGCTAACGGTAGATGTCGATCCCAACTGTTTCCGAAATCAATAACACATGCTCGTAGCATGTCTTCAAGCGTTTGTATTGTCCTTTCACTCTGCCCATCAGTTTGTGGATGATAGGCAGTACTCATGTCTAGACGAGTTCCTAATGCTTGCTGTAATGTCTGCCAGAATCTTGAAATAAATCTGCCATCCCTATCAGAGATAATAGAGATTGGTATTCCATGTCTGGAGACGACTTCCTTCAAATACAGTCGTGCTAACTTCTCCATCTTGTCATCTTCTCTTATTGGTAGGAAGTGTGCTGATTTGGTGAGACGATCAACTATTACCCAAATAGTATCAAAACCACTTGCAGTCCTTGGCAATTTAGTGATGAAATCCATGGTAATGTTTTCCCATTTCCATTCCGGGATTTCGGGTTGTTGAAGTAGACCTGATGGTTTCTGATGCTCAGCTTTGACCTTAGAACACGTCAAACATTCTCCTACGTATTTAGCAACATCGGCTTTCATACCCGGCCACCAAAAATGTTTCTTGAGATCCTTGTACATCTTCCCCGTTCCAGGATGTATTGAGTATCTGGTTTTATGAGCTTCTCTAAGTACTATTTCTCTCATATCTCCAAATTTTGGTACCCAAATCCTTTCAGCCCTATACCGGGTTCCGTCTTCCCGAATATTAAGATGCTTCTCCGATCCTTTGGGTATTTCATCCTTTAAATTTCCCTCTTTTAAAACTCCTTGTTGCGCCTCCTTTATTTGAGTAGTAATGTTATTATGAATCATTATATTCATAGATTTTACTCGAATGGGTTCTCTATCCTTCCTGCTCAAGGCATCGGCTACCACATTTGCCTTCCCCGGGTGGTAACGAATCTCAAAATCGTAATCATTCAATAATTCAATCCACCTACGCTGCCTCATATTCAGTTGTTTCTGATTAAATATGTGTTGAAGACTTTTGTGGTCGGTATATATAATACTTTTGACCCCATATAAGTACTGCCTCCAAGTCTTTAATGCAAAAACAACCGCGCCTAATTCCAAATCATGCGTCGTATAATTTTGTTCGTGAATCTTCAATTGTCTAGACGCATAAGCAATCACCTTCGTTCGTTGCATTAATACACAACCGAGACCTTGCTTTGATGCGTCACAATAAATCACAAAATCATCATTCCCTTCAGGCAATGACAATATAGGTGCCGTAGTTAGCTTTTTCTTCAATAACTGAAACGCTTTCTCTTGTTCATCATTCCATTCAAATTTCTTCCCTTTATGCGTTAATGCAGTCAAGGGTTTTGCTATTCTGGAAAAGTCTTGGATGAACCTTCTGTAGTAACCAGCTAGTCCTAAAAACTGGCGTATGTGTTTCGGAGTTTTCGGGGTTTCCCACTTTTCAACAGTTTCTATCTTTGCCGGATCCACCTTAATACCTTCTTTGTTCACTATGTGACCGAGGAATTGAACTTCTTCCAACCAAAATGCACACTTTGAAAACTTAGCGTACAATTCTTCCTTCCTCAATACTTCTAACACCTTTCTCAAATGTTCACCGTGTTCTTGGTCATTCTTTGAGTAAATAAGTATGTCATCAATGAAAACAATGACAAACTTGTCAAGGTATGGTCCACACACTCGGTTCATAAGGTCCATGAACACAGCTGGTGCATTAGTTAAACCAAACGGCATGACCATAAACTCGTAATGACCGTAACGTGTTCTGAAAGCAGTCTTTGGAATATCATCTTCTTTCACCCGCATTTGATGATACCCGGAACGTAAGTCAATCTTTGAATAAACAGACGAGCCTTGTAGTTGATCAAATAAGTCGTCGATTCTCGGTAGTGGGTAGCGGTTCTTGATGGTAAGTTTGTTCAACTCTCGGTAGTCGATACACAACCTGAATGTACCATCTTTCTTCTTGACAAACAAAACAGGAGCTCCCCACGGTGATGTGCTTGGTCGAATGAAACCACGCTCTAAAAGTTCTTGTAATTGGCTTTGCAGTTCTTTCATCTCGCTGGGTGCGAGTCTGTAAGGTGCACGAGCTATTGGTGCAGCTCCTGGTACAAGATCTATTTGAAATTCAACGGATCGATGTGGGGGTAATCCCGGTAATTCTTTCAGAAATACATCGGGAAATTCTTTTGCAATGGGAACATCATTGATGCTCTTTTCTTCAGTTTGTACTTTCTCGACGTGTGCTAGAACAGCATAGCAACCTTTTCTTATTAGTTTTTGTGCCTTCAAATTACTAATAAGATGTAGCTTCGTGTTACCCTTTTCTCCGTACACCATTAAGGGTTTTCCTTTTTCTCGTATAATGCGAATTGCATTTTTGTAACAAACGATCTCCGCTTTCACTTCTTTCAACCAGTCCATATCGATTATCACATCAAAACTCCCTAACTCTACTGGTATCAAATCAATCTTAAATGTTTCGCTAACCAGTTTAATTTCTCGATTCCGACATATATTATCTGCTGAAATTAATTTACCATTTGCTAATTCGAGTAAAAATTTACTATCCAAAGGCGTCAATGGACAACTTAATTTAGCACAAAAATCTCTACTCATATAGCTTCTATCCGCACCCGAATCAAATAAAACGTAAGCAGATTTATTGTCAATAAGAAACGTACCCGTAACAAGCTCCGGGTCTTCCTGTGCCTCTACCGCATTAATATTGAAAACTCTTCCACGGCCTTGTCCATTCGTGTTCTCCTGGTTCGGGCAATTTCTAATAATGTGGCCTGGTTTTCCACATTTATAACAAACTACATTGGCATAACTTGCTCCGACACTACTTGCTCCGCCATTACTCGTTCCGACACCATTTGTTCCTTTCGTTCTATTAACCCCTGGTCCGTAGACCTCACACTTCGCCGCGCTATGACCATTTCTTTTACACTTGTTGCAAAATTTGGTGCAGAACCCCGAGTGATTCTTTTCACACCTTTGGCATAGTTGCTTCTGATTGTTGTTGTTGTTGCGGTTATTATTGTTGTTGGGATGATTATTGTAGTTGCTGTTGTTGTTGTTGTTGTTGTTGTTGGGCCGTTTGTTGTAGTTGCGATTGATGTTGCGATTGTTGGGATAATTGTTGCGATTATTGTTGTAATTGCTGTTGTTGTTGTATTGGTGATTCTTATCACCGTTTTCCTCCCAATTTCTTTTGACTTGCTTCACATTAGCCTCTTCAGCAGTCTGTTCTTTAATTCTTTCTTCAATCTGGTTCACTAGTTTGTGAGCCATTCTACATGCCTGTTGTATGGAGGCGGGCTCGTGTGAACTTATATCTTCTTGGATTCTTTCCGGTAATCCTTTCACAAACGCGTCGATCTTCTCTTCCTCATCTTCGAATGCTCCCGGACACAATAGGCACAATTCTGTGAATCGTCTTTCGTACGTGGTAATATCAAATCCTTGGGTTCGTAACCCTCTAAGTTCTGTCTTGAGCTTATTGACCTCGGTTCTGGGACGGTACTTCTCGTTCATCAAGTGCTTGAATGCTGACCACGGTAGTGCGTACGCATCATCTTATCCCACTTGCTCTAGATAGGTATTCCACCATGTTAACGCAGAACCTGTGAAGGTATGCATAGCGTACTTCACTTTGTCCTCTTCAGTGCACTTACTTATGGCAAACACCGATTCAACCTTCTCGGTCCACCGTTTCAATCCGATCGGTCCTTCGGTTCCATCAAATTCCAAAGGTTTGCAGGCAGTGAATTCTTTGTAGGTGCATCCTACACGATTTCCTGTACTGCTAGATCCAAGGTTATTGTTGGTATGTAGCGCAGCCTGTACTGCGGCTATGTTTGAAGCTAGAAAAGTACGGAATTCCTCTTCATTCATATTCACGGTGTGTCGAGTAGTCGGTGCCATTTCCTTCAAAATAGTTAAATGGAACAAGTTAATCATACAGAATATTAAGAGTAGTTAATAGTATTTCGTAGCATAATATGAACTCATTTATAAAAGCTTTTTCTTCATATTAGCGTTTTATAAGTTTAAATTCGGGTAGTACCTACCCGTTAAGTTCATACTTAGTAGCTAATATACAATTCAACTACTACAATTCTATATGAAAAACTGATTATAATAATATTTCGCGTTCAAACTTTTATACAATATTTTACAAACTTACAATACCGCTTATTTTACATAAAGCATGAAATATAGCACACAATAACTTTGATACAAGATAGTTGTGAAGACAATTCTAGCTAGTACACAAGTCGTTCAGCAAAGGCAATAAAGACACGTAATTCATACGTCCAGAAACAAGTCATGCATTCTGGTTTTACTAGGACTACTTCCCATCCTTGGTCTTGTGCAACATAACCGTTATGGCCGTTGATAAGACAGCGTGTTGTAACGTCATCAAAGGGACGAGGGTTACGTAATGTCCAACAGTCCCGTAATAATCTAAAAACCTCATTTCTTACCCCAATTACCGACTCCGTCACTTGTGGAAACGTTTTGTTTAATAGTTGTAGCCCGATGTTCTTGTTCTCACTTTGGTGAGAAGCGAACATTATTAATCCGTAAGCATAACATGCTTCTTTATGTTGCATGTTAGCCGCTTTTTCTAAATCACGAAGTCCAATATTCGGATATATTGAGTCAAAATAATTTCTTAACCCGTTGCGTAAAATAGCATTTGGGTTCCCCGCAATATATGCGTCAAAGTAAACACATCGTAACTTATGGGTTTCCCAATGTGATATCCCCCATCTTTCAAACGAAAGTCTCTTATAAACCAAGACATTCTTGGAACGTTCTTCGAATGTCTTACAAACTGATCTCGCCTTAAATAGTTGTGCCGAAGAATTCTGGCCGACTCTAGACAAGATTTCATCAATCATGTCTCCGGGTAGGTCTCTTAAAATATTGGGTTGTCTATCCATTTTGTGTTTTTAAACTGTAAAATAGACAAGAGTTAGTTTCATAAAAAAATACTTATTAATACAAGCAATTTTTACATATATCATAAAGCATAAGAACACTATATTACATATATTACACCACACGAATACAACTATCTTATTCCGACTCGCTCGTTTCTTCTTCTTCGGTTTTGGTTCGTTTTGCCAAGTTTCTAGGGATATATGATGTTCCCCTAATACGAGCCGTCGTTGTCCACATTGGTTTAGAAAAACCTGGTGGTTTAGAGGTTCCCGGGTCATTGTTACAACTTAAGGACTTCGGGGGTTGACGATACATATAAAGTTCATCGGGGTTGGAATTAGATTTCTCTATTTTTATGCCCTTTCCCTTATTATTTTCTTTTGCCTTTTTAAATTCAGTTGGGGTAATTTCTATAACATCATCGGAATTCTCGTCGGAATCCGATTCATCGGAGAATTGGTAATCCTCCCAATACTTTGCTTCCTTGGCGGAAACACCATTGACCATAATTAACTTTGGTCGGTTGGTTGAGGATTTTCTTTTACTTAACCGTTTTATTATTTCCCCCACCGGTTCTATTTCTTCATCCGGTTCCGATTCTTCTTCCGGTTCCGATTCTTCTTCCGGTTCCGACTCTTCTTCCGGTTCCTCTTCGGGAACTTGTGAATCAGTCCACAAATCATTCCAATTTACATTTGACTCTTCATTATTATTAGGTGAGTCAATGGGACTTGTTCTAGAGGTAGACATCTATCACATAATATCAAACACGTTAAGAGATTAATATATCACATAATATTCATATGTTAAAAATATATAGTTTCCAACAAAAATGTTAAGCAATCATTTTTAAAGAAAACACGGTCGAAGTCCAGACTCACTAATGCATCCTAACAAACTCGATAAGACACACTAATGCAAATTTTCTGGTTCTCTAAGACCAACGCTCTGATACCAACTGAAATGTCCCGTTCTTATTGATTAAAAACGTTCCATATTAATTGATTTCGTTGCGAGGTTTTGACCTCTATATGAGACGTTTTTCAAAGACTGCATTCATTTTTAAACAAACCATAACCTTTATTTCATCAATAAAGGTTTAAAAAGCTTTACGTAGATTATCAAATAATGATAATCTAAAATATCCTGTTTACACACGACATTTACATAATGGTTTACAATACAAATATGTTACAACAAAATAAGTTTCTTGAATGCAGTTTTTACACAATATCATACAAGTATGGACTCCAAATCTTGTCCTTATTTAAGTATGCGACAGCGGAAGCTCTTAATAATCACCTGAGAATAAACATGCTTAAAACGTCAACAAAAATGTTGGTGAGTTATAGGTTTAACCTATATATATCAAATCGTAACAATAGACCACAAGATTTCATATTTCAATACACATCCCATACATAGAGATAAAAATCATTCATATGGTGAACACCTGGTAACCGACAATAACAAGATGCATATATAAGAATATCCCCATCATTCCGGGACACCCTTCGGATATGATATAAATTTCGAAGTACTAAAGCATCCGGTACTTTGGATGGGGTTTGTTAGGCCCAATAGATCTATCTTTAGGATTCGCGTCAATTAGGGTGTCTGTTCCCTAATTCTTAGATTACCAGACTTAATAAAAAGGGGCATATTCGATTTCGATAATTCAACCATAGAATGTAGTTTCACGTACTTGTGTCTATTTTGTAAATCATTTATAAAACCTGCATGTATTCTCATCCCAAAAATATTAGATTTTAAAAGTGGGACTATAACTCACTTTCACAGATTTTTACTTCGTCGGGAAGTAAGACTTGGCCACTGTTGATTCACGAACCTATAACAATATATACATATATATTAAAGTATGTTCAAAATATATTTACAACACTTTTAATATATTTTGATGTTTTAAGTTTATTAAGTCAGCTGTCCTCGTTAGTAACCTATAACTAGTTGTCCACAGTTAGATGTACAGAAATAAATCGATAAATATTATCTTGAATCAATCCACGACCCAGTGTATACGTATCTCAGTATTGATCACAACTCAAACTATATATATTTTGGAATCAACCTCAACCCTGTATAGCTAACTCCAACATTCACATATAGAGTGTCTATGGTTGTTCCGAAATATATATAGATGTGTCGACATGATAGGTCGAAACATTGTATACGTGTCTATGGTATCTCAAGATTACATAATATACAATACAAGTTGATTAAGTTATGGTTGGAATAGATTTGTTACCAATTTTCACGTAGCTAAAATGAGAAAAATTATCCAATCTTGTTTTACCCATAACTTCTTCATTTTAAATCCGTTTTGAGTGAATCAAATTGCTATGATTTCATATTGAACTCTATTTTATGAATCTAAATAGAAAAAGTATAGGTTTATAGTCGGAAAAATAAGTTACAAGTCGTTTTTGTAAAGGTAGTCATTTCAGTCGAAAAAAACGACGTCTAGATGACCATTTTAGAAAACATACTTCCACTTTGAGTTTAACCATAATTTTTGGATATAGTTTCATGTTCATAATAAAAATCATTTTCTCAGAATAACAACTTTTAAATCAAAGTTTATCATAGTTTTTAATTAACTAACCCAAAACAGCCCGCGGTGTTACTACGACGGCGTAAATCCGGTTTTACGGTGTTTTTCGTGTTTCCAGGTTTTAAATCATTAAGTTAGCATATCATATAGATATAGAACATGTGTTTAGTTGATTTTAAAAGTCAAGTTAGAAGGATTAACTTTTGTTTGCGAACAAGTTTAGAATTAACTAAACTATGTTCTAGTGATTACAAGTTTAAACCTTCGAATAAGATAGCTTTATATGTATGAATCGAATGATGTTATGAACATCATTACTACCTTAATTTCCTTGGATAAACCTACTGGAAAAGAGAAAAATGGATCTAGCTTCAATGGATCCTTGGATGGCTCGAAGTTCTTGAAGCAGAATCATGACACGAAAACAAGTTCAAGTAAGATCATCACTTGAAATAAGATTGTTATAGTTATAGAAATTGAACCAAAGTTTGAATATGATTATTACCTTGTATTAGAATGATAACCTACTGTAAGAAACAAAGATTTCTTGAGGTTGGATGATCACCTTACAAGATTGGAAGTGAGCTAGCAAACTTGAAAGTATTCTTGATTTTATGAAACTAGAACTTTTGGAATTTATGAAGAACACTTAGAACTTGAAGATAGAACTTGAGAGAGATCAATTAGATGAAGAAAATTGAAGAATGAAAGTGTTTGTAGGTGTTTTTGGTCGTTGGTGTATGGATTAGATATAAAGGATATGTAATTTTGTTTTCATGTAAATAAGTCATGAATGATTACTCATATTTTTGTAATCTTATGAGATATTTCATGCTAGTTGCCAAATGATGGTTCCCACATGTGTTAGGTGACTCACATGGGCTGCTAAGAGCTGATCATTGGAGTGTATATACCAATAGTACATACATCTAAAAGCTGTGTATTGTACGAGTACGAATACGGGTGCATACGAGTAGAATTGTTGATGAAACTGAACGAGGATGTAATTGTAAGCATTTTTGTTAAGTAGAAGTATTTTGATAAGTGTATTGAAGTCTTTCAAAAGTGTATAAATACATATTAAAACACTACATGTATATACATTTTAACTGAGTCGTTAAGTCATCGTTAGTCGTTACATGTAAGTGTTGTTTTGAAACCTTTAGGTTAACGATCTTGTTAAATGTTGTTAACCCAATGTTTATAATATCAAATGAGATTTTAAATTATTATATTATCATGATATTATCATGTATGAATATCTCTTAATATGATATATATACATTAAATGTCTTTACAACGATAATCGTTACATATATGTCTCGTTTAAAAATCATTAAGTTAGTAGTCTTGTTTTTACATATGTAGTTCATTGTTAATATACTTTATGATATGTTTTCTTATCATAGTATCATGTTAACTATATATATATATATCCATATATATGTCATCATATAGTTTTTACAAGTTTTAACGTTCGTGAATCACCGATCAACTTGGGTGGTCAATTGTCTATATGAAACATATTTCAATTAATCAAGTCTTAACAAGTTTGATTGCTTAACATGTTGGAAACATTTAATCATGTAAATATCAATCTCAATTAATATATATAAACATGGAAAAGTTCGGGTCACTACAGTATATTGGACCATTCAAGATTATTGATCGTGTCGGACCAGTAGCTTACCGACTTGAGTTACCTCAACAACTCGTGGCTGTACATAACACTTTCCACGTCTCGAATTTGAAGAAATGTTTTGCTAAAGAAGATCTCACTATTCCGTTAGATGAAATCCAAATCAACGAAAAACTCCAATTCATCGAAGAACCCGTCGAAATAATGGATCGTGAGGTTAAAAGACTTAAGCAAAACAAGATACCAATTGTTAAGGTTCGATGGAATGCTCGTAGAGGACCCGAGTTCACCTGGGAGCGTGAAGATCAGATGAAGAAGAAATACCCGCATCTATTTCCAGAAGATTCGTCAACACCTTCAACAGCTTAAAATTTCGGGACGAAATTTATTTAACGGGTAGGTACTGTAGTGACCCGAACTTTTCCATGTTTATATATATTAATTGAGATTGATGTTTACATGATTAAATGTTTCCAACATGTTAAGCAATCAAACTTGTTAAGACTTGATTAATTGAAATAGGTTTCATATAGACAATTGACCACCCAAGTTGACCGGTGATTCACGAACGTTAAAACTTGTAAAAAAAACTATATGATGACATATATATGGTTATATATATAGTTAACATGATATTATGATAAGTAAACATATCATTAATTATATTAACAATGAACTACATATGTAAAAACAAGACTACTAACTTAATGATTTTGAAACGAGACATATATGTAACGTTTATCGTTGTAACGACATTTAATGTATATATATATCATATTAAGAGATATTCGTACATCATAATATCATGATAATATAATAATTTAAAATCTCTTTTGTTATTATAAACATTGGGTTAACAACATTTAACAAGATCGTTAACCTAAAGGTTTCAAAACAACACTTACATGTAACGACTAACGATGACTTAACGACTCAGTTAAAATGTATATACATGTAGTGTTTTAATATGTATTTATACACTTTTGAAAGACTTCAATACACTTATCAAAATACTTCTACTTAACAAAAATGCTTACAATTACATTCTCGTTCAGTTTCATCAACAATTCCACTCGTATGCACCCGTATTCGTACTCGTACAATACACAGCTTTTAGATGTATGTACTATTGGTATATACACTCCAATGATCAGCTCTTAGCAGCCCATGTGAGTCACCTAACACATGTGGGAACCATCATTTGGCAACTAGCATGAAATATCTCATAAGATTACAAAAATATGAGTAATCATTCATGACTTATTTACATGAAAACAAAATTACATATCCTTTATATCTAATCCATACACCAACGACCAAAAACACCTACAAACACTTTCATTCTTCAATTTTCTTCATCTAATTGAACTCTCTCAAGTTCTATCTTCAAGTTCTAAGTGTTCTTCATAAATTCCAAAAGTTCTAGTTTCATAAAATCAAGAATACTTTCAAGTTTGCTAGCTCACTTCCAATCTTGTAAGGTGATCATCCAACCTCAAGAAATCTTTGTTTCTTACAGTAGGTTATCATTCTAATACAAGGTAATAATCATATTCAAACTTTGGTTCAATTTCTATAACTATAACAATCTTATTTCAAGTGATGATCTTACTTGAACTTGTTTTCGTGTCATGATTTTGCTTCAAGAACTTTGAGCCATCCAAGGATCCATTGAAGCTAGATCCATTTTTCTCTTTTCCAGTAGGTTCATCCAAGGAACTTAAGGTAGTAATGATGTTCATAACATCATTCGATTCATACATATAAAGCTATCTTATTCGAAGGTTTAAACTTGTAATCACTAGAACATAGTTTAGTTAATTCTAAACTTGTTCGCAAATAAAAGTTAATCCTTCTAACTTGACTTTTAAAATCAACTAAACACATGTTCTATATCTATATGATATGCTAACTTAATGATTTAAAACCTGGAAACACGAACAACACCGTAAAACCGGATTTACGCCGTCGTAGTAACACCGCGGGCTGTTTTGGGTTAGTTAATTAAAAACTATGATAAACTTTGATTTAAAAGTTGTTATTCTGAGAAAATGATTTTTATTATGAACATGAAACTATATCCAAAAATTATGGTTAAACTCAAAGTGGAAGTATGTTTTCTAAAATGGTCATCTAGACGTCGTTCTTTCGACTGAAATGACTACCTTTACAAAAACGACTTGTAACTTATTTTTCCGACTAGAAACCTATACTTTTTTTGTTTAGATTCATAAAATAGAGTTCAATATGAAACCATAGCAATTTGATTCACTCAAAACGGATTTAAAATGAAGAAGTTATGGGTAAAACAAGATTGGATAATTTTTCTCATTTTAGCTACGTGAAAATTGGTAACAAATCTATTCCAACCATAACTTAATCAACTTGTATTATATATTATGTAATCTTGAGATACCATAGACACGTATACAATGTTTCGACCTATCATGTCGACACATCTATATATATTTCGGAACAACCATAGACACTCTATATGTGAATGTTGGAGTTAGCTATACAGGGTTGAGGTTGATTCCAAAATATATATAGTTTGAGTTGTGATCAATACTGAGATACGTATACACGGGGTCGTGGATTGATTCAAGATAATATTTATCGATTTATTTCTGTACATCTAACTGTGGACAACTAGTTGTAGGTTACTAACGAGGACAGCTGACTTAATAAACTTAAAACATCAAAATATATTAAAAGTGTTGTAAATATATTTTGAACATACTTTGATATATATGTATATATTGTTATAGGTTCGTGAATCAACCAGTGGCCAAGTCTTACTTCCCGACGAAGTAAAAATCTGTGAAAGTGAGTTATAGTCCCACTTTTAAAATCTAATATTTTTGGGATGAGAATACATGCAGGTTTTATAAATGATTTACAAAATAGACACAAGTACGTGAAACTACATTCTATGGTTGAATTATCGAAATCGAATATGCCCCTTTTTATTAAGTCTGGTAATCTAAGAATTAGGGAACAGACACCCTAATTGACGCGAATCCTAAAGATAGATCTATTGGGCCTAACAAACCCCATCCAAAGTACCGGATGCTTTAGTACTTCGAAATTTATATCATATCCGAAGGGTGTCCCGGAATGATGGGGATATTCTTATATATGCATCTTGTTATTGTCGGTTACCAGGTGTTCACCATATGAATGATTTTTATCTCTATGTATGGGATGTGTATTGAAATATGAAATCTTGTGGTCTATTGTTACGATTTGATATATATAGGTTAAACCTATAACTCACCAACATTTTTGTTGACGTTTTAAGCATGTTTATTCTCAGGTGATTATTAAGAGCTTCCGCTGTCGCATACTTAAATAAGGACAAGATTTGGAGTCCATGCTTGTATGATATTGTGTAAAAACTGCATTCAAGAAACTTATTTTGTTGTAACATATTTGTATTGTAAGCCATTATGTAATGGTCGTGTGTAAACAGGATATATTAGATTATCATTATTTGATAATCTACGTAAAGCTTTTTAAACCTTTATTGATGAAATAAAGGTTATGGTTTGTTTAAAAATGAATGCAGTCTTTGAAAAACGTCTCATATAGAGGTCAAAACCTCGCAACGAAATCAATTAATATGGAACGTTTTTAATCAATAAGAACGGGACATTTCAGAAACGACCCGTCCTAATCCATCTGGACGAAGTCATCAACATTTGGTCCCATTGCGATGATCGACTCCAAGTAATGTCCTTAAAATGAGCAAATGCACAGCGGAAGACTTAATTCGTACCTGAGAATAAACATGCTTAAAAGTGTCAACCAAAAGGTTGGTGAGTTCATAGGTTTATCGTATCAGTTATTTCAATATATTAATAGACCACAAGATTTCATAATCATAAACATAATACACTCACAAGTGTATGTAAAGCATTCTAAGTGGTTGAGCACTTGGTAATCATACTTAACATTTAATCACGTCGCATATTCCCTTTATTATGAAATCTCACTACACCGTACCAAGTGTAGTCACCGAAACGAAGTACTGTGCAACCGTTGAATACTGGTCGTCCAGTCCGGTTGGGGTTGTCAGGCCCGATAGATCTATCAACAGGATTCGCGTTTACAATACCACATGTAAATAGTAGTTACCAAGCTACAGGGAAGTATGCCAGTGGTACAACTCAACGTAGAATATATTTTTAAGTACTTGTGTCTATTTCGTAAACATTTATAAAAGCAGCGCATGTATTCTCAGCCCAAAAATATATATTGCAAAAGCAATTAAAAAGGGAGCAAATGAAACTAACCATACTGTATTTTGTAGTAAAAATACATATAACATTATTGAACACGTATAAGGTTGGCCTCGGATTCACGAACCTAAATTAATTATATATATTTATATATTGGTTAATATCTGTTTAACAATTAAGGTCAAGTCGTAGTGTACCTCAATTCTAATGCTCGAGACTAATATGCAACATGCTTAAATATCGTTATTTTATATTTTTAAATATTTTTACAAAATTTATTAGAGTAAATAATAATATAATTCATTTATTACTAAATAAAATTTTAAATAAAAATATACTAAAATGATAAGTTAACATTTTATAATAATAATAATAATATTTCCATTAAAAATTAATTATTTTAATGTTAATGATAATAAATTGATAGTTTTAATAATAATAATGATCAAAATAATAATTTGATAGTTTTTGATAAATATATTAATTATTTTTAATTAATAATAATAATAATAATAATAATAATAATAATAATAATGATAATGATAATAATCAAATAATAATTACGATGATTTTAACAACGACGTAATAATAAAAAAAAAATAATCATTTAAAAAAAAAAATCAATTGACTATAACTTCTAATCCGTTCATCAAACCCATTCGATCTCTAAATGAAAAGTTTATGATTTTTCGCCAGCTTTCCAAAAACATGCATATCATATACCTTATCTCAATCGCATGAGTAACTAATTCAGATTCTATCCTAAAATATATTTTGACAAAAATAAATATACAAGCATGCATAATCCTAAATACTCGAGCACTAGTCAAGGATATGCTAATAATAAATAAAAGTTAAGTTATGAGTGCTCACGTATCAATATTGAGGTTCAATTTTGCAGGAAAGTATGTAGACACAACGGGGATGACAAACACTAAATTTGGCCTCATGAGCATACCCATGAATCATACCCATCACCTCCATTGTAGTGACCCGAACTTTTCCATGTTTATATACATTAATTGAGATTGATATTTACATGATTAAATGTTTCCAACATGTTAAGCAATCAAACTTGTTAAGACTTGATTAATTGAAATATGTTTCATATAGACAATTGACCACCCAAGTTGATCGGTGATTCACGAACGTTAAAACTTGTAAAAACTATATGATGACATATATATGGATATATATATATATAGTTAACATGATACTATGATAAGAAAACATATCATAAAGTATATTAACAATGAACTACATATGTAAAAACAAGACTACTAACTTAATGATTTTTAAACGAGACATATATGTAACGATTATCGTTGTAAAGACATTTAATGTATATATATCATATTAAGAGATATTCATACATGATAATATCATGATAATATAATAATTTAAAATCTCATTTGATATTATAAACATTGGGTTAACAACATTTAACAAGATCGTTAACCTAAAGGTTTCAAAACAACACTTACATGTAACGACTAACGATGACTTAACGACTCAGTTAAAATGTATATACATGTAGTGTTTTAATATGTATTTATACACTTTTGAAAGACTTCAATACACTTATCAAAATACTTCTACTTAACAAAAATGCTGTCTTATCAACGGCCATAACGGTTATGTTGCACAAGACCAAGGATGGGAAGTAGTCCTAGTAAAACCAGAATGCATGACTTGTTTCTGGACGTATGAATTACGTGTCTTTATTGCCTTTGCCGAACGACTTGTGTACTAGCTAGAATTGTCTTCACAACTATCTTGTATCAAAGTTATTGTGTGCTATATTTCATGCTTTATGTAAAATAAGCGGTATTGTAAGTTTGTAAAATATTGTATAAAAGTTTGAACGCGAAATATTATTACAATCAGTTTTTCATATAGAATTGTAGTAGTTGAATTGTATATTAGCTACTAAGTATGAACTTAACGGGTAGGTACTACCCGAATTTAAACTTATAAAACGCTAATATGAAGAAAAAGCTTTTATAAATGAGTTCATATTATGCTACGAAATACTATTAACTACTCTTAATATTCTGTATGATTAACTTGTTCCATTTAACTATTTTGAAGGAAATGGCACCGACTACTCGACACACCGTGAATATGAATGAAGAGGAATTCCGTACTTTTCTAGCTTCAAACATAGCCGCAGTACAGGCTGCGCTACATACCAACAATAACCTTGGATCTAGCAGTACAGGAAATCGTGTAGGATGCACCTACAAAGAATTCACTGCCTGCAAACCTTTGGAATTTGATGGAACCGAAGGACCGATCGGATTGAAACGGTGGACCGAGAAGGTTGAATCGGTGTTTGCCATAAGTAAGTGTACTGAAGAGGACAAAGTGAAATACGCTACGCATACCTTCACAGGTTCTGCGTTAACATGGTGGAATACCTATCTAGAGCAAGTGGGACAAGATGATGCGTACGCACTACCGTGGTCAGCATTCAAGCACTTGATGAACGAGAAGTACCGTCCCAGAACCGAGGTCAATAAGCTCAAGACAGAACTTAGAGGGTTACGAACCCAAGGATTTGATATTACCACGTACGAAAGACGATTCACAGAATTGTGCCTATTGTGTCCGGGAGCATTCGAAGATGAGGAAGAGAAGATCGACGCGTTTGTGAAAGGATTACCGGAAAGAATCCAAGAAGATATAAGTTCACACGAGCCCGCCTCCATACAACAGGCATGTAGAATGGCTCACAAACTAGTGAACCAGATTGAAGAAAGAAATAAAGAACAGACTGCTGAAGAGACCAATGTGAAGCAAGTCAAAAGAAAGTGGGAGGAAAACGGTGATAAGAATCACCAATACAGCAACAACAGCAATTACAACAATAATCGCAACAATTATCCCAACAATCGCAACATCAATCGCAACTACAACAAACGGCCCAACAACAACAACAACAACAACAACAGCAACTACAACAATCATCCCAACAACAATAATAACCGCAACAACAACAACAATCAGAAGCAGCTATGCCAAAGGTGTGAAAAGAATCACTCGGGGTTCTGCACCAAATTTTGCAACAAGTGTAAAAGAAATGGTCATAGCGCGGCGAAGTGTGAGGTCTACGGACCAGGGGTTAATAGAACGAAAGGAACAAATGGTGTCGGAACGAGTAATGGCGGAGCAAGTAGTGTCGGAGCAAGTTATGCCAATGTAGTTTGTTATAAATGTGGAAAACCAGGCCACATTATTAGAAATTGCCCGAACCAGGAGAACACGAATGGACAAGGCCGTGGAAGAGTTTTCAATATTAATGCGGTAGAGGCACAGGAAGACCCGGAGCTTGTTACGGGTACGTTTCTTATTGACAATAAATCTGCTTATGTTTTATTTGATTCGGGTGCGGATAGAAGCTATATGAGTAGAGATTTTTGTGCTAAATTAAGTTGTCCATTGACGCCTTTGGATAGTAAATTTTTACTCGAATTAGCAAATGGTAAATTGATTTCAGCAGATAATATATGTCGGAATCGAGAAATTAAACTGGTTAGCGAAACATTTAAGATTGATTTGATACCAGTAGAGGTAGGGAGTTTTGATGTGATAATCGGTATGGACTGGTTGAAAGAAGTAAAAGCGGAGATCGTTTGTTACAAAAATGCAATTCGCATTATACGAGAAAAAGGAAAACCCTTAATGGTGTACGGAGAAAAGGGCAACACGAAGCTACATCTTATTAGTAATTTGAAGGCACAAAAACTAATTAGAAAAGGTTGCTATGCTGTTCTAGCACACGTCGAGAAAGTACAAACTGAAGAAAAGGGCATCAATGATGTTCCCATTGCAAAAGAATTTCCCGATGTATTTCCGAAAGAATTACCGGGATTACCCCCACATCGATCCGTTGAATTTCAAATAGATCTTGTACCAGGAGCTGCACCAATAGCTCGTGCTCCTTACAGACTCGCACCCAGCGAGATGAAAGAACTGCAAAGCCAATTACAAGAACTTTTAGAGCGTGGTTTCATTCGACCAAGCACATCACCGTGGGGAGCTCCTGTTTTGTTTGTCAAGAAGAAAGATGGTACATTCAGGTTGTGTATCGACTATCGAGAGTTGAACAAACTTACCATCAAGAACCGCTACCCACTACCGAGAATCGACGACTTATTTGATCAACTACAAGGCTCGTCTGTTTATTCAAAGATTGACTTACGTTCCGGGTATCATCAAATGCGGGTGAAAGAAGATGATATTCCAAAGACTGCTTTTAGAACACGTTACGGTCATTACGAGTTTATGGTCATGCCGTTTGGTTTAACTAATGCACCAGCTGTGTTCATGGACCTTATGAACCGAGTGTGTGGACCATACCTTGACAAGTTTGTCATTGTTTTCATTGATGACATACTTATTTACTCAAAGAATGACCAAGAACACGGTGAACATTTGAGAAAGGTGTTAGAAGTATTGAGGAAGGAAGAATTGTACGCTAAGTTTTCAAAGTGTGCATTTTGGTTGGAAGAAGTTCAATTCCTCGGTCACATAGTGAACAAAGAAGGTATTAAGGTGGATCCGGCAAAGATAGAAACTGTTGAAAAGTGGGAAACCCCGAAAACTCCGAAACACATACGCCAGTTTTTAGGACTAGCTGGTTACTACAGAAGGTTCATCCAAGACTTTTCCAGAATAGCAAAACCCTTGACTGCATTAACGCATAAAGGGAAGAAATTTGAATGGAATGATGAACAAGAGAAAGCGTTTCAGTTATTGAAGAAAAAGCTAACTACGGCACCTATATTGTCATTGCCTGAAGGGAATGATGATTTTGTGATTTATTGTGATGCATCAAAGCAAGGTCTCGGTTGTGTATTAATGCAACGAACGAAGGTGATTGCTTATGCGTCTAGACAATTGAAGATTCACGAACAAAATTATACGACGCATGATTTGGAATTAGGCGCGGTTGTTTTTGCATTAAAGACTTGGAGGCACTACTTATATGGGGTCAAAAGTATTATATATACCGACCACAAAAGTCTTCAACACATATTTAATCAGAAACAACTGAATATGAGGCAGCGTAGGTGGATTGAATTATTGAATGATTACGACTTTGAGATTCGTTACCACCCGGGGAAGGCAAATGTGGTAGCCGATGCCTTGAGCAGGAAGGACAGAGAACCCATTCGAGTAAAATCTATGAATATAATGATTCATAATAACATTACTACTCAAATAAAGGAGGCGCAACAAGGAGTTTTAAAAGAGGGAAATTTAAAGGATGAAATACCCAAAGGATCGGAGAAGCATCTTAATATTCGGGAAGACGGAACCCGGTATAGGGCTGAAAGGATTTGGGTACCAAAATTTGGAGATATGAGAGAAATGGTACTTAGAGAAGCTCATAAAACCAGATACTCAATACATCCTGGAACGGGGAAGATGTACAAGGATCTCAAGAAACATTTTTGGTGGCCGGGTATGAAAGCCGATGTTGCTAAATACGTAGGAGAATGTTTGACGTGTTCTAAGGTCAAAGCTGAGCATCAGAAACCATCAGGTCTACTTCAACAACCCGAAATCCCGGAATGGAAATGGGAAAACATTACCATGGATTTCATCACTAAATTGCCAAGGACTGCAAGTGGTTTTGATACTATTTGGGTAATAGTTGATCGTCTCACCAAATCAGCACACTTCCTACCAATAAGAGAAGATGACAAGATGGAGAAGTTAGCACGACTGTATTTGAAGGAAGTCGTCTCCAGACATGGAATACCAATCTCTATTATCTCTGATAGGGATGGCAGATTTATTTCAAGATTCTGGCAGACATTACAGCAAGCATTAGGAACTCGTCTAGACATGAGTACTGCCTATCATCCACAAACTGATGGGCAGAGCGAAAGGACGATACAAACGCTTGAAGACATGCTACGAGCATGTGTTATTGATTTCGGAAACAGTTGGGATCGACATCTACCGTTAGCAGAATTTTCCTACAACAACAGCTACCATTCAAGCATTGAGATGGCGCCGTTTGAAGCACTTTATGGTAGAAAGTGCAGGTCTCCGATTTGTTGGAGTGAAGTGGGGGATAGACAGATTACAGGTCCGGAGATTATACAAGAAACTACCGAGAAGATCATCCAAATTCAACAACGGTTGAAAACCGCCCAAAGTCGACAAAAGAGCTACGCTGACATTAAAAGAAAAGATATAGAATTTGAAATTGGAGAGATGGTCATGCTTAAAGTTGCACCTTGGAAAGGCGTTGTTCGATTTGGTAAACGAGGGAAATTAAATCCAAGGTATATTGGACCATTCAAGATTATTGATCGTGTCGGACCAGTAGCTTACCGACTAGAGTTACCTCAACAACTCGCGGCTGTACATAACACTTTCCACGTCTCGAATTTAAAGAAATGTTTTGCTAAAGAAGATCTCACTATTCCGTTAGATGAAATCCAAATCAATGAAAAACTTCAATTCATCGAAGAACCCGTCGAAATAATGGATCATGAGGTTAAAAGACTTAAGCAAAACAAGATACCAATTGTTAAGGTTCGATGGAATGCTCGTAGAGGACCCGAGTTCACCTGGGAGCGTGAAGATCAGATGAAGAAGAAATACCCGCATCTATTTCCAGAAGATTCGTCAACACCTTCAACAGCTTAAAATTTCGGGACGAAATTTATTTAACGGGTAGGTACTGTAGTGACCCGAACTTTTCCATGTTTATATACATTAATTGAGATTGATATTTACATGATTAAATGTTTCCAACATGTTAAGCAATCAAACTTGTTAAGACTTGATTAATTGAAATATGTTTCATATAGACAATTGACCACCCAAGTTGATCGGTGATTCACGAACGTTAAAACTTGTAAAAACTATATGATGACATATATATGGATATATATATATATAGTTAACATGATACTATGATAAGAAAACATATCATAAAGTATATTAACAATGAACTACATATGTAAAAACAAGACTACTAACTTAATGATTTTTAAACGAGACATATATGTAACGATTATCGTTGTAAAGACATTTAATGTATATATATCATATTAAGAGATATTCATACATGATAATATCATGATAATATAATAATTTAAAATCTCATTTGATATTATAAACATTGGGTTAACAACATTTAACAAGATCGTTAACCTAAAGGTTTCAAAACAACACTTACATGTAACGACTAACGATGACTTAACGACTCAGTTAAAATGTATATACATGTAGTGTTTTAATATGTATTTATACACTTTTGAAAGACTTCAATACACTTATCAAAATACTTCTACTTAACAAAAATGCTTACAATTACATCCTCGTTCAGTTTCATCAACAATTCTACTCGTATGCACCCGTATTCGTACTCGTACAATACACAGCTTTTAGATGTATGTACTATTGGTATATACACTCCAATGATCAGCTCTTAGCAGCCCATGTGAGTCACCTAACACATGTGGGAACCATCATTTGGCAACTAGCATGAAATATCTCATAAAATTACAAAAATATGAGTAATCATTCATGACTTATTTACATGAAAACAAAATTACATATCCTTTATATCTAATCCATACACCAACGACCAAAAACACCTACAAATACTTTCATTCTTCAATTTTCTTCATCTAATTGATCTCTCTCAAGTTCTATCTTCAAGTTCTAAGTGTTCTTCATAAATTCCAAAAGTTCTAGTTTCATAAAATCAAGAATACTTTCAAGTTTGCTAGCTCACTTCCAATCTTGTAAGGTGATCATCCAACCTCAAGAAATCTTTGTTTCTTATAGTAGGTTATCATTCTAATACAAGGTAATAATCATATTCAAAGTTTGGTTCAATTTCTATAACTATAACAATCTTATTTCAAGTGATGATCTTACTTGAACTTGTTTTCGTGTCATGATTCTGCTTCAAGAACTTCGAGCCATCCAAGGATCCATTGAAGCTAGATCCATTTTTCTCTTTTCCAGTAGGTTTATCCAAGGAAATTAAGGTAGTAATGATGTTCATAACATCATTCGATTCATACATATAAAGCTATCTTATTCGAAGGTTTAAACTTGTAATCACTAGAACATAGTTCAGTTAATTCTAAACTTGTTCGCAAACAAAAGTTAATCCTTCTAACTCGACTTTTAAAATCAACTAAACACATGTTCTATATCTATATGATATGCTAACTTAATGATTTAAAACCTGGAAACACGAAAAACACCGTAAAACCGGATTTACGCCGTCGTAGTAACACCGCGGGCTGTTTTGGGTTAGTTAATTAAAAACTATGATAAACTTTGATTTAAAAGTTGTTATTCTGAGAAAATGATTTTTATTATGAACATGAAACTATATCCAAAAATTATGGTTAAACTCAAAGTGGAAGTATGTTTTCTAAAATGGTCATCTAGACGTCGTTCTTTCGACTGAAATGACTACCTTTACAAAAACGACTTGTAACTTATTTTTCCGACTATAAACCTATACTTTTTCTGTTTAGATTCATAAAATAGAGTTCAATATGAAACCATAGCAATTTGATTCACTCAAAACGGATTTAAAATGAAGAAGTTATGGGTAAAACAAGATTGGATAATTTTCTCATTTTAGCTACGTGAAAATTGGTAACAAATCTATTCCAACCATAACTTAATCAACTTGTATTGTATATTATGTAATCTTGAGATACCATAGACACGTATACAATGTTTCGACCTATCATGTCGACACATCTATATATATTTCGGAACAACCATAGACACTCTATATGTGAATGTTGGAGTTAGCTATACAGGGTTGAGGTTGATTCCAAAATATATATAGTTTGAGTTGTGATCAATACTGAGATACGTATACACTGGGTCGTGGATTGATTCAAGATAATATTTATCGATTTATTTCTGTACATCTAACTGTGGACAACTAGTTATAGGTTACTAACGAGGACAGCTGACTTAATAAACTTAAAACATCAAAATATATTAAAAGTGTTGTAAATATATTTTGAACATACTTTAATATATATGTATATATTGTTATAGGTTCGTGAATCAACAGTGGCCAAGTCTTACTTCCCGACGAAGTAAAAATCTGTGAAGGTGAGTTATAGTCCCACTTTTAAAATCTAATATTTTTGGGATGAGAATACATGCAGGTTTTATAAATGATTTACAAAATAGACACAAGTACGTGAAACTACATTCTATGGTTGAATTATCGAAATCGAATATGCCCCTTTTTATTAAGTCTGGTAATCTAAGAATTAGGGAACAGACACCCTAATTGACGCGAATCCTAAAGATAGATCTATTGGGCCTAACAAACCCCATCCAAAGTACCGGATGCTTTAGTACTTCGAAATTTATATCATATCCGAATGGTGTCCCGGAATGATGGGGATATTCTTATATATGCATCTTGTTATTGTCGGTTACCAGGTGTTCACCATATGAATGATTTTTATCTCTATGTATGGGATGTGTATTGAAATATGAAATCTTGTGGTCTATTGTTACGATTTGATATATATAGGTTAAACCTATAACTCACCAACATTTTTGTTGACGTTTAAAGCATGTTTATTCTCAGGTGAATATTAAGAGCTTCCGCTGTTGCATACTAAAATAAGGACAAGATTTGGAGTCCATGTTTGTATGATATTGTGTAAAAACTGCATTCAAGAAACTGATTTCGATGTGACATATTTGTATTGTAAACCATTATGTAATGGTCGTGTGTAAACAGGATATTTTAGATTATCATTATTTGATAATCTACGTAAAGCTTTTTAAACTTTTATTTATGAAATAAAGGTTATGGTTTGTTTTAAAAATGAATGCAGTCTTTGAAAAACGTCTCATATAGAGGTCAAAACCTCGCAACGAAATCAATTAATATGGAACGTTTTTAATCAATAAGAACGGGACATTTCATCCATAGCTATAACCCATAATTTCCTTAACTCTATCCCGCTCTCAAAACGTGTTTGGAAATAGCTCGCGCGTACCTCTTGTCGTAATATTTTATGTATAATACTAGTAATATTACTCCTAATAATACTAATACTAATACTAATACTAATAATAATAAGATTAATAATCTTAATAATAAAATTAATAAATAAATAAAGAAGTGATACAGAGTAATATAAGAGAAGTTGAGATGAGAGATTGATGAAATGAATTTGGGAAAGAGGAGTTCGGGTATTTAAAGAAGTTTTTTTTTTTTTTTTTTTTTTTTTTTTTTACGCTCGCATGCTTGCTCATAAATCACAAAATATGGCTGCCGACACTTATGTTATACATACATGATATAGTTTTATATTATTTAATATATATTATATTTAATCTTTAGAATTAATTAAATATTATATTATATTTACGCCCATGTTAAAAATATAATTTTTACAAAAATGACACGGCCGTGGTCTCACGACTCATGTACCACTTCCGGTTTTTCGAGCGCACTTTCGTACATTTAGAAAACTAGCCTTTTACGTTACGTGACGTGTACCTTTAATAATAATTTGATTTATTTATCAAAGATTTACTTTATGAAAAATGTAACCTATAAAATTGAGCGTTGTGGTCATTTCCTTCTATAAATCAAAGTCTCGATGTTTGTCAAAATATTTTATTTTAAATTAAACGTTTTGTGACATGTACCTTTATCAATAACTAGACTTAAATTAATTAAAAACTAACCCACTCAAAGTGTAACTTAATCTTTTGAGTGTTGTGGTCATTTACTTATATAAATCACACTCTCATTAATTAACCAAGTATATTTAATTTCAAAACGTTTTATATTTTGTTAAATATTATATTTAGTCATTTCGTAAAATACATAAATATATATTTAATGAACACGTTTTATTTAAATATTTATTTTTATTAAAATCACGGACCGTTAACATTTACAATTTGTCAAAAGGTTTCTAAAAAAAAATTCTAACTTTTAAGATAGCGTTAAAAATCTTTATTCTTATTGAAATGACTCGTTAATAATTCTACAAAAGTGGTTTCAGATATTTATAAAATTCTATTATCTTTTACTCTCACCGATAACTATAGTAATCTTATATCAAAACCAAATATTACATATCTAATACCTTGTTAACGTTATCAATTAATAAGTATATATTGTATATACACATAAATGTTAGTGAATCGTCAGGCTTGGTCAAAGGGTAACTGATTATCCGAATATAGATTTCAAACTTTCTAGACTCAACATTACAGATTTTGCTTATCGTGTCGGGAACATATAAAGATTAAGGTTTAAATTTGATCGAAAATTTCCGGGTCATTACAGTACCTACCCGTTAAAGAAATTTCGTCCCCGAAATTTGATAGAGGTTGTCATGGATAACAATAAGAATGTTTTCTTGACGTATATGAGGCAATAATGGAGTTTTATCATTATTGAGAGGTTTAGATAAAACGATTCGATTATGTGAAGCGCACGAGTGAAGCTATCACAAAAGAGTAAAATGAGTAAATATGCAATCGTTTTAATCGATGACGTGGCTACTATTGATTTCTGTAATTTAAGGGATTTAAAGAAAATCTTTACGTAATAAGATTTGGTTCTTCGGCGATCAGGATCTTCTTTGATTTAATGCGGCAATCTGTTTCGATTTCTCTGTCGGATATTTCACTATAAATCCGCCTCCTTCATTTCCTTATTTTTTTCACAACTCACACCTTCTATTCTTTCTCGCTTGATTCATACTTTAAAGCATTCATCAATATGCTCCATCCAGTCCTGATTCTTGATATACTCCTAACTTTCGTATCTATAATTCTTCTTTTTCATCTACCGCCAAAAGAATCTATTTACTTCTACTATACTCTTGTGTTTATAGTGTTTCTAGTTCTCCCGTGTCTCTATATTGCTATTTGCATTGATATATACGGTTTGTAATTTTGGGGTTATTATCGAGCTTTATATTCTTCATTATTTTTCGGAGCTTCATGCTTTTGTTTTCTCCTCCCGACTTCAAGTCAAGCGAGTAATGGTCCGGAATTCGTAGGTATGAAATTCGGAGTAAACATAGCTAATGCTTTAAGAAAGAAATGGTAATAGTACGATTTTGATTTGTTAAATTACTAGAATATCCTGGAAAAGACCGAATCATCAAGAAATATTTTCTTGATATTTTTAGAATTTAGATAGAATGTAAGAGCCGTGTAACATGGCACATGATGATGGTACTGTTAATCATCACATTCCATTAGAAACTCAACATGACTTACTGTAATATAATGACGTTGATCAAGTGTCATTATATTATACTAATTCATGCATCAGTTCCCAATATTACTTCAAAACATTCATATTTTAAACTCGGAGGTTTCAGAATTTAGAAACTAACACAGTTTCTTTTATGTAGATATTACGGAGTGATAAATGATCTCAGATAAGAATAATTATGAGAATATCTCCAGAAATATGGAGAATATTTATGATGGAAAATACGAAGATTTCTTATAATATTTAAGATAAGATGATGGTGAAGAATATCATCTGAACTGGTTTAGAATAAGGAGTAGGGTTCTTACTAACGGTTTTAGCAGGCACTGAATCATTTGGATTCTTGTGATTTATCCACAGCCTCTTTCATACTTTGCTCAATCCGTTTTCCAGTTTTCAACTTTCTCTTTTTCTGAGCTTTACCAACCCACTGTACTTTTTCGTCAAACTTTTGACTGTTAAAGTCGTTGATAGTTTTTGCTGTTTCATCAGCATTTCAAGATCTAGTTCGCAGTTCAGGGTGTTTTTTAGAAACTTCACATTCGAAGTATGAAATTCTTAGAGATAGCTGTTATAGGTATAACTGAAGAGGTTCTGTGAGATTTTCAAAATACTGATTGCGAATTCCGCCAAAGAGATGACGAGCTGCTGGTACATCTGCTGATGATGTCGTGGAATATAAAAGGTTCTCCGGTAATGACGGCGAAAAGACAACGTATATATATCGAGGTTATAATAAGACTAGTTTTACTGAGAAGTCGAAGTTAACTTGCTGGAGCTGTGACAAAACTGGCTTCTTTGAAAAGAAATTGTAAGATTGCTTTTCCTAATAAATGGTAAAGGATTCAACACAGGTACTTGTTAAACTATGAATTTGGGTTCGAGAGTTTTTCAGGTGCATAAATATATGCAAAGATCTTTTCCTCTATAGACGAGGTGCGGTTGGTTCAACTTCTCGGTTGAGGTATTTTCAAGAATCATGAAAAGATTTGAACGCGAATTGTAACTGTCGAGGTACAAATGAGGTTTAAGATGAAATCAAGTGGCAAACTTGAAGAATTGTTTAGTTTCATATGTTATAATCAATATTTTAATTCATTTTAATTGTCCAAAGTTAGCAGTCCAATAGTCCAATTGTCCAATAGTCCAATATATTCATATATAATATTCGAATTAATTAATACGTATCGTGACCCGTGTACCGGTCTCAGTATTGATCACAACTCAAACTGTATATATATTTTGGAATCAACCTCAACCCTGTATAGCCAACTCCAACATTCACATATAGAGTGTCTATGGTTGTTCCGAAATGTATATATAGATGGGTCGATATGATAAGTCGAAACCTTGTATACGTGTCCCGTTATATAAAGTGCGTAAAATAAATAAATATATATCATGACCCGTGTACAACGTATTGTCTCAGAATTAATCCGACGTATTGTGTACATGTGTCCCGAATAACAGAAATTAAATGACGATAAATAAAATTGCGTGAATGTAAATTGCGATAAATAAATGTAACACGGAATTAACAGTTAGCTGGGAACAGTTAGCTAGGAATGGTTAGCGTGGATTCTTAACAAAATTTATCGTAGTTAATTTGTTTGTTTCTAACACTTTTTATTTTGTCCAGTGTTTTCTTCGTTGTGCCACTTGTTGGATTCTGATAGGTCAAAATCCAAATATGTAATTTGAATGAAAATGGTTGTTCTGTGGTGAACGAATACGTATATCGGTAGTTGTAAGTAGGATAGTAAATGACCGTTGAATCAGATTCGAAGAATGTACTGTGTAACTTATTAATGTGAAATCTAAATATTCCTCGAGTACTACCTACCCGTTAAAATATTTTCATCATTAATAGTTTGTACGAAAGAATTTTTAATTACAATCTTTATGAAAATATACTTGCATATATATTTTCTTCGTATGTAATTATGAATTTAATGAGTCAATAGGATATTAAACTCATTTGATTTATCGTTATTACTAGATTACATGATCTCTAAAACATTAGAGATTACATAATCGACATGTCGAACGAAGATAAATGAGGTAGAACGATATGTAAAGTGAAGATAATCAATGTAGAATGATATGTAGAACGAAGATCATATTCGAAGTACAGATGGGGTTATTGAGGCGTGAGGTTGATATCCGAGTGTCATAACCCGTCCTTAACCATAAGAACGTGTTAGATAACGTATGATTTCATTGCGAGGTATTGACCTCTATATGCGACATTTTTAAAAGAGAAACTGCATATATTATACATTACAAACCATAACCATTATTTTTGTTACAAGCTTTAGACAATAAAAAGATGATTATCGTTTAGCGATAATCTTCGACTTACAAACTTTACATATAATGATAACAACACGATTTCGAGCATATTTTACAACACAAATCCTTGGGTATGCAGTTTTATTTTTGACACAAATATGCGTACGCAAGATCCTGCTCAAATTCAACATAATGCAGCGGAAACTTCTAATTATCACCTGAGAATAAACATGTTTAAAACGTCAACATAAAGTTGGTGAGATATAGGTTTAGTGCCGGCAGCAATATATATATAGACCACAAGATTTCATATATAAATAGTTTAATAAAAATATTCTAAGTGGTTGAGCACTTGGTAACCATACTTAACATTTAATCACGTCGCATATTCCCTTTATTATGAAATCTTACTACACCGTACCAAGTGTAGTCACGAAACGAAGTACTGTGCAACCGTTGAATACTGGTCGTCCAGTCCGGTTGGGGTTGTCAGGCCCGATAGATCTATCAACAGGATTCGCGTTTACAATACCGCTGTAAATATTAGTTACCAAGCTACAGGGGAGTATGCCAGTGGTACAACTCAACGTAGAATATATTTTTCAGTTACTTGTGTCCATAACGTAAAACATAAAATACATGTATTCTCATCCCGAAATATTTAGAGTTTAAAAGTGGGACTATATACTCACTTTCGTCTTGAAGATATGTAATTTCGACTTGGTCTCCGATTGATATCACAAACCTATCCATATATAGTTTATCAATATATTTCTATTTTAAACAATCGTCACATATATATACTTTTTATACTTTTAATAGTTTTAATAATTTCTTAGTCCGTAGTTAGCAGTCCGATGTTAGTAATTCAATTTTAATGGTTCATTTTTAGGTGTTTAATAAACCCCCAATGAAATAAATAAAAACCCCCATCGTATATGTATTGGTCGAGATTAATCTTGACCCATGGTACCGGTGTTGTCAAATGACGTGTTGCGTACATAAAGTACCGGTGTTGTCAAATGACGTGTTGCGTACAATCATGGGATCTTATGATTAATCTTCTCGTATTGTTTACGGGTGATCCTGAACCATATAAAATTAAATTATGAGTACATATATATAAAATATCATGTTATTTTAAAAAGATGTGATTTATTTAATTTTCTCCAATTATTTTCGTAGCCAAACTAGTCTTAGATATCCGATCTCGTTTTGGTCATAGTTTCTTCGTTACAACTCCGTTTTCGTTGATTCAACTTGCCACTTCCTTGGATCGAGTCCCTATTTAAGACTATGAACTGTAAATACCTTAGTTTGTATTCGAAATCACAGGTCATAGGTCAAACTTTAGTGAAACTTATGAAGTTAATCATTTTCCATCATGTAAACAACCTTAAATGATTATTTTTCTAAAAATACTTATACTTTGAGTTAAATCATGAAATTTTTATGTGTTATCATATTCATAGTAAAAATCATTTTTCCAGAAAATAAACCTCCAATTCAAAGTTTAAGATGGTTTTTAATTATCCAACCCAAAACAGCCCCCGGTTGCACCCCGACGTCATAAAAACAGTTTTTTTAAGGTGTTCTTTGAAAAACCAAGTTATACCTTGTTAAATTAGCATATTTTTAAGTTATATTACAGGTCTTGAAGTATTTTAGAAGTTAAGTTAGAAGGATCTATTTAGTTTGCGAACAAATTTGAAATCATTCAAACTATGTTCTAGTTTATAAACTCTTATATATATAGCTATAAATATATGAATTGAAAAAGAGTTGAAGTAGAGTTTTTACCTCAAGTTTAAAATGTAAAGTTGCTGGAAAGAAGTAGTAAAATAAAAGTTGAGAGAGTTCTTGCAAGTGTGTGTGAAAATTGGAAGTAAAATTTGGAAAATGAATGTGTAAAAATGAGTTAGAAATGGTGCTTATTTAT
This sequence comes from Rutidosis leptorrhynchoides, assembly GCF_046630445.1. Classification (NCBI taxonomy): domain Eukaryota; kingdom Viridiplantae; phylum Streptophyta; class Magnoliopsida; order Asterales; family Asteraceae; genus Rutidosis; species Rutidosis leptorrhynchoides. The sequence continues at coordinate 316,562,263 of NC_092333.1, read as the reverse complement.
AGGCTTGAAAATTTGGTTTTTAGTGAAAATATCTAAGATAAGTTAAAATTTATTATGTCATGAATGACATATTATTCCAATAATTGAAGATTTCTATTGGTATATACCAATAGTAAATACTTCTAGAAGCTGTGTATAGTACCCTAGATATACGTATAGGATTATTGAGGAAACGGAACGAGAATTCAAATATAACTATCTTTTGTAAATATACTTATATTGTTTTATGTATAAAAGCCCTTTAAAAATGATTAAATACATTACTTATACGATATATATATAAACATTATAAATCATTAGTATTTATGTCAAATAACGTTACGTATGGTTATTGTTTTGAAAACTTAAGTTAGTAGTTTCAAAATATACTTATGACTTTTTGTTATTAATACAAAATGAGATATTAAAACATCCTTAGATCATGTTAAATATGTATGTATAATTATCATATATTGTATAGTTCGTGATATCATCGGTCAAACTAGACGGTCAAACGTTGTGTAAAACTCTTTTCAAAAACATAAATCTTAACAATTTGGATTGCTTATCATGTTGGTAAGGTTTAATTTATATAAATATTAATCTTATAAGTATAGAACGATCGAAAAAGTGCGGGTCATTACAGTACCTACCCGTTAAATAAATTTCGTCCCGAAATTTTAAAATTGTACCTATTTTGCGTCATCGGAAAACAAGTGTGGATACTTTTGTTTCATCTGATCCTCCCGTTCCCACGTAAACTCGGGACCTCTTCGAGCATTCCAACGAACCTTAACGATCGGTATGTTGCTCTGCTTGAGCTGTTTAACTTCACAGTCCATGATTTCGATTGGTTCTTCGACGAATTGTAGTTTCTCGTCGACATGGATTTCTTCAAGAGGAATGGTGAGGTCTTCCTTTGCAAGACACTTCTTAAGGTTCGAGACGTGAAAGGTATTATGTACTCCGGCGAGTTGTTGCGGTAACTCGAGTCGATAAGCTACCGGTCCAATGCGTTCGATGATCTTGAACGGGCTTACATATCTTGGGTTCAGTTTACCCCTTTTTCCAAAACGTATCACACCTTTCCAAGGTGACACCTTTAGCATAACCATGTCACCGATCTGAAACTCTAATGGTTTCCTTCGGACATCGGCGTAGCTCTTTTGGCGACTACGGGTTGTTTTCAATCTCTCCTTGATTTGTACTATCTTCTCAGTCGTTTCGTGTATGATCTCGGGACCAATTAAATGTCGATCTCCTACTTCATTCCAACAGATAGGAGATCTACACTTCCTTCCATACAATGCTTCGAATGGTGCAGCTTTAATGCTCGCATGATAACTATTATTATACGAGAATTCTGCTAACGGTAAATACTTATCCCATCCGTTTCCAAAATCGATCACACATGCCCTGAGCATGTCTTCAAGAGTCTGAATTGTTCTTTCACTCTGCCCGTCGGTTTGCGGATGATATGCGGTACTCATATCCAAACGAGTTCCTAGTGCCTCCTGTAGTGATTGCCAGAACTTTGAGGTAAATCTACTATCACGATCAGATATAATGGAAATAGGTATTCCATGCCTTGAAACTATTTCCTTTATATATAATCGTAATAATTTCTCCATTCTATCCGTTTCCTTTATAGGCAAGAAATGTGCAGATTTGGTAAGACGATCAACAATTACCCAAATAGTGTCGTATCCCCAGGCAGTCTTTGGTAACTTCGTGATGAAATCCATGGTAATACCGTCCCATTTCCATTCTGGGATTTCTGGTTGTTGAAGTAATCCTGACGGCTTTTGGTGTTCTGCTTTGACTTTGGAACAAGTTAAACACTCCCCAACATATGTTGCAACGTCTGTCTTTAAATTAGGCCACCAATAATGCGTCTTAAGATCTTGATACATCTTTCCAACTCCAGGTTGTATCGAGTATCTTGTCTTATGTGCCTCATTCAATATCAACTTCCTTAATCCACCCAACTTCGGTACCCAAATACGGTTTGCAAAATATCGAATTCCGTCTTCCCGTATAACGAGTTGCTTCTCATACTTCTTCATTATTTCATTTCTTATGTTTTCTTTAGTAAGTGCTTCTCGTTGAACTTCTTTGATTTGTGAGTTGAGATTCATGCGAATTTTTATGTTCATCGCTCGTACTCGAATTGGTTCTCGTTCCTTTCTGCTTAAAGCATCGGCCACCACGTTCGCCTTCCCGGGATGATAACGAATTTCACAATCATAGTCATTTATTAACTCGACCCACCTACGTTGTCTCATGTTCAGCTGTTTCTGATCAAAAATATGTTGAAGGCTTTTATGATCAGTAAACACAGTGCATTTAACCCCATACAAGTAGTGTCTCCATATCTTCAATGCAAACACGACTGCTCCCAGTTCTAGATCATGCGTCGTATAATTCCGCTCGTGAATCTTCAATTGTCGGGATGCGTATGCAATAACTTTCTTTCGTTGCATAAGAACGCAACCAAAACCTTGTCGCGAAGCGTCACAATATATTTCAAAATCATCGTTCCCTTCTGGTAACGATAAAATAGGCGCCGTAGTTAACTTCTTCTTTAGTAATTGAAATGCACTCTCCTGCTCAGAAGTCCATTCATATTTCTTCCCTTTTTGCGTTAACGCTGTCAACGGCTTAGCTATTCGGGAAAAATCTTGAATAAACCTTCTATAATAACCGGCTAAACCCAAAAATTGACGTATCTGCGTTGGTGTCTTAGGAGTCTCCCATTTTTCAATGGCTTCAGTTTTTGCTGGATCAACCTGAATTCCTTTGCTACTAACAACGTGGCCAAGAAATTGAACTTCTTTCAACCAAAAAGCACACTTAGAAAATTTAGCATATAGTTGTTCTTTTCTCAACAACTCTAATATCAACCTTAAATGCTCTTCATGCTCTTGCTCACTCTTGGAATAGATAAGAATATCATCAATGAAAACGATAACAAACTTATCTAAATACGGACTACAAACTCGATTCATGAGGTCCATGAATACAGCTGGCGCATTCGTCAATCCAAACGGCATAACCAAAAATTCGTAATGACCATAACGTGTCCGAAAAGCAGTTTTCGGTATATCTTCTTCTTTGACACGTAATTGATGATAGCCCGACCTTAAGTCAATTTTTGAGTACACACATGATCCTTGGAGTTGATCAAATAAGTCGTCAATTCTCGGTAGTGGATACCGATTCTTGATAGTTAACTTATTTAATTCACGATAATCTATACACATCCTAAAAGATCCATCTTTCTTTTTAACAAATAGAATCGGAGCTCCCCACGGTGAAGTACTTGGTCGTATGAATCCATGATCCAGTAATTCTTTTAACTGACTCTGAAGTTCTTTTAACTCGGACGGTGCAAGTCTATATGGAGCACGAGCCACTGGTGCAGCTCCTGGTACTAAATCTATTTGAAATTCTACAGATCTAAATGGAGGTAATCCCGGCAACTTTTCCGGAAAGACTTCAGGAAAATCTCTTGCCACAGGCACGTCATTGATGCTCTTCACTTTTTCCTTTGTTTCGACTTTATTAACATGTGCTAAGATAGCATAGCACCCTTTCTTCAAGCACTTTTGAGCTTTCAAATAACTAATGAGTTTTAGCTTTGAGTTACCCTTCTCTCCATAAATCATTACTGGCGTTTTATCCTTACGAGGAATGCGAATTGCCTTCTTGGCGCACACAACTTCAGCTCCTATTTTGGACATCCAGTCCATGCCGACTATTACATCAAAACTTCCTAATTCTACGGGTATCAAATCAATCTTAAATGTTTCTCCGGCTAAATTTATTTTACAATCACGGCAAATTTTATCGGCTTTAATTAGTTTACCATTAGCTAACTCAATCATGTACTTAGCATCTAGAGGTAATGATGAACAATTCAATTTAGCGTGAAAGTCTCTACACACGTAACTTCTATCAGCACCAGTATCAAATATAATAGATGCGGATAAGTTATTAATGGTAAACGTACCCGTAACAAGCTCCGGGTCTTCACATGCCTCTCTAGCATTAATAACAAATGCTCTCCCACGTGCAGGTCCGATATTCTTCTCTGGATTCGGGCACTGGCTCTTATAGTGACCTTGTTTTCCACACCCAAAACAAGTAATGGTAGCCAAAGCAGTTCTATTTGCATTGGTGGCAAGAGTCTTGGTACCATTTGTATTTGTAACGAGAGCCCTACAATCTTCAGCAAGATGACCCTTTCGATTACATTTGTTGCATACCACATTACAGTAACCAGAGTGATGTTTGTGGCATCGGTTGCATAAAGGATTTTGTCCTTTATAACCAAAGCTTAAACCACTACCCGCACCTTGCGTGTTTTCTTGTTTCTTAAAAGATTGTTGTTTGTTACCTCGATCATAATTTCCATTCCACTTTCTTTTGTTACCTGATACCTTCACATCAGTATTGGATACTTTCTTATCCATGATGACCTGATCCATTAGCTCGTTTGCCATGGTTATAGCTTCATGAATTGTCTTAGGTTTCGATGCTGTAACATTTGCCTTGACCTTTTTGGGCAAACCATCTTTGTACATTTCAATCTTCCGTTCTTCGGTTGGAACCAATTCAGGACATAGCAAAACTAATTCCATGAATCGCTGATTGTAGTTGGTGATTTCAGTACCAATAACCTTCAGACTTCGTAACTCATCTTCCAACTTCCTAACCTCGTTCCTTGGACAATATTCGTTGATTAACATTGTTTTGAATTCTTCCCACGGAGTATCATAAGCTACATCTCCTCCTACAGCCTTCACATAATTTTTCCACCACGTGAGTGCACTATCTTGTAAAGTGCACGATGCATACTTGGTCATGTCCTTTTCAACACAACCACTGATTTTAAACACAGTCTCCATCTTTTCTATCCACCGGGTTAAACCGATTGGTCCTTCTGTTCCACTGAATGATGAGGGCTTGCAAGCTTGAAAAGTTTTGTAAGTGCACCCCACACGAGGATTTGGGTTAACTGCAGCACCTCTTGCAGCCTCGACCCATAACATTCTGTCGTTCACTCGCTGATTGATGAGTTCCTGGATTTCTTGTTCTGTCATTCGGTTCAATCGCGCCATATTCTTCTATAAGAATGAAAAGAAAATAATTATTCACATGGAATATTATAGATGTAGTGTATATTTACAGTACATTATAGCTTATTAATAATATGAACCAGGTATTATTATAAAAGCCTTTTCTTCTTATTAGCGTTTTATAATTATATCTAGGGTAGTACCTACCCGTTAATGTTCATACTTAATAGCTTAGTACCGAACCAATTACTACAATCTAAATAATACTTAACCATGGAAAATTATTGCATTTCACACTTCACTATTTTACATATGCTTATCTTACATCGAACATTAAGCAAACCACACTAATAATATTATACAAAACATTATATGATCCCATGGTTTAATACGGCAGCGCATCGTTTGGTCTATTTTCTAGGACGTTTAGGTTCAAAGAATCGCTTAACGCTTATCCTGGCTGTCTGCCTATATTTTGGCTGTGGGACTGAAGAACTGGATGCCGGGATAGAACGAATAGGAATAGCGGGAATAGGGGTGGTAGTGTCTAGTGGAGTTGGTGCCACATCATCCTTACTAAACTCGGGATTTGAATTTTCTAATTCATTAGCCTTTCGTTTCTTTCCTAGTTCGAACTCGTCTTTTGTAATTTCCTGTATTTCTTCCTCGGGTTCACTTTCCTCCTCGGGTTCACTTTCCTCCTCGGGTTCACTTTCCTCCTCGGGTTCACTTTCCGGGTTCTCTATAGTCGGTTCATCCGGAATTTGTGAGTCTTCCCCAAAGATATTATTTTCGTCATCGGATAGGTTAATGACTGGAACACCATCTGAAGATTCTGGTTCGGAGTCGCTGAACGTGATGATAAGTTTTGAGCCCGACATCTATCACACAACAACTAACCCATTAGTACTACATAATATTTACATATAAATTTTAACCAACAATGATAAGCAATGGTTTTTAAATCAAACCCGGTCAAAGTCCAGACTTACTAATGTATCCTAACGACTTATCAGTTAGACACACTAATGCAAACCTGGTTCGCTAAGACCACCGCTGAAATGTCCCGTTCTTATTGATTAAAAACGTTCCATATTAATTGATTTCGTTGCGAGGTTTTGACCTCTATATGAGACGTTTTTCAAAGACTGCATTCATTTTTAAAACAAACCATAACCTTTATTTCATAAATAAAGGTTTAAAAAGCTTTACGTAGATTATCAAATAATGATAATCTAAAATATCCTGTTTACACACGACCATTACATAATGGTTTACAATACAAATATGTTACATCGAATTCAGTTTCTTGAATGCAGTTTTTACACAATATCATACAAACATGGACTCCAAATCTTGTCCTTATTTTAGTATGCAACAGCGGAAGCTCTTAATATTCACCTGAGAATAAACATGCTTTAAACGTCAACAAAAATGTTGGTGAGTTATAGGTTTAACCTATATATATCAATTCGTAACAATAGACCACAAGATTTCATATTTCAATACACATCCCATACATAGAGATAAAAATCATTCATATGGTGAACACCTGGTAACCGACAATAACAAGATGCATATATAAGAATATCCCCATCATTCCGGGACACCCTTCGGATATGATATAAATTTCGAAGTACTAAAGCATCCGGTACTTTGGATGGGGTTTGTTAGGCCCAATAGATCTATCTTTAGGATTCGCGTCAATTAGGGTGTCTGTTCCCTAATTCTTAGATTACCAGACTAAATAAAAAGGGGCATATTCGATTTCGATAATTCAACCATAGAATGTAGTTTCACGTACTTGTGTCTATTTTGTAAATCATTTATAAACCTGCATGTATTCTCATCCCAAAAATATTAGATTTTAAAAATGGGACTATAACTCACTTTCACAGATTTTTACTTCGTCGGGAAGTAAGACTTGGCCACTGTTGATTCACGAACCTATAACAATATATACATATACATATATATTAAAGTACGTTCAAAATATATTTACAACACTTTTAATATATTTTGATGTTTTAAGTTTATTAAGTCAGCTGTCCTCGTTAGTAACCTATAACTAGTTGTCCACAGTTAGATGTACAGAAATAAATCGATAAATATTATCTTGAATCAATCCACGACCCAGTATATACGTATCTCAGTATTGATCACAACTCAAACTATATATATTTTGGAATCAACCTCAACCCTGTATAGCTAACTCCAACATTCACATATAGAGTGTCTATGGTTGTTCCGAAATATATATAGATGTGTCGACATGATAGGTCGAAACATTGTATACGTGTCTATGGTATCTCAAGATTACATAATATACAATACAAGTTGATTAAGTTATGGTTGGAATAGATTTGTTACCAATTTTCACGTAGCTAAAATGAGAAAAATTATCCAATCTTGTTTTACCCATAACTTCTTCATTTTAAATCCGTTTTGAGTGAATCAAATTGCTATGGTTTCATATTGAACTCTATTTTATGAATCTAAACAGAAAAAGTATAGGTTTATAGTCGGAAAAATAAGTTACAAGTCGTTTTTGTAAAGGTAGTCATTTCAGTCGAAAGAACGACGTCTAGATGACCATTTTAGAAAACATACTTCCACTTTGAGTTTAACCATAATTTTTGGATATAGTTTCATGTTCATAATAAAAATCATTTTCTCAGAATAACAACTTTTAAATCAAAGTTTATCATAGTTTTTAATTAACTAACCCAAAACAGCCCGCGGTGTTACTACGACGGCGTAAATCCGGTTTTACGGTGTTTTTCGTGTTTCCAGGTTTTAAATCATTAAGTTAGCATATCATATAGATATAGAACATGTGTTTAGTTGATTTTAAAAGTCAAGTTAGAAGGATTAACTTTTGTTTGCGAACAAGTTTAGAATTAACTAAACTATGTTCTAGTGATTACAAGTTTAAACCTTCGAATAAGATAGCTTTATATGTATGAATCGAATGATGTTATGAACATCATTACTACCTTAATTTCCTTGGATAAACCTACTGGAAAAGAGAAAAATGGATCTAGCTTCAATGGATCCTTGGATGGCTCGAAGTTCTTGAAGCAGAATCATGACACGAAAACAAGTTCAAGTAAGATCATCACTTGAAATAAGATTGTTATAGTTATAGAAATTGAACCAAAGTTTGAATATGATTATTACCTTGTATTAGAATGATAACCTACTGTAAGAAACAAAGATTTCTTGAGGTTGGATGATCACCTTACAAGATTGGAAGTGAGCTAGCAAACTTGAAAGTATTCTTGATTTTATGAAACTAGAACTTTTGGAATTTATGAAGAACACTTAGAACTTGAAGATAGAACTTGAGAGAGATCAATTAGATGAAGAAAATTGAAGAATGAAAGTGTTTGTAGGTGTTTTTGGTCGTTGGTGTATGGATTAGATATAAAGGATATGTAATTTTGTTTTCATGTAAATAAGTCATGAATGATTACTCATATTTTTATAATTTTATGAGATATTTCATGCTAGTTGCCAAATGATGGTTCCCACATGTGTTAGGTGACTCACATGGGCTGCTAAGAGCTGATCATTGGAGTGTATATACCAATAGTACATACATCTAAAAGCTGTGTATTGTACGAGTACGAATACGGGTGCATACGAGTAGAATTGTTGATGAAACTGAACGAGGATGTAATTGTAAGCATTTTTGTTAAGTAGAAGTATTTTGATAAGTGTATTGAAGTCTTTCAAAAGTGTATAAATACATATTAAAACACTACATGTATATACATTTTAACTGAGTCGTTAAGTCATCGTTAGTCGTTACATGTAAGTGTTGTTTTGAAACCTTTAGGTTAACGATCTTGTTAAATGTTGTTAACCCAATGTTTATAATATCAAATGAGATTTTAAATTATTATATTATCATGATATTATCATGTATGAATATCTCTTAATATGATATATATACATTAAATGTCTTTACAACGATAATCGTTACATATATGTCTCGTTTAAAAATCATTAAGTTAGTAGTCTTGTTTTTACATATGTAGTTCATTGTTAATATACTTTATGATATGTTTTCTTATCATAGTATCATGTTAACTATATATATATATCCATATATATGTCATCATATAGTTTTTACAAGTTTTAACGTTCGTGAATCACCGGTCAACTTGGGTGGTCAATTGTCTATATGAAACATATTTCAATTAATCAAGTCTTAACAAGTTTGATTGCTTAACATGTTGGAAACATTTAATCATGTAAACATCAATCTCAATTAATATATATAAACATGGAAAAGTTCGGGTCACTACAGTACCTACCCGTTAAATAAATTTCGTCCCGAAATTTTAAGCTGTTGAAGGTGTTGACGAATCTTCTGGAAATAGATGCGGGTATTTCTTCTTCATCTGATCTTCACGCTCCCAGGTGAACTCGGGTCCTCTACGAGCATTCCATCGAACCTTAACAATTGGTATCTTGTTTTGCTTAAGTCTTTTAACCTCACGATCCATTATTTCGACGGGTTCTTCGATGAATTGGAGTTTTTCGTTGATTTGGATTTCATCTAACGGAATAGTGAGATCTTCTTTAGCAAAACATTTCTTCAAATTCGAGACGTGGAAAGTGTTATGTACAGCCGCGAGTTGTTGAGGTAACTCAAGTCGGTAAGCTACTGGTCCGACACGATCAATAATCTTGAATGGTCCAATATACCTTGGATTTAATTTCCCTCGTTTACCAAATCGAACAACGCCTTTCCAAGGTGAAACTTTAAGCATGACCATCTCTCCAATTTCAAATTCTATATCTTTTCTTTTAATGTCAGCGTAGCTCTTTTGTCGACTTTGGGCGGTTTTCAACCGTTGTTGAATTTGGATGATCTTCTCGGTAGTTTCTTGTATAATCTCCGGACCCGTAATCTGTCTATCCCCCACCTCACTCCAACAAATCGGAGACCTGCACTTTCTACCATAAAGTGCTTCAAACGGCGCCATCTCAATGCTTGAATGGTAGCTGTTGTTGTAGGAAAATTCTGCTAACGGTAGATGTCGATCCCAACTGTTTCCGAAATCAATAACACATGCTCGTAGCATGTCTTCAAGCGTTTGTATCGTCCTTTCGCTCTGCCCATCAGTTTGTGGATGATATGCAGTACTCATGTCTAGACGAGTTCCTAATGCTTGCTGTAATGTCTGCCAGAATCTTGAAATAAATCTGCCATCCCTATCAGAGATAATAGAGATTGGTATTCCATGTCTGGAGACGACTTCCTTCAAATACAGTCGTGCTAATTTCTCCATCTTGTCATCTTCTCTTATTGGTAGGAAGTGTGCTGATTTGGTGAGACGATCAACTATTACCCAAATAGTATCAAAACCACTTGCAGTCCTTGGCAATTTAGTGATGAAATCCATGGTAATGTTTTCCCATTTCCATTCCGGGATTTCGGGTTGTTGAAGTAGACCTGATGGTTTCTGATGCTCAGCTTTGACCTTAGAACACGTCAAACATTCTCCTACGTATTTAGCAACATCGGCTTTCATACCCGGCCACCAAAAATGTTTCTTGAGATCCTTGTACATCTTCCCCGTTCCAGGATGTATTGAGTATCTGGTTTTATGAGCTTCTCTAAGTACCATTTCTCTCATATCTCCAAATTTTGGTACCCAAATCCTTTCAGCCCTATACCGGGTTCCGTCTTCCCGAATATTAAGATGCTTCTCCGATCCTTTGGGTATTTCATCCTTTAAATTTCCCTCTTTTAAAACTCCTTGTTGCGCCTCCTTTATTTGAGTAGTAATGTTATTATGAATCATTATATTCATAGATTTTACTCGAATGGGTTCTCTATCCTTCCTGCTCAAGGCATCGGCTACCACATTTGCCTTCCCCGGGTGGTAACGAATCTCAAAATCGTAATCATTCAATAATTCAATCCACCTACGCTGCCTCATATTCAGTTGTTTCTGATTAAATATGTGTTGAAGACTTTTGTGGTCGGTATATATAATACTTTTGACCCCATATAAGTAGTGCCTCCAAGTCTTTAATGCAAAAACAACCGCGCCTAATTCCAAATCATGCGTCGTATAATTTTGTTCGTGAATCTTCAATTGTCTAGACGCATAAGCAATCACCTTCGTTCGTTGCATTAATATACAACCGAGACCTTTCTTTGATGCATCACAATAAATCACAAAATCATCATTCCCTTCAGGCAATGACAATATAGGTGCCGTAGTTAGCTTTTTCTTCAATAACTGAAACGCTTTCTCTTGTTCATCATTCCATTCAAATTTCTTCCCTTTATGCGTTAATGCAGTCAAGGGTTTTGCTATTCTGGAAAAGTCTTGAATGAACCTTCTGTAGTAACCAGCTAGTCCTAAAAACTGGCGTATGTGTTTCGGAGTTTTCGGGGTTTCCCACTTTTCAACAGTTTCTATCTTTGCCGGATCCACCTTAATACCTTCTTTGTTCACTATGTGACCGAGGAATTGAACTTCTTCCAACCAAAATGCACACTTTGAAAACTTAGCGTACAATTCTTCCTTCCTCAATACTTCTAACACCTTTCTCAAATGTTCACCGTGTTCTTGGTCATTCTTTGAGTAAATAAGTATGTCATCAATGAAAACAATGACAAACTTGTCAAGGTATGGTCCACACACTCGGTTCATAAGGTCCATGAACACAGCTGGTGCATTAGTTAAACCAAACGGCATGACCATAAACTCGTAATGACCGTAACGTGTTCTGAAAGCAGTCTTTGGAATATCATCTTCTTTCACCCGCATTTGATGATACCCGGAACGTAAGTCAATCTTTGAATAAACAGACGAGCCTTGTAGTTGATCAAATAAGTCGTCGATTCTCGGTAGTGGGTAGCGGTTCTTGATGGTAAGTTTGTTCAACTCTCGGTAGTCGATACACAACCTGAATGTACCATCTTTCTTCTTGACAAACAAAACAGGAGCTCCCCACGGTGATGTGCTTGGTCGAATGAAACCACGCTCTAAAAGTTCTTGTAATTGGCTTTGCAGTTCTTTCATCTCGCTGGGTGCGAGTCTGTAAGGAGCACGAGCTATTGGTGCAGCTCCTGGTACAAGATCTATTTGAAATTCAACGGATCGATGTGGGGGTAATCCCGGTAATTCTTTCGGAAATACATCGGGAAATTCTTTTGCAATGGGAACATCATTGATGCTCTTTTCTTCAGTTTGTACTTTCTCGACGTGTGCTAGAACAGCATAGCAACCTTTTCTTATTAGTTTTTGTGCCTTCAAATTACTAATAAGATGTAGCTTCGTGTTGCCCTTTTCTCCGTACACCATTAAGGGTTTTCCTTTTTCTCGTATAATGCGAATTGCATTTTTGTAACAAACGATCTCTGCTTTCACTTCTTTCAACCAGTCCATACCGATTATCACATCAAAATTCCCTAACTCTACTGGTATCAAGTCAATCTTAAATGTTTCGCTGACCAGTTTAATTTCTCGATTCCGACATATATTATCTGCTGAAATTAATTTACCATTTGCTAATTCGAGTAAAAATTTACTATCCAAAGGCGTCAATGGACAACTTAATTTAGCACAAAAATCTCTACTCATATAGCTTCTATCCGCACCCGAATCAAATAAAACGTAAGCAGATTTATTGTCAATAAGAAACGTACCCGTAACAAGCTCCGGGTCTTCCTGTGCCTCTACCGCATTAATATTGAAAACTCTTCCACGGCCTTGTCCATTCGTGTTCTCCTAGTTCGGGCAATTTCTAATAATGTGGCCTGGTTTTCCACATTTATAACAAACTACATTGGGATAACTTGCTCCGACACTACTTGCTCCGCCATTACTCGTTCCGACACCATTTGTTCCTTTCGTTCTATTAACCCCTGGTCCGTAGACCTCACACTTCGCCGCGCTATGACCATTTCTTTTACACTTGTTGCAAAATTTGGTGCAGAACCCCGAGTGATTCTTTTCACACCTTTGGCATAGCTGCTTCTGATTGTTGTTGTTGTTGCGGTTATTATTGTTGTTGGGATGATTGTTGTAGTTGCTGTTGTTGTTGTTGTTATTGTTGTTATTGTTGGGCCGTTTGTTGTAGTTGCGATTGATGTTGCGATTCTTGGGATAATTGTTGCGATTATTGTTGTAATTGCTGTTGTTGTTGTATTGGTGATTCTTATCACCGTTTTCCTCCCACTTTCTTTTGACTTGCTTCACATTGGCCTCTTCAGCAGTCTGTTCTTTAATTCTTTCTTCAATCTGGTTCACTAGTTTGTGAGCCATTCTACATGCCTGTTGTATGGAGGCGGGCTCGTGTGAACTTATATCTTCTTGGATTCTTTCCGGTAATCCTTTTACAAACGCGTCGATCTTCTCTTCCTCATCTTCGAATGCTCCCGGACACAATAGGCACAATTCTGTGAATCGTCTTTCGTACGTGGTAATATCAAATCCTTGGGTTCGTAACCCTCTAAGTTCTGTCTTGAGCTTATTGACCTCGGTTCTGGGACGGTACTTCTCGTTCATCAAGTGCTTGAATGCTGACCACGGTAGTGCGTACGCATCATCTTGTCCCACTTGCTCTAGATAGGTATTCCACCATGTTAACGCAGAACCTGTGAAGGTATGCGTAGCGTACTTCACTTTATCCTCTTCAGTACACTTACTTATGGCAAACACCGATTCAACCTTCTCGGTCCACCGTTTCAATCCGATCGGTCCTTCGGTTCCATCAAATTCCAAAGGTTTGCAGGCAGTGAATTCTTTGTAGGTGCATCCTACACGATTTCCTGTACTGCTAGATCCAAGGTTATTGTTGGTATGTAGCGCAGCCTGTACTGCGGCTATGTTTGAAGCTAGAAAAGTACGGAATTCCTCTTCATTCATATTCACGGTGTGTCGAGTAGTCGGTGCCATTTCCTTCAAAATAGTTAAATGGAACAAGTTAATCATACAGAATATTAAGAGTAGTTAATAGTATTTTGTAGCATAATATGAACTCATTTATAAAAGCTTTTTCTTCATATTAGCGTTTTATAAGTTTAAATTCGGGTAGTACCTACCCGTTAAGTTCATACTTAGTAGCTAATATACAATTCAACTACTACAATTCTATATGAAAAACTGATTATAATAATATTTCGCGTTCAAACTTTTATACAATATTTTACAAACTTACAATACCGCTTATTTTACATAAAGCATGAAATATAGCACACAATAACTTTGATACAAGATAGTTGTGAAGACAATTCTAGCTAGTACACAAGTCGTTCAGCAAAGGCAATAAAGACACGTAATTCATACGTCCAGAAACAAGTCATGCATTCTGGTTTTACTAGGACTACTTCCCATCCTTGGTCTTGTGCAACATAACCGTTATGGCCGTTGATAAGACAGCGTGTTGTAACGTCATCAAAGGGACGAGGGTTACGTAATGTCCAACAGTCCCGTAATAATCTAAAAACCTCATTTCTTACCCCAATTACCGACTCCGTCACTTGTGGAAACGTTTTGTTTAATAGTTGTAGCCCGATGTTCTTGTTCTCACTTTGGTGAGAAGCGAACATTACTAATCCGTAAGCATAACATGCTTCTTTATGTTGCATGTTAGCCGCTTTTTCTAAATCACGAAGTCCAATATTCGGATATATTGAGTCAAAATAATTTCTTAACCCGTTGCGTAAAATAGCATTTGGGTTCCCCGCAATATATGCGTCAAAGTAAACACATCGTAACTTATGGGTTTCCCAATGTGATATCCCCCATCTTTCAAACGAAAGTCTCTTATAAACCAAGACATTCTTGGAACGTTCTTCGAATGTCTTACAAACTGATCTCGCCTTAAATAGTTGTGCCGAAGAATTCTGGCCGACTCTAGACAAGATTTCATCAATCATGTCTCCGGGTAGGTCTCTTAAAATATTGGGTTGTCTATCCATTTTGTGTTTTTAAACTGTAAAATAGACAAGAGTTAGATTCATAAAAAAAATACTTATTAATACAAGCAATTTTTACATATATCATAAAGCATAAGAACACTATATTCCATATATTACACCACACGAATACAACTATCTTATTCCGACTCGCTCGTTTCTTCTTCTTCGGTTTTGGTTCGTTTTGCCAAGTTTCTAGGGATATATGATGTTCCCCTAATACGAGCCGTCGTTGTCCACATTGGTTTAGAAAAACCTGGTGGTTTAGAGGTTCCCGGGTCATTGTTACAACTAAAGGACTTCGGGGGTTGACGATACATATAAAGTTCATCGGGGTTGGAATTAGATTTCTCTATTTTTATGCCCTTTCCCTTATTATTTTCTTTTGCCTTTTTAAATTCAGTTGGGGTAATTTCTATAACATCATCGGAATTCTCGTCGGAATCCGATTCATCGGAGAATTGGTAATCCTCCCAATATTTTGCTTCCTTGGCGGAAACACCATTGACCATAATTAACCTTGGTCGGTTGGTTGAGGATTTTCTTTTACTTAACAGTTTTATTATTTTCCCCACCGGTTCTATTTCTTCATCCGGTTCCGATTCTTCTTCCGGTTCCGATTCTTCTTCCGGTTCCGACTCTTCTTCCGGTTCCTCTTCGGGAACTTGTGAATCAGTCCACGAATCATTCCAATTTACATTTGACTCTTCATTATTATTATGTGAGTCAATGGGACTTGTTCTAGAGGTAGACATCTATCACATAATATCAAACACGTTAAGAGATTAATATATCACATAATATTCATATGTTAAAAATATATAGTTTCCAACAAAAATGTTAAGCAATCATTTTTAAAGAAAACACGGTCGAAGTCCAGACTCACTAATGCATCCTAACAAACTCGATAAGACACACTAATGCAAATTTTCTGGTTCTCTAAGACCAACGCTCTGATACCAACTGAAATGTCCCGTTCTTATTGATTAAAAACGTTCCATATTAATTGATTTCGTTGCGAGGTTTTGACCTCTATATGAGACGTTTTTCAAAGACTGCATTCATTTTTAAAACAAACCATAACCTTTATTTCATAAATAAAGGTTTAAAAAGCTTTACGTAGATTATCAAATAATGATAATCTAAAATATCCTGTTTACACACGACCATTACATAATGGTTTACAATACAAATATGTTACATCGAATTCAGTTTCTTGAATGCAGTTTTTACACAATATCATACAAACATGGACTCCAAATCTTGTCCTTATTTTAGTATGCAACAGCGGAAGCTCTTAATATTCACCTGAGAATAAACATGCTTTAAACGTCAACAAAAATGTTGGTGAGTTATAGGTTTAACCTATATATATCAATTCGTAACAATAGACCACAAGATTTCATATTTCAATACACATCCCATACATAGAGATAAAAATCATTCATATGGTGAACACCTGGTAACCGACAATAACAAGATGCATATATAAGAATATCCCCATCATTCCGGGACACCCTTCGGATATGATATAAATTTCGAAGTACTAAAGCATCCGGTACTTTGGATGGGGTTTGTTAGGCCCAATAGATCTATCTTTAGGATTCGCGTCAATTAGGGTGTCTGTTCCCTAATTCTTAGATTACCAGACTAAATAAAAAGGGGCATATTCGATTTCGATAATTCAACCATAGAATGTAGTTTCACGTACTTGTGTCTATTTTGTAAATCATTTATAAACCTGCATGTATTCTCATCCCAAAAATATTAGATTTTAAAAATGGGACTATAACTCACTTTCACAGATTTTTACTTCGTCGGGAAGTAAGACTTGGCCACTGTTGATTCACGAACCTATAACAATATATACATATACATATATATTAAAGTACGTTCAAAATATATTTACAACACTTTTAATATATTTTGATGTTTTAAGTTTATTAAGTCAGCTGTCCTCGTTAGTAACCTATAACTAGTTGTCCACAGTTAGATGTACAGAAATAAATCGATAAATATTATCTTGAATCAATCCACGACCCAGTATATACGTATCTCAGTATTGATCACAACTCAAACTATATATATTTTGGAATCAACCTCAACCCTGTATAGCTAACTCCAACATTCACATATAGAGTGTCTATGGTTGTTCCGAAATATATATAGATGTGTCGACATGATAGGTCGAAACATTGTATACGTGTCTATGGTATCTCAAGATTACATAATATACAATACAAGTTGATTAAGTTATGGTTGGAATAGATTTGTTACCAATTTTCACGTAGCTAAAATGAGAAAAATTATCCAATCTTGTTTTACCCATAACTTCTTCATTTTAAATCCGTTTTGAGTGAATCAAATTGCTATGGTTTCATATTGAACTCTATTTTATGAATCTAAACAGAAAAAGTATAGGTTTATAGTCGGAAAAATAAGTTACAAGTCGTTTTTGTAAAGGTAGTCATTTCAGTCGAAAGAACGACGTCTAGATGACCATTTTAGAAAACATACTTCCACTTTGAGTTTAACCATAATTTTTGGATATAGTTTCATGTTCATAATAAAAATCATTTTCTCAGAATAACAACTTTTAAATCAAAGTTTATCATAGTTTTTAATTAACTAACCCAAAACAGCCCGCGGTGTTACTACGACGGCGTAAATCCGGTTTTACGGTGTTTTTCGTGTTTCCAGGTTTTAAATCATTAAGTTAGCATATCATATAGATATAGAACATGTGTTTAGTTGATTTTAAAAGTCAAGTTAGAAGGATTAACTTTTGTTTGCGAACAAGTTTAGAATTAACTAAACTATGTTCTAGTGATTACAAGTTTAAACCTTCGAATAAGATAGCTTTATATGTATGAATCGAATGATGTTATGAACATCATTACTACCTTAATTTCCTTGGATAAACCTACTGGAAAAGAGAAAAATGGATCTAGCTTCAATGGATCCTTGGATGGCTCGAAGTTCTTGAAGCAGAATCATGACACGAAAACAAGTTCAAGTAAGATCATCACTTGAAATAAGATTGTTATAGTTATAGAAATTGAACCAAAGTTTGAATATGATTATTACCTTGTATTAGAATGATAACCTACTGTAAGAAACAAAGATTTCTTGAGGTTGGATGATCACCTTACAAGATTGGAAGTGAGCTAGCAAACTTGAAAGTATTCTTGATTTTATGAAACTAGAACTTTTGGAATTTATGAAGAACACTTAGAACTTGAAGATAGAACTTGAGAGAGATCAATTAGATGAAGAAAATTGAAGAATGAAAGTGTTTGTAGGTGTTTTTGGTCGTTGGTGTATGGATTAGATATAAAGGATATGTAATTTTGTTTTCATGTAAATAAGTCATGAATGATTACTCATATTTTTGTAATTTTATGAGATATTTCATGCTAGTTGCCAAATGATGGTTCCCACATGTGTTAGGTGACTCACATGGGCTGCTAAGAGCTGATCATTGGAGTGTATATACCAATAGTACATACATCTAAAAGCTGTGTATTGTACGAGTACGAATACGGGTGCATACGAGTAGAATTGTTGATGAAACTGAACGAGGATGTAATTGTAAGCATTTTTGTTAAGTAGAAGTATTTTGATAAGTGTATTGAAGTCTTTCAAAAGTGTATAAATACATATTAAAACACTACATGTATATACATTTTAACTGAGTCGTTAAGTCATCGTTAGTCGTTACATGTAAGTGTTGTTTTGAAACCTTTAGGTTAACGATCTTGTTAAATGTTGTTAACCCAATGTTTATAATATCAAATGAGATTTTAAATTATTATATTATCATGATATTATCATGTATGAATATCTCTTAATATGATATATATACATTAAATGTCTTTACAACGATAATCGTTACATATATGTCTCGTTTAAAAATCATTAAGTTAGTAGTCTTGTTTTTACATATGTAGTTCATTGTTAATATACTTTATGATATGTTTTCTTATCATAGTATCATGTTAACTATATATATATATCCATATATATGTCATCATATAGTTTTTACAAGTTTTAACGTTCGTGAATCACCGGTCAACTTGGGTGGTCAATTGTCTATATGAAACATATTTCAATTAATCAAGTCTTAACAAGTTTGATTGCTTAACATGTTGGAAACATTTAATCATGTAAACATCAATCTCAATTAATATATATAAACATGGAAAAGTTCGGGTCACTACAACCGCTCTGATACCACATGTCATAACCCGTCCTTAACCATAAGAACGTGTTAGATAACGTATGATTTCATTGCGAGGTATTGACCTCTATATGCGACATTTTTAAAAGAGAAACTGCATATATTATACATTACAAACCATAACCATTATTTTTGTTACAAGCTTTAGACAATAAAAAGATGATTATCGTTTAGCGATAATCTTCGACTTACAAACTTTACATATAATGATAACAACACGATTTCGAGCATATTTTACAACACAAATCCTTGGGTATGCAGTTTTATTTTTGACACAAATATGCGTACGCAAGATCCTGCTCAAATTCAACATAATGCAGCGGAAACTTCTAATTATCACCTGAGAATAAACATGTTTAAAACGTCAACATAAAGTTGGTGAGATATAGGTTTAGTGCCGGCAGCAATATATATATAGACCACAAGATTTCATATATAAATAGTTTAATAAAAATATTCTAAGTGGTTGAGCACTTGGTAACCATACTTAACATTTAATCACGTCGCATATTCCCTTTATTATGAAATCTTACTACACCGTACCAAGTGTAGTCACGAAACGAAGTACTGTGCAACCGTTGAATACTGGTCGTCCAGTCCGGTTGGGGTTGTCAGGCCCGATAGATCTATCAACAGGATTCGCGTTTACAATACCGCTGTAAATATTAGTTACCAAGCTACAGGGGAGTATGCCAGTGGTACAACTCAACGTAGAATATATTTTTCAGTTACTTGTGTCCATAACGTAAAACATAAAATACATGTATTCTCATCCCGAAATATTTAGAGTTTAAAAGTGGGACTATATACTCACTTTCGTCTTGAAGATATGTAATTTCGACTTGGTCTCCGATTGATATCACAAACCTATCCATATATAGTTTATCAATATATTTCTATTTTAAACAATCGTCACATATATATACTTTTTATACTTTTAATAGTTTTAATAATTTCTTAGTCCGTAGTTAGCAGTCCGATGTTAGTAATTCAATTTTAATGGTTCATTTTTAGGTGTTTAATAAACCCCCAATGAAATAAATAAAAACCCCCATCGTATATGTATTGGTCGAGATTAATCTTGACCCATGGTACCGGTGTTGTCAAATGACGTGTTGCGTACATAAAGTACCGGTGTTGTCAAATGACGTGTTGCGTACAATCATGGGATCTTATGATTAATCTTCTCGTATTGTTTACGGGTGATCCTGAACCATATAAAATTAAATTATGAGTACATATATATAAAATATCATGTTATTTTAAAAAGATGTGATTTATTTAATTTTCTCCAATTATTTTCGTAGCCAAACTAGTCTTAGATATCCGATCTCGTTTTGGTCATAGTTTCTTCGTTACAACTCCGTTTTCGTTGATTCAACTTGCCACTTCCTTGGATCGAGTCCCTATTTAAGACTATGAACTGTAAATACCTTAGTTTGTATTCGAAATCACAGGTCATAGGTCAAACTTTAGTGAAACTTATGAAGTTAATCATTTTCCATCATGTAAACAACCTTAAATGATTATTTTTCTAAAAATACTTATACTTTGAGTTAAATCATGAAATTTTTATGTGTTATCATATTCATAGTAAAAATCATTTTTCCAGAAAATAAACCTCCAATTCAAAGTTTAAGATGGTTTTTAATTATCCAACCCAAAACAGCCCCCGGTTGCACCCCGACGTCATAAAAACAGTTTTTTTAAGGTGTTCTTTGAAAAACCAAGTTATACCTTGTTAAATTAGCATATTTTTAAGTTATATTACAGGTCTTGAAGTATTTTAGAAGTTAAGTTAGAAGGATCTATTTAGTTTGCGAACAAATTTGAAATCATTCAAACTATGTTCTAGTTTATAAACTCTTATATATATAGCTATAAATATATGAATTGAAAAAGAGTTGAAGTAGAGTTTTTACCTCAAGTTTAAAATGTAAAGTTGCTGGAAAGAAGTAGTAAAATAAAAGTTGAGAGAGTTCTTGCAAGTGTGTGTGAAAATTGGAAGTAAAATTTGGAAAATGAATGTGTAAAAATGAGTTAGAAATGGTGCTTATTTATAGGCTTGAAAATTTGGTTTTTAGTGAAAATATCTAAGATAAGTTAAAATTTATTATGTCATGAATGACATATTATTCCAATAATTGAAGATTTCTATTGGTATATACCAATAGTAAATACTTCTAGAAGCTGTGTATAGTACCCTAGATATACGTATAGGATTATTGAGGAAACGGAACGAGAATTCAAATATAACTATCTTTTGTAAATATACTTATATTGTTTTATGTATAAAAGCCCTTTAAAAATGATTAAATACATTACTTATACGATATATATATAAACATTATAAATCATTAGTATTTATGTCAAATAACGTTACGTATGGTTATTGTTTTGAAAACTTAAGTTAGTAGTTTCAAAATATACTTATGACTTTTTGTTATTAATACAAAATGAGATATTAAAACATCCTTAGATCATGTTAAATATGTATGTATAATTATCATATATTGTATAGTTCGTGATATCATCGGTCAAACTAGACGGTCAAACGTTGTGTAAAACTCTTTTCAAAAACATAAATCTTAACAATTTGGATTGCTTATCATGTTGGTAAGGTTTAATTTATATAAATATTAATCTTATAAGTATAGAACGATCGAAAAAGTGCGGGTCATTACACCGAGGTACAGATTGTGATGTTGAGGTTTACGACGCGGTTGTGGTTGGGGTGATAAGGGTACTGTCGGCGTTGGTGGTGGTGGTACGGATTATGCTGCTGGTGTTTGCATCCTTCTTACCATGTTCTCCAAAGCCGTCACGCGAGCGCGTAGTTCGTTAACTTCTGTTAGTACACCGGGATGATTGGCAGTTGGAGCGAGCGGATGAATAAGATTCGAAATATGGGATAGTATGTAATCGTGATGGGATACTCTAGAAATGAGAGAGAAGATGGTGTTTCGAATAGGTTCGCCGGTAAGTGCTTCAGGTTCATCACCAAGAGGGCAATTTGGTGGATGGAAGGGATCTTCGATGTGAAATGATTGTCGGATATCGGATGATATTCTAGCTATATAGAATATCTATATATATAATACTAAAGATTTCGTAGACTACAGAGGAACCTACGGCATATGTCAGGCAAGTCTACAGATGCGCTAAGATATGAATTATCAGATACGCTAATATATGAATTTTGTCTATACACTATCGATGCACTAAATGCCGTAAGACGTGTCTAGACTTAAGAATGATAAGCAGGTAATTTTCTAAGGATAATAAATAGATGATTTCCGACTAGATATGATAAGCAAAACTTTTGATATGTAGACATGGTCGAAGTCCAGATTCATTAATGTATCCTAACAACTACTAGTCAGACACACTAATGCAAGACCTGGTTCGCTAAGACCACCGCTCTGATACCAACTGAAACGACCCGTCCTAATCCATCTGGACGAAGTCATCAACATTTGGTCCCATTGCGATGATCGACTCCAAGTAATGTCCTTAAAATGAGCAAATGCACAGCGGAAGACTTAATTCGTACCTGAGAATAAACATGCTTAAAAGTGTCAACCAAAAGGTTGGTGAGTTCATAGGTTTATCGTATCAGTTATTTCAATATATTAATAGACCACAAGATTTCATAATCATAAACATAATACACTCACAAGTGTATGTAAAGCATTCTAAGTGGTTGAGCACTTGGTAATCATACTTAACATTTAATCACGTCGCATATTCCCTTTATTATGAAATCTCACTACACCGTACCAAGTGTAGTCACCGAAACGAAGTACTGTGCAACCGTTGAATACTGGTCGTCCAGTCCGGTTGGGGTTGTCAGGCCCGATAGATCTATCAACAGGATTCGCGTTTACAATACCACATGTAAATAGTAGTTACCAAGCTACAGGGAAGTATGCCAGTGGTACAACTCAACGTAGAATATATTTTTAAGTACTTGTGTCTATTTCGTAAACATTTATAAAAGCAGCGCATGTATTCTCAGCCCAAAAATATATATTGCAAAAGCAATTAAAAAGGGAGCAAATGAAACTCACCATACTGTATTTTGTAGTAAAAATACATATAACATTATTGAACACGTATAAGGTTGGCCTCGGATTCACGAACCTAAATTAATTATATATATTTATATATTGGTTAATATCTGTTTAACAATTAAGGTCAAGTCGTAGTGTACCTCAATTCTAATGCTCGAGACTAATATGCAACATGCTTAAATATCGTTATTTTATATTTTTAAATATTTTTACAAAATTTATTAGAGTAAATAATAATATAATTCATTTATTACTAAATAAAATTTTAAATAAAAATATACTAAAATGATAAGTTAACATTTTATAATAATAATAATAATAATATTTCCATTAAAAATAATACTTTTAATAAAATTAATAATTTTAATGTTAATGATAATAAATTGATAGTTTTAATAATAATAATGATCAAAATAATAATTTGATAGTTTTTGATAAATATATTAATTATTTTTAATTAATAATAATAATAATAATAATAATAATAATAATAATAATAATAATAATGATAATGATAATAATCAAATAATAATTACGATGATTTTAACAACGACGTAATAATAAAAAAAATAATCATTTAAAAAAAAAATTCAATTGACTATAACTTCTAATCCGTTCATCAAACCCATTCGATCTCTAAATGAAAAGTTTATGATTTTTCGCCAGCTTTCCAAAAACATGCATATCATATACCTTATCTCAATCGCATGAGTAACTAATTCAGATTCTATCCTAAAATATATTTTGACAAAAATAAATATACAAGCATGCATAATCCTAAATACTCGAGCACTAGTCAAGGATATGCTAATAATAAATAAAAGTTAAGTTATGAGTGCTCACGTATCAATATTGAGGTTCAATATTGCAGGAAAGTATGTAGACACAACGGGGATGACAAACACTAAATTTGGCCTCATGAGCATACCCATGAATCATACCCATCACCTCCATAGCTATAACCCATAATTTCCTTAACTCTATCCCGCTCTCAAAACGTGTTTGGAAATAGCTCGCGCGTACCTCTTGTCGTAATATTTTATGTATAATACTAGTAATATTACTCCTAATAATACTAATACTAATACTAATAATAATAAGATTAATAATCTTAATAATAAAATTAATAAATAAATAAAGAAGTGATACAGAGTAATATAAGAGAAGTTGAGATGAGAGATTGATGAAATGAATTTGGGAAAGAGGAGTTCGGGTATTTAAAGAAGTTTTTTTTTTTTTTTTTTTTTTTTTTTTTACGCTCGCATGCTTGCTCATAAATCACAAAATATGGCTGCCGACACTTATGTTATACATACATGATATAGTTTTATATTATTTAATATATATTATATTTAATCTTTAGAATTAATTAAATATTATATTATATTTACGCCCATGTTAAAAATATAATTTTTACAAAAATGACACGGCCGTGGTCTCACGACTCATGTACCACTTCCGGTTTTTCGAGCGCACTTTCGTACATTTAGAAAACTAGCCTTTTACGTTACGTGACGTGTACCTTTAATAATAATTTGATTTATTTATCAAAGATTTACTTTATGAAAAATGTAACCTATAAAATTGAGCGTTGTGGTCATTTCCTTCTATAAATCAAAGTCTCGATGTTTGTCAAAATATTTTATTTTAAATTAAACGTTTTGTGACATGTACCATTATCAATAACTAGACTTAAATTAATTAAAAATAACCCACTCAAAGTGTAACTTAATCTTTTGAGTGTTGTGGTCATTTACTTATATAAATCACACTCTCATTAATTAACCAAGTATATTTAATTTCAAAACGTTTTATATTTTGTTAAATATTATATTTAGTCATTTCGTAAAATACATAAATATATATTTAATGAACACGTTTTATTTAAATATTTATTTTTATTAAAATCACGGACCGTTAACATTTACAATTTGTCAAAAGGTTTCTAAAAAAAAATTCTAACTTTTAAGATAGCGTTAAAAATCTTTATTCTTATTGAAATGACTCGTTAATAATTCTACAAAAGTGGTTTCAGATATTTATAAAATTCTATTATCTTTTACTCTCACCGATAACTATAGTAATCTTATATCAAAACCAAATATTACATATCTAATACCTTGTTAACGTTATCAATTAATAAGTATATATTGTATATACACATAAATGTTAGTGAATCGTCAGGCTTGGTCAAAGGGTAACTGATTATCCGAATATAGATTTCAAACTTTCTAGACTCAACATTACAGATTTTGCTTATCGTGTCGGGAACATATAAAGATTAAGGTTTAAATTTGATCGAAAATTTCCGGGTCATTACATAACTTCTCCATCTTGTCATCTTCTCTTATTGGTAGGAAGTGTGCTGATTTGGTGAGACGATCAACTATTACCCAAATAGTATCAAAACCACTTGCAGTCCTTGGCAATTTAGTGATGAAATCCATGGTAATATTTTCCCATTTCCATTCCGGGATTTCGGGTTGTTGAAGTAGACCTGATGGTTTCTGATGCTCAGCTTTGACCTTAGAACACGTCAAACATTCTCCTACGTATTTAGCAACATCGGCTTTCATACCCGGCCATCAAAAATGTTTCTTGAAATCCTTGTACATCTTCCCCGTTCCAGGATGTATTGAGTATCTGGTTTTATGAGCTTCTCTAAGTACCATTTCTCTCATATCTCCAAATTTTGGTACCCAAATCCTTTCAGCCCTATACCGGGTTCCGTCTTCCCGAATATTAAGATGCTTCTCCGATCCTTTGGGTATTTCATCCTTTAAATTTCCCTCTTTTAAAACTCCTTGTTGCGCCTCCTTTATTTGAGTAGTAATGTTATTATGAATCATTATATTCATAGATTTTACTCGAATGGGTTCTCTGTCCTTCCTGCTCAAGGCATCGGCTACCACATTTGCCTTCCCCGGGTGGTAACGAATCTCAAAGTCGTAATCATTCAACAATTCAATCCACCTACGCTGCCTCATATTCAGTTGTTTCTGATTAAATATGTGTTGAAGACTTTTGTGGTCGGTATATATAATACTTTTGACCCCATATAAGTAGTGCCTCCAAGTCTTTAATGCAAAAACAACCGCGCCTAATTCCAAATCATGCGTCGTATAATTTTGTTCGTGAATCTTCAATTGTCTAGACGCATAAGCAATCACCTTCGTTCGTTGCATTAATACACAACCGAGACCTTGCTTTGATGCATCACAATAAATCACAAAATCATCATTCCCTTCAGGCAATGACAATATAGGTGCCGTAGTTAGCTTTTTCTTCAATAACTGAAACGCTTTCCCTTGTTCATCATTCCATTCAAATTTCTTCCCTTTATGCGTTAATGCAGTCAAGGGTTTTGCTATTCTGGAAAAGTCTTGGATGAACCTTCTGTAGTAACCAGCTAGTCCTAAAAACTGGCGTATGTGTTTCGGAGTTTTCGGGGTTTCCCACTTTTCAACAGTTTCTATCTTTGCCGGATCCACCTTAATACCTTCTTTGTTCACTATGTGACCGAGGAATTGAACTTCTTCCAACCAAAATGCACACTTTGAAAACTTAGCGTACAATTCTTCCTTCCTCAATACTTCTAACACCTTTCTCAAATGTTCACCGTGTTCTTGGTCATTCTTTGAGTAAATAAGTATGTCATCAATGAAAACAATGACAAACTTGTCAAGGTATGATCCACACACTCGGTTCATAAGGTCCATGAACACAGCTGGTGCATTAGTTAAACCAAACGGCATGACCATAAACTCGTAATGACCGTAACGTGTTCTGAAAGCAGTCTTTGGAATATCATCTTCTTTCACCCGCATTTGATGATACCCGGAACGTAAGTCAATCTTTGAATAAACAGACGAGCCTTGTAGTTTATCAAATAAGTCGTCGATTCTCGGTAGTGGGTAGCGATTCTTGATGGTAAGTTTGTTCAACTCTCGGTAGTCGATACACAACCTGAATGTACCATCTTTCTTCTTGACAAACAAAACAGGAGCTCCCCAAGGTGATGTGCTTGGTCGAATGAAACCTCGCTCTAAAAGTTCTTGTAATTGGCTTTGCAGTTCTTTCATCTCACTGGGTGCGAGTCTGTAAGGAGCACGAGCTATTGGTGCAGCTCCTGGTACAAGATCTATTTGAAATTCAACGGATTGATGTGGGGGTAATCCCGGTAATTCTTTCGGAAATACATCGGGAAATTCTTTTGCGACGGGAACATCATTGATGCTCTTTTCTTCAGTTTGTACTTTCTCGACGTGTGCTAGAACAGCATAGCAACCTTTTCTTATTAGTTTTTGTGCCTTCAAATTACTAATAAGATGTAGCTTCGTGTTGCCCTTTTCTCCGTACACCATTAAGGGTTTTCCTTTTTCTCGTATAATGCGAATTGCATTTTTGTAACAAACGATCTCTGCTTTCACTTCTTTCAACCAGTCCATACCGATTATCACATCAAAACTCCCTAACTCCACTGGTATCAAATCAATCTTAAATGTTTCGCTAACCAGTTTAATTTCTCGATTCCGACATATATTATCTGCTGAAATTAATTTACCATTTGCTAATTCGAGTAAAAATTTACTATCCAAAGGCGTTAATGGACAACTTAATTTAGCACAAAAATCTCTACTCATATAGCTTCTATCCGCACCCGAATCAAATAAAACGTAAGCAGATTTATTGTCAATAAGAAACGTACCCGTAACAAGCTCCGGGTCTTCCTGTGCCTCTGCCGCATTAATATTGAAAACTCTTCCGCGGCCTTGTCCATTCGTGTTCTCCTGGTTCGGGCAATTTCTAATAATGTGGCCCGATTTTCCACATTTATAACAAACTACATTGGCATAGCTTGCTCCGACACTACTTGCTCCGCCATTACTCGTTCCGACACCATTTGTTCCTTTTGTTCTATTAACCCCTGGTCTGTAGACCTCACACTTCGCCGCGCTATGACCATTTCTTTTACACTTGTTGCAAAATTTGGTGCAGAACCCCGAGTGATACTTTTCACACCTTTGGCATAGCTGTTTCTGATTGTTGTTGTTGTTGCGGTTATTATTGTTGTTGGGATGATTGTTGTAGTTGCTGTTGTTGTTGTTGTTGTTGTTGTTGAGCCGTTTGTTGTAGTTGCGATTGATGTTGCGATTGTTGTTGTTGTTGTATTGGTGATTCTTATCACCATTTTCCTCCCACTTTCTTTTGACTTGCTTCACATTGGCCTCTTCAGCAGTCTGTTCTTTAATTCTTTCTTCAATCTGGTTCACTAGTTTGTGAGCCATTCTACATGCCTGTTGTATGGAGGCGGGCTCGTGTGAACTTATATCTTCTTGGATTCTTTCCGGTAATCCTTTCACAAACGCGTCGATCTTCTCTTCCTCATCTTCGAATGCTCCCGGACACAATAGGCATAATTCTGTGAATCGTCTTTCGTACGTGGTAATATCAAATCCTTGGGTTCGTAACCCTCTAAGTTCTGTCTTGAGCTTATTGACTTCGGTTCTGGGACGGTACTTCTCGTTCATCAAGTGCTTGAATGCTGACCACGGTAGTGCGTACGCATCGTCTTGTCCCACTTGCTCTAGATAGGTATTCCACCATGTTAACGCAGAACCTGTGAAGGTATGCGTAGCGTACTTCACTTTGTCCTCTTCAGTACACTTACTTATGGCAAACACCGATTCGACCTTCTCAGTCCACCGTTTCAATCCGATCGGTCCTTCGGTTCCATCAAATTCCAAAGGTTTGCAGGCAGTGAATTCTTTGTAGGTGCATCCTACACGATTTCCTGTACTGCTAGATCCAAGGTTATTGTTGGTATGTAGCGCAGCCTGTACTGCGGCTATGTTTGAAGCTAGAAAAGTACGGAATTCCTCTTCATTCATATTCACGGTGTGTCGAGTAGTCGGTGCCATTTCCTTCAAAATAGTTAAATGGAACAAGTTAATCATACAGAATATTAAGAGTAGTTAATAGTATTTCGTAGCATAATATGAACTCATTTATAAAAGCTTTTTCTTCATATTAACGTTTTATAAGTTTAAATTTGGGTAGTACCTACCCGTTAAGTTCATACTTAGTAGCTAATATACAATTCAACTACTACAATTCTATATGAAAAACTGATTATAATAATATTTCGCGTTCAAACTTTTATACAATATTTTACAAACTTACAATACCGCTTATTTTACATAAAGCATGAAATATAGCACACAATAACTTTGATACAAGATAGTTGTGAAGATAATTCTAGCTAATACACAAGTCGTTCAGCAAAGGCAATAAAGACACGTAATTCATACGTCCAGAAACAAGTCATGCATTCTGGTTTTACTAGGACTACTTCCCATCCTTGGTCTTGTGCAACATAACCGTTATGGCCGTTGATAAGACAGCGTGTTGTAACGTCGTCAAAGGGACGAGGGTTACGTAATATCCAACACTCCCGTAACAATCTAAAAACCTCATTTCTTACCCCAATTACCGACTCCGTCACTTGTGGAAATGTTTTGTTTAATAGTTGTAGCCTGATGTTCTTGTTCTCACTCTGGTGAGAAGCGAACATTACTAATCCGTAAGCATAACATGCTTCTTTATGTTGCATGTTAGCCGCTTTTTCTAAATCACGAAGTCCAATATTCGGATATATTGAGTCAAAATAATTTCTTAACCCGTTGCGTAAAATAGCATTTGGGTTCCCCGCAATATATGCGTCAAAGTAAACACATCGTAACTTATGGGTTTCCCAATGTGATATCCCCCATCTTTCAAACGAAAGTCTCTTATAAACCAAGACATTCTTGGAACGTTCTTCGAATGTCTTACAAACTGATCTCGCCTTAAATAGTTGTGCCGAGGAATTCTGGCCGACTCTAGACAAGATTTCATCAATCATGTCTCCGGGTAGGTCTCTTAAAATATTGGGCTGTCTATCCATTTTGTGTTTTTAAACTGTAAAATAGACAAGAGTTAGATTCATAAAAAAAATACTTATTAATACAAGCAATTTTTACATATATCATAAAGCATAAGAACACTATATTACATATATTACACCACACGAATACAACTATCTTATTCCGACTCGTTCGTTTCTTCTTCTTCGATTTTTGTTCGTTTTGCCAAGTTTCTAGGGATATATGATGTTCCCCTAATACGAGCCGTCGTTATCCACATTGGTTTAGAAAAACCTGGTGGTTTAGAGGTTCCCGGGTCATTGTTACAACTTAAGGACTTCGGGGGTTGACGATACATATACAGTTCATCGGGGTTGGAATTAGATTTCTCTATTTTTATGCCCTTTCCCTTATTATTTTCTTTTGCCTTTTTAAATTCAGTTGGGGTAATTTCTATAACATCATCGGAATTCTCGTCGGAATCTGATTCATCGGAGAATTGGTAATCCTCCCAATATTTTGCTTCCTTGGCGGAAACACCATTGACCATAATTAACCTTGGTCGGTTGGTTGAGGATTTTCTTTTACTTAACCGTTTTATTATTTCCCCCACCGGTTCTATTTCTTCATCCGGTTCCGATTCGTCTTCCGGTTCCGATTCTTCTTCCGGTTCCGACTCTTCTTCCGGTTCCTCTTCGGGAACTTGTGAATCAGTCCACGAATCATTCCAATTTACATTTGACTCTTCATTATTATTAGGTGAGTCAATGGGACTTGTTCTAGAGGTAGACATCTATCACATAATATCAAACGCGTTAAGAGATTAATATATCACATAATATTCACATGTTAAAAATATATAGTTTCCAACAAAATTTGTTAAGCAATCATTTTTCAAGTAAACACGGTCGAAGTCCAGACTCACTAATGCATCCTAACAAACTAGATAAGACACACTAATGCAAAATTCTGGTTCTCTAAGACCATCGCTCGGATACCAACTGAAATAACAGTGGGGACGCATCCCACTCAGTGCCTTCCCAGCTAACCGCCTGGTGACCACTGAGCGTACCTCAGACACTGATTTTACGGCCCGCCTCTCGGCAGTACAGTCAACCCTAATAGGGACCGCGAGGAGTAAGAGCCAATGCTTCGTCACAGGTAACACTGTGAGAACCCCCTCTACGATTAACCCGCTCATAAACGGCATTAAACCAGCTCTGATACCAACTGAAATGTCCCGTTCTTATTGATTAAAAACGTTCCATATTAATTGATTTCGTTGCGAGGTTTTGACCTCTATATGAGACGTTTTTCAAAGACTGCATTCATTTTTAAACAAACCATAACCTTTATTTCATCAATAAAGGTTTAAAAAGCTTAACGTAGATTATCAAATAATGATAATCTAAAATATCCTGTTTACACACGACCATTACAAAATTGATTAAAAACGTTCCATATTAATTGATTTCGTTGCGAGGTTTTGACCTCTATATGGATCCTTGGATGGCTCGAAGTTCTTGAAGCAGAATCATGACACGAAAACAAGTTCAAGTAAGATCATCACTTAAAATAAGATTGTTATAGTTATAGAAATTGAACCAAAGTTTGAATATGATTATTACCTTGTATTAGAATGATAACCTACTGTAAGAAACAAAGATTTCTTGAGGTTGGATGATCACCTTACAAGATTGGAAGTGAGCTAGCAAACTTGAAAGTATTCTTGATTTTATGAAACTAGAACTTTTGGAATTTATGAAGAACACTTAGAACTTGAAGATAGAACTTGAGAGAGATCAATTAGATGAAGAAAATTGAAGAATGAAAGTGTTTGTAGGTGTTTTTGGTCGTTGGTGTATGGATTAGATATAAAGGATATGTAATTTTGTTTTCATGTAAATAAGTCATGAATGATTACTCATATTTTTGTAATTTTATGAGATATTTCATGCTAGTTGCCAAATGATGGTTCCCACATGTGTTAGGTGACTCACATGGGCTGCTAAGAGCTGATCATTGGAGTGTATATACCAATAGTACATACATCTAAAAGCTGTGTATTGTACGAGTACGAATACGGGTGCATACGAGTAGAATTGTTGATGAAACTGAACGAGGATGTAATTGTAAGCATTTTTGTTAAGTAGAAGTATTTTGATAAGTGTATTGAAGTCTTTCAAAAGTGTATAAATACATATTAAAACACTACATGTATATACATTTTAACTGAGTCGTTAAGTCATCGTTAGTCGTTACATGTAAGTGTTGTTTTGAAACTTTTAGGTTAACGATCTTGTTAAATGTTGTTAACCCAATGTTTATAATATCAAATGAGATTTTAAATTATTATATTATCATGATATTATCATGTATGAATATCTCTTAATATGATATATATACATTAAATGTCTTTACAACGATAATCGTTACATATATGTCTCGTTTAAAAATTATTAAGTTAGTAGTCTTGTTTTTACATATGTAGTTCATTGTTAATATACTTAATGATATGTTTACTTATCATTTAACATAATTAACCAAGTGTATCAATATCTTAATATGAATCAACGTCTTACTAGGTACATATGAATCATATTAAGATATTGATACACTTGGTTAATTATGTTAAATGATAAGTAAATATATTATTAAGTGTATTAACAATGAAATACATATGTAAAAATAAGACTACTAACTTAATGATTTCGAAACGAGACATATATGTAACGATTATCGTTGTAACGACATTTAACTGTATATACACCATACTGAGATATATTATATATCATAATATCATGATAATATAACAATTTAACATCTCATTTGTTATAATAAACAATGGGTTAACAACATTCAACAAGATCGTTAACCTAAAGGTTTCAAAACAACATTTACATGTAACGACTAACGATGACTTAACGACTCAGTTAAAATGTATATACATGTAGTGTTTTAATATGTATTCATACACTTTTGAAAGACTTCAAGACACTTATCAAAATACTTCTACTTAACAAAAATGCTTACAATTACATCCTCGTTCAGTTTCATCAACAATTCTACTCGTATGCACCCGTATTCGTACTCGTACAATACACAGCTTTTAGATGTATGTACTATTGGTATATACACTCCAATGATCAGCTCTTAGCAGCCCATGTGAGTCACCTAACACATGTGGGAACCATCATTTGGCAACTAGCATGAAATATCTCATAAAATTACAAAAATATGAGTAATCATTCATGACTTATTTACATGAAAACAAAATTACATATCCTTTATATCTAATCCATACACCAACGACCAAAAACACCTACAAACACTTTTATTCTTCAATTTTCTTCATCTAATTGATCTCTCTCAAGTTCTATCTTCAAGTTCTAAGTGTTCTTCATATATTTTACAAGTTCTAGTTACATAAAATCAAGAATACTTTCAAGTTTGCTAGCTCACTTCCAATCTTGTAAGGTGATCATCCAACCTCAAGAAATCTTTGTTTCTTACAGTAGGTTATCATTCTAATACAAGGTAATAATCATATTCAAACTTTGTTTCAATTTCTATAACTATAACAATCTTATTTCAAGTGATGATCTTACTTGAACTTGTTTTCGTGTCATGATTCTGCTTCAAGAACTTCGAGCCATCCAAGGATCCGTTGAAGCTAGATCCATTTTTCTCTTTTCCAGTAGGTTTATCCAAGGAACTTAAGGTAGTAATGATGTTCATAACATCATTCGATTCATACATATAAAGCTATCTTATTCGAAGGTTTAAACTTGTAATCACTAGAACATAGTTTAGTTAATTCTAAACTTGTTCGCAAACAAAAGTTAATCCTTCTAACTTGACTTTTAAAATCAACTAAACACATGTTCTATATCTATATGATATGCTAACTTAATGATTTAAAACCTGGAAACACGAAAAACACCGTAAAACCGGATTTACGCCGTCGTAGTAACACCGCGGGCTGTTTTGGGTTAGTTAATTAAAAACTATGATAAACTTTGATTTAAAAGTTGTTATTCTGAGAAAATGATTTTTATTATGAACATGAAACTATATCCAAAAATTATGGTTAAACTCAAAGTGGAAGTATGTTTTCTAAA
Organism: Rutidosis leptorrhynchoides; assembly: GCF_046630445.1. NCBI lineage: Eukaryota > Viridiplantae > Streptophyta > Magnoliopsida > Asterales > Asteraceae > Rutidosis > Rutidosis leptorrhynchoides. The sequence continues at coordinate 316,527,912 of NC_092333.1, read as the reverse complement.
ATGGTCATCTAGACGTCGTTCTTTCGACTGAAATGACTACCTTTACAAAAACGACTTGTAACTTATTTTTCTGACTATAAACCTATACTTTTTCTGTTTAGATTCATAAAATAGAGTTCAATATGAAACCATATCAATTTGATTCACTCAAAACGGATTTAAAATGAAGAAGTTATGGGTAAAACAAGATTGGATAATTTTTCTCATTTTAGCTACGTGAAAATTGGTAACAAATCTATTCCAACCATAACTTAATCAACTTGTATTGTATATTATGTAATCTTGAGATACCATAGACACGTATACAATGTTTCGACCTATCATGTCGACACATCTATATATATTTCGGAACAACCATAGACACTCTATATGTGAATGTTGGAGTTAGCTATACAGGGTTGAGGTTGATTCCAAAATATATATAGTTTGAGTTGTGATCAATACTGAGATACGTATACACTGGGTCATGGATTGATTCAAGATAATATTTATCGATTTATTTCTGTACATCTAACTGTGGACAACTAGTTGTAGGTTACTAACGAGGACAGCTGACTTAATAAACTTAAAACATCAAAATATATTAAAAGTGTTGTAAATATATTTTGAACATACTTTGATATATATGTATATATTGTTATAGGTTCGTGAATCAACCAGTGGCCAAGTCTTACTTCCCAAAGAAGTAAAAATCTGTGAAAGTGAGTTATAGTCCCACTTTTAAAATCTAATATTTTTGGGATGAGAATACATGCAGGTTTTATAAATGATTTACAAAATAGACACAAGTACGTGAAACTACATTCTATGGTTGAATTATCGAAATATGCCCCTTTTTATTAAGTCTGGTAATCTAAGAATTAGGGAACTGTAACGACCCGGAAATTTTTGACCAAATTTAAACCTTAAACTCTATATGTTTTCGACACGATAAGCAAAGTCTGTAATTTTGAGTTTTTTTTTTTTAAAAAAAAAATTTGTGAACTGTTTACATAGAATCATGTAACCCTTGACCATCCTCGACGATTCACGAACAGCTGTGTGTAAGTAAAAATGTAAATACATACATACATATCATGTAAATACATACATACATATATATGTGATGACCCGGGAATTTCCGACCAAATTTAAACATAATCTTATATGATTCGACTCGATAAGCAAAGTCTATTAAACCGAGTCTCATTATGTTTGAACTATTTCATGATAACATTTGACCTTTAACTATTTCCGACGATTCACGAACCTTTAATTGTAACTAAGAATGTAAATATAAATAATTATATATAAAACTAATTATATTAGTATTAATGAACTATTAAGTAATTTTGTTATTATAAAAGATAACATTTAATAACTAAAGATTTTCATTTTGAATATATATAGTATATTGTATATAAATGATTCAAACATATTTTACCAACGTTATCAAAATATTAAATGTACAATGTTATACTTTGTAGTTAATTGTTTAATATACATAATTAATCATCTACTCAACATTTAAAACATGATTTTATATATATGGTAGTATACATATATACATAAATATAACTATATATATATGATTTTATACATAATTATTATATTATGTATATGTAGAAATTTATAATATATCTATGATGAAATAATGTACTATTTTAATAAATATATATAATACTTACATATATAAAACATTTATATTTTTCATAATTACATACATAAGTATAATATAATTAGTATGTAAATAAATATTATAATATATTTATATTAAAATGCATAAATATATAATATTCAGTATATGTTACAATACATATTACATAATTATTAAATATTACATAATAATAGATGATATTAATAAATTAAATTTAAATACAAATATAGTTGTTGTAGTAATGTTATTTGTATCGTCAAATATCAATATTTGTATTCATAATATCACTTTATATCATATAAAGATGAAATTGGATGTATAAATTAGATTATTATTACTAATATTATTATTATCGATAAAATATTAATATTATCATAATTAGTATGGTATTATTATTATTATTATTATTATTATTATTATTATTATTATTATTATTATCATTTTTACAATTATTATTATCATTAATATTATATTTATCATTATTATTAATTTTATTAATATTATTAGATATTAATAGTATTGTTATTATATATTATTATTATTAATTAAAAAAAACAGTAGGGATCTATATTATACGCTTGACCTCTGTATCCTTTATCTCTATTATTATTATTATTTTTTTTGTTTCTTTCCTGCTCCAAACTCGTGAACCTGTGTTGACATTTTCTCCATTTTTTATCAACCGATCTCTATTATTACAAAATGATTATGTATAATTGCAAATCAAATAAAAAGGAAATCCAATGGGATTAAAGAGCACAGCGATATTTTTTTTTTCTTCTTCTCTGCACGCTCCAATTTTTTTTTCTCTTAATTCAATTTCGAATAAAGTTTCAAAATCTAAAAATGCAGAAAGGTTAGAAATCTTTCTTTGAATCTATCTGCAAAATCTCAACTCTCAAATCTTTATATCGATCTTGAATTTTGAAGTCAAAGTTTAGTTTAAAAAAAGTCAACAATTGTTCTTGAGACAAATTCGCGTTCGTGTATATGTTTCTGATCAAATTGACGATTCCAGTAGTTTTTATACATGTTTAGAAAACTATTTCGTGTTATAAACATTATCTATAATGTTATCTATTACGAAATCAATTTTTTTTGTTTTGTTCCAAGAACCGACGCTGCAGTAGGCCTTTAGTGTTTTTTTTTTTTTTTATTTTAGAACCCAAATTATTTTTTTTCTGTAATGTTTTGAAGCTTTAAAAGGAACCCTGATTTTTTTTTTTTTTGGTTATTGATGTTTTGTTGAATCCGTGAGACTTGTGGAGAAGAAGAGGAATAGAAGAAAAACAGTTTATATATAAAATTTAAATTCGATATTAGTACAGAGAATCAGAATTGGTGGGATGGTCGAGAGTGTTTGCGTGTGAGCATGTGGTCACGAGATCGAGTCCAGAGGACGGTAGTTTCTTTTTTTTTTGAAACTCTTTTCATGTGAGGTAGTTTTCTTTTCTAATTTTATTATTGTTATTATATATTAATTATTATTAGTATTATTATTATTATTGTGATTGTTTTGATTGTTATTGTTATTGTTATTATTAGTATCATACTTGTTATCATATTTGAAAATATTATAGACATTACTATTATTATTATGATAGGTATTAATAATATTATTATTAGTAATAAACTTATCATTTTAGTATTTTATCATCATTAGGATTATGATTATGATTATCATTATTATTATTATTATGAAGGAAATAAAAATATATTATTATCATCAATATTAGAATTTGTACCGGTTTATAAATAATAGTATCATCAGTACATTTACAATTAATAATATCATATTTATCAGTATCATCATTAATATTTACTAGTATTATTATGATTATCATTTATCATTTTATAAATATTAGAACCCTTATTATTAACATAAGTATGGTATTAGTATTAATATTATTTTAGAGTTATTATTATTAGTATCATTAACAGTTATCATTTTCATTTTTTTTGCTATTAGTATTATCATTATTAATAAAATTATTATTATTATTAGTAAATCATTATTATCTAAATTATTATTTTAACAAATAAATCTTTTGTACACTATATATATACTTATGGTATATACTAGGATTGTATTAATAATTCACATAACAAACTAATAAAATTTCATAAATACAATACTAACCACAAATATATGTATATAAATATATTAATGTCACTATTTATATAAACGTAAATCATTATAGATATATATACATAAAATCGATATATATATAAAATATAACTTAAAATATAATATAAGTATACGTTTTAAAATAAAGGTTAGAATAAATTCTACAAAACTATAATATATAAATAATACATATTAATAAATGAAATTTTGTAACTTACATTATACGTATTAATATATACACAATTGATATAGGTTCGTGAATCCGAGGCCAACCCTGCATTGTTCAATGACGTCATATGTATTTTTACTACAAAATACAGTATCGTGAGTTTCATTATTCCCTTTTTAAATGCTTTCGCAATATATATTTTTGGGACTGAGAATACATGCGCTGTTTTTATAACTGTTTTACGAAATTGACACAAGTACGTGAAACTACATTCTATGGTTGGATTATCGAAGTCGAATATGCCCCTTTTTATTAAGTCTGGTAATCTAAGAATTAGGGAACAGACACCCTAATTGACGCGAATCCTAAAGATAGATCTATCGGGCCCAACAAGCCCCATCCAAAGTACCGGATGTTTTAGTACTTCGAAATTTATATCATGTCCGAAGGAGGATCCCGGAATGATGGGGATATTCTTATATATGAATATTGTTAATGTCGGTTACCAGGTGTTCAATCCATATGAATGATATTTTTGTCTCTATACATGGGACGTATGTTTATGAGAAATGGAAATCTGAAATCTTGTGGTCTATTAAAATGATGGAAACGATTGTTTAAGTTAAACTAATGAACTCACCAACCTTTTGGTTGACACTTTAAAGCATGTTTATTCTCAGGTACGAAAGAAATCTTCCGCTGTGTATTTGCTCATTTTATAGATATTACTTGGAGTCATTCATGGCATATTTCAAAAGACGTTGCATTCGAGTCGTCGAGTTCATCAAGATTATTATCAAGTCAATTATAGTTGGATATATTATGAAATGGTATGCATGCCTGTCAACTTTCGATGTAATGAAAGTTTGTCTTTTCAAAAACGAATGCAATGTTTGTAAAATGTATCATATAGAGGTCAAGTATCTCGCGATGTAATCAACTGTTGTGAATCGTTTATAATCGATATGGACTTCGTCCGGATGGATTAGGACGGGTCTTCACAGTTGGTATCAGAGCGGTGGTCTTAGCGAACCAGGTCTTGCATTAGTGAGTCTAACTGATAGTCGTTAGAATGCATTAATGAGTCTGGACTTCGACCGTGTTTGCATGTCAAAAGTTTTGCTTATCATTTAGTGTCGAAAAATTATTTGCTTACCATCCTTAAAGTCTAAGACACGTCTTACTGCCTTTATTGCATAGACAGTGTATAGTTAAATTCATATCTTAGCGTATCTGTTATTGTTACCTTTGCCTGACAGCTTCCGTAGATTCCTCCGTAGCTTATGGGATTTTAGTATTATATATGCATATGTAAATTATGTATTGCAGGGTACTAATCTACATCCTATAATCTATTTCTTATCGAAAATCCTTCATCTGATCGTACGAGATGAATCCCTCAACCAGTTCGAGTCCATCTGATTTCGATAGCTATTTCGATAGTTATTCCGACAGCTATTTCGATATGGATTTCCACTCGAGCTCCGAAAGCAGAGTAACCGGAATGAATCGATCAATTAGCCATCATCTATTCTGAATGAATTGGAGATGGGTTCGTAGTCGACTTAATCAATGGAAACGCGAAGAAGGCGATCATTTCCACTAACCAAATTCACCTCTTGACAATGGACCTAAAACGTTTACCGGCGAACCTGTTCGAGACACCATTTTCTCTCTCATTTCCAAAGTATCTCATCACGATCATATACTATCTCAGATTCTAAACCTCATTCATCCGCTCGTCCGAACCGACAATCATCCCGGTGTAATAGAAGAAGTTAACGAACTTCGCGCATAAGTTGTAGTCTTGGAAAATATGGTGCAAAACGTACCAGCTTCATCCAAATCACCGGCACCAACGGTACCACCAACAACCCAAATTTCAATATCACATGCCTCAACATCTCAATCTATACCTCGAGTATAATCATCATTCTACATGACATTCTACATCAGTTATCTTCGTTCGACATGGTGATTATGTAATCTCTAATGTTTTAGAGATTATTTATTCTAGTTCCAACTGAAAACTAAATGAGTTTAATATCATGTTAACTCATTAAATTCATGATTACATCTGAAGAAAATATATATGTATATATGTTTTCATAAAGATTGTAATTAAAAATTCTTTTGTACAAACTGTTAATAATAAAAATATTTTAACGGGTAGGTAATACCCGAGGAATATTTAAATTTCACATTAATAAGTTACACTGTATATTCTTCGAATCTGATTCAACAGTTATTCACTATCCTATTTACAACCACCGGGATACTTATCCGTTCACCAAAGAATAACTATTTTCATTCAAATTCAATTTCATATTTGAATTTTGACCTATCAGAATCCAACAAGTGGCATAATGAAGAAATAATGGACACAATAAAAATTGATTAGAAACAGACTAATTAACAATATTAAATTTTATTAAGAAACCACGCTAACAAAATCCTAGCTAACTGTTCCTAGCTAACTGTTAATTCCGTATTACATTTTATTTATCGCAATTTATTTATCGCAATTTATTTTATCGCAATTTATATTCTCGCAATTTTATTTATTGTCATTTAATTTCTGTTATTTACTTTACGCACTTTATTTATCGTCATTTAATTTCTGTTATTTATTTTACGCACTTTAAATATCGGGACACGTATACAAGGTTTTGACATATCATATCGACACATCTATATATATTATTTGGAATCACCATAGACACTCTATATGCAGTAATGATCGAGTTCTCTATACAGGGTTGAGGTTGATTCTATAATAATATATATACTTTGAGTTGTGATCGAGTCTGAGACATGTACACGGGTCACGATACGTATTAATTAATTCAAATATTATATATTAAACTATATATGAATGATTGCACTGTCAACTGTGGACTATCGACTGTGGACTAATAACATTGGACAATTAAAATGAATTAAAATATTGAATATAACATATGAAACTAAACAATTCTTCAAGTTTGCCACTTGATTTCGTCTTAAACCTCATTTGTATCTTCACGATTACATTCTGCGTTCAAACCTTTCATGATTCTTGAAAACACCTCAATCGATAGGATGAATCAACCGCACTTCATCTACGGAAGGAAAGATTTATGCATATAGTTATGCACCTGAGAAACTCTCGGCAATTGAGTAAAAGTTCAACACGTAGCCGCGTCAGATCCTTTGGCATTTATTAACAAAAACAACTTTGCGATCCCTTTTCAAAATTAGCCAATTTTGTCACAACTCCAACAAGTCAACTTCGACTTTTCGTACGAAACAACCTTATTATAACGTTTATATATACGCGTGCTCTTTTATTGTTACCAGGTAACCTTTCATATTCCATCATATTACCATCAGCGTTTAATCATCTAAAAACACAATTCTCCTGAAACCACCTCGGATTAATAACCGATGATTCAGATATCATAGCATTAAATGCAGAGGAAACAGAAAAATGGTAGATGGTCTAAACGGACAAAAGTTTGATGATAAAGAAAGGAGTGTTAGGAACGCTCGATAGAAAATTGGGTATTGAAAAACAGATTGAGTTACCCATGAAGGAGACCAAGGACAAATACAAGGACCAAATCCTATATTCAAAGGATTCAGGTAATTCTGGATCCGTTGAAATCTTTAGAGAATATCTTGCTCCGAAGTCATGTTAAAATCTTGCGGAAAATCTTTCTCCATCAACCGTCGAACTTAGAAATTCCAAAATATCATCATCAATATCTTTGATATTTCTGAGGATATTTTCATAAATATTCTCGTCCGAAATTATATACCTCTTCGTGCTTCCTGTGTATCAATATATTGGAAACATTCAATAGAAAATATAGTACCGAAAAGCAGATTATGCGAAACTATGAAGAAAGCCGTGGATAAATCACAAAGAATAAGTTTGACTTCAAAGAATCCAAATAATTCAATGTCTGCTAAAGTCTATAGTGAATAACTTGCTCCTTACTCTAAACCCTTGCAGACAATAGTTTCTATCATCCTCTGATCTTAGATATTCTGAGATATTATCGTACCTTTCATTATAAATATCCTCCATATTTCTGGAGATATTTTTATAACTATTCTTATCTGAAATCATTAATCTTTTCGTGCTATCAGTATTACATCATATAGAAACTGTTAGTTTCTATATTCTGTAAATTTTCAAGCTTAAAATATGAATGTTATTGTAGTAATGATGGGAACTGATGCATGAGTTAGTATAATATAATGACACTTGATCAACGTGATTATATTACAGTAAGTCATGCTGAGTTTCTAAATGAAACGTGATGATTCACAGATCATAACGTCATCATGTGCCATGTTACATAACTCTTTCATCCTACTTAACTCCGTAACAAATCAAGAAAATGTATTCTTGATGGTTCTATCTTCCGTGATGTTGATAAATTTGAAAATCAAATCGTGCTATCACGTTCCTTCATGCTTAGAACATTATAATCATTCGAAACTCTATATCTATAAATTCTGGACCATTATTCGCTTGACTTGAAGTCGGGAAGAGAAAACAAAAGCATAGAGCTTTGAAATATAAGGGAGAATATAAAGTCCGATAACAACACATAAATTACAAACCGTGTATATCAATGTTTATCGCAACATAAAGACACGGGAGAATTAAAAACATTATAATCCCGAGGGCGAAGTAGAAGAAAGCAGATTCCTCTGGTGGAAGTTGAAAAAGGAGAATGATTGTTGCGATAGTAAGGATGAGGACAAGGATCAGAACTGGATTAATCATTTTCAGAATCTTTTGGATGTATGAACTAAGAAAGAAAGTATAAGAATGGTGAGAATAATGGAAAGGAAGAGCTTAATTTATACTGGAAATATCAGACGTAGTAATCGGGGCAGATCACCGTATTTAATTAAAGAGATCTTAATTTCCATAAATCCCGAAGAATCAGATTTTATAGATCTTCAAGATTTTCTTTAAATCCCTTAAATTCCGGAATTCAACCAAGGCAATGTCAAAAGTTAAGACGCGCCTTATTTTCTAAATTCAAACCTGACTACGTCAAAAGTTAAAAACAAATCTTTGTTTCTCATTTCATCCTTTTGTGAATAGCTTCATTCGCACTCTTCGAATAATTGAATTATTTTTATCCATATTACTCAATGATGATAAAACTCAAGTTATCAACTCATATTCGTCAGGAAAACATATTTATTGTTAGCTATGACGACCTCACTCAAATTTCGGGACGAAATTTCTTTAACGGGTAGGTACTGTGATGACCCGGGAATTTCCGACCAAATTTAAACATAATCTTATATGATTCGACTCGATAAGCAAAGTCTATTAAACCGAGTCTCATTATGTTTGAACTATTTCATGATAACATTTGACCTTTAACTATTTCCGACGATTCACGAACCTTTAATTGTAACTAAGAATGTAAATATAAATAATTATATATAAAACTAATTATATTAGTATTAATGAACTATTAAGTAATTTTGTTATTATAAAAGATAACATTTAATAACTAAAGATTTTCATTTTGAATATATATAGTATATTGTATATAAATGATTCAAACATATTTTACCAACGTTATCAAAATATTAAATGTACAATGTTATACTTTGTAGTTAATTGTTTAATATACATAATTAATCATCTACTCAACATTTAAAACATGATTTTATATATATGGTAGTATACATATATACATAAATATAACTATATATATATGATTTTATACATAATTATTATATTATGTATATGTAGAAATTTATAATATATCTATGATGAAATAATGTACTATTTTAATAAATATATATAATACTTACATATATAAAACATTTATATTTTTCATAATTACATACATAAGTATAATATAATTAGTATGTAAATAAATATTATAATATATTTATATTAAAATGCATAAATATATAATATTCAGTATATGTTACAATACATATTACATAATTATTAAATATTACATAATAATAGATGATATTAATAAATTAAATTTAAATACAAATATAGTTGTTGTAGTAATGTTATTTGTATCGTCAAATATCAATATTTGTATTCATAATATCACTTTATATCATATAAAGATGAAATTGGATGTATAAATTAGATTATTATTACTAATATTATTATTATCGATAAAATATTAATATTATCATAATTAGTATGGTATTATTATTATTATTATTATTATTATTATTATTATTATTATTATCATTTTTACAATTATTATTATCATTAATATTATATTTATCATTATTATTAATTTTATTAATATTATTAGATATTAATAGTATTGTTATTATATATTATTATTATTAATTAAAAAAAACAGTAGGGATCTATATTATACGCTTGACCTCTGTATCCTTTATCTCTATTATTATTATTATTTTTTTTGTTTCTTTCCTGCTCCAAACTCGTGAACCTGTGTTGACATTTTCTCCATTTTTTATCAACCGATCTCTATTATTACAAAATGATTATGTATAATTGCAAATCAAATAAAAAGGAAATCCAATGGGATTAAAGAGCACAGCGATATTTTTTTTTTCTTCTTCTCTGCACGCTCCAATTTTTTTTTCTCTTAATTCAATTTCGAATAAAGTTTCAAAATCTAAAAATGCAGAAAGGTTAGAAATCTTTCTTTGAATCTATCTGCAAAATCTCAACTCTCAAATCTTTATATCGATCTTGAATTTTGAAGTCAAAGTTTAGTTTAAAAAAAGTCAACAATTGTTCTTGAGACAAATTCGCGTTCGTGTATATGTTTCTGATCAAATTGACGATTCCAGTAGTTTTTATACATGTTTAGAAAACTATTTCGTGTTATAAACATTATCTATAATGTTATCTATTACGAAATCAATTTTTTTTTGTTTTGTTCCAAGAACCGACGCTGCAGTAGGCCTTTAGTGTTTTTTTTTTTTTTTATTTTAGAACCCAAATTATTTTTTTTCTGTAATGTTTTGAAGCTTTAAAAGGAACCCTGATTTTTTTTTTTTTTGGTTATTGATGTTTTGTTGAATCCGTGAGACTTGTGGAGAAGAAGAGGAATAGAAGAAAAACAGTTTATATATAAAATTTAAATTCGATATTAGTACAGAGAATCAGAATTGGTGGGATGGTCGAGAGTGTTTGCGTGTGAGCATGTGGTCACGAGATCGAGTCCAGAGGACGGTAGTTTCTTTTTTTTTTGAAACTCTTTTCATGTGAGGTAGTTTTCTTTTCTAATTTTATTATTGTTATTATATATTAATTATTATTAGTATTATTATTATTATTGTGATTGTTTTGATTGTTATTGTTATTGTTATTATTAGTATCATACTTGTTATCATATTTGAAAATATTATAGACATTACTATTATTATTATGATAGGTATTAATAATATTATTATTAGTAATAAACTTATCATTTTAGTATTTTATCATCATTAGGATTATGATTATGATTATCATTATTATTATTATTATGAAGGAAATAAAAATATATTATTATCATCAATATTAGAATTTGTACCGGTTTATAAATAATAGTATCATCAGTACATTTACAATTAATAATATCATATTTATCAGTATCATCATTAATATTTACTAGTATTATTATGATTATCATTTATCATTTTATAAATATTAGAACCCTTATTATTAACATAAGTATGGTATTAGTATTAATATTATTTTAGAGTTATTATTATTAGTATCATTAACAGTTATCATTTTCATTTTTTTTGCTATTAGTATTATCATTATTAATAAAATTATTATTATTATTAGTAAATCATTATTATCTAAATTATTATTTTAACAAATAAATCTTTTGTACACTATATATATACTTATGGTATATACTAGGATTGTATTAATAATTCACATAACAAACTAATAAAATTTCATAAATACAATACTAACCACAAATATATGTATATAAATATATTAATGTCACTATTTATATAAACGTAAATCATTATAGATATATATACATAAAATCGATATATATATAAAATATAACTTAAAATATAATATAAGTATACGTTTTAAAATAAAGGTTAGAATAAATTCTACAAAACTATAATATATAAATAATACATATTAATAAATGAAATTTTGTAACTTACATTATACGTATTAATATATACACAATTGATATAGGTTCGTGAATCCGAGGCCAACCCTGCATTGTTCAATGACGTCATATGTATTTTTACTACAAAATACAGTATCGTGAGTTTCATTATTCCCTTTTTAAATGCTTTCGCAATATATATTTTTGGGACTGAGAATACATGCGCTGTTTTTATAACTGTTTTACGAAATTGACACAAGTACGTGAAACTACATTCTATGGTTGGATTATCGAAGTCGAATATGCCCCTTTTTATTAAGTCTGGTAATCTAAGAATTAGGGAACAGACACCCTAATTGACGCGAATCCTAAAGATAGATCTATCGGGCCCAACAAGCCCCATCCAAAGTACCGGATGTTTTAGTACTTCGAAATTTATATCATGTCCGAAGGAGGATCCCGGAATGATGGGGATATTCTTATATATGAATATTGTTAATGTCGGTTACCAGGTGTTCAATCCATATGAATGATATTTTTGTCTCTATACATGGGACGTATGTTTATGAGAAATGGAAATCTGAAATCTTGTGGTCTATTAAAATGATGGAAACGATTGTTTAAGTTAAACTAATGAACTCACCAACCTTTTGGTTGACACTTTAAAGCATGTTTATTCTCAGGTACGAAAGAAATCTTCCGCTGTGTATTTGCTCATTTTATAGATATTACTTGGAGTCATTCATGGCATATTTCAAAAGACGTTGCATTCGAGTCGTCGAGTTCATCAAGATTATTATCAAGTCAATTATAGTTGGATATATTATGAAATGGTATGCATGCCTGTCAACTTTCGATGTAATGAAAGTTTGTCTTTTCAAAAACGAATGCAATGTTTGTAAAATGTATCATATAGAGGTCAAGTATCTCGCGATGTAATCAACTGTTGTGAATCGTTTATAATCGATATGGACTTCGTCCGGATGGATTAGGACGGGTCTTCACAATATATCTGTGATATATTAATCAATGAAAATTATTATATGATATATCATATGAATAATAAATACCAGTATACTTATATTAAATATATACAGAATATATGTACATAAATACTGAGACGTACATACAGATGGATACGTAATCATTTTCACATTTCATTCAAACTGTTTTTGTTTGGTACTCTGCTGTTTCTAATTGATGAAATCAAAACCAAAACAAAATTCCAAATTCTGTTGAACGTCGCTATCAAATATTTTTTTTTCCTCCATCTCATGCGTACGATTTATTTCCTTGTCGATTAATTATCACTAAGATACAAATTTGATAGAATCTGATTACAGTATTTATCCAGCTAATACATTATATAATTTGGTTATAACCATTTGGATTTGATAAAACTAAAATTTAAGAAACCAAACCGATATCCCTGTTCTTATTTCTTTTTCTCTTCCATTCTCTATTTCTTCTTTCTGTTTCGAAAGATAACATCAAAGTACCATTTTTGCATCTGCTTTCTGCTTATTGCTCGATTCAATCACCCACTTCAACCCTCATGAACTTTAATCACCATCACCGAACCATCGCCACGCTCTCTCTTATATTTTCTTGAACTCACCTTAGTAAACACCACCATCTTTAACTCCACTTGGAACTCATTTTTAAGCAACCCATAAACACCTTCAAGCTCGATTTACTTTCTGTTTAAATCACAACCTTCCTTCACCCTTAATGACCGCCATTTATTATTTCTGTTCTTCTATTTTGAACGAACAACCACCACATCGATTCCTATTACTCACCTCCGGTTTACATTTAAAAACGACTAAGATGAAACCCACTCAAAGACACCATGGGAACCGACTATTATTTATGTCATCACTGTAGCAAAAACCATCACATTTCTTCATAAACAACCACCACAACCCACAAGAAGATCATGTACAACCATATACTACTATTGTTTGTTCCTGCTGCCGTTTGTTTGTTTTCTGTTTCAAACCAAACCATCACTGCTACTACTACAATTAATTACCACATATACATATTCTATGTTGATACCGTGAAACACCACCACAAATTACTGTTTTTCCATCGCTAGTAAACTGTTGGAACACCATCACTCCACCGAGGCAACAAATCACTTTTGCTTCGTTTCTTCTGTTACAAATCAATATAACGAGAGTGAAGGTAAGTAAACATGATGAAGATAATTGTCACATAATAATTTAAGGTACGAACCATTAGGAATATTATGGAGCTGCGGTTTAGTTTATAAAAGGGGTAGATCCAACCAAAAGAAGGTGGCAGACATGTATCATCATATTAAGTGAGTGGGAACCATCAAAATATTTTTTTTCTAAAGCTTATCTAGTGGCAAATTTCAAAGGTAAAATCCAATAATTCAAGTATGTCGAGCTGTATACAACCTTGTCCCCATTTTCTGCTTTTAGGCCGTATAATCTGTTGAACCGAGACCTTATTAGGCTGTTAATGGGCCGTGTTGTTAGTTAATTGGGCCATATTCCTATGTGGATTATTGGGTCGAGATCTATCTGATGTTCGGGTGAGCTGAAAATAACGATGATGATTATGTGATGATATATATTGATGACGTTAATAAAATGAAGATGATTAGGTTAAGGAAAATGGTTACGGGTTGCTAGATAATGATACACGATATAATACGGGTATAATGATAATGTTGTATGATGATGATTGAACGTGTATTGATAATGATTCGAACTTCTTTAGAATGAATTAAACAATGTCCTGATATATAGGTTCGATAATGATGATGATTATAGTATAAGATTATGATCATATATTAGAGGTAATGGAGAAAAATTGATGAAGAAGAAGAAGGCAGTCACGTAGTGGTTATAAGGATTTAATTCGCAAAATAAAACAGAAATGAAAAGTAGAGCAGGTGGTTAGGAGTTGTGTTGAGGGACGAGAGGTCTTGAGTTCGAACCAAGGTTGCTGCAAATTAATTATTTCTTTTTGCTGTTGGGCTGTCCTCCTTTGTTGGGCCGCAGAATTTATTGGGTATATTGGGCTATAAATGAACTTAATGAATGGGGATTGCTGTTGGGCCGAGATTGTGATTTAAGAAATTAAGTGTAGTGTATAAATCAAAGAAGTAGGAAGTAGTGTAGTAGTTAGGCGTGTGCTATGGTTAACGTGATGTCTCGGGTTCGAGTCCGACTTCGTGCATTTTTTTAAGAGCTCATTAAGGTAGTCTTCCTTGTTTATAAACATTATTATCATTATTTTAAACATTCCTAATATTATTATAATTACTATTTTAATAAATAAACGAAATAAATACATATAAAATATTTGATACATATAACATAAAAAAATTTATATTTTTATATAATAATAATGAAATATATAAATAATAATATAAAAATTATATTACTAATAATAATATATATTTGTTCGATTATACGTATATGTTTTAATAAATATATGAATAATATAGGTTCGTGAATCTGAGGCCAACCCTACAATTGTTCAGTGATGTTATATGTATTTTTACTACAAAATACAGTATGGTGAGTATATAGTCCCACTTTTAAACTCTAAATATTTCGGGATGAGAATACATGTATTTTATGTTTTACGTTATGGACACAAGTAACTGAAAAATATATTCTACGTTGAGTTGTACCACTGGCATACTTCCCTGTAGCTTGGTAACTAATATTTACAGCGGTATTGTAAACGCGAATCCTGTTGATAGATCTATCGGGCCTGACAACCCCAACCGGACTGGACGACCAGTATTCAACGGTTGCACAGTACTTCGTTTCGTGACTACACCTTGGTACGGTGTAGTAAGATTTCATAATAAAGGGAATATGCGACGTGATTAAATGTTAAGTATGGTTACCAAGTGCTCAACCACTTAGAATATTTTTATTAAATGTTTACATATGAAATCTTGTGGTCCATTGTTATAACGCTGCTAGCATCAAACCTATATATCTCACCAACTTTATGTTGACGTTTTAAAGCATGTTATTCTCAGGTACGAATTAAGTCTTCCGCTGTGCATTAGCTCATACTAAAGGCATTACTTGGAGTCGATCATCGCAATGGAACCAAATGTTGAAGACTCTGTCCAGATGGATAAGGACGGGTCTTTACAGGTGGTATCAGAGCGTTGGTCTTAGCGAACCAGGCCTTGCAATAGTGTGTCTAACTGGTAGTAGTTAGGATACATTAGTGAGTCTGGACTTTGACCGTGTCTACCTGTCAAAAGGTTTTGCTTATCATTTCTAGTCGGAAACTATCTGCTTATCATCTTTAGGAATTACCTGCTTAAGTCTAGACACGTCTTATTGCATTTACTGCATTGTTAATGTATAGACAAATTCATATCCTAGCGTATCTATTACGATAAACTTTGCCTAATATTTTCCGTAAATTTCTCCGTAATTTAAGGAATCCTGGTACTATATATATTTATGCATATTATGCATTGAGTATACCATCCAACTCTCATTGCTCTCACTAAGCTTTTTCATACCAAAAATCTTTCTGTGATCACGTACGATGGCCTCCACGAATCGACAAAGTTCCTCTGGCTCCGAAGATAGTGTGACGGGAGCGCATCAACCGATCAACTACCGAGATTTCTTTAGAAAGTGGGGATGGGTTCGCGAAATACTTACACTATGGAGAAATGAAGAAGGTACTCCATATCATGAGCCGAATCTACCGCCTAATGTCGGAGTACTCGACCCGCTCACCGGCGAACCTGTTCGCAATACTGTTTATACCCTCGTTGCAAGAATTTTTCGTCTTGAGGCTACCATTAACGGAACTAGAGAAGATATCCAACCTCCATCTCACACTAATAACCGGCCAGGGTTAGTAGAAGAAGTCAACGAACTTCGCGCTCGAGTAGTAGTTTTGGAGAATATGGTGCAAAACTTAACAGCTTCAGCAACATCACTGGCACCAACATTAACACCAGTACCACCAACAACCCAAGTTTCAACATCACCTGCCTCAACATCTCATTCTGTACCTCGAGCCTAATCATCGTTTTACGTATCGTTCTATCTATTCTATCTTCGTTCTACATATCGTTCTACATCGATTATCTTCGCTTTACGTATCGTTCTACCTCATTTATCTTCGTTCGACATTGCAATTATGTAATCTTTAATGTTTTAGAGATCACGTAATTAAGTACTAACGATAAATCAAATGAGTTTAATATCTTATTGACTCATTAGATTCATAATTACATCCGAAGAAAAAAATATATGCAAGTATATTTTCATAAAAATTGTAATTAAAAATTCTTTCGTACAAACTGTTAATGATGAAAATATTTTAACGGGTGGGTAGTACCCGAGGAATATTTAGAATTCACATTAACAAGTTACACTGTACATTCTTCGAATCTGATTCAACGGTCATTTGTTATCCTACTTACAACCACCAATATTCATATCCGCTCACCCCAGAATAACCATTTTCATTCAAATTTCATATTCGGATCTTGACATATCGGAATCCAACAAGTGGCATAAAGAGGAAAACATTGAACAAAATAAAATTTGTTAGAAACAGACGAATTAATTAAATTGAAATATTGTTAGGAATTCACGCTAACTGTTCCTAGCTAACTGTTCCCGGCTAACATTTAATTTATCGCAATTTACATTCTCGCAATTTTATTTATCGTCATTTAATTTCTGTTATTTACTTTTACGCACTTTAAATAACGGGACACGTATGCAAGGTTTCGACTTATCATATCGACCCATCTATATATATATTTCGGAACAACCGTAGACACTCTATATGTGAAGATGGGAGTTGGCTATACAGGGTCGGAGTTGATTCCAAAATATATATATACTTTGAGTTGTGATCGACACCGAGACCGGTACACGGGTCACGATACGTATTATTTAATTCGGATATTATATATTAAATTATATATGAATCATTGCACCATCGGACTATTGGACTGCTAACTTTGGACAATTAAAATGAATTGAATTAAAATATTGATTATAACATATGAAACTAAACAATTCTTCAAGTTGCCACTTGAATCCATCTTAAACCTCATTCGTATTTTGACGATTACAATCCACGTTCAAACCTATCATGATTCTTGAACACACCTCGATCGAGAAGTTGAACCAGCTGCACCTCATCTATGGAAGAGAGATTTGTGCATACAGTTATGCGCCTGAAAAAAAAAACTTTCGAAATCAAAGTGATAGTTAAAACCTATCCGCGTCGAATTCCTTATCATTCATTAGCAAAAACAACCCTACAATTCCTTTTCAAGAAGCTAATTTTGTCACAGCTCCATTTCGACTTCTCAGTAAGACTACTCCTACTATAACCTCGATATTTATACTTTGTCTTTTCACCGTCGTTACCGGAGAACCTTTTATATATCACAACATCATCAGCAGATATTCCAGCAACTCGTCATCTCTTTGACGGAGCTCGCAATCAGTATTTTGAAAATCTTGCAGAATTTTTCCCGTCATGCCTAAAACGTCTATCCCTAAGAATTTCACACTACGAATGTGAAGTTTCTGAAAAACACCCTGGACTATGAAGTAGTTCTGGAAATGCTGATGAAGCAGCAAAAACCGTAAACGACCTTAACAGTCAAAAGTTTACGATGAAGTACAGCATGTTGGAAAAGCTCAGAAAAAGAGAAGGGTTGAAACTGGAAAACGGATTGAGCAAAGTATGAAGGAGACCGTGGACAAATCATGAAAACTAAACCCGACTTCAAACAATTCAAATGATTCAGTGCCTGCTGAAATCGTTAGTAAGAACACTACTCGATATTCTAAACCTTTCCGGATGATATTCTTCATCATTACCCTATCCTAGATATTATAGGATACCTTCATATTTTCTGTTATACATAATCTCCATATTTCAGGAGATATTTTCACAACTACTCCTATCTGCGATCATGTATCTCTTCGTAATATCTGCGTTACAACATAAAAGAAATTGTGTTAGTTTCTAAATTCTGAAACCTCCGAATTTAAAATATGAATGTTTTGAAGTAGTGTTGGGAACTGATGCATGAATTAGTATAATATAATGAAACTTGATCAACTTCATTATATTACAGTAAGTCATGTTAAGTTTCTAATGGAATGTGATGATTCACAGTACCGTTATCATGTGCCATGTTACACGGCTCTTACATTCTATCCAATTCCCAAATGTATTAGGAACATATCGTCTTGATAGTTCTATCTTATCCAGGGTATTTTGGTAATTTAACAAATCAAAATCGTGCCAATACCCTTTCTTTCTTAGAGCATTAGCTATGTTCATTCCAAATCTCATACCTACGAATTCCGGACCATTACAAGAGACGCTTAAACGCAAGAAGAGGAAACGAAAGAATGAAGCTTCGAAATAGAAATTGGGGTATAGATCGCAGCAAATAGGAGAAAGCATTAACTGTGCATGACAATGATTATAGAAGACAGAAGTAGGAATATCAAAAAAAATAAAAAATAAGGGAAGATATAAGACCCAACAACCACCCAGAAATTACAAACCATTTATATCAATACGTATTGCAACGTAAAGACACGGGAGAATTAGAAACATTATAATTCCAAGGAAAACATAAAAGTGAATAGATTCTTCTGGCGGCAGATGAAAAAGAAGAATGAAAGATATGAAAGTTACAAGTATAACAAAAATCAGAACGGGATGAAGCATTTTAAAGAATGCCTTAAGGTATGAATTAGAGGAGGAAGAGTAGGAGATGTGAGGTATGAAAGTAAGGAAGGAAAGGAGGTGGATTTATAGTAAAGAATCCGACAAAGAAATCAAAACAGATTTGCCGCATTTAATCAAAGAAGTTCCTGTTTCCTAAATCACCGAAAAATCAACTCTTATTACGATTTTCTTTAAATCCCTTAAATTCTAGAAATCAATCCTAATCACGTCATCGGTTAAAACAATTCCATATTCACTCATTTCATTCTTTTGTGATAGCTTCACTCGTACGCTTCACATGATCGAATCGTTTTATCCATATCTTCCAATAATGATAAAACTCTATTATTAACTCAAATTCGTCATGAAAACATTTCTATTGTTATTTATGACAACCTCTACCAAATTTCGGGGACGAAATTTCTTTAACGGGTGGGTACTGTAACGACCCGGAAATTTTTGACCAAATTTAAACCTTAAACTCTATATGTTTTCGACACGATAAGCAAAGTCTGTAATTTTGAGTTTTTTTTTTTAAAAAAAAAAATTTGTGAACTGTTTACATAGAATCATGTAACCCTTGACCATCCTCGACGATTCACGAACAGCTGTGTGTAAGTAAAAATGTAAATACATACATACATATCATGTAAATACATACATACATATATATCTGTGATATATTAATCAATGAAAATTATTATATGATATATCATATGAATAATAAATACCAGTATACTTATATTAAATATATACAGAATATATGTACATAAATACTGAGACGTACATACAGATGGATACGTAATCATTTTCACATTTCATTCAAACTGTTTTTGTTTGGTACTCTGCTGTTTCTAATTGATGAAATCAAAACCAAAACAAAATTCCAAATTCTGTTGAACGTCGCTATCAAATATTTTTTTTTCCTCCATCTCATGCGTACGATTTATTTCCTTGTCGATTAATTATCACTAAGATACAAATTTGATAGAATCTGATTACAGTATTTATCCAGCTAATACATTATATAATTTGGTTATAACCATTTGGATTTGATAAAACTAAAATTTAAGAAACCAAACCGATATCCCTGTTCTTATTTCTTTCTCTCTTCCATTCTCTATTTCTTCTTTCTGTTTCGAAAGATAACATCAAAGTACCATTTTTGCATCTGCTTTCTGCTTATTGCTCGATTCAATCACCCACTTCAACCCTCATGAACTTTAATCACCATCACCGAACCATCGCCACGCTCTCTCTTATATTTTCTTGAACTCACCTTAGTAAACACCACCATCTTTAACTCCACTTGGAACTCATTTTTAAGCAACCCATAAACACCTTCAAGCTCGATTTACTTTCTGTTTAAATCACAACCTTCCTTCACCCTTAATGACCGCCATTTATTATTTCTGTTCTTCTATTTTGAACGAACAACCACCACATCGATTCCTATTACTCACCTCCGGTTTACATTTAAAAACGACTAAGATGAAACCCACTCAAAGACACCATGGGAACCGACTGTTATTTATGTCATCACTGTAGCAAAAACCATCACATTTCTTCATAAACAACCACCACAACCCACAAGAAGATCATGTACAACCATATACTACTATTGTTTGTTCCTGCTGCCGTTTGTTTGTTTTCTGTTTCAAACCAAACCATCACTGCTACTACTACAATTAATTACCACATATACATATTCTATGTTGATACCGTGAAACACCACCACAAATTACTGTTTTTCCATCGCTAGTAAACTGTTGGAACACCATCACTCCACCGAGGCAACAAATCACTTTTGCTTCGTTTCTTCTGTTACAAATCAATATAACGAGAGTGAAGGTAAGTAAACATGATGAAGATAATTGTCACATAATAATTTAAGGTACGAACTGTAGTGACCCGAACTTTTCCATGTTTATATATATTAATTGAGATTGATGTTTACATGATTAAATGTTTCCAACATGTTAAGCAATCAAACTTGTTAAGACTTGATTAATTGAAATAGGTTTCATATAGACAATTGACCACCCAAGTTGACCGGTGATTCACGAACGTTAAAACTTGTAAAAAAAAACTATATGATGACATATATATGGTTATATATATAGTTAACATGATATTATGATAAGTAAACATATCATTAATTATATTAACAATGAACTACATATGTAAAAACAAGACTACTAACTTAATGATTTTGAAACGAGACATATATGTAACGTTTATCGTTGTAAAGACATTTAATGTATATATATCATATTAAGAGATATTCGTACATCATAATATCATGATAATATAATAATTTAAAATCTCTTTTGATATTATAAACATTGGGTTAACAACATTTAACAAGATCGTTAACCTAAAGGTTTCAAAACAACACTTACATGTAACGACTAACGATGACTTAACGACTCAGTTAAAATGTATATACATGTAGTGTTTTAATATGTATTTATACACTTTTGAAAGACTTCAATACACTTATCAAAATACTTCTACTTAACAAAAATGCTTACAATTACATTCTCGTTCAGTTTTATCAACAATTCTACTCGTATGCACCCGTATTCGTACTCGTACAATACACAGCTTTTAGATGTATGTACTATTGGTATATACACTCCAATGATCAGCTCTTAGCAGCCCATGTGAGTCACCTAACACATGTGGGAACCATCATTTGGCAACTAGCATGAAATATCTCATAAGATTACAAAAATATGAGTAATCATTCATGACTTATTTACATGAAAACAAAATTACATATCCTTTATATCTAATCCATACACCAACGACCAAAAACACCTACAAACACTTTCATTATTCAATTTTCTTCATCTAATTGAACTCTCTCAAGTTCTATCTTCAAGTTCTAAGTGTTCTTCATAAATTCCAAAAGTTCTAGTTTCATAAAATCAAGAATACTTTCAAGTTTGCTAGCTCACTTCCAATCTTGTAAGGTGATCATCCAACCTCAAGAAATCTTTGTTTCTTACAGTAGGTTATCATTCTAATACAAGGTAATAATCATATTCAAACTTTGGTTCAATTTCTATAACTATAACAATCTTATTTCAAGTGATGATCTTACTTGAACTTGTTTTCGTGTCATGATTTTGCTTCAAGAACTTTGAGCCATCCAAGGATCCATTGAAGCTAGATCCATTTTTCTCTTTTCCAGTAGGTTCATCCAAGGAACTTAAGGTAGTAATGATGTTCATAACATCATTCGATTCATACATATAAAGCTATCTTATTCGAAGGTTTAAACTTGTAATCACTAGAACATAGTTTAGTTAATTCTAAACTTGTTCGCAAACAAAAGTTAATCCTTCTAACTTGACTTTTAAAATCAACTAAACACATGTTCTATATCTATATGATATGCTAACTTAATGATTTAAAACCTGGAAACACGAAAAACACCGTAAAACCGGATTTACGCCGTCGTAGTAACACCGCGGGCTGTTTTGGGTTAGTTAATTAAAAACTATGATAAACTTTGATTTAAAAGTTGTTATTCTGAGAAAATGATTTTTATTATGAACATGAAACTATATCCAAAAATTATGGTTAAACTCAAAGTGGAAGTATGTTTTCTAAAATGGTCATCTAGACGTCGTTCTTTCGACTGAAATGACTACCTTTACAAAAACGACTTGTAACTTATTTTTCCGACTATAAACCTATACTTTTTCTGTTTAGATTAATAAAATAGAGTTCAATATGAAACCATAGCAATTTGATTCACTCAAAACGGATTTAAAATGAAGAAGTTATGGGTAAAACAAGATTGGATAACCTTTCTCATTTTAGCTACGTGAAAATTGGTAACAAATCTATTCCAACCATAACTTAATCAACTTGTATTGTATATTATGTAATCTTGAGATACCATAGACACGTATACAATGTTTCGACCTATCATGTCGACACATCTATATATATTTCGGAACAACCATAGACACTCTATATGTGAATGTTGGAGTTAGCTATACAGGGTTGAGGTTGATTCCAAAATATATATAGTTTGAGTTGTGATCAATACTGAGATACGTATACACTGGGTCGTGGATTGATTCAAGATAATATTTATCGATTTATTTCTGTACATCTAACTGTGGACAACTAGTTATAGGTTACTAACGAGGACAGCTGACTTAATAAACTTAAAACATCAAAATATATTAAAAGTGTTGTAAATATATTTTGAACATACTTTAATATATATGTATATATTGTTATAGGTTCGTGAATCAACAGTGGCCAAGTCTTACTTCCCGACGAAGTAAAAATCTGTGAAAGTGAGTTATAGTCCCACTTTTAAAATCTAATATTTTTGGGATGAGAATACATGCAGGTTTTATAAATGATTTACAAAATAGACACAAGTACGTGAAACTACATTCTATGGTTGAATTATCGAAATCGAATATGCCCCTTTTTATTAAGTCTGGTAATCTAAGAATTAGGGAACAGACACCCTAATTGACGCGAATCCTAAAGATAGATCTATTGGGCCTAACAAACCCCATCCAAAGTACCGGATGCTTTAGTACTTCGAAATTTATATCATATCCGAAGGGTGTCCCGGAATGATGGGGATATTCTTATATATGCATCTTGTTATTGTCGGTTACCAGGTGTTCACCATATGAATGATTTTTATCTCTATGTATGGGATGTGTATTGAAATATGAAATCTTGTGGTCTATTGTTACGATTTGATATATATAGGTTAAACCTATAACTCACCAACATTTTTGTTGACGTTTTAAGCATGTTTATTCTCAGGTGATTATTAAGAGCTTCCGCTGTCGCATACTTAAATAA
This sequence comes from Rutidosis leptorrhynchoides, assembly GCF_046630445.1. Lineage (NCBI taxonomy): Eukaryota > Viridiplantae > Streptophyta > Magnoliopsida > Asterales > Asteraceae > Rutidosis > Rutidosis leptorrhynchoides. The sequence goes on along the minus strand of NC_092333.1, from coordinate 316,503,292 downwards.
GGACAAGATTTGGAGTCCATGCTTGTATGATATTGTGTAAAAACTGCATTCAAGAAACTTATTTTGTTGTAACATATTTGTATTGTAAACCATTATGTAATGGTCGTGTGTAAACAGGATATTTTAGATTATCATTATTTGATAATCTACGTAAAGCTTTTTAAACCTTTATTGATGAAATAAAGGTTATGGTTTGTTTAAAAATGAATGCAGTCTTTGAAAAACGTCTCATATAGAGGTCAAAACCTCGCAACGAAATCAATTAATATGGAACGTTTTTAATCAATAAGAACGGGACATTTCAGTTGGTATCCGAGCGTTGGTCTTAGAGAACCAGAAAATTTGCATTAGTGTGTCTTATCGAGTTTGTTAGGATGCATTAGTGAGTCTGGACTTCGACCGTGTTTTCTTTAAAAATGATTGCTTAACATTTTTGTTGGAAACTATATATTTTTAACATATGAATATTATGTGATATATTAATCTCTTAACGTGTTTGATATTATGTGATAGATGTCTACCTCTAGAACAAGTCCCATTGACTCACCTAATAATAATGAAGAGTCAAATGTAAATTGGAATGATTTGTGGACTGATTCACAAGTTCCCGAAGAGGAACCGGAAGAAGAGTCGGAACCGGAAGAAGAATCGGAACCGGAAGAAGAATCGGAACCGGATGAAGAAATAGAACCGGTGGGGGAAATAATAAAACGGTTAAGTAAAAGAAAATCCTCAACCAACCGACCAAAGTTAATTATGGTCAATGGTGTTTCCGCCAAGGAAGCAAAATATTGGGAGGATTACCAATTCTCCGATGAATCGGATTCCGACGAGAATTCCAATGATGTTATAGAAATTACCCCAACTGAATTTAAAAAGGCAAAAGAAAATAATAAGGGAAAGGGCATAAAAATAGAGAAATCTAATTCCAACCCCGATGAACTTTATATGTATCGTCAGCCCCCGAAGTCCTTAAGTTGTAACAATGACCCGGGAACCTCTAAACCACCAGGTTTTTCTAAACCAATGTGGACAACGACGGCTCGTATTAGGGGAACATCATATATCCCTAGAAACTTGGCAAAACGAACCAAAACCGAAGAAGAAGAAACGAGCGAGTCGGAATAAGATAGTTGTATTCGTGTGGTGTAATATATGGAATATAGTGTTCTTATGCTTTATGATATATGTAAAAATTGCTTGTATTAATAAGTATTTTTTTTTATGAATCTAACTCTTGTCTATTTTACAGTTTAAAAACACAAAATGGATAGACAACCCAATATTTTAAGAGACCTACCCGGAGACATGATTGATGAAATCTTGTCTAGAGTCGGCCAGAATTCTTCGGCACAACTATTTAAGGCGAGATCAGTTTGTAAGACATTCGAAGAACGTTCCAAGAATGTCTTGGTTTATAAGAGACTTTCGTTTGAAAGATGGGGGATATCACATTGGGAAACCCATAAGTTACGATGTGTTTACTTTGACGCATATATTGCGGGGAACCCAAATGCTATTTTACGCAACGGGTTAAGAAATTATTTTGACTCAATATATCCGAATATTGGACTTCGTGATTTAGAAAAAGCGGCTAACATGCAACATAAAGAAGCATGTTATGCTTACGGATTAGTAATGTTCGCTTCTCACCAAAGTGAGAACAAGAACATCGGGCTACAACTATTAAACAAAACATTTCCACAAGTAACGGAGTCGGTAATTGGGGTAAGAAATGAGGTTTTTAGATTATTACGGGACTGTTGGACATTACGTAACCCTCGTCCCTTTGATGACGTTACAACACGCTGTCTTATCAACGGCCATAACGGTTATGTTGCACAAGACCAAGGATGGGAAGTAGTCCTAGTAAAACCAGAATGCATGACTTGTTTCTGGACGTATGAATTACGTGTCTTTATTGCCTTTGCTGAACGACTTGTGTACTAGCTAGAATTGTCTTCACAACTATTTTGTATCAAAGTTATTGTGTGCTATATTTCATGCTTTATGTAAAATAAGCGGTATTGTAAGTTTGTAAAATATTGTATAAAAGTTTGAACGCGAAATATTATTATAATCAGTTTTTCATATAGAATTGTAGTAGTTGAATTGTATATTAGCTACTAAGTATGAACTTAACGGGTAGGTACTACCCGAATTTAAACTTATAAAACGCTAATATGAAGAAAAAGCTTTTATAAATGAGTTCATATTATGCTACGAAATACTATTAACTACTCTTAATATTCTGTATGATTAACTTGTTCCATTTAACTATTTTGAAGGAAATGGCACCGACTACTCGACACACCGTGAATATGAATGAAGAGGAATTCCGTACTTTTCTAGCTTCAAACATAGCCGCAGTACAGGCTGCGCTACATACCAACAATAACCTTGGATCTAGCAGTACAGGAAATCGTGTAGGATGCACCTACAAAGAATTCACTGCCTGCAAACCTTTGCAATTTGATGGAACCGAAGGACCGATCGGATTGAAACAGTGGACCGAGAAGGTTGAATCGGTGTTTGCCATAAGTAAGTGTACTGAAGAGGACAAAGTGAAGTACGCTACGCATACCTTCACAGGTTCTGCGTTAACATGGTGGAATACCTATCTAGAGCAAGTGGGACAAGATGATGCGTACGCACTACCGTGGTCAGCATTCAAGCACTTGATGAACGAGAAGTACCGTCCCAGAACCGAGGTCAATAAGCTCAAGACAGAACTTAGAGGGTTACGAACCCAAGGATTTGATATTACCACGTACGAAAGACGATTCACAGAATTGTGCCTATTGTGTCCGGGAGCATTCGAAGATGAGGAAGAGAAGATCGACGCGTTTGTGAAAGGATTACCGGAAAGAATCCAAGAAGATATAAGTTCACACGAGCCCGCCTCCATACAACAGGCATGTAGAATGGCTCACAAACTGGTGAACCAGATTGAAGAAAGAATTAAAGAACAGACTGCTGAAGAGGCCAATGTGAAGCAAGTCAAAAGAAAGTGGGAGGAAAACGGTGATAAGAATCACCAATACAACAACAACAACAATTACAACAATAATCGCAACAATTATCTCAACAATCGCAACATCAATCGCAACTACAACAAACGGCCAAACAACAACAACAACAACAACAACAACAACTACAACAATCATCCCAACAACAATAATAACCGCAACAACAACAACAATCAGAAGCAACTATGCCAAAGGTGTGAAAAGAATCACTCGGGGTTCTGCACCAAATTTTGCAACAAGTGTAAAAGAAATGGTCATAGCGCGGCGAAGTGTGAGGTCTACGGACCAGGGGTTAATAGAACGAAAGGAACAAATGGTGTCGGAACGAGTAATGGCGGAGCAAGTAGTGTCGGAGCAAGTTATGCCAATGTAGTTTGTTATAAATGTGGAAAACCAGGCCACATTATTAGAAATTGCCCGAACCAGGAGAACACGAATGGACAAGGCCGTGGAAGAGTTTTCAATATTAATGCGGTAGAGGCACAGGAAGACCCGGAGCTTGTTACGGGTACGTTTCTTATTGACAATAAATCTGCTTACGTTTTATTTGATTCGGGTGCGGATAGAAGCTATATGAGTAGAGATTTTTGTGCTAAATTAAGTTGTCCATTGACGCCTTTGGATAGTAAATTTTTACTCGAATTAGCAAATGGTAAATTAATTTCAGCAGATAATATATGTCGGAATCGAGAAATTAAACTGGTTAGCGAAACATTTAAGATTGATTTGATACCAGTAGAGTTAGGGAGTTTTGATGTGATAATCGGTATGGACTGGTTGAAAGAAGTGAAAGCGGAGATCGTTTGTTACAAAAATGCAATTCGCATTATACGAGAAAAAGGAAAACCCTTAATGGTGTACGGAGAAAAGGGCAACACGAAGCTACATCTTATTAGTAATTTGAAGGCACAAAAACTAATAAGAAAAGGTTGCTATGCTGTTCTAGCACACGTCGAGAAAGTACAAACTGAAGAAAAGAGCATCAATGATGTTCCCATTGCAAAAGAATTTCCCGATGTATTTCCGAAAGAATTACCGGGATTACCCCCACATCGATCCGTTGAATTTCAAATAGATCTTGTACCAGGAGCTGCACCAATAGCTCGTGCTCCTTACAGACTCGCACCCAGCGAGATGAAAGAACTGCAAAGCCAATTACAAGAACTTTTAGAGCGTGGTTTCATTCGACCAAGCACATCACCGTGGGGAGCTCCTGTTTTGTTTGTCAAGAAGAAAGATGGTACATTCAGGTTGTGTATCGACTACCGAGAGTTGAACAAACTTACCATCAAGAACCGCTACCCACTACCGAGAATCGATGACTTATTTGATCAACTACAAGGCTCGTCTGTTTATTCAAAGATTGACTTACGTTCCGGGTATCATCAAATGCGGGTGAAAGAAGATGATATTCCAAAGACTGCTTTCAGAACACGTTACGGTCATTACGAGTTTATGGTCATGCCGTTTGGTTTAACTAATGCACCAGCTGTGTTCATGGACCTTATGAACCGAGTGTGTGGACCATACCTTGACAAGTTTGTCATTGTTTTCATTGATGACATACTTATTTACTCAAAGAATGACCAAGAACACGATGAACATTTGAGAAAGGTGTTAGAAGTATTGAGGAAGGAAGAATTGTACGCTAAGTTTTCAAAGTGTGCATTTTGGTTGGAAGAAGTTCAATTCCTCGGTCACATAGTGAACAAAGAAGGTATTAAGGTGGATCCGGCAAAGATAGAAACTGTTGAAAAGTGGGAAACCCCGAAAACTCCGAAACACATACGCCAGTTTTTAGGACTAGCTGGTTACTACAGAAGGTTCATCCAAGACTTTTCCAGAATAGCAAAACCCTTGACTGCATTAACGCATAAAGGGAAGAAATTTGAATGGAATGATGAACAAGAGAAAGCGTTTCAGTTATTGAAGAAAAAGCTAACTACGGCACCTATATTGTCATTGCCTGAAGGGAATGATGATTTTGTGATTTATTGTGATGCATCAAAGCAAGGTCTCGGTTGTGTATTAATGCAACGAACGAAGGTGATTGCTTATGCGTCTAGACAATTGAAGATTCACGAACAAAATTATACGACGCATGATTTGGAATTAGGCGCGGTTGTTTTTGCATTAAAGACTTGGAGGCACTACTTATATGGGGTCAAAAGTATTATATATACCGACCACAAAAGTCTTCAACACATATTTAATCAGAAACAACTGAATATGAGGCAGCGTAGGTGGATTGAATTATTGAATGATTACGACTTTGAGATTCGTTACCACCCGGGGAAGGCAAATGTGGTAGCCGATGCCTTGAGCAGGAAGGACAGAGAACCCATTCGAGTAAAATCTATGAATATAATGATTCATAATAACCTTACTACTCAAATAAAGGAGGCGCAACAAGGAGTTTTAAAAGAGGGAAATTTAAAGGATGAAATACCCAAAGGATCGGAGAAGCATCTTAATATTCGGGAAGACGGAACCCGGTATAGGGCTGAAAGGATTTGGGTACCAAAATTTGGAGATATGAGAGAAATGGTACTTAGAGAAGCTCATAAAACCAGATACTCAATACATCCTGGAACGGGGAAGATGTACAAGGATCTCAAGAAACATTTTTGGTGGCCGGGTATGAAAGCCGATGTTGCTAAATACGTAGGAGAATGTTTGACGTGTTCTAAGGTTAAAGCTGAGCATCAGAAACCATCAGGTCTACTTCAACAACCCGAAATCCCGGAATGGAAATGGGAAAACATTACCATGGATTTCATCACTAAATTGCCAAGGACTGCAAGTGGTTTTGATACTATTTGGGTAATAGTTGATCGTCTCACCAAATCAGCACACTTCCTACCAATAAGAGAAGATGACAAGATGGAGAAGTTAGTACGACTGTATTTGAAGGAAGTCGTCTCCAGACATGGAATACCAATCTCTATTATCTCTGATAGGGATGGCAGATTTATTTCAAGATTCTGGCAGACATTACAGCAAGCATTAGGAACTCGTCTAGACATGAGTACTGCCTATCATCCACAAACTGATGGGCAGAGCGAAAGGACGATACAAACGCTTGAAGACATGCTACGAGCATGTGTTATTGATTTCGGAAACAGTTGGGATCGACATCTACCGTTAGCAGAATTTTCCTACAACAACAGCTACCATTCAAGCATTGAGATGGCGCCGTTTGAAGCACTTTATGGTAGAAAGTGCAGGTCTCCGATTTGTTGGAGTGAGGTGGGGGATATACAGATTACGGGTCCGGAGATTATACAAGAAACTACCGAGAAGATCATCCAAATTCAACAACGGTTGAAAACCGCCCAAAGTCGACAAAAGAGCTACGCTGACATTAAAAGAAAAGATATAGAATTTGAAATTGGAGAGATGGTCATGCTTAAAGTTGCACCTTGGAAAGGCGTTGTTCGATTTGGTAAACGAGGGAAATTAAATCCAAGGTATATTGGACCATTCAAGATTATTGATCGTGTCGGACCAGTAGCTTACCGACTTGAGTTACCTCAACAACTCGCGGCTGTACATAACACTTTCCACGTCTCGAATTTGAAGAAATGTTTTGCTAAAGAAGATCTCACTATTCCGTTAGATGAAATCCAAATCAACGAAAAACTTCAATTCATCGAAGAACCCGTCGAAATAATGGATCGTGAGGTTAAAAGACTTAAGCAAAACAAGATACCAATTGTTAAGGTTCGATGGAATGCTCGTAGAGGACCCGAGTTCACCTGGGAGCGTGAAGATCAGATGAAGAAGAAATACCCGCATCTATTTCCAGAAGATTCGTCAACACCTTCAACAGCTTAAAATTTCGGGACGAAATTTATTTAACGGGTAGGTACTGTAGTGACCCGAACTTTTCCATGTTTATATATATTAATTGAGATTGATGTTTACATGATTAAATGTTTCCAACATGTTAAGCAATCAAACTTGTTAAGACTTGATTAATTGAAATAGGTTTCATATAGACAATTGACCACCCAAGTTGACCGGTGATTCACGAACGTTAAAACTTGTAAAAAAAAACTATATGATGACATATATATGGTTATATATATAGTTAACATGATATTATGATAAGTAAACATATCATTAATTATATTAACAATGAACTACATATGTAAAAACAAGACTACTAACTTAATGATTTTGAAACGAGACATATATGTAACGTTTATCGTTGTAAAGACATTTAATGTATATATATCATATTAAGAGATATTCGTACATCATAATATCATGATAATATAATAATTTAAAATCTCTTTTGATATTATAAACATTGGGTTAACAACATTTAACAAGATCGTTAACCTAAAGGTTTCAAAACAACACTTACATGTAACGACTAACGATGACTTAACGACTCAGTTAAAATGTATATACATGTAGTGTTTTAATATGTATTTATACACTTTTGAAAGACTTCAATACACTTATCAAAATACTTCTACTTAACAAAAATGCTTACAATTACATTCTCGTTCAGTTTTATCAACAATTCTACTCGTATGCACCCGTATTCGTACTCGTACAATACACAGCTTTTAGATGTATGTACTATTGGTATATACACTCCAATGATCAGCTCTTAGCAGCCCATGTGAGTCACCTAACACATGTGGGAACCATCATTTGGCAACTAGCATGAAATATCTCATAAGATTACAAAAATATGAGTAATCATTCATGACTTATTTACATGAAAACAAAATTACATATCCTTTATATCTAATCCATACACCAACGACCAAAAACACCTACAAACACTTTCATTATTCAATTTTCTTCATCTAATTGAACTCTCTCAAGTTCTATCTTCAAGTTCTAAGTGTTCTTCATAAATTCCAAAAGTTCTAGTTTCATAAAATCAAGAATACTTTCAAGTTTGCTAGCTCACTTCCAATCTTGTAAGGTGATCATCCAACCTCAAGAAATCTTTGTTTCTTACAGTAGGTTATCATTCTAATACAAGGTAATAATCATATTCAAACTTTGGTTCAATTTCTATAACTATAACAATCTTATTTCAAGTGATGATCTTACTTGAACTTGTTTTCGTGTCATGATTTTGCTTCAAGAACTTTGAGCCATCCAAGGATCCATTGAAGCTAGATCCATTTTTCTCTTTTCCAGTAGGTTCATCCAAGGAACTTAAGGTAGTAATGATGTTCATAACATCATTCGATTCATACATATAAAGCTATCTTATTCGAAGGTTTAAACTTGTAATCACTAGAACATAGTTTAGTTAATTCTAAACTTGTTCGCAAACAAAAGTTAATCCTTCTAACTTGACTTTTAAAATCAACTAAACACATGTTCTATATCTATATGATATGCTAACTTAATGATTTAAAACCTGGAAACACGAAAAACACCGTAAAACCGGATTTACGCCGTCGTAGTAACACCGCGGGCTGTTTTGGGTTAGTTAATTAAAAACTATGATAAACTTTGATTTAAAAGTTGTTATTCTGAGAAAATGATTTTTATTATGAACATGAAACTATATCCAAAAATTATGGTTAAACTCAAAGTGGAAGTATGTTTTCTAAAATGGTCATCTAGACGTCGTTCTTTCGACTGAAATGACTACCTTTACAAAAACGACTTGTAACTTATTTTTCCGACTATAAACCTATACTTTTTCTGTTTAGATTAATAAAATAGAGTTCAATATGAAACCATAGCAATTTGATTCACTCAAAACGGATTTAAAATGAAGAAGTTATGGGTAAAACAAGATTGGATAACCTTTCTCATTTTAGCTACGTGAAAATTGGTAACAAATCTATTCCAACCATAACTTAATCAACTTGTATTGTATATTATGTAATCTTGAGATACCATAGACACGTATACAATGTTTCGACCTATCATGTCGACACATCTATATATATTTCGGAACAACCATAGACACTCTATATGTGAATGTTGGAGTTAGCTATACAGGGTTGAGGTTGATTCCAAAATATATATAGTTTGAGTTGTGATCAATACTGAGATACGTATACACTGGGTCGTGGATTGATTCAAGATAATATTTATCGATTTATTTCTGTACATCTAACTGTGGACAACTAGTTATAGGTTACTAACGAGGACAGCTGACTTAATAAACTTAAAACATCAAAATATATTAAAAGTGTTGTAAATATATTTTGAACATACTTTAATATATATGTATATATTGTTATAGGTTCGTGAATCAACAGTGGCCAAGTCTTACTTCCCGACAAAGTAAAAATCTGTGAAAGTGAGTTATAGTCCCACTTTTAAAATCTAATATTTTTGGGATGAGAATACATGCAGGTTTTATAAATGATTTACAAAATAGACACAAGTACGTGAAACTACATTCTATGGTTGAATTATCGAAATCGAATATGCCCCTTTTTATTAAGTCTGGTAATCTAAGAATTAGGGAACAGACACCCTAATTGACGCGAATCCTAAAGATAGATCTATTGGGCCTAACAAACCCCATCCAAAGTACCGGATGCTTTAGTACTTCGAAATTTATATCATATCCGAAGGGTGTCCCGGAATGATGGGGATATTCTTATATATGCATCTTGTTATTGTCGGTTACCAGGTGTTCACCATATGAATGATTTTTATCTCTATGTATGGGATGTGTATTGAAATATGAAATCTTGTGGTCTATTGTTACGATTTGATATATATAGGTTAAACCTATAACTCACCAACATTTTTGTTGACGTTTTAAGCATGTTTATTCTCAGGTGATTATTAAGAGCTTCCGCTGTCGCATACTTAAATAAGGACAAGATTTGGAGTCCATGCTTGTATGATATTGTGTAAAAACTGCATTCAAGAAACTTATTTTGTTGTAACATATTTGTATTGTAAACCATTATGTAATGGTCGTGTGTAAACAGGATATTTTAGATTATCATTATTTGATAATCTACGTAAAGCTTTTTAAACCTTTATTGATGAAATAAAGGTTATGGTTTGTTTAAAAATGAATGCAGTCTTTGAAAAACGTCTCATATAGAGGTCAAAACCTCGCAACGAAATCAATTAATATGGAACGTTTTTAATCAATAAGAACGGGACATTTCACGAACCATTAGGAATATTATGGAGCTGCGGTTTAGTTTATAAAAGGGGTAGATCCAACCAAAAGAAGGTGGCAGACATGTATCATCATATTAAGTGAGTGGGAACCATCAAAATATTTTTTTTCTAAAGCTTATCTAGTGGCAAATTTCAAAGGTAAAATCCAATAATTCAAGTATGTCGAGCTGTATACAACCTTGTCCCCATTTTCTGCTTTTAGGCCGTATAATCTGTTGAACCGAGACCTTATTAGGCTGTTAATGGGCCGTGTTGTTAGTTAATTGGGCCATATTCCTATGTGGATTATTGGGTCGAGATCTATCTGATGTTCGGGTGAGCTGAAAATAACGATGATGATTATGTGATGATATATATTGATGACGTTAATAAAATGAAGATGATTAGGTTAAGGAAAATGGTTACGGGTTGCTAGATAATGATACACGATATAATACGGGTATAATGATAATGTTGTATGATGATGATTGAACGTGTATTGATAATGATTCGAACTTCTTTAGAATGAATTAAACAATGTCCTGATATATAGGTTCGATAATGATGATGATTATAGTATAAGATTATGATCATATATTAGAGGTAATGGAGAAAAATTGATGAAGAAGAAGAAGGCAGTCACGTAGTGGTTATAAGGATTTAATTCGCAAAATAAAACAGAAATGAAAAGTAGAGCAGGTGGTTAGGAGTTGTGTTGAGGGACGAGAGGTCTTGAGTTCGAACCAAGGTTGCTGCAAATTAATTATTTCTTTTTGCTGTTGGGCTGTCCTCCTTTGTTGGGCCGCAGAATTTATTGGGTATATTGGGCTATAAATGAACTTAATGAATGGGGATTGCTGTTGGGCCGAGATTGTGATTTAAGAAATTAAGTGTAGTGTATAAATCAAAGAAGTAGGAAGTAGTGTAGTAGTTAGGCGTGTGCTATGGTTAACGTGATGTCTCGGGTTCGAGTCCGACTTCGTGCATTTTTTTAAGAGCTCATTAAGGTAGTCTTCCTTGTTTATAAATATTATTATCATTATTTTAAACATTCCTAATATTATTATAATTACTATTTTAATAAATAAACGAAATAAATACATATAAAATATTTGATACATATAACATAATAAAATTTATATTTTTATATAATAATAATGAAATATATAAATAATAATATAAAAATTATATTACTAATAATAATATATATTTGTTCGATTATACGTATATGTTTTAATAAATATATGAATAATATAGGTTCGTGAATCTGAGGCCAACCCTACAATTGTTCAGTGATGTTATATGTATTTTTACTACAAAATACAGTATGGTGAGTATATAGTCCCACTTTTAAACTCTAAATATTTCGGGATGAGAATACATGTATTTTATGTTTTACGTTATGGACACAAGTAACTGAAAAATATATTCTACGTTGAGTTGTACCACTGGCATACTTCCCTGTAGCTTGGTAACTAATATTTACAGCGGTATTGTAAACGCGAATCCTGTTGATAGATCTATCGGGCCTGACAACCCCAACCGGACTGGACGACCAGTATTCAACGGTTGCACAGTACTTCGTTTCGTGACTACACCTTGGTACAGTGTAGTAAGATTTCATAATAAAGGGAATATGCGACGTGATTAAATGTTAAGTATGGTTACCAAGTGCTCAACCACTTAGAATATTTTTATTAAATGTTTACATATGAAATCTTGTGGTCCATTGTTATAACGCTGCTAGCATCAAACCTATATATCTCACCAACTTTATGTTGACGTTTTAAAGCATGTTATTCTCAGGTACGAATTAAGTCTTCCGCTGTGCATTAGCTCATACTAAAGGCATTACTTGGAGTCGATCATCGCAATGGAACCAAATGTTGAAGACTCTGTCCAGATGGATAAGGACGGGTCTTTACAGGAACAGACACCCTAATTGACGCGAATCCTAAAGATAGATCTATCGGGCCCAACAAGCCCCATCCAAAGTACCGGATGCTTTAGTACTTCGAAATTTATATCATATCCGAAGGGTGTCCCGGAATGATGGGGATATTCTTATATATGCATCTTGTTAATGTCGGTTACCAGGTGTTCACCATATGAATGACTTTTATCTCTATGTATGGGATGTGTATTGAAATATGAAATCTTGTGGTCTATTATTATGATTTGATATATATAGGTTAAACCTATAACTCACCAACATTTTTGTTGACGTTTTAAGCATGTTTATTCTCAGGTGATTATTAAGAGCTTCCGCTGTCGCATACTTAAATAAGGACGAGATTTGGAGTCCATGTTTGTATGATATTGTGTAAAAACTGCATTCAAGAAACTTATTTTGTTGTAACATATTTGTATTGTAAACCATTATGTAATGGTCGTGTGTAAACAGGATATTTTAGATTATCATTATTTGATAATCTACGTAAAGCTTTTTAAACCTTTATTGATGAAATAAAGGTTATGGTTTGTTTTAAAATGAATGCAGTCTTTGAAAAATGTCTCATATAGAGGTCAAAACCTCGCAACGAAATCAATTAATATGGAACGTTTTTAATCAATAAGAACGGGACATTTCAGTTGGTATCCGAGCGTTGGTCTTAGAGAACCAGAATTTTGCATTAGTGTGTCTTAACGAGTTTGTTAGGATGCATTAGTAAGTCTGGACTTCGACCGTGTTTACTTGAAAAATGATTGCTTAACAAATTTTGTTGGAAACTATATATTTTTAACATGTGAATATTATGTGATATATTAATCTCTTAATGCGTTTGATATTATGTGATAGATGTCTACCTCTAGAACAAGTCCCGTTGACTCACCTAATAATAATGAAGAGTCAAATGTAAATTGGAATGATTCGTGGACTGATTCACAAGTTCCCGAAGAGGAACCGGAAGAAGAGTCGGAACCGGAAGAAGAATCGGAACCGGAAGAAGAATCGGAACCGGATGAAGAAATAGAACCGGTGGGGGAAATAATAAAGCGGTTAAGTAAAAGAAAATCCTCAACCAACTGACCAAGGTTAATTATGGTCAATGGTGTTTCCGCCAAGGAAGCAAAATATTGGGAGGATTACCAATTCTCCGATGAATCGGATTCCGACGAGAATTCCGATGATGTTATAGAAATTACCCCAACTGAATTTAAAAAGGCAAAAGAAAATAATAAGGGAAAGGGCATAAAAATAGAGAAATCTAATTCCAACCCCGATGAACTTTATATGTATCGTCTGTGACAACCCGGAAATTTCCAACCAAATTTAAACTTTAATCTTTATATGTTTCTGACACGATAAGAAATATTTGTTAAGTTAAATTTCAAGAATTTTAAACTATGTTCATACATTCATTCAACCTCGACCAAGTTCCAACGATTCACGAACTATTAAACGAATATGATTATATATGTATATGTGTATATATATTATAACTTGAAACGTAAACAAAATATTAGATTAAATACTTTATATGATTGTATCTGTTTCAAAATGTTTATCAATGGAATTAGAAGATAAGATCAAATGATTGAATTATCAGATATATTGAATTATAATTACAAGTCTCTGTTGAAAGGCCCACGTTGATTTGAGAAATCTTTTCATTTTAACAATATTCGGAAAATGGTAAAGTGATTTATAAATATGAACAAATTGTCAATCATTGAGAACTAGACAAAGGATAGTGGAAGATTGAATCTCATAAAGACTCGATTGATCTATTTAGTTTCAAACGTACAAAAACGTTTTCAGTTTAAAAAGAACTTTATTATTAAAACGTATATAACTTTTATAAATATCTAGAACCACTTTTGACAACTCTTACTTAACTAGTATGATAAAGATAACGATATTTATATTTTATTTTATTAAATATATATAACGATTTAAATTAATATTATATATATTTATACGCGTATTATACGTACATAGTTTTATACTTTTACTATACTTAAACTTTACCTTTACTTTATTTTTACTTTACTTTAACTTTAATAATTTATACTTTAATAATTCACTTTAATAATTCATACTTTAATAATTCACTTTAATAATTCATACTTTAATAATTCACTTTAATAATTCATACTTTAATAATTCACTTTAATAATTCATACTTTAATAATTCACTTTAATAATTCAAAAATCTATTATAAATAGAATTCAATAGGTTTCATTATTTCATAGAAATTTGAAAATAGTTTTCTCTAAACTCTCTCAATCAATTTACATATATATATATTTACTCTGTATTATCTCAAGATATTATTAGTATACATAAAATATTACGATGGAGTGATGTCCGAGTGATTTCGAAGTTGTTTTTTTGAGTGGGATAGGATTAAGGAAATTATGGGTTATAGCTATGGAGGTGATTGAGTATAGTTCATGGGTATGCTCGTGAGGTCAATATAGTGTTTATCATCTCCGTTGCGTTTACGTACCTTTCCTGCAATATTGAATCTCAATATTGATATGTGAGTACTCATAATTTAATTTTTACATACTAATAGTGTATCCCTGACTAGTGCTCGAGTATATAGGATTATGCATGCTTGTACTTTTGATATTGCCATTAGATAGGTTATGTTGATTCCTGAATTAGTTACATATACGATTGAGATAAGGTATAAGATATGCATGTCGTTGGAAAGCTAGCGAAAAATAGTTGAATTTTGGTTTAAGAATCACTTGAATTCAAGTAACGGTTAGAAAGTTATGAAATAAACAAATTGCATAATTAATTTCGTAATTAAAATTGCTGATGATAATTAGTGAACTAATTTTCTGGGTTATAAAAAGTGGTTATTTGGATTCTACTCGTCGAGTAGATGAATTTTCATATAAAGCATGTCTCGTTTCGTTGAACGGTTGTCAAGTTATAGACAAAAGAAGTTTTGCAAATTTTGATGAAATGTCAAAACGGGAACTGAAATTCTCGCTGATCTGCGTTGTTTCATATATAAAAAAAATACCACTGAATTCTTTGCTGTAAGGTCTAACAAACGACTCTGGCCGTTTGTCAATTCGAGTCTCGACGATTTTTCTAAAAATCATCAAAGTTGACGGTTTGGTCACATTTTAAAATTCTAAAAAGAGCTGAAACTTTTTTATTTAAAAATGTCAGTTTTGTATCAGTTGTCATGGTCGGCCTGATATGTGTTTACTCTTGCCAAAAATCATGTTATATCTTTGTGGTAACGAGAATTTGCAGGCTTTGACCGTTTGTCAATACGAGTTTTGAGGAATTTTCTAAAAATCTCCAAAGTAGGCTACTCGGTCACTTTTGTAAATTTATTAAAGCTGAAAAATTAACTTTGAAACGCCGAAAACACGTTGGCAACTACGAGTTGTCTAGGTTTAGTTTACTTCTGTAATATTTATGCTTAATCTTTTTGGTAATGTGTAACTTTTATCTTTGGCCGTTTATCAATCGGAGTTCCGATAATTTTTCTAAAAATAGCTGAAGTGGCCCGTTTAGTCATGTTTGATCGAAAATCATTTTTGTATAAGTTATTATATATTTGCATGCGACCTCATTTTTACTTTGACCTTTGACTTTTGACTTTAACCTTTGACTTTTGACTTTGAACTTTGACTTTTCCTGTTAACTTTTCAGTTAACTTTTTGTGTTGATTTTCTCTAAAAAAAAAAAAAACCTAAAATACTATTTTATGATTATGAAACCATTTGTGTTACGTTGTTTCACATGTTACCTTTTACTAGAATCTTAATTGAGCATGAGTAATATAACATGTTACTATACTGTAGAGTCAGACTCGAGCTATAGGATAGGATTACACTATGACCTAACCTAAATTTCTATACAAATATTGACCAACATATAAATATATATAATTAATATAGGTTCGTGAATCCGAGGCCAACCTTGCACTTGTTTAATGACGTTATATGTATTTTTACTACGAAATACAGTATGGTGAGTTTCGTTTGCCTTTTTATCCTTTATATTTTTGGGACTGAGAATACATGCGCTTTTATAAATGTTTGACGAAATAGACACAAGTAATTGAAACTACATTCTATGGTTGAATTATCTAAATCGAATATGCCCCTTTTTATTAAAGTCTGGTAATCTAAGAATTAGGGAACAGACACCCTAATTGACGCGAATCCTAAAGATAGATCTATTGGGCCTAACAAACCCCATCCAAAGTACCGGATGCTTTAGTACTTCGAAATTTATATCATGTCCGAAGGAGGATCCCGGATTGATAGGGGATATTCTTATATGCATATTGTTAATGTCGGTTACCAGGTGTTCACCATATGAATGATTATTTTTGTCTCTATGCATGGGACATATATTTATGAGAACTGGAAATGAAATTCTTGTGGTCTATTAAAATGATGGAAATAAATGATTATGATAAACTAATGAACTCACCAACCTTTTGGTTGACACTTTAAAGCATGTTTATTCTCAGGTGTTAAAGAAATCTTCCGCTGTGCATTTGCTCATTTTAAAGATATTATTTGGAGTCTTTCATAGCATATTTCGAAGAACGTTGCATTCGAGTCATTGAGTTCATCAACGATTATTATTAAATCAATTTATAGTTGGATAGTGGATATTATGAAATGGTATGCATGCCTGTCAATTTTCGATGTAAAGAAAGATTATCTTTTAAAAACGAATGCAATTTTTGTAAAAATGTATCATATAGAGGTCAAATACCTCGCAATGTAATCAACTATTGTGAATCGTTTATAATGTATATGAACGGGTCCTTTCAGTTGGTATCAGAGCGGTGGTCTTAGCGAACCAGGTCTGCATTAGTGTGTCTAACAGATAAGTCGATAGGATGCATTAGTGAGTCTGGACTTCGACCGTGTCTGCATGTCAATTGTTTTGCTTATCATTTTGTGTCAAAAATTAACTACTTATCATCCTCAGGAAATTACCTGCTTATCATTTTTAGTCTAAGACACGTCTTGCTGCATTGATTGCATGAATAGTGTATAGACAAAAATTCATATCTTAGCGTATCTACTAAATCATATCTTATCGTATCTATTACTGTAAACGTTGCCTGATATATCTCGTAAATTCCTCCGTAGTTTACGAAATCTTTTGTTCTATATATATGGATATTCTATGTAATTAGAATACCATCCGATAACCGAAAATCATTTCATATCGAAAAAAAAATAATCCTTATTCAATCGTACTAAATGGAATTCATCATTAATTCAAGTTCCTCGGATTTCGAAATGGAATCCCACTCCAGCTCCGAAAGCAGTGTGACCGGAATAGATCAACCAATCAGTCATCACCTATTCTGAATGAATTGGGGATGGGTTCGTAGCCTCCTCAATCATTGGAGACAAGAAGAAGGTGATCCCTTCCATCCACCACATTGCCCTCTTGACGAAGAACCTGAAGCACTTACCGGCGAACCTGCCCGAAACACCATTTTCTCGCTCATTTCCAGAGTATCTCGTCACGATTATATATTATATCAAATTTTAGATTTTATTTATCCGCTCGTCCGAACCGACAATCACCCCGGTGTAATAGAAAAAGTCAACGAGCTTCGCGCTCGGGTAGTGGCTTTGGAGAATATGGTGCAGAGATTACAAACACCAGCAGCAGCATCAGCAGCATAACCAGTAACACCATCATCAATGCCAATAGTACCATTACCACCCCAACCACAACCACGTCGTAAACCTCAACTTTACACTCTGTCCCACGAGCACCAATGTCATACGCCCTGTAGATACCAAGGAATACCAACAACAATAACCGACGAAGTATTAATTCATAACTTCATTGGAGAAACATTCCGCGCAGATTATGTAATCTCTAAAGTCTTAGAGATTATCTAATCTAGCCCTAACCATAAATCAGTTAAGCGAACCAAAATGATAGAAGGAAGAGTAGAAACCCTGACAAAAATGGTGTGTGATTAACAAGCTAAATTTGTTTTACCAACAGCATCAACAGTACCGTCAACGTCACCAGCATCATCAGTACAGTCAACATTAGAATCAACAACACCTATAACATCACAAACTCCGTCAGCTCAAGAATCACTATGGACATCATTACGAATTAATAACCCGTATATTGTATCAACGAGTTATGAAGAATTAACTCATTCCCTTTGAAGAAATTATATATATATTTTATATATTTTGAAATAAAAATAAATCTTTCCGTGCTAAGCTATTATGTGTGAATCTTAACTACTCGGTTAATTCATATTACAAATATGCAATAATGTACGTCCTTCGGCCGCAACTTAACCAGCGTTAACTACAATCTCTGTCGCAATTCAACAAATTCCAATTCATAATAAATCAAGTATATATTTGATTTTACACTTTCATCATCGATGTACCCGAAACTTTTCAGATAACATCATTCGTACTTTGCGAAATTCACAAGAATTCCACGAACCGAACATCATACATCAACAAATAACGGAGTATTGATTCATAATTTCAATCTCATTAAAGAAATACTGCGTAAAAGTTATGTACTTTTTAAAGCCTTTAGGGATTATTCAATTCTAGTTTCAACCGTAAATCAAATGAGTTTAATTTAACATTAACTCATTAAATCTATGTTACATCTGAATAAAATATACATATATATATTTTCATAAAGACTGTAATAAAATTCTTTTGTACAAAATATTAATTGTGAAATTTTTTTTAACGGGTAGGTAATACCCGAGAGATATATAAATTCACAATTAATATATTATATTCTTCGAATCTGATTCAGCAAATCATCCATTATACTCCCTACTTTCACAACAATATACATTCTTTTATAGAAATCAAAACAACCATACTCATTCAAAATTTAATTACATATTCTGATTTTGAAATCTCAAAATTCAACTTAAGATATGACCAAAATCATCACTCTTAGATCCTTACATCTTTCACAAGCTATATTTTGACTTCAAAACTGTGTTAGAACATCAAATGTATGTTAACGATTACAATCTGTGTTCAAACCCTTCGAAAATTTCTGAAGACACTTCGAATGATGAGCAATCGAGATGATGATCCAACCACATATTACCCACAGTTGTGTACCCGAAAAACTCTTGAAACCAAAGTAAAAGTTTAAACAACGTATCCGCGTCAGATTCTTTAGCATTTATTAGCAAAAATAACTTTGCGACTCCTATTCAAAGTAGCCAGTTTTGTCACAGCTCCAGCAAGTCAACTTCGACTTTTCAGTCAGACTAACCTTATTATAACCTTGAGATATACACCATCGTTACCAGGGAACCTTTTACATTCCACCACATTATTAACAGATGTATCAACAACTTCATTATCCTTTGACTTTAGCCTCTCCAAAAAGTCATTATAATTATTCATTGAAACCCCATCATTTACTCATTCGCATCTTGTAATGAGAATTTCCATACGAATCATTGGGAATCAGCAATCAGTATTTTGAAATCTCGCAGCATGTCTACGCCAACAGTTATATGTGTATATATAACGTCTATCTTCTGGACTAAATTTGAATGTGAAGATTCTGAAAAACACTTCGAAATACGAATTGGTTCTCCGAAAATGGAAAAATACTGATGAAGCAGCAAAAAAAACTATAAACGGCCTTAACAGTAAAAGTTTGATGATAATGAATAGGTGTGCTGGCAAAGCACAGAAAAAGAGAAGTCTTGGAACTGGAAAACGGATTGAGCAAGTAGGAAGGAGGCTGTGGACAAATTACAAAGACTGAACCTGACTTCAAAGGATCCAAATAATTCAGTATCTGCTGAAGTCATTAACGAATACCTTGCTCCTGACTCTAAACCCCTGCGGACAATATTCTTCATCATCCTCTGATATTAGAAATTCTAAAATATCATCATATCTTTCATTATAAATATCCTCCATATTTCTGAAGATATTTTCTTAATTTTTCTTATTTGAAATCATTTACCTCTTCGCGCTATCTATATTACATCGTAAAAGAAACTATTTTAGTTTCTAAATGTAGTGACCCGAACTTTTCCATGTTTATATATATTAATTGAGATTGATGTTTACATGATTAAATGTTTCCAACATGTTAAGCAATCAAACTTTTTAAGACTTGATTAATTGAAATAGGTTTCATATAGACAATTGACCACCCAAGTTGACCGGTGATTCACGAACGTTAAAACTTGTAAAAAAAAAAAAACTATATGATGACATATATATGGTTATATATATAGTTAACATGATATTATGATAAGTAAACATATCATTAATTATATTAACAATGAACTACATATGTAAAAACAAGACTACTAACTTAATGATTTTGAAACAAGACATATATGTAACGTTTATCGTTGTAACGACATTTAATGTATATATATCATATTAAGAGATATTCGTACATCATAATATCATGATAATATAATAATTTAAAATCTCTTTTGATATTATAAACATTGGGTTAACAACATTTAACAAGATCGTTAACCTAAAGGTTTCAAAACAACACTTACATGTAACGACTAACGATGACTTAACGACTCAGTTAAAATGTATATACATGTAGTGTTTTAATATGTATTTATACACTTTTGAAAGACTTCAATACACTTATCAAAATACTTCTACTTAACAAAAATGCTTACAATTACATTCTCGTTCAGTTTCATCAACAATTCTACTCGTATGCACCCGTATTCGTACTCGTACAATACACAGCTTTTAGATGTATGTACTATTGGTATATACACTCCAATGATCAGCTCTTAGCAGCCCATGTGAGTCACCTAACACATGTGGGAACCATCATTTGGCAACTAGCATGAAATATCTCATAAGATTACAAAAATATGAGTAATCATTCATGACTTATTTACATGAAAACAAAATTACATATCCTTTATATCTAATCCATACACCAACGACCAAAAACACCTACAAACACTTTCATTCTTCAATTTTCTTCATCTAATTGAACTCTCTCAAGTTCTATCTTCAAGTTCTAAGTGTTCTTCATAAATTCCAAAAGTTCTAGTTTCATAAAATCAAGAATACTTTCAAGTTTGCTAGCTCACTTCCAATCTTGTAAGGTGATCATCCAACCTCAAGAAATCTTTGTTTCTTACAGTAGGTTATCATTCTAATACAAGGTAATAATCATATTCAAACTTTGGTTCAATTTCTATAACTATAACAATCTTATTTCAAGTGATGATCTTACTTGAACTTGTTTTCGTGTCATGATTTTGCTTCAAGAACTTTGAGCCATCCAAGGATCCATTGAAGCTAGATCCATTTTTCTCTTTTCCAGTAGGTTCATCCAAGGAACTTAAGGTAGTAATGATGTTCATAACATCATTCGATTCATACATATAAAGCTATCTTATTCGAAGGTTTAAACTTGTAATCACTAGAACATAGTTTAGTTAATTCTAAACTTGTTCGCAAACAAAAGTTAATCCTTCTAACTTGACTTTTAAAATCAACTAAACACATGTTCTATATCTATATTATATGCTAACTTAATGATTTAAAACCTGGAAACACGAAAAACACCGTAAAACCGGATTTACGCCGTCGTAGTAACACCGCGGGCTGTTTTGGGTTAGTTAATTAAAAACTATGATAAACTTTGATTTAAAAGTTGTTATTCTGAGAAAATGATTTTTATTATGAACATGAAACTATATCCAAAAATTATGGTTAAACTCAAAGTGGAAGTATGTTTTCTAAAATGGTCATCTAGACGTCGTTCTTTCGACTGAAATGACTACCTTTACAAAAACGACTTGTAACTTATTTTTCCGACTAGAAACCTATACTTTTTTTGTTTAGATTCATAAAATAGAGTTCAATATGAAACCATAGCAATTTGATTCACTCAAAACGGATTTAAAATGAAGAAGTTATGGGTAAAACAAGATTGGATAATTTTTCTCATTTTAGCTACGTGAAAATTGGTAACAAATCTATTCCAACCATAACTTAATCAACTTGTATTATATATTATGTAATCTTGAGATACCATAGACACGTATACAATGTTTCGACCTATCATGTCGACACATCTATATATATTTCGGAACAACCATAGACACTCTATATGTGAATGTTGGAGTTAGCTATACAGGGTTGAGGTTGATTCCAAAATATATCTAGTTTGAGTTGTGATCAATACTGAGATACGTATACACTGGGTCGTGGATTGATTCAAGATAATATTTATCGATTTATTTCTGTACATCTAACTGTGGACAACTAGTTGTAGGTTACTAACGAGGACAGCTGACTTAATAAACTTAAAACATCAAAATATATTAAAAGTGTTGTAAATATATTTTGAACATACTTTGATATATATGTATATATTGTTATAGGTTCGTGAATCAACCAGTGGCCAAGTCTTACTTCCCGACGAAGTAAAAATCTGTGAAAGTGAGTTATAGTCCCACTTTTAAAATTTAATATTTTTGGGATGAGAATACATGCAGGTTTTATAAATGATTTACAAAATAGACACAAGTACGTGAAACTACATTCTATGGTTGAATTATCGAAATCGAATATGCCCCTTTTTATTAAGTCTGGTAATCTAAGAATTAGGGAACAGACACCCTAATTGACGCGAATCCTAAAGATAGATCTATTGGGCCTAACAAACCCCATCCAAAGTACCGGATGCTTTAGTACTTCGAAATTTATATCATATCCGAAGGGTGTCCCGGAATGATGGGGATATTCTTATATATATGCATCTTGTTAATGTCGGTTACCAGGTGTTCACCATATGAATGATTTTTATCTCTATGTATGGGATGTGTATTGAAATATGAAATCTTGTGGTCTATTGTTACGATTTGATATATATAGGTTAAACCTATAACTCACCAACATTTTTGTTGACGTTTTAAGCATGTTTATTCTCAGGTAATTATTAAGAGCTTCCGCTGTTGCATACTTAAATAAGGACAAGATTTGGAGTCCATGCTTGTATGATATTGTGTAAAAACTGCATTCAAGAAACTTATTTTGTTGTAACATATTTGTATTGTAAACCATTATGTAATGGTCGTGTGTAAACAGGATATTTTAGATTATCATTATTTGATAATCTACGTAAAGCTTTTTAAACCTTTATTGATGAAATAAAGGTTATGGTTTGTTTTAAAATGAATGCAGTCTTTGAAAAACGTCTCATATAGAGGTCAAAACCTCGCAACGAAATCAATTAATATGGAACGTTTTTAATCAATAAGAACGGGACATTTCAGTTGGTATCCGAGCGTTGGTCTTAGAGAACCAGAAAATTTGCATTAGTGTGTCTTATCGAGTTTGTTAGGATGCATTAGTGAGTCTGGACTTCGACCGTGTTTTCTTTAAAAATGATTGCTTAACATTTTTGTTGGAAACTATATATTTTTAACATATGAATATTATGTGATATATTAATCTCTTAACGTGTTTGATATTATGTGATAGATGTCTACCTCTAGAACAAGTCCCATTGACTCACCTAATAATAATGAAGAGTCAAATGTAAATTGGAATGATTTGTGGACTGATTCACAAGTTCCCGAAGAGGAACCGGAAGAAGAGTCGGAACCGGAAGAAGAATCGGAACCGGAAGAAGAATCAGAACCGGATGAAGAAATAGAACCGGTGGAGGAAATAATAAAACGGTTAAGTAAAAGAAAATCCTCAACCAACCAACCAAAGTTAATTATGGTCAATGGTGTTTCCGCCAAGGAAGCAAAATATTGGGAGGATTACCAATTCTCCGATGAATCGGATTCCGACGAGAATTCCGATGATGTTATAGAAATTACCCCAACTGAATTTAAAAAGGCAAAAGAAAATAATAAGGGAAAGGGCATAAAAATAGAGAAATCTAATTCCAACCCCGATGAACTTTATATGTATCGTCAACCCCCGAAGTCCTTAAGTTGTAACAATGACCCGGGAACCTCTAAACCACCAGGTTTTTCTAAACCAATGTGGACAACGACGGCTCGTATTAGGGGAACATCATATATCCCTAGAAACTTGGCAAAACGAACCAAAACCGAAGAAGAAGAAGAAACGAGTGAGTCGGAATAAGATAGTTGTATTCGTGTGGTGTAATATATGGAATATAGTGTTCTTATGCTTTATGATATATGTAAAAATTGCTTGTATTAATAAGTATCTTTTTTATGAATCTAACTCTTGTCTATTTTACAGTTTAAAAACACAAAATGGATAGACAACCCAATATTTTAAGAGACCTACCCGGAGACATGATTGATGAAATCTTGTCTAGAGTCGGCCAGAATTCTTCGGCACAACTATTTAAGGCGAGATCAGTTTGTAAGACATCCGAAGAACGTTCCAAGAATGTCTTGGTTTATAAGAGACTTTCGTTTGAAAGATGGGGGATATCACATTGGGAAACCCATAAGTTACGATGTGTTTACTTTGACGCATATATTGCGGGGAACCCAAATGCTATTTTACGCAACGGGTTAAGAAATTATTTTGACTCAATATATCCGAATATTGGACTTCGTGATTTAGAAAAAGCGGCTAACATGCAACATAAAGAAGCATGTTATGCTTACGGATTAGTAATGTTCGCTTCTCACCAAAGTGAGAACAAGAACATCGGGCTACAACTATTAAACAAAACGTTTCCACAAGTGACGGAGTCGGTAATTGGGGTAAGAAATGAGGTTTTTAGATTATTACGGGACTGTTGGACATTACGTAACCCTCGTCCCTTTGATGACGTTACAACACGCTGTCTTATCAACGGCCATAACGGTTATGTTGCACAAGACCAAGGATGGGAAGTAGTCCTAGTAAAACCAGAATGCATGACTTGTTTCTGGACGTATGAATTACGTGTCTTTATTGCCTTTGCTGAACGACTTGTGTACTAGCTAGAATTGTCTTCACAACTATCTTGTATCAAAGTTATTGTGTGCTATATTTCATGCTTTATGTAAAATAAGCGGTATTGTAAGTTTGTAAAATATTGTATAAAAGTTTGAACGCGAAATATTATTATAATAAGTTTTTCATATAGAATTGTAGTAGTTGAATTGTATATTAGCTACTAAGTATGAACTTAACGGGTAGGTACTACCCGAATTTAAACTTATAAAACGCTAATATGAAGAAAAAGCTTTTATAAATGAGTTCATATTATGCTACGAAATACTATTAACTACTCTTAATATTCTGTATGATTAACTTGTTCCATTTAACTATTTTGAAGGAAATGGCACCGACTACTCGACACACCGTGAATATGAATGAAGAGGAATTCCGTACTTTTCTAGCTTCAAACATAGCCGCAGTACAGGCTGCGCTACATACCAACAATAACCTTGGATCTAGCAGTACAGGAAATCGTGTAGGATGCACCTACAAAGAATTCACTGCCTGCAAACCTTTGGAATTTGATGGAACCGAAGGACCGATCGGATTGAAACGGTGGACCGAGAAGGTTGAATCGGTGTTTGCCATAAGTAAGTGTACTGAAGAGGACAAAGTAAAGTACGCTACGCATACCTTCACAGGTTCTGCGTTAACATGGTGGAATACCTATCTAGAGCAAGTGGGACAAAACGATGCGTACGCACTACCGTGGTCAGCATTCAAGCACTTGATGAACGAGAAGTATCGTCCCAGAACCGAGGTCAATAAGCTCAAGACAGAACTTAGAGGGTTACGAACCCAAGGATTTGATATTACCACGTACGAAAGACGATTCACAGAATTGTGCCTATTGTGTCCGGGAGCATTCGAAGATGAGGAAGAGAAGATCGACGCGTTTGTGAAAGGATTACCGGAAAGAATCCAAGAAGATATAAGTTCACACGAGCCCGCCTCCATACAACAGGCATGTAGAATGGCTCACAAACTCGTGAACCAGATTGAAGAAAGAATTAAAGAACAGACTGCTGAAGAGGCCAATGTGAAACAAGTCAAAAGAAAGTGGGAGGAAAACGGTGATAAAAATCACCAATACAACAACAACAGCAATTACAACAATAATCGCAACAATTATCCCAACAATCGCAACATCAATCGCAACTACAACAAACGGCCCAACAATAACAACAACAACAACAACAGCAACTACAACAATCATCCCAACAACAATAATAACCGCAACAACAACAACAATCAGAAGCAGCTATGCCAAAGGTGTGAAAAGAATCACTCGGGGTTCTGCACCAAATTTTGCAACAAGTGTAAAAGAAATGGTCATAGCGCGGCGAAGTGTGAGGTCTACGGACCAGGGGTTAATAGAACGAAAGGAACAAATGGTGTCGGAACGAGTAATGGCGGAGCAAGTAGTGTCGGAGCAAGTTATGCCAATGTAGTTTGTTATAAATGTGGAAAACCGGGCCACATTATTAGAAATTGCCCGAACCAGGAGAACACGAATGGACAAGGCCGTGGAAGAGTTTTCAATATTAATGCGGCAGAGGCACAGGAAGACCCGGAGCTTGTTACGGGTACGTTTCTTATTGACAATAAATCTGCTTACGTTTTATTTGATTCGGGTGCGGATAGAAGCTATATGAGTAGAGATTTTTGTGCTAAATTAAGTTGCCCATTGACGCCTTTGGATAGTAAATTTTTACTCGAATTAGCAAATGGTAAATTAATTTCAGCAGATAATATATGTCGGAATCGAGAAATTAAACTGGTTAGCGAAACATTTAAGATTGATTTGATACCAGTAGAGTTAGGGAGTTTTGATGTGATAATCGGTATGGACTGGTTGAAAGAAGTGAAAGCGGAGATCGTTTGTTACAAAAATGCAATTCGCATTATACGAGAAAAAGGAAAACCCTTAATGGTGTACGGAGAAAAGGGCAACACGAAGCTACATCTTATTAGTAATTTGAAGGCACAAAAACTAATAAGAAAAGGTTGCTATGCTGTTCTAGCACACGTCGAGAAAGTACAAACTGAAGAAAAGAGCATCAATGATGTTCCCATTGCAAAAGAATTTCCCGATGTATTTCCGAAAGAATTACCGGGATTACCCCCACATCGATCCGTTGAATTTCAAATAGATCTTGTACCAGGAGCTGCACCAATAGCTCGTGCTCCTTACAGACTCGCACCCAGCGAGATGAAAGAACTGCAAAGCCAATTACAAGAACTTTTAGAGCGTGGTTTCATTCGACCAAGCACATCACCGTGGGGAGCTCCTGTTTTGTTTGTCAAGAAGAAAGATGGTACATTCAGGTTGTGTATCGACTACCGAGAGTTGAACAAACTTACCATCAAGAACCGCTACCCACTACCGAGAATCGACGACTTATTTGATCAACTACAAGGCTCGTCTGTTTATTCAAAGATTGACTTACGTTCCGGGTATCATCAAATGCGGGTGAAAGAAGATGATATTCCAAAGACTGCTTTCAGAACACGTTACGGTCATTACGAGTTTATGGTCATGCCGTTTGGTTTAACTAATGCACCAGCTGTGTTCATGGACCTTATGAACCGAGTGTGTGGACCATACCTTGACAAGTTTGTCATTGTTTTCATTGATGACATACTTATTTACTCAAAGAATGACCAAGAACACGGTGAACATTTGAGAAAGGTGTTAGAAGTATTGAGGAAGGAAGAATTGTACGCTAAGTTTTCAAAGTGTGCATTTTGGTTGGAAGAAGTTCAATTCCTCGGTCACATAGTGAACAAAGAAGGTATTAAGGTGGATCCGGCAAAGATAGAAACTGTTGAAAAGTGGGAAACCCCAAAAACTCCGAAACACATACGCCAGTTTTTAGGACTAGCTGGTTACTACAGAAGGTTCATCCAAGACTTTTCCAGAATAGCAAAACCCTTGACTGCATTAACGCATAAAGGGAAGAAATTTGAATGGAATGATGAACAAGAGAAATCGTTTCAGTTATTGAAGAAAAAGCTAACTACGGCACCTATATTGTCATTGCCTGAAGGGAATGATGATTTTGTGATTTATTGTGACGCATCAAAGCAAGGTCTCGGTTGTGTATTAATGCAACGAACGAAGGTGATTGCTTATGCGTCTAGACAATTGAAGATTCACGAACAAAATTATACGACGCATGATTTGGAATTAGGCGCGGTTGTTTTTGCATTAAAGACTTGGAGGCACTACTTATATGGGGTCAAAAGTATTATATATACCGACCACAAAAGTCTTCAACACATATTTAATCAGAAACAACTGAATATGAGGCAGCGTAGGTGGATTGAATTATTGAATGATTACGATTTTGAGATTCGTTACCACCCGGGGAAGGCAAATGTGGTAGCCGATGCCTTGAGCAGGAAGGATAGAGAACCCATTCGAGTAAAATCTATGAATATAATGATTCATAATAACATTACTACTCAAATAAAGGAGGCGCAACAAGGAGTTTTAAAAGAGGGAAATTTAAAGGATGAAATACCCAAAGGATCGGAGAAGCATCTTAATATTCGGGAAGACGGAACCCGGTATAGGGCTGAAAGGATTTGGGTACCAAAATTTGGAGATATGAGAGAAATGGTACTTAGAGAAGCTCATAAAACCAGATACTCAATACATCCTGGAACGGGGAAGATGTACAAGGATCTCAAGAAACATTTTTGGTGGCCGGGTATGAAAGCCGATGTTGCTAAATACGTAGGAGAATGTTTGACGTGTTCTAAGGTCAAAGCTGAGCATCAGAAACCATCAGGTCTACTTCAACAACCCGAAATCCCGGAATGGAAATGGGAAAACATTACCATGGATTTCATCACTAAATTGCCAAGGACTGCAAGTGGTTTTGATACTATTTGGGTAATAGTTGATCGTCTCACCAAATCAGCACACTTCCTACCAATAAGAGAAGATGACAAGATGGAGAAGTTAGCACGACTGTATTTGAAGGAAGTCGTCTCCAGACATGGAATACCAATCTCTATTATCTCTGATAGGGATGGCAGATTTATTTCAAGATTCTGGCAGACATTACAGCAAGCATTAGGAACTCGTCTAGACATGAGTACTGCCTATCATCCACAAACTGATGGGCAGAGCGAAATGACGATACAAACGCTTGAAGACATGCTACGAGCATGTGTTATTGATTTCGGAAACAGTTGGGATCGACATCTACCGTTAGCAGAATTTTCCTACAACAACAGCTACCATTCAAGCATTGAGATGGCGCCGTTTGAAGCACTTTATGGTAGAAAGTGCAGGTCTCCGATTTGTTGGAGTGAGGTGGGGGATAGACAGATTACGGGTCCGGAGATTATACAAGAAACTACCGAGAAGATCATCCAAATTCAACAACGGTTGAAAACCGCCCAAAGTCGACAAAAGAGCTACGCTGACATTAAAAGAAAAGATATAGAATTTGAAATTAGAGAGATGGTCATGCTTAAAGTTTCACCTTGGAAAGGCGTTGTTCGATTTGGTAAACGAGGGAAATTAAATCCAAGGTATATTGGACCATTCAAGATTATTGATCGTGTCGGACCAGTAGCTTACCAACTTGAGTTACCTCAACAACTCGCGGCTGTACATAACACTTTCCACGTCTCGAATTTGAAGAAATGTTTTGCTAAAGAAGATCTCACTATTCCGTTAGATGAAATCCAAATCAACGAAAAACTCCAATTCATCGAAGAACCCGTCGAAATAATGGATCGTGAGGTTAAAAGACTTAAGCAAAACAAGATACCAATTGTTAAGGTTCGATGGAATGCTCGTAGAGGACCCGAGTTCACCTGGGAGCGTGAAGATCAGATGAAGAAGAAATACCCGCATCTATTTCCAGAAGATTCGTCAACACCTTCCACAGCTTAAAATTTCGGGACGAAATTTATTTAACGGGTAGGTACTGTAGTGACCCGAACTTTTCCATGTTTATATATATTAATTGAGATTGATGTTTACATGATTAAATGTTTCCAACATGTTAAGCAATCAAACTTTTTAAGACTTGATTAATTGAAATAGGTTTCATATAGACAATTGACCACCCAAGTTGACCGGTGATTCACGAACGTTAAAACTTGTAAAAAAAAAAAAAACTATATGATGACATATATATGGTTATATATATAGTTAACATGATATTATGATAAGTAAACATATCATTAATTATATTAACAATGAACTACATATGTAAAAACAAGACTACTAACTTAATGATTTTGAAACAAGACATATATGTAACGTTTATCGTTGTAACGACATTTAATGTATATATATCATATTAAGAGATATTCGTACATCATAATATCATGATAATATAATAATTTAAAATCTCTTTTGATATTATAAACATTGGGTTAACAACATTTAACAAGATCGTTAACCTAAAGGTTTCAAAACAACACTTACATGTAACGACTAACGATGACTTAACGACTCAGTTAAAATGTATATACATGTAGTGTTTTAATATGTATTTATACACTTTTGAAAGACTTCAATACACTTATCAAAATACTTCTACTTAACAAAAATGCTTACAATTACATTCTCGTTCAGTTTCATCAACAATTCTACTCGTATGCACCCGTATTCGTACTCGTACAATACACAGCTTTTAGATGTATGTACTATTGGTATATACACTCCAATGATCAGCTCTTAGCAGCCCATGTGAGTCACCTAACACATGTGGGAACCATCATTTGGCAACTAGCATGAAATATCTCATAAGATTACAAAAATATGAGTAATCATTCATGACTTATTTACATGAAAACAAAATTACATATCCTTTATATCTAATCCATACACCAACGACCAAAAACACCTACAAACACTTTCATTCTTCAATTTTCTTCATCTAATTGAACTCTCTCAAGTTCTATCTTCAAGTTCTAAGTGTTCTTCATAAATTCCAAAAGTTCTAGTTTCATAAAATCAAGAATACTTTCAAGTTTGCTAGCTCACTTCCAATCTTGTAAGGTGATCATCCAACCTCAAGAAATCTTTGTTTCTTACAGTAGGTTATCATTCTAATACAAGGTAATAATCATATTCAAACTTTGGTTCAATTTCTATAACTATAACAATCTTATTTCAAGTGATGATCTTACTTGAACTTGTTTTCGTGTCATGATTTTGCTTCAAGAACTTTGAGCCATCCAAGGATCCATTGAAGCTAGATCCATTTTTCTCTTTTCCAGTAGGTTCATCCAAGGAACTTAAGGTAGTAATGATGTTCATAACATCATTCGATTCATACATATAAAGCTATCTTATTCGAAGGTTTAAACTTGTAATCACTAGAACATAGTTTAGTTAATTCTAAACTTGTTCGCAAACAAAAGTTAATCCTTCTAACTTGACTTTTAAAATCAACTAAACACATGTTCTATATCTATATGATATGCTAACTTAATGATTTAAAACCTGGAAACACGAAAAACACCGTAAAACCGGATTTACGCCGTCGTAGTAACACCGCGGGCTGTTTTGGGTTAGTTAATTAAAAACTATGATAAACTTTGATTTAAAAGTTGTTATTCTGAGAAAATGATTTTTATTATGAACATGAAACTATATCCAAAAATTATGGTTAAACTCAAAGTGGAAGTATGTTTTCTAAAATGGTCATCTAGACGTCGTTCTTTCGACTGAAATGACTACCTTTACAAAAACGACTTGTAACTTATTTTTCCGACTAGAAACCTATACTTTTTTTGTTTAGATTCATAAAATAGAGTTCAATATGAAACCATAGCAATTTGATTCACTCAAAACGGATTTAAAATGAAGAAGTTATGGGTAAAACAAGATTGGATAATTTTTCTCATTTTAGCTACGTGAAAATTGGTAACAAATCTATTCCAACCATAACTTAATCAACTTGTATTATATATTATGTAATCTTGAGATACCATAGACACGTATACAATGTTTCGACCTATCATGTCGACACATCTATATATATTTCGGAACAACCATAGACACTCTATATGTGAATGTTGGAGTTAGCTATACAGGGTTGAGGTTGATTCCAAAATATATCTAGTTTGAGTTGTGATCAATACTGAGATACGTATACACTGGGTCGTGGATTGATTCAAGATAATATTTATCGATTTATTTCTGTACATCTAACTGTGGACAACTAGTTGTAGGTTACTAACGAGGACAGCTGACTTAATAAACTTAAAACATCAAAATATATTAAAAGTGTTGTAAATATATTTTGAACATACTTTGATATATATGTATATATTGTTATAGGTTCGTGAATCAACCAGTGGCCAAGTCTTACTTCCCGACGAAGTAAAAATCTGTGAAAGTGAGTTATAGTCCCACTTTTAAAATTTAATATTTTTGGGATGAGAATACATGCAGGTTTTATAAATGATTTACAAAATAGACACAAGTACGTGAAACTACATTCTATGGTTGAATTATCGAAATCGAATATGCCCCTTTTTATTAAGTCTGGTAATCTAAGAATTAGGGAACAGACACCCTAATTGACGCGAATCCTAAAGATAGATCTATTGGGCCTAACAAACCCCATCCAAAGTACCGGATGCTTTAGTACTTCGAAATTTATATCATATCCGAAGGGTGTCCCGGAATGATGGGGATATTCTTATATATATGCATCTTGTTAATGTCGGTTACCAGGTGTTCACCATATGAATGATTTTTATCTCTATGTATGGGATGTGTATTGAAATATGAAATCTTGTGGTCTATTGTTACGATTTGATATATATAGGTTAAACCTATAACTCACCAACATTTTTGTTGACGTTTTAAGCATGTTTATTCTCAGGTAATTATTAAGAGCTTCCGCTGTCGCATACTTAAATAAGGACAAGATTTGGAGTCCATGCTTGTATGATATTGTGTAAAAACTGCATTCAAGAAACTTATTTTGTTGTAACATATTTGTATTGTAAACCATTATGTAATGGTCGTGTGTAAACAGGATATTTTAGATTATCATTATTTGATAATCTACGTAAAGCTTTTTAAACCTTTATTGATGAAATAAAGGTTATGGTTTGTTTTAAAATGAATGCAGTCTTTGAAAAACGTCTCATATAGAGGTCAAAACCTCGCAACGAAATCAATTAATATGGAACGTTTTTAATCAATAAGAACGGGACATTTCACTAAATTCTGAAACATTCAAGTTTAAAATAGGAATATTTTGAAGTAGTGTTGGGAACTGAAGCATGAATTAGTATAATATAATGACACTTGATCAATGTGATTATATTACAGTTGAAATGTCCCGTTCTTATTGATTAAAAACGTTCCATATTAATTGATTTCGTTGCGAGGTTTTGACCTCTATATGAGACGTTTTTCAAAGACTGCATTCATTTTTAAAACAAACCATAACCTTTATTTCATAAATAAAGGTTTAAAAAGCTTTACGTAGATTATCAAATAATGATAATCTAAAATATCCTGTTTACACACGACCATTACATAATGGTTTACAATACAAATATGTTACATCGAAATTAGTTTCTTGAATGCAGTTTTTACACAATATCATACAAACATGGACTCCAAATCTTGTCCTTATTTTAGTATGCAACAGCGGAAGCTCTTAGTATTCACCTGAGAATAAACATGCTTTAAACGTCAACATAAATGTTGGTGAGTTATAGGTTTAACCTATATATATCAAATCGTAACAATAGACCACAAGATTTCATATTTCAATACACATCCCATACATAGAGATAAAAATCATTCATATGGTGAACACCTGGTAACCGACAATAACAAGATGCATATATAAGAATATCCCCATCATTCCGGGACACCCTTCGGATATGATATAAATTTCGAAGTACTAAAGCATCCGGTACTTTGGATGGGGTTTGTTAGGCCCAATAGATCTATCTTTAGGATTCGCGTCAATTAGGGTGTCTGTTCCCTAATTCTTAGATTACCAGACTTAATAAAAAGGGGTATATTCGATTTCGATAATTCAACCATAGAATGTAGTTTCACGTACTTGTGTCTATTTTGTAAATCATTTATAAAACCTGCATGTATTCTCATCCCAAAAATATTAGATTTTAAAAGTGGGACTATAACTCACTTTCACAGATTTTTACTTCGTCGGGAAGTAAGACTTGGCCACTGGTTGATTCACGAACCTATAACAATATATACATATATATCAAAGTATGTTCAAAATATATTTACAACACTTTTAATATATTTTGATGTTTTAAGTTTATTAAGTCAGCTGTCCTCGTTAGTAACCTACAACTAGTTGTCCACAGTTAGATGTACAGAAATAAATCGATAAATATTATCTTGAATCAATCCACGACCCAGTGTATACGTATCTCAGTATTGATCACAACTCAAACTATATATATTTTGGAATCAACCTCAACCCTGTATAGCTAACTCCAACATTCACATATAGAGTGTCTATGGTTGTTCCGAAATATCTATAGATGTGTCGACATGATAGGTCGAAACATTGTATACGTGTCTATGGTATATCAAGATTACATAATATATAATACAAGTTGATTAAGTTATGGTTGGAATAGATTTGTTACCAATTTTCACGTAGCTAAAATGAGAAAAATTATCCAATCTTGTTTAACCCATAACTTCTTCATTTTAAATCCGTTTTGAGTGAATCAAATTGCTATGGTTTCATATTGAACTCTATTTTATGAATCTAAACAAAAAAGTATAGGTTTCTAGTCGGAAAAATAAGTTACAAGTCGTTTTTGTAAAGGTAGTCATTTCAGTCGAAAGAACGACGTCTAGATGACCATTTTAGAAAACATACTTCCACTTTGAGTTTAACCATAATTTTTGGATATAGTTTCATGTTCATAATAAAAATCATTTTCTCAGAATAACAACTTTTAAATCAAAGTTTATCATAGTTTTTAATTAACTAACCCAAAACAGCCCGCGGTGTTACTACGACGGCGTAAATCCGGTTTTACGGTGTTTTTCGTGTTTCCAGGTTTTAAATCATTAAGTTAGCATATCATATAGATATAGAACATGTGTTTAGTTGATTTTAAAAGTCAAGTTAGAAGGATTAACTTTTGTTTGCGAACAAGTTTAGAATTAACTAAACTATGTTCTAGTGATTACAAGTTTAAACCTTCGAATAAGATAGCTTTATATGTATGAATCGAATGATGTTATGAACATCATTACTACCTTAAGTTCCTTGGATGAACCTACTGGAAAATAGAAAAATGGATCTAGCTTCAATGGATCCTTGGATGGCTCAAAGTTCTTGAAGCAAAATCATGACACGAAAACAAGTTCAAGTAAGATCATCACTTGAAATAAGATTGTTATAGTTATAGAAATTGAACCAAAGTTTGAATATGATTATTACCTTGTATTAGAATGATAACCTACTGTAAGAAACAAAGATTTCTTGAGGTTGGATGATCACCTTACAAGATTGGAAGTGAGCTAGCAAACTTGAAAGTATTCTTGATTTTATGAAACTAGAACTTTTGGAATTTATGAAGAACACTTAGAACTTGAAGATAGAACTTGAGAGAGTTCAATTAGATGAAGAAAATTGAAGAATGAAAGTGTTTGTAGGTGTTTTTGGTCGTTGGTGTATGGATTAGATATAAAGGATATGTAATTTTGTTTTCATGTAAATAAGTCATGAATGATTACTCATATTTTTGTAATCTTATGAGATATTTCATGCTAGTTGCCAAATAATGGTTCCCACATGTGTTAGGTGACTCACATGGGCTGCTAAGAGCTGATCATTGGAGTGTATATACCAATAGTACATACATCTAAAAGCTGTGTATTGTACGAGTACGAATACGGGTGCATACGAGTGGAATTGTTGATGAAACTGAACGAGAATGTAATTGTAAGCATTTTTGTTAAGTAGAAGTATTTTGATAAGTGTATTGAAGTCTTTCAAAAGTGTATAAATACATATTAAAACACTACATGTATATACATTTTAACTGAGTTGTTAAGTCATCGTTAGTCGTTACATGTAAGTGTTGTTTTGAAACCTTTAGGTTAACGATCTTGTTAAATGTTGTTAACCCAATGTTTATAATAACAAAAGAGATTTTAAATTATTATATTATCATGATATTATGATGTACGAATATCTCTTAATATGATATATATACATTAAATGTCGTTACAACGATAAACGTTACATATATGTCTCGTTTCAAAATCATTAAGTTAGTAGTCTTGTTTTTACATATGTAGTTCATTGTTAATATAATTAATGATATGTTTACTTATCATAATATCATGTTAACTATATATATAACCATATATATGTCATCATATAGTTTTTTACAAGTTTTAACGTTCGTGAATCACCGGTCAACTTGGGTGGTCAATTGTCTATATGAAACCTATTTCAATTAATCAAGTCTTAACAAGTTTGATTGCTTAACATGTTGGAAACATTTAATCATGTAAACATCAATCTCAATTAATATATATAAACATGGAAAAGTTCGGGTCACTACAGTACCTACCCGTTAAATAAATTTCGTCCCGAAATTTTAAGCTGTTGAAGGTGTTGACGAATCTTCTGGAAATAGATGCGGGTATTTCTTCTTCATCTGATCTTCACACTCCCAGGTGAACTCGGGTCCTCTACGAGCATTCCATCGAACCTTAACAATTGGTATCTTGTTTTGCTTAAGTCTTTTAACCTCACGATCCATTATTTCGACGGCTTCTTCGATGAATTGGAGTTTTTCGTTGATTTGGATTTCATCTAACGGAATAGTGAGATCTTCTTTAGCAAAACATTTCTTCAAATTCGAGACGTGGAAAGTGTTATGTACAGCCGCGAGTTGTTGAGGTAACTCAAGTCGGTAAGCTACTGGTCCGACACGATCAATAATCTTGAATGGTCCAATATACCTTGGATTTAATTTCCCTCGTTTACCAAATCGAACAACGCCTTTCCAAGGTGAAACTTTAAGCATGACCATCTCTCCAATTTCAAATTCTATATCTTTTCTTTTAATGTCAGCGTAGCTCTTTTGTCGACTTTGGGCGGTTTTCAACCGTTGTTGAATTTGGATGATCTTCTCGGTAGTTTCTTGTATAATGTCCGGACCCGTAATCTGTCTATCCCCCACCTCACTCCAACAAATCGGAGACCTGCACTTTCTACCATAAAGTGCTTCAAACGGCGCCATCTCAATGCTTGAATGGTAGCTGTTGTTGTAGGAAAATTCTGCTAACGGTAGATGTCGATCCCAACTGTTTCCGAAATCAATAACACATGCTCGTAGCATGTCTTCAAGCGTTTGTATCGTCCTTTCGCTCTGCCCATCAGTTTGTGGATGATAGGCAGTACTCATGTCTAGACGAGTTCCTAATGCTTGCTGTAATGTCTGCCAGAATCTTGAAATAAATCTGCCATCCCTATCAGAGATAATAGAGATTGGTATTCCATGTCTGGAGACGACTTCCTTCAAATACAGTCGTGCTAACTTCTCCATCTTGTCATCTTCTCTTATTGGTAGGAAGTGTGCTGATTTGGTGAGACGATCAACTATTACCCAAATAGTATCAAAACCACTTGCAGTCCTTGGCAATTTAGTGATGAAATCCATGGTAATGTTTTCCCATTTCCATTCCGGGATTTCGGGTTGTTGAAGTAGACCTGATGGTTTCTGATGCTCAGCTTTGACCTTAGAACACGTCAAACATTCTCCTACGTATTTAGCAACATCGGCTTTCATACCCGGCCACCAAAAATGTTTCTTGAGATCCTTGTACATCTTCCCCGTTCCAGGATGTATTGAGTATCTGGTTTTATGAGCTTCTCTAAGTACCATTTCTCTCATATCTCCAAATTTTGGTACCCAAATCCTTTCAGCCCTATACCGGGTTCCGTCTTCCCGAATATTAAGATGCTTCTCCGATCCTTTGGGTATTTCATCCTTTAAATTTCCCTCTTTTAAAACTCCTTGTTGCGCCTCCTTTATTTGAGTAGTAATGTTATTATGAATCATTATATTCATAGATTTTACTCGAATGGGTTCTCTATCCTTCCTGCTCAAGGCATCGGCTACCACATTTGCCTTCCCCGGGTGGTAACGAATCTCAAAATCGTAATCATTCAATAATTCAATCCACCTACGCTGCCTCATATTCAGTTGTTTCTGATTAAATATGAGTTGAAGACTTTTGTGGTCGGTATATATAATACTTTTGACCCCATATAAGTAGTGCCTCCAAGTCTTTAATGCAAAAACAACCGCGCCTAATTCCAAATCATGCGTCGTATAATTTTGTTCGTGAATCTTCAATTGTCTAGACGCATAAGCAATCACCTTCGTTCGTTGCATTAATACACAACCGAGACCTTGCTTTGATGCGTCACAATAAATCACAAAATCATCATTCCCTTCAGGCAATGACAATATAGGTGCCGTAGTTAGCTTTTTCTTCAATAACTGAAACGCTTTCTCTTGTTCATCATTCCATTCAAATTTCTTCCCTTTATGCGTTAATGCAGTCAAGGGTTTTGCTATTCTGGAAAAGTCTTGGATGAACCTTCTGTAGTAACCAGCTAGTCCTAAAAACTGGCGTATGTGTTTCGGAGTTTTCGGGGTTTCCCACTTTTCAACAGTTTCTATCTTTGCCGGATCCACCTTAATACCTTCTTTGTTCACTATGTGACCGAGGAATTGAACTTCTTCCAACCAAAATGCACACTTTGAAAACTTAGCGTACAATTCTTCCTTCCTCAATACTTCTAACACCTTTCTCAAATGTTCACCGTGTTCTTGGTCATTCTTTGAGTAAATAAGTATGTCATCAATGAAAACAATGACAAACTTGTCAAGGTATGGTCCACACACTCGGTTCATAAGGTCCATGAACACAGCTGGTGCATTAGTTAAACCAAACGGCATGACCATAAACTCGTAATGACCGTAACGTGTTCTGAAAGCAGTCTTTGGAATATCATCTTCTTTCACCCGCATTTGATGATACCCGGAACGTAAGTCAATCTTTGAATAAACAGACGAGCCTTGTAGTTGATCAAATAAGTCGTC
Organism: Rutidosis leptorrhynchoides; assembly: GCF_046630445.1. Lineage (NCBI taxonomy): Eukaryota > Viridiplantae > Streptophyta > Magnoliopsida > Asterales > Asteraceae > Rutidosis > Rutidosis leptorrhynchoides. The sequence continues at coordinate 316,464,100 of NC_092333.1, read as the reverse complement.
GATTCTCGGTAGTGGGTAGCGGTTCTTGATGGTAAGTTTGTTCAACTCTCGGTAGTCGATACACAACCTGAATGTACCATCTTTCTTCTTGACAAACAAAACAGGAGCTCCCCACGGTGATGTGCTTGGTCGAATGAAACCACGCTCTAAAAGTTCTTGTAATTGGCTTTGCAGTTCTTTCATCTCGCTGGGTGCGAGTCTGTAAGGAGCACGAGCTATTGGTGCAGCTCCTGGTACAAGATCTATTTGAAATTCAACGGATCGATGTGGGGGTAATCCCGGTAATTCTTTCGGAAATACATCGGGAAATTCTTTTGCAATGGGAACATCATTGATGCTCTTTTCTTCAGTTTGTACTTTCTCGACGTGTGCTAGAACAGCATAGCAACCTTTTCTTATTAGTTTTTGTGCCTTCAAATTACTAATAAGATGTAGCTTCGTGTTGCCCTTTTCTCCGTACACCATTAAGGGTTTTCCTTTTTCTCGTATAATGCAAATTGCATTTTTGTAACAAACGATCTCCGCTTTCACTTCTTTCAACCAGTCCATACCGATTATCACATCAAAACTCCCTAACTCTACTGGTATCAAATCAATCTTAAATGTTTCGCTAACCAGTTTAATTTCTCGATTCCGACATATATTATCTGCTGAAATTAATTTACCATTTGCTAATTCGAGTAAAAATTTACTATCCAAAGGCGTCAATGGACAACTTAATTTAGCACAAAAATCTCTACTCATATAGCTTCTATCCGCACCCGAATCAAATAAAACGTAAGCAGATTTATTGTCAATAAGAAACGTACCCGTAACAAGCTCCGGGTCTTCCTGTGCCTCTACCGCATTAATATTGAAAACTCTTCCACGGCCTTGTCCATTCGTGTTCTCCTGGTTCGGGCAATTTCTAATAATGTGGCCTGGTTTTCCACATTTATAACAAACTACATTGGCATAACTTGCTCCGACACTACTTGCTCCGCCATTACTCGTTCCGACACCATTTGTTCCTTTCGTTCTATTAACCCCTGGTCCGTAGACCTCACACTTCGCCGCGCTATGACCATTTCTTTTACACTTGTTGCAAAATTTGGTGCAGAACCCCGAGTGATTCTTTTCACACCTTTGGCATAGTTGCTTCTGATTGTTGTTGTTGTTGCGGTTATTATTGTTGTTGGGATGATTGTTGTAGTTGCTGTTGTTGTTGTTGTTGTTGTTGTTGTTGTTGGGCCGTTTGTTGTAGTTGCGATTGATGTTGCGATTGTTGGGATAATTGTTGCGATTATTGTTGTAATTGCTGTTGTTGTTGTATTGGTGATTCTTATCACCGTTTTCCTCCCACTTTCTTTTGACTTGCTTCACATTGGCCTCTTCAGCAGTCTGTTCTTTAATTCTTTCTTCAATCTGGTTCACTAGTTTGTGAGTCATTCTACATGCCTGTTGTATGGAGGCGGGCTCGTGTGAACTTATATCTTCTTGGATTCTTTCCGGTAATCCTTTCACAAACGCGTCGATCTTCTCTTCCTCATCTTCGAATGCTCCCGGACACAATAGGCACAATTCTGTGAATCGTCTTTCGTACGTGGTAATATCAAATCCTTGGGTTCGTAACCCTCTAAGTTCTGTCTTGAGCTTATTGACCTCGGTTCTGGGACGGTACTTCTCGTTCATCAAGTGCTTGAATGCTGACCACGGTAGTGCGTACGCATCATCTTGTCCCACTTGCTCTAGATAGGTATTCCACCATGTTAACGCAGAACCTGTGAAGGTATGCGTAGCGTACTTCACTTTGTCCTCTTCAGTACACTTACTTATGGCAAACACCGATTCAACCTTCTCGGTCCACCGTTTCAATCCGATCGGTCCTTCGATTCCATCAAATTCCAAAGGTTTGCAGGCAGTGAATTCTTTGTAGGTGCATCCTACACGATTTCCTGTACTGCTAGATCCAAGGTTATTGTTGGTATGTAGCGCAGCCTGTACTGCGGCTATGTTTGAAGCTAGAAAAGTACGGAATTCCTCTTCATTCATATTCACGGTGTGTCGAGTAGTCGGTGCCATTTCCTTCAAAATAGTTAAATGGAACAAGTTAATCATACAGAATATTAAGAGTAGTTAATAGTATTTCGTAGCATAATATGAACTCATTTATAAAAGCTTTTTCTTCATATTAGCGTTTTATAAGTTTAAATTCGGGTAGTACCTACCCGTTAAGTTCATACTTAGTAGCTAATATACAATTCAACTACTACAATTCTATATGAAAAACTGATTATAATAATATTTCGCGTTCAAACTTTTATACAATATTTTACAAACTTACAATACCGCTTATTTTACATAAAGCATGAAATATAGCACACAATAACTTTGATACAAGATAGTTGTGAAGACAATTCTAGCTAGTACACAAGTCGTTCAGCAAAGGCAATAAAGACACGTAATTCATACGTCCAGAAACAAGTCATGCATTCTGGTTTTACTAGGACTACTTCCCATCCTTGGTCTTGTGCAACATAACCGTTATGGCCGTTGATAAGACAGCGTGTTGTAACGTCGTCAAAGGGACGAGGGTTACGTAATGTCCAACAGTCCCGTAATAATCTAAAAACCTCATTTCTTACCCCAATTACCGACTCCGTCACTTGTGGAAACGTTTTGTTTAATAGTTGTAGCCCGATGTTCTTGTTCTCACTTTGGTGAGAAGCGAACATTACTAATCCGTAAGCATAACATGCTTCTTTATGTTGCATGTTAGCCGCTTTTTCTAAATCACGAAGTCCAATATTCGGATATATTGAGTCAAAATAATTTCTTAACCCGTTGCGTAAAATAGCATTTGGGTTCCCCGCAATATATGCGTCAAAGTAAACACATCGTAACTTATGGGTTTCCCAATGTGATATCCCCCATCTTTCAAACGAAAGTCTCTTATAAACCAAGACATTCTTGGAACGTTCTTCGAATGTCTTACAAACTGATCTCGCCTTAAATAGTTGTGCCGAGGAATTCTGGCCGACTCTAGACAAGATTTCATCAATCATGTCTCCGGGTAGGTCTCTTAAAATATTGGGTTGTCTATCCATTTTGTGTTTTTAAACTGTAAAATAGACAAGAGTTAGATTCATAAAAAAATACTTATTAATACAAGAAATTTTTACATATATCATAAAGCATAAGAACACTATATTACATATATTACACCACACGAATACAACTATCTTATTCCGACTCGCTCATTTCTTCTTCTTCGGTTTTGGTTCGTTTTGCCAAGTTTCTAGGGATATATGATGTTCCCCTAATACGAGCCATCGTTGTCCACATTGGTTTAGAAAAACCTGGTGGTTTAGAGGTTCCCGGGTCATTGTTACAACTTAAGGACTTCGGGCGTTGACGATACATATAAAGTTCATCGGGGTTGGAATTAGATTTCTCTATTTTTATGCCCTTTCCCTTATTATTTTCTTTTGCCTTTTTAAATTCAGTTGGGGTAATTTCTATAACATCATCGGAATTCTCGTCGGAATCCGATTCATCGGAGAATTGGTAATCCTCCCAATATTTTGCTTCCTTGGCGGAAACACCATTGACCATAATTAACCTTGGTCGGTTGGTTGAGGATTTTCTTTTACTTAACCGTTTTATTATTTCCCCCACCGGTTCTATTTCTTCATCCGGTTTCGATTCTTCTTCCGGTTCCGACTCTTCTTCCGGTTCCTCTTCGGGAACTTGTGAATCAGTCCACGAATCATTCCAATTTACATTTGACTCTTCATTATTATTAGGTGAGTCAATGGGACTTGTTCTAGAGGTAGACATCTATCACATAATATCAAACGCGTTAAGAGATTAATATATCACATAATATTCACATGTTAAAAATATATAGTTTCCAACAAAATTTGTTAAGCAATCATTTTTCAAGTAAACACGGTCGAAGTCCAGACTCACTAATGCATCCTAACAAACTCGATAAGACACACTAATGAAAAATTCTGGTTCTCTAAGACCAACGCTCTGATACCAACTGAAATGTCCCGTTCTTATTGATTAAAAACGTTCCATATTAATTGATTTCGTTGCGAGGTTTTGACCTCTATATGAGACGTTTTTCAAAGACTGCATTCATTTTTAAAACAAACCATAACCTTTATTTCATAAATAAAGGTTTAAAAAGCTTTACGTAGATTATCAAATAATGATAATCTAAAATATCCTGTTTACACACGACCATTACATAATGGTTTACAATACAAATATGTTACATCGAAATTAGTTTCTTGAATGCAGTTTTTACACAATATCATACAAACATGGACTCCAAATCTTGTCCTTATTTTAGTATGCAACAGCGGAAGCTCTTAGTATTCACCTGAGAATAAACATGCTTTAAACGTCAACATAAATGTTGGTGAGTTATAGGTTTAACCTATATATATCAAATCGTAACAATAGACCACAAGATTTCATATTTCAATACACATCCCATACATAGAGATAAAAATCATTCATATGGTGAACACCTGGTAACCGACAATAACAAGATGCATATATAAGAATATCCCCATCATTCCGGGACACCCTTCGGATATGATATAAATTTCGAAGTACTAAAGCATCCGGTACTTTGGATGGGGTTTGTTAGGCCCAATAGATCTATCTTTAGGATTCGCGTCAATTAGGGTGTCTGTTCCCTAATTCTTAGATTACCAGACTTAATAAAAAGGGGTATATTCGATTTCGATAATTCAACCATAGAATGTAGTTTCACGTACTTGTGTCTATTTTGTAAATCATTTATAAAACCTGCATGTATTCTCATCCCAAAAATATTAGATTTTAAAAGTGGGACTATAACTCACTTTCACAGATTTTTACTTCGTCGGGAAGTAAGACTTGGCCACTGGTTGATTCACGAACCTATAACAATATATACATATATATCAAAGTATGTTCAAAATATATTTACAACACTTTTAATATATTTTGATGTTTTAAGTTTATTAAGTCAGCTGTCCTCGTTAGTAACCTACAACTAGTTGTCCACAGTTAGATGTACAGAAATAAATCGATAAATATTATCTTGAATCAATCCACGACCCAGTGTATACGTATCTCAGTATTGATCACAACTCAAACTATATATATTTTGGAATCAACCTCAACCCTGTATAGCTAACTCCAACATTCACATATAGAGTGTCTATGGTTGTTCCGAAATATCTATAGATGTGTCGACATGATAGGTCGAAACATTGTATACGTGTCTATGGTATATCAAGATTACATAATATATAATACAAGTTGATTAAGTTATGGTTGGAATAGATTTGTTACCAATTTTCACGTAGCTAAAATGAGAAAAATTATCCAATCTTGTTTAACCCATAACTTCTTCATTTTAAATCCGTTTTGAGTGAATCAAATTGCTATGGTTTCATATTGAACTCTATTTTATGAATCTAAACAAAAAAGTATAGGTTTCTAGTCGGAAAAATAAGTTACAAGTCGTTTTTGTAAAGGTAGTTGAAAGGATCCGAAACTAATCATCCGGACATCGTCCATATAGATTAAAAACGAATTACAATAGTTGATAACATCGCGAGGTACTTGACCTCTATATGATACATTTTACAAACGTTGCATTTATTTCTTAAAGGCAATCTATTATTACATCGAGAGTTGACATATTAGCCTAACATTTTATAACAACCAAATGATCTAATCTGCCATTTTCATAACAATAGTCTTTAATGAACTTCAATGACTCGAATGCAACGTCCTTGTATCATAGCTTAAATGGTCCCAAGTAGTATCCTTAACATGAGCTAATGCACAGCGGAAGACTTAATTCGTACCTGAGAATAACATGCTTTAAAACGTCAACATAAAGTTGGTGAGATATATAGGTTTGATGCTAGCAGCGTTATAACAATGGACCACAAGATTTCGTATATAATCATTTCAATAAAAATATTCTAAGTGGTTGAGCACTTGGTAACCATACTTAACATTTAATCACGTCGCATATTCCCTTTAATATGAAATCTTACTACACCGTACCAAGGTGTAGTCGCAAAACGAAGTACTGTGCAACCGTTGAATACTGGTCGTCCAGTCCGGTTGGGGTTGTCAGGCCCGATAGATCTATCAACAGGATTCGCGTTTACAATACCGCTGTAAATAACAGTTACCAAGCTACAGGGAAGTATGCCAGTGGTACAACTCAACGTAGAATATATTTTTCAGTTACTTGTGTCCATAACGTAAAACATAAAATACATGTATTCTCATCCCGAAATATTTAGAGTTTAAAAGTGGGACTATATACTCACTGTTGTCTCGAAGATATATATATTTTTGACTTGGTCTTCCGGTTGATATCACGAACCTATCCATATATAATATATCAATATATTTTCATTTTAAACAAACATCTCGTATATATATTTATAATACTTTTAATACTTTGAATAATTCCTTAGTCCGTAGTTAGCGTTTCGATGTTAGTAATTCAATTTTAATGGTTCATTTTTAGATGTTTAATATACCCGCAATAAATAAACCCCCAACGAAATAAATAAAACTCCCATAAAACCCCATCGTATATGTGTTGGTCGAGATTAATCTTGACCCATGGTACCGGTGTTGTCAAATGACGTGTTGCGTACATAAAGTACCGGTGTTGTCAAATGACGTGTTGCGTACAATCATGGGATCTTATGATTAATCTTCTCGTGTTGTTTACGGGTGATCCTGAACCATATGAAATTGAATTATGAGTACATATATATAAAATATCATGTTATCTTAGAAATATGTGATTTATATCTTTTTTTCCAATTGATCCCGTAGTTGAAATGATCTAGGATAACCAATTTTGTTTCGGTCATAGTTTCTTCGTTACAAGTCCGTTTTCGTTGATTCAAATTGCCATCTTCTTGGATCGAGTTCTTCTTTAAGACTATGAACTGTAAATACCTTGGTTTGTATTCAAAATCATACGGCATAAGTGAAACATTAGTGAAACATATGAAGTTAAACATTTTGTTACAAAAAAAAAAAATCATTTAATGACCATTTTTCTAAAAATACTTATACTTTGAAAAACCAAGTTTTACCTTATTAAATTAGCATATATTTAAGTTATATTACAGGTCTTGAAGTATTTTAAAAGTTAAGTTAGAAGGATCTATTTAGTTTGCAAACAAGTTTGAAAACATTCAAACTATGTTCTTGTTGTTAAACTTTTGTACCACAAAATAAGATAGCTATATATATATGAATCGAACAAGGTTATGAACATAGATTCTACCTCAAGTTCCTTGGATAAGTTTGCTGTAAAAGAGGAGTAAGAAGCTAGAATCAAAAGGGTGATAGAAGTGGATGAAAGATTGGAAGTAAGTTGGTGTTCTTGGAAGGTTTTCTTGAAGTGTTTTTGTATGGTTTTCTTATGGTGTTTATGTAAGGTTTTTGAAGCTAGATCTTCTTAGAACTTTACTGAATTGTTGAAGGTGTTTAAGGGTTATAAGTGTGTGTGTTTTAGCTAGGAGATTGAAGTAGTAAATGAATCAAAATGATGATACATATATACTCCTAAAAATGTGATCTTTAAGGATAACATGACAAAATTTTAGTTTGTAATCTTATGTATTTGTCAAACAATAATACAAAAGCAATTACCTTATACCTAGGGTAGTAACAAGGGCTGGTTAGGTGGTGATTTGATGTGTATATACCAATAGTAAATACGTATAGAAGCTAGGTATGATACGAGTACAAATACTCTAGATATACGTATAGAAATTTTGTGAAAAATGGAATGAGGATTCAAATATAGCTATCTTTTGTGAATACACTTATATGATTTTATGTATTTAAGTCTTAAAAGTGAGTAAATACATTACTTATACGATATATGTATAAACATTATAAATCTTAAGTATTTATGTCAAATAACGTTACGTATAGTTATCGTTTTGAAAACTTAAGTTAGTAGTTTCAAAATATACTTATAACTTATAGTTTTTGATACAAAATAAGATATTAAAACATTCATTAATCATGTTAAATATGTATATATACATATATATACGCAAACGTATAATTATCATATATTGTATAGTTCGTGATATCGTCGGTCAAACTAGACGGTCAAACGTTGTGTCAAACTCTTTTCGGAAATATAAATCTCGACAATTTGGATTACTTATCATGTTGGTAAGTTTTAATTTATGTAAATATTAATCTTATAAGTATAGAACGATCGAAAAAAAAAATGCGGGTCAACTTTAGGGTTTTTGCTTATCGTGTCGGAACCATATAGAGATTAGAGTTTAAATTTGGTCGGAAATTTCCGGGTCGTTACAGTACCCATCCGTTAAAGAAATTTCGTCCTCGAAATTTGGTAGAGGTTGTCATAAATAACCATAGGAATGTTTTCATGACGAATATGAGGTAATAATGAAATTTTATCATTATTGAAAGATTTAGATAAAACGATTTGGTTATGTGAGACGCACGAGCGAAGCTATCACAAAAAAAAAAAAATGAAATGAGTAAATATGGAATCGTTTTTAATCGATGACGTGGTTTAGAATTGATTTCCGGGATTTAAGGGATTTAGGAAAAATCTTACGTAATAAGATTTGGTTATTCGGCGATCAGAATCTTCTTTGATTTAATGCGGTAATCTGTTTCGATTTCTCTGTCGGATATTTCACTATAAATCCACCCCTTCGTTTCCTTATTTTTCACAACTCGCATCTTCTACTCTTTCTCCTTAATTCCTACTTTAAGGTATCCTTTGAAATGCTTCATCCCGTTCTGATTTTTGTTATACTTCTAACTTTTATATCTTTCATTCTTCTCTTCCATCTACCGCCAGAAGAATCTATTCACTTTTATGATTTTCTTGGAATTATAATGTTTCTAATTCTCCCGTGTCTTTACGTCGCCATATGTATTGATATACATGGTTTGTAGTTTCTGGGTGGTTGTTGGGTTTGATATCTTTCCTTATACTTCGATGCTCCTGCTTCTGTTTTCCATAATCATTGTCATCCATAGTTAATATTCTCTCCTATTTGCTGTGATCTATACCCCAATTTCTATTTTGGGACTTTGTCCCTTCGTTTCTTCTTCCCGTCCTTGAGTCAAGCGATCAATAGTTCGGAATTCGTAGGTATAAAATTTGGAATGAACCTAGCTATTGGTTTTAGAATAAAATTGTAATGGCACGATCTTGATTCGTTAAATTACTCGAATATTCCGGAAAAATAGAACTATCAAGGTGATACGTTCTAATATGTTTGGAGACTTGATAGAATGTAAGAGCCGTGTAACATGGCACATGATGACGGTACTGTGAATCATCACATTCCATTAGAAACTTAACATGACTTACTGTAATATAATGAAGTTGATCAAGTTTCATTATATTATACTAATTCATGTATCAGTTCCCAACACTACTTCAAAACATTTCTATTTTAAACTTGAAGGTTTTAGAACTTAGAAACTAACACAGTTTTTTTTATATTGTAACGCAGATATTACGGAGAAATACATGATTTTGGATAAGAACAGTTGTGAGAATATCTCCAGAAATATGGAGGATATGTATAACAAAAGATATGAAGATATCTTATAATATCTAAGATAAGATGATGATGAAGAATATCATCGGGAAAGGTTTAGGATAAGGGGTAGGTTTTTTTTTTTTTACTAATGGTTTCAGCAAGCACTGAATCGTTTGAATCCTTTGAAAGCAGATTCAGTTCTTGTGATTTATCTACATCCTCCTTCATACTTTGCTCAATCCGTTTTCCAGTTCCAACTCTCCTCTTTTTCTAAGCTTTACCAATACAATGTACTTCATCATTAAACTTTTGACTGTTAAAGTCGTTTACAGTTTTTTTTTTTTTTTTTTTTTTTTTTTTTCTGCTTCTTCAGCATTTCAAGAACTACTTCATAGTCCAGGATGTTTTTCAGAACTTCACATTCGAAAAATGTAATTCTTAGGGATAGTCGTTCTCGGTATAACTGGGAGAATTTCTACGAGATTTTCAAAATACTGATTGCGGGTTTCGCCAAAGAGATAACGAGTTGCTGGTACGTCTGCTGATGATGTTGTGAAAAAGGTTCTCCGGTAACAACGTCGAAAGGACAAAGTATAAATATCGAGATTATAATAGGAGTAGTCTCACTGAGAAGTCGAAGTGGAGCTGTGACAAAATTAGCTTCTTGAAAAGGAATCGTATGATTGTTTTTGATAATGAATGATAAGGAATTCGACGCGGATACGTTTTAACTATAACTTCGGTTTCGAAAATTTTTCAGGTGCATCACTGTATGCATAAATCTTTCTTCCGTAAACGAGGTGCGGCTGGTTCAACTTCTCGATCGAGGTGTTTTCAAGAATCATGAAAAGATTTGAATGAGGATTATAATTGTCGAAGTACAAATGAGGTTTAGGATGAAATCAAGTGGCAAAATTGAAGAATTGTTTAGTTTCATATGTTATAATCAACATTTTATTTCATTTTAATTGTCCAATGTTTCTTCTTTATGCCACTTGTTGGATTTGGATAGGTAAAAAAAAATTCAAATATGAAATTTAAATGGAAATGGTTATTCTGGGGTGAACGGATACGTATATCGATGGTTGTAAGTAAAATAACAAATGACCGTTGAATCAGATTCAAGAATGTACAATATAACTTATTAATGTGAATTCTAAATATTCCTCGGGTACTACCCACCCGTTAAAATATTTTCATCATTATTAGTTTGTACGAAGGAATTTTTAATTACTATCTTTATGAAAATATACTTGCATATATATTTTCTTCAGAGATAATCATAGATTTAATGAGTCAATAAGATAATAAACTCATTTGATTTATCGTTAATTCTAGATTACATAATCTCTAAGACTTTAGAAATTACATAATCGTCATACGATACGTAAAGCGAAGATAATCGATGTAGAACGATATATAGAACGAAGATCATACTCGAAGTACAGATATTGAGTCGTGTGATGTTGATATTCGAGATACAGATTGTGATGTTGAGATTTTGGGGGTGACAAGAGTACTGTCGGCGTTGATGATGGTGGTATAGATTATGCTGCTGGTGCTGCTGCTGGTGTTTGTAACCTTCGCACCGTATTTTCTAAAGCCACTACCCGAGCGCGAAGCTCGTTGACTTCTTCTATTATACCGGGATGATTGACGGTTGGAACGAGCGAATGAACAAGATTCGAAATATGGGATAGTATGTAATCATGACGAGATACTCTAGAAATGAGCGAGAAAATGGTGTTTCGAATAGGTTCACCGGTAAGTGCTTCAGGTTCATCGTTAAGAGGACAATTTGGTGGATGGAATGGATCACCTTCTTCTTGCCTCCAGAGATTTAGTATATTACGAACCCATCCCCAATTCATCCAAAATAGATGATGGGAAATTGGTTGATCCATTCCGGTGACGCTGTTCTCGGAGCTCGAATGGAAATCCATATCGGCGTAGCTATCGAAGTCGGAGGAATTCGAACTGGATGAAGAATCCATCTTGTATAGTCGGAGAAGTGAATTTTTGGTTTGGAATAGATTATAGGAGTTGGGTTTGGTACTCTTCAATACATAATTTACATATGTATATATAATATCAAAATCCCATGAATTACGGAGAATCTTTGAAATACGTCAGGCAATGTCTATAGTAACAGATACGCTAAGATATGAATTTTGTCTATACACTATCGATGCACTAAATGCAGTAAGACGTGTCTAGACTTAAGAATGATAAGCAGGCAGTTCCCTAAGGATGATAAGCAGATGATTTCCGACTAGGATTGATAAGCAAAACTTTTGACAGGCAGACACGGTCAAAGTCCAGACTCACTTAATGTATCCTAACAACTACTAGTTAGACACACTAATGCAAGGCCTGGTTCGCTAAGACCAACGCTCTGATACCAACTGAAAGGATCCGAAACTAATCATCCGGACATCGTCCATATAGATTAAAAACGAATTACAATAGTTGATAACATCGCGAGGTACTTGACCTCTATATGATACATTTTACAAACGTTGCATTTATTTCTTAAAGGCAATCTATTATTACATCGAGAGTTGACATATTAGCCTAACATTTTATAACAACCAAATGATCTAATCTGCCATTTTCATAACAATAGTCTTTAATGAACTTCAATGACTCGAATGCAACGTCCTTGTATCATAGCTTAAATGGTCCCAAGTAGTATCCTTAACATGAGCTAATGCACAGCGGAAGACTTAATTCGTACCTGAGAATAACATGCTTTAAAACGTCAACATAAAGTTGGTGAGATATATAGGTTTGATGCTAGCAGCGTTATAACAATGGACCACAAGATTTCGTATATAATCATTTCAATAAAAATATTCTAAGTGGTTGAGCACTTGGTAACCATACTTAACATTTAATCACGTCGCATATTCCCTTTAATATGAAATCTTACTACACCGTACCAAGGTGTAGTCGCAAAACGAAGTACTGTGCAACCGTTGAATACTGGTCGTCCAGTCCGGTTGGGGTTGTCAGGCCCGATAGATCTATCAACAGGATTCGCGTTTACAATACCGCTGTAAATAACAGTTACCAAGCTACAGGGAAGTATGCCAGTGGTACAACTCAACGTAGAATATATTTTTCAGTTACTTGTGTCCATAACGTAAAACATAAAATACATGTATTCTCATCCCGAAATATTTAGAGTTTAAAAGTGGGACTATATACTCACTGTTGTCTCGAAGATATATATATTTTTGACTTGGTCTTCCGGTTGATATCACGAACCTATCCATATATAATATATCAATATATTTTCATTTTAAACAAACATCTCGTATATATATTTATAATACTTTTAATACTTTGAATAATTCCTTAGTCCGTAGTTAGCGTTTCGATGTTAGTAATTCAATTTTAATGGTTCATTTTTAGATGTTTAATATACCCGCAATAAATAAACCCCCAACGAAATAAATAAAACTCCCATAAAACCCCATCGTATATGTGTTGGTCGAGATTAATCTTGACCCATGGTACCGGTGTTGTCAAATGACGTGTTGCGTACATAAAGTACCGGTGTTGTCAAATGACGTGTTGCGTACAATCATGGGATCTTATGATTAATCTTCTCGTGTTGTTTACGGGTGATCCTGAACCATATGAAATTGAATTATGAGTACATATATATAAAATATCATGTTATCTTAGAAATATGTGATTTATATCTTTTTTTCCAATTGATCCCGTAGTTGAAATGATCTAGGATAACCAATTTTGTTTCGGTCATAGTTTCTTCGTTACAAGTCCGTTTTCGTTGATTCAAATTGCCATCTTCTTGGATCGAGTTCTTCTTTAAGACTATGAACTGTAAATACCTTGGTTTGTATTCAAAATCATACGGCATAAGTGAAACATTAGTGAAACATATGAAGTTAAACATTTTGTTACAAAAAAAAAAAATCATTTAATGACCATTTTTCTAAAAATACTTATACTTTGAAAAACCAAGTTTTACCTTATTAAATTAGCATATATTTAAGTTATATTACAGGTCTTGAAGTATTTTAAAAGTTAAGTTAGAAGGATCTATTTAGTTTGCAAACAAGTTTGAAAACATTCAAACTATGTTCTTGTTGTTAAACTTTTGTACCACAAAATAAGATAGCTATATATATATGAATCGAACAAGGTTATGAACATAGATTCTACCTCAAGTTCCTTGGATAAGTTTGCTGTAAAAGAGGAGTAAGAAGCTAGAATCAAAAGGGTGATAGAAGTGGATGAAAGATTGGAAGTAAGTTGGTGTTCTTGGAAGGTTTTCTTGAAGTGTTTTTGTATGGTTTTCTTATGGTGTTTATGTAAGGTTTTTGAAGCTAGATCTTCTTAGAACTTTACTGAATTGTTGAAGGTGTTTAAGGGTTATAAGTGTGTGTGTTTTAGCTAGGAGATTGAAGTAGTAAATGAATCAAAATGATGATACATATATACTCCTAAAAATGTGATCTTTAAGGATAACATGACAAAATTTTAGTTTGTAATCTTATGTATTTGTCAAACAATAATACAAAAGCAATTACCTTATACCTAGGGTAGTAACAAGGGCTGGTTAGGTGGTGATTTGATGTGTATATACCAATAGTAAATACGTATAGAAGCTAGGTATGATACGAGTACAAATACTCTAGATATACGTATAGAAATTTTGTGAAAAATGGAATGAGGATTCAAATATAGCTATCTTTTGTGAATACACTTATATGATTTTATGTATTTAAGTCTTAAAAGTGAGTAAATACATTACTTATACGATATATGTATAAACATTATAAATCTTAAGTATTTATGTCAAATAACGTTACGTATAGTTATCGTTTTGAAAACTTAAGTTAGTAGTTTCAAAATATACTTATAACTTATAGTTTTTGATACAAAATAAGATATTAAAACATTCATTAATCATGTTAAATATGTATATATACATATATATACGCAAACGTATAATTATCATATATTGTATAGTTCGTGATATCGTCGGTCAAACTAGACGGTCAAACGTTGTGTCAAACTCTTTTCGGAAATATAAATCTCGACAATTTGGATTACTTATCATGTTGGTAAGTTTTAATTTATGTAAATATTAATCTTATAAGTATAGAACGATCGAAAAAAAAAATGCGGGTCAACTTTAGGGTTTTTGCTTATCGTGTCGGAACCATATAGAGATTAGAGTTTAAATTTGGTCGGAAATTTCCGGGTCGTTACAGTAGTCATTTCAGTCGAAAGAACGACGTCTAGATGACCATTTTAGAAAACATACTTCCACTTTGAGTTTAACCATAATTTTTGGATATAGTTTCATGTTCATAATAAAAATCATTTTCTCAGAATAACAACTTTTAAATCAAAGTTTATCATAGTTTTTAATTAACTAACCCAAAACAGCCCGCGGTGTTACTACGACGGCGTAAATCCGGTTTTACGGTGTTTTTCGTGTTTCCAGGTTTTAAATCATTAAGTTAGCATATCATATAGATATAGAACATGTGTTTAGTTGATTTTAAAAGTCAAGTTAGAAGGATTAACTTTTGTTTGCGAACAAGTTTAGAATTAACTAAACTATGTTCTAGTGATTACAAGTTTAAACCTTCGAATAAGATAGCTTTATATGTATGAATCGAATGATGTTATGAACATCATTACTACCTTAAGTTCCTTGGATGAACCTACTGGAAAATAGAAAAATGGATCTAGCTTCAATGGATCCTTGGATGGCTCAAAGTTCTTGAAGCAAAATCATGACACGAAAACAAGTTCAAGTAAGATCATCACTTGAAATAAGATTGTTATAGTTATAGAAATTGAACCAAAGTTTGAATATGATTATTACCTTGTATTAGAATGATAACCTACTGTAAGAAACAAAGATTTCTTGAGGTTGGATGATCACCTTACAAGATTGGAAGTGAGCTAGCAAACTTGAAAGTATTCTTGATTTTATGAAACTAGAACTTTTGGAATTTATGAAGAACACTTAGAACTTGAAGATAGAACTTGAGAGAGTTCAATTAGATGAAGAAAATTGAAGAATGAAAGTGTTTGTAGGTGTTTTTGGTCGTTGGTGTATGGATTAGATATAAAGGATATGTAATTTTGTTTTCATGTAAATAAGTCATGAATGATTACTCATATTTTTGTAATCTTATGAGATATTTCATGCTAGTTGCCAAATAATGGTTCCCACATGTGTTAGGTGACTCACATGGGCTGCTAAGAGCTGATCATTGGAGTGTATATACCAATAGTACATACATCTAAAAGCTGTGTATTGTACGAGTACGAATACGGGTGCATACGAGTAGAATTGTTGATGAAACTGAACGAGAATGTAATTGTAAGCATTTTTGTTAAGTAGAAGTATTTTGATAAGTGTATTGAAGTCTTTCAAAAGTGTATAAATACATATTAAAACACTACATGTATATACATTTTAACTGAGTCGTTAAGTCATCGTTAGTCGTTACATGTAAGTGTTGTTTTGAAACCTTTAGGTTAACGATCTTGTTAAATGTTGTTAACCCAATGTTTATAATAACAAAAGAGATTTTAAATTATTATATTATCATGATATTATGATGTACGAATATCTCTTAATATGATATATATACATTAAATGTCGTTACAACGATAAACGTTACATATATGTCTCGTTTCAAAATCATTAAGTTAGTAGTCTTGTTTTTACATATGTAGTTCATTGTTAATATAATTAATGATATGTTTACTTATCATAATATCATGTTAACTATATATATAACCATATATATGTCATCATATAGTTTTTTACAAGTTTTAACGTTCGTGAATCACCGGTCAACTTGGGTGGTCAATTGTCTATATGAAACCTATTTCAATTAATCAAGTCTTAACAAGTTTGATTGCTTAACATGTTGGAAACATTTAATCATGTAAACATCAATCTCAATTAATATATATAAACATGGAAAAGTTCGGGTCACTACAACAGTAAGTCATGCTGAGTTTCTAAATGGAACGTGATGATTCACAGATCATAACATCATCATGTGCCATGTTATACGACTCTTGTATTCTATTTAACCTCTAAAATATCAAGATAATATTTCTTGATGATTCGGCCTTTTCCAAGGTATTTTAGTAATTTGACAAGTCAAGATCGTGCCATCATAATTTCGTTCCTAGAACATTAACAATGTTCATTTCGAAATTCATATCTGTGAATTCTGGACCATTACAAGCGGTGCTTAATCGCAAGAAGAAGAAATGAAAGGACAAAACTCCGAAATAGAAATTAGGGTATAAATTGCAGCAAATAAAAGAGAGCATTAACTGTGAATGATAATGATTATAGAAGACAGAAGCAGAGACTTTGAAATATAAGGGAACATATAAAGCCCAACGACAAACCAGAAATTATAAACCATATATATTGATGCATATAGCAATATAAAGACACGGGAGAACTAGGAACACTATAAACCCAAGAGTATAGTAGAAGTAAATAGATTCTTCCGGCGGTAGATGAAAAAAAAGAAGAATGACCGATATGAAAGTTAGAAGTATATCGAGAATCAGAACTGGATGGAGCATATTGATGAATACTTTAAAATATGAGTTGAGGGGGAAAGAATAGAAGGTGATGAAACATGACTAGGAACTTAGAAATCAACAGATTTAACTCACACAATGGCAGAATAAGTGAATCAAACCCTCTAGTGAATAGGTTAAGTTTTTTTTTTTTTTTGATTAATTTAGTCAAACCACAACTAAATCAAGTGTGATTAGATCAAAACCTAGAGCTATTATTCACCACCTGGGTGATTTGAGCTGAGAGAGAATCGAAGGAGCTCACTAGATCTGAGTGTGTGTAACAAATGAGAGGCTTAACCTAAAATGAAGAACATAAGACTTTATATACCCCTGCTGTTGACACACCCATACGATTCATTCATCACACGTACGAGTTAGCTTCATCAACCGTACGGGTGATCACTCACTCGTGTCTTATCATTTAGGTTGTAATTGTGATCTAGCTCAGCATCAACCATGCGTATGAGCCTGTCAGCCGTACTAGTGAGGCTTCACTCGTACGTCTGACTAAGTCTAACATAGTCAAACATCTAAATCTCGTTCCTGCAGTTCCTGTAACCATATACAAACACGGATAGGATAATAACGAGCAATCATGGTGGCCTGTAAACTGTTGTACCTGCAATGGACGTGGGTAGATGTCTAGGGACTTGCATAAAATGCATCAACAGATGGTGTGAGTTGTAAGGAAACGAAGGAGGTGAATTTATAAGAAAATCTCCGACAGAACAATTAAAATGGACGATCGCATTTAAAGCGGATCCTAATTCCCTTGATTACCGGAGAGTCAAATCTTATTAAAAAGATTTTCTTCAAATCCCTTAAAATCTGGGAATCAATCATATCTACGTCAAATGATAAGATGAATCTACACTTACTCATTTCACTCTTCTATGTTAGCTTCATTCGTACTCTTCATATAAATGGATTGTTTATCCAAATTATTCGCTGATGATAAAACTCTAATTTGCAGCCCGTATGCATCATGAAAACATACTTATTATCATTCACGACCTTTCCACTCAAATTTCGGGACGAAATTTCTTTAACAGGTAGGTACTGTGACAACCCGGAAATTTCCAACCAAATTTAAACTTTAATCTTTATATGTTTCTGACACGATAAGAAATATTTGTTAAGTTAAATTTCAAGAATTTTAAACTATGTTCATACATTCATTCAACCTCGACCAAGTTCCAACGATTCACGAACTATTAAACGAATATGATTATATATGTATATGTGTATATATATTATAACTTGAAACGTAAACAAAATATTAGATTAAATACTTTATATGATTGTATCTGTTTCAAAATATTTATCAATGGAATTAGAAGATAAGATCAAATGATTGAATTATCAGATATATTGAATTATAATTACAAGTCTCTGTTGAAAGGCCCACGTTGATTTGAGAAATCTTTTCATTTTAACAATATTCGGAAAATGGTAAAGTGATTTATAAATATGAACAAATTGTCAATCATTGAGAACTAGACAAAGGATAGTGGAAGATTGAATCTCATAAAGACTCGATTGATCTATTTAGTTTCAAACGTACAAAAACGTTTTCAGTTTAAAAAGAACTTTATTATTAAAACGTATATAACTTTTATAAATATCTAAAACCACTTTTGACAACTCATTACTTAACTAGTATGATAAAGATAACGATATTTATATTTTATTTTATTAAATATATATAACGATTTAAATTAATATTATATATATTTATACGCGTATTATACGTACATAGTTTTATACTTTTACTATACTTAAACTTTACCTTTACTTTATTTTTACTTTACTTTAACTTTAATAATTTATACTTTAATAATTCACTTTAATAATTCATACTTTAATAATTCACTTTAATAATTCATACTTTAATAATTCACTTTAATAATTCATACTTTAATAATTCACTTTAATAATTCATACTTTAATAATTCACTTTAATAATTCAAAAATCTATTATAAATAGAATTCAATAGGTTTCATTATTTCATAGAAATTTGAAAATAGTTTTCTCTAAACTCTCTCAATCAATTTACATATATATATATTTACTCTGTATTATCTCAAGATATTATTAGTATACATAAAATATTACGACGGAGTGATGTCCGAGTGATTTCGAAGTTGTTTTTTTGAGTGGGATAGGATTAAGGAAATTATGGGTTATAGCTATGGAGGTGATTGAGTATAGTTCATGGGTATGCTCGTGAGGTCAATATAGTGTTTATCATCTCCGTTGCGTTTACGTACCTTTCCTGCAATATTGAATCTCAATATTGATATGTGAGTACTCATAATTTAATTTTTACATACTAATAGTGTATCCCTGACTAGTGCTCGGGTATATAGGATTATGCATGCTTGTACTTTTGATATTGCCATTAGATAGGTTATGTTGATTCCTGAATTAGTTACATATACGATTGAGATAAGGTATAAGATATGCATGTCGTTGGAAAGCTAGCGAAAAATAGTTGAATTTTGGTTTAAGAATCACTTGAATTCAAGTAACGGTTAGAAAGTTATGAAATAAACAAATTGCATAATTAATTTCGTAATTAAAATTGCTGATGATAATTAGTGAACTAATTTTCTGGGTTATAAAAAGTGGTTATTTGGATTCTACTCGTCGAGTAGATGAATTTTCATATAAAGCATGTCTCGTTTCGTTGAACGGTTGTCAAGTTATAGACAAAAGAAGTTTTGCAAATTTTGATGAAATGTCAAAACGGGAACTGAAATTCTCGCTGATCTGCGTTGTTTCATATATAAAAAAAATACCACTGAATTCTTTGCTGTAAGGTCTAACAAACGACTCTGGCCGTTTGTCAATTCGAGTCTCGACGATTTTTCTAAAAATCATCAAAGTTGACGGTTTGGTCACATTTTAAAATTCTAAAAAGAGCTGAAACTTTTTTATTTAAAAATGTCAGTTTTGTATCAGTTGTCATGGTCGGCCTGATATGTGTTTACTCTTGCCAAAAATCATGTTATATCTTTGTGGTAACGAGAATTTGCAGGCTTTGACCGTTTGTCAATACGAGTTTTGAGGAATTTTCTAAAAATCTCCAAAGTAGGCTACTCGGTCACTTTTGTAAATTTATTAAAGCTGAAAAATTAACTTTGAAACGCCGAAAAACGCGTTGGCAACTACGAGTTGTCTAGGTTTAGTTTACTTCTGTAATATTTATGCTTAATCTTTTTGGTAATGTGTAACTTTTATCTTTGGCCGTTTATCAATCGGAGTTCCTATAATTTTTCTAAAAATAGCTGAAGTGGCCCGTTTAGTCATGTTTGATCGAAAATCATTTTTGTATAAGTTATTATATATTTGCATGCGACCTCATTTTTACTTTGACCTTTGACTTTTGACTTTAACCTTTGACTTTTGACTTTGAACTTTGACTTTTCCTGTTAACTTTTCAGTTAACTTTTTGTGTTGATTTTCTCTAAAAAAAAAAAAAAACCTAAAATACTATTTTATGATTATGAAACCATTTGTGTTACGTTGTTTCACATGTTACCTTTTACTAGAATCTTAATTGAGCATGAGTAATATAACATGTTACTATACTGTAGAGTCAGACTCGAGCTATAGGATAGGATTACACTATGACCTAACCTAAATTTCTATACAAATATTGACCAACATATAAATATATATAATTAATATAGGTTCGTGAATCCGAGGCCAACCTTGCACTTGTTTAATGACGTTATATGTATTTTTACTACGAAATACAGTATGGTGAGTTTCGTTTGCCTTTTTACCCTTTATATTTTTGGGACTGAGAATACATGCGCTTTTATAAATGTTTGACGAAATAGACACAAGTAATTGAAACTACATTCTATGGTTGAATTATCTAAATCGAATATGCCCCTTTTTATTAAAGTCTGGTAATCTAAGAATTAGGGAACAGACACCCTAATTGACGCGAATCCTAAAGATAGATCTATTGGGCCTAACAAACCCCATCCAAAGTACCGGATGCTTTAGTACTTCGAAATTTATATCATGTCCGAAGGAGGATCCCGGATTGATAGGGGATATTCTTATATGCATATTGTTAATGTCAGTTACCAGGTGTTCACCATATGAATGATTATTTTTGTCTCTATGCATGGGACATATATTTATGAGAACTGGAAATGAAATTCTTGTGGTCTATTAAAATGATGGAAATAAATGATTATGATAAACTAATGAACTCACCAACCTTTTGGTTGACACTTTAAAGCATGTTTATTCTCAGGTGTTAAAGAAATCTTCCGCTGTGCATTTGCTCATTTTAAAGATATTATTTGGAGTCTTTCATAGCATATTTCGAAGAACGTTGCATTCGAGTCATTGAGTTCATCAACGATTATTATTAAATCAATTTATAGTTGGATAGTGGATATTATGAAATGGTATGCATGCCTGTCAATTTTCGATGTAAAGAAAGATTATCTTTTAAAAACGAATGCAATTTTTGTAAAAATGTATCATATAGAGGTCAAATACCTCGCAATGTAATCAACTATTGTGAATCGTTTATAATGTATATGAACGGGTCCTTTCATCGTCAACCCCCGAAGTCCTTAAGTTGTAACAATGACCCGGGAACCTCTAAACCACCAGGTTTTTCTAAACCAATGTGGATCACGACGGCTCATATTAGGGGAACATCATATATCCCTAGAAACTTGGCAAAACGAACCAAAACCGAAGAAGAAGAAATAAGCGAGTCGGAATAAGATAGTTGTATTCGTGTGGTGTAATATATGTAATATAGTGTGCTTATGCTTTATGATATATGTAAAAATTGCTTGTATTAATAAGTATTTTTTTTATGAATCTAACTCTTGTCTATTTTACAGTATAAAAACACAAAATGGATAGACAACCCAATATTTTAAGAGACCTACCCGGAGACATGATTGATGAAATCTTGTCTAGAGTCGGTCAAAATTCTTCGGCACAACTATTTAAGGCGAGATCAGTTTGTAAGACATTCGAAGAACGTTCCAAGAATGCCTTGGTTTATAAAAGGCTTTCGTTCGAAAGATGGGGGATATCACATTGGGAAATCCATAAGTTACGATGTGTTTACTTTGACGCATATATTGCGGGGAACCCAAATGCTATTTTACGCAATGGGTTAAGAAATTATTTTGACTCAATATATCCGAATATTGGACTTCGTGATTTAGAAAAAGTGGCTAACATGCAACATAAAGAAGCATGTTATGCTTACGGATTAGTAATGTTCGCTTCTCACCAAAGTGAGAACAAGAACATCGGGCTACAACTATTAAACAAAACGTTCCCACAAGTGACGGAGTCGGTAATTGGGGTAAGAAATGAGGTTTTTAGATTGTTACGGGACTGTTGGACATTACGTAACCCTCGTCCCTTTGACGACGTTACAACACGCTGTCTTATCAACGACCATAATGAGACGACCCGACCCAATCCATAGGGACGAATACAATAACATATGATTACATCGCGAGGTACTTGACCTCTAAATGATACATTTTACAAACATTGCATTCATTTTTAAAAGACAATCTTTCATTACATCGAAAGTTGACATGTATGCATACCATTTCATAATATCCAAACTATAAATGACCTAATCTGTCATTTACTTAATAATAATCTTTAATGAACTTCAACGACTCGAATGCAACGTCTTTTGAAATATGTCATGAATGACTCCAAGTAATATCTTTAAAATGAGCTAATGCACAGCGGAAGATCTCTTTCAAACCTGAGAATAAACATGCTTTCAAGTGTCAACCAAAAGGTTGGTGAGTTCATCAGTTTATAGTAATCATTTCATTTTCATCATTTTAATAGACCACAAGATTTCATATTTCCAATTCTCATAAATAAACGTCCCATGCATAGAGACAAAAATATCATTCATATGGATTGAACACCTGGTAACCGACATTAACAATATGCATATAGAATATCCCCATCATTCCGGGATCCTCCTTCGGACATGATATAAATTTCGAAGTACTAAAGCATCCGGTACTTTGGATGGGGCTTGTTGGGCCCGATAGATCTATCTTTAGGATTTGCGTCAATTAAGGTGTCTGTTCCCTAATTCTTAGATTACCAGACTTAATAAAAAGGGGCATATTCGATTTCGATAATTCAACCATAGAATATAGTTTCATGTACTTGTGTCTATTTTGTAAATCATTTATAAAAATTGCGCATGTATTCTCAGCCCAAAAATATAAAGGGTAAAAAGGCAAATGAAACTCACCATACTGTATTTTGTAGTAAAAATACATATAACATCATTGAACAAGTGTAGGGTTGGCCTCGGATTCACGAACCTATATTAATTATATATATTTATATGACGGTCAATATTTGTCTAACAATTTAGGCCAAGTCATAGTGTACCACAATCCTAATGCTCGAGTCTGACTCAACAGTATAGTAACATGTTATATTACCCATGCTCAGTTAGGTCAAAAGTCAAAGGTTAAAGTAAAAACGAGGTCGCATACAAAAATACAATAACTTATACAAAAAAAAATTTTTCGGTCAAACATGACTAAACGACCACTTCAGCGATTTTTAGAAAAATTATCGGAACTCCGATTGATAAACGGTCCAAGGATAAAAGTTACACATTACCAAAAAGATTAAGCATAAATTTTACAGAAGTAAACTAAAACTAGACAACTCGTAGTTGCCAACGCGGTTTCGGCGTTTCAAAGTTAATTTTTCAGCTTTAATAAAATTTACAAAAGTGACCGAGTAGCCTACTTTGGAGATTTTTAGAAAATTCCTCGAAACTCGGATTGACAAACGGTCAAAGCCTTCAAATTCTCGTTACCACAAAGATATAACATGATTTTTGGTAAAAGTAAACATACATCAGGCCGACCATGACAACTGATACAAAACTGACATTTTTAATAAAAAGTTTCAGCTCTTTTTAGAATTTTAAAATGTGATCAAACAGTCAACATTGACGATTTTTAGAAAAATCGTCGAGACTCAAATTGACAAACGGCCAGAGTCGTTTGTTAGACCTTACAGCAAAGAATTCAGTGGTATTTTTGTTTTAATCTGAAACAACGCAGATCATCGAGAATTTCAGTTTCCGTATCGACGTTTCATCAAAATTTACAAAACTTCTTTTATCCATAACTTGACAACCGTTCAACGAAACGAGACGTGCTTTATATGAAAATTCATCTACTCGACGAGTAGAATCCAAATAACCACTTTTTATTACCCAGAAAATTAGTTCACTAATTATTAACAGCATTTTTAATTACGAAATTAATTGTTTAATTCATAACTTTCTAACCGTTCATCGAATTCATTCGATATCTAAATGAAAAGTTCTTAATTTTTCGCTAGCTTTCCAATGACATGCATATCTTATACCTTATTTCATCCCTAGTATAACAACCTTTAAGATTCAACATAACCTATCTAAGGGCAATATCAAATGTACAAATAAGCATAATCCTATTTTCTCGAGCACTAGTCAGGGATACACTATTAGTATGTAAAAATTAAATTAGGAGTACTCACGTATCAATATTGAGGTTCAATATTGGAGGAAAGGTACGTAGACGCAATGGAGACGATAAACACTAGATTGACCTCATGAGCATACCCATGAACCATACCCATCACCTCCATAGCTATAACCCATAATTTCCTTAGCCCTATCCTACTCGAACACTAGTTTTGAAATTACCCGTTCATGACCTCATCGTAATATTTTATGTATAATACATAATAATATCGCTCCCAATAATACTAATAATAATAATAATAATAATATTAATCTTAATAATAATATAAATATAAATATAAATATCAAAGGGAGTAATATGTGAATGTGTGTGTGTCTACCCCGAATTCTATGAAGCTTTTATAATTGAGCCTGTCCAGCCATCGCATGATCAATCAAAAACAGCTGGTACGCATTTCATTTTAGTCGACACCACGTTTTCATATCATACACCATACGTTAAAACTAGTTAACTTTATATGTTTATTTAATATTTATTATATTTAATCTTTAGAATTAATTAAATATTATATTATATTTACGTTTATGGTAAAAATATAATTTTTACAAAAATGACACGGACGTGGTCTCACTACTCATGTACCACTTTCGGTTTTTCGGGCGCACTTTCGTACGTTTAGAAAACTAGCCTTTTACGTTACGCGACGTGTACCTTTTACAAAAATTAGACTTACTTAACAATAAATTACCTTTATAAAAATATAACTTATAAAGTTGAGCGTTGTGGTCATTTCCTTATATAAATCAAAGTCTCGTTGTTTGTCAAAATATTTTATTTTAAATTAAACGTTTTGTGTCATGTACCTTTATTAATAACTAGACTTAAATTAATTAAAAACTAACCCACTCGGAGTGTAACTTAATCTTTTGAGTGTTTTGGTCATTTACTTTTATAATTCATACCCTCGTTAGTTATCAAAGTATACTTAATAACATTAACTTAAACCAAAACGTCTTTTGAATAAATTAAAATATATTTATAATATATAGGTTTGAAATACTTTAATAAAATATTTAGATTTTAATTATATTTCAAAGTATATTTGAAGATCGTTTATAATATTATATCCTATAACGTTTATACTTTAAAAAAAAAAATATAATTTCCTTATGCGTCAACGTTTAGTTTGTTTTCCTTAAACTTTCTAAATAATATAACTATATTCCCAAAGTTTCACTTTCACTCTAAATAATAGGAAGGTTAACTAGTTAACGTTTATATAGAAAGTCGAACAGAAAACTCCACTAACATTTGGCTAGTTCTCGTTAATTGACACATTTGTCTTTACTTATAACTCACTTTACCATTTTTCGAATACGGTTAATAATAAGGGTTACCTAATTCAAAGTGGACCTCCTAACAGATACTCTTAATCATAATTCAATGTATCTGATAATTCAATCATTTGATATTATCTTTTAATCTCGTCGATAAACTTACATCGAACAAATATATTCATGTAAAGTATTATCTATTCAATACCTTAATAGTACTTCCAGGTTCATAAAATAGATCTCATAGCTTATAATCATATCCACTAATCCGTTCGATGTTTTATATAATATATCTCAATTTAATAATCACACATATGTATATGTATATATAATTGTTCGTGAATCGCTAGGCATGGTCAAAGGGTAATTGATTATATGAATATAGTTTTCAAAATTTCGAGACTCAACATTACATATTTTTGCTCATCGTGTCGGGAACATATAAAGATTAAAGTTTAAATTTGATCGGAAATTTCCGGGTCATCACAGTACCTACCCGTTAAAAGAAATTTCGTCCCGAAATTTGATAGAGTTCGTCATGACTAACAGTAAGAATGTTATTATGACGAATGTAAGCTGATACATAGAGTTTTATCATCATCGAGTAATATAGATAACCCAGTTTGATTATGCGAAGATTATAAGTGAAGCTAGCAAAGAGTGGAATGAGTAAATATAGAAGCGTTTTAACTGATGACGTAGTCATGATTGATTTCCGGAATTTAAGGGATTTAAAGAAAATCTTCGTAATAAGATTTGGTTCTTCGGTAATTAAGGAGATTCAGATCTTCTTTGGTTAAACGCGATAATCTGCTTTGATTTTCTTTGTCGAATATTATTCTATAAATCCACCCTCTCCATTTCCTTACAACTCACGTCTCCTATTCTTCCTTCCTCAATTCATACTTTAAAGTATTCATTAATTATGCTCCATCCTATCCTGATCCTTGATATACTCCTAACCTTCATATCTTTCATTCTTCTTTTTAATCTGCTACCGGAAGAATCTATTTACTTCTACTATACTCTTGGGTTTATAGTGTTTCTAGTTCTTCCATGTCTTTACATTGCTATATGCATTGATATATACGGGTTGTAATTTCCGGGTTGTTGTTAGATTTTACACCTTCCCTTATATTTCGATGTCCCTGCTTCTTTCTTCTATAGTCATCGTCATCCATAGTTAATGCTCTCTTCTATTTGCTGCGGTTTATACCTCGAATTTCTATTTCGGAGCTTTGTCCTTTCGTTTCTTCTTCTTGCGATTAAATAGCTCTCGTAATGGTCCGGAATTCATATGTATGGATTTAAGAAGGAATATAGTAATTGTTCTAAGAAGGAAAGGGTAATGGTAAATCCTGATTTGTTAAATTACCAAAATACCCTGAAAAAGACCGAATCATTAAGAAATATTTTCTTGATATATTTGGAGATTAGATAGAATGTAAGAGTCGTGTAAATGGTACATGATGACGGTATGTCCTGTGAATCATCACATCCATTAGAAACTCAGCATGAATTACTGTAATATAATGACGTTGATCAAGTGTCATTATATTATACTAATTCATGCATTAGTTCCCAACACTACTTCAAAAACATTCATATTCGAATTTTTCAGAATTTAGAAATTAACACGGTTTCTTTTATGTTGCAGATATTACGGAGAGATAAATGATACTTGATAAGAATAGTTGTGAAAATATCTTCAAAGATATGGAGAATATGTATAATGGAAGATACGAAGATATCTTATAACATTTAAGATATGATGATGATGAAGAATATCTGTCTGTGAAGGTTTAGAATAAGAAGTAAGGTGTTTGTTAATGAGCTCAGCAGGCACTGAATCATTTGGATCCTTTGAAGGCAGATTCAGCCTCTGTGTTGCTCAATCCGTTTTTCAGTACCAACTCCTTTCTTTTTCTGAGCTTTACCAACTCACTATCTTCTATCATCAAACTTTTGACCGTTTAGATCATCTACCATTTTTATGTTTCCTCTGCATTTAATGCTATAATATCTGAATCACGGGTTATTAATCCGAGGTGGGTTCAGAAGAATCGTGTTTTAAATGATTAAACGCTGGTGGTAACATGGTAGAATATAAAGGGTTCCCTAGTAACAATGACGAATGGGAAATGTACCTATCGAGGTTATAATAAGAATGGTCCGAATGAAAAGTCGAAGTTGACCTGTTGGAGCTGTGACAAAATTGGCTACTTTAAAAAGGAATCGAAGTGTTGTTTTTACTAATAAATGTTAAGGAATTTGACGCGGGTACGTGTTAAACTGCAACTTTGGTTTCGAGAGCTTTTCAGGTACAAGACTTCGGGTGATGTGCGGTTGGATCATCATCTCAATTGTTTATTATTTGATGTGTCTTCTAGAATTTCGAAGGAATTTAATTGCAGATTGTCATAGTCAATATCCAAATGATGAAGTCGTCCTAAATTCCGAATGATTTTTCATATCCATCTTGTGTGTTATGATTAAAAGTGATGTTCTATCACAGTTTTGAAGTCAAAGTATAGCTTTGAAAAAATGTAAAGATCTAAGAGTGATGATTTTGGTTGTATCTCAAGTTGAATTCTGAAATTCCCAAAATCAGAATATGTAATTAGATTCGAATGAGTATGGTTGTTTTGATTTCTATAGAAGAATGTAAATTGGTTTAGTTGATGATTATTGAATCAGAATTGAAGAATGTAACATATTAATTGTGATTTTATATATCTCTCGGGTATTACCTACCCGTTAAAAAAAAAATTCACAAATAATATTTTGAACAAGAATTCTCATTACAATCTTTATGAAAATATATGTGGGTATATTTTCTTCAGATGTAGTACAGATTCAATGAGTTAATATCATACTAGGCTCATTTGATTTTCGGATTGAATTAGAAATGAATTTTCTCTAAAACATTAGAGATTACATAATCTTTGCGAAATGTAATCAATGCTTCAATGTTTATATGTATTTTCTTAGTGAATCATGCTGATGCTCATAGAACTCTTGCTAACTTCACAAGATACGAATATTGTTTTCCCGTAAATTTCGGGTATATCGAAGATGAAAGTGTATAATCAAACATGTTATTGAATGATACACTTGATTTATTATGAACTGGAGTTCATTAGATTGAAACAGAGATTGTGGTTAACGATGATTAAGTTGTTAATGAAGGAGGTACATCATAAGATATTAGTAATATGAATTTAAACGAGTAGTATATACTCTTTTTCAATTCATATTTAATAGCTTAGTACAAAAAGATTTATTATAATTCCAGAATTCATATATATATAAAATATATAACAATTCTTCAGAAGGAATGAGTTAATACTATATAACTCATTGATACAACATATTCGTTGTTGATTGGTAACGATTTCCACAGTGATTCTTGAACTGATGGGATTTGTGATGTCATAGGTGTTGCTGATTCTGACGATGCTGACGTTACTGGCTATACTGGTGATGCTAACGGTACTGTTGCTGCTGATGATACTTCCGGTAATTGCTAGTGATGCTTGTATAACAAGTAAATCGCGCACCATCCTTGTTAGGGTTTCGATTCTTCCTTGACTCATTTTGGTTCACTCATCTGATTTAGGGTTAGGGTGGAAATAGATAATCTCTAAGACTTTAGAGATTACATAATCGCCGTAGAATATTCCTTCGATGAAGTTATGAATCAATACTTCATCGTTTGTTGTTGTTGGTACTCCTTGGTATCTATGATGCATGTGATGTTGATATCCGAGGTATAGATTATGATGTTGAGGCGTGTGATGCGAATGTGATTGTTGATGATGGTAATGGTACTGTTGGTGTTAATGATGATGATACCGTTGATGCCGGTGATGCTGCTGATGTCTAGAGTATTGAGGTTTGCGATGTTGATGTTACTGGCGGTACTGATTATGCTACCGGTGCTGCTGATGGTGTTTGTAATCCTTGCACCATAAGCTCCAAAGCCGTCATGCGTGCACGAAGTTCGTTAACTTCTGCTAGTACACCGGGATGATTGTCGGTTGGGACGAGCGGATAAATAAAATCTAGGATTTGATGTAGGATATAATCGTGACGAGATACTCTGGAAATGAGAGAGAAAATGGTTTCACGAATAGGTTCGCCGGTAAGTGCTTCAGGTTCATCGCCAATAGGGCAATTTGGTGAATGGAAAGGATCACCTTCTTCTTGTCTCCAATAATTGAGGAGGCTACGAACCCATCCCCATTTCATCCAGAATAGATGATGGCTGATTGGTTGATCCATTCCGGTCACACTATTGTCAGAGCTCGGATGCAACTCCATATCGGAATAGTTGTCGTAATCTGAGGAATTCGAAATGGTTGAGGGATCCATCTCAGATGATCAAAGAAAGAATTTTGGTATGAAATAGATTGTAGAATTTAGATTTGGTATTCCTCAATACATAATTTACATATGTATATATAATACCAAAATCCCATAGATTTCGGATAATCTTTGAAAGATGTTAGTCAAAGTTCACAGTGATAGATATGCTAAGACAAGAATTCGTCTATACACTATTATGTAATAAATGCAGGAAAACGCGTCTAGTCTTAAGGATGATAATTAAGTGATTTTTTTTTTTTTACACAAATGATAAGCAAAAACTTTTGACATGCAGACACGGTCGAAGTCCAGACTCACTAATGCGTCCTAACGACTTATCAGTTAGACACACTAATGCAGACCTGGTTCGCTAAGACCACCGCTCTGATACCACATGAGACGACCCGACCCAATCCATAGGGACGAATACAATAACATATGATTACATCGCGAGGTACTTGACCTCTAAATGATACATTTTACAAACATTGCATTCATTTTTAAAAGACAATCTTTCATTACATCGAAAGTTGACATGTATGCATACCATTTCATAATATCCAAACTATAAATGACCTAATCTGTCATTTACTTAATAATAATCTTTAATGAACTTCAACGACTCGAATGCAACGTCTTTTGAAATATGTCATGAATGACTCCAAGTAATATCTTTAAAATGAGCTAATGCACAGCGGAAGATCTCTTTCAAACCTGAGAATAAACATGCTTTCAAGTGTCAACCAAAAGGTTGGTGAGTTCATCAGTTTATAGTAATCATTTCATTTTCATCATTTTAATAGACCACAAGATTTCATATTTCCAATTCTCATAAATAAACGTCCCATGCATAGAGACAAAAATATCATTCATATGGATTGAACACCTGGTAACCGACATTAACAATATGCATATAGAATATCCCCATCATTCCGGGATCCTCCTTCGGACATGATATAAATTTCGAAGTACTAAAGCATCCGGTACTTTGGATGGGGCTTGTTGGGCCCGATAGATCTATCTTTAGGATTCGCGTCAATTAAGGTGTCTGTTCCCTAATTCTTAGATTACCAGACTTAATAAAAAGGGGCATATTCGATTTCGATAATTCAACCATAGAATATAGTTTCATGTACTTGTGTCTATTTTGTAAATCATTTATAAAAATTGCGCATGTATTCTCAGCCCAAAAATATAAAGGGTAAAAAGGCAAATGAAACTCACCATACTGTATTTTGTAGTAAAAATACATATAACATCATTGAACAAGTGTAGGGTTGGCCTCGGATTCACGAACCTATATTAATTATATATATTTATATGACGGTCAATATTTGTCTAACAATTTAGGCCAAGTCATAGTGTACCACAATCCTAATGCTCGAGTCTGACTCAACAGTATAGTAACATGTTATATTACCCATGCTCAGTTAGGTCAAAAGTCAAAGGTTAAAGTAAAAACGAGGTCGCATACAAAAATACAATAACTTATACAAAAAAAAATTTTTCGGTCAAACATGACTAAACGACCACTTCAGCGATTTTTAGAAAAATTATCGGAACTCCGATTGATAAACGGTCCAAGGATAAAGTTACACATTACCAAAAAGATTAAGCATAAATTTTACAGAAGTAAACTAAAACTAGACAACTCGTAGTTGCCAACGCGGTTTCGGCGTTTCAAAGTTAATTTTTCAGCTTTAATAAAATTTACAAAAGTGACCGAGTAGCCTACTTTGGAGATTTTTAGAAAATTCCTCGAAACTCGGATTGACAAACGGTCAAAGCCTTCAAATTCTCGTTACCACAAAGATATAACATGATTTTTGGTAAAAGTAAACATACATCAGGCCGACCATGACAACTGATACAAAACTGACATTTTTAATAAAAAGTTTCAGCTCTTTTTAGAATTTTAAAATGTGATCAAACAGTCAACATTGACGATTTTTAGAAAAATCGTCGAGACTCAAATTGACAAACGGCCAGAGTCGTTTGTTAGACCTTACAGCAAAGAATTCAGTGGTATTTTTGTTTTAATCTGAAACAACGCAGATCATCGAGAATTTCAGTTTCCGTATCGACGTTTCATCAAAATTTACAAAACTTCTTTTATCCATAACTTGACAACCGTTCAACGAAACGAGACGTGCTTTATATGAAAATTCATCTACTCGACGAGTAGAATCCAAATAACCACTTTTTATTACCCAGAAAATTAGTTCACTAATTATTAACAGCATTTTTAATTACGAAATTAATTGTTTAATTCATAACTTTCTAACCGTTCATCGAATTCATTCGATATCTAAATGAAAAGTTCTTAATTTTTCGCTAGCTTTCCAATGACATGCATATCTTATACCTTATTTCATCCCTAGTATAACAACCTTTAAGATTCAACATAACCTATCTAAGGGCAATATCAAATGTACAAATAAGCATAATCCTATTTTCTCGAGCACTAGTCAGGGATACACTATTAGTATGTAAAAATTAAATTAGGAGTACTCACGTATCAATATTGAGGTTCAATATTGGAGGAAAGGTACGTAGACGCAATGGAGACGATAAACACTAGATTGACCTCATGAGCATACCCATGAACCATACCCATCACCTCCATAGCTATAACCCATAATTTCCTTAGCCCTATCCTACTCGAACACTAGTTTTGAAATTACCCGTTCATGACCTCATCGTAATATTTTATGTATAATACATAATAATATCGCTCCCAATAATACTAATAATAATAATAATAATAATATTAATCTTAATAATAATATAAATATAAATATAAATATCAAAGGGAGTAATATGTGAATGTGTGTGTGTCTACCCCGAATTCTATGAAGCTTTTATAATTGAGCCTGTCCAGCCATCGCATGATCAATCAAAAACAGCTGGTACGCATTTCATTTTAGTCGACACCACGTTTTCATATCATACACCATACGTTAAAACTAGTTAACTTTATATGTTTATTTAATATTTATTATATTTAATCTTTAGAATTAATTAAATATTATATTATATTTACGTTTATGGTAAAAATATAATTTTTACAAAAATGACACGGACGTGGTCTCACTACTCATGTACCACTTTCGGTTTTTCGGGCGCACTTTCGTACGTTTAGAAAACTAGCCTTTTACGTTACGCGACGTGTACCTTTTACAAAAATTAGACTTACTTAACAATAAATTACCTTTATAAAAATATAACTTATAAAGTTGAGCGTTGTGGTCATTTCCTTATATAAATCAAAGTCTCGTTGTTTGTCAAAATATTTTATTTTAAATTAAACGTTTTGTGTCATGTACCTTTATTAATAACTAGACTTAAATTAATTAAAAACTAACCCACTCGGAGTGTAACTTAATCTTTTGAGTGTTTTGGTCATTTACTTTTATAATTCATACCCTCGTTAGTTATCAAAGTATACTTAATAACATTAACTTAAACCAAAACGTCTTTTGAATAAATTAAAATATATTTATAATATATAGGTTTGAAATACTTTAATAAAATATTTAGATTTTAATTATATTTCAAAGTATATTTGAAGATCGTTTATAATATTATATCCTATAACGTTTATACTTTAAAAAAAAAAAATATAATTTCCTTATGCGTCAACGTTTAGTTTGTTTTCCTTAAACTTTCTAAATAATATAACTATATTCCCAAAGTTTCACTTTCACTCTAAATAATAGGAAGGTTAACTAGTTAACGTTTATATAGAAAGTCGAACAGAAAACTCCACTAACATTTGGCTAGTTCTCGTTAATTGACACATTTGTCTTTACTTATAACTCACTTTACCATTTTTCGAATACGGTTAATAATAAGGGTTACCTAATTCAAAGTGGACCTCCTAACAGATACTCTTAATCATAATTCAATGTATCTGATAATTCAATCATTTGATATTATCTTTTAATCTCGTCGATAAACTTACATCGAACAAATATATTCATGTAAAGTATTATCTATTCAATACCTTAATAGTACTTCCAGGTTCATAAAATAGATCTCATAGCTTATAATCATATCCACTAATCCGTTCGATGTTTTATATAATATATCTCAATTTAATAATCACACATATGTATATGTATATATAATTGTTCGTGAATCGCTAGGCATGGTCAAAGGGTAATTGATTATATGAATATAGTTTTCAAAATTTCGAGACTCAACATTACATATTTTTGCTCATCGTGTCGGGAACATATAAAGATTAAAGTTTAAATTTGATCGGAAATTTCCGGGTCATCACACATAACGTTTATGTTCCACAAGACCAAGGATGGGAAGTAATCCTAGTAAAACCAGAATGCATGACTTGTTTCTGGACGTATGAATTACGTGTCTTTATTGCCTTGGCTGAACGACTTGTGTACAAGCTAGAATTATCTTCACAACCATCTTGTATCAAATTTATTGTGTGCTATATTTCATGCTTTATGTAAAATAAGCGGTATTGTAAGTTTGTAAAATATTGTATAAAAGTTTGAACGCGAAATATTATTATAATCAGTTTTTCATATAGAATTGTAGTAGTTGAATTGTATATTAGCTACTAAGTATGAACTTAACGGGTAGGTACTACCCGAATTTAAACTTATAAAACGCTAATATGAAGAAAAAGCTTTTATAAATGAGTTCATATTATGCTACGAAATACTATTAACTACTCTTAATATTCTGTATGATTAACTTGTTCCATTTGACTATTTT
Source organism: Rutidosis leptorrhynchoides (assembly GCF_046630445.1). Classification (NCBI taxonomy): domain Eukaryota; kingdom Viridiplantae; phylum Streptophyta; class Magnoliopsida; order Asterales; family Asteraceae; genus Rutidosis; species Rutidosis leptorrhynchoides. Next base: position 316,428,930 of record NC_092333.1, on the reverse strand, counting down.
GAAGGAAATGGCACCGACTACTCGACACACCGTGAATATGAATGAAGAGGAATTCCGTACTTTTCTAGCTTCAAACATAGCCGCAGTACAGGCTGCGCTACATACCAACAATAACCTTGGATCTAGCAGTACAGGAAATCGTGTAGGATGCACCTACAAAAAAATTCACTGCCTGCAAACCTTTGGAATTTGATGGAACCGAAGGACCGATCGGATTGAAACGGTGGACCGAGAAGGTCGAATCGGTGTTTGCCATAAGTAAGTGTACTGAAGAGGACAAAGTAAAGTACGCTACGCATACCTTCACAGGTTCTGCGTTAACATGGTGGAATACCTATCTAGAGCAAGTGGGACAAGACGATGCGTACGCACTACCGTGGTCAGCATTCAAGCACTTGATGAACGAGAAGTACCGTCCCAGAACCGAGGTCAATAAGCTCAAGACAGAACTTAGAGGGTTACGAACCCAAGGATTTGATATTACCACGTACGAAAGACGATTCACAGAATTGTGCCTATTGTGTCCGGGAGCATTCGAAGATGAGGAAGAGAAGATCGACGCGTTTCTGAAAGGATTACCGGAAAGAATCCAAGAAGATATAAGTTCACACGAGCCCGCCTCCATACAACAGGCATGTAGAATGGCTCACAAACTCGTGAACCAGATTGAAGAAAGAATTAAAGAACAGACTGCTGAAGAGGCCAATGTGAAGCAAGTCAAAAGAAAGTGGGAGGAAAACGGTGATAAGAATCACCAATACAACAACAACAGCAATTACAACAATAATCGCAACAATTATCCCAACAATCGCAACATCAATCGCAACTACAACAAACGGCCCAACAACAACAACAACAACAACAACAGCAACTACAACAATCATCCCAACAACAATAATAACCGCAACAACAACAACAACAATCAGAAGCAGCTATGCCAAAGGTGTGAAAAGAATCACTCGGGGTTCTGCACCAAATTTTGCAACAAGTGTAAAAGAAATGGTCATAGCGCGGCAAAGTGTGAGGTCTACGGACCAGGGGTTAATAGAACGAAAAGAACAAATGGTGTCGGAACGAGTAATGGCGGAGCAAGTAGTGTCGGAGCAAGTTATGCCAATGTAGTTTGTTATAAATGTGGAAAACCGGGCCACATTATTAGAAATTGCCCGAACCAGGAGAACACGAATGGACAAGGCCGTGGAAGAGTTTTCAATATTAATGCGGCAGAGGCACAGGAAGACCCGGAGCTTGTTACGGGTACATTTCTTATTGACAATAAATCTGCTTACGTTTTATTTGATTTGGGTGCGGATAGAAGCTATATGAGTAGAGATTTTTGTGCTAAATTAAGTTGTCCATTGACGCCTTTGGATAGTAAATTTTTACTCGAATTAGCAAATGGTAAATTAATTTTAGCAGATAATATATGTCGGAATCGAGAAATTAAACTGGTTAGCGAAACATTTAAGATTGATTTGATACCAGTAGAGTTAGGGAGTTTTGATGTGATAATCGGTATGGACTGGTTGAAAGAAGTGAAAGCGGAGATCGTTTGTTACAAAAATGCAATTCGCATTATACGAGAAAAAGGAAAACCCTTAATGGTGTACGGAGAAAAGGGCAACACGAAGCTACATCTTATTAGTAATTTGAAGGCACAAAAACTAATAAGAAAAGGTTGCTATGCTGTTCTAGCACACGTTGAGAAAGTACAAACTGAAGAAAAGAGCATCAATGATGTTCCCGTCGCAAAAGAATTTCCTGATGTATTTTCGAAAGAATTACCGGGATTACCCCCACATCGATCCGTTAAATTTCAAATAGATCTTGTACCAGGAGCTGCACCAATAGCTCGTGCTCCTTACAGACTCGCACCCAGCGAGATGAAAGAACTACAAAGCCAATTACAAGAACTTTTAGAGCGTGGTTTCATTCGACCAAGCACATCACCGTGGGGAGCTCCTGTTTTGTTTGTCAAGAAGAAAGATGGTACATTCAGGTTTTGTATCGACTATCGAGAGTTGAACAAACTTACCATCAAGAACCGCTACCCACTACCGAGAATCGATGACTTATTTGATCAACTACAAGGCTCGTCTGTTTATTCAAAGATTGACTTACGTTCCGGGTATCATCAAATGCGGGTGAAAGAAGATGATATTCCAAAGACTGCTTTCAGAACACGTTACGGTCATTACGAGTTTATGATCATGCCGTTTGGTTTAACTAATGCACCAGCTGTGTTCATGGACCTTATGAACCGAGTGTGTGGACCATACCTTGACAAGTTTGTCATTGTTTTCATTGATGACATACTTATTTACTCAAAGAATGACCAAGAACACGGTGAACATTTGAGAAAGGTGTTAGAAGTATTGAGGAAGGAAGAATTGTACGCTAAGTTTTCAAAGTGTGCATTTTGGTTGGAAGAAGTTCAATTCCTCGGTCACATAGTGAACAAAGAAGGTATTAAGGTGGATCCGGCAAAGATAGAAACTGTTGAAAAGTGGGAAACCCCGAAAACTCCGAAACACATACGCCAGTTTTTAGGACTAGCGGGTTACTACAGAAGGTTCATCCAAGACTTTTCCAGAATAGCAAAACCCTTGACTGCATTAACGCATAAAGGGAAGAAATTTGAATGGAATGATGAACAAGAGAAAGCGTTTCAGTTATTGAAGAAAAAGCTAACTACGGCACCTATATTGTCATTGCCTGAAGGGAATGATGATTTTGTGATTTATTGTGATGCATCAAAGCAAGGTTTCGGTTGTGTATTAATGCAACGAACGAAGGTGATTGCTTATGCGTCTAGACAATTGAAGATTCACGAACAAAATTATACGACGCATGATTTGGAATTAGGCGCGGTTGTTTTTGCATTAAAGACTTGGAGGCACTACTTATATGGGGTCAAAAGTATTATATATACCGACCACAAAAGTCTTCAACACATATTTAATCAGAAACAACTGAATATGAGGCAGCGTAGGTGGATTGAATTATTGAATGATTACGACTTTGAGATTCGTTACCACCCGGGGAAGGCAAATGTGGTAGCCGATGCCTTGAGCAGGAAGCACAGAGAACCCATTCGAGTAAAATCTATGAATATAATGATTCATAATAACATTACTACTCAAATAAAGGAGGCGCAACAAGGAGTTTTAAAAGAGGGAAATTTAAAGGATGAAATACCCAAAGGATCGGAGAAGCATCTTAATATTCGGGAAGACGGAACCCGGTATAGGGCTGAAAGGATTTGGGTACCAAAATTTGGAGATATGAGAGAAATGGTACTTAGAGAAGCTCATAAAACCAGATACTCAATACATCCTGGAACGGGGAAGATGTACAAGGATCTCAAGAAACATTTTTGGTGGCCAGGTATGAAAGCCGATGTTGCTAAATACGTAGGAGAATGTTTGACGTGTTCTAAGGTCAAAGCTGAGCATCAGAAACCATCAGGTCTACTTCAACAACCCGAAATCCCAGAATGGAAATGGGAAAACATTACCATGGATTTCATCACTAAATTGCCAAGGACTGCAAGTGGTTTTGATACTATTTGGGTAATAGTTGATCGTCTCACCAAATCAGCACACTTCCTGCCAATAAGAGAAGATGACAAGATGGAGAAGTTAGCACGACTGTATTTGAAGGAAGTCGTATCCAGACATGGAATACCAATTTTTATTATCTCTGATAGGGATGGCAGATTTATTTCAAGATTCTGGCAGACATTACAGCAAGCATTAGGAACTCGTCTAGACATGAGTACTGCCTATCATCCACAAACTGATGGGCAGAGCGAAAGGACGATACAAACGCTTGAAGACATGCTACGAGCATGTGTTATTGATTTCGGAAACAGTTGGGATCGACATCTACCGTTAGCAGAATTTTCCTACAACAACAGCTACCATTCAAGCATTGAGATGGCGCCGTTTGAAGCACTTTATAGTAGAAAGTGCAGGTCTCCGATTTGTTGGAGTGAAGTGGGGGATATACAGATTACGGGTCCGGAGATTATACAAGAAACTACCGAGAAGATCATCCAAATTCAACAACGGTTGAAAACCGCCCAAAGTCGACAAAAGAGCTACGCTGACATTAAAAGAAAAGATATAGAATTTGAAATTGGAGAGATGGTCATGCTTAAAGTTGCACCTTGGAAAGGCGTTGTTCGATTTGGTAAACGAGGGAAATTAAATCCAAGGTATATTGGACCATTCAAGATTATTGATCGTGTCGGACCAGTAGCTTACCGACTTGAGTTACCTCAACAACTCGCGGCTGTACATAACACTTTCCACGTCTCGAATTTGAAGAAATGTTTTGCTAAAGAAGATCTCACTATTCCGTTAGATGAAATCCAAATCAACGAAAAACTTCAATTCATCGAAGAACCCGTCAAAATAATGGATCGTGAGGTTAAAAGACTTAAGCAAAACAAGATACCAATTGTTAAGGTTCGATGGAATGCTCGTAGAGGACCCGAGTTCACCTGGGAGCGTGAAGATCAGATGAAGAAGAAATACCCGCATCTATTTCCAGAAGATTCGTCAACACCTTCAACAGCTTAAAATTTCGGGACGAAATTTATTTAACGGGTAGGTACTGTAGTGACTTGTTAAGACTTGATTAATTGAAATATGTTTCATATAGACAATTGACCACCCAAGTTGACCGGTGATTCACGAACGTTAAAACTTGTAAAAACTATACGATGACATATATATGGTTATATATATAGTTAACATGTTTTTATTATAAGTATGTATCTCATTAGGTATTTTAACAATGAGTTATATACATAAAAATGAGACTATTAATTTAAGAAACTCGAAAACGATATATATAACGATTATCGTTATAACAACGTCTTACTAGGTACATATGAATCATATTAAGATATTGATACACTTGGTTAATTATGTTAAATGATAAGTAAATATATTATTAAGTGTATTAACAATGAAATACATATGTAAAAATAAGACTACTAACTTAATGATTTCGAAACGAGACATATATGTAACGATTATCGTTGTAACGACATTTAACTGTATATACACCATACTGAGATATATTATATATCATAATATCATGATAATATAACAATTTAACATCTCATTTGTTATAATAAACAATGGGTTAACAACATTCAACAAGATCGTTAACCTAAAGGTTTCAAAACAACATTTACATGTAACGACTAACGATGACTTAACGACTCAGTTAAAATGTATATACATGTAGTGTTTTAATATGTATTCATACACTTTTGAAAGACTTCAAGACACTTATCAAAATACTTCTACTTAACAAAAATGCTTACAATTACATCCTCGTTCAGTTTCATCAACAATTCTACTCGTATGCACCCGTATTCGTACTCGTACAATACACAGCTTTTAGATGTATGTACTATTGGTATATACACTCGAATGATCAGCTCTTAGCAGCCCATGTGAGTCACCTAACACATGTGGGAACCATCATTTGGCAACTAGCATGAAATATCTCATAAAATTACAAAAATATGAGTAATCATTCATGACTTATTTACATGAAAACAAAATTACATATCCTTTATATCTAATCCATACACCAATGACCAAAAACACCTACAAACACTTTCATTCTTCAATTTTCTTCATCTAATTGATCTCTCTCAAGTTCTATCTTCAAGTTCTAAGTGTTCTTCATATATTTTACAAGTTCTAGTTACATAAAATCAAGAATACTTTCAAGTTTGCTAGCTCACTTCCAATCTTGTAAGGTGATCATCCAACCTCAAGAAATCTTTGTTTCTTACAGTAGGTTATCATTCTAATACAAGGTAATAATCATATTCAAACTTTGTTTCAATTTCTATAACTATAACAATCTTATTTCAAGTGATGATCTTACTTGAACTTGTTTTCGTGTCATGATTCTGCTTCAAGAACTTCGAGCCATCCAAGGATCCGTTGAAGCTAGATCCATTTTTCTCTTTTCCAGTAGGTTTATCCAAGGAACTTAAGGTAGTAATGATGTTCATAACATCATTCGATTCATACATATAAAGCTATCTTATTCGAAGGTTTAAACTTGTAATCACTAGAACATAGTTTAGTTAATTCTAAACTTGTTCGCAAACAAAAGTTAATCCTTCTAACTTGACTTTTAAAATCAACTAAACACATGTTCTATATCTATATGATATGCTAACTTAATGATTTAAAACCTGGAAACACGAAAAACACCGTAAAACCGGATTTACGCCGTCGTAGTAACACCGCGGGCTGTTTTGGGTTAGTTAATTAAAAACTATGATAAACTTTGATTTAAAAGTTGTTATTCTGAGAAAATGATTTTTATTATGAACATGAAACTATATCCAAAAATTATGGTTAAACTCAAAGTGGAAGTATGTTTTCTAAAATGGTCATCTAGACGTCGTTCTTTCGACTGAAATGACTACCTTTACAAAAACGACTTGTAACTTATTTTTCCGACTATAAACCTATACTTTTTCTGTTTAGATTCATAAAATAGAGTTCGATATGAAACCATATCAATTTGATTCACTCAAAACGGATTTAAAATGAAGAAGTTATGGGTAAAACAAGATTGGATAATTTTTCTCATTTTAGCTACGTGAAAATTGGTAACAAATCTATTCCAACCATAACTTAATCAACTTGTATTGTATATTATGTAATCTTGAGATACCATAGACACGTATACAATGTTTCGACCTATCATGTCGACACATCTATATATATTTCGGAACAACCATAGACACTCTATATGTGAATGTTGGAGTTAGCTATACAGGGTTGAGGTTGATTCCAAAATATATATAGTTTGAGTTGTGATCAATACTGAGATACGTATACACTGGGTCGTGGATTGATTCAAGATAATATTTATCGATTTATTTCTGTACATCTAACTGTGGACAACTAGTTGTAGGTTACTAACGAGGACAGCTGACTTAATAAACTTAAAACATCAAAATATATTAAAAGTGTTGTAAATATATTTTGAACATACTTTGATATATATGTATATATTGTTATAGGTTCGTGAATCAACCAGTGGCCGAGTCTTACTTCCCGAAGAAGTAAAAATCTGTGAAAGTGAGTTATAGTCCCACTTTTAAAATCTAATATTTTTGGGAAGAGAATACATGCAGGTTTTATAAATGATTTACAAAATAGACACAAGTACGTGAAACTACATTCTATGGTTGAATTATCGAAATCGAATATGCCCCTTTTTATTAAGTCTGGTAATCTAAGAATTAGGGAACAGACACCCTAATTGACGCGAATCCTAAAGATAGATCTATCGGGCCCAACAAGCCCCATCCAAAGTACCGGATGCTTTAGTACTTCGAAATTTATATCATATCCGAAGGGTGTCCCGGAATGATGGGGATATTCTTATATATGCATCTTGTTAATGTCGGTTACCAGGTGTTCACCATATGAATGACTTTTATCTCTATGTATGGGATGTGTATTGAAATATGAAATCTTGTGGTCTATTATTATGATTTGATATATATAGGTTAAACCTATAACTCACCAACATTTTTGTTGGCGTTTTAAGCATGTTTATTCTCAGGTGATTATTAAGAGCTTCCGCTGTCGCATACTTAAATAAGGACGAGATTTGGAGTCCATGTTTGTATGATATTGTGTAAAAAATGCATTCAAGAAACTTATTTTGTTGTAACATATTTGTATTGTAAACCATTATGTAATGGTCGTGTGTAAACAGGATATTTTAGATTATCATTATTTGATAATCTACGTAAAGCTTTTTAAACCTTTATTGATGAAATAAAGGTTATGGTTTGTTTTAAAATGAATGCAGTCTTTGAAAAATGTCTCATATAGAGGTCAAAACCTCGCAACGAAATCAATTAATATGGAACGTTTTTAATCAATAAGAACGGGACATTTCAAAGGATGATACAAACGCTTGAAGACATGCTACGAGCATGTGTTATTGATTTCGGAAACAGTTGGGATCGACATCTACCGTTAGCAGAATTTTCCTACAACAACAGCTACCATTCAAGCATTGAGATGGCACCGTTTGAAGCACTTTATGGTAGAAAGTGCAGGTCTCCGATTTGTTGGAGTGAAGTGGGGGATAGACAGATTACGGGTTCGGAGATTATACAAGAAACTACCGAGAAGATCATCCAAATTCAACAACGGTTGAAAACCGCCCAAAGTCGACAAAAGAGCTACGCTGACATTAAAAGAAAAGATATAGAATTTGAAATTGGAGAGATGGTCATGCTTAAAGTTGCACCTTGGAAAGGCATTGTTCGATTTGGTAAACGAGGGAAATTAAATCCAAGGTATATTGGACCATTCAAGATTATTGATCGTGTCGGACCAGTAGCTTACCGACTTGAGTTACCTCAACAACTCGCGGCTGTACATAACACTTTCCATGTCTCGAACTTGAAGAAATGTTTTGCTAAAGAAGATCTCACTATTCCGTTAGATGAAATCCAAATCAACGAAAAACTTCAATTCATCGAAGAACCCGTCAAAATAATGGATCGTGAGGTTAAAAGACTTAAGCAAAACAAGATACCAATTGTAAAGGTTCGATGGAATGCTCGTAGAGGACCTGAGTTCACCTGGGAGCATGAAGATCAAATGAAGAAGAAATACCCGCATCTATTTCCAGAAGATTCGTCAACACCTTCAACAGCTTAAAATTTCGGGACGAAATTTATTTAACGGGTAGGTACTGTAGTGACCCGAACTTTTCCATGTTTATATATATTAATTGAGATTGATATTTACATGATTAAATATTTCCAACATGTTAAGCAATCAAACTTGTTAAGACTTGATTAATTGAAATATGTTTCATATAGACAATTGACCACCCAAGTTGACCGGTGATTCACGAACGTTAAAACTTGTAAAAACTATATGTTGACATATATATGGATATATATATAGTTAACATGATACTATGATAAGTAAACATATTATTAAGTATATTAACAATGAACTACATATGTAAAAACAAGACTACTAACTTAATGATTTTTAAACGAGACATATATGTAATGATTATCGTTGTAAAGACATTTAATGTATATATATCATATTAAGAGATATTCATACATGATAATATCATGATAATATAATAATTTAAAATCTCATTTGATATTATAAACATTGGGTTAACAACATTTAACAAGATCGTTAACCTAAAGGTTTCAAAACAACACTTACATGTAACGACTAACGATGACTTAACGACTCAGTTAAAATGTATATACATGTAGTGTTTTAATATTTATTTATACACTTTTGAAAGACTTCAATACACTTATCAAAATACTTCTACTTAACAAAAATGCTTACAATTACATCCTCGTTCAGTTTCATCAACAATTCTACTCGTATGCACCCGTATTCGTACTCGTACAATACACAGATTTTAGATGCATGTACTATTGGTATATACACTCCAATTATCAGCTCTTAGCAGCCCATGTGAGTCACCTAACACATGTGGGAACCATCATTTGGCAACTAGCATGAAATATCTCATAAAATTACAAAAATATGAGTAATCATTCATGACTTATTTACATGAAAACAAAATTACATATCCTTTATATCTAATCCATACACCAACGACCAAAAACACCTACAAACACTTTCATTCTTCAATTTTCTTCATCTAATTGATCTCTCTCAAGTTCTATCTTCAAGTTCTAAGTGTTCTTCATAAATTCCAAAAGTTCTAGTTTCATAAAATCAAGAATACTTTCAAGTTTGCTAGCTCACTTCCAATCTTGTAAGGTGATCATCCAACCTCAAGAAATCTTTGTTTCTTACAGTAGGTTATCATTCTAATACAAGGTAATAATCATATTCAAACTTTGGTTCAATTTCTATAACTATAACAATCTTATTTCAAGTGATGATCTTACTTGAACTTGTTTTCGTGTCATGATTCTGCTTCAAGAACTTCGAGCCATCCAAGGATCCGTTGAAGCTAAATCCATTTTTCTCTTTTCCAGTAGGTTTATCCAAGGAACTTAAGGTAGTAATGATGTTCATAACATCATTCGAATCATACATATAAAGCTATCTTATTCGAAGGTTTAAACTTGTAATCACTAGAACATAGTTTAGTTAATTCTAAACTTGTTCGCAAACAAAAGTTAATCCTTCTAACTTGACTTTTAAAATCAACTAAACACATGTTCTATATCTATATGATATGCTAACTTAATGATTTAAAACCTGGAAACACGAAAAACACCGTAAAACCGGATTTACGCCGTCGTAGTAACACCGCGGGCTGTTTTGGGTTAGTTAATTAAAAACTATGATAAACTTTGATTTAAAAGTTGTTATTCTGAGAAAATGATTTTTATTATGAACATGAAACTATATTCAAAAATTATGGTTAAACTCAAAGTGGAAGTATGTTTTCTAAAATGGTCATCTAGACGTCGTTCTTTCGACTGAAATGACTACCTTTACAAAAATGACTTGTAACTTATTTTTCAGACTATAAATTTTTCTGTTTAGATTCATAAAATAGAGTTCAATATGAAACCATAGCAATTTGATTCACTCAAAACGGATTTAAAATGAAAAAGTTATGGGTAAAACAAGATTGGATAATTTTTCTCATTTTAGCTACGTGAAAATTGGTAACAAATCTATTCCAACCATAACTTAATCAACTTGTATTGTATATTATGTAATCTTGAGATACCATAGACACGTATACAATGTTTCGACCTATCATGTCGACACATCTATATATATTTCGGAACAACCATAGACACTCTATATGTGAATGTTGGAGTTAGCTATACAGGGTTAAGGTTGATTCCAAAATATATATAGTTTGAGTTGTGATCAATACTGAGATACGTATACACTGGGTCGTGGATTGATTCAAGATAATATTTATCGATTTATTTCTGTACATCTAACTGTGGACAACTAGTTGTAGGTTACTAACGAGGACAGCTGACTTAATAAACTTAAAACATAAAAATATATTAAAAGTGTTGTAAATATATTTTAAACATACTTTGATATATATGTATATATTGTTATAGGTTCGTGAATCAACCAGTGGCCAAGTCTTACTTCCCGACGAAGTAAAAATCTGTGAAAGTGAGTTATAGTCCCACTTTTAAAATTTAATATTTTTGGGATGAGAATACATGCAGGTTTTATAAATGATTTACAAAATAGACACAAGTACGTGAAACTACATTCTATGGTTGAATTATCGAAATCGAATATGCCCCTTTTTATTAAGTCTGGTAATCTAAGAATTAGGGAACAGACACCCTAATTGACGCGAATCCTAAAGATAGATCTATTGTGCCTAACAAACCCCATCCAAAGTACCGGATGCTTTAGTACTTCGAAATTTATATCATATCCGAAGGGTGTCCCGGAATGATGGGGATATTCTTATATATGCATCTTGTTAATGTCGGTTACCAGGTGTTCACCATATGAATGATTTTTATCTCTATGTATGGGATGTGTATTGAAATATGAAATCTTGTGGTCTATTATTATGATTTGATATATATAGGTTAAACCTATAACTCACCAACATTTTTGTTGACGTTTTAAGCATGTTTATTCTCAGGTGATTTTTAAGAGCTTCCGCTGTCGCATACTTAAATAAGGACGAGATTTGGAGTCCATGCTTGTATGATATTGTGTAAAAACTGCATTCAAGAAACTTATTTTGTTGTAACATATTTGTATTGTAAACCATTATGTAATGGTCGTGTGTAAACGGGATATTTTAGATTATCATTATTTGATAATCTACGTAAAGCTTTTTAAACCTTTATTGATGAAATAAAGGTTATGGTTTGTTTTAAAATGAATGCAGTCTTTGAAAAACGTCTCATATAGAGGTCAAAACCTCGCAACAAAATCAATTAATATGGAACGTTTTTAATCAATAAGAACGGGACATTTCATATTATATTTTCTGTTTCCTTATCCCTCATCAAAGCCAAACGTGTACCATCATCAAGTATTACATCATCGTTGTTTTGTAACATCATTATCATCCATCATCATCGTGTAAAATCTCTCTCCCGTTCACAGATTCATGAAACAGAAGCAATACTAATTCGAATAGGGCCTGGTTCGCTTAATAGACTAATAATAGTGACAGCCCATCAACAATAAGTATTTACGGCCCAAAAGAGGAAAACTCAAGCTAGATTTATAGCCCACCCAAGAGTCAAAGTGTATTTTAAATATCTCGTGAATTTAGGAGTTAACTGAGGTTTGATTTGGTTTCATATGTCAGCAGGCGACAAGGCAGGAAAAGCCAAGGAATTCGCAGATCTCAACACTTTTCCATCACTCAAGATAATCTCACAAAATAAAAAAAATAAAAAGTAACATTCTCACTTTAGTTTGGTCGGCCATCAAAGGAAGTCATCATGCAACAAGCATCTTTATTTGTTTATTAGTAATGGGGTTTAGAAAATAAAAGCACAATAATTTGCGGTTTTTATAAGATAAAACAAAAAGCAGTTCGAAATAATACACAAACAATAGTAGTTGGTGTGGTGTTCGGTTAACAGAAAGAAAAAGAAGAACAAAAAGAAGCTGCACAGTGACCGAATAGAAAGGTTTTTGATTTGCTTTGAGTTGGGAATAGTAGCTGCAGTGAGTTCGTGGTACTTTTGTGTATTCTTCGTGCCCAAACAGAAGGTAGCAATAATAAATACAGGAGTGGCGAGTTATGGTGGTGACGTGAAGTAGTGATGGAAGTTGTCTCATGGTAATCGAATAAAGTGGTTCTTGGTGATGAAGATGAAGTATAGTTGTTGAGTATTGACGTTCCAAGTGTTGTAGTAGTTTGTGGTGATCTCTCTCTTTCTCTCTGTAATGTAACAAATAGGTATAGCCATATATAAGGAGGAAGGTGGTGTTTTGTTGTCGACAGAAGCATTCGAGCCAAGAAGAAGAAATCAAGAAAAATAAAAAAGTGAAATCGATGGCTAACAGAATTTGGATCCCTCTGTGATTGTTGTTATTGACTAATAATGATAACAGATAGTATCCAAATCTTGAACAGTTGATGAAAGGGATTTGATCACATGAAAATAAAACTGGAAATTGATTTTCAACAGATCGTACTAATCAGATACAGGAGAAAAAATTGAACAGACAGTGAATTATAACAGAATTTGTAATCTTCTGTTTTTATATTCTGCATTTATTAAATATTAATAATTAATAATCATATTAATAGTAATATTAATTATATTAATATTAATAATAATAATAATAATAATAATAATAATAATAATAATAATAATAATAATAATAATAATAATAATAATAATAATAATAATAATAATAATGATGCAACTAATAATAAAAATGATAATAATAATATTCTTAATGTTAATAAAATTGTATTGTTTCCAATAAATATTAATAACTCTGATAATAAGTACTTTGGTAATAATTGTAATAATATTAGATAATAATAATGGTATTATTCATAAAAATGGTAATAATATTATTATTCATAATACTAATTATAATATTACTGATTATAATAATATTATTATTATTGATGATAATAATAATAATATTAATAACAATATAACAATATACATATTCATACATGTAACACCCCAGCTTAACATGACCACAATATTGTCCGCTTTGCCCGCAGGCGCACGGCTTTTTCTTGGCGACCACACACGAGAAGCACTTTCCCAGGAGGTCACCCATCCTGGTAGTGCTCTCGCCCGAGCACGCTTAACTGCAGCGTACTCGCACATCTGTTCAGCATGTGGTCCCAAAACGCGTTGTGTCATTTAAGCGTGAGTATTATCTTATAATCCCATGATCACTCATGTTCGTGGGCGATGTGGGATTTGCCAAGGGTGTTACATTCACCCTGAAATGTCCCGTTCTTATTGATTAAAAACGTTCCATATTAATTGATTTCGTTGCGAGGTTTTGACCTCTATATGAGACGTTTTTCAAAGACTGCATTCATTTTTAAACAAACCATAACCTTTATTTCATCAATAAAGGTTTAAAAAGCTTTACGTAGATTATCAAATAATGATAATCTAAAATATCCTGTTTTACACACGACCATTACATAATGGTTTACAATACAAATATGTTACAACAAAATAAGTTTCTTGAATGCAGTTTTTACACAATATCATACAAGCATGGACTCCAAATCTTGTCCTTATTTAAGTATGCGACAGCGGAAGCTCTTAATAATCACCTGAGAATAAACATGCTTAAAACGTCAACAAAAATGTTGGTGAGTTATAGGTTTAACCTATATATATCAAATCGTAACAATAGACCACAAGATTTCATATTTCAATACACATCCCATACATAGAGATAAAAACCATTCATATGGTGAACACCTGGTAACCGACAATAACAAGATGCATATATAAGAATATCCCCATCATTCCGGGACACCCTTCGGATATGATATAAATTTCGAAGTACTAAAGCATCCGGTACTTTGGATGGGGTTTGTTAGGCCCAATAGATCTATCTTTAGGATTCGCGTCAATTAGGGTGTCTGTTCCCTAATTCTTAGATTACCAGACTTAATAAAAAGGGGCATATTCGATTTCGATAATTCAACCATAGAATGTAGTTTCACGTACTTGTGTCTATTTTGTAAATCATTTATAAAACCTGCATGTATTCTCATCCCAAAAATATTAGATTTTAAAAGTGGGACTATAACTCACTTTCACAGATTTTTACTTCGTCGGGAAGTAAGACTTGGCCACTGGTTGATTCACGAACCTATAACAATATATACATATATATCAAAGTATGTTCAAAATATATTTACAACACTTTTAATATATTTTGATGTTTTAAGTTTATTAAGTCAGCTGTCCTCGTTAGTAACCTATAACTAGTTGTCCACAGTTAGATGTACAGAAATAAATCGATAAATATTATCTTGAATCAATCCACGACCCAGTGTATACGTATCTCAGTATTGATCACAACTCAAACTATATATATTTTGGAATCAACCTCAACCCTGTATAGCTAACTCCAACATTCACATATAGAGTGTCTATGGTTGTTCCGAAATATATATAGATGTGTCGACATGATAGGTCGAAACATTGTATACGTGTCTATGGTATCTCAAGATTACATAATATATAATACAAGTTGATTAAGTTATGGTTGGAATAGATTTGTTACCAATTTTCACGTAGCTAAAATGAGAAAAATTATCCAATCTTGTTTTACCCATAACTCCTTCATTTTAAATCCGTTTTGAGTGAATCAAATTGCTATGGTTTCATATTGAACTCTATTTTATGAATCTAAACAAAAAAAGTATAGGTTTCTAGTCGGAAAAATAAGTTACAAGTCGTTTTTGTAAAGGTAGTCATTTCAGTCGAAAGAACGACGTCTAGATGACCATTTTAGAAAACATACTTCCACTTTGAGTTTAACCATAATTTTTGGATATAGTTTCATGTTCATAATAAAAATCATTTTCTCAGAATAACAATTTTTAAATCAAAGTTTATCATAGTTTTTAATTAACTAACCCAAAACAGCCCGCGGTGTTACTACGACGGCGTAAATCCGGTTTTACGGTGTTTTTCGTGTTTCCAGGTTTTAAATCATTAAGTTAGCATATCATATAGATATAGAACATGTGTTTAGTTGATTTTAAAAGTCAAGTTAGAAGGATTAACTTTTTTTTGCGAACAAGTTTAGAATTAACTAAACTATGTTCTAGTGATTACAAGTTTAAACCTTCGAATAAGATAGCTTTATATGTATGAATCGAATGATGTTATGAACATCATTACTACCTTAAGTTCCTTGGATGAACCTACTGGAAAAGAGAAAAATGGATCTAGCTTCAATGGATCCTTGGATGGCTCAAAGTTCTTGAAGCAAAATCATGACACGAAAACAAGTTCAAGTAAGATCATCACTTGAAATAAGATTGTTATAGTTATAGAAATTGAACCAAAGTTTGAATATGATTATTACCTTGTATTAGAATGATAACCTACTGTAAGAAACAAAGATTTCTTGAGGTTGGATGATCACCTTACAAGATTGGAAGTGAGCTAGCAAACTTGAAAGTATTCTTGATTTTATGAAACTAGAACTTTTGGAATTTATGAAGAACACTTAGAACTTGAAGATAGAACTTGAGAGAGTTCAATTAGATGAAGAAAATTGAAGAATGAAAGTGTTTGTAGGTGTTTTTGGTCGTTGGTGTATGGATTAGATATAAAGGATATGTAATTTTGTTTTCATGTAAATAAGTCATGAATGATTACTCATATTTTTGTAATCTTATGAGATATTTCATGCTAGTTGCCAAATGATGGTTCCCACATGTGTTAGGTGACTCACATGGGCTGCTAAGAGCTGATCATTGGAGTGTATATACCAATAGTACATACATCTAAAAGCTGTGTATTGTACGAGTACGAATACGGGTGCATACGAGTAGAATTGTTGATGAAACTGAACGAGAATGTAATTGTAAGCATTTTTGTTAAGTAGAAGTATTTTGATAAGTGTATTGAAGTCTTTCAAAAGTGTATAAATACATATTAAAACACTACATGTATATACATTTTAACTGAGTCGTTAAGTCATCGTTAGTCGTTACATGTAAGTGTTGTTTTGAAACCTTTAGGTTAACGATCTTGTTAAATGTTGTTAACCCAATATTTATAATATCAAAAGAGATTTTAAATTATTATATTATCATGATATTATGATGTACGAATATCTCTTAATATGATATATATACATTAAATGTCGTTACAACGATAAACGTTACATATATGTCTCGTTTCAAAATCATTAAGTTAGTAGTCTTGTTTTTACATATGTAGTTCATTGTTAATATAATTAATGATATGTTTACTTATCATAATATCATGTTAACTATATATATAACCATATATATGTCATCATATAGTTTTTTTTTTACCAGTTTTAACGTTCGTGAATCACCGGTCAACTTGGGTGGTCAATTGTCTATATGAAACCTATTTCAATTAATCAAGTCTTAACAAGTTTGATTGCTTAACATGTTGGAAACATTTAATCATGTAAACATCAATCTCAATTAATATATATAAACATGGAAAAGTTCGGGTCACTACAGTACCTACCCGTTAAATAAATTTCGTCCCGAAATTTTAAGCTGTTGAAGGTGTTGACGAATCTTCTGGAAATAGATGCGGGTATTTCTTCTTCATCTGATCTTCACGCTCCCAGGTGAACTCGGGTCCTCTACGAGCATTCCATCGAACCTTAACAATTGGTATCTTGTTTTGCTTAAGTCTTTTAACCTCACGATCCATTATTTCGACGGGTTCTTCGATGAATTGGAGTTTTTCGTTGATTTGGATTTCATCTAACGGAATAGTGAGATCTTCTTTAGCAAAACATTTCTTCAAATTCGAGACGTGGAAAGTGTTATGTACAGCCGCGAGTTGTTGAGGTAACTCAAGTCGGTAAGCTACTGGTCCGACACGATCAATAATCTTGAATGGTCCAATATACCTTGGATTTAATTTCCCTCGTTTACCAAATCGAACAACGCCTTTCCAAGGTGAAACTTTAAGCATGACCATCTCTCCAATTTCAAATTCTATATCTTTTCTTTTAATGTCAGCGTAGCTCTTTTGTCGACTTTGGGCGATTTTCAACCGTTGTTGAATTTGGATGATCTTCTCGGTAGTTTCTTGTATAATCTCCGGACCCGTAATCTGTCTATCCCCCACCTCACTCCAACAAATCGGAGACCTGCACTTTCTACCATAAAGTGCTTCAAACGGCGCCATCTCAATGCTTGAATGGTAGCTGTTGTTGTAGGAAAATTCTGCTAACGGTAGATGTCGATCCCAACTGTTTCCGAAATCAATAACACATGCTCGTAGCATGTCTTCAAGCGTTTGTATCGTCCTTTCGCTCTGCCCATCAGTTTGTGGATGATAGGCAGTACTCATGTCTAGACGAGTTCCTAATGCTTGCTGTAATGTCTGCCAGAATCTTGAAATAAATCTGCCATCCCTATCAGAGATAATAGAGATTGGTATTCCATGTCTGGAGACGACTTCCTTCAAATACAGTCGTGCTAACTTCTCCATCTTTTCATCTTCTCTTATTGGTAGGAAGTGTGCTGATTTGGTGAGACGATCAACTATTACCCAAATAGTATCAAAACCACTTGCAGTCCTTGGCAATTTAGTGATGAAATCCATGGTAATGTTTTCCCATTTCCATTCCGGGATTTCGGGTTGTTGAAGTAGACCTGATGGTTTCTGATGCTCAGCTTTGACCTTAGAACACGTCAAACATTCTCCTACGTATTTAGCAACATCGGCTTTCATACCCGGCCACCAAAAATGTTTCTTGAGATCCTTGTACATCTTCCCCGTTCCAGGATGTATTGAGTATCTGGTTTTATGAGCTTCTCTAAGTACCATTTCTCTCATATCTCCAAATTTTGGTACCCAAATCCTTTCAGCCCTATACCGGGTTCCGTCTTCCCGAATATTAAGATGCTTCTCCGATCCTTTGGGTATTTCATCCTTTAAATTTCCCTCTTTTAAAACTCCTTGTTGCGCCTCCTTTATTTGAGTAGTAATGTTATTATGAATCATTATATTCATAGATTTTACTCGAATGGGTTCTCTATCCTTCCTGCTCAAGGCATCGGCTACCACATTTGCCTTCCCCGGGTGGTAACGAATCTCAAAATCGTAATCATTCAATAATTCAATCCACCTACGCTGCCTCATATTCAGTTGTTTCTGATTAAATATGTGTTGAAGACTTTTGTGGTCGGTATATATAATACTTTTGACCCCATATAAGTAGTGCCTCCAAGTCTTTAATGCAAAAACAACCGCGCCTAATTCCAAATCATGCGTCGTATAATTTTGTTCGTGAATCTTCAATTGTCTAGACGCATAAGCAATCACCTTCGTTCGTTGCATTAATACACAACCGAGACCTTGCTTTGATGCGTCACAATAAATCACAAAATCATCATTCCCTTCAGGCAATGACAATATAGGTGCCGTAGTTAGCTTTTTCTTCAATAACTGAAACGCTTTCTCTTGTTCATCATTCCATTCAAATTTCTTCCCTTTATGCGTTAATGCAGTCAAGGGTTTTGCTATTCTGGAAAAGTCTTGGATGAACCTTCTGTAGTAACCAGCTTGAAAGGATCCGAAACTAATCATCCGGACGTTGTCCATATTGATTACAAACGAATTACAATAGTTGATAACATTGCGAGGTACTTGCCCTCTATATGATACATCTTACAAACGTTGCATTTATTCTTAAAAGGCAATCTATAGTTACATCCATAATTGACATATTCGCCTACATTTCATAATATTCAAATGACCTAAACCGCCATTTACTTAATAATAGTCTCTATGAACTTCAATGACTCGAATGCAACGCCTTATGATATAAGTCCTTAATGGCCTCAAGTAGTATCCTTAGTACGAGATAATGCACAGCGGAAGACTTAATTCATACCTGAGAATAACATGCTTTAAAATGTCAACATAAAGTTGGTGAGATATAGGTTTAATGTCGACAGCGATATAAATATAGACCACAAGATTTCATATATAAACATTTTAATAAAAATATTCTAAGTGGTTGAGCACTTGGTAACCATACTTAACAATTAATCACGTAGCATATTCCCTTTAATATGAAATCTTACTACACTGTACCAAGTGTAGTCACGAAACGAAGTACTGTGCAACCGTTGAATACTGGTCGTCCAGTCCGGTTGGGGTTGTCAGGCCCGATAGATCTATCAACAGGATTCGCGTTTACAATACCGCTGTAAATATTAGTTACCAAGCTACAGGGAAGTATGCCAGTGGTACAACTCAACGTAGAATATATTTTTCAGTTACTTGTGTCCATAACGTAAAACATAAAATACATGTATTCTCATCCCGAAATATTTAGAGTTTAAAAGTGGGACTATATACTCACTTTCGTCTTGAAGATATATATAATTTGACTTGGTCTCCAGTTGATATCACGAACCTATCCATATATAATATATCAATACCTTTTCTTTTTAAACAAACGTCACATATATATACTTGTTATACTTTTAATACTTTGAATAATTCCTTAGTCCGTAGTTAGCAGCTCGTTGTTAGTAATTCAATTTTAATGGTTCATTTTTAGATGTTTAATATACCCGCAATGAAATAAATAAAACCCCCAACGAAATAAATAAAACCCCATCGTATATGTATTGGTCGAGATTAATCTTGACCCACGGTACCGGTGTTGTCAAATGACGTGTTGCGTACATAAAGTACCGGTGTTGTCAAATGACGTGTTGCGTACAAACATAGGATCTTATGATTAATCTTCTCGTGTTGTTTACGGGTGATCCTGAACCATATAAAATTGAATTATAAGTACATATATATAAAATATCATGTTATCTTAGAAATATGTGATTTATTTAATTTTTCCCAATTAATCCCGAAGTTAAACAAGTCTAGGATAACCAATTTTGTTTCGGTCATAGTTTCTTCGTTACAAATCCGTTTTCGTTGATTCAACTTGCCATCTCCTTGGATCGAGTCCCTCTTTAAGACTATGAACTGAAAATACCTTGGTTTGTATTCAAAATTACACGGCATAGGTGAAACTTTAGTGAAACTTATGAAGTTAAACATTTTTGTTACAAAAAAATAACACTTAATGACCATTTTTCTAAAAATACTTATACTTTGAATTAAATCATGAAATTTTTATGTGTTATCATATTCATAGTAAAAATTATTTTTCCAAAAAATAAACCTCCAGTTCAAAGTTTAAAATGGTTTTTAATTATCCAACCCAAAACAGTCCCCGGTTGCACTCCGACGTCGTAAAAACAGTTTTTAAGATATTCTTTGAAAAACCAAGTTATACCTTGTTAAGTTAGCATATATTTAAGTTATATTACAGGTCTTGAAGTATTTTAAAAGTTAAGTTAGAAGGATCTATTTAGTTTGCAAACAAGTTTGAAAACTTTCAAACTATGTTCTTGTTGTTAAAATTGTATACCACAAAATATGATAGCTATATATATATATGAATCGAATAAGGTTATGAACATAGATACTACCTCAAGTTCCTTGGACAAGGTTGCTGTAAAAGAGGAGTAAAAAACTAGAACCAAAAGGGTGATGGAATTGGATGAAAGATTGGAAGTAAGTTTGTGTTCTTGGAAGGATTTCTTGAAGTGTTTTTGTATGGTTTTCTTATGGTGTTTAAGTAAGGTTTTTGAAGCTAAATGATGGGGAAAATGTTTGGAGATGATCAAGTATGAAGTTAAGAGTATTTTGAGAGAGAAATGGAAGTGTAAGTATGAGAAAATGGGGTGAAGAAATGGTGTGCATGCATAAAAACGTTTTTAGGTTATAAAGGAAAAAAAAAATACCTAACTTTGTTTTCTTTCTAAATAATTCATGCTACTTGACAAATGGTTGGTTCCACATGTTTCTTAATCATTTAAGGCTGCTAAGGAGCAGATTTTTATTGGTATATACCAATAGTAAATACATCTAGAAGCTGCGTATGATACGGGTACATATACCCTAGGTATAGGTATAGAAATCTTTGAGAAAACGGAACGAGGATTCAAATATAGCTATCTTTTGTAAATATACTTATATTGTTTTATGTATTTAAGTCTTTAAAAGTGATTAAATACATTACTTATACGATATATGTATAAACATTATAGGTCATAAGTATTTAAGTCAAATAACGTTACGTATGGTTATCGTTTTGAAAACTTAAGTTAGTAGTTTCAAAATATACTTATAACTTATTGTTATTAATACAAAATGAGATATTAAAACATTCTTAGATCATGTTAAATATGTATATATACATATATATACACAAACGTATAATTATCATATATTGTATAGTTCGTGATATCATCGGTCAAACTAGACGGTCAAACGTTGTGTAAAACTCTTTTCGAAAACATAAGTCTCAACAATTTGGATTGCTTATCATGTTGGTAAGGTTTAATTTATGTAAATATTAATCTTATGAGTATAGAACGATCGAAAAAGTGCGGGTCAACTTTAGGGTTTTTGCTTATCGTGTCGGAACCATATAGAGATTAGAGTTTAAATTTGGTCGGAAATTTCCGGGTCGTTACAGTACCCACCCGTTAAAGAAATTTCGTCCTCGAAATTTGGTAGAGGTTGTCATAAATAACAATAGGAATGTTTTCATGACGAATATGAGGTAATAATTAAATTTTATCATTATTGAAAGATTTAGATAAAACGATTCGGTTATGTGAGACGCACGAGCGAAGCTATCACAAAAGAGTGAAATGAGTAAATATAGAATTGTTGTAACCGATGACGTGATTATGATCGATTTCCGGGATTTAAGGGTTTTAAAGAAAATCTTATGTAATAAGATTTAGTTTTGCGGCGATCAGGATCTTCTTTGATTTAACGCGGCAATCTGTTTTGATTTCTTTGTCGAATATTTCACTATAAATTTACCTCCTTCCCTTTCTTTCTTCCCACATCTTCTATTCTTTCTCTTTAGTTCCTACTTTAAGACATTCGCTAATATGCTCCATCCCATTCTAATCCTTGTTATATTTCTAACTTTCATATCTTTCATTCTTCTTTTTCATCTATCACCAGAAGAATCTATTCTCTTTTATCCTTTCCTTGGAATTATAATGTTTTTAATTCTCCCGTGCCTTTACGTTGCAATACGTATTGATATGCACGGTTTGTAGTTTCGGGGTTGTTGTTAGGTTTTATACCTTCCCTTATATTTCGATGTTCCTACTCCCGTCCCTTAAAATCATTGTCATCCACAGTTAATGCTCTCTCTTATTTGCTGTGGTTTATGTTCCTATTTCTATTCTGAGGTTTTGTCCCTTCGTTTCTTCTTCCCGTCCTCGAGCCAAGCGAACAATGGTCCGAAATTCGTAGGTAGGAAATTTGGAATGAACCTAGCTATTGGTTTTAGAATGAAATTGTAATGACACGATCTTGATTCGTTAAATTACTCGAATATTCCGGAAAAATAGAACTATCAAGGTGATACGTTCTAATATGTTTGGAGACTTGATAGAATGTAAGAGCCGTGTAACATGGCACATGACGACGGTACTGTGAATCATCACATTCCATTAGAAACTTAACATGACTTACTGTAATATAATAAAGTTGATCAAGTTTCATTATATTATACTAATTCATGCATCAGTTCCCAACACTACTTCAAATCATTTATATTTTAATCTCGAAGGTTTCAGAATTTAGAAATTAACACAGTTTCTTTTATATTGTAACGCAGATGTTACGGAGAGATAAATGATCGCAGATAGGAATAGTTGTAAAAATATCTCCAGAAATATGAAAAATATGTATAACGAATGATATGAAGATATCTTATAATATCTAAGATAAGATGATGATGAAAAATATCATCCGGGCAAGGTTTTGAATAAAGAGTAGGGTTCTTACTGACGGTTTCAGGAGGTACGGAATCGTTTGTATTCTTTGAGAGCAGGTTCAGTCCCTGTGATTTATCCACAGCCTCTTTCATACTTTGCTTCATCCGTTTTCTAGTTCCAAACTTTTTTTTTTCAGCTTTACCACCTTACTATTCTTTGTCATCAAACTTTTGACCGTTAAAGTCGTTTACAGTTTTTGCTGCTTCGTTAGCATTTCAAGAACTATTTCATAGTCCCGGGTGTTTTTCAGAAACTTCACGTTCAGATTATGAAATTCTTAGGGATAGACATTATAGATATGATGGAAGAAGTTCCGCGAGATTTTCAAAATAATGATTGTTGATTTCGCCAAAAGGATAACGATCTGCTGGTGCACCTGTTGATGTTGTCGAGGGATATAAAAGGTTTTCCGGTAATGACGGTGAAAGGACAAGGTATAAATATCATGATTATAATAGAAATAATCTCACTGAAAAGTCGAAGTGGAGCTGTGACAAAATTAGCTTCTTGAAAAGGAATTGTAGGGTTGTTCTTGCTAATAAATGGCAAAGGATTCAATACGTTATGTGTTAAATTATGAATTTGGGTTCGAGAGTTCTTCAGGTGTATAACTGTATGTATAAATCTTCATTCCGTAGGCGAGGTGCGGCGGGTTCAACTTCTCGGTCGAG
This sequence comes from Rutidosis leptorrhynchoides, assembly GCF_046630445.1. Classification (NCBI taxonomy): domain Eukaryota; kingdom Viridiplantae; phylum Streptophyta; class Magnoliopsida; order Asterales; family Asteraceae; genus Rutidosis; species Rutidosis leptorrhynchoides. The sequence continues at coordinate 316,404,649 of NC_092333.1, read as the reverse complement.
GTGTTTTCAGGAATCATGAAAGGATTTGAATGCAAATTGTAATCGTCAAGTTACGAATGAGGTTTAAGATAAAATCAAGTGGCAAGCTTGAAGAATTGTTTAGCTTCATATGTTACAATCAACATTTTAATTCATTTTAATTGTCCAGAGTTAGCCGGAACAGTTAGCGTGGAATCCTTAATAGATTTTTAATTAGTTAAATCGTGTGTTTCTAACAATTTTTTTTTTATTTTGTCCAATGTTTTCTTCTTTATGCCACTTGTTGGATTCTGGTAGGTCAAAATCCGAATATGAAATTTGATTGAAAATGGTTATTCTGGGGTGAGCGGATACGAATATCGGTGGTTGTAAGTAAGATAATAGATAACCGTTGAATCAGATTCAAGAATGTACAATATAACTTATTAATGTGAATTCTAAATATTCCTCGGGTACTACCCACCCGTTAAAATATTTTCATCATTAATAGTTTGTACGAAGGAATTTTTAATTACTATCTTTATGAAAATATACTTGCATATATATTTTCTTCAGAGATAATCATAGATTTAATGAGTCAATAAGATATTAAACTCATTTGATTTATCGTTAATTCTAGATTACATAATCTCTAAGACTTTAGAAATTACATAATCGTCATACGATACGTAAAGCGAAGATAATCGATGTAGAACGATATATAGAACGAAGATCATACTCGAAGTACAGATATTGAGTCGTGTGATGTTGATATTCGAGATACAGATTGTGATGTTGAGATTTAAGGCGCGGTTGTGTTTGGGGTGATAAAGGTACTGTCGGCGTTGACAATGGTAGTACGGATTATGCTGCTGGTGCTGCTGTTTGTGTTTGTAACCTTCGCAACATATTCTCCAAAACCACTACCCGAGCACGGAGTTCGTTGACTTCTTCTATTATACCGGGATGATTGACGGTTGGAACGAGCGAATGAACAAGATTTGAAATATGGGATAGTATGTAATCATGATGAGATACTCTAGAAATGAACGAGAAAATGGTGTTTCGAATAGGTTCGCCGGTAAGTGCTTCAGGTTCATCGTTAAGAGAACAATTTGGTGGATGGAATGGATCACCTTCTTCTTGCCTCCAGAAATTTAGTATATTACGAACCCATCCCCAATTCATCCAGAATAGATGATGGGAAATTGGTTGATCCATTCCGGTAACGCTGTTCTCGGAGCTCGAATGGAAATCCATATCGGCGAAGCTATCGAAGTCGGAGGAATTTGAGCTGGATGAAGAATCCATCTTGTATGGTCGGAGAAATGAATTTTTGGTTTGGAATAGATTATAGGAGTTGGGTTTGGTACTCTTCAATACATAATTTACATATGTATATATAATATCAAAATCCCATGAATTACGGAGAATCTTTGAAATACGTCAGGCAATGTCTATAGTAACAGATACGCTAGGATATGAATTTTGTCTATACATTATCGATGCACTAAATGCAGTAAGACGTGTCTAGACTTAAGAATGATAGGCAGGCAGTTCCCTAAGGATGATAAGCAGATGATTTCCGACTAGGATTGATAAGCAAAACTTTTGACAGGCAGACACGGTCAAAGTCCAGACTCACTTAATGTATCCTAACAACTACTAGTTAGACACACTAATGCAAGGCCTGGTTCGCTAAGACCAACGCTCTGATACCAACTGAAAGGATCCGAAACTAATCATCTGGACGTTGTCCATATTGATTACAAACGAATTACAATAGTTGATAACATTGCGAGGTACTTGCCCTCTATATGATACATCTTACAAACGTTGCATTTATTCTTAAAAGGCAATCTATAGTTACATCCATAATTGACATATTCGCCTACATTTCATAATATTCAAATGACCTAAACCGCCATTTACTTAATAATAGTCTCTATGAACTTCAATGACTCGAATGCAACGCCTTATGATATAAGTCCTTAATGGCCTCAAGTAGTATCCTTAGTACGAGATAATGCACAGCGGAAGACTTAATTCATACCTGAGAATAACATGCTTTAAAATGTCAACATAAAGTTGGTGAGATATAGGTTTAATGTCGACAGCGATATAAATATAGACCACAAGATTTCATATATAAACATTTTAATAAAAATATTCTAAGTGGTTGAGCACTTGGTAACCATACTTAACAATTAATCACGTAGCATATTCCCTTTAATATGAAATCTTACTACACTGTACCAAGTGTAGTCACGAAACGAAGTACTGTGCAACCGTTGAATACTGGTCGTCCAGTCCGGTTGGGGTTGTCAGGCCCGATAGATCTATCAACAGGATTCGCGTTTACAATACCGCTGTAAATATTAGTTACCAAGCTACAGGGAAGTATGCCAGTGGTACAACTCAACGTAGAATATATTTTTCAGTTACTTGTGTCCATAACGTAAAACATAAAATACATGTATTCTCATCCCGAAATATTTAGAGTTTAAAAGTGGGACTATATACTCACTTTCGTCTTGAAGATATATATAATTTGACTTGGTCTCCAGTTGATATCACGAACCTATCCATATATAATATATCAATACCTTTTCTTTTTAAACAAACGTCACATATATATACTTGTTATACTTTTAATACTTTGAATAATTCCTTAGTCCGTAGTTAGCAGCTCGTTGTTAGTAATTCAATTTTAATGGTTCATTTTTAGATGTTTAATATACCCGCAATGAAATAAATAAAACCCCCAACGAAATAAATAAAACCCCATCGTATATGTATTGGTCGAGATTAATCTTGACCCACGGTACCGGTGTTGTCAAATGACGTGTTGCGTACATAAAGTACCGGTGTTGTCAAATGACGTGTTGCGTACAAACATGGGATCTTATGATTAATCTTCTCGTGTTGTTTACGGGTGATCCTGAACCATATAAAATTGAATTATAAGTACATATATATAAAATATCATGTTATCTTAGAAATATGTGATTTATTTAATTTTTCCCAATTAATCCCGAAGTTAAACAAGTCTAGGATAACCAATTTTGTTTCGGTCATAGTTTCTTCGTTACAAATCCGTTTTCGTTGATTCAACTTGCCATCTCCTTGGATCGAGTCCCTCTTTAAGACTATGAACTGAAAATACCTTGGTTTGTATTCAAAATTACACGGCATAGGTGAAACTTTAGTGAAACTTATGAAGTTAAACATTTTTGTTACAAAAAAATAACACTTAATGACCATTTTTCTAAAAATACTTATACTTTGAATTAAATCATGAAATTTTTATGTGTTATCATATTCATAGTAAAAATTATTTTTCCAAAAAATAAACCTCCAGTTCAAAGTTTAAAATGGTTTTTAATTATCCAACCCAAAACAGTCCCCGGTTGCACTCCGACGTCGTAAAAACAGTTTTTAAGATATTCTTTGAAAAACCAAGTTATACCTTGTTAAGTTAGCATATATTTAAGTTATATTACAGGTCTTGAAGTATTTTAAAAGTTAAGTTAGAAGGATCTATTTAGTTTGCAAACAAGTTTGAAAACTTTCAAACTATGTTCTTGTTGTTAAAATTGTATACCACAAAATATGATAGCTATATATATATATGAATCGAATAAGGTTATGAACATAGATACTACCTCAAGTTCCTTGGACAAGGTTGCTGTAAAAGAGGAGTAAAAAACTAGAACCAAAAGGGTGATGGAATTGGATGAAAGATTGGAAGTAAGTTTGTGTTCTTGGAAGGATTTCTTGAAGTGTTTTTGTATGGTTTTCTTATGGTGTTTAAGTAAGGTTTTTGAAGCTAAATGATGGGGAAAATGTTTGGAGATGATCAAGTATGAAGTTAAGAGTATTTTGAGAGAGAAATGGAAGTGTAAGTATGAGAAAATGGGGTGAAGAAATGGTGTGCATGCATAAAAACGTTTTTAGGTTATAAAGGAAAAAAAAAAATACCTAACTTTGTTTTCTTTCTAAATAATTCATGCTACTTGACAAATGGTTGGTTCCACATGTTTCTTAATCATTTAAGGCTGCTAAGGAGCAGATTTTTATTGGTATATACCAATAGTAAATACATCTAGAAGCTGCGTATGATACGGGTACATATACCCTAGGTATACGTATAGAAATCTTTGAGAAAACGGAACGAGGATTCAAATATAGCTATCTTTTGTAAATATACTTATATTGTTTTATGTATTTAAGTCTTTAAAAGTGATTAAATACATTACTTATACGATATATGTATAAACATTATAGGTCATAAGTATTTAAGTCAAATAACGTTACGTATGGTTATCGTTTTGAAAACTTAAGTTAGTAGTTTCAAAATATACTTATAACTTATTGTTATTAATACAAAATGAGATATTAAAACATTCTTAGATCATGTTAAATATGTATATATACATATATATACACAAACGTATAATTATCATATATTGTATAGTTCGTGATATCATCGGTCAAACTAGACGGTCAAACGTTGTGTAAAACTCTTTTCGAAAACATAAGTCTCAACAATTTGGATTGCTTATCATGTTGGTAAGGTTTAATTTATGTAAATATTAATCTTATGAGTATAGAACGATCGAAAAAGTGCGGGTCAACTTTAGGGTTTTTGCTTATCGTGTCGGAACCATATAGAGATTAGAGTTTAAATTTGGTCGGAAATTTCCGGGTCGTTACACAGCTAGTCCTAAAAACTGGCGTATGTGTTTCGGAGTTTTTGGGGTTTCCCACTTTTCAACAGTTTCTATCTTTGCCGGATCCACCTTAATACCTTCTTTGTTCACTATGTGACCGAGGAATTGAACTTCTTCCAACCAAAATGCACACTTTGAAAACTTAGCGTACAATTCTTCCTTCCTCAATACTTCTAACACCTTTCTCAAATGTTCACCGTGTTCTTGGTCATTCTTTGAGTAAATAAGTATTTCATCAATGAAAACAATGACAAACTTGTCAAGGTATGGTCCACACACTCGGTTCATAAGGTCCATGAACACAGCTGGTGCATTAGTTAAACCAAACGGCATGACCATAAACTCGTAATGACCGTAACGTGTTCTGAAAGCAGTCTTTGGAATATCATCTTCTTTCACCCGCATTTGATGATACCCGGAACGTAAGTCAATCTTTGAATAAACAGACGAGCCTTGTAGTTGATCAAATAAGTCGTCGATTCTCGGTAGTGGGTAGCGGTTCTTGATGGTAAGTTTGTTCAACTCTCGGTAGTCGATACACAACCTGAATGTACCATCTTTCTTCTTGACAAACAAAACAGGAGCTCCCCACGGTGATGTGCTTGGTCTAATGAAACCACGCTCTAAAAGTTCTTGTAATTGGCTTTGCAGTTCTTTCATCTCGCTGGGTGCGAGTCTGTAAGGAGCACGAGCTATTGGTGCAGCTCCTGGTACAAGATCTATTTGAAATTCAACGGATCGATGTGGGGGTAATCCCGGTAATTCTTTCGGAAATACATCGGGAAATTCTTTTGCAATGGGAACATCATTGATGCTCTTTTCTTCAGTTTGTACTTTCTCGACGTGTGCTAGAACAGCATAGCAACCTTTTCTTATTAGTTTTTGTGCCTTCAAATTACTAATAAGATGTAGCTTCGTGTTGCCCTTTTCTCCGTACACCATTAAGGGTTTTCCTTTTTCTCGTATAATGCGAATTGCATTTTTGTAACAAACGATCTCCGCTTTCACTTCTTTCAACCAGTCCATACCGATTATCACATCAAAACTCCCTAACTCTACTGGTATCAAATCAATCTTAAATGTTTCGCTAACCAGTTTAATTTCTCGATTCCGACATATATTATCTGCTGAAATTAATTTACCATTTGCTAATTCGAGTAAAAATTTACTATTCAAAGGCGTCAATGGACAACTTAATTTAGCACAAAAATCTCTACTCATATAGCTTCTATCCGCACCCGAATCAAATAAAACGTAAGCAGATTTATTGTCAATAAGAAACGTACCCGTAACAAGCTCCGGGTCTTCCTGTGCCTCTACCGCATTAATATTGAAAACTCTTCCACGGCCTTGTCCATTCGTGTTCTCCTGGTTCGGGCAATTTCTAATAATGTGGCCTGGTTTTCCACATTTATAACAAACTACATTGGCATAACTTGCTCCGACACTACTTGCTCCGCCATTACTCGTTCCGACACCATTTGTTCCTTTCGTTCTATTAACCCCTGGTCCGTAGACCTCACACTTCGCCGCGCTATGACCATTTCTTTTACACTTGTTGCAAAATTTGGTGCAGAACCCCGAGTGATTCTTTTCACACCTTTGGCATAGTTGCTTCTGATTGTTGTTGTTGTTGCGGTTATTATTGTTGTTGGGATGATTGTTGTAGTTGCTGTTGTTGTTGTTGTTGTTGTTGGGCCGTTTGTTGTAGTTGCGATTGATGTTGCGATTGTTGGGATAATTGTTGCGATTATTGTTGTAATTGCTGTTGTTGTTGTATTGGTGATTCTTATCACCGTTTTCCTCCCACTTTCTTTTGACTTGCTTCACATTGGCCTCTTCAGCAGTCTGTTCTTTAATTCTTTCTTCAATCTGGTTCACTAGTTTGTGAGCCATTCTACATGCCTGTTGTATGGAGGCGGGCTCGTGTGAACTTATATCTTCTTGGATTCTTTCCGGTAATCCTTTCACAAACGCGTCGATCTTCTCTTCCTCATCTTCGAATGCTCCCGGACACAATAGGCACAATTCTGTGAATCGTCTTTCGTACGTGGTAATATCAAATCCTTGGGTTCGTAACCCTCTAAGTTCTGTCTTGAGCTTATTGACCTCGGTTCTGGGACGGTACTTCTCGTTCATCAAGTGCTTGAATGCTGACCACGGTAGTGCGTACGCATCATCTTGTCCCACTTGCTCTAGATAGGTATTCCACCATGTTAACGCAGAACCTGTGAAGGTATGCGTAGCGTACTTCACTTTGTCCTCTTCAGTACACTTACTTATGGCAAACACCGATTCAACCTTCTCGGTCCACCGTTTCAATCCGATCGGTCCTTCGGTTCCATCAAATTCCAAAGGTTTGCAGGCAGTGAATTCTTTGTAGGTGCATCCTACACGATTTCCTGTACTGCTAGATCCAAGGTTATTGTTGGTATGTAGCGCAGCCTGTACTGCGGCTATGTTTGAAGCTAGAAAAGTACGGAATTCCTCTTCATTCATATTCACGGTGTGTCGAGTAGTCGGTGCCATTTCCTTCAAAATAGTTAAATGGAACAAGTTAATCATACAGAATATTAAGAGTAGTTAATAGTATTTCGTAGCATAATATGAACTCATTTATAAAAGCTTTTTCTTCATATTAGCGTTTTATAAGTTTAAATTCGGGTAGTACCTACCCGTTAAGTTCATACTTAGTAGCTAATATACAATTCAACTACTACAATTCTATATGAAAAACTGATTATAATAATATTTCGCGTTCAAACTTTTATACAATATTTTACAAACTTACAATACCGCTTATTTTACATAAAGCATCAAATATAGCACACAATAACTTTGATACAAGATAGTTGTGAAGACAATTCTAGCTAGTAAACAAGTCGTTCAGCAAAGGCAATAAAGACACGTAATTCATACGTCCAGAAACAAGTCATGCATTCTGGTTTTACTAGGACTACTTCTCATCCTTGGTCTTGTGCAACATAACCGTTATGGCCGTTGATAAGACAGCGTGTTGTAACGTCATCAAAGGGACGAGGGTTACGTAATGTCCAACAGTCCCGTAATAATCTAAAAACCTCATTTCTTACCCCAATTACCGACTCCGTCACTTGTGGAAACGTTTTGTTTAATAGTTGTAGCCCGATGTTCTTGTTCTCACTTTGGTGAGAAGCGAACATTACTAATCCGTAAGCATAACATGCTTCTTTATGTTGCATGTTAGCCGCTTTTTCTAAATCACGAAGTCCAATATTCGGATATATTGAGTCAAAATAATTTCTTAACCCGTTGCGTAAAATAGCATTTGGGTTCCCCGCAATATATGCGTCAAAGTAAACACATCGTAACTTATGGGTTTCCCAATGTGATATCCCCCATCTTTCAAACGAAAGTCTCTTATAAACCAAGACATTCTTGGAACGTTCTTCGAATGTCTTACAAACTGATCTCGCCTTAAATAGTTGTGCCGAAGAATTCTGGCCGACTCTAGACAAGATTTCATCAATCATGTCTCCGGGTAGGTCTCTTAAAATATTGGGTTGTCTATCCATTTTGTGTTTTTAAACTGTAAAATAGACAAGAGTTAGATTCATAAAAAAAATACTTATTAATACAAGCAATTTTTACATATATCATAAAGCATAAGAACACTATATTCCATATATTACACCACACGAATACAACTATCTTATTCCGACTCGCTCGTTTCTTCTTCTTCAGTTTTGGTTCGTTTTGCCAAGTTTCTAGGGATATATGATGTTCCCCTAATACGAGCCATCGTTGTCCACATTGGTTTAGAAAAACCAGGTGGTTTAGAGGTTCCCGGGTCATTGTTACAACTTAAGGACTTCGGGGGTTGACGATACATATAAAGTTCATCGGGGTTGGAATTAGATTTCTCTATTTTTATGCCCTTTCCCTTATTATTTTCTTTTGCCTTTTTAAATTCAGTTGGGGTAATTTCTATAACATCATCGGAATTCTCGTCGGAATCCGATTCATCGGAGAATTGGTAATCCTCCCAATATTTTGCTTCCTTGGCGGAAACACCATTGACCATAATTAACTTTGGTCGGTTGGTTGAGGATTTTCTTTTACTTAACCGTTTTATTATTTCCCCCACCGGTTCTATTTCTTCATCCGGTTCCGATTCTTCTTCCGGTTCCGATTCTTCTTCCGGTTCCGACTCTTCTTCCGGTTCCTCTTCGGGAACTTGTGAATCAGTCCACAAATCATTCCAATTTACATTTGACTCTTCATTATTATTAGGTGAGTCAATGGGACTTGTTCTAGAGGTAGACATCTATCACATAATATCAAACACGTTAAGAGATTAATATATCACATAATATTCATATGTTAAAAATATATAGTTTCCAACAAAAATGTTAAGCAATCATTTTTAAAGAAAACACGGTCGAAGTCCAGACTCACTAATGCATCCTAACAAACTCGATAAGACACACTAATGCAAATTTTCTGGTTCTCTAAGACCAACGCTCGGATACCAACTGAAATGTCCAGTTCTTATTGATTAAAAACGTTCCATATTAATTGATTTCGTTGCGAGGTTTTGACCTCTATATGAGACGTTTTTCAAAGACTGCATTCATTTTTAAACAAACCATAACCTTTATTTCATCAATAAAGGTTTAAAAAGCTTTACGTAGATTATCAAATAATGATAATCTAAAATATCCTGTTTTACACACGACCATTACATAATGGTTTACAATACAAATATGTTACAACAAAATAAGTTTCTTGAATGCAGTTTTTACACAATATCATACAAGCATGGACTCCAAATCTTGTCCTTATTTAAGTATGCGACAGCGGAAGCTCTTAATAATCACCTGAGAATAAACATGCTTAAAACGTCAACAAAAATGTTGGTGAGTTATAGGTTTAACCTATATATATCAAATCGTAACAATAGACCACAAGATTTCATATTTCAATACACATCCCATACATAGAGATAAAAACCATTCATATGGTGAACACCTGGTAACCGACAATAACAAGATGCATATATAAGAATATCCCCATCATTCCGGGACACCCTTCGGATATGATATAAATTTCGAAGTACTAAAGCATCCGGTACTTTGGATGGGGTTTGTTAGGCCCAATAGATCTATCTTTAGGATTCGCGTCAATTAGGGTGTCTGTTCCCTAATTCTTAGATTACCAGACTTAATAAAAAGGGGCATATTCGATTTCGATAATTCAACCATAGAATGTAGTTTCACGTACTTGTGTCTATTTTGTAAATCATTTATAAAACCTGCATGTATTCTCATCCCAAAAATATTAGATTTTAAAAGTGGGTCTATAACTCACTTTCACAGATTTTTACTTCGTCGGGAAGTAAGACTTGGCCACTGGTTGATTCACGAACCTATAACAATATATACATATATATCAAAGTATGTTCAAAATATATTTACAACACTTTTAATATATTTTGATGTTTTAAGTTTATTAAGTCAGCTGTCCTCGTTAGTAACCTATAACTAGTTGTCCACAGTTAGATGTACAGAAATAAATCGATAAATATTATCTTGAATCAATCCACGACCCAGTGTATACGTATCTCAGTATTGATCACAACTCAAACTATATATATTTTGGAATCAACCTCAACCCTGTATAGCTAACTCCAACATTCACATATAGAGTGTCTATGGTTGTTCCGAAATATATATAGATGTGTCGACATGATAGGTCGAAACATTGTATACGTGTCTATGGTATCTCAAGATTACATAATATATAATACAAGTTGATTAAGTTATGGTTGGAATAGATTTGTTACCAATTTTCACGTAGCTAAAATGAGAAAAATTATCCAATCTTGTTTTACCCATAACTCCTTCATTTTAAATCCGTTTTGAGTGAATCAAATTGCTATGGTTTCATATTGAACTCTATTTTATGAATCTAAACAAAAAAAGTATAGGTTTCTAGTCGGAAAAATAAGTTACAAGTCGTTTTTGTAAAGGTAGTCATTTCAGTCGAAAGAACGACGTCTAGATGACCATTTTAGAAAACATACTTCCACTTTGAGTTTAACCATAATTTTTGGATATAGTTTCATGTTCATAATAAAAATCATTTTCTCAGAATAACAATTTTTAAATCAAAGTTTATCATAGTTTTTAATTAACTAACCCAAAACAGCCCGCGGTGTTACTACGACGGCGTAAATCCGGTTTTACGGTGTTTTTCGTGTTTCCAGGTTTTAAATCATTAAGTTAGCATATCATATAGATATAGAACATGTGTTTAGTTGATTTTAAAAGTCAAGTTAGAAGGATTAACTTTTTTTTGCGAACAAGTTTAGAATTAACTAAACTATGTTCTAGTGATTACAAGTTTAAACCTTCGAATAAGATAGCTTTATATGTATGAATCGAATGATGTTATGAACATCATTACTACCTTAAGTTCCTTGGATGAACCTACTGGAAAAGAGAAAAATGGATCTAGCTTCAATGGATCCTTGGATGGCTCAAAGTTCTTGAAGCAAAATCATGACACGAAAACAAGTTCAAGTAAGATCATCACTTGAAATAAGATTGTTATAGTTATAGAAATTGAACCAAAGTTTGAATATGATTATTACCTTGTATTAGAATGATAACCTACTGTAAGAAACAAAGATTTCTTGAGGTTGGATGATCACCTTACAAGATTGGAAGTGAGCTAGCAAACTTGAAAGTATTCTTGATTTTATGAAACTAGAACTTTTGGAATTTATGAAGAACACTTAGAACTTGAAGATAGAACTTGAGAGAGTTCAATTAGATGAAGAAAATTGAAGAATGAAAGTGTTTGTAGGTGTTTTTGGTCGTTGGTGTATGGATTAGATATAAAGGATATGTAATTTTGTTTTCATGTAAATAAGTCATGAATGATTACTCATATTTTTGTAATCTTATGAGATATTTCATGCTAGTTGCCAAATGATGGTTCCCACATGTGTTAGGTGACTCACATGGGCTGCTAAGAGCTGATCATTGGAGTGTATATACCAATAGTACATACATCTAAAAGCTGTGTATTGTACGAGTACGAATACGGGTGCATACGAGTAGAATTGTTGATGAAACTGAACGAGAATGTAATTGTAAGCATTTTTGTTAAGTAGAAGTATTTTGATAAGTGTATTGAAGTCTTTCAAAAGTGTATAAATACATATTAAAACACTACATGTATATACATTTTAACTGAGTCGTTAAGTCATCGTTAGTCGTTACATGTAAGTGTTGTTTTGAAACCTTTAGGTTAACGATCTTGTTAAATGTTGTTAACCCAATGTTTATAATATCAAAAGAGATTTTAAATTATTATATTATCATGATATTATGATGTACGAATATCTCTTAATATGATATATATACATTAAATGTCGTTACAACGATAAACGTTACATATATGTCTCGTTTCAAAATCATTAAGTTAGTAGTCTTGTTTTTACATATGTAGTTCATTGTTAATATAATTAATGATATGTTTACTTATCATAATATCATGTTAACTATATATATAACCATATATATGTCATCATATAGTTTTTTTTTTTTACCAGTTTTAACGTTCGTGAATCACCGGTCAACTTGGGTGGTCAATTGTCTATATGAAACCTATTTCAATTAATCAAGTCTTAACAAGTTTGATTGCTTAACATGTTGGAAACATTTAATCATGTAAACATCAATCTCAATTAATATATATAAACATGGAAAAGTTCGGGTCACTACACACCCCCCCTTAGGGACTCATCGTCCTCGATGAGGTTTGCCCCACCACCCCCAACGGCACATGAGTGGCACATGAGTGGCTCTGATACCAACTGAAAGGACCCGTTCATATACATTATAAACGATTCACAATAGTTGATTACATCGCGAGGTATTTGACCTCTATATGATACGTTTTACAAACATTGCATTCGTTTTTAAAAGACAAACTTTCTTTACATCAAAAATTGACGGCATGCATACCATTTCATATTACATCCAACTATAATTGACTTAATATTAATCTTGATGAACTCAACGACTCGAATGCAACGTCTTTCAAAGTATGTCTTGAATGACTCCAAGTAATATCCTTAAAATGAGCTAATGCACAGCGGAAGATTTCTTTAATACCTGAGAATAAACATGCTTTAAAGTGTCAACCAAAAGGTTGGTGAGTTCATTAGTTTATCATAATCCATCATTTCCTTAATAGTAATAGACCACAAGATTTCAGTTTCTATAAATATCCGTACACTCGCAAGTGTATAAAAGTATTCTATAAGTTGTAGGCACCCGGTAACAAGCTTTAACGTTCATGTTTTACCCTCTGAAGTACACCAGATCAGGTGTGTTTAAAATAACCTTGAAGTACTAAAGCATCCCATAGTCAGGATGGGGTTTGTCAGACCCAATAGATCTATCTTTAGGATTCGCGCCTACCGTACATAGACAAGTAGTTTAATGTTACCAAGCTAAGGGTATATTTCTGGTTTAAACCCACATAGAATTAGTTTTAGTACTTGTGCCTATTTCGTAAAACATTTATAAATCAGCGCATGTATTCTCAGCCCAAAAATATATATAAAAAAGGGAGCAAATGAAACTCACAATACTGTATTTCGTAGCAATTATGTATATGACGGCACTGAACAAGTGCAGGGTTTGTCTCGGATTCACGAACGTATCAATATTGTGATTCAATATTGCAGGAAAGTACGTAGACGCAACGAAAATGATAAACGTTAGGTTGACCTCACGAGCAATACCCTCGATCAATACCCATAACCTTCATAGCTATAACCAATAATTTCCTTAGCTCTATCCCATTTGAAAACTTATTTTGAAATCGTCTGAATATAACTCCATCGTAGTATTTTATGTATACTAATAATATCTTGAAATAATAATAAGTAAATATATATATATGTAATTCGATTGAGAGAGTTTAGAGAAATATATTTTCAAGTTTCTATGAAATAATGAAACCTATTGAATTCTATTTATAATAGATTTTTGAATTATTAAAGTGAATTATTAAAGTATGAATTATTAAAGTGAATTATTAAAGTATGAATTATTGAAGTGAATTATTAAAGTATGAATTATTAAAGTGAATTATTAAAGTATGAATTATTAAAGTGAATTATTAAAGTATGAATTATTAAAGTGAATTATTAAAGTATGAATTATTAAAGTTAAAGTAAAGTAAAGGTAAAGTTAAAGTATAGTAAAAGTATAAAACTATGTACATATAATACGCGTATAAAAAATATATATATAATATTAATTTAAATCGTTTTATATATTTAATAAAATAAAATATAAATATCGTTATCTTTATCATACTGGTTAAGTATTGAGTTGTCAAAAAGAATAGATTTCTTAAATCACAGTGGACCTCATAACATAGGCCCGTAATCATATCATAATGTATCTGATAATTCAATTATTTGATATTATCTCTTAATTTTGTCGATAAATATATCGATACAAATATGTTCATGTAAAGTAACATATATCTAATACTTTGTTAATGTTTTCAGTTAATATTATATATTATATATACATATCTATATACACATAATTGTTCGTGAATCTTCGAACACGGTCAAAGGGTAATTGATTACGTGAATGTAGTTCCAAACTTTTTGAGATTCAACATTACAAATTCTGCTTATCGTGTCGGAAACATATAAAGGTTAAGTTTAAATTTGGTCGGAAATTTCCGGGTCGTCACAGACTGAAAGGACCCGTTCATATACATTATAAACGATTCACAATAGTTGATTACATCGCGAGGTATTTGACCTCTATATGATACGTTTTACAAACATTGCATTCGTTTTTAAAAGACAAACTTTCTTTACATCAAAAATTGACGGCATGCATACCATTTCATATTACATCCAACTATAATTGACTTAATATTAATCTTGATGAACTCAACGACTAGAATGCAACGTCTTTCAAAGTATGTCTTGAATGACTCCAAGTAATATCCTTAAAATGAGCTAATGCACAGCGGAAGATTTCTTTAATACCTGAGAATAAACATGCTTTAAAGTGTCAACCAAAAGGTTGGTGAGTTCATTAGTTTATCATAATCCATCATTTCCTTAATAGTAATAGACCACAAGATTTCAGTTTCTATAAATATCCGTACACTCGCATGAAATGACCCGTCCTAATCCATCTGGACAAAGTCACCAACAACTGGTTCCATTGCGATGATCGACTCCAAATACTGTCTTTAAAATGAGCAAATGCACAGCGAAAATGTTTCTTTCATACCTGAGAATAAACATGCTTTAAAGTGTCAACCAAAAGGTTGGTGAGTTCATTAGTTTATCATAAATAATCATTTCATAATTTTAATAGACCACAAGATTTCATACTTCCATTTCTCATAATCATATGTCCCATGCATAGAGACAAAAATATCATTCATATGGATTGAACACCTGGTAACCGACATTCACAATATGCATATAAGAATATCCCCATCATTCCGGAATCCTCCTTCGGACATGATATAAATTTCGAAGTACTAAAGCATCCGGTACTTTGGATGGGGCTTGTTGGGCCCGATAGATCTATCTTTAGAGTTCGCGTCAATTAGGGTGTCTGTTCCCTAATTCTTAAATTACCATACTTAATACAAAGGGGCATATTCGATTTCGATCATTCAACCATATAATGTAGTTTTGATTACTTGTGTCTATTTCGTAAAAACATTTATAAAAATTGCGCATGTATTCTCAGCCCAAAAATATAAAGGGTAAAAAGGTAAATGAAACTCACAATACTGTATTTTGTAGTAAAAATACATATGACGATATTGAACAATGCAGGGTTGGCCTCGGATTCACGAACCTATATATAATTATGTATATTAACACATGTAATGGTAATCGAACAAATCTATATATATTTAGTTATGTATTAAGATTAATATTTATATATAACTTTATTAATACTTATAATATACTATATTGCTTTTTTGATATATGATTTAATTAACGTTATATCAATGTAAATAATATTATATTAGTTAAACCATAATATTATGTAATATTAGTATTAATAAATATATTTTTATAATAATATCTTCTGTTCGCAAAAATAATAATTATAATAATACTAAGTTAAAGATAACAACAATAATGATAGTAATAATAATAAAAATGTTACTTTTTAATGAGGATTATTTTAATAAAGAAAATGATAGTTTTTTTTTATAACAAAATAATAATTTTAGTAGGAACGACACTTTTAATAATAATAGTAGTTTTTAATAAAAAGATAAGTTTAATAATAATTATAATGAAAATAATAATTTTTGATAATAATATTTAACACTTAATAATAATAATAATAATAATAATAATAATAATAATAATAATAATAATAATAATAATAATAATAATAATAATAATAATAGAAATGAAGGTGTATACCCTTTAAAAGACTACCTAAAAAGAATTGCTCAAGACGAGACTCGAACCCGTAATCTCTCGCTCCCCCATTATCACCCTTAACCATCAATCCGATACTATTTTCTTGAATTAACCTGCTCCTAAATCACACTTAAACTGATTTACTTTCATTTCAGACCAGCAGCAAATAAATCGGCCCAACAGACAATTCCTCAAGCCCAACATCAGTTTCTATTATAATTAAAAAAATTTGTAGTGGCCTGGGTTCGAACTCAGGACCTCTCGTTCCCTACCAACTCCCTAAACCATTCTACCATTCGTGGTTTTCTGAGATCATACGAAATTTAATTTACTTAACCCTTCTATTGTCTGTTTCCATTTCTTCTCCTTATTTACAAAACTCAGAACTATTCCTCAACATCAAAAATCATCAGAACTATTCCTCAACATCAAAAATCATCATCTTATTAAACTACTTATCATCATGGATATTCATCTCCCATCATTATATTATCGCTGCTCATCATCATAACATAATACACAACCATTATTATCATCATAATATTCGTGATCCTCACAATCACTCTTCGTAATTCATCATCATCTTCATCAATCATTTCGTCATTGTAGCAGCAGAATGATCACAGCAATATCATCGACATCATTTGACATCATAACCCACCATCGTTTTTTTTTTTTTTTTTTGGAATGGCGGTCATCATCTTCACCGTACTCCAACATCATCATAGTCATCACACCATCTTCTTTAACATCCTTATACCGCGGTTAACAACATCACGATATCATCATCATCGTTATTATGTTATCTAAATTTTTTCTTTTATCATCGTTATCATAGTTGCCGTTCATCATCATGACGTCACGTTATCATCATTATATCTTCACGAATTATCACGTTTGATAACAACCATTTATCATCTTCTACGCTTGCAATAAGAATCGAAACATGGAATGAAAGAAGAAAAAAAAATATATATATATATATATATATATATATATATATATATATATATATATATATATATATATATATATATATATAATAACATGATCGTCGCTAGCTGCAGTCGAAAAAAAAAATATATCAAAACAAAAGTGCAGAAGCTCGACGGAGATGGTGATCATTCATGATATGAGCAGAAAATAAAAGCAAGTGGGTGTTGTACGAAAAACGATTTTCGCAGCAACTCCAAATGGGTTTGTGTTTTGGTGTTAAAAAAAAAAATGGGTGACGGTGGTCATGATGAAAGGTGGTTATCATGGTGACTGTGGTGGATGGTAGTTCTCCGGTTGTTGTGGGTGGTGGTGGAGCTCGATGATTGTACATGGTGATGGTTGTAGGAGGTGGTGCAAGGTGGTGGTGTACTACGGTGGTGGTGGAGGTAACGGAGGTTGTAGGGTTTATGGTGATTGATGGTGGTGGAAGTGGTGGGTGAAGGGAGGTTGAAGATATGGGTGAAGTGGGTGTGTCCTCTGCATCTCTATAACTCTATATGTACATATAATCATAGTAGTAATATAAATGGATAATAATAATAATTAATAATAATAATAATAAGTAATATAATAATACTTCAATCATGGAATGAAACACAACTTGGTCGATGAATTCAAACTCACGGGCTAACTTACTGTTAGTCTAGTCAAAAGTTTATTTACAGCTGTTATTTCGTACTACATTGTTAATTGGTAGCGGGTAAAAGTCTTCCCAAAAATCCCAAAATTATATATTAATCATCTTTATTTATTTCAGTCATTTTAGTATAAAATTTGATCATTAACTATTAAATAAAATTACATTAATTATTCACTCCCAACCCCCAAGTAAAAAAAATATAAAAATAAAAACTTTTAAAATTTTAACAAATAGTTCCTAACTATATTTTTAATAAGCCTAAAATTTATAGAACTGATTTTTGAATCACTGTTTATTTTAAAATAATATAAGTTCCTTTTTAATTCGTTTACTATCAATTGAATGACAAATGAGCGTTTCCGTCGTTTACTAAATAACTTCGAAATTACTTATATATATATAGCATACCTTATATATTCACTTTTATAATAAATTTTAATATATCTTATATTAATTTACATATTTATTTATAACAAATTGTATATTGCATATAATAGTTTATTAATATTCTTATGCATAATTATTTATATTTACTTATTTATATATATTTATTTATTTATAATTAACGATTCGTGAATCGTCAGAAATGGTCAAAGGTCAATTTAATATATGAAACAGTTCAAACTTTTTGAGGCTTAACATTAGAGACTTTGCTTATCATGTCGAAATCATATAAAGATTAAGCTTAAATTTGGTCGAAAATCTCCGGGTCATCACAGTACCTACCCGTTAAAGAAATTTCGTCCCGAAATTTGAGTGTGGTTGTCATGGTTAACAATAAGAATGTCTTCATGATAAATATGAGTTGATAAAATAAAATTTTATTACCATAGAGTAATGTGGATAATATGATTCGATTACTCGAAGCGGGTGAGTGAGGTTATACAAAAGAGTGAAATGAGAAAGACAAGTTTCATCATAACTTTTGACTAGTCATGGTTGAATTCCGGAATTCAAGGGATTTAAAGTAAATCTTCGAAATCTAAAAGATTTGCTTCTTCGGCGAATAAGAAAATTATGATTCTCTAATTAAATGCGGAGATCTGCCTTAATTTCTCTATCAATTATTTCACTATAAATTAACTTCTTCCGTTCCATTATTTTTTTATCATTCCTATACTCAATTCCTAAATTCAAAAGATTATGAAAATGCTTAATCCAGTTCTAATCCTTGATATTTTCCTAATTATTATTTCTGTCATTCTTCTTTTCAATTTTCACCAGAAGAATCTGTTTACTTCTATTATTACCTTGGGATGATGATATTCTTAATTATACCTTGTCTTTATATTGCTATTCGTATTAATATCTACGGTTTGCAATCTCCATGTTGTTATGGGGCTTTATATTTTCTCTTATATTTCGGTGTTCCTGCTTATGTCTCCTATAATTATTGTCATCCATAGTTACTGCGCTCTCTTATCTGCTGCGATTTATACCCCCTTTCTATTTCGGAGCTTCATGCTTTTGTTTACTTTTCGCAAGTAACAGTCCAGAATTCATAGGTATGGAGTTTCGAATAAACATAATGTTCTAAATAAGGAAGAATGTATTAGCACGACTTGGTTTGTCAAATTACCAGAATCACTGAGAATAGAACTATCGAGAATATATTTTCTTGATATGTTCATAAGTTAAGCAGAATGAAAGAGTTATGTAACCTGGCACATGATGATGTTATGATCTGTGAATCATCACATTCCATTGGAAACTCAGCATGACTTACTGTAATATAATCACGTTGATCAGGTGTCATTATATTATACTAACTCATGCATCAGTTCCCAACATTACTTCAATAACATTCATATTTTAAGCTCGAAAGTTTACAGAATATAGAAACTAACAGTTTCTATATGATGTAATACTGATAGTACGAAGAGATTAATGATTTCAGATAAGAATAGTTATAAAAATATCTCCAGAAATATGGAGGATATTTATAATGAAAGATACAATAATATCTCGGAATATCTAAGATCGGAGGATGATAGAAACTATTGTCTGCAAGGGTTTAGAGTAAGGAGCAAGATATTCACTAAAGACTTTAGCAGACATTGAATCATTTGGATTCTTTGAAGTCAAACTTATTCTTTGTGATTTGTCCACGGCTTTCTTCATAGTTTCGCATAATCTGCTTTTTGGTACTAAATTTTCTATTGAATGTTTCCAATATAATGATACACAGGAAGCACGAGGAGGTATATAATTTCGGACGAGAATATTTATGAAAATATCCTCAGAAATATCGAAGATATTGAGGATGATATTTTGGAAATTTCTAAGTTCGATGGTTGATGGCGAAAGATTTTCTACAAGATTTTAACATGACTTCGGAGCAAGATATTCTCTAATGATTTCAACGGATCCAGAATTACCTGGATTCTTTGAATATAGGGTATGGTTCTTGTATTTGTCCTTGGTCCCCTTCATGGTTAGCTCAATCCGTTTTTCAGTTCCAACTTTTCTGAGCTTTTCCAACATACTATTCTTTATTATTAAACTTCCGATGATTAAGGTCGTTTACGGTTGTCTATAGTTTCTGCTGCTTCATTCATCTTTTTCAACATTCAGAGTATTGTTTTGTAGACTGAGTGCTTTTCAGAATTTCGGAATGAAAGATCATAATTCTAAGAGATAAATGTTATACATATAACTGTTGACGTAGATATGCTGTGAGTTTTCAAAATACTGGTTGCCGATTCTCGGTAGTTGATATGGCTAATATTGTTACAGGGTATAGATGAATACACGATGGGGTCTCAATGAATATAATGATTTTTCAGAAAATCCAAATTCGTTGAAGTTGCTGGTAAGTTTGCTGTTAATGTGGTGAAATATAAACGGTTCTCCAGTAACGATGACGAAAGGCAGACTTATATATCAAAGTTATAATAAGTTTAATCCGAATGAAAATCAAAGTTGATTTGCTGAAGCTGTGACAAAATTGGCTATTTTAGAAAGGAATTGTAAAGTTATTTTTGGTAATAGTAACGCCAAAGGAGCTAGCATATATACGTGTTAAACGTTTACTCAGGTTCCGAAAGTTTTTCAGGTGCATAATTATATGCATTGATCTTTTCTTCCGTAGATGAAGTGCGGTTGATTTATCCTCTCGATTGAGGTGTTTTCAAGAATCATGAAAGATTTGAACGCAGATTGTAATCGTCAAGATACAAATGAAGCTTAGGATGAAATCAAGTGGCAAACTTGAAGAAATATTTAGTTTCATATGTTATAATCAATATTTTAATTCATTTTAATTGTCCAATAATATTAGACCACAGTCGATAGTCCACAGTTAGCAATTCAATAATTCATATATAGTTTAATATATAATATTCGAATTAATTAATACGTAACGTGACCCGTATTCATCTCAGACTCGATCACAACTCAAAGTATATATATTATTATAGAATCAACCTCAACCCTGTATAGAGAACTCGATCATTACTGCATATAGAGTGTCTATGGTGATTCCAAATAATATATATAGATGCGTCGATATGATATGTCAAAACCTTGTATACATGTCCCGATATTTAAAGTGCGTAAAATAAATAACAGAAATTAAATGACGATAAATAAAGTGCGTAAAGTAAATAACAGAAATTAAATGACGATAAATAAAATTGCGAGAATGTAAATTGCGATAAATAAACTGTGATAAATAAATTGCGATAATTAAATGGTAATACGGAATTAACAGTTAGCTAGGAACAGTTAGTTAGGATTTTATCAGCGTGGATTCTTAATAGAATTTCATATTGTTAATTAATCTGTTTTTAATCAATTTTTTTTTTATTGTGTCCATTATTTCTTCATTATGCCACTTGTTGGATTCTGATAGGTCAAAATCCAAATATGAAATTGAATGAAAATGGTTATTCTGTGATGAACGGATTCGTATAGCTGCGGTTGCAAGTAGGATAGTAAATGACTGTTGAATCAGGTTCGAAGAATATACAGTGTAACTTATTAATGCGAAGTCTAAATATTCCTCGGGTATTACCTACCCGTTAAAATATTTTCACCATTAACAGTTTGTACAAGAGAATTTTTAATTACAAACTTTATGAAAACATATATACATATATATTTTCTTCAGATGTATTCATGGATTCAATGAGTTAATATGATATTAAACTCATTTGCTTTTCGGTTGGAACTAGAATAAATAATCTCTAAAACTTTAGAGATTACAAAATCGCCGTGAAGAACGAAGATAATAGATGTACGACGATACGTAGAACAATGATTAAGTTCGAGGTATAGATTGTGATGTTGAGGCGTGTGTTGTTGTGGTTTATGTTGTTGCTGGTGGTACTGTTGATGATGTTGATGTTGCTGAAGCTGGTACGTTTTGCACCATATTTTCCAAGGCTACAACTCGGGCGCGAAACTCGTTGACTTTTATTACTCTGGGATGATTGTCGGTAGGAACGAGCGAATGAATAAGGTTTAGAATTATGGATAGAATATAATCATGATGAGCTACCCTGGAAAATGAGAGAGAAATTAGTGTTTCAAATAGGTTCGCCGGTAAGTGCTTCAGGTTCATCGCCAAGAGGTGATTTCGGTTGATGGAAAGGATTACCTTCTTCTTGTCTCCATTGATTAAGTCGACTACGAACTCATCAGATAAATTGAGGATGAATGATTGGTTGATTCATTCTAGTGACGCATGCTTTCGGAGCTCAGGTGAACATCCATGTCGGAATAACTGTCGGAATAACTATCGGAATAGTTATCGGAATCTGAGGGACTCGAACTGGTTGAGGGATTCATCTCGTATGATCAGATGAAGGATTTTCGATAAGAAATAGATTATAGGATGTAGATTAGTATCCTGCAATACATAATTTACATATGCATATAAAATACTAAAATCTCATAAATTACGGAGGACTCTACAGAATCTGTCAGGTAAAGTCTACAGTAACAGATACGCTAAGATATGAATTTTGTCTATACACGATTCATGCAATCAATACAGTAAGATGTGTCTAGACTAAGAATAATAGGCATAAAATTTTTGACACGAAATGATAAGCAAAACTTTTGACATGCAGACAAGGTCAAAGTCCGGACTCACTAATGCATCTAAACAACTATCAGTTAGACACACTAATGCAAGACCTGGTTCGCTAAGACCACCGCTCTGATACCAAATGAAATGACCCGTCCTAATCCATCTGGACAAAGTCACCAACAACTGGTTCCATTGCGATGATCGACTCCAAATACTGTCTTTAAAATGAGCAAATGCACAGCGAAAATGTTTCTTTCATACCTGAGAATAAACATGCTTTAAAGTGTCAACCAAAAGGTTGGTGAGTTCATTAGTTTATCATAAATAATCATTTCATAATTTTAATAGACCACAAGATTTCATACTTCCATTTCTCATAATCATATGTCCCATGCATAGAGACAAAAATATCATTCATATGGATTGAACACCTGGTAACCGACATTCACAATATGCATATAAGAATATCCCCATCATTCCGGAATCCTCCTTCGGACATGATATAAATTTCGAAGTACTAAAGCATCCGGTACTTTGGATGGGGCTTGTTGGGCCCGATAGATCTATCTTTAGAGTTCGCGTCAATTAGGGTGTCTGTTCCCTAATTCTTAAATTACCATACTTAATACAAAGGGGCATATTCGATTTCGATCATTCAACCATATAATGTAGTTTTGATTACTTGTGTCTATTTCGTAAAAACATTTATAAAAATTGCGCATGTATTCTCAGCCCAAAAATATAAAGGGTAAAAAGGTAAATGAAACTCACAATACTGTATTTTGTAGTAAAAATACATATGACGATATTGAACAATGCAGGGTTGGCCTCGGATTCACGAACCTATATATAATT
Source organism: Rutidosis leptorrhynchoides (assembly GCF_046630445.1). NCBI lineage: Eukaryota > Viridiplantae > Streptophyta > Magnoliopsida > Asterales > Asteraceae > Rutidosis > Rutidosis leptorrhynchoides. The sequence continues at coordinate 316,380,941 of NC_092333.1, read as the reverse complement.
ATGTATATTAACACATGTAATGGTAATCGAACAAATCTATATATATTTAGTTATGTATTAAGATTAATATTTATATATAACTTTATTAATACTTATAATATACTATATTGCTTTTTTGATATATGATTTAATTAACGTTATATCAATGTAAATAATATTATATTAGTTAAACCATAATATTATGTAATATTAGTATTAATAAATATATTTTTATAATAATATCTTCTGTTCGCAAAAATAATAATTATAATAATACTAAGTTAAAGATAACAACAATAATGATAGTAATAATAATAAAAATGTTACTTTTTAATGAGGATTATTTTAATAAAGAAAATGATAGTTTTTTTTTATAACAAAATAATAATTTTAGTAGGAACGACACTTTTAATAATAATAGTAGTTTTTAATAAAAAGATAAGTTTAATAATAATTATAATGAAAATAATAATTTTTGATAATAATATTTAACACTTAATAATAATAATAATAATAATAATAATAATAATAATAATAATAATAATAATAATAATAATAATAATAATAATAATAATAATAATAATAATAATAATAATAATAGAAATGAAGGTGTATACCCTTTAAAAGACTACCTAAAAAGAATTGCTCAAGACGAGACTCGAACCCGTAATCTCTCGCTCCCCCATTATCACCCTTAACCATCAATCCGATACTATTTTCTTGAATTAACCTGCTCCTAAATCACACTTAAACTGATTTACTTTCATTTCAGACCAGCAGCAAATAAATCGGCCCAACAGACAATTCCTCAAGCCCAACATCAGTTTCTATTATAATTAAAAAAATTTGTAGTGGCCTGGGTTCGAACTCAGGACCTCTCGTTCCCTACCAACTCCCTAAACCATTCTACCATTCGTGGTTTTCTGAGATCATACGAAATTTAATTTACTTAACCCTTCTATTGTCTGTTTCCATTTCTTCTCCTTATTTACAAAACTCAGAACTATTCCTCAACATCAAAAATCATCAGAACTATTCCTCAACATCAAAAATCATCATCTTATTAAACTACTTATCATCATGGATATTCATCTCCCATCATTATATTATCGCTGCTCATCATCATAACATAATACACAACCATTATTATCATCATAATATTCGTGATCCTCACAATCACTCTTCGTAATTCATCATCATCTTCATCAATCATTTCGTCATTGTAGCAGCAGAATGATCACAGCAATATCATCGACATCATTTGACATCATAACCCACCATCGTTTTTTTTTTTTTTTTTTCGAATGGCGGTCATCATCTTCACCGTACTCCAACATCATCATAGTCATCACACCATCTTCTTTAACATCCTTATACCGCGGTTAACAACATCACGATATCATCATCATCGTTATTATGTTATCTAAATTTTTTCTTTTATCATCGTTATCATAGTTGCCGTTCATCATCATGACGTCACGTTATCATCATTATATCTTCACGAATTATCACGTTTGATAACAACCATTTATCATCTTCTACGCTTGCAATAAGAATCGAAACATGGAATGAAAGAAGAAAAATATATATATATATATATATATATATATATATATATATATATATATATATATATATATATATATATATATATATATATATATATATATATATATATATATATATATATATATATATAATAACATGATCGTCGCTAGCTGCAGTCGAAAAAAAAAATATATCAAAACAAAAGTGCAGAAGCTCGACGGAGATGGTGATCATTCATGATATGAGCAGAAAATAAAAGCAAGTGGGTGTTGTACGAAAAACGATTTTCGCAGCAACTCCAAATGGGTTTGTGTTTTGGTGTTAAAAAAAAAAATGGGTGACGGTGGTCATGATGAAAGGTGGTTATCATGGTGACTGTTGAAATGTCCCGTTCTTATTGATTAAAAACGTTCCATATTAATTGATTTCGTTGCGAGGTTTTGACCTCTATATGAGACGTTTTTCAAAGACTGCATTCATTTTTAAACAAACCATAACCTTTATTTCATCAATAAAGGTTTAAAAAGCTTTACGTAGATTATCAAATAATGATAATCTAAAATATCCTGTTTACACACGACCATTACATAATGGTTTACAATACAAATATGTTACAACAAAATAAGTTTCTTGAATGCAGTTTTTACACAATATCATACAAGCATGGACTCCAAATCTTGTCCTTATTTAAGTATGCGACAGCGGAAGCTCTTAATAATCACCTGAGAATAAACATGCTTAAAACGTCAACAAAAATGTTGGTGAGTTATAGGTTTAACCTATATATATCAAATCGTAACAATAGACCACAAGATTTCATATTTCAATACACATCCCATACATAGAGATAAAAATCATTCATATGGTGAACACCTGGTAACCGACAATAACAAGATGCATATATAAGAATATCCCCATCATTCCGGGACACCCTTCGGATATGATATAAATTTCGAAGTACTAAAGCATCCGGTACTTTGGATGGGGTTTGTTAGGCCCAATAGATCTATCTTTAGGATTCGCGTCAATTAGGGTGTCTGTTCCCTAATTCTTAGATTACCAGACTTAATAAAAAGGGGCATATTCGATTTCGATAATTCAACCATAGAATGTAGTTTCACGTACTTGTGTCTATTTTGTAAATCATTTATAAAACCTGCATGTATTCTCATCCCAAAAATATTAGATTTTAAAAGTGGGACTATAACTCACTTTCACAGATTTTTACTTCGTCGGGAAGTAAGACTTGGCCACTGGTTGATTCACGAACCTATAACAATATATACATATATATCAAAGTATGTTCAAAATATATTTACAACACTTTTAATATATTTTGATGTTTTAAGTTTATTAAGTCAGCTGTCCTCGTTAGTAACCTACAACTAGTTGTCCACAGTTAGATGTACAGAAATAAATCGATAAATATTATCTTGAATCAATCCACGACCCAGTGTATACGTATCTCAGTATTGATCACAACTCAAACTATATATATTTTGGAATCAACCTCAACCCTGTATAGCTAACTCCAACATTCACATATAGAGTGTCTATGGTTGTTCCGAAATATATATAGATGTGTCGACATGATAGGTCGAAACATTGTATACGTGTCTATGGTATCTCAAGATTACATAATATATAAAACAAGTTGATTAAGTTATGGTTGGAATAGATTTGTTACCAATTTTCACGTAGCTAAAATGAGAAAAATTATCCAATCTTGTTTTACCCATAACTTCTTCATTTTAAATCCGTTTTGAGTGAATCAAATTGCTATGGTTTCATATTGAACTCTATTTTATGAATCTAAACAAAAAAAGTATAGGTTTCTAGTCGGAAAAATAAGTTACAAGTCGTTTTTGTAAAGGTAGTCATTTCAGTCGAAAGAACGACGTCTAGATGACCATTTTAGAAAACATACTTCCACTTTGAGTTTAACCATAATTTTTGGATATAGTTTCATGTTCATAATAAAAATCATTTTCTCAGAATAACAACTTTTAAATCAAAGTTTATCATAGTTTTTAATTAACTAACCCAAAACAGCCCGCGGTGTTACTACGACGGTGTAAATCCGGTTTTACGGTGTTTTTCGTGTTTCCAGGTTTTAAATCATTAAGTTAGCATATCATATAGATATAGAACATGTGTTTAGTTGATTTTAAAAGTCAAGTTAGAAGGATTAACTTTTGTTTGCGAACAAGTTTAGAATTAACTAAACTATGTTCTAGTGATTACAAGTTTAAACCTTCGAATAAGATAGCTTTATATGTATGAATCGAATGATGTTATGAACATCATTACTACCTTAAGTTCCTTGGATGGACCTACTGGAAAAGAGAAAAATGGATCTAGCTTCAATGGATCCTTGGATGGCTCAAAGTTCTTGAAGCAAAATCATGACACGAAAACAAGTTCAAGTAAGATCATCACTTGAAATAAGATTGTTATAGTTATAGAAATTGAACCAAAGTTTGAATATGATTATTACCTAGTATTAGAATGATAACCTACTGTAAGAAACAAAGATTTCTTGAGGTTGGATGATCACCTTACAAGATTGGAAGTGAGCTAGCAAACTTGAAAGTATTCTTGATTTTATGAAACTAGAACTTTTGGAATTTATGAAGAACACTTAGAACTTGAAGATAGAACTTGAGAGAGTTCAATTAGATGAAGAAAATTGAAGAATGAAAGTGTTTGTAGGTGTTTTTGGTCGTTGGTGTATGGATTAGATATAAAGGACATGTAATTTTGTTTTCATGTAAATAAGTCATGAATGATTACTCATATTTTTGTAATCTTATGAGATATTTCATGCTAGTTGCCAAATGATGGTTCCCACATGTGTTAGGTGACTCACATGGGCTGCTAAGAGCTGATAATTGGAGTGTATATACCAATAGTACATACATCTAAAAGCTGTGTATTGTACGAGTACGAATACGGGTGCATACGAGTAGAATTGTTGATGAAACTGAACGAGAATGTAATTGTAAGCATTTTTGTTAAGTAGAAGTATTTTGATAAGTGTATTGAAGTCTTTCAAAAGTGTATAAATACATATTAAAACACTACATGTATATACATTTTAACTGAGTCGTTAAGTCATCGTTAGTCGTTACATGTAAGTGTTGTTTTGAAACCTTTAGGTTAACGATCTTGTTAAATGTTGTTAACCCAATGTTTATAATATCAAAAGAGATTTTAAATTATTATATTATCATGATATTATGATGTACGGATATCTCTTAATATGATATATATACATTAAATGTCGTTACAACGATAAACGTTACATATATGTCTCGTTTCAAAATCATTAAGTTAGTAGTCTTGTTTTTACATATGTAGTTCATTGTTAATATAATTAATGATATGTTTACTTATCATAATATCATGTTAACTATATATATAACCATATATATGTCATCATATAGTTTTTTTACAAGTTTTAACGTTCGTGAATCACCGGTCAACTTGGGTGGTCAATTGTCTATATGAAACCTATTTCAATTAATCAAGTCTTAACAAGTTTGATTGCTTAACATGTTGGAAACATTTAATCATGTAAACATCAATCTCAATTAATATATATAAACATGGAAAAGTTCGGGTCACTACAGTACCTACCCGTTAAATAAATTTCGTCCCGAAATTTTAAGCTGTTGAAGGTGTTGACGAATCTTCTGGAAATAGATGCGGGTATTTCTTCTTCATCTGATCTTCACGCTCCCAGGTTAACTCGGGTCCTCTACGAGCATTCCATCGAACCTTAACAATTGGTATCTTGTTTTGCTTAAGTCTTTTAACCTCACGATCCATTATTTCGACGGGTTCTTCGATGAATTGGAGTTTTTCGTTGATTTGGATTTCATCTAACGGAATAGTGAGATCTTCTTTAGCAAAACATTTCTTCAAATTCGAGACGTGGAAAGTGTTATGTACAGCCGCGAGTTGTTGAGGTAACTCAAGTCGGTAAGCTACTGGTCCGACACGATCAATAATCTTGAATGGTCCAATATACCTTGGATTTAATTTCCCTCGTTTACCAAATCGAACAACGCCTTTCCAAGGTGAAACTTTAAGCATGACCATCTCTCCAATTTCAAATTCTATATCTTTTCTTTTAATGTCAGCGTAGCTCTTTTGTCGACTTTGGGCGGTTTTCAACCGTTGTTGAATTTGGATGATCTTCTCGGTAGTTTCTTGTATAATCTCCGGACCCGTAATCTGTCTATCCCCCACCTCACTCCAACAAACCGGAGACCTGCACTTTCTACCATAAAGTGCTTCAAACGGCGCCATCTCAATGCTTGAATGGTAGCTGTTGTTGTAGGAAAATTCTGCTAACGGTAGATGTCGATCCCAACTGTTTCCGAAATCAATAACACATGCTCGTAGCATGTCTTCAAGCGTTTGTATCGTCCTTTCGCTCTGCCCATCAGTTTGTGGATGATAGGCAGTACTCATGTCTAGACGAGTTCCTAATGCTTGCTGTAATGTCTGCCAGAATCTTGAAATAAATCTGCCATCCCTATCAGAGATAATAGAGATTGGTATTCCATGTCTGGAGACGACTTCCTTCAAATACAGTCGTGCTAACTTCTCCATCTTGTCATCTTCTCTTATTGGTAGGAAGTGTGTTGATTTGGTGAGACGATCAACTATTACCCAAATAGTATCAAAACCACTTGCAGTCCTTGGCAATTTAGTGATGAAATCCATGGTAATGTTTTCCCATTTCCATTCCGGGATTTCGGGTTGTTGAAGTAGACCTGATGGTTTCTGATGCTCAGCTTTGACCTTAGAACACGTCAAACATTCTCCTACGTATTTAGCAACATCGGCTTTCATACCCGGCCACCAAAAATGTTTCTTGAGATCCTTGTACATCTTCCCCGTTCCAGGATGTATTGAGTATCTGGTTTTATGAGCTTCTCTAAGTACCATTTCTCTCATATCTCCAAATTTTGGTACCCAAATCCTTTCAGCCCTATACCGGGTTCCGTCTTCCCGAATATTAAGATGCTTCTCCGATCCTTTGGGTATTTCATCCTTTAAATTTCCCTCTTTTAAAACTCCTTGTTGCGCCTCCTTTATTTGAGTAGTAATGTTATTATGAATCATTATATTCATAGATTTTACTCGAATGGGTTCTCTGTCCTTCCTGCTCAAGGCATCGGCTACCACATTTGCCTTCCCCGGGTGGTAACGAATCTCAAAATCGTAATCATTCAATAATTCAATCCACCTACGCTGCCTCATATTCAGTTGTTTCTGATTAAATATGTGTTGAAGACTTTTGTGGTCGGTATATATAATACTTTTGACCCCATATAAGTAGTGCCTCCAAGTCTTTAATGCAAAAACAACCGCGCCTAATTCCAAATCATGCGTCGTATAATTTTGTTCGTGAATCTTCAATTGTCTAGACGCATAAGCAATCACCTTCGTTCGTTGCATTAATACACAACCGAGACCTTGCTTTGATGCATCACAATAAATCACAAAATCATCATTCCCTTCAGGCAATGACAATATAGGTGCCGTAGTTAGCTTTTTCTTCAATAACTGAAACGCTTTCTCTTGTTCATCATTCCATTCAAATTTCTTCCCTTTATGCGTTAATGCAGTCAAGGGTTTTGCTATTCTGGAAAAGTCTTGGATGAACCTTCTGTAGTAACCAGCTAGTCCTAAAAACTGGCGTATGTGTTTCGGAGTTTTCGGGGTTTCCCACTTTTCAACAGTTTCTATCTTTGCCGGATCCACCTTAATACCTTCTTTGTTCACTATGTGACCGAGGAATTGAACTTCTTCCAACCAAAATGCACACTTTGAAAACTTAGCGTACAATTCTTCCTTCCTCAATACTTCTAACACCTTTCTCAAATGTTCACCGTGTTCTTGGTCATTCTTTGAGTAAATAAGTATGTCATCAATGAAAACAATGACAAACTTGTCAAGGTATGGTCCACACACTCGGTTCATAAGGTCCATGAACACAGCTGGTGCATTAGTTAAACCAAACGGCATGACCATAAACTCGTAATGACCGTAACGTGTTCTGAAAGCAGTCTTTGGAATATCATCTTCTTTCACCCGCATTTGATGATACCCGGAACGTAAGTCAATCTTTGAGTAAACAGACGAGCCTTGTAGTTGATCAAATAAGTCGTCGATTCTCGGTAGTGGGTAGCGGTTCTTGATGGTAAGTTTGTTCAACTCTCGGTAGTCGATACACAACCTGAATGTACCATCTTTCTTCTTGACAAACAAAACAGGAGCTCCCCACGGTGATGTGCTTGGTCGAATGAAACCACGCTCTAAAAGTTCTTGTAATTGGCTTTGCAGTTCTTTCATCTCGCTGGGTGCGAGTCTGTAAGGAGCACGAGCTATTGGTGCAGCTCCTGGTACAAGATCTATTTGAAATTCAACGGATCGATGTGGGGGTAATCCCGGTAATTCTTTCGGAAATACATCGGGAAATTCTTTTGCAATGGAAACATCATTGATGCTCTTTTCTTCAGTTTGTACTTTCTCGACGTGTGCTAGAACAGCATAGCAACCTTTTCTTATTAGTTTTTGTGCCTTCAAATTACTAATAAGATGTAGCTTCGTGTTGCCCTTTTCTCCGTACACCATTAAGGGTTTTCCTTTTTCTCGTATAATGCGAATTGCATTTTTGTAACAAACGATCTCCGCTTTCACTTCTTTCAACCAGTCCATACCAATTATCACATCAAAACTCCCTAACTCTACTGGTATCAAATCAATCTTAAATGTTTCGCTAACCAGTTTAATTTCTCGATTCCGACATATATTATCTGCTGAAATTAATTTACCATTTGCTAATTCGAGTAAAAATTTACTATCCAAAGGCGTCAATGGACAACTTAATTTAGCACAAAAATCTCTACTCATATAGCTTCTATCCGCACCCGAATCAAATAAAACGTAAGCAGATTTATTGTCAATAAGAAACGTACCCGTAACAAGCTCCGGGTCTTCCTGTGCCTCTACCGCATTAATATTGAAAACTCTTCCACGGCCTTGTCCATTCGTGTTCTCCTGGTTCGGGCAATTTCTAATAATGTGGCCTGGTTTTCCACATTTATAACAAACTACATTGGCATAACTTGCTCCGACACTACTTGCTCCGCCATTACTCGTTCCGACACCATTTGTTCCTTTCGTTCTATTAACCCCTGGTCCGTAGACCTCACACTTCGCCGCGCTATGACCATTTCTTTTACACTTGTTGCAAAATTTGGTGCAGAACCCCGAGTGATTCTTTTCACACCTTTGGCATAGTTGCTTCTGATTGTTGTTGTTGTTGCGGTTATTATTGTTGTTGGGATGATTGTTGTAGTTGCTGTTGTTGTTGTTGTTGTTGTTGTTGTTGGGCCGTTTGTTGTAGTTGCGATTGATGTTGCGATTGTTGGGATAATTGTTGCGATTATTGTTGTAATTGCTGTTGTTGTTGTATTGGTGATTCTTATCACCGTTTTCCTCCCACTTTCTTTTGACTTGCTTCACATTGGCCTCTTCAGTAGTCTGTTCTTTAATTCTTTCTTCAATCTGGTTCACTAGTTTGTGAGCCATTCTACATGCCTGTTGTATGGAGGCGGGCTCGTGTGAACTTATATCTTCTTGGATTCTTTCCGGTAATCCTTTCACAAACGCGTCGATCTTCTCTTCCTCATCTTCGAATGCTCCCGGACACAATAGGCACAATTCTGTGAATCGTCTTTCGTACGTGGTAATATCAAATCCTTGGGTTCGTAACCCTCTAAGTTCTGTCTTGAGCTTATTGACCTCGGTTCTGGGACGGTACTTCTCGTTCATCAAGTGCTTGAATGCTGACCACGGTAGTGCGTACGCATCATCTTGTCCCACTTGCTCTAGATAGGTATTCCACCATGTTAACGCAGAACCTGTGAAGGTATGCGTAGCGTACTTCACTTTGTCCTCTTCAGTACACTTACTTATGGCAAACACCGATTCAACCTTCTCGGTCCACCGTTTCAATCCGATCGGTCCTTCGGTTCCATCAAATTCCAAAGGTTTGCAGGCAGTGAATTCTTTGTAGGTGCATCCTACACGATTTCCTGTACTGCTAGATCCAAGGTTATTGTTGGTATGTAGCGCAGCCTGTACTGCGGCTATGTTTGAAGCTAGAAAAGTACGGAATTCCTCTTCATTCATATTCACGGTGTGTCGAGTAGTCGGTGCCATTTCCTTCAAAATAGTTAAATGGAACAAGTTAATCATACAGAATATTAAGAGTAGTTAATAGTATTTCGTAGCATAATATGAACTCATTTATAAAAGCTTTTTCTTCATATTAGCGTTTTATAAGTTTAAATTCGGGTAGTACCTACCCGTTAAGTTCATACTTAGTAGCTAATATACAATTCAACTACTACAATTCTATATGAAAAACTGATTGTAATAATATTTCGCGTTCAAACTTTTATACAATATTTTACAAACTTACAATACCGCTTATTTTACATAAAGCATGAAATATAGCACACAATAACTTTGATACAAGATAGTTATGAAGACAATTCTAGCTAGTACACAAGTCGTTCGGCAAAGGCAATAAAGACACGTAATTCATACGTCCAGAAACAAGTCATGCATTCTGGTTTTACTAGGACTACTTCCCATCCTTGGTCTTGTGCAACATAACCGTTATGGCCGTTGATAAGACAGCGTGTTGTAACGTCATCAAAGGGACGAGGGTTACGTAATGTCCAACAGTCCCGTAATAATCTAAAAACCTCATTTCTTACCCCAATTACCGACTCCGTCACTTGTGGAAACGTTTCGTTTAATAGTTGTAGCCCGATGTTCTTGTTCTCACTTTGGTGAGAAGCGAACATTACTAATCCGTAAGCATAACATGCTTCTTTATGTTGCATGTTAGCCACTTTTTCTAAATCACGAAGTCCAATATTCGGATATATTGAGTCAAAATAATTTCTTAACCCGTTGCGTAAAATAGCATTTGGGTTCCCCGCAATATATGCGTCAAAGTAAACACATCGTAACTTATGGGTTTCCCAATGTGATATCCCCCATCTTTCAAACGAAAGTCTCTTATAAACCAAGACATTCTTGGAACGTTCTTCGAATGTCTTACAAACTGATCTCGCCTTAAATAGTTGTGCCGAAGAATTCTGGCCGACTCTAGACAAGATTTCATCAATCATGTCTCCGGGTAGGTCTCTTAAAATATTGGGTTGTCTATCCATTTTGTGTTTTTAAACTGTAAAATAGACAAGAGTTAGATTCATAAAAAAAAATACTTATTAATACAAGCAATTTTTTACATATATCATAAAGCATAAGAACACTATATTCCATATATTACACCACACGAATACAACTATCTTATTCCGACTCGCTCGTTTCTTCTTCTTCGGTTTTGGTTCGTTTTGCCAAGTTTCTAGGGATATATGATGTTCCCCTAATACGAGCCGTCGTTGTCCACATTGGTTTAGAAAAACCTGGTGGTTTAGAGGTTCCCGGGTCATTGTTACAACTTAAGGACTTCGGGGGTTGACGATACATATAAAGTTCATCGGGGTTGGAATTAGATTTCTCTATTTTTATGCCCTTTCTCTTATTATTTTCTTTTGCCTTTTTAAATTCAGTTGGGGTAATTTCTATAACATCATCGGAATTCTCGTCGGAATCCGATTCATCGGAGAATTGGTAATCCTCCCAATATTTTGCTTCCTTGGCGGAAACACCATTGACCATAATTAACTTTGGTCGGTTGGTTGAGGATTTTCTTTTACTTAACCGTTTTATTATTTCCCCCACCGGTTCTATTTCTTCATCCGGTTCCGATTCTTCTTCCGGTTCCGATTCTTCTTCCGGTTCCGACTCTTCTTCCGGTTCCTCTTCGGGAACTTGTGAATCAGTCCACAAATCATTCCAATTTACATTTGACTCTTCATTATTATTAGGTGAGTCAATGGGACTTGTTCTAGAGGTAGACATCTATCACATAATATCAAACACGTTAAGAGATTAATATATCACATAATATTCATATGTTAAAAATATATAGTTTCCAACAAAAATGTTAAGCAATCATTTTTAAAGAAAACACGGTCGAAGTCCAGACTCACTAATGCATCCTAACAAACTCGATAAGACACACTAATGCAAATTTTCTGGTTCTCTAAGACCAACGCTCGGATACCAACTGAAATGTCCCGTTCTTATTGATTAAAAACGTTCCATATTAATTGATTTCGTTGCGAGGTTTTGACCTCTATATGAGACGTTTTTCAAAGACTGCATTCATTTTTAAACAAACCATAACCTTTATTTCATCAATAAAGGTTTAAAAAGCTTTACGTAGATTATCAAATAATGATAATCTAAAATATCCTGTTTACACACGACCATTACATAATGGTTTACAATACAAATATGTTACAACAAAATAAGTTTCTTGAATGCAGTTTTTACACAATATCATACAAGCATGGACTCCAAATCTTGTCCTTATTTAAGTATGCGACAGCGGAAGCTCTTAATAATCACCTGAGAATAAACATGCTTAAAACGTCAACAAAAATGTTGGTGAGTTATAGGTTTAACCTATATATATCAAATCGTAACAATAGACCACAAGATTTCATATTTCAATACACATCCCATACATAGAGATAAAAATCATTCATATGGTGAACACCTGGTAACCGACAATAACAAGATGCATATATAAGAATATCCCCATCATTCCGGGACACCCTTCGGATATGATATAAATTTCGAAGTACTAAAGCATCCGGTACTTTGGATGGGGTTTGTTAGGCCCAATAGATCTATCTTTAGGATTCGCGTCAATTAGGGTGTCTGTTCCCTAATTCTTAGATTACCAGACTTAATAAAAAGGGGCATATTCGATTTCGATAATTCAACCATAGAATGTAGTTTCACGTACTTGTGTCTATTTTGTAAATCATTTATAAAACCTGCATGTATTCTCATCCCAAAAATATTAGATTTTAAAAGTGGGACTATAACTCACTTTCACAGATTTTTACTTCGTCGGGAAGTAAGACTTGGCCACTGGTTGATTCACGAACCTATAACAATATATACATATATATCAAAGTATGTTCAAAATATATTTACAACACTTTTAATATATTTTGATGTTTTAAGTTTATTAAGTCAGCTGTCCTCGTTAGTAACCTACAACTAGTTGTCCACAGTTAGATGTACAGAAATAAATCGATAAATATTATCTTGAATCAATCCACGACCCAGTGTATACGTATCTCAGTATTGATCACAACTCAAACTATATATATTTTGGAATCAACCTCAACCCTGTATAGCTAACTCCAACATTCACATATAGAGTGTCTATGGTTGTTCCGAAATATATATAGATGTGTCGACATGATAGGTCGAAACATTGTATACGTGTCTATGGTATCTCAAGATTACATAATATATAAAACAAGTTGATTAAGTTATGGTTGGAATAGATTTGTTACCAATTTTCACGTAGCTAAAATGAGAAAAATTATCCAATCTTGTTTTACCCATAACTTCTTCATTTTAAATCCGTTTTGAGTGAATCAAATTGCTATGGTTTCATATTGAACTCTATTTTATGAATCTAAACAAAAAAAGTATAGGTTTCTAGTCGGAAAAATAAGTTACAAGTCGTTTTTGTAAAGGTAGTCATTTCAGTCGAAAGAACGACGTCTAGATGACCATTTTAGAAAACATACTTCCACTTTGAGTTTAACCATAATTTTTGGATATAGTTTCATGTTCATAATAAAAATCATTTTCTCAGAATAACAACTTTTAAATCAAAGTTTATCATAGTTTTTAATTAACTAACCCAAAACAGCCCGCGGTGTTACTACGACGGTGTAAATCCGGTTTTACGGTGTTTTTCGTGTTTCCAGGTTTTAAATCATTAAGTTAGCATATCATATAGATATAGAACATGTGTTTAGTTGATTTTAAAAGTCAAGTTAGAAGGATTAACTTTTGTTTGCGAACAAGTTTAGAATTAACTAAACTATGTTCTAGTGATTACAAGTTTAAACCTTCGAATAAGATAGCTTTATATGTATGAATCGAATGATGTTATGAACATCATTACTACCTTAAGTTCCTTGGATGGACCTACTGGAAAAGAGAAAAATGGATCTAGCTTCAATGGATCCTTGGATGGCTCAAAGTTCTTGAAGCAAAATCATGACACGAAAACAAGTTCAAGTAAGATCATCACTTGAAATAAGATTGTTATAGTTATAGAAATTGAACCAAAGTTTGAATATGATTATTACCTAGTATTAGAATGATAACCTACTGTAAGAAACAAAGATTTCTTGAGGTTGGATGATCACCTTACAAGATTGGAAGTGAGCTAGCAAACTTGAAAGTATTCTTGATTTTATGAAACTAGAACTTTTGGAATTTATGAAGAACACTTAGAACTTGAAGATAGAACTTGAGAGAGTTCAATTAGATGAAGAAAATTGAAGAATGAAAGTGTTTGTAGGTGTTTTTGGTCGTTGGTGTATGGATTAGATATAAAGGACATGTAATTTTGTTTTCATGTAAATAAGTCATGAATGATTACTCATATTTTTGTAATCTTATGAGATATTTCATGCTAGTTGCCAAATGATGGTTCCCACATGTGTTAGGTGACTCACATGGGCTGCTAAGAGCTGATAATTGGAGTGTATATACCAATAGTACATACATCTAAAAGCTGTGTATTGTACGAGTACGAATACGGGTGCATACGAGTAGAATTGTTGATGAAACTGAACGAGAATGTAATTGTAAGCATTTTTGTTAAGTAGAAGTATTTTGATAAGTGTATTGAAGTCTTTCAAAAGTGTATAAATACATATTAAAACACTACATGTATATACATTTTAACTGAGTCGTTAAGTCATCGTTAGTCGTTACATGTAAGTGTTGTTTTGAAACCTTTAGGTTAACGATCTTGTTAAATGTTGTTAACCCAATGTTTATAATATCAAAAGAGATTTTAAATTATTATATTATCATGATATTATGATGTACGGATATCTCTTAATATGATATATATACATTAAATGTCGTTACAACGATAAACGTTACATATATGTCTCGTTTCAAAATCATTAAGTTAGTAGTCTTGTTTTTACATATGTAGTTCATTGTTAATATAATTAATGATATGTTTACTTATCATAATATCATGTTAACTATATATATAACCATATATATGTCATCATATAGTTTTTTTACAAGTTTTAACGTTCGTGAATCACCGGTCAACTTGGGTGGTCAATTGTCTATATGAAACCTATTTCAATTAATCAAGTCTTAACAAGTTTGATTGCTTAACATGTTGGAAACATTTAATCATGTAAACATCAATCTCAATTAATATATATAAACATGGAAAAGTTCGGGTCACTACAACTGTGGTGGATGGTAGTTCTCCGGTTGTTGTGGGTGGTGGTGGAGCTCGATGATTGTACATGGTGATGGTTGTAGGAGGTGGTGCAAGGTGGTGGTGTACTACGGTGGTGGTGGAGGTAACGGAGGTTGTAGGGTTTATGGTGATTGATGGTGGTGGAAGTGGTGGGTGAAGGGAGGTTGAAGATATGGGTGAAGTGGGTGTGTCCTCTGCATCTCTATAACTCTATATGTACATATAATCATAGTAGTAATATAAATGGATAATAATAATAATTAATAATAATAATAATAAGTAATATAATAATACTTCAATCATGGAATGAAACACAACTTGGTCGATGAATTCAAACTCACGGGCTAACTTACTGTTAGTCTAGTCAAAAGTTTATTTACAGCTGTTATTTCGTACTACATTGTTAATTGGTAGCGGGTAAAAGTCTTCCCAAAAATCCCAAAATTTTATATTAATCATCTTTATTTATTTCAGTCATTTTAGTATAAAATTTGATCATTAACTATTAAATAAAATTACATTAATTATTCACTCCCAACCCCCAAGTAAAAAAAATATAAAAATAAAAACTTTTAAAATTTTAACAAATAGTTCCTAACTATATTTTTAATAAGCCTAAAATTTATAGAACTGATTTTTGAATCACTGTTTATTTTAAAATAATATAAGTTCCTTTTTAATTCGTTTACTATCAATTGAATGACAAATGAGCGTTTCCGTCGTTTACTAAATAACTTCGAAATTACTTATATATATATAGCATACCTTATATATTCACTTTTATAATAAATTTTAATATATCTTATATTAATTTACATATTTATTTATAACAAATTGTATATTGCATATAATAGTTTATTAATATTCTTATGCATAATTATTTATATTTACTTATTTATATATATTTATTTATTTATAATTAACGATTCGTGAATCGTCAGAAATGGTCAAAGGTCAATTTAATATATGAAACAGTTCAAACTTTTTGAGGCTTAACATTAGAGACTTTGCTTATCATGTCGAAATCATATAAAGATTAAGCTTAAATTTGGTCGAAAATCTCCGGGTCATCACATCGCAAGTGTATAAAAGTATTCTATAAGTTGTAGGCACCCGGTAACAAGCTTTAACGTTCATGTTTTACCCTCTGAAGTACACCAGATCAGGTGTGTTTAAAATAACCTCGAAGTACTAAAGCATCCCATAGTCAGGATGGGGTTTGTCAGACCCAATAGATCTATCTTTAGGATTCGCGCCTACCGTACATAGACAAGTAGTTTAATGTTACCAAGCTAAGGGTATATTTCTGGTTTAAACCCACATAGAATTAGTTTTAGTACTTGTGCCTATTTCGTAAAATATTTATAAATCAGCGCATGTATTCTCAGCCCAAAAATATATATAAAAAAGGGAGCAAATGAAACTCACAATACTGTATTTCGTAGCAATTATGTATATGACGGCACTGAACAAGTGCATGGTTTGTCTCGAATTCACGAACGTATCAATATTGTGATTCAATATTGCAGGAAAGTACGTAGACGCAACGAAAATGATAAACGTTAGGTTGACCTCACGAGCAATACCCTCGATCAATACCCATAACCTTCATAGCTATAACCAATAATTTCCTTAGCTCTATCCCATTTGAAAACTTATTTTGAAATCGTCTGAATATAACTCCGTCGTAGTATTTTATGTATACTAATAATATCTTGAAATAATACTAAGTAAATATATATATATGTAATTCGATTGAGAGAGTTTAGAGAAATATATTTTCAAGTTTCTATGAAATAATGAAACCTATTGAATTCTATTTATAATAGATTTTTGAATTATTAAAGTGAATTATTAAAGTATGAATTATTAAAGTGAATTATTAAAGTATGAATTATTGAAGTAAATTATTAAAGTATTAATTATTAAAGTGAATTATTAAAGTGAATTATTAAAGTATAAATTATTAAAGTGAATTATTAAAGTATGAATTATTAAAGTGAATTATTAAAGTATGAATTATTAAAGTGAATTATTAAAGTATCAATTATTAAAGTTAAAGTAAAGTAAAAGTAAAGTAAAGGTAAAGTTAAAGTATAGTAAAAGTATAAAACTATGTACATATAATACGCGTATAAAAAATATATATAATATTAATTTAAATCGTTTTATATATTTAATAAAATAAAATATAAATATCGTTATCTTTATCATACTGGTTAAGTATTGAGTTGTCAAAAAGAATAGATTTCTTAAATCACAGTGGACCTCATAACATAGGCCCGTAATCATATCATAATGTATCTGATAATTCAATTATTTGATATTATCTCTTAATTTTGTCGATAAATATATCGATACAAATATGTTCATGTAAAGTATCATATATCTAATACTTTGTTAATGTTTTCAGTTAATATTATATATTATATATACATATCTATATACACATAATTGTTCGTGAATCTTCGAACACGGTCAAAGGGTAATTGATTACGTGAATGTAGTTCCAAACTTTTTGAGATTCAACATTACAAATTCTGCTTATCGTGTCGGAAACATATAAAGGTTAAGTTTAAATTTGGTCGGAAATTTCCGGGTCGTCACAGACTGAAAGGACCCGTTCATATACATTATAAACGATTCACAATAGTTGATTACATCGCGAGGTATTTGACCTCTATATGATACGTTTTACAAACATTGCATTCGTTTTTAAAAGACAAACTTTCTTTACATCAAAAATTGACGGCATGCATACCATTTCATATTACATCCAACTATAATTGACTTAATATTAATCTTGATGAACTCAACGACTCGAATGCAACGTCTTTCAAAGTATGTCTTGAATGACTCCAAGTAATATCCTTAAAATGAGCTAATGCACAGCGGAAGATTTCTTTAATACCTGAGAATAAACATGCTTTAAAGTGTCAACCAAAAGGTTGGTGAGTTCATTAGTTTATCATAATCCATCATTTCCTTAATAGTAATAGACCACAAGATTTCAGTTTCTATAAATATCCGTACACTCGCAAGTGTATAAAAGTATTCTATAAGTTGTAGGCACCCGGTAACAAGCTTTAACGTTCATGTTTTACCCTCTGAAGTACACCAGATCAGGTGTGTTTAAAATAACCTCGAAGTACTAAAGCATCCCATAGTCAGGATGGGGTTTGTCAGACCCAATAGATCTATCTTTAGGATTCGCGCCTACCGTACATAGACAAGTAGTTTAATGTTACCAAGCTAAGGGTATATTTCTGGTTTAAACCCACATAGAATTAGTTTTAGTACTTGTGCCTATTTCGTAAAACATTTATAAATCAGCGCATGTATTCTCAGCCCAAAAATATATATAAAAAAGGGAGCAAATGAAACTCACAATACTGTATTTCGTAGCAATTATGTATATGACGGCACTGAACAAGTGCATGGTTTGTCTCGAATTCACGAACGTATCAATATTGTGATTCAATATTGCAGGAAAGTACGTAGACGCAACGAAAATGATAAACGTTAGGTTGACCTCACGAGCAATACCCTCGATCAATACCCATAACCTTCATAGCTATAACCAATAATTTCCTTAGCTCTATCCCATTTGAAAACTTATTTTGAAATCGTCTGAATATAACTCCGTCGTAGTATTTTATGTATACTAATAATATCTTGAAATAATACTAAGTAAATATATATATATGTAATTCGATTGAGAGAGTTTAGAGAAATATATTTTCAAGTTTCTATGAAATAATGAAACCTATTGAATTCTATTTATAATAGATTTTTGAATTATTAAAGTGAATTATTAAAGTATGAATTATTAAAGTGAATTATTAAAGTATGAATTATTGAAGTAAATTATTAAAGTATTAATTATTAAAGTGAATTATTAAAGTATAAATTATTAAAGTGAATTATTAAAGTATGAATTATTAAAGTGAATTATTAAAGAATGAATTATTAAAGTGAATTATTAAAGTATCAATTATTAAAGTTAAAGTAAAGTAAAAGTAAAGTAAAGGTAAAGTTAAAGTATAGTAAAAGTATAAAACTATGTACATATAATACGCGTATAAAAAATATATATAATATTAATTTAAATCGTTTTATATATTTAATAAAATAAAATATAAATATCGTTATCTTTATCATACTGGTTAAGTATTGAGTTGTCAAAAAGAATAGATTTCTTAAATCACAGTGGACCTCATAACATAGGCCCGTAATCATATCATAATGTATCTGATAATTCAATTATTTGATATTATCTCTTAATTTTGTCGATAAATATATCGATACAAATATGTTCATGTAAAGTATCATATATCTAATACTTTGTTAATGTTTTCAGTTAATATTATATATTATATATACATATCTATATACACATAATTGTTCGTGAATCTTCGAACACGGTCAAAGGGTAATTGATTACGTGAATGTAGTTCCAAACTTTTTGAGATTCAACATTACAAATTCTGCTTATCGTGTCGGAAACATATAAAGGTTAAGTTTAAATTTGGTCGGAAATTTCCGGGTCGTCACAGACTGAAAGGACCCGTTCATATACATTATAAACGATTCACAATAGTTGATTACATCGCGAGGTATTTGACCTCTATATGATACGTTTTACAAACATTGCATTCGTTTTTAAAAGACAAACTTTCTTTACATCAAAAATTGACGGCATGCATACCATTTCATATTACATCCAACTATAATTGACTTAATATTAATCTTGATGAACTCAACGACTCGAATGCAACGTCTTTCAAAGTATGTCTTGAATGACTCCAAGTAATATCCTTAAAATGAGCTAATGCACAGCGGAAGATTTCTTTAATACCTGAGAATAAACATGCTTTAAAGTGTCAACCAAAAGGTTGGTGAGTTCATTAGTTTATCATAATCCATCATTTCCTTAATAGTAATAGACCACAAGATTTCAGTTTCTATAAATATCCGTACACTCGCAAGTGTATAAAAGTATTCTATAAGTTGTAGGCACCCGGTAACAAGCTTTAACGTTCATGTTTTACCCTCTGAAGTACACCAGATCAGGTGTGTTTAAAATAACCTCGAAGTACTAAAGCATCCCATAGTCAGGATGGGGTTTGTCAGACCCAATAGATCTATCTTTAGGATTTGCGCCTACCGTACATAGACAAGTAGTTTAATGTTACCAAGCTAAGGGTATATTTCTGGTTTAAACCCACATAGAATTAGTTTTAGTACTTGTGCCTATTTCGTAAAACATTTATAAATCAGCGCATGTATTCTCAGCCCAAAAATATATATAAAAAAGGGAGCAAATGAAACTCACAATACTGTATTTCGTAGCAATTATGTATATGACGGCACTGAACAAGTGCAGGGTTTGTCTCGGATTCACGAACGTATCAATATTGTGATTCAATATTGCAGAAAAGTACGTAGACGCAACGAAAATGATAAACGTTAGGTTGACCTCACGAGCAATACCCTCGATCAATACCCATAACCTTCATAGCTATAACCAATAATTTCTTTAGCTCTATCCCATTTGAAAACTTATTTTGAAATCGTCTGAATATAACTCCGTCGTAGTATTTTATGTATACTAATAATATCTTGAAATAATACTAAGTAAATATATATATATATGTAATTCGATTGAGAGAGTTTAGAGAAATATATTTTCAAGTTTCTATGAAATAATGAAACCTATTGAATTCTATTTATAATAGATTTTTGAATTATTAAAGTGAATTATTAAAGTATGAATTATTAAAGTGAATTATTAAAGTATGAATTATTGAAGTGAATTATTAAAGTATGAATTATTAAAGTGAATTATTAAAGTATGAATTATTAAAGTGAATTATTAAAGTATGAATTATTAAAGTGAATTATTAAAGTATGAATTATTAAAGTGAATTATTAAAGTATGAATTATTAAAGTGAATTATTAAAGTATGAATTATTAAAGTTAAAGTAAAGTAACAGTAAAGTAAAGGTAAAGATAAAGTATAGTAAAAGTATAAAACTATGTACATATAATACGCGTATAAAAAATATATATATAATATTAATTTAAATCGTTTTATATATTTAATAAAATAAAATATAAATATCGTTATCTTTATCATACTGGTTAAGTATTGAGTTGTCAAAAAGAATAGATTTCTTAAATCACAGTGGACCTCATAACATAGGCCCGTAATCATATCATAATGTATCTGATAATTCAATTATTTGATATTATCTCTTAATTTTGTCGATAAATATATCGATACAAATATGTTCATGTAAAGTATCATATATCTAATACTTTGTTAATGTTTTCAGTTAATATTATATATTATATATACATATCTATATACACATAATTGTTCGTGAATCTTCGAACACGGTCAAAGGGTAATTGATTACGTGAATGTAGTTCCAAACTTTTTGAGATTCAACATTACAAATTCTGCTTATCGTGTCGGAAACATATAAAGGTTAAGTTTAAATTTGGTCGAAAATTTCCGGGTCGTCACAGACTGAAAGGACCCGTTCATATACATTATAAACGATTCACAATAGTTGATTACATCGCGAGGTATTTGACCTCTATATGATACGTTTTACAAACATTGCATTCGTTTTTAAAAGACAAACTTTCTTTACATCAAAAATTGACGGCATGCATACCATTTCATATTACATCCAACTATAATTGACTTAATATTAATCTTGATGAACTCAACGACTCGAATGCAACGTCTTTCAAAGTATGTCTTGAATGACTCCAAGTAATATCCTTAAAATGAGCTAATGCACAGCGGAAGATTTCTTTAATACCTGAGAATAAACATGCTTTAAAGTGTCAACCAAAAGGTTGGTGAGTTCATTAGTTTATCATAATCCATCATTTCCTTAATAGTAATAGACCACAAGATTTCAGTTTCTATAAATATCCGTACACTCGCAAGTGTATAAAAGTATTCTATAAGTTGTAGGCACCCGGTAACAAGCTTTAACGTTCATGTTTTACCCTCTGAAGTACACCAGATCAGGTGTGTTTAAAATAACCTCGAAGTACTAAAGCATCCCATAGTCAGGATGGGGTTTGTCAGACCCAATAGATCTATCTTTAGGATTCGCGCCTACCGTACATAGACAAGTAGTTTAATGTTACCAAGCTAAGGGTATATTTCTGGTTTAAACCCACATAGAATTAGTTTTAGTACTTGTGCCTATTTCGTAAAACATTTATAAATCAGCGCATGTATTCTCAGCCCAAAAATATATATAAAAAAGGGAGCAAATGAAACTCACAATACTGTATTTCGTAGCAATTATGTATATGACGGCACTGAACAAGTGCAGGGTTTGTCTCGGATTCACGAACGTATCAATATTGTGATTCAATATTGCAGGAAAGTACGTAGACGCAACGAAAATGATAAACGTTAGGTTGACCTCACGAGCAATACCCTCGATCAATACCCATAACCTTCATAGCTATAACCAATAATTTCCTTAGCTCTATCCCATTTGAAAACTAATTTTGAAATCGTCTGAATATAACTCCGTCGTAGTATTTTATGTATACTAATAATATCTTGAAATAATACTAAGTAAATATATATATATGTAATTCGATTGAGAGAGTTTAGAGAAATATATTTTCAAGTTTCTATGAAATAATGAAACCTATTGAATTCTATTTATAATAGATTTTTGAATTATTAAAGTGAATTATTAAAGTATGAATTATTAAAGTGAATTATTAAAGTATGAATTATTGAAGTGAATTATTAAAGTATGAATTATTAAAGTGAATTATTAAAGTATGAATTATTAAAGTGAATTATTAAA
Source organism: Rutidosis leptorrhynchoides (assembly GCF_046630445.1). NCBI lineage: Eukaryota > Viridiplantae > Streptophyta > Magnoliopsida > Asterales > Asteraceae > Rutidosis > Rutidosis leptorrhynchoides. The sequence continues at coordinate 316,358,059 of NC_092333.1, read as the reverse complement.
GTATGAATTATTAAAGTGAATTATTAAAGTATGAATTATTAAAGTTAAAGTAAAGTAAAAGTAAAGTAAAGGTAAAGTTAAAGTATAGTAAAAGTATAAAACTATGTACATATAATACGCGTATAAAAAATATATATATAATATTAATTTAAATCGTTTTATATATTTAATAAAATAAAATATAAATATCGTTATCTTTATCATACTGGTTAAGTATTGAGTTGTCAAAAAGAATAGATTTCTTAAATCACAGTGGACCTCATAACATAGGCCCGTAATCATATCATAATGTATCTGATAATTGTATTATTTGATATTATCTCTTAATTTTGTCGATAAATATATCGATACAAATATGTTCATGTAAAGTATCATATATCTAATACTTTGTTAATGTTTTCAGTTAATATTATATATTATATATACATATCTATATACACATAATTGTTCGTGAATCGTCGAACACGGTCAAAGGGTAATTGATTACGTGAATGTAGTTCCAAACTTTTTGAGATTCAACATTACAAATTCTGCTTATCGTGTCGGAAACATATAAAGGTTAAGTTTAAATTTGGTCGGAAATTTCCGGGTCGTCACAGTACCTACCCGTTAAAGAAATTTCGTCCCGAAATTTGATCGAGGTCGTCATGGCTAACTATAAAAATGTTTTCATGACGAATATGAGTTGATAAATAGAGTTTTATCATCATTGAGTAATATAGATAAAACAATTTGATTACGCGAAGAGTATAAGTGAAGCTATCGCAAGAGAGTGAAATGAGTAAACGTATATTCGTTTTAACCGATGACGTAGTTATGATTGATTTTCGGAGTTCATGGGATTTAAAGAAAATCTTTGCAATAAGATTTGGTTCTTCGGCGATTAAGGAAATCAGGATCTTCTTGGATTAAATGCGATAATCTGTCTCGATTTCTCTGTCTGATATTTTACTATAATTCCACCCCCTTCATTTCTTTATTTCCACAGCTCACACCTTCTAGTCTTTCTCCCCAATTCATACTTTAAAGCATTCGTTAATATGCTTCATCCAGTATTGATTCTTGATATACTCTTAACTTTCATATATGTCATTCTTCTTTTTCATCTACCACCGGAGGAAGTTATTTTCTTCTACCATTACCTTGGGGTTATTGTGTTTTTTATTCTCCTGTGTCTTTATATTGCTGTACGCATTGATATACACGGTTTGTAATTTCGAGATTGTTATCGGGCTTTATATTCTCCATTATATTTCGGAGCTTCATGCTTTCGTTTTCTCTTCCCGACCTTAAGTCAAGCGGATAATGGTCCAGAATTCATAGATATGAATTTTTGGATGAACATAGTTAATGTTCCAAGAAGAAAATCTTAATGGTACGATCTTGATTTGGCAAATTACCAGAATATCCGAAAATATAGAGCTATCAAGATGATATGTTCTTAATATGTTTGAAAATCGGGTAGAATGTAAGAGTCGTGTAAACAGTACATGATGACGGTATGTTCTGTGAATCATCACGTTCCATTAGAAACTCAGCATGACTTACTGTAATATAATTACGTTGATCAAGTGTCATTATATTATACTAACTCATGCTTCAATTCCCAACACTACTTCAAAAACATTCCTATTTTAAATTCAAATTTTTTTTTTTTTAGAATTTAGAAACTAACAAAGTTTCTTTTTATGTTGTAACGCAGATATTGCGAAGAGATAAAAGATTTCGGATAAGAATAGTTGTGAAAATATCTTCAGGAATATCGAAGATATTATAATAAAAGATACGATAATATGGATGATGAAGAAGATTTGTTTGTGAAGGTTTAGAATAAGAAGTAAGTTGTTTGCTAATGATTTCAGTAGACACTGAATCATTTGGATCCTTTGAAGGCAGGTTTAGTCTTTGTGATTTGTCCACAGCCTCCTTCATGGTCTGCTCAATCCGTTTTCCAGTTTCAAACCTTCTCTTTTTCTCAGCTTTACCACCATACTATTCTTTATCATCAAACTTTTGACTGTTAAAGTCGTTTACAGTTTTTGCTGCTTCATCAGCATTTTTCCAATTTCGGAGAACTAGTTCATAGTTTGGGATGTTTTTCAGAAAATTCACATTCGAAGTATGTAAGTCTAGGAGATAGACGTTATATGTATAACTTTTGACGTAAAATTGTCGCGAAATTCAAAATACTGATTGCTAATTCCCAGTAGTTGGTGTGACAATTATTGTTACAGGATGTAGGTGAGTACATGATGGGGTTTTAATGAATAAGTATAGTGGCTTTTCGGAGAGGCTTAAGTCGAAGGTTAATGAAGTTGTTGATAAGTTTACTGCTAATGTGGCGAGATATGAAAGGTTCCCCGGTAACAATGATGAAGCGGTAATTGTTATAATAAGGTTTATTCGTATAAACAAATGAAGGTGATTTGCTGGAGCTGTGACAAAACTGTCTATTTTGGAAAGAGATTGAAAAATTATATTTGGTAATAAATATCAAAGGATCTGACACGGATACGTGTTAAACTATAACTTTGGTTTCGAGAGCTTTTCAGATGCATGACAGTGGGTAATATGTGGTTGGATCATCATCTCGCATGTCTTTAGGAATTTTGAAGTGTTTGAACACATATTGTAATTGTTAATATACATATGATGTTCTAAGATTTTGAATGATACAAATATTTTTTGTGAGTTCCATGAATAGAAATGAGGTTCTAGGACAGTTTTGAAGTCAAAGTATAGTTTTGAAAGATGTAGGAATCTAAGAGTGATGATTTCGGTTATATCTTGAATCGAATTCTGAGATTTCAAAATCAGAATATGTAATTAGATTTTGAATGAGTATGGTTGTTTTGATTTCTATAAAAGAATGTATATTGTTGTGAAAGTAGGGAGTATAATGGATGATTTGCTGAATCAGATTCGAAGAATGTAACATATTAATTGTGAATTTATATATCTCTCGGGTATTACCTACCCGTTAAAAAAAATTTCACAATTAATATTTTGTACAAAAGAATTTTATTACAGTCTTTATGGAAATATATATGTGTATATTTCTTCAGATGTAATATTGATTTAATGAGTTAATATTAAATTAAACTCATTTGATTTATGGTTAAGGCTAGGATAGATAATTTCTAAACTTTAGAAATTACATAATCGCCGTAGAATGTTTCCCCAATGAAGTTATGAATCAATACTTCATCGTTGTGGTATTCCTTGGTATCTACATGGCGTATGACATCGATGCTCGTGGGACAGATTGTGAAGTTGAGGTTTGCGATGCGGTTGTTGTTGGTGGTGGTAATGGTACTGTTGATGTTGTTGATGGTGGTACTGGTTATGCTGCTGGTGCTGCTGCTGGTGTTTGTAACCTTTGCACCATATTCTCCAAAGCCACTACCCGAGCGCGAATCTCGTTGACTTCTTCTATTACACCGGGGTGATTGTCGGTTCGGACGAGCGGATAAATAAGATCTAGAATTTGGTGTAGTATACAATTATGACGAGATACTCTGGAAATGAGAGAGAAAATGGTGTTTCGGATAGGTTCGCCGGTAAGTGCTTCAGGTTCATTGCCAAGAGGGCAATGTGGTGGATGAAAAGGATCGCCTTCTTCTTGTCTCCAATGGTTAAGTAGATTAAGAACCCATCCCCAATTCATCCAGAATAGATGATGGCTAATTGGTTGATCCATTCCGGTCACACTGCTTTCGGAGCTCATGTGGAAATCCATATCGGCATAGCTGTTGGAATCCGAGGAACTCGAACTGGTTGAGGGATCCATCTTGTATGATCAGGGAAAGAATTTTTTTGGTATGAAATAGATTATAGAATTTAGATTTGGTATTCTTCAATACATAGTTTACATATGTATATATAATACCAAAATCCCATAAATTACGGAGGAATCTTTGAAAGATGTCAGTCAAAGTTCACAGTAACAGATATGCTAAGATAAGAATTCGTCTATACACTATTATGCAATAAATGTAGGAAAACGCGTCTAGACTTAAGAATGATAAGCAGGTAATTTCCTAAGGATGGTAAGTAGATGATTTCCGACTAAAAATGATAAGCAAAACTTTTGACATGCAGACACGGTCGAAGTCCAGACTCACTAATGCATCTTAACAACTATCAGTTAGACACACTAATGCAAGACCTGGTTCGCTAAGACAACCGCTCTAATACCAACTGAAAGTTGGGGACGCATCCCACTCAGTGCCTTCTCAGCTAACCGCCTGTGACCACTGAGCGTACCTCAGACACTGATTTTACGGCCCGCCTCTCGGCAGTACAGCCAAACCTAATTGGGACCGCGAGGAGTAAGAGCCAATGCTTCGTCACAGGTAACACTGTGAGAACCCCCTCTACGATTAACCCACTAATAAACGGCATTAAACCAGCTCTGATACCATTCTGTAACACCCCAGCTTAACATGACCACAATATTGTCCGCTTTGCCCGCAGGCGCACGGCTTTTTCTTGGCGACCACACACGAGAAGCACTTTCCCAGGAGGTCACCCATCCTGGTAGTGCTCTCGCCCGAGCACGCTTAACTGCAGCGTACTCGCACATCTGTTCAGCATGTGGTCCCAAAACGCGTTGTGTCATTTAAGCGTGAGTATTATCTTATAATCCCATGATCACTCATGTTCGTGGGCGATGTGGGATTTGCCTAGGGTGTTACATTCACCCCCCCTTAGGGACTCATCGTCCTCGATGAGGTTTGCCCCACCACCCCCAACGGCACATGAGTGGCTCTGATACCAACTGAAAGGACCCGTTCATATACATTATAAATGATTCACAATAGTTGATTACATCGCGAGGTATTTGACCTCTATATGATACGTTTTACAAACATTGCATTCGTTTTTAAAAGATAAACTTTCTTTACATCAAAATTGACGGCATGCATACCATTTCATATTACATCCAACTATAATTGACTAAATATTAATCTTGATGAATTCAACGACTCGAATGCAACGTCTTTCAAAGTATGTCTTGAATGACTCCAAGTAATATCCTTAAAATGAGCTAATGCACAGCGGAAGATTTCTTTAATACCTGAGAATAAACATGCTTTAAAATGTCAACCAAAAGGTTGGTGAGTTCATTAGTTTATCATAATCCATCATTTCCTTAATAGTAATAGACCACAAGATTTCAGTTTTTATAAATATCCGTACACTCGCAAGTGTATAAAAGTATTCTATAAGTTGTAGGCACCCGGTAACAAGCTTTAACGTCCATGTTTTACCCTCTGAAGTACACCAGATCAGGTGTGTTTAAAATAACCTCGAAGTACTAAAGCATCCCATAGTCAGGATGGGGTTTGTCAGACCCAATAGATCTATCTTTAGGATTCGCGCCTACCGTACATAGACAAGTAGTTTAATGTTACCAAGCTAAGGGTATATTTCTGGTTTAAACCCACATAGAATTAGTTTTAGTACTTGTGCCTATTTCGTAAAACATTTATAAATCAGCGCATGTATTCTCAGCCCAAAAATATATATAAAAAAGGGAGCAAATGAAACTCACAATACTGTATTTCGTAGCAATTATGTATATGACGGCACTGAACAAGTGCAGGGTTTGTCTCGGATTCACGAACGTATCAATATTGTGATTCAATATTGCAGGAAAGTACGTAGACGCAACGAAAATGATAAACGTTAGGTTGACCTCACGAGCAATACCCTCGATCAATACCCATAACCTTCATAGCTATAACCAATAATTTCCTTAGCTCTATCCCATTTGAAAACTTATTTTGAAATCGTCTGATTATAACTCCGTAGTAGTATTTTATGTATACTAATAATATCTTGAAATAATACTAAGTAAATATATATATATGTAATTCGATTGAGAGAGTTTAGAGAAATATATTTTCAAGTTTCTATGAAATAATGAAACCTATTGAATTCTATTTATAATAGATTTTTGAATTATTAAAGTGAATTATTAAAGTATGAATTATTAAAGTGAATTATTAAAGTATGAATTATTGAAGTGAATTATTAAAGTATGAATTATTAAAGTGAATTATTAAAGTATGAATTATTAAAGTGAATTATTAAAGTATGAATTATTAAAGTGAATTATTAAAGTATGAATTATTAAAGTGAATTATTAAAGTATGAATTATTAAAGTGAATTATTAAAGTATGAATTATTAAAGTTAAAGTAAAGTAAAAGTAAAGTAAAGGTAAAGTTAAAGTATAGTAAAAGTATAAAACTATGTACATATAATACGCGTATAAAAAATATATATATAATATTAATTTAAATCGTTTTATATATTTAATAAAATAAAATATAAATATCGTTATCTTTATCATACTGGTTAAGTATTGAGTTGTCAAAAAGAATAGATTTCTTAAATCACAGTGGACCTCATAACATAGGCCCGTAATCATATCATAATGTATCTGATAATTCAATTATTTGATATTATCTCTTAATTTTGTCGATAAATATATCGATACAAATATGTTCATGTAAAGTATCATATATCTAATACTTTGTTAATGTTTTCAGTTAATATTATATATTATATATACATATCTATATACACATAATTGTTCGTGAATCGTCGAACACGGTCAAAGGGTAATTGATTACGTGAATGTAGTTCCAAACTTTTTGAGATTCAACATTACAAATTCTGCTTATCGTGTCGGAAACATATAAAGGTTAAGTTTAAATTTGGTCGGAAATTTCCGGGTCGTCACAATACATATATATATAAAGCTTCGTTTTAAATTACACTTAATCATTTTATGTTTTATTTTACATATTTAACCCAAATGTTTAAATTATAATTTATAATTTCAAACTAATATATACACTTGTATTTATATACATACATATATTTACAAACAATTGTTCGTGAATCCTCGGGAACAATCGAAAATTAAATGTTTTCCATGTAAACAGTTTGAGAATTTTGAGACTCGGTTTAATAGACTTTACTTATCGTGTCGAAACATATAAAGATTAAAGTTTAAATTTGGTCGGAAATTTCCGGGTCGTCACAGTACCTACCCGTTAAAGAAATTTCGTCCCAAAATTTGATCGAGGTCGTCATGGCTAACAATGAAAATGTTTTCATGACGAATAAGAGTTGACAAAATAGGGTTTTATCATCATTGAGTAATATTGATGAAATAATTGAGTTACTCGAAGTGTATGAGTGAAGCTATCACAAAAGAGTGAAATGAAGTAAATAGAGGTTCATTTTAACTTTTGACATAGTCACTGTTGAATTCTGAAATTCGAGGAATTTAAAGAAATCTTCTAATCAAAAAGAAAATGTAATAGCACGATTTATTAGCAACGTTGGAATTACGGAAGAACAGAAATATCAAGGGATATATTTCCTGGATATGCTTAGAGCTTAAGTAGAATGAAAGAGTCGTGTAATCATGACACATGATGAGGATAAGGTCTGTGAATCACCATCACGTTATATTAGAAATTTAGCATGACCTACTGTAATATAATCACGTTGGCCAAGCGCCATTATATTATACTAACTCATGCTTCAATTCCCTACACTTCTCAAAAATTCATTCATAATTTATACTTAGATTTTACAGAAGTTTCCAATATAATGAATTACAGAAAACACGAAGAGGTAGATAATTTCGGACAAGAATATTTATGAAAATATCCTCAGAAATATCGATTATATTTATGATGATATTTTGGAATTTCTAAGTTCGAAGGTTGATAAAGAAAAATTTTCCGCAAGAATTTAACATGACCTCGGAGCAAGATATTCTCTAAAGTTTTCATCGGATCCAGAATTATCTGGATTCTTTGAATATAGGGTTTGGTCCTGGTATTTGTTCTTTGTTTCCTTCACGGTTAGCTCAATCCATTTTTTTAGTACCAAATTTTTTATCGAGGGTTCCCAACACTCCATTCTTTTATCATCACTTTTTGGCCATTAAGACCATTTACTACATGCTGCTTCGTCAGCATTTTCAAAGTTAACGGATCTGGATCATTGGTTATCAAATCGAGGTGTTTTCAGGAGAATTGCGTTTTGAGATGAATAAACGCTGATGGTAGTATGGTGGAATATAAAAGGTTCTCTGGTAACAATAAATAAGCACGTATATATTCCGAGGTTATAATAAGGTTGTTTTGAACGAAAAGTCGAAATCAACTTGCTGGAGCTGTGACAAAATTGGCTATCTTGAAAAGGGATTACCAAGATTTTGGGTAATAATAACACTAAGGAATTAGCACAGCTACATTTTAAACGTTTACTCAGTTTTCAAGGGTTTTTCTGGTGCATAACCATATGCATCAATCTTTTCTTCCGTAGATGAAGTACGGTTGGTTCATCTTCTCGATTGAGATGTTTTAAAGAATCATGAAAGGTTTGAACGCAAATTGTAATTGTCAAGATACGAATGAGGTTTTAAAAATCAAGTGGCAAACTTGAAGAATTATTTAGTTTCATATGTTATAATTAATATTTTAATTTATTTTTTTTAATTGTCCAATGTTGATAGTCCCAATCGATAGTCCACAGTTAATAGTACAATAATTCATATATAATTTAATTTATAATATTCGAATTAATTAATACGTATCGTGACCCGTGTACATGTCTCAGACGCGATCACAACTCAAAGTATATATATTATTTGAGAATCAACCTCAACCCTGTATAGCTAACTCCCGCATTACTGCATATAGAGTGTCTATGGTTATTCCAAATAATATATATAGATGCGTCGATATGATATGTCAAAACCTTGTATACGTGTCCCGATATTTAAAGTGCGTAAAATAAATAACAGAAATTAAATGACGATAAATTAAATGCGTAAAGTAAATAACAGAAATTAAATGACGATAAATAAAATTGCGATAATTAAATTGCGATAAATAAAATGTAATCAGTTAGCTAGGAACAGTTAGATGGAACAGTTAGCGTGGATTCTTAACAAAATTTCAATTAGTTAATTCGTTTGTTTCTAACAAATTTTATTTTGTCCAATGTTTTCTTCATTATGCCACTTGTTGGATTCTGATAGGTCAAAATCTAAATATGAAATTTAAATGGAAATGGTTATTCTGTGGTGAACGGATACGTATATCGGTGGTTGTACATAGGATAGTAAATGACTGTTTAATCAGATTCGAAGAATGTACAGTGCAACTTATTAATGTGAAATCTAAATATTCCTCGGGTATTACCTACCCGTTAAAATATTTTCACCATTAACAGTTTGTACGAAAGAATTTTTAATTACAATCTTTATGAAAATATACATACATATATATATTTTCTTCAGATGTAATCATGGATTTTATGAGTTAATATGATATTAACTCATCTAATTTACCGTTAGAACAAGAATATATAATCTCTAAAACATTAGAGGTTACATAATCACTATGTCGAACTAAGATAAATGATGTAGAACGTCATGTAGAACGATGATTATACTCGAGGTACAGAATGAAATGTCGAAGCTGGTGACGCGAATGTTGTTCTTGGTGGTACTAGTGCTGTTGGTGCTGAGGCTGGTGATGTTACTGGTGTTGATGATACTGCTAGTGCTTGCAAATTGTGTACCGTGCTCTCTAAAGTTAACACTCGAGCTCGGAGTTCTTTAACTTCTTCTACTAATCCTGGTTGGTTATCAGTGTGAGGTAGAGGTCGGATATCTTCTCTAGTTCCGTTAATGGTAGCCTCAAGATGAAAAATTCTTGCAAAAAGGGTATAAACGGTGTTGCGAACAGGTTCGCCGGTGAGCGGGTCGAGCACTCCGACGTTAGGTGGTAAGTTCGGCTCGTGATATGGAGTACCTTCTTCATTTCTCCATAGGGTAAGTATTTCGCGAACCCACCCCCATCTTCTCCAGTAATCACGGTAGTTGATTGGTTGGTGTGCTCCCGTCACACTGTCTTCGGAGTCAGAGGAACTTGGATGATTCGTAGAGGCCATCTTTCGCGATCACAGAAAAATATTTTTGGTATGAAACGTTTAGTGACAGCAACTGATAATTGGATGGCATTCTCAATGCATAATATGCATAGATATATATAGTACCGGGATTCCTTAAATTACGGAGAAATTTACGGGAGATATCAGGCAAAGTTTATCGTAATAGATACGCTAAGATATGAATTAGTAGATACGCTAAGATATGGATTTGTCGGTACACTATCTATGCAATAAAGGCAGTAGGACGTGTCTAGACTTAGAATGATAAGCAGGTAATTTTCGACACGAAATGATAAGCAAAACTTTTGACATGCAGACACGGTCGAAGTCCAGACCCGCTAATGCATCTAAACAACTATCAGCTAGACACACTAATGCAAGACCTGGTTCACTAAGACCAATGCTCTGATACCACCTGTAGTGACCCGTCCTTATCCACCTAGATGAAGTCATCGACATCTGGTCCCATTGCGAGGTACTGACTTGAATATGCCATGTATGACTCCATATAATATCTTTAAAATGAGCAAATGCACAGCGGAAGACTTAATTCATACCTGAGAATATACATGATTTAAAGTGTCAACCAAAAGGTTGGTGAGTTCATAGGTTTATCATAATAATCATTTCAATATACTAATAGACCACAAGATTTCATAATCATAAACATAATACACTCGCAAGTGTATGTAAAGCATTCTAAGTGGTTGAGCACTTGGTAACCATACTTAACATTTAATCAACGTCGCATATTCCCTTTATTATAAAATCTCCCTACACTGTACCAAGTGTAGTAACGAAACGAAGTACTGTGCAACCGTTGAATACTAGTCGTCCAGCCCGGTTGGGGTTGTCAGGCCCGATAGATCTATCAACAGGATTCGCGTTTACAATACCCATGTAAATAGTAGTTACCAAGCTACAGGGAAATATGCCAGTGGTACAACTCAACGTAGAATATATTTTTAAGTACTTGTGTCTATTTCGTAAATATTTATAAAAGCAGCGCATGTATTCTCAGCCCAAAAATATATATTGCAAAAGCAATTAAAAAGGGAGCAAATGAAACTCACCTAATGTATTTTGTAGTAAAAATACATATGACTATATTGAACAATGCAGGGTTGGCCTTGGATTCACGAACCTATATCATTTATATATATATATATATATTAAAGTATATAATGAAATTCATATAATCCCATCTATTAATTATATAGTTTTCGTATATTTAATGTTGTGGTTTATATATAATTTGTATTAAACTCTAATATATTCATATCTTAAATTGCATGTTATATATGTATTTATTTTGTATATACATAATAAAAATGTTAATATTTTTAATATAAAAATTATAGGTAATGTTAATATAATTTTAGTATAAGTATATTTTTATATACAAAATATTTATTTGTTATAATGATATAATAATAATAATAATAATAATAATAATAATAATAATAATAATAGTTATGAAAATAACATTAATAATGATAAAACTAATAATAATAATAATAATATTAAAAATGATATTTTTAATGATAATTCTAATAATAACTAATATGGAAATTTTAATAATGAACGTGATACTTTTATTATAACTGATAATTTAAAAATAATAATAATACTTATGTTAAAAATAAAATGATAATCATAATAATTAATAATAAAAATAATAAAACAAATGGTAAAATGAGACTACCTGTTAAAATAAGCTTTCTAAAAGAAACTGCATGAGACCGGGCTCGAACCCGAGACCCCTTGATTAACATAAACACTCTTAACAGTATACTGCCATGTATTCTTTCTATTTTATTTTAGATCTTAAATGTACTTACATTATATTTTCTGTTTCCTTATCCCTCATCAAAGCCAAACGTGTACCATCATCAAGTATTACATCATCGTTGTTTTGTAACATCATTATCATCCATCATCATCGTGTAAAATCTCTCTCCCGTTCACAGATTCATGAAACAGAAGCAATACTAATTCAAATAGGGCCTGGTTCGCTTAATAGACTAATAATAGTGACAGCCCATCAACAATAAGTATTTACGGCCCAAAAGAGGAAAACTCAAGCTAGATTTACAGCCCACCCAAGAGTCAAAGTGTATTTTAAATATCTCATGAATTTAGGAGTTAACTGAGGTTTGATTTGGTTTCATATGTCAGCAGGCGACAAGGCAGGAAAAGCCAAGGAATTCGCAGATCTCAACACTTTTCCATCACTCAAGATAATCTCACAAAATAAAAAAAATAAAAAGTAACATTCTCACTTTAGTTTGGTCGGCCATCAAAGGAAGTCATCATGCAACAAGCATCTTTATTTGTTTATTAGTAATGGGGTTTAGAAAATAAAAGCACAATAATTTGCGGTTTTTATAAGATAAAACAAAAAGCAGTTCGAAATAATACACAAACAATAGTAGTTGGTGTGGTGTTCGGTTAACAGAAAGAAAAAGAAGAACAAAAAGAAGCTGCACAGTGATCGAATAGAAAGGTTTTTGATTTGCTTTGAGTTGGGAATAGTAGCTGCAGTGAGTTCGTGGTACTTTTGTGTATTCTTCGTGCCCAAACAGAAGGTAGCAATAATAAATACAGGAGTGGCGAGTTATGGTGGTGACGTGAAGTAGTGATGGAAGTTGTCTCATGGTAATCGAATAAAGTGGTTCTTGGTGATGAAGATGAAGTGTAGTTGTTGAGTATTGACGTTCCAAGTGTTGTAGTAGTTTGTGGTGATCTCTCTCTTTCTCTCTGTAATGTAACAAATAGGTATAGCCATATATAAGGAGGAAGGTGGTGTTTTGTTGTCGACAGAAACATTCGAGCCAAGAAGAAGAAATCAAGAAAAATAAAAAAGTGAAATCGATGGCTAACAGAATTTGGATCCCTCTGTGATTGTTGTTATTGACTAATAATGATAACAGATAGTATCCAAATCTTGAACAGTTGATGAAAGGGATTTGATCACATGAAAATAAAACTGGAAATTGATTTTCAACAGATCGTACTAATCAGATACAGGAGAAAAAATTGAACAGACAGTGAATTATAACAGAATTTGTAATCTTCTGTTTTTATATTCTGCATTTATTAAATATTAATAATTAATAATCATATTAATTGTAATATTAATCATATTAATAATAATAATAATAATAATAATAATAATAATAATAATAATAATAATAATAATAATAATAATAATAATAATAATAATGATGCCACTAATAATAAAAATGATAATAATAATATTCTTAATGTTAATAAAATTGTGTTGTTTCCAATAAATATTAATAACTCTGATAATAAGTACTTTGGTAATAATTGTAATAATATTAGATAATAATAATGGTATTATTCATAAAAATGGTAATAATATTATTATTCATAATACTAATTATAATATTACTGATTATAATAATATTATTATTATTGATGATAATAATAATAATATTAATAACAATATAACAATATACATATTCATACATATATATATAAAGCTTCGTTTTAAATTACACTTAATCATTTTATGTCTTATTTTACATATTTAACCCAAATGTTTAAATTATAATTTATAATTTCAAACTAATATATACACTTGTATTTATATACATACATATATTTACAAACAATTGTTCGTGAATCCTCGGGAACAGTCGAAAATTAAATGTTTTCAATGTAAACAGTTTAAGAATTTTGAGACTCGGTTTAATAGACTTTACTTATCGTGTCGAAACATATAAAGATTAAAGTTTAAATTTGGTCGGAAATTTCCGGGTCGTCACAATGACGACCTCACTCAAAGTTCGGGACGAAATTTCTTTAACGGGTAGGTACTGTGATGACCCGGGAATTTCCGATCAAATTTAAACTTTAATCTTTATATGATTTTGACACGATAAGCAAAGTCTGTAATGTTGAGTCTCGAAAAGTTTGAAACTACATTCATATAATCAAATACCCTTAGACCATGCCGGTTGATTCACGAACAATTGTGTGAAAATAAATATATAAATATATATATATGTAAATATAAATATAAGTGTATATATAAAATAATAAAATACTAATCAATTAGTGGAATTGAATATGTAAAATATTATATTATAATAGGGTTGATATTAAAATAAATCTACATATATGTTTTTATACATAATTATTATTATATGTATGTTATAATATATATAAATCTATATAATAATAAATATTCAATAAAAGATTTTATATAATATATAATATGTAATTACAAGTTAATCTGTAAATATTACATTAATATTATGATCATTACTTTTATTATTATTACTAATAGTAACATTAATATTTGTATTATTAATAATATTATGTCTAATATATATATATATATATATATATATATATATATATATATATATATATATATATATATATATATATATATATATATGAATTTTGATATTTATAATTTGTTATATTATCAAAATTATTAATATTATTATAAGTAGTATTAATATAATATTTACTAATTTATTATATATATTATATACATGAAAACAAATAATAGAATCTGAATCAATTTCTTATATCATTCCTACTTTGTTTAATTGATCTTTTAAATCTATCTAGTACAAATCACGATCCAAGATAGAAGGATAATCCAAAATCTGTTACAAGCCATTATCGATTTTATTTCTTTTTTATTCATCTGCTAAATAATTCATGTACTTCTTGTCTGGCCAAGTTGAGTAGAGGTCAACTTCACAAATCAACTGGAATAAATTTAACTGTTAAATCACATACTCAGTCACGATTACAAGCAAAATTGTTAAATATATAAATCAAATATTATCAAATTCGTACAAATCAAAATTCAATCAAAGGAACAATCCCAGAATTGGTTAGCCACCTAAATCACCTTCACTTCACCTTGATCAATCTGATAGATATTAAATACATATAAATACAAACTATAAAGAATGAATTATTCCATTCTGTTAGCTATCACCATCGACTTTTAAAATTATGCTCTGTATTTTGTTTCTTTTCTGACTCTTGTCTGCATTCTGTTAGACGTCGAATTCAATCACTACAATACAAACTCGGTTGATTATTGATACAACATCAACCAATAATGAAAGAAAGGGATTCATGCAATAAACTTAGATGACTTTGTACACATACCTCATTTATGGTTTCGGCCAAAAAATCACCACTCAACCCTCACACAAACCATACCCGATCACCTTCAACTTGAAACCCACATCACATTATACCACTTTCAATTTCCGTTTCTTTCCTTCTTTATTTGTTTGAACTATCCAACCAAAGTATCACCACCTTAAACCTTTATACGTTTTCTTGTTACAGAACCGTCGCAAACACTCATTTAAAACACCAACCATTACGGGCACATACCTCCTACTGAACTGCTACTTTTATGTTCTTGTTTAAAATGAAAACCATCCGCCACCACCTTCCACCATTTAAACTCCAATACCATTCTTCAACACTTAAAATCTTGTAACCAAATAACCATAACCACCGCCACCTTTATGACCTCCTCCATTAACATTAACAATTAACAAACCACTCTAAACCGCCACTTGTTCCCAGCTGCTGCTACTTATGTTTTTCTGATTCAAGTCGAGACTTTTAAAAAGACAATAAGGGTCTTATATTTATAGCCTAAAGTTGAAAATGAGTGTATTAATGTTACTCCATGAAGAACTTTAAAATACGGGACACTAGTGAAGAATCCAAGCAGTTTGGCCGACAATTTTAAAGTAAGGATTACCCACTTATTCTTTTATTCATTAGTGGGTTTTGTCAAAATTAAAAAAATTATACAGCAAATCCTCAAAACAAATGTTAATCGCATGTGGGACGGTTTAAAAATTAGAATGATCGACATATTAAAAACTCCACTTGGTTGTGTTGAAGAATCTCTTCTTTCTCTTTTCTCTTGAACGTATCGGTTAAAATAACAGGCTACAGGTGGACTTCCATGTGGATATAGATTCAATTGGGTTCAGTTTCCTTTATTTAGTGGGGTTCATTGGAATATAAGATACATCTAGTGATAACTTAGTGGCAGACAAGGAACAATGGAATTAGATGATGAGCCATTAAACAAAACCAAACTCACAAAATTTTTCTTGGATCCTAAAACAACGAACATCATTTTTTTCTGTTCCAATCGGTTCACACACCAAAACCATATATTAGTGATGATTAGTGGAGCATAAGATGATGAGGATGTTACATATGGTGATGGGTTCAAGCATGTTTAATAAATATATAAATGATATAGGTTCGTGAATCTGAAGTCAACCCTATACTTGTTCAATGTCGTTCTATGTATTTTTACTACAAAATACAATAGGTGAGTTTCATTTGCTCCCTTTTTAAATGCTTTTGCAATATATATTTTTGGGACTGAGAATACATGCGCTTTTATAAATGTTTGACGCAATAGACACAAGTACCTTAACTGCATTCTATGATAGAATTATCTGGGATTGGGGATGATTATTATGACATGCATTAGCCCCTGGTTTCCGTTAGAGCGTATGAGCTCCCGAGCCGGGTGGATGGTTTATTATTTATGACATTTTGGCACCGGTTGTCCTATATTTTATAAACATGTGTTCAGCCGTGGGGTGTAAAGACCGGCACAGTGGTTCTATATTTTGAAGGCACATGTATTCAGCCGTGGGGTGAAAGACCGGCACAGATGGTTACTATTATATTTTGAATCCTCACCAGGTGTTCTTCATATGAAAGATATTTTTTTGTGCAGTTGGAATGGGACTTCTGCACGTTTTATAATATTTAAAATCTTCATGTTCTAGTGATTACAAGTTTAAACCTTCGAATAAGATAGCTTTATATGTATGAATCGAATGATGTTATGAACATCATTACTACCTCAAGTTCCTTGGATAAACCTACTGGAAATGAGAAAAATAGATCTAGCTTCAAAGGATCCTTGGATGGCTTGAAAGTTCTTGAAGCAGAATCATGACACGAAAACAATTTCAAGTAAGATTTCCACTCGAAATAAGATTGTTATAGTTATAGAAATTGAATTAAAGTTTGAATATGATTATTACCTTGTATTAGAAAGATAACCTACTGTAAGTAACAAAGGTTTCTTGATCTTGGATGATTACTTGGAATGGATTTAGAAAACTTGGAAGTAAACTTGCAATCTTGGAAGTATTCTTGATTTTATGAAACTAGAACTTTTGGAATTTATGAAGAACACTTAGAACTTGAAGATAGAACTTGAGAGAGATCAATTAGATGAAGAAAATTGAAGAATGAAAGTGTTTGTAGGTGTTTTTGGTCGTTGGTGTATGGATTAGATATAAAGGATATGTAATTTTGTTTTCATGTAAATAAGTCATGAACGATTACTCATATTTTTGTAATTTTATGAGATATTTCATGCTAGTTGCCAAATGATGGTTCCCACATGTGTTAGGTGACTCACATGGGCTGCTAAAAGCTGATCATTGGAGTGTATATACCAATAGACAATACATCTAAAAGATGTGTATTGTATGAGTACGAATACGGGTGCATACGAGTAGAATTGTTGATGAAACTGAACGAGGATGTAATTGTAAGCATTTTTGTTAAGTAGAAGTATTTTGATAAGTGTCTTGAAGTCTTTCAAAAGTGTATGAATACATATTAAAACACTACATGTATATACATTTTAACTGAGTCGTTAAGTCATCGTTAGTCATTACACGTAAATGTTGTTTTGAAACCTTTAGGTTAACGATCTTGTTGAATGTTGTTAACCCATTGTTTATTATAAAAAATGAGATGTTAAATTGTTATATTATCATGATATTATGATATATAATATATCTTAGTATGATATATATACAGTTAAATGTCGTTACAACGATAATCGTTACATATATGTCTCGTTTCGAAATCATTAAGTTAGTAGTCTTATTTTTACATATGTATTTCATTGTTAATACACTTAATAATATATTTACTTATCATTTAACATAATTAACCAAGTGTATCAATATCTTAATATGATTCATATGTGTAGAGACCCGTCCTAATCCATCCGGACGAAGTCCATATCGATTACAAACGATTCACAACAGTTGATTACATCGCGAGGTAATTGACCTCTATATGATAAATTTTACAAACATTGCATTCGTTTTTAAAAGATAAACTTTCGTTACATCGACAGTTGACAGGCATGTAAAGCATTTCATAATATATCCAAATATAATTGACTTAATAATAATCTTGATGAACTCAACGACTCGAATGCAACATCTTTTGAAATATGTCATGAATGACTCCAAGTAATATATCTAATACGAGCAAATGCACAGCGGAAGATTTCTTTTGTACCTGAGAATAAACATGCTTTAAAGTGTCAACCAAAAGGTTGGTGAGTTCATTAGTTTATTATAAAGAATCATTTCATAATTTTAATAGACCACAAGATTTCATACTTCCATTTCTCATAATCATACGTCCCATGCATAGAGACAAAAATATCATTCATATGGATTGAACACCTGGTAACCGACATTCACAATATGCATATAAGAATATCCCAATCATTCCGGGATCCTCCTTCGGACATGATATAAATTTCGAAGTACTAAAGCATCCGGTACTTTGGATGGGGCTTGTTGGGCCCGATAGATCTATCTTTAGAGTTCGCGTCAATTAGGGTGTCTGTTCCCTAATTCTTAGATTATCAGACTTAATAAAAAGGGGCATATTCAGTTTCGATCATTCAACCATAGAACGTAATTTCGATTACTTGTGTCTATTTCGTAAAACAGTTATAAAAGTTGCGCATGTATTCTCAGCCCAAAAATATAAAGGGTAAAAAGGTAAATGAAACTCACAATACTGTATTTTGTAGTAAAAATACATATGACGACATTGAACAATGCAGGGTTGGCCTCGGATTCACGAACCTATATCAAGTATTAACACATTATAGTATAAATCAATTAAGTTTATATATTTGTTATGTATTAATAATTCTTATAATATATTACGATACTTATTTGATATTTAATTAATGTTATATCAATAATATTAGTTGAAACATAATTTTATGTAATATTAGTATATTTTATGTAATAATATATTTACATATATATCTTTTGTTTTGTAAAATTAATAATTGTAGAAATACCTAAGGATAATAATAATAATATTAATAATAATAATAATTTTTAAAAGTATAAAACTACCTTAGGAGTCAGTTTTAAAAAAATTGCACCAAGCCGGGCTCGAACCCGAGACCTCTCGTTCACTCATCAACACCCTTAACCATTCCTCCATTTCAGTTTTTCTGATTTATAATACAAACCCAAATACTTATCTATTACATGTTTCAACCCACTTCATCTTCTTCACCAAAATCTAAACAATCAAACAACTTCATTCTTAATAGTCAATCATCAAAATGGTTTTAGGACTTCTAAACAAACATGAAACAAAAAATAAAAATGTGTTCATGATATAAAAAAAAATGAGAAAAAAAACAAAAAAATCCTACTGCTTTCTCGTAGCCAAGAAAAAAAAATTGTTTCCAATTTTGAGTTCGTTTTGGACAATCTTTACAACATGAAACATGTTTCAAATCATTCCTAAAAACTATTGAAATCGTCAATTGAACTTAAAACATCAAAACAAGCTCTAATTTCTCCAAGAACAAAACAGTTGACTTTTGACAATTTAACTTTGACTCATAAATTCGAATTCGTTATCAAGAATTGGAACTTGAGATTTTGCAGGAAGTTTAAGTAAATGATTCCTAACAACTCTACATTTTTAGTTTTTGAAATTTGTTTCGAATTCACGTTAGTGTATATCACTGTGAAGAACTCAAGAACTCAAAAATTGATTTTTAGATTAAGAGTGTTATAGGTTATGATTACAACATGAATTGTGTTGCAAATCATTCCTATAATCTTTATGGATCATCAAATTAACTGGAGATATCAAAACAAACTCGAATTTGATTCAAGAACACTTAGTTGACTTTGAAAACTAAAACTTTGACTCTCAAATTAGAAATTAATAGAAAGAATTGAGGATTGAAAACTTACAGATAATTTAGATAGATGATTCCTAACATGACTGCATTATTACATTTTGAAAATTTGTTCTAAATCAAAATATGGTGAAAAAGATGAATGTACCGAGTGTCGAGCTTATTTTCTGGGTTTTCTTTGTTTTCAACTCAAATTGCAGTTTGTAACTTATATAGAGTGATTAGGTACATGATTTAACAGTTAAATTGATTTCCAATTGATTTGTGAAGTAGACTTGTAACAAACTGGAGACATGAAGTACGTAAATTATTTTCATGTGAAGAAAAAGAAAAAAAATTGATAGTTACTTCTAACATAATGGGATTCCCTATGTTTATTTTTAATAAATATTAATAGTAAATACTCTAATAATATTAATAATAATTCTAATAAAATAATTAAATAATATCATAAAAATGATAATAAATAAAAATAAGAATTCGTTTAAATCATAAATAAATTTTAATCTTAATTATCTTGTACATTATTTTACATTTTCAATTCAAATGATTATTTTGTATTTTATTAATACAACTTAATATGCACTCTTATATTTATATATGTATATATATTTACATATTTATTTATACACAACTGTTCGTGAATCGTCGAAAATAGTCACAGGTTAAATGAATCTATATAAATAGTTCAAACATTTCGAGACTCAACATTACAGGCTTTGCTTATTGTGTTGGAATATATAAAGATTAAGTTTTAATTTGGTCGGAAATTTCCGGGTCGTCACAATATGTACCTAGTAAGACGTTGTTATAACGATAATCGTTATATATATCGTTTCCGAGTTTCTTAAATTAATAGTCTCATTTTTATGTATATAACTCATTGTTAAAATACCTAATGAGATACATACTTATAATAAAATCATATTAACTATATATATAACCATATATATGTCATCGTATAGTTTTTACAAGTTTTAACTTTCGTGAATCACCGGTCAACTTGGGTGGTCAATTGTCTATATGAAACCTATTTCAATTAATCAAGTCTTAACAAGTTTGATTGCTTAACATGTTGGAAACACTTAATCATGTAAATAACAATTTCATTTAATATATATATAAACATGGAAAAGTTCGGGTCACTACAGTACCTACCCGTTAAATAAATTTCGTCCCGAAATTTTAAGCAGTTGGAGGTGTTGACGTATCTTCTGGAAATAAATGCGGGTATTTCTTCTTCATCTGATCTTCACGCTCCCAGGTGAACTCGGGTCCTCTACGAGCATTCCATCGAACCTTAACAATCGGTATCTTGTTTTGTTTAAGTCTCTTAACCTCACGATCCATTATTTCGACGGGTTCTTCAATGAATTGAAGTTTTTCATTGATTTGGATTTCGTCCAATGGAATAGTGAGATCTTCTTTAGCAAAACATTTCTTCAAATTTGAGACGTGGAAAGTGTTATGTACAGCCGCGAGTTGTTGAGGTAGCTCCAGTTGGTAAGCTACTGGTCCGACACGATCTATAATCTGGAATGGTCCAATGTACCTTGGATTTAGTTTCCACCGTTTACCAAATCGAACAACGCCTTTCCAAGGTGAAACCTTAAGCATGACCATTTCTCCAATTTCAAACTCTATATCTTTTCTTTTACGGTCCGCGTAGCTCTTTTGTCTACTCTGGACGGTTTTCAATCTTTGTTGAATTTGAATGATTTTCTCGGTAGTTTCTTGTATTATCTCCGGACCCGTAATCTGTCTATCCCCCACTTCACTCCAACAAATCGGAGACCTGCACTTTCTACCATAAAGTGCTTCAAACGGCGCCATCTCAATGCTTGAATGGTAGCTGTTGTTGTAGGAAAATTCTGCTAACGGTAGATGTCGATCCCAACTGTTTTCGAAATCAATAACACAAGCTCGTAGCATGTCTTCAAGCGTTTGTATCGTCCTTTCGCTCTGCCCATCAGTTTGTGGATGATAGGCAGTACTCATGTCTAGACGAGTTCCTAATGCTTGCTGTAATGTCTGCCAGAATCTTGAAATAAATCTGCCATCCCTATCAGAGATAATAGAGATTGGTATTCCATGTCTGGAGACGACTTCCTTCAAATATAGTCGTGCTAACTTCTCCATCTTGTCATCTTCTCTTATTGGCAGGAAGTGTGCTGATTTGGTGAGACGATCAACTATTACCCAAATAGTATCAAATCCACTTGCAGTCCTTGGCAATTTAGTGATAAAATCCATGGTAATATTTTCCCATTTCCATTCCGGGATTTTGGGTTGTTGAAGTAGACCTGATAGTTTCTGATGCTCAGCTTTGACCTTAGAACACGTCAAACATTCTCCTACGTATTTAGCAACATCGGCTTTCATACCCGGCCACCAAAAATGTTTCTTGAGATCCTAGTACATCTTCCCCGTTCCATGATGTATTGAGTATCTGGTTTTATGAGCTTCTCTAAGTACCATTTCTCCCATATCTCCAAATTTTGGTACCCAAATTCTTTCAGCCCTATACCGGGTTCCGTCTTCCCGAATATTAAGATGCTTCTCCGATCCTTTGGGTATTTGATCCTTTAAATTTCCCTCTTTTAAAACTCCTTGTTGCGCCTCCTTTATTTGAGTAGTAAGGTTAGTGTGAATCATTATATTCATAGATTTTACTCGAATGGGTTCTCTGTCCTTTCTGCTCAAGGCGTCGGCTACCACATTTGCCTTCCCCGAGTGGTAACGAATCTCAAAGTCATAATCATTCAACAATTCAATCCACCTACACTGCCTCATATTCAGTTGTTTCTGATTAAATATGTGTTGAAGACTTTTGTGGTCGGTATATATAATACTTTTGACCCCATATAAGTAGTGCCTCCAAGTCTTTAATGCAAAAACAACCGCGCCTAATTCCAAATCATGCGTCGTATAATTTTGCTCGTGAATCTTCAATTGTCTAGACACATAAGCAATCACCTTCGTCCGTTGCATTAATACACAACCGAGACCTTGCTTTGATGCGTCACAATAAATCACAAAATCATCATTCCCTTCAGGCAATGACAATATAGGTGCCGTAGTTAGCTTTTTCCTCAATAATTGAAACGCCTTTTCTTGTTCATCCTTCCATTCAAATTTCTTCCCTTTATGCGTTAATGCAGTCAAGGGTTTTGCTATTTTGGAGAAATCTTGGATGAATCTTCTGTAGTAACCAGCCAATCCTAAAAATTGACGTAAATGCTTCGGAGTTTTTGGGGTTTCCCACTTTTCAACGGTTTCGATCTTTGCCGGGTCCACCTGGATACCTTCTTTGTTCACTATGTGATCGAGGAATTGAACTTCTTCCAACCAAAATGCACACTTTGAAAACTTAGCGTACAGTTTTTCTTTCCTCAATACTTCTAGCACTTTTCTCAAATGTTCTTCGTGCTCTTGATCATTCTTTGATTAAATAAGTATGTCATCGATGAAAACAATGACAAACTTGTCAAGATATGGCCCACACACTCGGTTCATAAGGTCCATGAACACAGCTGGTGCGTTAGTCAATCCAAACGGCATAACCATAAACTCGTAATGACCATAACGCGTCCTAAAAGCAGTTTTTGGAATATCATCCTCCTTTACTCGCACTTGATGATATCCAGAACGTAAATCGATCTTCGAATAAACCGACGAGCCTTGTAGTTGATCAAATAAGTCGTCAATTCTCGGCAGTGGATAACGGTTTTTGATGGTAAGTTTGTTCAACTCTCTGTAGTCAATACACAACCTAAATGTACCATCCTTCTTCTTGACAAACAAAACAGGAGCTCCCCATGGTGATGTGCTTGGTCGAATGAAACCACATTCTAATAGTTCTTGCAGTTGGCTTTGCAGTTCTTTCATCTCACTGGGTGCGAGTCTATAAGGAGCACGAGCTATTGGTGCAACTCCTGGTACAAGATCTATTTGAAATTCAACAGATCGATGTGGAGGTAGTCCCGGTAATTCTTTCGGAAATACATCGGGAAATTCTTTTGCGACGGGAACATCATTGATGCTCTTTTCTTCAGTTTGTACTTTCTCGACGTGTGCTAGAACAGCATAGTAACCTTTTCTTATTAGTTTTTGTGCCTTCAAATTACTAATAAGATGTAGCTTCATGTTGCCCTTTTCTCCGTACACCATTAAGGGTTCTCCTTCTTCTCGTACAATGCGAATTGCATTTTTATAACATACGATCTCTGCTTTCACCTTCTTCAGCCAGTCCATGCCAACTATTACATCAAAACTCCCTAACTCTACTGGTATCAAATCAATCTTAAATATTTCGCTACCCAGTTTAATTTCTCGATTCCGGCATATATTATCTGCTGAAATTAATTTACCGTTTGCTAATTCGAGTAAAAATTTACTATCCAACGGCGTCAATGGACAACTTAATTTAGCACAAAAATCTCTACTCATATAGCTTCTATCCCCACCCGAATCAAATAAAACGTAAGCAGATTTATTGTCAATAAAAAACGTACTCGTAACAAGCTCCGGGTCTTCCTGTGCCTCTGCCGCATTAATATTGAAAACTCTTCCGCGGCCTTGTCCATTCGTGTTCTCCTGTTTGGGCAATTTCTAATAATGTGGCCCGGTTTTCCACATTTATAACAAACTACATTGGCATAACTTGCTCTGACACTACTTGCTCCGCCATTACTCGTTCCGACACCATTTGTTCCTTTCGTTCTGTTAACCCCTGATCCGTAGACCTCACACTTTGCCGCGCTATGACCATTTCTTTTACACTTGTTGCAAAATTTGGTGCAGAACCCCGAGTGATACTTTTCACACCTTTGGTATAGCTGCTTCTGATTGTTGTTATTGTTGCGGTTGTTATTGTTGTTGGGATGATTGTTGTAGTTGCTGTTGTTATTGTTGTTGTTGTTGTTGGGCCGTTTGTTGTAGTTGCGATTGATGTTGCGATTGTTGGGATAATTGTTGCGATTATTATTGTAATTGCTGTTGTTGTTGTCTTGGTGATTCTTATCACCGTTTTCCTCCCACTTTCTTTTGACTTGCTTCACATCGGCCTCTTCAGCCGTCTGTTCTTTAATTCTTTCCTCAATCTGGTTCACTAGTTTGTGAGCCATTCTACATGCCTGTTGTATGGAGGCGGGCTCGTGTGAACTTATATCTTCTTAGATTCTTTCCGATAATCCATTCACAAACGCGTCGATCTTCTCTTCCTCATCTTCGAACGCTCCCGGACACAATAGGCACAATTCTGTGAATCGTCTTTCGTACGTGGTAATATCAAATCCTTGGGTTCGTAACCCTCTAATTTCTGTCTTGAGCTTATTGACCTCGGTTCTGGGACGGTACTTCTCGTTCATCAAGTGCTTGAATGCTGACCACGGTAGTGCGTACGCATCATCTTGTCCCACTTGATCTAGATAGGTATTCCACCATGTTAACGCAGAACCTGTGAAGGAATGCGTAGCGTACTTCACTTTGTCCTCTTCAGTACACTTACTTATGGCAAACACTGATTCGACCTTCTCGGTCCACCGTTTCAATCCGATCGGTCCTTCGGTTCCATCAAATTCCAAAGGTTTGCAGACAGTGAATTCTTTGTAGGTGCATCCTACAAGATTTCCTGTACTGCTAGATCCAAGGTTATTGTTGGTATGTAGCGCAGCCTGTACTGCGGTTATGTTTGAAGCTAGAAAAGTGCGGAATTCCTCTTCATTCATATTCACGGTGTGTCGAGTAGTCGGTGCCATTTCCTTCAAAATAGTCAAATGGAACAAGTTAATCATACAGAATATTAAGAGTAGTTAATAGTATTTCGTAGCATAATATGAACTCATTTATAAAAGCTTTTTCTTCATATTAGCGTTTTATAAGTTTAAATTCGGGTAGTACCTACCCGTTAAGTTCATACTTAGTAGCTAATATACAATTCAACTACTACAATTCTATATGAAAAACTGATTATAATAATATTTCACGTTCAAACTTTTATACAATATTTTACAAACTTACAATACCGCTTATTTTACATAAAGCATGAAATATAGCACACAATAACTTTGATACAAGATAGTTGCGAAGATAATTCTAGCTAGTACACAAGTAGTTCAGCAAAGGCAATAAAGACACGTAATTCATACGTCCAGAAACAAGTCATGCATTCTGGTTTTACTAGGACTACTTCCCATCCTTGGTCTTGTGGAACATAACCGTTATGGCCGTTGATAAGACAGCGTGTTGTAACGTCGTCAAAGGGACGAGGGTTATGTAATGACCAACAGTCTCGTAATAACCTAAAAACCTCATTTCTTACCCCAATTACCGACTCCGTCACTTGTGGAAACGTTTTGTTTAATAGTTGTAGCCCGATGTTCTTTTTCTCACTTTGGTGAGAAGCGAACATTACTAACCCGTAAGCATAGCATGCTTCTTTATGTTGCATGTTAGCCGCTTTTTCTAAATCATGAAGTCCTATATTCGGATACATTGAGTCAAAATAATTTCTTAACCCGTTGCGTAAAATAGCATTTGGGTTCTCCGCAATATATGCGTCAAAGTAAACACATCGTAACTTATGGGTTTCCCAATGTGATATCCCCCATCTTTCAAACGAAAGTCTCTTATAAACCAAGACATTCTTGGAACGTTCTTCGAATGTCTTACAAATTGATTTCGCCGTAAATAGTTGTGCCGAAGAATTCTGACCGACTCTAGACAAGAT
Source organism: Rutidosis leptorrhynchoides (assembly GCF_046630445.1). Lineage (NCBI taxonomy): Eukaryota > Viridiplantae > Streptophyta > Magnoliopsida > Asterales > Asteraceae > Rutidosis > Rutidosis leptorrhynchoides. The sequence continues at coordinate 316,331,289 of NC_092333.1, read as the reverse complement.
TTCATCAATCATGTCTCCGGGTAGGTCTCTTAAAATATTTGGTTGTCTATCCATTTTGTGTTTTTATACTATAAAATAGACAAGAGTTAGATTCATAAAAAAAAATTACTTATTAATACAAGCAATTTTTACATATATCATAAAGCATAAGCACACTATATTACATATATTACACCACACGAATACAACTATCTTATTCCGACTCGCTCGTTTCTTCTTCTTCAGTTTTGGTTCGTTTTGCCAAGTTTCTAGGGATATATGATGTTCCCCTAATACGAGCTGTCATTTTCCACAACGGTTTAGAAAAACCTGGTGGTTTAGAGGTTTCCGGGTCATTGATACAACTTAAGGGCTTCGGGGGTTGACGATACATATAAAGTTCATCGGGGTTGGAATTAGATTTCTCTATTTTTATGCCCTTTCCCTTATTATTTTCTTTTGCCTTTTTAAATTCAGTTGGGGTAATTTCTATATCATCATCGGAATTCTCGTCGGAATCCGATTCATCGGAGAATTGGTAATCCTCCCAATATTTTGCTTCCTTGGCGGAAACACCATTGACCATAATTAATCTTGGTCGGTTGGTTGAGGATTTTCTTTTACTTAACCGTTTTATTATTTCCCCCACCGGTTCTATTTCCTCCTCCGGTTCCTCCTCTTCCGGTTCTGATTCTTCTTCCGGTTCCGTCTCTTCTTCCGGTTCCTCTTCGGGAACTTGTGAATCAGTCCACGAATCATTCCAATTTACATTTGACTCTTCATTATTATTAGGTGTGTCAATGGGACTTGTTCTAGAGGTAGACATCTATCACATAATATCAAACGTTCTAAGTGATATAATAAAACGGTTAGGAAAATGTAATTTATAACCAGAATTTTGCATTAGTGTGTCTTATCGAGTTTGTTAGGATGCATTAGTGAGTCTGGACTTCGACTGTGTTTACTTAAAAAATGATTGCTTAACAAATTTTGTTGGAAACTATATATTTTTAACATGTGAATATTATGTGATATATTAATCTCTTAACGTGTTTGATATTATGTGATAGATGTCTACCTCTAGAACAAGTCCCATTGACTCACCTAATAATAATGAAGAGTCAAATGTAAATTGGAACGATTCGTGGACTGATTCACAAGTTTCCGAAGAGGAACCGGAAGAAGAGTCGGAACCGGAAGAAGAATTGGAACCGGAAGAAGAATCGGAACCGAAAGAAGAAATAGAACCAGTGGGGGAAATAATAAAACGGTTAAGTAGAAGAAAATCCTCAATCAACCGACCAAAGTTAATTATGGTCAATGGTGTTTCCGCCAAGGAAGCAAAGTATTGGGAGGATTACCAATTCTCCGATGAATCGGATCCCGACAAGGATTCCGATGATGTTATAGAAATTACCCCAACACAATTTAATAAGGCAAAAGAGAACAATAAGAGAAAGGGCATAAAAATAGAGAAATTTGATTCCAAACCCGATGAACTTTATATGTATCGTCAACACCCGTATTTCTTAAGTTGTGACAATAACCCGGGAACCTCTAAACCACCAGGTTTTTCTAAACCAATGTGGAAAACGACGGCTCGTATTAGGGGAACATCATATATCCCTAGAAACTTGGCAAAACGAACCAAAACCGAAGAAGAAGAAACGAGCGAGTCAGAATAAGATAGTTGTATTCGTGTGGTGTAATATATGTAATATAGTGTGCTTATGCTTTATGATATATGTAAAAATAGCTTGTATTAATAAGTATTTTTTTTATGAATCTAACTCTTGTCTATTTTACAGTATAAAAACATAAAATGGATAGACAACCCAATATTTTAAGAGACCTACTGAAATGTCCCGTTCTTATTGATTAAAAACGTTCCATATTAATTGATTTCGTTGCGAGGTTTTGACCTCTATATGAGACGTTTTTCAAAGACTGCATTCATTTTTAAAACAAACCATAACCTTTATTTCATAAATAAAGGTTTAAAAAGCTTTACGTAGATTATCAAATAATGATAATCTAAAATATCCTGTTTACACACGACCATTACATAATGGTTTACAATACAAATATGTTACATCGAAATCAGTTTCTTGAATGCAGTTTTTACACAATATCATACAAACATGGACTCCAAATCTTGTCCTTATTTTAGTATGCAACAGCGGAAGCTCTTAATATTCACCTGAGAATAAACATGCTTTAAACGTCAACAAAAATGTTGGTGAGTTATAGGTTTAACCTATATATATCAAATCGTAACAATAGACCACAAGATTTCATATTTCAATACACATCCCATACATAGAGATAAAAATCATTCATATGGTGAACACCTGGTAACCGACAATAACAAGATGCATATATAAGAATATCCCCATCATTCCGGGACACCCTTCGGATATGATATAAATTTCGAAGTACTAAAGCATCCGGTACTTTGGATGGGGTTTGTTAGGCCCAATAGATCTATCTTTAGGATTCGCGTCAATTAGGGTGTCTGTTCCCTAATTCTTAGATTACCAGACTTAATAAAAAGGGGCATATTCGATTTCGATAATTCAACCATAGAATGTAGTTTCACGTACTTGTGTCTATTTTGTAAATCATTTATAAAACCTGCATGTATTCTCATCCCAAAAATATTAGATTTTAAAAGTGGGACTATAACTCACTTTCACAGATTTTTACTTCGTCGGGAAGTAAGACTTGGCCACTGGTTGATTTACGAACCTATAACAATATATACATATATATCAAAGTATGTTCAAAATATATTTACAACACTTTTAATATATTTTGATGTTTTAAGTTTATTAAGTCAGTTGTCCTCGTTAGTAACCTATAACTAGTTGTCCACAGTTAGATGTACAGAAATAAATCGATAAATATTATCTTGAATCAATCCACGACCCAGTGTATACGTATCTCAGTATTGATCACAACTCAAACTATATATATTTTGAAATCAACCTCAACCCTGTATAGCTAACTCCAACATTCACATATAGAGTGTCTATGGTTGTTCCGAAATATATATAGATGTGTCGACATGATAGGTCGAAACATTGTATACGTGTCTATGGTATCTCAAGATTACATAATATACAATACAAGTTGATTAAGTTATGGTTGGAATAGATTTGTTACCAATTTTCACGTAGCTAAAATGAGAAAAATTATCCAATCTTGTTTTACCCATAACTTCTTCATTTTAAATCCGTTTTGAGTGAATCAAATTGCTATGATTTCATATTGAACTCTATTTTATGAATCTAAACAGAAAAAGTATAGGTTTATAGTCGGAAAAATAAGTTACAAGTCGTTTTTGTAAAGGTAGTCATTTCAGTCGAAAGAACGACGTCTAGATGACCATTTTAGAAAACATACTTCCACTTTGAGTTTAACCATAATTTTTGGATATAGTTTCATGTTCATAATAAAAATCATTTTCTCAGAATAACAACTTTTAAATCAAAGTTTATCATAGTTTTTAATTAACTAACCCAAAACAGCCCGCGGTGTTACTACGACGGCGTAAATCTGGTTTTACGGTGTTTTTCGTGTTTCCAGGTTTTAAATCATTAAGTTAGCATATCATATAGATATAGAACATGTGTTTAGTTGCTTTTAAAAGTCAAGTTAGAAGGATTAACTTTTGTTTGCGAAAAAGTTTAGAATTAACTAAACTATGTTCTAGTGATTACAAGTTTAAACCTTCGAATAAGATAGCTTTATATGTATGAATCGAATGATGTTATGAACATCATTACTACCTTAATTTCCTTGGATAAACCTACTGGAAAAGAGAAAAATGGATCTAGCTTCAATGGATCCTTGGATGGCTCGAAGTTCTTGAAGCAGAATCATGACACGAAAACAAGTTCAAGTAAGATCATCACTTGAAATAAGATTGTTATAGTTATAGAAATTGAACCAAAGTTTGAATATGATTATTACCTTGTATTAGAATGATAACCTACTGTAAGAAACAAAGATTTCTTGAGGTTGGATGATCACCTTACAAGATTGGAAGTGAGCTATCAAACTTGAAAGTATTCTTGATTTTATGAAACTAGAACTTTTGGAATTTATGAAGAACACTTAGAACTTGAAGATAGAACTTGAGAGAGATCAATTAGATGAATAAAATTGAAGAATGAAAGTGTTTGTAGGTGTTTTTGGTCGTTGGTGTATGGATTAGATATAAAGGATATGTAATTTTGTTTTCATGTAAATAAGTCATGAATGATTACTCATATTTTTGTAATTTTATGAGATATTTCATGCTAGTTGCCAAATGATGGTTCCCACATATGTTAGGTGACTCACATGGGCTGCTAAGAGCTGATCATTGGAGTGTATATACCAATAGTACATACATCTAAAAGCTGTGTATTGTACGAGTACGAATACGGGTGCATACGAGTAGAATTGTTGATGAAACTGAACGAGGATGTAATTGTAAGCATTTTTGTTAAGTAGAAGTATTTTGATAAGTGTATTGAAGTCTTTCAAAAGTGTATAAATACATATTAAAACACTACATGTATATACATTTTAACTGAGTCGTTAAGTCATCGTTAGTCGTTACATGTAAGTGTTGTTTTGAAACCTTTAGGTTAACGATCTTGTTAAATGTTGTTAACCCAATGTTTATAATATCAAATGAGATTTTAAATTATTATATTATCATGATATTATCATGTATGAATATCTCTTAATATGATATATATACATTAAATGTCTTTACAACGATAATCGTTACATATATGTCTCGTTTAAAAATCATTAAGTTAGTAGTCTTGTTTTTACATATGTAGTTCATTGTTAATATACTTTATGATATGTTTTCTTATCATAGTATCATGTTAACTATATATATATATCCATATATATGTCATCATATAGTTTTTACAAGTTTTAACGTTCGTGAATCACCGATCAACTTGGGTGGTCAATTGTCTATACGAAACATATTTCAATTAATCAAGTCTTAACAAGTTTGATTGCTTAACATGTTGGAAACATTTAATCATGTAAATATCAATCTCAATTAATATATATAAACATGGAAAAGTTCGGGTCACTACAGTACCTACCCGTTAAATAAATTTCGTCCCGAAATTTTAAGCTGTTGAAGGTGTTGACGAATCTTCTGGAAATAGATGCGGGTATTTCTTCTTTATCTGATCTTCACGCTCCCAGGTGAACTCGGGTCCTCTACGAGCATTCCATCGAACCTTAACAATTGGTATCTTGTTTTGCTTAAGTCTTTTAACCTCACGATCCATTATTTCGACGGGTTCTTCGATGAATTGAAGTTTTTCGTTGATTTGGATTTCATCTAACGGAATAGTGAGATCTTCTTTAGCAAAACATTTCTTTAAATTCGAGACGTGGAAAGTGTTATGTACAGCCGCGAGTTGTTGAGGTAACTCTAGTCGGTAAGCTACTGGTCCGACACGATCAATAATCTTGAATGGTCCAATATACCTTGGATTTAATTTCCCTCGTTTACCAAATCGAACAACGCCTTTCCAAGGTGCAACTTTAAGCATGACCATCTCTCCAATTTCAAATTCTATATCTTTTCTTTTAATGTCAGCGTAGCTCTTTTGTCGACTTTGGGCGGTTTTCAACCGTTGTTGAATTTGGATGATCTTCTCGGTAGTTTCTTGTATAATCTCCGGACCCGTAATCTGTCTATCCCCCACTTCACTCCAACAAATCGGAGACCTGCACTTTCTACCATAAAGTGCTTCAAACGGCGCCATCTCAATGCTTGAATGGTAGCTGTTGTTGTAGGAAAATTCTGCTAACGGTAGATGTCGATCCCAACTGTTTCCGAAATCAATAACACATGCTCGTAGCATATCTTCAAGCGTTTGTATCGTCCTTTCGCTCTGCCCATCAGTTTGTGGATGATAGGCAGTACTCATGTCTAGAAGAGTTCCTAATGCTTGCTGTAATGTCTGCCAGAATCTTGAAATAAATCTGCCATCCCTATCAGAGATAATAGAGATTGGTATTCCATGTCTGGAGACGACTTCCTTCAAATACAGTCGTGCTAACTTCTCCATCTTGTCATCTTCTCTTATTGGTAGGAAGTGTGCTGATTTGGTGAGACGATCAACTATTACCCAAATAGTATCAAAACCACTTGCAGTCCTTGGCAATTTAGTGATGAAATCCATGGTAATGTTTTCCCATTTCCATTCCGGGATTTCGGGTTGTTGAAGTAGACCTGATGGTTTCTGATGCTCAGCTTTGACCTTACAACACGTCAAACATTCTCCTACGTATTTAGCAACATCGGCTTTCATACCCGGCCACCAAAAATGTTTCTTGAGATCCTTGTACATCTTCCCCGTTCCAGGATGTATTGAGTATCTGGTTTTATGAGCTTCTCTAAGTACCATTTCTCTCATATCTCCAAATTTTGGTACCCAAATCCTTTCAGCCCTATACCGGGTTCCGTCTTCCCGAATATTAAGATGCTTCTCCGATCCTTTGGGTATTTCATCCTTTAAATTTCCCTCTTTTAAAACTCCTTGTTGCGCCTCCTTTATTTGAGTAGTAATGTTATTATGAATCATTATATTCATAGATTTTACTCGAATGGGTTCTCTGTCCTTCCTGCTCAAGGCATCGGCTACCACATTTGCCTTCCCCGGGTGGTAACGAATCTCAAAGTCGTAATCATTCAATAATTCAATCCACCTACGCTGCCTCATATTCAGTTGTTTCTGATTAAATATGTGTTGAAGACTTTTGTGGTCGGTATATATAATACTTTTGACCCCATATAAGTAGTGCCTCCAAGTCTTTAATGCAAAAACAACCGCGCCTAATTCCAAATCATGCGTCGTATAATTTTGTTCGTGAATCTTCAATTGTCTAGACACATAAGCAATCACCTTCGTTCGTTGCATTAATACACAACCGAGACCTTGCTTTGATGCATCACAATAAATCACAAAATCATCATTCCCTTCAGGCAATGACAATATAGGTGCCGTAGTTAGCTTTTTCTTCAATAACTGAAACGCTTTCTCTTGTTCATCCTTCCATTCAAATTTCTTCCCTTTATACGTTAATGTAGTCAGGGGTTTTGCTATCTGGAAAAGTCTTGGATGAACTTTCTATAGTAACCAGCTAGTCCTAAAAACTGGCGTATGTGTTTCGGAGTTTTCGGGGTTTCCCACTTTTCAACAGTTTCTATCTTTGCCGGATCCACCTTAATACCTTCTTTGTTCACTATGTGACCGAGGAATTGAACTTCTTCCAACCAAAATGCACACTTTGAAAACTTAGCGTACAATTCTTCCTTCCTCAATACTTCTAACACCTTTCTCAAATGTTCACCGTGTTCTTGGTCATTCTTTGAGTAAATAAGTATGTCATCAATGAAAACAATGACAAACTTGTCAAGGTATGGTCCACACACTCGGTTCATAAGGTCCATGAACACAGCTGGTGCATTAGTTAAACCAAACGGCATGACCATAAACTCGTAATGACCGTAACGTGTTCTAAAAGCAGTCTTTGGAATATCATCTTCTTTCACCCGCATTTGATGATACCCGGAACGTAAGTCAATCTTTGAATAAACAGACGAGCCTTGTAGTTGATCAAATAAGTCATCGATTCTCGGTAGTGGGTAGCGGTTCTTGATGGTAAGTTTGTTCAACTCTCGGTAGTCGATACACAACCTGAATGTACCATCTTTCTTCTTGACAAACAAAATAGGAGCTCCCCACGGTGATGTGCTTGGTCGAATGAAACCACGCTCTAAAAGTTCTTGTAATTGGCTTTGTAGTTCTTTCATCTCGCTGGGTGCGAGTCTGTAAGGAGCACGAGCTATTGGTGCAGCTCCTGGTACAAGATCTATTTGAAATTCAACGGATCGATGTGGGGGTAATCCCGGTAATTCTTTCAGAAATACATCAGGAAATTCTTTTGCGACGGGAACATCATTGATGCTCTTTTCTTCAGTTTGTACTTTCTCGACGTGTGCTAGAACAGCATAGCAACCTTTTCTTATTAGTTTTTGTGCTTTCAAATTACTAATAAGATGTAGCTTCGTGTTGCCCTTTTCTCCGTACACCACTAAGGGTTTTCCTTTTTCTCGTATAATGCGAATTGCATTTTTGTAACAAACGATCTCCGCTTTCACTTCTTTCAACCAGTCCATACCGATTATCACATCAAAACTCCCTAACTCTACTGGTATCAAATCAATCTTAAATGTTTCGCTAACCATTTTAATTTCTCGATTCCGACATATATTATCTGCTGAAATTAATTTACCATTTGCTAATTCGAGTAAAAATTTACTATCCAAAGGCGTCAATGGACAACTTAATTTAGCACAAAAATCTCTACTCATATAGCTTCTATCCGCACCCGAATCAAATAAAACGTAAGCAGATTTATTGTCAATAAGAAACGTACCCGTAACAAGCTCCGGGTCTTCCTGTGCCTCTGCCGCATTAATATTGAAAACTCTTCCACGGCCTTGTCCATTCGTGTTCTCCTGGTTCGGGCAATTTCTAATAATGTGGCCCGGTTTTCCACATTTATAACAAACTACATTGGCATAACTTGCTCCGACACTACTTGCTCCGCCATTACTCGTTCCGACACCATTTGTTCCTTTCGTTCTATTAACCCCTGGTCCGTAGACCTCACACTTCGCCGCGCTATGACCATTTCTTTTACACTTGTTGCAAAATTTGGTGCAGAACCCCGAGTGATTCTTTTCACACCTTTGGCATAGCTGCTTCTGATTGTTGTTGTTGTTGCGGTTATTATTGTTGTTGGGATGATTGTTGTAGTTGCTGTTGTTGTTGTTGTTGTTGTTGTTGGGCCGTTTGTTGTAGTTGCGATTGATGTTGCGATTGTTGGGATAATTGTTGCGATTATTGTTGTAATTGCTGTTGTTGTTGTATTGGTGATTCTTATCACCGTTTTCCTCCCACTTTCTTTTGACTTGCTTCACATTGGCCTCTTCAGCAGTCTGTTCTTTAATTCTTTCTTCAATCTGGTTCACTAGTTTGTGAGCCATTCTACATGCCTGTTGTATGGAGGCGGGCTCGTGTGAACTTATATCTTCTTGGATTCTTTCCGGTAATCCTTTCACAAACGCGTCGATCTTCTCTTCCTCATCTTCGAATGCTCCCGGACACAATAGGCACAATTCTGTGAATCGTCTTTCGTACGTGGTAATATCAAATCCTTGGGTTCGTAACCCTCTAAGTTCTGTCTTGAGCTTATTGACCTCGGTTCTGGGACGGTACTTCTCGTTCATCAAGTGCTTGAATGCTGACCACGGTAGTGCGTACGCATCGTCTTGTCCCACTTGCTCTAGATAGGTATTCCACCATGTTAACGCAGAACCTGTGAAGGTATGCGTAGCGTACTTTACTTTGTCCTCTTCAGTACACTTACTTATGGCAAACACCGATTCGACCTTCTCGGTCCACCGTTTCAATCCGATCGGTCCTTCGGTTCCATCAAATTCCAAAGGTTTGCAGGCAGTGAATTCTTTGTAGGTGCATCCTACATGATTTCCTGTACTGCTAGATCCAAGGTTATTGTTGGTATGTAGCGCAGCCTGTACTGCGGCTATGTTTGAAGCTAGAAAAGTACGGAATTCCTCTTCATTCATATTCACGGTGTGTCGAGTAGTCGGTGCCATTTCCTTCAAAATAGTTAAATGGAACAAGTTAATCATACAGAATATTAAGAGTAGTTAATAGTATTTCGTAGCATAATATGAACTCATTTATAAAAGCTTTTTCTTCATATTAGCGTTTTATAAGTTTAAATTCGGGTAGTACCTACCCGTTAAGTTCATACTTAGTAGCTAATATACAATTCAACTACTACAATTCTATATGAAAAACTGATTATAATAATATTTCGCGTTCAAACTTTTATACAATATTTTACAAACTTACAATACCGCTTATTTTACATAAAGCATGAAATATAGCACACAATAACTTTGATACAAGATAGTTGTGAAGATAATTCTAGCTAGTACACAAGTCGTTCAGCAAAGGCAATAAAGACACGTAATTCATACGTCCAGAAACAAGTCATGCATTCTGGTTTTACTAGGACTACTTCCCATCCTTGGTCTTGTGCAACATAACCGTTATGGCCGTTGATAAGACAGCGTGTTGTAACGTCATCAAAGGGTTACGTAATGTCCAACAGTCCCGTAATAATCTAAAAACCTCATTTCTTACCCCAATTACCGACTCCGTCACTTGTGGAAACGTTTTGTTTAATAGTTGTAGCCCGATGTTCTTGTTCTCACTTTGGTGAGAAGCGAACATTACTAATCCGTAAGCATAACATGCTTCTTTATGTTGCATGTTAGCCGCTTTTTCTAAATCACGAAGTCCAATATTCGGATATATTGAGTCAAAATAATTTCTTAACCCGTTGCGTAAAATAGCATTTGGGTTCCCCGCAATATATGCGTCAAAGTAAACACATCGTAACTTATGGGTTTCCCAATGTGATATCCCCCATCTTTCAAACAAAAGTCTCTTATAAACCAAGACATTCTTGGAACGTTCTTCGAATGTCTTACAAACTGATCTCGCCTTAAATAGTTGTGCCGAAGAATTCTGGCCGACTCTAGAAAAAATTTCATCAATCATGTCTCCGGGTAGGTCTCTTAAAATATTGGGTTGTCTATCCATTTTGTGTTTTTAAACTGTAAAATAGACAAGAGTTAGATTCATAAAAAAATACTTATTAATACAAGCAATTTTTACATATATCATAAAGCATAAGAACACTATATTACATATATTACACCACACGAATACAACTATCTTATTCCGACTCGCTCGTTTCTTCTTCTTCAGTTTTGGTTCGTTTTGCCAAGTTTCTAGGGATATATGATGTTCCCCTAATACGAGCCGTCGTTGTCCACATTGGTTTAGAAAAACCTGGTGGTTTAGAGGTTCCCGGGTCATTGTTACAACTTAAGGACTTCGGGCGTTGACGATACATATAAAGTTCATCGGGGTTGGAATTAGATTTCTCTATTTTTATGCCCTTTCCCTTATTATTTTCTTTTGCCTTTTTAAATTCAGTTGGGGTAATTTCTATAACATCATCGGAATTCTCGTCGGAATCCGATTCATCGGAGAATTGGTAATCCTCCCAATATTTTGCTTCCTTGGCGGAAACACCATTGACCATAATTAACCTTGGTCGGTTGGTTGAGGATTTTCTTTTACTTAACCGTTTTATTATTTCCCCCACCGGTTCCGATTCTTCTTCCGGTTCCGATTCTTCTTCCGGTTCCGATTCTTCTTCCGGTTCCGACTCTTCTTCCGGTTCCTCTTCGGGAACTTGTGAATCAGTCCACGAATCATTCCAATTTACATTTGACTCTTCATTATTATTAGGTGAGTCAATGGGACTTGTTCTAGAGGTAGACATCTATCACATAATATCAAACGCGTTAAGAGATTAATATATCACATAATATTCACATGTTAAAAATATATAGTTTCCAACAAAATTTGTTAAGCAATCATTTTTCAAGTAAACACGGTCGAAGTCCAGACTCACTAATGCATCCTAACAAACTCGATAAGACACACTAATGCAAAATTCTGGTTCTCTAAGACCAACGCTCTGATACCAACTGAAATGTCCCGTTCTTATTGATTAAAAACGTTCCATATTAATTGATTTCGTTGCGAGGTTTTGACCTCTATATGAGACGTTTTTCAAAGACTGCATTCATTTTTAAAACAAACCATAACCTTTATTTCATAAATAAAGGTTTAAAAAGCTTTACGTAGATTATCAAATAATGATAATTTAAAATATCCTGTTTACACACGACCATTACATAATGGTTTACAATACAAATATGTTACATCGAAATCAGTTTCTTGAATGCAGTTTTTACACAATATCATACAAACATGGACTCCAAATCTTGTCCTTATTTTAGTATGCAACAGCGGAAGCTCTTAATATTCACCTGAGAATAAACATGCTTTAAACGTCAACAAAAATGTTGGTGAGTTATAGGTTTAACCTATATATATCAAATCGTAACAATAGACCACAAGATTTCATATTTCAATACACATCCCATACATAGAGATAAAAATCATTCATATGGTGAACACCTGGTAACCGACAATAACAAGATGCATATATAAGAATATCCCCATCATTCCGGGACACCCTTCGGATATGATATAAATTTCGAAGTACTAAAGCATCCGGTACTTTGGATGGGGTTTGTTAGGCCCAATAGATCTATCTTTAGGATTCGCGTCAATTAGGGTGTCTGTTCCCTAATTCTTAGATTACCAGACTTAATAAAAAGGGGCATATTCGATTTCGATAATTCAACCATAGAATGTAGTTTCACGTACTTGTGTCTATTTTGTAAATCATTTATAAAACCTGCATGTATTCTCATCCCAAAAATATTAGATTTTAAAAGTGGGACTATAACTCACTTTCACAGATTTTTACTTCGTCGGGAAGTAAGACTTGGCCACTGGTTGATTTACGAACCTATAACAATATATACATATATATCAAAGTATGTTCAAAATATATTTACAACACTTTTAATATATTTTGATGTTTTAAGTTTATTAAGTCAGCTGTCCTCGTTAGTAACCTATAACTAGTTGTCCACAGTTAGATGTACAGAAATAAATCGATAAATATTATCTTGAATCAATCCACGACCCAGTGTATACGTATCTCAGTATTGATCACAACTCAAACTATATATATTTTGGAATCAACCTCAACCCTGTATAGCTAACTCCAACATTCACATATAGAGTGTCTATGGTTGTTCCGAAATATATATAGATGTGTCGACATGATAGGTCGAAACATTGTATACGTGTCTATGGTGTAGTGACCCGGAAATTTCCGATCAAATTTAAACTTTAATCTTTATATGTATCCGACACGATAAGCAAAATCTGTAATGTTGAGTCTCGAAAAGTTTGAAAACTATATTCATGTAATCAATTACCCTTTGACCATGTCTGACGATTCACGAACAAAAATGTGTAAATAGAAATGTATGTGTATGTACATATGTGTATTTTTTTTTTTAAGCTAAGAAATATTGATAAAACATTTAAGAGCTTGGTGATACAAAAATAGATTATGAGATTATTATGTGACTTGAAAGCATTGAACGAATTAGTTGATATGAATATAAGCTACGAGATCTATTTTATGAACATAGAAATGCTATCACAGTAGTTAGTGAATAATACTTTACTTGAACGTATTTGTTCGATGTAAGTTTATCAATGAGATTAAAAGATAATATCAAGTGATTGATTTATCAGGTACATTGAATTATAATTACGAGTCTTTGTTATGAGGTCCACTTGAATTAGAAAACTCTTACTTTTAACGGTATTCGGAATATTTAGTAAAGTGATTCCATGTAAGAACAAAAGTGTTATTATTGAGGATTAGACAGAGGTTAGCGGAGAGTCTCGTTTAATTATCAAAAGCGTACCTTGCAATGATTGACTTGTGTCACTTGGTAGGTTAATTATTTAGTTTTCTTAATATTGAAGACGTTTTACGATATAGATGAAACCTTTTAAAGAATGATTTTGAATATAACTAATTCTGGAAAACTAAATTATATTTATTCAATTTAGTACAAACACATTTTTTTTCGATATAATAGAATTTGATTATAAAATATTTTTATGGATTTTCAATGATATAAAAATAAAAATAAATATAAAATAAAGATTTCTAATGAGCACCAAAAGACTACAACATTTCATCACAAGATTGAAAGTTAAAATGTTGGAAATCACTAAACCTGCGCACTTGCACGAGAAAAATCATAACTAAATCATACTGACTCGAAAAAGGGTGATTCCGGTGTCCAAACGACCGTAACTCAAAAATCTACAACTTTCATGAAGACACCATACACGAATCGTGTACCTATCTACACGAAACGTGTAATCTTGTGCCGACATATTTTGGTGGCGGCTCACTATGCAACATGTTTTTAATTTTTATTAATATTATATTATATTATTATATTATTTATAAATCTATATATATAGGATCGATCATAATTGTTTTCTAACTATCTATCTCTCACACTCTCTCTATAATTATATTTATTATTATTATTGTTAGTGTTATTATTATTATTATTATTAGTATTATTATACATAAAATACTACGACGAGGTCATGGGCGAGTTATTTCAAAACGGGTTTTATGAGCGGGATAGAGCTAAGGAAATTATGAGTTATGGTTATGGAGGTGATGGGTATTGTTCATGGGTATGCTTGTGAGGTTAAACTAGTGTTTGTCACCTCCATTGCGTCTACGTACCTTTCCTACAATATTGAACCTCAATATTGATACGTGAGTACTCCTAATTTAATTTTTACATACTAATAGTGTATCCCTGACTAGTGCTCGAGAAAATAGGATTATGCATGCTTGTAAATTTGATAGTGCCCTTAGATAGGTTATGCCGAATCTTAAAGGTTGTTATATTATAGTTGAAGGAAGATATAAGATTTGCATGTCCTTAAAAAGCTAGAAAAAAATTAAGAACTTTTCCTTTAGATGCCAAATAGATTTGATGGACGGATTAAAAGTTATAGTCAATTAAAATTTCGTAAAAATGATTATTATCGTCGTTAATATCGTTGTCTTAATTTTTTTTATCAAATTGTTATTATTCCAAAATAACACGACTGTTACTTATTATTATTATCAATACTATATTATTAACTAGAAATGTAATACAAATTATATAACTACCTTAATAGAATCTATCGCAGTATTTTTATGATATTAAATGAACTTTATAAGTTTTATTACTTAAGATATATAAAAGTATATTTTAATATAAAATTTTATTTATAAACGAATTATATTATTTACTTTATTAAATCTTTAAAAAAAAAAAATATTTTAAAAATATAAAACGACGATATTTAAATTATATAATAAAACATTTATAAAGTTTTGAAATCATTTGGAGTTAAACTAATTTTTGTCGACCTTTGCATACTAGACTCGAGCATTAGGATTGTGGTACACTATGACTTAACTTAATGTATTAGACAAATATTGACAAATACATAATAATTTAGGTTCGTGAATCCAAGGCCAACCTTACACTTGTTCAATGATGTTATATGTATTTTTACTACAAAATACAGTATGGTGAGTTTCATTTGCCTTTTTACCCTTTATATTTTTGGGCTGAGAATACATGCGCAATTTTTATAAATGTTTTACGAAATAGACACAAGTAATCGAAACTACATTATATGGTTGAATTATTGAAATTGAATATGCCCCTTTTTATTAAGTCTGGTAATCTAAGAATTAGGGAACAGACACCCTAATTGACGCGAATCCTAAAGATAGATCTATTGGGCCTAACAAACCCCATCCAAAGTACCGGATGCTTTAGTACTTCGAAATTTATATCATGTCCGAAGGAGGATCCCGGAATGATAGGGGATATTCTTATATGCATATTGTTAATGTCGGTTACCAGGTGTTCACCATTTGAATGATTATTTTTGTCTCTATGCATGGGACGTATATTTATGAGAACTGGAAATGAAATTCTTGTGGTCTATTAAAATGATGGAAATAAATGATTATGATAAACTAATGAACTCACCAACCTTTTGGTTTGTAGTGACCCGAACTTTTCCATGTTTATATACATTAATTGAGATTGATGTTTACATGATTAAATGTTTCCAACATGTTAAGCAATCAAACTTGTTAAGACTTGATTAATTGAAATAGGTTTCATATAGACAATTGACTACCCAAGTTGACCGGTGATTCACGAACGTTAAAACTTGTAAAAAAACTATATGATGACATATATATGGTTATATATATAGTTAACATGATATTATGATAAGTAAACATATCATTAATTATATTAACAATGAACTACATATGTAAAAACAAGACTACTAACTTAATGATTTTGAAACGAGACATATATGTAACGTTTATCGTTGTAACGACATTTAATGTATATATATCATATTAAGAGATATTCGTACATCATAATATCATGATAATATAATAATTTAAAATCTCTTTTGATATTATAAACATTGGGTTAACAACATTTAACAAGATCGTTAACCTAAAGGTTTCAAAACAACACTTACATGTAACGACTAACGATGACTTAACGACTCAGTTAAAATGTATATACATGTAGTGTTTTAATATGTATTTATACACTTTTGAAAGACTTCAATACACTTATCAAAATACTTCTACTTAACAAAAATGCTTACAATTACATTCTCGTTCAGTTTCATCAACAATTCTACTCGTATGCACCCGTATTCGTACTCGTACAATACACAGCTTTTAGATGTATGTACTATTGGTATATACACTCCAATGATCAGCTCTTAGCAGCCCATGTGAGTCACCTAACACATGTGGGAACCATCATTTGGCAACTAGCATGAAATATCTCATAAGATTACAAAAATATGAGTAATCATTCATGACTTATTTACATGAAAACAAAATTACATATCCTTTATATCTAATCCATACACCAACGACCAAAAACACCTACAAACACTTTCATTCTTCAATTTTCTTCATCTAATTGAACTCTCTCAAGTTCTATCTTCAAGTTCTAAGTGTTCTTCATAAATTCCAAAAGTTCTAGTTTCATAAAATCAAGAATACTTTCAAGTTTGCTAGCTCACTTCCAATCTTGTAAGGTGATCATCCAACCTCAAGAAATCTTTGTTTCTTACAGTAGGTTATTATTCTAATACAAGGTAATAATCATATTCAAACTTTGGTTCAATTTCTATAACTATAACAATCTTATTTCAAGTGATGATCTTACTTGAACTTGTTTTCGTGTCATGATTTTGCTTCAAGAACTTTGAGCCATCCAAGGATCCATTGAAGCTAGATCCATTTTTCTCTTTTCCAGTAGGTTCATCCAAGGAACTTAAGGTAGTAATGATGTTCATAACATCATTCGATTCATACATATAAAGCTATCTTATTCGAAGGTTTAAACTTGTAATCACTAGAACATAGTTTAGTTAATTCTAAACTTGTTCGCAAACAAAAGTTAATCCTTCTAACTTGACTTTTAAAATCAACTAAACACATGTTCTATATCTATATGATATGCTAACTTAATGATTTAAAACCTGGAAACACGAAAAACACCGTAAAACCGGATTTACGCCGTCGTAGTAACACCGCGGGCTGTTTTGGGTTAGTTAATTAAAAACTATGATAAACTTTGATTTAAAAGTTGTTATTCTGAGAAAATGATTTTTATTATGAACATGAAACTATATCCAAAAATTATGGTTAAACTCAAAGTGGAAGTATGTTTTCTAAAATGGTCATCTAGACGTCGTTCTTTCGACTGAAATGACTACCTTTACAAAAACGACTTGTAACTTATTTTTCCGACTAGAAACCTATACTTTTTTTGTTTAGATTCATAAAATAGAGTTCAATATGAAACCATAGCAATTTGATTCACTCAAAACGGATTTAAAATGAAGAAGTTATGGGTAAAACAAGATTGGATAATTTTTCTCATTTTAGCTACGTGAAAATTGGTAACAAATCTATTCCAACCATAACTTAATCAACTTGTATTATATATTATGTAATCTTGAGATACCATAGACACGTATACAATGTTTCGACCTATCATGTCGACACATCTATATATATTTCGGAACAACCATAGACACTCTATATGTGAATGTTGGAGTTAGCTATACAGGGTTGAGGTTGATTCCAAAATATATATAGTTTGAGTTGTGATCAATACTGAGATACGTATACACTGGGTCGTGGATTGATTCAAGATAATATTTATCGATTTATTTCTGTACATCTAACTGTGGACAACTAGTTGTAGGTTACTAACGAGGACAGCTGACTTAATAAACTTAAAACATCAAAATATATTAAAAGTGTTGTAAATATATTTTGAACATACTTTGATATATATGTATATATTGTTATAGGTTCGTGAATCAACCAGTAGCCAAGTCTTACTTCCCGACGAAGTAAAAATCTGTGAAAGTGAGTTATAGTCCCACTTTTAAAATCTAATATTTTTGGGATGAGAATACATGCAGGTTTTATAAATGATTTACAAAATAGACACAAGTGCGTGAAACTACATTCTATGGTTGAATTATCGAAATCGAATATGCCCCTTTTTATTAAGTCTGGTAATCTAAGAATTAGGGAACAGACACCCTAATTGACGCGAATCCTAAAGATAGATCTATTGGGCCTAACAAACCCCATCCAAAGTACCGGATGCTTTAGTACTTCGAAATTTATATCATATCCGAAGGGTGTCCCGGAATGATGGGGATATTCATATATATGCATCTTGTTATTGTCGGTTACCAGGTGTTCACCATATGAATGATTTTTATCTCTATGTATGGGATGTGTATTGAAATATGAAATCTTGTGGTCTATTGTTACGATTTGATATATATAGGTTAAACCTATAACTCACCAACATTTTTGTTGACGTTTTAAGCATGTTTATTCTCAGGTGATTATTAAGAGCTTCCGCTGTCGCATACTTAAATAAGGACAAGATTTGGAGTCCATGCTTGTATGATATTGTGTAAAAACTGCATTCAAGAAACTTATTTTGTTGTAACATATTTGTATTGTAAACCATTATGTAATGGTCGTGTGTAAACAGGATATTTTAGATTATCATTATTTGATAATCTACGTAAAGCTTTTTAAACCTTTATTGATGAAATAAAGGTTATGGTTTGTTTAAAAATGAATGCAGTCTTTGAAAAACGTCTCATATAGAGGTCAAAACCTCGCAACGAAATCAATTAATATGGAACGTTTTTAATCAATAAGAACGGGACATTTCAGTTGGTATCCGAGCGTTGGTCTTAGAGAACCAGAAAATTTGCATTAGTGTGTCTTATCGAGTTTGTTAGGATGCATTAGTGAGTCTGGACTTCGACCGTGTTTTCTTTAAAAATGATTGCTTAACATTTTTGTTGGAAACTATATATTTTTAACATATGAATATTATGTGATATATTAATCTCTTAACGTGTTTGATATTATGTGATAGATGTCTACCTCTAGAACAAGTCCCATTGACTCACCTAATAATAATGAAGAGTCAAATGTAAATTGGAATGATTTGTGGACTGATTCACAAGTTCCCGAAGAGGAACCGGAAGAAGAGTCGGAACCGGAAGAAGAATCGGAACCGGAAGAAGAATCGGAACCGGATGAAGAAATAGAACCGGTGGGGGAAATAATAAAACGGTTAAGTAAAAGAAAATCCTCAACCAACCGACCAAAGTTAATTATGGTCAATGGTGTTTCCGCCAAGGAAGCAAAATATTGGGAGGATTACCAATTCTCCGATGAATCGGATTTCGACGAGAATTCCGATGATGTTATAGAAATTACCCCAACTGAATTTAAAAAGGCAAAAGAAAATAATAAGGGAAAAGGCATAAAAATAGAGAAATCTAATTCCAACCCCGATGAACTTTATATGTATCGTCAACCCCCGAAGTCCTTAAGTTGTAACAATGACCCGGGAACCTCTAAACCACCAGGTTTTTCTAAACCAATGTGGACAACGACGGCTCGTATTAGGGGAACATCATATATCCCTAGAAACTTGGCAAAACGAACCAAAACCGAAGAAGAAGAAACGAGCGAGTCGGAATAAGATAGTTGTATTCGTGTGGTGTAATATATGGAATATAGTGTTCTTATGCTTTATGATATATGTAAAAATTGCTTGTATTAATAAGTATTTTTTTTATGAATCTAACTCTTGTCTATTTTACAGTTTAAAAACACAAAATGGATAGACAACCCAATATTTTAAGAGACCTACCCGGAGACATGATTGATGAAATCTTGTCTAGAGTCGGCCAGAATTCTTCGGCACAACTATTTAAGGCGAGATCAGTTTGTAAGACATTCGAAGAACGTTCCAAGAATGTCTTGGTTTATAAGAGACTTTCGTTTGAAAGATGGGGGATATCACATTGGGAAACCCATAAATTACGATGTGTTTGTAGTGACCCGAACTTTTCCATGTTTATATATATTAATTGAGATTGATATTTACATGATTAAATGTTTCCAACATGTTAAGTAATCAAACTTGTTAAGACTTGATTAATTGAAATATGTTTCATATAGACAATTGACCACCCAAGTTGATCGGTGATTCACGAACGTTAAAACTTGTAAAAACTATATGATGACATATATATGGATATATATATATAGTTAACATGATACTATGATAAGAAAACATATCATAAAGTATATTAACAATGAACTACATATGTAAAAACAAGACTACTAACTTAATGATTTTTAAACGAGACATATATGTAACGATTATCGTTGTAAAGACATTTAATGTATATATATCATATTAAGAGATATTCATACATGATAATATCATGATAATATAATAATTTAAAATCTCATTTGATATTATAAACATTGGGTTAACAACATTTAACAAGATCGTTAACCTAAAGGTTTCAAAACAACACTTACATGTAACGACTAACGATGACTTAACGACTCAGTTAAAATGTATATACATGTAGTGTTTTAATATGTATTTATACACTTTTGAAAGACTTCAATACACTTATCAAAATACTTCTACTTAACAAAAATGCTTACAATTACATCCTCGTTCAGTTTCATCAACAATTCTACTCGTATGCACCCGTATTCGTACTCGTACAATACACAGCTTTTAGATGTATGTACTATTGGTATATACACTCCAATGATCAGCTCTTAGCAGCCCATGTGAGTCACCTAACACATGTGGGAACCATCATTTGGCAACTAGCATGAAATATCTCATAAAATTACAAAAATATGAGTAATCATTCATGACTTATTTACATGAAAACAAAATTACATATCCTTTATATCTAATCCATACACCAACGACCAAAAACACCTACAAACACTTTCATTCTTCAATTTTCTTCATCTAATTGATCTCTCTCAAGTTCTATCTTCAAGTTCTAAGTGTTCTTCATAAATTCCAAAAGTTCTAGTTTCATAAAATCAAGAATACTTTCAAGTTTGCTAGCTCACTTCCAATCTTGTAAGGTGATCATCCAACCTCAAGAAATCTTTGTTTCTTACAGTAGGTTATCATTCTAATACAAGGTAATAATCATATTCAAACTTTGGTTCAATTTCTATAACTATAACAATCTTATTTCAAGTGATGATCTTACTTGAACTTGTTTTCGTGTCATGATTCTGCTTCAAGAACTTCGAGCCATCCAAGGATCCATTGAAGCTAGATCCATTTTTCTCTTTTCCAGTAGGTTTATCCAAGGAAATTAAGGTAGTAATGATGTTCATAACATCATTCGATTCATACATATAAAGCTATCTTATTCGAAGGTTTAAACTTGTAATCACTAGAACATAGTTTAGTTAATTCTAAACTTGTTCGCAAACAAAAGTTAATCCTTCTAACTTGACTTTTAAAATCAACTAAACACATGTTCTATATCTATATGATATGCTAACTTAATGATTTAAAACCTGGAAACACGAAAAACACCGTAAAACCGGATTTACGCCGTCGTAGTAACACCGCGGGCTGTTTTGGGTTAGTTAATTAAAAACTATGATAAACTTTGATTTAAAAGTTGTTATTCTGAGAAAATGATTTTTATTATGAACATGAAACTATATCCAAAAATTATGGTTAAACTCAAAGTGGAAGTATGTTTTCTAAAATGGTCATCTAGACGTCGTTCTTTCGACTGAAATGACTACCTTTACAAAAACGACTTGTAACTTATTTTTCCGACTATAAACCTATACTTTTCTGTTTAGATTCATAAAATAGAGTTCAATATGAAACCATAGCAATTTGATTCACTCAAAACGGATTTAAAATGAAGAAGTTATGGGTAAAACAAGATTGGATAATTTTTCTCATTTTAGCTACGTGAAAATTGGTAACAAATCTATTCCAACCATAACTTAATCAACTTGTATTGTATATTATGTAATCTTGAGATACCATATACACGTATACAATGTTTCGACCTATCATGTCGACACATCTATATATCTTTCGGAACAACCATAGACACTCTATATGTGAATGTTGGAGTTAGCTATACAGGGTTGAGGTTGATTCCAAAATATATATAGTTTGAGTTGTGATCAATACTGAGATACGTATACACTGGGTCGTGGATTGATTCAAGATAATATTTATCGATTTATTTCTGTACATCTAACTGTGGACAACTAGTTGTAGGTTACTAACGAGGACAGCTGACTTAATAAACTTAAAACATCAAAATATATTAAAAGTGTTGTAAATATATTTTGAACATAATTTGATATATATGTATATATTGTTATAGGTTCGTGAATCAACCAGTGGCCAAGTCTTACTTCCCGACGAAGTAAAAATCTGTGAAAGTGAGTTATAGTCCCACTTTTAAAATCTAATATTTTTGGGATGAGAATACATGCAGGTTTTATAAATGATTTACAAAATAGACACAAGTACGTGAAACTACATTCTATGGTTGAATTATCGAAATCGAATATGCCCCTTTTTATTAAGTCTGGTAATCTAAGAATTAGGGAACAGACACCCTAATTGACGCGAATCCTAAAGATAGATCTATTGGGCCTAACAAACCCCATCCAAAGTACCGGATGCTTTAGTACTTCGAAATTTATATCATATCCGAAGGGTGTCCCGGAATGATGGGGATATTCTTATATATGCATCTTGTTATTGTCGGTTACCAGGTGTTCACCATATGAATGATTTTTATCTCTATGTATGGGATGTGTATTGAAATATGAAATCTTGTGGTCTATTGTTACGATTTGATATATATAGGTTAAACCTATAACTCACCAACATTTTTGTTGACGTTTAAAGCATGTTTATTCTCAGGTGAATATTAAGAGCTTCCGCTGTTGCATACTAAAATAAGGACAAGATTTGGAGTCCATGTTTGTATGATATTGTGTAAAAACTGCATTCAAGAAATTGATTTCGATGTAACATATTTGTATTGTAAACCATTATGTAATGGTCGTGTGTAAACAGGATATTTTAGATTATCATTATTTGATAATCTACGTAAAGCTTTTTAAACCTTTATTTATGAAATAAAGGTTATGGTTTGTTTTAAAAATGAATGCAGTCTTTGAAAAACGTCTCATATAGAGGTCAAAACCTCGCAACGAAATCAATTAATATGGAACGTTTTTTATCAATAAGAACGGGACATTTCAGTTGGTATCCGAGCGTTGGTCTTAGAGAACCAGAAAATTTGCATTAGTGTGTCTTATCGAGTTTGTTAGGATGCATTAGTGAGTCTGGACTTCGACCGTGTTTTCTTTAAAAATGATTGCTTAACATTTTTGTTGGAAACTATATATTTTTAATATATGAATATTATGTGATATATTAATCTCTTAACGTGTTTGATATTATGTGATAGATGTCTACCTCTAGAACAAGTCCCATTGACTCACCTAATAATAATGAAGAGTCAAATGTAAATTGGAATGATTTGTGGACTGATTCACAAGTTCCCGAAGAGGAACCGGAAGAAGAGTCGGAACCGGAAGAAGAATCGGAACCGGAAGAAGAATCGGAACCGGATGAAGAAATAGAACCGGTGGGGGAAATAATAAAACGGTTAAGTAAAAGAAAATCCTCAACCAACCGACCAAAGTTAATTATGGTCAATGGTGTTTCCGCCAAGGAAGCAAAATATTGGGAGGATTACCAATTCTCCGATGAATCGGATTCCGACGAGAATTCCGATGATGTTATAGAAATTACCCCAACTGAATTTAAAAAGGCAAAAGAAAATAATAAGGGAAAGGGCATAAAAATAGAGAAATCTAATTCCAACCCCGATGAACTTTATATGTATCGTCAACCCCCGAAGTCCTTAAGTTGTAACAATGACCCGGGAACCTCTAAACCACCAGGTTTTTCTAAACCAATGTGGACAACGACGGCTCGTATTAGGGGAACATCATATATCCCTAGAAACTTGGCAAAACGAACCAAAACCGAAGAAGAAGAAACGAGCGAGTCGGAATAAGATAGTTGTATTCGTGTGGTGTAATATATGTAATATAGTGTTCTTATGCTTTATGATATATGTAAAAATTGCTTGTATTAATAAGTATTTTTTTTTATGAATCTAACTCTTGTCTATTTTACAGTTTAAAAACACAAAATGGATAGACAACCCAATATTTTAAGAGACCTACCCGGAGACATGATTGATGAAATCTTGTCTAGAGTCGGCCAGAATTCTTCGGCACAACTATTTAAGGCGAGATCAGTTTGTAAGACATTCGAAGAACGTTCCAAGAATGTCTTGGTTTATAAGAGACTTTCGTTTGAAAGATGGGGGATATCACATTGGGAAACCCATAAGTTACGATGTGTTTACTTTGACGCATATATTGCGGGGAACCCAAATGCTATTTTACGCAACGGGTTAAGAAATTATTTTGACTCAATATATCCGAATATTGGACTTCGTGATTTAGAAAAAGCGGCTAACATGCAACATAAAGAAGCATGTTATGCTTACGGATTAGTAATGTTCGCTTCTCACCAAAGTGAGAACAAGAACATCGGGCTACAACTATTAAACAAAACGTTTCCACAAGTGACGGAGTCGGTAATTGGGGTAAGAAATGAGGTTTTTAGATTATTACGGGACTGTTGGACATTACGTAACCCTCGTCCCTTTGATGACGTTACAACACGCTGTCTTATCAACGGCCATAACGGTTATGTTGCACAAGACCAAGGATGGGAAGTAGTCCTAGTAAAACCAGAATGCATGACTTGTTTCTGGACGTATGAATTACGTGTCTTTATTGCCTTTGCTGAACGACTTGTGTACTAGCTAGAATTGTCTTCACAACTATCTTGTATCAAAGTTATTGTGTGCTATATTTCATGCTTTATGTAAAATAAGCGGTATTGTAAGTTTGTAAAATATTGTATAAAAGTTTGAACGCGAAATATTATTATAATCAGTTTTTCATATAGAATTGTAGTAGTTGAATTGTATATTAGCTACTAAGTATGAACTTAACGGGTAGGTACTACCCGAATTTAAACTTATAAAACGCTAATATGAAGAAAAAGCTTTTATAAATGAGTTCATATTATGCTACGAAATACTATTAACTACTCTTAATATTCTGTATGATTAACTTGTTCCATTTAACTATTTTGAAGGAAATGGCACCGACTACTCGACACACCGTGAATATGAATGAAGAGGAATTCCGTACTTTTCTAGCTTCAAACATAGCCGCAGTACAGGCTGCGCTACATACCAACAATAACCTTGGATCTAGCAGTACAGGAAATCGTGTAGGATGCACCTACAAAGAATTCACTGCCTGCAAACCTTTGGAATTTGATGGAACCGAAGGACCGATCGGATTGAAACGGTGGACCGAGAAGGTCGAATCGGTGTTTGCCATAAGTAAAAGTACTGAAGAGGACAAAGTGAAGTACGCTACGCATACCTTCACAGGTTCTGCGTTAACATGGTGGAATACCTATCTAGAGCAAGTGGGACAAGACGATGCGTACGCACTACCGTGGTCAGCATTCAAGCACTTGATGAACGAGAAGTACCGTCCCAGAACCGAGGTCAATAAGCTCAAGACAGAACTTAGAGGGTTACGAACCCAAGGATTTGATATTACCACGTACGAAAGACTATTCACAGAATTGTGCCTATTGTGTCCGGGAGCATTCGAA
The DNA here is from genome assembly GCF_046630445.1 of Rutidosis leptorrhynchoides. Classification (NCBI taxonomy): domain Eukaryota; kingdom Viridiplantae; phylum Streptophyta; class Magnoliopsida; order Asterales; family Asteraceae; genus Rutidosis; species Rutidosis leptorrhynchoides. Next base: position 316,305,368 of record NC_092333.1, on the reverse strand, counting down.
GATGAGGAAGAGAAGATCGACGCGTTTGTGAAAGGATTACCGGAAAGAATCCAAGAAGATATAAGTTCACACGAGCCCGCCTCCATACAACAGGCATGTAGAATGGCTCACAAACTAGTGAACCAGATTGAAGAAAGAATTAAAGAACAGACTGCTGAAGAGGCCAATGTGAAGCAAGTCAAAAGAAAGTGGGAGGAAAACGGTGATAAGAATCACCAATACAACAACAACAGCAATTACAACAATAATCGCAACAATTATCCCAACAATCGCAACATCAATCGCAACTACAACAAACGGCCCAACAACAACAACAACAACAACAACAACAGCAACTACAACAATCATCCCAACAACAATAATAACCGCAACAACAACAACAATCAGAAGCAACTATGCCAAAGGTGTGAAAAGAATCACTCGGGGTTCTGCACCAAATTTTGCAACAAGTGTAAAAGAAATGGTCATAGCGCGGCGAAGTGTGAGGTCTACGGACCAGGGATTAATAGAACGAAAGGAACAAATGGTGTCGGAACGAGTAATGGCGGAGCAAGTAGTGTCGGAGCAAGTTATGCCAATGTAGTTTGTTATAAATGTGGAAAACCGGGCCACATTATTAGAAATTGCCCGAACCAGGAGAACACGAATGGACAAGGTCGCGGAAGAGTTTTCAATATTAATGCGGCAGAGGCACAGGAAGACCCGGAGCTTGTTACGGGTACGTTTCTTATTGACAATAAATCTGCTTACGTTTTATTGGATTCGGGTGCGGATAGAAGCTATATGAGTAGAGATTTTTGTGCTAAATTAAGTTGTCCATTGACGCCTTTGGATAGTAAATTTTTACTCGAATTAGCAAACGGTAAATTAATTTCAGCAGATAATATATGTCGGAATCGAGAAATTAAACTGGTTAGCGAAACATTTAAGATTGATTTGATACCAGTAGAGTTAGGGAGTTTTGATGTGATAATCGGTATGGACTGGTTGAAAGAAGTGAAAGCGGAGATCGTTTGTTACAAAAATGCAATTCGCATTATACGAGAAAAAGGAAAACCCTTAATGGTGTACGGAGAAAAGGGCAACACGAAGCTACATCTTATTAGTAATTTGAAGGCACAAAAACTAATAAGAAAAGGTTGCTATGCTGTTCTAGCACACGTCGAGAAAGTACAAACTGAAGAAAAGAGCATCAATGATGTTCCCATTGCAAAAGAATTTCCCGATGTATTTCCGAAAGAATTACCGGGATTACCCCCACATCGATCCGTTGAATTTCAAATAGATCTTGTACCAGGAGCTGCACCAATAGCTCGTGCTCCTTACAGACTCGCACCCAGCGAGATGAAAGAACTGCAAAGCCAATTACAAGAACTTTTAGAGCGTGGTTTCATTCGACCAAGCACATCACCGTGGGGAGCTCCTGTTTTGTTTGTCAAGAAGAAAGATGGTACATTCAGGTTGTGTATCGACTACCGAGAGTTGAACAAACTTACCATCAAGAACCGCTACCCACTACCGAGAATCGACGACTTATTTGATCAACTACAAGGCTCGTCTGTTTATTCAAAGATTGACTTACGTTCCGGGTATCATCAAATGCGGGTGAAAGAAGATGATATTCCAAAGACTGCTTTTAGAACACGTTACGGTCATTACGAGTTTATGGTCATGCCGTTTGGTTTAACTAATGCACCAGCTGTGTTCATGGACCTTATGAACCGAGTGTGTGGACCATACCTTGACAAGTTTGTCATTGTTTTCATTGATGACATACTTATTTACTCAAAGAATGACCAAGAACACGGTGAACATTTGAGAAAGGTGTTAGAAGTATTGAGGAAGGAAGAATTGTACGCTAAGTTTTCAAAGTGTGCATTTTGGTTGGAAGAAGTTCAATTCCTCGGTCACATAGTGAACAAAGAAGGTATTAAGGTGGATCCGACAAAGATAGAAACTGTTGAAAAGTGGGAAACCCCGAAAACTCCGAAACACATACGCCAGTTTTTAGGACTAGCTGGTTACTACAGAAGGTTCATCCAAGACTTTTCCAGGATAGCAAAACCCTTGACTGCATTAACGCATAAAGGGAAGAAATTTGAATGGAATGATGAACAAGAGAAAGCGTTTCAGTTATTGAAGAAAAAGCTAACTACGGCACCTATATTGTCATTGCCTGAAGGGAATGATGATTTTGTGATTTATTGTGATGCATCAAAGCAAGGTCTCGGTTGTGTATTAATGCAACGAACGAAGGTGATTGCTTATGCGTCTAGACAATTGAAGATTCACGAACAAAATTATACGACGCATGATTTGGAATTAGGCGCGGTTGTTTTTGCATTAAAGACTTGGAGGCACTACTTATATGGGGTCAAAAGTATTATATATACCGACCACAAAAGTCTTCAACACATATTTAATCAGAAACAACTGAATATGAGGCAGCGTAGGTGGATTGAATTATTGAATGATTACGACTTTGAGATTCGTTACCACCCGGGGAAGGCAAATGTGGTAGCCGATGCCTTGAGCAGGAAGGACAGAGAACCCATTCGAGTAAAATCTATGAATATAATGATTCATAATAACATTACTACTCAAATAAAGGAGGCGCAACAAGGAGTTTTAAAAGAGGGAAATTTAAAGGATGAAATACCCAAAGGATCGGAGAAGCATCTTAATATTCGGGAAGACGGAACCCGGTATAGGGCTGAAAGGATTTGGGTACCAAAATTTGGAGATATGAGAGAAATGGTACTTAGAGAAGCTCATAAAACCAGATACTCAATACATCCTGGAACGGGGAAGATGTACAAGGATCTCAAGAAACATTTTTGGTGGCCGGGTATGAAAGTCGATGTTGCTAAATACGTAGGAGAATGTTTGACGTGTTCTAAGGTCAAAGCTGAGCATCAGAAACCATCAGGTCTACTTCAACAACCCGAAATCCCGGAATGGAAATGGGAAAACATTACCATGGATTTCATCACTAAATTGCCAAGGACTGCAAGTGGTTTTGATACTATTTGGGTAATAGTTGATCGTCTCACCAAATCAGCACACTTCCTACCAATAAGAGAAGATGACAAGATGGAGAAGTTAGCACGACTGTATTTGAAGGAAGTCGTCTCCAGACATGGAATACCAATCTCTATTATCTCTGATAGGGATGGCAGATTTATTTCAAGATTCTGGCAGACATTACAGCAAGCATTAGGAACTCGTCTAGACATGAGTACTGCCTATCATCCACAAACTGATGGGCAGAGCGAAAGGACGATACAAACGCTTGAAGACATGCTACGAGCATGTGTTATTGATTTCGGAAACAGTTGGGATCGACATCTACCGTTAGCAGAATTTTCCTACAACAACAGCTACCATTCAAGCATTGAGATGGCGCCGTTTGAAGCACTTTATGGTAGAAAGTGCAGGTCTCCGATTTGTTGGAGTGAAGTGGGGGATAGACAGATTACGGGTCCGGAGATTATACAAGAAACTACCGAGAAGATCATCCAAATTCAACAACGGTTGAAAACCGCCCAAAGTCGACAAAAGAGCTACGCTGACATTAAAAGAAAAGATATAGAATTTGAAATTGGAGAGATGGTCATGCTTAAAGTTGCACCTTGGAAAGGCGTTGTTCGATTTGGTAAACGAGGGAAATTAAATCCAAGGTATATTGGACCATTCAAGATTATTGATCGTGTCGGACCAGTAGCTTACCGACTAGAGTTACCTCAACAACTCGCGGCTGTACATAACACTTTCCACGTCTCGAATTTAAAGAAATGTTTTGCTAAAGAAGATCTCACTATTCCGTTAGATGAAATCCAAATCAACGAAAAACTTCAATTCATCGAAGAACCCGTCGAAATAATGGATCGTGAGGTTAAAAGACTTAAGCAAAACAAGATACCAATTGTTAAGGTTCGATGGAATGCTCGTAGAGGACCCGAGTTCACCTGGGAGCGTGAAGATCAGATGAAGAAGAAATACCCGCATCTATTTCCAGAAGATTCATCAACACCTTCAACAGCTTAAAATTTCGGGACGAAATTTATTTAACGAGTAGGTACTGTAGTGACCCGAACTTTTCCATGTTTATATATATTAATTGAGATTGATATTTACATGATTAAATGTTTCCAACATGTTAAGTAATCAAACTTGTTAAGACTTGATTAATTGAAATATGTTTCATATAGACAATTGACCACCCAAGTTGATCGGTGATTCACGAACGTTAAAACTTGTAAAAACTATATGATGACATATATATGGATATATATATATAGTTAACATGATACTATGATAAGAAAACATATCATAAAGTATATTAACAATGAACTACATATGTAAAAACAAGACTACTAACTTAATGATTTTTAAACGAGACATATATGTAACGATTATCGTTGTAAAGACATTTAATGTATATATATCATATTAAGAGATATTCATACATGATAATATCATGATAATATAATAATTTAAAATCTCATTTGATATTATAAACATTGGGTTAACAACATTTAACAAGATCGTTAACCTAAAGGTTTCAAAACAACACTTACATGTAACGACTAACGATGACTTAACGACTCAGTTAAAATGTATATACATGTAGTGTTTTAATATGTATTTATACACTTTTGAAAGACTTCAATACACTTATCAAAATACTTCTACTTAACAAAAATGCTTACAATTACATCCTCGTTCAGTTTCATCAACAATTCTACTCGTATGCACCCGTATTCGTACTCGTACAATACACAGCTTTTAGATGTATGTACTATTGGTATATACACTCCAATGATCAGCTCTTAGCAGCCCATGTGAGTCACCTAACACATGTGGGAACCATCATTTGGCAACTAGCATGAAATATCTCATAAAATTACAAAAATATGAGTAATCATTCATGACTTATTTACATGAAAACAAAATTACATATCCTTTATATCTAATCCATACACCAACGACCAAAAACACCTACAAACACTTTCATTCTTCAATTTTCTTCATCTAATTGATCTCTCTCAAGTTCTATCTTCAAGTTCTAAGTGTTCTTCATAAATTCCAAAAGTTCTAGTTTCATAAAATCAAGAATACTTTCAAGTTTGCTAGCTCACTTCCAATCTTGTAAGGTGATCATCCAACCTCAAGAAATCTTTGTTTCTTACAGTAGGTTATCATTCTAATACAAGGTAATAATCATATTCAAACTTTGGTTCAATTTCTATAACTATAACAATCTTATTTCAAGTGATGATCTTACTTGAACTTGTTTTCGTGTCATGATTCTGCTTCAAGAACTTCGAGCCATCCAAGGATCCATTGAAGCTAGATCCATTTTTCTCTTTTCCAGTAGGTTTATCCAAGGAAATTAAGGTAGTAATGATGTTCATAACATCATTCGATTCATACATATAAAGCTATCTTATTCGAAGGTTTAAACTTGTAATCACTAGAACATAGTTTAGTTAATTCTAAACTTGTTCGCAAACAAAAGTTAATCCTTCTAACTTGACTTTTAAAATCAACTAAACACATGTTCTATATCTATATGATATGCTAACTTAATGATTTAAAACCTGGAAACACGAAAAACACCGTAAAACCGGATTTACGCCGTCGTAGTAACACCGCGGGCTGTTTTGGGTTAGTTAATTAAAAACTATGATAAACTTTGATTTAAAAGTTGTTATTCTGAGAAAATGATTTTTATTATGAACATGAAACTATATCCAAAAATTATGGTTAAACTCAAAGTGGAAGTATGTTTTCTAAAATGGTCATCTAGACGTCGTTCTTTCGACTGAAATGACTACCTTTACAAAAACGACTTGTAACTTATTTTTCCGACTATAAACCTATACTTTTCTGTTTAGATTCATAAAATAGAGTTCAATATGAAACCATAGCAATTTGATTCACTCAAAACGGATTTAAAATGAAGAAGTTATGGGTAAAACAAGATTGGATAATTTTTCTCATTTTAGCTACGTGAAAATTGGTAACAAATCTATTCCAACCATAACTTAATCAACTTGTATTGTATATTATGTAATCTTGAGATACCATATACACGTATACAATGTTTCGACCTATCATGTCGACACATCTATATATCTTTCGGAACAACCATAGACACTCTATATGTGAATGTTGGAGTTAGCTATACAGGGTTGAGGTTGATTCCAAAATATATATAGTTTGAGTTGTGATCAATACTGAGATACGTATACACTGGGTCGTGGATTGATTCAAGATAATATTTATCGATTTATTTCTGTACATCTAACTGTGGACAACTAGTTGTAGGTTACTAACGAGGACAGCTGACTTAATAAACTTAAAACATCAAAATATATTAAAAGTGTTGTAAATATATTTTGAACATAATTTGATATATATGTATATATTGTTATAGGTTCGTGAATCAACCAGTGGCCAAGTCTTACTTCCCGACGAAGTAAAAATCTGTGAAAGTGAGTTATAGTCCCACTTTTAAAATCTAATATTTTTGGGATGAGAATACATGCAGGTTTTATAAATGATTTACAAAATAGACACAAGTACGTGAAACTACATTCTATGGTTGAATTATCGAAATCGAATATGCCCCTTTTTATTAAGTCTGGTAATCTAAGAATTAGGGAACAGACACCCTAATTGACGCGAATCCTAAAGATAGATCTATTGGGCCTAACAAACCCCATCCAAAGTACCGGATGCTTTAGTACTTCGAAATTTATATCATATCCGAAGGGTGTCCCGGAATGATGGGGATATTCTTATATATGCATCTTGTTATTGTCGGTTACCAGGTGTTCACCATATGAATGATTTTTATCTCTATGTATGGGATGTGTATTGAAATATGAAATCTTGTGGTCTATTGTTACGATTTGATATATATAGGTTAAACCTATAACTCACCAACATTTTTGTTGACGTTTAAAGCATGTTTATTCTCAGGTGAATATTAAGAGCTTCCGCTGTTGCATACTAAAATAAGGACAAGATTTGGAGTCCATGTTTGTATGATATTGTGTAAAAACTGCATTCAAGAAATTGATTTCGATGTAACATATTTGTATTGTAAACCATTATGTAATGGTCGTGTGTAAACAGGATATTTTAGATTATCATTATTTGATAATCTACGTAAAGCTTTTTAAACCTTTATTTATGAAATAAAGGTTATGGTTTGTTTTAAAAATGAATGCAGTCTTTGAAAAACGTCTCATATAGAGGTCAAAACCTCGCAACGAAATCAATTAATATGGAACGTTTTTTATCAATAAGAACGGGACATTTCAGTGTTTACTTTGACGCATATATTGCCGGGAACCCAAATGCTATTTTACGCAACGGGTTAAGAAATTATTTTGACTCAATATATCCGAATATTGGACTTCGTGATTTAGAAAAAGCGGCTAACATGCAACATAAAGAAGCATGTTATGCTTACGGATTAGTAATGTTCGCTTCTCACCAAAGTGAGAACAAGAACATCGGGCTACAACTATTAAACAAAACGTTTCCACAAGTGACGGAGTCGGTAATTGGGGTAAGAAATGAGGTTTTTAGATTATTACGGGACTGTTGGACATTACGTAACCCTCGTCCCTTTGATGACGTTACAACACGCTGTCTTATCAACGGCCATAACGGTTATGTTGCACAAGACCAAGGATGGGAAGTAGTCCTAGTAAAACCAGAATGCATGACTTGTTTCTGGACGTATGAATTACGTGTCTTTATTGCCTTTGCCGAACGACTTGTGTACTAGCTAGAATTGTCTTCACAACTATCTTGTATCAAAGTTATTGTGTGCTATATTTCATGCTTTATGTAAAATAAGCGGTATTGTAAGTTTGTAAAATATTGTATAAAAGTTTGAACGCGAAATATTATTACAATCAGTTTTTCATATAGAATTGTAGTAGTTGAATTGTATATTAGCTACTAAGTATGAACTTAACGGGTAGGTACTACCCGAATTTAAACTTATAAAACGCTAATATGAAGAAAAAGCTTTTATAAATGAGTTCATATTATGCTACGAAATACTATTAACTACTCTTAATATTCTGTATGATTAACTTGTTCCATTTAACTATTTTGAAGGAAATGGCACCGACTACTCGACACACCGTGAATATGAATGAAGAGGAATTCCGTACTTTTCTAGCTTCAAACATAGCCGCAGTACAGGCTGCGCTACATACCAACAATAACCTTGGATCTAGCAGTACAGGAAATCGTGTAGGATGCACCTACAAAGAATTCACTGCCTGCAAACCTTTGGAATTTGATGGAACCGAAGGACCGATCGGATTGAAACGGTGGACCGAGAAGGTTGAATCGGTGTTTGCCATAAGTAAGTGTACTGAAGAGGACAAAGTGAAGTACGCTACGCATACCTTCACAGGTTCTGCGTTAACATGGTGGAATACCTATCTAGAGCAAGTGGGACAAGATGATGCGTACGCACTACCGTGGTCAGCATTCAAGCACTTGATGAACGAGAAGTACCGTCCCAGAACCGAGGTCAATAAGCTCAAGACAGAACTTAGAGGGTTACGAACCCAAGGATTTGATATTACCACGTACGAAAGACGATTCACAGAATTGTGCCTATTGTGTTCGGGAGCATTCGAAGATGAGGAAGAGAAGATCGACGCGTTTGTGAAAGGATTACCGGAAAGAATCCAAGAAGATATAAGTTCACACGAGCCCGCCTCCATACAACAGGCATGTAGAATGGCTCACAAACTAGTGAACCAGATTGAAGAAAGAATTAAAGAACAGACTGCTGAAGAGGCCAATGTGAAGCAAGTCAAAAGAAAGTGGGAGGAAAACGGTGATAAGAATCACCAATACAACAACAACAGCAATTACAACAATAATCGCAACAATTATCCCAACAATCGCAACATCAATCGCAACTACAACAAACGGCCCAACAACAACAACAACAACAACAGCAACTACAACAATCATCCCAACAACAATAATAACCGCAACAACAACAACAACAATCAGAAGCAACTATGCCAAAGGTGTGAAAAGAATCACTCGGGGTTCTGCACCAAATTTTGCAACAAGTGTAAAAGAAATGGTCATAGCGCGGCGAAGTGTGAGGTCTACGGACCAGGGGTTAATAGAACGAAAGGAACAAATGGTGTCGGAACGAGTAATGGCGGAGCAAGTAGTGTCGGAGCAAGTTATGCCAATGTAGTTTGTTATAAATGTGGAAAACCAGGCCACATTATTAGAAATTGCCCGAACCAGGAGAACACGAATGGACAAGGCCGTGGAAGAGTTTTCAATATTAATGCGGTAGAGGCACAGGAAGACCCGGAGCTTGTTACGGGTACGTTTCTTATTGACAATAAATCTGCTTACGTTTTATTTGATTCGGGTGCGGATAGAAGCTATATGAGTAGAGATTTTTGTGCTAAATTAAGTTGTCCATTGACGCCTTTGGATAGTAAATTTTTACTCGAATTAGCAAATGGTAAATTAATTTCAGCAGATAATATATGTCGGAATCGAGAAATTAAACTGGTTAGCGAAACATTTAAGATTGATTTGATACCAGTAGAGTTAGGGAGTTTTGATGTGATAATCGGTATGGACTGGTTGAAAGAAGTGAAAGCGGAGATCGTTTGTTACAAAAATGCAATTCGCATTATACGAGAAAAAGGAAAACCCTTAATGGTGTACGGAGAAAAGGGCAACACGAAGCTACATCTTATTAGTAATTTGAAGGCACAAAAACTAATAAGAAAAGGTTGCTATGCTGTTCTAGCACACGTCTAGAAAGTACAAACTGAAGAAAAGAGCATCAATGATGTTCCCATTGCAAAAGAATTTCCCGATGTATTTCCGAAAGAATTACCGGGATTACCCCCACATCGATCCGTTGAATTTCAAATAGATCTTGTACCAGGAGCTGCACCAATAGCTCGTGCTCCTTACAGACTCGCACCCAGCGAGATGAAAGAACTGCAAAGCCAATTACAAGAACTTTTAGAGCGTGGTTTCATTCGACCAAGCACATCACCGTGGGGAGCTCCTGTTTTGTTTGTCAAGAAGAAAGATGGTACATTCAGGTTGTGTATCGACTACCGAGAGTTGAACAAACTTACCATCAAGAACCGCTACCCACTACCGAGAATCGACGACTTATTTGATCAACTACAAGGCTCGTCTGTTTATTCAAAGATTGACTTACGTTCCGGGTATCATCAAATGCGGGTTAAAGAAGATGATATTCCAAAGACTGCTTTCAGAACACGTTACGGTCATTACGAGTTTATGGTCATGCCGTTTGGTTTAACTAATGCACCAGCTGTGTTCATGGACCTTATGAACCGAGTGTGTGGACCATACCTTGACAAGTTTGTCATTGTTTTCATTGATGACATACTTATTTACTCAAAGAATGACCAAGAACACGGTGAACATTTGAGAAAGGTGTTAGAAGTATTGAGGAAGGAAGAATTGTACGCTAAGTTTTCAAAGTGTGCATTTTGGTTGGAAGAAGTTCAATTCCTCGGTCACATAGTGAACAAAGAAGGTATTAAGGTGGATCCGGCAAAGATAGAAACTGTTGAAAAGTGGGAAACCCCGAAAACTCCGAAACACATACGCCAGTTTTTAGGACTAGCTGGTTACTACAGAAGGTTCATCCAAGACTTTTCCAGAATAGCAAAACCCTTGACTGCATTAACGCATAAAGGGAAGAAATTTGAATGGAATGATGAACAAGAGAAAGCGTTTCAGTTATTGAAGAAAAAGCTAACTACGGCACCTATATTGTCATTGCCTGAAGGGAATGATGATTTTGTGATTTATTGTGATGCATCAAAGCAAGGTCTCGGTTGTGTATTAATGCAACGAACGAAGGTGATTGCTTATGCGTCTAGACAATTGAAGATTCACGAACAAAATTATACGACGCATGATTTGGAATTAGGCGCGGTTGTTTTTGCATTAAAGACTTGGAGGCACTACTTATATGGGGTCAAAAGTATTATATATACCGACCACAAAAGTCTTCAACACATATTTAATCAGAAACAACTGAATATGAGGCAGCGTAGGTGGATTGAATTATTGAATGATTACGATTTTGAGATTCGTTACCACCCGGGGAAGGCAAATGTGGTAGCCGATGCCTTGAGCAGGAAGGATAGAGAACCCATTCGAGTAAAATCTATGAATATAATGATTCATAATAACATTACTACTCAAATAAAGGAGGCGCAACAAGGAGTTTTAAAAGAGGGAAATTTAAAGGATGAAATACCCAAAGGATCGGAGAAGCATCTTAATATTCGGGAAGACGGAACCCGGTATAGGGCTGAAAGGATTTGGGTACCAAAATTTGGAGATATGAGAGAAATGGTACTTAGAGAAGCTCATAAAACCAGATACTCAATACATCCTGGAACGGGGAAGATGTACAAGGATCTCAAGAAACATTTTTGGTGGCCGGGTAAGAAAGCCGATGTTGCTAAATACGTAGGAGAATGTTTGACGTGTTCTAAGGTCAAAGCTGAGCATCAGAAACCATCAGGTCTACTTCAACAACCCGAAATCCCGGAATGGAAATGGGAAAACATTACCATGGATTTCATCACTAAATTGCCAAGGACTGCAAGTGGTTTTGATACTATTTGGGTAATAGTTGATCGTCTCACCAAATCAGCACACTTCCTACCAATAAGAGAAGATGACAAGATGGAGAAGTTAGCACGACTGTATTTGAAGGAAGTCATCTCCAGACATGGAATACCAATCTCTATTATCTCTGATAGGGATGGCAGATTTATTTCAAGATTCTGGCAGACATTACAGCAAGCATTAGGAACTCGTCTAGACATGAGTACTGCCTATCATCCACAAACTGATGGGCAGAGCGAAAGGACGATACAAACGCTTGAAGACATGCTACGAGCATGTGTTATTGATTTCGGAAACAGTTGGGATCGACATCTACCGTTAGCAGAATTTTCCTACAACAACAGCTACCATTCAAGCATTGAGATGGCGCCGTTTGAAGCACTTTATGGTAGAAAGTGCAGGTCTCCGATTTGTTGGAGTGAGGTGGGGGATAGACAGATTACGGGTCCGGAGATTATACAAGAAACTACCGAGAAGATCATCCAAATTCAACAACGGTTGAAAACCGCCCAAAGTCGACAAAAGAGCTACGCTGACATTAAAAGAAAAGATATAGAATTTGAAATTGGAGAGATGGTCATGCTTAAAGTTTCACCTTGGAAAGGCGTTGTTCGATTTGGTAAACGAGGGAAATTAAATCCAAGGTATATTGGACCATTCAAGATTATTGATCGTGTCGGACCAGTAGCTTACCGACTTGAGTTACCTCAACAACTCGCGGCTGTACATAACACTTTCCATGTCTCGAATTTGAAGAAATGTTTTGCTAAAGAAGATCTCACTATTCCGTTAGATGAAATCCAAATCAACGAAAAACTCCAATTCATCGAAGAACCCGTCGAAATAATGGATCGTGAGGTTAAAAGACTTAAGCAAAACAAGATACCAATTGTTAAGGTTCGATGGAATGCTCGTAGAGGACCCGAGTTCACCTGGGAGCGTGAAGATCAGATGAAGAAGAAATACCCGCATCTATTTCCAGAAGATTCGTCAACACCTTCAACAGCTTAAAATTTCGGGACGAAATTTATTTAACGGGTAGGTACTGTAGTGACCCGAACTTTTCCATGTTTATATACATTAATTGAGATTGATGTTTACATGATTAAATGTTTCCAACATGTTAAGCAATCAAACTTGTTAAGACTTGATTAATTGAAATAGGTTTCATATAGACAATTGACTACCCAAGTTGACCGGTGATTCACGAACGTTAAAACTTGTAAAAAAACTATATGATGACATATATATGGTTATATATATAGTTAACATGATATTATGATAAGTAAACATATCATTAATTATATTAACAATGAACTACATATGTAAAAACAAGACTACTAACTTAATGATTTTGAAACGAGACATATATGTAACGTTTATCGTTGTAACGACATTTAATGTATATATATCATATTAAGAGATATTCGTACATCATAATATCATGATAATATAATAATTTAAAATCTCTTTTGATATTATAAACATTGGGTTAACAACATTTAACAAGATCGTTAACCTAAAGGTTTCAAAACAACACTTACATGTAACGACTAACGATGACTTAACGACTCAGTTAAAATGTATATACATGTAGTGTTTTAATATGTATTTATACACTTTTGAAAGACTTCAATACACTTATCAAAATACTTCTACTTAACAAAAATGCTTACAATTACATTCTCGTTCAGTTTCATCAACAATTCTACTCGTATGCACCCGTATTCGTACTCGTACAATACACAGCTTTTAGATGTATGTACTATTGGTATATACACTCCAATGATCAGCTCTTAGCAGCCCATGTGAGTCACCTAACACATGTGGGAACCATCATTTGGCAACTAGCATGAAATATCTCATAAGATTACAAAAATATGAGTAATCATTCATGACTTATTTACATGAAAACAAAATTACATATCCTTTATATCTAATCCATACACCAACGACCAAAAACACCTACAAACACTTTCATTCTTCAATTTTCTTCATCTAATTGAACTCTCTCAAGTTCTATCTTCAAGTTCTAAGTGTTCTTCATAAATTCCAAAAGTTCTAGTTTCATAAAATCAAGAATACTTTCAAGTTTGCTAGCTCACTTCCAATCTTGTAAGGTGATCATCCAACCTCAAGAAATCTTTGTTTCTTACAGTAGGTTATTATTCTAATACAAGGTAATAATCATATTCAAACTTTGGTTCAATTTCTATAACTATAACAATCTTATTTCAAGTGATGATCTTACTTGAACTTGTTTTCGTGTCATGATTTTTCTTCAAGAACTTTGAGCCATCCAAGGATCCATTGAAGCTAGATCCATTTTTCTCTTTTCCAGTAGGTTCATCCAAGGAACTTAAGGTAGTAATGATGTTCATAACATCATTCGATTCATACATATAAAGCTATCTTATTCGAAGGTTTAAACTTGTAATCACTAGAACATAGTTTAGTTAATTCTAAACTTGTTCGCAAACAAAAGTTAATCCTTCTAACTTGACTTTTAAAATCAACTAAACACATGTTCTATATCTATATGATATGCTAACTTAATGATTTAAAACCTGGAAACACGAAAAACACCGTAAAACCGGATTTACGCCGTCGTAGTAACACCGCGGGCTGTTTTGGGTTAGTTAATTAAAAACTATGATAAACTTTGATTTAAAAGTTGTTATTCTGAGAAAATGATTTTTATTATGAACATGAAACTATATCCAAAAATTATGGTTAAACTCAAAGTGGAAGTATGTTTTCTAAAATGGTCATCTAGACGTCGTTCTTTCGACTGAAATGACTACCTTTACAAAAACGACTTGTAACTTATTTTTCCGACTAGAAACCTATACTTTTTTTGTTTAGATTCATAAAATAGAGTTCAATATGAAACCATAGCAATTTGATTCACTCAAAACGGATTTAAAATGAAGAAGTTATGGGTAAAACAAGATTGGATAATTTTTCTCATTTTAGCTACGTGAAAATTGGTAACAAATCTATTCCAACCATAACTTAATCAACTTGTATTATATATTATGTAATCTTGAGATACCATAGACACGTATACAATGTTTCGACCTATCATGTCGACACATCTATATATATTTCGGAACAACCATAGACACTCTATATGTGAATGTTGGAGTTAGCTATACAGGGTTGAGGTTGATTCCAAAATATATATAGTTTGAGTTGTGATCAATACTGAGATACGTATACACTGGGTCGTGGATTGATTCAAGATAATATTTATCGATTTATTTCTGTACATCTAACTGTGGACAACTAGTTGTAGGTTACTAACGAGGACAGCTGACTTAATAAACTTAAAACATCAAAATATATTAAAAGTGTTGTAAATATATTTTGAACATACTTTGATATATATGTATATATTGTTATAGGTTCGTGAATCAACCAGTAGCCAAGTCTTACTTCCCGACGAAGTAAAAATCTGTGAAAGTGAGTTATAGTCCCACTTTTAAAATCTAATATTTTTGGGATGAGAATACATGCAGGTTTTATAAATGATTTACAAAATAGACACAAGTGCGTGAAACTACATTCTATGGTTGAATTATCGAAATCGAATATGCCCCTTTTTATTAAGTCTGGTAATCTAAGAATTAGGGAACAGACACCCTAATTGACGCGAATCCTAAAGATAGATCTATTGGGCCTAACAAACCCCATCCAAAGTACCGGATGCTTTAGTACTTCGAAATTTATATCATATCCGAAGGGTGTCCCGGAATGATGGGGATATTCATATATATGCATCTTGTTATTGTCGGTTACCAGGTGTTCACCATATGAATGATTTTTATCTCTATGTATGGGATGTGTATTGAAATATGAAATCTTGTGGTCTATTGTTACGATTTGATATATATAGGTTAAACCTATAACTCACCAACATTTTTGTTGACGTTTTAAGCATGTTTATTCTCAGGTGATTATTAAGAGCTTCCGCTGTCGCATACTTAAATAAGGACAAGATTTGGAGTCCATGCTTGTATGATATTGTGTAAAAACTGCATTCAAGAAACTTATTTTGTTGTAACATATTTGTATTGTAAACCATTATGTAATGGTCGTGTGTAAACAGGATATTTTAGATTATCATTATTTGATAATCTACGTAAAGCTTTTTAAACCTTTATTGATGAAATAAAGGTTATGGTTTGTTTAAAAATGAATGCAGTCTTTGAAAAACGTCTCATATAGAGGTCAAAACCTCGCAACGAAATCAATTAATATGGAACGTTTTTAATCAATAAGAACGGGACATTTCATGGTTGACACTTGAAAGCATGTTTATTCTCAGGTTTGAAAGAGATCTTCCGCTGTGCATTAGCTCATTTTAAAGATATTACTTGGAGTCATTCATGACATATTTCAAAAGACGTTGCATTCGAGTCGTTGAAGTTCATTAAAGATTATTATTAAGTAAATGACAGATTAGGTCATTTATAGTTTGGATATTATGAAATGGTATGCATACATGTCAATTTTCGATGTAAAGAAAGATTGTCTTTTAAAAACGAATGCAATGTTTGTAAAATGTATCATATAGAGGTCAAATACCTCGCAATGTAATCAACTATTGTGAATCGTTTATAATGTATATGAACGGGTCCTTTCAGTTGGTATCAGAGCGGTGGTCTTAGCGAACCAGGTCTGCATTAGTGTGTCTAACTGATAAGTCGTTAGGATACATTAGTGAGTCTGGACTTCGACCGTGTCTGCATGTCAAAAGTTTTGCTTATCATTTCGTGTCGAAAATTACCTGCTTATCATTTTTAAGTCTAGACGCGCTTTCCTGCATTTATTGCATAATAGTGTTTAGACGAATTCTTATCTTAGCATATCTGATACTGTGAACTTTGACTGACATTTTTCAAAGATTCTCCGTAATTTATGGGATTTTGGTATTATATATACATATGTAAATTATGTATAGAAAGATATCAAATCTAACTCCTATAATCTATTTCATGTCAAAAATTCATTCCCTTGATCATACGAGATGGATCCCTCAACCAGTTCGAATTCCTCAGATTACGAAAGCTATTCCGATATGGAGTCTCATTCCAGCTCCGAAAGCAGTATGACCGGAATAGATCAACCAATCAATCATCACCTATTCTGGATGAAATGGGGATGGGTTCGTAGCCTCCTCAATTATTGGAGACAAGAAGAAGGTGATCCTTTCCATCCACCAAATTGCCCTATTGACAATGAACCTGAAGCACTTACCGGCGAACCTGTTCGAGAAACCATTTTCTCTCTCATCTCCAGAGTATCTCGTCACGATTATATACTACACCAAATTCTTGATTATATTTATCCGCTCGTCCGAACCGACGATCACCCCGGTGTAATAGAAGAAGTTAACGAGCTTCGCGCTCGGGTAGTGGCTTTGGAGAATACGGTGCGAAGGTTACAAACACCATCAGCAGCACCAGCAGCGTAACCAGTACCGCCAGTAACATCCACATCGCAAGTCTCAATACTAAAAGCACCAGCAGCATCACCGACATCAACATCAACCACCATTATTAACATCAACAGGATCATTACCACCACCAACAATCACATCCGCATCACACACCTCAATATCCCAATCTGTATATCGGATATCAACGTCACACGCACCAAAGATACCAAGGAGTACCAACAACAACAAACGATGAAGTATTGATTCATAACTGCATCGGAGAAACATTCTGTGGTGATTAGGTAATCTCTAAAGTTTTAGAGATTATCTATCTCAGCCTTAACCGTAAACCAGATGAGTGGACAGAGATGATAGAGAGAAGAACCGAAACCCTAACAAGACTGGTGCGTAAGGTACAAGCTAGACTTGTTTTACCAACATCATCAGCAGTACCAATAGCCTCACCAACACAGTCAATGCTGTCAACATTGTTAGAATCGTCAGCACCTCTAACCTCACAAGTTTCGCCAATTCAAGAATCACTGTGGAAACCATTACAAATTAATAACAAGTATATTGTATCAACGAGTTATGAAGTATTAACTCAGTTCCTCCGAAGAATTTATATGTATATTCTATAAAAAAAAATTTTTTACCATAATAAATCTTTCTGTACTAAGCTATTATGTATGGAACTTAACTATCTGGTTAATTCATATTACTAATTTGCTATGATGTACATTCTTCGTTAACAATTTAATCATTGTTAACTACAATCTCTGCTTCAACTCAATGAATTTTATTTCATAATAAATCAAGTGTATCATTCAATAACATGTTTGATTATACACTTTCATCTTTGATATACCCGAAATTTACGGGAAAACAATATTCGTATCTTGCGAAGTTAGCAAGAGTTCCATGAGCATCAGCATGATTCACTAAGGAAATACATATAAATATTGAAGCATTGATTACATTAGTGAAATACTCCGCAAAGTTTATGTAATCTCTACTGTTTTAGAGAAAATTCATTTCTAATTCAATCCGAAAATCAAATGAGCTTAGTATGATATTAACTCATTGAATCTGTACTACATCTGAAGAAAATATACCCACATATATTTTCATAAAGATTGTAATGAGAATTCTTGTTCAAAATATTATTTGTGAAATTTTTTTAACGGGTAGGTAATACCCGAGAGATATATAAAATCACAATTAATATGTTACATTCTTCAACTCTGATTCAATAATCATCAACTAAACCAATATACATTCTTCTATAGAAATCAAAACAATCATACTCATTCGAATCTAATTACATATTCTGATTTTGGGAATTTCAGAATTCAACTCGAGATACAACCAAAATCATCACTCTTAGATCCTTATATTTTTCAAAGCTATACTTTGACTTCAAAACTGTGATAGCACATCACTTTTAATCGTAACACACAAGATGGATATGAGAAATCATTCGGGACTTAGGACGATTTCATCATTTGGATATTGACTATGACAATCTGCAATCAAAACCCTCCGAAATTCTAGAAGACACTTCAAATAATAAACAATTGAGATGATGATCCAACCACACGTTACCCGAAGTTTTGTACCTGAAAAACTCTCTAAACCAAAGTCATAATCTAACATGTACCTGCGTCGAATTCTTCTAGCAAGAACAACATTTCGATTCCTTTTCAAAGTAGCCAATTTTGTCACGGATCCAGCAAGTCAACTTCGATTTTTTCAGTCGGACCAGTCTTATTATAACCCTGATAGATACGTTGCCCTTTCGTCATTATTACTGGGGAACCTTTCATATTCCACCATATTACCACCAGCGTTTAATCATCTAAAACACGATTCTTCTGAACCCACCTCAGATTGATAACCAGAGATTCAGATATTATTGCATTAAATGCAGAGGAAACATAAAAATGGTAGATGGTTTAAACGGTCAAAAGTTTGATGATAAAAGATAGTGAGTTGGTAAAGCTCAGAAAAAGAACGGATTTGGTACTGAAAAATGGATTGAGCAAAGTATGAAGGAAGCCATGGACAAATCACAGAGACTGAATCTGCCTTCAAAGGATCCAAATGATTTAGTGCCTGCTGAACTCGTTAGCGAACACCTTATTTCTTATTCTAAATCTCCACAGACAAATATTATTCATCATCATCATATCTTGAATATTCTAAGATATCATAGTATCTTTCATTATAAATATCCTTGATAATTCTGAAGATATTTTCATAAGTATTCTCATTTGAAATCAATTATCTCTCTGTAATATCTGCAACATAAAAAGAAACTGTGTTAGTTTCTAAATACTGAAAAATTCGAATATGAATGTTTTTGAAGTAGTGTTGGGAACTGATACATGAGTTAATATAATATAATGACACTTGATCAACGTCATTATATTACAGTAGGTCATGTTAAGTTTCTAATGGGATGTGATGATTCACAGCACCATCATCATGTGCCATTTACACGACTCTTACATTCGATCTAATCCTTAAACATAGCAAGAAAATATTTCTTGATGATTCGATCTTTTACAGGATATTCTGGTAATTTGACAAGTCAAAATCGCATCATTAAGATTTCCTTCTTAGAACATTAACTATGTTCATTCCGAAATTCATAACTGCAAATTCTGGACCATTACTCGCTTGACTCGAGGACGGGAAGAGGAAACGAAAGAATGAAGCTCCAAACTAGAAATTGGAGCATAAACCGCAGCAAATAAAAGAGAATATTAATTATGGGTGACAATGATTATAGAAGACAGATGCAGGGGCATCGAAATATAAGGGAAGATATAAAACTCAACAACCACCCTGAAGCTACAAACCGTGCATATCAATACGTATTGCCACGTAAAGGCACGGAAAAATTAATAACACTATAACCCCAAGATAATAGTAGAAGTAAATAAAATCTTCCGGTGGTAGATGAAAGAGAAGGATGACAGATGTAAAAATTAAGAGTATATCAAGGATCAAAATGGGATGGAGCATATTGACGAATGTTTTAAAGTATGAACTGAGGAGAAAGAATAGAAGGTGTGAGTTGTAAGGAAACAAAGAGGGTGGATTTATAGAAAAATATCCGACAGAGCAATCGGAACAGATTATTACATTTACTCAAAGAAGATCCTGATTTCCTAAGTCGCCGAAGAACCAAATCTTATTACGAAAATTTTCTTTAAATCCCTTAAATTCCGGAAATCAATCATAGCTACGTCATCAGTTAAAACAAATCTACATTTACTCATTTCGCTCTTTTACGATAGCTTCACTCATACGCTTCGAGAAATCGAATTATTTTATCCGTACTTCTTAATCATGATAAAACTCTATGTATCAGCTTATATTCGTCATAATAACATTCTTACTATTAGCTATGACGACCTCTATCAAATTTCGGGACGAAATTTCTTTTAACGGGTAGGTACTGTAGTGACCCGGAAATTTCCGATCAAATTTAAACTTTAATCTTTATATGTATCCGACACGATAAGCAAAATCTGTAATGTTGAGTCTCGAAAAGTTTGAAAACTATATTCATGTAATCAATTACCCTTTGACCATGTCTGACGATTCACGAACAAAAATGTGTAAATAGAAATGTATGTGTATGTACATATGTGTATTTTTTTTTAAGCTAAGAAATATTGATAAAACATTTAAGAGCTTGGTGATACAAAAATAGATTATGAGATTATTATGTGACTTGAAAGCATTGAACGAATTAGTTGATATGAATATAAGCTACGAGATCTATTTTATGAACATAGAAATGCTATCACAGTAGTTAGTGAATAATACTTTACTTGAACGTATTTGTTCGATGTAAGTTTATCAATGAGATTAAAAGATAATATCAAGTGATTGATTTATCAGGTACATTGAATTATAATTACGAGTCTTTGTTATGAGGTCCACTTGAATTAGAAAACTCTTACTTTTAACGGTATTCGGAATATTTAGTAAAGTGATTCCATGTAAGAACAAAAGTGTTATTATTGAGGATTAGACAGAGGTTAGCGGAGAGTCTCGTTTAATTATCAAAAGCGTACCTTGCAATGATTGACTTGTGTCACTTGGTAGGTTAATTATTTAGTTTTCTTAATATTGAAGACGTTTTACGATATAGATGAAACCTTTTAAAGAATGATTTTGAATATAACTAATTCTGGAAAACTAAATTATATTTATTCAATTTAGTACAAACACATTTTTTTTCGATATAATAGAATTTGATTATAAAATATTTTTATGGATTTTCAATGATATAAAAATAAAAATAAATATAAAATAAAGATTTCTAATGAGCACCAAAAGACTACAACATTTCATCACAAGATTGAAAGTTAAAATGTTGGAAATCACTAAACCTGCGCACTTGCACGAGAAAAATCATAACTAAATCATACTGACTCGAAAAAGGGTGATTCCGGTGTCCAAACGACCGTAACTCAAAAATCTACAACTTTCATGAAGACACCATACACGAATCGTGTACCTATCTACACGAAACGTGTAATCTTGTGCCGACATATTTTGGTGGCGGCTCACTATGCAACATGTTTTTAATTTTTATTAATATTATATTATATTATTATATTATTTATAAATCTATATATATAGGATCGATCATAATTGTTTTCTAACTATCTATCTCTCACACTCTCTCTATAATTATATTTATTATTATTATTGTTAGTGTTATTATTATTATTATTATTAGTATTATTATACATAAAATACTACGACGAGGTCATGGGCGAGTTATTTCAAAACGGGTTTTATGAGCGGGATAGAGCTAAGGAAATTATGAGTTATGGTTATGGAGGTGATGGGTATTGTTCATGGGTATGCTTGTGAGGTTAAACTAGTGTTTGTCACCTCCATTGCGTCTACGTACCTTTCCTACAATATTGAACCTCAATATTGATACGTGAGTACTCCTAATTTAATTTTTACATACTAATAGTGTATCCCTGACTAGTGCTCGAGAAAATAGGATTATGCATGCTTGTAAATTTGATAGTGCCCTTAGATAGGTTATGCCGAATCTTAAAGGTTGTTATATTATAGTTGAAGGAAGATATAAGATTTGCATGTCCTTAAAAAGCTAGAAAAAAATTAAGAACTTTTCCTTTAGATGCCAAATAGATTTGATGGACGGATTAAAAGTTATAGTCAATTAAAATTTCGTAAAAATGATTATTATCGTCGTTAATATCGTTGTCTTAATTTTTTTTATCAAATTGTTATTATTCCAAAATAACACGACTGTTACTTATTATTATTATCAATACTATATTATTAACTAGAAATGTAATACAAATTATATAACTACCTTAATAGAATCTATCGCAGTATTTTTATGATATTAAATGAACTTTATAAGTTTTATTACTTAAGATATATAAAAGTATATTTTAATATAAAATTTTATTTATAAACGAATTATATTATTTACTTTATTAAATCTTTAAAAAAAAAAATATTTTAAAAATATAAAACGACGATATTTAAATTATATAATAAAACATTTATAAAGTTTTGAAATCATTTGGAGTTAAACTAATTTTTGTCGACCTTTGCATACTAGACTCGAGCATTAGGATTGTGGTACACTATGACTTAACTTAATGTATTAGACAAATATTGACAAATACATAATAATTTAGGTTCGTGAATCCAAGGCCAACCTTACACTTGTTCAATGATGTTATATGTATTTTTACTACAAAATACAGTATGGTGAGTTTCATTTGCCTTTTTACCCTTTATATTTTTGGGCTGAGAATACATGCGCAATTTTTATAAATGTTTTACGAAATAGACACAAGTAATCGAAACTACATTATATGGTTGAATTATTGAAATTGAATATGCCCCTTTTTATTAAGTCTGGTAATCTAAGAATTAGGGAACAGACACCCTAATTGACGCGAATCCTAAAGATAGATCTATTGGGCCTAACAAACCCCATCCAAAGTACCGGATGCTTTAGTACTTCGAAATTTATATCATGTCCGAAGGAGGATCCCGGAATGATAGGGGATATTCTTATATGCGTATTGTTAATGTCGGTTACCAGGTGTTCACCATTTGAATGATTATTTTTGTCTCTATGCATGGGACGTATATTTATGAGAACTGGAAATGAAATTCTTGTGGTCTATTAAAATGATGGAAATAAATGATTATGATAAACTAATGAACTCACCAACCTTTTGGTTGACACTTGAAAGCATGTTTATTCTCAGGTTTGAAAGAGATCTTCCGCTGTGCATTAGCTCATTTTAAAGATATTACTTGGAGTCATTCATGACATATTTCAAAAGACGTTGCATTCGAGTCGTTGAAGTTCATTAAAGATTATTAATAAGTAAATGACAGATTAGGTCATTTATAGTTTGGATATTATGAAATGGTATGCATACATGTCAATTTTCGATGTAAAGAAAGATTGTCTTTTAAAAACGAATGCAATGTTTGTAAAATGTATCATATAGAGGTCAAATACCTCGCAATGTAATCAACTATTGTGAATCGTTTATAATGTATATGAACGGGTCCTTTCATATGGTATCTCAAGATTACATAATATACAATACAAGTTGATTAAGTTATGGTTGGAATAGATTTGTTACCAATTTTCACGTAGCTAAAATGAGAAAAATTATCCAATCTTGTTTTACCCATAACTTCTTCATTTTAAATCCGTTTTGAGTGAATCAAATTGCTATGATTTCATATTGAACTCTATTTTATGAATCTAAACAGAAAAAGTATAGGTTTATAGTCGGAAAAATAAGTTACAAGTCATTTTTGTAAAGGTAGTCATTTCAGTCGAAAGAACGACGTCTAGATGACCATTTTAGAAAACATACTTCCACTTTGAGTTTAACCATAATTTTTGGATATAGTTTCATGTTCATAATAAAAATCATTTTCTCAGAATAACAACTTTTAAATCAAAGTTTATCATAGTTTTTAATTAACTAACCCAAAACAGCCCGCGGTGTTACTACGACGGCGTAAATCCGGTTTTACGGTGTTTTTCGTGTTTCCAGGTTTTAAATCATTAAGTTAGCATATCATATAGATATAGAACATGTGTTTAGTTGCTTTTAAAAGTCAAGTTAGAAGGATTAACTTTTGTTTGCGAACAAGTTTAGAATTAACTAAACTATGTTCTAGTGATTACAAGTTTAAACCTTCGAATAAGATAGCTTTATATGTATGAATCGAATGATGTTATGAACATCATTACTACCTTAATTTCCTTGGATAAACCTTCTGGAAAAGAGAAAAATGGATCTAGCTTCAATGGATCCTTGGATGGCTCGAAGTTCTTGAAGCAGAATCATGACACGAAAACAAGTTCAAGTAAGATCATCACTTGAAATAAGATTGTTATAGTTATAGAAATTGAACCAAAGTTTGAATATGATTATTACCTTGTATTAGAATGATAACCTACTGTAAGAAACAAAGATTTCTTGAGGTTGGATGATCACCTTACAAGATTGGAAGTGAGCTAGCAAACTTGAAAGTATTCTTGATTTTATGAAACTAGAACTTTTGGAATTTATGAAGAACACTTAGAACTTGAAGATAGAACTTGAGAGAGATCAATTAGATGAAGAAAATTGAAGAATGAAAGTGTTTGTAGGTGTTTTTGGTCGTTGGTGTATGGATTAGATATAAAGGATATGTAATTTTGTTTTCATGTAAATAAGTCATGAATGATTACTCATATTTTTGTAATTTTATGAGATATTTCATGCTAGTTGCCAAATGATGGTTCCCACATATGTTAGGTGACTCACATGGGCTGCTAAGAGCTGATCATTGGAGTGTATATACCAATAGTACATACATCTAAAAGCTGTGTATTGTACGAGTACGAATACGGGTGCATACGAGTAGAATTGTTGATGAAACTGAACGAGGATGTAATTGTAAGCATTTTTGTTAAGTAGAAGTATTTTGATAAGTGTATTGAAGTCTTTCAAAAGTGTATAAATACATATTAAAACACTACATGTATATACATTTTAACTGAGTCGTTAAGTCATCGTTAGTCGTTACATGTAAGTGTTTTTTGAAACCTTTAGGTTAACGATCTTGTTAAATGTTGTTAACCCAATGTTTATAATATCAAATGAGATTTTAAATTATTATATTATCATGATATTATCATGTATGAATATCTCTTAATATGATATATATACATTAAATGTCTTTACAACGATAATCGTTACATATATGTCTCGTTTAAAAATCATTAAGTTAGTAGTCTTGTTTTTACATATGTAGTTCATTGTTAATATACTTTATGATATGTTTTCTTATCATAGTATCATGTTAACTATATATATATATCCATATATATGTCATCATATAGTTTTTACAAGTTTTAACGTTCGTGAATCACCGATCAACTTGGGTGGTCAATTGTCTATACGAAACATATTTCAATTAATCAAGTCTTAACAAGTTTGATTGCTTAACATGTTGGAAACATTTAATCATGTAAATATCAATCTCAATTAATATATATAAACATGGAAAAGTTCGGGTCACTACACCTACCCGGAGACATGATTGATGAAATCTTGTCTAGAGTCGGTCAGAATTCCTCGACACAACTATTTAAGGCGAGATCAGTTTGTAAGATATTCGAAGAACGTTCCAAGAATGCCTTGGTTTATAAAAGGCTTTCGTTCGAAAGATGGGGGATATCACATTGGGAAATCCATAAGTTACGATGTGTTTACATTGACGCATATATTGCGGGGAACCCAAATGCTATTTTACGCAACGGGTTAAGAAATTATTTTGACTCAATATATTCGAATATAGGACGGGTTAGTAATGTTCGCTTCTCACCAAAGTGAGAACAAGAACATCGGGCTACAACTATTAAACAAAACGTTCCCACAAGTGACGGAGTCGGTAATTGGGGTAAGAAATGAGGTTTTTAGGTTATTACGAGACTGTTGGACATTACGTAACCCTCGTCCCTTTGACGACGTTACAACACGCTGTCTTATCAACGGCCATAACGGTTATGTTCCACAAGACCAAGGATGGGAAGTGGTCCTAGTAAAACCAGAATGCATGACTTGTTTCTGGACGTATGAATTACGTGTCTTTATTGCCTTTGCTGAATGACTTGTGTACTAGCTAGAATTATCTTCACAACTATCTTGTATCAAAGTTATTGTGTGCTATATTTCATGCTTTATGTAAAATAAGCGGTATAGTAAGTTTGTAAAATATTGTATAAAAGTTTGAACGCGAAATATTATTATAATCAGTTTTTCATATAGAATTGTAGTAGTTGAATTGTATATTAGCTACTAAGTATGAACTTAACGGGTAGGTACTACCCGAATTTAAACTTATAAAACGCTAATATGAAGAAAAAGCTTTTATAAATGAGTTCATATTATGCTACGAAATACTATTAACTACTCTTAATATTCTGTATGATTAACTTGTTTCATTTGACTATTTTGAAGGAAATGGCACCAACTACTCGACACACCTTGAATATGAGCGAAGAGGAATTTCGTGCCTTTCTTGCTTCAAACATAGCCGCAGTACAGGCTGCGCTACATACCAACAATAACCTTGGATCTAGCAGTACAGGAAATCGTGTAGGATGCACCTACAAAGAATTCACTGCCTAACCTTTGGAATTTGATGGAACCGAAGGACCGATCGGATTGAAACGGTGGACCGAGAAGGTCGAATCGGTGTTTGCCATAAGTGTACTGAAGAGGACAAAGTGAAGTACGCTACGCATACCTTCACAGGTTCTGCGTTAACATGGTGGAATACCTATCTAGAGCAAGTGGGACAAGATGATGCGTACGCACTACCGTGGTCAGCATTCAAGCACTTGATGAACGAGAAGTACCGTCCCAGAATCGAGGTCAATAAGCTCAAGACAGAACTTAGAGGGTTACGAACCCAAGGATTTGATATTACCACATACGAAAGACGATTCACAGAATTGTGCCTATTGTGTCCGGGAGCGTTCGAAGATGAGGAAGAGAAGATCGACGCGTTTGTGAAAGGATTACCGGAAAGAATCCAAGAAGATATAAGTTCACACGAGCCCGCCTCCATACAACAGGCATGTAGAATGGCTCACAAACTAGTGAACCAGATTGAGGAAAGAATTAAAGAACAGACGGCTGAAGAGGCCAATGTGAAGCAAGTCAAAAGAAAGTGGGAGGAAAACGGTGATAAGAATCACCAATATGTAGTGACCCGAACTTTTCCATGTTTATATATATTAATTGAGATTGATATTTACATGATTAAATGTTTCCAACATGTTAAGCAATTAAACTTGTTAAGACTTGATTAATTGAAATATGTTTCATATAGACAATTGACCACCCAAGTTGACCGACGATTCACGAACGTTAAAACTTGTAAAAACGACATGACGATATATATATATGGATATACAGGTTAACATGAGATTATGATAAGTAAGTATCTCCATAAGTATATTAACAATGAGTTACATACATATAAACAAGACTACTAACTTAAGGATTTCGAAACGAGACATATATGTAACGATTATCGTTGTAACGACATTTAAATGAATATATATCATATTAAGATATATTAATATATCATAATATCATGATAATATAATAATTTAAAATCTCATTTGATATTATAAACATTGGGTTAACAACATTTAACAAGATCGTTAACCTAAAGGTTTCAAAACAACACTTACATGTAACGACTAACGATGACTTAACGACTCAGTTAAAATGTATATACATGTATTCTTTTAATATGTATTCATACACTTTTGAAAGACTTCAATACACTTATCAAAATACTTCTACTTAACAAAAATGCTTACAATTACATCCTCGTTCAGTTTCATCAACAATTCTACTCGTATGCACCCGTATTCGTACTCGTACAATACACAGCTTTTAGATGTATGTACTATTGGTATATACACTCCAATGATCAGCTCTTAGCAGCCCATGTGAGTCACCTAACACATGTGGGAACCATCATTTGGCAACTAGCATGAAATATCTCATAAAATTACAAAAATATGAGTAATCATTCATGACTTATTTACATGAAAACAAAATTACATATCCTTTATATCTAATCCATACACCAACGACCAAAAACACCTACAAACACTTTCATTCTTCAATTTTCTTCATCTAATTAATCTCTCTCAAGTTCTATCTTCAAGTTCTAAGTGTTCTTCATAAATTCCAAAAGTTCTAGTTTCATAAAATCAAGAATACTTTCAAGTTTGCTAGCTCACTTCCAATCTTGTAAGGTGATCATCCAACCTCAAGAAATCTTTGTTTCTTACAGTAGGTTATCATTCTAATACAAGGTAATAATCATATTCAAACTTTGGTTCAATTTCTATAACTATAACAATCTTATTTTAAGTGATGATCTTACTTGAACTTGTTTTCGTGTCATGATTCTGCTTCAAGAACTTCGAGCCATCCAAGGATCCATTGAAGCTAGATCCATTTTTCTCTTTTCCAGTAGGTTTATCCAAGGAACTTAAGGTAGTAATGATGTTCATAACATCATTCAATTCATACATATAAAGCTATCTTATTCGAAGGTTTAAACTTGTAATCACTAGAACATAGTTTAGTTAATTCTAAACTTGTTCGCAAACAAAAGTTAATCCTTCTAACTTAACTTTTAAAATAAACTAAACACATGTTCTATATCTGTATGATATGCTAACTTAATGATTTAAAACCTGGAAACACGAAAAACACCGTAAAACCGGATTTACGCCGTCGTAGTAACACCGCGGGCTGTTTTGGGTTAGTTAATTAAAAACTATGATAAACTTTGATTTAAAAGTTGTTATTCTGAGAAAATGATTTTTATTATGAACATGAAACTATATCCAAAAATTATGGTTAAACTAAAAGTGGAAGTATGTTTTCTAAAATGGTCATCTAGACGTCGTTCTTTCGACTGAAATGACTACCTTTACAAAAACGACTTGTAACTTATTTTTCTGACTATAGACCTATACTTTTTCTGTTTAGATTCATAAAATAGAGTTCAATATGAAACCATAGCAATTTGATTCACTCAAAACGGATTTAAAATGAAGAAGTTATGGGTAAAACAAGATTGGATAATTTTTCTCATTTTAGCTACGTGAAAATTGGTAACAAATCTATTCCAACCATAACTTAATCAACTTGTATTGTATATTATGTAATCTTGAGATACCATAGACACGTATACAATGTTTCGACCTATCATGTCGACACATCTATATATATTTCGGAACAACCATAGACACTCTATATGTGAATGTTGGAGTTAGCTATACAGGGTTGAGGTTGATTCCAAAATATATATAGTTTGAGTTGTGATCAATACTGAGATACGTATACACTGGGTCGTGGATTGATTCAAGATAATATTTATCAATTTATTTCTGTACATCTAACTGTGGACAACTAGTTGTATGTTACTAACGAGGACAGCTGACTTAATAAACTTAAAACATCAAAATATATTAAAAGTGTTGTAAATATATTTTGAACATACTTTGATATATATGTATATATTGTTATAGGTTCGTGAATCAACCAGTGGCCAAGTCTTACTTCCCGACGAAGTAACAATCTGTGAAAGTGAGTTATAGTCCCACTTTTAAAATCTAATATTTTTGGGATGAGAATACATGCAGGTTTTATAAATGATTTACAAAATAGACACAAGTACGTGAAACTACATTCTATGGTTGAATTATCGAAATTGAATATGCCCCTTTTTATTAAGTCTGGTAATCTAAGAATTAGGGAACAGACACCCTAATTGACGCGAATCCTAAAGATAGATCTATTGGGCTTAACAAACCCCATCCAAAGTACCGGATGCTTTAGTACTTCGAAATTTATATCATATCCGAAGGGTGTCCCGGAATGATGGGGATATTCTTATATATGCATCTTGTTAATGTCGGTTACCAGGTGTTCACCATATGAATGATTTTTATCTCTATGTATGGGATGTGTATTGAAATATGAAATCTTGTGGTCTATTGTTACGATTTGATATATATAGGTTAAACCTATAACTCACCAACATTTTTGTTGACGTTTTAAGCATGTTTATTCTCAGGTGATTATTAAGAGCTTCCGCTGTCGCATACTTAAATAAGGACAAGATTTGGAGTCCATTCTTGTATGATATTGTGTAAAAACTGCATTCAAGAAACTTATTTTGTTGTAACATATTTGTATTGTAAACCATTATGTAATGGTCATGTGTAAACAGGATATTTTAGATTATCATTATTTGATAATCTACGTAAAGCTTTTTAAACCTTTATTGATGAAATAAAGGTTATGGTTTATTTAAAAATGAATGCAGTCTTTGAAAAACGTCTCATATAGAGGTCAAAACCTCGTAACGAAATCAATTAATATGGAACGTTTTTAATCAATAAGAACGGGACATTTCAGTTGGTATCCGAGCGTTGGTCTTAGAGAACCAGAATTTTGCATTAGTGTGTCTTATCGAGTTTGTTAGGATGCATTAGTAAGTCTGGACTTCGACCGTGTTTACTTGAAAAATGATTGCTTAACAAATTTTGTTGGAAACTATATATTTTTAACATGTGAATATTATGTGATATATTAATCTCTTAACGCGTTTGATATTATGTGATAGATGTCTACCTCTAGAACAAGTCCCATTGACTCACCTAATAATAATGAAGAGTCAAATGTAAATTGGAATGATTCGTGGACTGATTCACAAGTTCCCGAAGAGGAACCGGAAGAAGAGTCGGAACCGGAAGAAGAATCGGAACCGGAAGAAGAATCGGAACCGGATGAAGAAATAGAACCGGTGGGGGAAATAATAAAACGGTTAAGTAAAAGGGAATCCTCAACCAACCGACCAAGGTTAATTATGGTCAATGGTGTTTAAGGAGGCAAAATATTGGGAGGATTACCAATTCTCCGATGAATCGGATTCCGACGAGAATTCCAATGATGTTATAGAAATTACCCCAACTGAATTTAAAAAGGCAAAAGAAAATAATAAGGGAAAGGGCATAAAAATAGAGAAATCTAATTCCAACCCCGATGAACTTTATATGTATCGTCAACCCCCGAAGTCCTTAAGTTGTAACAATGACCCGGGAACCTCTAAACCACCAGGTTTTTCTAAACCAATGTGGATAACGACGGCTCGTATTAGGGGAACATCATATATCCCTAGAAACTTGGCAAAACGAACCAAAACCGAAGAAGAAGAAACAAGCGAGTCGGAATAAGACAGTTGTATTCGTGTGGTGTAATATATGTAATATAGTGTGCTTATGCTTTATGATATATGTAAAAATTGCTTGTATTAATAAGTATTTTTTTTTTTATGAATCTAACTCTTGTCTATTTTACAGTATAAAAACACAAAATGGATAGACAACCCAATATTTTAAGAGACCTACCCGGAGACATGATTGATGAAATCTTGTCTAAAGTCGGTCAGAATTCTTCGGCACAACTATTTAAGGCGAGATCAGTTTGTAAGACATTCGAAGAACGTTCCAAGAATGTCTTGGTTTATAAGAGACTTTCATTTGAAAGATGGGGGATATCACATTGGGAAACCCATAAGTTACAATGTGTTTACTTTGACGCATATATTGCGGGGAACCCAAATGCTATTTTACGCAACGGGTTAAGAAATTATTTTGACTCAATATATCCGAATATTGGACTTCGTGATTTAGAAAAAGCGGCTAACATGCAATATAAAGAAGCATGTTATGCTTACGGATTAGTAATGTTCGCTTCTCACCAAAGTGAGAACAAGAACATCGGGCTACAACTATTAAACAAAACGTTTCCACAAGTGACGGAGTCGGTAATTGGGGTAAGAAATGAGGTTTTTAGATTGTTACGGGACTGTTGGACATTACGTAACCCTCGTCCCTTTGACGACGTTACAACACGCTGTCTTATCAACGGCCATAACGGTTATGTTCCACAAGACCAAGGATGGGAAGTAGTCCTAGTAAAACCAGAATGCATGACTTGTTTCTGGACGTATGAATTACGTGTCTTTATTGCCTTTGCTGAACGACTTGTGTACTAGCTAGAATTGTCTTCACAACTATCTTGTATCAAAGTTATTGTGTGCTATATTTCATGCTTTATGTAAAATAAGCGGTATTGTAAGTTTGTAAAATATTGTATAAAAGTTTGAACGCGAAATATTATTATAATCAGTTTTTCATATAGAATTGTAGTAGTTGAATTGTATATTAGCTACTAAGTATGAACTTAACGGGTAGGTACTACCCGAATTTAAACTTATAAAACGCTAATATGAAGAAAAAGCTTTTATAAATGAGTTCATATTATGCTACGAAATACTATTAACTACTCTTAATATTCTGTATGATTAACTTGTTCCATTTAACTATTTTGAAGGAAATGGCACCGACTACTCGACACACCGTGAATATGAATGAAGAGGAATTCCGTACTTTTCTAGCTTCAAACATAGCCGCAGTACAGGCTGCGCTACATACCAACAATAACCTTGGATCTAGCAGTACAGGAAATCGTGTAGGATGCACCTACAAAGAATTCACTGCCTGCAAACCTTTGGAATTTGATGGAACCGAAGGACCGATCGGATTGAAACGGTGGACCGAGAAGGTCGAATCGGTGTTTGCCATAAGTAAAAGTACTGAAGAGGACAAAGTGAAGTACGCTACGCATACCTTCACAGGTTCTGCGTTAACATGGTGGAATACCTATCTAGAGCAAGTGGGACAAGACGATGCGTACGCACTACCGTGGTCAGCATTCAAGCACTTGATGAACGAGAAGTACCGTCCCAGAACCGAGGTCAATAAGCTCAAGACAGAACTTAGAGGGTTACGAACCCAAGGATTTGATATTACCACGTACGAAAGACTATTCACAGAATTGTGCCTATTGTGTCCGGGAGCATTCGAAGATGAGGAAGAGAAGATCGACGCGTTTGTGAAAGGATTACCGGAAAGAATCCAAGAAGATATAAGTTCACACGAGCCCGCCTCCATACAACAGGCATGTAGAATGGCTCACAAACTAGTGAACCAGATTGAAGAAAGAATTAAAGAACAGACTGCTGAAGAGGCCAATGTGAAGCAAGTCAAAAGAAAGTGGGAGGAAAACGGTGATAAGAATCACCAATACAACAACAACAGCAATTACAACAATAATCGCAACAATTATCCCAACAATCGCAACATCAATCGCAACTACAACAAACGGCCCAACAACAACAACAACAACAACAACAACAGCAACTACAACAATCATCCCAACAACAATAATAACCGCAACAACAACAACAATCAGAAGCAACTATGCCAAAGGTGTGAAAAGAATCACTCGGGGTTCTGCACCAAATTTTGCAACAAGTGTAAAAGAAATGGTCATAGCGCGGCGAAGTGTGAGGTCTACGGACCAGGGATTAATAGAACGAAAGGAACAAATGGTGTCGGAACGAGTAATGGCGGAGCAAGTAGTGTCGGAGCAAGTTATGCCAATGTAGTTTGTTATAAATGTGGAAAACCGGGCCACATTATTAGAAATTGCCCGAACCAGGAGAACACGAATGGACAAGGTCGCGGAAGAGTTTTCAATATTAATGCGGCAGAGGCACAGGAAGACCCGGAGCTTGTTACGGGTACGTTTCTTATTGACAATAAATCTGCTTACGTTTTATTGGATTCGGGTGCGGATAGAAGCTATATGAGTAGAGATTTTTGTGCTAAATTAAGTTGTCCATTGACGCCTTTGGATAGTAAATTTTTACTCGAATTAGCAAACGGTAAATTAATTTCAGCAGATAATATATGTCGGAATCGAGAAATTAAACTGGTTAGCGAAACATTTAAGATTGATTTGATACCAGTAGAGTTAGGGAGTTTTGATGTGATAATCGGTATGGACTGGTTGAAAGAAGTGAAAGCAGAGATCATCTGTTACAAAAATGCAATTCGCATTATACGAGAAAAAGGAAAACCCTTAATGGTGTACGGAGAAAAGGGCAACACGAAGCTACATCTTATTAGTAATTTGAAGGCACAAAAACTAATAAGAAAAGGTTGCTATGCTATTCTAGCACACGTCGAGAAAGTACAAACTGAAGAAAAGAGCATCAATGATGTTCCCATTGCAAAAGAATTTCCCGATGTATTTCCGAAAGAATTACCTGGATTACCCCCACATCGATCTGTTGAATTTCAAATAGATCTTGTACCAGGAGCTGCACCAATAGCTCGTGCTCCTTACAGACTCGCACCCAGCGAGATGAAAGAACTGCAAAGCCAATTACAAGAACTTTTAGAGCGTGGTTTCATTCGACCAAGCACATCACCGTGGGGAGCTCCTGTTTTGTTTGTCAAGAAGAAAGATGGTACATTCAGGTTTGTATCGACTACCGAGAGTAGAACAAACTTACCATCAAGAACCGCTACCCACTACCGAGAATCGACGACTTATTTGATCAACTACAAGGCTCGTCTGTTTATTCAAAGATTGACTTACGTTCCGGGTATCATCAAATGCGGGTGAAAGAAGATGATATTCCAAAGACTGCTTTCAGAACACGTTACGGTCATTACGAGTTTATGGTCATGCCGTTTGGTTTAACTAATGCACCAGCTGTGTTCATGGACCTTATGAACCGAGTGTGTGGACCATACCTTGACAAGTTTGTCATTGTTTTCATTGATGACATACTTATTTACTCAAAGAATGACCAAGAACACGGTGAACATTTGAGAAAGGTGTTAGAAGTATTGAGGAAGGAAGAATTGTACGCTAAGTTTTCAAAGTGTGCATTTTGGTTGGAAGAAGTTCAATTCCTCGGTCACATAGTGAACAAAGAAGGTATTAAGGTGGATCCGGCAAAGATAGAAACTGTTGAAAAGTGGGAAACCCCGAAAACTCCGAAACACATACGCCAGTTTTTAGGACTAGCTGGTTACTACAGAAGGTTCATCCAAGACTTTTCCAGAATAGCAAAACCCTTGACTGCATTAACGCATAAAGGGAAGAAATTTGAATGGAATGATGAACAAGAGAAAGCGTTTCAGTTATTGAAGAAAAAGCTAACTACGGCACCTATATTGTCATTGCCTGAAGGGAATGATGATTTTGTGATTTATTGTGATGCATCAAAGCAAGGTCTCGGTTGTGTATTAATGCAACAAACGAAGGTGATTGCTTATGCGTCTAGACAATTGAAGATTCACGAACAAAATTATACGACGCATGATTTGGAATTAGGCGCGGTTGTTTTTGCATTAAAGACTTGGAGGCACTACTTATATGGGGTCAAAAGTATTATATATACCGACCACAAAAGTCTTCAACACATATTTAATCAGAAACAACTGAATATGAGGCAGCGTAGGTGGATTGAATTGTTGAATGATTATGACTTTGAGATTCGTTACGACCCGGGAAAGGCAAATGTGGTAGCCGATGCCTTGAGCAGGAAGGACAGAGAACCCATTCGAGTAAAATCTATGAATATAATGATTCATAATAACCTTACTACTCAAATAAAGGAGGCGCAACAAGGAGTTTTAAAAGAGGGAAATTTAAAGGATGAAATACCCAAAGGATTGGAGAAGCATCTTAATATTCGGGAAGACGGAACCCGGTATAGGGCTGAAAGGATTTGGGTACCAAAATTTGGAGATATGAGAGAAATGGTACTTAGAGAAGCTCATAAAACCAGATACTCAATACATCCTGGAACGGGGAAGATGTACAAGGATCTCAAGAAACATTTTTGGTGGCCGGGTATGAAAGCCGATGTTGCTAAATACGTAGGAGAATGTTTGACGTGTTCTAAGGTCAAAGCTGAGCATCAGAAACCATCAGGTCTACTTCAACAACCCGAAATCCCGGAATGGAAATGGGAAAACATTACAATGGATTTCATCACTAAATTGCCAAGGACTGCAAGTGGTTTTGATACTATTTGGGTAATAGTTGATCGTCTCACCAAATCAGCACACTTCCTACCAATAAGAGAAGATGACAAGATGGAGAAGTTAGCACGACTGTATTTGAAGGAAGTCGTCTCCAGACATGGAATACCAATCTCTATTATCTCTGATAGGGATGGTAGATTTATTTCAAGATTCTGGCAGACATTACAGCAAGCATTAGGAACTCGTCTAGACATGAGTACTGCCTATCATCCACAAACTGATGGGCAGAGCGAAAGGACGATACAAACGCTTGAAGACATGCTACGAGCATGTGTTATTGATTTCGGAAACAGTTGGGATCGACATCTACCGTTAGCAGAATTTTCCTACAACAACAGCTACCATTCAAGCATTGAGATGGCGCCGTTTGAAGCACTTTATGGTAGAAAGTGCAGGTCTCCAATTTGTTGGAGTGAAGTGGGGGATAGACAGATTACGGGTCCGGAGATTATACAAGAAACTACCGAGAAGATCATCCAAATTCAACAACGGTTGAAAACCGCCCAAAGTCGACAAAAGAGCTACGCTGACATTAAAAGAAAAGATATAGAATTTGAAATTGGAGAGATGGTCATGCTTAAAGTTGCACCTTGGAAAGGCGTTGTTCGATTTGGTAAACGAGGGAAATTAAATCCAAGGTATATTGGACCATTCAAGATTATTGATCGTGTCGGACCAGTAGCTTACCGACTTGAGTTACCTCAACAACTCGCGGCTGTACATAACACTTTCCACGTCTCGAATTTGAAGAAATGTTTTGCTAAAGAAGATCTCACTATTCCGTTAGATGAAATCCAAATCAACGAAAAACTCCAATTCATCGAAGAACCCGTCGAAATAATGGATCGTGAGGTTAAAAGACTTAAGCAAAACAAGATACCAATTGTTAAGGTTCGATGGAATGCTCGTAGAGGACCCGAGTTCACCTGGGAGCGTGAAGATCAGATGAAGAAGAAATACCCGCATCTATTTCCAGAAGATTCGTCAACACCTTCAACAGCTTAAAATTTCGGGACGAAATTTATTTAACGGGTAGGTACTGTAGTGACCCGAACTTTTCCATGTTTATATATATTAATTGAGATTGATGTTTACATGATTAAATGTTTCCAACATGTTAAGCAACCAAACTTGTTAAGACTTGATTAATTGAAATAGGTTTCATATAGACAATTGACCACCCAAGTTGACCGGTGATTCACGAACGTTAAAACTTGTAAAAAAACTATATGATGACATATATATGGTTATATATATAGTTAACATGATATTATGATAAGTAAACATATCATTAATTATATTAACAATGAACTACATATGTAAAAATAAGGCTACTAACTTAATGATTTCGAAACGAGACATATATGTAACGATTATCGTTGTAACGACATTTAACTGTATATACATCATACTAAGATATATTATATATCATAATATCATGATAATATAATAATTTAACATCTCATTTGTTATAATAAACAATGGGTTAACAACATTCAACAAGATCGTTAACCTAAAGGTTTCAAAACAACATTTACATGTAACGACTAACGATGACTTAACGACTCAGTTAAAATGTATATACATGTATTCTTTTAATATGTATTCATACACTTTTGAAAGACTTCAAGACACTTATCAAAATACTTCTACTTAACAAAAATGCTTACAATTACATCCTCGTTCAGTTTCATCAACAATTCTACTCGTATGCACCCGTATTCGTACTCGTACAATACACAGCTTTTAGATGTATGTACTATTGGTATATACACTCCAATGATCAGCTCTTAGCAGCCCATGTGAGTCACCTAACACATGTGGGAACCATCATTTGGCAACTAGCATGAAATATCTCATAAAATTACAAAAATATGAGTAATCATTCATGACTTATTTACATGAAAACAAAATTACATATCCTTTATATCTAATCCATACACCAACGACCAAAAACACCTACAAACACTTTCATTCTTCAATTTTCTTCATCTAATTGATCTCTCTCAAGTTCTATCTTCAAGTTCTAAGTGTTCTTCATAAATTCCAAAAGTTCTAGTTTCATAAAATCAAGAATACTTTCAAGTTTGCTAGCTCACTTCCAATCTTGTAAGGTGATCATCCAACCTCAAGAAATCTTTGTTTCTTACAGTAGGTTATCATTCTAATACAAGGTAATAATCATATTCAAACTTTGGTTCAATTTCTATAACTATAACAATCTTATTTCAAGTGATGATCTTACTTGAACTTGTTTTCGTGTCATGATTCTGCTTCAAGAACTTCGAGCCATCCAAGGATCCGTTGAAGCTAGATCCATTTTTCTATTTTCCAGTAGGTTTATCCAAGGAACTTAAGGTAGTAATGATGTTCATAACATCATTCGATTCATACATATAAAGCTATCTTATTCGAAGGTTTAAACTTGTAATCACTAGAACATAGTTTAGTTAATTCTAAACTTGTTCGCAAACAAAAGTTAATCCTTCTAACTTGACTTTTAAAATCAACTAAACACATGTTCTATATCTATATGATATGCTAACTTAATGATTTAAAACCTGGAAACACGAAAAATACCGTAAAACCGGATTTACGCCGTCGTAGTAACACCGCGGGCTGTTTTGGGTTAGTTAATTAAAAACTATGATAAACTTTGATTTAAAAGTTGTTATTCTGAGAAAATGATTTTTATTATGAACATGAAACTATATCCAAAAATTATGGTTAAACTCAAAGTGGAAGTATGTTTTCTAAAATGGTCATCTAGACGTCGTTCTTTCGACTGAAATGACTACCTTTACAAAAACGACTTGTAACTTATTTTTCCGACTATAAACCTATACTTTTTCTGTTTAGATTCATAAAATAGAGTTCAATATGAAACCATAGCAATTTGATTCACTCAAAACGGATTTAAAATGAAGAAGTTATGGGTAAAACAAGATTGGATAATTTTTCTCATTTTAGCTACGTGAAAATTGGTAACAAATCTATTCCAACCATAACTTAATCAACTTGTATTGTATATTATGTAATCTTGAGATACCATAGACACGTATACAATGTTTCGACCTATCATGTCGACACATCTATATATATTTCGGAACAACCATAGACACTCTATATGTGAATGTTGGAGTTAGCTATACAGGGTTGAGGTTGATTCCAAAATATATATAGTTTGAGTTGTGATCAATACTGAGATACGTATACACTGGGTCGTGGATTGATTCAAGATAATATTTATCGATTTATTTCTGTACATCTAACTGTGGACAACTAGTTGTAGGTTACTAACGAGGACAGCTGACTTAATAAACTTAAAACATCAAAATATATTAAAAGTGTTGTAAATATATTTTAAACATACTTTGATATATATGTATATATTGTTATAGGTTCGTGAATCAACCGGTGGTCAAGTCTTACTTCCCGACGAAGTAAAAATCTGTGAAAGTGAGTTATAGTCACACTTTTAAAATCTAATATTTTTGGGATGAGAATACATGCAGGTTTTATAAATGATTTACAAAATAGACACAAGTACGTGAAACTACATTCTATGGTTGAATTATCGAAATCGAATATACCCCTTTTTATTAAGTCTGGTAATCTAAGAATTAGGGAACAGACACCCTAATTGACGCGAATCCTAAAGATAGATCTATTGGGCTTAACAAACCCCATCCAAAGTACCGGATGCTTTAGTACTTCGAAATTTATATCATATCCGAAGGGTGTCCCGGAATGATGGGGATATTCTTATATATGCATCTTGTTAATGTCGGTTACCAGGTGTTCACCATATGAATGATTTTTATCTCTATGTATGAGATGTGTATTGAAATATGAAATCTTGTGGTCTATTGTTACGATTTGATATATATAGGTTAAACCTATAACTCACCAACATTTTTGTTGACGTTTTAAGCATGTTTATTCTCAGGTGATTATTAAGAGCTTCCGCTGTCGCATACTTAAATAAGGACAAGAT
Organism: Rutidosis leptorrhynchoides; assembly: GCF_046630445.1. NCBI lineage: Eukaryota > Viridiplantae > Streptophyta > Magnoliopsida > Asterales > Asteraceae > Rutidosis > Rutidosis leptorrhynchoides. Next base: position 316,265,102 of record NC_092333.1, on the reverse strand, counting down.
TTGGAGTCCATTCTTGTATGATATTGTGTAAAAACTGCATTCAAGAAACTTATTTTGTTGTAACATATTTGTATTGTAAACCATTATGTAATGGTCATGTGTAAACAGGATATTTTAGATTATCATTATTTGATAATCTACGTAAAGCTTTTTAAACCTTTATTGATGAAATAAAGGTTATGGTTTATTTAAAAATGAATGCAGTCTTTGAAAAACGTCTCATATAGAGGTCAAAACCTCGTAACGAAATCAATTAATATGGAACGTTTTTAATCAATAAGAACGGGACATTTCAGCATCGGCTACCACATTTGCCTTCCCCGGGTGGTAACGAATCTCAAAGTCGTAATCATTCAATAATTCAATCCACCTACGCTGCCTCATATTCAGTTGTTTCTGATTAAATATGTGTTGAAGACTTTTGTGGTCGGTATATATAATACTTTTGACCCCATATAAGTAGTGCCTCCAAGTCTTTAATGCAAAAACAACCGCGCCTAATTCTAAATCATGCGTCGTATAGTTTTGTTCGTGAATCTTCAATTGTCTAGACGCATAAGCAATCACCTTCGTTCGTTGCATTAATACACAACCGAGACCTTGCTTTGATGCGTCACAATAAATCACAAAATCATCATTCCCTTCAGGCAATGACAATATAGGTGCCGTAGTTAGCTTTTTCTTCAATAACTGAAACGCTTTCTCTTGTTCATCATTCCATTCAAATTTCTTCCCTTTATGCTGAAGGTATTTCGTATGCCCGAGAGACATACTAAATTAATGTGGCTGACGTGTTATGATCCAAGTCGGGTCATACCCAATAACAAACTTACCGACACCTTATTCGTCTTTGATTTTAACGATTGGTTCATTGATCAAATACGCGACACTTGAACTTTAAGAAAAATGGTTTTCTTAAATATTACTTGATGTGTATTTATATAAATTATGGAATAATTTATATAATATGGATTTAATTATTTATAGGTTAAATAATTAGTTAATTTATATTACATTTTATATAAATTGGTTTTATATATATAATGTTTATATAAATTAAAGAATGTAAGTATCATGAAATAGTTTTATAAAAAAATTAATCTTTTATAAAACTTATTTTAATTACATCTTGTGAGTGGCATTGGAGTCCATGTATGCATGCCATTTGACTACCCATTTGAATGGCTACTTGCATTTTCAAGAGGAATAAGTATCTAGGTACTCTTGGAGACTACACACACATGCAATACACATCAAAACTAGCAAGAAAAATTCTGCATACTCCCCATTTTGGAGCAGCTGCTGCCGTGACCTTTCCTAAGGGTAGGAGAGTTCATTTTTCTTTTTTGCAAGTCTATCTCAAGTGTAAATTAAATCCTAACCAAAGTACAAGGTGTTGGTTACAAGTTTGGGGTATAATCTCTTGAGGTTTCATCCATTTGAAGCTCCATTCAACATCATCATCTTCATCCTTGTTCTTCACCTCCTTTTGGAGTAGGTACAACATCTTACTAGCTCTATTTTACATTTTAGTGTATTATTCAAGACTAGATCTTTTATGGAATTCATGTTTAAAAGGCTTAAACTATACATACATAAACTTTAAATTGCTTCCGCTTTATGTACACATATACACGAATTTACATTCACCCAAAATGGGTTTTGTGACTTTGTTTATGTAATGAATTCCATCAATGGTATCTAGAGCCAAAGTCTTGTTAATATGCTTCTTGTTTTGGCTAGTAAACTCATTTATTTTGCAATCTACCAACATGCATGAAAGTAGATTAAAAAAATTTTGAGCTTTGGTGGGTATTTTGGTCATGGCCGAATTATTTGGGTCCCAAAATGGGTTTGGGATTTCAAGTTTGGCCATGTTTGATGTTATGTTGTTGTTCACAATCGAGCCTAGACCGTGTGGTTGAATGTTTGGATGATTTGGTTGTTATTCATGATTTGTAATATTCATTCATATGGTTGTAATTATTTTGTAAATTTGGTTTGTAAAAGTTGTATTTGATCTTGTAATTTTGTATGTAATTTGTTCTATTTTGGTTTGTAAAATAGAATAGGTTGTTATTTCATTTTCTAGAAAGATTGTATTAGGATATAACTTTGTAAAGAGAAAATGAAGATCCATAAAGAAGGTTACAAGATGAAGCATTTGAAGATTACAAGATTAAGTGGGAGATTTTGGTAAAAATCTCTTACTTTGGTTTAACCCCTTAGGTGACATTTGTTTATTGGCTAAACAAATGTCTACCAAAATGGCTCTTGATTGTGAACACTTTGTTATGCATGTTTGTGTATGTTTGTATGTTTGGTTGCTACAAGATCATCACATGTTAACACTTGCATGATAAATTGTAATTGGTTATAATAAAACATAACAAAATGACACTAATAATTGGTTATTAGACTTAAGTAAAATGGTTTATTTAAAAAGGTAATGAAATGGTTAAAACTAGTAATTGGTTACTAAAAGGTACATGAAAATGGGTTTTTCATAAACATACTACACACCAAATGCATGTTGGTGTATAGCACTTTGTTTTCTAAACTAGAATGTAGAAAACCTAAAATCCCTTTACTAAAACAAGGTAAACAAATTAAACGCCATCCTTTTGTGGAAACACTTAGACATATTAGGAATCTCTTGATGGGATAAAGGTCACCTAACCGTCATGAGTGAACTAATATGAATAAGGTACACTTCGCATACATGTGGGATAAAGGTCACCTAACCACTTGTATGTTAAGTCTACATGTCTACACAAGTAGGACGACTTGATTTGGGAATCATGAACTTAGGGTCACCGAAGCATGAGGAACAAATAGGCGTTGATGGGATTAATATGCCATGCATAAGGATTGCATAATCCCATAAATTAGAAGTTGCAAAAGGATTGCAATTGTCATTATGACTACCTAGCTAAATCAAATGACGGGATAAAGGTCACCTAACCGAAATTTGATTTACCGTTGGATTCTAATATTTAATAAAACAAATTAAAAGGGTATTGTTTATTAAATTTGAAATCAATACTTAAATGAACTTTGTTGAATTTTGTAGATGGCCGCTAATAACAACAACAACATGAACAACGCACCACTTAACTTTAACAACCTATCATTACGGTCTCTCCTCGAGAAAGACAAACTCAACCATACAAACTTTATGGATTGGTTCCGCAATCTTCGGATTGTCCTCAAACAAGAGGATAAAATGTATGTGCTTGAGGACCCCATTCCCGATCAACCGGATGAGAGTGATGTGGAGGCAATGGCCTCTTACGACAAGTATTGCCACGACTCCCTTCAAGTCTCATGCTTAATGCTTGGGACTATGATACCCGAACTCCAAAAGGATTTCGAGCATCATAGCGCATACGACATGATAACACAATTGAAGGAGATGTTTCTCCAACAAGCACGTGTTGAGCGTTTCGAAACGGTTCGGGCGCTTCATGCTTGTCGTATGGACGATACCCAATCGGTTTCATCTTATGTACTTAAGATGAAGAGCCTTATCGATCGTGCTAACCGTCTTAACCTTAACATATCTAATGAGTTAGCCACCGATCTTATCCTTAACTCCCTATCAAAGAGGTTTGATCAATTTGTAATTAATTACAACATGAATGGGATGGATAAGAGCATAGGTGAGCTTCATGGTATGCTTAGGACGGCGGAAACAAGCATGGGTAAAAGGACTTTACCCGTGTTAGCAATCGATCAAGGTGGGTCTAAAGGTAACACCTCTAAGCCAAAGGTGGCTAAGAGAAAAGGACCCGCCCATCAAGGCAAAGGGAAGGGGAAGATGGTTACCCCAACCATCAACAAGACTAAGAAGCAAAAGGTAGCCGAGAAGGCAAACCCCAAGGAAGACCCATGTTTCGGTTGCGGTGAGATGGGTCATTGGAAACGAAACTGTCCGGTCTATCTTAAAGAGTTGAAGGACAAGAGGGATGCAGGGCAAACCTCAGGTAATATATACATGGTATATATAGAGCTTAGTATTACTTCTTCTAATACATGGGTATTAGACACGGGATGTGGAACTCATATTTGCAATACTTTGCAGGGGTTCAAAAGAAGTGATCATAAAGCGGGAACATCAAGTCTCTATATGGGCAATGGTGCAAAGGTGCATGTTAAAGCTCAAGGAGAATTTGTTTTGAAGCTTCCAAGTGGATTGAAGCTTATTTTAGAAAATGTTTTGTATGCACCGGATTTATGTCGAAACATTATTTCTATTTCTCGCTTAAGACAATGTGGTTTCAATGTTAATTTTATTGATGATGATATCCATTTTTCTAAAGATAATGTATTCTATTTCAAGGCTTCGCCTTCAAATGGAATTTATGAATTGGTTCATGATGACGCATCATCGAGCTCTATATACCATACTAGCACCAAGAAACTCAAAAGGGATTTGAGTGATTCCTATTTATGGCATTGTCGCCTTGGACATATAAACAAGAACCGAATGCATACACTTCAAAAGAATGGACTTTTGAAATCAAATGAAATGGATTCGTTTGATGTATGTGAATCTTGTTTACAAGGCAAGATGACTAAAGCACCTTTCAAAGGGACTTATGAAAGGGCTAAAGATTTATTGGGATTAATACATTCGGATGTATGTGGACCCTTTAAACCCATGACTAGGAATGGTGAAAGATACTTTGTTACTTTCATTGATGACTTTAGTCGTTTCGGATATGTCTACTTATTAAGACACAAGGACGAAACGTTTGAAGCATTCAAAGAATATCAAAACGAAGTACAAAATCAACTCAATAAGACAATTAAGGTACTACGTACCGATAGAGGAGGTGAATACCTAAGCGATGCTTTCCAAGATCATCTTAGGAGTTGTGGGATTATCTCGCAACTTACTCCACCCGGAACACCCCAACTTAATGGAGTTTCCGAAAGGAGGAACCGAACCCTAATGGATATGGTTCGATCTATGATGGCTAGAAGCTCGTTACCTCTATCATTTTGGGGTTATTGTCTAAGCTCCGCGGCTCGTATTTTAAATATGGCCCCAACCAAGAAAGTGGAACGAACTCCTCATGAGATGTGGTTTGGAAAACCTCCTTCTCTTTCATACTTGAAAGTATGGGGATGTGAAGCTTATCCTAAGCGTTATGTAGCAAATAAGCTACATGCTCGATCCACAAAGTGTATCTTCATAGGATATCCCAAAGATGACATGGGATATTACTTCTATGATCTATCCGAGCAAACGGTATTTGTTGCTCGGAAAGCGGAATTCCTTGAAACCAAGTTCCTTATGGAAGGTGATGGTGAAAGGAAAATAGATCTTGTAGAGGTACAAGATCAAGCCGATGATACACAATTGGTTGACACTAGCACTCAACATGAGGATGTTAAAAATGATCAAGTAGATGATCAAGGTACACAAGACGTTCGAAGATCTAGTAGGATTAGTAATCCTCCTGAGAGATATGGTTTTCTCGTGGATGGTTGCTATACGGTTGATTTGGATGAACCGGTAAACTACAAAGATGCTTTATCAAGGATTGATAAAGATAAATGGCAGGAAGCCATGAACGCCGAGATGCAATCCATGTATGACAACCAAGTTTGGGAACTTGTTGAGCAACCTCCTAGCTCTAAGCTAGTTGATTGCAAGTGGATTTTCAAAATGAAAACCGACATACATGGAAACTTGGATACATACAAAGCTAGACTTGTAGCAAAGGGTTTCACTCAAACTCAAGGGGTTGACTATGATGAAACTTTCTCGCCTGTGGCAATGCTAAAGTCTATTAGGATATTATTTGCCATCGCTGCTCATTATGATTACGAAATTTGGCAAATGGATGTCAAAACTGCTTTCCTAAATGGATATCTTGAGGAAGATGTCTATATGGTACAGCCCGAAGGTTTTGTCGATCCGAAAAATCCTAAAAAGGTATGCAAGTTAAAGAAATCGATCTACGGATTGAAACAAGCATCTAGAATGTGGAATCATCGTTTTAATGAAGAGGCAAAGAAATTTGGCTTCATTAAAAATGGTGATGAAGCTTGTGTATACAAGAAGGCTAGTGGGAGCTCTATAATGTTCCTTGTGCTATATGTGGATGATATATTATTATTTGGGAATGATATAACCACAATGCAAGAAGTCAAAACTTGGCTAAAGAGTTGCTTCTCCATTAAGGATCTTGGAGAAGCACAATACATATTGGGGATTGGAATCTATAGGAATAGATCCAAGAGATTGATAGGTTTAAGCCAAAGTACATACATTGATAAAGTCTTGAAAAGGTTCAAGATGGAAAACTCTAAGAAAGGTTTGGTACCTATTCAAAAGGGAACCATTCTCAGTTCATCTCAGTGTCCTACCACGAAAGATGAACAAGAGAGAATGAAGAAAGTCCCATACGCATCTGCTATTGGGTCTATCATGTATGCAATGATATGTACTAGACCGGATGTGTCATGCGCTCTAAGCTTGACAAGTAGATACCAGAATAACCCAGGAAATAGTCATTGGACTGCGGTTAAATGTATATTGAAATACCTTAGAAGGACTAAGGATATGTTTCTTATATATGGGTCTGGTGAGGAGGAACTCGCCGTAAAAGGTTACGTGGACGCGAGTTTCCAAACTGATCGAGATGACTCTCGATCACAATCCGGTTATGTCTTCATGTTAAATGGTGGTGCGGTCTCTTGGAAGAGTTCGAAACAGGAGGTTGTTGCGTTATCCACTACAGAGTCGGAGTACATTGCCGCCTCACTGGCAGCTCAGGAAGCTGCATGGATGAAGAAATTCATCGACGACTTAGGAGTGGTCCCTTCCATTCAGGACCCTCTTGAGATCTTTTGTGACAACGAGGGTGCGATTGCTCAAATCAAGGAACCTCGTGCCCATCAAAAGACTCGTCACATTGAGCGGAGATTCAACTACATAAGGGATGAAGTTGAAAAAGGAAAGATATGTATTCGCAAAGTTCACACAGATCAAAATGTTGCGGATCCTCTCACGAAGCTCTTACATGGGCCAAAACATGAGGGACATGTTTGTGCATTAGGGCTTCGATATTCTAGTGATTGGATTTGATCTATTTATGTATTGTACCGGAACGAAATTATTCAAACTCATTAATATAACTGTGGTGTTAATTTATTTGAGTTATGTTCCTATTTTGCATATTTCATCCATGAATTAGCAATTATTCAAAATTTCCGTAGTCGATCACATTTGTGGGAACAAGTGTGAGGTTTAGACTATTATGAACTCGGATTGGTATACTTTCATAGGTTGAATGTGGGGCAAGGTTGCAACCAAGGTTCATAGATATTTGTGGGAAACAAATATTGGAAGACCCGCTCTCAAGAATTACTGTATAGAGCCTTTGTGGTTGATCACATGTAATCTTGAGTAAAAGCGAATATCATTGTATCCTCTGACCTGAGATACATATTGGGTTCGGATATTCACCAAGTATTGTGCCTTGATTCATTCCTTCGCTATTCTGAAACATGGTAGTACATAAGGAAGAACTCAGGTATATTACAAAGTGTATATCTAGGACGTATGTAGTCAAGATGGAATTTGTCCCTCTTATTCGTTGAGAGTCAGATGTCTAAGGCCTGAAAAGTTAAATCTATAAGAGAGTGATCACTCTGTATCTCTTGGATTTAACATGACATCTAGGACGAACGGAAATAATGAAAGATTCACCTAATCATATTCGAGATGGGAACTCGAAAGGGATGATGTTATTGAATGGCACAAAGTCATAACATATTAGGGGTGATGGACGGTGTGTTAGGCTGTATCCATCACTTGCATTAATTTCTTATGTTTCTCGTGCAAGTGGGAGATTGAAGGTATTTCGTATGCCCGAGAGACATACTAAATTAATGTGGCTGACGTGTTATGATCCAAGTCGGGTCATACCCAATAACAAACTTACCGACACCTTATTCGTCTTTGATTTTAACGATTGGTTCATTGATCAAATACGCGACACTTGAACTTTAAGAAAAATGGTTTTCTTAAATATTACTTGATGTGTATTTATATAAATTATGGAATAATTTATATAATATGGATTTAATTATTTATAGGTTAAATAATTAGTTAATTTATATTACATTTTATATAAATTGGTTTTATATATATAATGTTTATATAAATTAAAGAATGTAAGTATCATGAAATAGTTTTATAAAAAAATTAATCTTTTATAAAACTTATTTTAATTACATCTTGTGAGTGGCATTGGAGTCCATGTATGCATGCCATTTGACTACCCATTTGAATGGCTACTTGCATTTTCAAGAGGAATAAGTATCTAGGTACTCTTGGAGACTACACACACATGCAATACACATCAAAACTAGCAAGAAAAATTCTGCATACTCCCCATTTTGGAGCAGCTGCTGCCGTGACCTTTCCTAAGGGTAGGAGAGTTCATTTTTCTTTTTTGCAAGTCTATCTCAAGTGTAAATTAAATCCTAACCAAAGTACAAGGTGTTGGTTACAAGTTTGGGGTATAATCTCTTGAGGTTTCATCCATTTGAAGCTCCATTCAACATCATCATCTTCATCCTTGTTCTTCACCTCCTTTTGGAGTAGGTACAACATCTTACTAGCTCTATTTTACATTTTAGTGTATTATTCAAGACTAGATCTTTTATGGAATTCATGTTTAAAAGGCTTAAACTATACATACATAAACTTTAAATTGCTTCCGCTTTATGTACACATATACACGAATTTACATTCACCCAAAATGGGTTTTGTGACTTTGTTTATGTAATGAATTCCATCATATGCGTTAATGCAGTCAAGGGTTTTGCTATTCTGGAAAAGTCTTGGATGAACCTTCTGTAGTAACCAGCTAGTCCTAAAAACTGGCGTATGTGTTTCGGAGTTTTCGGGGTTTCCCACTTTTCAACAGTTTCTATCTTTGCCGGATCCACCTTAATACCTTCTTTGTTCACTATGTGACTGAGGAATTGAACTTCTTCTAACCAAAATGCACACTTTGAAAACTTAGCATACAATTCTTCCTTCCTCAATACTTCTAACACCTTTCTCAAATGTTCACCGTGTTCTTGGTCATTCTTTGAGTAAATAAGTATGTCATCAATGAAAACAATGACAAACTTGTCAAGGTATGGTCCACACACTCGGTTCATAAGGTCCATGAACACAGCTGGTGCATTAGTTAAACCAAATGGCATGACCATAAACTCGTAATGACCGTAACGTGTTCTGAAAGCAGTCTTTGGAATATCATCTTCTTTCACCCGCATTTGATGATACCCGGAACGTAAGTCAATCTTTGAATAAACAGACGAGCCTTGTAGTTGATCAAATAAGTCGTCGATTCTCGATAGTGGGTAGCGGTTCTTGATGGTAAGTTTGTTCAACTCTCGGTAGTCGATACACAACCTGAATGTACCATCTTTCTTCTTGACAAACAAAACAGGAGCTCCCCACGGTGATGTGCTTAGTCGAATGAAACCATGCTCTAAAAGTTCTTGTAATTGGCTTTGCAGTTCTTTCATCTCGTTGGGTGCGAGTCTGTAAGGAGCACGAGCTATTGGTGCAGCACCTGGTACAAGATCTATTTGAAATTCAACGGATCGATGTGGGGGTAATCCTGGTAATTCTTTCGGAAATACATCGGGAAATTCTTTTGCGACGGGAACATCATTGATGCTCTTTTCTTCAGTTTGTACTTTCTCGACGTGTGCTAGAATAGCATAGCAACCTTTTCTTATTAGTTTTTGTGCCTTCAAATTACTAATAAGATGTAGCTTCGTATTGCCCTTTTCCCCGTACACCATTAAGGGTTTTCCTTTTTCTCGTATAATGCGAATTGCATTTTTGTAACAAACGATCTCTGCTTTCACTTCTTTCAACCAGTCCATACCGATTATCACATCAAAACTCCCTAACTCTACTGGTATCAAATCAATCTTAAATGTTTCGCTAACCAGTTTAATTTCTCGATTCCGACATATATTATCTGCTAAAATTAATTTACCATTTGCTAATTTGAGTAAAAATTTACTATCCAAAGGCGTCAATGGACAACTTAATTTAGCACAAAAATCTCTACTCATATAGCTTCTATCCGCACCCGAATCAAATAAAACGTAAGCAGATTTATTGTCAATAAGAAACGTACCCGTAACAAGCTCCGGGTCTTCCTGTGCCTCTGCCGCATTAATATTGAAAACTCTTCCGCGGCCTTGTCCATTCGTGTTCTCTTGGTTCGGGCAATTTCTAATAATGTGGCCCAGTTTTCCACATTTATAACAAACTACATTGGCATAACTTGCTCCGACACTACTTGCTCCGACATTACTCGTTCCGACACCATTTGTTCCTTTCGTTCTATTAACCCCTGGTCCGTAGACTTCACACTTCGCCGCGCTATGACCATTTCTTTTACACTTGTTGCAAAATTTGGTGCAGAACCCCGAGTGATACTTTTCACACCTTTGGCATAGCTGCTTCTGATTGTTGTTGTTGTTGTTGTTGTTGTTGCGGTTATTATTGTTGTTGGGATGATTGTTGTAGTTGCTGTTGTTGTTGTTGTTGTTGTTGTTGGGCCGTTTGTTGTAGTTGCGATTGATGTTGCGATTGTTGGGATAATTGTTGCGATTATTGTTGTAATTGCTGTTGTTGTTGTATTGGTGATTCTTATCACCGTTTTCCTCCCACTTTCTTTTGACTTGCTTCACATTGGCCTCTTCAGGAGTCTGTTCTTTAATTCTTTCTTCAATCTGGTTCACTAGTTTGTGAGCCATTCTACATGCCTGTTGTATGGAGGCGGGCTCGTGTGAACTTATATCTTCTTGGATTCTTTCCGGTAATCCTTTCACAAACGCGTCGATCTTCTCTTCCTCATCTTCGAATGCTCCCGGACACAATAGGCACAATTCTGTGAATCGTCTTTCGTACGTGGTAATATCAAATCCTTGGGTTCGTAACCCTCTAAGTTCTGTCTTTAGCTTATTGACCTCGGTTCTGGGACGGTACTTCTCGTTCATCAAGTGCTTGAATGCTGACCACGGTAGTGCGTAAGCATCATCTTGTCCCACTTGCTCTAGATAGGTATTCCACCATGTTAACGCAGAACCTGTGAAGGTATGCGTAGCGTACTTCACTTTGTCCTCTTCAGTACACTTACTTATGGCAAACACCGATTCGACCTTCTCGGTCCACCGTTTCAATCCGATCGGTCCTTCGGTTCCATCAAATTCCAAAGGTTTGCAGGCAGTGAATTCTTTGTAGGTGCATCCTACACGATTTCCGGTACTGCCAGATCCAAGGTTATTGTTGGTATGTAGCGCAGCCTGTACTGCGGCTATGTTTGAAGCTAGAAAAGTACGGAATTCCTCTTCATTCATATTCACGGTGTGTCGAGTAGTCGGTGCCATTTCCTTCAAAATAGTCAAATGTTACAAGTTAATCATACATAATATTAAGAGTAGTTAATAGTATTTCGTAGCATAATATGAACTCATTTATAAAAGCTTTTTCTTCATATTAGCGTTTTATAAGTTTAAATTCGGGTAGTACCTACCCGTTAAGTTCATACTTAGTAGCTAATATACAATTCAACTACTACAATTCTATATGAAAAACTGATTATAATAATATTTCGCGTTCAAACTTTTACACAATATTTTACAAACTTACAATACCGCTTATTTTACATATAGCATGAAATATAGCACACAATAAATTTGATACAAGATGGTTGTGAAGATAATTCTAGCTAGTACACAAGTCGTTCAGCAAAGGCAATAAAGACACGTAATTCATACGTCCAAAAACAAGTCATGCATTCTGGTTTTACTAGGATTACTTCCCATCCTTGGTCTTGTGGAACATAACCGTTATGGCCCATAAAACAGCGTGTTGTAACGTCGTCAAAGGGACGAGGGTTATGTAATGTCCAACAGTCCCGTAACAATCTAAAAACCTCATTTCTTACCCCAATTACCGACTCCGTCACTTGTGGAAACGTTTTGTTTAATAGTTGTAGCCCGATGTTCTTGTTCTCACTTTGGTGAGAAGCGAACATTACTAATCCGTAAGCATAACATGCTTCTTTATGTTGCATGTTAGCCGCTTTTTCTAAATCACGAAGTCCAATATTCGGATATATTGAGTCAAAATAATTTCTTAACCCGTTCCGTAAAATAGCATTTGGGTTCCCCGCAATATATGCGTCAAAGTAAACACATCGTAACTTATGGGTTTCCCAATGTGATATCCCCCATCTTTCAAACGAAAGTCTCTTATAAACCAAGACATTCTTGGAACGTTCTTCGAATGTCTTACAAACTGATCTCGCCTTAAATAGTTGTGCCGAGGAATTCTGACCGACTCTAGACAAGATTTCATCAATCATGTCTCCGGGTAGGTCTCTTAAAATATTGGGTTGTCTATCCATTTTGTGTTTTTAAACTGTAAAATAGACAAGAGTTAGATTCATAAAAAAAAATACTTATTAATACAAGCAATTTTTACATATATCATAAAGCATAAGCACACTATATTACATATATTACACCACACGAATACAACTATCTTATTCCGACTCGCTCGTTTCTTCTTCTTCGGTTTTGGTTCGTTTTGCCAAGTTTCTAGGGATATATGATGTTCCCCTAATACGAGCCGTAATTTTCCACATTGGTTTAGAAAAACCTGGTGGTTTAGAGGTTCCCGGGTCATTGTTACAACTTAAGGACTTCGGGGGTTGACGATACATATAAAGTTCATCGGGGTTGGAATTAGATTTCTCTATTTTTATGCCCTTTCCCTTATTATTTTCTTTTGCCTTTTTAAATTCAGTTGGGGTAATTTCTATAACATCATCGGAATTCTCGTCGGAATCCGATTCATCGGAGAATTGGTAATCCTCCCAATATTTTGCTTCCTTGGCGGAAACACCATTGACCATAATTAACCTTGGTCGGTTGGTTGAGGATTTTCTTTTACTTAACCGTTTTATTATTTCCCCCACCGGTTCTATTTCTTCATACGGTTCCGATTCTTCTTCCGGTTCCGATTCTTCTTCCGGTTCCGACTCTTCTTCCGGTTCCTCTTCGGGAACTTGTGAATCAGTCCACGAATCATTCCAATTTACATTTGACTCTTCATTATTATTAGGTGAGTCAATGGGACTTGTTCTAGAGGTAGACATCTATCACATAATATCAAACGCGTTAAGAGATTAATATATCACATAATATTCACATGTTAAAAATATATAGTTTCCAACAAAATTTGTTAAGCAATCATTTTTCAAGTAAACACGGTCGAAGTCCAGACTCACTAATGCATCCTAACAAACTCGATAAGACACACTAATGCAAAATTCTGGTTCTCTAAGACCAACGCTCGGATACCAACTGAAATGTCCCGTTCTTATTGATTAAAAACGTTCCATATTAATTGATTTCGTTGCGAGGTTTTGACCTCTATATGAGACGTTTTTCAAAGACTGCATTCATTTTTAAAACAAACCATAACCTTTATTTCATAGATAAAGGTTTTAAAAAGCTTTACGTAGATTATCAAATAATGATAATCTAAAATATCCTGTTTACACACGACCATTACATAATGGTTTACAATACAAATATGTTACAACAAAATAAGTTTCTTGAATGCAGTTTTTACACAATATCATACAAGCATGGACTCCAAATCTCGTCCTTATTTAAGTATGCGACAGCGGAAGCTCTTAATAATCACCTGAGAATAAACATGCTTAAAACGTCAACAAAAATGTTGGTGAGTTATAGGTTTAACCTATATATATCAAATCATAATAATAGACCACAAGATTTCATATTTCAATACACATCCCATACATAGAGATAAAAATCATTCATATGGTGAACACCTGGTAACCGACATTAACAAAATGCATATATAAGAATATCCCCATCATTCCGGGACACCCTTCGGATATGATATAAATTTCGAAGTACTAAAGCATCCGGTACTTTGGATGGGGCTTGTTAGGCCCGATAGATCTATCTTTAGGATTCGCGTCAATTAGGGTGTCTGTTCCCTAATTCTTAGATTACCAGACTTAATAAAAAGGGGCATATTCGATTTCGATAATTCAACCATAGAATGTAGTTTCACGTACTTGTGTCTATTTTGTAAATCATTTATAAAACCTGCATGTATTCTCATCCCAAAAATATTAGATTTTAAAAGTGGGACTATAACTCACTTTCACATATTTTTACTTCGTCGGGAAGTAAGACTTGGCCACTGGTTGATTCACGAACCTATAACAATATATACATATATATCAAAGTATGTTCAAAATATATTTACAACACTTTTAATATATTTTGATGTTTTAAGTTTATTAAGTCAGCTGTCCTCGTTAGTAACCTACAACTAGTTGTCCACAATTAGATGTACAGAAATAAATCGATAAATATTATCTTGAATCAATCCACGACCCAGTGTATACGTATCTCAGTATTGATCACAACTCAAACTATATATATTTTGGAATCAACCTCAACCCTGTATAGCTAACTCCAACATTCACATATAGAGTGTCTATGGTTGTTCCGAAATATATATAGATGTGTCGACATGATAGGTCGAAACATTGTATACGTGTCTATGGTATCTCAAGATTACATAATATACAATACAAGTTGATTAAGTTATGGTTGGAATAGATTTGTTACCAATTTTCACGTAGCTAAAATGAGAAAAATTATCCAATCTTGTTTTACCCATAACTTCTTCATTTTAAATCCGTTTTGAGTAAATCAAATTGCTATGGTTTCATATTGAACTCTATTTTATGAATCTAAACAGAAAAGTAGAGGTTTATAGTCGGAAAAATAAGTTACAAGTCATTTTTGTAAAGGTAGTCATTTCAGTCGAAAGAACGACGTCTAGATGACCATTTTAGAAATCATACTTCCACTTTGAGTTTAACCATAATTTTTGGATATAGTTTCATGTTCATAATAAAAATCATTTTCTCAGAATAACAACTTTTAAATCAAAGTTTATCATAGTTTTTAATTAACTAACCCAAAACAGCCCGCGGTGTTACTACGACGGCGTAAATCCGGTTTTACGGTGTTTTTCTTGTTTCCAGGTTTTAAATCATTAAGTTAGCATATCATATAGATATAGAACATGTGTTTAGTTAATTTTAAAAGTCAAGTTAGAAGGATTAACTTTTGTTTGCGAACAAGTTTAGAATTAACTAAACTATGTTCTAGTGATTACAAGTTTAAACCTTCGAATAAGATAGCTTTATATGTATGAATCGAATGATGTTATGAACATCATTACTACCTTAAGTTCCTTGGATAAACCTACTGGAAAAGAGAAAAATGGATCTAGCTTCAATGGATCCTTGGATGGCTCGAAGTTCTTGAAGCAAAATCATGACACGAAAACAAGTTCAAGTAAGATCATCACTTGAAATAAGATTGTTATAGTTATAGAAATTGAACCAAAGTTTGAATATGATTATTACCTTGTATTAGAATGATAACCTACTGTAAGAAACAAAGATTTCTTGAGGTTGGATGATATAACGACCCTCATTTTTTCCATTCTATATTTTTCCAATATTAAAAGCCCAAAAAATATAATTAAAACTTAATGATTAAACTTTAATCAACAATTGTTAAGTGTTAAGAGTTAGAAAACATATTAATTAACTTTGTACAAAAATTGACAAGTTAATAAAAGATGAAAATAATAAACTGTTAGTCGACACTCACTGCTAATTAAAATTTATGCATTTATGTAATATTATAACTAATAACCTATAAGTAATAAATAAAAAGTGACATTTATATAAATAATAAAACAATTGGGAACTAAATATATACAAGTCATGAATTAGTAAAAAGAAAATAATACTTATCATGTAGTAAATGTAAAAATAATAATAATAATAATAATAATAATAGTAATAATAATGAGACTAAAAAAATCTTACATCCTTATGTTGACTAAAAATAAAGTGTAAACTAGTACATCCTTATGTTGACTAATTATAAACTAGTACCACCTATTGTTGACTAAAAATTATAAAACAAAATAAAATCATTAATTAGAACATCCTTATGTTGACTAACACTCTAATACTTGCACTATATAAACACCTAGTTTCTCATTCACAAATCACACCAAAATCCTCTCTCAAAAACAATCTCTCCCTCTCCCTCTCTTGTGGTATTCGGATCTTCAAGCTTGTTCTTCGTGTTCTTCAAGAATCTTCAAGGAGTTCTTCAAGATTTTCAAGGCTTTGATCTTCCATCTTCATCGTGTTCATCTTTTCTTTGTTAATTATCTTGAATCTTCAAAGGTATAACATAAACCCTAAACTATTTACATAAACTTTGATCTTTGATAATTCATATTCATATTATAAACTTGTTATTCATAAGTATATACATAAACACACCTAGATTTATATATACATATATACATGTAAAAAAAATATTTTTATATATATATATACATATATATACGAATTATATATACATATACATATTAAAACCTTAAACCCTAATTACACCTAAACTATAATTCTTAAACCCTAATTAATTAAACTCTAAACATTTATGAAACCCTAGGACATTAATTACTAAACCCTAGTTATTAATTACTACTTTAATTAACTAACCCTAATTAATGAAACCCTAATACTACTTATACTAGTACTTAACATGTATACACTATTACTATTACTAGCACCTATAACCTACTAATTATATTGTAGCACAAAAACATTTTGGGATATGTATTAGAGATGTATAGATCTTCGAACTTTCTTGACGAATGGTTTCTACGAGATTCTAGGCAGAGGGTTTGGATTTCCGATTTAAAGGGTCCTATGGCTCAAGCCCCTAGATCTAAATTAGCCATTCGAAGGGAAAGGGGTGATTGGAAGCTTATCTAATACGGCAAGTATCCTAAAATGGAAACACTCATAAAAGTAGAAACTCTCTAGTCATAGAAACTTAGTAAAATAAGAAACTTTCTAAAAATAGAAACTTTATAAAAATAGTAACTTACTAGGAATAGAAACTTAGTAAAACAAACTATACTTAAACACATACTTAAGCTTAAACATGGGCAAAACACTTAACTACTCTTAAATGTCAATAGGTTGACTTTCCTGCTCACTCGTTCAACTCTCTATTCCGAGGAATAACTCTCTCTACTTACTAAGGTGAATTCATAGCCCCACTCTTTATTGCTAGCAAACTTATTTAACTTATTTGGGGTGAGACACATGCTGCTTTTACTATTTACAATTTAGACACAAGTACCAACTGCTAAAACTATGCTATACCCGGCTACGTCCGACTAAGTCCCTACAGTGATATTTTTAAGTGCTGCGGCATGCTTATTTATTGGGGGTAGGCCTATCGGGAGTAACGTCCCCGATACATTTGACTCAGTCTTTGTATTACTTGATAATGAAATTTAAACCGACAAGGACAGACACAACTTGTCATGGGGCAAACTTGAACGTTTAGTCTAAATATCACGCACTGGCATAACTTTTGGATCTGCGAGATCTACTTTTTGATCCTGCGGGAGATCAACTTTACAACTAAATCTTGTGGTCTAAAAACAACGATAACTACTTTTGTTAAACCTATGAACTTCACTCAACCTTTTTGGTTGACACTTTAGCATGTTTTGTCTCAGGTGCTGTTTGATTCAAGCTTTCTTATCTACTACTTATGTGATGCTACTTGGACTTAGGATCAAGAGATATCGCATTTATTACTTCTGCATATGAACAATTACTTTATCGTTATTTCCATTATTGTAACGACATTTCATTTTCCGCTGCGTACTCAATAAAGTTAAATTTTCTCATTTAGTATTGTTCTCGTATTATAATATGTTGGTTTATTTGATATTAGTAACGTTTCTTCCAGACCCTATTGGGAGGACGTTACAGATTGGTATCAGAGCATAACCAGGCTGTTATAGAGAACCAGGATTGCATTTTATGTGTGCCTTACTTGCTAGCTAGGGTGCCTTAGCAATCTAGGAAACTATAACCTTTCCTGCCTTACACTTAAAGCACTTAGGATTGCCTTATAATCTTAACAATCATGCTTTACCAAACTTGACTTAAAGATTCTAATCAAAGTCTCTTTCCTAATGTAGGACTACAACTTTTCTTGACCATAGTGCCTTTAATTGTTGCCTTTAACTGTTAAATGCTACACTATACTTTATAAACTTTACTTATCTTAGAATGACGAGCTAATCTAAGAACTCTGCTCACTTTCCTGAGTACTATCCAATTACACCACCGCATCTAAATGCGACACAATGATTTCAGAAATTCTTGACATTCATAAGTCATCTATCATGGTTATGTGTATTACATATGTATTACATGAAATATTATCCATGGTTTTGAAACTCTTATAATTGTTACTACTCACACACAAACGTATATAACTCCCTGTTATATCACGTACCTATATGCCTTATGCCTTTATGCATCGGTTTATGAATCGAAAAATGTCATTGGGTTATCACAGTATACGAATTGAAAGTCTTTAATCAAAAGATTATTAGATTACATACTTATCACTTTATGATCTCGACACGTCATACTGCCATTATTAAAGTATAGACACATCATATCTTATTATATCTTATCGTATCTATCCCAATAGATTTTGTCTAACACTTTTCCTAAATTCCCTCCGTAAATTACGGAAATCTTTTTGCTATATACACGTATTCGTGGAGACGAATATATCATCCAGTATTCAACACTAATCTCATATCAAAAACCCTAATTCCAAACACATAATATGGATTCCTCGAACTCTTCGAGCTCCAATGGCAGCGTAACCGGAATGAACCAACCAATCAGCCATCATCTATTTTGGATGAATTGGGGATGGGTTCGTAGTAAACTTAATCAATGGAGACAAGAAGAAGGTGATCCCTTCCACCAACCGAATTCACCTCTTGGTGAAGAACCTGAAGCACTTACTGGCGAACCCGTTCAGAACACTATTTTCACCCTCATTTCCAGGATATCCAGTCACGAATATATAATATCTAAAATTTTAGATCTTATTCATCCACTTGTCCGAACCGCCAATCATCCCGGAATAATAGAAGAAGTCAACGAGCTTCGCGCTCGAGTAGTGGCTCTGGAGAATATAGTGCGAAACCTACGAACACCAGCAGCAGCACCAGCAGCATAACCAGTACCACCAGTACCATCAGCATCACCACCAACATCACCACCAACATCACCAGCTTCACCAACGACAACATCCGCATTCCACGCCTCAACATCGCACTCAGTACCTCAAACATCAACATCATACGCCCCATAGATACCAAGGAATATTATTAATAATGAGTTAAGATGTATTGACTCATTCTTCCTGAAGAATTACATATGTATACTTTATATATATGGATTGGAACAATAATAAATCTTTTCGTACTAAGCTATTACGTGTGAATCTTAACTAGTATGTACTACATGGTTAATTCATATCACAATATGCTATGATGTACATCTTTTGTTAATAACTTAACAATCGTTAATCATTGCTTCAATACAATAAACTCCATTTCGTAATAAACCAAGTGTATTACTCAAATATATGATTGATTGTATACTTTAATTTTCGATGTACTCGAAACTTTCTAGAAAATATCATTAGTGCCTTATGAATTTCACAAGAATTCCAAGAGCACCAACATCATATACCGAAGTATATCAATAACAATGAACGATGAAGTATTAATTCATAACTTCATTAGCGAAATATTTCACGACAATTATGAAATCTCTAAGGTTTTGGAGATTATTTATTCTCGTTTCAACAGCAAATCAAATGAGTTTAATATTATATTAGCTCATTAAAACCATGATTACATCTGAAGAATACATATATGAACGTATATCTTCTCTTTTGTACAAACTGTTAATTGTAAAAAATATTTTAACGGGTAGGTAAAACCCGAGAGATATTCATATCTCATATAAATATGTTACATTGTACATTCTTCCATTCTGATTCAGCAGTTGTTAACTATACTACTTACATTCACATGATATATGTATATGTTCACCAAAGAAAAACCATTTTCATACAAATTCAGTTACATACTCTGATTTTGACATATCGAAACTTAAGTAAAGCTTTAGCAAGTGTTATCTTCCTAAAGATCACTACATTTATGAATTATATTCATTCGTATTCTATGATGAATTATCAAATCAAACCACCGAACTTACCATTCCTTACTTTTGAAAATCACAACATTTCTTCGTCAACCGTTAGATCCATTGATGGATGCATCTTACGCTTAAACACTTCAAATTTAAAATTCTTGAAAACATCCTTTGAATCTTGACGATCGCAATCAGCGTTTAATCATCTAAAAATGAAATTTCTTGAAACCATTTCGGATTGATAACCGATGATTCAAATATGGCTGCATTAAATGCAGAGGAAACAGAAAAATTGTAGATGGTCTTAAGGGCCAACAGTTTGATAATAAAGAATGGTACGTTGGAAAAGCTCAAAAGAAAATTTGGAACTGAAAAACGGATTGAGCTAACCATGGAGGAGACCAAGGACAAACACAAGGGTCAAACCCTATATTCAAAGAATCCAGGTAATTTTGGATCCGGTGAAATCTTTAGAGAATATCTTGCTCCAAAGTCATGTTAAAAGCTTGCGGAAAATTTTTCTTCATCAACTTTCGAACTTAGAAATTCCAAAATATCATCATAAATATCCTCTATATTTCGGAAGATATCTTCATAACGATTCATGTCCGCAATTAAGTATCTCTTTGCGATATCTTTATAAAGGAAACTGTTTTAGTTTCTATATTCTGTAAAATTCGAGTTTAAATTATAAATGCTTTGAAGAAGTGTTGGGAATTGAAGCATGAGTTAGTATAATATAATGACGTCAGGCCAACGTGATTATATTACAGTAAGTCATGCTAAGTTTTTAATGGAAGATGATGATTCATAGATTTTATAATCATCATTTTCCATGTTACACGACTCTTACATTCTATTTAACCTCTAAATATATCAAGAACATATTTTTCTTGATGATTCGGTCTTTTCCGGATATTCTGGTAATATGACAAATCAAATCGTGCTATTACATTTCCTTTCTACTTTATATATTATGATCATTCGAAACTTCATACCTATGAATTCTGGACCATTACTCGCTTGACTTGAAGTCGGGAAGAAGAAACAAAAGCATAAAGCTCCGACATATAAGGGAAAATATAAAGCCCGATAACGACTCCGAAATTACAAACCGTGTATATCAATGCGTATAGCAATATAAAGACACGGGATAATTAAAAACACTATAACCCCAAGAGCATAGTAGAAGTAAACAGATTCCTCTGGCGGTAAAAGAAAAAGAAGAATGACTGCATAGATGGTCAATATAATAACCAGGATCAGAACTGGATTAAGCATTTTCTTAATCTTTTGAAAGTTTGAATTGAGAAAGAAAGTATAGAAGTGGTGAAGATAATGAAACGAAAGAAGCTAATTTATAGCAAAATTCCAAACACATCAATCGAGGCAAATCACCGCATTTAATCAAACAAATCTCAAAATTTCGTAAATACCGGAGAATCAAATCTTATAGATTACGAAGATTTCCTTTAATTCCTTGAATTCCGGAAATCAATCGTGACTACGTCAAAAGTTAAGGCGAACATTTAATTTTCTCATTTCACTCTTTTATGATAGCTTCA
Source organism: Rutidosis leptorrhynchoides (assembly GCF_046630445.1). Taxonomy (NCBI): domain Eukaryota; kingdom Viridiplantae; phylum Streptophyta; class Magnoliopsida; order Asterales; family Asteraceae; genus Rutidosis; species Rutidosis leptorrhynchoides. Next base: position 316,243,270 of record NC_092333.1, on the reverse strand, counting down.
TTTATACTCTTCCTATAAACGAATCGTTTTATCCATATTATTCAATAGTGATAAAACTTTATTTTTCAACTTATATTCATCATTAAAATATTCTTGTTGTAAACAATGAAGATCTCTATCAAATTTCATGACTGTGATTTTCACGAACTCCTCTTTGTTTGTCTGCCCTAATATTGTGGCATAAAATGCTCAAGGTTTTAAATGAGCTCAGTACTATTCATAACACATTTCATGTATCCAATTTACTGAAATGACTTGTATAACATCATCATTTTGAATGATATTCGCATTAATGATAAAATGCACTTCATTGAATAACCTATAGAAATCATGGAAGGAGAGGTCAAACAAACGCGTAAAAGCAATATACCTATCGTTAAAGTCCGTTGGAATTCGCGTAGAGGCCCCGAATATACCTGGGAACGCAAAGACCATATGAAACGGAAATATCCCCATCTCTTCTCAACTGCTGATGCAAACGAGGAAACTAACTAAAAACTTCGGGACGAAGTTTTCAATAACGGGGAGGTACTATAACGACCCTCATTTTTTCCATTCTATATTTTTCCAATATTAAAAGCCCAAAAAATATAATTAAAACTTAATGATTAAACTTTAATCAACAATTGTTAAGTGTTAAGAGTTAGAAAACATATTAATTAACTTTGTACAAAAATTGACAAGTTAATAAAAGATGAAAATAATAAACTGTTAGTCGACACTCACTGCTAATTAAAATTTATGCATTTATGTAATATTATAACTAATAACCTATAAGTAATAAATAAAAAGTGACATTTATATAAATAATAAAACAATTGGGAACTAAATATATACAAGTCATGAATTAGTAAAAAGAAAATAATACTTATCATGTAGTAAATGTAAAAATAATAATAATAATAATAATAATAATAGTAATAATAATGAGACTAAAAAAATCTTACATCCTTATGTTGACTAAAAATAAAGTGTAAACTAGTACATCCTTATGTTGACTAATTATAAACTAGTACCACCTATTGTTGACTAAAAATTATAAAACAAAATAAAATCATTAATTAGAACATCCTTATGTTGACTAACACTCTAATACTTGCACTATATAAACACCTAGTTTCTCATTCACAAATCACACCAAAATCCTCTCTCAAAAACAATCTCTCCCTCTCCCTCTCTTGTGGTATTCGGATCTTCAAGCTTGTTCTTCGTGTTCTTCAAGAATCTTCAAGGAGTTCTTCAAGATTTTCAAGGCTTTGATCTTCCATCTTCATCGTGTTCATCTTTTCTTTGTTAATTATCTTGAATCTTCAAAGGTATAACATAAACCCTAAACTATTTACATAAACTTTGATCTTTGATAATTCATATTCATATTATAAACTTGTTATTCATAAGTATATACATAAACACACCTAGATTTATATATACATATATACATGTAAAAAAAATATTTTTATATATATATATACATATATATACGAATTATATATACATATACATATTAAAACCTTAAACCCTAATTACACCTAAACTATAATTCTTAAACCCTAATTAATTAAACTCTAAACATTTATGAAACCCTAGGACATTAATTACTAAACCCTAGTTATTAATTACTACTTTAATTAACTAACCCTAATTAATGAAACCCTAATACTACTTATACTAGTACTTAACATGTATACACTATTACTATTACTAGCACCTATAACCTACTAATTATATTGTAGCACAAAAACATTTTGGGATATGTATTAGAGATGTATAGATCTTCGAACTTTCTTGACGAATGGTTTCTACGAGATTCTAGGCAGAGGGTTTGGATTTCCGATTTAAAGGGTCCTATGGCTCAAGCCCCTAGATCTAAATTAGCCATTCGAAGGGAAAGGGGTGATTGGAAGCTTATCTAATACGGCAAGTATCCTAAAATGGAAACACTCATAAAAGTAGAAACTCTCTAGTCATAGAAACTTAGTAAAATAAGAAACTTTCTAAAAATAGAAACTTTATAAAAATAGTAACTTACTAGGAATAGAAACTTAGTAAAACAAACTATACTTAAACACATACTTAAGCTTAAACATGGGCAAAACACTTAACTACTCTTAAATGTCAATAGGTTGACTTTCCTGCTCACTCGTTCAACTCTCTATTCCGAGGAATAACTCTCTCTACTTACTAAGGTGAATTCATAGCCCCACTCTTTATTGCTAGCAAACTTATTTAACTTATTTGGGGTGAGACACATGCTGCTTTTACTATTTACAATTTAGACACAAGTACCAACTGCTAAAACTATGCTATACCCGGCTACGTCCGACTAAGTCCCTACAGTGATATTTTTAAGTGCTGCGGCATGCTTATTTATTGGGGGTAGGCCTATCGGGAGTAACGTCCCCGATACATTTGACTCAGTCTTTGTATTACTTGATAATGAAATTTAAACCGACAAGGACAGACACAACTTGTCATGGGGCAAACTTGAACGTTTAGTCTAAATATCACGCACTGGCATAACTTTTGGATCTGCGAGATCTACTTTTTGATCCTGCGGGAGATCAACTTTACAACTAAATCTTGTGGTCTAAAAACAACGATAACTACTTTTGTTAAACCTATGAACTTCACTCAACCTTTTTGGTTGACACTTTAGCATGTTTTGTCTCAGGTGCTGTTTGATTCAAGCTTTCTTATCTACTACTTATGTGATGCTACTTGGACTTAGGATCAAGAGATATCGCATTTATTACTTCTGCATATGAACAATTACTTTATCGTTATTTCCATTATTGTAACGACATTTCATTTTCCGCTGCGTACTCAATAAAGTTAAATTTTCTCATTTAGTATTGTTCTCGTATTATAAAATGTTGGTTTATTTGATATTAGTAACGTTTCTTCCAGACCCTATTGGGAGGATGTTACAGATGATCACCTTACAAGATTGGAAGTGAGCTAGCAAACTTGAAAGTATTCTTGATTTTATGAAACTAGAACTTTTGGAATTTATGAAGAACACTTAGAACTTGAAGATAGAACTTGAGAGAGATCAATTAGATGAAGAAAATTGAAGAATGAAAGTGTTTGTAGGTGTTTTTGGTCGTTGGTGTATGGATTAGATATAAAGGATATGTAATTTTGTTTTCATGTAAATAAGTCATGAATGATTACTCATATTTTTGTAATTTTATGAGATATTTCATGCTAGTTTCCAAATGATGGTTCCCACATGTGTTAGGTGACTCACATGGGCTGCTAAGAGCTGATCATTGGAGTGTATATACCAATAGTACATACATCTAAAAGCTGTGTATTGTACGAGTACGAATACGGGTGCATACGAGTAGAATTGTTGATGAAACTGAACGAGGATGTAATTGTAAGCATTTTTGTTAAGTAGAAGTATTTTTATAAGTGTCTTGAAGTCTTTCAAAAGTGTATGAATACATATTAAAACACTACATGTATATACATTTTAACTGAGTCGTTAAGTCATCATTAGTCGTTACATGTAAATGTTGTTTTGAAACCTTTAGGTTAACGATCTTGTTAAATGTTGTTAACCCAATGTTTATAATATCAAAAGAGATTTTAAATTATTATATTATCATGATATTATGATGTACGAATATCTCTTAATATGATATATATACATTAAATGTCGTTACAACGATAATCGTTACATATATGTCTCGTTTCAAAATCATTAAGTTAGTAGTCTTGTTTTTACATATGTAGTTCATTGTTAATATACTTAATGATATTTTTACTTATCATAATATCATGTTAACTATATATATAACCATATATATGTCATCATATAGTTTTTACAAGTTTTAACGTTCGTGAATCACCGGTCAACTTGGGTGGTCAATTGTCTACATGAAACCTATTTCAATTAATCAAGTCTTAACAAGTTTGATTGCTTAACATGTTGGAAACATTTAATCATGTAAATATCAATCTCAATTAATATATATAAACATGGAAAAGTTCGGGTCACTACATATTAGCTACTAAGTATGAACTTAACGGGTAGGTACTACCCGAATTTAAACTTATAAAACGCTAATATGAAGAAAAGCCTTTTATAAATGAGTTCATATTATGCTACGAAATACTATTAACTACTCTTAATATTCTGTATGATTAACTTGTTCCATTTGACTATTTTGAAGGAAATGGCACCGACTACTCGACACACCGTGAATATGAATGAAGAGGAATTCCGTACTTTTCTAGCTTCAAACATAGCGCAGTACAGGCTGCGCTACATACCAACAATAACCTTGGATCTAGCAGTACAGGAAATCGTGTAGGATGCACCTACAAAGAATTCACTGCCTGCAAACCTTTGGAATTTGATGGAACCGAAGGACCGATCGGATTGAAACGGTGGACCGAGAAGGTCGAATCGGTGTTTGCCATAAGTAAGTGTACTGAAGAGGACAAAGTGAAGTACGCTACGCATACCTTCACAGGTTCTGCGTTAACATGGTGGAATACCTATCTAGAGCAAGTGGGACAAGATGATGCTTACGCACTACCGTGGTCAGCATTCAAGCACTTGATGAACGAGAAGTACCGTCCCAGAACCGAGGTCAATAAGCTCAAGACAGAACTTAGAGGGTTACGAACCCAAGGATTTGATATTACCACGTACGAAAGACGATTCACAGAATTGTGCCTATTGTGTCCGGGAGCATTCGAAGATGAGGAAGAGAAGATCGACGCGTTTGTGAAAGGATTACCGGAAAGAATCCAAGAAGATATAAGTTCACACGAGCCCGCCTCCATACAATAGGCATGTAGAATGGCACACAAACTAGTGAACCAGATTGAAGAAAGAATTAAAGAACAGACTGCTGAAGAGGCCAGTGTGAAGCAAGTCAAAAGAAAGTGGGAGGAAAACGGTGATAAGAATCACCAATACAACAACAACAGCAATCGCAACAATTATCCCAACAATCGCAACATCAATCGCAACTACAACAAACGGCCCAACAACAACAACAACAACAACAACAACAACAACAGCAACAGCAACTACAACAATCATCTCAACAACAATAATAACCGCAACAACAACAACAATCAGAAGCAGCAATGCCAAAGGTGTGAAAAGTATCACTCGGGGTTCTGCACCAAATTTTGCAACAAGTGTAAAAGAAATGGTCATAGCGCGGCGAAGTGTGAGGTCTACGGACCAGGGGTTAATAGAACAAAAGGAACAAATGGTGTCGGAACGAGTAATGGCGGAGCAAGTAGTGTCGGAGCAAGTTATGCCAATGTAGTTTGTTATAAATGTGGAAAACCGGGCCACATTATTAGAAATTGCCCGAACCAGGAGAACACGAATGGACAAGGCCGCGGAAGAGTTTTCAATATTAATGCGGCAGAGGCACAAGAAGACCCGGAGCTTGTTACGGGTACGTTTCTTATTGACAATAAATCTGCTTACGTTTTATTTGATTCGGGTGCGGATAGAAGCTATATGAGTAGAGATTTTTGTGCTAAATTAAGTTGTTCATTGACGCCTTTGGATAGTAAATTTTTACTCGAATTAGCAAATGGTAAATTAATTTCAGCAGATAATATATGTCGGAATCGAGAAATTAAACTGGTTAGTGAAACATTTAAGATTGATTTGATACCAGTAGAGTTAGGGAGTTTTGATGTGATAATCGGTATGGACTGGTTGAAAGCAGAGATCGTTTGTTACAAAAATGCAATTCGCATTATACGAGAAAAAGGAAAACCCTTAATGGTGTACGGAGAAAAGGGCAACACGAAGCTACATCTTATTTGTAATTTGAAGGCACAAAAACTAATAAGAAAAGGTTGCTATGCTGTTCTAGCACACGTCGAGAAAGTACAAACTGAAGAAAAGAGCATCAATGATGTTCCTGTCGCAAAAGAATTTCCCGATGTATTTCCGAAAGAATTACCGGGATTACCCCCACATCGATCCGTTGAATTTCAAATAGATCTTTTACCAGGAGCTGCACCAATAGCTCGTGCTCCTTACAGACTCGCACCCAGCGAGATGAAAGAACTGCAAAGCCAATTACAAGAACTTTTAGAGCGTGGTTTCATTCGACCAAGCACATCACCGTGGGGAGCTCCTGTTTTGTTTGTCAAGAAGAAAGATGGTACATTCAGGTTGTGTATCGACTACCGAGAGTTGAACAAACTTACCATCAAGAACCGCTACCCACTACCGAGAATCGACGACTTATTTGATCAACTACAAGGCTCGTCTATTTATTCAAAGATTGACTTACGTTCCGGGTATCATCAAATGCTGGTGAAAGAAGATGATATTCCAAAGACTGCTTTCAGAACACGTTACGGTCATTACGAGTTTATGGTCATGCCGTTTGGTTTAACTAATGCACCAGCTGTGTTCATGGACCTTATGAACCGAGTGTGTGGACCATACCTTGACAAGTTTGTCATTGTTTTCATTGATGACATACTTATTTACTCAAAGAATGACCAAGAACACGGTGAACATTTGAGAAAGGTGTTAGAAGTATTGAGGAAGGAAAAACTGTACGCTAAGTTTTCAAAGTGTGCATTTTGGTTAGAAGAAGTTCAATTCCTCGGTCACATAGTGAACAAAGAAGGTATTAAGGTGGATCCGGCAAAGATAGAAACTGTTGAAAAGTGGGAAACCCCGAAAACTCCGAAACACATACGCCAGTTTTTAGGACTAGCTGGTTACTACAGAAGGTTCATCCAAGACTTTTCCAGAATAGCAAAACCCTTGACTGCATTAACGCATAAAGGGAAGAAATTTGAATGGAATGATGAACAAGAGAAAGCGTTTCAGTTATTGAAGAAAAAGCTAACTACGGTGAACATTTGAGAAAGGTGTTAGAAGTATTGAGGAAGGAAGAATTGTATGCTAAGTTTTCAAAGTGTGCATTTTGGTTGGAAGAAGTTCAATTCCTCGATCACATAGTGAACAAAGAAGGTATCCAGGTGGACCCGACAAAGATCGAAACCGTTGAAAAGTGGGAAACCCCAAAAACTCCGAAGCATATACGTCAATTTTTAGAATTGGCTGGTTACTACAGAAGATTCATCCAAGATTTCTCCAAAATAGCAAAACCCTTGACTGCATTAACGCATAAAGGGAAGAAATTTGAATGGAAGGATGAACAAGAGAAGGCGTTTCAATTATTGAAGAAAAAGCTAACTACGGCACCTATATTGTCATTGCCTGAAGGGAATGATGATTTTGTGATTTATTGTGACGCATCAAAGCAAGGTCTCGGTTGTGTATTAATGCAACGAATGAAGGTGATTGCTTATGCGTCTAGACAATTGAAGATTCACGAACAAAATTATACGACGCATGATTTGGAATTAGGCGCGGTTGTGTTTGCATTAAAGACTTGGAGGCACTACTTATATGGGGTCAAAAGTATTATATATACCGACCACAAAAGTCTTCAACACATATTTAATCAGAAACAACTGAATATGAGGCAGCATAGGTGGATTGAATTATTAAATGATTACGACTTTGAGATTCGTTACCACCCGGGGAAGGCAAATGTGGTAGCCGATGCCTTGAGCAGGAAGGACAGAGAACCCATTCGAGTAAAATCTATGAATATAATGATTCATAATAACCTTACTACTCAAATAAAGGAGGCGCAACAAGGAGTTTTAAAAGAGGGAAATTTAAAGGATGAAATACCCAAAGGATCGGAGAAGCATCTTAATATTCGGGAAGACGGAACCCGGTATAGGGCTGAAAGGATTTGGGTACCAAAATTTGGAGATATGAGAGAAATGGTACTTAGAGAAGCTCATAAAACCAGATACTCAATACATCCTGGAACGGGGAAGATGTACAAGGATCTCAAGAAACATTTTTGGTGGCCGGGTATGAAAGCCGATGTTGCTAAATACGTAGGAGAATGTTTGACGTGTTCTAAGGTCAAAGCTGAGCATCAGAAACCATCAGGTCTACTTCAACAACCCGAAATCCCGGAATGGAAATGGGAAAACATTACCATGGATTTCATCACTAAATTGCCAAGGACTGCAAGTGGTTTTGATACTATTTGGGTAATAGTTGATCGTCTCACCAAATCAGCACACTTCCTGCCAATAAGAGAAGATGACAAGATGGAGAAGTTAGCACGACTGTATTTGAAGGAAGTCATCTCCAGACATGGAATACCAATCTCTATTATCTCTGATAGGGATGGCAGATTTATTTCAAGATTCTAGCAGACATTACAGCAAGCATTAGGAACTCGTCTAGACATGAGTACTGCCTATCATCCACAAACTGATGGGCAGAGCGAAAGGACGATACAAACGCTTGAAGACATGCTACGAGCATGTGTTATTGATTTCGGAAACAGTTGGGATCGACATCTACCGTTAGCAGAATTTTCCTACAACAACAGCTACCATTCAAGCATTGAGATGGCGCCGTTTGAAGCACTTTATGGTAGAAAGTGCAGGTCTCCGATTTTTTGGAGTGAAGTGGGGGATAGACAGATTACGGGTCCGGAGATTATACAAGAAACTACCGAGAAGATCATCCAAATTCAACAACGGTTGAAAACCGCCCAAAGTCGACAAAAGAGCTACGCTGACATTAAAAAAAAAGATATAGAATTTGAAATTGGAGAGATGGTCATGCTTAAAGTTGCACCTTGGAAAGGCGTTGTTCGATTTGGTAAACGAGGGAAATTAAATCCAAGGTATATTGGACCATTCAAGATTATTGATCGTGTCGGACCAGTAGCTTACCGACTTGAGTTACCTCAACAACTCGCGGCTGTACATAACACTTTCCACGTCTCGAATTTGAAGAAATGTTTTGCTAAAGAAGATCTCACTATTTCGTTAGATGAAATCCAAATCAACGAAAAACTCCAATTCATCGAAGAACCCGTCGAAATAATGGATCGTGAGGTTAAAAGACTTAAGCAAAACAAGATACCAATTGTTAAGGTTCGATGGAATGCTCGTAGAGGACCCGAGTTCACCTGGGAGCGTGAAGATCAGATGAAGAAGAAATACCCGCATCTATTTCCAGAAGACTCGTCAACACCTTCAACAGCTTAAAATTTCGGGACGAAATTTATTTAACGGGTAGGTATTGTAGTGACCCGAACTTTTCCATGTTTATATATATTAATTGAGATTGATATTTACATGATTAAATGTTTCCAACATGTTAAGCAATTAAACTTGTTAAGACTTGATTAATTGAAATATGTTTCATATAGACAATTGACCACCCAAGTTGACCGGCGATTCACGAACGTTAAAACTTGTAAAAACGACATGACGATATATATATATGGATATACACATGGTTAACATGAGATTATGATAAGTAAGTATCTCCATAAGTATATTAACGATGAGTTACATACATATAAACAAGACTACTAACTTAAGGATTTCGAAACGAGACATATATGTAACGATTATCGTTGTAACGACATTTAAATGAATATATATCATATTAAGATATATTAATATATCATAATATCATGATAATATAATAATTTAAAATCTCATTTGATATTATAAACATTGGGTTAACAACATTTAACAAGATCGTTAACCTAAAGGTTTCAAAACAACACTTACATGTAACGACTAACGATGACTTAACGACTCAGTTAAAATGTATATACATGTAGTGTTTTAATATGTATTTATACACTTTTGAAAGACTTCAATACACTTATCAAAATACTTCTACTTCACAAAAATGCTTACAATTACATCCTCGTTCAGTTTCATCAACAATTCTACTCGTATGCACCCGTATTCGTACTCGTACAATACACAGCTTTTAGATGTATGTACTATTGGTATATACACTCTAATGATCAGCTCTTAGCAGCCCATGTGAGTCACCTAACACATGTGGGAACCATCATTTGGCAACTAGCATGAAATATCTCATAAAATTACAAAAATATGAGTAATCATTCATGACTTATTTACATGAAAACAAAATTACATATCCTTTATATCTAATCCATACACCAACGACCAAAAACACCTACAAACACTTTCATTCTTCAATAATTTTCTTCATCTAATTAATCTCTCTCAAGTTCTATCTTCAAGTTCTAAGTGTTCTTCATAAATTCCAAAAGTTCTAGTTTCATAAAATCAAGAATACTTTCAAGTTTGCTAGCTCACTTCCAATCTTGTAAGGTGATCATCCAACCTCAAGAAATCTTTATTTCTTACAGTAGGTTATCATTCTAATACAAGGTAATAATCATATTCAAACTTTGGTTCAATTTCTATAACTATAACAATCTTATTTTAAGTGATGTACTTGAACTTGTTTTCGTGTCATGATTCTGCTTCAAGAACTTCGAGCCATCCAAGGATCCAATGAAGCTAGATCCATTTTTCTTTTTTCCAGTAGGTTTATCCAAGGAACTTAAGGTAGTAATGATGTTCATAACATCATTCAATTCATACATATAAAGCTATCTTATTCGAAGGTTTAAACTTGTAATCACTAGAACATAGTTTAGTTAATTCTAAACTTGTTCGCAAACAAAAGTTAATCCTTCTAACTTGACTTTTAAAATAAACTAAACACATGTTCTATATCTGTATGATATGCTAACTTAATGATTTAAAACCTGGAAACACGAAAAACACCGTAAAACCGGATTTACGCCGTCGTAGTAACACCGCGGGCTGTTTTGGGTCAGTTAATTAAAAACTATGATAAACTTTGATTTAAAAGTTGTTATTCTGAGAAAATGATTTTTATTATGAACATGAAACTATATCCAAAAATTATGGTTAAACTCAAAGTGGAAGTATGTTTTCTAAAATGGTCATCTAGACGTCGTTCTTTCGACTGAAATGACTACCTTTACAAAAACGACTTGTAACTTATTTTTCTGACTATAGACCTATACTTTTTCTGTTTAGATTCATAAAATAGAGTTCAATATGAAACCATAGCAATTTGATTCACTCAAAACGGATTTAAAATGAAGAAGTTATGGGTAAAACAAGATTGGATAATTTTTCTCATTTTAGCTACGTGAAAATTGGTAACAAATCTATTCCAACCATAACTTAATCAACTTGTATTGTATATTATGTAATCTTGAGATACCATAGACACGTATACAATGTTTCGACCTATCATGTCGACACATCTATATATATTTCGGAACAACCATAGACACTCTATATGTGAATGTTGGAGTTAGCTATACAGGGTTGAGGTTGATTCCAAAATATATATAGTTTGAGTTGTGATCAATACTGAGATACGTATACACTGGGTCGTGGATTGATTCAAGATAATATTTATCAATTTATTTCTGTACATCTAACTGTGGACAACTAGTTGTATGTTACTAACGAGGACAGCTGACTTAATAAACTTAAAACATCAAAATTGTTGGGATTTAACAAGTTCATAATATACTTAAAACCATTTAAGAATCAAGAAAGCGGAAGCATGTAAATTACCATTTTAAAACTTGTTATACTTTAACCAATTAAAGTTAAATCCCAATTAGGATCAAGTTATGAAATATACTTACTAACTACAAGCAACTAAAGAGTTTATACCTTCTCCAAGCTAGGTAGTAAGTGATGAAGATGATGATGTTGAATGGAGCTTCAAATGGATGAAACCTCAAGAGATTATACCCCAAACTTGTAACCAACACCTTGTACTTTGGTTAGGATTTAATTTACACTTGAGATAGACTTGCAAAAAAGAAAAATGAACTCTCCTACCCTTAGGAAAGGTCACGGCAGCAGCTGCACCAAATGAAGGAGTATGCAGAATTTTTCTTGCTAGTTTTGATGTGTATTGCATGTGTGTGTAGTCTCCAAGAGTACCTAGGTACTTATGCCTCTTGAAAATGCAAGTAGCCATTCAAATGGGTAGTCAAATGGCATGCATACATGGACTCCAATGCCACTCACAAGATGTAATTAAAATAAGTTTTATAAAAGATTAATTTTTATAAAACTATTTCATAATACTTACATTCTTTAATTTATATAAACATTATATATATAAATCCAATTTATATAAAGTGTAATATAAATTAACTAATTATTTAACCTATAAATAATTAAATCCATATTATATAAATTATTCCATAATTTATATAAATACACATCAAGTAGTATTTAAGAAAACCATTTTTCTTAAAGTTCAAGTGTCGCGTATTTGATCAATGAACCAATCGTTAAAATCAAATACAAATAAGGTGTCAGTAAGTTTGTTATTGGGTATGACCCGACTTGGATCAAAACATATTAGCCACGTTAATTTAATATGTCTCTCGGGCATACGAAATACTTTCAATCTCCCACTTGCACGAGAAACATAAGAAATTAATGCAAGTGATGGATACAGCCTAACACACCGTCCATCACCCCTAATATGTTATGACTTTGTGCCATTCAATAACATCATCCCTTTCGAGTTCCCATCTCGAATATGATTAGGTGAATCTTTCATTATATCCTTTCGTCCTAGATGTCATGTTAAATCCAAGAGATATAGAGTGATCACTCTCTTATAGATTTAACTTTATCAGGCCTTAGACATCTGACTCTCAACAAATAAGAGGGACAAATTCCATCTTGACTACATACGTCCTAGACACTACACTTCATACCATACCTGAAGCCTCCCTTATGAGCTACCATTTTCAGAACAGCGAAGGAAAGAATCAAGGCACAATATTTGGTGAACATCTGAACCCTATATGTGTCTCAGGTCAGAGGGTACAATGATATTCTCCTTTACTCAAGATTACATGTGATCAACCACAAAGGCTCCATATAGTAAATCTTGAGAGCGGGTCTTCCAATATTTGTGTCCCACAAATATCTATGAACCTTGGTTGCAACCTTGCCCCACATTCACCATTTGAATGTTAACCAATCCGAGTTCATAATAGTCTAAACCTCACACTTGTTCCCACAAATGTGATCGACTACGGAAATTTAGAATAATTGCTTATTCATGGATGAAATATGCAACATAGGAACATAACTCAAATAAATTAACACCATAGTTATATTAATGAGTTTGAATAATTTCGTTCCGGTACAATACATAAAATAGATCATATCCAATCACTAGAATATCGAAGCCCTAATGCACAAACATGTCCCTCATGTTTTGGCCCATGTAAAAGCTTCGTGAGTGGATCCGCAACATTATGATCTGTGTGAACTTTGCGAATACATATCTTTCCTTTTTCAACTTCATCCCTTATGTAGTTGAATCTCCGCTCAATGTGACGAGTCTTTTGATGGGCACGAGGTTCCTTGATTTGAGCAATCGCACCTTCGTTGTCACAAAAGATCTCAAGAGGGTCCTGAATGGAAGGGACCACTCCTAAGTCGTCGATGAATTTCTTCATCCATGCAGCTTCCTGAGCTGCCAGTGAGGCGGCAATGTACTCCGACTCTGTAGTGGATAACGCAACAACCTCCTGTTTCGCACTCTTCCAAGAGACCGCACCACCATTTAACATGAATACATAACCGGATTGTGATCGGGAGTCATCTCGATCAGTTTGGAAACTCGCGTCCACGTAACCTTTTACAACGAGTTCCTCCTCACCAGACCCATATATTAGAAACATATCCTTAGTCCTTCTAAGGTATTTCAATATACATTTAACCGCAGTCCAATGACTATTTCCTGGGTTATTCTGGTATCTACTTGTCAAGCTAAGAGCGCATGACACATCCGGTCTAGTACATATCATTGCATACATGATAGACCCAATAGCAGATGCGTATGGGACTTTCTTCATTTTCTCTTGTTCATCTTTCGTGGTAGGACACTGAGATGAACTGAGAACAGTTCCCTTTTGAATAGGTACCAAACCTTTCTTAGAGTTTTCCATCTTGAACCTTTTCAAGACTTTATCAATGTATGTACTTTGACTTAAACCTATCAATCTCTTGGATCTATTTCTATAGATTCCAATCCCCAATATGTATTGTGCTTCTCCAAGATCCTTAATGGAGAAGCAACCTTTTAACCAAGTTTTGACCTCTTGCATTGTGGTTATATCATTCCCAAATAATAATATATCATCCACATATAGCACAAGGAACATCATGGAGCTCCCACTAGCCTTCTTGTATACACAAGCTTCATCACCATTTTTAATGAAGCCAAATTTCTTTGCCTCTTCATTAAAACGATGATTCCACATTCTCGATGCTTGCTTCAATCCGTAGATTGATTTCTTTAACTTGCATACCTTTTTAGGATTTTTCGGATCGACAAAACCTTCGGGCTGTACCATATAGACATCTTCCTCAAGATATCCATTTAGGAAAGCGGTTTTGACATCCATTTGCCAAATTTCGTAATCATAATGAGCAGCGATGGCAAACAATATCCTAATAGACTTTAGCATTGCCACAGGCGAGAAGGTTTCATCATAGTCAACCCCTTGAGTTTGAGTGAAACCTTTTGCTACAAGTCTAGCTTTGTATGTATCCAAGTTTCCATGTATGTCGGTTTTCTTCTTGAAAAGCCACTTGCAATCAACTAGCTTAAAGCTAGGAGGTTGCTCAACAAGTTCCCAAACTTGGTTATCATACATGGATTGCATCTCGGCGTTCATGGCTTCTTGCCATTTATCTTTATCAATTCTTGATAAAGCATCTTCGTAGTTTGTCGGTTCATCCAAATCAACCGTATAGCAACCTTCCACGAGAAACCCATATCTCTCGGGAGGATTACTAATCCTACTAGATCTTCGAACGTCTTGTGTACCTTGATCATCCACTTGATCATTTTCAACATCCTCATGTTGAGTGCTAGTGTCAACCAATTGTGTATCATTGGCTTGATCTTGTACCTCTACAAGATCTATTTTCCTTTCACCATCACCTTCCATAAGGAACTTGGTTTCAAGGAATTCCGCTTTCCGAGCAACAAATACCGTTTGCTCGGATGGATCATAGAAGTAATATCCCATGTCATCTTTGGGATATCCTATGAAGATACACTTTGTGGATCGAGCATGTAGCTTATTTGCTACATAACGCTTAGGATAAGCTTCACATCCCCATACTTTCAAGTATGAAAGAGAAGGAGGTTTTCCAAACCACATCTCATGAGGAGTTCGTTCCACTTTCTTGGTTGGGGCCATATTTAAAATACGAGCCGCGGAGCTTAGACAATAACCCCAAAATGATAGAGGTAACGAGCTTCTAGCCATCATAGATCGAACCATATCCATTAGGGTTCGGTTCCTCCTTTCGGAAACTCCATTAAGTTGGGGTGTTCCGGGTGGAGTAAGTTGTGAGATGATCCCACAACTCCTAAGATGATCTTGGAAGGCATCGCTTAGGTATTCACCTCCTCTATCGGTACGAAGTACCTTGATTGTCCTATTGAGTTGATTTTGTACTTCGTTTTGATATTCTTTAAATGCTTCAAACGTTTCGTCCTTGTGTCTTAGTAAGTAGACATATCCGAAACGACTAAAGTCATCAATGAAAGTAACAAAGTATCTTTCACCTTTCCTAGTCATGGGTTTAAAGGGTCCACATACATCCGAATGTATTAATCCCAATAAATCTTTAGCCCTTTCATAGGTCCCTTTGAAAGGTGTTTTAGTCATCTTGCCTTGTAAACAAGATTCGCATACATCAAATGAATCCATTTCATTTGATTTCAAAAGTCCATTCTTTTGAAGTGTATGTATTCGGTTCTTGTTTATATGACCAAGGCGACAATGCCATAAATAGGAATCACTCAAATCCCTTTTGAGTTTCTTGGTGCTAGTATGGTATATAGAGCTCGATGATGCGTCATCATGAACCAATTCATAAATTCCATTTGAAGGCGAAGCCTTGAAATAGAATACATTATCTTTAGAAAAATGGATATCATCATCAATAAAATTAACATTGAAACCACATTGTCTTAAGCGAGAAATAGAAATAATGTTTCGACATAAATCCGGTGCATACAAAACATTTTCTAAAATAAGCTCCAATCCACTTGGAAGCTTCAAGACAAATTCTCCTTGAGCTTTAACATGCACCTTTGCACCATTGCCCATATAGAGACTTGATGTTCCCGCTTTATGATCACTTCTTTTGAACCCCTGCAAAGTATTGCAAATATGAGTTCCACATCCTGTGTCTAATACCCATGTATTAGAAGAAGTAATACTAAGCTCTACATATACCATGTATATATTACCTGAGGTTTGCCCTGCATCCCTCTTGTCCTTCAACTCTTTAAGATAGACCGGACAGTTTCGTTTCCAATGACCCATCTCACCGCAACCGAAACATGGGTCTTCCTTGGGGTTTGCCTTCTCGGCTACCTTTTGCTTCTTTGCCTTGTTGATGGTTGGGGTAACCATCTTCCCCTTCCCTTTGCCTTGATGGGCGGGTCCTTTTCTCTTAGCCACCTTTGGCTTAGAGGTGTTACCTTTAGACCCACCTTGATCGATTGCTAACACGGGTAAAGTCCTTTTACCCATGCTAGTTTCCGCCGTCCTAAGCATACCATGAAGCTCACCTATACTCTTATCCATCCCATTCATGTTGTAATTAATTACAAATTGATCAAACCTCTTTGATAGTGAGTTTAGGATAAGATCGGTGGCTAACTCATTAGATATGTTAAGGTTAAGACGGTTAGCACGATCGATAAGGCTTTTCATCTTAAGTACATAAGATGAAACCGATTGGGTATCGTCCATACGACAAGCATGAAGCGCCCGAACCGTTTCGAAACGCTCAACACGTGCTTGTTGGAGAAACATCTCCTTCAATTGTGTTATCATGTCGTATGCGCTATGATGCTCGAAATCCTTTTGGAGTTCGGGTATCATAGTCCCAAGCATTAAGCATGACACTTGAAGGGAGTCGTGGCAATACTTATCGTAAGCGGCCATTGCCTCCACATCATTCTCATCCGGTTGATCGGGAATGGGGTCCTCAAGCACATACATTTTATCCTCTTGTTTGAGGACAATCCGAAGATTGCGGAACCAATCCATAAAATTTGTATGGTTGAGTTTGTCTTTCTCGAGGAGAGACCGTAACGATAGGTTGTTAAAGTTAAGTGGTGCGTTGTTCATGTTGTTGTTGTTATTAGCGGCCATCTACAAAATTCAACAAAGTTCATTTAAGTATTGATTTCAAATTTAATAAACAATACCCTTTTAATTTGTTTTATTAAATATTAGAATCCAACGGTAAATCAAATTTCGGTTAGGTGACCTTTATCCCGTTATTTGATTTTGCTAGGTAGTCATAATGACAATTGCAATCCTTTTGCAACTTCTAATTTATGGGATCATGCAATCCTTTTGCATGGCATATTAATCCCATCAACGCCTATTTGTTCCTCATGCTTCGGTGACCCTAAGTTCATGATTCCCAAATCAAGTTGTCCTACTTGTGTAGACATGTAGACTTAACATACAAGTGGTTAGGTGACCTTTATCCCACATGTATGTGAAGTGTACCTTATTCATATTAGTTCACTCATGACGGTTAGGTGACCTTTATCCCATCAAGAGATTCCTAATATGTCTAAGTGTTTCCACAAAAGGATGGCGTTTAACTTGTTTGCCTTGTTTTAGTTAAGGGATTTTAAGTTTTCATAAATTCTAGTTTAAGAAAACATTTGCCATACACCAACATGCATTTGGTGTATAGTTCATTATGAAAAGCCAATTTCATGTCTATAATTAAACCAATTACATGATGTAAACCATTTTATATATATGATCCTAATCATGATCTTAATAACCGTTTATTAATGTCCTTTTAGCCAATTTTAATTTAACCATTTAAATTGACGTTTTGCATGTCGTTAATAATGTCAATTTTAACCAATTTAAATTGCCATTTTAGATTGTTGTTAACTTGTGTGATTAACTTGTAGCAAACAAACATACAATCCACATAATCATACAAAACAACCACGCATGCAAAATCATATGTTCACAATCAAGCCATTTTTGGTAGACATTTGTTTAGCCGAAAACAAATGCCACCGGTTAAGGGTAATAACACAAAGTAGGAGATTTTAAAGTCTCCCACTTAATCTTGCATCCAAATGCTTCTTCATGTGTTCTTCAAGTCTTCATCATCTTCATCATTTTACAAAATATATCCTAATACATTTTGTCTAGAAAATGAAATACAACCTAATCTATTTTACATACCAAATATAAAATAAATTACATAACCAAATGAATATTATTACAAACCAATTGAATAATTATTACATGCCTTTTGAATGAATGATAATACATACCAAATGAATCATAAATCAACCAAACACACATGCATGCAACACAAGGTCAAGGCTAGGATTGTGAACATTACATACAACCAAAATTAGACCAAATGGAAGAACCCAAAAACCCATTTTGGGTCTCCTTAAATTCGGCCTAAATACTAAACCCACCCAAACCCTTAAATTTTTGCATTTTACTTGCATTCATGTTCATAAAATGCAAAATATAGTGGGTTTAACATATCATCTCGAAGCATATTTCATCAACTTCGGCTCTAGATACCATTGTTGGGATTTAACAAGTTCATAATATACTTAAAACCATTTAAGAATCAAGAAAGCGGAAGCATGTAAATTACCATTTTAAAACTTGTTATACTTTAACCAATTAAAGTTAAATCCCAATTAGGATCAAGTTATGAAATATACTTACTAACTACAAGCAACTAAAGAGTTTATACCTTCTCCAAGCTAGGTAGTAAGTGATGAAGATGATGATGTTGAATGGAGCTTCAAATGGATGAAACCTCAAGAGATTATACCCCAAACTTGTAACCAACACCTTGTACTTTGGTTAGGATTTAATTTACACTTGAGATAGACTTGCAAAAAAGAAAAATGAACTCTCCTACCCTTAGGAAAGGTCACGGCAGCAGCTGCACCAAATGAAGGAGTATGCAGAATTTTTCTTGCTAGTTTTGATGTGTATTGCATGTGTGTGTAGTCTCCAAGAGTACCTAGGTACTTATGCCTCTTGAAAATGCAAGTAGCCATTCAAATGGGTAGTCAAATGGCATGCATACATGGACTCCAATGCCACTCACAAGATGTAATTAAAATAAGTTTTATAAAAGATTAATTTTTATAAAACTATTTCATAATACTTACATTCTTTAATTTATATAAACATTATATATATAAATCCAATTTATATAAAGTGTAATATAAATTAACTAATTATTTAACCTATAAATAATTAAATCCATATTATATAAATTATTCCATAATTTATATAAATACACATCAAGTAGTATTTAAGAAAACCATTTTTCTTAAAGTTCAAGTGTCGCGTATTTGATCAATGAACCAATCGTTAAAATCAAATACAAATAAGGTGTCAGTAAGTTTGTTATTGGGTATGACCCGACTTGGATCAAAACATATTAGCCACGTTAATTTAATATGTCTCTCGGGCATACGAAATACTTTCAAAAATATATTAAAAGTGTTGTAAATATATTTTGAACATACTTTGATATATATGTATATATTGTTATAGGTTCGTGAATCAACCAGTGGCCAAGTCTTACTTCCCGACGAAGTAAAAATCTGTGAAAGTGAGTTATAGTCCCACTTTTAAAATCTAATATTTTTGGGATGAGAATACATGCAGGTTTTATAAATGATTTACAAAATAGACACAAGTACGTGAAACTACATTCTATGGTTGAATTATCGAAATCGAATATGCCCCTTTTTATTAAGTCTGGTAATCTAAGAATTAGGGAACAGACACCCTAATTGACGCGAATCCTAAAGATAGATCTATTGGGCCTAACAAACCCCATCCAAAGTACCGGATGCTTTAGTACTTCGAAATTTATATCATATCCGAAGGGTGTCCCGGAATGATGGGGATATTCTTATATATGCATCTTGTTAATGTCGGTTACCAGGTGTTCACCATATGAATGATTTTTATCTCTATGTATGGGATGTGTATTGAAATATGAAATCTTGTGGTCTATTGTTACGATTTGATATATATAGGTTAAACCTATAACTCACCAACATTTTTGTTGACGTTTAAAGCATGTTTATTCTCAGGTGAATATTAAGAGCTTCCGCTGTTGCATACTAAAATAAGGACAAGATTTGGAGTCCATGTTTGTATGATATTGTATAAAAACTGCATTCAAGAAACTGATTTCGATGTAACATATTTGTATTGTAAACCATTATGTAATGGTCGTGTGTAAACAGGATATTTTAGATTATCATTATTTGATAATCTACGTAAAGCTTTTTTTAAACCTTTATTTATGAAATAAAGGTTATGGTTTGTTTTAAAAATGAATGCAGTCTTTGAAAAACGTCTCATATAGAGGTCAAAACCTCGCAACGAAATCAATTAATATGGAACGTTTTTAATCAATAAGAACGGGACATTTCACAATACAACAACAACAGCAATTACAATAATAATCGCAACAATTATCCCAACAATCGCAACATCAATTGCAACTACAACAAACGGTCCAACAACAACAACAACAACAACAACAACAACAACAACAACTACAACAATTATCCCAACAATAATAATAACCGCAACAACAACAACAATCAGAAGCAGCTATGCCAAAGGTGCAAAAAGTATCAATCGGGGTTCTGCACCAAATTTTGCAACAAGTGTAAAAGAAATGGTCATAGCGCGGTGAAGTGTGAGGTCTACGGACCAGGGGTTAACAGAACGAAAGGAACAAATGGTGTCGGAACGAGTAATGGCGGAGCAAGTAGTGTCGGAGCAAGTTATGCCAATGTAGTTTGTTATAAATGTGAAAAACCGGGCCACATTATTAGAAATTACCCGAACAAGGAGAACACGAATGGACAAGGCCGCGGAAGAGTTTTCAATATTAATGCGGCAGAGGCACAGGAAGACCCGGAGCTTGTTACGGGTACGTTTCTTATTGACAATAAATCTGCTTACGTTTTATTTGATTCGGGTGCGGATAGAAGCTATATGAGTAGAGATTTTTGTGCTAAATTAAGTTGTCCATTGACGCCGTTGGATATTAAATTTTTACTCGAATTAGCAAACGGTAAATTAATTTCAGCAGATAATATATGCCGAAATCGAGAAATTAAACTGGGTAGCGAAATATTTAAGATTGATTTGATACCAGTAGAGTTAGGGAGTTTTGATGTAATAGTTGGCATGGACTGGCTGAAGAAGGTGAAAGCAGAGATCGTATGTTATAAAAATGCAATTCGCATTGTACGAGAAGAAGGAGAACCCTTAATGGTGTACGGAGAAAAGGGCAACATGAAGCTACATCTTATTAGTAATTTGAAGGCACAAAAACTAATAAGAAAAGGTTGCTATGCTGTTCTAGCACACGTCGAGAAAGTACAAACTAAAGAAAAGAGCATCAATGATGTTCCCGTCGCAAAAGAATTTCCCGATGTATTTTCGAAAGAATTACCGGGACTACCTCCACATCGATCTGTTGAATTTCAAATAGATCTTGTACCAGGAGCTGCACCAATAGCTCGTGCTCCTAATAGACTCGCACCCAGCGAGATGAAAGAACTGCAAAGCCAACTGCAAGAACTATTAGAACGTGGTTTCATTCGACCAAGCACATCACCATGGGGAGCTCCTGTTTGTTTGTCAAGAAGAAGGATGGTACATTTAGGTTGTGTATTGACTACAGAGAGTTGAACAAACTTACCATCAAAAACCGTTATCCACTGCCGAGAATTGACGACTTATTTGATCAACTACAAGGCTCGTCGGTTTATTCGAAGATCGATTTACGTTCTGGATATCATCAAATGCGAGTAAAGGAGGATGATATTCCAAAAACTGCTTTTAGGACGCGTTATGGTCATTACGAGTTTATGGTTATGCCGTTTGGATTGACTAACGCACCAGCTGTGTTCATGGACCTTATGAACCGAGTGTGTGGGCCATATCTTGACAAGTTTGTCATTGTTTTCATCGATGACATACTTATTTACTCAAAGAATGATCAAGAGCACGAAGAACATTTGAGAAAAGTGCTAGAAGTATTGAGGAAAGAAAAACTGTACGCTAAGTTTTCAAAGTGTACATTTTGGTTGGAAGAAGTTCAATTCCTCGGTCACATAGTGAACAAAGAAGGTATCCAGGTGGACCCGGCAAAGATCGAAACTGTTGAAAAGTGGGAAACCCCAAAAACTCCAAAGCATATACGTCAATTTTTAGGATTGGCTGGTTACTATAGAAGATTCATCCAAGATTTCTCCAAAATAGCAAAACCCTTGACTGCATTAACGCATAAAGGGAAGAAATTTGAATGGAAGGATGAACAAGAAAAGGCGTTTCAATTATTGAAGAAAAAGCTAACTACGGCACCTATATTGTCATTGCCTGAAGGGAATGATGATTTTGTGATTTATTGTGACGCATCAAAGCAAGGTCTCGGTGGTGTATTAATGCAATGGACGAAGGTGATTGCTTATGCGTCTAGACAATTGAAGATTCACGAGCAAAATTATACGACGCATGATTTGGAATTAGGCGCGGTTGTTTTTGCATTAAAGACTTGGAGGCACTACTTATATGGGGTCAAAAGTATTATATATACCGACCACAAAAGTCTTCAACACATATTTAATCAGAAACAACTGAATATGAGGCAGCGTAGGTGGATTGAATTGTTAAATGATTACGACTTTGAGATTCATTACCACCCGGGGAAGGCAAATGTGGTAGCCGACGCCTTGAGCAGAAAGGACAGAGAACTCATTCGAGTAAAATCTATGAATATAATGATTCACACTAACCTTACTACTCAAATAAAGGAGGCGCAACAAGGAGTTTTAAAAGAGGGAAATTTAAAGGATGAAATACCCAAAGGATTGGAGAAGCATCTTAATATTCGGGAAGACGGAACCCGGTATAGGGCTGAAAGAATTTGGGTACCAAAATTTGGAGATATGAGAGAAATGGTACTTAGAGAAGCTCATAAAACCAGATACTCAATACATCCTGGAACGGGGAAGATATACAAGGATCTCAAGAAACATTTTTGGTGGCCGGGTATGAAAGCCGATGTTGCTAAATACGTAGGATAATGTTTGACGTGTTCTAACGTCAAAGCTGAGCATCAGAAACCATCAGGTCTACTTCAACAACCCGAAATCCCGGAATGGAAATGGGAAAATATTACTATGGATTTCATCACTAAATTGCCAAGGACTGCAAGTGGTTTTGATACTATTTGGGTAATAGTTGATCGTCTCACCAAATCAGCACACTTCCTGCCAATAAGAGAAGATGACAAGATGGAGAAGTTAGCACGACTGTATTTGAAGGAAGTCGTCTCCAGACATGGAATACCAATCTCTATTATCTCTGATAGGGATGGCAGATTTATTTCAAGATTCTGGCAGACATTACAGCAAGCATTAGGAACTCGTCAAAACATGAGTACTGCCTATCATCCACAAACTGATGGACAGAACGAAAGGACGATACAAATGCTTGAAGACATGCTACGAGCATGTGTTATTGATTTCGGAAACAGTTGGGATCGACATCTACCGTTAGCAGAATTTTCCTACAACAACAGCTACCATTCAAGCATTGAGATGGCGCCGTTTGAAGCACTTTATGGTAGAAAGTGCAGGTCTCCGATTTATTGGAGTGAAGTGGGGGATAGACAGATTACGGGTCCGGAGATAATACAAGAAACTACCGAGAAAATCATCCAAATTCAACAAAGATTGAAAACCGCCCAGAGTCGACAAAAGAGCTACGCGGACAGTAAAAGAAAAGATATAGAGTTTGAAATTGGAGAAATGGTCATGCTTAAGGTTTCACCTTGGAAAGGCGTTGTTCGATTTGGTAAACGGGGGAAACTAAATCCAAGGTACATTGGACCATTCAAGATTATAGATCGTGTCGGACCAGTAGCTTACCAACTGGAGCTACCTCAACAACTCGCGGCTGTACATAACACTTTCCACGTCTCAAATTTGAAGAAATGTTTTGCTAAAGAAGATCTCACTATTCCGTTGGACGAAATCCAAATCAATGAAAAACTTCAATTCATTGAAGAACCCGTCGAAATAATGGATCATGAGGTTAAGAGACTTAAACAAACCAAGATATCGATTGTTAAGGTTCGATGGAATGCTCGTAGAGGACCCGAGTTCACCTGGGAGCGTGAAGATCAGATGAAGAAGAAATACCCGCATTTATTTCCAGAAGATACGTCAACACCTCCAACTGCTTAAAATTTCGGGACGAAATTTATTTAACGGGTAGGTACTGTAGTGACCCGAACTTTTCCATGTTTATATATATATTAAATGAAATTGTTATTTACATGATTAAGTGTTTCCAACATGTTAAGCAATTAAACTTGTTAAGACTTGATTAATTGAAATAGGTTTCATATAGACAATTGACCACCCAAGTTGACCGGTGATTCACGAACGTTAAAACTTGTAAAAACTATACGATGACATATATATGGTTATATATATAGTTAACATGATTTTATTATAAGTATGTATCTCATTAGGTATTTTAACAATGAGTTATATACATAAAAATGAGACTATTAATTTAAGAAACTCGAAAACGATATATATAACGATTATCGTTATAACAACGTCTTACTAGGTACATATGAATCATATTAAGATATTGATACACTTGGTTAACCCTTCGGATATGATATAAATTTCGAAGTACTAAAGCATCCGGTACTTTGGATGGGGTTTGTTAGGCCCAATAGATATATCTTTAGGATTCGCGTCAATTAGGGTGTCTGTTCCCTAATTCTTAGATTACCAGACTTAATAAAAAGGGGCATATTCGATTTCGATAATTCAACCATAGAATGTAGTTTCACGTACTTGTGTCTATTTTGTAAATCATTTATAAAACCTGCATGTATTCTCATCCCAAAAATATTAGATTTTAAAAGTGGGACTGTAACTCACTTTCACAGATTTTTACTTCGTCAGGAAGTAAGACTTGGCCACTGGTTGATTCACGAACCTATAACAATATATACATATATTTCAAAGTATGTTCAAAATATATTTACAACACTTTTAATATATTTTGATGTTTTAAGTTTATTAAGTCAGCTGTCCTCGTTAGTAACCTACAACTAGTTGTCCACAGTTAGATGTACAGAAATAAATCGATAAATATTATCTTAAATCAATCCACAACCCAGTGTATACGTATCTCAGTATTGATCACAACTCAAACTATATATATTTTGGAATCAACCTCAACCCTGTATAGCTAACTCCAACATTCACATATAGAGTGTCTATGGTTGTTCCGAAATATATATAGATGTGTCGACATGATAGGTCAAAACATTGTATACGTGTCTATGGTATCTCAAGATTACATAATATACAATACAAGTTGATTAAGTTATGGTTGGAATAGATTTGTTACCAATTTTCACGTAGCTAAAATGAGAAAAATTATCCAATCTTGTTTTACCCATAACTTCTTCATTTTAAATCCGTTTTGAGTGAATCAAATTGCTATGGTTTCATATTGAACTCTATTTTATGAATCTAAACAGAAAAAGTATAGGTTTATAGACGGAAAAATATGTTACAAGTCGTTTTTGTAAAGGTAGTCATTTCAGTCGAAAGAACGACGTCTAGATGACCATTTTAGAAAACATACTTCCACTTTGAGTTTAACCATAATTTTTGGATATAGTTTCATGTTCATAATAAAAATAATTTTCCCAGAATAACAACTTTTAAATCAAAGTTTATCATAGTTTTTAATTAACTAACCCAAAACAGACCGCGGTGTTACTACGACGGCGTAAATCCGATTTTACGGTGTTTTTCGTGTTTCCAGGTTTTAAATCATTAAGTTAGCATATCATATAGATATAGAAGATGTGTTTAGTTGATTTTAAAAGTCAAGTTAGAAGGATTAACTTTTATTTGCGAACAAGTTTAGAATTAACTAAACTATGTTCTAGTGATTACAAGTTTAAACCTTCGAATAAGATAGCTTTATATGTATGAATCGAATGATGTTATGAACATCATTACTACCTCAAGTTCCTTGGATAAACCTAATAGAAATGAGAAAAATAGATCTAGCTTCAAAGGATCCTTGGATAGCTTGAAAGTTCTTGAAGCAGAATCATGACACGAAAACAATTTCAAGTAAGATATAAGTTCACACGATCCCGCCTCCATACAACAGGCATGTAGAATGGCTCACAAACTAGTGAACCAGATTGAGGAAAGAATTAAAGAACAGACTGCTGAAGTGGCCAATGTGAAGCAAGTCAAAAGAAAGTGGGAGGAAAACGGTGATAAGAATCACCAATACAACAACAACAGCAATTACAACAATAATCGCAACAACTATCCCAACAATCGTAACATCAATCGCAACTACAACAAACGGCCCAACAACAACAACAACAACAACAACAACAACAACAACAACAACAACAACAACAACAGCAACTACAACAATCATCCCAACAATAATAATAACCGCAACAACAACAACAATCAGAAGCAGCTATGCCAAAGGTGTGAAAAGTATCACTCGGGGTTCTGCACCAAATTTTGCAACAAGTGTAAAAGAAATGGTCATAGCGCGGTGAAGTGTGAGGTCTACGGACCAGGGGTTAACAGAACGAAAGGAACAAATGGTGTCGGAACGAGTAATGGCGGAGCAAGTAGTGTCGGAGCAAGTTATGCCAATGTAGTTTGTTATATATGTGAAAAACCGGGCCACAATATTAGAAATTACCCGAACAAGGAGAACACGAATGGACAAGGCCGCGGAAGAGTTTTCAATATTAATGCGGCAGAGGCACAGGAAGACCCGGAGCTTGTTACGGGTACGTTTCTTATTGACAATAAATCTGCTTACGTTTTATTTGATTCGGGTGCGGATAGAAGCTATATGAGTAGAGATTTTTGTGCTAAATTAAGTTGTCCATTGACGCCGTTGGATAGTAAATTTTTACTCGAATTAGCAAACGGTAAATTAATTTCAGCAGATAATATATGCCGGAATCGAGAAATTAAACTAGGTAGCGAAATATTTAAGATTGATTTGATACCAGTAGAGTTAGGGAGTTTTGATGTAATAGTTGGCATGGACTGGCTGAAGAAGGTGAAAGCAGAGATCGTATGTTATAAAAATGCAATTCGCATTGTACGAGAAGAAGGAGAACCCTTAATGGTGTACGGAGAAAAGGGCAACACGAAGCTACATCTTATTAGTAATTTGAAGGCACAAAAACTAATAAGAAAAGGTTGCTATGCTGTTCTAGCACACGTTGAGAAAGTACAAACTGAAGAAAAGAGCATCAATGATGTTCCCGTCGCAAAAGAATTTCTCGATGTATTTCCGAAAGAATTACCGGGATTACCCCCACATCGATCCGTTGAATTTCAAATAGATCTTGTACCAGGAGCTACACCAATAGCTCGTGCTCCTTACAGACTCGCACCTAGCGAGATGAAAGAACTGCAAAGCCAATTACAAGAACTTTTAGAGCGTGGTTCATTCGACCAAGCACATCACCGTGGGGAGCTCCTATTTTGTTTGTCAAGAAGAAAGATGGTACATTCAGGTTGTGTATCGACTACCGAGAGTTGAACAAACTTACCATCAAGAACCGCTACCCACTACCGAGAATCGACGACTTATTTGATCAACTACAAGGCTCGTCTGTTTATTCAAAGATTGACTAACGTTCCGGGTATCATCAAATGCGGGTAAAAGAAGATGATATTCCAAAGACTGCTTTCAGAACACGTTACGGTCATTACGAGTTTATGGTCATGCCATTTAGTTTAACTAATTCACCAGCTGTGTTCATGGACCTTATAAACCGAGTGTGTGGACCATACCTTGACAAGTTTGTCATTCTTTTCATTGATGACATACTTATTTACTCAAAGAATGACCAAGAACATGGTGAACATTTGAGAAAGGTGTTAGAAGTATTGAGGTAGGAAGAATTGTACGCTAAGTTTTCAAAGTGTGCATTTTGGTTGGAAGAAGTTCAATTCCTTGGTCACATAGTGAACAAAGAAGGTATTCAGGTGGACCCGGCAAAGATCAAAACCGTTGAAAAGTTGGAAACCCCAAAAACTCCGAAGCATATACGTCAATTTTTAGGATTGGCTGGTTACTACAGAAGATTCATCCAAGATTTCTCCAAAATAGCAAAACCCTTGACTGCATTAACGCATAAAGGGAAGAAATTTGAGTGGAAGGATGAACAAGAGAAGGCGTTTCAATTATTGAAGAAAAAGCTAACTACGTCACGTATATTGTCATTGCCTGAAGGGAATGATGATTTTGTGATTTATTGTGACGCATCAAAGTAAGGTCTCGGTTGTGTATTAATGCAACAGACGAAGGTGATTGCTTATGCGTCTAAACAATTGAAGATTCACGAACAAAATTATACGACGCATGATTTGGAATTAGGCGTGGTTGTTTTTGCATTAAAGACTTGGAGGCACTACTTATATGGGGTCAAAAGTATTATATATACAGACCACGAAAGTCTTCAACACATATTTAATCAGAAACAACTGAATATGAGACAGCGTAGGTGGATTGAATTGTTGAATGATTACGACTTTGAGATTCGTTACCACCCGGGGAAGGCAAATGTGGTAGCCGACGCCTTGAGTAGAAAGGACAGAGAACCCATTCGAGTAAAATCTATGAATATAATGATTCACACTAACCTTACTACTCAAATAAAGGAGGCGCAACAAGGAGTTTTAAAAGAGGGAAATTTAAAGGATGAAATACCCAAAGGATCGGAGAAGCATCTTAATATTCGGGAAGACGGAACCCGGTATAGGGCTGAAAGAATTTGGGTACTAAAATTTGGAGATATGAGAGAAATGGTACTTAGAGAAGCTCATAAAACCAGATACTCAATACATCCTGGAACGGGGAAGATGTACAAGGATCTTAAGAAACATTTTTGGTGGCCAGGTATGAAAGCCGATATTGCTAAATATGTAGGAGAATGTTTGATGTGTTCTAAGGTCAAAGCTGAACATCAGAAACCATCAGGTCTACTACAACAACCTGAAATCCCGGAATGGAAATGGAAAAATATTACCATGGATTTTATTACTAAATTGCCAAGGACTGCAAGTGGTTATGATACTATTTGGGTAATAGTTGATCGTCTCACCAAGTCAGCACACTTCCTGCCAATAAGAGAAGATGACAAGATGGAGAAGTTAGTGTAACATCCCGCCTTTTTCCGTTTACTTTTTTGTTTAACTATTTAAAGTCCGTTATATGATTATGACATCCCTCGTTAATACGCGTTTTAAAATATCTCGTTTAGGTAATTCACACACCCGCAACCGAACTAGAGGGACCATTGTTGCCAAGAGAGCAAAGAGGTGACTAGGTCAACTAGTCAACCGTTCACTCTCATCCATTCATTAATTCCTTTTCTTTTTCCATTTTCTCTAATACTTTCACCAAATCTCTCAAACACCACTTCAAGGATTCATCATCCAAATCAAATCGAGCAAGCATCCATCTAAACAAATTGCATATTCGGAATCCTCTCATCTTCCTCTTCGATTCCATACCGATTTCATCAAGTTTGGGTAACTTTCTAAAATCACTAGATTTTGTGTTCTTGATGTTTTTAACTTATAAAGTTGTTAATTAGTGTCTATGGCTCAATTCTAACATGAATATATAATTTATATGTTCGACTTTGTTATTTGAAGTAACTAGCATGAACATAAACTTTGGTGTGTTTGATTTGGTAATTTGGTTGCTTAAATGTTGTTGTTATGGTAAAGTGCAAGTATTAAATGTGTTACTAGTAGCACTAGCTTCAATTTGATGTGTAGGTTGTTTTAGAAAACTTCATAAACTTGATTATTGGTTTTGGTGGATTTGGGTTAGGGTTTGATGAACTTGAAATGAACTTTTGATCAAGGTTACAAAAGACGTGAGACGGGGTCGAGACGGTCGGGTCCTAAAAAGGTCGAGACGTTCGAGACGGGGTCGAGACGGGGGTCGAGACGGACGTTGACCAAAGTTGACTTTTAAATATATAAGTATAAAAATGCATATATGTATACATATTTTAAAGCTAAAAAATTTAATTAATTAATTTGTACCCATAATTGCTATCATTGTTAATTTAATACAACAAATTCAAACTAAAACACGATATATTTTACTGATTTTCTGGCTTTTTTGAATTTTGACCGACTTTGACCCAATTTTTTTCAACTTTGACCCGAATTTTGTGCGTTGACTGTAATATTAGACGGTTTTCTTCGAGACGGGACGGATTAGTCACCAAACCGTCGAGACGGGCGTCGAGACGGCTCGAGACGGGGTGTTTTGCAACAGTGCTTTTGATGCTTTGAATGGCATGAAATATTATTTGTAAGTGTTAGGTTGTATTGTATGCTTGATCACCTTCGAAACGGCATATCATTCATGTAAATTGGTTGCCCAATCATCGAATTTCATTTATGAACTTGAGTGCATTTAATGAGGAGCTTTGAATATGATTTTTGGTTGTTGTAAAAGTAAATGTGATAGATGAAATGTGTTTAGTTGTTTTCCTTGTCAAAATACCTTTTCGATGATATAAGATACATGCTTTGGTTGTTTGCGAGTCATAAATGGTGATTGGTTGAAGTTAGGTTCGTGCATAAAACTTAAAAACTGCCAGAATTCTCTGCACAGGTAATGGCGCGGCGCGCCATATACCCGCGCGGCGCGCCAAAGTTGTCTGTCCAACTTTGTCGATTTTTGAATAATGTTTGCTATGCTACGCACCTCCGATTCACATGTAACTTGTTCTAACATGCTCATACATGATTAATGTAGTGACCCGAACTTTTCCATGTTTATATATATTAATTGAGATTGATATTTACATGATTAAATGTTTCCAACATGTTAAGCAATCAAACTAGTTAAGACTTGATTAATTGAAATATGTTTCATATAGACAATTGACCACCCAAGTTGACCGGTGATTCACGAACGTTAAAACTTGTAAAAACTATATGATGACATATATATGGATATATATATAGTTAACATGATACTATGATAAGTAAACATATCATTAAGTATATTAACAATGAACTACATATGTAAAAACAAGACTACTAACTTAATGATTTTTAAACGAGACATATATGTAACGATTATCGTTGTAAAGACATTTAATGTATATATATCATATTAAGAGATATTCATACATGATAATATCATGATAATATAATAATTTAAAATCTCATTTGATATTATAAACATTGGGTTAACAACATTTAACAAGATCGTTAACCTAAAGGTTTCAAAACAACACTTACATGTAACGACTAACAATGACTTAACGACTCAGTTAAAATGTATATACATGTAGTGTTTTAATATGTATTTATACACTTTTGAAAGACTTCAATACACTTATCAAAATACTTCTACTTAACAAAAATGCTTACAATTACATCCTCGTTTAGTTTCATCAACAATTCTACTCGTATGCACCCGTATTCGTACTCGTACAATACACAGCTTTTAGATGTATGTACTATTGGTATATACACTCCAATGATCAGCTCTTAGCAGCCCATGTGAGTCACCTAACACATGTGGGAACCATCATTTGGCAACTAGCATGAAATATCTCATAAAATTACAAAAATATGAGTAATCATTCATGACTTATTTACATGAAAACAAAATTACATATCCTTTATATCTAATCCATACACCAACGACCAAAAACACCTACAAACACTTTCATTCTTCAATTTTCTTCATCTAATTGATCTCTCTCAAGTTCTATCTTCAAGTTCTAAGTGTTCTTAATAAATTCCAAAAGTTGTAGTTTCATAAAATCAAGAATACTTTCAAGTTTGCTAGCCCACTTCCAATCTTGTAAGGTGATCATCCAACCTCAAGAAATCTTTGTTTCTTACAGTAGGTTATCATTCTAATAC
Source organism: Rutidosis leptorrhynchoides (assembly GCF_046630445.1). Classification (NCBI taxonomy): domain Eukaryota; kingdom Viridiplantae; phylum Streptophyta; class Magnoliopsida; order Asterales; family Asteraceae; genus Rutidosis; species Rutidosis leptorrhynchoides. Next base: position 316,211,199 of record NC_092333.1, on the reverse strand, counting down.
AAGGTAATAATCATATTCAAACTTTGATTCAATTTCTATAACTATAACAATCTTATTTCAAGTGATGATCTTACTTGAACTTGTTTTCGTGTCATGATTCTGCTTCAAGAACTTCGAGCCATCCAAGGATCCATTGAAGCTAGATCCATTTTTCTCTTTTCCAGTAGGTTTATCCATGGAACTTAAGGTAGTAATGATGTTCATAACATCATTCGATTCATACATATAAAGCTATCTTATTCGAAGGTTTAAACTTGTAATCACTAGAACATAGTTTAGTTAATTCTAAACTTGTTCGCAAACAAAAGTTAATCCTTCTAACTTGACTTTTAAAATCAACTAAACACATGTTCTATATCTATATGATATGCTAACTTAATGATTTAAAACCTGGAAACACGAAAAACACCGTAAAACCGGATTTACGCTGTCGTAGTAACACCGAGGGCTGTTTTGGGTTAGTTAATTAAAAACTATGATAAACTTTGATTTTAAAGTTGTTATTTTGAGAAAATGATTTTTATTATGAACATGAAACTATATCCAAAAATTATGATTAAACTCAAAGTGGAAGTATGTTTTCTAAAATGGTCATCTAGACGTCGTTCTTTCGACTGAAATGACTACCTTTACAAAAACGACTTGTAACTTATTTTTCCGACTATAAACCTATACTTTTCTGTTTAGATTCATAAAATAGAGTTCAATATGAAACCATAGCAATTTGATTCACTCAAAACGGATTTAAAATGAAGAAGTTATGGGTAAAACAAGATTGGATAATTTTTCTCATTTTAGCTACGTGAAAATTGGTAACAAATCTATTCCAACCATAACTTAATCAACTTGTATTGTATATTATGTAATCTTGAGATACCATAGACACGTATACAATGTTTCGACCTATCATGTCGACACATCTATATATATTTCGGAACAACCATAGACACTCTATATGTGAATGTTGGAGTTAGCTATACAGGGTTGAGGTTGATTCCAAAATATATATAGTTTGAGTTGTGATCAATACTGAGATACGTATACACTGGGTCGTGGATTGATTCAAGATAATATTTATCGATTTATTTCTGTACATCTAACTGTGGACAACTAGTTGTAGGTTACTAACGAGGACAGCTGACTTAATAAACTTAAAACATCAAAATATATTAAAAGTGTTGTAAATATATTTTGAACATACTTTGATATATATGTATATATTGTTATAGGTTCGTGAATCAACCAGTGGCCAAGTCTTACTTCCCGACGAAGTAAAAATCTGTGAAAGTGAGTTATAGTCCCACTTTTAAAATCTAATATTTTTGGGATGAGAATACATGCAGGTTTTATAAATGATTTACAAAATTGACACAAGTACGTGAAACTACATTCTATGGTTGAATTATCGAAATCGAATATGCCCCTTTTTATTAAGTCTGGTAATCTAAGAATTAGGGAACAGACACCCTAATTGACGCGAATCCTAAAAATAGATCTATTGGGCCTAACAAACCCCATCCAAAGTACCGGATGCTTTAGTACTTCGAAATTTATATCATATCCGAAGGGTGTCCCGGAATGATGGGGATATTCTTATATATGCATCTTGTTAATGTCGGTTACCAGGTGTTCACCATATGAATGATTTTTATCTCTATGTATGGGATGTGTATTGAAATATGAAATCTTGTGGTCTATTGTTACGATTTGATATATATAGGTTAAACCTATAACTCACCAACATTTTTGTTGACGTTTAAAGCATGTTTATTCTCAGGTGAATATTAAGAGCTTCCGCTGTTGCATACTAAAATAAGGACAAGATTTGGAGTCCATGTTTGTATGATATTGTGTAAAAACTGCATTCAAGAAACTGATTTCGATGTAACATATTTGTATTGTAAACCATTATGTAATGGTCGTGTGTAAACAGGATATTTTAGATTATCATTATTTGATAATCTACGTAAGGCTTTTTAAACCTTTATTTATGAAATAAAGGTTATGGTTTGTTTTAAAAATGAATGCAGTCTTTGAAAAACGTCTCATATAGAGGTCAAAACCTCGCAACGAAATTAATTAATATGGAACGTTTTTAATCAATAAGAACGGGACATTTCAGTTGGTATCCGAGCATTGGTCTTAGAGAACCAGAATTTTTCATTAGTGTGTCTTATCGAGTTTGTTAGGATGCATTAGTGAGTCTGGACTTCGACCGTGTTTACTTGAAAAATGATTGCTTAACAAATTTTGTTGGAAACTATATATTTTTAACATGTGAATATTATGTGATATATTAATCTCTTAACGCGTTTGATATTATGTGATAGATGTCTACCTCTAGAACAAGCCCCCATTGACTCACCTAATAATAATGAAGAGTCAAATGTAAATTGGAATGATTCGTGGACTGATTCACAAGTTCCCGAAGAGGAACCGGAAGAAGAGTCGGAACCGGAAGAAGAATCGGAACCGGAAGAAGAATCGGAACCGGATGAAGAAATAGAACCGGTGGGGGAAATAATAAAACGGTTAAGTAAAAGAAAATCCTCAACCAACCGACCAAGGTTAATTATGGTCAATGGTGTTTCCGCCAAGGAAGCAAAATATTGGGAGGATTACCAATTCTCCGATGAATCGGATTCCGACGAGAATTCCGATGATGTTATAGAAATTACCCCAACTGAATTTAAAAAGGAAAAAGAAAATAATAAGGGAAAGGGCATAAAAATAGAGACATCTAATTCCAACCCCGATGAACTTTATATGTATCGTCAACGCCCGAAGTCCTTAAGTTGTAACAATGACCCGGGAACCTCTAAACCACCAGGTTTTTCTAAACCAATGTGGACAACGACGGCTCGTATTAGGGGAACATCATATATCCCTAGAAACTTGGCAAAACGAACCAAAACCGAAGAAGAAGAAACGAGCGAGTCGGAATAAGATAGTTGTATTCGTGTGGTGTAATATATGTAATATAGTGTTCTTATGCTTTATGATATATGTAAAAATTGCTTGTATTAATAAGTATTTTTTTTATGAATCTAACTCTTGTCTATTTTACAGTTTAAAAACACAAAATGGATAGACAACCCAATATTTTAAGAGACCTACCCGGAGACATGATTGATGAAATCTTGTCTAGAGTCGGCCAGAATTCCTCGGCACAACTATTTAAGGCGAGATCAGTTTGTAAGACATTCGAAGAACGTTCCAAGAATGTCTTGGTTTATAAGAGACTTTCGTTTGAAAGATGGGGATATCACATTGGGAAACCCATAAGTTACGATGTGTTTACTTTGACGCATATATTGCGGGGAACCCAAATGCTATTTTACGCAACGGGTTAAGAAATTATTTTGACTCAATATATCCGAATATTGGACTTCGTGATTTAGAAAAAGCGGCTAACATGCAACATAAAGAAGCATGTTATGCTTACGGATTAGTAATGTTCGCTTCTCACCAAAGTGAGAACAAGAACATCGGGCTACAACTATTAAACAAAACGTTTCCACAAGTGACGGAGTCGGTAATTGGGGTAAGAAATGAGGTTTTTAGATTATTACAGGACTGTTGGACATTACGTAACCCTCGTCCCTTTGACGACGTTACAACACGCTGTCTTATCAACGGCCATAACGGTTATGTTGCACAAGACCAAGGATGGGAAGTAGTCCTAGTAAAACCAGAATGCATGACTTGTTTCTGGACGTATGAATTACGTGTCTTTATTGCCTTTGCTGAACGACTTGTGTACTAGCTAGAATTATCTTCACAACTATCTTGTATCAAAGTTATTGTGTGCTATATTTCATGCTTTATGTAAAATAAGCGGCATTGTAAGTTTGTAAAATATTGTATAAAAGTTTGAACGCGAAATATTATTATAATCAGTTTTTCATATAGAATTGTAGTAGTTGAATTGTATATTAGCTACTAAGTATGAACTTAAAGGGTAGGTACTACCCGAATTTAAACTTATAAAACGCTAATATGAAGAAAAAGCTTTTATAAATGAGTTCATATTATGCTACGAAATACTATTAACTACTCTTAATATTCTGTATGATTAACTTGTTCCATTTAACTTTTTTGAAGGAAATGGCACCGACTACTCGACACACCGTGAATATGAATGAAGAGGAATTCCGTACTTTTCTAGTTTCAAACATAGCCGCAGTACAGGCTGCGCTACATTCCAACAATAACCTTGGATCTAGCAGTACAGGAAATCGTGTAGGATGCACCTACAAAGAATTCACTGCCTGCAAACCTTTGGAATTTGATGGAACCGAAGGACCGATCGGATTGAAACGGTGGACCGAGAAGGTCGAATCGGTGTTTGCCATAAGTAAGTGTACTGAAGAGGACAAAGTAAAGTACGCTACGCATACCTTCACAGGTTCTGCGTTAACATGGTGGAATACCTATCTAGAACAAGTGGGACAAGACGATGCGTACGCACTACCGTGGTCAGCATTCAAGCACTTGATGAACGAGAAGTACCGTCCCAGAACCGAGGTCAATAAGCTCAAGACAGAACTTAGAGGGTTACGAACCCAAGGATTTGATATTACCATGTACGAAAGACGATTCACAGAATTGTGTCTATTGTGTCCGGGAGCATTCGAAGATGAGGAAGAGAAGATCGACGCGTTTGTGAAAGGATTACCGGAAAGAATCCAAGAAGATATAAGTTCACACGAGCCCGCCTCCATACAACAGGCATGTAGAATGGCTCACAAACTCGTGAACCAAATTGAAGAAAGAATTAAAGAACAGACTGCTGAAGAGGCCAATGTGAAGCAAGTCAAAAGAAAGTGGGAGGAAAACGGTGATAAGAATCACCAATACAACAACAACAGCAATTACAACAATAATCGCAACAATTATCCCAACAATCGCAACATCAATCGCAACTACAACAAACGGCCCAACAACAACAACAACAGCAACTACAACAATCATCCCAACAACAATAATAACCGCAACAACAACAACAATCAGAAGCAGCTATGCCAAAGGTGTGAAAAGAATCACTCGGGGTTCTGCACCAAATTTTGCAACAAGTGTAAAAGAAATGGTCATAGCGCGGCGAAGTGTGAGGTCTACGGACCAGGGGTTAATAGAACGAAAGGAACAAATGGTGTCGGAACGAGTAATGGCGGAGCAAGTAGTGTCGGAGCAAGTTATGCCAATGTAGTTTGTTATAAATGTGGAAAACCGGGCCACATTATTAGAAATTGCCCGAACCAGGAGAACACGAATGGACAAGGCCGTGGAAGAGTTTTCAATATTAATGCGACAGAGGCACAGGAAGACCCGGAGCTTGTTACGGGTACGTTTCTTATTGACAATAAATCTGCTTACGTTTTATTTGATTCGGGTGCGGATAGAAGCTATATGAGTAGAGATTTTTGTGCTAAATTAAGTTGTCCATTGACGCCTTTGGATAGTAAATTTTTACTCGAATTAGCAAATGGTAAATTAATTTTAGCAGATAATATATGTCGGAATCGAGAAATTAAACTGGTTAGCGAAACATTTAAGATTGATTTGATACCAGTAGAGTTAGGGAGTTTTGATGTGATAATCGGTATGGACTGGTTGAAAGAAGTGAAAGCGGAGATCGTTTGTTACAAAAATGCAATTCGCATTATACGAGAAAAAGGAAAACCCTTAATGGTGTACGGAGAAAAGGGCAACACGAAGCTACATCTTATTAGTAATTTGAAGGCACAAAAACTAATAAGAAAAGGTTGCTATGCTATTCTAGCACACGTCGAGAAAGTACAAACTGAAGAAAAGAGCATCAATGATGTTCCCGTCGCAAAAGAATTTCCTGATGTATTTCTGAAAGAATTACCGGGATTACCCCCACATCGATCCGTTGAATTTCAAATAGATCTTGTACCAGGAGCTGCACCAATAGCTCGTGCTCCTTACAGACTCGCACCCAGCGAGATGAAAGAACTACAAAGCCAATTACAAGAACTTTTAGAGCGTGGTTTCATTCGACCAAGCACATCACCGTGGGGAGCTCCTGTTTTGTTTGTCAAGAAGAAAGATGGTACATTCAGGTTGTGTATCGACTACCGAGAGTTGAACAAACTTACCATCAAGAACCGCTACCCACTACCGAGAATCGACGACTTATTTGATCAACTACAAGGCTCGTCTGTTTATTCAAAGATTGACTTACGTTCCAGGTATCATCAAATGCGGGTGAAAGAAGATGATATTCCAAAGACTGCTTTCAGAACACGTTACGGTCATTACGAGTTTATGGTCATGCCGTTTGGTTTAACTAATGCACCAGCTGTGTTCATGGACCTTATGAACCGAGTGTGTGGACCATACCTTGACAAGTTTGTCATTGTTTTCATTGATGACATACTTATTTACTCAAAGAATGACCAAGAACACGGTGAACATTTGAGAAAGGTGTTAGAAGTATTGAGAAAGGAAGAATTGTACGCTAAGTTTTCAAAGTGTGCATTTTGGTTGGAAGAAGTTCAATTCCTCGGTCACATAGTGAACAAAGAAGGTATTAAGGTGGATCCGGCAAAGATAGAAACTGTTGAAAAGTGGGAAACCCCGAAAACTCCGAAACACATACGCCAGTTTTTAGGACTAGCTGGTTACTACAGAAGGTTCATCCAAGACTTTTCCAGAATAGCAAAACCCTTGACTGCATTAACGCATAAAGGGAAGAAATTTGAATGGAATGATGAACAAGAGAAAGCGTTTCAGTTATTGAAGAAAAAGCTAACTACGGCACCTATATTGTCATTGCCTGAAGGGAATGATGATTTTGTTATTTATTGTGATGCATCAAAGCAAGGTCTCGGTTGTGTATTAATGCAACGAACGAAGGTGATTGCTTATGCGTCTAGACAATTGAAGATTCACGAACAAAATTATACGACGCATGATTTGGAATTAGGCGCGGTTGTTTTTGCATTAAAGACTTGGAGGTACTACTTATATGGGGTCAAAAGTATTATATATACCGACCACAAAAGTCTTCAACACATATTTAATCAGAAACAACTGAATATGAGGCAGCGTAGGTGGATTGAATTATTGAATGATTATGACTTTGAGATTCGTTACCACCCGGGGAAGGCAAATGTGGTAGCCGATGCCTTGAGCAGGAAGGACAGAGAACCCATTCGAGTAAAATCTATGAATATAATGATTCATAATAACATTACTACTCAAATAAAGGAGGCGCAACAAGGAGTTTTAAAAGAGGGAAATTTAAAGGATGAAATACCCAAAGGATCGGAGAAGCATCTTAATATTCGGGAAGACGGAACCCGGTATAGGGCTGAAAGGATTTGGGTACCAAAATTTGGAGATATGAGAGAAATGGTACTTAGAGAAGCTCATAAAACCAGATACTCAATACATCCTGGAACGGGGAAGATGTACAAGGATCTCAAGAAACATTTTTGGTGGCCGGGTATGAAAGCCGATGTTGCTAAATACGTAGGAGAATGTTTGACGTGTTCTAAGGTCAAAGCTGAGCATCAGAAACCATCAGGTCTACTTCAACCACCCAAAATCCCGGAATGGAAATGGGAAAACATTACCATGGATTTCATCACTAAATTGCCAAGGACTGCAAGTAGTTTTGATACTATTTGGGTAATAGTTGACCGTCTCACCAAATCAGCACACTTCTTGCCAATAAGAGAAGATGACAAGATGGAGAAGTTAGCACGACTGTATTTGAAGGAAGTCATCTCCAGACATGGAATACCAATCTCTATTATCTCTGATAGGGATGGCAGATTTATTTCAAGATTCTGGCAGACATTACAGCAAGCATTAGGAACTCGTCTAGACATGAGTACTGCCTATCATCCACAAACTGATGGGCAGAGCGAAAGGACGATACAAACGCTTGAATACATGCTACGAGCATGTGTTATTGATTTCGGAAACAGTTGGGATCGACATCTACCGTTAGCAGAATTTTCCTACAACAACAGCTACCATTCAAGCATTGAGATGGCGCCGTTTGAAGCACTTTATGGTAGAAAGTGCAGGTCTCCGATTTGTTGGAGTGAAGTGGGGGATAGACAGATTACGGGTCCGGAGATTATACAAGAAACTACCGAGAAGATCATCCAAATTCAACAACGGTTGAAAACCGCCCAAAGTCGACAAAAGAGCTACGCTGACATTAAAAGAAAAGATATAGAATTTGAAATTGGAGAGATGGTCATGCTTAAAGTTGCACCTTGGAAAGGCGTTGTTCGATTTGGTAAACGAGGGAAATTAAATCCAAGGTATATTGGACCATTCAAGATTATTGATCGTATCGGACCAGTAGCTTACCGACTAGAGTTACCTCAACAACTCGCGGCTGTACATAACACTTTCCACGTCTCGAATTTAAAGAAATGTTTTGCTAAAGAAGATCTCACTATTCCGTTAGATGAAATCCAAATCAACGAAAAACTTCAATTCATCGAAGAACCCGTCGAAATAATGGATCGTGAGGTTAAAAGACTTAAGCAAAACAAGATACCAATTGTTAAGGTTCGATGGAATGCTCGTAGAGGACCCGAGTTCACCTGGGAGCGTGAAGACCAGATGAAGAAGAAATACCCGCATCTATTTCCAGAAGATTCGTCAACACCTTCAACAGCTTAAAATTTCGGGACGAAATTTATTTAACGGGTAGGTACTGTAGTGACCCGAACTTTTCCATGTTTATATATATTAATTGAGATTGATATTTACATGATTAAATGTTTCCAACATGTTAAGCAATCAAACTTGTTAAGACTTGATTAATTGAAATATGTTTCATATAGACAATTGACCACCCAAGTTGACCGGTGATTCACGAACGTTAAAACTTGTAAAAACTATATGATGACATATATATGGATATATATATATAGTTAACATGATACTATGATAAGTAAACATATCATTAAGTATATTAACAATGAACTACATATGTAAAAACAAGACTACTAACTTAATGATTTTTAAACGAGACATATATGTAACGATTATCGTTGTAAAGACATTTAATGTATATATATCATATTAAGAGATATTCATACATGATAATATCATGATAATATAATAATTTAAAATCTCATTTGATATTATAAACATTGGGTTAACAACATTTAACAAGATCGTTAACCTAAAGGTTTCAAAACAACACTTACATGTAACGACTAACAATGACTTAACGACTCAGTTAAAATGTATATACATGTAGTGTTTTAATATGTATTTATACACTTTTGAAAGACTTCAATACACTTATCAAAATACTTCTACTTAACAAAAATGCTTACAATTACATCCTCATTTAGTTTCATCAACAATTCTACTCGTATGCACCCGTATTCGTACTCGTACAATACACAGCTTTTAGATGTATGTACTATTGGTATATACACTCCAATGATCAGCTCTTAGCAGCCCATGTGAGTCACCTAACACATGTGGGAACCATCATTTGGCAACTAGCATGAAATATCTCATAAAATTACAAAAATATGAGTAATCATTCATGACTTATTTACATGAAAACAAAATTACATATCCTTTATATCTAATCCATACACCAACGACCAAAAACACCTACAAACACTTTCATTCTTCAATTTTCTTCATCTAATTGATCTCTCTCAAGTTCTATCTTCAAGTTCTAAGTGTTCTTCATAAATTCCAAAAGTTCTAGTTTCATAAAATCAAGAATACTTTCAAGTTTGCTAGCTCACTTCCAATCTTGTAAGGTGATCATCCAACCTCAAGAAATCTTTGTTTCTTACAGTAGGTTATCATTCTAATACAAGGTAATAATCATATTCAAACTTTGGTTCAATTTCTATAACTATAACAATCTTATTTCAAGTGATGATCTTACTTGAACTTGTTTTCGTGTCATGATTCTGCTTCAAGAACTTCGAGCCATCCAAGGATCCATTGAAGCTAGATCCATTTTTCTCTTTTCCAGTAGGTTTATCCAAGGAACTTAAGGTAGTAATGATGTTCATAACATCATTCGATTCATACATATAAAGCTATCTTATTCGAAGGTTTAAACTTGTAATCACTAGAACATAGTTTAGTTAATTCTAAACTTGTTCGCAAACAAAAGTTAATCCTTCTAACTTGACTTTTAAAATCAACTAAACACATGTTCTATATCTATATGATATGCTAACTTAATGATTTAAAACCTGGAAACACGAAAAACACCGTAAAACCGGATTTACGCCGTCGTAGTAACACCGAGGGCTGTTTTGGGTTAATTAATTAAAAACTATGATAAACTTTGATTTTAAAGTTGTTATTTTGAGAAAATGATTTTTATTATGAACATGAAACTATATCCAAAAATTATGATTAAACTCAAAGTGGAAGTATGTTTTCTAAAATGGTCATCTAGACGTCGTTCTTTCGACTGAAATGACTACCTTTACAAAAACGACTTGTAACTTATTTTTCCGACTATAAACCTATACTTTTCTGTTTAGATTCATAAAATAGAGTTCAATATGAAACCATAGCAATTTGATTCACTCAAAACGGATTTAAAATGAAGAAGTTATGGGTAAAACAAGATTGGATAATTTTTCTCATTTTAGCTACGTGAAAATTGGTAACAAATCTATTCCAACCATAACTTAATCAACTTGTATTGTATATTATGTAATCTTGAGATACCATAGACACGTATACAATGTTTCGACCTATCATGTCGACACATCTATATATATTTCGGAACAACCATAGACACTCTATATGTGAATGTTGGAGTTAGCTATACAGGGTTGAGGTTGATTCCAAAATATATATAGTTTGAGTTGTGATCAATACTGAGATACGTATACACTGGGTCGTGGATTGATTCAAGATAATATTTATCGATTTATTTCTGTACATCTAACTGTGGACAACTAGTTGTAGGTTACTAACGAGGACAGCTGACTTAATAAACTTAAAACATCAAAATATATTAAAAGTGTTGTAAATATATTTTGAACATACTTTGATATATATGTATATATTGTTATAGGTTCGTGAATCAACCAGTGGCCAAGTCTTACTTCCCGACGAAGTAAAAATCTGTGAAAGTGAGTTATAGTCCCACTTTTAAAATCTAATATTTTTGGGATGAGAATACATGCAGGTTTTATAAATGATTTACAAAATAGACACAAGTACGTGAAACTACATTCTATGGTTGAATTATCGAAATCGAATATGCCCCTTTTTATTAAGTCTGGTAATCTAAGAATTAGGGAACAGACACCCTAATTGACGTGAATCCTAAAGATAGATCTATTGGGCCTAACAAACCCCATCCAAAGTACCGGATGCTTTAGTACTTCGAAATTTATATCATATCCGAAGGGTGTCCCGGAATGATGGGGATATTCTTATATATGCATCTTGTTAATGTCGGTTACCAGGTGTTCACCATATGAATGATTTTTATCTCTATGTATGGGATGTGTATTGAAATATGAAATCTTGTGGTCTATTGTTACGATTTGATATATATAGGTTAAACCTATAACTCACCAACATTTTTGTTGACGTTTAAAGCATGTTTATTCTCAGGTGAATATTAAGAGCTTCCGCTGTTGCATACTAAAATAAGGACAAGATTTGGAGTCCATGTTTGTATGATATTGTGTAAAAACTGCATTCAAGAAACTGATTTCGATGTAACATATTTGTATTGTAAACCATTATGTAATGGTCGTGTGTAAACAGGATATTTTAGATTATCATTATTTGATAATCTACGTAAAGCTTTTTAAACCTTTATTTATGAAATAAAGGTTATGGTTTGTTTTAAAAATGAATGCAGTCTTTGAAAAACGTCTCATATAGAGGTCAAAACCTCGCAACGAAATCAATTAATATGGAACGTTTTTAATCAATAAGAACGGGACATTTCAATTAATAACCTCAGAAAAATAGTTCGGGACCCGACCCGAACGTGTTGACTTTTTCGTTGACTTTGACAGACCAAAGTTTGACTTTTTGTCAAACTTAACCAAATGATTATGCAACCTTCCTAACTTGTTTCTATACTTGTATCTTGCATGAAACTTGACAATTTGATTTCACATGCTACATAATCGAGTCGTAACGAGCCATAGGACTAATTGAACATCTTTGACCTATCGTGTTTACCGTTATTGATACGACCTATTTGTTTAGGTCAAGACTAGCACTATCCTTCGCACACGTTATTTTGTGAAGTACTTTTCGTACGTGCACTCAAGGTGAGATCATAGTCCCATCTTTCAAACAACTTTTATGCTTTAAACTATGGGATGAGAAACATATACGTATCATACTTTTATACATTGAACACAAGTACGAAAACGAACATTCCACGTACGGGTTTGAACGAAAATCCTCAATTCAATTATCATTAGTTACACTTGCAGGGTGTAAACGTGAACTTATATTATGTGATCACATGGGCTTGACGAGCCTCATTCGGACTGTTCGCTACCGTTAGCGGATGAAATATATTTTCGGGTCTAGTGTATGTTCTAACACTACGCAAAGGGTGCAAAACAGTTAAGTTTGATAATTGAGTGCCCGCGAAACAAATAACAACTTTGGAATGCAAATGATTTTGATAATCATATTATATTAAATCTTGTGGTTCAAATGCAACGTTTACCAAAACACCTATGATTTCACCAACGTTTTCGTTGACAGTTTTCTATATGTTTTCTCAGGTCCTTGAAAGCTACTTGATACATGCTTCCGCACTCTTTTTGATACTTGCTTGGATGTCGAGTATGCATGCATAGTTGGAGCATCTTTTGACTACTTTAAATTGTGTCGCATAGGTTTCATTCGTACGTTAAACTTTGTATTGTAACTAATCTTTTGAACTACATTTGTAAACTTGAAACATCCTTTCACTTATGAAATGAATGCGACATATTTTGGTCAAACGTCATAATAAAGACTTATGACCACGCAACGGGACCGAAGTAGTCGGCGCCGTCAAACATGATTTGGTCGGGTCACTACAGATGGTATCAGAGCGTTGGTTGTAGGGATTTAGAGTTCATTGGTTCAACCCCGAGTCATAGGGTACATTGGTGAGTCTAGACTATAACCGGCATATAGACTTGAAGTAGGAATTACTTGACTACTTGTACATTATACTCGAACTCGTCTATCACATCAAATTCTTATTCAATCTTAATCTCACGTTACTTAATTTAATTGACGCGCCACCTTGACTATATGAATTAGTGTCGAATGCACATATGAATTAGGGTAATATAATTTCCGGGATTATATTACGGTGACTCATATGAACATTCTGACATTATGACATAAAGAATTTAAGGCGAGTCAAGGAAAATTTTTCTCTATCCTTATTCCATATCATGGTTAGTATTATTAAGAATACTAATCAACAGTATTCTTGTGTTTTGAAGGAACAATGCCTCCTCGTCGTGTGCCACGCCATGAGACTCCCGAACAAGCTCTACAACGAATGATAGCCACCGCCATGGAAGTGGCCATGGCCGATCACTCCTCCAACAATAACAACAACCACAACAACAACAACAATGGAGCCGGTAACTCAAACGAAGGGTGCTCCTACAAATCTTTCATGGGGTGCAAACCTCACACTTTTGATGGAACCGGGGGACCGGTTACTCTTACTCGATGGTTCGAAGAAACGGAGGCCGTCTTTAGCATAAGCGGTTGTCGGGACCAAGACAAGGTCAAATACTCCACTCACACCTTCGCCGGTGTCGCTCTTACATGGTGGAATACTTATGTACAATCGGTGGGTTCCGATGAAGCTCACGCCCTCTCTTGGGCCGATTTAAGGGAAAAGATGGTCATCGAATATTTCCCTCGCGAAGAAACCCGAAAGCTCGAACAAGAGCTAAGAACCTTAGAGGCGGTCGGAAACGATCTCAAGGCCTATAATCAACGATTCGCCGAACTATCCTTGATGTGTCCCAACCTCGTGAACCCCGAATCTCAAAGGGTCGAACTTTATATGTATGGTCTTCGAAAGAGCATCAAACAAGGGGTGATGTCATCCAAACCCGCTAACCTACAACAAGCATTGAACATGGCCCGTCAATTGATCGAAACGGTTGACGAAATCGTAGTTCCGGCATCTAAGGCCGAGGATAAATTGGGCGGCAACAAAAGAAAGTGGGAACCCTCCCAATCAAGCAACAACAACTTTGCTAAGAAGCCTTACACCTCCGATGCCAAGAAAAGTTATGGCAGAAATAAACCCTTTTGCAACAAATGCCACAAGCACCACTATGGTGAATGTAGCAATCTATTTTGCCACCGGTGCCAAAGGGGAGGTCATGTGGCCAACGATTGTAGAAGTGCCGCCCCCGTCGCTCAAAAGGTGCCCAATGCACCAAAACCGGGTACTTGTTATGAATGTGGCCAAACGGGACATTTTAGAAATGCATGTCCGAAGAAGAAAGCCAACCCCAACACACGTGGCCGAGCTTTCAACATCAACACCGAGGAAGCCCGAGATGACAATGAATTAGTCACGGGTAAGTTTCTCCTCAACAACACTTATGTTACTTGTTTATTTGATTCGGGTGCCGATAAGAGTTTTGTATCCAAGACTTTGACTCATTCTTTTAATACTCCACCACTCCCACTAGATACCACTTATACCATTGAAGTGGCCAACGGAAAACTATTGAGTGCTGACACATATTACCGGGGGTGTACGTTAAACATTTTGGGTAATGAGTTTGAAATTGACTTGATACCCATGGAACTAGGAAGCTTCGATGTATTAATCGGTATGAATTGGCTAGCCAAAATGAAATCTCACATCCTTTGTGATCTTAACGCAATCCGAATCCCCATCGAGAATGGTGAACCTTTGATCGTCTATGGCGATAAGAGTTGCACCGGACTCAACCTCGTTTTGTGTATTAAAGTTAGAAAACTACTCTGTAAGGGTTGTTTTGCGATCCTTGCTCACGTTAAGAAAGTCGAGTCCAATGAGAAGCACATCGATGATGTGCCAATTGTTAGTGACTATTCCGATGTATTTCCCGACGAATTACCAGGTCTTCCACCTCATCGACCGGTTGAATTCCAAATCAATCTTATTCCGGGAGCCGCACCCGTAGCACGTGCACCATATAGACTCGCTCCATCCGAAATGCAAGAATTGCAAAGTCAAATCCAAGAACTACTTGATCGTGGTTTTATCCAACCTAGCCATTCACCTTGGGGCGCTCCGATTTTGTTTGTTAAAAAGAAAGACGGATCCCTACGAATGTGCATTGATTATCGTGAACTAAACAAATTGACGGTTAAAAACCGATATCCTCTTCCTCGCATCGATGACCTCTTTGATCAACTACAAGGGTCTTGTGTATATTCAAAAATCGATCTCCGCTCGGGTTATCATCAATTAAGGGTTAAGGGGGAAGATGTCTCCAAAACCGCTTTCCGAACTCGTTATGGTAGTTATGAATTTCTTGTAATGCCATTTGGTCTCACTAACGCACCGGCGGTGTGTGCAAACCGTATCTTGACAAATTCGTTATCGTGTTCATCGATGATATTTTGGTTTATTCTAAAAGCGAAGAAGAACACGAGGAACACCTCCGGCTCGTGCTTGAACTTTTAAGACAAGAACGACTCTATGCCAAATTCCCCAAGTGTGAATTTTAGTTGAAGGAAGTTCAATTTCTTGGTCATGTTGTAAGTGACCAAGGTATTAAAGTCGATCCAACGAAAATCGAAGCCATTAGTAAATGGGAGACTCCCACTACTCCTACTCACATTCGTCAATTCTTGGGTCTCGCCGGATACTACCGTAGATTCATCAAGGATTTCTCTTTGGTTGCTCGTCCTCTAACCGCTTTAACTCACAAGGGAAAGAAATTCAATTGGGCGACCGAACAAGAATCCGCATTTCAAATCTTGAAAACAAAGCTAACCACCGCTCCTATCTTGTCACTTCCCGAAGGCAATGACGATTTTATTGTGTATTGCGACGCCTCGAAACATGGTTTTGGGTGTGTGTTGATGCAACGAACGAAGGTCATTTCTTATGCTTCTCGACAACTCAAGATTCATGAACGAAACTACACGACACATGATCTCGAACTCGGAGCCGTTGTCTTTGCACTTAAAATGTGGAGACACTATCTTTATGGAACCAAGAGTACTATCTTTACCGATCACAAAAGTCTCCAACACATCTTCGACCAAAAGCAACTAAACATGAGACAACGAAGGTGGATTGAAACCTTAAACGATTACGATTGCGAGCTTCGTTACCATCCCGGGAAGGCAAATGTAGTAGCCGATGCCTTAAGTCGAAAAGAAAGAGCGGTGCCTCTTCGTGTCCGAGCCTTAAACATCACCATCCACACCAACCTTAATAGCCAAATTCGGGTAGCCCAAGATGAGGCTCTCAAGGATGAAAACGTTTCATACGAGCTCTTAAACATTCTCGTCTCTCGATTCGAAATTAGAGAGACCGGACTTCGATATTTCGCCAGAAGGATTTGGGTGCCTAGTTATGGGGACCTACGAAGCCTTATTTTAGATGAAGCCCATAAGTCACGATACTCGATTCACCCCGGTCCCAATAAGATGTACCACGACCTTAAACAACTATATTGGTGGTCGAACATCAAAAGGGACGTAGCTACTTATGTTTCCAAGTGTTTGACATGTTCCAAAGTCTAAGCCGAACACCAAAGACCGTCCGGATTACTTCAACAACCCGAAATTCTGCAATGGAAGTGGGAAAGAATAACAATGGATTTTATCACCAAACTACCAAAAATGACGGGCGGTTATGATACCATTTGGGTTATTGTTGACTGTCTCACCAAATCCGCACACTTTCTCGCCATGAAGGAGACCAACAAAATGGAGAAACTTGCACGACTTTATATCAAGGAGATCGTAGCCCGACACGGTGTACCTTTATCGATTATCTCCGACCGAGATGGCCGTTTTGTTTCTAGATTTTGGCGTACCTTGCAAGAAGCATTAGGAACGCGTTTAGACATGAGCACCGCATATCATCCTCAAACCGATAGACAAAGCTAACGTACAATTCAAACCTTAGAGGACATGTTACAAGCTTGTGTGGTTGATTTTGGAAAAGCTTGGGACAAGCACTTACCTCTTGCCGAATTCTCTTACAACAATAGTTATCACGCGAGTATAAAAGCCGCCCCATTCGAAGCATTATATGGCCGAAAATGCCATTCTCCTCTTTGTTGGGCCGAAGTAGGCGACGTACAAATCATCGGACCCGAACTCATTCACGAAACCACCGAGAAGATCGTTCAAATCCGAGATAGGCTTCGGACGGCCCGGAGTCGTCAAAAGTGCTATACCGACAAAAGACGCAACAACCTTGAATTTCAAGTCGGTGACCGCGTCATGTTAAAAGTCACACCTTGGAAGGGTGTAATCCGTTTTGGGAAACGCGGGAAGCTAAATCCGCGGTATATTGGTCCTTTCGAAATCTTGGAGCGTATTGGAACCGTTGCTTATCGTTTAGATCTTCCGCCTCAATTGAACTCCGTTCATCCAACCATCCATGTATCTAACTTGAAAAAGTGTCTTGCCGAACCCGATATCGTCATCCCTCTCGAGGAACTTACTATTGATGACAAACTTCATTTTGTGGAGGAACCGGTTGAAATTGTGGACACCTCCGTCAAGACATTGAAACAAAGCCGAATCCCGATTGTTAAAGTCCGTTGGAACGCCAAAAGGGGACCCGAGTTTACTTGGGAAAGGCAAGATCAAATGCAACAGAAATACCCTCATTTATTCTCGGCTCCGGAAACGCAAGATCCCGAGGAAGAAACAACGACTACTACGCCTACTTAAATTTCGGGACGAAATTTCTTTTAAGGAGTAGGTAATGTAACATCCCGCCTTTTTCCGTTTACTTTTTCGTTTAACTATTTAAAGTCCGTTATATGATTATGACATCCCTCGTTAATATGCGTTTTAAAATATCTCGTTTAGGTAATTCACGCACCCGCAACCGAACTAGAGGGACCATTGTTGCCAAGAGAGCAAAGAGGTGACTAGGTCAACTAGTCAACCCTTCACTCTCATCCATTCATTAATTCCTTTTCTTTTTCCATTTTCTCTAATACTTTCACCAAATCTCTCAAACACCACTTCAAGGATTCATCATCCAAATCAAATCGAGCAAGCATCCATCTAAACAAATTGCATATTCGGAATCCTCTCATCTTCCTCTTCGATTCCATACCGATTTCATCAAGTTTGGGTAACTTTCTAAAATCACTAGATTTTGTGTTCTTGATGTTTTTAACTTATAAAGTTGTTAATTAGTGTCTATGGCTCAATTCTAACATGAATATATGATTTATATGTTCGACTTTGTTATTTGAAGTAACTAGCATGAACATAAACTTTGGTGTGTTTGATTTGGTAATTTGGTTGCTTAAATGTTGTTGTTATAGTAAAGTGCAAGTATTAAATGTGTTACTAGTAGCACTAGCTTCAATTTGATGTGTAGGTTGTTTTAGAAAACTTCATAAACTTGATTATTGGTTTTGGTGGATTTGGGTTAGGGTTTGATGAACTTGAAATGAACTTTTGATGCTTTGAATGACATGAAATATTATTTGTAAGTGTTAGGTTGTATTGTATGCTTGATCACCTTCGAAACGGCATATCATTCATGTAAATTGGTTGCCCAATCATCGAATTTCATTTATGAACTTGAGTGCATTTAATGAGGAGCTTTGAATATGATTTTTGGTTGTTGTAAAAGTAAATGTGATAGATGAAATGTGTTTAGTTGTTTTCCTTGTCAAAATACCTTTTCGATGATATAAGATACATGCTTTGGTTGTTTGCGAGTCATAAATGGTGATTGGTTGAAGTTAGGTTCGTGCATAAAACTTAAAAACTGCCAGAATTCTCTGCAAAGGTAATGGCGCGGCGCGCCATATACCCGCGCGGCGCGCCAAAGTGGTCTGTCCAACTTTGTCGATTTTTGAATAATGTTTGCTATGCTACGCACCTCCGATTCACATGTAACTTGTTCTAACATGCTCATACATGATTAATAACCTCAGAAAAATAGTTCGGGACCCGACCCGAACGTGTTGACTTTTTCGTTGACTTTGACCGACCAAAGTTTGACTTTTTGTCAAACTTAACCAAATGATTATGCAACCTTCCTAACTTGTTTCTATACTTGTATCTTGCATGAAACTTGACAATTTGATTTCACATGCTACATAATCGAGTCGTAACGAGCCATAGGACTAATTGAACATCTTTGACCTATCGTGTTTACCGTTATTGATACGACCTATTTGTTTAGTGTAATGACCCGAACTTTTCCATGTTTATATATGTAGTGACCCGAACTTTTCCATGTTTATATATATATTAATTGAGATTGATGTTTACATGATTAAATGTTTCCAACATGTTAAGCAATCAAACTTGTTAAGACTTGATTAATTGAAATAGGTTTCATATAGACAATTGACCACCCAAGTTGACCGGTGATTCACGAACGTTAAAACTTGTAAAAAAAACTATATGATGACATATATATGGTTATATATATAGTTAACATGATATTATGATAAGTAAACATATCATTAATTATATTAACAATGAACTACATATGTAAAAACAAGACTACTAACTTAATGATTTTGAAAAGAGACATATATGTAACGTTTATCGTTGTAACGACATTTAATGTATATATATCATATTAAGAGATATTCGTACATCATAATATCATGATAATATAATAATTTAAAATCTCTTTTGATATTATAAACATTGGGTTAACAACATTTAACAAGATCGTTAACCTAAAGGTTTCAAAACAACACTTACATGTAACGACTAACGATGACTTAACGACTCAGTTAAAATGTATATACATGTAGTGTTTTAATATGTATTTATACACTTTTGAAAGACTTCAATACACTTATCAAAATACTTCTACTTAACAAAAATGCTTACAATTACATTCTCGTTCAGTTTCATCAACAATTCTACTCGTATGCACCCGTATTCGTACTCGTACAATACACAGCTTTTAGATGTATGTACTATTGGTATATACACTCCAATGATCAGCTCTTAGCAGCCCATGTGAGTCACCTAACACATGTGGGAACCATCATTTGGCAACTAGCATGAAATATCTCATAAGATTACAAAAATATGAGTAATCATTCATGACTTATTTACATGAAAACAAAATTACATATCCTTTATATCTAATCCATACACCAACGACCAAAAACACCTACAAACACTTTCATTCTTCAATTTTCTTCATCTAATTGAACTCTCTCAAGTTCTATCTTCAAGTTCTAAGTGTTCTTCATAAATTCCAAAAGTTCTAGTTTCATAAAATCAAGAATACTTTCAAGTTTGCTAGCTCACTTCCAATCTTGTAAGGTGATCATCCAACCTCAAGAAATCTTTGTTTCTTACAGTAGGTTATCATTCTAATACAAGGTAATAATCATATTCAAACTTTGGTTCAATTTCTATAACTATAACAATCTTATTTCAAGTGATGATCTTACTTGAACTTGTTTTCGTGTCATGATTTTGCTTCAAGAACTTTGAGCCATCCAAGGATCCATTGAAGCTAGATCCATTTTTCTCTTTTCCAGTAGGTTCATCCAAGGAACTTAAGGTAGTAATGATGTTCATAACATCATTCGATTCATACATATAAAGCTATCTTATTCGAAGGTTTAAACTTGTAATCACTAGAACATAGTTTAGTTAATTCTAAACTTGTTCGCAAACAAAAGTTAATCCTTCTAACTTGACTTTTAAAATCAACTAAACACATGTTCTATATCTATATGATATGCTAACTTAATGATTTAAAACCTGGAAACACGAAAAACACCGTAAAACCGGATTTACGCCGTCGTAGTAACACCGCGGGCTGTTTTGGGTTAGTTAATTAAAAACTATGATAAACTTTGATTTAAAAGTTGTTATTCTGAGAAAATGATTTTTATTATGAACATGAAACTATATCCAAAAATTATGGTTAAACTCAAAGTGGAAGTATGTTTTCTAAAATGGTCATCTAGACGTCGTTCTTTCGACTGAAATGACTACCTTTACAAAAACGACTTGTAACTTATTTTTCCGACTAGAAACCTATACTTTTTTTGTTTAGATTCATAAAATAGAGTTCAATATGAAACCATAGCAATTTGATTCACTCAAAACGGATTTAAAATGAAGAAGTTATGGGTAAAACAAGATTGGATAATTTTTTCTCATTTTAGCTACGTGAAAATTGGTAACAAATCTATTCCAACCATAACTTAATCAACTTGTATTATATATTATGTAATCTTGAGATACCATAGACACGTATACAATGTTTCGACCTATCATGTCGACACATCTATATATATTTCGGAACAACCATAGACACTCTATATGTGAATGTTGGAGTTAGCTATACAGGGTTGAGGTTGATTCCAAAATATATATAGTTTGAGTTGTGATCAATACTGAGATACGTATACACTGGGTCGTGGATTGATTCAAGATAATATTTATCAATTTATTTCTGTACATCTAACTGTGGACAACTAGTTGTAGGTTACTAACGAGGACAGCTGACTTAATAAACTTAAAACATCAAAATATATTAAAAGTATTGTAAATATATTTTGAACATACTTTGATATATATATGTATATATTGTTATAGGTTCGTGAATCAACCAGTGGCCAAGTCTTACTTCCCGACGAAGTAAAAATCTGTGAAAGTGAGTTATAGTCCCACTTTTGAAATCTAATATTTTTGGGATGAGAATACATGCAGGTTTTATAAATGATTTACAAAATAGACACAAGTACGTGAAACTACATTCTATGGTTGAATTATCGAAATCGAATATGCCCCTTTTTATTAAGTCTGGTAATCTAAGAATTAGGGAACAGACACCCTAATTGACGCGAATCCTAAAGATATATCTATTGGGCTTAACAAACCCCATCCAAAGTACCGGATGCTTTAGTACTTCGAAATTTATATCATATCCGAAGGGTGTCCCGGAATGATGGGGATATTCTTATATATGCATCTTGTTATTGTCGGTTACCAGGTGTTCACCATATGAATGATTTTTATCTCTATGTATGGGATGTGTATTGAAATATGAAATCTTGTGGTCTATTGTTACGATTTGATATATATAGGTTAAACCTATAACTCACCAACATTTTTGTTGGCGTTTTAAGCATGTTTATTCTCAGGTGATTATTAAGAGCTTCCGCTGTCGCATACTTAAATAAGGACAAGATTTGGAGTCCATGCTTGTATGATATTGTGTAAAAACTGCATTCAAGAAACTTATTTTGTTGTAACATATTTGTATTGTAAACCATTATGTAATGGTCGTGTGTAAACAGGATATTTTAGATTATCATTATTTGATAATCTACGTAAAGCTTTTTAAACCTTTATTGATGAAATAAAGGTTATGGTTTGTTTAAAAATGAATGCAGTCTTTGAAAAACGTCTCATATAGAGGTCAAAACCTCGCAACGAAATCAATTAATATGGAACGTTTTTAATCAATAAGAACGGGACATTTCAGTTGGTATCAGAGCGTTGGTCTTAGAGAACCAGAAAATTTGCATTAGTGTGTCTTATCGAGTTTGTTAGGATGCATTAGTGAGTCTGGACTTCGACCGTGTTTTCTTTAAAAATGATTGCTTAACATTTTTGTTGGAAACTATATATTTTTAACATATGAATATTATGTGATATATTAATCTCTTAACGTGTTTGATATTATGTGATAGATGTCTACCTCTAGAACAAGTCCCATTGACTCACCTAATAATAATGAAGAGTCAAATGTAAATTGGAATGATTTGTGGACTGATTCACAAGTTCCCGAAGAGGAACCGGAAGAAGAATCGGAACCGGAAGAAGAATCGGAACCGGAAGAAGAATCGGAACCGGATGAAGAAATAGAACCGGTGGGGGAAATAATAAAACGGTTAAGTAAAATAAAATCCTCAACCAACCGACCAAAGTTAATTATGGTCAATGGTGTTTCCGCCAAGGAAGCAAAATATTGGGAGGATTACCAATTCTCCGACGAATCGGATTCCGACGAGAATTCCGATGATGTTATAGAAATCACCCCAACTGAATTTAAAAAGGCAAAAGAAAATAATAAGGGAAAGGGCATAAAAATAGAGAAATCTAATTCCAACCCCGATGAACTTTATATGTATCGTCAACCCCCGAAGTCCTTAAGTTGTAACAATGACCCGGGAACCTCTAAACCACCAGGTTTTTCTAAACCAATGTGGACAACGACGGCTCGTATTAGGGGAACATCATATATCCCTAGAAACTTGGCAAAACGAACCAAAACCGAAGAAGAAGAAACGAGCGAGTCGGAATAAGATAGTTGTATTCGTGTGGTGTAATATATGGAATATAGTGTTCTTATGCTTTATGATATATGTAAAAATTGCTTGTATTAATAAGTATTTTTTTTATGAATCTAACTCTTGTCTATTTTACAGTTTAAAAACACAAAATGGATAGACAACCCAATATTTTAAGAGACCTACCCGGAGACATGATTGATGAAATCTTGTCTAGAGTCGGCCAGAATTCTTCGGCACAACTATTTAAGGCGAGATCAGTTTGTAAGACATTCGAAGAACGTTCCAAGAATGTCTTGGTTTATAAGAGACTTTCGTTTGAAAGATGGGGGATATCACATTGGGAAACCCATAAGTTACGATGTGTTTACTTTGACGCATATATTGCGGGGAACCCAAATGCTATTTTACGCAACGGGTTAAGAAATTATTTTGACTCAATATATCCGAATATTGGACTTCGTGATTTAGAAAAAGCGGCTAACATGCAACATAAAGAAGCATGTTATGCTTACGGATTAGTAATGTTCGCTTCTCACCAAAGTGAGAACAAGAACATCGGGCTACAACTATTAAACAAAACGTTTCCACAAGTGACGGAGTCGGTAATTGGGGTAAGAAATGAGGTTTTTAGATTATTACGGGACTGTTGGACATTACGTAACCCTCGTCCCTTTGATGACGTTACAACACGCTGTCTTATCAACGGCCATAACGGTTATGTTGCACAAGACCAAGGATGGGAAGTAGTCCTAGTAAAACCAGAATGCATGACTTGTTTCTGGACGTATGAATTACGTGTCTTTATTGCCTTTGCTGAACGACTTGTGTACTAGCTAGAATTGTCTTCACAACTATCTTGTATCAAAGTTATTGTGTGCTATATTTCATGCTTTATGTAAAATAAGCGGTATTGTAAGTTTGTAAAATATTGTATAAAAGTTTGAACGCGAAATATTATTATAATCAGTTTTTCATATAGAATTGTAGTAGTTGAATTGTATATTAGCTACTAAGTATGAACTTAACGGGTAGGTACTACCCGAATTTAAACTTATAAAACGCTAATATGAAGAAAAAGCTTTTATAAATGAGTTCATATTATGCTACGAAATACTATTAACTACTCTTAATATTCTGTATGATTAACTTGTTCCATTTAACTATTTTGAAGGAAATGGCACCGACTACTCGACACACCGTGAATATGAATGAAGAGGAATTCCGTACTTTTCTAGCTTCAAACATAGCCGCAGTACAGGCTGCGCTACATACCAACAATAACCTTGGATCTAGCAGTACAGGAAATCGTGTAGGATGCACCTACAAAGAATTCACTGCCTGCAAACCTTTGGAATTTGATGGAACCGAAGGACCGATCGGATTGAAACGGTGGACCGAGAAGGTTGAATCGGTGTTTGCCATAAGTAAGTGTACTGAAGAGGACAAAGTGAAGTACGCTACGCATACCTTCACAGGTTCTGCGTTAACATGGTGGAATACCTATCTAGAGCAAGTGGGACAAGGCGATGCGTACGCACTACCGTGGTCAGCATTCAAGCACTTGATGAACGAGAAGTACCGTCCCAGAACCGAGGTCAATAAGCTCAAGACAGAACTTAGAGGGTTACGAACCCAAGGATTTGATATTACCACGTACGAAAGACGATTCACAGAATTGTGCCTATTGTGTCCGGGAGCATTCGAAGATGAGGAAGAGAAGATCGACGCGTTTGTGAAAGGATTACCGGAAAGAATCCAAGAAGATATAAGTTCACACGAGCCCGCCTCCATACAACAGGCATGTAGAATGGCTCACAAACTAGTGAACCAGATTGAAGAAAGAATTAAAGAACAGACTGCTGAAGAGGCCAATGTGAAGCAAGTCAAAAGAAAGTGGGAGGAAAACGGTGATAAGAATCACCAATACAACAACAACAGCAATTACAACAATAATCGCAACAATTATCCCAACAATCGCAACATCAATCGCAACTACAACAAACGGCCCAACAACAACAACAACAACAACAACAACAGCAACTACAACAATCATCCCAACAACAATAATAACCGCAACAACAACAACAATCAGAAGCAACTATGCCAAAGGTGTGAAAAGAATCACTCGGGGTTCTGCACCAAATTTTGCAACAAGTGTAAAAGAAATGGTCATAGCGCGGCGAAGTGTGAGGTCTACGGACCAGGGGTTAATAGAACGAAAGGAACAAATGGTGTCGGAACGAGTAATGGCGGAGCAAGTAGTGTCGGAGCAAGTTATGCCAATGTAGTTTGTTATAAATGTGGAAAACCAGGCCACATTATTAGAAATTGCCCGAACCAGGAGAACACGAATGGACAAGGCCGTGGAAGAGTTTTCAATATTAATGCAGTAGAGGCACAGGAAGACCCGGAGCTTGTTACGGGTACGTTTCTTATTGACAATAAATCTGCTTACGTTTTATTTGATTCGGGTGCGGATAGATGCTATATGAGTAGAGATTTTTGTGCTAAATTAAGTTGTCCATTGACGCCTTTGGATAGTAAATTTTTACTCGAATTAGCAAATGGTAAATTAATTTCAGCAGATAATATATGTCGGAATCGAGAAATTAAACTGGTTAGCGAAACATTTAAGATTGATTTGATACCAGTAGAGTTAGGGAGTTTTGATGTGATAATCGGTATGGACTGGTTGAAAGAAGTGAAAGCGGAGATCGTTTGTTACAAAAATGCAATTCGCATTATACGAGAAAAAGGAAAACCCTTAATGGTGTACGGAGAAAAGGGCAACACGAAGCTACATCTTATTAGTAATTTGAAGGCACAAAAACTAATAAGAAAAGGTTGCTATGCTGTTCTAGCACACGTCGAGAAAGTACAAACTGAAGAAAAGAGCATCAATGATGTTCCCATTGCAAAAGAATTTCCCGATGTATTTCCGAAAGAATTACCGGGATTACCCCCACATCGATCCGTTGAATTTCAAATAGATCTTGTACCAGGAGCTGCACCAATAGCTCGTGCTCCTTACAGACTCGCACCCAGCGAGATGAAAGAACTGCAAAGCCAATTACAAGAACTTTTAGAGCGTGGTTTCATTCGACCAAGCACATCACCGTGGGGAGCTCCTGTTTTGTTTGTCAAGAAGAAAGATGGTACATTCAGGTTGTGTATCGACTACCGAGAGTTGAACAAACTTACCATCAAGAACCGCTACCCACTACCGAGAATCGACGACTTATTTGATCAACTACAAGGCTCGTCTGTTTATTCAAAGATTGACTTACGTTCCGGGTATCATCAAATGCGGGTGAAAGAAGATGATATTCCAAAGACTGCTTTCAGAACACGTTACGGTCATTACGAGTTTATGGTCATGCCGTTTGGTTTAACTAATGCACCAGCTGTGTTCATGGACCTTATGAACCGAGTGTGTGGACCATACCTTGACAAGTTTGTCATTGTTTTCATTGATGACATACTTATTTACTCAAAGAATGACCAAGAACACGTTGAACATTTGAGAAAGGTGTTAGAAGTATTGAGGAAGGAAGAATTGTACGCTAAGTTTTCAAAGTGTGCATTTTGGTTGGAAGAAGTTCAATTCCTCGGTCACATAGTGAACAAAGAAGGTATTAAGGTGGATCCGGCAAAAATAGAAACTGTTGAAAAGTGGGAAACCCCGAAAACTCCGAAACACATACGCCAGTTTTTAGGACTAGCTGGTTACTACAGAAGGTTCATCCAAGACTTTTCCAGAATAGCAAAACCCTTGACTGCATTAACGCATAAAGGGAAGAAATTTGAATGGAATGATGAACAAGAGAAAGCGTTTCAGTTATTGAAGAAAAAGCTAACTACGGCACCTATATTGTCATTGCCTGAAGGGAATGATGATTTTGTGATTTATTGTGACGCATCAAAGCAAGGACTCGGTTGTGTATTAATGCAACGAACGAAGGTGATTGCTTATGCGTCTAGACAATTGAAGATTCACGAACAAAATTATACGACGCATGATTTGGAATTAGGCGCGGTTGTTTTTGCATTAAAGACTTGGAGGCACTACTTATATGGGGTCAAAAGTATTATATATACCGACCACAAAAGTCTTCAACACATATTTAATCAGAAACAACTGAATATGAGGCAGCGTAGGTGGATTGAATTATTGAATGATTACGATTTTGAGATTCGTTACCACCCGGGGAAGGCAAATGTGGTAGCCGATGCCTTGAGCAGGAAGGATAGAGAACCCATTCGAGTAAAATCTATGAATATAATGATTCATAATAACATTACTACTCAAATAAAGGAGGCGCAACAAGGAGTTTTAAAAGAGGGAAATTTAAAGGATGAAATACCCAAAGGATCGGAGAAGCATCTTAATATTCGGGAAGACGGAACCCGGTATAGGGCTGAAAGGATTTGGGTACCAAAATTTGGAGATATGAGAGAAATGGTACTTAGAGAAGCTCATAAAACCAGATACTCAATACATCCTGGAACGGGGAAGATGTACAAGGATCTCAAGAAACATTTTTGGTGGCCGGGTATGAAAGCCGATGTTGCTAAATATGTAGGAGAATGTTTGACGTGTTCTAAGGTCAAAGCTGAGCATCAGAAACCATCAGGTCTACTTCAACAACCCGAAATCCCGGAATGGAAATGGGAAAACATTACCATGGATTTCATCACTAAATTGCCAAGGACTGCAAGTGGTTTTGATACTATTTGGGTAATAGTTGATCGTCTCACCAAATCAGCACACTTCCTGCCAATAAGAGAAGATGACAAGATGGAGAAGTTAGCACAACTGTATTTGAAGGAAGTCGTCTCCAGACATGGAATACCAATCTCTATTATCTCTGATAGGGAAGGCAGATTTATTTCAAGATTCTGGCAGACGTTACAACAAGCATTAGGAACTCGTCTAGACATGAGTACTGCCTATCATCCACAAACTGATGGGCAGAGCGAAAGGACGATACAAACGCTTGAAGACATGCTACGAGCATGTGTTATTGATTTCGGAAACAGTTGGGATCGACATCTACCATTAGCAGAATTTTCCTACAACAACAGCTACCATTCAAGCATTGAGATGGCGCCGTTTGAAGCACTTTATGGTAGAAAGTGCAGGTCTCCGATTTGTTGGAGTGAGGTGGGGGATAGACAGATTACGGGTCCGGAGATTATACAAGAAACTACCGAGAAGATCATCCAAATTCAACAACGGTTGAAAACCGCCCAAAGTCGACAAAAGAGCTACGCTGACATTAAAAGAAAAGATATAGAATTTGAAATTGGAGAGATGGTCATGCTTAAAGTTTCACCTTGGAAAGGCGTTGTTCGATTTGGTAAACGAGGGAAATTAAATCCAAGGTATATTGGACCATTCAAGATTATTGATCGTGTCGGACCAGTAGCTTACCGACTTGAGTTACCTCAACAACTCGCGGCTGTACATAACACTTTCCACGTCTCGAATTTGAAGAAATGTTTTGCTAAAGAAGATCTCACTATTCCGTTAGATGAAATCCAAATCAACGAAAAACTCCAATTCATCGAAGAACCTGTCGAAATAATGGATCGTGAGGTTAAAAGACTTAAGCAAAACAAGATACCAATTGTTAAGGTTCGATGGAATGCTCGTAGAGGACCCGAGTTCACTTGGGAGCGTGAAGATCAGATGAAGAAGAAATACCCGCATCTATTTCCAGAAGATTCGTCAACACCTTCAACAGCTTAAAATTTCGGGACGAAATTTATTTAACGGGTAGGTACTGTAGTGACCCGAACTTTTCCATGTTTATATATATATTAATTGAGATTGATGTTTACATGATTAAATGTTTCCAACATGTTAAGCAATCAAACTTGTTAAGACTTGATTAATTGAAATAGGTTTCATATAGACAATTGACCACCCAAGTTGACCGGTGATTCACGAACGTTAAAACTTGTAAAAAAAACTATATGATGACATATATATGGTTATATATATAGTTAACATGATATTATGATAAGTAAACATATCATTAATTATATTAACAATGAACTACATATGTAAAAACAAGACTACTAACTTAATGATTTTGAAAAGAGACATATATGTAACGTTTATCGTTGTAACGACATTTAATGTATATATATCATATTAAGAGATATTCGTACATCATAATATCATGATAATATAATAATTTAAAATCTCTTTTGATATTATAAACATTGGGTTAACAACATTTAACAAGATCGTTAACCTAAAGGTTTCAAAACAACACTTACATGTAACGACTAACGATGACTTAACGACTCAGTTAAAATGTATATACATGTAGTGTTTTAATATGTATTTATACACTTTTGAAAGACTTCAATACACTTATCAAAATACTTCTACTTAACAAAAATGCTTACAATTACATTCTCGTTCAGTTTCATCAACAATTCTACTCGTATGCACCCGTATTCGTACTCGTACAATACACAGCTTTTAGATGTATGTACTATTGGTATATACACTCCAATGATCAGCTCTTAGCAGCCCATGTGAGTCACCTAACACATGTGGGAACCATCATTTGGCAACTAGCATGAAATATCTCATAAGATTACAAAAATATGAGTAATCATTCATGACTTATTTACATGAAAACAAAATTACATATCCTTTATATCTAATCCATACACCAACGACCAAAAACACCTACAAACACTTTCATTCTTCAATTTTCTTCATCTAATTGAACTCTCTCAAGTTCTATCTTCAAGTTCTAAGTGTTCTTCATAAATTCCAAAAGTTCTAGTTTCATAAAATCAAGAATACTTTCAAGTTTGCTAGCTCACTTCCAATCTTGTAAGGTGATCATCCAACCTCAAGAAATCTTTGTTTCTTACAGTAGGTTATCATTCTAATACAAGGTAATAATCATATTCAAACTTTGGTTCAATTTCTATAACTATAACAATCTTATTTCAAGTGATGATCTTACTTGAACTTGTTTTCGTGTCATGATTTTGCTTCAAGAACTTTGAGCCATCCAAGGATCCATTGAAGCTAGATCCATTTTTCTCTTTTCCAGTAGGTTCATCCAAGGAACTTAAGGTAGTAATGATGTTCATAACATCATTCGATTCATACATATAAAGCTATCTTATTCGAAGGTTTAAACTTGTAATCACTAGAACATAGTTTAGTTAATTCTAAACTTGTTCGCAAACAAAAGTTAATCCTTCTAACTTGACTTTTAAAATCAACTAAACACATGTTCTATATCTATATGATATGCTAACTTAATGATTTAAAACCTGGAAACACGAAAAACACCGTAAAACCGGATTTACGCCGTCGTAGTAACACCGCGGGCTGTTTTGGGTTAGTTAATTAAAAACTATGATAAACTTTGATTTAAAAGTTGTTATTCTGAGAAAATGATTTTTATTATGAACATGAAACTATATCCAAAAATTATGGTTAAACTCAAAGTGGAAGTATGTTTTCTAAAATGGTCATCTAGACGTCGTTCTTTCGACTGAAATGACTACCTTTACAAAAACGACTTGTAACTTATTTTTCCGACTAGAAACCTATACTTTTTTTGTTTAGATTCATAAAATAGAGTTCAATATGAAACCATAGCAATTTGATTCACTCAAAACGGATTTAAAATGAAGAAGTTATGGGTAAAACAAGATTGGATAATTTTTTCTCATTTTAGCTACGTGAAAATTGGTAACAAATCTATTCCAACCATAACTTAATCAACTTGTATTATATATTATGTAATCTTGAGATACCATAGACACGTATACAATGTTTCGACCTATCATGTCGACACATCTATATATATTTCGGAACAACCATAGACACTCTATATGTGAATGTTGGAGTTAGCTATACAGGGTTGAGGTTGATTCCAAAATATATATAGTTTGAGTTGTGATCAATACTGAGATACGTATACACTGGGTCGTGGATTGATTCAAGATAATATTTATCAATTTATTTCTGTACATCTAACTGTGGACAACTAGTTGTAGGTTACTAACGAGGACAGCTGACTTAATAAACTTAAAACATCAAAATATATTAAAAGTATTGTAAATATATTTTGAACATACTTTGATATATATATGTATATATTGTTATAGGTTCGTGAATCAACCAGTGGCCAAGTCTTACTTCCCGACGAAGTAAAAATCTGTGAAAGTGAGTTATAGTCCCACTTTTAAAATCTAATATTTTTGGGATGAGAATACATGCAGGTTTTATAAATGATTTACAAAATAGACACAAGTACGTGAAACTACATTCTATGGTTGAATTATCGAAATCGAATATGCCCCTTTTTATTAAGTCTGGTAATCTAAGAATTAGGGAACAGACACCCTAATTGACGCGAATCCTAAAGATAGATCTATTGGGCCTAACAAACCCCATCCAAAGTACCGGATGCTTTAGTACTTCGAAATTTATATCATATCCGAAGGGTGTCCCGGAATGATGGGGATATTCTTATATATGCATCTTGTTATTGTCGGTTACCAGGTGTTCACCATATGAATGATTTTTATCTCTATGTATGGGATGTGTATTGAAATATGAAATCTTGTGGTCTATTGTTACGATTTGATATATATAGGTTAAACCTATAACTCACCAACATTTTTGTTGACGTTTTAAGCATGTTTATTCTCAGGTGATTATTAAGAGCTTCCGCTGTCGCATACTTAAATAAGGACAAGATTTGGAGTCCATGCTTGTATGATATTGTGTAAAAACTGCATTCAAGAAACTTATTTTGTTGTAACATATTTGTATTGTAAACCATTATGTAATGGTCGTGTGTAAACAGGATATTTTAGATTATCATTATTTGATAATCTACGTAAAGCTTTTTAAACCTTTATTGATGAAATAAAGGTTATGGTTTGTTTAAAAATGAATGCAGTCTTTGAAAAACGTCTCATATAGAGGTCAAAACCTCGCAACGAAATCAATTAATATGGAACGTTTTTAATCAATAAGAACGGGACATTTCAATATATATTAATTGAGATTGATATTTACATGATTAAATGTTTCCAACATGTTAAGCAATCAAACTTGTTAAGACTTGATTAATTGAAATAGGTTTCATATAGACAATTGACCACCCAAGTTGACCGGTGATTCACGAACGTTAAAACTTGTAAAAACTATATGATGACATATATATGGTTATATATATAGTTAACATGATATTATGATAAGTAAACATATCATTAATTATATTAACAATGAACTACATATGTAAAAACAAGACTACTAACTTAATGATTTTGAAACGAGACATATATGTAACGATTATCGTTGTAACGACATTTAATGTATATATATCATATTAAGAGATATTCGTACATCATAATATCATGATAATATAATAATTTAAAATCTCTTTTGATATTATAAACATTGGGTTAACAACATTTAACAAGATCGTTAACCTAAAGGTTTCAAAACAACATTTACATGTAACGACTAACGATGACTTAACGACTCAGTTAAAATGTATATACATGTAGTGTTTTAATATGTATTCATACACTTTTGAAAGACTTCAAGACATTTATCAAAATACTTCTACTTAACAAAAATGCTTACAATTACATCCTCGTTCAGTTTCATCAACAATTCTACTCGTATGCACCCGTATTCGTACTCGTACAATACACAGCTTTTAGATGTATGTACTATTGGTATATACACTCCAATGATCAGCTCTTAGCAGCCCATGTGAGTCACCTAACACATGTGGGAACCATCATTTGGCAACTAGCATGAAATATCTCATAAAATTACAAAAATATGAGTAATCATTCATGACTTATTTACATGAAAACAAAATTACATATCCTTTATATCTAATCCATACACCAACGACCAAAAACACCTACAAACACTTTCATTCATCAATTTTCTTCATCTAATTGATCTCTCTCAAGTTCTATCTTCAAGTTCTAAGTGTTCTTCATAAATTTCAAAAGTTCTAGTTTCATAAAATCAAGAATACTTTCAAGATTGCTAGCTCACTTCCAATCTTGTAAGGTGATCATCCAACCTCAAGAAATCTTTGTTTCTTACAGTAGGTTATCATTCTAATACAAGGTAATAATCATATTCAAACTTTGGTTCAATTTCTATAACTATAACAATCTTATTTCAAGTGATGATCTTACTTGAACTTGTTTTCGTGTCATGATTTTGCTTCAAGAACTTTGAGCCATCCAAGGATCCATTGAAGCTAGATCCATTTTTCTCTTTTCCAGTAGGTTCATCCAAGGAACTTAAGGTAGTAATGATGTTCATAACATCATTCGATTCATACATATAAAGCTATCTTATTCGAAGGTTTAAACTTGTAATCACTAGAACATAGTTTAGTTAATTCTAAACTTGTTCGCAAACAAAAGTTAATCCTTCTAACTTGACTTTTAAAATCAACTAAACACATGTTCTATATCTATATTATATGCTAACTTAATGATTTAAAACCTGGAAACACGAAAAACACCGTAAAACCGGATTTACGCCGTCGTAGTAACACCGCGGGCTGTTTTGGGTTAGTTAATTAAAAACTATGATAAACTTTGATTTAAAAGTTGTTATTCTGAGAAAATGATTTTTATTATGAACATGAAATTATATCCAAAAATTATGGTTAAACTCAAAGTGGAAGTATGTTTTCTAAAATGGTCATCTAGACGTCGTTCTTTCGACTAAAATGACTACCTTTACAAAAAACGACTTGTAACTTATTTTTCCGACTAGAAACCTATACTTTTTTTGTTTAGATTCATAAAATAGAGTTCAATATGAAACCATAGCAATTTGATTCACTCAAAACGGATTTAAAATGAAGAAGTTATGGGTAAAACAAGATTGGATAATTTTTCTCATTTTAGCTACGTGAAAATTGGTAACAAATCTATTCCAACCATAACTTAATCAACTTGTATTATATATTATGTAAGCTTGAGATACCATAGACACGTATACAATGTTTCGACCTATCATGTCGACACATCTATATATATTTCGGAACAACCATAGACACTCTATATGTGAATGTTGGAGTTAGCTATACAGGGTTGAGGTTGATTCCAAAATATATATAGTTTGAGTTGTGATCAATACTGAGATACGTATACACTGGGTCGTGGATTGATTCAAGATAATATTTATCGATTTATTTCTGTACATCTAACTGTGGACAACTAGTTGTAGGTTACTAACGAGGACAGCTGACTTAATAAACTTAAAACATCAAAATATATTAAAAGTGTTGTAAATATATTTTGAACATACTTTGATATATATGTATATATTGTTATAGGTTCGTGAATCAACCAGTGGCCAAGTCTTACTTCCCGACGAAGTAAAAATCTGTGAAAGTGAGTTATAGTCCCACTTTTAAAATCTAATATTTTTGGGATGAGAATACATGCAGGTTTTATAAATGATTTACAAAATAGACACAAGTACGTGAAATTACATTCTATGGTTGAATTATCGAAATCGAATATGCCCCTTTTTATTAAGTCTGGTAATCTAAGAATTAGGGAACAGACACCCTAATTGACGCGAATCCTAAAGATAGATCTATTGGGCCTAACAAACCCCATCCAAAGTACCGGATGCTTTAGTACTTCGAAATTTATATCATATCCGAAGGGTGTCCCGAAATGATGGGGATATTCTTATATATGCATCTTGTTATTGTCGGTTACCAGGTGTTCACCATATGAATGATTTTTATCTCTATGTATGGGATGTGTATTGAAATATGAAATCTTGTGGTCTATTGTTACGATTTGATATATATAGGTTAAACCTATAACTCACCAACATTTTTGTTGACGTTTTAAGCATGTTTATTCTCAGGTGATTATTAAGAGCTTCCGCTGTCGCATACTTAAATAAGGACGAGATTTGGAGTCCATGCTTGTATGATATTGTGTAAAAACTGCATTCAAGAAACTTATTTTGTTGTAACATATTTGTATTGTAAACCATTATGTAATGGTCGTGTGTAAACAGGATATTTTAGATTATCATTATTTGATAATCTACGTAAAGCTTTTTAAACCTTTATTGATGAAATAAAGGTTATGGTTTGTTTTAAAATGAATGCAGTCTTTGAAAAACGTCTCATATAGAGGTCAAAACCTCGCAACGAAATCAATTAATATGGAACGTTTTTAATCAATAAGAACGGGACATTTCAGTTGGTATCAGAGCGTTGGTCTTAGAGAACCAGAATTTTGCATTAGTGTGTCTTATCGAGTTTGTTAGGATGCATTAGTGAGTCTGGACTTCGACCGTGTTTACTTGAAAAATGATTGCTTAACAAATTTTGTTGGAAACTATATATTTTTAACATGTGAATATTATGTGATATATTAATCTCTTAACGCGTTTGATATTATGTGATAGATGTCTACCTCTAGAACAAGTTCCATTGACTCACCTAATAATAATGAAGAGTCAAATGTAAATTGGAATGATTCGTGGACTGATTCACAAGTTCCCGAAGAGGAACCGGAAGAAGAGTCGGAACCGGAAGAAGAATCGGAACCGGAAGAAGAATCGGAACCGGATGAAGAAATAGAACCGGTGGGGGAAATAATAAAACGGTTAAGTAAAAGAAAATCCTCAACCAACCGACCAAGGTTAATTATGGTCAATGGTGTTTCCGCCGAGGAAGCAAAATATTGGGAGGATTACCAATTCTCCGATGAATCGGATTCCGACGAGAATTCCGATGATGTTATAGAAATTACCCCAACTGAATTTAAAAAGGCAAAAGAAAATAATAAGGGAAAGGGCATAAAAATAGAGAAATCTAATTCCAACCCCGATGAACTTTATATGTATCGTCAACCCCCGAAGTCCTTAAGTTGTAACAATGACCCGGGAACCTCTAAACCACCAGGTTTTTCTAAACCAATGTGGATCACGACGGCTCGTATTAGGGGAACATCATATATCCCTAGAAACTTGGCAAAACGAACCAAAAACCGAAGAAGAAGAAACGAGCGAGTCAGAATAAGATAGTTGTATTCGTGTGGTGTAATATATGTAATATAGTGTTAGTATGCTTTATGATATATGTAAAAATTGCTTGTATTAATAAGTATTTTTTTATGAATCTAACCCTTGTCTATTTTACAGTTTAAAAACACAAAATGGATAGACAACCCAATATTTTAAGAGACCTACCCGGAGACATGATTGATGAAATCTTGTCTAGAGTCGGCCAGAATTCCTCGGCACAACTATTTAAGGCGAGATCAGTTTGTAAGACATTCGAAGAACGTTCCAAGAATGTCTTGGTTTATAAGAGACTTTCGTTTGAAAGATGGGGGATATCACATTGGGAAACCCATAAGTTACGATGTGTTTACTTTGACGCATATATTGCGGGGAACCCAAATGCTATTTTACGCAACGGGTTAAGAAATTATTTTGACTCAATATATCCGAATATTGGACTTCGTGATTTAGAAAAAGCGGCTAACATGCAACATAAAGAAGCATGTTATGCTTACGGATTAGTAATGTTCGCTTCTCACCAAAGTGAGAACAAGAACATCGGGCTACAACTATTAAACAAAACGTTTCCACAAGTGACGGAGTCGGTAATTGGGGTAAGAAATGAGGTTTTTAGATTATTACGGGACTGTTGGACATTACGTAACCCTCGTCCCTTTGATGATGTTACAACACGCTGTCTTATCAACGGCCATAACGGTTATGTTGCACAAGACCAAGGATGGGAAGTAGTCCTAGTAAAACCAGAATGCATGACTTGTTTCTGGACGTATGAATTACGTGTCTTTATTGCCTTTGCCGAACGACTTGTGTACTAGCTAGAATTGTCTTCACAACTATCTTGTATCAAAGTTATTGTGTGCTATATTTCATGCTTTATGTAAAATAAGCGGTATTGTAAGTTTGTAAAATATTGTATAAAAGTTTGAACGCGAAATATTATTACAATCAGTTTTTCATATAGAATTGTAGTAGTTGAATTGTATATTAGCTACTAAGTATGAACTTAACGGGTAGGTACTACCCGAATTTAAACTTATAAAACGCTAATATGAAGAAAAAGCTTTTATAAATGAGTTCATATTATGCTACGAAATACTATTAACTACTCTTAATATTCTGTATGATTAACTTGTTCCATTTAACTATTTTGAAGGAAATGGCACCGACTACTCGACACACCGTGAATATGAATGAAGAGGAATTCCGTACTTTTCTAGCTTCAAACATAGCCGCAGTACAGGCTGCGCTACATACCAACAATAACCTTGGATCTAGCAGTACAGGAAATCGTGTAGGATGCACCTACAAAGAATTCACTGCCTGCAAACCTTTGGAATTTGATGGAACTGAAGGACCGATCGGATTGAAACGGTGGACCGAGAAGGTCGAATCGGTGTTTGCCATAAGTAAGTGTACTGAAGAGGACAAAGTGAAGTACGCTACGCATACCTTCACAGGTTCTGCGTTAACATGGTGGAATACCTATCTAGAGCAAGTGGGACAAGACGATGCGTACGCACTACCGTGGTCAGCATTCAAGCACTTGATGAACGAGAAGTACCGTCCCAGAACCGAGGTCAATAAGCTCAAGACAGAACTTAGAGGGTTACGAACCCAAGGATTTGATATTACCACGTACGAAAGACGATTCACAGAATTGTGCCTATTGTGTCCGGGAGCATTCGAAGATGAGGAAGAGAAGATCGACGTGTTTGTGAAAGGATTGCCGGAAAGAATCCAAGAAGATATAAGTTCACACGAGCCCGCCTCCATACAACAGGCATGTAGAATGGCTCACAAACTAGTGAACCAGATTGAAGAAAGAATTAAAGAACAGACTGCTGAAGAGGCCAATGTGAAGCAAGTCAAAAGAAAGTGGGAGGAAAACGGTGATAAGAATCACCAATACAACAACAACAGCAATTACAACAATAATCGCAACAATTATCCCAACAATCGCAACATCAATCGCAACTACAACAAACGGCCCAACAACAACAACAACAACAACAACAACAGCAACTACAACAATCATCCCAACAACAATAATAACCGCAACAACAACAACAATCAGAAGCAACTATGCCAAAGGTGTGAAAAGAATCACTCGGGGTTCTGCACCAAATTTTGCAACAAGTGTAAAAGAAATGGTCATAGCGCGGCGAAGTGTGAGGTCTACGGACCAGGGGTTAATAGAACGAAAGGAACAAATGGTGTCGGAACGAGTAATGGCGGTACAAGTAGTGTCGGAGCAAGTTATGCCAATGTAGTTTGTTATAAATGTGGAAAACCAGGCCACATTATTAGAAATTGCCCGAACCAGGAGAACACGAATGGACAAGGCCGTGGAAGAGTTTTCAATATTAATGCGGTAGAGGCACAGGAAGACCCGGAGCTTGTTACGGGTACGTTTCTTATTGACAATAAATCTGCTTACGTTTTATTTGATTCGGGTGCGGATAGAAGCTATATGAGTAGAGATTTTTGTGCTAAATTAAGTTGTCCATTGACGCCTTTGGATAGTAAATTTTTACTCGAATTAGCAAATGGTAAATTAATTTCAGCAGATAATATATGTCGGAATCGAGAAATTAAACTGGTTAGCGAAACATTTAAGATTGATTTGATACCAGTAGAGTTAGGGAGTTTTGATGTGATAATCGGTATGGACTGGTTGAAAGAAGTGAAAGCGGAGATCGTTTGTTACAAAAATGCAATTCGCATTATACGAGAAAAAGGAAAACCCTTAATGGTGTACGGAGAAAAGGGCAACACGAAGCTACATCTTATTAGTAATTTGAAGGCACAAAAACTAATAAGAAAAGGTTGCTATGCTGTTCTAGCACACGTCGAGAAAGTACAAACTGAAGAAAAGAGCATCAATGATGTTCCCGTCGCAAAAGAATTTCCTGATGTATTTCCGAAAGAATTACCGGGATTACCCCCACATCGATCCGTTGAATTTCAAATAGATCTTGTACCAGGAGCTGCACCAATAGCTCGTGCTCCTTACAGACTCGCACCCAGCGAGATGAAAGAACTACAAAGCCAATTACAAGAACTTTTAGAGCGTGGTTTCATTCGACCAAGCACATCACCGTGGGGAGCTCCTGTTTTGTTTGTCAAGAAGAAAGATGGTACATTCAGGTTGTGTATCGACTACCGAGAGTTGAACAAACTTACCATCAAGAACCGCTACCCACTACCGAGAATCGACGACTTATTTGATCAACTACAAGGCTCGTCTGTTTATTCAAAGATTGACTTACGTTCCGGGTATCATCAAATGCGGGTGAAAGAAGATGATATTCCAAAGACTGCTTTCAGAACACGTTACGGTCATTACGAGTTTATGGTCATGCCGTTTGGTTTAACTAATGCACCAGCTGTGTTCATGGACCTTATGAACCGAGTGTGTGGACCATACCTTGACAAGTTTGTCATTGTTTTCATTGACGACATACTTATTTACTCAAAGAATGACCAAGAACACGGTGAACATTTGAGAAAGGTGTTAGAAGTATTGAGGAAGGAAGAATTGTACGCTAAGTTTTCAAAGTGTGCATTTTGGTTGGAAGAAGTTCAATTCCTCGGTCACATAGTGAACAAAGAAGGTATTAAGGTGGATCCGACAAAGATAGAAACTGTTGAAAAGTGGGAAACCCCGAAAACTCCGAAACACATACGCCAGTTTTTAGGACTAGCTGGTTACTACAGAAGGTTCATCCAAGACTTTTCCAGAATAGCAAAACCGTTGACTGCATTAACGCATAAAGGGAAGAAATTTGAATGGAATGATGAACAAGAGAAAGCGTTTCAGTTATTGAAGAAAAAGCTAACTACGGCACCTATATTGTCATTGCCTGAAGGGAATGATGATTTTGTGATTTATTGTGATGCATCAAAGCAAGGTCTCGGTTGTGTATTAATGCAACGAACGAAGGTGATTGCTTATGCGTCTAGACAATTGAAGATTCACGAACAAAATTATACGACGCATGATTTGGAATTAGGCGCGGTTGTTTTTGCATTAAAGACTTGGAGGCACTACTTATATGGGGTCAAAAGTATTATATATACCGACCACAAAAGTCTTCAACACATATTTAATCAGAAACAACTGAATATGAGGCAGCGTAGGTGGATTGAATTATTGAATGATTA
The DNA here is from genome assembly GCF_046630445.1 of Rutidosis leptorrhynchoides. Lineage (NCBI taxonomy): Eukaryota > Viridiplantae > Streptophyta > Magnoliopsida > Asterales > Asteraceae > Rutidosis > Rutidosis leptorrhynchoides. Next base: position 316,170,441 of record NC_092333.1, on the reverse strand, counting down.
CGATTTTGAGATTCGTTACCACCCGGGGAAGGCAAATGTGGTAGCCGATGCCTTGAGCAGGAAGGATAGAGAACCCATTCGAGTAAAATCTATGAATATAATGATTCATAATAACATTACTACTCAAATAAAGGAGGCGCAACAAGGAGTTTTAAAAGAGGGAAATTTAAAGGATGAAATACCCAAAGGATCGGAGAAGCATCTTAATATTCGGGAAGACGGAACCCGGTATAAGGCTGAAAGGATTTGGGTACCAAAATTTGGAGATATGAGAGAAATGGTACTTAGAGAAGCTCATAAAACCAGATACTCAATACATCCTGGAACGGGGAAGATGTACAAGGATCTCAAGAAACATTTTTGGTGGCCGGGTATGAAAGCCGATGTTGCTAAATACGTAGGAGAATGTTTGACGTGTTCTAAGGTCAAAGCTGAGCATCAGAAACCATCAGGTCTACTTCAACAACCCGAAATCCCGGAATGGAAATGGGAAAACATTACCATGGATTTCATCACTAAATTGCCAAGGACTGCAAGTGGTTTTGATACTATTTGGGTAATAGTTGATCGTCTCACCAAATCAGCACACTTCCTACCAATAAGAGAAGATGACAAGATGGAGAAGTTAGCACGACTGTATTTGAAGGAAGTCGTCTCTAGACATGGAATACCAATCTCTATTATCTCTGATAGGGATGGCAGATTTATTTCAAGATTCTGGCAGACATTACAGCAAGCATTAGGAACTCGTCTAGACATGAGTACTGCCTATCATCCACAAACTGATGGGCAGAGCGAAAGGACGATACAAACGCTTGAAGACATGCTACGAGCATGTGTTATTGATTTCGGAAACAGTTGGGATCGACATCTACCGTTAGCAGAATTTTCCTACAACAACAGCTACCATTGAAGCATTGAGATGGCGCCGTTTGAAGCACTTTATGGTAGAAAGTGCAGGTCTCCGATTTGTTGGAGTGAAGTGGGGGATAGACAGATTACGGGTCCGGAGATTATACAAGAAACTACCGAGAAGATCATCCAAATTCAACAACGGTTGAAAACCGCCCAAAGTCGACAAAAGAGCTACGCTGACATTAAAAGAAAAGATATAGAATTTGAAATTGGAGAGATGGTCATGCTTAAAGTTACACCTTGGAAAGGCGTTGTTCGATTTGGTAAACGAGGGAAATTAAATCCAAGGTATATTGGACCATTCAAGATTATTGATCGTGTCGGACCAGTAGCTTACAGACTTGAGTTACCTCAACAACTCGCGGCTGTACATAACACTTTCCACGTCTCGAATTTGAAGAAATGTTTTGCTAAAGAAGATCTCACTATTCCGTTAGATGAAATCCAAATCAACGAAAAACTTCAATTCATCGAAGAACCCGTCGAAATAATGGATCGTGAGGTTAAAAGACTTAAGCAAAACAAGATACCAATTGTTAAGGTTCGATGGAATGCTCGTAGAGGACCCGAGTTCACCTGGGAGCGTGAAGATCAGATGAAGAAGAAGTACCCGCATCTATTTCCAGAAGATTCGTCAACACCTTCAACAGCTTAAAATTTCGGGACGAAATTTATTTAACGGGTAGGTACTGTAGTGACCCGAACTTTTCCATGTTTATATATATTAATTGAGATTGATATTTACATGATTAAATGTTTCCAACATGTTAAGCAATCAAACTTGTTAAGACTTGATTAATTGAAATAGGTTTCATATAGACAATTGACCACCCAAGTTGACCGGTGATTCACGAACGTTAAAACTTGTAAAAACTATATGATGACATATATATGGTTATATATATAGTTAACATGATATTATGATAAGTAAACATATCATTAATTATATTAACAATGAACTACATATGTAAAAACAAGACTACTAACTTAATGATTTTGAAACGAGACATATATGTAACGATTATCGTTGTAACGACATTTAATGTATATATATCATATTAAGAGATATTCGTACATCATAATATCATGATAATATAATAATTTAAAATCTCTTTTGATATTATAAACATTGGGTTAACAACATTTAACAAGATCGTTAACCTAAAGGTTTCAAAACAACATTTACATGTAACGACTAACGATGACTTAACGACTCAGTTAAAATGTATATACATGTAGTGTTTTAATATGTATTCATACACTTTTGAAAGACTTCAAGACATTTATCAAAATACTTCTACTTAACAAAAATGCTTACAATTACATCCTCGTTCAGTTTCATCAACAATTCTACTCGTATGCACCCGTATTCGTACTCGTACAATACACAGCTTTTAGATGTATGTACTATTGGTATATACACTCCAATGATCAGCTCTTAGCAGCCCATGTGAGTCACCTAACACATGTGGGAACCATCATTTGGCAACTAGCATGAAATATCTCATAAAATTACAAAAATATGAGTAATCATTCATGACTTATTTACATGAAAACAAAATTACATATCCTTTATATCTAATCCATACACCAACGACCAAAAACACCTACAAACACTTTCATTCATCAATTTTCTTCATCTAATTGATCTCTCTCAAGTTCTATCTTCAAGTTCTAAGTGTTCTTCATAAATTTCAAAAGTTCTAGTTTCATAAAATCAAGAATACTTTCAAGATTGCTAGCTCACTTCCAATCTTGTAAGGTGATCATCCAACCTCAAGAAATCTTTGTTTCTTACAGTAGGTTATCATTCTAATACAAGGTAATAATCATATTCAAACTTTGGTTCAATTTCTATAACTATAACAATCTTATTTCAAGTGATGATCTTACTTGAACTTGTTTTCGTGTCATGATTTTGCTTCAAGAACTTTGAGCCATCCAAGGATCCATTGAAGCTAGATCCATTTTTCTCTTTTCCAGTAGGTTCATCCAAGGAACTTAAGGTAGTAATGATGTTCATAACATCATTCGATTCATACATATAAAGCTATCTTATTCGAAGGTTTAAACTTGTAATCACTAGAACATAGTTTAGTTAATTCTAAACTTGTTCGCAAACAAAAGTTAATCCTTCTAACTTGACTTTTAAAATCAACTAAACACATGTTCTATATCTATATTATATGCTAACTTAATGATTTAAAACCTGGAAACACGAAAAACACCGTAAAACCGGATTTACGCCGTCGTAGTAACACCGCGGGCTGTTTTGGGTTAGTTAATTAAAAACTATGATAAACTTTGATTTAAAAGTTGTTATTCTGAGAAAATGATTTTTATTATGAACATGAAATTATATCCAAAAATTATGGTTAAACTCAAAGTGGAAGTATGTTTTCTAAAATGGTCATCTAGACGTCGTTCTTTCGACTAAAATGACTACCTTTACAAAAAACGACTTGTAACTTATTTTTCCGACTAGAAACCTATACTTTTTTTGTTTAGATTTATAAAATAGAGTTCAATATGAAACCATAGCAATTTGATTCACTCAAAACGGATTTAAAATGAAGAAGTTATGGGTAAAACAAGATTGGATAATTTTTCTCATTTTAGCTACGTGAAAATTGGTAACAAATCTATTCCAACCATAACTTAATCAACTTGTATTATATATTATGTAAGCTTGAGATACCATAGACACGTATACAATGTTTCGACCTATCATGTCGACACATCTATATATATTTCGGAACAACCATAGACACTCTATATGTGAATGTTGGAGTTAGCTATACAGGGTTGAGGTTGATTCCAAAATATATATAGTTTGAGTTGTGATCAATACTGAGATACGTATACACTGGGTCGTGGATTGATTCAAGATAATATTTATCGATTTATTTCTGTACATCTAACTGTGGACAACTAGTTGTAGGTTACTAACGAGGACAGCTGACTTAATAAACTTAAAACATCAAAATATATTAAAAGTGTTGTAAATATATTTTGAACATACTTTGATATATATGTATATATTGTTATAGGTTCGTGAATCAACCAGTGGCCAAGTCTTACTTCCCGACGAAGTAAAAATCTGTGAAAGTGAGTTATAGTCCCACTTTTAAAATCTAATATTTTTGGGATGAGAATACATGCAGGTTTTATAAATGATTTACAAAATAGACACAAGTACGTGAAATTACATTCTATGGTTGAATTATCGAAATCGAATATGCCCCTTTTTATTAAGTCTGGTAATCTAAGAATTAGGGAACAGACACCCTAATTGACGCGAATCCTAAAGATAGATCTATTGGGCCTAACAAACCCCATCCAAAGTACCGGATGCTTTAGTACTTCGAAATTTATATCATATCCGAAGGGTGTCCCGAAATGATGGGGATATTCTTATATATGCATCTTGTTATTGTCGGTTACCAGGTGTTCACCATATGAATGATTTTTATCTCTATGTATGGGATGTGTATTGAAATATGAAATCTTGTGGTCTATTGTTACGATTTGATATATATAGGTTAAACCTATAACTCACCAACATTTTTGTTGACGTTTTAAGCATGTTTATTCTCAGGTGATTATTAAGAGCTTCCGCTGTCGCATACTTAAATAAGGACGAGATTTGGAGTCCATGCTTGTATGATATTGTGTAAAAACTGCATTCAAGAAACTTATTTTGTTGTAACATATTTGTATTGTAAACCATTATGTAATGGTCGTGTGTAAACAGGATATTTTAGATTATCATTATTTGATAATCTACGTAAAGCTTTTTAAACCTTTATTGATGAAATAAAGGTTATGGTTTGTTTTAAAATGAATGCAGTCTTTGAAAAACGTCTCATATAGAGGTCAAAACCTCGCAACGAAATCAATTAATATGGAACGTTTTTAATCAATAAGAACGGGACATTTCATTTAGGTCAAGACTAGCACTATCCTTCGCACACGTTATTTTGTGAAGTACTTTTCGTACGTGCACTCAAGGTGAGATCATAGTCCCATCTTTCAAACAACTTTTATGCTTTAAACTATGGGATGAGAAACATATACGTATCATACTTTTATACATTGAACACAAGTACGAAAACGAACATTCCATGTATGGGTTTGAACAAAAATCCTCAATTCAATTATCATTAGTTACACTTGTAGGGTGTAAACGTGAACTTATATTATGTGATCACATGGGCTTAACGAGCCTCATTCGGACGGTTCGCTACCGTTAGCGGATGAAATATATTTTCGGGTCTAGTGTATGTTCTAACACTACGCAAAGGGTGCAAAACAGTTAAGTTTGATAATTGAGTGCCCGCGAAACAAATAACAACTTTGGAATGCAAATGATTTTGATAATCATATTATATTAAATCTTGTGGTTCAAATGCAACGTTTACCAAAACACCTATGATTTCACCAACGTTTTCGTTGACAGTTTTCTATATGTTTTCTCAGGTCCTTGAAAGCTACTTGATACATGCTTCCGCACTCTTTTTGATACTTGCTTGGATGTCGAGTATAAATGCATAGTTGGAGCGTCTTTTGACTACTTTAAATTGTGTCGCATAGGTTTCATTCATACGTTAAACTTTGTATTGTAACTAATCTTTTGAACTACATTTGTAAACTTGAAACATCCTTTCACTTATGAAATGAATGCGACATATTTTGGTCAAACGTCATAATAAAGACTTATGACCACGCAACGGGACCGAAGTAGTCGGCACCGTCAAACATGATTTGGTCGGGTCGCTACAGTTAGCACGACTGTATTTGAAGGAAGTCGTCTCCAGACATGGAATACCAATCTCTATTATCTCTGATAGGGATGGCAGATTTATTTCAAGATTCTGGCAGACATTACAGCAAGCATTGGGAACTCGTCTAGACATGAGTACTGCCTATCATCCACAAACTGATGGGCAGAGCGAAAGGATGATACAAACGCTTGAAGACATGCTACGAGCTTGTGTTATTGATTTCGGAAACAGTTGGGATCGACATCTACCGTTAGCAGAATTTTCCTACAACAACAGCTACCATTCAAGCATTGAGATGGCACCGTTTGAAGCACTTTATGGTAGAAAGTGCGAGTCTCCGATATGTTGGAGTGAAGTGGGGGATAGACAGATTACGGGTCCGGAGATAATACAAGAAACTACCGAGAAAATCATCCAAATTCAACAAAGATTGAAAACCGCCCAGAGTCGACAAAAGAGCTACGCGGACAGTAAAAGAAAAGATATAGAGTTTGAAATTGGAGAAATGGTCTTGCTTAAGGTTTCACCTTGGAAAGGCGTTGTTCGATTTGGTAAACGGGGGAAACTAAATCCAAGGTACATTGGACCATTCAAGATTATAGATCGTGTCAGACCAGTAGCTTACCAACTGGAGCTACCTCAACAACTCGCGGCTGTACATAACACTTTCCACGTCTCAAATTTGAAGAAATGTTTTGCTAAAGAAGAACTCACTATTCCATTGGACGAAATCCAAATCAATGAAAAACTTCAATTCATTGAAGAACCCGTCGAAATAATGGATCGTGAGGTTAAGAGACTTAAACAAAACAAGATACCGATTGTTAAGGTTCGATGGAATGCTCGTAGAGGACCCGAGTTCACCTGGGAGCGTGAAGATCATATGAAGAAGAAATACCCGCATTTATTTCCAGAAGATACGTCAACACCTCCAACTGCTTAAAATTTCGGAACGAAATTTATTTAACGGGTAGGTACTGTAGTGACCCGAACTTTTCCATGTTTATATATATATTAAATGAAATTGTTATTTACATGATTAAGTGTTTCCAACATGTTAAGCAATCAAACTTGTTAAGACTTGATTAATTGAAATAGGTTTCATATAGACAATTGACCACCCAAGTTGATCGGTGATTCACGAACGTTAAAACTTGTAAAAACTATACGATGACATATATATGGTTATATATATAGTTAACATGATTTTATTATAAGTATGTATCTCATTAGGTATTTTAACAATGAGTTATATACATAAAAATGAGACTATTAATTTAAGAAACTCGAAAACGATATATATAACGATTATCGTTATAACAACGTCTTACTAGGTACATATGAATCATATTAAGATATTGATACACTTGGTTAATTATGTTAAATGATAAGTAAATATATTATTAAGTGTATTAACAATGAAACACATATGTAAAAATAAGACTACTAACTTAATGATTTCGAAACGAGACATATATGTAACGATTATCGTTGTAACGACATTTAACTGTATATATATCATATTAAGATATATTATATATCATAATATCATGATAATATAACAATTTAACATCTCATTTGTTATAATAAACAATGGGTTAACAACATTCAACAAGATCGTTAACCTAAAGGTTTCAAAACAACGTTTACATGTAACGACTAACGATGACTTAACGACTCAGTTAAAATGTATATACATGTAGTGTTTTAATATGTATTCATACACTTTTGAAAGACTTCAAGACACTTATCAAAATACTTCTTGATCAATCCTTAATTAATGATGTTGCTTAATTACGGATTGAGTGCAATAAGATTATAATGGAGGATGGGATGTTCGATGATTATTTTGGGCCCCGATGATCGTTTTTCACTTTAACTATCAAGTGATCAACCACCCCGACCCGGTCTTCATTATCGATTAGCAAGATTCACCTTAACTCAATGTAAGAAGTCCTTGGGCAAAGTCACAAGTGAAATCTACAAAGGCTTAGGCAAATGGCAGTGAATCAACAACCTATAAATGAGAGGCCAAGCTCCCTATTTATAGTATCCGTGATATCCGCGGTCTGCGAGATGCTCGGCTCTCTACGGAAAGTCAGCAGATCAAACCGCAGTTTGGCATTTCAGCGAATACATAATCGCAGTATTTATTTTCAGCGAATATTGCATAACTGTGCCTTATAATCCGCGTAGTTCTGTCCTTAGCTTTTTAGAAAATAAAATATACATATACAATGCTAGGTATATGATCAAGTCCCCCCAGTTTATTATGATGCATTTTCGCGAAGCAAATGCATCATGATAAACTCTAAAAATAAAGAAGTGTATCTTAAAATATCTCGCGAACTTTATTATATATTTTTTACTGTCCATTTATTACCGTTGTTTTAATTAGGTGAAATGCGTAATTACAATGGTAACTTTCGCTATTCTGTCAAATCAGCTTATTTTAACGGCTAGTTTTTTACCGTTTTACGCGTCACAGTAATTACAGCCGTTAAAATTCAATGATTACCTTTTCAACTTGCTCGCCCTAATCCCAATTATAAATAGCAGACATCGCCGCACAGAAACTTTACGCTTTCCTTTCCCAATTTCGCATTCAATTTGCAATCTTACAACCGCAATCGTAATTGACAATTAGCCAATTCAGCCTTTGATTTTCTCAATTCGACCTACAATTTCATCACTTCCATACTCAATTTTTCCTTGCATATTATTAATGGCTGCTTCTGCATCGATGCATACTCCCGGCGGTTTTGTGTCATATATGACAGAGGCCAAACTACAAACCCTTAGAGAGTGGTATCCGCCACTTGGGCATTTTGTTCCAACCGTGCCCCTTCACGAGGACCGAGCCGATACTCCCCCTAAGGGGATGATTACGGTATATGAGGCTGCCATTTCGCAGGGCAACCTCCGTTTTCCTTTAACCGAATTTGTTCGCAGTGTATGCGAAAACTACAGGGTTGCGTTAGCACAGCTTCACCCAAATGCGGTGAACAAAATTGTGCTTTTCGAAATGTATTGCCATGCCAACAACAAGCAGCCATTGTTAACCGTGTTCCGCACTCTTAACAGCTTAATTTTATATGATGTGGGATGGTTCTCATTCCGCAGCAAGTTGGGAAATATGGTTTCTCCTAAAGATTCCATCGGCAATTGGCGCGGTTCGTTTTTCTATATTAACGATACCGCGTATGTCGGTAGCAACATTCTGAGGAAGTGGAGCGAGGAGATTAATTCGGAAGTCAATGAGAAGCCGGTGTTGGATGATCTTGAGAACGATGTTCTCAGTATTTTTGGGAAGGCGGGCATCATTGTGAGGCCATATTCCAATGTACCGCTGTACATTGGACACGTATCAATCCAGTGGCCATGGAGCGACCATGACGCACTTTTAGTTGATCAAGCCAAGAATGGTATTTCACTTGTCTTTTTTCGCATAACATATTTCACAGTATACATTTTGCCTTGTATAACATTTCGCATTGTTTTTTCGCAGAGATTCCTCTTGACCTTGTTATGAGGACCACTGATGTTAGCAGAATCAGCCCTGCTCGCCGCCCGAAGGAGGGCGAGGGCGATATTATTCTGATTGATGAACCAATCATCAACGAGCTTTTCATCGCCGGCGGCGAGGACCGGGGCAAAAGGAAAATGGTGGAGAGTTCACCGACTCCACGCAAGAAACGACTGCATACTCTTGCAGAACAAGAGACAAGTGCATAATTTTAATTTTACGACTTCTAATCATATATGCGCATATTATGCATAAATTAGCGATATTTATTAATCTTGTTTCAATTGTGATTTCAGAGTCTCCCGCTGAAACCAATCCGCGCTACAACATCAGGAGCCGCACTCCCGCAGATGTGGTAGGAGAGCCTGAGCAAGACCCATCCCTTCCTTCTGACGCAGAGGTGTCCAATCAGGAAGAAGGAGAGGGTGCTGATGAAGAAGAGGCTGTAGCTGATGAGGAAGCCAACAGACTGTATCAGAAACTGCATAAATTTCTTCCTGAGCAAACAAAGGCAAAGTACCGCAGTCTAACTTTGGCTGAATCTGCAAGACAGCGGTTATATAATTGCTATAACTCGCTCTGTCTTACTATGGATAGCATAGAACGGTTCACTGATTTATCAGATGAACGTGAACATGCTGTCAAGGTGGCCAACGCTCAGTACTTGAAAGCGGAAAAATTAAAAACGCAGCTGGGGAAAGCGAAGGAAGCAATCGCCCAGCTTAATAGGAGAGCGAACACTGCGGAACATGATTTCGCTCAACTTGTTAAGTATCTTCCCGAGTTCGCAGATAAAGTGATGGACTCAAAACCCGTCACTGAAAAATTTCAAGCTTATTCTTAAGCTGCCAAACTTGCCACTCGCTGCGAGTGGTATGACTTACTATGCAAGCTCGGCGATCTCTCCAAACCCCTTCCATCAGACTTAGCTTACGAAATATGTTCAACGGATGATGCTCGCGAAGCATTAAAAGTGGCTAAGAAAGAGGTGGAGAAGGTGAGCATTCCAGCTTTGGAAGAGTTATGTCAGCGTGAAGGCGTGACATTCGCTGACATTAAAGCGCTGAAGCTTTAGTTTATAGTTGGTTTATTTTAATGTATGCGTGCAATTTATGAATTGCTTTTTTGTAACTATCTGCGACTTGTTCGCTTTGTTAATATAACATTATTCGCACTTTATTTATCATTCGCAGTTGCAACTTCTTTTATTTATATAGCGCTTTTACTTTAATTATTCATAATTCAGACTTGTCCATTGCAATTTCCGCATTCGTTATTGTGCACATAACAAAGCGTACTTTGTGCGAAACAATCTTTTAACATTATGAATCTTCTAAGTCCGACAAAATGATCCTTAGGTAAAATCTAGCATTGCGAAGCATCTAAGTGTTGGCAAGATCAAACACTTAGGAAAATTTATCCTTTCGCAATTTTTATTAACATAAGTGGGCAATTTCATCACTTGGCTTTTCTGCAAAGTATTTCGCAATACAGTTATGTATTGATATATTATTTTAAGCAGGTCATGTTTAGTGAAAACAATGCCACCTTACTTAAAGCATCCGCAGAGCAAACATTAACTTAGTGTTTCAAAAAGATAAGTATTTGTATTCTGCGAAATAAACACTACGCGTGGCCACACGCAGTGTTTTCGCTGTTTAAAGAAACAAGTACTAACACTGAAATTAACTTCGCTTTATTCTTTATTAATTCGCATTACATTATTCAAATCATGAACATAACATGTCTCGCATTAATGGAATTTCAATACAATATTTTGTTAATCATTTTCGCACTAAGCAGGGTTAACTGAATGCCCTCATAACCATAGCACATGAAGGCTCCATTTTCGCAGAAATCAGCGTGCCAATACCCTTATTAGCAGAAAACTTTAGCATACCATGTATTGTAGATGGTATAGCGCCAAACATGCGCAAAGCTGTGCGGCCAAGTATCATATTGAACCGCGATTGATTCCGCATAATGTACAAATTCAATAAGGCTTGACGCCTTAGCGACTCATCGATATCATCAACCAATTCCATTTGTAATTCCAATTGGCCAACAGGCCATGATGATTCTCCCGAAAAACCAGCCAATGAAACCGCAGTAGGTTTCATCAAAGCCTGAATTTGTGCGGGCAGCTTGAGAAAACATTGCTCGTACATGATATCTACACTGCTACCAGTATCAACATGTACCTTCATGATTATAATGCCGGTATTAGCAACACGACATGAAATAACCATGGGCTTATCAACATCCGCATTCAAACGCGCTGAGGGAAATGTAATAGAGGGACATTTCCAGCTAACAATTTGCGCCGAAATTTGCAGCACTGACATTTCACCGTGCACTTCCACCACATTAATCACTTGTACCCCGCACTGATTTTCTTTCTTATTTACCATCCGTACTCCCAAATTTTTCACCGTAGGAGCTTTCCACTCAACCGCGTTTGGGGCACTCGAACCATTAGCTTCAGCTGGCATAATGATCGCATTCGCAGTGCTGGATGAGTTCTGCGCCAACAAATGGTCCAACTTACCGTGTTCATACGCTTCCGCAATAAATTCTGCTAAATCTCTGCAGCGATTGGTGTCATGACCGTAATCGTCGTGAAAGACACAAAACTTTGATCTGTCACGCCTGCTGTTTTCTCCCAATGGCTGCGGATCAGGGAAAGACTTAGCAACTCGCTCTTGCAGTAAGATTTCTTTGGGCGTTTTTGTTAGCATCTGAATGATATTGAATGACTCATTATTCCACTTGCACGTAGAATAGCGGTTATTACGGCCATATGAATTGTTATCGTTCTGACCTTAAAACCTGTCATTACGCTGATATCCGCCGCCACCATTTCTTTGCGAAAAGCATGGACCGCGATAGCTATCGCTGTTACTATCGCTGAAAGAGTCATTGTCATCTCGCCAACTTTTATTTCTACCCCAGCCACATGCAGGGGTAATACTGCTATCTTCTCCTCCGCGGATATAATCATAAGTTTCCTGTTGTACTTTTGCGAATGTATGCGGGACATCTCTTCTTAATCGCCGCAAAAGCGTAGGGTGTCGCTGTGGGTTGATAGCATGCAAGAAACCAGAAATTTTCTGATCTTCATTCAACCGCGGAATTTTCTGGCACTCATAAATATACCGCGTAAGTAGCGCACTTAGAGTCTCCTTGTTGAATATCGTGACACTCTATATGTGTCTTTTTCTGCGGTAATAAATTTTGAAACTGCAGCAAAAACTTTTCTCGCAGATCCACAAAGCCAACGATACTGTGAGATGGCAAGCTGTGAAACCATTCCCTTGCTGACCCCTGCAAGGCCATAAGAAACACTCTACATGCGACTGGTTCATCCTAGTTGTAAGTGCTTACGACGCCCTCAAAGCGTTGCAGAAAATCCAAGGGATCAGTGAGGCCTGAGTAAACTCCCAACGTCGCCGGCACAATCGGCGGAGAAACAATTGGATAGTCAGAAATGTGCTGGACAAATTTATCTGCAGCAGTGGTAATTTCTGTTGCCTTTTTTGCTCGAATGTCTGTGTTATCCGCACAGAATTTGCTAAGCATATCTTGCAGAAAATTTGGCTGATCGAACTTATGCTGCATTGATTTCGGCGCAATGCTTCTGAAAGCATCCGCTAAAAAATTTTGGGCGTTTTCTCTGCGCGCAGCTTCAGACGCTTCACCTTCCTCCCCATAGCGAGGGAAAGGTGTTGGTGGTCGCTTCCGCTTGACGTATGGATTTTTAACAAACTCTTCTGCGCTGTCTGAGTCATCAGAAAATTCATCTTCCTGCCTTGGCGCTTTCGCCAATCTGGACTTGTGTGCGGAGCGCGCGTGGATTTGATCATCCGCGTTATCACTATCTCTGTCATTGTGCTCAAGAACCAACCGATCACTTTGTGATCCTGAACCACTTAATGGCCATAAGTATGTGCACGGTATGCGAGATTCACAATTATGCTTAGCGTCTCTTTTGCCTTGCTCAATAGCAATATTAACAATTTTTCTCAGTGCGTAAACTGGATTTTCCCGATAAGATTTTCGCTCGCTTTCCTTCAGCGATTGATTCTTCACGATTTTGCAATAACGTTCTGCGTGCGATCATTTTTTCAGCGGCAGCTTCAGGCTGCGAATCGTAAGCATTGTTTGCATTAGATTTTTTAGCATTCGTTTCCTGAACCAATTTTCCCGCAGTAACACTTGCATCTGTTTACATTAGAAATACGATAACGTTCTGCGAATCGCCAGGTAATGCATCAGCATTCGCAGAGACGCCAGTTTGTTTTGCATTCGACGTCATGATTGTTAAGCAGATTAACAATTTGCGTATTGGAACAAACACCTGCAAATCATCACAACAAAAACACGATTTGAAATTAAACTGTTGAATTAATTGTTTAATCGGCGTAAAACAAAAAATTTTCAGTTTAATTTGTAAAACGTGTCCCACGGATGGCGCCAATTGATCAATCCTTAATTAATGATGTTGCTTAATTACGGATTGAGTACAATAAGATTATAATGGAGGATGGGATGTTCGATGATTATTTTGGGCCCCGATGATCGTTTTTCACTTTAACTATCAAGTGATCAACCACCCCGACCCGGTCTTCGTTATCGATTAGCATGATTCACTTTAACTCAATGTAAGAAGTCCTTGGGCAAAGTCACAAGTGAAATCTACAAAGGCTTAGGCAAATGGCAGTGAATCAACAACCTATAAATGAGATGCCAAGCTCCCTATTTATAGTATCCGTGATATCCGCGGTCTGTGAGACGCTCGGCTCTCCGAGGAAAGTCAGCGGATCAAACCGCAGTTTGGCATTTCAGCGAATACATAACCGCAGTATTTATTTTCAGCGAATATTGCATAACTGTGCCTTATAATCCGCGTAGTTCTGTCCTTAGCTTTTTAGAAAATAAAATATACATATACAATGCTATGTATATGATCACTTCTACTTAACAAAAATGCTTACAATTACATCCTCGTTCAGTTTCATCAACAATTCTACTCGTATGCACCCGTATTCGTACTCGTACAATACACACCTTTTAGATGTATGTACTATTGGTATATACACTCCAATGATCAGCTCTTAGCAGCCCATGTGAGTCACCTAACACATGTGGGAGCCATCATTTGGCAACTAGCATGAAATATCTCATAAAATTACAAAAATATGAGTAATCATTCATGACTTATTTATATGAAAACAAAATTACATATCCTTTATATCTAATCCATACACCAACGACCAAAAACACCTACAAACACTTTCATTCTTCAATTTTCTTTATCTAATTGATCTCTCTCAAGTTCTATCTTCAAGTTCCAAGTGTTCTTCATAAATTCCAAAAGTTCTAGTTTCAGAAAATCAAGAATACTTCCAAGATTGCAAGTTTACTTCCAAGTTTTCTAAATCCATTCCAAATAATCATCCAAGATCAAGAAACCTTTGTTACTTACAGTAGGTTATCTTTCTAATACAAGGTAATAATCATATTCAAACTTTAATTCAATTTCTATAACTATAACAATCTTATTTCGAGTGGAAATCTTACTTGAAATTGTTTTCGTGTCATGATTCTGCTTCAAGAACTTTCAAGCCATCCAAGGATCCTTTGAAGCTAGATCTATTTTTCTCATTTCCGGTAGGTTTATCCAAGGAACTTGAGGTAGTAATGATGTTCATAACATCATTCGATTCATATATATAAAGCTATTGAAGGTATTTCATATGCCCGAGAGACATAATAAATTAATGTGGCCAATATGTTATGATCCAAGTCGGGTCATACCCAATAACAAGCCAACAACACCTTTTAGTATTTATTTTAACGATTGGATCTTTAAAATTAATACTCGACACTTGAACTTTAGAAATTGGTTTTCTAAAGATAAAATGCTTGAAATAATTATTTGGATAATTATAAATACAAGTTTAATTATTTATATTATTAAACTTATGTGTGTGTTATTATTTTATAAGTGGTTTATAAAATATAATTTTATAAAAGGTTTATAAAATTAAAAATATGTGCAAGTATCAAATAAAACTAGCAAGACTTTTATATAAAAGTTGTAAAAGAAAAAAAAACAAAAAAAAGGAAAGGGGGTGGTGGTGGCGGTTTTGGGGTTCCAAGACACCCCATGTAGTGACCCGAACTTTTCCATGTTTATATATATTAATTGAGATTGATGTTTACATGATTAAATGTTTCCAACATGTTAAGCAATCAAACTTGTTAAGACTTGATTAATTGAAATAGGTTTCATATAGACAATTGACCACCCAAGTTGACCGGTGATTCACGAACGTTAAAACTGAAAGGACCCGTTCATATACATTATAAACGATTCACAATAGTTGATTACATTGCGAGGTATTTGACCTCTATATGATACATTTTACAAACATTGCATTCGTTTTTAAAAGACAATCTTTCTTTACATCAAAAATTGACAGGCATACATACCATTTCATAATATCCACTATCCAACTATAAATTGATTTAATAATAATCTTTGATGAACTCAATGACTCGAATGCAACGTTCTTCAAAATATGCTATGAAAGACTCCAAGTAATATCTTTAAAATGAGCAAATGCACAGCGGAAGATTTCTTTAACACCTGAGAATAAAAATGCTTTAAAGTGTCAACCAAAAGGTTGGTGAGTTCATTAGTTTATCATAATCATTTATTTCCATCATTTTAATAGACCACAAGAATTTCATTTCCAGTTCTCATAAATATACGTCCCATGCATAGAGACAAAAATAATCATTCATATGGTGAACACCTGGTAACCGACATTAACAATATGCATATAAGAATATCCCCTATCATTCCGGGATCCTCCTTCGGACATGATATAAATTTCGAAGTACTAAAGCATCCGGTACTTTGGATGGGGTTTGTTACGCCCAATAGATCTATCTTTAGGATTCGCGTCAATTAGGGTGTCTGTTCCCAAATTCTTAGATTACCAGACTTTAATAAAAAGGGGCATATTCGATTTCGATAATTCAACCATAGAATGTAGTTTCAATTAGTTGTGTCTATTTCGTCAAACATTTATAAAAGCGCATGTATTCTCAGTCCCAAAAATATAAAGGGTAAAAAGGCAAATGAAACTCACCATACTGTATTTCGTAGTAAAAATACATATAACGTCATTGAACAAGTGCAAGGTTGGCCTCGGATTCACGAACCTAAATTAATTATATATATTTATGTGTTGGTCAATATTTGTCTAACAAATTAGGTCAAGTCATAGTGTACCACAATCCTAATGCTCGAGACTAATATGCAAAAGTCAACAAAAGTAAATTTGACTCAAAATAATTTCCAAAAATCTATACATGATTAATATATAGTTTAAATATCGTCATTTTATATTTTTAAATATTTTTAAAAGATTTATTAGAGTAAATAATATAATTTATTTATTAATAAATAAAATTTTATATTATATTTATATAATAAAATATACTTTTATGTACATTAAGTAATAAAATTTATAGGGTTCATTTAATATTATAAAGATAATATGATAGATATTATTAAAGTAAGTTATTACACGTAGTAAAATATGTTTGTATCAAATATTTATTTGATAAATTAATATCTATAATGATAGTAAGTAAAAGTTGTATTATTTTGTAATAATAATTATTATTATAAAAATATCAATATTTATAATTACTAAGATGACATTATGATAAAACGATAATTCTAATTATGATAATTTTAATATTTACGATAATTTTTAATATTATCTTTAAAATAATAATTCTATTTAAAATAATAATAATAATAATGATATTTTATAGTAACAATGACATTTCTATTAAAATGATAATTTTTATTAAAATGATAGTTTTAATACTAACGATAATTTTAATAATAATAGTAATGATAAAAATAATAAGAACGATAATTTTATCTAAATCAATATCTTATAATATTTTAATTTCATCATGATACTCTTACCCATTATTTCCTAATCATTTCGTTTAATAGCTTTTAATCGTCTTTTATATCGTGTTCGTAATAATGATAATAATAGTAATCAAAATAATTAGGTGTTACAAATACTTGTTTTAATTACACTAATATTAATAATGATAGTTACTATAACATTATTAACGATAATACTAATAATTATCTTAATGATAATATAGTAATAATAATAACAATAACCATTTTTAAATAATGATATATATATTAATAATGATAATAATAATAATAATAATACCAATAATAATAATAATAATAATAATAATAATTGGATAATAATAATAATACTAATTATAACTTTAACGATAATAACGATAGTAATAATAATAAAAAATAACAATTTTTAATGATAAATCCTTTTATTGATAAAGATAATAATAATAATAATAATAAGATAAAACTAGAACGACGATAATAACGACGTTAATAATGATCATTTTTAATAATAATACAAAAATTCGATGGACTATAACTTCAAATCCGTTCATCGAAATCATTCGATATCTAAATGAAAAGTTCTTAATTTTTCGCTAGCTTTCCAACGACATGCATATCTTATACCTTATCTCAGTCGCATATATAACTAATTCAGGATTCAACATAACCTAACTAAAGGCAATATCAAAAGTACAAACATGCATAATCCTATATACTCGAGCACTAGTCAGGGATACACTATTAGTATGTAAAAGTTAAATTATGAGTACTCACGTATCAATATTGAGATTCAATATTGCAGGAAAGGTACGTAGACGCAACGGAGATGATAAACACTATCTTGATCTCACGAGCATACCCATGAACCATACCCAATCACCTCCATAGCTATAACCCATAATTTCCTTAATCCAATCCCACTCGAAAAACAATTTCGAAATCACTCGGACAGCACTCTGACGTAATATTTTATGTATACTAATAATATCTTGAAATAATACGGAGTAAATATATATATGTAAATCGATTGAGAGAGTTTAGAGAAAAATATTTTCAAGTTTCTTATGAAATAATGAAACCTATTGAATTCTATTTATAATAGATTTTTGAATTATTAAAGTGAATTATTAAAGTATGAATTATTAAAGTGAATTATTAAAGTATGAATTATTAAAGTGAATTATTAAAGTATGAATTATTAAAGTGAATTATTAAAGTATGAATTATTAAAGTGAATTATTAAAGTATGAATTATTAAAGTGAATTATTAAAGTTAAAGTAAAGTAAAAATAAAGTAAAGGTAAAGTTTAAGTATAGTAAAAGTATAAAACTATGTACGCATAATACGAGTATAAATATATATAATATTAATTTAAATCGTTATATATATTTAATAAAATAAAATATAAATATCGTTATCTTTATCATACTGGTTAAGTAATGAGTTGTCAAAAGTGGTTCTAGATATTTATAAAAGTTATATACGTTTTAATAATAAAGTTCTTTTTAAACTGAAAACGTTTTTGTACGTTTGAAACTAAATCAAATAAATATAATAATTTTGTTTTCCAAAACCAAATATATTTTTAAGAATCATTTTGTTTAAAGGTTAAAATAATGGAAATCGTTATATCATAAAATGTTTTAGAAAAGTAGAATCATATATATTCATAATAGGTTTCAAGTTTTTAAATTACAGTTTGTTGGTGAAGCATGGGATAAAGTTCAAAGGTTAAATAAACGTATGAAATCATCTTAATGAAAAATGTCGAGTTACATAACTTGTCGATATCCAACATCTAAGTTATTTACACTTCACGTTCTTACTTATAAATCACTTTACCATTTTCCGAATGTTGTCAAAAAGAATAGATTTCTTAAATCACAGTGAATCTCATAACATAGACCCGTAATCATATCATAATGTATCTGATAAATCAATCATTTGATATTATCTTCTAATTCCATCGATAAACATATTGAAACAAATACGTTCATGTAAAGTATTATACGTTTAATACTTTATTAATATTCTCAAGTTATAATATATATATGTACATATATATACATATTTATTTATATATAACGGTTCGTGAATCGTCGGAATTTGGTCGAGGTTATAATGAATGTATGAACACAATTTAAAATTCTTGAGATTTAACTTAACAAACTTTGCTTATCGTATCGGAATAATATAAAGATAAAGTTTAAATTTGGTTGGAAATTTCCGGGTTGTCACAGTACCTACCCGTTAAAGAAATTTCGTCCCGAAATTTGAGTGGAAAGGTCGTGAATGATAATAAGTATGTTTTCATGATGCATACAGGCTGAAAATTAGAGTTTTATCATCAGCGAATAATTTGGATAAACAATCCATTTATATGAAGAGTACGAATGAAGCTAACATAGAAGAGTGAAATGAGTAAGTGTAGATTCATCTTATCATTTGAAATAGATATGATTTATTTCCAGATTTCAAGGGATTTGAAGAAAATCTTTGTAATAAGATTTGATTCTACTGTAACAAAAGGAATTAGGATCCTCTTTAAATGCGATTGTCCATTTTAATTGTTCCGTTGGAGATTTTCTTATAAATTTACCTCCTTCTTTTTCTTACAACTCACACCTTCTGTTGATGCATTTTATGCAAGTCCCTAGACATCTACCCACGTCCATTGCAGGTACAACAGTTTACAGGCCACCATGATTGTTCGTTATTATCCTATCCGTGTTTGTATGTGGTTACAGCAACTGCAGGAACGAGATTTGGATGTTTGACTATGCTAGACTTAGTCAGACGTCCGAGTGAAGCCTCACTCGTACGGCTGATAGGCTCATACGCACGGTTGATACTGAGCTAAGTCACAATTACAACCTAAATGAGAAGACACGAGTGAGTGATCACCCGTACGGCTGATGAAGCCAACTCGTATGTGTGATGGATGAATCGTACGGGTGAGTCAACAGCAGGGGTATATAAAGTCTTATGTTCTTCATTTTAGGTTAAGAATCTCATTTGTTACACACACTCAGATCAGGTGAGCTCCTCCGATTCTCTCTCAACCCAAATCACCCAGGTGGTGAATAATAGCTCTAGGTGTTGATCTAATCACACTTGATTTAGTTGTGGTATGACTAAATTAATCCCAAAAAGCTTAACCTATTCACTAGAGGGTTTGATTCACTTATTCCGTCATTGTGTGAGTTAAATCTGTTGATTTCTAAGTTCCTAGTCATGTTTCATCACCTTCTATTCTTTCCCCCTCAACTCATATTTTAAAGTATTCATCAATATGCTCCATCCAGTTCTGATTCTCGATATACTTATAACTTTCATATCGGTCATTCTTCTTTTTCATCTACCGCCGGAAGAATCTATTTACTTCTACTATACTCTTGGGTTTATAGTGTTTCTAGTTCTCCCGTGTCTTTATATTGCTATATGCATCGATATATATGGTTTATAATTTTTGGTTTGTCGTTGGGCTTTATATCTTCCCTTATATTTCAAAGTCTCTGTTTCTATCTTCTATAATCATTGTCATCCACAGTTAATGCTCTCTTTTATTTGCTGCAATTTATACCCCAATTTCTATTTTGGAGTTTTGTCCTTTCGTTTCTTCTTCTTGCGATTAAGCACCGCTTGTAATGGTCCAGAATTCACAGATATGAATTTCGGAATGAACATTGTTAATGTTCTAGGAAGAAAATTGTGATGGCACGATCTTGACTTGTCAAATTACTAGAATACCTTGGAAAAGGCCGAATCATCAAGAAATATTTTCTTGATATTTTAGAGGTTAAATAGAATACAAGAGTCGTATAACATGGCACATGATGATGTTATGATCTGTGAATCATCACGTTCCATTTAAAAACTCAGCATGAATTACTGTAATATAATCACGTTGATCAAGTGTCATTATATTATACTAACTCATGCTTCAGTTTCCAATACTACTTCAAAAACATTCATATTTTAAACTCAAAGGTTTACAGAGTATAGGAACTAAATAGTTTTCTTTTTGATGTAATACAGATAGCGCAAAGAGATAAATGATTCCAGATAAGAATAGTTATGGAAATATCTTCAGAAATATGGAGGATATTTATAATGAAAGATACAATGATATCTTAGAATTTCTAATATCAGAGGATGATGAAGAATATTGTCTGTAAGGGTTTAGTGTCAGGAGCAAGGTATTCGTTAATGACTTCAGCAGACACTGAATCATTTGGATTCTTTGAAGGCAGGTTCAGTCTTTGTGATTTGTCCACAGCCTCCTTCATACTTTGCTCAATCCGTTTTCTAGTTCCAAAACTTCTCTATTTCTGAGCTTTGTTAATACACTAATCTTTATCATCAAACTTTTTACTGCTAAGGTCGTTTATAGTTTTTGTTGCTTCATCAGCATTTCGAGAACTAGTTCGCGGTTCAGAGTGTTTTTCAGAAACTTCACATTCGAAGTATGTAAGCCTTGGAAATAGACGTTATGTATAACTGTTGGCGTCAACATGCTGTGAGATTTCAAAATACTGTTTACTAATTCCCAATGATTCGTATGGCAATTCTCATTACAAGAGGCAGATGAGTAAATGATGAGGTTTAGATAAATATAAAGATTCTTCGGAATGCCCAAGATCAGTGAAGTTGTTGGTAAGTTTATTGCTAATGTAGTGGAATATGAAAGGTTCTCCGGTAACAAAAGGGTAATCACATATATCAAAATTATGATAAGGCTACTCCGAATGAAAAAATCAAAGTTGTCTTGCTGGAGCTGTGATATAATTTGCTACTTTGCAAAGGAATTGCAAGGTTATTTTTTTTGCTAATAAATGCCAAAAGATCTGACACAGATATGTGTTGAATTATGACTTTGGTTTCGAGAGCTTTTTAAGTACATAACTGTGGGTAATATGTGGTTGGATCATCATCTCGATTGCTCATTATTTGAAGTGTCTTCAGAGATTTTCGAAGGGTTTGAACACAGATTGTAATTGTTTGTATACATTTGATGTTCTAACACACTTTTGAAGTCAAAGTATAGCTTTGAAAGATGTAGGAATCTAAAAAGTGATGGTACCGGTTATATCTCGAATTGAATTCTGAGATTTTAAAATCAGAATATGTAATTGGGTTTGAATGAGTATGGTTCTTTTGATTTCTATGAAAGAATGTATATTATTGTGAAAGTAGGAAGTATAATTGATAATTTGCTTAATCTGATTCGAAGAATGTAACATATTAATTGTGAATTTATATATATCTCTCGGGTATTACCTACCCGTTAAAAAAATTTTCACAATTAATATTTTGTACATAAGAATTTTATTACAGTCTTTATGAAAATATATATGTATATATTCTCCTCAGATGTAACATAGATTTTAATGAGTTAATACTAAATTAAACTCATTCGATTTACGGTTGGAACTAGAATTGAATAATTCCTTGAAGGCTTTAGAGGTTACATAAGTATTTCTTCAATAATATTGAAATTATGAATCAATACTTCGTTATTTGTTGAGATGTGATGTTGGTTTTCGTTAAATTCTTGTGAACTTCGCAAAGTACGAATGATGTTATATGAAAAGTTTCGGTTACATCAATGATGAAGTGTAAAATCAAATATATACTTGATTTATTAGGAATTGGAACTTGTTGAATTGAGACAGAGATTGTAGTTAACGATGGTTAAGTTGCGGGCGAGGGACATACATTATTGCATATTTGTAATATGAATTAACCGAGTAGTTAAGATTCACACACAATAGCTTAGCACGGAAAGATTTATTTTTTTTATTTCAAAATATATATATATATATATATAAAATATATATATAATTTCTTCAGAGGGAATGAGTTAATTCTTCATAACTTGTTGATACAATATACACGTTATTGATTCGTAATGATGTCTACAGTGATTCTTGAACTGACAGAGTTTGTGATGTTATAGGTGTTGTTGATTCTGATGTTGACTGTACTGACGATGCTGGTGACGTTGACGGTACTGTTGATGCTGTTGGTAAAACAAGTTTAACTTGTTAATCACACACCATTTTTGTCAGGGTTTCTACTCTTCCTTCTATCATTTTGGTTCGCTTAACTGATTTATGGTTAGGGTTAGATTAGATAATCTCTAAGACTTAAGAGATTATATAATCGCCGCGGAATGTTTCTCCAATGAAGTTATGAATTAATACTTCATCAGTTATTGTTGTTGGTACTCCTTGGTATCTATGGTGCGTATGACATTGATGCTCGTGGGACAGATTGTGAAGTTGAGGTTTACAACGCGGTTGTGGTTGGAGGTGGTAATGGTACTGGTTATGCTGCTGGTGCTGCTGCTGGTGTTTGTAATCTCTGCACCATATTCTCCAAAGCCACTACCCGAGCGCGAAGCTCGTTGACTTCTTCTATTATTCCAGGATGATTGTCGGTCGGAACGAGCGGATAAATAAAATCTAGAATTTGATGTAGTATATAATCGTGACGAGATACCCTGGAAATGAGAGAGAAAATGGTGTCTCTAACAGGTTCGCCGGTAAGTGCTTCAGGTTCTTCGCCAAGAGGGCAATGTGGTAGATGGAAAGGATCGCCTTCTTCTTGTTTCCAATGATTGAGGAGGCTACGAATCCATCCCCAATTCATCCAGAATAGGTGATGACTGATTGGTTGATCCATTCCGGTCACACTGCATTCGGAGCTTGAGTGAGATTCCATTTCGGAATCCGAGTGACTTGAACTGATGACAAATTCCATTTCGTACGATTGGATAAAGGATTTTAGATATAAAATCATTTTTCGGCTATCGGGTGGTATTCTATTTACATAGGATATCTATATATAGAGATCAAAAGATTTCATAGATTATGGAGGAATTTGCGGGATATGTCAGGCAAAGTTTAAAGTAACAGATACTATAAGATATGATTTAGCAGATACGCTAAGATATGAATTTTGTCTATACACTACTCATGCAATTAATGTAGCAAGATGTGTCTAGATTAATAATGATAAGCAGGTAATTTCCTATGGATGATAAGCAGATGATTTCCGACTAGAAATGATAAGCAAAACTTTTGACATGCAGACACGGTCGAAGTCCAGACTCACTAATGCATCCTAACGACTTATCAGTTAGACACACTAATGCAGACCTGGTTCGCTAAGACCACCGCTCTGATACCAACTGAAAGGACCCGTTCATATACATTATAAACGATTCACAATAGTTGATTACATTGCGAGGTATTTGACCTCTATATGATACATTTTACAAACATTGCATTCGTTTTTAAAAGACAATCTTTCTTTACATCAAAAATTGACAGGCATACATACCATTTCATAATATCCACTATCCAACTATAAATTGATTTAATAATAATCTTTGATGAACTCAATGACTCGAATGCAACGTTCTTCAAAATATGCTATGAAAGACTCCAAGTAATATCTTTAAAATGAGCAAATGCACAGCGGAAGATTTCTTTAACACCTGAGAATAAAAATGCTTTAAAGTGTCAACCAAAAGGTTGGTGAGTTCATTAGTTTATCATAATCATTTATTTCCATCATTTTAATAGACCACAAGAATTTCATTTCCAGTTCTCATAAATATACGTCCCATGCATAGAGACAAAAATAATCATTCATATGGTGAACACCTGGTAACCGACATTAACAATATGCATATAAGAATATCCCCTATCATTCCGGGATCCTCCTTCGGACATGATATAAATTTCGAAGTACTAAAGCATCCGGTACTTTGGATGGGGTTTGTTAGGCCCAATAGATCTATCTTTAGGATTCGCGTCAATTAGGGTGTCTGTTCCCAAATTCTTAGATTACCAGACTTTAATAAAAAGGGGCATATTCGATTTCGATAATTCAACCATAGAATGTAGTTTCAATTAGTTGTGTCTATTTCGTCAAACATTTATAAAAGCGCATGTATTCTCAGTCCCAAAAATATAAAGGGTAAAAAGGCAAATGAAACTCACCATACTGTATTTCGTAGTAAAAATACATATAACGTCATTGAACAAGTGCAAGGTTGGCCTCGGATTCACGAACCTAAATTAATTATATATATTTATGTGTTGGTCAATATTTGTCTAACAAATTAGGTCAAGTCATAGTGTACCACAATCCTAATGCTCGAGACTAATATGCAAAAGTCAACAAAAGTAAATTTGACTCAAAATAATTTCCAAAAATCTATACATGATTAATATATAGTTTAAATATCGTCATTTTATATTTTTAAATATTTTTAAAAGATTTATTAGAGTAAATAATATAATTTATTTATTAATAAATAAAATTTTATATTATATTTATATAATAAAATATACTTTTATGTACATTAAGTAATAAAATTTATAGGGTTCATTTAATATTATAAAGATAATATGATAGATATTATTAAAGTAAGTTATTACACGTAGTAAAATATGTTTGTATCAAATATTTATTTGATAAATTAATATCTATAATGATAGTAAGTAAAAGTTGTATTATTTTGTAATAATAATTATTATTATAAAAATATCAATATTTATAATTACTAAGATGACATTATGATAAAACGATAATTCTAATTATGATAATTTTAATATTTACGATAATTTTTAATATTATCTTTAAAATAATAATTCTATTTAAAATAATAATAATAATAATGATATTTTATAGTAACAATGACATTTCTATTAAAATGATAATTTTTATTAAAATGATAGTTTTAATACTAACGATAATTTTAATAATAATAGTAATGATAAAAATAATAAGAACGATAATTTTATCTAAATCAATATCTTATAATATTTTAATTTCATCATGATACTCTTACCCATTATTTCCTAATCATTTCGTTTAATAGCTTTTAATCGTCTTTTATATCGTGTTCGTAATAATGATAATAATAGTAATCAAAATAATTAGGTGTTACAAATACTTGTTTTAATTACACTAATATTAATAATGATAGTTACTATAACATTATTAACGATAATACTAATAATTATCTTAATGATAATATAGTAATAATAATAACAATAACCATTTTTAAATAATGATATATATATTAATAATGATAATAATAATAATAATAATACCAATAATAATAATAATAATAATAATAATAATTGGATAATAATAATAATACTAATTATAACTTTAACGATAATAACGATAGTAATAATAATAAAAAATAACAATTTTTAATGATAAATCCTTTTATTGATAAAGATAATAATAATAATAATAATAAGATAAAACTAGAACGACGATAATAACGACGTTAATAATGATCATTTTTAATAATAATACAAAAATTCGATGGACTATAACTTCAAATCCGTTCATCGAAATCATTCGATATCTAAATGAAAAGTTCTTAATTTTTCGCTAGCTTTCCAACGACATGCATATCTTATACCTTATCTCAGTCGCATATATAACTAATTCAGGATTCAACATAACCTAACTAAAGGCAATATCAAAAGTACAAACATGCATAATCCTATATACTCGAGCACTAGTCAGGGATACACTATTAGTATGTAAAAGTTAAATTATGAGTACTCACGTATCAATATTGAGATTCAATATTGCAGGAAAGGTACGTAGACGCAACGGAGATGATAAACACTATCTTGATCTCACGAGCATACCCATGAACCATACCCAATCACCTCCATAGCTATAACCCATAATTTCCTTAATCCAATCCCACTCGAAAAACAATTTCGAAATCACTCGGACAGCACTCTGACGTAATATTTTATGTATACTAATAATATCTTGAAATAATACGGAGTAAATATATATATGTAAATCGATTGAGAGAGTTTAGAGAAAAATATTTTCAAGTTTCTTATGAAATAATGAAACCTATTGAATTCTATTTATAATAGATTTTTGAATTATTAAAGTGAATTATTAAAGTATGAATTATTAAAGTGAATTATTAAAGTATGAATTATTAAAGTGAATTATTAAAGTATGAATTATTAAAGTGAATTATTAAAGTATGAATTATTAAAGTGAATTATTAAAGTATGAATTATTAAAGTGAATTATTAAAGTTAAAGTAAAGTAAAAATAAAGTAAAGGTAAAGTTTAAGTATAGTAAAAGTATAAAACTATGTACGCATAATACGCGTATAAATATATATAATATTAATTTAAATCGTTATATATATTTAATAAAATAAAATATAAATATTGTTATCTTTATCATACTGGTTAAGTAATGAGTTGTCAAAAGTGGTTCTAGATATTTATAAAAGTTATATACGTTTTAATAATAAAGTTCTTTTTAAACTGAAAACGTTTTTGTACGTTTGAAACTAAATCAAATAAATATAATAATTTTGTTTTCCAAAACCAAATATATTTTTAAGAATCATTTTGTTTAAAGGTTAAAATAATGGAAATCGTTATATCATAAAATGTTTTAGAAAAGTAGAATCATATATATTCATAATAGGTTTCAAGTTTTTAAATTACAGTTTGTTGGTGAAGCATGGGATAAAGTTCAAAGGTTAAATAAACGTATGAAATCATCTTAATGAAAAATGTCGAGTTACATAACTTGTCGATATCCAACATCTAAGTTATTTACACTTCACGTTCTTACTTATAAATCACTTTACCATTTTCCGAATGTTGTCAAAAAGAATAGATTTCTTAAATCACAGTGAATCTCATAACATAGACCCGTAATCATATCATAATGTATCTGATAAATCAATCATTTGATATTATCTTCTAATTCCATCGATAAACATATTGAAACAAATACGTTCATGTAAAGTATTATACGTTTAATACTTTATTAATATTCTCAAGTTATAATATATATATGTACATATATATACATATTTATTTATATATAACGGTTCGTGAATCGTCGGAATTTGGTCGAGGTTATAATGAATGTATGAACACAATTTAAAATTCTTGAGATTTAACTTAACAAACTTTGCTTATCGTATCGGAATAATATAAAGATAAAGTTTAAATTTGGTTGGAAATTTCCGGGTTGTCACAAAAACTGGTAAAAAAAAAACTATATGATGACATATATATGGTTATATATATAGTTAACATGATATTATGATAAGTAAACATATCATTAATTATATTAACAATGAACTACATATGTAAAAACAAGACTACTAACTTAATGATTTTGAAACGAGACATATATGTAACGTTTATCGTTGTAACGACATTTAATGTATATATATCATATTAAGAGATATTCGTACATCATAATATCATGATAATATAATAATTTAAAATCTCTTTTGATATTATAAACATTGGGTTAACAACATTTAACAAGATCGTTAACCTAAAGGTTTCAAAACAACACTTACATGTAACGACTAACGATGACTTAACGACTCAGTTAAAATGTATATACATGTAGTGTTTTAATATGTATTTATACACTTTTGAAAGACTTCAATACACTTATCAAAATACTTCTACTTAACAAAAATGCTTACAATTACATTCTCGTTCAGTTTCATCAACAATTCTACTCGTATGCACCCGTATTCGTACTCGTACAATACACAGCTTTTAGATGTATGTACTATTGGTATATACACTCCAATGATCAGCTCTTAGCAGCCCAGGTGAGTCACCTAACACATGTGGGAACCATCATTTGGCAACTAGCATGAAATATCTCATAAGATTACAAAAATATGAGTAATCATTCATGACTTATTTACATGAAAACAAAATTACATATCCTTTATATCTAATCCATACACCAACGACCAAAAACACCTACAAACACTTTCATTCTTCAATTTTCTTCATCTAATTGAACTCTCTCAAGTTCTATCTTCAAGTTCTAAGTGTTCTTCATAAATTCCAAAAGTTCTAGTTTCATAAAATCAAGAATACTTTCAAGTTTGCTAGCTCACTTCCAATCTTGTAAGGTGATCATCCAACCTCAAGAAATCTTTGTTTCTTACAGTAGGTTATCATTCTAATACAAGGTAATAATCATATTCAAACTTTGGTTCAATTTCTATAACTATAACAATCTTATTTCAAGTGATGATCTTACTTGAACTTGTTTTCGTGTCATGATTTTGCTTCAAGAACTTTGAGCCATCCAAGGATCCATTGAAGCTAGATCCATTTTTCTCTTTTCCAGTAGGTTCATCCAAGGAACTTAAGGTAGTAATGATGTTCATAACATCATTCGATTCATACATATAAAGCTATCTTATTCGAAGGTTTAAACTTGTAATCACTAGAACATAGTTTAGTTAATTCTAAACTTGTTCGCAAAAAAAAGTTAATCCTTCTAACTTGACTTTTAAAATCAACTAAACACATGTTCTATATCTATATGATATGCTAACTTAATGATTTAAAACCTGGAAACACGAAAAACACCGTAAAACCGGATTTACGCCGTCGTAGTAACACCGCGGGCTGTTTTGGGTTAGTTAATTAAAAACTATGATAAACTTTGATTTAAAAATTGTTATTCTGAGAAAATGATTTTTATTATGAACATGAAACTATATCCAAAAATTATGGTTAAACTCAAAGTGGAAGTATGTTTTCTAAAATGGTCATCTAGACGTCGTTCTTTCGACTGAAATGACTACCTTTACAAAAACGACTTGTAACTTATTTTTCCGACTAGAAACCTATACTTTTTTTGTTTAGATTCATAAAATAGAGTTCAATATGAAACCATAGCAATTTGATTCACTCAAAACGGATTTAAAATGAAGGAGTTATGGGTAAAACAAGATTGGATAATTTTTCTCATTTTAGCTACGTGAAAATTGGTAACAAATCTATTCCAACCATAACTTAATCAACTTGTATTATATATTATGTAATCTTGAGATACCATAGACACGTATACAATGTTTCGACCTATCATGTCGACACATCTATATATATTTCGGAACAACCATAGACACTCTATATGTGAATGTTGGAGTTAGCTATACAGGGTTGAGGTTGATTCCAAAATATATATAGTTTGAGTTGTGATCAATACTGAGATACGTATACACTGGGTCGTGGATTGATTCAAGATAATATTTATCGATTTATTTCTGTACATCTAACTGTGGACAACTAGTTATAGGTTACTAACGAGGACAGCTGACTTAATAAACTTAAAACATCAAAATATATTAAAAGTGTTGTAAATATATTTTGAACATACTTTGATATATATGTATATATTGTTATAGGTTCGTGAATCAACCAGTGGCCAAGTCTTACTTCCCGACGAAGTAAAAATCTGTGAAAGTGAGTTATAGTCCCACTTTTAAAATCTAATATTTTTGGGATGAGAATACATGCAGGTTTTATAAATGATTTACAAAATAGACACAAGTACGTGAAACTACATTCTATGGTTGAATTATCGAAATCGAATATGCCCCTTTTTATTAAGTCTGGTAATCTAAGAATTAGGGAACAGACACCCTAATTGACGCGAATCCTAAAGATAGATCTATTGGGCCTAACAAACCCCATCCAAAGTACCGGATGCTTTAGTACTTCGAAATTTATATCATATCCGAAGGGTGTCCCGGAATGATGGGGATATTCTTATATATGCATCTTGTTATTGTCGGTTACCAGGTGTTCACCATATGAATGGTTTTTATCTCTATGTATGGGATGTGTATTGAAATATGAAATCTTGTGGTCTATTGTTACGATTTGATATATATAGGTTAAACCTATAACTCACCAACATTTTTGTTGACGTTTTAAGCATGTTTATTCTCAGGTGATTATTAAGAGCTTCCGCTGTCGCATACTTAAATAAGGACAAGATTTGGAGTCCATGCTTGTATGATATTGTGTAAAAACTGCATTCAAGAAACTTATTTTGTTGTAACATATTTGTATTGTAAACCATTATGTAATGGTCGTGTGTAAAACAGGATATTTTAGATTATCATTATTTGATAATCTACGTAAAGCTTTTTAAACCTTTATTGATGAAATAAAGGTTATGGTTTGTTTAAAAATGAATGCAGTCTTTGAAAAACGTCTCATATAGAGGTCAAAACCTCGCAACGAAATCAATTAATATGGAACGTTTTTAATCAATAAGAACGGGACATTTCAGTTGGTATCCGAGCGTTGGTCTTAGAGAACCAGAAAATTTGCATTAGTGTGTCTTATCGAGTTTGTTAGGATGCATTAGTGAGTCTGGACTTCGACCGTGTTTTCTTTAAAAATGATTGCTTAACATTTTTGTTGGAAACTATATATTTTTAACATATGAATATTATGTGATATATTAATCTCTTAACGTGTTTGATATTATGTGATAGATGTCTACCTCTAGAACAAGTCCCATTGACTCACCTAATAATAATGAAGAGTCAAATGTAAATTGGAATGATTTGTGGACTGATTCACAAGTTCCCGAAGAGGAACCGGAAGAAGAGTCGGAACCGGAAGAAGAATCGGAACCGGAAGAAGAATCGGAACCGGATGAAGAAATAGAACCGGTGGGGGAAATAATAAAACGGTTAAGTAAAAGAAAATCCTCAACCAACCGACCAAAGTTAATTATGGTCAATGGTGTTTCCGCCAAGGAAGCAAAATATTGGGAGGATTACCAATTCTCCGATGAATCGGATTCCGACGAGAATTCCGATGATGTTATAGAAATTACCCCAACTGAATTTAAAAAGGCAAAAGAAAATAATAAGGGAAAGGGCATAAAAATAGAGAAATCTAATTCCAACCCCGATGAACTTTATATGTATCGTCAACCCCCGAAGTCCTTAAGTTGTAACAATGACCCGGGAACCTCTAAACCACCTGGTTTTTCTAAACCAATGTGGACAACGATGGCTCGTATTAGGGGAACATCATATATCCCTAGAAACTTGGCAAAACGAACCAAAACTGAAGAAGAAGAAACGAGCGAGTCGGAATAAGATAGTTGTATTCGTGTGGTGTAATATATGGAATATAGTGTTCTTATGCTTTATGATATATGTAAAAATTGCTTGTATTAATAAGTATTTTTTTTATGAATCTAACTCTTGTCTATTTTACAGTTTAAAAACACAAAATGGATAGACAACCCAATATTTTAAGAGACCTACCCGGAGACATGATTGATGAAATCTTGTCTAGAGTCGGCCAGAATTCTTCGGCACAACTATTTAAGGCGAGATCAGTTTGTAAGACATTCGAAGAACGTTCCAAGAATGTCTTGGTTTATAAGAGACTTTCGTTTGAAAGATGGGGGATATCACATTGGGAAACCCATAAGTTACGATGTGTTTACTTTGACGCATATATTGCGGGGAACCCAAATGCTATTTTACGCAACGGGTTAAGAAATTATTTTGACTCAATATATCCGAATATTGGACTTCGTGATTTAGAAAAAGCGGCTAACATGCAACATAAAGAAGCATGTTATGCTTACGGATTAGTAATGTTCGCTTCTCACCAAAGTGAGAACAAGAACATCGGGCTACAACTATTAAACAAAACGTTTCCACAAGTGACGGAGTCGGTAATTGGGGTAAGAAATGAGGTTTTTAGATTATTACGGGACTGTTGGACATTACGTAACCCTCGTCCCTTTGATGACGTTACAACACGCTGTCTTATCAACGGCCATAACGGTTATGTTGCACAAGACCAAGGATGGGAAGTAGTCCTAGTAAAACCAGAATGCATGACTTGTTTCTGGACGTATGAATTACGTGTCTTTATTGCCTTTGCTGAACGACTTGTTTACTAGCTAGAATTGTCTTCACAACTATCTTGTATCAAAGTTATTGTGTGCTATATTTGATGCTTTATGTAAAATAAGCGGTATTGTAAGTTTGTAAAATATTGTATAAAAGTTTGAACGCGAAATATTATTATAATCAGTTTTTCATATAGAATTGTAGTAGTTGAATTGTATATTAGCTACTAAGTATGAACTTAACGGGTAGGTACTACCCGAATTTAAACTTATAAAACGCTAATATGAAGAAAAAGCTTTTATAAATGAGTTCATATTATGCTACGAAATACTATTAACTACTCTTAATATTCTGTATGATTAACTTGTTCCATTTAACTATTTTGAAGGAAATGGCACCGACTACTCGACACACCGTGAATATGAATGAAGAGGAATTCCGTACTTTTCTAGCTTCAAACATAGCCGCAGTACAGGCTGCGCTACATACCAACAATAACCTTGGATCTAGCAGTACAGGAAATCGTGTAGGATGCACCTACAAAGAATTCACTGCCTGCAAACCTTTGGAATTTGATGGAACCGAAGGACCGATCGGATTGAAACGGTGGACCGAGAAGGTTGAATCGGTGTTTGCCATAAGTAAGTGTACTGAAGAGGACAAAGTGAAGTACGCTACGCATACCTTCACAGGTTCTGCGTTAACATGGTGGAATACCTATCTAGAGCAAGTGGGACAAGATGATGCGTACGCACTACCGTGGTCAGCATTCAAGCACTTGATGAACGAGAAGTACCGTCCCAGAACCGAGGTCAATAAGCTCAAGACAGAACTTAGAGGGTTACGAACCCAAGGATTTGATATTACCACGTACGAAAGACGATTCACAGAATTGTGCCTATTGTGTCCGGGAGCATTCGAAGATGAGGAAGAGAAGATCGACGCGTTTGTGAAAGGATTACCGGAAAGAATCCAAGAAGATATAAGTTCACACGAGCCCGCCTCCATACAACAGCCATGTAGAATGGCTCACAAACTAGTGAACCAGATTGAAGAAAGAATTAAAGAACAGACTGCTGAAGAGGCCAATGTGAAGCAAGTCAAAAGAAAGTGGGAGGAAAACGGTGATAAGAATCACCAATACAACAACAACAGCAATTACAACAATAATCGCAACAATTATCCCAACAATCGCAACATCAATCGCAACTACAACAAACGGCCCAACAACAACAACAACAACAGCAACTACAACAATCATCCCAACAACAATAATAACCGCAACAACAACAACAATCAGAAGCAACTATGCCAAAGGTGTGAAAAGAATCACTCGGGGTTCTGCACCAAATTTTGCAACAAGTGTAAAAGAAATGGTCATAGCGCGGCGAAGTGTGAGGTCTACGGACCAGGGGTTAATAGAACGAAAGGAACAAATGGTGTCGGAACGAGTAATGGCGGAGCAAGTAGTGTCGGAGCAAGTTATGCCAATGTAGTTTGTTATAAATGTGGAAAACCAGGCCACATTATTAGAAATTGCCCGAACCAGGAGAACACGAATGGACAAGGCCGTGGAAGAGTTTTCAATATTAATGCGGTAGAGGCACAGGAAGACCCGGAGCTTGTTACGGGTACGTTTCTTATTGACAATAAATCTGCTTACGTTTTATTTGATTCGGGTGCGGATAGAAGCTATATGAGTAGAGATTTTTGTGCTAAATTAAGTTGTCCATTGACGCCTTTGGATAGTAAATTTTTACTCGAATTAGCAAATGGTAAATTAATTTCAGCAGATAATATATGTCGGAATCGAGAAATTAAACTGGTTAGCGAAACATTTAAGATTGATTTGATACCAGTAGAGTTAGGGAGTTTTGATGTGATAATCGGTATGGACTGGTTGAAAGAAGTGAAAGCGGAGATCGTTTGTTACAAAAATGCAATTCGCATTATACGAGAAAAAGGAAAACCCTTAATGGTGTACGGAGAAAAGGGCAACACGAAGCTACATCTTATTAGTAATTTGAAGGCACAAAAACTAATAAGAAAAGGTTGCTATGCTGTTCTAGCACACGTCGAGAAAGTACAAACTGAAGAAAAGAGCATCAATGATGTTCCCATTGCAAAAGAATTTCCCGATGTATTTCCGAAAGAATTACCGGGATTACCCCCACATCGATCCGTTGAATTTCAAATAGATCTTGTACCAGGAGCTGCACCAATAGCTCGTGCTCCTTACAGACTCGCACCCAGCGAGATGAAAGAACTGCAAAGCCAATTACAAGAACTTTTAGAGCGTGGTTTCATTAGACCAAGCACATCACCGTGGGGAGCTCCTGTTTTGTTTGTCAAGAAGAAAGATGGTACATTCAGGTTGTGTATCGACTACCGAGAGTTGAACAAACTTACCATCAAGAACCGCTACCCACTACCGAGAATCGACGACTTATTTGATCAACTACAAGGCTCGTCTGTTTATTCAAAGATTGACTTACGTTCTGGGTATCATCAAATGCGGGTGAAAGAAGATGATATTCCAAAGACTGCTTTCAGAACACGTTACGGTCATTACGAGTTTATGGTCATGCCGTTTGGTTTAACTAATGCACCAGCTGTGTTCATGGACCTTATGAACCGAGTGTGTGGACCATACCTTGACAAGTTTGTCATTGTTTTCATTGATGACATACTTATTTACTCAAAGAATGACCAAGAACACGGTGAACATTTGAGAAAGGTGTTAGAAGTATTGAGGAAGGAAGAATTGTACGCTAAGTTTTCAAAGTGTGCATTTTGGTTGGAAGAAGTTCAATTCCTCGGTCACATAGTGAACAAAGAAGGTATTAAGGTGGATCCGGCAAAGATAGAAACTGTTGAAAAGTGGGAAACCCCAAAAACTCCGAAACACATACGCCAGTTTTTAGGACTAGCTGGTTACTACAGAAGGTTCATCCAAGACTTTTCCAGAATAGCAAAACCCTTGACTGCATTAACGCATAAAGGGAAGAAATTTGAATGGAATGATGAACAAGAGAAAGCGTTTCAGTTATTGAAGAAAAAGCTAACTACGGCACCTATATTGTCATTGCCTGAAGGGAATGATGATTTTGTGATTTATTGTGACGCATCAAAGCAAGGTCTCGGTTGTGTATTAATGCAACGAACGAAGGTGATTGCTTATGCGTCTAGACAATTGAAGATTCACGAACAAAATTATACGACGCATGATTTGGAATTAGGCGCGGTTGTTTTTGCATTAAAGACTTGGAGGCACTACTTATATGGGGTCAAAAGTATTATATATACCGACCACAAAAGTCTTCAACACATATTTAATCAGAAACAACTGAATATGAGGCAGCGTAGGTGGATTGAATTATTGAATGATTACGATTTTGAGATTCGTTACCACCCGGGGAAGGCAAATGTGGTAGCCGATGCCTTGAGCAGGAAGGATAGAGAACCCATTCGAGTAAAATCTATGAATATAATGATTCATAATAACATTACTACTCAAATAAAGGAGGCGCAACAAGGAGTTTTAAAAGAGGGAAATTTAAAGGATGAAATACCCAAAGGATCGGAGAAGCATCTTAATATTCGGGAAGACGGAACCCGGTATAGGGCTGAAAGGATTTGGGTACCAAAATTTGGAGATATGAGAGAAATGGTACTTAGAGAAGCTCATAAAACCAGATACTCAATACATCCTGGAACGGGGAAGATGTACAAGGATCTCAAGAAACATTTTTGGTGGCCGGGTATGAAAGCCGATGTTGCTAAATACGTAGGAGAATGTTTGACGTGTTCTAAGGTCAAAGCTGAGCATCAGAAACCATCAGGTCTACTTCAACAACCCGAAATCCCGGAATGGAAATGGGAAAACATTACCATGGATTTCATCACTAAATTGCCAAGGACTGCAAGTGGTTTTGATACTATTTGGGTAATAGTTGATCGTCTCACCAAATCAGCACACTTCCTACCAATAAGAGAAGATGAAAAGATGGAGAAGTTAGCACGACTGTATTTGAAGGAAGTCGTCTCCAGACATGGAATACCAATCTCTATTATCTCTGATAGGGATGGCAGATTTATTTCAAGATTCTGGCAGACATTACAGCAAGCATTAGGAACTCGTCTAGACATGAGTACTGCCTATCATCCACAAACTGATGGGCAGAGCGAAAGGACGATACAAACGCTTGAAGACATGCTACGAGCATGTGTTATTGATTTCGGAAACAGTTGGGATCGACATCTACCGTTAGCAGAATTTTCCTACAACAACAGCTACCATTCAAGCATTGAGATGGCGCCGTTTGAAGCACTTTATGGTAGAAAGTGCAGGTCTCCGATTTGTTGGAGTGAGGTGGGGGATAGACAGATTACGGGTCCGGAGATTATACAAGAAACTACCGAGAAGATCATCCAAATTCAACAACGGTTGAAAATCGCCCAAAGTCGACAAAAGAGCTACGCTGACATTAAAAGAAAAGATATAGAATTTGAAATTGGAGAGATGGTCATGCTTAAAGTTTCACCTTGGAAAGGCGTTGTTCGATTTTGTAAACGAGGGAAATTAAATCCAAGGTATATTGGACCATTCAAGATTATTGATCGTGTCGGACCAGTAGCTTACCGACTTGAGTTACCTCAACAACTCGCGGCTGTACATAACACTTTCCACGTCTCGAATTTGAAGAAATGTTTTGCTAAAGAAGATCTCACTATTCCGTTAGATGAAATCCAAATCAACGAAAAACTCCAATTCATCGAAGAACCCGTCGAAATAATGGATCGTGAGGTTAAAAGACTTAAGCAAAACAAGATACCAATTGTTAAGGTTCGATGGAATGCTCGTAGAGGACCCGAGTTCACCTGGGAGCGTGAAGATCAGATGAAGAAGAAATACCCGCATCTATTTCCAGAAGATTCGTCAACACCTTCAACAGCTTAAAATTTCGGGACGAAATTTATTTAACGGGTAGGTACTGTAGTGACCCGAACTTTTCCATGTTTATATATATTAATTGAGATTGATGTTTACATGATTAAATGTTTCCAACATGTTAAGCAATCAAACTTGTTAAGACTTGATTAATTGAAATAGGTTTCATATAGACAATTGACCACCCAAGTTGACCGGTGATTCACGAACGTTAAAACTGGTAAAAAAAAAACTATATGATGACATATATATGGTTATATATATAGTTAACATGATATTATGATAAGTAAACATATCATTAATTATATTAACAATGAACTACATATGTAAAAACAAGACTACTAACTTAATGATTTTGAAACGAGACATATATGTAACGTTTATCGTTGTAACGACATTTAATGTATATATATCATATTAAGAGATATTCGTACATCATAATATCATGATAATATAATAATTTAAAATCTCTTTTGATATTATAAACATTGGGTTAACAACATTTAACAAGATCGTTAACCTAAAGGTTTCAAAACAACACTTACATGTAACGACTAACGATGACTTAACGACTCAGTTAAAATGTATATACATGTAGTGTTTTAATATGTATTTATACACTTTTGAAAGACTTCATTACACTTATCAAAATACTTCTACTTAACAAAAATGCTTACAATTACATTCTCGTTCAGTTTCATCAACAATTCTACTCGTATGCACCCGTATTCGTACTCGTACAATACACAGCTTTTAGATGTATGTACTATTGGTATATACACTCCAATGATCAGCTCTTAGCAGCCCAGGTGAGTCACCTAACACATGTGGGAACCATCATTTGGCAACTAGCATGAAATATCTCATAAGATTACAAAAATATGAGTAATCATTCATGACTTATTTACATGAAAACAAAATTACATATCCTTTATATCTAATCCATACACCAACGACCAAAAACACCTACAAACACTTTCATTCTTCAATTTTCTTCATCTAATTGAACTCTCTCAGGTTCTATCTTCAAGTTCTAAGTGTTCTTCATAAATTCCAAAAGTTCTAGTTTCATAAAATCAAGAATACTTTCAAGTTTGCTAGCTCACTTCCAATCTTGTAAGGTGATCATCCAACCTCAAGAAATCTTTGTTTCTTACAGTAGGTTATCATTCTAATACAAGGTAATAATCATATTCAAACTTTGGTTCAATTTCTATAACTATAACAATCTTATTTCAAGTGATGATCTTACTTGAACTTGTTTTCGTGTCATGATTTTGCTTCAAGAACTTTGAGCCATCCAAGGATCCATTGAAGCTAGATCCATTTTTCTCTTTTCCAGTAGGTTCATCCAAGGAACTTAAGGTAGTAATGATGTTCATAACATCATTCGATTCATACATATAAAGCTATCTTATTCGAAGGTTTAAACTTGTAATCACTAGAACATAGTTTAGTTAATTCTAAACTTGTTCGCAAAAAAAAGTTAATCCTTCTAACTTGACTTTTAAAATCAACTAAACACATGTTCTATATCTATATGATATGCTAACTTAATGATTTAAAACCTGGAAACACGAAAAACACCGTAAAACCGGATTTACGCCGTCGTAGTAACACCGCGGGCTGTTTTGGGTTAGTTAATTAAAAACTATGATAAACTTTGATTTAAAAATTGTTATTCTGAGAAAATGATTTTTATTATGAACATGAAACTATATCCAAAAATTATGGTTAAACTCAAAGTGGAAGTATGTTTTCTAAAATGGTCATCTAGACGTCGTTCTTTCGACTGAAATGACTACCTTTACAAAAACGACTTGTAACTTATTTTTCCGACTAGAAACCTATACTTTTTTTGTTTA
This sequence comes from Rutidosis leptorrhynchoides, assembly GCF_046630445.1. Classification (NCBI taxonomy): domain Eukaryota; kingdom Viridiplantae; phylum Streptophyta; class Magnoliopsida; order Asterales; family Asteraceae; genus Rutidosis; species Rutidosis leptorrhynchoides. Next base: position 316,130,669 of record NC_092333.1, on the reverse strand, counting down.
GATTCATAAAATAGAGTTCAATATGAAACCATAGCAATTTGATTCACTCAAAACGGATTTAAAATGAAGGAGTTATGGGTAAAACAAGATTGGATAATTTTTCTCATTTTAGCTACGTGAAAATTGGTAACAAATCTATTCCAACCATAACTTAATCAACTTGTATTATATATTATGTAATCTTGAGATACCATAGACACGTATACAATGTTTCGACCTATCATGTCGACACATCTATATATATTTCGGAACAACCATAGACACTCTATATGTGAATGTTAGAGTTAGCTATACAGGGTTGAGGTTGATTCCAAAATATATATAGTTTGAGTTGTGATCAATACTGAGATACGTATACACTGGGTCGTGGATTGATTCAAGATAATATTTATCGATTTATTTCTGTACATCTAACTGTGGACAACTAGTTATAGGTTACTAACGAGGACAGCTGACTTAATAAACTTAAAACATCAAAATATATTAAAAGTGTTGTAAATATATTTTGAACATACTTTGATATATATGTATATATTGTTATAGGTTCGTGAATCAACCAGTGGCCAAGTCTTACTTCCCGACGAAGTAAAAATCTGTGAAAGTGAGTTATAGTCCCACTTTTAAAATCTAATATTTTTGGGATGAGAATACATGCAGGTTTTATAAATGATTTACAAAATAGACACAAGTACGTGAAACTACATTCTATGGTTGAATTATCGAAATCGAATATGCCCCTTTTTATTAAGTCTGGTAATCTAAGAATTAGGGAACAGACACCCTAATTGACGCGAATCCTAAAGATAGATCTATTGGGCCTAACAAACCCCATCCAAAGTACCGGATGCTTTAGTACTTCGAAATTTATATCATATCCGAAGGGTGTCCCGGAATGATGGGGATATTCTTATATATGCATCTTGTTATTGTCGGTTACCAGGTGTTCACCATATGAATGGTTTTTATCTCTATGTATGGGATGTGTATTGAAATATGAAATCTTGTGGTCTATTGTTACGATTTGATATATATAGGTTAAACCTATAACTCACCAACATTTTTGTTGACGTTTTAAGCATGTTTATTCTCAGGTGATTATTAAGAGCTTCCGCTGTCGCATACTTAAATAAGGACAAGATTTGGAGTCCATGCTTGTATGATATTGTGTAAAAACTGCATTCAAGAAACTTATTTTGTTGTAACATATTTGTATTGTAAACCATTATGTAATGGTCGTGTGTAAAACAGGATATTTTAGATTATCATTATTTGATAATCTACGTAAAGCTTTTTAAACCTTTATTGATGAAATAAAGGTTATGGTTTGTTTAAAAATGAATGCAGTCTTTGAAAAACGTCTCATATAGAGGTCAAAACCTCGCAACGAAATCAATTAATATGGAACGTTTTTAATCAATAAGAACGGGACATTTCACCCCACCCCATGCTTGCTTGGTTATTTGCATAAACACTCTAAGTACATGCATGCTTGCACAAAGATACACACACATGATTAACTAGTTTCTTTCAAAAAATCAAAACTCTCTCCATCTATCCATATTTGGCCGAAATTTTGGGGAGGAAGAAGGGTGTTCTTCATTTGATTTTACTTGCATTTTGGTGTCTAAATCCTAACCAAGTTCAAGGGTGTTGATTTGCAAAGGCTTGTGGGTATTCAAAGCTTGAGGCTTCAAGTAAGGAGCTTGCTCATTCATCATCTTCTTCATCATCCTAATCATCCTTTTAACCTCCTAACTTGGAGTAGGTATATCCTCTTTACTAGCTCTTTTACTTTGTAAGCATATTTTCTAGACTTGATATGGTTTTGGAATTCATGTTTAAAAGGTTAAACTTCATATTAATTAGTTTATAAATATGCTTCCGCTTAATGTTGAAATCGGGTTTTGACATATATTTTCATGAAACTTGTTTATATGATGAATTCCAACAATGGTATCTAGAGCCGAGGTCATAGAAATATGCTTCTTGTATTTGGCTTGAAAACCCATTTAGATTACAATCTAGTAACATGCATGAAACTAGAATGTAAAAATTTTGGGTTTTGGGTGGGATATATTTTTGGCCGAATTTTGGGGTTCCAAAAAGGGGTTTGGAACTTCAAGTTTGGTCATGTTTTTTTGTTAGTTGTTGTTCACAATCAAGCCTTGGCCTTGTGGTTGCATGTGTGTATGTTTGGTTGATTTATTCATTCTTATGGTTTGTAATATTTTTTCATTCATTTGGTTTGTAATAATCTTGTAATTTGGCAATGTAATTTATTTTATTTTGGTATGTAAAATAAATTAGGTTGTAATTTCTTTTTCCTAGAAAAATGTATTAGGTTGTATATTTTTTTGTAAAAAGAATAGAAGATACAAGATGATGAATGAAGAACACAAGATGGAGCATATGGATGCAAGAGTTAGTGGGAGATTTGAAATCTCTTACTTTGTGTTTTAACCCTTTACCGGTAACACTTGTTTTCGGCTAAACAAGTGTTCACCACTTTGGCTTGATTGTGAATATTGTTGTTATGCATGTTTGTATGATTATTGTGTTTGTATGCTTGGTTGATACAAGAAAAATCACATGGAAACAACTTGCAAAATGACATTATAATTGGTTATAATTAAAACAACAAAAGGAAACTAATAAATGGTTATTAAGGACATGATGACAATACATATAAAATGGTTTATATCAAGTAATTGGTTTTATTACTAAAGACATGAAAATAGGTTTTTCATAATATGCTATATACCAAATGCATGTTGGTGTATGGCAAATGTTTTCTTAAACTAAAATTTATGAAAACTTAAAATCCCTTAAACTAAGATAAGGTAAACAAGTTAAACGCCATCCTTTTGTGGGACACTTAAACATAGTAGGAAACTCATAATGGGATAAAGGTCACCTAACCGTTATGAGCTAACTAATATGGTTAAGGTAAAATTTGCATGCTTGTGGGATAAAGGTCACCTAACCACTTGTATGTTAATTTTACTTGTTTTCACAAGTAGGACGACTTGATTTGGGAATCATGAACTTAGGGTCACCGAAGCATGAGGAACAAATAGGCGTTGATGGGATAAATATGCCATGCAAAAGGATTGCATGATCCCATAACTTAGAAGTTGCAAAAGGATTGCAATTGTCATATAAATGACTACCTAGCTAAATCAAATAACGGGATAAAGGTCACCTAACCGAAATTTGATTTACCATTGGATTCTAATATTTAATAAGACAATTAATTATAAAAGGGTATTGTTTATTAAATTTAAAATCGATACTTAAATGAACTTTGTTAAATTTTGTAGATGGCCGCCAATAACAACAACAACATGCAAAATGCACCACTTAACCTAAACAACCTATCGTTAAGGTCTCTCCTCGAGAAAGACAAACTCAACCATACGAACTTTATGGATTGGTTCCGTAATATTAGAATTGTCCTCAAACTTGAGGATAAAGCGTATGTGTTGGAGGACCCTATTCCCGACCAACCGGACGAAGAAGATGTAGAGGGCATGGCTTATTGGGATAAGTATTGCGCCGATTCGGTGCAAGTCGCTTGCCTAATGCTTGGGACTATGATACCCGAACTCCAAAAGGATTTCGAGCATCATAGTGCATATGACATGATCACTCAATTGAAGGAGATGTTCCTTCAACAAGCTCATGTCGAGCGCTTCGAAACGGTTTGAGCGCTACATGCATGTCGTATGGATGACACCCAATCCGTTTCATCTTATGTCCTCAAAATGAAAAGCCTTATTGATCGCGCAAACCATCTTAATCTCAACATTTCTAATGAGTTAGCCACTGATCTTATCCTAAACTCCTTGTCAAAGAGGTTTGACCAATTTGTAATTAATTACAATATGAATGGGATGGATAAGACCATTGGTGAACTTCATGGCATGTTAAGGACGGTCGAAACTAGCATGGGTAAAAGGGCTTCACCCGTACTAATGATCAATGATGGTGGGTCCAAAGGTAATAACACCTCTAAGCCTAAGGCGGCTAAAAGGAAAGGACCCGCTCATCAAGGCAAGGGAAAGGGGAAGATGGTTACCCCAACCAAAAACAAGAACAAAAAGCAAAAGGTTGCCGGACAAGCAAACCCCAAGGAAGACCCGTGTTTCGGTTGCGGTGAAATGGGTCACTGGAAACGAAACTGCCCGGTCTACCTTAAGGAGTTGAAGGAAAAGAGGGATGCGGGGCAATCCTCAGGTAATATATATATGGTATATATAGAGCTTAGTATTACTTATTCTAATACATGGGTATTAGACACTGGATGTGGAACTCACATTTGCAATTCTTTGCAGGGATTCAAAAGAAGTAGCAAGCAAACGGGAACATCAAGTCTCTACATGGGTAATGGAGCCAAAGTGCAAGTGAAGGCTCAAGGAGATTTTGTGTTAAAACTTCCAAGTGGTTTGGAACTTATTTTGAACAATGTTTTGTATGCACCGGATTTATGTCGAAACATTATTTCAGTTTCCCGTTTGAAACAATGTGGTTTTAATCTTAATTTTGTTAATGATGATATCCACGTTTATTTAGATAATGTATTCTATGTTAAGGCTTCGCCTTCAAATGGAATTTATGAATTGGTTCATGATGACACATCATCTAGTAGCTCAATATACCATACAAGCACCAAGAAACTCAAAAGGGATTTGAGTGATTCCTACTTATGGCATTGTCGTCTTGGTCACATAAACAAGAACCGAATGCATACACTTCAAAAGAATGGACTTTTGAAATCAAATGAGATGGACTCGTTTGATGTATGTGAATCTTGTTTACAAGGCAAAATGACTAAAGCACCTTTCAAAGGGACCTATGAAAGGGCTAAAGACTTATTGGGATTAATACATTCGGATGTGTGTGGACCCTTTAAGCCCATGACAAGGAATGGTGAAAGATACTTTGTTACTTTCATTGATGACTTTAGTCGTTTCGGATATGTCTACTTATTAAGACACAAGGACGAAACTTTTGAAGCATTCAAAGAATATCAAAACGAAGTACAAAATCAACTCAATAAGACAATTAAGGTACTTTGTACCGATAGAGGAGGTGAATACCTAAGCGATGCCTTCCAAGATCATCTTAGGAGTTGTGGGATTATCTCACAACTTACTCCACCAGGGACACCTCAACTTAATGGAGTGTCCGAAAGGAGGAACCGAACCCTAATGGATATGGTTCAATCTATAATGGCAAGAAGCTCGTTACCTCTATCGTTTTGGGGTTATTGTCTATGCTTCGCGGCTCGTATTTTAAATATGGCCCCAACCAAGAAAGTGGAACGAACTCCTCACGAGATGTGGTTTGAAAACCTCCTTCGCTATCATATTTGAAAGTATGGGGATGTGAAGCTTATCCTAAGCGCTATGATGCTAATAAGTTGCATGCTCGATCCACAAAGTGTATCTTCATAGGATATCCCAAGGATGATATGGGATACTATTTCTATGATCCGACTAAGCAAACTGTATTTGTTGCTCGAAAGGCAGAATTCCTTGAAGCTAAGTTCCTAATGGAAGGAAATAGTGAAAGGAAGATAGATTTTGAAGAGGTTCAAGATCAAATAGATGATACACAATTGGTTGACACTAGCACTCAACATGAAAATGTTGAGAATGATCAAGTGGTTGATCAAAGTATACAAGACGTTCGAAGATCTAGTAGGATTAGTAATCCTCCTGAGAGATATGGTTTTCTCGTGGATGGTTGCTATACAGTTGAATTGGATGAACCCACAAACTACGAAGATGCTTTATCAAGGATTGATAAAGACAAATGGCAGGAAGCCATGAACGCCGAGATGCAATCCATGTATGAAAACCAAGTTTGGGAACTTGTTGTGCAACCTCCTAGCTCTAAGGTAGTTGATTGCAAATGGCTTTTCAAGAAGAAAACCGACATACATGGAAACTTGGATACATACAAAGCTAGACTTGTAGCAAAAGGTTTCACTCAAACTCAAGGGGTTGACTATGATGAAACTTTCTCTCCTGTGGCAATGCTAAAGTCTATTAGGATATTATTTGCCATTGCTGCTCACTATGACTATGAAATATGGCAAATGGATGTCAAAACCGCTTTCCTAAATGGATATCTTGAGGAAGATGTCTATATGGTACAGCCCGAAGGTTTTGTTGATCCGAAACATCCTAAAAAGGTATGCAAGTTAAAGAAATCAATCTACGGATTGAAACAAGCATCTAGAATGTGGAATCATCATTTTAATGAGGAGGCAAAGAAATTTGGCTTCATTAAAAATGGTGATGAAGCTTGTGTATACAAGAAGGCTAGTGGGAGCACCATCATGTTGCTCGTACTATACGTGGATGATATATTATTATTTGGGAATGATATTACCACAATTCAAGGAGTCAAAACTTGGCTTAAAAGTTGCTTCTCCATTAAGAATCTTGGAAAAGCACAATATATATTGGGGATAGGGATCTATAGGAATAGATCCAAGAAATTGATAGGTTTAAGTCAAAGTACATACATTGATAAAGTCTTGAAAAGGTTCAAGATGGAAAACTCTAAGAAAGGTTTGGTACCTATTCAAAGAGGAACCGTTCTCAGTTCATCTCAATGTCCTACCACAAAAGATGAACAAGAGAGGATGAAAAATGTCCCATATGCATCTGCTATTTGGTCAATCATGTATGCAATAATATGTACTAGACCGGACGTGTCATGCGCTCTAAGCTTGACAAGTAGATACCAGAATAACCCAGGAAACAGTCATTGGGTTGCTGTTAAAAGTATATTGAAATACCTTAGGAGGACTAAGGATATGTTTCTAATATATGGGTCTGGTGAGGAGGAACTCGCTGTAAAAGGTTACGTGGACACGAGCTTCCAAACTGATCGAGATGATTCTCGATCACAATCCGGTTATGTCTTCATGTTAAATGGAGGTGCGGTCTCTTGGAAGAGTTTAAAACAGGATGTTGTTGCGTTATCCACTATAGAGTCGGAGTACATTGCCGCATCATTGGCAGCTCAGGTAGCTGCATGGATGAAGAAATTCATCGACGACTTAGGAGTGGTCCCTTCCATTCAGGACCCTCTTGAGATCTTTTGTGACAACGAGGGTGCGATTGCTCAAATCAAGGAACCTCGTGCTCATCAAAAGACTCGTCACATTGAGCGGAGATTCAACTACATCAGGGATGAGGTTGAAAAGGGAAATATATGTATTCACAAAGTTCACACAGATCATAATGTTGCGGATCCACTCACGAACCTTTTACATGGGCCAAAACATGAGGGGCATGTTTGTGCATTAGGGCTTCGATATTCTAGTGATTGGAAATGATCTATTTTATGTATTGTAACGGAACGAATTAGTTCAAACTCATTAATATAATTATGGTATTATTTTAATTTTGAGTTATGTTCAAATTTTGCATATTTTATCCATGAATAAATAATTATTCTAAATTCCGTAGTTGATCACATTTGTGGGAACAAGTGTGAGGTCTAGACTATTATGAACTTGGATTGGTTAACATTCAATTGGTGAATATAGGGCAAGGTTGCAACCAAGGTTCATAGATATTTGTGGGATACAAATATTGGAAGACCCGCTCTCAAGATTTACTGTATGGATCCTTTGTGATTGATCACATGTAATCTTGAGTAAAGGAGAATATCATTGTATCCTCTGACCTGAGATACATATTGGGTTCAGATATTCACCGAATATCGTGCCTTGATTCTTTCCTTCGCTATTCTGAAAAGGTAGCTCATAAGGGAGGCTTCAAGTATGGTAAAAAGTGTAGTGTCTAGGATGTATGTAGCCAAGATGGAATTTGTCCCTCTTATTCGTTGAGAGTCAGATGTCTAAGGCCTGACCTGTTAAATCTATAAGAGAGTGATCACTCTATGTCTCTTGGATTTAACATGACATCTAAGGACAAAAGGATATATTGAAAGATTCACCTAATCATATTCGAGATGGGAACTCGAAAGGGATGATGTTATTGAATGGCACCAAGTCATAACACATTGGGGGTGATGGACGGTCGTTAGGTGGTATCCGTCACTTGCATTAATTCTTTATGTTTCTCGTGCAAGTGGGAGATTGAAGGTATTTCATATGCCCGAGAGACATAATAAATTAATGTGGCCAATATGTTATGATCCAAGTCGGGTCATACCCAATAACAAGCCAACAACACCTTTTAGTATTTATTTTAACGATTGGATCTTTAAAATTAATACTCGACACTTGAACTTTAGAAATTGGTTTTCTAAAGATAAAATGCTTGAAATAATTATTTGGATAATTATAAATACAAGTTTAATTATTTATATGATTAAACTTATGTGTGTGTTATTATTTTATAAGTGGTTTATAAAATATAATTTTATAAAAGGTTTATAAAATTAAAAATATGTGCAAGTATCAAATAAAACTAGCAAGACTTTTATATAAAAGTTGTAAAAGAAAAAAAAATAAAAAAAAAAGGAAAGGGGGTGGTGGTGGCGGTTTTGGGGTTCCAAGACACCCCACCCCATGCTTGCTTGGTTATTTGCATAAACACTCTAAGTACATGCATGCTTGCACAAAGATACACACACATGATTAACTAGTTTCTTTCAAAAAATCAAAACTCTCTCCATCTATCCATATTTGGCCAAAATTTTGGGGAGGAAGAAGGGTGTTCTTCATTTGATTTTACTTGCATTTTGGTATCTAAATCCTAACCAAGTTCAAGGGTGGTGATTTGCAAAGGCTTGTGGGTATTCAAAGCTTGAGGCTTCAAGTAAGGAGCTTGCTCATTCATCATCTTCTTCATCATCCTAATCATCCTTTTAACCTCCTAACTTGGAGTAGGTATTGAAGGTATTTCGTATGCCCGAGAGACATACTAAATTAATGTGGCTGACGTGTTATGATCCAAGTCGGGTCATACCCAATAACAAACTTACCGACACCTTATTCGTCTTTGATTTTAACGATTGGTTCATTGATCAAATACGCGACACTTGAACTTTAAGAAAAATGGTTTTCTTAAACATTACTTGATGTGTATTTATATAAATTATGGAATAATTTATATAATATGGATTTAATTATTTATAGGTTAAATAATTAGTTAATTTATATTACATTTTATATAAATTGGTTTTATATATATAATGTTTATATAAATTAAAGAATGTAAGTATCATGAAATAGTTTTATAAAAAAATTAATCTTTTATAAAACTTATTTTAATTACATCTTGTGAGTGGCATTGGAGTCCATGTATGCATGCCATTTGACTACCCATTTGAATGGCTACTTGCATTTTCAAGAGGAATAAGTATCTAGGTACTCTTGGAGACTACACACACATGCAATACACATCAAAACTAGCAAGAAAAATTCTGCATACTCCCCATTTTGGAGCAGCTGCTGCCTTGACCTTTCCTAAGGGTAGGAGAGTTCATTTTTCTTTTTTGCAAGTCTATCTCAAGTGTAAATTAAATCCTAACCAAAGTACAAGGTGTTGGTTACAAGTTTGGGGTATAATCTCTTGAGGTTTCATCCATTTGAAGCTCCATTCAACATCATCATCTTCATCCTTGTTCTTCACCTCCTTTTGGAGTAGGTACAACATCTTACTAGCTCTATTTTACATTTTAGTGTATTATTCAAGACTAGATCTTTTATGGAATTCATGTTTAAAAGGCTTAAACTATACATACATAAACTTTAAATTGCTTCCGCTTTATGTACACATATACACGAATTTACATTCACTTAAAATGGGTTTTGTGACTTTGTTTATGTAATGAATTCCATCAATGGTATCTAGAGCCAAAGTCTTGTTAATATGCTTCTTGTTTTGGCTAGTAAACTCATTTATTTTGCAATCTACCAACATGCATGAAAGTAGATTGAAAAAATTTTGAGCTTTGGTGGGTATTTTGGTCATGGCCGAATTATTTGGGTCCCAAAATGGGTTTGGGATTTCAAGTTTGGCCATGTTTGATGTTATGTTGTTGTTCACAATCGAGCCTAGACCGTGTGGTTGAATGTTTGGATGATTTGGTTGTTATTCATGTTTTGTAATATTCATTCATATGGTTGTAATTATTTTGTAAATTTGGTTTGTAAAAGTTGTATTTGATCTTGTAATTTTGTATGTAATTTGTTCTATTTTGGTTTGTAAAATAGAATAGGTTATTATTTCATTTTCTAGAAAGATTGTATTAGGATATAACTTTGTAAAGAGAAAATGAAGATCCATAAAGAAGGTTACAAGATGAAGCATTTGAAGATTACAAGATTAAGTGGGAGATTTTGGTAAAAATCTCTTACTTTGGTTGAACCCCTTAGGTGACATTTGTTTATTGGCTAAACAAATGTCTACCAAAATGGCTCTTGATTGTGAACACTTTGTTATGCATGTTTGTGTATGTTTGTATGTTTGGTTGCTACAAGATCATCACATGTTAACACTTGCATGATAAATTGTAATTGGTTATAATAAAACATAACAAAATGACACTAATAATTGGTTATTAGACTTAAGTAAAATGGTTTATTTAAAAAGGTAATGAAATGGTTAAAACTAGTAATTGGTTACTAAAAGGTACATGAAAATGGGTTTTTCATAAACATACTACACACCAAATGCATGTTGGTGTATAGCACTTTGTTTTCTAAACTAGAATGTAGAAAACCTAAAATCCCTTTACTAAAACAAGGTAAACAAATTAAACGCCATCCTTTTGTGGAAACACTTAGACATATTAGGAATCTCTTGATGGGATAAAGGTCACCTAACCGTCATGAGTGAACTAATATGAATAAGGTACACTTCGCATACATGTGGGATAAAGGTCACCTAACCACTTGTATGTTAAGTCTACATGTCTACACAAGTAGGACGACTTGATTTGGGAATCATGAACTTAGGGTCACCGAAGCATGAGGAACAAATAGGCGTTGATGGGATTAATATGCCATGCATAAGGATTGCATAATCCCATAAATTAGAAGTTGCAAAAGGATTGCAATTGTCATTATGACTACCTAGCTAAATCAAATGACGGGATAAAGGTCACCTAACCGAAATTTGATTTACCGTTGGATTCTAATATTTAATAAAACAAATTAAAAGGGTATTGTTTATTAAATTTGAAATCAATACTTAAATGAACTTTGTTGAATTTTGTAGATGGCCGCTAATAACAACAACAACATGAACAACGCACCACTTAACTTTAACAACCTATCATTACGGTCTCTCCTCGAGAAAGACAAACTCAACCATACAAACTTTATGGATTGGTTCCGCAATCTTCGGATTGTCCTCAAACAAGAGGATAAAATGTATGTGCTTGAGGACCCCATTCCCGATCAACCGGATGAGAGTGATGTGGAGGCAATGGCCTCTTACGACAAGTATTGCCACGACTCCCTTCAAGTCTCATGCTTAATGCTTGGGACTATGATACCCGAACTCCAAAAGGATTTCGAGCATCATAGCGCATACGACATGATAACACAATTGAAAGAGATGTTTCTCCAACAAGCACGTGTTGAGCGTTTCGAAACGGTTCGGGCGCTTCATGCTTGTCGTATGGACGATACCCAATCGGTTTCATCTTATGTACTTAAGATGAAGAGCCTTATCGATCGTGCTAACCGTCTTAACCTTAACATATCTAATGAGTTAGCCACCGATCTTATCCTTAACTCCCTATCAAAGAGGTTTGATCAATTTGTAATTAATTACAACATGAATGGGATGGATAAGAGCATAGGTGAGCTTCATGGTATGCTTAGGACGGCGGAAACAAGCATGGGTAAAAGGACTTTACCCGTGTTAGCAATCGATCAAGGTGGGTCTAAAGGTAACACCTCTAAGCCAAAGGTGGCTAAGAGAAAAGGACCCGCCCATCAAGGCAAAGGGAAGGGGAAGATGGTTACCCCAACCATCAACAAGACTAAGAAGCAAAAGGTAGCCGAGAAGGCAAACCCCAAGGAAGACCCATGTTTCGGTTGCGGTGAGATGGGTCATTGGAAACGAAACTGTCCGGTCTATCTTAAAGAGTTGAAGGACAAGAGGGATGCAGGGCAAACCTCAGGTAATATATACATGGTATATATAGAGCTTAGTATTACTTCTTCTAATACATGGGTATTAGACACGGGATGTGGAACTCATATTTGCAATACTTTGCAGGGGTTCAAAAGAAGTGATCATAAAGCGGGAACATCAAGTCTCTATATGGGCAATGGTGCAAAGGTGCATGTTAAAGCTCAAGGAGAATTTGTTTTGAAGCTTCCAAGTGGATTGAAGCTTATTTTAGAAAATGTTTTGTATGCACCGGATTTATGTCGAAACATTATTTCTATTTCTCGCTTAAGACAATGTGGTTTCAATGTTAATTTTATTGATGATGATATCCATTTTTCTAAAGATAATGTATTCTATTTCAAGGCTTCGCCTTCAAATGGAATTTATGAATTGGTCCATGATGACGCATCATCGAGCTCTATATACCATACTAGCACCAAGAAACTCAAAAGGGATTTGAGTGATTCCTATTTATGGCATTGTCGCCTTGGACATATAAACAAGAACCGAATGCATACACTTCAAAAGAATGGACTTTTGAAATCAAATGAAATGGATTCGTTTGATGTATGTGAATCTTGTTTACAAGGCAAGATGACTAAAGCACCTTTCAAAGGGACTTATGAAAGGGCTAAAGATTTATTGGGATTAATACATTCGGATGTATGTGGACCCTTTAAACCCATGACTAGGAATGGTGAAAGATACTTTGTTACTTTCATTGATGACTTTAGTCGTTTCGGATATGTCTACTTATTAAGACACAAGGACGAAACGTTTGAAGCATTCAAAGAATATAAAAACGAAGTACAAAATCAACTCAATAAGACAATTAAGGTACTACGTACTGATAGAGGAGGTGAATACCTAAGCGATGCTTTCCAAGATCATCTTAGGAGTTGTGGGATTATCTCGCAACTTACTCCACCCGGAACACCCCAACTTAATGGAGTTTCCGAAAGGAGGAACCGAACCCTAATGGATATGGTTCGATCTATGATGGCTAGAAGCTCGTTACCTCTATCATTTTGGGGTTATTGTCTAAGCTCCGCGGCTCGTATTTTAAATATGGCCCCAACCAAGAAAGTGGAACGAACTCCTCATGAGATGTGGTTTGGAAAACCTCCTTCTCTTTCATACTTGAAAGTATGGGGATGTGAAGCTTATCCTAAGCGTTATGTAGCAAATAAGCTACATGCTCGATCCACAAAGTGTATCTTCATAGGATATCCCAAAGATGACATGGGATATTACTTCTATGATCCATCCGAGCAAACGGTATTTGTTGCTCGGAAAGCGGAATTCCTTGAAACCAAGTTCCTTATGGAAGGTGATGGTGAAAGGAAAATAGATCTTGTAGAGGTACAAGATCAAGCCGATGATACACAATTGGTTGACACTAGCACTCAACATGAGGATGTTAAAAATGATCAAGTAGATGATCAAGGTACACAAGACGTTCGAAGATCTAGTAGGATTAGTAATCCTCCTGAGAGATATGGTTTTCTCGTGGATGGTTGCTATACGGTTGATTTGGATGAACCGGTAAACTACAAAGATGCTTTATCAAGGATTGATAAAGATAAATGGCAGGAAGCCATGAACGCCGAGATGCAATCCATGTATGACAACCAAGTTTGGGAACTTGTTGAGCAGCCTCCTAGCTCTAAGCTGGTTGATTGCAAGTGGATTTTCAAAATGAAAACCGACATACATGGAAACTTGGATACATACAAAGCTAGACTTGTAGCAAAGGGTTTCACTCAAACTCAAGGGGTTGACTATGATGAAACTTTCTCGCCTGTGGCAATGCTAAAGTCTATTAGGATATTATTTGCCATCGCTGCTCATTATGATTACGAAATTTGGCAAATGGATGTCAAAACTGCTTTCCTAAATGGATATCTTGAGGAAGATGTCTATATGGTACAGCCCGAAGGTTTTGTCGATCCGAAAAATCCTAAAAAGGTATGCAAGTTAAAGAAATCGATCTACGGATTGAAACAAGCATCTAGAATGTGGAATCATCGTTTTAATGAAGAGGCAAAGAAATTTGGCTTCATTAAAAATGGTGATGAAGCTTGTGTATACAAGAAGGCTAGTGGGAGCTCTATAATGTTCCTTGTGCTATATGTGGATGATATATTATTATTTGGGAATGATATAACCACAATGCAAGAAGTCAAAACTTGGCTAAAGAGTTGCTTCTCCATTAAGGATCTTGGAGAAGCACAATACATATTGGGGATTGGAATCTATAGAAATAGATCCAAGAGATTGATAGGTTTAAGCCAAAGTACATACATTGATAAAGTCTTGAAAAGGTTCAAGATGGAAAACTCTAAGAAAGGTTTGGTACCTATTCAAAAGGGAACCATTCTCAGTTCATCTCAGTGTCCTACCACGAAAGATGAACAAGAGAGAATGAAGAAAGTCCCATACGCATCTGCTATTGGGTCTATCATGTATGCAATGATATGTACTAGACCGGATGTGTCATGCGCTCTAAGCTTGACAAGTAGATACCAGAATAACCCAGGAAATAGTCATTGGACTGCGGTTAAATGTATATTGAAATACCTTAGAAGGACTAAGGATATGTTTCTTATATATGGGTCTGGTGAGGAGGAACTCGCCGTAAAAGGTTACGTGGACGCGAGTTTCCAAACTGATCGAGATGACTCTCGATCACAATCCGGTTATGTCTTCATGTTAAATGGTGGTGCGGTCTCTTGGAAGAGTTCGAAACAGGAGGTTGTTGCGTTATCCACTACAGAGTCGGAGTACATTGCCGCCTCACTGGCAGCTCAGGAAGCTGCATGGATGAAGAAATTCATCGACGACTTAGGAGTGGTCCCTTCCATTCAGGACCCTCTTGAGATCTTTTGTGACAACGAGGGTGCGATTGCTCAAATCAAGGGATGAAGTTGAAAAAGGAAAGATATGTATTCGCAAAGTTCACACAGATCAAAATGTTGCGGATCCTCTCACGAAGCTCTTACATGGGCCAAAACATGAGGGACATGTTTGTGCATTAGGGCTTCGATATTCTAGTGATTGGATTTGATCTATTTATGTATTGTACCGGAACGAAATTATTCAAACTCATTAATATAACTGTGGTGTTAATTTATTTGAGTTATGTTCCTATTTTGCATATTTCATCCATGAATTAGCAATTATTCAAAATTTCCGTAGTCGATCACATTTGTGGGAACAAGTGTGAGGTTTAGACTATTATGAACTCGGATTGGTATACTTTCATAGGTTGAATGTGGGGCAAGGTTGCAACCAAGGTTCATAGATATTTGTGGGAAACAAATATTGGAAGACCCGCTCTCAAGAATTACTGTATAGAGCCTTTGTGGTTGATCACATGTAATCTTGAGTAAAGGCGAATATCATTGTATCCTCTGACCTGAGATACATATTGGGTTCGGATATTCACCAAGTATTGTGCCTTGATTCATTCCTTCGCTATTCTGAAACATGGTAGTACATAAGGAAGAACTCAGGTATATTACAAAGTGTATATCTAGGACGTATGTAGTCAAGATGGAATTTGTCCCTCTTATTCGTTGAGAGTCAGATGTCTAAGGCCTGAAAAGTTAAATCTATAAGAGAGTGATCACTCTGTATCTCTTGGATTTAACATGACATCTAGGACGAAAGGAAATAATGAAAGATTCACCTAATCATATTCGAGATGGGAACTCGAAAGGGATGATGTTATTGAATGGCACAAAGTCATAACATATTAGGGGTGATGGACGGTGTGTTAGGCTGTATCCATCACTTGCATTAATTTCTTATGTTTCTCGTGCAAGTGGGAGATTGAAGGTATTTCGTATGCCCGAGAGACATACTAAATTAATGTGGCTGACGTGTTATGATCCAAGTCGGGTCATACCCAATAACAAACTTACCGACACCTTATTCGTCTTTGATTTTAACGATTGGTTCATTGATCAAATACGCGACACTTGAACTTTAAGAAAAATGGTTTTCTTAAACATTACTTGATGTGTATTTATATAAATTATGGAATAATTTATATAATATGGATTTAATTATTTATAGGTTAAATAATTAGTTAATTTATATTACATTTTATATAAATTGGTTTTATATATATAATGTTTATATAAATTAAAGAATGTAAGTATCATGAAATAGTTTTATAAAAAAATTAATCTTTTATAAAACTTATTTTAATTACATCTTGTGAGTGGCATTGGAGTCCATGTATGCATGCCATTTGACTACCCATTTGAATGGCTACTTGCATTTTCAAGAGGAATAAGTATCTAGGTACTCTTGGAGACTACACACACATGCAATACACATCAAAACTAGCAAGAAAAATTCTGCATACTCCCCATTTTGGAGCAGCTGCTGCCGTGACCTTTCCTAAGGGTAGGAGAGTTCATTTTTCTTTTTTGCAAGTCTATCTCAAGTGTAAATTAAATCCTAACCAAAGTACAAGGTGTTGGTTACAAGTTTGGGGTATAATCTCTTGAGGTTTCATCCATTTGAAGCTCCATTCAACATCATCATCTTCATCCTTGTTCTTCACCTCCTTTTGGAGTAGGTACAACATCTTACTAGCTCTATTTTACATTTTAGTGTATTATTCAAGACTAGATCTTTTATGGAATTCATGTTTAAAAGGCTTAAACTATACATACATAAACTTTAAATTGCTTCCGCTTTATGTACACATATACACGAATTTACATTCACTTAAAATGGGTTTTGTGACTTTGTTTATGTAATGAATTCCATCAGGTATATCCTCTTTACTAGCTCTTTTACTTTGTAAGCATATTTTCTAGACTTGATATGGTTTTGGAATTCATGTTTAAAAGGTTAAACTTCATATTAATTAGTTTATAAATATGCTTCTGCTTAATGTTGAAATCGGGTTTTGACATATATGTTAATGAAACTTGTTTATATGATGAATTCCAACAGCTATCTTATTCGAAGGTTTAAACTTGTAATCACTAGAACATAGTTTAGTTAATTCTAAACTTGTTCGCAAATAAAAGTTAATCCTTCTAACTTGACTTTTAAAATCAACTAAACACATGTTCTATATCTTTATGACATGCTAACTTAATGATTTAAAACCTGGAAACACGAAAAATACCGTAAAACCGGATTTACGCCGTCGTAGTAACACCGCGGGCTGTTTTGAGTTAATTAATTAAAAACTATGATAAACTTTGATTTAAAAGTTGTTATTCTGGGAAAATAATTTTTATTATGAACATGAAACTTTATCCAAAAGTTATGGTTAAACTCAAAGTGGAAGTATGTTTTCTAAAATGGTCATCTAGACGTCGTTCTTTCGAATGAAATGACTACCTTTACAAAAACGACTTGTAACTTATTTTTCTGACCATAAACCTATACTTTTTCTGTTTAGATTCATAAAATAGAGTTCAATATGAAACCATAACAATTTGATTCACTCAAAACGGATTTAAAATGAAGAAGTTATGGGTAAAACAAGATTGGATAATTTTTCTCATTTTAGCTACGTGAAAATTGGTAACAAATCTATTCCAACCATAACTTAATCAACTTGTATTGTATATTATGTAATCTTGAGATACCATAGACACGTATACAATGTTTCGACCTATCATGTCGACACATCTATATATATTTCGGAACAACCATGACACTCTATATGTGAATGTTGGAGTTAGCTATACAGGGTTGAGGTTGATTCCAAAATATATATAGTTTGAGTTGTGATCAATACTGAGATACGTATACACTGGGTCGTGGATTGATTCAAGATAATATTTATCGATTTATTTCTGTACATCTAACTGTGGACAACTAGTTGTAGGTTACTAACGAGGACAGCTGACTTAATAAACTTAAAACATCAAAATATATTAAAAGTGTTGTAAATATATTTTGAACATACTTTGATATATATGTATATATTGTTATAGGTTCGTGAATCAACCAGTGGCCAAATCTTACTTTCCGACGAAGTAAAAATCTGTGAAAGTGAGTTATAGTCCCAATTTTAAAATCTAATATTTTTGGGATGAGAATACATGCAGGTTTTATAAATGATTTACAAAATAGACACAAGTACGTGAAACTACATTCTATGGTTGAATTATCGAAATCGAATATGCCCCTTTTTATTAAGTCTGGTAATCTAAGAACTAGGGAACAGACACCCTAATTGACGCGAATCTTAAAGATAGATCTATTGGGGATATTCTTATATATGCATCTTGTTAATGTCGGTTACCAGGTGTTCACCATATGAATAATTTTTATCTCTATGTATGGGATGTGTATTGAAATATGAAATCTTGTGGTCTATTGTTACGATTTGATATATATAGGTTAAACCTATAACTCACCAACATTTTTGTTGACGTTTAAAGCATGTTTATTCTCAGGTGAATACTAAGAGCTTCCGCTGTTGCATACTAAAATAAGGACAAGATTTGGAGTCCATGTTTGTATGATATTGTGTAAAAACTGCATTCAAGAAACTGATTTCGATGTAACATATTTGTATTGTAAACCATTATGTAATGGTCGTGTGTAAACAGGATATTTTAGATTATCATTATTTGATAATCTACGTAAAGCTTTTTAAACCTTTATTTATGAAATAAAGGTTATGGTTTGTTTTAAAAATGAATGCAGTCTTTGAAAAACGTCTCATATAGAGGTCAAAACCTCGCAACGAAATCAATTAATATGGAACGTTTTTAATCAATAAGAACGAGACATTTCAGTTGGTATCCGAGCGTTGGTCTTAAAGAACCAGAATTTTTCATTAATGTGTCTTATCGAGTTTGTTAGGATGCATTAGTGAGTCTGGACTTCGACCGTGTTTACTTGAAAAATGATTGCTTAACAAATTTTGTTAGAAACTATATATTTTTAACATGTGAATATTATGTGATATATTAATCTCTTAACGCGTTTGATATTATGTGATAGATGTCTACCTCTAGAACAAGTCCCATTGACTCACCTAATAATAATGAAGAGTCAAATGTAAATTGGAATGATTCGTGGACTGATTCACAAGTTCCCGAAGAGGAACCGGAAGAAGAGTCGGAACCGGAAGAAGAATCAGAACCGGAAGAGGAGGAACCGGAGGAGGAAATAGACCCGGTGGGGGAAATAATAAAATAGTTAAGTAAAAGAAAATCCTCAACCAACCGACCAAGGTTAATTATGGTCAATGGTGTTTCCGCCAAGGAAGCAAAATATTGGGAGGATTACCAATTCTCCGATGAATCGGATTCCGACGAGAATTCCGATGATGTTACAGAAATTACCCCAACTGAATTTAAAAAGGCAAAAGAAAATAATAAGGGAAAGGGCATAAAAATAGAGAAATCTAATTCCAACCCCGATGAACTTTATATGTATCGTCAACCCCCGAAGCCCTTAAGTTGTAACAATGACCCGGGAACCTCTAAACCACCAGGTTTTTCTAAACCGTTGTGGAAAACGACAGCTCGTATTAGGGGAACATCATATATCCCTAGAAACTTGGCAAAACGAACCAAAACCGAAGAAGAAGAAACGAGCGAGTCGGAATAAGATAGTTGTATTCGTGTGGTGTAATATATGTAATATAGTGTGCTTATGCTTTATGATATATGTAAAAATTGCTTGTATTAATAAGTATTTTTTTTTATGAATCTAACTCTTGTCTATTTTACAGAATAAAAACACAAAATGGATAGACAACTCAATATTTTAAGAGACCTACCCGGAGACATGATTGATGAAATCTTGTCTAGAGTCGGTCAGAATTCTTCGGCACAACTATTTACGGCGAAATCAGTTTGTAAGACATTCGAAGAACGTTCCAAGAATGTCTTGGTTTATAAGAGACTTTCGTTTGAAAGATGGGGGATATCACATTGGGAAACCCATAAGTTACGATGTGTTTACTTTGACGCATATATTGCGGGGAACCCAAATGCTATTTTACGCAACGGGTTAAGAAATTATTTTGACTCAATGTATCCGAATATAGGACTTCATGATTTAGAAAAAGCGGCTAACATGCAACATAAAGAAGCATGCTATGCTTACGGGTTAGTAATGTTCGCTTCTCACCAAAGTGAGAACAAGAACATCGGGCTACAACTATTAAACAAAACGTTCCCACAAGTAACGGAGTCGGTAATTGGGGTGAGAAATGAGGTTTTTAGATTGTTACGGGACTGTTGGACATTACGTAACCCTCGTCCCTTTAACGATGTTACAACACGCTGTCTTATCAACGGCCATAACGGTTATGTTCCACAAGACCAAGGATGGGAAGTAGTCCTAGTAAAACCAGAATGCATGACTTGTTTCTGGACGTATGAATTACGTGTCTTTATTGCCTTTGCTGAACGACTTGTGTACTAGCTAGAATTATCTTCACAACTATCGTGTATCAAATTTATTGTGTGCTATATTTCATGCTTTATGTAAAATAAGTGGTATTGTAAGTTTGTAAAATATTGTGTAAAAGTTTGAACTCGAAATATTATTATAATCAGTTTTTCATATAGAATTGTAGTAGTTGAATTGTATATTAGCTACTAAGTATGAACTTAACGGGTAGGTACTACCCGAATTTAAACTTATAAAACGCTAATATGAAGAAAAAGCTTTTATAAATGAGTTCATATTATGCTACGAAATACTATTAACTACTCTTAATATTCTGTATGATTAACTTGTTCCATTTGACTATTTTGAAGGAAATGGCACCGACTACTCGACACACCGATAATATGATTGAAGAGGAATTCCGTACTTTTCTAGCTTCAAACATAGCCGCAGTACAGGCTGCGCTACATACCAACAATAACCTTGGATCTAGCAGTACAGGAAATCGTGTAGGATGCACCTACAAAGAATTCACTGCCTGCAAACCTTTGGAATTTGATGGAACCGAAGGACCGATCGGATTGAAACGGTGGACCGAGAAGGTCGAATCGGTGTTTGCCATAAGTAAGTGTACTGAAGAGGATAAAGTGAAGTATGCTACGCATACCTTCACAGGTTCTGCATTAACATGGTGGAATACCTATCTAGAGCAAGTGGGACAAGATGATGCGTACGCACTACCGTGGTCAGCATTCAAGCACTTGATGAACGAGAAGTACCGTCCCAGAACCAAGCTCAAGACAGAACTTAGAGGGTTACGAACCCAAGGATTTGATATTACCACGTACGAAAGACGATTCACAGAATTGTGCCTATTGTATCCGGGAGCGTTCGAAGATGAGGAAGAGAAGATCGACGCGTTTGTGAAAGGATTACCGGAAAGAATCCAAGAAGATATAAGTTCACACGAGCCCGCCTCCATACAACAGGCATGTAGAATGGCTCACAAACTAGTGAACCAGATTGAGGAAAGAATTAAAGAACAGACGGCTGAAGAGGCCAATGTGAAGCAAATCAAAAGAAAGTGGGAGGAAAACAGTGATAAGAATCACCAATACAACAACAACAGTAATTACAATAATAATCGCAACAATTATCCCAACAATCGCAACATCATTCGCAACTACAACAAACGGCCAAACAACAACAACAACAACAACAACAACAGCAACTACGACAATCATCCCAACAACAATAACAACCGCCACAACAACAACAATCAGAAGCAGCTATGCCAAAGGTGTGAAAAGTATCACTCGGGGTTCTGCAACAAATTTTGCAACAAGTGTAAAAGAAATGGTCATAGCGTGGCGAAGTGTGAGGTCTACGGACCAGGGGTTAACAGAACGAAAGGAACAAATGGTGTCGGAACGAGTAATGGCGGAGCAAGTAGTGTCGGAGCAAGTTATGCCAATGTAGTTTGTTATAAATGTGGAAAACCGGGCCACATTATTAGAAATTGCCCGAACCAGGAGAACACGAATGGACAAGGCCGCGGAAGAGTTTTCAATATTAATGCGGCAGAGGCACAGGAAGACCCGGAGCTTGTTACGGGTATGTTTCTTATTGACAATAAATCTGCTTACGTTTTATTTGATTCGGGTGCGGATAGAAGCTATATGAGTAGAGATTTTTGTGCTAAATTAAGTTGTCCATTGACGCCGTTGGATAGTAAATTTTTACTCGAATTAGCAAACAGTAAATTAATTTCAGCAGATAATATATGCCAGAATCGAGAAATTAAACTGGGTAGCGAAATATTTAATATGAATGTCCCGTTCTTATTGATTAAAAACGTTCCATATTAATTGATTTCGTTGCGAGGTTTTGACCTCTATATGAGACGTTTTTCAAAGACTGCATTCATTTTTAAAACAAACCATAACCTTTATTTCATAAATAAAGGTTTAAAAAGCTTTACGTAGATTATCAAATAATGATAATCTAAAATATCCTTTTTACACACGACCATTACATAATGGTTTACAATACAAATATGGTACATCGAAATCAGTTTCTTGAATGCAATTTTTACACAATATCATACAAACATGGACTCCAAATCTTGTCCTTATTTTAGTATGCAACAGCGGAAGCTCTTAGCATTCACCTGAGAATAAACATGCTTTAAACGTCAACAAAAATGTTGGTGAGTTATAGGTTTAACCTATATATATCAAATCGTAACAATAGACCATAAGATTTCATATTTCAATACACATCCCATACATAGAGATAAAAATCATTCATATGGTGAACACCTGGTAACCGACATTAACAAGATGCATATATAAGAATATCCCCATCATTCCGGGACACCCTTCGGATATGATATAAATTTCGAAGTACTAAAGCATCCGGTACTTTGGATGGGGATTGTTAGGCCCAATAGATCTATCTTTAGGATTCGCGTCAATTAGGGTGTCTGTTCCCTAATTCTAAGATTACCAGACTTAATAAAAAGGAGCATATTCGATTTCGATAATTCAACCATAGAATGTAGTTTCATGTACTTGTGTCTATTTTGTAAATCATTTATAAAACCTGCATGTATTCTCATCCCAAAAATATTAGATTTTAAAAGTGGGACTATAACTCACTTTCACAGATTTTTACTTCGTCGGGAAGTAAGACTTGGCCACTGGTCGATTCACGAACCTATAACAAATATGTACATATATATCAAAGTATATTCAAAATATATTTACAACACTTTTAATATATTTTGATGTTTTAAGTTTATTAAGTCAGCTGTCCTCGTTAGTAACCTACAACTAGTTGTCCACAGTTAGATGTACAGAAATAAATCGATAAATATTATCTTGAATCAATCCACGACCCAGTGTATACGTATCTCAGTATTGATCACAACTCAAACTATATATATTTTGGAATCAACCTCAACCCTGTATAGCTAACTCCAACATTCACATATAGAGTGTCTATGGTTGTTCCGAAATATATATAGATGTGTCGACATGATAGGTCGAAACATTGTATACGTGTCTATGGTATCTCAAGATTACATAATATACAATACAAGTTGATTAAGTTATGGTTGGAATAGATTTGTTACCAATTTTCACGTAGCTAAAATGAGAAAAATTATCCAATCTTGTTTTACCCATAACTTCTTCATTTTAAATCCGTTTTGAGTGAATCAAATTGCTATGGTTTCATATTTAAGTCTATTTTATGAATCTAAACAGAAAAGTATATGTTTATAGTCGGAAAAATAAGTTACAAGTCGTTTTTGTAAAGGTAGTCATTTCAGTCGAAAGAACGACGTCTAGATGACCATTTTAGAAAACATACTTCCACTTTGAGTTTAACCATAATTTTTGGATATAGTTTCATGTTCATAATAAAAATCATTTTCCCAGAATAACAACTTTTAAATCAAAGTTTATCATAATTTTTAATTAACTAACCCAAAACAGCCCGCGGTGTTACTACGACGGCGTAAATCCGATTTTACGGTGTTTTTCGTGTTTCCAGGTTTTAAATCATTAAGTTAGCATATCATATAGATATAGAACATGTGTTTAGTTGATTTTAAAAGTCAAGTTAGAAGGATTAACTTTTATTTGCGAACAAGTTTAGAATTAACTAAACTATGTTCTAGTGATTACAAGTTTAAACCTTCGAATAAGATAGCTTTATATGTATGAATCGAGTGATGTTATGAACATCATTACTACCTCAAGTTCCTTGGATAAACCTACTGGAAATGAGAAAAATAGATCTAGCTTCAAAGGATCCTTGGATGGTTTGAAAGTTCTTGAAGCAGAATCATGATACGAAAACAATTTCAAGTAAGATTTCCACTCGAAATAAGATTGTTATAGTTATAGAAATTGAATTAAAGTTTGAATATGATTATTACCTTGTATTAGAAAGATAACCTACTGTAAGTAACAAAGGTTTCTTGATCTTGGATGATTACTTGGAATGGATTTAGAAAACTTGGAAGTAAACTTGCAATCTTGGAAGTATTCTTGATTTTATGAAACTAGAACTTTTGGAATTTATGAAGAACACTTAGAACTTGAAGATAGAACTTGAGAGAGATCAATTAGATGAAGAAAATTGAAGAATGAAAGTGTTTGTAGGTGTTTTTGGTCGTTGGTGTATGGATTAGATATAAAGGATATGTAATTTTGTTTTCATGTAAATAAGTCATGAATGATTACTCATATTTTTGTAATTTTATGAGATATTTCATGCTAGTTGCCAAATGATGGTTCCCACATGTGTTATTATTAATCGTCTTTTATATCGTGTTCATAATAATGATAATAATAGTAATCAAAATAATTAGGTGTTACAAATATTTATTTTAATTACACTAATATTAATAATGATAGTTACTATAACATTATTAACGATAATACTAATAATTATCTTAATGATAATATAGTAATAATAATAATAACAATAACAATAACCATTTTTAAATAATGATATATATATTAATAATGATAATAATAATAATAATAATAATAATACTAATAATAATAATAATAATAATAATAATTGGATAATAATAATAATACTAATTATAACTTTAACGATAGTAATAATAAAAAAAATAACAATTTTTAATGATAAATCCCTTTTATTGATAAAGATAATAATAATGATAATAATAAGATAAAACTAGAACGACGATAAAAACGACGATAATAATAATCATTTTTAATAAAAATATCGAAAATTCAATTGATTATAACTTCTAATCTGTTCATCGAAACCATTCGATATCTAAAGAAAAAGTTCTTAATTTTTCGCTAGCTTTCCAAGGACATGCATATCTTATACCTTATCTCAATCGCAAGTGTAACTAATTCAAGATTCAACCTAACCTGTCTAAGGGCAATATCAAAAGTACAAGCATGCATAATCCTAAATACTCGAGCACTAGTCAGGGATACACTATTAGTATGTAAAAGTTAAATTATGAGTACTCACATATCAATATTGAGATTCAATATTGCAGGAAAGGTACGTAGATGCAATGGAAATGATAAACACTATATTGACCTCACGAGCATACCCATGAACCATACTCAATCACCTCCATAGCTATAACCCATAATTTCCTTAATCCTATCCTACTCGAAAAACAATTTTGAAATCACTCGGACAGCACTCCGTCGTAATATTTTATGTATACTAATAATATCTTGAAATAATATGGAGTAAATATATATATGTAAATCGATTGAGAGAGTTTAGAGAAAAAATATTTTCAAGTTTCTATGAAATAATGAAACCTATTGAATTCTATTTATAATAGATTTTTAAATTATTAAAGTATGAATTATTAAAGTGAATTATTAAAGTATGAATTATTAAAGTATGAATTATTAAAGTGAATTATTAAAGTATGAATTATTAAAGTGAATTATTAAAGTATGAATTATTAAAGTGAATTATTAAAGTTAAAGTAAAGTAAAAGTAAAGTAAATGTAAAGTTTAAGTATAGTAAAAGTATAAAACTATGTACGTATAATACGCGTATAAATATATATAATATTAATTTAAATCGTTATATATATTTAATAAAATAAAATATAAATATCGTTATCTTTATCATACTAGTTAAGTAATGAGTTGTCAAAAGTGGTTCTAGATATTTATAAAAGTTATATACGTTTTAATAATAAAGTTCTTTTTAAACTGAAAACGTTTTTGTACGTTTGAAACTAAATAGATCAATCGAGTCTTTATGAGATTCAATCTTCCACTATCCTTTGTCTAGTTCTCAATGATTGACAATTTGTTCTTATTTATAAATCACTTTACCATTTTCCGAATATTGTTAAAATGGAAATATTTCTCAAATCAACGTGGGCCTTTCAATAGAGACTTGTTAAAATGGACAGTGTGTTAGGCTGTATCCATCACTTGCATTAATTTCTTATGTTTCTCGTGCAAGTGGGAGATTGAAGGTATTTCGTATGCCCGAGAGACATATTAAATTAATGTGGCTAACATGTTATGATCCAAGTCGGGTCATACCCAATAACAAGCTTACCGACACTTTACAAGTATTTAATCTTAACGTTTGGATCGTTAAATAAATACGCGACACTTGAACTTTAGAAAATCGGTTTTCTAAAATATTATCACTTGAGATAAATTATTTGGATAATTTATATTTAATTATTTATAAGTTTAAATAATTAAGTTGTGTTTTATTTTATAAAGTGGTTTATAAAATGAAAGTAACTTAACAAATAACAAGTATTATATAAAATTCCAAGGTATTTTATAACAAGTTTGTTATAAAATATAAATCTTGTTTTTTGAATGCCCTTGTGTAATGACCCGCACTTTTTCGATCATTCTATATTTATAAGATTAATATTTACATAAATTAAACCTTACCAACATGACAAGCAATCCAAATTGTTGAGACTTATGTCTTCGAAAAGAGTTTTACACAACGTTTGACCGTCCAATTTGACCGATGATATCACGAACTATATAACATACGATAATTATACGTTTATGTATATATATGTATTTATATATATTTAACATGATCTAAGGATGTTTAACATCTCATTGGGTACTAATAACAATGAGTTATAAGTATATTTTGAAACTACTAACTTAAGTTTTCAAAACGATAACTATACGTAACGTTCTTCGACATAAATACTTATAACCTATAATACTTATACATGCATCGTATAGATATGTATTTTATCACTTTTAAAGGGCTTACATACATAAAACAATATAAGTATATTTACAAAAGATAGCTATATTTGAATCCTCGTTCCGTTTCCTCAAAGATTTCTACACGTATATCTAGGGTATATGTACCCGTATCATACGCAGCTTCTAGATGTATTTACTATTGGTATATACCAATAAAAATCTGCTCCTTAGCAGCCTTAAATGATTAAGAAACATGTGGAACCAACCATTTGTCAAGTAGCATGAATTATTTAGCAAGAAAACAAAGTTAGGTATCTTTTTTTTCCTTTATAACCTAAAAACGTTTTTATGCATGCACACCATTTCTTCACCCCATTTTCTCATACTTACACTCCCATTTCTCTCTCAAAATACTCTTAACTTCATACTTGATCATCTTCAAGCATTTTCCCCATCATTTAGCTTCAAAAACATCACTTAATCACCATAAGAAAACCCTTACAAAAACACTTCAAGAATCCTTCCAAGAACACAAACTTACTTCCAATCTTTCATCCAATTCCATCACCCTTTTAGTTCTAGGTTCTTACTCCTCTTTTACAGCAACCTTGTCCAAGGAACTTGAGGTAGTAACTATGTTCATAACCTTATTCGATTCATATATATATAGCTATCTTATTTTGTGGTATAAAATTTTAACAACAAGAACATAGTTTGAAAGTTTTCAAACTTGTTTGCAAACTAAATAGATCCTTCTAACTTAACTTTTAAAATACTTCAAGACCTGTAATATAACTTAATTACATGCTAATTTAACAAGGTATAACTTGTTTTTTCAAAGAACACCTTAAAAACTGTTTTTACGACGTCGGAGTGCAACCGGGGACTGTTTTGGGTTGGATAATTAAAAACCATCTTAAACTTTGAATTGGAAGTTTATCTTCTGGAAAAATGATTTTTAATATGAATATGATAACACATAAAAATTTCATGATTTAATTCAAAGTATAATTATTTTTAGAAAAATAATCATTTAAGGTTGTTTACATAAAGGAAAATGTTTAACTTCATAAGTTTCACTAAAGTTTCACCTATGCCGTGTGATTTTGAATACAAACCAAGGTATTTTCAGTTCATAGTCTTAAAGAGGAACTCGATCCAAGGAGATGGCAAGTTGAATCAACGAAAACGGATTTGTAACGAAGAAACTATGACCGAAACAAAATTGGTTATCCAAGACTTGTTTAACTTCGGGATTAATTGGGAAAAATTAAATAAAATCACATCTTTCTAAGATAACATGATATTTTATATATATGTACTTATAATTCAATTTTATATGGTTCAGGATCACCCTTAAACAATACGAGAAGATTAATCATAAGATCCCATGTTTGTACGCAACACGTCATTTGACAACACTGGTACTTTATGTACGCAACACGTCATTTGACAACACCGGTACCGTGGGTCAAGATTAATCTCGACCAATACATATACGATGGGGTTTTATTTATTTCGTTGGGGGTTTTATTTATTTCATTGCGGGTATATTAAACATCTACAAATGAACCATTAAAATTGAATTACTAACAACGAAATGCTAACTACGGACTAAGGAATTATTCAAAGTATTAAAAGTATAACAAGTATATATATGAGACGTTTTTTTAAAAAGAAAAGGTATTGATATATTATATATGGATAGGTTCGTGATATCAACCGGAAGACCAAGTCAAAAATATATATATCTTCAAGACGAACGTGAGTATATAGTCCCACTTTTAAACTCTAAATATTTCGGGATGAGAATACATGTATTTTATGTTTTACGTTATGGACACAAGTAACTGAAAAATATATTCTACATTGAGTTGTACCACTAGCATACTTTCCTGTAGCTTGGTAACTAATATTTACAGCGGTATTGTAAACGCGAATCCTGTTGATAGATCTATCGGGCCTGACAACCCCAACCGGACTGGACGACCAGTATTCAACGGTTGCACAGTACTTCGTTTTGTGACTACACTTGGTACGGTGTAGTAAGATTTCATATTAAAGGGAATATGCGACGTGATTAAATGTTAAGTATGGTTACCAAGTGCTCAACCACTTAGAATATTTTTATTAAACTGTTTATATACGAAATCTTGTGGTCTATATATATATATATTGCTGCCGGCACTAAACCTATATCTCACCAACTTTATGTTGACCTTTTAAAACATGTCTATTCTCAGGTGATTACTAAAGCTTCCGCTGCATAATGTTGAATTTGAGCAGGATCTTGCGTACGCATATTTGTGTCAAAAATAAAACTGCATACCCGAGGATCTGTGTTGTAAAATATGCTAGAAACCGTGTTGTTATCATTATATGTAAAGTTTGTAAGTCGAAGATTATCGCTAAACGATAATCATTTTTATGTTGTCCAAAGCTTGTAACAAAAATAAGAATCATGGTTTGTAATGTATAATATATGCAGTTTTTCTTTTAAAAATGTCGCATATAGAGGTCAATACCTCGCAATGAAATCATACGTTATTTAACACGTTCTTATGGTTAAGGACGGGTTATGACATGTGGTATCAGAGCGGTGGTCTTAGCGAACCAGGTTTGCATTAGTGTGTCTAACTGATAAGTCGTTAGGATACATTAGTAAGTCTGGACTTTGACCGGGTCTGATTTAAAAACCATTGCTTATCATTGTTGGTTAAAATTTATATGTAAATATTATGTAGTACTAATGGGTTAGTTGTTGTGTGATAGATGTCGGGCTCAAAACTTGTTATCACATTCAGTGACTCCGAACCAGAATCTTCAGATGGTGTTCCAGTCATTAACCTATCCGATGACGAAAATAATATCTTTGGGGAAGACTCACAAATTCCGGATGAACCGACTATAGAGAACCCGGAAAGTGAACCCGAGGAGGAAAGTGAACCCGAGGAGGAAAGTAAACCCGAGGAGGAAAGTGAACCCGAGGAGGAAAGTGAACCCGAGGAAGAAATACAGGAAATTACAAAAGAAGAGTTCGAACTAGGAAAGAAACGAAAGGCTAATGAATTAGAAAATTCAAATCCTGAGTTTAATAAGGATGATGTGGCACCAACTCCACTAGACACTACCACCCCTATTCCCGCTATTCCTATTCGTTCTATCCCGGCATCCAGTTCTTCAGTCCCACAGCCAAAATATAGGCAGACAGCCAGGATAAGCGTTAAGCGATTCTTTGAACCTAAACGTCCTAGAAAGTAGACCAAACGATGCGCTTCCGTATTAAACCATGGGATCATATAATGTTTTGTATAATATTATTAGTGTGGTTTGCTTAATGTTCGATGTAAGATAAGCATATGTAAAATAGTGAAGTGTGAAATGCAATAATTTTCCATGGTTAAGTATTATTTAGATGGTAGTAATTGATTCTGTACTAAGCTATTAAGTATGGACATTAACGGGTAGGTACTACCCTAGATATAATTATAAAACGCTAATAAGAAGAAAAGGCTTTTATAATAATACCTGGTTCATATTATTAATAAGCTATAATGTACTGTAAATATACACTACATCTATAATATTCCATGTGAATAATTATTTTCTTTTCATTCTTATAGAAGAATATGGCGCGATTGAACCGAATGACGGAACAAGAAATCCAGGAACTCATCAATCAGCGAGTGAACGACAGAATGTTATGGGTCGAGGCTGTAAGAGGTGCTGCAGTTAACCCAAATCCTCGTGTGGGGTGCACTTACAAAACTTTTCAAGCTTGCAAGCCCTCATCATTCAGTGGAACAGAAGGACCGATCGGTTTAACCCGGTGGATAGAAAAGATGGAAACTGTGTTCAAAATCAGTGGTTGTGTTGAAAAGGACATGACCAAATACGCATCGTGCACTTTACAAGATAGTGCACTCACGTGGTGGAAAAATTATGTGAAGGCTGTAGGAGGAGATGTAGCTTATGATACTCCGTGGGAAGAATTCAAAACAATGTTAATCAATGAATATTGTCCAAGGAACGAGGTTAGGAAGTTGGAAGATGAGTTACGAAGTCTGAAGGTTATTGGTACTGAAATCACCAACTACAATCAGCAATTCATGGAATTAGTTTTGCTATGTCCTGAATTGGTTCCAACCGAAGAACGGAAGATTGAAATGTACAAAGATGGTTTGCCCAAAAAGGTCAAGGCAAATGTTACAGCATCGAAACCTAAGACAATTCATGAAGCTATAACCATGGCAAACGAGCTAATGGATCAGGTCATCATGGATAAGAAAGTATCCAATACTGATGTGAAGGTATCAGGTAACAAAAGAAAGTGGAATGGAAATTATGATCGA
This sequence comes from Rutidosis leptorrhynchoides, assembly GCF_046630445.1. Taxonomy (NCBI): domain Eukaryota; kingdom Viridiplantae; phylum Streptophyta; class Magnoliopsida; order Asterales; family Asteraceae; genus Rutidosis; species Rutidosis leptorrhynchoides. The sequence goes on along the minus strand of NC_092333.1, from coordinate 316,099,075 downwards.
GGTAACCAACAACAATCTTTTAAGAAACAAGAAAACACGCAAGGTACGGGTAGTGGTTTAAGCTTTGGTTATAAAGGACAAAATCCTTTATGCAACCGATGCCACAAACATCACTCTGGTTACTGTAATGTGGTATGCAACAAATGTAATCGAAAGGGTCATCTTGCTGAAGATTGTAGGGCTCTCGTTACAAATACAAATGGTACCAAGACTCCTGCCACCAATGCAAATAGAACTGCTTTGGCTACCATTACTTGTTTTGGGTGTGGAAAACAAGGTCACTATAAGAGCCAGTGCCCGAATCCAGAGAAAAATATCGGACCTGCACGAGGGAGAGCATTTGTTATTAATGCTAGAGAGGCGTGTGAAGACCCGGAGCTTGTTACGGGTACGTTTACCATTAATAACTTATCCGCATCTATTATATTTGATACTGGTGCTGATAGAAGTTACGTGTGTAGAGACTTTCAAGCTAAATTGAATTGTTCATCATTACCTCTAGATGCTAAGTACATGATTGAGTTAGCTAATGGTAAACTAATTAAAACCGATAAAATTTGCCGTGATTGTAAAATAAATTTAGCCGGAGAAACATTTAAGATTGATTTGATACCCGTAGAATTAGGAAGTTTTGATGTAATAGTCGGCATGGACTGGATGTCCAAAATAGGAGCCGAAGTTGTGTGCGCCAAGAAGGCAATTCGCATTCCTCGTAAGAATAAAACGCCAGTAATGATTTATGGAGAGAAGGGTAACTCAAAGCTAAAACTCATTAGTTATTTGAAAGCTCAAAAGTGCTTGAAGAAAGGGTGCTATGCTATCTTAGCACATGTTAATAAAGTCGAAAAGAAAGAAAAAGAGAAGTGCATCAATGACGTGCCTGTGGCAAGAGATTTTCCTGAAGTATTTCCGGAAGAGTTGCCGGGATTACCTCCATTTAGATCTGTAGAATTTCAAATAGATCTTGTACCAGGAGCTGCACCGGTTGCCCGTGCTCCATATAGACTTGCACCGTCCGAGTTAAAAGAACTTCAGAGTCAGTTAAAAGAATTACTGGATCGTGGATTCATACGACCAAGTACTTCACCGTGGGGAGCTCCAATTTTATTCGTCAAGAAGAAAGACGGATCTTTCCGAATGTGTATAGATTATCGTGAATTAAATAAGTTAACTATCAAGAATCGGTATCCACTACCGAGAATTGACGACTTATTTGATCAACTCCAAGGATCATGTGTGTACTCGAAAATTGACCTAAGATCGGGCTATCATCAATTACGTGTCAAAGAAGAAGATATACTGAAAACTGCTTTTCGGACACGCTACGGTCATTACGAATTTTTGGTTATGCCGTTTGGATTGACGAATGCGCCAGCTGTATTCATGGACCTCATGAATCGAGTTTGTAGTCCATATTTAGATAAGTTTGTTATCGTTTTCATTGATGATATTCTTATCTATTCCAAGAGTGAGCAAGAGCATGAGCAGCATGTAAGGTTGATATTAGAGTTGTTAAGAAAAGAACAGCTATATGCTAAATTTTCTAAATGTGCTTTCTGGTTGAAAGAAGTGCAATTTCTTGGCCACGTTGTTAGTAGCAAAGGAATTCAGGTTGATCCAGCAAAAATTGAAGCCATTGAAAAATGGGAGACTCCTAAGACACCAACGCAGATACGCCAATTTTTGGGTTTAGCCGGTTATTATAGAAGGTTTATTCAAGATTTTTCCCGAATAGCTAAGCCGTTGACAGCATTAACGCAAAAAGGGAAGAAATACGAATGGACCTCAGAGCAGGAGAACGCATTTCAATTACTGAAGAAGAAGTTAACTACGGCGCCTATTTTATCGTTACCTGAAGGGAACGATGATTTTGAAATATATTGTGACGCTTCGCGACAAGGTTTTGGTTGTGTTCTTATGCAACGAAAGAAAGTTATTGCATACGCATCTCGACAATTGAAGATTCACGAGCGGAATTATACGACGCATGATCTAGAACTGGGAGCAGTCGTGTTTGCGTTAAAGATATGGAGACACTACTTATATGGGGTTAGATGCACTGTGTTTACTGATCATAAAAGTCTTCAACATATTTTCGATCAGAAACAGCTGAACATGAGGCAACGTAGGTGGGTCGAGCTGATAAACGACTATGATTGTGAAATTCGTTATCATCCCGGGAAGGCGAACGTGGTGGCCGATGCTTTAAGCAGAAAGGAACGAGAACCAATTCAAGTACGAGCGATGAACATAAAAATTCGCATGAATCTCAACTCACAAATCAAAGAAGTTCAACGAGAAGCACTTACTAAAGAAAATATAGGAAATGAAATAATGAAGAAGTATGAGAAGCAACTCGTTATGCGGGAAGATGGAATTCGATATTTTGCAAATCGTATTTGGGTACCGAAGTTGGGTGGATTAAGGAAGTTGATATTGAACGAGGCACATAAGACAAGATATTCGATACATCCTGGAGTTGGAAAGATGTACCAAGATCTTAAGATGCATTATTGGTGGCCTAATTTGAAGACAGACGTTGCAACATATGTTGGGGAATGTTTAACTTGTTCCAAAGTCAAAGCAGAACACCAGAAGCCGTCAGGGTTACTTCAACAACCAGAAATTCCAGAATGGAAATGGGACGGTATTACCATGGATTTCATCACGAAGTTACCAAAGACTGCCTGGGGATACGACACCATTTGGGTAATTGTTGATCGTCTTACCAAATCTGCACATTTCTTGCCTATAAAGGAAACAGATAGAATGGAGAAACTATTACGATTGTATATAAAGGAAGTTGTTTCAAGGCATGGAATACCTATTTCCATTATATCTGATCGTGATAGTAGATTTACCTCAAAGTTCTGGCAATCACTACAGGAGGCACTAGGAACTCGTTTGGATATGAGTACCGCATATCATCCGCAAACGGACGGGCAGAGTGAAAGAACAATTCAGACTCTTGAAGACATGCTCAGGGCATGTGTGATCGATTTTGGAAACGGATGGGATAAGTATCTACCATTAGCAGAATTCTCGTATAATAATAGTTATCATGCGAGCATTAAAGCTGCACCATTCGAAGCATTGTACGGAAGGAAGTGTAGATCTCCTATCTGTTGGAATGAAGTAGGAGATCGACAATTAACTGGTCCCGAGATCATACATGAAACTACTGAAAAGATAGTACAAATCAAAGAGAGATTGAAAACAGCCCGTAGTCGCCAAAAGAGCTACGCCGATGTCCGAAGGAAACCATTAGAGTTTCAGATCGGTGACATGGTTATGCTAAAGGTGTCACCTTGGAAAGGTGTAATACGTTTTGGAAAAAGGGGTAAACTAAACCCAAGGTATGTAGGCCCGTTCAAGATCATCGAACGCATTGGACCGGTAGCTTATCGACTCGAGTTACCGCAACAACTCACCGGAGTACATAATACCTTTCACGTCTCAAACCTTAAGAAGTGTCTTGCAAAGGAAGACCTCACCATTCCTCTTGAAGAAATCCATGTCGACGAGAAACTACAATTCATCGAAGAACCAATCGAAATCATGGATCGTGAAGTTAAACGGCTCAAGCAGAGCAACATACCGATCGTTAAGGTTCGTTGGAATGCTCGAAGGGGTCCCGAGTTTACTTGGGAACGAGAGGATCAAATGAAACAAAAGTATCCACACTTGTTTCCCGATGACGCACAATAGGTACAATTTTAAAATTTCGGGACGAAATTTATTTAACGGGTAGGTACTGTAATGACCCGCACTTTTTCGATCATTCTATATTTATAAGATTAATATTTACATAAATTAAACCTTACCAACATGACAAGCAATCCAAATTGTTGAGACTTATGTCTTCGAAAAGAGTTTTACACAACGTTTGACCGTCCAATTTGACCGATGATATCACGAACTATATAACATACGATAATTATACGTTTATGTATATATATGTATTTATATATATTTAACATGATCTAAGGATGTTTAACATCTCATTGGGTACTAATAACAATGAGTTATAAGTATATTTTGAAACTACTAACTTAAGTTTTCAAAACGATAACTATACGTAACGTTCTTCGACATAAATACTTATAACCTATAATACTTATACATGCATCGTATAGATATGTATTTTATCACTTTTAAAGGGCTTACATACATAAAACAATATAAGTATATTTACAAAAGATAGCTATATTTGAATCCTCGTTCCGTTTTCTCAAAGATTTCTACACGTATATCTAGGGTATATGTACCCGTATCATACGCAGCTTCTAGATGTATTTACTATTGGTATATACCAATAAAAATCTGCTCCTTAGCAGCCTTAAATGATTAAGAAACATGTGGAACCAACCATTTGTCAAGTAGCATGAATTATTTAGCAAGAAAACAAAGTTAGGTATCTTTTTTTTCCTTTATAACCTAAAAACGTTTTTATGCATGCACACCATTTCTTCACCCCATTTTCTCATACTTACACTCCCATTTCTCTCTCAAAATACTCTTAACTTCATACTTGATCATCTCCAAGCATTTTCCCCATCATTTAGCTTCAAAAACATCACTTAATCACCATAAGAAAACCCTTACAAAAACACTTCAAGAATCCTTCCAAGAACACAAACTTACTTCCAATCTTTCATCCAATTCCATCACCCTTTTAGTTCTAGGTTCTTACTCCTCTTTTACAGCAACCTTGTCCAAGGAACTTGAGGTAGTAACTATGTTCATAACCTTATTCGATTCATATATATATAGCTATCTTATTTTGTGGTATAAAATTTTAACAACAAGAACATAGTTTGAAAGTTTTCAAACTTGTTTGCAAACTAAATAGATCCTTCTAACTTAACTTTTAAAATACTTCAAGACCTGTAATATAACTTAATTACATGCTAATTTAACAAGGTATAACTTGTTTTTTCAAAGAACACCTTAAAAACTGTTTTTACGACGTCGGAGTGCAACCGGGGACTGTTTTGGGTTGGATAATTAAAAACCATCTTAAACTTTGAATTGGAAGTTTATCTTCTGGAAAAATGATTTTTAATATGAATATGATAACACATAAAAATTTCATGATTTAATTCAAAGTATAAGTATTTTTAGAAAAATAATCATTTAAGGTTGTTTACATAAAGGAAAATGTTTAACTTCATAAGTTTCACTAAAGTTTCACCTATGCCGTGTGATTTTGAATACAAACCAAGGTATTTTCAGTTCATAGTCTTAAAGAGGAACTCGATCCAAGGAGATGGCAAGTTGAATCAACGAAAACGGATTTGTAACGAAGAAACTATGACCGAAACAAAATTGGTTATCCAAGACTTGTTTAACTTCGGGATTAATTGGGAAAAATTAAATAAAATCACATCTTTCTAAGATAACATGATATTTTATATATATGTACTTATAATTCAATTTTATATGGTTCAGGATCACCCGTAAACAATACGAGAAGATTAATCATAAGATCCCATGTTTGTACGCAACACGTCATTTGACAACACTGGTACTTTATGTACGCAACACGTCATTTGACAACACCGGTACCGTGGGTCAAGATTAATCTCGACCAATACATATACGATGGGGTTTTATTTATTTCGTTGGGGGTTTTATTTATTTCATTGCGGGTATATTAAACATCTACAAATGAACCATTAAAATTGAATTACTAACAACGAAATGCTAACTACGGACTAAGGAATTATTCAAAGTATTAAAAGTATAACAAGTATATATATGAGACGTTTTTTTAAAAAGAAAAGGTATTGATATATTATATATGGATAGGTTCGTGATATCAACCGGAAGACCAAGTCAAAAATATATATATCTTCAAGACGAACGTGAGTATATAGTCCCACTTTTAAACTCTAAATATTTCGGGATGAGAATACATGTATTTTATGTTTTACGTTATGGACACAAGTAACTGAAAAATATATTCTACATTGAGTTGTACCACTAGCATACTTTCCTGTAGCTTGGTAACTAATATTTACAGCGGTATTGTAAACGCGAATCCTGTTGATAGATCTATCGGGCCTGACAACCCCAACCGGACTGGACGACCAGTATTCAACGGTTGCACAGTACTTCGTTTTGTGACTACACTTGGTACGGTGTAGTAAGATTTCATATTAAAGGGAATATGCGACGTGATTAAATGTTAAGTATGGTTACCAAGTGCTCAACCACTTAGAATATTTTTATTAAACTGTTTATATACGAAATCTTGTGGTCTATATATATATATATTCCTGCCGGCACTAAACCTATATCTCACCAACTTTATGTTGACCTTTTAAAACATGTCTATTCTCAGGTGATTACTAAAGCTTCCGCTGCATAATGTTGAATTTGAGCAGGATCTTGCGTACGCATATTTGTGTCAAAAATAAAACTGCATACCCGAGGATCTGTGTTGTAAAATATGCTAGAAACCGTGTTGTTATCATTATATGTAAAGTTTGTAAGTCGAAGATTATCGCTAAACGATAATCATTTTTATGTTGTCCAAAGCTTGTAACAAAAATAAGAATCATGGTTTGTAATGTATAATATATGCAGTTTTTCTTTTAAAAATGTCGCATATAGAGGTCAATACCTCGCAATGAAATCATACGTTATTTAACACGTTCTTATGGTTAAGGACGGGTTATGACACCTTGGTGGACGTTTTTTGGGGTCTTCAAGGAGACTCCCATCCCTTGTTATGTTGCTTTTAAGATAACACAAATACTTATGTGCATGCTTGTCTCATATACCATCTTATTGACCAAAAGAAAGAGACTAAGTTTATGGAATAACTCTCTCATCTTGTGGAGTGGGCTGCTGGGCGTTTTTCACAAAAGGAAAAGAGAGGTTTTTGAGCTTGATTATCTAGTTCATTTAGTGTCAAAATCCTAACCAAATTAAAGGTAGTGTTGGTGCACAAAAGGCTTGTGGGTATTACACACTTGAGGCTTCAAGTTAGAAGCTAATATTCATCACATTCATCTTCATTTTGAGCTGTAAAAAAAAAAACTGCTGCTGTCCGAATTTTTACAAGGCAGAAAAGTGGGTCTTCAAGCTAGATTAACAAGGGTGTTAAGGTTATAAAGTCTATCTAACTTAAGGGTGGTGTTGGAGGATCAAAGGCTTGAAGTTCTACACTTTTGTTCATCATCTTACTACCATTTTGGACAGCCCTTAAACTTATTTTAAGGAGGTATATTACTCTTCCTTTTCTTGTTAATTGTAAGCATATATTTTCACAACTTGATCCTTGATGGGATTTGGCCTTAAATGGTTTAAAGATGACAAGTAAAATTGATAATTACACGCTTCCGTTTATAATGATTCTTAAAAGGTTTTAAGATATATGAACTTGTTAAATCCCTACAGATTTAAGGGAAAAGATGGTCATCGAATATTTCCCTCGCGAAGAAACCCGAAAGCTCGAACAAGAGCTAAGAACCTTGGAGGCGGTCGGAAACGATCTCAATGCCTATAATCAACGATTCGCCGAACTATCCTTGATGTGCCCAAACCTCGTGAACCCCGAATCTCAAAGGGTCAAACTTTATATGTATGGTCTTCCAAAGAGCATCAAACAAGGGGTGATGTCATCCAAACCCGCTAACCTACAACAAGCTTTGAACATGGCCCGCCAATTGATCGAAACGGTTGACGAAATCGTAGTACCGGCGCCTAAAGCCGAGGACAAGTCGGGTAACAACAAAAGAAAATGGGAAGCCCCTCAATCAAGCAACAACTACAACAACAACTTCACCAAAAAGCCTTTCACCTCCGACGCCAAGAAAAGTTATGGCGGAAATAAACCCTTTTGCAACAAATGCCACAAACACCACTATGGTGAATGTAGCAATCTATTTTGCCACCGGTGCCAAAGGGGTGGTCATATGGCCAACGATTGTAGAAGTGCCGCCCCCGTCGCTCAAAAGGTGCCCAATGCACCAAAATCGGGTACTTATTATGAATGTGGCCAAACGGGTCATTTTAGAAATGCCTGTCCGAAGAAGAAAGCCAACCCCAACACACGCGGCCGAGCTTTCAACATCAACACCGAGGAAGCCCGAGATGACAATGAATTAGTCACGGGTACGTTTCTCCTCAACAACACTTATGTTACTTGTTTATTCGATTCGGGTGCCGATAAGAGTTTTGTATCCAAGACTTTGACTCATTCTTTTAGCACTCCGCCACTTCCACTAGATACCACTTATACCATTGAAGTGGCTAACGGGAAACTATTAAGTGCCGACACATATTACCGGGGGTGTACGTTAAACATTTTGGGTAAGGAATTTGAAATTGACTTGATACCCATGGAACTAGGAAGCTTTGATGTAATAATCGGTATGAATTGGTTAGTCAAAACGAAATCTCACATCCTTTGTGATCTTAACGCAATCCGAATTCCTATCGAGAATGGTGAACCTTTGATTGTTTATGGCGATAAGAGTTGCACCAGACTCAACCTCGTTTCGTGCCTTAAAGTTAGAAAACTACTCCGTAAGGGTTGTTTTGCGATCCTTGCCCACGTTAAGAAAGTCGAGTCCGATGAGAAGCATATCGATGATGTGCCTATTGTTAGTGACTTTTTTGATGTATTTCCCGACGAATTGCCGGGTCTTCCACCCCATCGACCGGTTGAATTCCAAATCGATCTTATTCCGGGAGCCGCACCCGTAGCACGTGCACCATATAGACTCGCTCCATCCGAAATGCAAGAATTGCAAAGTCAAATCCAAGAACTACTTGATCGTGGTTTTATCCAACCTAGCCATTCACCTTGGGGCGCTCCGATTTTGTTTGTTAAAAAGAAAGACGGATCCCTACGAATGTGCATTGATTATCGTGAACTAAACAAATTGACGGTTAAGAACCGATATCCTCTTCCTCGCATCGATGACCTCTTTGATCAATTACAAGGGTTTTGCGTATATTCAAAAATCGATCTCCGCTCGGGTTATCATCAATTAAGGGTTAAGGGGGAAGATGTCTCCAAAACCGCTTTCCGAACTCGTTATGGTAGTTATGAATTTCTTGTAATGCCATTTGGTCTCACTAACGCACCGGCGGTGTTCATGGATCTTATGAACCGCGTGTGCAAACCGTATCTTGACAAATTCGTTATCGTGTTCATCGATGATATTTTGGTCTATTCAAAAAGCGAAGAAGAACACGAGGAACACCTCCGACTTGTGCTTGAACTTTTAAGACAAGAAAGACTCTATGCCAAATTCTCCAAGTGTGAATTTTGGTTGAAGGAAGTTCAATTTCTTGGTCATGTTGTAAGTGACCAAGGTATTAAAGTCGATCCATCAAAAATCGAAGCCATTAGTAAATGGGAAACTCCTACTACTCCGACTCACATTCGTCAATTCTTGGGTCTCGCTGGGTACTATCGTAGATTCATCGAAAACTTCTCTTTGGTTGCACGTCCTCTAACCGCATTAACTCACAAGGGAAAGAAATTCATTTGGGCAACCGAGCAAGAATCCGCGTTCCAAATCTTGAAGACAAAGCTTACCACCGCTCCTATCTTGTCACTTCCCGAAGGCAACGATGATTTTGTTGTGTATTGCGATGCCTCGAAACATGGTTTTGGGTGTGTGTTGATGCAACGAACGAAAGTCATTTCTTATGCTTCTCGACAACTCAAAATTCATGAACGAAACTACACGACACATGATCTCGAACTCGGAGCCGTTGTCTTTGCACTTAAAATGTGGAGACACTATCTTTATGGAACCAAGAGTACTATCTTTACCGATCACAAAAGTCTCCAACACATCTTCGATCAAAAGCAACTAAACATGAGACAACGAAGGTGGATTGAAACCTTAAACGATTACGATTGCGAACTTCGTTACCATCCCGGGAAGGCAAACGTAGTAGCCGATGCCTTAAGTCGAAAAGAAAGAGCTGTGCCTCTTCGTGTCCGAGCCTTAAACATCACCATCCACACCAACCTTAATAGCCAAATTCGGGTAGCCCAAGATGAGGCTCTCAAGGATGAAAACGTTTCACACGAGCTCTTGAACATTCTCGTCTCTCGATTCGAAACTAAGGAAACCGGACTCTGATATTTCGCCGGAAGGATTTGGGTGCCTAGTTATGGGAACCTACGAAGTCTCATTTTAGATGAAGCCCATAAGTCACGATACTCGATCCACCCCGGTGCCAATAAGATGTACCACGACCTTTAACAACAATATTGGTGGCCGAACATCAAAAGGGACGTAGCTACTTATGTTTCCAAGTGTTTGACATGTTCCAAAGTCAAAGCCGAACACCAAAGACCGTTCGGACTACTTCAACAACCCGAGATCCCGCAATGGAAGTGGGAAAGGATAACGATGGATTTTATCACCAAACTACCAAAAACGACGGGCGGTTATGATACCATTTGGGTTATTGTTGACCGTCTCACCAAATCCGCACACTTTCTTGCCATGAAGGAGACCGACAAAATGGAGAAACTTGCGCAACTTTACATTAAAGAAATCGTAGCCCGACACGGTGTACCTTTATCGATTATCTCCGACCGAGATGGCCGTTTTGTTTCTAGATTTTGGGGTACCTTGCAAGAAGCGTTGGGAACGCGTTTAGACATGAGCACCGCATATCATCCTCAAACCGATGGACAAAGCGAACGTACAATTCAAACCTTGGAGGACATGTTACGAGCTTGCGTGGTTGATTTTGGAAAAGCTTGGGACAAGCACTTACCTCTCGCCGAGTTCTCTTACAACAATAGTTATCATGCGAGTATTAAAGCCGCACCTTTTGAAGCGCTATACGGCCGAAAATGTCATTCACCTCTTTGTTGGGCCGAGGTAGGCGACGTGCAAATCACCGGACCCGAACTCATTCACGAAACCACCGAGAAGATCGTACAAATCCGAGATAGGCTCCGGACGGCCCGGAGTCGTCAAAAGTGCTACACCGACAAAAGACGCAACGACCTCGAATTTCAAGTCGGTGACCGAGTAATGTTAAAAGTTGCACCTTGGAAAGGTGTAATCCGTTTTGGGAAACGCGGGAAGCTAAATCCGCGGTATATTGGTCCTTTCGAAATCTTGGAGCGTATTGGAAACGTTGCTTATCGTTTAGATCTTCCGCCTCAATTGAACTCCGTTCATCCTACCTTCCATGTATCTAACTTGAAAAAGTGTCTTGCCGAACCCGATATCGTCATCCCTCTCGAGGAACTTACTATTGATGACAAGCTTCATTTTGTGGAGGAACCGGTTGAAATTGTGGACACCTCCGTCAAGACATTGAAACAAAGCCGAATCCCGATTGTTAAAGTCCGTTGGAACGCCAAAAGAGGACCCGAGTTTACTTGGGAAAGGCAAGATCAAATGCAAAAGAAATACCCTCATTTATTCCCAATTCCGGAAACGCAGGATTCCGAGGAAGAAACAACGACTACTACGCCTACTTAAATTTCGGGACGAAATTTCTTTTAAGGAGTAGGTAATGTAACATCCTGCCTTTTTCCGTTTATTTTTCCGTTTAACTATTTAAATCCCGTAATATGTTTATAACATCTCCCGTTAATACGTGTTTTAAAAATATCTCGTCTAGGTAATTCACGCACCCGCAACCGAACTTGAGGGACTAGTTTTGCCAAAATGCCAAAGAGGTGACTAGCCTTTGACTAGTCCACCCCCACCCCCATCTTTTCTTTTTCATTTTCCCTTTTCTTCTTCTACTTCCATATTTTCTCTCAATTTCTCAAACAAGGAATCATCATCTAAATCCAAGCTAGCGGGTGTCTTGCAAAACAAATTACATATTTGAAATCCTTGCAACTTCCTCTTCGATTCCATACCGACTTCATCAAGTTTGGGTAACTTTCTAAAATCACTAGATTTTGTGTTCTTGATATTTTTGAACTTATAAAGTTGTTAATTAGTGTCTATGGCTCAAGTCTAACATGAATATATGATTTATATGCTCGATTTCGTTATTTGAAGTAACTAGCTTGAGTATGAACTTTGGTGTGTTTGATTTGGTGATTTGGTTGTTTGAATGTTGTTAAATGTTATAAATGCATGTATTAAATGTGTTCCTAGTATCACTAGCTTCAAATTGATGTGTAGGTTGCTTGAGAAAACTCCATAAACTTGATTAGTGATTTTGGTGAATTCGGGTTAGGGTTTGATAAGCTTGAAATGAATATTTGATGCATTGAATGACATGAATTGTAGTTAGTAAGTAGTTAGTTGTATTGTATGCTCGATTACCTACAAAACGGCATGTTATATGTATGCATTCAATGCCCGAATCATAAATGTGCACTTATCAAATTTGTGTATTAAATGTGTGCATTAATTGATCATTTACTTTGGAAAGCCGATTGTTACAAATAACATTTTTGGTTGGTGAAATGTATTTAGATGTGTTCTTTGTCAAATTACCTTTCTAACGATATAAGATACGAGTTCTAAGTATTAGCGGTTTGCGAGTTATGCTTGAAAGTGTTTGGAATTGAGACTTGGACATTTGAGACTGACCAGGTACCAGTTCCCGTGTATTGTCGCGGCGCGACAATTTGGGGCCGCGGCGCGGCCTAAGCCGTGTCCAGTTTCTGACCTCTTTGGTCAAAATACGAAAAATGTTTGGCACACTATGGACCTCCGATTCACATGAGACTTGTTCTAACATGCTTATATATGAATAAAAACCTCAGAAAAATAGTTCGGGACCCGACCCGAATGTGTTGACTTTCGTTGACTTTGACCGACCAAAGTTTGACTTTTTGTCAAACTTAACCAAATGATTATGCAACCTTCCTAACTTGTTTCTGTACTTGTATCTTGCATGAAACTTGACAATTTGATTCACATGCTACATAATCGAGTCGTAACGAGCCATAGGACTAATTAAACATCTTTGACCTATCGTGTTTACCGTTATTGATACGACCTATTGGTTTAGGTCAAGACTAGCACTATCCTTCGCACACGTTACTTTGTGAAGTACTTTTCATACATGCACTCAAGGTGAGATCATAGTCCCATCCTTCAAACAACTTTTATGCTTTAAACTATGGGATGAGAAACATATACGTATCATACTTTTACACTTTGAACACAAGTACGAAAACGAACATTCCACGTACGGGTTTGAACAAAAAGCCTCAATTCAATTATCATTAGTTACACTTGCAGGGTGTAAACGTGAACTTATATTATGTGATCACATGGGCTTGACGAGCCTCATTCGGACGGTTCGCTACCGTTAGCGGATGAAATATATTTTCGGGTCTAGTGTATGTTCTAACACTACGCGAAGGGTGCAAAACAGTTAAGTTTGATAATTGGGTGCCCGCGAAACAAATAACAACTTTGGAATGCAAATGATTTAGATAATCATATTATATTAAATCTTGTGGTTCAAATGCAACGTTTACTAAAACACCTATGATTTCACCAACGTTTTCGTTGACAGTTTTCTATATGTTTTCTCAGGTCCTTGAAAGCTACTTGATACATGCTCCCGCACTCTTTTTGATACTTGCTTAGATGTCGAGTATACATGCATAGATGGAGCGTCTTTTGACTACTTTAAATTGTGTCGCATAGGTTTCATTCGTACGTTAAACTTTGTAATGTAACTAGTCTTTCGAACTACATTTGTTAACTTGAAACATCCTTTTTCTTATAAAATAAATGCGACATATTTTGGTCAAAAGTCATAATAAAGACTTATGACCACGCAACGGGACCGAAGTAGTCGGCGCCGTCAAACATGATTTGGTCGGGTCGCTACAAAGTTGATCGGTGATTCACGAACGTTAAAACTTGTAAAAACTATACGATGACATATATATGGTTATATATATAGTTAACATGATTTTATTATAAGTATGTATCTCATTAGGTATTTTAACAATGAGTTATATACATAAAAATGAGACTATTAATTTAAGAAACTCGAAAACGATATATATAACGATTATCGTTATAACAACGTCTTACTAGGTACATATGAATCATATTAAGATATTGATACACTTGGTTAATTATGTTAAATGATAAGTAAATATATTATTAAGTGTATTAACAATGAAATACATATGTAAAAATAAGACTACTAACTTAATGATTTCGAAACGAGACATATATGTAACGATTATCGTTGTAACGACATTTAACTATATATATATATCATACTAAGATATATTATATATCATAATATTATGATAATATAACAATTTAACATCTCATTTGTTATAATAAACAATGGATTAACAACATTCAACAAGATCGTTAACCTAAAGGTTTCAAAACAACGTTTACATGTAACGACTAACGATGACTTAACGACTCAGTTAAAATGTATATACATGTAGTGTTTTAATATGTATTCATACACTTTTGAAAGACTTCAAGACACTTATCAAAATACTTCTACTTAACAAAAATGCTTACAATTACATCCTCGTTCAGTTTCATCAACAATTCTACTCGTATGCACCCGTATTCGTACTCGTACAATACACAGCTTTTAGATGTATGTACTATTGGTATATACACTCCAATGATCAGCTCTTAGTAGCCCATGTGAGTCACCTAACACATGTGGGAGCCATCATTTGGCAACTAGCATGAAATATCTCATAAAATTACAAAAATATGAGTAATCATTCATGACTTATTTACATGAAAACAAAATTACATATCCTTTATATCTAATCCATACACCAACGACCAAAAACACCTACAAACACTTTCATTCTTCAATTTTCTTTATCTAATTGATCTCTCTCAAGTTCTATCTTCAAGTTCCAAGTGTTCTTCATAAATTCCAAAAGTTCTATGTTCATAAAATCAAGAATACTTCCAAGATTGCAAGTTTACTTCCAAGTTTTCTAAATCCATTCCAAATAATCAACCAAGATCAAGAAACCTTTGTTACTTATAGTAGGTTATCTTTCTAATACAAGGTAATAATCATATTCAAACTTTAATTCAATTTCTATAACTATAACAATCTTATTTCGAGTGGAAATCTTACTTGAAATTATTTTCGTGTCATGATTCTGCTTCAAGAACTTTCAAGCCATACAAGGATCCTTTGAAGCTAGATCTATTTTTCTCATTCCTAGTAGGTTTATCCAAGGAACTTGAGGTAGTAATGATGTTCATAACATCATTCGATTCATATATATAAAGCTATCTTATTCGAAGGTTTAAACTTGTAATCACTAGAACATAGTTTAGTTAATTCTAAACTTGTTCGCAAATAAAAGTTAATCCTTCTAACTTGACTTTTAAAATCAACTAAATACATGTTCTATATCTATATGATATGCTAACTTAATGATTTAAAACCTGGAAACACGAAAAACACCGTAAAACCGAATTTACGCCGTCGTAGTAACACCGTCGGCTGTTTTGGGTTAGTTAATTAAAAACTATGATAAACTTTGATTTAAAAGTTGTTATTCTGGAAAAATGATTTTTATTATGAACATGAAACTATATCCAAAAATTATGGTTAAACTCAAAGTGGAAGTATGTTTTCTAAAATGGTCATCTAGACGTCGTTCTTTCGACTAAAATGACTACCTTTACAAAAACGACTTGTAACTTATTTTTCCAACTATAAACCTATACTTTTTCTATTTAGATTCATAAAATAGAGTTCAATATGAAACCATAGCAATTTGATTCACTCAAAACAGATTTAAAATGAAGAAGTTATGGGTAAAACAAGATTGGATAATTTTTCTCATTTTAGCTACGTGAAAATTGGTAACAAATCTATTCCAACCATAACTTAATCAACTTGTATTGTATATTATGTAATCTTGAGATACCATAGACACGTATACAATGTTTCAACCTATCATGTCGACACATCTATATATATTTCGGAACAACCATAGACACTCTATATGTGAATGTTGGAGTTAGCTATACAGGGTTGAGGTTGATTCCAAAATATATATAGTTTGAGTTGTGATCAATACTGAGATATGTATACACTGGGTCGTGGATTGATTCAAGATAATATTTATCGATTTATTTCTGTACATCTAACTGTGGACAACTAGTTGTAGGTTACTAACGAGGACAACTGACTTAATAAACTTAAAACATCAAAATATATTAAAAGTGTTGTAAATATATTTTGAACATACTTTGATATATATGTATATATTGTTATAGGTTCGTGAATCAACCAGTGGCCAAGTCTTACTTCCCGACGAAGTAAAAATCTGTGAAAGTGAGTTATAGTCCCACTTTTAAAATCTAATATTTTTGGGATGAGAATACATGCAGGTTTTATAAATGATTTACAAAATAGACACAAGTACGTGAAACTACATTATATGGTTGAATTATCGAAATCGAATATGCCCCTTTTTATTAAGTCTGGTAATCTAAGAATTAGGGAACAGACACCCTAATTGACGCGAATCCTAAAGATAGATCTATCGGGCACAACAAGCCCCATCCAAAGTACCGGATGCTTTAATACTTCGAAATTTATATCATATCCGAAGGGTGTCCCGGAATGATGGGGATATTCTTATATATGCATCTTGTTAATGTCGGTTACCAGGTGTTCACCATATGAATGATTTTTATCTCTATGTATGGGATGTGTATTGAAATATGAAATCTTGTGGTCTATTGTTACGATTTGATATATATAGGTTAAACCTATAACTTTAACCTATAACTCACCAACATTTTTCTTGACGTTTAAAGCATGTTTATTCTCAGGTGAATACTAAGAGCTTCTGCTATTGCATACTAAAATCAGGACAAGATTTGGAGTCCATGTTTGAAACAAGACTACTAACTTAATGATTTTGAAACGAGACATATATGTAACGATTATCGTTGTAACGACATTTAATGTATATATATGATATTAAGAGATATTCGTACATCATAATATCATGATAATATAATAATTTAAAATCTCTTTTGATATTATAAACATTGGGTTAACAACATTTAACAAGATCGTTAACCTAAAGGTTTCAAAACAACATTTACATGTAATAACGATGACTTAACGACTCAGTTAAAATGTATATACATGTAGTGTTTTAATATGTATTTATACACTTTTGAAAGACTTCAATACACTTATCAAAATACTTCTACTTAACAAAAATGCTTACAATTACATCCTCGTTCAGTTTCATCAACAATTCTACTCGTATGCACCCGTATTCGTACTCGTACAATACACAGCTTTTAGATGTATGTACTATTGGTATATACACTCCAATGATCAGCTCTTAGCAGCCCATGTGAGTCACCTAACACATGTGGGAACCATCATTTGGCAACTAGCATGAAATATCTCATAAAATTACAAAAATATGAGTAATCATTCATGACTTATTTACATGAAAACAAAATTACATATCCTTTATATCTAATCCATACACCAACGACCAAAAACACCTACAAACACTTTCATTCTTCAATTTTCTTCATCTAATTGATCTCTCTCAAGTTCTATCTTCAAGTTCTAAGTGTTCTTCATAAATTCCAAAAGTTCTAGTTTCATAAAATCAAGAATACTTTCAAGTTTGCTAGCTCACTTCCAATCTTGTAAGGTGATCATCCAACCTCAAGAAATCTTTGTTTCTTACAGTAGGTTATCATTCTAATACAAGGTAATAATCATATTCAAACTTTGGTTCAATTTCTATAACTATAACAATCTTATTTCAAGTGATGATCTTACTTGAACTTGTTTTCGTGTCATGATTCTGCTTCAAGAACTTCGAGCCATCCAAGGATCCATTGAAGCTAGATCCATTTTTCTATTTTCCAGTAGGTTTATCCAAGGAAATTAAGGTAGTAATGATGTTCATAACATCATTCGATTCATACATATAAAGCTATCTTATTCGAAGGTTTAAACTTGTAATCACTAGAACATAGTTTAGTTAATTCTAAACTTGTTCGCAAACAAAAGTTAATCCTTCTAACTTGACTTTTAAAATCAACTAAACACATGTTCTATATCTATATGATATGCTAACTTAATGATTTAAAACCTGGAAACACGAAAAACACCGTAAAACCGGATTTACGCCGTCGTAGTAACACCGCGGGCTGTTTTGGGTTAGTTAATTAAAAACTATGATAAACTTTGATTTAAAAGTTGTTATTCTGAGAAAATGATTTTTATTATGAATATGAAACTATATCCAAAAATTATGGTTAAACTCAAAGTGGAAGTATGTTTTCTAAAATGGTCATCTAGACGTCGTTCTTTCGACTGAAATGACTACCTTTACAAAAACGACTTGTAACTTATTTTTACGACTATAAACCTATACATTTTCTGTTTAGATTCATAAAATAGAGTTCAATATGAAACCATAGCAATTTGATTCACTCAAAACGGATTTAAAATGAAGAAGTTATGGGTAAAACAAGATTGGATAATTTTTCTCATTTTAGCTACGTGAAAATTGGTAACAAATCTATTCCAACCATAACTTAATCAACTTGTATTGTATATTATGTAATCTTGAGATACCATAGACACGTATACAATGTTTCGACCTATCATGTCGACACATCTATATATATTTCGGAACAACCATAGACACTCTATATGTGAATGTTGGAGTTAGCTATACAGGGTTGAGGTTGATTCCAAAATATATATAGTTTGAGTTGTGATCAATACTGAGATACGTATACACTGGGTCGTGGATTGATTCAAGATAATATTTATCGATTTATTTCTGTACATCTTGTTGGGATTTAACAAGTTTCATAATACTTATAATCATTCAAGAAATAAGATTTGCGGAAGCGTATAAATTACCATTTTAAAACTTGTAAATCTTTAACCATTTAAAGTTAAATCCCAAATAGGATCAAGTTGTGAAACATACTTACAAACTAAGAGTGGGTTTAGAGATTATACCTCCTCAAGCTAGTTGAGGGTTGTTTTCAAAGTTGCAAGATGATGATGAAGATGATGAACAATAGAGCTTCTAACTTGAAGCCTCAAGCAAGTAATACCCACAAGCAATAACCCCAACACCTTTGTAATTAGTTAGGATTTGTTTTACACTTGATATTGGCTTGCAAAACCAAATTTTGGAACCCCTTTGAACACCAAAAGGCCACTGCAGTCAGCTCCTTTGGAGCAGTATTCTGTGCAGTTTTTTTTCTTCTTTTTGATGTGTATTCACTCCACAAAAGAGTCAAGTCTTGGTGCACCTTGTTAAGCATGCACTAGAGAATATATGTATCAAAAGTAACAAGAATCAACAAGCATGGGACTTGTCTTGGAGTCCCAAAAACTGCCCATCCATCCATTATTTTATAACAAGAATATTTTATAAAACTTGTTACAAGTTTTATAAAACTTCTATAAAATAAAATGTATTTGTTACTTGCAATAATTTTATAAACCATTTTATAAAATATAACATAACATAATTATTTAAATCTATAAATAATTAAATCCACATCATATATAAATTATCCAAATAATTTATCTCAAGTGATTATGATTTAGAAAACCGATTTTCTAAAGTTCAAGTGTCGCGTATTTATTTGACAATCCAACCGTTAAAATAAATACATATAAAGTGTTGGTAAGCTTGTTATTGGGTATGACCCGACTTGGATCATAACATAGTGGCCACGTTAATTTAATATGTCTCTCGGGCATACGAAATACCTTCAATCTCCCACTTGCACGAGAAACATAAGAAATTAATGCAAGTGATGGATACCACCTAACGACCGTCCATCACCCCCAATATGTTATGACTTTTGCCATTCAATAACATCATCCCTTTCGAGTTCCCATCTCGAATATGAATAGGTGAATCTTTCATCACATCCTTTCATCCTAGATGTCATGTTAAATCCAAGAGACATAGAGTGATCACTCTCTTCTAGATTTAACTTTATCAGGCCTTAGACATCTGACTCTCAACGAATAAGAGGGACAAATTCCATCTTAACTACATATGTCCTAGACATACACTATGCATTATACCTGAGCTCTTCCTTATGAACTACCATATTTCAGAATAGTGAAGGAAAGAATCAAGGCACAATACTTAGTGAATGTCCGAACCCAATATGTATCTCAGGTCAGAGGATACAATGATATTCGCCTTTACTCAAGATTACATGTGATCAACCACAAAGGCTCCATTTAGTAAGTCTTGAGGGCGGGTCTTCCAATATTTGTATCCCACAAATATCTATGAACCTTGGTTGCAACCTTGCACCACATTCATCCCGTGAATGTATACCAATCCGAGTTCATAATAGTCTAAACCTCACATTTGCTCCCACAAATGTGATCGACTACGGAATTTAGAATAATTACTTATTCATGGATAAAATATGCAAAATAGGAACATAACTCAAAATAAATTAATACCATAATTATATTAATGAGTTTGAACAATTTCGTTCCGTTACAATACTTAAAACAGATCATGACCAATCACTAGAATATCGAAGCCCTAATGCACTAACATGCCCTTGATGTTTTGCACCCTGTAAGAGCTTCGTGAGTGGATCCGCTATATTTAGATCTGTGTGAACTTTGCGAATACATATCTTTCCTTTTTCAACTTCATCCCTTATGTAGTTGAATCTCCGCTCAATGTGACGGGTCTTTTGGTGAGCACGAGGTTCCTTGATTTGAGCAATCGCACCCTCGTTGTCACAAAAGATCTCAAGAGGGTCCTGAATGGAAGGGACTACTCCTAAGTCGTCGATGAATTTCTTCATCCATGCAGCTTCCTGAGCTGCCAATGATGTGGCGATGTACTCCGACTCTGTAGTGGATAATGCAACAACATCCTGTTTTGAACTCTTCCAAGAGACCGCACCTCCATTTAATGTGAAAACATAACCGGATTGTGATCGAGAATCATCACGATCAGTTTGGAAACTCGCATCCACGTAACCTTTCACAGCGAGCTCCTCCTCACCAGACCCATATATTAGAAACATATCCTTAGTCCTCCTAAGGTATTTCAATATACTTTTAACAGCAATCCAATGACTGTTTCCTGGGTTATTCTGGTATCTGCTTGTCAGGCTAAGAGCGCATGACACATCCGGTCTAGTGCATATCATTGCATACATGATTGACCCAATGGCAGACGCATATGGGACTTTCTTCATTCTCTCTTGTTCATCTTTCGTGGTGGGGCACTGAGATGAACTAAGGAGTGTTCCTCTTTGAATAGGTACCAAACCTTTCTTAGAGTTCTCCATCTTAAACCTTTTCAAGATCTTTTCAATGTATGCACTTTGATTCAAACCTATCAGTTTCTTGGATCTATCCCTGTAGATCCCAATCCCCAAAACGTATTGTGCTTCTCCAAGATCCTTAATGGAGAAGCATTTACTTAGCCAAGTTTTAACTCTTTGCATTGCCGGAATATCATTTCCAAATAACAATATATCATCCACATATAGTACAAGGAACATGATAGTGCTCCCACTAGCTTTCTTATATACACAAGCTTCATCACCATTTTTAATGAAGCCAAATTTCTCGGCTTCCTCATTAAAACGATGATTCCACATTCTAGATGCTTGTTTCAATCCGTAGATTGACTTCTTTAACTTGCATACCTTTTTAGGATATTTCGGATCAACAAAACCTTCAGGCTGAACCATATAGACATCTTCCACAAGATATCCATTTAGGAAAGCGGTCTTGACATCCATTTGCCATATTTCATAATCATAATGAGCAGCAATGGCAAGTAATATCCTAATAGACTTTAGCATTGCCACAGGCGAAAAAGTTTCATCATAGTCAACCCCTTGAGTTTGAGTGAAACCTTTTGCTACAAGTCTAGCTTTATATGTATCCAAGTTTCCATGTATGTCGGTTTTCATTTTGAAAAGCCATTTACAATCAACTAGCCTTGAGCCAGCAGGTTGTGTAACAAGTTCCCAAACTTGGTTGTCATACATGGATTGCATCTCAGCGTTCATGGCTTCCTGCCATTTATCTTTATCAATCCTTGATAAAGCATCTTGGTAGTTTATTGGTTCATCCAAATCAACCACATAGCAACCATCCATGAGAAACCCATATCTCTCAGGAGGATTAGTAATCCTACCAGATCTGCGAACGTCTTGTGTATTTTGATCATCCATTTGATCACTCTCAACATTTTCATGTTGAGTGCTAGTGTCAACCAATTGTGTATCATCTACTTGATCTTGAACCTCTTCAAGATCTATCTTCCTTTCACTACTTCCTTCCATTAGGAACTTAGTTTCAAGGAATTCCGCCTTCCGAGCAACAAATACATTCTGCTCGGATGGATCATAGAAATAATATCCCATATTATCCTTGGGATATCCTATGAAGATACACTTCGTGGATCGAGCATTCAACTTATTAGGGACCTAATGCTTAGGATAAGCTTCACATCCCCATACCTTTAAGTATGATAGAGATGGAGGTTTTCCAAACCACATCTCATGAGGTGTTCGTTCCACTTTCTTGGTTGGGGCCATATTTAAAATACGAGCCGCGGAGCATAGACAATAACCCCAAAATGATAGAGGTAACAAGCTTCAAGCCATCATAGATCGAACCATATCCATTAGGGTTTGGTTCCTCCTTTCGGAAACTCCATTCAGTTGGGGTGTTCCAGGAGGAGTGAGTTGCGAGATAATCCCACAACTTCTAAGATGATCTTGGAAAGCATCACTTAGGTATTCACCTCCTCTATCGGTACGAAGTACCTTGATTGTCTTATTGAGTTGATTTTGTACTTCACTTTGATACTCTTTGAATGCTTCAAAAGTTTCGTCCTTATGTCTTAACAAGTAGACATATCTGAAACGACTGAAGTCATCAATGAAAGTAACGAAGTATCTTTCACCATTCCTAGTTATGGGCTTAAAGGGTCCACATACATCCGAATGTATTAATCCCAATAAGTCCTTAGACCTTTCAAAGGTCCCTTTGAAAGGTGCTTTAGTCATTTTGCCTTGTAAACAAGATTCACATACATCAAACGAGTCTAGTTCATTTGATTTCAAAAGGCCATTCTTTTGAAGTGTATGCATTCGATTCTTGTTTATGTGACCAAGGCGACAATGCCATAAGTAGGAATCACTCAAATCCCTTTTGAGTTTCTTGGTGCTAGTATGGTATATTGAGCTACTAGATGATGTGTCATCATGAACCAATTCATAAATTCCATTTGAAGGCGAAGCCTTAAAATAGAATACATTATCTAAATAAACGTGGATATCATCATTAACAACATTAAGATAAAAACCACATTGTTTTAAACGGGAAACTGAAATAATGTTTCGACATAAATCCGGTGCATACAAAACATTGTTCAAAATAAGTTCCAAACCACTTGGAAGCTTTAATACAAAGTCTCCTTGAGCCTTCACTTGCACTTTGGCTCCATTACCCATAAAGAGACTTGATGTTCCCGTTTGCTTGCTACTTCTTTTGAACCCCTGCAAAGAATTGCAAATGTGAGTTCCACATCCAGTGTCTAATACCCATGTATTAGAAGAAGTAATACTAAGCTCTATATATACCATATATATATTACCTGAGGTTTGCCCCGCATCCCTCTTTTCCTTCAACTCCTTAAGGTAGACCGGACAGTTTCGTTTCCAGTGACCCATTTCACCGCAACCGAAGCACGGGTCTTCCTTGGGGTTTGCTTGTCCGGCAACCTTTTGCTTCTTGTTCTTGTTTTTGGTTGGGGTAACCATCCTCCCCTTTCCCTTGCCTTGATGGGCGGGTCCTTTCCTCTTAGCCGCCTTTGGCTTAGAGGTGTTATTACCTTTGGACCCACCATCATTGATCATTAGCACGGGTGAAACCCTCTTACCCATGCTAGTTTCTGCCGTCCTAAGCATGCCATGAAGTTCGCCAATGGTCTTATCCATCCCATTCATATTGTAATTAATTACAAATTGGTCAAACCTCTTTGACAAGGAGTTTAGGATAAGATCCGTGGCTAGCTCATTAGATATGTTAAGATTAAGACGGTTTGCGCGATCAATGAGGCTTTTCATCTTAAGGACATAAGATGAAATGGATTGGGAGTCGTCCATACGACATGCATGAAGCGCTCGGACCGTTTCAAAGCGCTCGACACGAGCTTGTTGAAGGAACATCTCCTTCAATTGCGTGATCATGTCGTATGCAGTATGATGCTCGAAATCCTTTTGGAGTTCGGGTATCATAGTCCCAAGCATTAGGCAAGCGACTTGCACCAAATCGGTGCAATACTTATCCCAATAAGCCATGCCTTCCGTATCATCCTCATCGGGTTGATCGGGAATGGGGTCTTCCAACACATACGCCTTATCCTCAAGTTTGAGGACAATCCTAAGATTGCGGAACCAATCCATAAAGTTCGTATGGTTGAGTTTGTCTTTCTCGAGGAGAGACCTTAACGATAGGTTGTTCAAGTTAATAGGTGCGTTTTGCATGTTGTTGTTATTGGCGGACATCTACAAAATTTAACAAAGTTCATTTAAGTATCGATTTTAAATTTAACAATCAATACCCTTTAAATCCAATTGATATATATTAAATTTTAGAATCCAACGGTAAACCAAATTTCGGTTAGGTGACCTTTATCCCGTCATTTGATTTAGCTAGGTAGTCATTATATGACAATTGCAATCCTTTTGCAACTTCTAAGTTATGGGATCATGCAATCCTTTTGCATGACATATTATCCCATCAACGCCTATTTGTTCATCATGCTTCGGTGACCCTAAGTTCATGATTTCCAAATCAAGTCGTCCTACTTGTTTAGACATGTAAACTTAACATACAAGTGGTTAGGTGACCTTTATCCACAAGTGTGCGAAATTTACCTTAATCATATTAGTTTGCTCATAATGGTTAGGTGACCTTTATCCCATTATAAGTTCCTTAATATGTCTAAGTGTCATACAATAGGATGGCGTTTAAACTTGTTAACCTAGTGTGTTAAAGGGATTTTAAGTTTTCATTATTTCTAGTTTGAGAAAACTTTTATGCCATACACCAACATGCATTTAGTGTATGGTTCTTATGAAAATCCATTTTCATGTCTATAAACCATTTTATATATATGATCCTAATCATGTTCTTAATAACCGTTTATTAATGTCCTTTTAGCCATTTTTAATTTAACCAATTAAATTGTCGTTTTGCATGTCGTTAATTAATGTATAATTTAACCAATTAAATTGCCATTTTGCTTGTTGTTAACTTGTGTGATTAACTTGTAGCATACAAACATACAATCCACAATCATACAATAAACAACCATGCATGCAAAACAAATATGTTCACAATCAAGCCATTTTGGTAGACATATGTTTAGCCGAAAACAAATGCCACCGGATAAGGGGTAATTACACAAAGTAGGAGATTTCAAATCTCCCACTTAACCTTGCATCCAAATGCTTCTTCATGTGTTCTTCAAGTCTTCATCATTCTTCATCATTTTACAAAATATATCCTAATACATTTTGTCTAAAAAAATGAAATTACAACCTAATCTATTTTACATACCAAATATAAAATAAATTACATAACCAAATGAATTATTACATGCCAAATGAATAAATATTATTACAAACCAATTGAATAAATATCAATCAACCATGCATGCAACCAAACACAAGGTCAAGGCTTAGATTGTGAACTTTAACTACATAAGAGATAGGCAATACAGAATCACAAGTGATTGGCAGTACAGAATCACAAGTGATTGGCAGTACAGAATCACAAGTGATTGGCAATACAGAATGCAGAATCACAAGTGATTTTGGCCAAAATGACAAACCACCCAAAACCGAAAATTTTACATTCTACTTCATGCATGTTCATAGAATGCAAAATTATAGTGGGTTTAATAACCATCTCGAAGCATATTTCAACAACTTCGGCTCTAGATACCATTGTTGGGATTTAACAAGTTTCATAATACTTATAATCATTCAAGAAATAAGATTTGCGGAAGCGTATAAATTACCATTTTAAAACTTGTAAATCTTTAACCATTTAAAGTTAAATCCCAAATAGGATCAAGTTGTGAAACATACTTACAAACTAAGAGTGGGTTTAGAGATTATACCTCCTCAAGCTAGTTGAGGGTTGTTTTCAAAGTTGCAAGATGATGAACAATAGAGCTTCTAACTTGAAGCCTCAAGCAAGTAATACCCACAAGCAATAACCCCAACACCTTTGTAATTAGTTAGGATTTGTTTTACACTTGATATTGGCTTGCAAAACCAAATTTTGGAACCCCTTTGAACACAAAAAGGCCACTGCAGTCAGCTCCTTTGGAGCAGTATTCTGTGCAGTTTTTTTTCTTCTTTTTGATGTGTATTCACTCCACAAAAGAGTGAGTCTTGGTGCACCTTGTTAAGCATGCACTATAGAATATATGAATCAAAAGTAACAAGAATCAACAAGCATGGGACTTGTCTTGGAGTCCCAAAAACTGCCCATCCATCCATTATTTTATAACAAGAATATTTTATAAAACTTGTTACAAGTTTTATAAAACTTCTATAAAATAAAATGTATTTGTTACTTGCAATAATTTTATAAACCATTTTATAAAATATAACATAACATAATTATTTAAATCTATAAATAATTAAATCCACATCATATATAAATTATCCAAATAATTTATCTCAAGTGATTATGATTTAGAAAACCGATTTTCTAAAGTTCAAGTGTCGCGTATTTATTTGACAATCCAACCGTTAAAATAAATACATATAAAGTGTTGGTAAGCTTGTTATTGGGTATGACCCGACTTGGATCATAACATAGTGGCCACGTTAATTTAATATGTCTCTTGGGCATACGAAATACCTTCACATCTAACTGTGGACAACTAGTTGTAGGTTACTAACGAGGACAGCTGACTTAATAAACTTAAAACATCAAAATATATTAAAAGTGTTGTAAATATATTTTGAACATACTTTGATATATATGTATATATTGTTATAGGTTCGTGAATCAACCAGTGGCCAAGTCTTACTTCCCGACGAAGTAAAAATCTGTGAAAGTGAGTTATAGTCCCACTTTTAAAATCTAATATTTTTGGGATGAGAATACATGCAGGTTTTATAAATGATTTACAAAATAGACACAAGTACGTGAAACTACATTCTATGGTTGAATTATCGAAATCGAATATGCCCCTTTTTATTAAGTCTGGTAATCTAAGAATTAGGGAACAGACACCCTAATTGACGCGAATCCTAAAGATAGATCTATTGGGCCTAACAAACCCCATCCAAAGTACCGGATGCTTTAGTACTTTGAAATTTATATCATATCCGAAGGGTGTCCCGGAATGATGGGGATATTCTTATATATGCATCTTGTTATTGTCGGTTACCAGGTGTTCACCATATGAATGATTTTTATCTCTATGTATGGGATGTGTATTGAAATATGAAATCTTGTGGTCTATTGTTACGATTTGATATATATAGGTTAAACCTATAACTCACCAACATTTTTTGTTGACGTTTAAAGCATGTTTATTCTCAGGTGAATACTAAGAGCTTCCGCTGTTGCATACTAAAATAAGGACAAGATTTGGAGTCCATGTTTGTATGATATTGTGTAAAAACTGCATTCAAGAAACTGATTTCGATGTAACATATTTGTATTGTAAACCATTATGTAATGGTCGTGTGTAAACAGGATATTTTAGATTATCATTATTTGATAATCTACGTAAAGCTTTTTAAACCTTTATTTATGAAATAAAGGTTATGGTTTGTTTTAAAAATGAATGCAGTCTTTGAAAAACGTCTCATATAGAGGTCAAAACCTCGCAACGAAATCAATTAATATGGAACGTTTTTAATCAATAAGAACGGGACATTTCAGTTGGTATCCGAGCGTTGGTCTTAGAGAAACAGAATTTTGCATTAGTGTGTCTTATCGAGTTTGTTAGGATGCATTAGTGAGTCTGGACTTCGACCGTGGTTACTTGAAAAATGATTGCTTAACAAATTTTGTTGGAAACTATATATTTTTAACATGTGAATATTATGTGATATATTAATCTCTTAACGCGTTTGATATTATGTGATAGATGTCTACCTCTAGAACAAGTCCCATTGACTCACCTAATAATAATGAAGAGTCAAATGTAAATTGGAATGATTCGTGGACTGATTCACAAGTTCCCGAAGAGGAACCGGAAGAAGAGTCGGAACCGGAAGAAGAATCGGAACCGGAAGAAGAATCGGAACCGGATGAAGAAATAGAACCGGTGGGGGAAATAATAAAACGGTTAAGTAAAAGAAAATCCTCAACCAACCGACCAAGGTTAATTATGGTCAATGGTGTTTCCACCAACGAAGTAAAATATTGGGAGGATTACCAATTCTCCGATGAATCGGATTCCGACGAGAATTCCGATGATGTTATAGAAATTACCCCAACAGAATTTAAAAAGGCAGAAGAAAATAATAAGGGAAAGGGCATAAAAATAGAGAAATCTAATTCCAACCCCGATGAACTTTATATGTATCGTCAACCCCCGAAGTCCTTAAGTTGTAACAATGACCCGGGAACCTCTAAACCACCAGGTTTTTCTAAACCAATGTGGATCACGACGGCTCGTATTAGGGGAACATCATATATCCCTAGAAACTTGGCAAAACGAACCAAAACCGAAGAAGAAGAAACAAACGAGTCGGAATAAGATAGTTGTATTCGTGTGGTGTAATATATGTAATATAGTGTGCTTATGCTTTATGATATATGTAAAAATTGCTTGTATTAATAAGTATTTTTTTTTATGAATCTAACTCTTGTCTATTTTACAGTATAAAAACACAAAATGGATAGACAACCCAATATTTTAAGAGACCTACCCGGAGACATGATTGATAAAATCTTGTCTAGAGTCGGTCAGAATTCTTCGGCACAACTATTTAAGGCGAGATCAGTTTGTAAGACATTCGAAGAACGTTCCAAGAATGCCTTGGTTTATAAAAGGCTTTCGTTCGAAAGATGGGGGATATCACATTGGGAAATCCATAAGTTACGATGTGTTTACTTTGACGCATATATTGCGGGGAACCCAAATGCTATTTTACGCAATGGGTTAAGAAATTATTTTGACTCAATATATCCGAATATTGGACTTCGTGATTTAGAAAAAGCGGCTAACATGCAACATAAAGAAGCATGTTATGCTTACGGATTAGTAATGTTCGCTTCTCACCAAAGTGAGAACAAGAACATCGGGCTACAACTATTAAACAAAACGTTCCCACAAGTGACGGAGTCGGTAATTGGGGTAAGAAATGAGGTTTTTAGATTGTTACGGGACTGTTGGACATTACGTAACCCTCGTCCCTTTGACGACGTTACAACACGCTGTCTTATCAACGGCCATAACGGTTATGTTCCACAAGACCAAGGATGGGAAGTAATCCTAGTAAAACCAGAATGCATGACTTGTTTCTGGACGTATGAATTACGTGTCTTTATTGCCTTTGCGGAACGACTTGTGTACTAGCTAGAATTATCTTCACAACCATCTTGTATCAAATTTATTGTGTGCTATATTTCATGCTATATGTAAAATAAGCGGTATTGTAAGTTTGTAAAATATTGTGTAAAAGTTTGAACGCGAAATATTATTATAATCAGTTTTTCATATAGAATTGTAGTAGTTGAATTGTATATTAGCTACTAAGTATGAACTTAACGGGTAGGTACTACCCGAATTTAAACTTATAAAACGCTAATATGAAGAAAAAGCTTTTATAAATGAGTTCATATTATGCTACGAAATACTATTAACTACTCTTAATATTCTGTATGATTAACTTGTTCCATTTAACTATTTTGAAGGAAATGGCACCGACTACTCGACACACCGTGAATATGAATGAAGAGGAATTCCGTACTTTTCTAGCTTCAAACATAGCCGCAGTACAGGCTGCGCTACATACCAACAATAACCTTGGATCTAGCAGTACAAGAAATCGTGTAGGATGCACCTACAAAGAATTCACTGCCTGCAAACCTTTGGAATTTGATGGAACCGAAGGACCGATCGGATTGAAACGGTGGACCGAGAAGGTTGAATCGGTGTTTGCCATAAGTAAGTGTACTGAAGAGGACAAAGTGAAGTACGCTACGCATACCTTCACAGGTTCTGCGTTAACATGGTGGAATACCTATCTAGAGCAAGTGGGACAAGATGATGCGTACGCACTACCGTGGTCAGCATTCAAGCACTTGATGAACGAGAAGTACCGTCCCAGAACCGAGGTCAATAAGATCAAGATAGAACTTAGAGGGTTACGAACCCAAGGATTTGATATTACCACGTACGAAAGACGATTCACAGAATTGTGCCTATTGTGTCCGGGAGCATTCGAAGATGAGGAAGAGAAGATCGACGCGTTTGTGAAAGGATTACCGGAAAGAATCCAAGAAGATATAAGTTCACACGAGCCCGCCTCCATACAACAGGCATGTAGAATGGCTCACAAACTAGTGAACCAGATTGAAGAAAGAATTAAAGAACAGACTGCTGAAGAGGCCAATGTGAAGCAAGTTAAAAGAAAGTGGGAGGAAAACGGTGATAAGAATCACCAATACAACAACAACAGCAATTACAACAATAATCGCAACAATTATCCCAACAATCGCAACATCAATCGCAACTACAACAAACGGCCCAACAACAACAACAACAACAACAACAACAGCAACTACAACAATCATCCCAATAACAATAATAACCGCAACAACAACAACAATCAGAAGCAGCTATGCCAAAGGTGTGAAAAGTATCACTCGGGGTTCTGCACCAAATTTTGCAACAAGTGTAAAAGAAATGGTCATAGCGCGGCGAAGTGTGAGGTCTACGGACCAGGGGTTAATAGAACGAAAGGAACAAATGGTGTCGGAACGAGTAATGGCGGAGCAAGTAGTGTCGGAGCAAGTTATGCCAATGTAGTTTGTTATAAATGTGGAAAACCGGGCCACATTATTAGAAATTGCCCGAACCAGGAGAACACGAATGGACAAGGCCGCGGAAGAGTTTTCAATATTAATGCGGCAGAGGCACAGGAAGACCCGGAGCTTGTTACGGGTACGTTTCTTATTGACAATAAATCTGCTTACGTTTTATTTGATTCGGGTGCGGATAGAAGCTATATGAGTAGAGATTTTTGTGCTAAATTAAGTTGTCCATTGACGCCTTTGCATAGTAAATTTTTACTCGAATTAGCAAATGGTAAATTAATTTCAGCAGATAATATATGTCGGAATCGAGAAATTAAACTGGTTAGCGAAACATTTAAGATTGATTTGATACCAGTAGAGTTAGGGAGTTTTGATGTGATAATCGGTATGGACTGGTTGAAAGAAGTGAAAGCAGAGATCGTTTGTTACAAAAATGCAATTCGCATTATACGAGAAAAAGGAAAACCCTTAATGGTGTACGGAGAAAAGGGCAACACGAAGCTACATCTTATTAGTAATTTGAAGGCACAAAAACTAATAAGAAAAGGTTGCTATGCTGTTCTAGCACACGTCGAGAAAGTACAAACTGAAGAAAAGAGCATCAATGATGTTCCCATTGCAAAAGAATTTCCCGATGTATTTCCGAAAGAATTACCGGGATTACCCCCACATCGATCCGTTGAATTTCAAATAGATCTTGTACCAGGAGCTGCACCAATAGCTCGTGCTCCTTACAGACTCGCACCCAGAGAGATGAAAGAACTGCAAAGCCAATTACAAGAACTTTTAGAGCGTGGTTTCATTCGACCAAGCACATCACCGTGGGGAGCTCCTGTTTTGTTTGTCAAGAAGAAAGATGGTACATTCAGGTTGTGTATCGACTACCGAGAGTTGAACAAACTTACCATCAAGAACCGCTACCCACTACCGAGAATCGACGACTTATTTGATCAACTACAAGGCTCGTCTGTTTATTCAAAGATTGACTTACGTTCCGGGTATCATCAAATGCGGGTGAAAGAAGATGATATTCCAAAGACTGCTTTCAGAACACGTTACGGTCATTACGAGTTTATGGTCATGCCGTTTGGTTTAACTAATGCACCAGCTGTGTTCATGGACCTTATGAACCGAGTGTGTGGACCATACCTTGACAAGTTTGTCATTGTTTTCATTGATGACATACTTATTTACTCAAAGAATGACCAAGAACACGGTGAACATTTGAGAAAGGTGTTAGAAGTATTGAGGAAGGAAGAATTGTACGCTAAGTTTTCAAAGTGTGCATTTTGGTTGGAAGAAGTTCAATTCCTCGGTCACATAGTGAACAAAGACGGTATTAAGGTGGATCCGGCAAAGATAGAAACTGTTGAAAAGTGGGAAACCCCGAAAACTCCGAAACACATACGCCAGTTTTTAGGACTAGCTGGTTACTACAGAAGGTTCATCCAAGACTTTTCCAGAATAGCAATACCCTTGACTGCATTAACGCATAAAGGGAAGAAATTTGAATGGAATGATGAACAAGAGAAAGCGTTTCAGTTATTGAAGAAAAAGCTAACTACGGCACCTATATTGTCATTGCCTGAAGGGAATGATGATTTTGTGATTTATTGTGACGCATCAAAGCAAGGTCTCGGTTGTGTATTAATGCAACAAACGAAGGTGATTGCTTATGCGTCTAGACAATTGAAGATTCATGAACAAAATTATACGACGCATGATTTGGAATTAGGCGCGGTTGTTTTTGCATTAAAGACTTGGAGGCACTACTTATATGGGGTCAAAAGTATTATATATACCGACCACAAAAGTCTTCAACACATATTTAATCAGAAACAACTGAATATGAGGCAGCGTAGGTGGATTGAATTATTGAATGATTACGACTTTGAGATTCGTTACCACCCGGGGAAGGCAAATGTGGTAGCCGATGCCTTGAGCAGGAAGGACAGAGAACCCATTCGAGTAAAATCTATGAATATAATGATTCACACTAACCTTACTACTCAAATAAAGGAGGCGCAACAAGGAGTTTTAAAAGAGGGAAATTTAAATGATGAAATACCCAAAGGATCGGAGAAGCATCTTAATATTCGGGAAGACGGAACCCGGTATAGGGCTGAAAGGATTTGGGTACCAAAATTTGGAGATATGAGAGAAATGGTACTTAGAGAAGCTCATAAAACCAGATACTCAATACATCCTGGAACGGGGAAGATGTACAAGGATCTCAAGAAACATTTTTGGTGGCCGGGTATGAAAGCCGATGTTGCTAAATACGTAGGAGAATGTTTGACGTGTTCTAAGGTCAAAGCTGAGCATCAGAAACCATCAGGTCTACTTCAACAACCCGAAATCCCGGAATGGAAATGGGAAAACATTACCATGGATTTCATCACTAAATTGCCAAGGACTGCAAGTGGTTTTGATACTATTTGGGTAATAGTTGATCGTCTCACCAAATCAGCACACTTCTTACCAATAAGAGAAGATGACAAGATGGAGAAGTTAGCACGAATGTATTTGAAGGAAGTCGTCTCCAGACATGGAATACCAATCTCTATTATCTCTGATAGGGATGGCAGATTTATTTCAAGATTCTGGCAGACATTACAGCAAGCATTAGGAACTCGTCTAGACATGAGTACTGCCTATCATCCACAAACTGATGGGCAGAGCGAAAGGACGATACAAACGCTTGAAGACATGCTACGAGCATGTGTTATTGATTTCGGAAACAGTTGGGATCGACATCTACCATTAGCAGAATTTTCCTACAACAACAGCTACCATTCAAGCATTGAGATGGCGCCGTTTGAAGCACTTTATGGTAGAAAGTGCAGGTCTCCGATTTGTTGGAGTGAAGTGGGGGATAGACAGATTACGGGTCCGGAGATTATACAAGAAACTACCGAGAAGATCATCCAAATTCAACAACGGTTGAAAACCGCCCAAAGTCGACAAAAGAGCTACGCTGACATTAAAAGAAAAGATATAGAATTTGAAATTGGAGAGATGGTCATGCTTAAAGTTGCACCTTGGAAAGGCGTTGTTCGATTTGGTAAACGAGAGAAATTAAATCCAAGGTATATTGGACCATTCAAGATTATTGATCGTGTCGGACCAGTAGCTTACCGACTTGAGTTACCTCAACAACTCGCGGCTGTACATAACACTTTCCACGTCTCGAATTTGAAGAAATGTTTTGCTAAAGAAGATCTCACTATTCCGTTAGATGAAATCCAAATCAACGAAAAACTCCAATTCATCGAAGAACCCGTCGAAATAATGGATCGTGAGGTTAAAAGACTTAAGCAAAACAAGATACCAATTATTAAGGTTCGATGGAATGCTCGTAGAGGACCCGAGTTCACCTGGGAGCGTGAAGATCAGATGAAGAAGAAATACCCGCATCTATTTCCAGAAGATTCGTCAACACCTTCAACAGCTTAAAATTTCGGGACGAAATTTTTTTAACGGGTAGGTACTGTAGTGACCCGAACTTTTCCATGTTTATATATATTAATTGAGATTGATATTTACATGATTAAATGTTTCCAACATGTTAAGCAATCAAACTTGTTAAGACTTGATTAATTGAAATAGGTTTCATATAGACAATTGACCACCCAAGTTGACCGGTGATTCACGAACGTTAAAACTTGTAAAAACTATATGATGACATATATATGGTTATATATATAGTTAACATTATATTATGATAATTAAACATATCATTAAGTATATTAACAATGAACTACATATGTAAAAACAAGACTACTAACTTAATGATTTTGAAACGAGACATATATGTAACGATTATCGTTGTAACGACATTTAATGTATATATATCATATTAAGAGATATTCGTACATCATAATATCATGATAATATAATAATTTAAAATCTCTTTTGATATTATAAACATTGGGTTAACAACATTTAACAAGATCGTTAACCTAAAGGTTTCAAAACAACATTTACATGTAATAACGATGACTTAACGACTCAGTTAAAATGTATATACATGTAGTGTTTTAATATGTATTTATACACTTTTGAAAGACTTCAATACACTTATCAAAATACTTCTACTTAACAAAAATGCTTACAATTACATCCTCGTTCAGTTTCATCAACAATTCTACTCGTATGCACCCGTATTCGTACTCGTACAATACACAGCTTTTAGATGTATGTACTATTGGTATATACACTCCAATGATCAGCTCTTAGCAGCCCATGTGAGTCACCTAACACATGTGGGAACCATCATTTGGCAACTAGCATGAAATATCTCATAAAATTACAAAAATATGAGTAATCATTCATGACTTATTTACATGAAAACAAAATTACATTTCCTTTATATCTAATCCATACACCAACGACCAAAAACACCTACAAACACTTTCATTCTTCAATTTTCTTCATCTAATTGATCTCTCTCAAGTTCTATCTTCAAGTTCTAAGTGTTCTTCATAAATTCCAAAAGTTCTAGTTTCATAAAATCAAGAATACTTTCAAGTTTGCTAGCTCACTTCCAATCTTGTAAGGTGATCATCCAACCTCAAGAAATCTTTGTTTCTTACAGTAGGTTATCATTCTAATACAAGGTAATAATCATATTCAAACTTTGGTTCAATTTCTATAACTATAACAATCTTATTTCAAGTGATGATCTTACGTGAACTTGTTTTCGTGTCATGATTCTGCTTCAAGAACTTCGAGCCATCCAAGGATCCATTGAAGCTAGATCCATTTTTCTATTTTCCAGTAGGTTTATCCAAGGAAATTAAGGTAGTAATGATGTTCATAACATCATTCGATTCATACATATAAAGCTATCTTATTCGAAGGTTTAAACTTGTAATCACTAGAACATAGTTTAGTTAATTCTAAACTTGTTCGCAAACAAAAGTTAATCCTTCTAACTTGACTTTTAAAATCAACTAAACACATGTTCTATATCTATATGATATGCTAACTTAATGATTTAAAACCTGGAAACACGAAAAACACCGTAAAACCGGATTTACGCCGTCGTAGTAACACCGCGGGCTGTTTTGGGTTAGTTAATTAAAAACTATGATAAACTTTGATTTAAAAGTTGTTATTCTGAGAAAATGATTTTTATTAAGAACGTGAAACTATATCCAAAAATTATGGTTAAACTCAAAGTGGAAGTATGTTTTCTAAAATGGTCATCTAGACGTCGTTCTTTCGACTGAAATGACTACCTTTACAAAAACGACTTGTAACTTATTTTTACGACGATAAACCTATACATTTTCTGTTTAGATTCATAAAATAGAGTTCAATATGAAACCATAGCAATTTGATTCACTCAAAACGGATTTAAAATGAAGAAGTTATGGGTAAAACAAGATTGGATAATTTTTCTCATTTTAGCTACGTGAAAATTGGTAACAAATCTATTCCAACCGTAACTTAATCAACTTGTATTGTATATTATGTAATCTTGAGATACCATAGACACGTATACAATGTTTCGACCTATCATGTCGACACATCTATATATATTTCGGAATAACCATAGACACTCTATATGTGAATGTTGGAGTTAGCTATACAGGGTTGAGGTTGATTCCAAAATATATATAGTTTGAGTTGTGATCAATACTGAGATACGTATACACTGGGTCGTGGATTGATTCAAGATAATATTTATCGATTTATTTCTGTACATCTAACTGTGGACAACTAGTTGTAGGTTACTAACGAGGACAGCTGACTTAATAAACTTAAAACATCAAAATATATTAAAAGTGTTGTAAATATATTTTGAACATACTTTGATATATATGTATATATTGTTATAGGTTCGTGAATCAACCAGTGGCCAAGTCTTACTTCCCGACGAAGTAAAAATCTGTGAAAGTGAGTTATAGTCCCACTTTTAAAATCTAATATTTTTGGGATGAGAATACATGCAGGTTTTATAAATGATTTACAAAATAGACACAAGTACGTGAAACTACATTCTATGGTTGAATTATCGAAATCGAATATGCCCCTTTTTATTAAGTCTGGTAATCTAAGAATTAGGGAACAGACACCCTAATTGACGCGAATCCTAAAGATAGATCTATTGGGCCTAACAAACCCCATCCAAAGTACCGGATGCTTTAGTACTTCGAAATTTATATCATATCCGAAGGGTGTCCCGGAATGATGGGGATATTCTTATATATGCATCTTGTTATTGTCGGTTACCAGGTGTTCACCATATGAATGATTTTTATCTCTATGTATGGGATGTGTATTGAAATATGAAATCTTGTGGTCTATTGTTACGATTTGATATATATAGGTTAAACCTATAACTCACCAACATTTTTTGTTGACGTTTAAAGCATGTTTATTCTCAAATGAATACTAAGAGCTTCCGCTGTTGCATACTAAAATAAGGACAAGATTTGGAGTCCATGTTTGTATGATATTGTGTAAAAACTGCATTCAAGAAACTGATTTCGATGTAACATATTTGTATTGTAAACCATTATGTAATGGTCGTGTGTAAACAGGATATTTTAGATTTTCATTATTTGATAATCTACGTAAAGCTTTTTAAACCTTTATTTATGAAATAAAGGTTATGGTTTGTTTTAAAAATGAATGCAGTCTTTGAAAAACGTCTCATATAGAGGTCAAAACCTCGCAACGAAATCAATTAATATGGAACGTTTTTAATCAATAAGAACGGGACATTTCACATAAGGTCCATGAACACAGCTGGTGCATTAGTTAAACCAAACGGCATGACCATAAACTCGTAATAACCGTAACGTGTTCTGAAAGCAGTCTTTGGAATATCATCTTCTTTCACCCGCATTTGATGATACCCGGAACGTAAGTCAATCTTTGAATAAACAGACGAGCCTTGTAGTTGATCAAATAAGTCGTCGATTCTCGGTAGTGGGTAGCGGTTCTTGATGGTAAGTTTGTTCAACTCTCGGTAGTCGATACACAACCTGAATGTACCATCTTTCTTCTTGACAAACAAAACAGGAGCTCCCCACGATGATGTGCTTGGTCGAATGAAACCACGCTCTAAAAGTTCTTGTAATTGGCTTTGCAGTTCTTTCATCTCGCTGGGTGCGAGTCTGTAAGGAGCACGAGCTATTGGTGCAGCTCCTGGTACAAGATCTATTTGAAATTCAACGGATCGATGTGGGGGTAATCCCGGTAATTCTTTCGGAAATACATCGGGAAATTCTTTTGCAATGGGAACATCATTGATGCTCTTTTCTTCAGTTTGTACTTTCTCGACGTGTGCTAGAACAGCATAGCAACCTTTTCTTATTAGTTTTTGTGCCTTCAAATTACTAACAAGATGTAGCTTCGTGTTGCTCTTTTCTCCGTACACCATTAAGGGTTTTCCTTTTTCTCGTATAATGCGAATTGCATTTTTGTAACAAACGATCTCTGCTTTCACTTCTTTCAACCAGTCCATACCTCACATCAAAACTCCCTAACTCTACTGGTATCAAATCAATCTTAAATGTTTCGCTAACCAGTTTAATTTCTCGATTCCGACATATATTATCTGCTGAAATTAATTTACCATTTGCTAATTCGAGTAAAAATTTACTATCCAAAGGCGTCAATGGACAACTTAATTTAGCACAAAAATCTCTACTCATAGAGCTTCTATCCGCACCCGAATCAAATAAAACGTAAGCAGATTTATTGTCAATAAGAAACGTACCCGTAACAAGCTCCGGGTCTTCCTGTACCTCTGCCGCATTAATATTGAAAACTCTTCCGCGGCCTTGTCCATTCGTGTTCTCCTGGTTCGGGCAATTTCTAATAATGTGGCCCGGTTTTCCATATTTATAACAAACTACATTGGCATAACTTGCTCCGACACTACTTGCTCCGCCATTACTCGTTCCGACACCATTTGTTCCTTTCGTTCTATTAACTCCTGGTCCGTAGACCTCACACTTCGCCGCGCTATGACCATTTCTTTTACACTTGTTGCAAAATTTGGTGCAGAACCCCGAGTGATACTTTTCACACCTTTGGCATAGCTGCTTCTGATTGTTGTTGTTGTTGCGGTTATTATTGTTGTTGGGATGATTGTTGTAGTTGTTGTTGTTGTTGTTGTTGTTGTTGTTGTTGTTGGGCCGTTTGTTGTAGTTGCGATTGATTTTGCGATTGTTGGGATAATTGTTGCGATTATTGTTGTAATTGCTGTTGTTGTTGTATTGGTGATTCTTATCACCGTTTTCCTCCCACTTTCTTTTGACTTGCTTCACATTGGCCTCTTCAGCAGTCTGTTGTTTAATTCTTTCTTCAATCTGGTTCACTAGTTTGTGAGCCATTCTACATGCCTGTTGTATGGAGGCGGGCTCGTGTGAACTTATATCTTCTTGGATTCTTTCCGGTAATCCTTTCACAAACGCGTCGATCTTCTCTTCCTCATCTTCGAATTCTCCCGGACACAATAGGCACAATTCTGTGAATCGTCTTTCGTACGTGGTAATATCAAATCCTTGGATTCGTAACCCTCTAAGTTCTGTCTTGAGCATATTAACCTCAGTTCTGGGACGGTACTTCTCGTTCATCAAGTGCTTGAATGCTGACCACGGTAGTGCATACGCATCGTCTTGTCCCACTTGCTCTAGATAGGTATTCCACCATGTTAACGCAGAACCTGTGAAGGTATGCGTAGCGTACTTCACTTTGTCCTCTTCAGTACACTTACTTATGGCAAACACCGATTCGACCTTCTCGGTCCACCGTTTCAATCCGATCGGTCCTTCGGTTCCATCAAATTCCAAAGGTTTGCAGGCAGTGAATTCTTTGTAGGTGCATCCCACACGATTTCCTGTACTGCTAGATCCAAGGTTATTGTTGGTATGTAGCGCAGCCTGTACTGCGGCTATGTTTGAAGCTAGAAAAGTACGGAATTCCTCTTCATTCATATTCACGGTGTGTCGAGTAGTCGGTGCCATTTCCTTCAAAATAGTCAAATGGAACAAGTTAATCATACAGAATATTAAGAGTAGTTAATAGTATTTCGTAGCATAATATGAACTCATTTATAAAAGCTTTTTCTTCATATTAGTGTTTTATAAGTTTAAATTCGGGTAGTACCTACCCGTTAAGTTCATACTTAGTAGCTAATATACAATTCAACTACTACAATTCTATATGAAAAACTGATTATAATAATATTTCGCGTTCAAACTTTTACACAATATTTTACAAACTTACAATACCGCTTATTTTACATATAGCATGAAATATAGCACACAATAAATTTGATACAAGATGGTTGTGAAGATAATTCTAGCTAGTACACAAGTCGTTCAGCAAAGGCAATAAAGACACGTAATTCATACATCCAGAAGTAAGTCATGCATTCTGGTTTTACTATGATTACTTCCCATCCTTGGTCTTGTGGAACATAACCGTTATGGCCGTTGATAAGACAGCGTGTTGTAATGTCATCAAAGGGACGAGGGTTACGTAATGTCCAACAGTCCCGTAACAATCTAAAAACCTCATTTCTTACCCCAATTACCGACTCCGTCACTTGTGGGAACGTTTTGTTTAATAGTTGTAGCCCGATGTTCTTGTTCTCACTTTGGTGAGAAGTGAACATTACTAATCCGTAAGCATAACATGCTTCTTTATGTTGCATGTTAGCCGCTTTTTCTAAATCACGAAGTCCAATATTCGGATATATTGAGTCAAAATAATTTCTTAACCCATTGCGTAAAATAGCATTTGGGTTCCCCGCAATATATGCGTCAAAGTAAACACATCGTAACTTATGGATTTCCCAATGTGATATCCCCCATCTTTCGAACGAAAGCCTTTTATAAACCAAGGTATTCTTGGAACGTTCTTCGAATGTCTTACAAACTGATCTCGCCTTAAATAGTTGTGCCGAAGAATTCTGACCGACTCTAGACAAGATTTCATCAATCATGTCTCCGGGTAGGTCTCTTAAAATATTGGGTTGTCTATCCATTTTGTGTTTTTATACTGTAAAATAGACAAGAGTTAGATTCATAAAAAAAAAAAATACTTATTAATACAAGCAATTTTTACATATATCATAAAGCATAAGCACACTATATTTCTTATATTACACCACACGAATACAACTATCTTATTCCGACTAGCTTGTTTCTTCTTCTTCGGTTTTGGTTCGTTTTGCCAAGTTTCTAGGGATATATGATGTTCCCCTAATACGAGCCGTCGTTATCCACATTGGTTTAGAAAAACCTGGTGGTTTAGAGGTTCCCGGGTCATTGTTACAACTTAAGGACTTCGGGGGTTGACGATACATATAAAGTTCATCGGGGTTGGAATTAGATTTCTCTATTTTTATGCCCTTTCCCTTATTATTTTCTTTTGCGTTTTTAAATTCAGTTGGGGTAATTTCTATAACATCATCGGAATTCTCATCGGAATCCGATTCATCGGAGAATTGGTAATCCTCCCAATATTTTGCTTCCTTGGCGGAAACACCATTGAACATAATTAACTTTGGTCGGTTGGTTGAGGATTTTCTTTTACTTAACCGTTTTATTATTTCCCCCACCGGCTCTATTTCTTCATCCGGTTCCGATTCTTCTTCCGGTTCCGATTCTTCTTCCGGTTCCGACTCTTCTTCCGGTTCCTCTTCGGGAACTTGTGAATCAGTCCACGAATCATTCCAATATACATTTGACTCTTCATTATTATTAGGTGAGTCAATGGGACTTGTTCTAGAGGTAGACATCTATCACATAATATCAAACGCGTTAAGAGATTAATATATCACATAATATTCACATGTTAAAAATATATAGTTTCCAACAAAATTTGTTAAGCAATCATTTTTCAAGTAAACACGGTCGAAGTCCAGACTCACTAATGCATCCTAACAAACTCGATAAGACACACTAATGCAAAATTCTGGTTCTCTAAGACCAACGCTCGGATACCAACTGAAATGTCCCGTTCTTATTGATTAAAAACGTTCCATATTAATTGATTTCGTTGCGAGGTTTTGACCTCTATATGAGACGTTTTTCAAAGACTGCATTCATTTTAAAACAAACCATAACCTTTATTTCATCAATAAAGGTTTAAAAAGCTTTACGTAGATTATCAAATAATGATAATCTAAAATATCCTGTTTACACACGACCATTACATAATGGTTTACAATACAAATATGTTACAACAAAATAAGTTTCTTGAATGCAGTTTTTACACAATATCATACAAGCATGGACTCCAAATCTCGTCCTTATTTAAGTATGCGACAGCGGAATCTCTTAATAATTACCTGAGAATAAACATGCTTAAAACGTCAACAAAAATGTTGGTGAGTTATAGGTTTAACCTATATATATATCAAATCATAATAATAGACCACAAGATTTCATATTTCAATACACATCCCATACATAGAGATAAAAATCATTCATATGGTGAACACCTGGTAACCGACATTAACAAGATGCATATATAAGAATATCCCCATCATTCCGGGACACCCTTCGGATATGATATAAATTTCGAAGTACTAAAGCATCCAGTACTTTGGATGGGGCTTGTTGGGCCCGATAGATCTATCTTTAGGATTCGCGTCAATTAGGGTGTCTGTTCCCTAATTCTTAGATTACCAGACTTAATAAAAAGGGGCATATTCGATTTCGATAATTCAACCATAGAATGTAGTTTCACGTACTTGTGTCTATTTTGTAAATCATTTATAAAACCTGCATGTATTCTCATCCCAAAAATATTAGATTTTAAAAGTGGGACTATAACTCACTTTCACAGATTTTTACTTCGTCGGGAAGTAAGACTTGGCCACTGGTTGATTCACGAACCTATAACAATATATACATATATATCAAAGTATGTTCAAAATATATTTACAACACTTTTAATATATTTTGATGTTTTAAGTTTATTAAGTCAGTTGTCCTCGTTAGTAACCTACAACTAGTTGTCCACAGTTAGATGTACAGAAATAAATCGATAAATATTATCTGGAATCAATCCACAACCCAGTGTATACGTATCTCAGTATTGATCACAACTCAAACTATATATATTTTGGAATCAACCTCAACCCTGTATAGCTAACTCCAACATTCACATATAGAGTGTCTATGGTTGTTCCGAAATATATATAGATGTGTCGACATTGAAAGTATTTCGTATGCCCGAGAGACATATTAAATTAACGTGGCTAATATGTTTTGATCCAAGTCGGGTCATACCCAATAACAAACTTACTGACACCTTATTTGTATTTGATTTTAACGATTGGTTCATTGATCAAATACGCGACACTTGAACTTTAAGAAAAATGGTTTTCTTAAATACTACTTGATGTGTATTTATATAAATTATGGAATAATTTATATAATA
This sequence comes from Rutidosis leptorrhynchoides, assembly GCF_046630445.1. NCBI lineage: Eukaryota > Viridiplantae > Streptophyta > Magnoliopsida > Asterales > Asteraceae > Rutidosis > Rutidosis leptorrhynchoides. Next base: position 316,055,611 of record NC_092333.1, on the reverse strand, counting down.
TGGATTTAATTATTTATAGGTTAAATAATTAGTTAATTTATATTACACTTTATATAAATTGGATTTATATATATAATGTTTATATAAATTAAAGAATGTAAGTATTATGAAATAGTTTTATAAAAATTAATCTTTTATAAAACTTATTTTAATTACATCTTGTGAGTGGCATTGGAGTCCATGTATGCATGCCATTTGACTACCCATTTGAATGGCTACTTGCATTTTCAAGAGGCATAAGTACCTAGGTACTCTTGGAGACTACACACACATGCAATACACATCAAAACTAGCAAGAAAAATTCTGCATACTCCTTCATTTGGTGCAGCTGCTGCCGTAACCTTTCCTAAGGGTAGGAGAGTTCATTTTTCTTTTTTTGCAAGTCTATCTCAAGTGTAAATTAAATCCTAACCAAAGTACAAGGTGTTGGTTACAAGTTTGGGGTATAATCTCTTGAGGTTTCATCCATTTGAAGCTCCATTCAACATCATCATCTTCATCACTTACTACCTAGCTTGGAGAAGGTATAAACTCTTTAGTTGCTTGTAGTTAGTAAGTATATTTCATAACTTGATCCTAATTGGGATTTAACTTTAATTGGTTAAAGTATAACAAGTTTTAAAATGGTAATTTACATGCTTCCGCTTTCTTGATTCTTAAATGGTTTTAAGTATATTATGAACTTGTTAAATCCCAACAATGGTATCTAGAGCCGAAGTTGATGAAATATGCTTCGAGATGATATGTTAAACCCACTATATTTTGCATTTTATGAACATGAATGCAAGTAAAATGCAAAAATTTAAGGGTTTGGGTGGGTTTAGTATTTAGGCCGAATTTAAGGAGACCCAAAATGGGTTTTTGGGTTCTTCCATTTGGTCTAATTTTGGTTGTATGTAATGTTCACAATCCTAGCCTTGACCTTGTGTTGCATGCATGTGTGTTTGGTTGATTTATGATTCATTTGGTATGTATTATCATTCATTCAAAAGGCATGTAATAATTATTCAATTGGTTTGTAATAATATTCATTTGGTTATGTAATTTATTTTATATTTGGTATGTAAAATAGATTAGGTTGTATTTCATTTTCTAGACAAAATGTATTAGGATATATTTTGTAAAATGATGAAGATGATGAAGACTTGAAGAACACATGAAGAAGCATTTGGATGCAAGATTAAGTGGGAGACTTTAAAATCTCCTACTTTGTGTTATTACCCTTAACCGGTGGCATTTGTTTTCGGCTAAACAAATGTCTACCAAAAATGGCTTGATTGTGAACATATGATTTTGCATGCGTGGTTGTTTTGTATGATTATGTGGATTGTATGTTTGTTTGCTACAAGTTAATCACACAAGTTAACAACAATCTAAAATGGCAATTTAAATTGGTTAAAATTGACATTATTAACGACATGCAAAACGTCAATTTAAATGGTTAAATTAAAATTGGCTAAAAGGACATTAATAAACGGTTATTAAGATCATGATTAGGATCATATATATAAAATGGTTTACATCATGTAATTGGTTTAATTATAGACATGAAATTGGCTTTTCATAATGAACTATACACCAAATGCATGTTGGTGTATGGCAAATGTTTTCTTAAACTAGAATTTATGAAAACTTAAAATCCCTTAACTAAAACAAGGCAAACAAGTTAAACGCCATCCTTTTGTGGAAACACTTAGACATATTAGGAATCTCTTGATGGGATAAAGGTCACCTAACCGTCATGAGTGAACTAATATGAATAAGGTACACTTCACATACATGTGGGATAAAGGTCACCTAACCACTTGTATGTTAAGTCTACATGTCTACACAAGTAGGACAACTTGATTTGGGAATCATGAACTTAGGGTCACCGAAGCATGAGGAACAAATAGGCGTTGATGGGATTAATATGCCATGCAAAAGGATTGCATGATCCCATAAATTAGAAGTTGCAAAAGGATTGCAATTGTCATTATGACTACCTAGCAAAATCAAATAACGGGATAAAGGTCACCTAACCGAAATTTGATTTACCGTTGGATTCTAATATTTAATAAAACAAATTAAAAGGGTATTGTTTATTAAATTTGAAATCAATACTTAAATGAACTTTGTTGAATTTTGTAGATGGCCGCTAATAACAACAACAACATGAACAACGCACCACTTAACTTTAACAACCTATCGTTACGGTCTCTCCTCGAGAAAGACAAACTCAACCACACAAATTTTATGGATTGGTTCCGCAATCTTCGGATTGTCCTCAAACAAGAGGATAAAATGTATGTGCTTGAGGACCCCATTCCCGATCAACCGGATGAGAATGATGTGGAGGCAATGGCCGCTTACGATAAGTATTGCCACGACTCCCTTCAAGTGTCATGCTTAATGCTTGGGACTATGATACCCGAACTCCAAAAGGATTTCGAGCATCATAGCGCATACGACATGATAACACAATTGAAGGAGATGTTTCTCCAACAAGCACGTGTTGAGCGTTTCGAAACGGTTCGGGCGCTTCATGCTTGTCGTATGGACGATACCCAATCGGTTTCATCTTATGTACTTAAGATGAAAAGCCTTATCGATCGTGCTAACCGTCTTAACCTTAACATATCTAATGAGTTAGCCACCGATCTTATCCTAAACTCACTATCAAAGAGGTTTGATCAATTTGTAATTAATTACAACATGAATGGGATGGATAAGAGTATAGGTGAGCTTCATGGTATGCTTAGGACGGCGGAAACTAGCATGGGTAAAAGGACTTTACCCGTGTTAGCAATCGATCAAGGTGGGTCTAAAGGTAACACCTCTAAGCCAAAGGTGGCTAAGAGAAAAGGACCCGCCCATCAAGGCAAAGGGAAGGGGAAGATGGTTACCCCAACCATCAACAAGGCAAAGAAGCAAAAGGTAGCCGAGAAGGCAAACCCCAAGGAAGACCCATGTTTCGGTTGCGGTGAGATGGGTCATTGGAAACGAAACTGTCCGGTCTATCTTAAAGAGTTGAAGGACAAGAGGGATGCAGGGCAAACCTCAGGTAATATATACATGGTATATGTAGAGCTTAGTATTACTTCTTCTAATACATGGGTATTAGACACAGGATGTGGAACTCATATTTGCAATACTTTGCAGGGGTTCAAAAGAAGTGATCATAAAGCGGGAACATCAAGTCTCTATATGGGCAATGGTGCAAAGGTGCATGTTAAAGCTCAAGGAGAATTTGTCTTGAAGCTTCCAAGTGGATTGGAGCTTATTTTAGAAAATGTTTTGTATGCACCGGATTTATGTCGAAACATTATTTCTATTTCTCGCTTAAGACAATGTGGTTTCAATGTTAATTTTATTGATGATGATATCCATTTTTCTAAAGATAATGTATTCTATTTCAAGGCTTCGCCTTCAAATGGAATTTATGAATTGGTTCATGATGACGCATCATCGAGCTCTATATACCATACTAGCACCAAGAAACTCAAAAGGGATTTGAGTGATTCCTATTTATGGCATTGTCGCCTTGGTCATATAAACAAGAACCGAATACATACACTTCAAAAGAATGGACTTTTGAAATCAAATGAAATGGATTCATTTGATGTATGCGAATCTTGTTTACAAGGCAAGATGACTAAAACACCTTTCAAAGGGACCTATGAAAGGGCTAAAGATTTATTGGGATTAATACATTCGGATGTATGTGGACCCTTTAAACCCATGACTAGGAAAGGTGAAAGATACTTTGTTACTTTCATTGATGACTTTAGTCGTTTCGGATATGTCTACTTACTAAGACACAAGGACGAAACGTTTGAAGCATTTAAAGAATATCAAAACGAAGTACAAAATCAACTCAATAGGACAATCAAGGTACTTCGTACCGATAGAGGAGGTGAATACCTAAGCGATGCCTTCCAAGATCATCTTAGGAGTTGTGGGATCATCTCACAACTTACTCCACCCGGAACACCCCAACTTAATGGAGTTTCCGAAAGGAGGAACCGAACCCTAATGGATATGGTTCGATCTATGATGGCTAGAAGCTCGTTACCTCTATCATTTTGGGGTTATTGTCTAAGCTCCGCGGCTCGTATTTTAAATATGGCCCCAACCAAGAAAGTGGAACGAACTCCTCATGAGATGTGGTTTGGAAAACCTCCTTCTCTTTCATACTTGAAAGTATGGGGATGTGAAGCTTATCCTAAGCGTTATGTAGCAAATAAGCTACATGCTCGATCCACAAAGTGTATCTTCATAGGATATCCCAAAGATGACATGGGATATTACTTCTATGATCCATCCGAGCAAACGGTATTTGTTGCTCGGAAAGCGGAATTCCTTGAAACCAAGTTCCTTATGGAAGGTGATGGTGAAAGGAAAATAGATCTTGTAGAGGTACAAGATCAAGCCAATGATACACAATTGGTTGACACTAGCACTCAACATGAGGATGTTGAAAATGATCAAGTGGATGATCAAGGTACACAAGACGTTCGAAGATCTAGTAGGATTAGTAATCCTCCCGAGAGATATGGGTTTCTCGTGGAAGGTTGCTATACGGTTGATTTGGATGAACCGACAAACTACGAAGATGCTTTATCAAGAATTGATAAAGATAAATGGCAAGAAGCCATGAACGCCGAGATGCAATCCATGTATGATAACCAAGTTTGGGAACTTGTTGAGCAACCTCCTAGCTTTAAGCTAGTTGATTGCAAGTGGCTTTTCAAGAAGAAAACCGACATACATGGAAACTTGGATACATACAAAGCTAGACTTGTAGCAAAAGGTTTCACTCAAACTCAAGGGGTTGACTATGATGAAACCTTCTCGCCTGTGGCAATGCTAAAGTCTATTAGGATATTGTTTGCCATCGCTGCTCATTATGATTACGAAATTTGGCAAATGGATGTCAAAACCGCTTTCCTAAATGGATATCTTGAGGAAGATGTCTATATGGTACAGCCCAAAGGTTTTGTCGATCCGAAAAATCCTAAAAAGGTATGCAAGTTAAAGAAATCAATCTACGGATTGAAGCAAGCATCGAGAATGTGGAATCATCGTTTTAATGAAGAGGCAAAGAAATTTGGCTTCATTAAAAATGGTGATGAAGCTTGTGTATACAAGAAGGCTAGTGGGAGCTCCATGATGTTCCTTGTGCTATATGTGGATGATATATTATTATTTGGGAATGATATAACCACAATGCAAGAGGTCAAAACTTGGTTAAAAGGTTGCTTCTCCATTAAGGATCTTGGAGAAGCACAATACATATTGGGGATTGGAATCTATAGAAATAGATCCAAGAGATTGATAGGTTTAAGTCAAAGTACATACATTGATAAAGTCTTGAAAAGGTTCAAGATGGAAAACTCTAAGAAAGGTTTGGTACCTATTCAAAAGGGAACTGTTCTCAGTTCATCTCAGTGTCCTACCACGAAAGATGAACAAGAGAAAATGAAGAAAGTCCCATACGCATCTGCTATTGGGTCTATCATGTATGCAATGATATGTACTAGACCGGATGTGTCATGCGCTCTTAGCTTGACAAGTAGATACCAGAATAACCCAGGAAATAGTCATTGGACTGCGGTTAAATGTATATTGAAATACCTTAGAAGGACTAAGGATATGTTTCTAATATATGGGTCTGGTGAGGAGGAACTCGTTGTAAAAGGTTACGTGGACGCGAGTTTCCAAACTGATCGAGATGACTCCCGATCACAATCCGGTTATGTATTCATGTTAAATGGTGGTGCGGTCTCTTGGAAGAGTGCGAAACAGGAGGTTGTTGCGTTATCCACTACAGAGTCGGAGTACATTGCCGCCTCACTGGCAGCTCAGGAAGCTGCATGGATGAAGAAATTCATCGACGACTTAGGAGTGGTCCCTTCCATTCAGGACCCTCTTGAGATCTTTTGTGACAACGAAGGTGCGATTGCTCAAATCAAGGAACCTCGTGCCCATCAAAAGACTCGTCACATTGAGCGGAGATTCAACTACATAAGGGATGAAGTTGAAAAAGGAAAGATATGTATTCGCAAAGTTCACACAGATCATAATGTTGCGGATCCACTCACGAAGCTTTTACATGGGCCAAAACATGAGGGACATGTTTGTGCATTAGGGCTTCGATATTCTAGTGATTGGATATGATCTATTTTATGTATTGTACCGGAACGAAATTATTCAAACTCATTAATATAACTATGGTGTTAATTTATTTGAGTTATGTTCCTATGTTGCATATTTCATCCATGAATAAGCAATTATTCTAAATTTCCGTAGTCGATCACATTTGTGGGAACAAGTGTGAGGTTTAGACTATTATGAACTCGGATTGGTTAACATTCAAATGGTGAATGTGGGGCAAGGTTGCAACCAAGGTTCATAGATATTTGTGGGACACAAATATTGGAAGACCCGCTCTCAAGATTTACTATATGGAGCCTTTGTGGTTGATCACATGTAATCTTGAGTAAAGGAGAATATCATTGTACCCTCTGACCTGAGACACATATAGGGTTCAGATGTTCACCAAATATTGTGCCTTGATTCTTTCCTTCGCTGTTCTGAAAATGGTAGCTCATAAGGGAGGCTTCAGGTATGGTATGAAGTGTAGTGTCTAGGACGTATGTAGTCAAGATGGAATTTGTCCCTCTTATTTGTTGAGAGTCAGATGTCTAAGGCCTGATAAAGTTAAATCTATAAGAGAGTGATCACTCTATATCTCTTGGATTTAACATGACATCTAGGACGAAAGGATATAATGAAAGATTCACCTAATCATATTCGAGATGGGAACTCGAAAGGGATGATGTTATTGAATGGCACAAAGTCATAACATATTAGGGGTGATGGACGGTGTGTTAGGCTGTATCCATCACTTGCATTAATTTCTTATGTTTCTCGTGCAAGTGGGAGATTGAAAGTATTTCGTATGCCCGAGAGACATATTAAATTAACGTGGCTAATATGTTTTGATCCAAGTCGGGTCATACCCAATAACAAACTTACTGACACCTTATTTGTATTTGATTTTAACGATTGGTTCATTGATCAAATACGCGACACTTGAACTTTAAGAAAAATGGTTTTCTTAAATACTACTTGATGTGTATTTATATAAATTATGGAATAATTTATATAATATGGATTTAATTATTTATAGGTTAAATAATTAGTTAATTTATATTACACTTTATATAAATTGGATTTATATATATAATGTTTATATAAATTAAAGAATGTAAGTATTATGAAATAGTTTTATAAAAATTAATCTTTTATAAAACTTATTTTAATTACATCTTGTGAGTGGCATTGGAGTCCATGTATGCATGCCATTTGACTACCCATTTGAATGGCTACTTGCATTTTCAAGAGGCATAAGTACCTAGGTACTCTTGGAGACTACACACACATGCAATACACATCAAAACTAGCAAGAAAAATTCTGCATACTCCTTCATTTGGTGCAGCTGCTGCCGTGACCTTTCCTAAGGGTAGGAGAGTTCATTTTTCTTTTTTGCAAGTCTATCTCAAGTGTAAATTAAATCCTAACCAAAGTACAAGGTGTTGGTTACAAGTTTGGGGTATAATCTCTTGAGGTTTCATCCATTTGAAGCTCCATTCAACATCATCATCTTCATCACTTACTACCTAGCTTGGAGAAGGTATAAACTCTTTAGTTGCTTGTAGTTAGTAAGTATATTTCATAACTTGATCCTAATTGGGATTTAACTTTAATTGGTTAAAGTATAACAAGTTTTAAAATGGTAATTTACATGCTTCCGCTTTCTTGATTCTTAAATGGTTTTAAGTATATTATGAACTTGTTAAATCCCAACAGACATGATAGGTCGAAACATTGTATACGTGTCTATGGTATCTCAAGATTACATAATATACAATACAAGTTGATTAAGTTATGGTTGGAATAGATTTGTTACCAATTTTCACGTAGCTAAAATGAGAAAAATTATCCAATCTTGTTTTACCCATAACTTCTTCATTTTAAATCCGTTTTGAGTGAATCAAATTGCTATGGTTTCATATTGAACTCTATTTTATGAATCTAAACAGAAAAAGTATAGGTTTATAGTCGGAAAAATAAGTTACAAGTCGTTTTTGTAAAGGTAGTCATTTCAGTCGAAAGAATGACGTCTAGATGACCATTTTAGAAAAACATACTTCCACTTTGAGTTTAACCATAATTTTTGGATATAGTTTCATGTTCATAATAAAAATCATTTTCTCAGAATAACAACTTTTAAATTAAAGTTTATCATAGTTTTTAATTAACTAACCCAAAAAGCCCGCAGTGTTACTACGACGGCGTAAATCCGGTTTTACGGTGTTTTTCGTGTTTCCAGGTTTTAAATCATTAAGTTAGCATATCATATAGATATAGAACATGTGTTTAGTTGATTTTAAAAGTCAAGTTAGAAGGATTAACTTTTGTTTGCGAACAAGTTTAGAATTAACTAAACTATGTTCTAGTGATTACAAGTTTAAACCTTCGAATAAGATAGTTTTATATATATGAATCGAATGATGTTATGAACATCATTACTACCTTAAGTTCCTTGGATAAACCTACTGGAAAAGAGAAAAATGGATCTAGCTTCAATGGATCCTTGGATGGCTCGAAGTTCTTGAAGCAGAATCATGACACGAAAACAAGTTCAAGTAAGATCATCACTTGAAATAAGATTGTTATAGTTATAAAAATTGAACCAAAGTTTGAATATGATTATTACCTTGTATTAGAATGATAACCTACTGTAAGAAACAAAGATTTCTTGAGGTTGGATGATCACCTTACAAGATTGAAAGTGAGCTAGCAAACTTGAAAGTATTCTTGATTTTATGAAACTAGAACTTTTGGAATTTATGAAGTACACTTAGAACTTGAAGATAGAACTTGAGAGAGATCAATTAGATGAAGAAAATTGAAGAATGAAAGTGTTTGTAGGTGTTTTTGGTTGGTGTATGGATTAGATATAAAGGATATGTAATTTTGTTTTCATGTAAATAAGTCATGAATGATTACTCATATTTTTGTAATTTTATGAGATATTTCATGCTAGTTGCCAAATGATGGTTCCCACATGTGTTAGGTGACTCACATGGGCTGCTAAGAGCTGATCATTGGAGTGTATATACCAATAGTACATACATCTAAAAGCTGTGTATTGTACGAGTACGAATACGGGTGCATACGAGTAGAATTGTTGATGAAACTGAACGAGGATGTAATTGTAAGCATTTTTGTTAAGTAGAAGTATTTTGATAAGTGTCTTGAAGTCTTTCAAAAGTGTATGAATACATATTAAAACACTACATGTATATACATTTTAACTGAGTCGTTAAGTCATCGTTAGTCGTTACATGTAAATGTTGTTTTGAAACCTTTAGGTTAACGATCTTGTTAAATGTTGTTAACCCAATGTTTATAATATCAAAAGAGATTTTAAATTATTATATTATCATGATATTATGATGTACGAATATCTCTTAATATGATATATATACATTAAATGTCGTTACAACGATAATCGTTACACATATGTCTTGTTTCAAAATCATTAAGTTAGTAGTCTTGTTTTTACATATGTAGTTCATTGTTAATATACTTAATGATATGTTTACTTATCATAATATCATGTTAACTATATATATAACCATATATATGTCATCATATAGTTTTTACAAGTTTTAACGTTCGTGAATCACCGGTCAACTTAGGTGGTCAATTGTCTATATGAAACCTATTTCAATTAATCAAGTCTTAACAAGTTTGATTGCTTAACATGTTGGAAACATTTAATCATGTAAATATCAATCTCAATTAATATATATAAAAATGGAAAAGTTCGGGTCACTACAGCCTGGATAACTTGTACTTTGATATAGATTGCCTTTTCATTATCTGCTTGTCTTTGCCATCTGCCATCCGCCGAAAAGGTATAAATGACGGACATCGCCGTGGTTGCATCAATGGTCGTCGCTCTGGATTAGTAACAAAATTTGGAAGTCTTTCTGCACTTTTAGCTGTCGCTTCTTTGATTACTGGCCTTTTCTCCGAATTAGTTGCCAAATGTTTAAGCCTCTCTGTAGTTTCAGCAACCGTTTCTTCAATCGTACCATCTAGTGGTGAAATAGGTACATCTTCAACAGTGACCATGTCGTCAGTTGATGGATGATTGACTGCTTCAAGTACAAATGGAGCTTCAGCTGCTTTCGTTCCTTTTCCGTTTCGTGTGTTCTTTGCATTAGTGGATGGCGCCATTGTTAACACCTATTTCCTTATGAGGTAAGGCTTAGTATGTCAACAAGAGACTAGAAGTGATCTAGCTTTAGGCGGGCGGAGTGTTGCCGATTGATTTTTACCCTCAGGAAATAATCCCTGCAGACCCGGTTCACAAGTGTAGAAACTTGTCGGGTGGCTTAATCAATCTGTCGTCCGTAGAGCATAAGAGTGCTAGCCGGATGACTTCTAGTGAGAGAAAGTAGAGAGAGAAAGAGAAGTGAAGTCTCAGCTCTCAAAGTTGTCAGAATATCTGAACCTGTGTAAAATGACGACCCAAGGGGTCTATTTATAGTGTCAGATCTACCAGATTTGTTTAGGGACACGAGTCAAATGATGATACATTCTGTTACATGTGCTCCGAAATTTATGCTAAATGCGGCGCTCTCTGGCCAGGGCTTATGCGCTAGGCGGCCTTCAGGGCTTACGCATGACGGAGCAGCCTGTACAGCGGAGAACGCTGGACGGACAATCTCCACAAAACTGTTGTTTCCAGCCTTCCTGATGCTACTTTTATGCAACCATTATGCCTTTTATGTGTGTATATGATAGGATACACCATTAATAACAATCTTATTTCGAGTGGAAATCTTACTTGAAATTGTTTTCTTGTCATGATTCTGCTTCAAGAACTTTCAAGCCATCCAAGGATCCTTTGAAGCTAGATCTATTTTTTCTCATTTCCAGTAGGTTTATCCAAGGAACTTGAGGTAGTAATGATGTTCATAACATCATTCAATTCATACATATAAAGCTATCTTATTCGAAGGTTTAAACTTGTAATCACTAGAACATAGTTTAGTTAATTCTAAACTTGTTCGCAAATAAAAGTTAATCCTTCTAACTTGACTTTTAAAATCAACTAAATACATGTTCTATATCTATATGATATGCTAACTTAATGATTTAAAACCTGGAAACACGAAAAACACCGTAAAACCGGATTTACGCCGTCGTAGTAACACCGCGGGCTGTTTTGGGTTAGTTAATTAAAAACTAGGATAAACTTTGATTTAAAAGTTGTTATTCTGGGAAAATGATTTTTATTATGAACATGAAACTATATCCAAAAATTATGGTTAAACTCAAAGTGGAAGTATGTTTTCTAAAATGGTCATCTAGACGTCGTTTTTTCGACTGAAATGACTACCTTTACAAAAACGACTTGTAACTTATTTTTCCGACTATAAACCTATACTTTTTCTGTTTAGATTCATAAAATAGAGTTCAATATGAAACCATAGCAATTTGATTCACTCAAAACGGATTTAAAATGAAGAAGTTATGGGTAAAACAAGATTGGATAATTTTTCTCATTTTAGCTACGTGAAAATTGGTAACAAATCTATTCCAACCATAACTTAATCAACTTGTATTGTATATTATGTAATCTTGAGATACCATAGACACGTATACAATGTTTCGACCTATCATGTCGACACATCTATATATATTTCGGAACAACCATAGACACTCTATAGTCCCACTTTTAAAATCTAATATTTTTGGGATGAGAATACATGCAGGTTTTATAAATGATTTACAAAATAGACACAAGTACGTGAAACTACATTCTATGGTTGAATTATCGAAATCGAATATGCCCCTTGTTATTAAGTGTCTATAGAGTGTCTATATATATAGATGTGTCGTGAATCAAAAATATTAGATTTTAAAAGTGGGACTATAGAGTGTCTATGGTTGTTCCGAAATATATATAGATGTGTCGACATGATAGGTCGAAACTTTGTATACGTGTCTATGGTATCTCAAGATTACATAATATACAATACAAGTTGATTAAGTTATGGTTGGAATAGATTTGTTACCAATTTTCACGTAGCTAAAATGAGAAAAATTATCCAATCTTGTTTTACCCATAACTTCTTCATTTTAAATCCGTTTTGAGTGAATCAAATTGCTATGGTTTCATATTGAACTCTATTTTATGAATCTAAACAGAAAAGTATAGGTTTATAGTCAGAAAAATAAGTTACAAGTCGTTTTTGTAAAGGTAGTCATTTCAGTCGAAAGAACGACGTCTAGATGACCATTTTAGAAAACATACTTCCACTTTGAGTTTAACCATAATTTTTGGATATAGTTTCATGTTCATAATAAAAATCATTTTCTCAGAATTACAACTTTTAAATCAAAGTTTATCATAGTTTTTAATTAACTAACCCAAAACAACCCGCGGTGTTACTACGACGGCGTAAATCCGGTTTTACGGTGTTTTTCGTGTTTCCAGGTTTTAAATCATTAATTTAGCATATCATATAGATATAGAACATGTGTTTAGTTAATTTTAAAAGTCAAGTTAGAAGGATTAACTTTTGTTTGCGAACAAGTTTAGAATTAACTAAACTATGTTCTAGTGATTACGAGTTTAAACCTTCGAATAAGATAGTTTTATATATATGAATCGAATGATGTTATGAACATCATTACTACCTTAAGTTCCTTGGATAAACCTACTGGAAAAGAGAAAAATGGATCTAGCTTCAACGGATCCTTGGATGGCTCGAAGTTCTTGAAGCAGAATCATGACACGAAAACAAGTTCAAGTAAGATCATCACTTGAAATAAGATTGTTATAGTTATAGAAATTGAACCAAAGTTTGAATATGATTATTACCTTGTATTAGAATGATAACCTACTGTAAGAAACAACGATTTCTTGAGGTTGGATGATCACCTTACAAGATTGGAAGTGAGCTAGCAAACTTGAAAGTATTCTTGATTTTATGTAACTAGAACTTGTAGAATATATGAAGAACACTTAGAACTTGAAGATAGAACTTGAGAGAGATCAATTAGATGAAGAAAATTGAAGAATGAAAGTGTTTGTAGGTGTTTTTGGTCGTTGGTGTATGGATTAGATATAAAGGATATGTAATTTTGTTTTCATGTAAATAAGTCATGAATGATTACTCATATTTTTGTAATTTTATGAGATATTTCATGCTAGTTGCCAAATGATGGTTCCCACATGTGTTAGGTGACTCACATGGGCTGCTAAGAGCTGATCATTGGAGTGTATATACCAATAGTACATACATCTAAAAGCTGTGTATTGTACGAGTACGAATACGGGTGCATACGAGTAGAATTGTTGATGAAACTGAACGAGGATGTAATTGTAAGCATTTTTGTTAAGTAGAAGTATTTTGATAAGTGTATTGAAGTCTTTTAAAAGTGTATAAATACATATTAAAACACTACATGTATATACATTTTAACTGAGTCGTTAAGTCATCGTTAGTCGTTACATGTAAGTTTTGTTTTGAAACCTTTAGGTTAACGATCTTGTTAAATGTTGTTAACCCAATGTTTATAATATCAAATGAGATTTTAAATTATTATATTATCATGATATTATCATGTATGAATATCTCTTAATATGATATATATACATTAAATGTCTTTACAACGATAATCGTTACATATATGTCTCGTTTAAAAATCATTAAGTTAGTAGTCTTGTTTTTACATATGTAGTTCATTGTTAATATACTTAATGATATGTTTACTTATCATAGTATCATGTTAACTATATATATATCCATATATATGTCATCATATAGTTTTTACAAGTTTTAACGTTCGTGAATCACCGGTCAACTTGGGTGGTCAATTGTCTATATGAAACATATTTCAATTAATCAAGTCTTAACAAGTTTGATTGCTTAACATGTTGGAAACATTTAATTATGTAAATATCAATCTCAATTAATATATATAAACATGGAAAAGTTCGGGTCACTACAGTACCTACCCGTTAAATAAATTTCGTCCCGAAATTTTAAGCAGTTGGAGGTGTTGACGTATCTTTTGGAAATAAATGCGGGTATTTCTTCTTCATCTGATCTTCACGCTCCCAGGTGAACTCGGGTCCTCTACGAGCATTCCATCGAACCTTAACAATCGGCATCTTGTTTTGTTTAAGTCTCTTAACCTCACGATCCATTATTTCGACGGGTTCTTCAATGAATTAAAGTTTTTCATTGATTTGGATTTCGTCCAACGGAATAGTGAGATGTAGTGACCCGAACTTTTCCATGTTTATATATATTAATTGAGATTGATATTTATATGATTAAATGTTTCCAACATGTTAAGCAATCAAACTTGTTAAGACTTGATTAATTGAAATATGTTTCATATAGACAATTGACCACCCAAGTTGACCGGTGATTCACGAACGTTAAAACTTGTAAAAACTATATGATGACATATATATGGATATATATATATAGTTAACATGATACTATGATAAGTAAACATATCATTAAGTATATTAACAATGAACTACATATGTAAAAACAAGACTAATAACTTAATAATTTTTAAACGAGACATATATGTAACGATTATCGTTGTAAAGACATTTAATGTATATATATCATATTAAGAGATATTCATACATGATAATATCATGATAATATAATAATTTAAAATCTCATTTGATATTATAAACATTGGGTTAACAACATTTAACAAGATCGTTAACCTAAAGGTTTCAAAACAACACTTACATGTAACGACTAACGATGACTTAACGACTCAGTTAAAATGTATATACATGTAGTGTTTTAATATGTATTTATACACTTTTGAAAGACTTCAATACACTTATCAAAATACTTCTACTTAACAAAAATGCTTACAATTACATCCTCGTTCAGTTTCATCAACAATTCTACTCGTATGCACCCGTATTCGTACTCGTACAATACACAGCTTTTAGATGTATGTACTATTGGTATATACACTCCAATGATCAGCTCTTAGCAGCCCATGTGAGTCACCTAACACATGTGGGAACCATCATTTGGCAACTAGAATGAAATATCTCATAAAATTACAAAAATATGAGTAATCATTCATGACTTATTTACATGAAAACAAAATTACATATCCTTTATATCTAATCCATACACCAACGACCAAAAACACCTACAAACACTTTCATTCTTCAATTTTCTTCATCTAATTGATCTCTCTCAAGTTCTATCTTCAAGTTCTAAGTGTTCTTCATAAATTCCAAAAGTTCTAGTTTCATAAAATCAAGAATACTTTCAAGTTTGCTAGCTCACTTCCAATCTTGTAAGGTGATCATCCAACCTCAAGAAATCTTTGTTTCTTACAGTAGGTTATCATTCTAATACAAGGTAATAATCATATTCAAACTTTGGTTCAATTTCTATAACTATAACAATCTTATTTCAAGTGATGATCTTACTTGAACTTATTTTCGTGTCATGATTCTGCTTCAAGAACTTCGAGCCATCCAAGGATCCATTGAAGCTAGATCCACTTTTCTCTTTTCCAGTAGGTTTATCCAAGGAACTTAAGGTAGTAATGATGTTCATAACATCATTCGATTCATACATATAAAGCTATCTTATTCGAAGGTTTAAACTTGTAATCACTAGAACATAGTTTAGTTAATTCTAAACTTGTTCGCAAATAAAAGTTAATCCTTCTAACTTGACTTTTAAAATCAACTAAACACATGTTCTATATCTATATGATATGCTACCTTAATGATTTAAAACCTGGAAACACGTAAAACACCGTAAAAACGGATTTACGCCGTCGTAGTAACACCGCGGGCTGTTTTGGGTTAGTTAATTAAAAACTATGATAAAATTTGATTTAAAAGTTGTTATTCTGAGAATATTATTTTTATTATGAACATGAAACTATATCCAAAAATTATGGTTAAACTCAAAGTGGAAGTATGTTTTCTAAAATGGTCATCTAGACGTCGTTCTTTCGACTGAAATGACTACCTTTACAAAAATGACTTGTAACTTATTTTTCCGACTATAAACCTATACTTTTTCTGTTTAGGTTCATAAAATAGAGTTCAATATGAAACCATAGCAATTTGATTCACTCAAAACGGATTTAAAATGAAGAAGTTATGGGTAAAACAAGATTGGATAATTTTTCTCATTTTAGCTACGTGAAAATTGTTAACAAATCTATTCCAACCATAACTTAATCAACTTGTATCGTATATTATGTAATCTTGAGATACCATAGACACGTATACAATGTTTCGACCTATCATGTCGACACATCTATATATATTTCGGAACAACCATAGACACTCTATATGTGAATGTTGGAGTTAGCTATACAGGGTTGAGGTTGATTCCAAAATATATATAGTTTGAGTTGTGATCAATACTGAGATACGTATACACTGGGTCGTGGATTGATTCAAGATAATATTTATCGATTTATTTCTGTACATCTAACTGTGGACAACTAGTTGTAGGTTACTAACGAGGACAGCTGACTTAATAAACTTAAAACATCAAAATATATTAAAAGTGTTGTAAATATATTTTGAACATACTTTGATATATATGTATATATTGTTATAGGTTCGTGAATCAACCAGTGGCCAAGTCTTACATCCCGACGAAGTAAAAATCTGTGAAAGTGAGTTATAGTCCCACTTTTAAAATCTAATATTTTGGGATGAGAATACATGCAGGTTTTATAAATGATTTACAAAATAGACACAAGTACGTGAAACTACATTCTATGGTTGAATTATCGAAATCGAATATGCCCCTTTTTATTAAGTCTGGTAATCTAAGAATTAGGGAACAGACAACCTAATTGACGCGAATCCTAAAGATAGATCTATTGGGCCTAACAAACCCCATCCAAAGTACCGGATGCTTTAGTACTTCGAAATTTATATCATATCCGAAGGGTGTCCCGGAATGATGGGGATATTCTTATATATGCATCTTGTTAATGTCGGTTACCAGGTGTTCACCATATGAATGATATTTATCTCTATGTATGGGATGTGTATTGAAATATGAAATCTTGTGGTCTATTGTTACGATTTGATATATATAGGTTAAACCTATAACTTACCAACATTTTTGTTGACGTTTAAAGCATGTTTATTCTCAGGTGAATACTAAGAGCTTCCGCTGTTGCATACTAAAATAAGGACAAGATTTGGAGTCCATGTTTGTATGATATTGTGTAAAAACTGCATTCAAGAAACTGATTTCGATGTAACATATTTGTATTGTAAACCATTATGTAATGGTCGTGTGTAAACAGGTTATTTTAGATTATCATTATTTGATAATCTACGTAAAGCTTTTTAAACCTTTATTTATGAAATAAAGAATATGGTTTGTTTTAAAAATGAATGCAGTCTTTGAAAAACGTCTCATATAGAGGTCAAAACCTCGCAACGAAATCAATTAATATGGAACGTTTTTAATCAATAAGAACGGGACATTTCAGTTGGTATCCGAGCGTTGGTCTTAGAGAACCAGAATTTTGCATTAGTGTGTCTTATCGAGTTTGTTAGGATGCATTAGTGAGTCTGGACTTCGACCGTGTTTACTTGAAAAATGATTGCTTAACAAATTTTGTTGGAAACTATATATTTTTAACATGTGAATATTATGTGATATATTAATCTCTTAATGCATTTGATATTATGTGATAGATGTCTACCTCTAGAACAAGTCCCATTGACTCACCTAATAATAATGAAGGGTCAAATGTAAATTGGAATGATTCGTGGACTGATTCACAAGTTCCCGAAGAGGAACCGGAAGAAGAGTCGGAACCGGAAAAAGAATCGGAACCGGAAGAAGAATCGGAACCGGATGAAGAAATAGAACCGGTGGGGGAAATAATAAAACGGTTAAGTAAAAGAAAATCCTCAACCAACCGACCAAGGTTAATTATGGTCAATGGTGTTTCCGCCAAGGAAGCAAAATATTGGGAGGATTACCAATTCTCCGATGAATCGGATTCCGATGAGAATTCCGATGATGTTATAGAAATTACCCCAACTGAATTTAAAAAGGCAAAAGAAATTAATAAGGGAAAGGGCATAAAAATAGAGAAATCTAATTCCAACCCCGATGAACTTTATATGTATCGTCAACCCCCGAAGTCCTTAAGTTGTAACAATAACCCGGGAACCTCTAAACCACCAGGTTTTTCTAAACCAATGTGGAAAATAACGGCTCGTATTAGGGGAACATCATATATCCCTAGAAACTTGGCAAAACGAACCAAAACCGAAGAAGAAGAAACAAGCGAGTCGGAATAAGATAGTTGTATTCGTGTGGTGTAATATATGTAATATAGTGTGCTTATGCTTTACGATATATGTAAAAATTGCTTGTATTAATAAGTATTTTTTTTATGAATCTAACTCTTGTCTATTTTACAGTATAAAAACACAAAATGGATAGACAACCCAATATTTTAAGAGACCTACCCGGAGACATGATTGATGAAATCTTGTCTAGAGTCGGTCAGAATTCTTCGGCACAACTATTTAAGGCGAGATCAGTTTGTAAGACATTCGAAGAACGTTCCAAGAAAGCCTTGGTTTATAAAAGGCTTTCGTTCGAAAGATGGGGGATATCACATTGGGAAATCCATAAGTTACGATGTGTTTACTTTGACGCATATATTGCGGGGAACCCAAATGCTATTTTACGCAATGGGTTAAGAAATTATTTTGACTCAATATATCCGAATATTGGACTTCGTGATTTAGAAAAAGCGGCTAACATGCAACATAAAGAAGCATGTTATGCTTACGGATTAGTAATGTTCGCTTCTCACCAAAGTGAGAACAAGAACATTGGGCTACAACTATTAAACAAAACATTCCCACAAGTGACGGAGTCGGTAATTGGGGTAAGAAATGAGGTTTTTAGATTGTTACGGGACTGTTGGACATTACGTAACCCTCGTCCCTTTGACGATGTTACAACACGCTGGCTTATCAACGGCCATAACGGTTATGTTCCACAAGACCAAGGATGGGAAGTAGTCCTAGTAAAACCAGAATGCATGACTTGTTTCTGGACGTATGAATTACGTGTCTTTATTGCCTTTGCTGAAGTACTTGTCTACTAGCTAGAATTATCTTCACAACTATCTTGTATCAAAGTTATTTTGTGCTATATTTCATGCTTTATGTAAAATAAGCGGTATTGTAAATTTGTAAAATATTGTATAAAAGTTTGAACGCGAAATATTATTATAATCAGTTTTTCATATAGAATTGTAGTAGTTGAATTGTATATTAGCTACTAAGTATGAACTTAACGGGTAGGTACTACCCGAATTTAAACTTATAAAATGCTAATATGAAGAAAAAGCTTTTATAAATGAGTTCATATTATGCTACGAAATACTATTAACTACTCTTAATATTCTGTATGATTAACTTGTTCCATTTGACTATTTTGAAGGAAATGGCACCGACTACTCGACACACCGTGAATATGAATGAAGAGGAATTCCGGGCTTTTCTAGCTTCAAACATAGCCGCAGTACAGGCTGCGCTACATACCAACAATAACCTTGGATCTAGCAGTACAGGAAATCGTGTAGGATGCACCTACAAAGAATTCACTGCCTGCAAACCTTTGGAATTTGATGGAACCGAAGGACCGATCGGATTGAAACGGTGGACCGAGAAGGTCGAATCGGTGTTTGCCATAAGTAAGTGTACTGAAGAGGACAAAGTGAAGTACGCTACGCATACCTTCACAGGTTCTGCGTTAACATGGTGGAATACCTATCTAGAGCAAGTGGGACAAGACGATGCGTACGCACTACCGTGGTCAGCATTCAAGCACTTGATGAACGAGAAGTACCGTCCCAGAACCGAGGTCAATAAGCTCAAGACAGAACTTAGAGGGTTACGAACCCAAGGATTTGATATTACCACGTACGAAAGACGATTCACAGAATTGTGCCTATTGTGTCCGGGAGCATTCGAAGATGAGGAAGAGAAGATTGACGCGTTTGTGAAAGGATTACCGGAAAGAATCCAAGAAGATATAAGTTCACACGAGCCCGCCTCCATACAACAGGCATGTAGAATGGCTCACAAACTAGTGAACCAGATTGAAGAAAGAATTAAAGAACAGACTGCTGAAGAGGCCAATGTGAAGCAAGTCAAAAGAAAGTGGGAGGAAAACGGTGATAAGAATCACCAATACAACAACAACAGCAATTACAACAATAATCGCAACAATTATCCCAACAATCGCAACATCAATCGCAACAACAACAAACGGCCCAACAACAACAACAACAATAGCAACTACAACAATCATCCCAACAACAATAATAACCGCAACAACAACAACAATCAGAAGCAGCTATGCCAAAGGTGTGAAAAGTATCACTCGGGGTTCTGCACCAAATTTTGCAACAAGTGTAAAAGAAATGGTCATAGCGCGGCGAAGTGTGAGGTCTACGGACCAGGGGTTAATAGAACGAAAGGAACAAATGGTGTCGGAACGAGTAATGGCGGAGCAAGTAGTGTCGGAGCAAGTTATGCCAATGTAGTTTGTTATAAATGTGGAAAACCGGGCCACATTATTAGAAATTGCCCGAACCAGGAGAACACGAATGGACAAGGCCGCGGAAGAGTTTTCAATATTAATGCGGCAGAGGCACAGGAAGACCCGGAGCTTGTTACGGGTACGTTTCTTATTGACAATAAATCTGCTTACGTTTTATTTGATTCGGGTGCGGATAGAAGCTATATGAGTAGAGATTTTTGTGCTAAATTAAGTTGTCCATTGACGCCTTTGGATAGTAAATTTTTACTCGAATTAGCAAATGGTAAATTAATTTCAGCAGATAATATATGTCGGAATCGAGAAATTAAACTGGTTAGCGAAACATTTAAGATTGATTTGATACCAGTAGAGTTAGGGAGTTTTGATGTGATAATCGGTATGGACTGGTTGAAAGAAGTGAAAGCAGAGATCGTTTGTTACAAAAATGCAATTCGCATTATACGAGAAAAAGGAAAACCCTTAATGGTGTACTGAGAAAAGGGCAACACGAAGCTACATCTTATTAGTAATTTGAAGGCACAAAAACTAATAAGAAAAGGTTGCTATGCTGTTCTAGCACACGTCGAGAAAGTACAAACTGAAGAAAAGAGCATCAATGATGTTCCCGTCGCAAAAGAATTTCCCGATGTATTTTTGAAAGAATTACCGGGATTACCCCCACATCGATCCGTTGAATTTCAAATAGATCTTGTACCAGGAGCTGCACCAATAGCTCGTGCTCCTTACAGACTCGCACCCAGCGAGATGAAAGAACTGCAAAGCCAATTACAAGAACTTTTAGAGCGTGGTTTCATTCGACCAAGCACATCACCGTGGGGAGCTCCTGTTTTGTTTGTCAAGAAGAAAGATGGTACATTCAGGTTGTGTATCGACTACCGAGAGTTGAACAAACTTACCATCAAGAACCGCTACCCACTATCGAGAATCGACGACTTATTTGATCAACTACAAGGCTCGTCTGTTTATTCAAAGATTGACTTACGTTCCGGGTATCATCAAATGCGGGTGAAAGAAGATGATATTCCAAAGACTGCTTTCAGAACACGTTACGGTCATTACGAGTTTATGGTCATGCCGTTTGGTTTAACTAATGCACCAGCTGTGTTCATGGACCTTATGAACCGAGTGTGTGGACCATACCTTGACAAGTTTGTCATTGTTTTCATTGATGACATACTTATTTACTCAAAGAATGACCAAGAACACGGTGAACATTTGAGAAAGGTGTTAGAAGTATTGAGGAAGGAAGAATTGTACGCTAAGTTTTCAAAGTGTGCATTTTGGTTGGAAGAAGTTCAATTTCTCGGTCACATAGTGAACAAAGAAGGTATTAAGGTGGATCCGGCAAAGATAGAAACTGTTAAAAAGTGGGAAACCCTAAAAACTTCGAAACACATACGCCAGTTTTTAGGACTAGCTGGTTACTACAGAAGGTTCATCCAAGACTTTTCCAGAATAGCAAAACCCTTGACTGCATTAACGCATAAAGGGAAGAAATTTGAATGGAAGGATGAACAAGAGAAAGCGTTTCAGTTGTTGAAGAAAAAGCTAACTACGGCACCTATATTGTCATTGCCTGAAGGGAATGATGATTTTGTGATTTATTGTGATGCATCAAAGCAAGGTCTCGGTTGTGTATTAATGCAACGAACGAAGGTGATTGCTTATGCGTCTAGACAATTGAAGATTCACGAGCAAAATTATACGATGCATGATTTGGAATTAGGCGCGGTTGTTTTTGCATTAAAGACTTGGAGGCACTACTTATATGGGGTCAAAAGTATTATATATACCGACCACAAAAGTCTTCAACACATATTTAATCAGAAACAACTGAATATGAGGCAGCGTAGGTGGATTGAATTGTTGAATGATTACGACTTTGAAATTCGTTACCACCCGGGGAAGGCAAATGTGATAGCCGATGCCTTGAGCAGGAAGGACAGAGAACCCATTCGAGTAAAATCTATGAATATAATGATTCAAAATAACCTTACTACTCAAATAAAGGAGGCGCAACAAGGAGTTTTAAAAGAGGGAAATTTAAAGGATGAAATACCCAAAGGATCTGAGCAGCACCTTAATATTCGGGAAGACGGAACCAGGTATAGGGCTGAAAGGATTTGGGTACCAAAATTTAGAGATATGAGAGAAATGGTACTTAAAGAAGCTCATAAAACCAGATACTCAATACATCCTGGAACGGGGAAGATGTACAAGGATCTCAAGAAACATTTTTGGTGGCCGGGTATGAAAGCCGATGTTGCTAAATACGTAGGAGAATGTTTGACGTGTTCTAAGGTCAAAGCTGAGCATCAGAAACCATCAGGTCTACTTCAACAACCCGAAATCCCAGAATGGAAATGGGAAAACATTACCATGGATTTCATCACTAAATTGCCAAGGACTGCAAGTGGTTTTGATACTATTTGGGTAATAGTTGATCGTCTCACCAAATCAGCACACTTCCTGCCAATAAGAGAAGATGACAAGATGGAGAAGTTAGCACGACTGTATTTGAAGGAAGTCGTCTCTAGACATGGAATACCAATCTCTATTATCTCTGATAGGGATGGCAGATTTATTTCAAGATTCTGGCAGACATTACAGCAAGCATTAGGAACTCGTCTAGACATGAGTACTGCCTATCATCCACAAACTGATGGGCAGAGCGAAAGGATGATACAAACGCTTGAAGACATGCTATGAGCATGTGTTATTGATTTCGGAAACAGTTGGGACCGACATCTACCGTTAGCAGAATTTTCCTACAACAACAGCTACCATTCAAGCATTGAGATGGCGCCGTTTGAAGCACTTTATGGTAGAAAGTGCAGGTCTCCGATTTGTTGGAGTGAAGTGGGGGATAGACAGATTACGGGTCCGGAGATTATACAAGAAACTACCGAGAAGATCATCCAAATTCAACAACGGTTGAAAACCGCCCAAAGTCGACAAAAGAGCTACGCTGACATTAAAAGAAAAGATATAGAATTTGAAATTGGAGAGATGGTCATGCTTAAAGTTGCACCTTGGAAAGGCATTGTTCGATTTGGTAAACGAGGGAAATTAAATCCAAGGTATATTGGACCATTCAAGATTATTGATCGTGTCGGACCAGTAGCTTACCGACTTGAGTTACCTCAACAACTCGTAGCTGTACATAACACTTTCCACGTCTCGAATTTGAAGAAATGTTTTGCTAAAGAAGATCTCACTATTCCATTAGATGAAATCCAAATCAACGAAAAACTTCAATTCATCGAAGAACCCGTCGAAATAATGGATCGTGAGGTTAAAAGACTTAAGCAAAACAAGATACCAATTGTTAAGGTTCGATGGAATGCTCGTAGAGGACCCGAGTTCACCTGGGAGCGTGAAGATCAGATGAAGAAGAAATACCCGCATCTATTTCCAGAAGATTCGTCAACGCCTTCAACAGCTTAAAATTTCGGGACGAAATTTATTTAACGGGTAGGTACTGTAGTGACCCGAACTTTTCCATGTTTATATATATTAATTGAGATTGATATTTATATGATTAAATGTTTCCAACATGTTAAGCAATCAAACTTGTTAAGACTTGATTAATTGAAATATGTTTCATATAGACAATTGACCACCCAAGTTGACCGGTGATTCACGAACGTTAAAACTTGTAAAAACTATATGATGACATATATATGGATATATATATATAGTTAACATGATACTATGATAAGTAAACATATCATTAAGTATATTAACAATGAACTACATATGTAAAAACAAGACTACTAACTTAATGATTTTTAAACGAGACATATATGTAACGATTATCGTTGTAAAGACATTTAATGTATATATATCATATTAAGAGATATTCATACATGATAATATCATGATAATATAATAATTTAAAATCTCATTTGATATTATAAACATTGGGTTAACAACATTTAACAAGATCGTTAACCTAAAGGTTTCAAAACAACACTTACATGTAACGACTAACGATGACTTAACGACTCAGTTAAAATGTATATACATGTAGTGTTTTAATATGTATTTATACACTTTTGAAAGACTTCAATACACTTATCAAAATACTTCTACTTAACAAAAATGCTTACAATTACATCCTCGTTCAGTTTCATCAACAATTCTACTCGTATGCACCCGTATTCGTACTCATACAATACACAGCTTTTAGATGTATGTACTATTGGTATATACACTCCAATGATCAGCTCTTAGCAGCCCATGTGAGTCACCTAACACATGTGGGAACCATCATTTGGCAACTAGCATGAAATATCTCATAAAATTACAAAAATATGAGTAATCATTCATGACTTATTTACATGAAAACAAAATTACATATCCTTTATATCTAATCCATACACCAACGACCAAAAACACCTACAAACACTTTCATTCTTCAATTTTCTTCATCTAATTGATCTCTCTCAAGTTCTATCTTCAAGTTCTAAGTGTTCTTCATAAATTCCAAAAGTTCTAGTTTCATAAAATCAAGAATACTTTCAAGTTTGCTAGCTCACTTCCAATCTTGTAAGGTGATCATCCAACCTCAAGAAATCTTTGTTTCTTACAGTAGGTTATCATTCTAATACAAGGTAATAATCATATTCAAACTTTGGTTCAATTTCTATAACTATAACAATCTTATTTCAAGTGATGATCTTACTTGAACTTGTTTTCGTGTCATGATTCTGCTTCAAGAACTTCGAGCCATCCAAGGATCCATTGAAGCTAGATCCACTTTTCTCTTTTCCAGTAGGTTTATCCAAGGAACTTAAGGTAGTAATGATGTTCATAACATCATTCGATTCATACATATAAAGCTATCTTATTCGAAGGTTTAAACTTGTAATCACTAGAACATAGTTTAGTTAATTCTAAACTTGTTCGCAAATAAAAGTTAATCCTTCTAACTTGACTTTTAAAATCAACTAAACACATGTTCTATATCTATATGATATGCTAACTTAATGATTTAAAACCTGGAAACACGAAAAACACCGTAAAAACGGATTTACGCCGTCGTAGTAACACCGCGGGCTGTTTTGGGTTAGTTAATTAAAAACTATGATAAAATTTGATTTAAAAGTTGTTATTCTGAGAAAATGATTTTTATTATGAACATGAAACTATATCCAAAAATTATGGTTAAACTCAAAGTGGAAGTATGTTTTCTAAAATGGTCATCTAGACGTCGTTCTTTCGACTGAAATGACTACCTTTACAAAAATGACTTGTAACTTATTTTTCCGACTATAAACCTATACTTTTTCTGTTTAGGTTCATAAAATAGAGTTCAATATGAAACCATAGCAATTTGATTCACTCAAAACGGATTTAAAATGAAGAAGTTATGGGTAAAACAAGATTGGATAATTTTTCTCATTTTAGCTACGTGAAAATTGTTAACAAATCTATTCCAACCATAACTTAATCAACTTGTATCGTATATTATGTAATCTTGAGATACCATAGACACGTATACAATGTTTTGACCTATCATGTCGACACATCTATATATATTTCGGAACAACCATAGACACTCTATATGTGAATGTTGGAGTTAGCTATACAGGGTTGAGGTTGATTCCAAAATATATATAGTTTGAGTTGTGATCAATACTGAGATACGTATACACTGGGTCGTGGATTGATTCAAGATAATATTTATCGATTTATTTCTGTACATCTAACTGTGGACAACTAGTTGTAGGTTACTAACGAGGACAGCTGACTTAATAAACTTAAAACATCAAAATATATTAAAAGTGTTGTAAATATATTTTGAACATACTTTGATATATATGTATATATTGTTATAGGTTCGTGAATCAACCAGTGGCCAAGTCTTACTTCCCGACGAAGTAAAAATCTGTGAAAGTGAGTTATAGTCCCACTTTTAAAATCTAATATTTTTGGGATGAGAATACATGCAGGTTTTATAAATGATTTACAAAATAGACACAAGTACGTGAAACTACATTCTATGGTTGAATTATCGAAATCGAATATGCCCCTTTTTATTAAGTCTGGTAATCTAAGAATTAGGGAACAGACACCCTAATTGACGCGAATCCTAAAGATAGATCTATTGAGCCTAACAAACCCCATCCAAAGTACCGGATGCTTTAGTACTTCGAAATTTATATCATATCCGAAGGGTGTCCCGGAATGATGGGGATATTCTTATATATGCATCTTGTTAATGTCGGTTACCAGGTGTTCACCATATGAATGATTTTTATCTCTATGTATGGGATGTGTATTGAAATATGAAATCTTGTGGTCTATTGTTACGATTTGATATATATAGGTTAAACCTATAACTCACCAACATTTTTGTTGACGTTTAAAGCATGTTTATTCTTAGGTGAAAACTGCATTCAAGAAACTGATTTCGATGTAACATATTTGTATTGTAAACCATTATGTAATGGTCGTGTGTAAACAGGTTATTTTAGATTATCATTATTTGATAATCTACGTAAAGCTTTTTAAAACTATATTTATGAAATAAAGAATATGGTTTGTTTTAAAAATGAATGCAGTCTTTGAAAAATGTCTCATATAGAGGTCAAAACCTCGCAACGAAATCAATTAATATGGAACGTTTTTAATCAATAAGAACGGGACATTTCATGAGATCTTCTTTAGCAAAACATTTCTTCAAATTTGAGACGTGGAAAGTGTTATGTACAGCCGCGAGTTTTTGAGGTAGCTCCAGTTGGTAAGCTACTGGTCCGACACGATCTATAATCTTGAATGGTCCAATGTACCTTGGATTTAGTTTCCCCCGTTTACCAAATCGAACAACGCCTTTCCAAGGTGAAACCTTAAGCATGACCATTTCTCCAATTTCAAACTCTATATCTTTTCTTTTACTGTCCGCGTAGCTCTTTTGTCGACTCTGGGCGGTTTTCAATCTTTGTTGAATTTGGATGATTTTCTCGGTAGTTTCTTGTATTATCTCCGGACCCGTAATCTGTCTATCCCCCACTTCACTCCAACAAATCGGACACCTGCACTTTCTACCATAAAGTGCTTCAAATGGCGCCATCTCAATGCTTGAATGGTAGCTGTTGTTGTAGGAAAATTCTGCTAACGGTAGATGTCGATCCCAACTGTTTCCGAAATCAATAAAACAAGCTCGTAGCATGTCTTCAAGCGTTTGTATCGTCCTTTCGCTCTGCCGATCAGTTTGTGGATGATAGGCAGTACTCATGTCTAGACGAGTTCCTAATGCTTGCTGTAATGTCTGCCAGAATCTTGAAATAAATCTGCCATCCCTATCAGAGATAATAGAGATTGGTATTCCATGTCTGGAGACGACTTCCTTCAAATACAGTCGTGCTAACTTCTCCATCTTGTCATCTTCTCTTATTGGCAGGAAGTGTGCTGATTTGGTGAGACGATCAACTATTACCCAAATAGTATCAAAACCACTTGCAGTCCTTGGCAACTTAGTGATGAAATCCATGGTAATGTTTTCCCATTTCCATTCCGGGATTTCGGGTTGTTGAAGTAGACCTGATGGTTTCTGATGCTTAGCTTTGACCTTAGAACACGTCAAACATTCTCCTACGTATTTAGCAACATCGGCTTTCATACCCGGCCACCAAAAATGTTTCTTGAGATCCTTGTACATCTTCCCCGTTCCAGGATGTATTGAGTATCTGGTTTTATGAGCTTCTCTAAGTACCATTTCTCTCATATCTCCAAATTTTGGTACCCAAATCCTTTCAGCCCTATACCGGGTTCCGTCTTCCCAAATATTAAGATGCTTCTCCGATCCTTTGGGTATTTTTTCCTTTAAATTTCCCTCTTTTAAAACTCCTTGTTGCACCTCCTTTATTTGAGTAGTAAGGTTATTATGAATCATTATATTCATAGATTTTACTCGAATGGGTTCTCTGTCCTTCCTGCTCAAGGCATCGGCTACCACATTTGCCTTCCCCGGGTGGTAACGAATCTCAAAGTCGTAATCATTCAATAATTCAATCCACCTACGCTGCCTCATATTCAGTTGTTTCTGATTAAATATGTGTTGAAGACTTTTGTGGTTGGTATATATAATACTTTTGACCCCATATAAGTAGTGCCTCCAAGTCTTTAATGCAAAAACAACCGCGCCTAATTCCAAATCATGCGTCGTATAATTTTGTTCGTGAATCTTCAATTGTCTAGACGCATAAGCAATCACCTTCGTTCATTGCATTAATACACAACCGAGACCTTGCTTTGATGCGTCACAATAAATCACAAAATCATCATTCCCTTCAGGCAATGACAATATAGGTGCCGTAGTTAGCTTTTTCTTCAATAACTGAAACGCTTTCTCTTGTTCATCATTCCATTCAAATTTCTTCCCTTTATGCGTTAATGCAGTCAAGGGTTTTGCTATTCTGGAAAAGTCTTGGATAAACCTTCTGTAGTAACCAGCTAGTCCTAAAAACTGGCGTATGTGTTTCGGAGTTTTCGGGGTTTCCCACTTTTCAACAGTTTCTATCTTTGCCGGATCCACCTTAATACCTTCTTTGTTCACTATGTGACCGAGGAATTGAACTTCTTCCAACCAAAATGCACACTTTGAAAACTTAGTGTACAATTCTTCCTTCCTCAATACTTCTAACACCTTTCTCAAATGTTCACCGTGTTCTTGGTCATTCTTTGAGTAAATAAGTATGTCATCAATGAAAACAATGACAAACTTGTCAATGTATGGTCCACACACTCGGTTCATAAGGTCCATGAACACAGCTGGTGCATTAGTTAAACCAAACGGCATGACCATAAACTCGTAATGACCGTAACGTGTTCTGAAAGCAGTCTTTGGAATATCATCTTCTTTCACCCGCATTTGATGGTACCCGTGTAGTGACCCGAACTTTTCCATGTTTATATATATTAATTGAGATTGATATTTGAAATGTCCCGTTCTTATTGATTAAAAACGTTCCATATTAATTGATTTCGTTGCGAGGTTTTGACCTCTATATGAGACGTTTTTCAAAGACTGCATTCATTTTAAAACAAACCGTAACCTTTATTTCATCAATAAAGGTTTAAAAAGCTTTACGTAGATTATCAAATAATGATAATCTAAAATATCCTGTTTACACACGACCATTACATAATGGTTTACAATACAAATATGTTACAACAAAATAAGTTTCTTGAATGCAGTTTTTACACAATATCATACAAGCATGGACTCCAAATCTCGTCCTTATTTAAGTATGCAACAGCGGAAGCTCTTAATATTCACCTGAGAATAAACATGCTTTAAACGTCAACAAAAATGTTGGTGAGTTATAGGTTTAACCTATATATATCAAATCGTAACAATAGACCACAAGATTTCATATTTCAATACACATCCCATACATAGAGATAAAAAATCATTCATATGGTGAACACCTGGTAACCGACATTAACAAGATGCATATATAAGAATATCCCCATCATTCCGGGACACCCTTCGGATATGATATAAATTTCGAAGTACTAAAGCATCCGGTACTTTGGATGGGGTTTGTTAGGCCCAATAGATCTATCTTTAGGATTCGCGTCAATTAGGGTGTCTGTTCCCTAATTCTTAGATTACCAGACTTAATAAAAAAGGGCATATTCGATTTCGATAATTCAACCATAGAATGTAGTTTCAAGTACTTGTGTCTATTTTGTAAATCATTTATAAAACCTGCATGTATTCTCATCCCAAAAATATTAGATTTTAAAAGTGGGACTATAACTCACATTCACAGATTTTTACTTCGTCGGGAAGTAAGACTTGGCCACTGGTTGATTCACGAACCTATAACAATATATACATATATATCAAAGTATGTTCGAAATATATTTACAACACTTTTAATATATTTTGATGTTTTAAGTTTATTAAGTCAGCTGTCCTCGTTAGTAACCTACAACTAGTTGTCCACAGTTAGATGTACAGAAATAAATCGATAAATATTATCTTGAATCAATCCACGACCCAGTGTATACGTATCTCAGTATTGATCACAACTCAAACTATATATATTTTGGAATCAACCTCAACCCTGTATAGCTAACTCCAACATTCACATATAGAGTGCTATGGTTGTTCCGAAATATATATAGATGTGTCGACATGATAGGTCGAAACATTGTATACGTGTCTATGGTATCTCAAGATTACATAATATACAATACAAGTTGATTAAGTTATGGTTGGAATAGATTTGTTACCAATTTTCACGTAGCTAAAATGAGAAAAATTATCCAATCTTGTTTTACCCATAACTTCTTCATTTTAAATCCTTTTTGAGTGAATCAAATTGCTATGGTTTCATATTGAACTCTATTTTATGAATCTAAACAGAAAAAGTATAGGTTTATAGTCGGAAAAATAAGTTACAAGTCGTTTTTGTAAAGGTAGTCATTTCAGTCGAAAGAACGACGTCTAGATGACCATTTTAGAAAACATACTTCCACTTTGAGTTTAACCATAATTTTTGGATATAGTTTCATGTTCATAATAAAAATCATTTTCTCAGAATAACAACTTTTAAATCAAAGTTTATCATAGTTTTTAATTAACTAACCCAAAACAGCCCGCGGTGTTACTACGACGGCGTAAATCCGGTTTTACGGTGTTTTTCGTGTTTCCAGGTTTTAAATCATTAAGTTAGCATATCATATAGATATAGAACATGTGTTTAGTTGATTTTAAAAGTCAAGTTAGAAGGATTAACTTTTGTTTGCGAACAAGTTTAGAATTAACTAAACTATGTTCTAGTGATTACAAGTTTAAACCTTCGAATAAGATAGCTTTATATGTATGAATCGAATGATGTTATGAACATCATTACTACCTTAAGTTCCTTGGATAAACCTACTGGAAAACAGAAAAATGGATCTAGCTTCAATGGATCCTTGGATGGCTCGAAGTTCTTGAAGCAGAATCATGACACGAAAACAAGTTCAAGTAAGATCATCACTTGAAATAAGATTGTTATAGTTATAGAAATTGAACCAAAGTTTGAATATGATTATTACCTTATATTAGAATGATAACCTACTATAAGAAACAAAGATTTCTTGAGGTTGGATGATCACCTTACAAGATTGGAAGTGAGCTAGCAAACTTGAAAGTATTCTTGATTTTATGAAACTAGAACTTTTGGAATTTATGAAGAACACTTAGAACTTGAAGATAGAACTTGAGAGAGATCAATTAGATGAAGAAAATTGAAGAATGAAAGTGTTTGTAGGTGTTTTTGGTCGTTGGTGTATGGATTAGATATAAAGGATATGTAATTTTGTTTTCATGTAAATAAGTCATGAATGATTACTCATATTTTTGTAATTTTATGAGATATTTCATGCTAGTTGCCAAATGATGGTTCCCACATGTGTTAGGTGACTCACATGGGCTGCTAAGAGCTGATCATTGGAGTGTATATACCAATAGTACATACATCTAAAAGCTGTGTATTGTACGAGTACGAATACGGGTGCATACGAGTAGAATTGTTGATGAAACTGAACGAGGATGTAATTGTAAGCATTTTTGTTAAGTAGAAGTATTTTGATAAGTGTATTGAAGTCTTTCAAAAGTGTATAAATACATATTAAAACACTACATGTATATACATTTTAACTGAGTCGTTAAGTCATCGTTAGTCGTTACATGTAAGTGTTGTTTTGAAACCTTTAGGTTAACGATCTTGTTAAATGTTGTTAACCCAATGTTTATAATATCAAATGAGATTTTAAATTATTATATTATCATGATATTATCATGTATGAATATCTCTTAATATGATATATATACATTAAATGTCTTTACAACGATAATCGTTACATATATGTCTCGTTTAAAAATCATTAAGTTAGTAGTCTTGTTTTTACATATGTAGTTCATTGTTAATATACTTAATGATATGTTTACTTATCATAGTATCATGTTAACTATATATATATATCCATATATGTAGTGACCCAAACTTTTCCATGTTTATATATATTAATTGAGATTGATATTTACATGATTAAATGTTTTCAACATGTTAAGCAATCAAACTTGTTAAGACTTGATTAAATGAAATATGTTTCATATAGACAATTGACCACCCAAGTTGACCGGTGATTCACGAACGTTAAAACTTGTAAAAAAACTATATGATGACATATATATGGTTATATATATAGTTAACATGATATTATGATAAGTAAACATATCATTAATTATATTAACAATGAACTACATATGTAAAAACAAGACTACTAACTTAATGATTTTGAAACGAGACATATATGTAACGTTTATCGTTGTAACGACATTTAATGTATATATATCATATTAAGAGATATTCGTGCATCATAATATCATGATAATATAATAATTTAAAATCTCTTTTGATATTATAAACATTGGGTTAACAACATTTAACAAGATCGTTAACCTAAAGGTTTCAAAACAACACTTACATGTAACGACTAACGATGACTTAACGACTCAGTTAAAATGTATATACATGTAGTGTTTTAATATGTATTTATACACTTTTGAAAGACTTCAATACACTTATCAAAATACTTCTACTTAACAAAAATGCTTACAATTACATTCTCGTTCAGTTTCATCA
This sequence comes from Rutidosis leptorrhynchoides, assembly GCF_046630445.1. NCBI lineage: Eukaryota > Viridiplantae > Streptophyta > Magnoliopsida > Asterales > Asteraceae > Rutidosis > Rutidosis leptorrhynchoides. The sequence continues at coordinate 316,022,242 of NC_092333.1, read as the reverse complement.
ACAATTCTACTCGTATGCACCCGTATTCGTACTCGTACAATACACAGCTTTTAGATGTATGTACTATTGGTATATACACTCCAATGATCATCTCTTAGCAGCCCATGTGAGTCACCTAACACATGTGGGAACCATCATTTGGTAACTAGCATGAAATATCTCATAAAATTACAAAAATATGAGTAATCATTCATGACTTATTTACATGAAAACAAAATTACATATCCTTTATATCTAATCCATACACCAACGACCAAAAACACCTACAAACACTTTCATTCTTCAATTTTCTTCATCTAATTGATCTCTCTCAAGTTCTATCTTCAAGTTCTAAGTGTTCTTCATAAATTCCAAAAGTTCTAGTTTCATAAAATCAAGAATACTTTCAAGTTTGCTAGCTCACTTCCAATCTTGTAAGGTGATCATCCAACCTCAAGAAATCTTTGTTTCTTACAGTAGGTTATCATTCTAATACAAGGTAATAATCATATTCAAACTTTGGTTCAATTTCTATAACTATAACAATCTTATTTCAAGTGATGATCTTACTTGAACTTGTTTTCGTGTCATGATTTTGCTTCAAGAACTTTGAGCCATCCAAGGATCCATTGAAGCTAGATCCATTTTTCTCTTTTCCAGTAGGTTCATCCAAGGAACTTAAGGTAGTAATGATGTTCATAACATCATTCGATTCATACATATAAAGTTATCTTATTCGAAGGTTTAAACTTGTAATCACTAGAACATAGTTTAGTTAATTCTAAACTTGTTCGCAAACAAAAGTTAATCCTTCTAACTTGACTTTTAAAATCAACTAAACACATGTTCTATATCTATATGATATGCTAACTTAATGATTTAAAACCTGGAAACACGAAAAACACCGTAAAACCGGATTTACGCCGTCGTAGTAACACCGCGGGCTGTTTTGGGTTAGTTAATTAAAAACTATGATAAACTTTGATTTAAAAGTTGTTATTCTGAGAAAATGATTTTTATTATGAACATGAAACTATATCCAAAAATTATGGTTAAACTCAAAGTGGAAGTATGTTTTCTAAAATGGTCATCTAGACGTCGTTCTTTCGACTGAAATGACTACCTTTACAAAAACGACTTGTAACTTATTTTTCCGACTAGAAACCTATACTTTTTTTGTTTAGATTCATAAAATAGAGTTCAATATGAAACCATAGCAATTTGATTCACTCAAAACGGATTTAAAATGAAGAAGTTATGGGTAAAACAAAATTGGATAATTTTTCTCATTTTAGCTACGTGAAAATTGGTAACAAATCTATTCCAACCATAACTTAATCAACTTGTATTATATATTATGTAATCTTGAGATACCATAGACACGTATACAATGTTTCGACCTATCATGTCGACACATCTATATATATTTCGGAACAACCATAGACACTCTATATGTGAATGTTGGAGTTAGCTATACAGGGTTGAGGTTGATTCCAAAATATATATAGTTTGAGTTGTGATCAATACTGAGATACGTATACACTGGGTCGTGGATTGATTCAAGATAATATTTATCGATTTATTTCTGTACATCTAACTGTGGACAACTAGTTGTAGGTTACTAACGAGGACAGCTGACTTAATAAACTTAAAACATCAAAATATATTAAAAGTGTTGTAAATATATTTTGAACATACTTTGATATATATGTATATATTGTTATAGGTTCGTGAATCAACCAGTGGCCAAGTCTTACTTCCCGACGAAGTAAAAATCTGTGAAAGTGAGTTATAGTCCCACTTTTAAAATCTAATATTTTTGGGATGAGAATACATGTAGGTTTTATAAATGATTTACAAAATAGACACAAGTACGTGAAACTACATTCTATGGTCGAATTATCGAAATCGAATATGCCCCTTTTTATAAAGTCTGGTAATCTAAGAATTAGGGAACAGACACCCTAATTGACGCGAATCCTAAAGATAGATCTATTGGGCCTAACAAACCCCATCCAAAGTACCGGATGCTTTAGTACTTCGAAATTTATATCATATCCGAAGGGTGTCCCGGAATGATGGGGATATTCTTATATATGCATCTTGTTAATGTCGGTCACCAGGTGTTCACCATATGAATGATTTTTATCTCTATGTATGGGATGTGTATTGAAATATGAAATCTTGTGGTCTATTATTATGATTTGATATATATAGGTTAAACCTATAACTCACCAACATTTTTGTTGACGTTTTAAGCATGTTTATTCTCAGGTGATTATTAAGAGCTTCCGCTATCGCATACTTAAATAAGGACGAGATTTGGAGTCCATGCTTGTATGATATTGTGTAAAAACTGCATTCAAGAAACTTATTTTGTTGTAACATATTTGTATTGTAAACCATTATGTAATGGTCGTGTGTAAACAGGATATTTTAGATTATCATTATTTGATAATCTACGTAAAGCTTTTTAAACCTTTATTGATGAAATAAAGGTTATGGTTTGTTTTAAAATGAATGCAGTCTTTGAAAAACGTCTCATATAGTGGTCAAAACCTCGCAACGAAATCAATTAATATGGAACGTTTTTAATCAATAAGAACGGGACATTTCAGTTGGTATCAGAGCGTTGGTCTTAGAGAACCAGAATTTTGCATTAGTGTGTCTTATCGAGTTTTTTAGGATGCATTAGTGAGTCTGGACTTCGACCGTGTTTACTTGAAAAATGATTGCTTAACAAATTTTGTTGGAAACTATATAATTTTAACATGTGAATATTATGTGATATATTAATCTCTTAACGCGTTTGATATTATGTGATAGATGTCTACCTCTAGAACAAGTCCCATTGACTCACCTAATAATAATGAAGAGTCAAATGTAAATTGGAATGATTCGTGGACTGATTCAAAAGTTCCCGAAGAGGAACCGGAAGAAGAGTCGGAACCAGAAGATGAATCGGAACCGGAAGAAGAATCGGAACCGGATGAAGAAATAGAACCGGTGGGGGAAATAATAAAACGGTTAAGTAAAAGAAAATCCTCAACCAACCGACCAAGGTTAATTATGGTCAATGGTGTTTCCGCCAAGGAAGCAAAATATTGGGAGGATTACCAATTCTCCGATGAATCGGATTCCGACGAGAATTCCGATGATGTTATAGAAATTACCCCAACTGAATTTAAAAAGGCAAAAGAAAATAATAAGGGAAAGGGCATAAAAATAGAGAAATCTAATTCCAACCCCGATGAACTTTATATGTATCGTCAACCCCCGAAGTCCTTAAGTTGTAACAATGACTCGGGAACCTCTAAACCACCAGGTTTTTCTAAACCAATGTGGAAAACGACGGCTCGTATTAGGGGAACATCATATATCCCTAGAAACTTGGCAAAACGAACCAAAACCGAAGAAGAAGAAACGAGCGAGTCGGAATAAGATAGTTGTATTCGTGTGGTGTGATATAAGTAATATAGTGTGCTTATGCTTTATGATATATGTAAAAATTGCTTGTATTAATAAGTATTTTTTTTATGAATCTAACTCTTGTCTATTTTACAGTATAAAAACACAAAATGGATAGACAACCCAATATTTTAAGAGACCTACCCGGAGACATGATTGATGAAATCTTGTCTAGAGTCGGCCAGAATTCTTCGGCACAACTATTTAAGGCGAGATCAGTTTGTAAGACATTCGAAGAACGTTCCAAGAATGTCTTGGTTTATAAGAGACTTTCGTTTGAAAGATGGGGGATATCACATTGGGAAACCCATAAGTTACGATGTGTTTACTTTGACGCATATATTGCGGGGAACCCAAATGCTATTTTACGCAACGGGTTAAGAAATTATTTTGACTCAATATATCCGAATATTGGACTTCGTGATTTAGAAAAAGCGGCTAACATGCAACATAAAGAAGCATGTTATGCTTACGGATTAGTAATGTTCGCTTCTCACCAAAGTGAGAACAAGAACATCGGGCTACAACTATTAAACAAAACGTTTCCACAAGTGACGGAGTCGGTAATTGGGGTAAGAAATGAGGTTTTTAGATTATTACGGGACTGTTGGACATTACGTAACCCTCGTCCCTTTGATGACGTTACAACACGCTGTCTTATCAACGGCCATAACGGTTATGTTGCACAAGACCAAGGATGGGAAGTAGTCCTAGTAAAACCAGAATGCATGACTTGTTTCTGGACGTATGAATTACGTGTCTTTATTACCTTTGCTGAACGACTTGTGTACTAGCTAGAATTGTCTTCACAACTATCTTGTATCAAAGTTATTGTGTGCTATATTTCATGCTTTATGTAAAATAAGTGGTATTGTAAGTTTGTAAAATATTGTATAAAAGTTTGAACGCGAAATATTATTATAATCAGTTTTTCATATAGAATTGTAGTAGTTGAATTGTATATTAGCTACTAAGTATGAACTTAACGGGTAGGTACTACCCGAATTTAAACTTATAAAACGCTAATATGAAGAAAAAGCTTTTATAAATGAGTTCATATTATGCTACGAAATACTATTAACTACTCTTAATATTCTGTATGATTAACTTGTTCCATTTAACTATTTTGAAGGAAATGGCACCGACTACTCGACACACCGTGAATATGAATGAAGAGGAATTCCGTACTTTTCTAGCTTCAAACATAGCCGCAGTACAGGCTGCGCTACATACCAACAATAACCTTGGATCTAGCAGTACAGGAAATCGTGTAGGATGCACCTACAAAGAATTCACTGCCTGCAAACCTTTGGAATTTGATGGAACCGAAGGACCGATCGGATTGAAACGGTGGACCGAGAAGGTTGAATCGGTGTTTGCCATAAGTAAGTGTACTGAAGAGGACAAAGTGAAGTACGCTACGCATACCTTCACAGGTTCTGCGTTAACATGGTGGAATACCTATCTAGAGCAAGTGGGACAAGATGATGCGTACGCACTACCGTGGTCAGCATTCAAGCACTTGATGAACGAGAAGTACCGTCCCAGAACCGAGGTCAATAAGCTCAAGACAGAACTTAGAGGGTTACGAACCCAAGGATTTGATATTACCACGTACGAAAGACGATTCACAGAATTGTGCCTATTGTGTCCGGGAGCATTCGAAGATGAGGAAGAGAAGATCGACGCGTTTGTGAAAGGATTACCGGAAAGAATCCAAGAAGATATAAGTTCACACGAGCCCGCCTCCATACAACAGGCATGTAGAATGGCTCACAAACTAGTGAACCAGATTGAAGAAAGAATTAAAGAACAGACTGCTGAAGAGGCCAATGTAAAGCAAGTCAAAAGAAAGTGGGAGGAAAACGGTGATAAGAATCACCAATACAACAACAACAGCAATTACAACAATAATCGCAACAATTATCCCAACAATCGCAACATCAATCGCAACTACAACAAACGGCCCAACAACAACAACAACAACAACAACAACAACAGCAACTACAACAATCATCCCAACAACAATAATAACCGCAACAACAACAACAATCAGAAGCAACTATGCCAAAGGTGTGAAAAGAATCACTCGGGGTTCTGCACCAAATTTTGCAACAAGTGTAAAAGAAATGGTCATAGCGCGGCGAAGTGTGAGGTCTACGGACCAGGGGTTAATAGAACGAAAGGAACAAATGGTGTCGGAACGAGTAATGGCGGAGCAAGTAGTGGCGGAGCAAGTTATGCCAATGTAGTTTGTTATAAATGTGGAAAACCGGGCCACATCGTTAGAAATTGCCCGAACCAGGAGAACACGAATGGACAAGGCCGCGGAAGAGTTTTCAATATTAATGCGGCAGAGGCACGGGAAGACCCGGAGCTTGTTACGGGTACGTTTCTTATTGACAATAAATCTGCTTACGTTTTATTTGATTCGGGTGCGGATAGAAGCTATATGAGTAGAGATTTTTGTGCTAAATTAAGTTGTCCATTGACGCCTTTGGATAGTAAATTTTTACTCGAATTAGCAAATGGTAAATTAATTTCAGCAGATAATATATGTAGGAATTGAGAAATTAAACTGGTTAGCGAAACATTTAAGATTGATTTGATACTAGTAGAGTTAGAGAGTTTTGATGTGATAATCGGTATGGACTGGTTGAAAGAAGTGAAAGCAGAGATCATTTGTTACAAAAATGCAATTTGCATTATACGAGAAAAAGGAAAACCCTTAATGGTGTACGGAGAAAAGGGCAACACGAAGCTACATCTTATTAGTAATTTGAAGGCACAAAAACTAATAAGAAAAGGTTGCTATGCTGTTCTAGCACACGTCGAGAAAGTACAAACTGAAGAAAAGAGCATCAATGATGTTCCCATTGCAAAAGAATTTCCCGATGTATTTCCGAAAGAATTACCGGGATTACCCCCACATCGATCCGTTGAATTTCAAATAGATCTTGTACCAGGAGCTGCACCAATAGCTCGTGCTCCTTACAGACTCGCACCCAGCGAGATGAAAGAACTGCAAAGCCAATTACAAGAACTTTTAGAGCGTGGTTTCATTCGAACAAGCACATCACCGTGGGGAGCTCCTGTTTTGTTTGTCAAGAAGAAAGATGGTACATTCAGGTTGTGTATCGACTACCGAGAGTTGAACAAACTTACCATCAAGAACCGCTACCCACTACCGAGAATCGACGACTTATTTGATCAACTACAAGGCTCGTCTGTTTATTCAAAGATTGACTTACGTTCCGGGTATCATCAAATGCGGGTGAAAGAAGATGATATTCCAAAGACTGCTTTCAGAACACGTTACGGTCATTATGAGTTTATGGTCATGCCGTTTGGTTTAACTAATGCACCAGCTGTGTTCATAGACCTTATGAACCGAGTGTGTGGACCATACCTTGACAAGTTTGTCATTATTTTCATTGATGACATACTTATTTACTCAAAGAATGACCAAGAACACGGTGAACATTTGAGAAAGGTGTTAGAAGTATTGAGGAAGGAAGAATTGTACGCTAAGTTTTCAAAGTGTGCATTTTGGTTGGAAGAAGTTCAATTCCTCGGTCACATAGTGAACAAAGAAGGTATTAAGGTGGATCCGGCAAAGATAGAAACTGTTGAAAAGTGGGAAACCCCGAAAACTCCGAAACACATACGCCAGTTTTTAGGACTAGCTGGTTACTACAGAAGGTTCATCCAAGACTTTTCCAGAATAGCAAAACCCTTGACTGCATTAACGCATAAAGGGAAGAAATTTGAATGGAATGATGAACAAGAGAAAGCGTTTTAGTTATTGAAAAAAAAGCTAACTACGGCACCTATATTGTCATTACCTGAAGGGAATGATGATTTTGTGATTTATTGTGATGCATCAAAGCAAGGTCTCGGTTGTGTATTAATGCAACGAACGAAGGTGATTGCTTATGCATCTAGACAATTGAAGATTCACGAACAAAATTATACGACGCATGATTTGGAATTAGGCGCGGTTGTTTTTGCATTAAAGACTTGGAGGCACTACTTATATGGGGTCAAAAGTATTATATATACCGACCACAAAAGTCTTCAACACATATTTAATCAGAAACAACTGAATATGAGGCAGCGTAGGTGGATTGAATTATTGAATGATTACGACTTTGAGATTCGTTACCACCTGGGGAAGGCAAATGTGGTAGCCGATGCCTTGAGCAGGAAGGACAGAGAACCCATTCGAGTAAAATCTATGAATATAATGATTCATAATAACCTTACTACTCAAATAAAGGAGGCGCAACAAGGAGTTTTAAAAGAGGGAAATTTAAAGGATGAAATACCCAAAGGATCGGAGAAGCATCTTAATATTCGGGAAGACGGAACCCGGTATAGGGCTGAAAGGATTTGGGTACCAAAATTTGGAGATATGAGAGAAATGGTACTTAGAGAAGCTCATAAAACCAGATACTCAATACATCCTGGAACGGGGAAGATGTACAAGGATCTCAAGAAACATTTTTGGTGGCCGGGTATGAAAGCCGATGTTGCTAAATACGTAGGAGAATGTTTGACGTGTTCTAAGGTCAAAGCTGAGCATCAGAAACCATCAGGTCTACTTCAACAACCCGAAATCCCAGAATGGAAATGGGAAAACATTTCCATGGATTTCATCACTAAATTGCCAAGGACTACAAGTGGTTTTGATACTATTTGGGTAATAGTTGATCGTCTCACCAAATCAGCACACTTCCTGCCAATAAGAGAAGATGACAAGATGGAGAAGTTAGCACGACTGTATTTGAAGGAAGTCATCTCCAGACATGGAATACCAATCTCTATTATCTCTGATAGGGATGGTAGATTTATTTCAAGATTCTAGCAGACATTACAGCAAGCATTAGGAACTCGTCTAGACATGAGTACTGCCTATCATCCACAAACTGATGGGCAGAGCGAAAGGACAATACAAACGCTTGAAGACATGCTACGAGCATGTGTTATTGATTTCGGAAACAGTTGGGATCGACATCTACTGTTAGCAGAATTTTCCTACAACAACAGCTACCATTCAAGCATTGAGATGGCGCCGTTTGAAGCACTTTATGGTAGAAAGTGCAGGTCTCCGATTTGTTGGAGTGAAGTGGGGGATAGACAGATTACGGGTCCGGAGATTATACAAGAAACTACCGAGAAGATCATCCAAATTCAACAACGGTTGAAAATCACCCAAAGTCGACAAAAGAGCTACACTGACATTAAAAGAAAAGATATAGAATTTGAAATTGGAGAGATGGTCATGCTTAAAGTTGCACCTTGGAAAGGCGTTGTTCGATTTGGTAAACGAGGGAAATTAAATCCAAGGTATATTGGACCATTCAAGATTATTGATCGTGTCGGACCAGTAGCTTACCGACTTGAGTTACCTCAACAACTCGCGACTGTACATAACACTTTCCAGGTCTCGAATTTGAAGAAATGTTTTGCTAAAGAAGATCTCACTATTCCGTTAGATGAAATCTAAATCAACGAAAAACTCCAATTCATCGAAGAACCTGTCGAAATAATGGATCGCGAGGTTAAAAGACTTAAGCAAAACAAGATACCAATTGTTAAGGTTCGATGGAATGCTCGTAGAGGACCCGAGTTCACCTGGGAGCGTGAAGATCAGATGAAGAAGAAATACCCCCATCTATTTCCAGAAGATTCGTCAACACCTTCAACAACTTAAAATTTCGGGACGAAATTTATTTAACGGGTAGGTACTGTAGTGACCCAAACTTTTCCATGTTTATATATATTAATTGAGATTGATATTTACATGATTAAATGTTTTCAACATGTTAAGCAATCAAACTTGTTAAGACTTGATTAAATGAAATATGTTTCATATAGACAATTGACCACCCAAGTTGACCGGTGATTCACGAACGTTAAAACTTGTAAAAAAACTATATGATGACATATATATGGTTATATATATAGTTAACATGATATTATGATAAGTAAACATATCATTAATTATATTAACAATGAACTACATATGTAAAAACAAGACTACTAACTTAATGATTTTGAAACGAGACATATATGTAACGTTTATCGTTGTAACGACATTTAATGTATATATATCATATTAAGAGATATTCGTGCATCATAATATCATGATAATATAATAATTTAAAATCTCTTTTGATATTATAAACATTGGGTTAACAACATTTAACAAGATCGTTAACCTAAAGGTTTCAAAACAACACTTACATGTAACGACTAACGATGACTTAACGACTCAGTTAAAATGTATATACATGTAGTGTTTTAATATGTATTTATACACTTTTGAAAGACTTCAATACACTTATCAAAATACTTCTACTTAACAAAAATGCTTACAATTACATTCTCGTTCAGTTTCATCAACAATTCTACTCGTATGCACCCGTATTCGTACTCGTACAATACACAGCTTTTAGATGTATGTACTATTGGTATATACACTCCAATGATCATCTCTTAGCAGCCCATGTGAGTCACCTAACACATGTGGGAACCATCATTTGGTAACTAGCATGAAATATCTCATAAAATTACAAAAATATGAGTAATCATTCATGACTTATTTACATGAAAACAAAATTACATATCCTTTATATCTAATCCATACACCAACGACCAAAAACACCTACAAACACTTTCATTCTTCAATTTTCTTCATCTAATTGATCTCTCTCAAGTTCTATCTTCAAGTTCTAAGTGTTCTTCATAAATTCCAAAAGTTCTAGTTTCATAAAATCAAGAATACTTTCAAGTTTGCTAGCTCACTTCCAATCTTGTAAGGTGATCATCCAACCTCAAGAAATCTTTGTTTCTTACAGTAGGTTATCATTCTAATACAAGGTAATAATCATATTCAAACTTTGGTTCAATTTCTATAACTATAACAATCTTATTTCAAGTGATGATCTTACTTGAACTTGTTTTCGTGTCATGATTTTGCTTCAAGAACTTTGAGCCATCCAAGGATCCATTGAAGCTAGATCCATTTTTCTCTTTTCCAGTAGGTTCATCCAAGGAACTTAAGGTAGTAATGATGTTCATAACATCATTCGATTCATACATATAAAGTTATCTTATTCGAAGGTTTAAACTTGTAATCACTAGAACATAGTTTAGTTAATTCTAAACTTGTTCGCAAACAAAAGTTAATCCTTCTAACTTGACTTTTAAAATCAACTAAACACATGTTCTATATCTATATGATATGCTAACTTAATGATTTAAAACCTGGAAACACGAAAAACACCGTAAAACCGGATTTACGCCGTCGTAGTAACACCGCGGGCTGTTTTGGGTTAGTTAATTAAAAACTATGATAAACTTTGATTTAAAAGTTGTTATTCTGAGAAAATGATTTTTATTATGAACATGAAACTATATCCAAAAATTATGGTTAAACTCAAAGTGGAAGTATGTTTTCTAAAATGGTCATCTAGACGTCGTTCTTTCGACTGAAATGACTACCTTTACAAAAACGACTTGTAACTTATTTTTCCGACTAGAAACCTATACTTTTTTTGTTTAGATTCATAAAATAGAGTTCAATATGAAACCATAGCAATTTGATTCACTCAAAACGGATTTAAAATGAAGAAGTTATGGGTAAAACAAGATTGGATAATTTTTCTCATTTTAGCTACGTGAAAATTGGTAACAAATCTATTCCAACCATAACTTAATCAACTTGTATTATATATTATGTAATCTTGAGATACCATAGACACGTATACAATGTTTCGACCTATCATGTCGACACATCTATATATATTTCGGAACAACCATAGACACTCTATATGTGAATGTTGGAGTTAGCTATACAGGGTTGAGGTTGATTCCAAAATATATATAGTTTGAGTTGTGATCAATACTGAGATACGTATACACTGGGTCGTGGATTGATTCAAGATAATATTTATCGATTTATTTCTGTACATCTAACTGTGGACAACTAGTTGTAGGTTACTAACGAGGACAGCTGACTTAATAAACTTAAAACATCAAAATATATTAAAAGTGTTGTAAATATATTTTGAACATACTTTGATATATATGTATATATTGTTATAGGTTTATTGAATCAACCAGTGGCCAAGTCTTACTTCCCGACGAAGTAAAAATCTGTGAAAGTGAGTTATAGTCCCACTTTTAAAATCTAATATTTTTGGGATGAGAATACATGTAGGTTTTATAAATGATTTACAAAATAGACACAAGTACGTGAAACTACATTCTATGGTCGAATTATCGAAATCGAATATGCCCCTTTTTATAAAGTCTGGTAATCTAAGAATTAGGGAATAGACACCCTAATTGACGCGAATCCTAAAGATAGATCTATTGGGCCTAACAAACCCCATCCAAAGTACCGGATGCTTTAGTACTTCGAAATTTATATCATATCCGAAGGGTGTCCCGGAATGATGGGGATATTCTTATATATGCATCTTGTTAATGTCGGTCACCAGGTGTTCACCATATGAATGATTTTTATCTCTATGTATGGGATGTGTATTGAAATATGAAATCTTGTGGTCTATTATTATGATTTGATATATATAGGTTAAACCTATAACTCACCAACATTTTTGTTGACGTTTTAAGCATGTTTATTCTCAGGTGATTATTAAGAGCTTCCGCTATCGCATACTTAAATAAGGACGAGATTTGGAGTCCATGCTTGTATGATATTGTGTAAAAACTGCATTCAAGAAACTTATTTTGTTGTAACATATTTGTATTGTAAACCATTATGTAATGGTCGTGTGTAAACAGGATATTTTAGATTATCATTATTTGATAATCTACGTAAAGCTTTTTAAACCTTTATTGATGAAATAAAGGTTATGGTTTGTTTTAAAATGAATGCAGTCTTTGAAAAACGTCTCATATAGTGGTCAAAACCTCGCAACGAAATCAATTAATATGGAACGTTTTTAATCAATAAGAACGGGACATTTCAATATATATGTCATCATATAGTTTTTACAAGTTTTAACGTTCGTGAATCACCGGTCAACTTGGGTGGTCAATTGTCTATATGAAACATATTTCAATTAATCAAGTCTTAACAAGTTAGATTGCTTAACATGTTGGAAACATTTAATCATGTAAATATCAATCTCAATTAATATATATAAACATGGAAAAGTTCGGGTCACTACAGTACCTACCCGTTAAATAAATTTCGTCCCGAAATTTTAAGCTGTTGAAGGTGTTGACGAATCTTCTGGAAATAGATGCGGGTATTTCCTCTTCATCTGATCTTCACGCTCCTAGGTGAACTCGGGTCCTCTACGAGCATTCCATCGAACCTTAACAATTGGTATCTTGTTTTGCTTAAGTCTTTTAACCTCACGATCCATTATTTCGACGGGTTCTTTGATGAATTGAAGTTTTTCGTTGATTTGGATTTCATCTAACGGAATAGTGAGATCTTCTTTAGCAAAACATTTCTTCAAATTCGAGACGTGGAAAGTGTTATGTACAGCCGCGAGTTGTTGAGGTAACTCTAGTCGGTAAGCTACTGGTCCGACACGATCAATAATCTTGAATGGTCCAATATACCTTGGATTTAATTTCCCTCGTTTACCAAATCGAACAACGCCTTTCCAAGGTGCAACTTTAAGCATGACCATCTCTCCAATTTCAAATTCTATATCTTTTCTTTTAATGTCAGCGTAGCTCTTTTGTCGACTTTGGGCGGTTTTCAACCGTTGTTGAATTTGGATGATCTTCTCGGTAGTTTCTTGTATAATCTCCGGACCCGTAATCTGTCTATCCCCCACTTCACTCCAACAAATCGGAGACCTGCACTTTCTACCATAAAGTGCTTCAAACGGCGCCATCTCAATGCTTGAATGGTAGCTGTTGTTGTAGGAAAATTCTGCTAACGGTAGATGTCGATCCCAACTGTTTCCGAAATCAATAACACATGCTCGTAGCATGTCTTCAAGCGTTTGTATCGTCCTTTCGCTCTGCCCATCAGTTTGTGGATGATAGGCAGTACTCATGTCTAGACGAGTTCCTAATGCTTGCTGTAATGTCTGCCAGAATCTTGAAATAAATCTGCCATCCCTATCAGAGATAATAGAGATTGGTATTCCATGTCTGGAGACGACTTCCTTTAAATACAGTCGTGCTAACTTCTCCATCTTGTCATCTTCTCTTATTGGCAGGAAGTGTGCTGATTTGGTGAGACGATCAACTATTACCCAAATAGTATCGAAACCACTTGCAGTCCTTGGCAATTTAGTGATGAAATCCATGGTAATGTTTTCCCATTTCCATTCCGGGATTTCGGGTTGTTGAAGTAGACCTGATGGTTTCTGATGCTCAGCTTTGACCTTAGAACACGTCAAACATTCTCCTAAGTATTTAGCAACATCGGCTTTCATACCCGGCCACCAAAAATGTTTCTTGAGATCCTTGTACATCTTCCCCGTTCCAGGATGTATTGAGTATCTGGTTTTATGAGCTTCTCTAAGTACCATTTCTCTCATATCTCCAAATTTTGGTACCCAAATCCTTTCAGCCCTATACCGGGTTCCGTCTTCCCGAATATTAAGATGCTTCTCCGATCCTTTGGGTATTTCATCCTTTAAATTTCCCTCTTTTAAAACTCCTTGGTGCGCCTCCTTTATTTGAGTAGTAATGTTATTATGAATCATTATATTCATAGATTTTACTCGAATGGGTTCTCTGTCCTTCCTGCTCAAGGCATCGGCTACCACATTTGCCTTCCCCGGGTGGTAACGAATCTCAAAGTCGTAATCATTCAATAATTCAATCCACCTACGCTGCCTCATATTCAGTTGTTTCTGATTAAATATGTGTTGAAGACTTTTGTGGTCGGTATATATAATACTTTTGACCCCATATAAGTAGTGCCTCCAAGTCTTTAATGCAAAAACAACCGCGCCTAATTCCAAATCATGCGTCGTATAATTTTGTTCGTGAATCTTCAATTGTCTAGACGCATAAGCAATCACCTTCGTTCGTTGCATTAATACACAACCGAGACCTTGTTTTCATGCATCACAATAAATCACAAAATCATCATTCCCTTCAGGCAATGACAATATAGGTGCCGTAGTTAGCTTTTTCTTCAATAACTGAAACGCTTTCTCTTGTTCATCATTCCATTCAAATTTCTTCCCTTTATGCGTTAATGCAGTCAAGGGTTTTGCTATTCTGGAAAAGTCTTGGATGAACCTTCTGTAGTAACCAGCTAGTCCTAAAAACTGGCGTATGTGTTTCGGAGTTTTCGGGGTTTCCCACTTTTCAACAGTTTCTATCTTTGCCGGATCCACCTTAATACCTTCTTTGTTCACTATGTGACCGAGGAATTGAACTTCTTCCAACCAAAATGCACACTTTGAAAACTTAGCGTACAATTCTTCCTTCCTCAATACTTCTAACACCTTTCTCAAATGTTCATCGTGTTCTTGGTCATTCTTTGAGTAAATAAGTATGTCATCAATGAAAACAATGACAAACTTGTCAAGGTATGGTCCACACACTCGGTTCATAAGGTCCATGAACACAGCTGGTGCATTAGTTAAACTAAACAGCATGACCATAAACTCGTAATGACCGTAACGTGTTCTGAAAGCAGTCTTTAGAATATCATCTTCTTTCACCCGCATTTGATGATACCCGGAACGTAAGTCAATCTTTGAATAAACAGACGAGCCTTGTAGTTGATCAAATAAGTCATCGATTCTCGGTAGTGGGTAGCGGTTCTTGATGGTAAGTTTGTTCAACTCTCGGTAGTCGATACACAACCTGAATGTACCATCTTTCTTCTTGACAAACAAAACAGGAGCTCCCCACGGTGATGTGCTTGGTCGAATGAAACCACGCTCTAAAAGTTCTTGTAATTGGCTTTGTAGTTCTTTCATCTCGCTGGGTGCGAGTCTGTAAGGAGCACGAGCTATTGGTGCAGCTCCTGGTACAAGATCTATTTGAAATTCAACAGATCGATGTGGGGGTAATCCCGGTAATTCTTTCGGAAATACATCAGGAAATTCTTTTGCGACGGGAACATCATTGATGCTCTTTTCTTCAGTTTGTAATTTCTCGACGTGTGCTAGAACAGCATAGCAACCTTTTCTTATTAGTTTTTGTGCCTTCAAATTACTAATAAGATGTAGCTTCGTGTTGCCCTTTTCTCCGTACACCATTAAGGGTTTTCCTTTTTCTCGTATAATGCGAATTGCATTTTTGTAACAAACGATCTCCGCTTTCACTTCTTTCAACCAGTCCATACCGATTATCACATCAAAACTCCCTAACTCTACTGGTATCAAATCAATCTTAAATGTTTCGCTAACCAGTTTAATTTCTCGATTCCGACATATATTATCTGCTGAAATTAATTTACCATTTGCTAATTCGAGTAAAAATTTACTATCCAAAGGCGTCAATGGACAACTTAATTTAGCACAAAAATCTCTACTCATATAGCTTCTATCCGCACCCGAATCAAATAAAACGTAAGCAGATTTATTGTCAATAAGAAACGTACACGTAACAAGCTCCGGGTCTTCCTGTGCCTCTGCCGCATTAATATTGAAAACTCTTCCACGGCCTTGTCCATTCGTGTTCTCCTGGTTCGGGCAATTTCTAATAATGTGGCCCGGTTTTCCACATTTATAACAAACTACATTGGCATAATTTGCTCCGACACTACTTGCTCCACCATTACTCGTTCCGACACCATTTGTTCCTTTCGTTCTATTAACCCCTGGTCCGTAGACCTCACACTTCGCCGCGCTATGACCATTTCTTTTACACTTGTTGCAAAATTTGGTGCAGAACCCCGAGTGATTCTTTTCACACCTTTGGCATAGCTGCTTCTGATTGTTGTTGTTGTTGCGGTTATTATTGTTATTAGGATGATTGTTGTAGTTGATGTTGTTGTTGTTGTTGTTGTTGTTGTTGGGCCGTTTGTTGTAGTTGCGATTGATGTTGCGATTGTTGGGATAATTGTTGCGATTATTGTTGTATTTGCTGTTGTTGTTGTATTGGTGATTCTTATCACCGTTTTCCTCCCACTTTCTTTTGACTTGCTTCACATTGGCCTCTTCAGCAGTCTGTTCTTTAATTCTTTCTTCAATCTGGTTCACTAGTTTATGAGCCATTCTACATGCCTGTTGTATGGAGGAGGGCTCGTGTGAACTTATATCTTCTTGGATTCTTTCCGGTAATCCTTTCACAAACGCGTCGATCTTCTCTTCCTCATCTTCGAATGCTCCCGGACACAATAGGCACAATTTTGTGAATCGTCTTTCGTACGTGGTAATATCAAATCCTTGGGTTCGTAACCCTCTAAGTTCTGTCTTGAGCTTATTGACCTCGGTTCTGGGACGGTACTTCTCGTTCATCAAGTGCTTGAATGCTGACCACGGTAGTGCGTACGCATCGTCTTGTCCCACTTGCTCTAGATAGGTATTCCACCATGTTAACGCAGAACCTGTGAAGGTATGCGTAGCGTACTTCACTTTGTCCTCTTCAGTACACTTACTTATGGCAAACACCGATTCGACCTTCTCGGTCCACCGTTTCAATCCAATCGGTCCTTCGGTTCCATCAAATTCCAAAGGTTTGCAGGCAGTGAATTCTTTGTAGGTGCATCCTACACTATTTCCTGTACTGCTAGATCTAAGGTTATTGTTGGTATGTAGCGCAGCCTGTACTGCGGCTATGTTTGAAGCTAGAAAAGTACGGAATTCCTCTTCATTCATATTCACGGTGTGTCGAGTAGTCGGTGCCATTTCCTTCAAAATAGTCAAATGGAACAAGTTAATCATACAGAATATTAAGAGTAGTTAATAGTATTTCGTAGCATAATATGAACTCATTTATAAAAGCTTTTTCTTCATATTAGCGTTTTATAAGTTTAAATTCGGGTAGTACCTACCCGTTAAGTTCATACTTAGTAGCTAATATACAATTCAACTACTACAATTCTATATGAAAAACTGATTCTAATAATATTTCGCGTTCAAACTTTTACACAATATTTTACAAACTTACAATACCGCTTATTTTACATATAGCATGAAATATAGCACACAATAAATTTGATACAAGATGGTTGTGAAGATAATTCTAGCTAGTACACAAGTCGTTCAGCAAAGGCAATAAAGACACGTAATTCATACGTCCAGAAACAAGTCATGCATTCTGGTTTTACTAGGATTACTTCCCATCCTTGGTCTTGTGGAACATAACCGTTATGGCCGTTGATAAGACAGCGTGTTGTAACGTCGTCAAAGGGACGAGGGTTACGTAATGTCCAACAGTCTCGTAACAATCTAAAAACCTCATTTCTTACCCCAATTACCGACTCCGTCACTTGTGGGAACGTTTTGTTTAATAGTTGTAGCCCGATGTTCTTGTTCTCACTTTGGTGAGAAGCGAACATTACTAATCCGTAAGCATAACATGCTTCTTTATGTTGCATGTTAGCCGCTTTTTCTAAATCACGAAGTCCAATATTCGGATATTTTGAGTCAAAATAATTTCTTAACCCATTGCGTAAAATAGCATTTGGGTTCCCCGCAATATATGCGTCAAAGTAAACACATCGTAACTTATGGATTTCCCAATGTGATATCCCCCATCTTTCGAACAAAAGCCTTTTATAAACCAAGGCATTCTTGGAACGTTCTTCGAATGTCTTACAAACTGATCTCGCCTTAAATAGTTGTGGCAAAGAATTCTGACCGACTCTAGACAAGATTTCATCAATCATGTCTCCGGGTAGGTCTCTTAAAATATTTGGTTGTCTATCCATTTTGTGTTTTTATACTGTAAAATAGACAAGAGTTAGATTCATAAAAAAAATACTTATTAATACAAGCAATTTTTACATATATCATAAAGCATAAGCACACTATATTACATATATTACACCACACGAATACAACTATCTTATTCCGACTCGCTTGTTTCTTCTTCTTCGGTTTTGGATCGTTTTGCCAAGTTTCTAGGGATATATGATGTTCCCCTAATACGAGCCGTCGTTGTCCACATTGGTTTACAAAAACCTGGTGGTTTAGAGGTTCCCGGGTCATTGTTACAACTTAAGGACTTCGGGGGTTGACGATACATATAAAGTTCATCGGGGTTGGAATTAGATTTCTCTATTTTTATGCCCTTTCCCTTATTATTTTCTTTTGCCTTTTTAAATTCAGTTGGGGTAATTTCTATAACATCATCGGAATTCTCGTCGGAATCCGATTCATCGGAGAATTGGTAATCCTCCCAATATTTTGCTTCCTTTGCGGAAACACCATTGACCATAATTAACCTTGGTCGGTTGGTTGAGGATTTTCTTTTACTTAACCGTTTTATTATTTCCCCCACCGGTTCTATTTCTTCATCCGGTTCCGATTCTTCTTCCGGTTCCGATTCTTCTTCCGGTTCCGATTCTTCTTCCGGTTTCGACTCTTCTTCCGGTTCCTCTTCGGGAACTTGTGAATCAGTCCACGAATCATTCCAATTTACATTTGACTCTTCATTATTATTAGGTGAGTCAATGGGACTTGCTCTAGAGGTAGACATCTATCACATAATATCAAACGCGTTAAGAGATTAATATATCACATAATATTCACATGTTAAAAATATATAGTTTCCAACAAAATTTGTTAAGCAATCATTTTTCAAGTAAACACGGTCGAAGTCCAGACTCACTAATGCATCCTAACAAACTCGATAAGACACACTAATGCAAAATTCTGGTTCTCTAAGACCAACGCTCGGATACCAACTGAAATGTCCCGTTCTTATTGATTAAAAACGTTCCATATTAATTGATTTCGTTGCGAGGTTTTGACCTCTATATGAGACGTTTTTCAAAGACTGCATTCATTTTAAAACAAACCATAACCTTTATTTCATCAATAAAGGTTTAAAAAGCTTTACGTAGATTATCAAATAATGATAATCTAAAATATCCTGTTTACACACGACCATTACATAATGGTTTACAATACAAATATGTTACAACAAAATAAGTTTCTTGAATGCAGTTTTTACACAATATCATACAAGCATGGACTCCAAATCTCGTCCTTATTTAAGTATGCGACAGCGGAAGCTCTTAATAATCACCTGAGAATAAACATGCTTAAAACGTCAACAAAAATGTTGGTGAGTTATAGGTTTAACCTATATATATCAAATCATAATAATAGACCACAAGATTTCATATTTCAATACACATCCCATACATAGAGATAAAAATCATTCATATGGTGAAGACCTGGTAACCGACATTAACAAGATGCATATATAAGAATATCCCCATCATTCAAGGACACCCTTCGGATATGATATAAATTTCGAAGTACTAAAGCATCCGGTACTTTGGATGGGGCTTGTTGGGCCCGATAGATCTATCTTTAGGATTCGCGTCAATTAGGGTGTCTGTTCCCTAATTCTTAGATTACCAGACTTAATAAAAAGGGGCATATTCGATTTCGATAATTCAACCATAGAATGTAGTTTCACGTACTTGTGTCTATTTTGTAAATCATTTATAAAACCTGCATGTATTCTCATCCCAAAAATATTAGATTTTAAAAGTGGGACTATAACTCACTTTCACAGATTTTTACTTCGTCGGGAAGTAAGACTTGGCCACTGGTTGATTCACGAACCTAGAACAATATATACATATATATCAAAGTATGTTTAAAATATATTTACAACACTTTTAATATATTTTGATGTTTTAAGTTTATTAAGTCAGCTGTCCTCGTTAGTAACCTACAACTAGTTGTCCACAATTAGATGTACAGAAATAAATCGATAAATATTATCTTGAATCAATCCACGACCCTGTGTATACATATCTCAGTATTGATCACAACTCAAACTATATATATTTTGGAATCAACCTCAACCCTGTATAGCTAACTCCAACATTCACATATAGAGTGTCTATGGTTGTTCCGAAATATATATAGATGTGTCGACATGATAGGTCGAAACATTGTATACGTGTCTATGGTATCTCAAGATTACATAATATACAATACAAGTTGATTAAGTTATGGTTGGAATAGATTTGTTACCAATTTTCACGTAGCTAAAATGAGAAAAATTATCCAATCTTGTTTTACCCATAACTTCTTCATTTTAAATCCGTTTTGAGTGAATCAAATTGCTATGGTTTCATATTGAACTCTATTTTATGAATCTAAAAAGAAAAAGTATAGGTTTATAGTCGGAAAAATAAGTTACAAGTCGTTTTTGTAAAGGTAGTCATTTCAGTCGAAAGAACGACGTCTAGATGACCATTTTAGAAAACATACTTCCACTTTGAGTTTAACCATAATTTTTGGATATAGTTTCATGTTCATAATAAAAATCATTTTCTCAGAATAACAACTTTTAAATCAAAGTTTATCATAGTTTTTAATTAACTAACCCAAAACAGCCCGCGGTGTTACTACGACGGCGTAAATCCGGTTTTACGGTGTTTTTCGTGTTTCCAGGTTTTAAATCATTAAGTTAGCATATCATATAGATATAGAACATGTGTTTAGTTGATTTTAAAAGTCAAGTTAGAAGGATTAACTTTTGTTTGCGAACAAGTTTAGAATTAACTAAACTATGTTCTAGTGATTACAAGTTTAAACCTTCGAATAAGATAGCTTTATATGTATGAATCGAATGATGTTATGAACATCATTACTACCTTAAGTTCCTTGGATAAACCTATTGGAAAAGAGAAAAATGGATCTAGCTTCAATGGAAATTTTGTCTTTTCAAGCTAGATCCATTTTGTTATTTCAAGCTAGATCCATTTTGTTATTTCAAAATAGATCCATTTTTCTCTTTTCCAGTAGGTTTATCCAAGGAACTTAAGGTAGTAATTATGTTCATAACATCATTCGATTCATACATATAAAGCTATCTTATTCGAAGGTTTAAACTTGTAATCACTAGAACATAGTTTAGTTAATTCTAAACTTGTTCGCAAATAAAAGTTAATCCTTCTAACTTGACTTTTAAAATCAACTAAACACATGTTATATATCTATATGATATGCTTACTTAATGATTTAAAACCTGGAAACACGAAAAACACCGTAAAACCTGATTTACGCCGTCGTAGTAACACCGCGGGCTGTTTTGGGTTAGTTAATTAAAAACTATGATAAACTTTGATTTAAAAGTTGTTATTCTGAGAAAATGATTTTTATTATGAATATGAAACTATATCCAAAAATTATGGTTAAACTCAAAGTGGAAGTATGTTTTCTAAAATGGTCATCTAGACGTCGTTCTTTCGACTGAAATGACTACCTTTACAAAAACGACTTGTAACTTATTTTTCCGACTATAAACCTATACTTTTTCTTTTTAGATTCATAAAATAGAGTTCAATATGAAACCATAGCAATTTGATTCACTCAAAACGGATTTAAAATGAAGAAGTTATGGGTAAAACAAGATTGGATAATTTTTCTCATTTTAGCTACGTGAAAATTGGTAACAAATCTATTCCAACCATAACTTAATCAACTTGTATTGTATATTATGTAATCTTGAGATACCATAGACACGTATACAATGTTTCGACCTATCATGTCGACACATCTATATATATTTCGGAACAACCATAGACACTCTATATGTGAATGTTGGAGTTAGCTATACAGGGTTGAGGTTGATTCCAAAATATATATAGTTTGAGTTGTGATCAATACTGAGATATGTATACACAGGGTCGTGGATTGATTCAAGATAATATTTATCGATTTATTTCTGTACATCTAATTGTGGACAACTAGTTGTAGGTTACTAACGAGGACAGCTGACTTAATAAACTTAAAACATCAAAATATATTAAAAGTGTTGTAAATATATTTTAAACATACTTTGATATATATGTATATATTGTTCTAGGTTCGTGAATCAACCAGTGGCCAAGTCTTACTTCCCGACGAAGTAAAAATCTGTGAAAGTGAGTTATAGTCCCACTTTTAAAATCTAATATTTTTGGGATGAGAATACATGCAGGTTTTATAAATGATTTACAAAATAGACACAAGTACGTGAAACTACATTCTATGGTTGAATTATCGAAATCGAATATGCCCCTTTTTATTAAGTCTGGTAATCTAAGAATTAGGGAACAGACACCCTAATTGACGCGAATCCTAAAGATAGATCTATCGGGCCCAACAAGCCCCATCCAAAGTACCGGATGCTTTAGTACTTCGAAATTTATATCATATCCGAAGGGTGTCCTTGAATGATGGGGATATTCTTATATATGCATCTTGTTAATGTCGGTTACCAGGTCTTCACCATATGAATGATTTTTATCTCTATGTATGGGATGTGTATTGAAATATGAAATCTTGTGGTCTATTATTATGATTTGATATATATAGGTTAAACCTATAACTCACCAACATTTTTGTTGACGTTTTAAGCATGTTTATTCTCAGGTGATTATTAAGAGCTTCCGCTGTCGCATACTTAAATAAGGACGAGATTTGGAGTCCATGCTTGTATGATATTATGTAAAAACTGCATTCAAGAAACTTATTTTGTTGTAACATATTTGTATTGTAAACCATTATGTAATGGTCGTGTGTAAACAAGATATTTTAGATTATCATTATTTGATAATCTACGTAAAGCTTTTTAAACCTTTATTGATGAAATAAAGGTTATGGTTTGTTTTAAAATGAATGCAGTCTTTGAAAAACGTCTCATATAGAGGTCAAAACCTCGCAACGAAATCAATTAATATGGAACGTTTTTAATCAATAAGAACGGGACATTTCAGTTGGTATCCGAGCGTTGGTCTTAGAGAACCAGAATTTTGCATTAGTGTGTCTTATCGAGTTTGTTAGGATGCATTAGTGAGTCTGGACTTCGACCGTGTTTACTTGAAAAATGATTGCTTAACAAATTTTGTTGAAAACTATATATTTTTAACATGTGAATATTATGTGATATATTAATCTCTTAACGCGTTTGATATTATGTGATAGATGTCTACCTCTAGAAGAAGTCCCATTGACTCACCTAATAATAATGAAGAGTCAAATGTAAATTGGAATGATTCGTGGACTGATTCACAAGTTCCCGAAGAGGAACCGGAAGAAGAGTCGGAACCGGAAGAAGAATCGGAACCGGAAGAAGAATCGGAACCGGATGAAGAAATAGAACTGGTGGGGGAAATAATAAAATGATTAAGTAAAAGAAAATCCTCAACCAACCAACCAAGGTTAATTATGGTCAATGGTGTTTCCGCCAAGGAAGCAAAATATTGGGAGGATTACCAATTCTCCGATGAATCGGATTCCGACGAGAATTCCGATGATGTTATAGAAATTACCCCAACTGAATTTAAAAAGGCAACAGAAAATAATAAGGGAAAGGGCATAAAAATAGAGAAATCTAATTCCAACCCCGATGAACTTTATATGTATCGTCAACCCCCGAAGTCCTTAAGTTGTAACAATGACCCGGGAACCTCTAAACCACCAGGTTTTTCTAAACCAATGTGGACAACGACGGCTCGTATTAGGGGAACATCATATATCCCTAGAAACTTGGCAAAACGATCCAAAACCGAAGAAGAAGATGTAGTGACCCGAACTTTTCCATGTTTATATACATTAATTGAGATTGATGTTTACATGATTAAATGTTTCCAACATGTTAAGCAATCAAACTTGTTAAGACTTGATTAATTGAAATAGGTTTCATATAGACAATTGACCACCCAAGTTGACCGGTGATTCACGAACGTTAAAACTTGTAAAAAAACTATATGATGACATATATATGGTTATATATATAGTTAACATGATATTATGATAAGTAAACATATCATTAATTATATTAACAATGAACTACATATGTAAAAACAAGACTACTAACTTAATGATTTTGAAACGAGACATATATGTAACGTTTATCGTTGTAACGACATTTAATATATATATATCATATTAAGAGATATTCGTACATCATAATATCATGATAATATAATAATTTAAAATCTCTTTTGATATTATAAACATTGGGTTAACAACATTTAACAAGATCGTTAACCTAAAGGTTTCAAAACAACACTTACATGTAACGACTAACGATGACTTAACGACTCAGTTAAAATGTATATACATGTAGTGTTTTAATATGTATTTATACACTTTTGAAAGACTTCAATACACTTATCAAAATACTTCTACTTAACAAAAATGCTTACAATTACATTCTCGTTCAGTTTCATCAACAATTCTACTCGTATGCACCCGTATTCGTACTCGTACAATACACAGCTTTTAGATGTATGTACTATTGGTATATACACTCCAATGATCAGCTCTTAGCAGCCCATGTGAGTCACCTAACACATGTGGGAACCATCATTTGGCAACTAGCATGAAATATCTCATAAGATTACAAAAATATGAGTAATCATTCATGACTTATTTACATGAAAACAAAATTACATATCCTTTATATCTAATCCATACACCAACGACCAAAAACACCTACAAACACTTTCATTCTTCAATTTTCTTCATCTAATTGAACTCTCTCAAGTTCTATCTTCAAGTTCTAAGTGTTCTTCATAAATTCCAAAAGTTCTAGTTTCATAAAATCAAGAATACTTTCAAGTTTGCTAGCTCACTTCCAATCTTGTAAGGTGATCATCCAACCTCAAGAAATCTTTGTTTCTTACAGTAGGTTATCATTCTAATACAAGGTAATAATCATATTCAAACTTTGGTTCAATTTCTATAACTATAACAATCTTATTTCAAGTGATGATCTTACTTGAACTTGTTTTCGTGTCATGATTTTGCTTCAAGAACTTTGAGCCATCCAAGGATCCATTGAAGCTAGATCCATTTTTCTCTTTTCCAGTAGGTTCATCCAAGGAACTTAAGGTAGTAATGATGTTCATAACATCATTCGATTCATACATATAAAGCTATCTTATTCGAAGGTTTAAACTTGTAATCACTAGAACATAGTTTAGTTAATTCTAAACTTGTTCGCAAACAAAAGTTAATCCTTCTAACTTGACTTTTAAAATCAACTAAACACATGTTCTATATCTATATGATATGCTAACTTAATGATTTAAAACCTGGAAACACGAAAAACACCGTAAAACCGGATTTACGCCGTCGTAGTAACACCGCGGGCTGTTTTGGGTTAGTTAATTAAAAACTATGATAAACTTTGATTTAAAAGTTGTTATTCTGAGAAAATGATTTTTATTATGAACATGAAACTATATCCAAAAATTATGGTTAAACTCAAAGTGGAAGTATGTTTTCTAAAATGGTCATCTAGACGTCGTTCTTTCGACTGAAATGACTACCTTTACAAAAACGACTTGTAACTTATTTTTCCGACTAGAAACCTATACTTTTTTGTTTAGATTCATAAAATAGAGTTCAATATGAAACCATAGCAATTTGATTCACTCAAAACGGATTTAAAATGAAGAAGTTATGGGTAAAACAAGATTGGATAATTTTTCTCATTTTAGCTACGTGAAAATTGGTAACAAATCTATTCCAACCATAACTTAATCAACTTGTATTATATATTATGTAATCTTGAGATACCATAGACACGTATACAATGTTTCGACCTATCATGTCGACACATCTATATATATTTCGGAACAACCATAGACACTCTATATGTGAATGTTGGAGTTAGCTATACAGGGTTGAGGTTGATTCCAAAATATATATAGTTTGAGTTGTGATCAATACTGAGATACGTATACACTGGGTCGTGGATTGATTCAAGATAATATTTATCGATTTATTTCTGTACATCTAACTGTGGACAACTAGTTGTAGGTTACTAACGAGGACAGCTGACTTAATAAACTTAAAACATCAAAATATATTAAAAGTGTTGTAAATATATTTTGAACATACTTTGATATATATGTATATATTGTTATAGGTTCGTGAATCAACCAGTGGCCAAGTCTTACTTCCCGACGAAGTAAAAATCTGTGAAAGTGAGTTATAGTCCCACTTTTAAAATCTAACATTTTTGGGATGAGAATACATGCAGGTTTTATAAATGATTTACAAAATAGACACAAGTACGTGAAACTACATTCTATGGTTGAATTATCGAAATCGAATATGCCCCTTTTTATTAAGTCTGGTAATCTAAGAATTAGGGAACAGACACCCTAATTGACGCGAATCCTAAAGATAGATCTATTGGGCCTAACAAACCCCATCCAAAGTACCGGATGCTTTAGTACTTCGAAATTTATATCATATCCGAAGGGTGTCCCGGAATGATGGGGATATTCTTATATATGCATCTTGTTATTGTCGGTTACCAGGTGTTCACCATATGAATGATTTTTATCTCTATGTATGGGATGTGTATTGAAATATGAAATCTTGTGGTCTATTGTTACGATTTGATATATATAGGTTAAACCTATAACTCACCAACATTTTTGTTGACGTTTTAAGCATGTTTATTCTCAGGTGATTATTAAGAGCTTCCGCTGTCGCATACTTAAATAAGGACAAGATTTGGAGTCCATGCTTGTATGATATTGTGTAAAAACTGCATTCAAGAAACTTATTTTGTTGTAACATATTTGTATTGTAAACCATTATGTAATGGTCGTGTGTAAACAGGATATTTTAGATTATCATTATTTGATAATCTACGTAAAGCTTTTTAAACCTTTATTGATGAAATAAAGGTTATGGTTTGTTTAAAAATGAATGCAGTCTTTGAAAAACGTCTCATATAGAGGTCAAAACCTCGCAACGAAATCAATTAATATGGAACGTTTTTAATCAATAAGAACGGGACATTTCAGTTGGTATCAGAGCGTTGGTCTTAGAGAACCAGAAAATTTGCATTAGTGTGTCTTATCGAGTTTGTTAGGATGCATTAGTGAGTCTGGACTTCGACCGTGTTTTCTTTAAAAATGATTGCTTAACATTTTTGTTGGAAACTATATATTTTTAACATATGAATATTATGTGATATATTAATCTCTTAACGTGTTTGATATTATGTGATAGATGTCTACCTCTAGAACAAGTCCCATTGATTCACCTAATAATAATGAAGAGTCAAATGTAAATTGGAATGATTTGTGGACTGATTCACAAGTTCCCGAAGAGGAACCGGAAGAAGAGTCAGAACCGGAAGAAGAATCGGAACCGGAAGAAGAATCGGAACCGGATGAAGAAATAGAACCGGTGGGGGAAATAATAAAACGGTTAAGTAAAAGAAAATCCTCAACCAACCGACCAAAGTTAATTATGGTCAATGGTGTTTCCGCCAAGGAAGCAAAATATTGGGAGGATTACCAATTCTCCGATGAATCGGATTTCGACGAGAATTCCGATGATGTTATAGAAATTACCCCAACTGAATTTAAAAAGGCAAAAGAAAATAATAAGGGAAAGGGCATAAAAATAGAGAAATCTAATTCCAACCCCGATGAACTTTATATGTATCGTCAACCCCCGAAGTCCTTAAGTTGTAACAATGACCCGGGAACCTCTAAACCACCAGGTTTTTCTAAACCAATGTGGACAACGACGGCTCGTATTAGGGGAACATCATATATCCCTAGAAACTTGGCAAAACGAACCAAAACCGAAGAAGAAGAAACGAGCGAGTCGGAATAAGATAGTTGTATTCGTGTGGTGTAATATATGGAATATAGTGTTCTTATGCTTTATGATATATGTAAAAATTGCTTGTATTAATAAGTATTTTTTTTATGAATCTAACTCTTGTCTATTTTACAGTTTAAAAACACAAAATGGATAGACAACCCAATATTTTAAGAGACCTACCCGGAGACATGATTGATGAAATCTTGTCTAGAGTCGGCCAGAATTCTTCGGCACAACTATTTAAGGCGAGATCAGTTTGTAAGACATTCGAAGAACGTTCCAAGAATGTCTTGGTTTATAAGAGACTTTCGTTTGAAAGATGGGGGATATCACATTGGGAAACCCATAAATTACGATGTGTTTACTTTGACGCATATATTGCGGGGAACCCAAATGCTATTTTACGCAACGGGTTAAGAAATTATTTTGACTCAATATATCCGAATATTGGACTTCGTGATTTAGAAAAAGCGGCTAACATGCAACATAAAGAAGCATGTTATGCTTACGGATTAGTAATGTTCGCTTCTCACCAAAGTGAGAACAAGAACATCGGGCTACAACTATTAAACAAAACGTTTCCACAAGTGACGGAGTCGGTAATTGGGGTAAGAAATGAGGTTTTTAGATTATTACGGGACTGTAAGACATTACGTAACCCTCGTCCCTTTGATGACGTTACAACACGCTATCTTATCAACGGCCATAACGGTTATATTGCACAAGACCAAGGATGGGAAGTAGTCCTAGTAAAACCAGAATGCATGACTTGTTTCTGGACGTATGAATTACGTGTCTTTATTGCCTTTGCCGAACGACTTGTGTACTAGCTAGAATTGTCTTCACAACTATCTTGTATCAAAGTTATTGTGTGCTATATTTCATGCTTTATGTAAAATAAGCGGTATTGTAAGTTTGTAAAATATTGTATAAAAGTTTGAACGCGAAATATTATTACAATCAGTTTTTCATATAGAATTGTAGTAGTTGAATTGTATATTAGCTACTAAGTATGAACTTAACGGGTAGGTACTACCCAAATTTAAACTTATAAAACGCTAATATGAAGAAAAAGCTTTTATAAATGAGTTCTTATTATGCTACGAAATACTATTAACTACTATTAATATTCTGTATGATTAACTTGTTCCATTTAACTATTTTGAAGGAAATGGCACCGACTACTCGACACACCGTGAATATGAATGAAGAGGAATTCCGTACTTTTCTAGCTTCAAACATAGCCGCAGTACAGGCTGCGCTACATACCAACAATAACCTTGGATCTAGCAGTACAGGAAATCGTGTAGGATGCACCTACAAAGAATTCACTGCCTGCAAACCTTTGGAATTTGATGGAACCGAAGGACCGATCGGATTGAAACGGTGGACCGAGAAGGTTGAATCGGTGTTTGCCATAAGTAAGTGTACTGAAGAGGACAAAGTGAAGTACGCTACGCATACCTTCACAGGTTCTGCGTTAACATGGTGGAATACCTATCTAGAGCAAGTGGGACAAGATGATGCGTACGCACTACCGTGGTCAGCATTCAAGCACTTGATGAACGAGAAGTACCGTCCCAGAACCGAGGTCAATAAGCTCAAGACAGAACTTAGAGGGTTACGAACCCAAGGATTTGATATTACCACGTACGAAAGACGATTCACAGAATTGTGCCTATTGTGTCCGGGAGCATTCGAAGATGAGGAAGAGAAGATCGACGCGTTTGTGAAAGGATTACCGGAAAGAATCCAAGAAGATATAAGTTCACACGAGCCCGCCTCCATACAACAGGCATGTAGAATGGCTCACAAACTAGTGAACCAGATTGAAGAAAGAATTAAAGAACAGACTGCTGAAGAGGCCAATGTGAAGCAAGTCAAAAGAAAGTGGGAGGAAAACGGTGATAAGAATCACCAATACAACAACAACAGCAATTACAACAATAATCGCAACAATTATCCCAACAATCGCAACATCAATCGTAACTACAACAAACGGCCCAACAACAACAACAACAACAACAACAGCAACTACAACAATCATCCCAACAACAATAATAACCGCAACAACAACAACAATCAGAAGCAACTATGCCAAAGGTGTGAAAAGAATCACTCGGGGTTCTGAACCAAATTTTGCAACAAGTGTAAAAGAAATGGTCATAGCGCGGCGAAGTGTGAGGTCTACGGACCAGGGGTTAATAGAACGAAAGGAACAAATGGTGTCGGAACGAGTAATGGCAGAGCAAGTAGTGTCGGAGCAAGTTATGCCAATGTAGTTTGTTATAAATGTGGAAAACCAGGCCACATTATTAGAAATTGCCCGAACCAGGAGAACACGAATGGACAAGGCCGTGGAAGAGTTTTCAATATTAATGCGGTAGAGGCACAGGAAGACCCGGAGCTTGTTACGGGTACGTTTCTTATTGACAATAAATCTGCTTACGTTTTATTTGATTCGGGTGCGGATAGAAGCTATATGAGTAGAGATTTTTGTGCTAAATTAAGTTGTCCATTGACGCCTTTGGATAGTAAATTTTTACTCGAATTAGCAAATGGTAAATTAATTTCAGCAGATAATATATGTCGGAATCGAGAAATTAAACTGGTTAGCGAAACATTTAAGATTGATTTGATACCAGTAGAGTTAGGGAGTTTTGATGTGATAATCGGTATGGACTGGTTGAAAGAAGTGAAAGCGGAGATCGTTTGTTACAAAAATGCAATTCGCATTATACGAGAAAAAGGAAAACCCTTAATGGTGTACGGAGAAAAGGGCAACACGAAGCTACATCTTATTAGTAATTTGAAGGCACAAAAACTAATAAGAAAAGGTTGCTATGCTGTTCTAGCACACGTCGAGAAAGTACAAACTGAAGAAAAGAGCATCAATGATGTTCCCATTGCAAAAGAATTTCCCGATGTATTTCCGAAAGAATTACCGGGATTACCTCCACATCGATCCGTTGAATTTCAAATAGATCTTGTACCAGGAGCTGCACCAATAGCTCGTGCTCCTTACAGACTCGCACCCAGCGAGATGAAAGAACTGCAAAGCCAATTACAAGAACTTTTAGAGCGTGGTTTCATTCGACCAAGCACATCACCGTGGGGAGCTCCTGTTTTGTTTGTCAAGAAGAAAGATGGTACATTCAGGTTGTGTATCGACTACCGAGAGTTGAACAAACTTACCATCAAGAACCGCTACCCACTACCGAGAATCGACGACTTATTTGATCAACTACAAGGCTCGTCTGTTTATTCAAAGATTGACTTACGTTCCGGGTATCATCAAATGCGGGTGAAAGAAGATGATATTCCAAAGACTGCTTTCAGAACACGTTACGGTCATTACGAGTTTATGGTCATGCCGTTTGGTTTAACTAATGCACCAGCTGTGTTCATGGACCTTATGAACCGAGTGTGTGGACCATACCTTGACAAGTTTGTCATTGTTTTCATTGATGACATACTTATTTACTCAAAGAATGACCAAGAACACGGTGAACATTTGAGAAAGGTGTTAGAAGTATTGAGGAAGGAAGAATTGTACGCTAAGTTTTCAAAGTGTGCATTTTGGTTGGAAGAAGTTCAATTCCTCGGTCACATAGTGAACAAAGAAGGTATTAAGGTGGATCCGGCAAAGATAGAAACTGTTGAAAAGTGGGAAACCCCGAAAACTCCGAAACACATACGCCAGTTTTTAGGACTAGCTGGTTACTACAGAAGGTTCATCCAAGACTTTTCCAGAATAGCAAAACCCTTGACTGCATTAACGCATAAAGGGAAGAAATTTGAATGGAATGATGAACAAGAGAAAGCGTTTCAGTTATTGAAGAAAAAGCTAACTACGACACCTATATTGTCATTGCCTGAAGGGAATGATGATTTTGTGATTTATTGTGATGCATCAAAGCAAGGTCTCGGTTGTGTATTAATGCAACGAACGAAGGTGATTGCTTATGCGTCTAGACAATTGAAGATTCACGAACAAAATTATACGACGCATGATTTGGAATTAGGCGCGGTTGTTTTTGCATTAAAGACTTGGAGGCACTACTTATATGGGGTCAAAAGTATTATATATACCGACCACAAAAGTCTTCAACACATATTTAATCAGAAACAACTGAATATGAGGCAGCGTAGGTGGATTGAATTATTGAATGATTACGATTTTGAGATTCGTTACCACCCGGGGAAGGCAAATGTGGTAGCCGATGCCTTGAGCAGGAAGGATAGAGAACCCATTCGAGTAAAATCTATGAATATAATGATTCATAATAACATTACTACTCAAATAAAGGAGGCGCAACAAGGAGTTTTAAAAGAGGGAAATTTAAAGGATGAAATACCCAAAGGATCGGAGAAGCATCTTAATATTCGGGAAGACGGAACCCGGTATAGGGCTGAAAGGATTTGGGTACCAAAATTTGGAGATATGAGAGAAATGGTACTTAGAGAAGCTCATAAAACCAGATACTCAATACATCCTGGAACGGGGAAGATGTACAAGGATCTCAAGAAACATTTTTGGTGGCCGGGTATGAAAGCCGATGTTGCTAAATACGTAGGAGAATGTTTGACGTGTTCTAAGGTCAAAGCTGAGCATCAGAAACCATCAGGTCTACTTCAACAACCCGAAATCCCGGAATGGAAATGGGAAAACATTACCATGGATTTCATCACTAAATTGCCAAGGACTGCAAGTGGTTTTGATACTATTTGGGTAATAGTTGATCGTCTCACCAAATCAGCACACTTCCTACCAATAAGAGAAGATGACAAGATGGAGAAGTTAGCACGACTGTATTTGAAGGAAGTCATCTCCAGACATGGAATACCAATCTCTATTATCTCTGATAGGGATGGCAGATTTATTTCAAGATTCTGGCAGACATTACAGCAAGCATTAGGAACTCGTCTAGACATGAGTACTGCCTATCATCCACAAACTGATGGGCAAAGCGAAAGGACGATACAAACGCTTGATGACATGCTACGAGCATGTGTTATTGATTTCGGAAACAGTTGGGATCGACATCTACCGTTAGCAGAATTTTCCTACAACAACAGCTACCATTCAAGCATTGAGATGGCGCCGTTTGAAGCACTTTATGGTAGAAAGTGCAGGTCTCCGATTTGTTGGAGTGATGTGGGGGATAGACAGATTACGGGTCCGGAGATTATACAAGAAACTACCGAGAAGATCATCCAAATTCAACAACGGTTGAAAACCGCCCAAAGTCGACAAAAGAGCTACGCTGACATTAAAAGAAAAGATATAGAATTTGAAATTGGAGAGATGGTCATGCTTAAAGTTTCACCTTGGAAAGGCGTTGTTCGATTTGGTAAACGAGGGAAATTAAATCCAAGGTATATTGGACCATTCAAGATTATTGATCGTGTCGGACCAGTAGCTTACCGACTTGAGTTACCTCAACAACTCGCGGCTGTACATAACACTTTCCACGTCTCGAATTTGAAGAAATGTTTTGCTAAAGAAGATCTCACTATTCCGTTAGATGAAATCCAAATCAACGAAAAACTCCAATTCATCGAAGAACCCGTCGAAATAATGGATCGTGAGGTTAAAAGACTTAAGCAAAACAAGATACCAATTGTTAAGGTTCGATGGAATGCTCGTAGAGGACCCGAGTTCACCTGGGAGCGTGAAGATCAGATGAAGAAGAAATACCCGCATCTATTTCCAGAAGATTCGTCAACACCTTCAACAGCTTAAAATTTCAGGACGAAATTTATTTAACGGGTAGGTACTGTAGTGACCCGAACTTTTCCATGTTTATATACATTAATTGAGATTGATGTTTACATGATTAAATGTTTCCAACATGTTAAGCAATCAAACTTGTTAAGACTTGATTAATTGAAATAGGTTTCATATAGACAATTGACCACCCAAGTTGACCGGTGATTCACGAACGTTAAAACTTGTAAAAAACTATATGATGACATATATATGGTTATATATATAGTTAACATGATATTATGATAAGTAAACATATCATTAATTATATTAACAATGAACTACATATGTAAAAACAAGACTACTAACTTAATGATTTTGAAACGAGACATATATGTAACGTTTATCGTTGTAACGACATTTAATATATATATATCATATTAAGAGATATTCGTACATCATAATATCATGATAATATAATAATTTAAAATCTCTTTTGATATTATAAACATTGGGTTAACAACATTTAACAAGATCGTTAACCTAAAGGTTTCAAAACAACACTTACATGTAACGACTAACGATGACTTAACGACTCAGTTAAAATGTATATACATGTAGTGTTTTAATATGTATTTATACACTTTTGAAAGACTTCAATACACTTATCAAAATACTTCTACTTAACAAAAATGCTTACAATTACATTCTCGTTCAGTTTCATCAACAATTCTACTCGTATGCACCCGTATTCGTACTCGTACAATACACAGCTTTTAGATGTATGTACTATTGGTATATACACTCCAATGATCAGCTCTTAGCAGCCCATGTGAGTCACCTAACACATGTGGGAACCATCATTTGGCAACTAGCATGAAATATCTCATAAGATTACAAAAATATGAGTAATCATTCATGACTTATTTACATGAAAACAAAATTACATATCCTTTATATCTAATCCATACACCAACGACCAAAAACACCTACAAACACTTTCATTCTTCAATTTTCTTCATCTAATTGAACTCTCTCAAGTTCTATCTTCAAGTTCTAAGTGTTCTTCATAAATTCCAAAAGTTCTAGTTTCATAAAATCAAGAATACTTTCAAGTTTGCTAGCTCACTTCCAATCTTGTAAGGTGATCATCCAACCTCAAGAAATCTTTGTTTCTTACAGTAGGTTATCATTCTAATACAAGGTAATAATCATATTCAAACTTTGGTTCAATTTCTATAACTATAACAATCTTATTTCAAGTGATGATCTTACTTGAACTTGTTTTCGTGTCATGATTTTGCTTCAAGAACTTTGAGCCATCCAAGGATCCATTGAAGCTAGATCCATTTTTCTCTTTTCCAGTAGGTTCATCCAAGGAACTTAAGGTAGTAATGATGTTCATAACATCATTCGATTCATACATATAAAGCTATCTTATTCGAAGGTTTAAACTTGTAATCACTAGAACATAGTTTAGTTAATTCTAAACTTGTTCGCAAACAAAAGTTAATCCTTCTAACTTGACTTTTAAAATCAACTAAACACATGTTCTATATCTATATGATATGCTAACTTAATGATTTAAAACCTGGAAACACGAAAAATACTGTAAAACCGGATTTACGCCGTCGTAGTAACACCGCGGGCTGTTTTGGGTTAGTTAATTAAAAACTATGATAAACTTTGATTTAAAAGTTGTTATTCTGAGAAAATGATTTTTATTATGAACATGAAACTATATCCAAAAATTATGGTTAAACTCAAAGTGGAAGTATGTTTTCTAAAATGGTCATCTAGACGTCGTTCTTTCGACTGAAATGACTACCTTTACAAAAACGACTTGTAACTTATTTTTCCGACTAGAAACCTATACTTTTTTGTTTAGATTCATAAAATAGAGTTCAATATGAAACCATAGCAATTTGATTCACTCAAAACGGATTTAAAATGAAGAAGTTATGGGTAAAACAAGATTGGATAATTTTTCTCATTTTAGCTACGTGAAAATTGGTAACAAATCTATTCCAACCATAACTTAATCAACTTGTATTATATATTATGTAATCTTGAGATACCATAGACACGTATACAATGTTTCGACCTATCATGTCGACACATCTATATATATTTCGGAACAACCATAGACACTCTATATGTGAATGTTGGAGTTAGCTATACAGGGTTGAGGTTGATTCCAAAATATATATAGTTTGAGTTGTGATCAATACTGAGATACGTATACACTGGGTCGTGGATTGATTCAAGATAATATTTATCGATTTATTTCTGTACATCTAACTGTGGACAACTAGTTGTAGGTTACTAACGAGGACAGCTGACTTAATAAACTTAAAACATCAAAATATATTAAAAGTGTTGTAAATATATTTTGAACATACTTTGATATATATGTATATATTGTTATAGGTTCGTGAATCAACCAGTGGCCAAGTCTTACTTCCCGACGAAGTAAAAATCTGTGAAAGTGAGTTATAGTCCCACTTTTAAAATCTAATATTTTTGGGATGAGAATACATGCAGGTTTTATAAATGATTTACAAAATAGACACAAGTACGTGAAACTACATTCTATGGTTGAATTATCGAAATCGAATATGCCCCTTTTTATTAAGTCTGGTAATCTAAGAATTAGGGAACAGACACCCTAATTGACGCGAATCCTAAAGATAGATCTATTGGGCCTAACAAACCCCATCCAAAGTACCGGATGCTTTAGTACTTCGAAATTTATATCATATCCGAAGGGTGTCCCGGAATGATGGGGATATTCTTATATATGCATCTTGTTATTGTCGGTTACCAGGTGTTCACCATATGAATGATTTTTATCTCTATGTATGGGATGTGTATTGAAATATGAAATCTTGTGGTCTATTGTTACGATTTGATATATATAGGTTAAACCTATAACTCACCAACATTTTTGTTGACGTTTTAAGCATGTTTATTCTCAGGTTATTATTAAGAGCTTCCGCTGTCGCATACTTAAATAAGGACAAGATTTGGAG
Organism: Rutidosis leptorrhynchoides; assembly: GCF_046630445.1. Classification (NCBI taxonomy): domain Eukaryota; kingdom Viridiplantae; phylum Streptophyta; class Magnoliopsida; order Asterales; family Asteraceae; genus Rutidosis; species Rutidosis leptorrhynchoides. The sequence goes on along the minus strand of NC_092333.1, from coordinate 315,985,319 downwards.
TCCATGCTTGTATGATATTGTGTAAAAACTGCATTCAAGAAACTTATTTTGTTGTAACATATTTGTATTGTAAACCATTATGTAATGGTCGTGTGTAAACAGGATATTTTAGATTATCATTATTTGATAATCTACGTAAAGCTTTTTAAACCTTTATTGATGAAATAAAGGTTATGGTTTGTTTAAAAATGAATGCAGTCTTTGAAAAACGTCTCATATAGAGGTCAAAACCTCGCAACGAAATCAATTAATATGGAACGTTTTTAATCAATAAGAACGGGACATTTCAGAAGAAACAAGCGAGTCGGAATAAGATAGTTGTATTCGTGTGGTGTAATATATGTAATATAGTGTGCTTATGCTTTATGATATATGTAAAAATTTCTTGTATTAATAAGTATTTTTTTTTTATGAATCTAACTCTTGTCTATTTTACAGTATAAAAACACAAAATGGATAGACAACCAAATATTTTAAGAGACCTACCCGGAGACATGATTGATGAAATCTTGTCTAGAGTCGGTCAGAATTCTTCGGCACAACTATTTAAGGCGAGATCAGTTTGTAAGACATTCGAAGAACGTTCCAAGAATGCCTTGGTTTATAAAAGGCTTTCGTTCGAAAGATGGGGGATATCACATTGGGAAACCCATAAGTTACGATGTGTTTACTTTGACGCATATATTGCGGGGAACCCAAATGCTATTTTACGCAACGGGTTAAGAAATTATTTTGACTCAATATATCCGAATATTGGACTTCGTGATTTAGAAAAAGCGGCTAACATGCAACATAAAGAAGCATGTTATGCTTACGGATTAGTAATGTTCGCTTCTCACCAAAGTGAGAACAAGAACATCGGGCTACAACTATTAAACAAAACGTTTCCACAAGTGACGGAGTCGGTAATTGGGGTAAGAAATGAGGTTTTTAGATTGTTACGGGACTGTTGGACATTACGTAACCCTCGTCCCTTTGACGACGTTACAACACGCTGTCTTATCAACGGCCATAACGGTTATGTTCCACAAGACCAATGATGGGAAGTAATCCTAGTAAAACCAGAATGCATGACTTGTTTCTGGACGTATGAATTACGTGTCTTTATTGCCTTTGCTGAACGACTTGTGTACTAGCTAGAATTATCTTCACAACTATCTTGTATCAAAGTTATTGTGTGCTATATTTCATGCTTTATGTAAAATAAGCGGTATTGTAAGTTTGTAAAATATTGTATAAAAGTTTGAACGCGAAATATTATTATAATCAGTTTTTCATATAGAATTGTAGTAGTTGAATTGTATATTAGCTACTAAGTATGAACTTAACGGGTAGGTACTACCCGAATTTAAACTTATAAAACGCTAATATGAAGAAAAAGCTTTTATAAATGAGTTCATATTATGCTACGAAATACTATTAACTACTCTTAATATTCTGTATGATTAACTTGTTCCATTTGACTATTTTGAAGGAAATGGCACCGACTACTCGACACACCGTGAATATGAATGAAGAGGAATTCCGTACTTTTCTAGCTTCAAACATAGCCGCAGTACAGGCTGCGCTACATACCAACAATAACCTTGGATCTAACAGTACAGGAAATCGTGTAGGATGCACCTACAAAGAATTCACTGCCTGCAAACCTTTGGAATTTGATGGAACCGAAGGACCGATCGGATTGAAACGATGGACCGAGAAGGTCGAATCGGTGTTTGCCATAAGTAAGTGTACTGAAGAGGACAAAGTGAAGTACGCTACGCATACCTTCACAGGTTCTGCGTTAACATGGTGGAATACCTATCTAGAGCAAGTGGGACAAGACGATGCGTACGCACTACCGTGGTCAGCATTCAAGCACTTGATGAACGAGAAGTACCGTCCCAGAACCGAGGTCAATAAGCTCAAGACAGAACTTAGAGGGTTACGAACCCAAGGATTTGATATTACCACGTACGAAAGACGATTCACAGAATTGTGCCTATTGTGTCCGGGAGCATTCGAAGATGAGGAAGAGAAGATCGACGCGTTTGTGAAAGGATTACCGGAAAGAATCCAAGAAGATATAAGTTCACACGAGCCCGCCTCTATACAACAGGCATGTAGAATGGCTCACAAACTAGTGAACCAGATTGAAGAAAGAATTAAAGAACAGACTGCTGAAGAGGCCAATGTGAAGCAAGTCAAAAGAAAGTGAGAGGAAAACGGTGATAAGAATCACCAATACAACAACAACAGCAATTACAACAATAATCGCAACAATTATCCCAACAATCGCAACATCAATCGCAAATACAACAAACGGCCCAACAACAACAACAACAACAACTACAACAATCACCCCAACAACAATAATAACCGCAACAACAACAACAATCAGAAGCAGCTATGCCAAAGGTGTGAAAAGTATCACTCGGGGTTCTGCACCAAATTTTGCAACAAGTGTAAAAGAAATGGTCATAGCGCGGCGAAGTGTGAGGTCTACGGACCAGGGGTTAATAGAACGAAAGGAACAAATGGTGTCGGAACGAGTAATGGCGGAGCAAGTAGTGTCGGAGCAAGTTATGCCAATGTAGTTTGTTATAAATGTGGAAAACCGGGTCACATTATTAGAAATTGCCCGAACCAGGAGAACACGAATGGACAAGGCCGCGGAAGAGTTTTCAATATTAATGCGGCAGAGGCACAGGAAGACCCGGAGCTTGTTACGGGTACGTTTCTTATTGACAATAAATCTGCTTACGTTTTATTTGATTCGGGTGCGGATAGAAGCTATATGAGTAGAGATTTTTGTGCTAAATTAAGTTGTCCATTGACGCCTTTGGATAGTAAATTTTTACTCAAATTAGCAAATGGTAAATTAATTTCAGCAGATAATATATGTCGGAATCGAGAAATTAAACTGGTTAGCGAAACATTTAAGATTGATTTGATACCAGTAGAGTTAGGGAGTTTTGATGTGATAATCGGTATGGACTGGTTGAAAGAAGTGAAAGCAGAGATCGTTTGTTACAAAAATGCAATTCGCATTATACGAGAAAAAGAAAAACCCTTAATGGTGTACGGAGAAAAGGGCAACACGAAGCTACATCTTATTAGTAATTTGAAGGCACAAAAACTAATAAGAAAAGGTTGCTATACTGTTCTAGCACACGTCGAGAAAGTACAAACTGAAGAAAAGAGCATCAATGATGTTCCCATTGCAAAAGAATTTCCCGATGTATTTCCGAAAGAATTACCGGGATTACCCCCACATCGATCCGTTGAATTTCAAATAGATCTTGTACCAGGAGCTGCACCAATAGCTCGTGCTCCTTACAGACTCGCACCCAGCGAGATGAAAGAACTGCAAAGCCAATTACAAGAACTTTTAGAGCGTGGTTTCATTCGACCAAGCACATCACCGTGGGGAGCTCCTGTTTTGTTTGTCAAGAAGAAAGATGGTACATTCAGGTTGTGTATCGACTACCGAGAGTTGAACAAACTTACCATCAAGAACCGCTACCCACTACCGAGAATCGATGACTTATTTGATCAACTACAAGGCTCGTCTGTTTATTCAAAGATTGACTTACGTTCCGGGTATCATCAAATGCGGGTGAAAGAAGATGATATTCCAAAGACTGCTTTCAGAACACGTTACGGTCATTACGAGTTTATGGTCATGCCGTTTGGTTTAACTAATGCACCAGCTGTGTTCATGGACCTTATGAACCGAGTGTGTGGACCATACCTTGACAAGTTTGTCATTGTTTTCATTGATGACATACTTATTTACTCAAAGAATGACCAAGAACACGGTGAACATTTGAGAAAGGTGTTAGAAGTGTTGAGGAAGGAAGAATTGTACGCTAAGTTTTCAAAGTGTGCATTTTGGTTGGAAGAAGTTCAATTCCTCGGTCACATAGTGAACAAAGAAGGTATTAAGGTGGATCCGGCAAAGATAGAAACTGTTAAAAAGTGGGAAACCCCGAAAACTCCGAAACACATACGCCAGTTTTTAGGACTAGCTGGTTACTACAGAAGGTTCATCCAAGACTTTTCCAGAATAGCAAAACCCTTGACTGCATTAACGCATAAAGGGAAGAAATTTGAATGGAATGATGAACAAGAGAAAGCGTTTCAGTTATTGAAGAAAAAGCTAACTACGGCACCTATATTGTCATTGCCTGAAGGGAATGATGATTTTGTGATTTATTGTGACGCATCAAAGCAAGGTCTCGGTTGTGTATTAATGCAACGAACGAAGGTGATTGCTTATGCGTCTAGACAATTAAAGATTCACGAACAAAATTATACGACGCATGATTTGGAATTAGGCGCGGTTGTTTTTGCATTAAAGACTTGGAGGCACTACTTATATGGGGTCAAAAGTATTATATATACCGACCACAAAAGTCTTCAACACATATTTAATCAGAAACAACTGAATATGAGGCAGCGTAGGTGGATTGAATTATTGAATGATTACGACTTTGAGATTCGTTACCACCCGGGGAAGGCAAATGTGGTAGCCGATGCCTTGAGCAGGAAGGACAGAGAACCCATTCGAGTAAAATCTATGAATATAATGATTCATAATAACCTTACTACTCAAATAAAGGAGGCACAACAAGGAGTTTTAAAAGAGGGAAATTTAAAGGATGAAATACCCAAAGGATCGGAGAAACATCTTAATATTCGGGAAGACGGAACCCGGTATAGGGCTGAAAGGATTTGGGTACCAAAATTTGGAAATATGAGAGAAATGGTACTTAGAGAAGCTCATAAAACCAGATACTCAATACATCCTGGAACGGGGAAGATGTACAAGGATCTCAGGAAATATTTTTGGTGGCCGGGTATGAAAGCCGATGTTGCTAAATACGTAGGAGAATGTTTGACGTGTTCTAAGGTCAAAGCTGAACATCAGAAACCATCAGGTCTACTTCAACAACCCGAAATCCCGGAATGGAAATGGGAAAACATTACCATGGATTTCATCACTAAATTGCCAAGGACTGCAAGTGGTTTTGATACTATTTGGGTAATAGTTGATCGTCTCACCAAATCAGCACACTTCCTGCCAATAAGAGAAGATGACAAGATGGAGAAGTTAGCACGACTGTATTTGAAGGAAGTCATCTCCAGACATGGAATACCAATCTCTATTATCTCTGATAGGGATGGCAGATTTATTTCAAGATTCTGGCAGACATTACAACAAGCATTAGGAACTCGTCTAGACATGAGTACTGCCTATCATCCACAAACTGATGGGCAGAGCGAAAGGACGATACAAACGCTTGAAGACATGCTACGAGCATGTGTTATTGATTTCGAAAACAGTTGGGATCGACATCTACCATTAGCAGAATTTTCCTACAACAACAGCTACCATTCAAGCATTGAGATGGCGCCGTTTGAAGCACTTTATGGTAGAAAGTACAGGTCTCCGATTTGTTGGAGTGAAGTGGGGGATAGACAGATTACGGGTCCGGAGATTATACAAGAAACTACCGAGAAGATCATCCAAATTCAACAAAGGTTGAAAACTGCCCAAAGTCGACAAAAGAGCTACGCTGACATTAAAAGAAAAGATATAGAATTTGAAATTGGAGAGATGGTCATGCTTAAAGTTGCACCTTGGAAAGGCGTTGTTCGATTTGGTAAACGAGGGAAATTAAATCCAAGGTATATTGGACCATTCAAGATTATTGATCGTGTCGGACCAGTAGCTTACCGACTTGAGTTACCTCAACAACTCGCGGCTGTACATAACACTTTCCACGTCTCGAATTTGAAGAAATGTTTTGCTAAAGAAGATCTCACTATTCCGTTAGATGAAATCCAAATCAACGAAAAACTTCAATTCATCGAAGAACCCGTCGAAATAATGGATCGTGAGGTTAAAAGACTTAAGCAAAACAAGATACCAATTGTTAAGGTTCGATGGAATGCTCATAGAGGACCCGAGTTCACCTAGGAGCGTGAAGATCAGATGAAGAAGAAATACCCGCATCTATTTCCAGAAGATTCGTCAACACCTTCAACAGCTTAAAATTTCGGGACGAAATTTATTTAACGGGTAGGTACTGTAGTGACCCAAACTTTTCCATGTTTATATATATTAATTGAGATTGATATTTACATGATTAAGTGTTTCCAACATGTTAAGCAATCAAACTTGTTAAGACTTGATTAATTAAAATATGTTTCATATAGACAATTGACCACCCAAGTTGACCGGTGATTCACGAACGTTAAAACTTGTAAAAACTATATGATGACATATATATGGTTATATATATAGTTAACATGATATTATGATAAGTAAACATATCATTAAGTATATTAACAATGAACTACATATGTAAAAACAAGACTACTAACTTAATGATTTTTAAACGAGACATATATGTAACGATTATCGTTGTAAAGACATTTAATGTATATATATCATATTAAGAGATATTCATACATGATAATATCATGATAATATAATAATTTAAAATCTCATTTGATATTATAAACATTAGGTTAACAACATTTAACAAGATCGTTAACCTAAAGGTTTCAAAACAACACTTACATGTAACGACTAACGATGACTTAACGACTCAGTTAAAATGTATATACATGTAGTGTTTTAATATGTATTTATACACTTTTGAAAGACTTCAATACACTTATCAAAATACTTCTACTTAACAAAAATGCTTACAATTGCATCCTCGTTCAGTTTCATCAACAATTCTACTCGTATGCACCCGTATTCGTACTCGTACAATACACAGCTTTTAGATGTATGTACTATTGGTATATACACTCCAATGATCAGCTCTTAGCAGCCCATGTGAGTCACCTAACACATGTGGGAACCATCATTTGGCAACTAGCATGAAATATCTCATAAAATTACAAAAATATGAGTAATCATTCATGACTTATTTACATGAAAATAAAATTACATATCCTTTATATCTAATCCATACACCAACGACCAAAAACACCTACAAACACTTTCATTCTTCAATTTTCTTCATCTAATTGATCTCTCTCAAGTTCTATCTTCAAGTTCTAAGTGTTCTTCATATATTCTACAAGTTCTAGTTACATAAAATCAAGAATACTTTCAAGTTTGCTAGCTCACTTCCAATCTTGTAAGGTGATCATCCAACCTCAAGAATTCTTTGTTTCTTACAGTAGGTTATCATTCTAATACAAGGTAATAATCATATTCAAACTTTGGTTCAATTTCTATAACTATAACAATCTTATTTCAAGTGATGATCTTACTTGAACTTGTTTTCGTGTCATGATTCTGCTTCAAGAACTTCGAGCCATCCAAGGATCCATTGAAGCTAGATCCATTTTTCTCGTTTCCAGTAGGTTTATCCAAGGAACTTAAGGTAGTAATGATGTTCATAACATCATTCGATTCATACATATAAAGCTATCTTATTCGAAGGTTTAAACTTGTAATCACTAGAACATAGTTTAGTTAATTCTAAACTTGTTCGCAAACAAAAGTTAATCCTTCTAACTTGACTTTTAAAATCAACTAAACACATGTTCTATATCTATATGATATGCTAACTTAATGATTTAAAACCTGGAAACACGAAAAACACCGTAAAACCGGATTTACGCCGTCGTAGTAACACCGCGGGCTGTTTTGGGTTAGTTAATTAAAAACTATGATAAACTTTGATTTAAAAGTTGTTATTCTGAGAAAATGATTTTTATTATGAACATGAAACTATATCCAAAAATTATGGTTAAACTCAAAGTGGAAGTATGTTTTCTAAAATGGTCATCTAGACGTCGTTCTTTCGACTGAAATGACTACCTTTACAAAAACGACTTGTAACTTATTTTTCCGACTATAAACCTATACTTTTCTGTTTAGATTCATAAAATAGAGTTCAATATGAAACCATAGCAATTTGATTCACTCAAAACGGATTTAAAATGAGGAAGTTATGGGTAAAACAAGATTGGATAATTTTTCTCATTTTCGCTACGTGAAAATTGGTAACAAATCTATTCCAACCATAACTTAATCAACTTGTATTGTATATTATGTAATCTTGAGATACCATAGACGCGTATACAATGTTTCGACCTATCATGTCGACACATCTATATATATTTCGGAACAACCATAGACACTCTATATGTGAATGTTGGAGTTAGCTATACAGGGTTGAGGTTGATTCCAAAATATATATAGTTTGAGTTGTGATCAATACTGAGATACGTATACACTGGGTCGTGGATTGATTCAAGATAATATTTATCGATTTATTTCTGTATATCTAACTGTGGACAACTAGTTGTAGGTTACTAACGAGGACAGCTGACTTAATAAACTTAAAACATCAAAATATATTAAAAGTGTTGTAAATATATTTTGAACATACTTTGATATATATGTATATATTGTTATATGTTCGTGAATCAACCAGTGGCCAAGTCTTACTTCCCGACGAAGTAAAAAAATCTGTGAAAGTGAGTTATAGTCCCACTTTTAAAATCTAATATTTTTGGGATGAGAATACATGCAGGTTTTATAAATGATTTACAAAATAGACACAAGTACGTGAAACTACATTCTATGGTTGAATTATCGAAATCGAATATGCCCCTTTTTATTAAGTCTGGTAATCTAAGAATTAGGGAACAGACACCCTAATTGACGCGAATCCTAAAGATAGATCTATCGGGCCCAACAAGCCCCATCCAAAGTACCGGATGCTTTAGTACTTCGAAATTTATATCATATCCGAAGGGTGTCCCGGAATGATGGGGATATTCTTATATATATGCATCTTGTTAATGTCGGTTACCAGGTGTTCACCATATGAATGATTTTTATCTCTATGTATGGGATGTGTATTGAAATATGAAATCTTGTGGTCTATTATTATGATTTGATATATATAGGTTAAACCTATAACTCACCAACATTTTTGTTGACGTTTTAAGCATGTTTATTCTCAGGTGAATATTAAGAGCTTCCGCTGTTGCATACTAAAATAAGGACAAGATTTGGAGTCCATGTTTGTATGATATTGTATAAAAACTGCATTCAAGAAACTGATTCCGATGTAACATATTTGTATTGTAAACCATTATGTAATGGTCGTGTGTAAACAGGATATTTTAGATTATCATTATTTGATAATCTACGTAAAGTTTTTTTAAACCTTTATTTATGAAATAAAGGTTATGGTTTGTTTTAAAAATGAATGCAGTCTTTGAAAAACGTCTCATATAGAGGTCAAAACCTCGCAACGAAATCAATTAATATGAAACGTTTTTAATCAATAAGAACGGGACATTTCAATTTGAAGGCACAAAAACTAATAAGAAAAGGTTGATATGCTGTTCTAGCACACGTCGAGAAAGTACAAACTGAAGAAAAGAGCATCAATGATGTTCCCATTGCAAAAGAATTTCCTGATGTATTTCCGAAAGAATTACCGGGATTACCCCCACATCGATCCGTTGAATTTCAAATAGATCTTGTACCAGGAGCTGCACCAATAGCTCGTGCTCCTTACAGACTCGCACCCAGCGAGATGAAAGAACTGCAAAGCCAATTACAAGAACTTTTAGAGCGTGGTTTCATTCGACCAAGCACATCACCGTGGGGAGCTCCTGTTTTGTTTGTCAAGAAGAAAGATGGTACATTCAGGTTGTGTATCGACTACCGAGAGTTGAACAAACTTACCATCAAGAACCGCTACCCACTACCGAGAATCGACGACTTATTTGATCAACTACAAGGCTCATCTGTTTATTCAAAGATTGACTTACGTTCCGGGTATCATCAAATGCTGGTAAAAGAAGATGATATTCCAAAGACTGCTTTCAGAACACGTTACGGTCATTACGAGTTTATGGTCATGCCGTTTGGTTTAACTAATGCACCAGCTGTGTTCATGGACCTTATGAACCGAGTGTGTGGACCATACCTTGACAAGTTTGTCATTGTTTTCATTGATGACATACTTATTTACTCAAAGAATGACCAAGAACACGGTGAACATTTGAGAAAGGTGTTAGAAGTATTGAGGAAGGAAGAATTGTACGCTAAGTTTTTAAAGTGTGCATTTTGGTTGGAAGAAGTTCAATTCCTCGGTCACATAGTGAACAAAGAAGGTATTAAGGTGGATCCGGCAAAGATAGAAACTGTTGAAAAGTGGGAAACCCCGAAAACTCCGAAACACATACGCCAGTTTTTAGGACTAGCTGGTTACTACAGAAGGTTCATCCAAGATTTTTCCAAAATAGCAAAACCCTTGACTGCATTAACGCATAAAGGGAAGAAATTTGAATGGAATGATGAACAAGAGAAAGCGTTTCAGTTATTGAAGAAAAAGCTAACTACGTGAAATGTCCCGTTCTTATTGATTAAAAACGTTCCATATTAATTGATTTCGTTGCGAGGTTTTGACCTCTATATGAGACGTTTTTCAAAGACTGCATTCATTTTTAAAACAAACCATAACCTTTATTTCATAAATAAAGGTTTAAAAAGCTTTACGTAGATTATCAAATAATGATAATCTAAAATATCCTGTTTACACACGACCATTACATAATGGTTTACAATACAAATATGTTACATCGAAACCAGTTTCTTGAATGCAGTTTTTACACAATATCATACAAACATGGACTCCAAATCTTGTCCTTATTTTAGTATGCAACAGCGGAAGCTCTTAATATTCACCTGAGAATAAACATGCTTTAAACGTCAACAAAAATGTTGGTGAGTTATAGGTTTAACCTATATATATCAAATCGTAACAATAGACCACAAGATTTCATATTTCAATACACATCCCATACATAGAGATAAAAATCATTCATATGGTGAACACCTGGTAACCGACAATAACAAGATGCATATATAAGAATATCCCCATCATTCCGGGACACCCTTCGGATATGATATAAATTTCGAAGTACTAAAGCATCCGGTACTTTGGATGGGGTTTGTTAGGCCCAATAGATCTATCTTTAGGATTCGCGTCAATTAGGGTGTCTGTTCCCTAATTCTTAGATTACCAGACTTAATAAAAAGGGGCATATTCGATTTCGATAATTCAACCATAGAATGTAGTTTCACGTACTTGTGTCTATTTTGTAAATCATTTATAAAACCTGCATGTATTCTCATCCCAAAAATATTAGATTTTAAAAGTGGGACTATAACTCACTTTCACAGATTTTTACTTCGTCGGGAAGTAAGACTTGGCCACTGGTTGATTCACGAACCTATAACAATATATACATATATATCAAAGTATGTTCAAAAATATATTTACAACACTTTTAATATATTTTGATGTTTTAAGTTTATTAAGTCAGCTGTCCTCGTTAGTAACCTACAACTAGTTGTCTACAGTTAGATGTACAGAAATAAATTGATAAATATTATCTTGAATCAATCCACGACCCAGTGTATACGTATCTCAGTATTGATCACAACTCAAACTATATATATTTTGGAATCAACCTCAACCCTGTATAGCTAACTCCAACATTCACATATAGAGTGTCTATGGTTGTTCCGAAATATATATAGATGTGTCGACATGATAGGTCGAAACATTGTATACGTGTCTATGGTATCTCAAGATTACATAATATACAATACAAGTTGATTAAGTTATGGTTGGAATAGATTTGTTACCAATTTTCACGTAGCTAAAATGAGAAAAATTATCCAATCTTGTTTTACCCATAACTTCTTCATTTTAAATCCGTTTTGAGTGAATCAAATTGCTATGGTTTCATATTGAACTCTATTTTATGAATCTAAACAGAAAAAGTATAGGTTTATAGTCGGAAAAATAAGTTACAAGTCGTTTTTGTAAAGGTAGTCATTTCAGTCGAAAGAACGACGTCTAGATGACCATTTTAGAAAACATACTTCCACTTTGAGTTTAACCATAATTTTTGGATATAGTTTCATGTTCATAATAAAAATCATTTTCTCAGAATAACAACTTTTAAATCAAAGTTTATCATAGTTTTTAATTAACTAACCCAAAACAGCCCGCGGTGTTACTACGACGGCGTAAATCCGGTTTTACGGTGTTTTTCGTGTTTCCAGGTTTTAAATCATTAAGTTAGCATATCATATAGATATAGAACATGTGTTTAGTTGATTTTAAAAGTCAAGTTAGAAGGATTAACTTTTGTTTGCGAACAAGTTTAGAATTAACTAAACTATGTTCTAGTGATTACAAGTTTAAACCTTCAAATAAGATAGCTTTATATGTATGAATCGAATGATGTTATGAACATCATTACTACCTTAAGTTCCTTGGATGAACCTACTGGAAAAGAGAAAAATGGATCTAGCTTCAATGGATCCTTGGATGGCTCAAAGTTCTTGAAGCAAAATCATGACACGAAAACAAGTTCAAGTAAGATCATCACTTGAAATAAGATTGTTATAGTTATAGAAATTGAACCAAAGTTTGAATATGATTATTACCTTGTATTAGAATGATAACCTACTGTAAGAAACAAAGATTTCTTGAGGTTGGATGATCACCTTACAAGATTGGAAGTGAGCTAGCAATCTTGAAAGTATTCTTGATTTTATGAAACTAGAACTTTTGGAATTTATGAAGAACACTTAGAACTTGAAGATAGAACTTGAGAGAGATCAATTAGATGAAGAAAATTGAAGAATGAAAGTGTTTGTAGGTGTTTTTGGTCGTTGGTGTATGGATTAGATATAAAGGATATGTAATTTTGTTTTCATGTAAATAAGTCATGAATGATTACTCATATTTTTGTAATTTTATGAGAAATTTCATGCTAGTTGCCAAATGATGGTTCCCACATGTGTTAGGTGACTCACATGGGCTGCTAAGAGCTGATCATTGGAGTGTATATACCAATAGTACATACATCTAAAAGCTGTGTATTGTACGAGTACGAATACGGGTGCATACGAGTAGAATTGTTGATGAAAATGAACGAGGATGTAATTGTAAGCATTTTTGTTAAGTAGAAGTATTTTGATAAGTGTCTTGAAGTCTTTCAAAAGTGTATGAATACATATTAAAACACTACATGTATATACATTTTAACTGAGTCGTTAAGTCATCGTTAGTCGTTACATGTAAATGTTGTTTTGAAACCTTTAGGTTAACGATCTTGTTAAATGTTGTTAACCCAATGTTTATAATATCAAAAGAGATTTTAAATTATTATATTATCATGATATTATGATGTACGAATATCTCTTAACATGATATATATACATTAAATGTCGTTACAACGATAATCGTTACATATATGTCTCGTTTCAAAATCATTAAGTTAGTAGTCTTGTTTTTACATATGTAGTTCATTGTTAATATACTTAATGATATGTTTACATATCATAATATCATGTTAACTATATATATAACCATATATATGTCATCATATAGTTTTTACAAGTTTTAACGTTCGTGAATCACCGGTCAACTTGGGTGGTCAATTGTCTATATGAAACCTATTTCAATTAATCAAGTCTTAACAAGTTTGATTGCTTAACATGTTGGAAACATTTAATCATGTAAATATCAATCTCAATTAATATATATAAACATGGAAAAGTTCGGGTCACTACAGTACCTACCCGTTAAATAAATTTCGTCCCGAAATTTTAAGCTGTTGAAGGTGTTGACGAATCTTCTGGAAATAGATGCGGGTATTTCTTCTTCATCTGATCTTCACGCTCCCAGGTGAACTCGGGTCCTCTACGAGCATTCCATCGAACCTTAACAATTGGTATCTTGTTTTGCTTAAGTCTTTTAACCTCACGATCCATTATTTCGACGGGTTCTTCGATGAATTGAAGTTTTTCGTTGATTTGGATTTCATCTAACGGAATAGTGAGATCTTCTTTAGCAAAACATTTCTTCAAATTCGAGACGTGGAAAGTGTTATGTACAGCTGCGAGTTGTTGAGGTAACTCAAGTCGGTAAGCTACTGGTCCGACACGATCAATAATCTTGAATGGTCCAATATACCTTGGATTTAATTTCCCTCGTTTACCAAATCGAACAACGCCTTTCCAAGGTGCAACTTTAAGCATGACCATCTCTCCAATTTCAAATTCTATATCTTTTCTTTTAATGTCAGCGTAGCTCTTTTGTCGACTTTGGGCGGTTTTCAACCGTTGTTGAATTTGGATGATCTTCTCGGTAGTTTCTTGTATAATCTCCGGACTCATAATCTGTCTATCCCCCACTTCACTCCAACAAATCGGAGACCTGCACTTTCTACCATAAAGTGCTTCAAACGGCGCCATCTCAATGCTTGAATGGTAGCTGTTGTTGTAGGAAAATTCTGCTAAAGGTAGATGTCGATCCCAACTGTTTCCGAAATCAATAACACATGCTCGTAGCATGTCTTCAAGCGTTTGTATCGTCCTTTCACTCTGCCCATCAGTTTGTGGATGATAAGCAGTACTCATGTCTAGACGAGTTCCTAATGCTTGCTGTAATGTCTGCCAGAATCTTGAAATAAATCTGCCATCCCTATCAGAGATAATAGAGATTGGTATTCCATGTCTGGAGACGACTTCCTTCAAATACAGTCGTGCTAACTTCTCCATCTTGTCATCTTCTCTTATTGGCAGGAAGTGTGCTGATTTGGTGAGACGATCAACTATTACCCAAATAGTATCAAAACCACTTGCAGTCCTTGGCAATTTAGTGATGAAATCCATGGTAATGTTTTCCCATTTCCATTCCGGGATTTCGGGTTGTTGAAGTAGACCTGATGGTTTCTGATGCTCAGCTTTGACCTTAGAACACGTCAAACATTCTCCTACGTATTTAGCAACATCGGCTTTCATACCCGGCCACCAAAAATGTTTCTTGAGATCCTTGTACATCTTCCCCGTTCCAGGATGTATTGAGTATCTGGTTTTATGAGCTTCTCTAAGTACCATTTCTCTCATATCTCCAAATTTTGGTACCCAAATCCTTTCAGCCCTATACCGGGTTCCGTCTTCCCGAATATTAAGATGCTTCTCCGATCCTTTGGGTATTTCATCCTTTAAATTTCCCTCTTTTAAAACTCCTTGTTGCGCCTCCTTTATTTGAGTAGTAAGGTTATTATGAATCATTATATTCATAGATTTTACTCGAATGGGTTCTCTGTCCTTCCTGCTCAAGGCATCGGCTACCACATTTGCCTTCCCCGGGTGGTAACGAATCTCAAAGTCGTAATCATTCAATAATTCAATCCACCTACGCTGCCTCATATTCAGTTGTTTCTGATTAAATATGTGTTGAAGACTTTTGTGGTCGGTATATATAATACTTTTGACCCCATATAAGTAGTGCCTCCAAGTCTTTAATGCAAAAACAACCGCGCCTAATTCCAAATCATGCGTCGTATAATTTTGTTCGTGAATCTTCAATTGTCTAGACGCATAAGCAATCACCTTCGTTCGTTGCATTAATACACAACCGAGACCTTGCTTTGATGCGTCACAATAAATCACAAAATCATCATTCCCTTCAGGCAATGACAATATAGGTGCCGTAGTTAGCTTTTTCTTCAATAAGTGAAACGCTTTCTCTTGTTCATCATTCCATTCAAATTTCTTCCCTTTATGCGTTAATGCAGTCAAGGGTTTTGCTATTCTGGAAAAGTCTTGGATGAACCTTCTGTAGTAACCAGCTAGTCCTAAAAACTGGCGTATGTGTTTCGGAGTTTTCGGGGTTTCCCACTTTTCAACAGTTTCTATCTTTGCCGGATCCACCTTAATACCTTCTTTGTTCACTATGTGACCGAGGAATTGAACTTCTTCCAACCAAAATGCACACTTTGAAAACTTAGCGTACAATTCTTCCTTCCTCAATACTTCTAACACCTTTCTCAAATGTTCACCGTGTTCTTGGTCATTCTTTGAGTAAATAAGTATGTCATCAATGAAAACAATGACAAACTTGTCAAGGTATGGTCCACACACTCGGTTCATAAGGTCCATGAACACAGCTGGTGCATTAGTTAAACCAAACGGCATAACCATAAACTCGTAATGACCGTAACGTGTTCTGAAAGCAGTCTTTGGAATATCATCTTCTTTCACCCGCATTTGATGATACCCGGAACGTAAGTCAATCTTTGAATAAACAGACGAGCCTTGTAGTTGATCAAATAAGTCGTCGATTCTCGGTAGTGGGTAGCGGTTCTTGATGGTAAGTTTGTTCAACTCTCGGTAGTCGATACACAACCTGAATGTACCATCTTTCTTCTTGACAAACAAAACAGGAGCTCCCCACGGTGATGTGCTTGGTCGAATGAAACCACGCTCTAAAAGTTCTTGTAATTGGCTTTGCAGTTCTTTCATCTCGCTGGGTGCGAGTCTGTAAGGAGCACGAGCTATTGGTGCAGCTCCTGGTACAAGATCTATTTGAAATTCAACGGATCGATGTGGGGGTAATCCCGGTAATTCTTTCGGAAATACATCGGGAAATTCTTTTGCAATGGGAACATCATTGATGTTCTTTTCTTCAGTTTGTACTTTCTCGACGTGTGCTAGAACAGCATAGCAACCTTTTCTTATTAGTTTTTGTGCCTTCAAATTACTAATAAGATGTAGCTTCGTGTTGCCCTTTTCTCCGTACACCATTAAGGGTTTTCCTTTTTCTCGTATAATGCGAATTGCATTTTTGTAACAAACGATCTCTGCTTTCACTTCTTTCAACCAGTCCATACCGATTATCACATCAAAACTCCCTAACTCTACTGGTATCAAGTCAATCTTAAATGTTTCGCTAACCAGTTTAATTTCTCGATTCCGACATATATTATCTGCTGAAATTAATTTACCATTTGCTAATTCGAGTAAAAATTTACTATCCAAAGGCGTCAATGGACAACTTAATTTAGCACAAAAATCTCTACTCATATAGCTTCTATCCGCACCCGAATCAAATAAAACGTAAGCAGATTTATTGTCAATAAGAAACGTACCCGTAACAAGCTCCGGGTCTTCTTGTGCCTCTGCCGCATTAATATTGAAAACTCTTCCGCGGCCTTGTCCATTCGTGTTCTCCTGGTTCGGGCAATTTCTAATAATGTGGCCCGGTTTTCCACATTTATAACAAACTACATTGGCATAACTTGCTCCGACACTATTTGCTCCGCCATTACTCGTTCCGACACCATTTGTTCCTTTCGTTCTATTAACCCCTGGTCCGTAGACCTCACACTTCGCCGCGCTATGACCATTTCTTTTACACTTGTTGCAAAATTTGGTGCAGAACCCCGAGTGATTCTTTTCACACCTTTGGCATAGCTGCTTTTGATTGTTGTTGTTGTTGCGGTTATTATTGTTGTTGGGATGATTGTTGTAGTTGCTGCTGCTGTTGTTGTTGTTGTTGTTGTTGTTGGGCCGTTTGTTGTAGTTGCGATTGATGTTGCGATTGTTGGGATAATTGTTGCGATTATTGTTGTAATTGCTGTTGTTGTTGTATTGGTGATTCTTATCACCGTTTTCCTCCCACTTTCTTTTGACTTGCTTCACATTGGCCTCTTCAGCAGTCTGTTCTTTAATTCTTTCTTCAATCTGGTTCACTAGTTTGTGAGCCATTCTACATGCCTGTTGTATGGAGGCGGGCTCGTGTGAACTTATATCTTCTTGGATTCTTTCCGGTAATCCTTTCACAAACGCGTCGATCTTCTCTTCCTCATCTTCGAATGCTCCCGGACACAATAGGCACAATTCTGTGAATCGTCTTTCGTACGTGGTAATATCAAATCCTTGGGTTCGTAACCCTCTAAGTTCTGTCTTGAGCTTATTGACCTCGGTTCTGGGACGGTACTTCTCGTTCATCAAGTGCTTGAATGCTGACCACGGTAGTGCGTACGCATCGTCTTGTCCCACTTGCTCTAGATAGGTATTCCACCATGTTAACGCAGAACCTGTGAAGGTATGCGTAGCGTACTTCACTTTGTCCTCTTCAGTACACTTACTTATGGCAAACACCGATTCAACCTTCTCGGTCCACCGTTTCAATCCGATCGGTCCTTCGGTTCCATCAAATTCCAAAGGTTTGCAGGCAGTGAATTCTTTGTAGGTGCATCCTACACGATTTCCTGTACTGCTAGATCCAAGGTTATTGTTGGTATGTAGCGCAGCCTGTACTGCGGCTATGTTTGAAGCTAGAAAAGTACGGAATTCCTCTTCATTCATATTCACGGTGTGTCGAGTAGTCGGTGCCATTTCCTTCAAAATAGTTAAATGGAACAAGTTAATCATACAGAATATTAAAAGTAGTTAATAGTATTTCGTAGCATAATATGAACTCATTTATAAAAGCTTTTTCTTCATATTAGCGTTTTATAAGTTTAAATTCGGGTAGTACCTACCCGTTAAGTTCATACTTAGTAGCTAATATACAATTCAACTACTACAATTCTATATGAAAAACTGATTGTAATAATATTTCGCGTTCAAACTTTTATACAATATTTTACAAACTTACAATACCGCTTATTTTACATAAAGCATGAAATATAGCACACAATAACTTTGATACAAGATAGTTGTGAAGACAATTCTAGCTAGTACACAAGTCGTTCGGCAAAGGCAATAAAGACACGTAATTCATACGTCCAGAAACAAGTCATGCATTCTGGTTTTACTAGGACTACTTCCCATCCTTGGTCTTGTGCAACATAACCGTTATGGCTGTTGATAAGACAGCGTGTTGTAACGTCATCAAAGGGACGAGGGTTACGTAATGTCCAACAGTCCCGTAATAATCTAAAAACCTCATTTCTTACCCCAATTACCGACTCCGTCACTTGTGGAAACGTTTTGTTTAATAGTTGTAGCCCGATGTTCTTGTTCTCACTTTGGTGAGAAGCGAACATTACTAATCCGTAAGCATAACATGCTTCTTTATGTTGCATGTTAGCTGCTTTTTCTAAATCACGAAGTCCAATATTCGGATATATTGAGTCAAAATAATTTCTTAACCCGTTGCGTAAAATAGCATTTGGGTTCCCCGCAATATATGCGTCAAAGTAAACACATCGTAACTTATGGGTTTCCCAATGTGATATCCCCCATCTTTCAAACGAAAGTCTCTTATAAACCAAGACATTCTTGGAACGTTCTTCGAATGTCTTACAAACTGATCTCGCCTTAAATAGTTGTGCCGAAGAATTCTGGCCGACTCTAGACAAGATTTCATCAATCATGTCTCCGGGTAGGTCTCTTAAAATATTGGGTTGTCTATCCATTTTGTGTTTTTAAACTGTAAAATAGACAAGAGTTAGTTTCATAAAAAAATACTTATTAATACAAGCAATTTTTACATATATCATAAAGCATAAGAACACTATATTACATATATTACACCACACGAATACAACTATCTTATTCCGACTCGCTCGTTTCTTCTTCTTCGGTTTTGGTTCGTTTTGCCAAGTTTCTAGGGATATATGATGTTCCCCTAATACGAGCCGTCGTTGTCCACATTGGTTTAGAAAAACCTGGTGGTTTAGAGGTTCCCGGGTCATTGTTACAACTTAAGGACTTCGGGGGTTGACGATACATATAAAGTTCATCGGGGTTGGAATTAGATTTCTCTATTTTTATTCCCTTTCCCTTATTATTTTCTTTTGCCTTTTTAAATTCAGTTGGGGTAATTTCTATAACATCATCGGAATTCTCGTCGGAATCCGATTCATCGGAGAATTGGTAATCCTCCCAATATTTTGCTTCCTTGGCGGAAACACCATTGACCATAATTAACTTTGGTCGTTTGGTTGAGGATTTTCTTTTACTTAACCGTTTTATTATTTCCCCCACCGGTTCTATTTCTTCATCCGGTTCCGATTCTTCTTCCGGTTCCGATTCTTCTTCCGGTTCCGACTCTTCTTCCGGTTCCTCTTCGGGAACTTGTGAATCAGTCCACGAATCATTCCAATTTATATTTGACTCTTCATTATTATTAGGTGAGTCAATGGGACTTGTTCTAGAGGTAGACATCTATCACATAATATCAAACACGTTAAGAGATTAATATATCACATAATATTCATATGTTAAAAATATATAGTTTCCAACAAAAATGTTAAGCAATCATTTTTAAAGAAAACACGGTCGAAGTCCAGACTCACTAATGCATCCTAACAAACTCGATAAGACACACTAATGCAAATTTTCTGGTTCTCTAAGACCAACGCTCGGATACCAACTGAAATGTCCCGTTCTTATTGATTAAAAACGTTCCATATTAATTGATTTCGTTGCGAGGTTTTGACCTCTATATGAGACGTTTTTCAAAGACTGCATTCATTTTTAAAACAAACCATAACCTTTATTTCATAAATAAAGGTTTAAAAAGCTTTACGTAGATTATCAAATAATGATAATCTAAAATATCCTGTTTACACACGACCATTACATAATGGTTTACAATACAAATATGTTACATCGAAACCAGTTTCTTGAATGCAGTTTTTACACAATATCATACAAACATGGACTCCAAATCTTGTCCTTATTTTAGTATGCAACAGCGGAAGCTCTTAATATTCACCTGAGAATAAACATGCTTTAAACGTCAACAAAAATGTTGGTGAGTTATAGGTTTAACCTATATATATCAAATCGTAACAATAGACCACAAGATTTCATATTTCAATACACATCCCATACATAGAGATAAAAATCATTCATATGGTGAACACCTGGTAACCGACAATAACAAGATGCATATATAAGAATATCCCCATCATTCCGGGACACCCTTCGGATATGATATAAATTTCGAAGTACTAAAGCATCCGGTACTTTGGATGGGGTTTGTTAGGCCCAATAGATCTATCTTTAGGATTCGCGTCAATTAGGGTGTCTGTTCCCTAATTCTTAGATTACCAGACTTAATAAAAAGGGGCATATTCGATTTCGATAATTCAACCATAGAATGTAGTTTCACGTACTTGTGTCTATTTTGTAAATCATTTATAAAACCTGCATGTATTCTCATCCCAAAAATATTAGATTTTAAAAGTGGGACTATAACTCACTTTCACAGATTTTTACTTCGTCGGGAAGTAAGACTTGGCCACTGGTTGATTCACGAACCTATAACAATATATACATATATATCAAAGTATGTTCAAAAATATATTTACAACACTTTTAATATATTTTGATGTTTTAAGTTTATTAAGTCAGCTGTCCTCGTTAGTAACCTACAACTAGTTGTCTACAGTTAGATGTACAGAAATAAATTGATAAATATTATCTTGAATCAATCCACGACCCAGTGTATACGTATCTCAGTATTGATCACAACTCAAACTATATATATTTTGGAATCAACCTCAACCCTGTATAGCTAACTCCAACATTCACATATAGAGTGTCTATGGTTGTTCCGAAATATATATAGATGTGTCGACATGATAGGTCGAAACATTGTATACGTGTCTATGGTATCTCAAGATTACATAATATACAATACAAGTTGATTAAGTTATGGTTGGAATAGATTTGTTACCAATTTTCACGTAGCTAAAATGAGAAAAATTATCCAATCTTGTTTTACCCATAACTTCTTCATTTTAAATCCGTTTTGAGTGAATCAAATTGCTATGGTTTCATATTGAACTCTATTTTATGAATCTAAACAGAAAAAGTATAGGTTTATAGTCGGAAAAATAAGTTACAAGTCGTTTTTGTAAAGGTAGTCATTTCAGTCGAAAGAACGACGTCTAGATGACCATTTTAGAAAACATACTTCCACTTTGAGTTTAACCATAATTTTTGGATATAGTTTCATGTTCATAATAAAAATCATTTTCTCAGAATAACAACTTTTAAATCAAAGTTTATCATAGTTTTTAATTAACTAACCCAAAACAGCCCGCGGTGTTACTACGACGGCGTAAATCCGGTTTTACGGTGTTTTTCGTGTTTCCAGGTTTTAAATCATTAAGTTAGCATATCATATAGATATAGAACATGTGTTTAGTTGATTTTAAAAGTCAAGTTAGAAGGATTAACTTTTGTTTGCGAACAAGTTTAGAATTAACTAAACTATGTTCTAGTGATTACAAGTTTAAACCTTCAAATAAGATAGCTTTATATGTATGAATCGAATGATGTTATGAACATCATTACTACCTTAAGTTCCTTGGATGAACCTACTGGAAAAGAGAAAAATGGATCTAGCTTCAATGGATCCTTGGATGGCTCAAAGTTCTTGAAGCAAAATCATGACACGAAAACAAGTTCAAGTAAGATCATCACTTGAAATAAGATTGTTATAGTTATAGAAATTGAACCAAAGTTTGAATATGATTATTACCTTGTATTAGAATGATAACCTACTGTAAGAAACAAAGATTTCTTGAGGTTGGATGATCACCTTACAAGATTGGAAGTGAGCTAGCAATCTTGAAAGTATTCTTGATTTTATGAAACTAGAACTTTTGGAATTTATGAAGAACACTTAGAACTTGAAGATAGAACTTGAGAGAGATCAATTAGATGAAGAAAATTGAAGAATGAAAGTGTTTGTAGGTGTTTTTGGTCGTTGGTGTATGGATTAGATATAAAGGATATGTAATTTTGTTTTCATGTAAATAAGTCATGAATGATTACTCATATTTTTGTAATTTTATGAGAAATTTCATGCTAGTTGCCAAATGATGGTTCCCACATGTGTTAGGTGACTCACATGGGCTGCTAAGAGCTGATCATTGGAGTGTATATACCAATAGTACATACATCTAAAAGCTGTGTATTGTACGAGTACGAATACGGGTGCATACGAGTAGAATTGTTGATGAAAATGAACGAGGATGTAATTGTAAGCATTTTTGTTAAGTAGAAGTATTTTGATAAGTGTCTTGAAGTCTTTCAAAAGTGTATGAATACATATTAAAACACTACATGTATATACATTTTAACTGAGTCGTTAAGTCATCGTTAGTCGTTACATGTAAATGTTGTTTTGAAACCTTTAGGTTAACGATCTTGTTAAATGTTGTTAACCCAATGTTTATAATATCAAAAGAGATTTTAAATTATTATATTATCATGATATTATGATGTACGAATATCTCTTAACATGATATATATACATTAAATGTCGTTACAACGATAATCGTTACATATATGTCTCGTTTCAAAATCATTAAGTTAGTAGTCTTGTTTTTACATATGTAGTTCATTGTTAATATACTTAATGATATGTTTACATATCATAATATCATGTTAACTATATATATAACCATATATATGTCATCATATAGTTTTTACAAGTTTTAACGTTCGTGAATCACCGGTCAACTTGGGTGGTCAATTGTCTATATGAAACCTATTTCAATTAATCAAGTCTTAACAAGTTTGATTGCTTAACATGTTGGAAACATTTAATCATGTAAATATCAATCTCAATTAATATATATAAACATGGAAAAGTTCGGGTCACTACACTACGGCACCTATATTGTCATTGCCTGAAGGGAATGATGATTTTGTGATTTATTGTGACGCATCAAAGCAAGGTCTCGGTTGTGTATTAATGCAACGAACGAAGGTGATTGCTTATGCGTCTAGACAATTGAAGATTCACGAACAAAATTATACAACACATGATTTGGAATTAGGAGCGGTTGTTTTTGCATTAAAGACTTGGAGGCACTACTTATATGGGGTCAAAAGTATTATATATACCGACCACAAAAGTCTTCAGCACATATTTAATCAGAAACAACTGAATATGAGGCAGCGTAGGTGGATTGAATTGTTGAATGATTACGACTTTGAGATTCGTTACCACCCGGGGAAGGCAAATGTGGTAGCCGATGCCTTGAGCAGGAAGGACAGAGAACCCATTCGAGTAAAATCTATGAATATAATGATTCATAATAACCTTACTACTCAAATAAAGGAGGCGCAACAAGGAGTTTTAAAAGAGGGAAATTTAAAGGATGAAATACCCAAAGGATCGGAGAAGCATCTTAATATTCAGGAAGACGGAACCCGGTATAGGGCTGAAAGGATTTGGGTACCAAAATTTGGAGATATGAGAGAAATGGTACTTAGAGAAGCTCATAAAACCAGATACTCAATACATCCTGGAACGGGGAAGATGTACAAGGATCTCAAGAAACATTTTTGGTGGCCGGGTATGAAAGCCGATGTTGCTAAATACGTAGGAGAATGTTTGACGTGTTCTAAGGTCAAAGCTGAGCATCAGAAACCATCAGGTCTACTTCAACAACCCGAAATCCCGGAATGGAAATGGGAAAACATTACCATGGATTTCATCACTAAATTGCCAAGGACTGCAAGTGGTTTTGATACTATTTGGGTAATAGTTGATCGTCTCACCAAATCAGTACACTTCCTGCCAATAAGAGAAGATGACAAGATGGAGAAGTTAGCACGACTGTATTTGAAGGAAGTCATCTCCAGACATGGAATACCAATCTCTATTATCTCTGATAGGGATGGCAGATTTATTTCAAGATTCTGGCAGACATTACAGCAAGCATTAGGAACTCGTCTAGACATGAGTACTGCCTATCATCCACAAACTGATGGGCAGAGCGAAAGGACGATACAAACGCTTGAAGACATGCTACGAGCATGTGTTATTGATTTCGGAAACAGTTGGGATCGACATCTACCGTTAGCAGAATTTTCCTACAACAACAGCTACCATTCAAGCATTGAGATGGCGCCGTTTGAAGCACTTTATGGTAGAAAGTACAGGTCTCCGATTTGTTGGAGTGAAGTGGGGGATAGACAGATTACGGGTCCGGAGATTATACAAGAAACTACCGAGAAGATCATCCAAATTCAACAACGGTTGAAAACCGCCCAAAGTCGACAAAAGAGCTACGCTGACATTAAAAGAAAAGATATAGAATTTGAAATTGGAGAGATGGTCATGCTTAAAGTTGCACCTTGGAAAGGCGTTGTTCGATTTGGTAAACGAGGGAAATTAAATCCAAGGTATATTGGACCATTCAAGATTATTGATCGTGTCGGACCAGTAGCTTACCGACTTGAGTTACCTCAACAACTCGCGGCTGTACATAACACTTTCCACGTCTCGAATTTGAAGAAATGTTTTGCAAAAGAAGATCTCACTATTCCGTTAGATGAAATCCAAATCAACGAAAAACTCTAATTCATCGAAGAACCCGTCGAAATAATGGATCGTGAGGTTAAAAGACTTAAGCAAAACAAGATACCAATTGTTAAGGTTTGATGGAATGCTCGTAGAGGACCCGAGTTCACCTGGGAGCGTGAAGATCAGATGAAGAAGAAATACCCGCATCTATTTCCAGAAGATTCGTCAACACCTTCAACAGCTTAAAATTTCGGGACGAAATTTATTTAACGGGTAGGTACTGTAGTGACCCGAACTTTTCCATGTTTATTAATATTAATTGAGATTGATATTTACATGATTAAATTTTTCCAACATGTTAAGCAATCAAACTTGTTAAGACTTGATTAATTGAAATATGTTTCATATAGACAATTGACCACCCAAGTTGACCGGCGATTCACGAACGTTAAAACTTGTAAAAATGACATGACGATATATATATGGATATACATATGGTTAACATGAGATTATGATAAGTAAGTATCTCCATAAGTATATTAACAATGAGTTATATACATATAAACAATACTACTAACTTAAGGATTTCGAAACGAGACATATATGTAACGATTATCATTGTAACCACATTTAAATGTATATATATCATATTAAGATATATTAATATATCATAATATCATGATAATATAATAATTTAACATCTCATTAGATATAATAAACAATGGGTTAACAACATTAATTGAGATCGTTAACTTAAAGGTTTCAAAACAACACTTACATGTAACGACTAACGATGACTTAACGACTCAGTTAAAATGTATATACATGTAGTGTATTTAGATGTATTAAAATACTTTTGGAAGACTTCAAGACATATATCAAAACACTCATACTTAACGAAAATGGTTACAGTTACTTTTCCATTCTTTTCTTTCATCAAGAATTCTAGCCGTATTCTTACCCGTATTATACACAGCTTCAAAACGTACTTACTATGAGTATATACCAATAGGAACTAGCATGGGATTCCACTCTTGATTATGTCATGTATGACTAATCAATTTTAACTTCTACCATGAGCTAGTCAACTAACTAGAACTCCTTTTAACCCCACTCACCACTCACCAATTACCACTCATCATTCACTCCATTTCACTTCCAATTCTCTTTCTAATTCTCTCTCAACACACACACACTATTATGAACGTATTTTTCCAGTAGTTAATCATCATCTTCATCAAAAATCACTTCAAGAATCAAGCTATAATCATCATAGGAAGAACACTTCAAGAACACTTCAAAAATCCCTTCAAGTTTACTAATTTACTTCCAAGCTTTCTAATCCATTCCAAGTAATCATCTAAGATCAAGAAACCTTTGTTATATACAGTAGGTTATCTTTCTTATTCAAGTTAATATTCATATTCAAACTTTGATTCAATTTCTATAACTATAAACTATCTTAATTCGAGTAAAAATCTTACTTGAACTTGTTTTGTGTCATGATCCTACTTCAAGAACTTTCAGGCCATCCAAGATCCTTTGAAGCTAGATCATTTCTTGTCACTTCCAGTAGGTTTACCTACTAAACTTGAGGTAGTAATGATGTTCATAACATCATTCGATTCATATATATAAAACTATCTTATTCGAAGGTTTAAACTCGTAATCACTAGAACATAGTTTAGTTAATTCTAAACTTGTTCGCAAACAAAAGTTAATCCTTCTAACTTGACTTTTAAAATTAACTACACACATGTTCTATATCTATATGATATGCTAACTTAATGATTTAAAACCTGGAAACACGAAAAACACCGTAAAACCGGATTTACGCCGTCGTAGTAACACCGCGGGCTGTTTTGGGTTAGTTAATTAAAAACTATGATAAACTTTGATTTAAAAGTTGTTATTCTGATAAAATGATTTTTATTATGAACATGAAACTATATCCAAAAATTATGGTTAAACTCAAAGTGGAAGTATGTTTTCTAAAATGGTTATCTAGACGTCGTTCTTTCGACTGAAATGACTACCTTTACAAAAACGACTTGTAACTTATTTTTCCGACTATAAACCTATACTTTTCTGTTTAGATTCATAAAATAGAGTTCAATATGAAACCATAGCAATTTGATTCACTCAAAACGGATTTAAAATGAAGAAGTTATGGGTAAAACAAGATTGGATAATTTTTCTCATTTTAGCTACGTGAAAATTGGTAACAAATCTATTCCAACCATAACTTAATCAACTTGTATTGTATATTATGTAATCTTGAGATACCATAGACACGTATACAATGTTTCGACCTATCATGTCGACACATCTATATATATTTCGGAACAACCATAGACACTCTATATGTGAATGTTGGAGTTAGCTATACAGGGTTGAGGTTGATTCCAAAATATATATAGTTTGAGTTGTGATCAATACTGAGATACGTATACACTGGGTCGTGGATTGATTCAAGATAATATTTATCGATTTATTTCTGTACATCTAACTGTGGACAACTAGTTGTAGGTTACTAACGAGGACAGCTGACTTAATAAACTTAAAACATCAAAATATATTAAAAGTGTTGTAAATATATTTTAAACATACTTTGATATATATGTATATATTGTTATAGGTTCGTGAATCAACCAGTGGCCAAGTCTTACTTCCCGACGAAGTAAAAATCTGTGAAAGTGAGTTATAGTCCCACTTTTAAAATCTAATATTTTTGGGATGAGAATACATGCAGGTTTTATAAATGATTTACAAAATAGACACAAGTACGTGAAACTACATTCTATGGTTGAATTATCGAAATCGAATATGCCCCTTTTTATTAAGTCTGGTAATCTAAGAATTAGGGAACAGACACCCTAATTGACGCGAATCCTAAAGATAGATCTATTGGTCCTAACAAACCCCATCCAAAGTACCGGATGCTTTAGTACTTCGAAATTTATATCATATCCGAAGGGTGTCCCGGAATGATGGGTCTTATATATATGCATCTTGTTAATGTCGGTTACCAGGTGTTCACCATATGAATGATTTTTATCTCTATGTATGGGATGTGTATTGAAATATGAAATCTTGTGGTCTATTGCTACGATTTGATATGTATAGGTTAAACCTATAACTCACCAACATTTTGTTGGCGTTTAAAGCATGTTTATTCTCAGGTGAATACTAAGAGCTTCCGCTGTTGCATACTAAAATAAATACAAGATTTGGAGTCCATGTTTGTATGATATTGTGTAAAAACTGCATTCAAGAAACTGATTTCGATGTAACATATTTGTATTGTAAACCATTATGTAATGGTCGTGTGTAAACTGGATATTTTAGATTATCATTATTTGATAATCTACGTAAAGCTTTTTAAACCTTTATTTATGGAATAAAGGTTATGGTTTGTTTTAAAAATGAATGCAGTCTTTGAAAAACGTCTCATATAGAGGTCAAAACCTCGCAACGAAATCAATTAATATGGAACGTTTTTAATCAATAAGAATGGGACATTTCAACAAGCCCCATCCAAAGTACCGGATGCTTTAGTACTTCGAAATTTATATCATGTCCGAAGGAGGATCCCGGAATGATGGGGATATTCTTATATGCATATTGTTAATGTCGGTTACCAGGTGTTCAATCCATATGAATGATATTTTAGTCTCTATGCATGGGACGTATGTTTATGAGAAATGGAAATATGAAATCTTGTGGTCTATCAAAATGATGAATTTTATTGTTTTATGATAAACTTATGAACTCACCAACCTTTTGGTTGACACTTGAAAGCATGTTTATTCTCAGGTATGAAAGAAACATTTCGCTGTGCACTTGCTCATTTTAAAGACATTAATTGGAGTCGATCATCGCAATGGAACCAGATGTTGGTGACTTCGTCCGGATGGATTAGGATGGGTCACTACAGGTGGTATCAGAGCGGTGGTCTTAGCGAACCAGGTCTTGCATTAGTGTGTCTAACTGATAGTTGTTTAGATGCATTAGTGGGTCTGGACTTCGACTGTGTCTGCATGTCAAAAGTTTTGCTTATCATTTAGTGTCGAAAATTAATTGCTTATCATCCTTAAAGTCTAGACACATCTTACTGCCTCTATTTCCTAGATAGTGTATAGACAAAACCCATATCTTAGATATTTGCTAATTCATATCTTAGCGTATCTGTTACTGTTACCTTTGCCTGACAGCTTCCGTAGATTCCTCCGTAACTTATGGGATTTTAGTATTATATATACATATGTAAATTATGCATTGCAGGGTACTAATCTACATCCTATAATCTATTTTTTATCGAAAATCTTTCATCTGATCGTACGAAATGGAACTCGTCACTAGTTCAAGTTCTTTGGAACCCGACAGCTATTCCGACATGGATGTTCACCTAAGCTCCGGAAGAAGCGTCACCAGAATGAATCAACCAATCAGTCATCCCCAATTCATCTGATAGGTTCGTTGTCGACTTAATCAATGGAGACGCGAAGAAGGCGATCCTTTCCACCAACCGAATTCATCCCTTGGTAAAGAACCTGAAGCACTTACCGGTGAACCAAATCGAAACACCATTTTCACCCTCACTCCAGAGTATCTCACCGTGATTATATTATATTTCATATTTTAAACCTTATTCATCCGCTTGTTCAAACCGCCAATCATTCCGGAGTAATAGAAGAAGTCAACGAGTTTCGCGTTCGAGTAATAGCTTTGGAAAATATGGTGCAAAACGTACCAGCTTCAGCAACATCATCGGCATCAACGGTACCACCAACAACACAAGTTCAACATCATATGTCCCAATATCTCATTCTGTACCTCGAGCATAATCATCGTTCTACGAATCATTCTACATTATTTATCTTCGTTCGACATGATGATTATGTAATCTCTAATGTTTTAGAAATTATGTACTCTAATTCTAACCGAAAAACAAATGAATTTAATGTTATATTAACTCATCAAATCCATAATTACATCTGAAGAAAATATATATGTATATATGTTTTCATAAAGATTGTAATTAAAAATTCTTTTGTACAAACTGTTAATGGTGAAAATATTTTAACTGGTAGGTAATACCCGAGGAATATTTAGATTCCACATTAATAAGTTACACTGTACACTCTTCGAATCTGATTCAACAGTCATTTACTATTCTACTTACATCCATAAATATACGTATCCGTTCACCACAGAATAACCATTTTTATTCAATTTCATATTTGGATTTGATCTATCAGAATCTAACAAGTGGCATAATGAAGAAAACATTGGACAAGATAAAATTTGTTAGAAACAAACAAATTAACTATGAGAAATTTTGTTAAGAATCCACGCTAACGAAATCCTAGCTAACTGTTCCTAGCTAACTGCTTATTCCGTATTACATTTTAATTATCGCAATTTATTTATCGCAGTTTATTTATCACAATTTCTATTCTCGCAATTTTATTTGTCGTCATTTAATTTCTGTTATTTATTTTATGCACTTTAAATATCGGGACACGTATACAATGTTTTGACATATCATATCGACCCATCTATATATATTATTTGGAATAACCATAGACACTCTATATGCAGTAATGCGGGAGTTAGCTATACAGGGTTGAGGTTGATTCTATAATAATATATATACTTTGAGTTGTGATCAAGTCTGAGATGTATACGGGTCACGATACGTATTAAATAATTCGAATATTATATATTAAACTATATATGAATTATTGATTTGCTAACTGTGGACTACCAACATTGGACAATTAAAATGAATTAAAATATTGACTATAACATATGAAACTAAACAATTCTTCAAGTTTGCCAGTTGATTTCATCTTAAACCTCATTTGTATCTTGACGATTCCAATCTGCGTTCAAACCTTTCATGATTCTTGAAAACACCTCAATCGAGAGGATGAACCAACCTCACTTCATCTACGGAAGGAAAGATTTATGCATATAGTTATGCACCTGAAAAACTCTCGAAACCTGAGTAAACGTTTAACACGTATTTGTGCTAGCTCCTTTGGCATTGTTATTACTGAAAATAACTTTACAATCCCTTTCCAAATTAGCAAATTTTGTCACAGCTTCAACAAGTCAACTTCGACTTTTCATTTGGATTAACCTTATTATAACTTTGATATATATGCGTGCTCTTTTACTGTTATCGGAGAACCTTTTATATTCCACCACATCATTAACAGACGTACCAGTAATCTCGTTGCTCCTTGGCTTAAATCTCTTCGATAAATCACTATATTTATCTATTGAAGTCTTAACATGAACTCATCTGTACCTTGTAACGAGAATTGCCATACCAATTACCAGAATTCAGCGTTTAATCATCTAAAAACACAATTCTCTTGAAACCCCTCGGGTTGATAACCGATGATCCAGATATCGTAGCATTAAATGCAGAGGAAACAAAAAAAAAATTTTGTATATGGTCTAAACGTCCAAAAGTTTAATGATAAAGAAGGGAGTGTTAGGAATGATCGATAGAAAACTTAGTACCGAAAAGTGGATTATGCGAAACTATGAAGGAAATTGTGGTCAAATCACAAAGAATAAGTTTGACTTCAAAGAATCCAAAAGATTCAATGCCTGCTGAAGTCTCTAACGAATATTTTGCTCCTTACTCTAAACCCTTGCGGACAATAGTCTCCATCATCCTCTGATCTTAGATATTCAAAGATATTATCGTATCTTTCATTATAAATATCCTTCATATTTCTGAAGATATTTTCATAACTATTCTTATCTAAAATCATTAATCTCTTCGCGCTATCAGTGTTATATCATATAGAAACTGTTAGTTTCCATATTCTGTAAACTTTCGAATTTAACATATGAATGTTATTGAAGTAATATTGGGAACTGATGCATAAGTTAGTATAATATAATGACACTTGATCAACGTGATTATATTACAGTAAGTCATGCTGAGTTTCTAAATGGAACATGATGATTCACAGATTATAACGTCATCATGTGTCATGTTACATAACTCTTTCATTTTGATTAACTTCTGAACATATCAAGAAAATATATTCTTGATAGTTCTATTTTCAGTGATTCTGGTAATTTGACAAATCAAATCGTGCTATTACGTTCTTTCTCGTTTAGAACATTAAGTGAAATGTCCCGTTCTTATTGATTAAAAACGTTCCATATTAATTGATTTCGTTGAAAGGTTTTGACCTCTATATGAGACGTTTTTCAAAGACTGCATTCATTTTAAAACAAACCATAACCTTTATTTCATCAATAAAGGTTTAAAAAGCTTTACGTAGATTATCAAATATTGATAATCTAAAATATCCTATTTATACACGACCATTACATAATGGTTTACAATACAAATATGTTACAACAAAATAAGTTTCTTGAATGCAGTTTTTACACAATATCATACAAGCATGGACTCCAAATCTCGTCCTTATTTAAGTATATGTGACAGCGGAAGCTCTTAATAATCACCTGAGAATAAACATGCTTAAAACGTCAACAAAAATGTTGGTGAGTTATAGGTTTAACCTATATATATCAAATCATAATAATAGACCACAAGATTTCATATTTCAATACACATCCCATACATAGAGATAAAAAATCATTCATATGGTGAACACCTGGTAACCGACATTAACAAGATGCATATATAAGAATATCCCCATCATTCCTGGACACCCTTCGGATATGATATAAATTTCGAAGTACTAAAGCATCCGGTACTTTGGATGGGGTTTGTTAGGCCCAATAGATCTATCTTTAGGATTCGCGTCAATTAGGGTGTCTGTTCCCTAATTCTTAGATTACCAGACTTAATTAAAAGGGGCATATTCGATTTCGATAATTCAACCATAGAATGTAGTTTCACGTACTTGTGTCTATTTTGTAAATCATTTATAAAACCTGCATGTATTCTCATCCCAAAAATATTAGATTTTAAAAGTGGGACTATAACTCACTTTCACAGATTTTTACTTCGTCGGGAAGTAAGACTTGGCCACTGGTTGATTCACGAACCTATAACAATATATACATATATATCAAAGTATGTTCAAAATATATTTACAACACTTTTAATATATTTTGATGTTTTAAGTTTATTAAGTCAGCTGTCCTCGTTAGTAACCTACAACTAGTTGTCCACAGTTAGATGTACAGAAATAAATCGATAAATATTATCTTGAATCAATCCACGACCCAGTGTATACGTATCTCAGTATTGATCACAACTCAAACTATATATATTTTGGAATCAACCTCAACCCTGTATAGCTAACTCCAACATTCACATATAGAGTGTCTATGGTTGTTCCGAAATATATATAGATGTGTCGACATGATAGGTCGAAACATTGTATACGTGTCTATGGTATCTCAAGATTACATAATATACAATACAAGTTGATTAAGTTATGGTTGGAATAGATTTGTTACCAATTTTCACGTAGCTAAAATGAGAAAAATTATCCAATCTTGTTTTACCCATAACTTCTTCATTTTAAATCCGTTTTGAGTGAATCAAATTGCTATGGTTTCATATTGAACTCTATTTTATGAATCTAAACAGAAAAAGTATAGGTTTATAGTCGGAAAAATAAGTTACAAGTCGTTTTTGTAAAGGTAGTCATTTCAGTCGAAAGAACGACGTCTAGATGACCATTTTAGAAAACATACTTCCACTTTGAGTTTAACCATAATTTTTGGATATAGTTTCATGTTCATAATAAAAATAATTTTCTCAGAATAACAACTTTTAAATCAAAGTTTATCATAGTTTTTAATTAACTAACCCAAAACAGCCCGCGGTGTTACTACGACGGCGTAAATCCGGTTTTACGGTGTTTTTCGTGTTTCCAGGTTTTAAATCATTAAGTTAGCATATCATATAGATATAGAACATGTGTTTAGTTGATTTTAAAAGTCAAGTTAGAAGGATTAACTTTTGTTTGCGAACAAGTTTAGAATTAACTAAACTATGTTCTAGTGATTACAAGTTTAAACCTTCGAATAAGATAGCTTTATATGTATGAATCGAATGATGTTATGAATATCATTACTACCTTAAGTTCCTTGGATAAACCTACTGGAAAAGAGAAAAATGGATCTAGCTTCAACGGATCCTTGGATGGCTCGAAGTTCTTGAAGCAGAATCATGACACGAAAACAAGTTCAAGTAAGATCATCACTTGAAATAAGATTGTTATAGTTATAGAAATTGAACCAAAGTTTGAATATGACTATTACCTTGTATTAGAATGATAACCTACTGTAAGAAACA
Organism: Rutidosis leptorrhynchoides; assembly: GCF_046630445.1. NCBI lineage: Eukaryota > Viridiplantae > Streptophyta > Magnoliopsida > Asterales > Asteraceae > Rutidosis > Rutidosis leptorrhynchoides. The sequence goes on along the minus strand of NC_092333.1, from coordinate 315,950,870 downwards.
AAGATTTCTTGAGGTTGGATGATCACCTTACAAGATTGGAAGTGAGCTAGCAAACTTGAAAGTATTCTTGATTTTATGAAACTAGAACTTTTAGAATATATGAAGAACACTTAGAACTTGAAGATAGAACTTGAGAGAGATCAATTAGATGAAGAAAATTGAAGAATGAAAGTGTTTGTAGGTGTTTTTGGTCGTTGGTGTATGGATTAGATATAAAGGATATGTAATTTTGTTTTCATGTAAATAAGTCATGAATGGATTACTCATATTTTTGTAATTTTATGAGATATTTCATGCTAGTTGCCAAATGATGGTTCCCACATGTGTTAGGTGACTCACATGGGCTGCTAAGAGCTGATCATTGGAGTGTATATACCAATAGTACATACTTCTAAAAGCTGTGTATTGTACGAGTAAGAATACATGTGCATACGAGTAGAATTGTTGATGAAACTGAACAAGGATGTAATTGTAAGCATTTTTGTTAAGTAGAAGTATTTTGATAAGTGTCTTGAAGTCTTTCAAAAGTGTATGAATACATATTAAAACACTACATGTATATGCATTTTAACTGAGTCGTTAAGTCATCGTTAGTCGTTACATGTAAATGTTGTTTTGAAACCTTTAGGTTAACGATCTTGTTGAATGTTGTTAACCCATTATTTATTATAACAAATGAGATGTTAAATCATTATATTATCATGATATTATGATATATAATATATCTTAGTATGATATATATACAGTTAAATATCGTTACAATGATAATCGTTACATATATGTCTCGTTTCGAAATCATTAAGTTAGTAGTCTTATTTTTACATATGTATTTCATTGTTAATACACTTAATAATATATTTACTTATCATTTAACATAATTAACCAAGTGTATCAATATCTTAATATGATTCATATGTACTTAGTAAGACGTTGTTATAACGATAATCGTTATATATATCGTTTTCGAGTTTCTTAAATTAATAGTCTCATTTTTATGTATATAACTCATTGTTAAAATACCTAATGAGATACATACTTATAATAAAATCATGTTAACTATATATATAACCATATATATTTCATCGTATAGTTTTTACAAGTTTTAACGTTCGTGAATCACCGGTCAACTTGGGTGGTCAATTGTCTATATGAAACCTATTTCAATTAATCAAGTCTTAACAAGTTTGATTGCTTAACATGTTGAAAACACTTAATCATGTAAATAACAATTTCATTTAATATATATATTAACATGGAAAAGTTCGGGTCACTACAGTACCTACCCGTTAAATAAATTTCGTCCCGAAATTTTAAGCAGTTGGAGGTGTTGACGTATCTTCTGGAAATAAATGCGGGTATTTCTTCTTCATCTGATCTTCACGCTCCCAGGTGAACTCGGGTCCTCTACGAGCAATCCATCGAACCTTAATAATCGGTATCTTGTTTTGTTTAAGTCTCTTAACCTCACGATCCATTATTTCGACGGGTTCTTCAATGAATTGAAGTTTTTCATTGATTTGGATTTCGTCCAACGGAATAGTGAGATCTTCTTTAGCAAAACATTTCTTCAAATTTGAGACGTGGAAAGTGTTATGTACAGCCGCGAGTTGTTGAGGTAGCTCCAGTTGGTAAGCTACTGGTCCGACACGATCTATAATCTTGAATGGTCCAATGTACCTTGGATTTAGTTTCCCCCGTTTACCAAATCGAACAACGCCTTTCCAAGTTGAAACCTTAAGCATGACCATTTCTCCAATTTCAAACTCTATATCTTTTCTTTTACTGTCCGCGTAGCTCTTTTGTCGACTTTGGGCGATTTTCAATCTTTGTTGAATTTGGATGATTTTCTCGGTAGTTTCTTGTATTATCTCCGGACCCGTAATCTGTCTATCCCCCACTTCACTCCAATAAATCGGAGACCTGCACTTTCTACCATAAAGTGCTTCAAACGGCGCCATCTCAATGCTTGAATGGTAGATGTTGTTGTAGGAAAATTCTGCTAACGGTAGATGTCGATCCCAACTGTTTCCGAAATCAATAACACATGCTCGTAGCATGTCTTCAAGCGTTTGTATCGTCCTTTCACTCTGCCCATCAGTTTGTGGATGATAGGCAGTACTCATGTCTAGACGAGTTCCTAATGCTTGCTGTAATGTCTGCCAGAATCTTGAAATAAATCTGCCATCCCTATCAGAGATAATAGAGATTGGTATTCCATGTCTGGAGACGACTTCCTTCAAATACAGTCGTGCTAACTTCTCCATCTTGTCATCTTCTCTTATTGGCAGGAAGTGTGCTGATTTGGTGAGACGATCAACTATTACCCAAATAGTATCAAAACCACTTGCAGTCCTTGGCAATTTAGTGATGAAATCCATGGTAATGTTTTCCCATTTCCATTCCGGGATTTTGGGTTGTTGAAGTAGACCTGATGGTTTCTGATGCTCAGCTTTGACCTTAGAACACGTCAAACATTCTCCTACGTATTTAGAAATATCGGCTTTCATACCCGGCCACCAAAAATGTTTCTTGAGATCCTTGTACATCTTCCCCGTTCCAGGATGTATTGAGTATCTGGTTTTATGGGCTTCTCTAAGTACCATTTCTCTCATATCTCCAAATTTTGGTACCCAAATTCTTTCAGCCCTATACCGGGTTCCGTCTTCCCGAATATTAAGATGCTTCTCCGATCCTTTGGGTATTTCATCCTTTAAATTTCCCTCTTTTAAAACTCCTTGTTGCGCCTCCTTTATTTGAGTAGTAAGGTTAGTGTGAATCATTATATTCATAGATTTTACTCGAATGGGTTCTCTGTCCTTTCTGCTCAAGGCGTCGGCTACCACATTTGCCTTCCCCGGGTGGTAACGAATCTCAAAGTCGTAATCATTCAACAATTCAATCCACCTACGCTGCCTCATATTCAGTTGTTTCTGATTAAATATGTGTTGAAGACTTTTGTGGTCGGTATATATAATACTTTTGACCCCATATAAGTAGTGTCTCCAAGTCTTTAATGCAAAAACAACCGCGCCTAATTCCAAATCATGCGTCGTATAATTTTGTTCGTGAATCTTCAATTGTCTAGACGCATAAGCAATCACCTTCGTCCGTTGCATTAATACACAACCGAGACCTTGCTTTGATGCGTCACAATAAATCACAAAATCATCATTCCCTTCAGGCAATGACAATATAGGTGCCGTAGTTAGCTTTTTCTTCAGTAATTGAAACGCCTTCTCTTGTTCATCCTTCCATTCAAATTTCTTCCCTTTATGCATTAATGCAGTCAAGGGTTTTGCTATTCTGGAAAAGTCTTGGATGAACCTTCTGTAGTAACCAGCTAGTCCTAAAAACTGGCGTATGTGTTTCGGAGTTTTCGGGGTTTCCCACTTTTCAACAGTTTCTATCTTTGCCGGATCCACCTTAATACCTTCTTTGTTCACTATGTGACCGAGGAATTGAACTTCTTCCAACCAAAATGCACACTTTGAAAACTTAGCGTACAATTCTTCCTTCCTCAATACTTCTAACACCTTTCTCAAATGTTCACCGTGTTCTTGGTCATTCTTTGAGTAAATAAGTATGTCATCAATGAAAACAATGACAAACTTGTCAAGGTATGGTCCACACACTCGGTTCATAAGGTCCATGAACACAGCTGGTGCATTAGTTCAACCAAACGGCATGACCATAAACTCGTAATGACTGTAACGTGTTCTGAAAGCAGTCTTTGGAATATCATCTTCTTTCACCCGCATTTGATGATACCCGGAACGTAAGTCAATCTTTGAATAAACAGACGAGCCTTGCAGTTGATCAAATAAGTCGTCGATTCTCGGTAGTGGGTAGCGGTTCTTGATGGTAAGTTTGTTCAACTCTCGGTAGTCGATACACAACCTGAATGTACCATCTTTCTTCTTGACAAACAAAACAGGAGCTCTCCACGGTGATGTGCTTGGTCGAATGAAACCACGCTCTAAAATTTATTGTAATTGGCTTTGCAATTCTTTCATCTCAATGGGTGCGAGTCTGTAAGGAGCACGAGCTATTGGTGCAGCTCCTGGTACAAGATCTATTTGAAATTCAACGGATCGATGTGGGGGTAATCCCGGTAATTCTTTTGGAAATACATCGGGAAATTCTTTTGCAATGGGAACATCATTGATGCTCTTTTCTTCAGTTTGTACTTTTTCGACGTGTGCTAGAACAGCATAGCAACCTTTTCTTATTAGTTTTTGTGCCTTCAAATTACTAATAAGATGTAGCTTCGTGTTGCCCTTTTCTCCGTACACCATTAAGGGTTTTCCTTTTTCTCGTATAATGCGAATTGCATTTTTGTAACAAACGATCTCTGCTTTCACTTCTTTCAACCAGTCCATACCGATTATCACATCAAAACTCCCTAACTCTACTGGTATCAAGTCAATCTTAAATGTTTCACTAACCAGTTTAATTTCTCGATTCCGACATATATTATCTGCTGAAATTAATTTACCATTTGCTAATTCGAGTAAAAATTTACTATCCAAAGGCGTCAATGGACAACTTAATTTAGCACAAAAATCTCTACTCATATAGCTTCTATCCGCACCCGAATCAAATAAAACGTAAGCAGATTTATTGTCAATAAGAAACGTACCCGTAACAAGTTCCGGGTCTTCCTGTGCCTCTGCCGCATTAATATTGAAAACTCTTTCGCGGCCTTGTCCATTCGTGTTCTCCTGGTTCGGGCAATTTCTAATGATGTGGCCCGGTTTTCCACATTTATAACAAACTACATTGGCATAACTTGCTCCGACACTACTTGCTCCGCCATTACTCGTTCCGACACCATTTGTTCCTTTCGTTCTATTAACCCCTGGTCCGTAGACCTCACACTTCGCTGCGCTATGACCATTTCTTTTACACTTGTTGCAAAATTTGGTGCAGAACCCCGAGTGATACTTTTCACACCTTTGGCATAGCTGCTTCTGATTGTTGTTGTTGTTGCGGTTATTATTGTTGTTGGGATGATTGTTGTAGTTGCTGTTGTTGTTGTTGTTGTTGTTGTTGTTGTTGTTGTTGTTGTTGTTGTTGTTGTTGTTGTTGTTGGTCCGTTTGTTGTAGTTGCGATTGATGTTGCGATTGCTGGGATAATTGTTGCGATTATTGTTGTAATTGCTGTTGTTGTTGTATTGGTGATTCTTATCACCGTTTTCCTCCCACTTTCTTTTGACTTGCTTCACATTGGTCTCTTCAGCAGTCTGTTCTTTAATTCTTTCTTCAATCTGGTTCACTAGTTTGTGAGCCATTCTACATGCCTGTTGTATGGAGGCGGGCTCGTGTGAACTTATATCTTCTTGGATTCTTTCCGGTAATCCTTTCACAAACGCGTCGATCTTCTCTTCCTCATCTTCGAACGCTCCCGGACACAATAGGCACAATTCTGTGAATCGCCTTTCGTACGTGGTAATATCAAATCCTTGGGTTCGTAACCCTCTAAGTTCTATCTTGAGCTTATTGACCTCGGTTCTGGGACGGTATTTCTCGTTCATTAAATGCTTGAATGCTGACCACGGTAGTGCGTACGCATCGTCTTGTCCCACTTGCTCTAGATAGGTATTCCACCATGTTAACGCAGAACCTGTGAAGGTATGCGTAGCGTACTTCACTTTGTCCTCTTCAGTACACTTACTTATGGCAAACACCGATTCGACCTTCTCGGTCCACCGTTTCAATCCGATCGGTCCTTCGGTTCCATCAAATTCCAAAGGTTTCCAGGCAGTGAATTCTTTGTAGGTGCATCCTACACGATTTCCTGTACTGCTAGATCCAATGTTATTGTTGGTATGTAGCGCAGCCTGTACTGCGGCTATGTTTGAAGCTAGAAAAGTACGAAATTCCTCTTCATTCATATTCACGGTGTGTCGAGTAGTCGGTGCCGTTTCCTTCAAAATAGTCAAATGGAACAAGTTAATCATACAGAATATTAAGAGTAGTTAATAGTATTTCGTAGCATAATATGAACTCATTTATAAAAGCTTTTTCTTCATATTAGCGTTTTATAAGTTTAAATTCGGATAGTACCTACCCGTTAAGTGTGATGACCCGGGAATTTCTGACCAAATTTAAACATAATCTTATATGATTCGACTCGATAAGCAAAGTCTATTAAACCAAGTCTCATTATGTTTGAACTATTTCATGATAACATTTGACCTTTAACTATTTCCGACGATTCACGAACCTTTAATTGTAACTAAGAATGTAAATATAAATAATTATATATAAAACTAATTATATTAGTATTAATGAACTATTAAGTAATTTTGTTATTATAAAAGATAACATTTAATAACTAAAGATTTTCATTTTGAATATATATAGTATATTGTATATAAATGATTCAAACATATTTTACCAACGTTATCAAAATATTAAATGTACAATGTTATACTTTGTAGTTAATTGTTTAATATACATAATTAATCATCTACTCAACATTTAAAACATGATTTTATATATATGGTAGTATACATATATACATAAATATAACTATATATATATATATATATATATATATATGATTTTATACATAATTATTATATTATGTATATGTAGAAATTTATAATATATCTATGATGAAATAATGTACTATTTTAATAAATATATATAATACTTACATATATAAAACATTTATATTTTTCATAATTACATACATAAGTATAATATAATTAGTATGTAAATAAATATTATAATATATTTATATTAAAATGCATAAATATATAATATTCAGTATATGTTACAATACATATTACATAATTATTAAATATTACATAATAATAGATGATATTAATAAATTAAATTTAAATACAAATATAGTTGTTGTAGTAATGTTATTTGTATCGTCAAATATCAATATTTGTATTCATAATATCACTTTATATCATATAAAGATGAAATTGGATGTATAAATTAGATTATTATTACTAATATTATTATTATCGATAAAATATTAATATTATCATAATTAGTATGGTATTATTATTATTATTATTATTATTATTATTATCATTTTTACAATTATTATTATCATTAATATTATATTTATCATTATTATTAATTTTATTAATATTATTAGATATTAATAGTATTGTTATTATATATTATTATTATTAATTAAAAAAAAAGCAGTAGGGATCTATATTATACGCTTGACCTCTGTATCCTTTATCTCTATTATTATTATTATTTTTGTTTCTTTCCTGCTCCCAACTCGTGAACCTGTGTTGACATTTTCTCCATTTTTTATCAACCGATCTCTATTATTACAACATGATTATGTATAATTGCAAATCAAATAAAAAGGAAATCCAATGGGATTAAAGAGCACAGCGATATTTTTGTTTTCTTCTTCTCTGCACGCTCCAATTTTTTTTTCTCTTAATTCAATTTCGAATAAAGTTTCAAAATCTAAAAATGCAGAAAGGTTAGAAATCTTTCTTTGAATCTATCTGCAAAATCTCAACTCTCAAATCTTTATATCGATCTTGAATTTTGAAGTCAAAGTTTAGTTTAAAAAAAGTCAACAATTGTTCTTGAGACAAATTCGCGTTCGTGTATATGTTTCTGATCAAATTGACGATTCCAGTAGTTTTTATACATGTTTAGAAAACTATTTCGTGTTATAAACATTATCTATAATGTTATCTATTACGAAATCAATTTTTTTTGTTTTGTTCCAAGAACCGACGCTGCAGTAGGCCTTAGTGTTTTTTTTTTTTATTTTAGAACCCAAATTATTTTTTTTTCTGTAATGTTTTGAAGCTTTAAAGGGAACCCCAATTTTTTATTTTTTTTTGGTTATTGATGTTTTGTTGAATCCATGAGACTTGTGGAGAAGAAGAGGAATAGAAGAAAAACAGTTTATATATAAAATTTAAATTCGATATTAGTACAGAGAATCAGAATTGGTGGGATGGTCGAGAGTGTTTGCGTGTGAGCATGTGGTCACGAGATCGAGTCCAGAGGACGGTAGTTTCTTTTTTTTTTTGAAACTCTTTTCATGTGAGGTAGTTTTCTTTTCTAATTTTTTTATTGTTATTATATATTAATTATTATTAGTATTATTATTATTATTGTGATTGTTTTGATTGTTATTGTTATTGTTATTATTAGTATCATACTTGTTATCATATTTGAAAGTATTATAGACATTACTATTATTATTATGATAGGTATTAATAATATTATTATTAGTAATAAACTTATCATTTTAGTATTTTATCATCATTAGGATTATGATTATGATTATCATTATTATTATTATGAAGGAAATAAAAATATATTATTATCATCAATATTAGAATTTGTACCGGTTTATAAATAATAGTATCATCAGTACATTTACAATTAATAATATCATATTTATCAGTATCATCATTAATATTTACTAGTATTATTATGATTATCATTTATCATTTTATAAATATTAGAACCCTTATTATTAACATAAGTATGGTATTAGTATTTGATGGATTTCAATACATAAACAAAGTCACAAACCCATTTTGTTACATATAAATTCGTGTGTATATGTATATATAAAGCGGAAGCAATTTCAAGTTTATGCATGTAAAGTTTAACCCTTTAAATTTGAAATCCATTAAAGATCTAGTCTTGAAAATACACTTAAATGTAAATAGAGCTAGTTAGATGTTTATACCTACTCCAAAATGGAGGTGAAGAACTAGGATGAAGAAGATGATGTAGATGAAGAAAACTTCTAACTTGAAGCCTCAAATCTTTGATACCCACAAGCAATAATCAACACCCAAGACTTGGTTAGGATTTTAGACACTTAATTACTTGCAAAAATCAACCAAGAATCCCTTGAAGAAAGGAGAGGAAATTGCAAGTATTATTTTCAAAATGCTAGAGTCAAAGAGTGTGTTAAAGTTGCACCAATGCATGTGTATTAGTCATAATTATATGGAGTAATCAAGGAAGGGTGGTTGGCACCTAGGAGCCTTCAAAAAAATGGCCCCCCACCCCTTCCATTTATTTTATATTTTATTACATATTTATAAAACATACATGCATTTAGTTGTAAGTATTTTATTTTATAAGCCTTTTATAAAATAAAATGCAACACACATATGTTACATACACTTTATATTATTTATAACCTATATAAATAATATACAACATGTAGTAACTTATAATTATCCAAATAATTATATCTAGCATTTATTTTAGAAAACCAATTTCTAAAATTCAAGTGTCGTGTATTTGCTTTAATGATCCGATTGTCAAAACAAATACATAAAGTGTTGATAGCTTGTTATTGGGTATGACCCGACTTGGATCACAACATGTAAGCCACATTAATTTATTATGTCTCTCGGGCACAAGAAAATCCTTCAATCTCCCACTTGCACGAGAAACATAAGGAATTAATGCAAGTGACAGATACCACCTAACGACCGTCCATCACCCCCAACATGTTATGACTTAGTGCCATTCAATAACATCATCCCTTTCGAGTTTCCATTTCGAATATGATTTAGGTGAATCTTTCAATATATCCTTTTGCCCTAGATGTCATGTTAAATCCAAGAGACATAGAATGATCACTCTCTTATAGATTTAACTTTGTCAGGCCTTAGACATCTGACTCTCAACGAATAAGAGGGACAAATTCCATCTTGACTACATACGTCCTAGACATTACACTTCGTACCATACCTGAAACCTCCCTTATGTACTACCATGTTTCAGAATAGCGAAGGAAAGAATCAAGGCACAATATTCGGTGAATATCTGAACCCAATATGTGTCTCAGGTCAGAGGATATAATGATATTCTCCTTTACTCAAGATTACATGTGATCAACCACAAAGGTTCCATATAGTAATCTTGAGAGCGGGTCTTCCAATATTTGTGTCCCACAAATATCTATGAACCTTGGTTGCAACCTTGCCCTACATTCACCATTTGAATGTTAACCAATCCAAGTTCATAATAGTCTAGACCTCACACTTGTTCCCACAAATGTGATCAACTACGGAATTTAGAATAATAATTTATTCATGGATAAAATATGCTAAATTGGAACATGACTCATAATTTAAATTAATACCATAATTATATTAATGAGTTTGAACTAATTCGTTCCGTTACAATACATAAAGTAGATCAATTCCAATCACTAGAATGTCGAAGCCCTAATGCACAAACATGTCCCTCATGTTTTGGCCCATGTAAAAGCTTCGTGAGTGGATCCGCAACATTTTGATCTGTGTGAACTTTGTGAATACATATCTTTCCCTTTTCAACCTCATCCCTAATGTAGTTGAATCTCCGCTCAATGTGACAGGTCTTTTGATGAGCACGAGGTTCCTTGATTTGAGCAATCGCACCCTCGTTGTCACAAAAGATCTCAAGAGGGTCCTGAATGGAAGGGACCACTCCTAAGTCGTCGATGAATTTCTTCATCCATGCAGCTTCCTGAGCTGCCAATGAGGCGGCAATGTACTCCGACTCTGTAGTGGATAACGCAACAACTTCCTGTTTCGCACTCTTCCAAGAGACCGCACCACCATTTAACATGAATACATAACCGGATTGTGACCGAGAGTCATCTCGATCAGTTTGGAAACTCGCGTCCACGTAACCTTTTACAACGAGTTCCTCCTCACCAGACCCATATATTAGAAACATATCCTTAGTCCTTCTAAGGTATTTCAATATACATTTAACCGCAGTCCAATGACTATTTCCTGGGTTATTCTGGTATCTACTTGTCAAGCTTAGAGCGCATGACACATCCGGTCTAGTACATATCATTGCATACATGATAGACCCAATAGCAGATGCGTATGGGACTTTCTTCATTCTCTCTTGTTCATCTTTCGTGGTAGGACACTGAGATGAACTGAGAACGGTTCCTCTTTGAATAGGTACCAAACCTTTCTTAGAGTTTTCCATCTTGAACCTTTTCAAGACCTTATCAATGTATGTACTTTGACTTAAGCCTATCAATCTCTTGGATCTATTCCTATAGATTCCAATCCCCAATATATATTGTGCTTCTCCAAGATCCTTAATGGAGAAGCAACTTTTTAACCAAGTTTTGACCTCTTGCATTGTGGTTATATCATTCCCAAATAATAATACGTCATCCACATATAGCACAAGGAACATTATGGAGCTCCCACTAGCCTTCTTGTATACACAAGCTTCATCACCATTTTTAATAAAGCCAAATTTCTTTGCCTCTTCATTAAAACGATGATTCCACATTCTCGATGCTTGTTTCAACCCATAGATTGATTTCTTTAACTTGCATACTTTTTTAGGATTTTTCGGATCGACAAAACCTTCGGGCTGTGCCATATAGACATCTTCCTCAAGATATCCATTTAGGAAAGCGGTTTTGACATCCATTTGCCAAATTTCGTAATCATAATGAGCAGCGATGGCAAATAATATCCTAATAGACTTTAGCATTGCCACAGGCGAGAAGGTCTCATCATAGTCAACCCCTTGAGTTTGAGTGAAACCCTTTGCTACAAGTCTAGCTTTGTATGTATCCAAGTTTCCATGTATGTCGGTTTTCATCTTGAAAATCCACTTGCAATCAACTAGCTTAGAGCTAGGAGGTTGCTCAACAAGTTCCCAAACTTGGTTTTCATACATGGATTGCATCTCGGCGTTCATGGCTTCCTGCCATTTATCTTTATCTATCCTTGATAAAGCATCTTTGTAGTTTGTCGGTTCATCCAAATCAACCGTATAGCAACCATCCACGAGAAACCCATATCTCTCGGGAGGATTACTAATCCTACTAGATCTTCGAACGTCTTGTGTACCTTGATCATCCACTTGATCATTTTCAGCATCCTCATGTTGAGTGCTAGTGTCAACCAATTGTGTATCATCGGCTTGATCTTGTACCTCTACAAGATCTATTTTTCTTTCACCATCACCTTCCATAAGGAACTTGGTTTCAAGGAATTCCGCTTTCCGAGCTACAAATACCGTTTGCTCGGATGGATCATAGAAGTAATATCCCATGTCATCTTTGGGATATCCTATGAAGATACACTTTGTGGATCGAGCATGTAGCTTATTTGCTACATAACGCTTAGGATAAGCTTCACATCCCCATACTTTCAAGTATGAAAGAGAAGGAGGTTTTCCAAACCACATCTCATGAGGAGTTCGTTCCACTTTCTTGGTTGGGGCCATATTTAAAATACGAGCCGCGGAGCTTAGACAATAACCCCAAAATGATAGAGGTAACGAGCTTCTAGCCATCATAGATCGAACCATATCCATTAGGGTTCGGTTCCTCCTTTCGGATACTCCATTAAGTTGGGGTGTTCCGGGTGGAGTAAGTTGTGAGATGATCCCACAACTCCTAAGATGATCTTGAAAGGCATCGCTTAGGTATTCACCTCCTCTATCGGTACGAAGTACCTTGATTGTCCTATTGAGTTGATTTTGTACTTCGTTTTGATATTCTTTGAATGCTTTAAACGTTTCGTCCTTGTGTCTTAGTAAATAGACATATCCGAAACGACTAAAGTCATCAATGAAAGTAACAAAGTATCTTTCACCATTCCTAGTTATGGGTTTAAAGGGTCCACATACATCCGAATGTATTAAACCCAATAAATCTTTAGCCCTTTCATGAGTGCCTTTGAAAGGTGCTTTAGTCATCTTGCCTTGTAAACAAGATTCACATACATCAAACGAATCCATTTCATTTGATTTCAAAAGTCCATTCCTTTGAAGTGTATGCATTCGGTTCTTGTTTATATGTCCAAGGCGACAATGCCATAAATAGGAATCACTCAAATCCCTTTTGAGTTTCTTGGTGCTAGTATGGTATATTGAGCTATTAGATGATGCATCATCATGAACCAATTCATAAATTCCATTTGAAGGCGTAGCCTTGAAATAGAATATATCATCTTTAGAAAAATGGATATCATTATCAATAAAATTAACATTGAAACCACATTGTCTTAAGCGAGAAATAGAAATAATGTTTCGACATAAATCCGGTGCATACAAAACATTTTCTAAAATAAGCTCCAATCCACTTGGAAGCTTCAAAACAAATTCTCCTTGAGCTTTAACATGCACCTTTGCACCATTGCCCATATAGAGACTTGATGTTCCCGCTTTATGATCACTTCTTTTGAACCCCTGCAAAGAATTGCAAATATGAGTTCCACATCCCGTGTCTAATACCCATGTATTAGAAGAAGTAATACTAAGCTCTATATATACCATATATATATTACCTGAGGTTTGCCCTGCATCCCTCTTGTCCTTCAACTCTTTAAGATAGACCGGACAGTTTCGTTTCCAATGACCCATCTCACCGCAACCGAAACATGGGTCTTCCTTGGGGTTTGCCTTCTCGGCTACCTTTTGCTTCTTGGCCTTGTTGATGGTTGGGGTAACCATCTTCCCCTTCCCTTTGCCTTGATGGACGGGTCCTTTTCTCTTAGCCACCTTTGGCTTAGAGGTGTTACCTTTAGACCCACCTTGATCAATTGCTAACACGGGTAAAGCTCTTTTACCCATGCTTGTTTCCGCCGTCCTAAGCATACCATGAAGCTCACCTATGCTCTTATCCATCCCATTCATGTTGTAATTAATTACAAATTGATCAAACCTCTTTGATAGGGAGTTAAGGATAAGATCGGTGGCTAACTCATTAGATATGTTAAGGTTGAGACGGTTAGCACGATCGATAAGGCTTTTCATCTTAAGTACATAAGATGAAACCGATTGGGATTCGTCCATACGACAAGCATGAAGCGCCCGAACCGTTTCGAAACGCTCAACACGTGCTTGTTGGAGAAACATCTCCTTCAATTGTGTTATCATGTCGTAAGCGCTATGATGCTCGAAATCCTTTTGGAGTTCGGGTATCATAGTCCCAAGCATTAAGCATGAGACTTGAAGGGAGTCGTGGCAATACTTATCGTAAGAGGCCATTGCCTCCACATCACTCTCATCCGGTTGGTCGGGAATGGGGTCCTCAATCACATACATTTTATCCTCTTGTTTGAGGACAATCCGAAGATTGCGGAACCAATCCATAAAATTTGTATGGTTGAGTTTGTCTTTCTCGAGGAGAGACCGTAACGATAGGTTGTTAAAGTTAAGTGGTGCGTTGTTCATGTTGTTGTTGTTATTAGCGGCCATCTACAAAATTCAACAAAGTTCTTTTAAGTATCGATTTGGATTTAATAAACAATACCCTTTTAATTTGTTTTATTAAATATTAGAATCCAACGGTAAATCAAATTTCGGTTAGGTGACCTTTATCCCGTCATTTGATTTAGCTAGGTAGTCATAATGACAATTGCAATCCTTTTGCAACTTCTAAGTTATGGGATCATGCAATCCTTTTGCATGGCATATTAATCCCATCAACGCCTATTTGTTCCTCATGCTTCGGTGACCCTAAGTTCATGATTCCCAAATCAAGTCGTCCTACTTGTGTAGACATGTAGACTTAACATACAAGTGGTTAGGTGACCTTTATCCCACAAGCATGCAAAGTGTACTTTATTCATATTAGTTCACTCATGACGGTTAGGTGACCTTTATCCCATCATGAGATTCCTAATATGTCTAAGTGTTTCCACAAAAGGATGGCGTTTAACTTGTTTATCTTGTATTAGTAAAGGGATTTTAGGTTTTCTACATTCTAGTTTAGAAAACAAAGTGCTATACACCAACATGCATTTGGTGTGTAGTATGTTTATGAAAAACCCATTTTCATGTGCCTTTTAGTAACCAATTACTAGTTTTAATCATTTCATTACCTTTTTAAATAAACCATTTTATTCAAGTCTAATAACCAATTATTAGTGTCATTTTGTTATGTTTTATTATAACCATTTTATAATGTATTATGCAAGTGTAATCATGTGATGATCTTGTAGCAACCAAACATACAAACATACACAAACATGCATAGCAAAGTGTTCACAATCAAGAGCCATTTTGGTAGACATTTGTTTAGCCAATAAACAAATGTCACCTAAGGGGTTAAACCAAAGTAAGAGATTTTACCAAAATCTCCCACTTAATCTTGTAATCTTCAAAACTTCATCTTGTAATCTTCTTCATGAATCTTCACTTTCATTTTACAAAATCATATCCTAATACAATTTTTCTAGAAAATGAAATAACAACCTATTCTATTTTACAAACCAAAATAGAACAAATTACATACAAAATACAAGATTAATTACAACTTTTACAAACCAAAATTACAAAATAATTACAAGCCATATGAATGAATATTACACCCATGAATAATCACCAAATCAATCAACCAAACAAACACATGGCCTAGGCTCGATTGTGAACAACAACATAACATCAAACATGGCCAAAACTTGAAATCCCAAACCCATTTTTGGGACCAAATATTTCGGCCATCACCATACACCCACCAAAACTCAATATTTTTACATTCTACTTTCATGCATGTTGGTAGATTGTAAAGAAAGTGAGTTTACTAGCCAAAAACAAGAAGCATATTAACAAGACTTTGGCTCTAGATACCATTGATGGATTTCAATACATAAACAAAGTCACAAACCCATTTTGTTACATATAAATTCGTGTGTATATGTATATATAAAGCGGAAGCAATTTCAAGTTTATGCATGTAAAGTTTAACCCTTTAAATTTGAAATCCATTAAAGATCTAGTCTTGAAAATACACTTAAATGTAAATAGAGCTAGTTAGATGTTTATACCTACTCCAAAATGGAGGTGAAGAACTAGGATGAAGAAGATGATGTAGATGAAGAAAACTTCTAACTTGAAGCCTCAAATCTTTGATACCCACAAGCAATAATCAACACCCAAGACTTGGTTAGGATTTTAGACACTTAATTACTTGCAAAAATCAACCAAGAATCCCTTGAAGAAAGGAGAGGAAATTGCAAGTATTATTTTCAAAATGCTAGAGTCAAAGAGTGTGTTAAAGTTGCACCAATGCATGTGTATTAGTCATAATTATATGGAGTAATCAAGGAAGGGTGGTTGGCACCTAGGAGCCTTCAAAAAAATGGCCCCCCACCCCTTCCATTTATTTTATATTTTATTACATATTTATAAAACATACATGCATTTAGTTGTAAGTATTTTATTTTATAAGCCTTTTATAAAATAAAATGCAACACACATATGTTACATACACTTTATATTATTTATAACCTATATAAATAATATACAACATGTAGTAACTTATAATTATCCAAATAATTATATCTAGCATTTATTTTAGAAAACCAATTTCTAAAATTCAAGTGTCGTGTATTTGCTTTAATGATCCGATTGTCAAAACAAATACATAAAGTGTTGATAGCTTGTTATTGGGTATGACCCGACTTGGATCACAACATGTAAGCCACATTAATTTATTATGTCTCTCGGGCACAAGAAAATCCTTCAGTATTAATATTATTTTAGAGTTATTATTATTAGTATCATTAACAGTTATCATTTTCATTTTTTTTGCTATTAGTATTATCATTATTAATAAAATTATTATTATTATTAGTAAATCATTATTATCTAAATTATTATTTTAACAAATAAATCTTTTGTACACTATATATATACTTATGGTATATACTAGGATTGTATTAATAATTCACATAACAAACTAATAAAATTTCATAAATACAATACTAACCACAAATATATGTATATAAATATATTAATGTCACTATTTATATAAACGTAAATCATTATAGATATATACATAAAATCGATATATATATAAAATATAACTTAAAATATAATATAAGTATACGTTTTAAAATAAAGGTTAGAATAAATTCTACAAAACTATAATATATAAATAATACATATTAATAAATGAAATTTTGTAACTTACATTATACGTATTAATATATACACAATTGATATAGGTTCGTGAATCCGAGGCCAACCCTGCATTGTTCAATGACG
This sequence comes from Rutidosis leptorrhynchoides, assembly GCF_046630445.1. NCBI lineage: Eukaryota > Viridiplantae > Streptophyta > Magnoliopsida > Asterales > Asteraceae > Rutidosis > Rutidosis leptorrhynchoides. Next base: position 315,933,869 of record NC_092333.1, on the reverse strand, counting down.
TCATATGTATTTTTACTACAAAATACAGTATCGTGAGTTTCATTTGCCTTTTTACCCTTTATATTTTTGGGCTGAGAATACATGCGCAACTTTTATAACTGTTTTACGAAATTGACACAAGTACGTGAAACTACATTCTATGGTTGGATTATCGAAGTCGAATATGCCCCTTTTTATTAAGTCTGGTAATCTAAGAATTAGGGAACAGACACCCTAATTGACGCGAATCCTAAAGATAGATCTATCGGGCCCAACAAGCCCCATCCAAAGTACCGGATGTTTTAGTACTTCGAAATTTATATCATGTCCGAAGGAGGATCCCAGAATGATGGGGATATTCTTATATATGCATATTGTTAATGTCGGTTACCAGGTGTTCAATCCATATGAATGATATTTTTGTCTCTATGCATGGGACGTATGTTTATGAGAAATGGAAATCTGAAATCTTGTGGTCTATTAAAATGATGGAAACGATTGTTTAAGTTAAACTAATGAACTCACCAACCTTTTGGTTGACACTTTAAAGCATGTTTATTCTCAGGTACGAAAGAAATCTTCCGTTGTGTATTTGCTCATTTTATAGATATTACTTGGAGTCATTCATGGCATATTTCAAAAGACGTTGCATTCGAGTCGTCGAGTTCATCAAGATTATTATCAAGTCAATTATAGTTGGATATATTATGAAATGTTATGCATGCCTGTCAACTTTCGATGTAATGAAAGTTTGTCTTTTCAAAAACGAATGCAATGTTTGTAAAATGTATCATATAGAGGTCAAGTACCTCGCGATGTAATCAACTGTTGTGAATCGTTTATAATCGATATGGACTTCGTCCGGATGGATTAGGACGGGTCTTCACAGTTGGTATCAGAGCGGTGGTCTTAGCGAACCAGGTCTTGCATTAGTGAGTCTAACTGATAGTCGTTAGAATGCATTAATGAGTCTGGACTTCGACCGTGTTTGCATGTCAAAAGTTTTGCTTATCATTTAGTGTCGAAAAATTATTTGCTTATCATCCTTAAAGTCTAAGACACGTCTTACTGCCTTTATTGCATAGACAGTGTATAGTTAAATTCATATCTTAGCGTATCTGTTATTGTTACCTTTGCCTGACAGCTTCCGTAGATTCCTCCATAGCTTATGGGATTTTAGTATTATATATGCATATGTAAATTATGTATTGCAGGGTACTAATCTACATCCTATAATCTATTTCTTATCGAAAATCCTTCATCTGATCGTACGAGATGAATCCCTCAACCAGTTCGAGTCCATCAGATTTCGATAGCTATTTCGATAGTTATTCCGACAGCTATTTCGATATGGATTTCCACTCGAGCTCCGAAAGCAGAGTAACCGGAATGAATCGATCAATTAGCCATCATCTATTCTGAATGAATTGGAGATGGGTTCGTAGTCGACTTAATCAATGGAAACGCGAAGAAGGCGATCATTTCCACTAACCAAATTCACCTCTTGACAATGAACCTAAAACGTTTACCGGCGAACCTGTTCGAGACACCATTTTCTCTCTCATTTCCAAAGTATCTCATCACGATCATATACTATCTCAGATTCTAAACCTCATTCATTCGCTCGTCCGAACCGACAATCATCCCGGTGTAATAGAAGAAGTTAACGAACTTCGCGCATAAGTTGTAGTCTTGGAAAATATGGTGCAAAACGTACCAGCTTCATCCAAATCACCGGCACCAACAGTACCACCAACAACCCAAATTTCAATATCACATGCCTCAACATCTCAATCTATACCTCGAGTATAATCATCATTCTACATGACATTCTACATCAGTTATCTTCGTTCGACATGGTGATTATGTAATCTCTAATGTTTTAGAGATTATTTATTCTAGTTCCAACTGAAAACTAAATGAGTTTAATATCATGTTAACTCATTAAATTCATGATTACATCTGAAGAAAATATATATGTATATATGTTTTCATAAAGATTGTAATTAAAAATTCTTTTGTACAAACTGTTAATAATAAAAATATTTTAACGGGTAGGTAATACCCGAGGAATATTTAAATTTCACATTAATAAGTTACACTGTATATTCTTCGAATCTGATTCAACAGTTATTCACTATCCTATTTACAACCACCGGGATACTTATCCGTTCACCAAAGAATAACTATTTTTATTCAAATTCAATTTCATATTTGAATTTTGACCTATCAGAATCCAACAAGTGGCATAATGAAGAAATAATGGACACAATAAAAATTGATTAGAAACAGACTAATTAACAATATTAAATTTTATTAAGAAACCACGCTAACAAAATCCTAGCTAACTGTTCCTAGCTAACTGTTAATTCCGTATTACATTTTATTTATCGCAATTTATTTATCGCAATTTATTTATCGCAATTTATTTTATCGCAATTTATATTCTCGCAATTTTATTTATTGTCATTTAATTTCTGTTATTTACTTTACGCACTTTATTTATCGTCATTTAATTTCTGTTATTTATTTTACGCACTTTAAATATCGGGACACGTATACAAGGTTTTGACATATCATATCGACACATCTATATATATTATTTGGAATCACCATAGACACTCTATATGCAGTAATGATCGAGTTCTCTATACAGGGTTGAGGTTGATTCTATAATAATATATATACTTTGAGTTGTGATCGAGTCTGAGACATGTACACGGGTCACGATACATATTAATTAATTCAAATATTATATATTAAACTATATATGAATGATTGCACTGTCAACTGTGGACTATCGACTGTGGACTAATAACATTGGACAATTAAAATGAATTAAAATATTGAATATAACATATGAAACTAAACAATTCTTCAAGTTTGCCACTTGATTTCGTCTTAAACCTCATTTGTATCTTCACGATTACATTCTGCGTTCAAACCTTTCATGATTCTTGAAAACACCTCAATCGATAGGATGAATCAACCGCACTTTATCTACGGAAGGAAAGATTTATGCATATAGTTATGCACCTGAGAAACTCTCGGCAATTGTGTAAAAGTTCAACACGTAGCCGCGTCAGATCCTTTGGCATTTATTAACAAAAACAACTTTGCGATCCCTTTTCAAAATTAGCCAATTTTGTCACAGCTCCAACAAGTCAACTTCGACTTTTCGTACGAAACAACCTTATTATAACGTTTATATATACGCGTGCTCTTTTATTGTTACCAGGTAACCTTTCATATTCCATCATATTACCATCAGCGTTTAATCATCTAAAAACACAATTCTCCTGAAACCACCTCGGATTAATAACCGATGATTCAGATATCATAGCATTAAATGCAGAGGAAACAGAAAAATGGTAGATGGTCTAAACGGACAAAAGTTTGATGATAAAGAAAGGAGTGTTAGGAACGCTCGATAGAAAATTGGGTATTGAAAAACAGATTGAGTTACCCATGAAGGAGACCAAGGACAAATACAAGGACCAAATCCTATATTCAAAGGATTCAGGTAATTCTGGATCCGTTGAAATCTTTAGAGAATATCTTGCTCCGAAGTCATGTTAAAATCTTGCGGAAAATCTTTCTCCATCAACCGTCGAACTTAGAAATTCCAAAATATCATCATCAATATCTTTGATATTTCTGAGGATATTTTCATAAATATTCTCGTCCGAAATTATATACCTCTTCGTGCTTCCTGTGTATCAATATATTGGAAACATTCAATAGAAAATATAGTACCGAAAAGCAGATTATGCGAAACTATGAAGAAAGCCGTGGATAAATCACAAAGAATAAGTTTGACTTCAAAGAATCCAAATAATTCAATGTCTGCTAAAGTCTATAGTGAATAACTTGCTCCTTACTCTAAACCCTTGCAGACAATAGTTTCTATCATCCTATAATCTTAGATATTCTGAGATATTATCGTACCTTTCATTATAAATATCCTCCATATTTCTGGAGATATTTTTATAACTATTCTTATCTGAAATCATTAATCTTTTCGTGCTATCAGTATTACATCATATAGAAACTGTTAGTTTCTATATTCTGTAAATTTTCAAGCTTAAAATATGAATGTTATTGTAGTAATGATGGGAACTAATGCATGAGTTAGTATAATATAATGACACTTGATCAACGTGATTATATTACAGTAAGTCATGCTGAGTTTCTAAATGAAACGTGATGATTCACAGATCATAACGTCATCATGTGCCATGTTACATAACTCTTTCATCCTACTTAACTCCGTAACAAATCAAGAAAATGTATTCTTGATGGTTCTATCTTCCGTGATGTTGATAAATTTGAAAATCAAATCGTGCTATCACGTTCCTTCATGCTTAGAACATTATAATCATTCGAAACTCTATATCTATAAATTCTGGACCATTATTCGCTTGACTTGAAGTCGGGAAGAGAAAACAAAAGCATAGAGCTTTGAAATATAAGGGAGAATATAAAGTCCGATAACAACACATAAATTACAAACCGTGTATATCAATGTTTATCGCAACATAAAGACACGGGAGAATTAAAAACATTATAATCCCGAGGGCGAAGTAGAAGAAAGCAGATTCCTCTGGTGGAAGTTGGAAAAGGAGAATGATTGTTGCGATAGTAAGGATGAGGACAAGGATCAGAACTGGATTAATCATTTTCAGAATCTTTTGGATGTATGAACTAAGAAAGAAAGTATAAGAATGGTGAGAATAATGGAAAGGAAGAGCTTAATTTATACTGGAAATATCAGACGTAGTAATCGGGGCAGATCACCGTATTTAATTAAAGAGATCTTAATTTCCATAAATCCCGAAGAATCAGATTTTATAGATCTTCAAGATTTTCTTTAAATCCCTTAAATTCCGGAATTCAACCAAGGCAATGTCAAAAGTTAAGACGCGCCTTATTTTCTAAATTCAAACCTGACTACGTCAAAAGTTAAAAACAAATCTTTGTTTCTCATTTCATCCTTTTGTGAATAGCTTCATTCGCACTCTTCGAATAATCGAATTATTTTTATCCATATTACTCAATGATGATAAAACTCAAGTTATCAACTCATATTCGTCAGGAAAACATATTTATTGTTAGCTATGACGACCTCACTCAAATTTCGGGACGAAATTTCTTTAACGGGTAGGTACTGTGATGACCCGGGAATTTCCGACCAAATTTAAACATAATCTTATATGATTCGACTCGATAAGCAAAGTCTATTAAACCGAGTCTCATTATGTTTGAACTATTTCATGATAACATTTGACCTTTAACTATTTCCGACGATTCACGAACCTTTAATTGTAACTAAGAATGTAAATATAAATAATTATATATAAAACTAATTATATTAGTATTAATGAACTATTAAGTAATTTTGTTATTATAAAAGATAACATTTAATAACTAAAGATTTTCATTTTGAATATATATAGTATATTGTATATAAATGATTCAAACATATTTTACCAACGTTATCAAAATATTAAATGTACAATGTTATACTTTGTAGTTAATTGTTTAATATACATAATTAATCATCTACTCAACATTTAAAACATGATTTTATATATATGGTAGTATACATATATACATAAATATAACTATATATATATATATATATATATATATATATATATGATTTTATACATAATTATTATATTATGTATATGTAGAAATTTATAATATATCTATGATGAAATAATGTACTATTTTAATAAATATATATAATACTTACATATATAAAACATTTATATTTTTCATAATTACATACATAAGTATAATATAATTAGTATGTAAATAAATATTATAATATATTTATATTAAAATGCATAAATATATAATATTCAGTATATGTTACAATACATATTACATAATTATTAAATATTACATAATAATAGATGATATTAATAAATTAAATTTAAATACAAATATAGTTGTTGTAGTAATGTTATTTGTATCGTCAAATATCAATATTTGTATTCATAATATCACTTTATATCATATAAAGATGAAATTGGATGTATAAATTAGATTATTATTACTAATATTATTATTATCGATAAAATATTAATATTATCATAATTAGTATGGTATTATTATTATTATTATTATTATCATTTTTACAATTATTATTATCATTAATATTATATTTATCATTATTATTAATTTTATTAATATTATTAGATATTAATAGTATTGTTATTATATATTATTATTATTAATTAAAAAAAAGCAGTAGGGATCTATATTATACGCTTGACCTCTGTATCCTTTATCTCTATTATTATTATTTTTTTTGTTTCTTTCCTGCTCCCAACTCGTGAACCTGTGTTGACATTTTCTCCATTTTTTATCAACCGATCTCTATTATTACAACATGATTATGTATAATTGCAAATCAAATAAAAAGGAAATCCAATGGGATTAAAGAGCACAGCGATATTTTTGTTTTCTTCTTCTCTGCACGCTCCAATTTTTTTTTCTCTTAATTCAATTTCGAATAAAGTTTCAAAATCTAAAAATGCAGAAAGGTTAGAAATCTTTCTTTGAATCTATCTGCAAAATCTCAACTCTCAAATCTTTATATCGATCTTGAATTTTGAAGTCAAAGTTTAGTTTAAAAAAAGTCAACAATTGTTCTTGAGACAAATTCGCGTTCGTGTATATGTTTCTGATCAAATTGACGATTCCAGTAGTTTTTATACATGTTTAGAAAACTATTTCGTGTTATAAACATTATCTATAATGTTATCTATTACGAAATCAATTTTTTTTGTTTTGTTCCAAGAACCGACGCTGCAGTAGGCCTTAGTGTTTTTTTTTTTATTTTAGAACCCAAATTATTTTTTTTTCTGTAATGTTTTGAAGCTTTAAAGGGAACCCCGATTTTTTATTTTTTTTTGGTTATTGATGTTTTGTTGAATCCATGAGACTTGTGGAGAAGAAGAGGAATAGAAGAAAAACAGTTTATATATAAAATTTAAATTCGATATTAGTACAGAGAATCAGAATTGGTGGGATGGTCGAGAGTGTTTGCGTGTGAGCATTTGGTCACGAGATCGAGTCCAGAGGACGGTAGTTTCTTTTTTTTTTTTTTTTTTGAAACTCTTTTCATGTGAGGTAGTTTTCTTTTCTAATTTTTTTATTGTTATTATATATTAATTATTATTAGTATTATTATTATTATTATTGTGATTGTTTTGATTGTTATTGTTATTGTTATTATTAGTATCATACTTGTTATCGGTAGTTTTCTTTTCTAATTTTTTTATTGTTATTATATATTAATTATTATTAGTATTATTATTATTATTGTGATTGTTTTGATTGTTATTGTTATTGTTATTATTAGTATCATACTTGTTATCATATTTGAAAGTATTATAGACATTACTATTATTATTATGATAGGTATTAATAATATTATTATTAGTAATAAACTTATCATTTTAGTATTTTATCATCATTAGGATTATGATTATGATTATCATTATTATTATTATGAAGGAAATAAAAATATATTATTATCATCAATATTAGAATTTGTACCGGTTTATAAATAATAGTATCATCAGTACATTTACAATTAATAATATCATATTTATCAGTATCATCATTAATATTTACTAGTATTATTATGATTATCATTTATCATTTTATAAATATTAGAACCCTTATTATTAACATAAGTATGGTATTAGTATTAATATTATTTTAGAGTTATTATTATTAGTATCATTAACAGTTATCATTTTCATTTTTTTTGCTATTAGTATTATCATTATTAATAAAATTATTATTATTATTAGTAAATCATTATTATCTAAATTATTATTTTAACAAATAAATCTTTTGTACACTATATATATACTTATGGTATATACTAGGATTGTATTAATAATTCACATAACAAACTAATAAAATTTCATAAATACAATACTAACCACAAATATATGTATATAAATATATTAATGTCACTATTTATATAAACGTAAATCATTATAGATATATACATAAAATCGATATATATATAAAATATAACTTAAAATATAATATAAGTATACGTTTTAAAATAAAGGTTAGAATAAATTCTACAAAACTATAATATATAAATAATACATATTAATAAATGAAATTTTGTAACTTACATTATACGTATTAATATATACACAATTGATATAGGTTCGTGAATCCGAGGCCAACCCTGCATTGTTCAATGACGTCATATGTATTTTTACTACAAAATACAGTATCGTGAGTTTCATTTGCCTTTTTACCCTTTATATTTTTGGGCTGAGAATACATGCGCAACTTTTATAACTGTTTTACGAAATTGACACAAGTACGTGAAACTACATTCTATGGTTGGATTATCGAAGTCGAATATGCCCCTTTTTATTAAGTCTGGTAATCTAAGAATTAGGGAACAGACACCCTAATTGACGCGAATCCTAAAGATAGATCTATCGGGCCCAACAAGCCCCATCCAAAGTACCGGATGTTTTAGTACTTCGAAATTTATATCATGTCCGAAGGAGGATCCCGGAATGATGGGGATATTCTTATATATGCATATTGTTAATGTCGGTTACCAGGTGTTCAATCCATATGAATGATATTTTTGTCTCTATGCATGGGACGTATGTTTATGAGAAATGGAAATCTGAAATCTTGTGGTCTATTAAAATGATGGAAACGATTGTTTAAGTTAAACTAATGAACTCACCAACCTTTTGGTTGACACTTTAAAGCATGTTTATTCTCAGGTACGAAAGAAATCTTCCGCTGTGTATTTGCTCATTTTATAGATATTACTTGGAGTCATTCATGGCATATTTCAAAAGACGTTGCATTCGAGTCGTCGAGTTCATCAAGATTATTATCAAGTCAATTATAGTTGGATATATTATGAAATGTTATGCATGCCTGTCAACTTTCGATGTAATGAAAGTTTGTCTTTTCAAAAACGAATGCAATGTTTGTAAAATGTATCATATAGAGGTCAAGTACCTCGCGATGTAATCAACTGTTGTGAATCGTTTATAATCGATATGGACTTCATCCGGATGGATTAGGACGGGTCTTCACATTAAGTTCATACTTAGTAGCTAATATACAATTCAACTACTACAATTCTATATGAAAAACTGATTATAATAATATTTCGCGTTCAAACTTTTACACAATATTTCACAAACTTACAATACCGCTTATTTTACATATAGCATGAAATATAGCACACAATAAATTTGATACAAGATGGTTGTGAAGATAATTCTAGCTAGTACACAAGTCGTTCAGCAAAGGCAATAAAGACACGTAATTCATACGTCCAGAAACAAGTCATGCATTCTGGTTTTACTAGGATTACTTCCCATCCTTGGTCTTGTGGAACATAACCGTTATGACCGTTGATAAGACAGTGTGTTGTAACGTCGTCAAAGGGACGAGGGTTACGTAATGTCCAACAGTCCCGTAACAATCTAAAAACCTCATTTCTTACCCCAATTACCGACTCCGTCACTTGTGGAAATGTTTTGTTTAATAGTTGTAGCCCGATGTTCTTGTTCTCACTTTGGTGAGAAGCGAACATTACTAATCCGTAAGCATAACATGCTTCTTTATGTTGCATGTTAGCCGCTTTTTCTAAATCACGAAGTCCAATATTCGGATATATTGAGTCAAAATAATTTCTTAACCCATTGCGTAAAATAGCATTTGGGTTCCCCGCAATATATGCGTCAAAGTAAACACATCGTAACTTATGGATTTCCCAATGTGATATCCACCATCTTTCGAACGAAAGCCTTTTATAAACCAAGGCATTCTTGGAACGTTCTTCGAATGTCTTACAAACTGATCTCGCCTTAAATAGTTGTGCCGAAGAATTCTGACCGACTCTAGACAAGATTTCATCAATCATGTCTCCGGGTAGGTCTCTTAAAATATTGGGTTGTCTATCCATTTTGTGTTTTTATACTGTAAAATAGACAAGAGTTAGATTCATAAAAAAAATACTTATTAATACAAGCAATTTTTACATATATCATAAAGCATAAGCACACTATATTACATATATTACACCACACGAATACAACTATCTTATTCCGACTCGCTTGTTTCTTCTTCTTCAGTTTTGGTTCGTTTTGCCAAGTTTCTAGGGATATATGATGTTCCCCTAATACGAGCCGTAATTTTCCACATTGGTTTAGAAAAACCTGGTGGTTTAGAGGTTCCCGGGTCATTGTTACAACTTAAGGACTTCGGGGGTTGACGATACATATAAAGTTCATCGGGGTTGGAATTAGATTTCTCTATTTTTATGCCCTTTCCCTTATTATTTTCTTTTGCCTTTTTAAATTCAGTTGGGGTAATTTCTATAACATCATCGGAATTCTCGTCGGAATCCGATTCATCGGAGAATTGGTAATCCTCCCAATATTTTGCTTCCTTGGCGGAAACACCATTGACCATAATTAACCTTGGTCGGTTGGTTGAGGATTTTCTTTTACTTAACCGTTTTATTATTTCCCCCACCGGTTCTATTTCTTCATCCGGTTCCGATTCTTCTTCCGGTTCCGATTCTTCTTCCGGTTCCGACTCTTCTTCCGGTTCCTCTTCAGGAACTTGTGAATCAGTCCACGAATCATTCCAATTTACATTTGACTCTTCATTATTATTAGGTGAGTCAATGGGTTCTAGAGGTAGACATCTATCACATAATATCAAACGCGTTAAGAGATTAATATATCACATAATATTCACATGTTAAAAATATATAGTTTCCAACAAAATTTGTTAAGCAATCATTTTTCAAGTAAACACGGTCGAAGTCCAGACTCACTAATGCATCCTAACAAACTCGATAAGACACACTAATGCAAAATTCTGGTTCTCTAAGACCAACGCTCGGATACCAACTGAAATGTCCCGTTCTTATTGATTAAAAACGTTCCATATTAATTGATTTCGTTGGGAGGTTTTGACCTCTATATGAGACGTTTTTCAAAGACTGCATTCATTTTAAAACAAACCATAACCTTTATTTCATCAATAAAGGTTTAAAAAGCTTTACGTAGATTATCAAATAATGATAATCTAAAATATCCTGTTTACACACGACCATTACATAATGCTTTACAATACAAATATGTTACAACAAAATAAGTTTCTTGAATGCAGTTTTTACACAATATCATACAAGCATGGACTCCAAATCTCGTCCTTATTTAAGTATGCGACAGCGGAAGCTCTTAATAATCACCTGAGAATAAACATGCTTAAAACGTCAACAAAAATGTTGGTGAGTTATAGGTTTAACCTATATATATATCAAATCATAATAATAGACCACAAGATTTCATATTTCAATACACATCCCATACATAGAGATAAAAAATCATTCATATGGTGAACACCTGGTAACTGACATTAACAAGATGCATATATAAGAATATCCCCATCATTCCGGGACACCCTTCGGATATGATATAAATTTCGAAGTACTAAAGCATCCGGTACTTTGGATGGGGTTTGTTAGGCCCAATAGATCTATCTTTAGGATTCGCGTCAATTAGGGTGTCTGTTCCCTAATTCTTAGATTACCAGACTTAATTAAAAGGGGCATATTCGATTTCGATAATTCAACCATAGAATGTAGTTTCACGTACTTGTGTCTATTTTGTAAATCATTTATAAAACCTGCATGTATTCTCATCCCAAAAATATTAGATTTTAAAAGTGGGACTATAACTCACTTTCACATATTTTTACTTCGTCGGGAAGTAAGACTTGGCCACTGGTTGATTCACGAACCTATAACAATATATACATATATATCAAAGTATGTTCAAAATATATTTACAACACTTTTAATATATTTTGATGTTTTAAGTTTATTAAGTCAGCTGTCCTCGTTAGTAACCTACAACTAGTTGTCCACAGTTAGATGTACATAAATAAATCGATAAATATTATCTTGAATCAATCCACGACCCAGTGTATACGTATCTCAGTATTGATCACAACTCAAACTATATATATTTTGGAATCAACCTCAACCCTGTATAGCTAACTCCAACATTCACATATAGAGTGTCTATGGTTGTTCCGAAATATATATAGATGTGTCGACATGATACGTCGAAACATTGTATACGTGTCTATGGTATCTCAAGATTACATAATATACAATACAAGTTGATTAAGTTATGGTTGGAATAGATTTGTTACCAATTTTCACGTAGCTAAAATGAGAAAAATTATCCAATCTTGTTTTACCCATAACTTCTTCATTTTAAATCCGTTTTGAGTGGATCAAATTGCTATGGTTTCATATTGAACTCTATTTTATGAATCTAAATAGAAAAAGTATAGGTTTATAGTCGGAAAAATAAGTTACAAGTCGTTTTTGTAAAGGTAGTCATTTCAGTCGAAAGAACGACGTCTAGATGACCATTTTAGAAAACATACTTCCACTTTGAGTTTAACCATAATTTTTGGATATAGTTTCATGTTCATAATAAAAATCATTTTCTCAGAATAACAACTTTTAAATCAAAGTTTATCATAGTTTTTAATTAACTAACCCAAAACAGCCCGCGGTGTTACTATGACGGCGTAAATCCGGTTTTACGGTGTTTTTCGTGTTTCCAGGTTTTAAATCATTAAGTTAGCATATCATATAGATATAGAACATGTGTTTAGTTGATTTTAAAAGTCAAGTTAGAAGGATTAACTTTTTTTTGCGAACAAGTTTAGAATTAACTAAACTATGTTCTAGTGATTACAAGTTTAAACCTTCGAATAAGATAGCTTTATATGTATGAATCGAATGATGTTATGAACATCATTACTACCTTAAGTTCCTTGGATAAACCTACTGGAAAAGAGAAAAATGGATCTAGCTTCAACTGATCCTTGGATGGCTCGAAGTTCTTGAAGCAGAATCATGACACGAAAACAAGTTCAAGTAAGATCATCACTTGAAATAAGATTGTTATAGTTATAGAAATTGAACCAAAGTTTGAATATGATTATTACCTTGTATTAGAATGATAACCTACTGTAAGAAACAAAGATTTCTTGAGGTTGGATGATCACCTTACAAGATTGGAAGTGAGCTAGCAAACTTGAAAGTATTCTTGATTTTATGAAACTAGAACTTTTGGAATTTATGAAGAACACTTAGAACTTGAAGATAGAACTTGAGAGAGATCAATTAGATGAAGAAAATTGAAGAATGAAAGTGTTTGTAGGTGTTTTTGGTCGTTGGTGTATGGATTAGATATAAAGGATATGTAATTTTGTTTTCATGTAAATAAGTCATGAATGATTACTCATATTTTTGTAATTTTATGAGATATTTCATGCTAGTTGCCAAATGATGGTTCCCACATGTGTTAGGTGACTCACATGGGCTGCTAAAAGCTGATCATTGGAGTGTATATACCAATAGTACATACTTCTAAAAGCTGTGTATTGTACGAGTACGAATACGGGTGCATACGAGTAGAATTGTTGATGAAACTGAACAAGGATGTAATTGTAAGCATTTTTGTTAAGTAGATGTATTTTGATAAGTGTCTTGAAGTCTTTCAAAAGTGTATGAATACATATTAAAACACTACATGTATATGCATTTTAACTGAGTCGTTAAGTCATCGTTAGTCGTTACATGTAAATGTTGTTTTGAAACCTTTAGGTTAACGATCTTGTTGAATGTTGTTAACCCATTGTTTATTATAACAAATGAGATGTTAAATCGTTATATTATCATGATATTATGATATATAATATATCTTAGTATGATATATATACAGTTAAATATCGTTACAATGATAATCGTTACATATATGTCTCGTTTCGAAATCATTAAGTTAGTAGTCTTATTTTTACAAATGTATTTCATTGTTAATACACTTAATAATATATTTACTTATCATTTAACATAATTAACCAAGTGTATCAATATCTTAATATGATTCATATGTACTTAGTAAGACGTTGTTATAACGATAATCGTTATATATATCGTTTTCGAGTTTCTTAAATTAATAGTCTCATTTTTATGTATATAATGAAATGTCCCTTTCTTATTGATTAAAAACGTTCCATATTAATTGATTTCGTTGCGAGATTTTGACCTCTATATGAGACGTTTTTCAAAGACTGCATTCATTTTAAAACAAACCATAACCTTTATTTCATCAATAAAGGTTTAAAAAGCTTTACGTAGATTATCAAATAATGATAATCTAAAATATCCTTTTTACACACGACCATTACATAATGGTTTACAATAAAAATATGTTACAACAAAATAAGTTTCTTGAATGCAGTTTTTACACAATATCATACAAGCATGGACTCCAAATCTCGTCCTTATTTAAGTATGCGACAGCGGAAGTTCTTAATAATCACCTGAGAATAAACATGCTTAAAACGTCAACAAAAATGTTGGTGAGTTATAGGTTTAACCTATATATATCAAATCGTAACAATAGACCACAAGATTTCATATTTCAATACACATCCCATACATAGAGATAAAAATCATTCATATGGTGAACACCTGGTAACCGACATTAACAAGATGCATATATAAGAATATCCCCATCATTCCGGGACACCCTTCGGATATGATATAAATTTCGAAGTACTAAAGCATCCGGTACTTTGGATGGGGTTTGTTAAGCCCAATAGATCTATCTTTAGGATTCGCGTCAATTAGGGTGTCTGTTCCCTAATTCTTAGATTACCAGACTTAATAAAAAGGGGCATATTCGATTTCAATAATTCAACCATAGAATGTAGTTTCACGTACTTGTGTCTATTTTGTAAATCATTTATAAAACCTGCATGTATTCTCATCCCAAAAATATTAGATTTTAAAAGTGGGACTATAACTCACTTTCACAGATTTTTACTTCGTCGGGAAGTAAGACTTGGCCACTGTTGATTCACGAACCTATAACAATATATACATATATATTAAAGTATGTTCAAAATATATTTACAACACTTTTAATATATTTTGATGTTTTAAGTTTATTAAGTCAGCTGTCCTCGTTAGTAACCTATAACTAGTTGTCCACAGTTAGATGTACAGAAATAAATCGATAAATATTATCTTGAATCAATCCACGACCCAGTGTATACGTATCTCAGTATTGATCACAACTCAAACTATATATATTTTGGAATCAACCTCAACCCTGTATAGCTAACTCCAACATTCACATATAGAGTGTCTATGGTTGTTCCGAAATATATATAGATGTGTCGACATGATAGGTCGAAACATTGTATACGTGTCTATGGTATCTCAAGATTACATAATATACAATACAAGTTGATTAAGTTATGGTTGGAATAGATTTGTTACCAATTTTCACGTAGCTAAAATGAGAAAAATTATCCAATCTTGTTTTACCCATAACTTCTTCATTTTAAATCCGTTTTGAGTGAATCAAATTGCTATGGTTTCATATTGAACTCTATTTTATGAATCTAAACAGAAAAAGTATAGGTTTATAGTCGGAAAAATAAGTTACAAGTCGTTTTTGTAAAGGTAGTCATTTCAGTCGAAAGAACGACGTCTAGATGACCATTTTAGAAAACATACTTCCACTTTGAGTTTAACCATAATTTTTGGATATAGTTTCATGTTCATAATAAAAATCATTTTCTCAGAATAACAACTTTTAAATCAAAGTTTATCATAGTTTTTAATTAACTAACCCAAAACAGCCCGCGGTGTTACTACGACGGCGTTAATCCGGTTTTACGGTGTTTTTCGTGTTTCCAGGTTTTAAATCATTAAGTTAGCATATCATATAGATATAGAACATGTGTTTAGTTGATTTTAAAAGTCAAGTTAGAAGGATTAACTTTTGTTTGCGAACAAGTTTAGAATTAACTAAACTATGTTCTAGTGATTACAAGTTTAAACCTTCGAATAAGATAGCTTTATATGTATGAATCGAATGATGTTATGAACATCATTACTACCTTAAGTTCCTTGGATAAACCTACTGGAAAAGAGAAAAATGGATCTAGCTTCAACGGATCCTTGGATGGCTCGAAGTTCTTGAAGCAGAATCATGACACGAAAACAAGTTCAAGTAAGATCATCACTTGAAATAAGATTGTTATAGTTATAGAAATTGAACCAAAGTTTGAATATGATTATTACCTTGTATTAGAATGATAACCTACTGTAAGAAACAAAGATTTCTTAAGGTTGGATGATCACCTTACAAGATTGGAAGTGAGCTAGCAAACTTGAAAGTATTCTTGATTTTATGAAACTAGAACTTTTGGAATTTATGAAGAACACTTAGAACTTGAAGATAGAACTTGAGAGAGATCAATTAGATGAAGAAAATTGAAGAATGAAAGTGTTTGTAGGTGTTTTTGGTCGTTGGTGTATGGATTAGATATAAAGGATATGTAATTTTGTTTTCATGTAAATAAGTCATGAATGATTACTCATATTTTTGTAATTTTATGAGATATTTCATGCTAGTTGCCAAATGATGGTTCCCACATGTGTTAGGTGACTCACATGGGCTGCTAAGAGCTGATCATTGGAGTGTATATACCAATAGTACATACATCTAAAAGCTGTGTATTGTACGAGTACGAATACGGGTGCATACGAGTAGAATTGTTGATGAAACTGAACGAGGATGTAATTGTAAGCATTTTTGTTAAGTAGAAGTATTTTGATAAGTGTATTGAAGTCTTTCAAAAGTGTATAAATACATATTAAAACACTACATGTATATACATTTTAACTGAGTCGTTAAGTCATCGTTAGTCGTTACATGTAAGTGTTGTTTTGAAACCTTTAGGTTAACGATCTTGTTAAATGTTGTTAACCCAATGTTTATAATATCAAATGAGATTTTAAATTATTATATTATCATGATATTATCATGTATGATTATCTCTTAATATGATATATATACATTAAATGTCTTTACAACGATAATCGTTACATATATGTCTCGTTTAAAAATCATTAAGTTAGTAGTCTTGTTTTTACATATGTAGTTCATTGTTAATATATTTAATGATATGTTTACTTATCATAGTATCATGTTAACTATATATATATCCATATATATGTCATCATATAGTTTTTACAAGTTTTAACGTTCGTGAATCACCGGTCAACTTGGGTGGTCAATTGTCTATATGAAACATATTTCAATTAATCAAGTCTTAACAAGTTTGATTGCTTAACATGTTGGAAACATTTAATCATGTAAATATCAATCTCAATTAATATATATAAACATGGAAAAGTTCGGGTCACTACAGTACCTACCCGTTAAATAAATTTCGTCCCGAAATTTTAAGCTGTTGAAGGTGTTGACGAATCTTCTGGAAATAGATGCGGGTATTTCTTCTTCATCTGATCTTCACGCTCCCAGGTGAACTCGGGTCCTCTACGAGCATTCCATCGAACCTTAACAATTGGTATCTTGTTTTGCTTAAGTCTTTTAACCTCACGATCCATTATTTCGACGGGTTCTTCGATGAATTGAAGTTTTTCGTTGATTTGGATTTCATCTAACGGAATAGTGAGATCTTCTTTAGCAAAACATTTCTTTAAATTTGAGACGTGAAAAGTGTTATGTACAGCCGCGAGTTGTTGAGGTAACTCTAGTCGGTAAGCTACTGGTCCGATACGATCAATAATCTTGAATGGTCCAATATACCTTGGATTTAATTTCCCTCGTTTACCAAATCGAACAACGCCTTTCCAAGGTGCAACTTTAAGCATGACCATCTCTCCAATTTCAAATTCTATATCTTTTCTTTTAATGTCAGCGTAGCTCTTTTGTCGACTTTGGGCGGTTTTCAACCGTTGTTGAATTTGGATGATCTTCTCGGTAGTTTCTTGTATAATCTCCGGACCCGTAATCTGTCTATCCCCCACTTCACTCCAACAAATCGGAGACCTGCACTTTCTACCATAAAGTGCTTCAAACGGCGCCATCTCAATGCTTGAATGGTAGCTGTTGTTGTAGGAAAATTCTGCTAACGGTAGATGTCGATCCCAACTGTTTCCGAAATCAATAACACATGCTCGTAGCATGTCTTCAAGCGTTTGTATCGTCCTTTCGCTCTGCCCATCAGTTTGTGGATGATAGGCAGTACTCATGTCTAGACGAGTTCCTAATGCTTGCTGTAATGTCTGCCAGAATCTTGAAATAAATCTGCCATCCCTATCAGAGATAATAGAGATTGGTATTCCATGTCTGGAGATGACTTCCTTCAAATACAGTCGTGCTAACTTCTCCATCTTGTCATCTTCTCTTATTGGCAAGAAGTGTGCTGATTTGGTGAGACGGTCAACTATTACCCAAATAGTATCAAAACCACTTGCAGTCCTTGGCAATTTAGTGATGAAATCCATGGTAATATTTTCCCATTTCCATTCCGGGATTTCGGGTTGTTGAAGTAGACCTGATGGTTTCTGATGCTCAGCTTTGACCTTAGAACACGTCAAACATTCTCCTACGTATTTAGCAACATCGGCTTTCATACCCGGCCACCAAAAATGTTTCTTGAGATCCTTGTACATCTTCCCCGTTCCAGGATGTATTGAGTATCTGGTTTTATGAGCTTCTCTAAGTACCATTTCTCTCATATCTCCAAATTTTGGTACCCAAATCCTTTCAGCCCTATACCGGGTTCCGTCTTCCCGAATATTAAGATGCTTCTCCGATCCTTTGGGTATTTCATCCTTTAAATTTCCCTTTTTTAAAACTCCTTGTTGCGCCTCCTTTATTTGAGTAGTAAGGTTATTATGAATCATTATATTCATAGATTTTACTCGAATGGGTTCTCTGTCCTTCCTGCTCAAGGCATCGGCTACCACATTTGCCTTCCCCGGGTGGTAACGAATCTCAAAGTCGTAATCATTCAATAATTCAATCCACCTACGCTGCCTCATATTCAGTTGTTTCTGATTAAATATGTGTTGAAGACTTTTGTGGTCGGTATATATAATACTTTTGACCCCATATAAGTAGTGCCTCCAAGTCTTTAATGCAAAAACAACCGCGCCTAATTCCAAATCATGCGTCGTATAATTTTGTTCGTGAATCTTCAATTGTCTAGACGCATAAGCAATCACCTTCGTTCGTTGCATTAATACACAACCGAGACCTTGCTTTGATGCATCACAATAAATCACAAAATCATCATTCCCTTCAGGCAATGACAATATAGGTGCCGTAGTTAGCTTTTTCTTCAATAACTGAAACGCTTTCTCTTGTTCATCATTCCATTCAAATTTCTTCCCTTTATGCGTTAATGCAGTCAAGGGTTTTGCTATTCTGGAAAAGTCTTGGATGAACCTTCTGTAGTAACCAGCTAGTCCTAAAAACTGGCGTATGTGTTTCGGAGTTTTCGGGGTTTCCCACTTTTCAACAGTTTCTATCTTTGCCGGATCCACCTTAATACCTTCTTTGTTCACTATGTGACCGAGGAATTGAACTTCTTCCAACCAAAATGCACACTTTGAAAACTTAGCGTACAATTCTTCCTTCCTCAATACTTCTAACACCTTTCTCAAATGTTCACCGTGTTCTTGGTTATTCTTTGAGTAAATAAGTATGTCATCAATGAAAACAATGACAAACTTGTCAAGGTATGGTCCACACACTCGGTTCATAAGGTCCATGAACACAGCTGGTGCATTAGTTAATCCAAACGGCATGACCATAAACTCGTAATGACCGTAACGTGTTCTGAAAGCAGTCTTTGGAATATCATCTTCTTTCACCCGCATTTGATGATACCCGGAACGTAAGTCAATCTTTGAATAAACAGACGAGCCTTGTAGTTGATCAAATAAGTCGTCGATTCTCGGTAGTGGGTAGCGGTTCTTGATGGTAAGTTTGTTCAACTCTCGGTAGTCGATACACAACCTGAATGTACCATCTTTCTTCTTGACAAACAAAACAGGAGCTCCCCACGGTGATGTGCTTGGTCGAATGAAACCACGCTCTAAAAGTTCTTGTAATTGGCTTTGCAGTTCTTTCATCTCGCTGGGTGCGAGTCTGTAAGGAGCACGAGCTATTGGTGCAGCTCCTGGTACAAGATCTATTTGAAATTCAACGGATCGATGTGGGGGTAATCCCGGTAATTCTTTCGGAAATACATCGGGAAATTCTTTTGCAATGGGAACATCATTGATGCTCTTTTCTTCAGTTTGTACTTTCTCGACGTGTGCTAGAATAGCATAGCAACCTTTTCTTATTAGTTTTTGTGCCTTCAAATTACTAATAAGATGTAGCTTCGTGTTGCCCTTTTCTCCGTACACCATTAAGGGTTTTCCTTTTTCTCGTATAATGCGAATTGCATTTTTGTAACAAACGATCTCCGCTTTCACTTCTTTCAACCAGTCCATACCGATTATCACATCAAAACTCCCTAACTCTACTGGTATCAAATCAATCTTAAATGTTTCGCTAACCAGTTTAATTTCTCGATTCCGACATATATTATCTGCTGAAATTAATTTACCATTTGCTAATTCGAGTAAAAATTTACTATCCAAAGGCGTCAATGGACAACTTAATTTAGCACAAAAATCTCTACTCATATAGCTTCTATCCGCACCCGAATCAAATAAAACATAAGCAGATTTATTGTCAATAAGAAACGTACCCGTAACAAGCTCCGGGTCTTCCTGTGCCTCTGCCGCATTAATATTGAAAACTCTTCCACGGCCTTGTCCATTAGTGTTCTCCTGGTTCGGGCAATTTCTAATAATGTGGTCTG
Organism: Rutidosis leptorrhynchoides; assembly: GCF_046630445.1. Classification (NCBI taxonomy): domain Eukaryota; kingdom Viridiplantae; phylum Streptophyta; class Magnoliopsida; order Asterales; family Asteraceae; genus Rutidosis; species Rutidosis leptorrhynchoides. The sequence continues at coordinate 315,913,061 of NC_092333.1, read as the reverse complement.
GTTTTCCACATTTATAACAAACTACATTGGCATAACTTGCTCCGACACTACTTGCTCCGCCATTACTCGTTCCGACACCATTTGTTCCTTTCGTTCTATTAACCCCTGGTCCGTAGACCTCACACTTCGCCGCGCTATGACCATTTCTTTTACACTTGTTGCAAAATTTGGTGCAGAACCCCGAGTGATTCTTTTCACACCTTTGGCATAGCTGCTTCTGATTGTTGTTGTTGTTGCGGTTATTATTGTTGTTGGGATGATTGTTGTAGTTGCTGTTGTTGTTGTTGTTGTTGTTGTTGTTGGGCCGTTTGTTGTAGTTGCGATTGATGTTGCGATTGTTGGGATAATTGTTGCGATTATTGTTGTAATTGCTGTTGTTGTTGTATTGGTGATTCTTATCACCGTTTTCCTCCCACTTTCTTTTGACTTGCTTCACATTGGCCTCTTCAGCAGTCTGTTCTTTAATTCTTTCTTCAATCTGGTTCACTAGTTTGTGAGCCATTCTACATGCCTGTTGTATGGAGGCGGGCTCGTGTGAACTTATATCTTCTTGGATTCTTTCCGGTAATCCTTTCACAAACGCGTCGATCTTCTCTTCCTCATCTTCGAATGCTCCCGGACACAATAGGCACAATTCTGTGAATCGTCTTTCGTACGTGGTAATATCAAATCCTTGGGTTCGTAACCCTCTAAGTTCTGTCTTGAGCTTATTGACCTCGGTTCTGGGACGGTACTTCTCGTTCATCAAGTGCTTGAATGCTGACCACGGTAGTGTGTACGCATCATCTTGTCCCACTTGCTCTAGATAGGTATTCCACCATGTTAACGCAGAACCTGTGAAGGTATGCGTAGCGTACTTCACTTTGTCCTCTTCAGTACACTTACTTATGGCAAACACCGATTCAACCTTCTCGGTCCACCGTTTCAATCCGATCGGTCCTTCGGTTCCATCAAATTCCAAAGGTTTGCAGGCAGTGAATTCTTTGTAGGTGCATCCTACACGATTTCCTGTACTGCTAGATCCAAGGTTATTGTTGGTATGTAGCGCAGCCTGTACTGCGGCTATGTTTGAAGCTAGAAAAGTACGGAATTCCTCTTCATTCATATTCACGGTGTGTCGAGTAGTCGGTGCCATTTCCTTCAAAATAGTTAAATGGAACAAGTTAATCATACAGAATATTAAGAGTAGTTAATAGTATTTCGTAGCATAATATGAACTCATTTATAAAAGCTTTTTCTTCATATTAGCGTTTTATAAGTTTAAATTCGGGTAGTACCTACCCGTTAAGTTCATACTTAGTAGCTAATATACAATTCAACTACTACAATTCTATATGAAAAACTGATTAGAATAATATTTCGCGTTCAAACTTTTATACAATATTTTACAAACTTACAATACCGCTTATTTTACATAAAGCATGAAATATAGCACACGATAACTTTGATACAAGATAGTTGTGAAGATAATTCTAGCTAATACACAAGTCGTTCAGCAAAGGCAATAAAGACACGTAATTCATACGTCCAGAAACAAGTCATGCATTCTGGTTTTACTAGGACTACTTCCCATCCTTGGTCTTGTGCAACATAACCGTTATGGCCGTTGATAAGACAGCGTGTTGTAACGTCATCAAAGGGACGAGGGTTACGTAATGTCCAACAGTCCCGTAATAATCTAAAAACCTCATTTCTTACCCCAATTACCGACTCCGTCACTTGTGGAAACGTTTTGTTTAATGGTTGTAGCCCGATGTTCTTGTTCTCACTTTGGTGAGAAGCGAACATTACTAATCCGTAAGCATAACATGCTTCTTTATGTTGCATGTTAGCCGCTTTTTCTAAATCACGAAGTCCAATATTCGGATATATTGAGTCAAAATAATTTCTTAACCCGTTGCGTAAAATAGCATTTGGGTTCCCCGCAATATATGCGTCAAAGTAAACACATCGTATCTTATGGGTTTCCCAATGTGATATCCCCCATCTTTCAAACGAAAGTCTCTTATAAACCAAGACATTCTTGGAACGTTCTTCGAATGTCTTACAAACTGATCTCGCCTTAAATAGTTGTGCCGAAGAATTCTGGCCGACTCTAGACAAGATTTCATCAATCATGTCTTCGGGTAGGTCTCTTAAAATATTGGGTTGTCTATCCATTTTGTGTTTTTAAACTGTAAAATAGACAAGAGTTAGATTCATAAAAAAAATACTTATTAATACAAGCAATTTTTACATATATCATAAAGCATAAGAACACTATATTACATATATTACACCATACGAATACAACTATCTTATTCCGACTCGCTCGTTTCTTCTTCTTCGGTTTTGGTTCGTTTTGCCAAGTTTCTAGGGATATATGATGTTCCCCTAATACGAGCCGTCGTTGTCCACATTGGTTTAGAAAAACCTGGTGGTTTAGAGGTTCCCGGGTCATTGTTACAACTTAAGGACTTCGGGCGTTGACGATACATATAAAGTTCATCGGGGTTGGAATTAGATTTCTCTATTTTTATGCCCTTTCCCTTATTATTTTCTTTTGCCTTTTTAAATTCAGTTGGGGTAATTTCTATAACATCATCGGAATTCTCGTCGGAATCCGATTTATCGGAGAATTGGTAATCCTCCCAATATTTTGCTTCCTTGGCGGAAACACCATTGACCATAATTAACCTTGGTCGGTTGGTTGAGGATTTTCTTTTACTTAACCGTTTTATTATTTCCCCCACCGGTTCTATTTCTTCATCCGGTTCCGATTCTTCTTCCGGTTCCGATTCTTCTTCCGGTTCCGACTCTTCTTCCGGTTCTTCTTCGGGAACTTGTGAATCAGTCCACGAATCATTCCAATTTACATTTGACTCTTCATTATTATTAGGTGAGTCAATGGGACTTGTTCTAAAGGTAGACATCTATCACATAATATCAAACGCGTTAAGAGATTAATATATCACATAATATTCACATGTTAAAAATATATAGTTTCCAACAAAATTTGTTAAGCAATCATTTTTCAAGTAAACACGGTCGAAGTCCAGACTCACTAATGCATCCTAACAAACTCGATAAGACACACTAATGCAAAATTCTGGTTCTCTAAGACCAACGCTCGGATACCAACTGAAATGTCCCTTTCTTATTGATTAAAAACGTTCCATATTAATTGATTTCGTTGCGAGATTTTGACCTCTATATGAGACGTTTTTCAAAGACTGCATTCATTTTAAAACAAACCATAACCTTTATTTCATCAATAAAGGTTTAAAAAGCTTTACGTAGATTATCAAATAATGATAATCTAAAATATCCTGTTTACACACGACCATTACATAATGGTTTACAATAAAAATATGTTACAACAAAATAAGTTTCTTGAATGCAGTTTTTACACAATATCATACAAGCATGGACTCCAAATCTCGTCCTTATTTAAGTATGCGACAGCGGAAGTTCTTAATAATCACCTGAGAATAAACATGCTTAAAACGTCAACAAAAATGTTGGTGAGTTATAGGTTTAACCTATATATATCAAATCGTAACAATAGACCACAAGATTTCATATTTCAATACACATCCCATACATAGAGATAAAAATCATTCATATGGTGAACACCTGGTAACCGACATTAACAAGATGCATATATAAGAATATCCCCATCATTCCGGGACACCCTTCGGATATGATATAAATTTCGAAGTACTAAAGCATCCGGTACTTTGGATGGGGTTTGTTAAGCCCAATAGATCTATCTTTAGGATTCGCGTCAATTAGGGTGTCTGTTCCCTAATTCTTAGATTACCAGACTTAATAAAAAGGGGCATATTCGATTTCAATAATTCAACCATAGAATGTAGTTTCACGTACTTGTGTCTATTTTGTAAATCATTTATAAAACCTGCATGTATTCTCATCCCAAAAATATTAGATTTTAAAAGTGGGACTATAACTCACTTTCACAGATTTTTACTTCGTCGGGAAGTAAGACTTGGCCACTGTTGATTCACGAACCTATAACAATATATACATATATATTAAAGTATGTTCAAAATATATTTACAACACTTTTAATATATTTTGATGTTTTAAGTTTATTAAGTCAGCTGTCCTCGTTAGTAACCTATAACTAGTTGTCCACAGTTAGATGTACAGAAATAAATCGATAAATATTATCTTGAATCAATCCACGACCCAGTGTATACGTATCTCAGTATTGATCACAACTCAAACTATATATATTTTGGAATCAACCTCAACCCTGTATAGCTAACTCCAACATTCACATATAGAGTGTCTATGGTTGTTCCGAAATATATATAGATGTGTCGACATGATAGGTCGAAACATTGTATACGTGTCTATGGTATCTCAAGATTACATAATATACAATACAAGTTGATTAAGTTATGGTTGGAATAGATTTGTTACCAATTTTCACGTAGCTAAAATGAGAAAAATTATCCAATCTTGTTTTACCCATAACTTCTTCATTTTAAATCCGTTTTGAGTGAATCAAATTGCTATGGTTTCATATTGAACTCTATTTTATGAATCTAAACAGAAAAAGTATAGGTTTATAGTCGGAAAAATAAGTTACAAGTCGTTTTTGTAAAGGTAGTCATTTCAGTCGAAAGAACGACGTCTAGATGACCATTTTAGAAAACATACTTCCACTTTGAGTTTAACCATAATTTTTGGATATAGTTTCATGTTCATAATAAAAATCATTTTCTCAGAATAACAACTTTTAAATCAAAGTTTATCATAGTTTTTAATTAACTAACCCAAAACAGCCCGCGGTGTTACTACGACGGCGTAAATCCGGTTTTACGGTGTTTTTCGTGTTTCCAGGTTTTAAATCATTAAGTTAGCATATCATATAGATATAGAACATGTGTTTAGTTGATTTTAAAAGTCAAGTTAGAAGGATTAACTTTTGTTTGCGAACAAGTTTAGAATTAACTAAACTATGTTCTAGTGATTACAAGTTTAAACCTTCGAATAAGATAGCTTTATATGTATGAATCGAATGATGTTATGAACATCATTACTACCTTAAGTTCCTTGGATAAACCTACTGGAAAAGAGAAAAATGGATCTAGCTTCAACGGATCCTTGGATGGCTCGAAGTTCTTGAAGCAGAATCATGACACGAAAACAAGTTCAAGTAAGATCATCACTTGAAATAAGATTGTTATAGTTATAGAAATTGAACCAAAGTTTGAATATGATTATTACCTTGTATTAGAATGATAACCTACTGTAAGAAACAAAGATTTCTTGAGGTTGGATGATCACCTTACAAGATTGGAAGTGAGCTAGCAAACTTGAAAGTATTCTTGATTTTATGAAACTAGAACTTTTGGAATTTATGAAGAACACTTAGAACTTGAAGATAGAACTTGAGAGAGATCAATTAGATGAAGAAAATTGGAGAATGAAAGTGTTTGTAGGTGTTTTTGGTCGTTGGTGTATGGATTAGATATAAAGGATATGTAATTTTGTTTTCATGTAAATAAGTCATGAATGATTACTCATATTTTTGTAATTTTATGAGATATTTCATGCTAGTTGCCAAATGATGGTTTCCACATGTGTTAGGTGACTCACATGGGCTGCTAAGAGCTGATCATTGGAGTGTATATACCAATAGTACATACATCTAAAAGCTGTGTATTGTACGAGTACGAATACGGGTGCATACGAGTAGAATTGTTGATGAAACTGAACGAGGATGTAATTGTAAGCATTTTTGTTAAGTAGAAGTATTTTGATAAGTGTATTGAAGTCTTTCAAAAGTGTATAAATACATATTAAAACACTACATGTATATACATTTTAACTGAGTCGTTAAGTCATCGTTAGTCGTTACATGTAAGTGTTGTTTTGAAACCTTTAGGTTAACGATCTTGTTAAATGTTGTTAACCCAATGTTTATAATATCAAATGAGATTTTAAATTATTATATTATCATGATATTATCATGTATGATTATCTCTTAATATGATATATATACATTAAATGTCTTTACAACGATAATCGTTACATATATGTCTCGTTTAAAAATCATTAAGTTAGTAGTCTTGTTTTTACATATGTAGTTCATTGTTAATATATTTAATGATATGTTTACTTATCATAGTATCATGTTAACTATATATATATCCATATATATGTCATCATATAGTTTTTACAAGTTTTAACGTTCGTGAATCACCGGTCAACTTGGGTGGTCAATTGTCTATATGAAACATATTTCAATTAATCAAGTCTTAACAAGTTTGATTGCTTAACATGTTGGAAACATTTAATCATGTAAATATCAATCTCAATTAATATATATAAACATGGAAAAGTTCGGGTCACTACATATAACTCATTGTTAAAATACCTAATGAGATACATACTTATAATAAAATCATGTTAACTATATATATAACCATATATATTTCATCGTATAGTTTTTACAAGTTTTAACGTTCGTGAATCACCGGTCAACTTGGGTGGTCAATTGTCTATATGAAACCTATTTCAATTAATCAAGTCTTAACAAGTTTGATTGCTTAACATGTTGGAAACACTTAATCATGTAAATAACAATTTCATTTAATATATATATAAACATGGAAAAGTTCGGGTCACTACATTAAGTTCATTCGAAACTCCATACCTATGAATTCTGGACCATTATTTGCGAAAAGAAAACAAAAGCATGAGGCTCCGAAATAGAAAGGGGGTATAAATTGCAGCAAAAAGAGAGCATTAATTGTGAATGATGATGATTATAGAAGACGTAAGCGGGGACATCAATATAAAAGGGAAGATATAAAACCCAACAACAACGTAGAAATTACAAACCGTGTATATCAATGTTTATCACAACATAAAGACACGGGAAAATTAGAAACACTATAACCCCAAGTGCGAAGTAGAAGAAAGCAGATTCCTCCGGTGGAAGTTGGAAAAGGAGAATAATTGTTGCAAAAGTAAGGATAAGGACAAGAATCAGAACTGGATTAAGCATTTTTCACAATCTTTTGGATGTATGAACTAAGAAAGAAAGTATATGAATGGTGAGAAAGATGGAACGAAAGAGCTTAATTTATATTGGAAATATCAGACAGAGTAATCGAAGAAAATCACCATATTTAATTACGGAGATCTAAATTTCATTATTCGCCGAAGAACCAAATCTGTTAGATTTTGAAGATCTTCTCGAAATCCCTTGAATTCCGGAATTCAACCCTTCACGTCAAAAGTTAAGACGCATCTTATTTTCTACATTCAACCTTAACTCTGTCAAAAGTTAAAGACAAATCTTTACTTTTCCTATTTCAATCTTTTGTGATAGCTTCATTCGTACTCTTCGAATAATCGAATTTTTTTATCCACATTATTCAATAACAATAAAACTCTAGTTATCAACTCATATTTGCCATGAAACCATTTTTATTGTTAGCCATGACAACCTCACTCAAATTTTGGGACGAAATTTCTTTAACGGGTAGGTGCTGTGACGACCCGGGAATTTCCGACCAAATTTAAACTTAATTCTTATATGATTTCGACACGATAAGCAAAGTTTGTAAAGTTGAGTCTCAAGAATTTTTGAACTATTTTTTATGAATTCATTTGCCCTTCGACTAGTTCCGACGATTCACGAATAACTATTAAATAAGATACATATATATTTAAAAATGTACATATGTATATTTTAAAATAATTTGAAATATTATATTATGTAGTTATTAGAATTAATTTTGTAAAATAAAATGATATAAATAATAATAAAATTTATTATTAAAATAAATACATATAAAGTATATTGAAAATATATATATTTGGTTTCGAATTTATTCTGTAGACGATAGTATCACTCGTCCATCATTCGATGGTTAATTAAGCAAGTTTAATTCAAACTTATATGATTTTAAAATAAACGGTGATCCGAAAATGAGTTTTATAAATTTTAGGCTTACTAAAAATGTATTTAGGATCTAATTATTTAATTTTAACACTTTTTATATTTTACCCAAAATTGAGAGGGACAGTTGATGTAGTTTTAATTTAATAAATTAATGATCAAATTTTATACCATAATGACTGAAATAAATAAAGGAACTTAATTTAAAAATTTGGAATTTTTCTGAAAGACTTTTAGTCCGCCAATGAGTAACCACGGGGTACGAAATAATAGTCCGTTAAAACGTCGGTAGAATTATTATATGAATTCACACATTCTTAACTTGTAATTTATATTATAATAAAACACTTTTTTTTTCTTCACTTAACTGTTTTAATGATTGAATGATTTAGGAATATTAGTATATTATTATTTTACTTTATCCTATCTCTATATAGCTGTATATTTATGGAGATTTAGTCCCAAAAACCTTATCATCACTAGTTTGTTTTCTTTTTCCTGGAACGAATCATGAGCCACCTATATTAACCCACAAACTAAATATATATTTATATATACATTCATGCTAGACAAACACCCACTTACTACTTATATTTCTGTTTCATGATCAACCTTAAACCCGCCACTTTATCTATCCATTTCTTTTTGTTGTAGATTACAAGTTAACCATCTATATACATACACACATACATATTATGGGATTACAAACCACCACCATCTCCATGGATCAAACCCAAACCAAACCCACTACTATTCTCCTTCTTCTTTGTAAAACGCCATTTCCATTTTCTGTTTTGCAACACCACAACCTCACCATGATCAATACCACCTTCTATCTCTCTAACTTCTCTCTTTCTCTTCTCAAACCCACGAAGACTCGCTATTATTTTTTGTTTCTATTTCAATGACGAACACAGCCACCACCACCCTGAAATCACCACCATCATCGACTACAAGCTGCTGCAATACCGTTTCTGTTTCAGCTCGAACGAAAAGCATCCCCACGATCTGCTACCACTCAGCTCCTGCTGCTACTATTCCTCGTTGTAAACACCACCGTGAACCACCAATAACCACCATGTCAACAACCACCTTCGATCTCTTTTTGCAGCTACAACAACAATTATGTTCCTGATCAACCTTGAAACCATCGAGCCACCATACACCACCTTCCTTCTTTGATTATTATCATCATCGACAACCCTCGGTCGTCCTCCATCCTCACCACACAAAAAAAACGTACCTCCACCACTTCGATAAACCACCTAAACTATCACCACGACTTGATAAACATCTGTTTGCAACTGCTACAAAGCCATTGAATCCGTTTGCACAGTTGCTTCTATACGTTTCTTATTTCTATCACCTGTATAAACCCATTGAATCCATTAGGAAATACATATGGTTGCTACTGCGTCGAACATGTTGATGTTTCTGTTGGACAGCGAGATTAATATGGAAAAGAAGATGATGATGTATGGCTGTTGATCGTGGAATCCAGCTGGAAGCTAACTGACCGACATCAGCTTTTAAATTTGGCTTGCTATTTTTTTTCTTTCTCACAGGCTTATTGAGTTGGGAATTTAATTGGGCCGAGTTGAAATCTTTTCCTTGTTGGGCCGAGATCCAAAGTTTGAGATTCTCTGTTGGGCTGTTCAGGCTTGACATAGAAAACGGGTTATGTTAGTTGTATTGAGTACTAAATCAGAAAGTTAACAGACGGATAGATGGTTAGGCATTATTGGTTTAACCGAGAGGTCTCGGGTTCGAGCCCCGACTGAGACATTATCTTTTTTAAGAGGCAATTTCTTGAGGTAGTTACTTGTTAATTATTGTTATTATTATTAGTATTATTATTATTATTATTATTATATTTATATTTATTATTATTAATAGTATCATTGTTATAAATATTAATAACATGAAAGTAAATATGATGTTAAAATAAATATTATTATGATCTTAAAACTTAAAGTAATGAACGAGATAATTAATAAGATTATGACTTAAGAATTTAAAATGAAGTTTATTGTATAATATAAATTTGATTAAATCATAAGTATTGATAATAGATAACATTATACGATTATAAATTAATTAACTTTATGGATTATATACATAGGTACAGCACACCTTTTGAAATTTTATTATAACCAAGACAAGATTAAGATTAGGATTAGAATTATTATTATTATTATTATTAGTAAATCATTAATATCATAACTATCATAAACCGTAAAATTAATATTTTTTTACGAGTAATATCATTGTTATTAACACTAATAGAGTTATTATTAACATAAGTATATTATTAAAGTTATTATTACTATGTTTAATAATATTAACTTAGTATATGTAGTGACCCGAACTTTTCCATGTTTATATATATTAATTGAGATTGATATTTACATTATTAAATGTTTCCAACATGTTAAGCAATCAAACTTGTTAAGACTTGATTAATTGAAATATGTTTCATATAGACAATTGACCACCCAAGTTGACCGGTGATTCACGAACGTTAAAACTTGTAAAAACTATATGATGACATATATATGGATATATATATAGTTAACATGATACTATGATAAGTAAACATATCATTAAGTATATTAACAATGAACTACATATGTAAAAACAAGACTACTAACTTAATGATTTTTAAACGAGACATATATGTAACGATTATCGTTGTAAAGACATTTAATGTATATATATCATATTAAGAGATATTCATACATGATAATATCATGATAATATAATAATTTAAAATCTCATTTAATATTATAAACATTAGGTTAACAACATTTAACAAGATCGTTAACCTAAAGGGTTCAAAACAACACTTACATGTAACGACTAACGATGACTTAACGACTCAGTTAAAATGTATATACATGTAGTGTTTTAATATGTATTTATACACTTTTGAAAGACTTCAATACACTTATCAAAATACTTCTACTTAACAAAAATGCTTACAATTACATCCTCGTTCAGTTTCATCAACAATTCTACTCGTATGCACCCGTATTCGTACTCGTACAATACACAGCTTTTAGATGTATGTACTATTGGTATATACACTCCAATGATCAGCTCTTAGCAGCCCATGTGAGTCACCTAACACATGTGGGAACCATCATTTGGCAACTAGCATGAAATATCTCATAAAATTACAAAAATATGAGTAATCATTCATGACTTATTTACATGAAAACAAAATTACATATCCTTTATATCTAATCCATACACCAACGACCAAAAACACCTACAAACACTTTCATTCTTCAATTTTCTTCATCTAATTGATCTCTCTCAAGTTCTATCTTCAAGTTCTAAGTGTTCTTCATAAATTCCAAAAGTTCTAGTTTCATAAAATCAAGAATACTTTCAAGTTTGCTAGCTCACTTCCAATCTTGTAAGTTGATCATCCAACCTCAAGAAATCTTTTTTTCTTACAGTAGGTTATCATTCTAATACAAGGTAATAATCATATTCAAACTTTGGTTCAATTTCTATAACTATAACAATCTTATTTCAAGTGATGATCTTACTTGAACTTGTTTTCGTGTCATGATTCTGCTTCAAGAACTTCGAGCCATCCAAGGATCCGTTGAAGCTAGATCCATTTTTCTCTTTTCCAGTAGGTTTATCCAAGGAACTTAAGGTAGTAATGATGTTCATAACATCATTCGATTCATATATATAAAGCTATCTTATTCGAAGGTTTAAACTTGTAATCACTAGAACATAGTTTAGTTAATTCTAAACTTGTTCGCAAACAAAAGTTAATCCTTCTAACTTGACTTTTAAAATCAACTAAACACATGTTCTATATCTATATGATATGCTAACTTAATGATTTAAAACCTGGAAACACGAAAAACACCGTAAAACCGGATTTACGCCGTCGTAGTAACACCGCGGGCTATTTTGGGTTAGTTAATTAAAAACTATGATAAACTTTGATTTAAAAGTTGTTATTCTGAGAAAATGATTTTTATTATGAACATGAAACTATATCCAAAAATTATGGTTAAACTCAAAGTGGAAGTATGTTTTCTAAAATGGTCATCTAGACGTCGTTCTTTCGACTGAAATGACTACCTTTACAAAAACGACTTGTAACTTATTTTTCCGACTATAAACCTATAACTTTTCTGTTTAGATTCATAAAATAGAGTTCAATATGAAACCATAGCAATTTGATTCACTAAAAACGGATTTAAAATGAAGAAGTTATGGGTAAAACAAGATTGGATAATTTTTCTCATTTTAGCTACGTGAAAATTGGTAACAAATCTATTCCATCCATAACTTAATCAACTTGTATTGTATATTATGTAATCTTGAGATACCATAGACACGTATACAATGTTTCGACCTATCATGTCGACACATCTATATATATTTCGGAACAACCATAGACACTCTATATGTGAATGTTGGAGTTAGCTATACAGGGTTGAGGTTGATTCCAAAATATATATAGTTTGAGTTGTGATCAATACTGAGATACGTATACACTGGGTCGTGGATTGATTCAAGATAATATTTATCGATTTATTTCTGTACATCTAACTGTGGACAACTAGTTGTAGGTTACTAACGAGGACAGCTGACTTAATGAACTTAAAACATCAAAATATATTAAAAGTGTTGTAAATATATTTTGAACATACTTTGATATATATGTATATATTGTTATAGGTTCGTGAATCAACCAGTGGCCAAGTCTTACTTCCCGACGAAGTAAAAATCTGTGAAAGTGAGTTATAGTCCCACTTTTAAAATCTAATATTTTTGGGATGAGAATACATGCAGGTTTTATAAATGATTTACAAAATAGACACAAGTACGTGAAACTACATTCTATGGTTGAATTATCGAAATCGAATATGCCCCTTTTTATTAAGTCTGGTAATCTAAGAATTAGGGAACAGACACCCTAATTGACGCGAATCCTAAAGATAGATCTATTGGGCCTAACAAACCCCATCCAAAGTACCGGATGCTTTAGTACTTCGAAATTTATATCATATCCGAAGGGTGTCCCGGAATGATGGGGATATTCTTATATATGCATCTTGTTAATGTCGGTTACCAGGTGTTCACCATATGAATGATTTTTATCTCTATGTATGGGATGTGTATTGAAATATGAAATCTTGTGGTCTATTATTATGATTTGATATATATAGGTTAAACCTATAACTCACCAACATTTTTGTTGACGTTTTAAGCATGTTTATTCTCAGGTGATTATTAAGAGCTTCCGCTGTCGCATACTTAAATAAGGACGAGATTTGGAGTCCATGCTTGTATGATATTGTGTAAAAACTGCATTCAAGAAACTTATTTTGTTGTAACATATTTGTATTGTAAACCATTATGTAATGGTCGTGTGTAAACAGGATATTTTAGATTATCATTATTTGATAATCTACGTAAAGCTTTTTAAAACCTTTATCTATGAAATAAAGGTTATGGTTTGTTTTAAAAATGAATGCAGTCTTTGAAAAATGTCTCATATAGAGGTCAAAACCTCGCAACGAAATCAATTAATATGGAACGTTTTTATTCAATAAGAACGGGACATTTCAGTTGGTATCCGAGCGTTGGTCTTAGAGAACCAGAATTTTGCATTAGTGTGTCTTATCGAGTTTGTTAGGATGCATTAGTGAGTCTGGACTTCGACCGTGTTTACTTGAAAAATGATTTCTTAACAAATTTTGTTGGAAACTATATATTTTTAACATGTGAATATTATGTGATATATTAATCTATTAACGCGTTTGATATTATGTGATAGATGTCTACCTCTAGAACAAGTCCCATTGACTCACCTAATAATAATAAAGAGTCAAATGTAAATTGGAATGATTCGGGGACTGATTCACAAGTTCCCGAAGAGGAACCGGAAGAAGAGTCGGAACCGGAAGAAGAATCGAAACCGTAAGAAGAATCGGAACCGGATGAAGAAATAGAACCGGTGGGGGAAATAATAAAACGGTTAAGTAAAAGAAAATCCTCAACCAACCGACCAAGGTTAATTATGGTCAATGGTGTTTCCGCCAAGGAAGCAAAATATTGGGAAGATTACCAATTCTCCGATGAATCGGATTCCGACGAGAATTCCGATGATGTTATAGAAATTACCCCAACTGAATTTAAAAAAGGCAAAAGAAAATAATAAGGGAAAGGGCATAAAAATAGAGAAATCTAATTCCAACCCCGATGAACTTTATATGTATCGTCAACCCCCGAAGTCCTTAAGTTGTAACAATGACCCGAGAACCTCTAAACTACCAGGTTTTTCTAAACCAATGTGGAAAACGACGGCTCGTATTAGGGGAACATCATATATCCCTAGAAACTTGGCAAAACGAACCAAAACCGAAGAAGAAGAAACAAGCGAGTCGGAATAAGATAGTTGTATTCGTGTGGTGTAATATATGTAATATAGTGTGCTTATGCTTTATGATATATGTAAAAATTGCTTGTATTAATAAGTATTTTTTTTTATGAATCTAACTCTTGTCTATTTTACAGTTTAAAAACACAAAATGGATAGACAACCCAATATTTTAAGAGACCTACCCGGAGACATGATTGATGAAATCTTGTCTAGAGTCGGTCATAATTCTTCGGCACAACTATTTAAGGTGAGATCAGTTTGTAAGACATTCGAAGAACATTCCAAGAATGCCTTGGTTTATAAAAGGCTTTCATTCGAAAGATGGGGGATATCACATTGGGAAATCCATAAGTTACGATGTGTTTACTTTGACGTATATATTGCGGGGAACCCAAATGCTATTTTACGCAATGGGTTAAGAAATTATTTTGACTCAATATATCCGAATATTGGACTTCGTGATTTAGAAAAAGCGGCTAACATGCAACATAAAGAAGCATGTTATGCTTACGGATTAGTAATGTTCGCTTCTCACCAAAGTGAGAACAAGAACATCGGGCTACAACTATTAAACAAAACATTCCCACAAGTGACGGAGTCGGTAATTGGGGTAAGAAATGAGGTTTTTAGATTATTACGGGACTATTGGACATTACGTAACCCTAGTCCCTTTGACGACGTTACAACACGATGTCTTATCAACGACCATAACGGTTATGTTCCACAAGACCAAGGATGGGAAGTAATCCTAGTAAAACCAGAATGCATGACTTGTTTCTGGACGTATGAATTACGTGTCTTTATTGCCTTTGCTGAACGACTTGTGTACTAGCTAGAATTATCTTCATAACCATCTTGTATCAAATTTATTGTGTGCTATATTTCATGCTATATGTAAAATAAGCGGTATTGTAAGTTTGTAAAATATTGTGTAAAAGTTTGAACGCGAAATATTATTATAATCAGTTTTTCATATAGAATTGTAGTAGTTGAATTGTATATTAGCTACTAAGTATGAACTTAACGGGTAGGTACTACCCGAATTTAAACTTATAAAACGCTAATATGAAGAAAAAGCTTTTATAAATGAGTTCATATTATGCTACGAAATACTATTAACTACTCTTAATATTCTATATGATTAACTTGTTCCATTTGACTATTTTGAAGGAAATGGCACCGACTACTCGACACACCTTGAATATGAATGAAGAGGAATTTCGTACTTTTCTAGCTTCAAACATAGCCGCAGTACAGGCTGCGCTACATACCAACAATAACCTTGGATCTAGCAGTACAGGAAATCATGTAGGATGCACCTACAAAGAATTCACTGCCTGCAAACCTTTGGAATTTGATGGAACCGAAGGACCGATCGGATTGAAACGGTGGACCGAGAAGGTCGAATCGGTGTTTGCCATAAGTAAGTGTACTGAAGAGGACAAAGTGAAGTACGCTACGCATACCTTCACAGGTTCTGCATTAACATGGTGGAATACCTATCTAGAGCAAGTGGGACAAGACAATGCGTACGCACTACCGTGGTCAGCATTCAAGCACTTGATGAACGAGAAGTACCGTCCCAGAACCGAGGTCAATAAGCTCAAGACAGAACTTAGAGGGTTACGAACCCAAGGATTTGATATTACCACGTACGAAAGACGATTCACAGAATTGTGCCTATTGTGTCCGGGAGCATTCGAAGATGAGGAAGAGAAGATCGACGCGTTTGTGAAAGGATTACCGGAAAGAATCCAAGAAGATATAAGTTCACACGAGCCCGCCTCCATACAACAGGCATGTAGAATGGCTCACAAACTAGTGAACCAGATTGAAGAAAGAATTAAAGAACAGACTGCTGAAGAGGCCAATGTGAAGCAAGTCAAAAGAAAGTGGGAGGAAAACGGTGATAAGAATCACCAATACAACAACAACAGCAATTACAACAATAATCGCAACAATTATCCCAACAATCGCAACATCAATCGCAACTACAACAAACGGCCCAACAACAACAACAACAACAACAACAGCAACTACAACAATCATCCCAACAACAATAATAACCGCAACAACAACAACAATCAGAAGCAGCTATGCCAAAGGTGTGAAAAGAATCACTCGGGGTTCTGCACCAAATTTTGCAACAAGTGTAAAAGAAATGGTCATAGCGCGGCGAAGTGTGAGGTCTACGGACCAGGGGTTAATAGAACGAAAGGAACAAATGGTGTCGGAACGAGTAATGGCGGAGCAAGTAGTGTCGGAGCAAGTTATGCCAATGTAGTTTGTTATAAATGTGGAAAACTAGGCCACATTATTAGAAATTGCCCGAACCAGGAGAACACGAATGGACAAGGCCGTGGAAGAGTTTTCAATATTAATGCGGTAGAGGCACAGGAAGACCCGGAGCTTGTTACGGGTACGTTTCTTATTGACAATAAATCTGCTTACGTTTTATTTGATTCGGGTGCGGATAGAAGCTATATGAGTAGAGATTTTTGTGCTAAATTAAGTTGTCCATTGACGCCTTTGGATAGTAAATTTTTACTCGAATTAGCAAATGGTAAATTAATTTCAGCAGATAATATATGTCGGAATCGAGAAATTAAACTGGTTAGCGAAACATTTAAGATTGATTTGATACCAGTAGAGTTAGGGAGTTTTGATGTGATAATCGGTATGGACTGGTTGAAAGAAGTGAAAGCGGAGATCGTTTGTTACAAAAATGCAATTCGCATTATACGAGAAAAAGGAAAACCCTTAATGGTGTACGGAGAAAAGGGCAACACGAAGCTACATCTTATTAGTAATTTGAAGGCACAAAAACTAATAAGAAAAGGTTGCTATGCTGTTCTAGCACACGTCGAGAAAGTACAAACTGAAGAAAAGAGCATCAATGATGTTCCCATTGCAAAAGAATTTCCCGATGTATTTCCGAAAGAATTACCGGGATTACCCCCACATCGATCCGTTGAATTTCAAATAGATCTTGTACCAGGAGCTGCACCAATAGCTCGTGCTCCTTACAGACTCGCACCCAGCGAGATGAAAGAACTGCAAAGCCAATTACAATTCATTCGACCAAGCACATCACCGTGGGGAGCTCCTGTTTTGTTTGTCAAGAAGAAAGATGGTACATTCAGGTTGTGTATCAACTACCGAGAGTTGAACAAACTTACCATCAAGAACCGCTACCCACTACCGAGAATCGATGACTTATTTGATCAACTACAAGGCTCGTCTGTTTATTCAAAGATTGACTTACGTTCCGGGTATCATCAAATGCGGGTGAAAGAAGATGATATTCCAAAGACTGCTTTCAGAACACGTTACGGTCATTACGAGTTTATGGTCATGCCGTTTGGTTTAACTAATGCACCAGCTGTGTTCATGGACCTTATGAACCGAGTGTGTGGACCATACCTTGACAAGTTTGTCATTGTTTTCATTGATGACATACTTATTTACTCAAAGAATGACCAAGAACACGGTGAACATTTGAGAAAGGTGTTAGAAGTATTGAGGAAGGAAGAATTGTACGCTAAGTTTTCAAAGTGTGCATTTTGGTTGGAAGAAGTTCAATTCCTCGGTCACATAGTGAACAAAGAAGGTATTAAGGTGGATCCGGCAAAGATAGAAACTGTTGAAAAGTGGGAAACCCCGAAAACTCCGAAACACATACGCCAGTTTTTAGGACTAGCTGGTTACTACAGAAGGTTCATCCAAGACTTTTCCAGAATAGCAAAACCCTTGACTGCATTAACGCATAAAGGGAAGAAATTTGAATGGAATGATGAACAAGAGAAAGCGTTTCAGTTATTGAAGAAAAAGCTAACTACGGCACCTATATTGTCATTGCCTGAAGGGAATGATGATTTTGTGATTTATTGTGATGCATCAAAGCAAGGTCTCGGTTGTGTATTAATGCAACGAACGAAGGTGATTGCTTATGCGTCTAGACAATTGAAGATTCACGAACAAAATTATACGACGCATGATTTGGAATTAGGCGCGGTTGTTTTTGCATTAAAGACTTGGAGGCACTACTTATATGGGGTCAAAAGTATTATATATACCGACCACAAAAGTCTTCAACACATATTTAATCAGAAACAACTGAATATGAGGCAGCGTAGGTGGATTGAATTATTGAATGATTACGACTTTGAGATTCGTTACCACCCGGGGAAGGCAAATGTGGTAGCCGATGCCTTGAGCAGGAAGGACAGAGAACCCATTCGAGTAAAATCTATGAATATAATGATTCATAATAACATTACTACTCAAATAAAGGAGGCGCAACAAGGAGTTTTAAAAGAGGGAAATTTAAAGGATGAAATACCCAAAGGATCGGAGAAGCATCTTAATATTCGGGAAGACGGAACCCGGTATAGGGCTGAAAGGATTTGGGTACCAAAATTTGGAGATATGAGAGAAATGGTACTTAGAGAAGCTCATAAAACCAGATACTCAATACATCCTGGAACGGGGAAGATGTACAAGGATCTCAAGAAACATTTTTGGTGGCCGGGTATGAAAGCCGATGTTGCTAAATACGTAGGAGAATGTTTGACGTGTTCTAAGGTCAAAGCTGAGCATCAGAAACCATCAGGTCTACTTCAACAACCCGAAATCCCGGAATGGAAATGGGAAAACATTACCATGGATTTCATCACTAAATTGCCAAGGACTGCAAGTGGTTTTGATACTATTTGGGTAATAGTTGATCGTCTCACCAAATCAGCACACTTCCTGCCAATAAGAGAAGATGACAAGATGGAGAAGTTAGCACGACTGTATTTGAAGGAAGTCATCTCCAGACATGGAATACCAATCTCTATTATCTCTGATAGGGATGGCAGATTTATTTCAAGATTCTGGCAGACATTACAGCAAGCATTAGGAACTCGTCTAGACATGAGTACTGCCTATCATCCACAAACTGATGGGCAGAGCGAAAGGACGATACAAATGCTTGAAGACATGCTACGAGCATGTGTTATTGATTTCGGAAACAGTTGGGATCGACATCTACCGTTAGCAGAATTTTCCTACAACAACAGCTACCATTCAAGCATTGAGATGGCGCCGTTTGAAGCACTTTATGGTAGAAAGTGCAGGTCTCCGATTTGTTGGAGTGAAGTGGGGGATAGACAGATTACGGGTCCGGAGATTATACAAGAAACTACCGAGAAGATCATCCAAATTCAACAACAGTTGAAAACCGCCCAAAGTCGACAAAAGAGCTACGCTGACATTAAAAGAAAAGATATAGAATTTGAAATTGGAGAGATGGTCATGCTTAAAGTTGCACCTTGGAAAGGCGTTGTTCGATTTGGTAAACGAGGGAAATTAAATCCAAGGTATATTGGACCATTCAAGATTATTGATCGTGTCGGACCAGTAGCTTACCGACTAGAGTTACCTCAACAACTCGCGGCTGTACATAACACTTTCCACGTCTCGAATTTGAAGAAATGTTTTGCTAAAGAAGATCTCACTATTTCATTAGATGAAATCCAAATCAACGAAAAACTTCAATTCATCGAAGAACCCGTCGAAATAATGGATCGTGAGGTTAAAAGACTTAAGCAAAACAAGATACCAATTGTTAAGGTTCGATGGAATGCTCGTAGAGGACCCGAGTTCACCTGGGAGCGTGAAGATCAGATGAAGAAGAAATACCCACATCTATTTCCAGAAGATTCGTCAACACCTTCAACAGCTTAAAATTTCGGGACGAAATTTATTTAACGGGTAGGTACTGTAGTGACCCGAACTTTTCCATGTTTATATATATTAATTGAGATTGATATTTACATTATTAAATGTTTCCAACATGTTAAGCAATCAAACTTGTTAAGACTTGATTAATTGAAATATGTTTCATATAGACAATTGACCACCCAAGTTGACCGGTGATTCACGAACGTTAAAACTTGTAAAAACTATATGATGACATATATATGGATATATATATAGTTAACATGATACTATGATAAGTAAACATATCATTAAGTATATTAACAATGAACTACATATGTAAAAACAAGACTACTAACTTAATGATTTTTAAACGAGACATATATGTAACGATTATCGTTGTAAAGACATTTAATGTATATATATCATATTAAGAGATATTCATACATGATAATATCATGATAATATAATAATTTAAAATCTCATTTAATATTATAAACATTAGGTTAACAACATTTAACAAGATCGTTAACCTAAAGGGTTCAAAACAACACTTACATGTAACGACTAACGATGACTTAACGACTCAGTTAAAATGTATATACATGTAGTGTTTCAATATGTATTTATACACTTTTGAAAGACTTCAATACACTTATCAAAATACTTCTACTTAACAAAAATGCTTACAATTACATCCTCGTTCAGTTTCATCAACAATTCTACTCGTATGCACCCGTATTCGTACTCGTACAATACACAGCTTTTAGATGTATGTACTATTGGTATATACACTCCAATGATCAGCTCTTAGCAGCCCATGTGAGTCACCTAACACATGTGGGAACCATCATTTGGCAACTAGCATGAAATATCTCATAAAATTACAAAAATATGAGTAATCATTCATGACTTATTTACATGAAAACAAAATTACATATCCTTTATATCTAATCCATACACCAACGACCAAAAACACCTACAAACACTTTCATTCTTCAATTTTCTTCATCTAATTGATCTCTCTCAAGTTCTATCTTCAAGTTCTAAGTGTTCTTCATAAATTCCAAAAGTTCTAGTTTCATAAAATCAAGAATACTTTCAAGTTTGCTAGCTCACTTCCAATCTTGTAAGTTGATCATCCAACCTCAAGAAATCTTTTTTTCTTACAGTAGGTTATCATTCTAATACAAGGTAATAATCATATTCAAACTTTGGTTCAATTTCTATAACTATAACAATCTTATTTCAAGTGATGATCTTACTTGAACTTGTTTTCGTGTCATGATTCTGCTTCAAGAACTTCGAGCCATCCAAGGATCCGTTGAAGCTAGATCCATTTTTCTCTTTTCCAGTAGGTTTATCCAAGGAACTTAAGGTAGTAATGATGTTCATAACATCATTCGATTCATATATATAAAGCTATCTTATTCGAAGGTTTAAACTTGTAATCACTAGAACATAGTTTAGTTAATTCTAAACTTGTTCGCAAACAAAAGTTAATCCTTCTAACTTGACTTTTAAAATCAACTAAACACATGTTCTATATCTATATGATATGCTAACTTAATGATTTAAAACCTGGAAACACGAAAAACACCGTAAAACCGGATTTACGCCGTCGTAGTAACACCGCGGGCTATTTTGGGTTAGTTAATTAAAAACTATGATAAACTTTGATTTAAAAGTTGTTATTCTGAGAAAATGATTTTTATTATGAACATGAAACTATATCCAAAAATTATGGTTAAACTCAAAGTGGAAGTATGTTTTCTAAAATGGTCATCTAGACGTCGTTCTTTCGACTGAAATGACTACCTTTACAAAAACGACTTGTAACTTATTTTTCCGACTATAAACCTATAACTTTTCTGTTTAGATTCATAAAATAGAGTTCAATATGAAACCATAGCAATTTGATTCACTAAAAACGGATTTAAAATGAAGAAGTTATGGGTAAAACAAGATTGGATAATTTTTCTCATTTTAGCTACGTGAAAATTGGTAACAAATCTATTCCATCCATAACTTAATCAACTTGTATTGTATATTATGTAATCTTGAGATACCATAGACACGTATACAATGTTTCGACCTATCATGTCGACACATCTATATATATTTCGGAACAACCATAGACACTCTATATGTGAATGTTGGAGTAAGCTATACAGGGTTGAGGTTGATTCCAAAATATATATAGTTTGAGTTGTGATCAATACTGAGATACGTATACACTGGGTCGTGGATTGATTCAAGATAATATTTATCGATTTATTTCTGTACATCTAACTGTGGACAACTAGTTGTAGGTTACTAACGAGGACAGCTGACTTAATAAACTTAAAACATCAAAATATATTAAAAGTGTTGTAAATATATTTTGAACATACTTTGATATATATGTATATATTGTTATAGGTTCGTGAATCAACCAGTGGCCAAGTCTTACTTCCCGACGAAGTAAAAATCTGTGAAAGTGAGTTATAGTCCCACTTTTAAAATCTAATATTTTTGGGATGAGAATACATGCAGGTTTTATAAATGATTTACAAAATAGACACAAGTACGTGAAACTACATTCTATGGTTGAATTATCGAAATCGAATATGCCCCTTTTTATTAAGTCTGGTAATCTAAGAATTAGGGAACAGACACCCTAATTGACGCGAATCCTAAAGATAGATCTATTGGGCCTAACAAACCCCATCCAAAGTACCGGATGCTTTAGTACTTCGAAATTTATATCATATCCGAAGGGTGTCCCGGAATGATGGGGATATTCTTATATATGCATCTTGTTAATGTCGGTTACCAGGTGTTCACCATATGAATGATTTTTATCTCTATGTATGGGATGTGTATTGAAATATGAAATCTTGTGGTCTATTATTATGATTTGATATATATAGGTTAAACCTATAACTCACCAACATTTTTGTTGACGTTTTAAGCATGTTTATTCTCAGGTGATTATTAAGAGCTTCCGCTGTCGCATACTTAAATAAGGACGAGATTTGGAGTCCATGCTTGTATGATATTGTGTAAAAACTGCATTCAAGAAACTTATTTTGTTGTAACATATTTGTATTGTAAACCATTATGTAATGGTCGTGTGTAAACAGGATATTTTAGATTATCATTATTTGATAATCTACGTAAAGCTTTTTAAAACCTTTATCTATGAAATAAAGGTTATGGTTTGTTTTAAAAATGAATGCAGTCTTTGAAAAATGTCTCATATAGAGGTCAAAACCTCGCAACGAAATCAATTAATATGGAACGTTTTTATTCAATAAGAACGGGACATTTCAGTATAATTAGAACTACTGTTTTGATAATCAACTGAAATACATAAATATATATATTTAACACATGTAACATAACAAAAATTTAATATTTTTATATACAAAATGAACATATAAAACATATATATTATTAACATAAAAATGATATAACTAATACATTTATATGTGTTCAATTACAACCATGAATATTAATAAATATACAAATGATATAGGTTCGTGAATCCGAGGCCAACCCTACAATTGATAAATGATGTTATATGTATTTTTACTACAAAATACAGTATGGTGAGTTTCATTATTCCCTTTTTATATATATTTTTGGGCTGAGAATACATGCAAATGCTTTATTAACTGTTTTACAATATTTATATGCGTGAGTTTCATTTATTTTACTCTTTACATTTTTGGGCTGAGAATACATGCAAATGCTTTATTAACTGTTTTACAATATTTATATGCGTGAGTTTCATTTGCTCCCTTTTTAAATGCTTTTGCAATATATATTTTTGGGACTGAGAATACATGCGCTGCTTTTATAACTATTTTACGAAATAGACACAAGTAATCGAAACTACATTCTATGGTTGGATTATTAAACCGAATATGCCCCTTTTTATTAAGTCTGGTAATCTAAGAATTAGGGAACAGACACCCTAATTGACGCGAATCCTATAGATAGATCTATCGTGAAATGTCCCGTTCTTATTGATTAAAAACGTTCCATATTAATTGATTTCGTTGCGAGGTTTTGACCTCTATATGAGACGTTTTTCAAAGACTGCATTCATTTTAAAACAAACCATAACCTTTATTTCATCAATAAAGGTTTAAAAAGCTTTACTTAGATTATCAAATAATGATAATCTAAAATATCCTGTTTACACACGACCATTACATAATGGTTTACAATACAAATATGTTACAACAAAATAAGTTTCTTGAATGCAGTTTTTACACAATATCATACAAGCATGGACTCCAAATCTCGTCCTTATTTAAGTATGCGACAGCGGAAGCTCTTAATAATCACCTGAGAATAAACATGCTTAAAACGTCAACAAAAATGTTGGTGAGTTATAGGTTTAACCTATATATATTAAATCATAATAATAGACCACAAGATTTCATATTTCAATACACATCCCATACATAGAGATAAAAATCATTCATATGGTGAACACCTGGTAACCGACATTAACAAGATGCATATATAAGAATATCCCCATCATTCCGGGACACCCTTCGGATATGATATAAATTTCGAAGTACTAAAGCATCCGGTACTTTGGATGGGGTTTGTTAGGCCCAATAGATCTATCTTTAGGATTCGCGTCAATTAGGGTGTCTGTTCCCTAATTCTTAGATTACCAGACTTAATAAAAAGGGGCATATTCGATTTCGATAATTCAACCATAGAATGTAGTTTCACGTACTTGTGTCTATTTTGTAAATCATTTATAAAACCTGCATGTATTCTCATCCCAAAAATATTAGATTTTAAAAGTGGAACTACAACTCACTTTCACAGATTTTTACTTCGTCGGGAAGTAAGACTTGGCCACTGGTTGATTCACGAACCTATAACAATATATACATATATATCAAAGTATGTTTAAAATATATTTACAACACTTTTAATATATTTTGATGTTTTAAGTTTATTAAGTCAGCTGTCCTCGTTAGTAACCTACAACTAGTTGTCCACAGTTAGATGTACAGAAATAAATCGATAAATATTATCTTGAATCAATCCACGACCCAATGTATACGTATCTCAGTATTGATCACAACTCAAACTATATATATTTTGGAATCAACCTCAACCCTGTATAGCTAACTCCAACATTCACATATAGAGTGTCTATGGTTGTTCCGAAATATATATAGATGTGTCGACATGATAGGTCGAAACATTGTATACGTGTCTATGGTATCTCAAGATTACATAATATACAATACAAGTTGATTAAGTTATGGTTGGAATAGATTTGTTACCAATTTTCACGTAGCTAAAATGAGAAAAATTATCCAATCTTGTTTTACCCATAACTTCTTCATTTTAAATCCGTTTTGAGCGAATCAAATTGCTATGGTTTCATATTGAACTCTATTTTATGAATCTAAACAGAAAAAGTATAGGTTTATAGTCGGAAAAATTAGTTACAAGTCGTTTTTGTAAAGGTAGTCATTTCAGTCGAAAGAACGACGTCTAGATGACCATTTTAGAAAACATACTTCCACATTGAGTTTAACCATAATTTTTGGATATAGTTTCATGTTCATAATAAAAATCATTTTCTCAGAATAACAACTTTTAAATCAAAGTTTATCATAGTTTTTAATTAACTAACCCAAAACAGCCCGCGGTGTTACTACGACGGCGTAAATCCGGTTTTACGGTGTTTTTCGTGTTTCCAGATTTTAAATCATTAAGTTAGCATATCATATAGATATAGAACATGTGTGTAGTTAATTTTAAAAGTCAAGTTAGAAGGATTAACTTTTGTTTGCGAACAAGTTTAGAATTAACTAAACTATGTTCTAATGATTACGAGTTTAAACCTTCGAATAAGATAGTTTTAAAAATATGTATCGAATGATGTTATGAACATCATTACTACCTCAAGTTTAGTAGGTAAACCTACTGGAAGTGACAAGAAATGATCTAGCTTCAAAGGATCTTGGATGGCTTGAAAGTTCTTGAAGTAGGATCATGACACAAAAACAAGTTCAAGTAAGATTTTTACTCGAATTAAGATAGTTTATAGTTATAGAAATTGAATCAAAGTTTGAATATGAATATTACCTTGAATAAGAAAGATAACCTACTGTATATTACAAAGGTTTCTTGATCTTAGATGATTACTTGGAATGGATTAGAAAGCTTGGAAGTAAATTAGTAAACTTGAAGGGATTTTTGAAGTGTTCTTGAAGTGTTCTTCCTATGATGATTATAGCTTGATTCTTGAAGTGATTTTTGATGAAGATGATGATTAACTACTGGAAAAATATGTTCATAATAGTGTGTGTGTGTGTTGAGAGAGAATTAGAAAGAGAATTGGAAGTGAAATGGAGTGAATGATGAGTGGTAATTGGTGAGTGGTGAGTGGGGTTAAAAGGAGTTCTAGTTAGTTGACTAGCTCATGGTAGAAGTTAAAATTGATTAGTCATACATGACATAATCAAGAGTGGAATCCCATGCTAGTTCCTATTGGTATATACTCATAGTAAGTACGTTTTGAAGCTGTGTATAATACGGGTAAGAATACGACTAGAATTCTTGATGAAAGAAAAGAATGGAAAAGTAACTGTAACCATTTTCGTTAAGTATGAGTGTTTTGATATATGTCTTGAAGTCTTCCAAAAGTATTTTAATACATCTAAATACACTACATGTATATACATTTTAACTGAGTCGTTAAGTCATCGTTAGTCGTTACATGTAAGTGTTGTTTTGAAACCTTTAAGTTAACGATCTCAATTAATGTTGTTAACCCATTGTTTATTATATCTAATGAGATGTTAAATTATTATATTATCATGATATTATGATATATTAATAATTAATATATCTTAATATGATATATATACATTTAAATGTCGTTACAACGATAATCGTTACATATATGTCTCGTTTCGAAATCCTTAAGTTAGTAGTCTTGTTTATATGTAAATAACTCATTGTTAATATACTTATGAAGATACTTACTTATCATAATCTCATGTTAACCATATGTATATCCATATATATATCGTCATGTCATTTTTACAAGTTTTAACGTTCGTGAATCGCCGGTCAACTTGGGTGGTCAATTGTCTATATGAAACATATTTCAATTAATCAAGTCTTAACAAGTTTGATTACTTAACATGTTGGAAACATTTAATCATGTAAATATCAATCTCAATTAATATATATAAACATGGAAAAGTTCGGGTCACTACAGTACCTACCCGTTAAATAAATTTCGTCCCGAAATTTTAAGCTGTTGAAGGTGTTGACGAATCTTCTGGAAATAGATGCGGGTATTTCTTCTTCATCTGATCTTCACGCTCCCAGGTGAACTCGGGTCCTCTATGAGCATTCCATCGAACCTTAACAATTGGTATCTTGTTTTGCTTAAGTCTGTTAACCTCACGATCCATTATTTCGACGGGTTCTTCGATGAATTGGAGTTTTTCGTTGATTTGGATTTCATCTAACGGAATAGTGAGATCTTCTTTAGCAAAACATTTCTTCAAATTCGAGACGTGGAAAGTGTTATGTACAGCCGCGAGTTGTTGAGGTAACTCAAGTCGGTAAGCTACTGGTCCGACACGATCAATAATCTTGAATGGTCCAATATACCTTGGATTTAATTTCCCTCGTTTACCAAATCGAACAACGCCTTTCCAAGGTGCAACTTTAAGCATGACTATCTCTCCAATTTCAAATTCTATATCTTTTCTTTTAATGTCAGCGTAGCTCTTTTGTCGACTTTGGGTGGTTTTCAACCGTTGTTGAATTTGGATGATCTTCTCGGTAGTTTCTTGTATAATCTCCGGACCCGTAATCTGTCTATCCCCCACTTCACTCCAACAAATCGGAGACCTGCACTTTCTACCATAAAGTGCTTCAAATGGCGCCATCTCAATGCTTGAATGGTAGCTGTTGTTGTAGGAAAACTCTGCTAATGGTAGATGTCGATCCCAACTGTTTCCGAAATCAAT
The DNA here is from genome assembly GCF_046630445.1 of Rutidosis leptorrhynchoides. Taxonomy (NCBI): domain Eukaryota; kingdom Viridiplantae; phylum Streptophyta; class Magnoliopsida; order Asterales; family Asteraceae; genus Rutidosis; species Rutidosis leptorrhynchoides. Next base: position 315,884,995 of record NC_092333.1, on the reverse strand, counting down.
AACACATGCACGTAGCATGTCTTCAAGCGTTTGTATCGTCCTTTCGCTCTGCCCATCAGTTTGTGGATGATAGGCAGTACTCATGTCTAGACGAGTTCCTAATGCTTGCTGTAATGTCTGCCAGAATCTTGAAATAAATCTGCCATCCCTATCAGAGATAATAGAGATTGGTATTCCATGTCTGGAGACGACTTCCTTCAAATACAGTCGTGCTAACTTCTCCATCTTGTCATCTTCTCTTATTGGCAGGAAATGTGCTGATTTGGTGAGACGATCAACTATTACCCAAACAGTATCAAAACCACTTGCAGTCCTTGGCAATTTAGTGATGAAATCCATGGTAATGTTTTCCCATTTCCATTCCGGGATTTCGGGTTGTTGAAGTAGACCTGATGGTTTCTGATGCTCAGCTTTGACCTTAGAACACATCAAACATTCTCCTACGTATTTAGCAACATCGGCTTTCATACCCGGCCACCAAAAATATTTCCTGAGATCCTTGTACATCTTCCCCGTTCCAGGATGTATTGAGTATCTGGTTTTATGAGCTTCTCTAAGTACCATTTCTCTCGTATCTCCAAATTTTGGTACCCAAATCCTTTCAGCCCTATACCGGGTTCCGTCTTCCCGAATATTAAGATGTTTCTCCGATCCTTTGGGTATTTCATCCTTTAAATTTCCCTCTTTTAAAACTCCTTGTTGCGCCTCCTTTATTTGAGTAGTAAGGTTATTATGAATCATTATATTCATAGATTTTACTCGAATGGGTTCTCTGTCCTTCCTGCTCAAGGCATCGGCTACCACATTTGCCTTCCCCTGGTGGTAACGAATCTCAAAGTCGTAACCATTCAATAATTCAATCCACCTACGCTGCCTCATATTCAGTTGTTTCTGATTAAATATGTGTTGAAGACTTTTGTGGTCGGTATATATAATACTTTTGACCCCATATAAGTAGTGCCTCCAAGTCTTTAATGCAAAAACAACCGCGCCTAATTCCAAATCATGCATCGTATAATTTTGTTCGTGAATCTTCAATTGTCTAGACGCATAAGCAATCACCTTCATTCGTTGCATTAATACACAACCGAGACCTTGCTTTGATGCGTCACAATAAATCACAAAATCATCATTCCCTTCAGGCAATGACAATATAGGTGTTGTAGTTAGCTTTTTCTTCAATAACAGAAACGCTTTCTCTTGTTCATCATTCCATTCAAATTTCTTCCCTTTATGCGTTAATGCAGTCAAGGGTTTTGCTATTCTGGAAAAGTCTTGGATGAACCTTCTGTAGTAACCAGCTAGTCCTAAAAACTGGCGTATGTGTTTCGGAGTTTTCGGGGTTTCCCACTTTTCAACAGTTTCTATCTTTGCCGGATCCACCTTAATACCTTCTTTGTTCACTATGTGACCGAAGAATTGAACTTCTTCCAACCAAAATGCACACTTTGAAAACTTAGCGTACAATTCTTCCTTCCTCAATACTTCTAACACCTTTCTCAAATGTTCACCGTGTTCTTGGTCATTCTTTGAGTAAATAAGTATGTCATCAATGAAAACAATGACAAACTTGTCAAGGTATGGTCCACACACTCGGTTCATAAGGTCCATGAACACAGCTGGTTCATTAGTTAAACCAAACGGCATGACCATAAACTCGTAATGACCGTAACGTGTTCTGAAAGCAGTCTTTGGAATATCATCTTCTTTCACTCGCATTTGATGATACCCGGAACGTAAGTCAATCTTTGAATAAACAGACGAGCCTTGTAGTTGATCAAATAAGTCCTCGATTCTCGGTAGTGGGTAGCGGTTCTTGATGGTAAGTTTGTTCAACTCTCGGTAGTCGATACACAACCTGAATGTACCATCTTTCTTCTTGACAAACAAAACAGGAGCTCCCCACGGTGATGTGCTTGGTCGAATGAAACCACGCTCTAAAAGTTCTTGTAATTGGCTTTGCAGTTCTTTCATCTCGCTGGGTGCGAGTCTGTAAGGAGCACGAGCTATTGGTGCAGCTCCTGGTACAAGATCTATTTGAAATTCAACGGATCGATGTGGGGGTAATCCCGGTAATTCTTTCGGAAATACATCGGGAAATTCTTTTGCAATGGGAACATCATTGATGCTCTTTTCTTCAGTTTGTACTTTCTCGACGTGTGCTAGAACAGCATAGCAACCTTTTCTTATTAGTTTTTGTGCCTTCAAATTACTAATAATATGTAGCTTCGTGTTGCCCTTTTCTCCGTACACCATTAAGGGTTTTCCTTTTTCTCGTATAATGCGAATTGCATTTTTGTAACAAACGAACTCTGCTTTCACTTCTTTCAACCAGTCCATACCGATTATCACATCAAAACTCCCTAACTCTACTGGTATCAAATCAATCTTAAATGTTTCGCTAACCAGTTTAATTTCTCGATTCCGACATATATTATCTGCTGAAATTAATTTACCATTTGCTAATTCGAGTAAAAATTTACTATCCAAAGGCGTCAATGGACAACTTAATTTAGCACAAAAATCTCTACTCATATAGCTTCTATCCGCACCCGAATCAAATAAAACGTAAGCAGATTTATTGTCAATAAGAAACGTACCCGTAACAAGCTCCGGGTCTTCCTGTGCCTCTGCCGCATTAATATTGAAAACTCTTCCGTGGCCTTGTCCATTCGTGCTCTCCTGGTTCAGGCAATTTCTAATAATGTGGCCCGGTTTTCCACATTTATAACAAACTACATTGGCATAACTTGATCCGACGCTACTTGCTCCGCCATTACTCGTTCCGACACCATTTGTTCCTTTCGTTCTATTAACCCCTGGTCCGTAGACCTAACACTTCGCCGCGCTATGACCATTTCTTTTACACTTGTTGCAAAATTTGGTGCAGAACCCCGAGTGATACTTTTCACACCTTTGGCATAGCTGCTTCTGATTGTTGTTGTTGTTGCGGTTATTATTGTTGTTGGGATGATTGTTGTAGTTGCTGTTGTTGTTGTTGTTGTTGTTGTTGTTGTTGGGCCGTTTGTTGTAGTTGCGATTGATTTTGCGATTTTTGGGATAATTGTTGCGATTATTGTTGTAATTGCTGTTGTTGTTGAATTGGTGATTCTTATCACCGTTTTCCTCCCACTTTCTTTTGACTTGCTTCACATTGGCCTCTTCAACAGTCTGTTCTTTAATTCTTTCTTCAATCTGGTTCACTAGTTTGTGAGCCATTCTACATGCCTGTTGTATGGAGGCGGGCTTTTGTGAACTTATATCTTCTTGGATTCTTTCCGGTAATCCTTTCACAAACGCGTCGATCTTCTCTTCCTCATCTTCGAATGCTCCCGGACACAATAGGCACAATTCTGTGAATCGTCTTTCGTACGTGGTAATATCAAATCCTTGGGTTCGTAACCCTCTAAGTTCTGTCTTGAGCTTATTGACCTCGGTTCTGGGATGGTACATCTCGTTCATCAAGTGCTTGAATGCTGACCACGGTAGTGCGTATGCATCATCTTGTCCCACTTGCTCTAGATAGGTATTCCACCATGTTAACGCAGAACCTGTGAAGGTATGCGTAGCGTACTTCACTTTGTCCTCTTCAGTACACTTACTTATGGCAAACACCGATTCGACCTTCTCGGTCCACCGTTTCAATCCGATCGTGAAATGTCCCGTTCTTATTGATTAAAAACGTTCCATATTAATTGATTTCGTTGCGAGGTTTTGACCTCTATATGAGACGTTTTTCAAAGACTGCATTCATTTTTAAAACAAACCATAACCTTTATTTCATAAATAAAGGTTTAAAAAGCTTTACGTGGATTATCAAATAATGATAATCTAAAATATCCTGTTTACACACGACCATTACATAATGGTTTACAATACAAATATGTTACATCGAAATCAGTTTCTTGAATGCAGTTTTTACACAATATCATACAAACATGGACTCCAAATCTTGTCCTTATTTTAGTATGCAACAGCGGAAACTCTTAATATTCACCTGAGAATAAACATGCTTTAAACGTCAACAAAAATGTTGGTGAGTTATAGGTTTAACCTATATATATCAAATCGTAACAATAGACCACAAGATTTCATATTTCAATACACATCCCATACATAGAGATAAAAATCATTCATATGGTGAACACCTGGTAACCGACATTAACAAGATGCATATATAAGAATATCCCCATCATTCCGGGACACCCTTCGGATATGATATAAATTTTGAAGTACTAAAGCATCCGGTACTTTGGATGGGGTTTGTTAGGCCCAATAGATCTATCTTTAGGATTCGCGTCAATTAGGGTGTCTGTTCCCTAATTCTTAGATTACCAGACTTAATAAAAAGGGGCATATTCGATTTCGATAATTCAACCATAGAATGTAGTTTCACGTACTTGTGTCTATTTTGTAAATCATTTATAAAACCTGCATGTATTCTCATCCCAAAAATATTAGATTTTAAAAGTGGGACTATAACTCACTTTCACAGATTTTTACTTCGTCGGGAAGTAAGACTTGGCCACTGGTTGATTCACGAACCTATAACAATATATACATATATATCAAAGTATGTTCAAAATATATTTACAACACTTTTAATATATTTTGATGTTTTAAGTTTATTAAGTCAGCTGTCCTCGTTAGTAACCGACAACTAGTTGTCCACAGTTAGATGTACAAAAATAAATCGATAAATATTATCTTGAATCAATCCACGACCCAGTGTATACGTATCTCAGTATTGATCACAACTCAAACTATATATATTTTGGAATCAACCTCAACCCTGTATAGCTAACTCCAACATTCACATATAGAGTGTCTATGGTTGTTCCGAAATATATATAGATGTGTCGACATGATAGGTCGAAACATTGTATACGTGTCTATGGTATCTCAAGATTATATAATATACAATACAAGTTGATTAAGTTATGGTTGAAATAGATTTGTTACCAATTTTCACGTAGCTAAAATGAGAAAAATTATCCAATCTTGTTTTACCCATAACTTCTTCATTTTAAATCCGTTTTGAGTGAATCAAATTGCTATGGTTTCATATTGAACTCTATTTTATGAATCTAAACAGAAAAGTATAGGTTTATAGTCGGAAAAATAAGTTACAAGTCGTTTTTGTAAAGGTAGTCATTTCAGTCGAAAGAACGACGTCTAGATGACCATTTTAGAAAACATACTTCCACTTTGAGTTTAATCATAATTTTTGGATATAGTTTCATGTTCATAATAAAAATCATTTTCTCAGAATAACAACTTTAAAATCAAAGTTTATCATAGTTTTTAATTAACTAACCCAAAACAGCCCGCGGTGTTACTACGACGGCGTAAATCCGGTTTTACGGTGTTTTTCGTGTTTTCAGGTTTTAAATCATTAAGTTAGCATATCATATAGATATAGAACATGTGTTTAGTTGATTTTAAAAGTCAAGTTAGAAGGATTAACTTTTGTTTGCGAACAAGTTTAGAATTAACTAAACTATGTTCTAGTGATTACAAGTTTAAACCTTCGAATAAGATAGCTTTATATGTATGAATCGAATGATGTTATGAACATCATTACTACCTTAAGTTCCTTGGATAAACCTACTGGAAAAGTGAAAAATGGATCTAGCTTCAATGGATCCTTGGATGGCTCGAAGTTCTTGAAGCAGAATCATGACACGAAAACAAGTTCAAGTAAGATCATCACTTGAAATAAGATTGTTATAGTTATAGAAATTGAACCAAAGTTTGAATATGATTATTACCTTGTATTAGAATGATAACGTACTGTAAGAAACAAAGATTTCTTGAGGTTGGATGATCACCTTACAAGATTGGAAGTGAGCTAGCAAACTTGAAAGTATTCTTGATTTTATGAAACTAGAACTTTTGGAATTTATGAAGAACACTTAGAACTTGAAGATAGAACTTGAGAGAGATCAATTAGATGAAGAAAATTGAAGAATGAAAGTGTTTGTAGGTGTTTTTGGTCATTGGTGTATGGATTAGATATAAAGGATATGTAATTTTGTTTTCATGTAAATAAGTCATGAATGATTACTCTTATTTTTGTAATTTTATGAGATATTTCATGCTAGTTGCCAAATGATGGTTCCCACATGTGTTAGGTGACTCACATGGGCTGCTAAGATCTGATCATTGGAGTGTATATACCAATAGTACATACATCTAAAAGCTGTGTATTGTACGAGTACGAATACGGGTGCATACGAGTAGAATTGTTGATGAAACTGAACGAGGATGTAATTGTAAGCATTTTTGTTAAGTAGAAGTATTTTGATAAGTGTATTGAAGTCTTTCAAAAGTGTATAAATACATATTAAAACACTACATGTATATACATTTTAACTGAGTCGTTAAGTCATCGTTAGTCGTTACATGTAAGTCTTGTTTTGAAACCTTTAGGTTAACGATCTTGTTAAATGTTGTTAACCCAATGTTTATAATATCAAATGAGATTTTAAATTATTATATTATTATGATATTATCATGTATGAATATCTCTTAATATGATATATATACATTAAATGTCTTTACAACGATAATCGTTACATATATGTCTCGTTTAAAAATCATTAAGTTAGTAGTCTTGTTTTTACATATGTAGTTCATTGTTAATATACTTAATGATATGTTTACTTATCATAGTATCATGTTAACTATATATATATCCATATATATGTCATCATATAGTTTTTACAAGTTTTAACGTTCGTGAATCACCGGTCAACTTGGGTGGTCAATTGTCTATATGAAACATATTTCAATTAATCAAGTCTTAACAAGTTTGATTGCTTAACATGTTGGAAACATTTAATCATGTAAATATCAATCTTAATTAATATATATAAACATGGAAAAGTTCGGGTCACTACAGTACCTACCCGTTAAATAAATTTCGTCCCGAAATTTTAAGCTGTTGAAGGTGTTGACGAATCTTCTGGAAATAGATGCGGGTATTTCTTCTTCATCTGATCTTCACGCTCCCAGGTGAACTCGGGTCCTCTACGAGCATTCCATCGAACCTTAACAATTGGTATCTTGTTTTGCTTAAGTCTTTTAACCTCACGATCCATTATTTCGACGGGTTCTTCGATGAATTGAAGTTTTTCGTTGATTTGGATTTCATCTAACAGAATAGTGAGATCTTCTTTAGCGAAACATTTCTTTAAATTCAAGACGTGGAAAGTGTTATGTACAGCCGCGAGTTGTTGAGGTAACTCTAGTCGGTAAGCTACTGGTCCGATACGATCAATAATCTTGAATGGTCCAATATACCTTGGATTTAATTTCCCTCGTTTACCAAATCGAACAATGCCTTTCCAAGGTGCAACTTTAAGCATGACCATCTCTCCAATTTCAAATTCTATATCTTTTCTTTTAATGTCAGCGTAGCTCTTTTGTCGACTTTGGGCGGTTTTCAACCGTTGTTGAATTTGGATGATCTTCTCGGTAGTTTCTTGTATAATCTCCGGACCCGTAATCTGTCTATCCCCCACTTCACTCCAACAAATCGGAGACCTGCACTTTCTACCATAAAGTGCTTCAAACGGCGCCATCTCAATGCTTGAATGGTAGCTGTTGTTGTAGGAAAATTCTGCTAATGGTAGATGTCGATCCCAACTGTTTCCGAAATCAATAACACATGCTCGTAGCATGTCTTCAAGTGTTTGTATCGTCCTTTCGCTCTGCCCATCAGTTTGTGGATGATAGGCAGTACTCATGTCTAGACGAGTTCCTAATGCTTGCTGTAATGTCTGCCAGAATCTTGAAATAAATCTGCCATCCCTATCAGAGATAATAGAGATTGGTATTCCATGTCTGGAGATGACTTCCTTCAAATACAGTCGTGCTAACTTCTCCATCTTGTCATCTTCTCTTATTGGCAAGAAGTGTGCTGATTTGGTGAGACGGTCAACTATTACCCAAATAGTATCAAAACCACTTGCAGTCCTTGGCAATTTAGTGATGAAATCCATGGTAATGTTTTCCCATTTCCATTCCGGGATTTCGGGTTGTTGAAGTAGACCTGATGGTTTCTGATGCTCAGCTTTGACCTTAGAACACGTCAAACATTCTCCTACGTATTTAGCAACATCGGCTTTCATACCCGGCCACCAAAAATGTTTCTTGAGATCCTTGTACATCTTCCCCGTTCCAGGATGTATTGAGTATCTGGTTTTATGAGCTTCTCTATGTACCATTTCTCTCATATCTCCAAATTTTGGTACCCAAATCCTTTCAGCCCTATACCGGGTTCCGTCTTCCCGAATATTAAGATGCTTCTCCGATCCTTTGGGTATTTCATCCTTTAAATTTCCCTCTTTTAAAACTCCTTGTTGCGCTTCCTTTATTTGAGTAGTAAGGTTATTATGAATCATTATATTCATAGATTTTACTCGAATGGGTTCTCTGTCCTTCCTGCTCAAGGCATCGGCTACCACATTTGCCTTCCCCGGGTGGTAGCGAATCTCAAAGTCGTAATCATTCAATAATTCAATCCACCTACGCTGCCTCATATTCAGTTGTTTCTGATTAAATATGTGTTGAAGACTTTTATGGTCTGTATATATAATACTTTTGACCCCATATAAGTAGTGCCTCCAAGTCTTTAATGCAAAAACAACCGCGCCTAATTCCAAATCATGCGTCGTATAATTTTGTTCGTGAATCTTCAATTGTCTAGACGCATAAGCAATCACCTTCGTTCGTTGCATTAATACACAACCGAGACCTTGCTTTGATGCGTCACAATAAATCACAAAATCATCATTCCCTTCAGGCAATGACAATATAGGTGCCGTAGTTAGCTTTTTCTTCAATAACTGAAACGTTTTCTCTTGTTCATCATTCCATTCAAATTTCTTCCCTTTATGCGTTAATGCAGTCAAGGGTTTTGCTATTCTGGAAAAGTCTTGGATGAACCTTCTGTAGTAACCAGCTAGTCCTAAAAACTGGCGTATGTGTTTCGGAGTTTTCGGGGTTTCCCACTTTTCAACAGTTTCTATCTTTGCCGGATCCACCTTAATACCTTCTTTGTTCACTATGTGACCGAGGAATTGAACTTCTTCCAACCAAAATGCACACTTTGAAAACTTAGCGTACAATTCTTCCTTCCTCAATACTTCTAACACCTTTCTCAAATGTTCACCGTGTTCTTGGTTATTCTTTGAGTAAATAAGTATGTCATCAATGAAAACAATGACAAACTTGTCAAGGTATGGTCCACACACTCGGTTCATAAGGTCCATGAACACAGCTGGTGCATTAGTTAAACCAAACGGCATGACCATAAACTCGTAATGACCGTAACGTGTTCTGAAAGCAGTCTTTGGAATATCATCTTCTTTCACCCACATTTGATGATACCCGGAACGTAAGTCAATCTTTGAATAAACAGACGAGCCTCGTAGTTGATCAAATAAGTCGTCGATTCTCGGTAGTGGGTAGCGGTTCTTGATGGTAAGTTTGTTCAACTCTCGATAGTCGATACACAACCTGAATGTACCATCTTTCTTCTTGACAAATAAAACAGGAGCTCCCCACGGTGATGTGCTTGGTCGAATGAAACCACGCTCTAAAAGTTCTTGTAATTGGCTTTGCAGTTCTTTCATCTCGCTGGGTGCGAGTCTGTAAGGAGCACGAGCTATTGGTGCAGCTCCTGGTACAAGATCTATTTGAAATTTAACGGATCGATGTGGGGGTAATCCCGGTAATTCTTTCGAAAATACATCGGGAAATTCTTTTGCGACGGGAACATCATTGATGCTCTTTTCTTCAGTTTGTACTTTCTCGACGTGTGCTAGAACAGCATAGCAACCTTTTCTTATTAGTTTTTGTGCCTTCAAATTGCTAATAAGATGTAGCTTCGTGTTGCCCTTTTCTCCGTACACCATTAAGGGTTTTCCTTTTTCTCGTATAATGCGAATTGCATTTTTGTAACAAACAATCTCTGCTTTCACTTCTTTCAACCAGTCCATACCGATTATCACATCAAAACTCCCTAACTCTACTGGTATCAAATCAATCTTAAATGTTTCGCTAACCAGTTTAATTTCTCGATTCCGACATATATTATCTGCTGAAATTAATTTACCATTTGCTAATTCGAGTAAAAATTTACTATCCAAAGGCGTCAATGGACAACTTAATTTAGCACAAAAATCTCTACTCATATAGCTTCTATCCGCACCCGAATCAAATAAAACGTAAGCAGATTTATTGTCAATAAGAAACGTACCCGTAACAAGCTCCGGGTCTTCCTGTGCCTCTGCCGCATTAATATTGAAAACTCTTCCGCGGCCTTGTCCATTCGTGTTCTCCTGGTTCGGGCAATTTCTAATAATGTGGCCCGGTTTTCCACATTTATAACAAAATATATTGGCATAACTTGCTCCGACACTACTTGCTCCGCCATTACTAGTTCCGACACCATTTGTTCCTTTCGTTCTGTTAACCCCTGGTCCGTAGACCTCACACTTCGCCGCGCTATGACCATTTCTTTTACACTTGTTGCAAAATTTGGTGCAGAACCCCGAGTGATACTTTTCACACCTTTGGCATAGCTGCTTCTGATTGTTGTTGTTGTTGCGGTTATTATTGTTGTTGGGATGATTGTTGTAGTTGCTGTTGTTGTTGTTGTTGTTATTGTTGTTGGGCCGTTTGTTGTAGTTACGATTGATGTTGCGATTGTTGGGATAATTGTTGCGATTATTGTTGTAATTGCTGTTGTTGTTGTATTGGTGATTCTTATCACCGTTTTCCTCCCACTTTCTTTTGACTTGCTTCACATTGGCCTCTTCAGCAGTCTGTTCTTTAATTCTTTCTTCAATCTGGTTCACTAGTTTATGAGCCATTGTACATGCCTGTTGTATGGAGGCGGGCTCGTGTGAACTTATATCTTCTTGGATTCTTTCCGGTAATCCTTTCACAAACGCGTCGATCTTCTCTTCCTCATCTTCGAAAGCTCCCGGACACAATAGGCACAATTCTGTGAATCGTCTTTCGTACGTGGTAATATCAAATCCTTGAGTTCGTAACCCTCTAAGTTCTGTCTTGAGCTTATTGACCTCGGTTCTGGGACGGTACTTCTCGTTCATCAAGTGCTTGAATGCTGACCACGGTAGTGCGTACGCATCATCTTGTCCCACTTGCTCTAGATAGGTATTCCACCATGTTAACGCAGAACCTGTGAAGGTATGCGTAGCGTACTTCACTTTGTCCTCTTCAGTACACTTACTTATGGCAAACACCGATTCGACCTTCTCGGTCCACCGTTTCAATCCGATCGGTCCTTCGGTTCCATCAAATTATAAAGGTTTGCAGGCAGTGAATTCTTTGTAGGTGCATCCTACACGATTTCCTGTACTGCTAGATCCAAGGTTATTGTTGGTATGTAGCGCAGCCTGTACTGCGGCTATGTTTGAAGCTAGAAAAGTACGGAATTCCTCTTCATTCATATTCACGGTGTGTCGAGTATTCGGTGCCATTTCCTTCAAAATAGTCAAATGGAACAAGTTAATCATACAGAATATTAAGAGTAGTTAATAGTATTTCGTAGCATAATATGAACTCATTTATAAAAGCTTTTTCTTCATATTAGCGTTTTATAAGTTTAAATTCGGGTAGTACCTACCCGTTAAGTTCATACTTAGTAGCTAATATACAATTCAACTACTACAATTCTATATGAAAAACTGATTATAATAATATTTCGCGTTCAAACTTTTACACAATATTTTACAAACTTACAATACCGCTTATTTTACATATAGCATGAAATATAGCACACAATAAATTTGATACAAGATGGTTGTGAAGATAATTCTAGCTAGTACACAAGTCGTTCAGCAAAGGCAATAAAGACACGTAATTCATACGTCCAGAAACAAGTCATGCATTCTGGTTTTACTAGGATTACTTCCCATCCTTGGTCTTGTGGAACATAACCGTTATGGCCGTTGATAAGACAGCGTGTTATAACGTCGTCAAAGGGACGAGGGTTACGTAATGACCAACAGTCTCGTAATAACCTAAAAACCTCATTTCTTACCCCAATTACCGACTCCGTCACTTGTGGGAACGTTTTGTTTAATAGTTGTAGCCCGATGTTCTTGTTCTCACTTTGGTGAGAAGCGAACATTACTAACCCGTAAGCATAACATGCTTCTTTATGTTGCATGTTAGCCGCTTTTTCTAAATCACGAAGTCCTATATTCGGATATACTGAGTCAAAATAATTTCTTAACCCGTTGCGTAAAATAGCATTTGGGTTCCCCGCAATATATGCGTCAAAGTAAACACATCGTAACTTATGGATTTCCCAATGTGATATCCCCCATCTTTCGAACGAAAGCCTTTTATAAACCAAGGCATTCTTGGAACGTTCTTCGAATGTCTTACAAACTGATCTCGCCTTAAATAGTTGTGCCGAGGAATTCTGACCGACTCTAGACAAGATTTCATCAATCATGTCTCCGGGTAGGTCTCTTAAAATATTGGGTTGTCTATCCATTTTGTGTTTTTATACTGTAAAATAGACAAGAGTTAGATTCATAAAAAAAATACTTATTAATACAAGCAATTTTTACATATATCATAAAGCATAAGCACACTATATTACATATATTACACCACACGAATACAACTATCTTATTCCGACTCGCTCGTTTCTTCTTGTTCAGTTTTGGTTCGTTTTGACAAGTTTCTAGGGATATATGATGTTCCCCTAATACGAGCCGTCGTTGTCCACGTTGGTTTAGAAAAACCTGGTGGTTTAGAGGTTCCCGGGTCATTGTTACAACTTAAGGACTTCGGGGGTTGACGATACATATAAAGTTCATCGGGGTTGGAATTAGATTTCTCTATTTTTATGCCCTTTCCCTTATTATTTTCTTTTGCCTTTTTAAATTCAGTTGGGGTAATTTCTATAACATCATCGGAATTCTCGTCGGAATCCGATTCATCGGAGAATTGGTAATCCTCCCAATATTTTGCTTCCTTGGCGGAAACACCATTGACCATAATTAACCTTGGTCGGTTGGTTGAGGATTCTCTTTTACTTAACCGTTTTATTATTTCCCCCACCGGTTCTATTTCTCCTTCCGGTTCCGATTCTTCTTCCGGTTCCGATTCTTCTTCCGGTTCCGACTCTTCTTCCGGTTCCGATTCTTCTTCCGGTTCCGACTCTTCTTCCGGTTCCTCTTCGGGAACATGTGAATCAGTCCACGAATCATTCCAATTTACATTTGACTCTTCATTATTATTAGGTGAGTCAATGGGACTTGTTCTAGAGGTAGACATCTATCACATAATATCAAACACGTTAATAGATTAATATATCACATAATATTCATATGTTAAAAATATATAGTTTCCAACAAAAATGTTAAGCAATCATTTTTCAAGTAAACACGGTCGAAGTCCAGACTCACTAATGCATCCTAACAAACTCGATAAGACACACTAATGCAAAATTCTGGTTCTCTAAGACCAACGCTCGGATACCAACTGAAATGTCCCGTTCTTATTGATTAAAAACGTTCCATATTAATTGATTTCGTTGCGAGGTTTTGACCTCTATATGAGACGTTTTTCAAAGACTACATTCATTTTTAAAATAAACCATAACCCTTATTTCATAGATAAAGGTTTTAAAAAACTTTACGTAGATTATCAAATAATGATAATCTAAAATATCCTGTTTACACACGACCATTACATAATGGTTTACAATACAAATATGTTACAACAAAATAAGTTTCTTGAATGCAGTTTTTACACAATATCATACAAGCATGGACTCCAAATCTCGTCCTTATTTAAGTATGCGACAGCGGAAGCTCTTAATAATTACCTGAGAATAAACATGCTTAAAACGTCAACAAAAATGTTGGTGAGTTATAGGTTTAACCTATATATATCAAATCATAATAATAGACCACAAGATTTCATATTTCAATACACATCCCATACATAGAGATAAAAATCATTCATATGGTGAACACCTGGTAACCGACATTAACAAGATGCATATATAAGAATATCCCCATCATTCCGGGACACCCTTCGGATATGATATAAATTTCGAAGTACTAAAGCATCCGGTACTTTGGATGGGGTTTGTTAGGCCCAATAGATCTATCTTTAGGATTCGCGTCAATTAGGGTGTCTGTTCCCTAATTCTTAGATTACCAGACTTAATAAAAAGGGGCATATTCGATTTTGATAATTCAACCATAGAATGTAGTTTCACGTACTTGTGTCTATTTTGTAAATCATTTATAAAACCTGCATGTATTCTCATCCCAAAAATATTAGATTTTAAAAGTGGGACTATAACTCACTTTCACAGATTTTTACTTCGTCGGAAAGTAAGACTTGGCCACTGGTTGATTCACGAACCTATAACAATATATACATATATATTAAAGTATGTTCAAAATATATTTACAACACTTTTAATATATTTTGATGTTTTAAGTTTATTAAGTCAGCTGTCCTCGTTAGTAACCTATAACTAGTTGTCCACAGTTAGATGTACAGAAATAAATCGATAAATATTATCTTGAATCAATCCACGACCCAGTGTATACGTATCTCAGTATTGATCACAACTCAAACTATATATATTTTGGAATCAACCTCAACCCTGTATAGCTAACTCCAACATTCACATATAGAGTGTCTATGGTTGTTCCGAAATATATATAGATGTGTCGACATGATAGGTCGAAACATTGTATACGTGTCTATGGTATCTCAAGATTACATAATATACAATACAAGTTGATTAAGTTATGGTTGGAATAGATTTGTTACCAATTTTCACGTAGCTAAAATGAGAAAAATTATCCAATCTTGTTTTACCCATAACTTCTTCATTTTAAATCCGTTTTGAGTGAATCAAATTGCTATGATTTCATATTGAACTCTATTTTATGAATCTAAACAGAAAAAGTATAGGTTTATAGTCGGAAAAATAAGTTACAAGTCGTTTTTGTAAAGGTAGTCATTTCAGTCGAAAGAACGACGTCTAGATGACCATTTTAGAAAACATACTTCCACTTTGAGTTTAACCATAATTTTTGGATATAGTTTCATGTTCATAATAAAAATCATTTTCTCAGAATAACAACTTTTAAATCAAAGTTTATCATAGTTTTTAATTAACTAACCCAAAACAGCCCGCGGTGTTACTACGACGGCGTAAATCCGGTTTTACGGTGTTTTTCGTGTTTCCAGGTTTTAAATCATTAAGTTAGCATATCATATAGATATAGAACATGTGTTTAGTTGATTTTAAAAGTCAAGTTAGAAGGATTAACTTTTGTTTGCGAACAAGTTTAGAATTAACTAAACTATGTTCTAGTGATTACAAGTTTAAACCTTCGAATAAGATAGCTTTATATGTATGAATCGAATGATGTTATGAACATCATTACTACCTTAATTTCCTTGGATAAACCTACTGGAAAAGAGAAAAATGGATCTAGCTTCAATGGATCCTTGGATGGCTCGAAGTTCTTGAAGCAGAATCATGACACGAAAACAAGTTCAAGTAAGATCATCACTTGAAATAAGATTGTTATAGTTATAGAAATTGAACCAAAGTTTGAATATGATTATTACCTTGTATTAGAATGATAACCTACTGTAAGAAACAAAGATTTCTTGAGGTTGGATGATCACCTTACAAGATTGGAAGTGAGCTAGCAAACTTGAAAGTATTCTTGATTTTATGAAACTAGAACTTTTGGAATTTATGAAGAACACTTAGAACTTGAAGATAGAACTTGAGAGAGATCAATTAGATGAATAAAATTGAAGAATGAAAGTGTTTGTAGGTGTTTTTGGTCGTTGGTGTATGGATTAGATATAAAGGATATGTAATTTTGTTTTCATGTAAATAAGTCATGAATGATTACTCATATTTTTGTAATTTTATGAGATATTTCATGCTAGTTGCCAAATGATGGTTCCCACATGTGTTAGGTGACTCACATGGGCTGCTAAGAGCTGATCATTGGAGTGTATATACCAATAGTACATACATCTAAAAGCTGTGTATTGTACGAGTACGAATACGGGTGCATACGAGTAGAATTGTTGATGAAACTGAACGAGGATGTAATTGTAAGCATTTTTGTTAAGTAGAAGTATTTTGATAAGTGTATTGAAGTCTTTCAAAAGTGTATAAATACATATTAAAACACTATATGTATATACATTTTAACTGAGTCGTTAAGTCATCGTTAGTCGTTACATGTAAGTGTTGTTTTGAAACCTTTAGGTTAACGATCTTGTTAAATGTTGTTAACCCAATGTTTATAATATCAAATGAGATTTTAAATTATTATATTATCATGATATTATCATGTATGAATATCTCTTAATATGATATATATACATTAAATGTCTTTACAACGATAATCGTTACATATATGTCTCGTTTAAAAATCATTAAGTTAGTAGTCTTGTTTTTACATATGTAGTTCATTGTTAATATACTTTATGATATGTTTTCTTATCATAGTATCATGTTAACTATATATATATATCCATATATATGTCATCATATAGTTTTTACAAGTTTTAACGTTCGTGAATCACCGATCAACTTGGGTGGTCAATTGTCTATATGAAACATATTTCAATTAATCAAGTCTTAAAAAGTTTGATTGCTTAACATGTTGGAAACATTTAATCATGTAAATATCAATCTCAATTAATATATATAAACATGGAAAAGTTCGGGTCACTACAGCGGAAGAGTTTTCAATATTAATGCGGCAGAGGCACAGGAAGACCCGGAGCTTGTTACGGGTACGTTTCTTATTGACAATAAATCTGCTTACGTTTTATTTGATTCGGGTGCGGATAGAAGCTATATGAGTAGAGATTTTTGTGCTAAATTAAGTTGTCCATTGACGCCTTTGGATAGTAAATTTTTACTCGAATTAGCAAATGGTAAATTAATTTCAGCAGATAATATATGTCGGAATCGAGAAATTAAACTGGTTAGCGAAACATTTAAGATTGATTTTATACCAGTAGAGTTAGGGAGTTTTGTGAAATGTCCTGTTCTTATTGACTAAAAACGTTCCATATTAATTGATTTCGTTGCGAGGTTTTGACCTCTATATGAGACGTTTTTCAAAGACTGCATTCATTTTTAAAACAAACCATAACCTTTATTTCATAGATAAAGGTTTTAAAAAGCTTTACGTAGATTATCAAATAATGATAATCTAAAATATCCTGTTTACACACGACCATTACATAATGGTTTACAATACAAATATGTTACAACAAAATAAGTTTCTTGAATGCAGTTTTTACACAATATCATACAAGCATGGACTCCAAATCTCGTCCTTATTTAAGTATGCGACAGCGGAAGCTCTTAATAATCACCTGAGAATAAACATGCTTAAAACGTCAACAAAAATGTTGGTGAGTTATAGGTTTAACCTATATATATCAAATCATAATAATAGACCACAAGATTTCATATTTCAATACACATCCCATACATAGAGATAAAAATCATTCATATGGTGAACACCTGGTAACCGACATTAACAAGATGCATATATAAGAATATCCCCATCATTCCGGGACACCCTTCGGATATGATATAAATTTCGAAGTACTAAAGCATCCAGTACTTTGGATGGGGTTTGTTAGGCCCAATAGATCTATCTTTAGGATTCGCGTCAATTAGGGTGTCTGTTCCCTAATTCATAGATTACCAGACTTAATAAAAAGGGGCATATTCGATTTCGATAATTCAACCATAGAATGTAGTTTCACGTACTTGTGTCTATTTTGTAAATCATTTATAAAACCTGCATGTATTCTCATCCCAAAAATATTAGATTTTAAAAGTGGGACTATAACTCACTTTCACAGATTTTTACTTCGTCGGGAAGTAAGACTTGGCCACTGGTTGATTCACGAACCTATAACAATATATACATATATATCAAAGTATGTTCAAAATATATTTACAACACTTTTAATATATTTTGATGTTTTAAGTTTATTAAGTCAGCTGTCCTCGTTAGTAACCTACAACTAGTTGTCCACAGTTAGATGTACAGAAATAAATCGATAAATATTATCTTGAATCAATCCACGACCCAGTGTATACGTATCTCAGTATTGATCACAACTCAAACTATATATATTTTGGAATCAACCTCAACCCTGTATAGCTAACTCCAACATTCACATATAGAGTGTCTATGGTTGTTCCGAAATATATATAGATGTGTCGACATGATAGGTCGAAACATTGTATACGTGTCTATGGTATCTCAAGATTACATAATATACAATACAAGTTGATTAAGTTATGGTTGGAATAGATTTGTTACCAATTTTCACGTAGCTAAAATGAGAAAAATTATCCAATCTTGTTTTACCCATAACTTCTTCATTTTAAATCCGTTTTGAGTGAATCAAATTGCTATGGTTTCATATTGAACTCTATTTTATGAATCTAAACAGAAAAGTATAGGTTTATAGTCGGAAAAATAAGTTACAAGTCGTTTTTGTAAAGGTAGTCATTTCAGTCGAAAGAACGACGTCTAGATGACCATTTTAGAAAACATACTTCCACTTTGAGTTTAACCATAATTTTTGGATATAGTTTCATGTTCATAATAAAAATCATTTTCCCAGAATAACAACTTTTAAATCAAAGTTTATCATAGTTTTTAATTAACTAACCCAAAACAGCCCGCGGTGTTACTACGACGGCGTAAATCCGGTTTTACGGTGTTTTTCGTGTTTCCAGGTTTTAAATCATTAAGTTAGCATATCATATAGATATAGAACATGTGTTTAGTTGATTTTAAAAGTCAAGTTAGAAGGATTAACTTTTATTTGCGAACAAGTTTAGAATTAACTAAACTATGTTCTAGTGATTACAAGTTTAAACCTTCGAATAAGATAGCTTTATATGTATGAATCGAATGATGTTATGAACATCATTACTACCTTAAGTTCCTTGGATAAACCTACTGGAAAAGAGAAAAGTGGATCTAGCTTCAATGGATCCTTGGATGGCTCGAAGTTCTTGAAGCAGAATCATGACACGAAAACAAGTTCAAGTAAGATCATCACTTGAAATAAGATTGTTATAGTTATAGAAATTGAACCAAAGTTTGAATATGATTATTACCTTGTATTAGAATGATAACCTACTGTAAGAAACAAAGATTTCTTGAGGTTGGATGATCACCTTACAAGATTGGAAGTGAGCTAGCAAACTTGAAAGTATTCTTGATTTTATGTAACTAGAACTTTTGGAATTTATGAAGAACACTTAGAACTTGAAGATATAACTTGAGAGAGATCAATTAGATGAAGAAAATTGAAGAATGAAAGTGTTTGTAGGTGTTTTTGGTCGTTGGTGTATGGATTAGATATAAAGGATATGTAATTTTGTTTTCATGTAAATAAGTCATGAATGATTACTCATATTTTTGTAATTTTATGAGATATTTCATGCTAGTTGCCAAATGATGGTTCCCACATGTGTTAGGTGACTCACATGGGCTGCTAAGAGCTGATCATTGGAGTGTATATACCAATAGTACATACATCTAAAAGCTGTGTATTGTACGAGTACGAATACGGGTGCATACGAGTAGAATTGTTGATGAAACTGAACGAGGATGTAATTGTAAGCATTTTTGTTAAGTAGAAGTATTTTGATAAGTGTCTTGAAGTCTTTCAAAAGTGTATGAATACATATTAAAACACTACATGTATATACATTTTAACTGAGTCGTTAAGTCATCGTTAGTCGTTACATGTAAATGTTGTTTTGAAACCTTTAGGTTAACGATCTTGTTGAATGTTTTTAACCCATTGTTTATTATAACAAATGAGATATTAAATTGTTATATTATCATGATATTATGATATATAATATATCTCAGTATGATGTATATACAGTTAAATGTCGTTACAACGATAATCGTTACATATATGTCTCGTTTCGAAATCATTAAGTTAGTAGTCTTATTTTTACATATGTATTTCATTGTTAATACACTTAATAATATATTTACTTATCATTTAACATAATTAACCAAGTGTATCAATATCTTAATATGATTCATATGTACCTAGTAAGACGTTGTTATAACGATAATCGTTATATATATCGTTTTCGAGTTTCTTAAATTAATAGTCTCATTTTTATGTATATAACTCATTGTTAAAATACCTAATGAGATACATACTTATAATAAAAACATGTTAACTATATATATAACCATATATATGTCATCGTATAGTTTTTACAAGTTTTAACGTTCGTGAATCACCGGTCAACTTGGGTGGTCAATTGTCTATATGAAACATATTTCAATTAATCAAGTCTTAACAAGTTTGATTGCTTAACATGTTGGAAACATTTAATCATGTAAATATCAATCTCAATTAATATATATAAACATGGAAAAGTTCGGGTCACTACAGTACCTACCCGTTAAATAAATTTCGTCCCGAAATTTTAAGCTGTTGAAGGTGTTGACGAATCTTCTGGAAATAGATGCGGGTATTTCTTCTTCATCTGATCTTCACGCTCCCAGGTGAACTCGGGTCCTCTACGAGCATTCCATCGAACCTTAACAATTGGTATCTTGTTTTGCTTAAGTCTTTTAACCTCACGATCCATTATTTCGACGGGTTCTTCGATGAATTGAAGTTTTTCGTTGATTTGGATTTCATCTAACGGAATAGTGAGATCTTCTTTAGCAAAACATTTCTTCAAATTCGAGACGTGAAAAGTGTTATGTACAGCCGCGAGTTGTTGAGGTAACTCAAGTCTGTAAGCTACTGGTCCGACACGATCAATAATCTTGAATGGTCCAATATACCTTGGATTTAATTTCCCTCGTTTACCAAATCGAACAACGCCTTTCCAAGGTGCAACTTTAAGCATGACCATCTCTCCAATTTCAAATTCTATATCTTTTCTTTTAATGTCAGCGTAGCTCTTTTGTCGACTTTGGGCGGTTTTCAACCGTTGTTGAATTTGGATGATCTTCTCGGTAGTTTCTTGTATAATCTCCGGACCCGTAATCTGTCTATCCCCCACTTCACTCCAACAAATCGGAGACCTGCACTTTCTACCATAAAGTGCTTCAAATGGCGCCATCTCAATGCTTGAATGGTAGCTGTTGTTGTAGGAAAATTCTGCTAACGGTAGATGTCGATCCCAACTGTTTCCGAAATCAATAACACATGCTCGTAGCATGTCTTCAAGCGTTTGTATCGTCCTTTCGCTCTGCCCATCAGTTTGTGGATGATAGGCAGTACTCATGTCTAGACGAGTTCCTAATGCTTGCTGTAATGTCTGCCAGAATCTTGAAATAAATCTGCCATCCCTATCAGAGATAATAGAGATTGGTATTCCATGTCTGGAGACGACTTCCTTCAAATACAGTCGTGCTAACTTCTCCATCTTGTCATCTTCTCTTATTGGCAGGAAGTGTGCTGATTTGGTGAGACGATCAACTATTACCCAAATAGTATCAAAACCACTTGCAGTCCTTGGCAATTTAGTGATGAAATCCATGGTAATGTTTTCCCATTTCCATTCCGGGATTTCGGGTTGTTGAAGTAGACCTGATGGTTTTTGATGCTCAGCTTTGACCTTAGAACACGTCAAACATTCTCCTACGTATTTAGCAACATCGGCTTTCATACCCGGCCACCAAAAATGTTTCTTGAGATCCTTGTACATCTTCCCCGTTCCAGGATGTATTGAGTATCTGGTTTTATGAGCTTCTCTAAGTACCATTTCTCTCATATCTCCAAATTTTGGTACCCAAATCCTTTCAGCCCTATACCGGGTTCCGTCTTCCCGAATATTAAGATGCTTCTCCGATCCTTTGGGTATTTCATCCTTTAAATTTCCCTCTTTTAAAACTCCTTGTTGCGCCTCCTTTATTTGAGTAGTAAGGTTATTATGAATCATTATATTCATAGATTTTACTCGAATGGGTTCTCTGTCCTTCCTGCTCAAGGCATCGGCTACCACATTTGCCTTCCCCGGGTGGTAACGAATCTCAAAGTCGTAATCATTCAGTAATTCAATCCACCTACGCTGCCTCATATTCAGTTGTTTCTGATTAAATATGTGTTGAAGACTTTTGTGGTCGGTATATATAATACTTTTGACCCCATATAAGTAGTGCCTCCAAGTCTTTAATGCAAAAACAACCGCGCCTAATTCCAAATCATGCGTCGTATAATTTTGTTCGTGAATCTTCAATTGTCTAGACGCATAAGCAATCACCTTCGTTCGTTGCATTAATACACAACCGAGACCTTGCTTTGATGCATCACAATAAATCACAAAATCATCATTCCCTTCAGGCAATGACAATATAGGTGCCGTAGTTAGCTTTTTCTTCAATAACTGAAACGCTTTCTCTTGTTCATCATTCCATTCAAATTTCTTCCCTTTATGCGTTAATGCAGTCAAGGGTTTTGCTATTCTGGAGAAGTCTTGGATGAACCTTCTGTAGTAACCAGCTAGTCCTAAAAATTGGCGTATGTGTTTCGGAGTTTTCGGGGTTTCCCACTTTTCAACAGTTTCTATCTTTGCCGGATCCACCTTAATACCTTCTTTGTTCACTATGTGACCGAGGAATTGAACTTCTTCCAACCAAAATGCACACTTTGAAAACTTAGCGTACAATTCTTCCTTCCTCAATACTTCTAACACCTTTCTCAAATGTTCACCGTGTTCTTGGTCATTCTTTGAGTAAATAAGTATGTCATCAATGAAAACAATGACAAACTTGTCAAGGTATGGTCCACACACTCGGTTCATAAGGTCCATGAACACAGCTGGTGCATTAGTTAAACCAAACGGCATGACCATAAACTCGTAATGACCGTAACGTGTTCTGAAAGCAGTCTTTGGAATATCATCTTCTTTCACCCGCATTTGATGATACCCGGAACGTAAGTCAATCTTTGAATAAACAGTCGAGCCTTGTAGTTGATCAAATAAGTCATCGATTCTCGGTAGTGGGTAGCGGTTCTTGATGGTAAGTTTGTTCAACTCTCGGTAGTCGATACACAACCTGAATGTACCATCTTTCTTCTTGACAAACAAAACAGGAGCTCCCCACGGTGATGTGCTTGGTCGAATGAAACCACGCTCTAAAAGTTCTTGTAATTGGCTTTGTAGTTCTTTCATCTCGCTGGGTGCGAGTCTGTAAGGAGCACGAGCTATTGGTGCAGCTCCTGGTACAAGATCTATTTGAAATTCAACGGATCGATGTGGGGGTAATCCCGGTAATTCTTTCGGAAATACATCAGGAAATTCTTTTGCGACGGGAACATCATTGATGCTCTTTTCTTTAGTTTGTACTTTCTCGACGTGTGCTAGAACAGCATAGCAACCTTTTCTTATTAGTTTTTGTGCTTTCAAATTACTAATAAGATGTAGCTTCGTGTTGCCTTTTCTCCGTACACCATTAAGGGTTTTCCTTTTTCTCGTATAATGCGAATTGCATTTTTGTAACAAACGATCTCCGCTTTCACTTCTTTCAACCAGTCCATACCGATTATCACATCAAAACTCCCTAACTCTACTGGTATCAAATCAATCTTAAATGTTTCGCTAACCAGTTTAATTTCTCGATTCCGACATATATTATCTGCTGAAATTAATTTACCATTTGCTAATTCGAGTAAAAATTTACTATCCAAAGGCGTCAATGGACAACTTAATTTAGCACAAAAATCTCTACTCATATAGCTTCTATCCGCACCCGAATCAAATAAAACGTAAGCAGATTTATTGTCAATAAGAAACGTACCCGTAACAAGCTCCGGGTCTTCCTGTGCCTCTGCCGCATTAATATTGAAAACTCTTCCACGGCCTTGTCCATTCGTGTTCTCCTGGTTCGGGCAATTTCTAATAATGTGGCCCGGTTTTCCACATTTATAACAAACTACATTGGCATAACTTGCTCCGACACTACTTGCTCCGCCATTACTCGTTCCGACACCATTTGTTCCTTTCGTTCTATTAACCCCTGGTCCGTAGACCTCACACTTCGCCGCGCTATGACCATTTCTTTTACACTTGTTGCAAAATTTGGTGCAGAACCCCGAGTGATTCTTTTCACACCTTTGGCATAGCTGCTTCTGATTGTTGTTGTTGTTGCGGTTATTGTTGTTGTTGGGATGATTGTTGTAGTTGCTGTTGTTGTTGTTGTTGTTGTTGTTGTTGTTGTTGGGCCGTTTGTTGTAGTTGCGATTGATGTTGCGATTGTTGGGATAATTGTTGCGATTATTGTTGTAATTGCTGTTGTTGTTGTATTGATGATTCTTATCACCGTTTTCCTCCCACTTTCTTTTGACTTGCTTCACATTGGCCTCTTCAGCAGTCTGTTCTTTAATTCTTTCTTCAATTTGGTTCACGAGTTTGTGAGCCATTCTACATGCCTGTTGTATGGAGGCGGGCTCGTGTGAACTTATATCTTCTTGGATTCTTTCCGGTAATCCTTTCACAAACGCGTCGATCTTCTCTTCCTCATCTTCGAATGCTCCCGGACACAATAGGCACAATTCTGTGAATCGTCTTTCGTACGTGGTAATATCAAATCCTTGGGTTCGTAACCCTCTAAGTTCTGTCTTGAGCTTATTGACCTCGGTTCTGGGACGGTACTTCTCGTTCATCAAGTGCTTGAATGCTGACCACGGTAGTGCGTACGCATCGTCTTGTCCCACTTGCTCTAGATAGGTATTCCACCATGTTAACGCAGAACCTGTGAAGGTATGCGTAGCGTACTTTACTTTGTCCTCTTCAGTACACTTACTTATGGCAAACACCGATTCGACCTTCTCGGTCCACCGTTTCAATCCGATCGGTCCTTCGGTTCCATCAAATTCCAAAGGTTTGCAGGCAGTGAATTCTTTGTAGGTGCATCCTACACGATTTCCTGTACTGCTAGATCCAAGGTTATTGTTGGTATGTAGCGCAGCCTGTACTGCGGCTATGTTTGAAGCTAGAAAAGTACGGAATTCCTCTTCATTCATATTCACGGTGTGTCGAGTAGTCGGTGCCATTTCCTTCAAAATAGTTAAATGGAACAAGTTAATCATACAGAATATTAAGAGTAGTTAATAGTATTTCGTAGCATAATATGAACTCATTTATAAAAGCTTTTTCTTCATCTTAGCGTTTTATAAGTTTAAATTCGGGTAGTACCTACCCGTTAAGTTCATACTTAATAGCTAATATACAATTCAACTACTACAATTCTATATGAAAAACTGATTATAATAATATTTCGCGTTCAAACTTTTATTCAATATTTTACAAACTTACAATACCGTTTATTTTACATAAAGCATGAAATATAGCACACAATAACTTTGATACAAGATAGTTGTGAAGATAATTCTAGCTAGTACACAAGTCGTTCAGCAAAGGCAATAAAGACACGTAATTCATACGTCCAGAAACAAGTCATGCATTCTGGTTTTACTAGGACTACTTCCCATCCTTGGTCTTGTGCAACATAACCGTTATGGCCGTTGATAAGACAGCGTGTTGTAGCGTCGTCAAAGGGACGAGGGTTACGTAATGTCCAACAGTCCCGTAATAATCTAAAAACCTCATTTCTTACCCCAATTACCGACTCCGTCACTTGTGGAAACGTTTTGTTTAATAGTTGTAGCCCGATGTTCTTGTTCTCACTTTGGTGAGAAGCGAACATTACTAATCCGTAAGCATAACATGCTTCTTTATGTTGCATGTTAGCCGCTTTTTCTAAATCACGAAGTCCAATATTCGGATATATTGAGTCAAAATAATTTCTTAACCCGTTGCGTAAAATAGCATTTGGGTTCCCCGCAATATATGCGTCAAAGTAAACACATCGTAACTTATGGGTTTCCCAATGTGATATCCCCCATCTTTCAAACGAAAGTCTCTTATAAACCAAGACATTCTTGGAACGTTCTTCGAATGTCTTACAAACTGATCTCGCCTTAAATAGTTGTGCCGAGGAATTCTGGCCGACTCTAGACAAGATTTCATCAATCATGTCTCCGGGTAGGTCTCTTAAAATATTGGGTTGTCTATCCATTTTGTGTTTTTAAACTGTAAAATAGACAAGAGTTAGATTCATAAAAAAAATACTTATTAATACAAGCAATTTTTACATATATCATAAAGCATACGAACACTATATTACATATATTACACCACACGAATACAACTATCTTATTCCGACTCGCTCGTTTCTTCTTCTTCGGTTTTGGTTCGTTTTGCCAAGTTTCTAGGGATATATGATGTTCCCCTAATACGAGCCGTCGTGATCCACATTGGTTTAGAAAAACCTGGTGGTTTAGAGGTTCCCGGGTCATTGTTACAACTTAAGGACTTCGGGGGTTGACGATACATATAAAGTTCATCGGGGTTGGAATTAGATTTCTCTATTTTTATGCCCTTTCCCTTATTATTTTCTTTTGCCTTTTTAAATTCAGTTGGGGTAATTTCTATAACATCATCGGAATTCTCGTCGGAATCCGATTCATCGGAGAATTGGTAATCCTCCCAATATTTTGCTTCCTTGGCGGAAACACCATTGACCATAATTAACCTTGGTCGGTTGGTTGAGGATTTTCTTTTACTTAACCGTTTTATTATTTCCCCCACCGGTTCTATTTCTTCATCCGGTTCCGATTCTTCTTCCGATTCCGATTCTTCTTCCGGTTCCGACTCTTCTTCCGGTTCCTCTTCGGGAACTTGTGAATCAGTCCACGAATCATTCCAATTTACATTTGACTCTTCATTATTATTAGGTGAGTCAATGGGACTTGTTCTAGAGGTAGACATCTATCACATAATATCAAACGCGTTAAGAGATTAATATATCACATAATATTCACATGTTAAAAATATATAGTTTCCAACAAAATTTGTTAAGCAATCATTTTTCAAGTAAACACGGTCGAAGTCCAGACTCACTAATGCATCCTAACAAACTCGATAAGACACACTAATGCAAAATTCTGGTTCTCTAAGACCAACGCTCGGATACCAACTGAAATGTCCCGTTCTTATTGACTAAAAACGTTCCATATTAATTGATTTCGTTGCGAGGTTTTGACTTCTATATGAGACGTTTTTCAAAGACTGCATTCATTTTTAAAACAAACCATAACCTTTATTTCATAGATAAAGGTTTTAAAAAGCTTTACGTAGATTATCAAATAATGATAATCTAAAATATCCTGTTTACACACGACCATTACATAATGGTTTACAATACAAATATGTTACAACAAAATAAGTTTCTTGAATGCAGTTTTTACACAATATCATACAAGCATGGACTCCAAATCTCGTCCTTATTTAAGTATGCGACAGCGGAAGCTCTTAATAATCACCTGAGAATAAACATGCTTAAAACGTCAACAAAAATGTTGGTGAGTTATAGGTTTAACCTATATATATCAAATCATAATAATAGACCACAAGATTTCATATTTCAATACACATCCCATACATAGAGATAAAAATCATTCATATGGTGAACACCTGGTAACCGACATTAACAAGATGCATATATAAGAATATCCCCATCATTCCGGGACACCCTTCGGATATGATATAAATTTCGAAGTACTAAAGCATCCAGTACTTTGGATGGGGTTTGTTAGGCCCAATAGATCTATCTTTAGGATTCGCGTCAATTAGGGTGTCTGTTCCCTAATTCATAGATTACCAGACTTAATAAAAAGGGGCATATTCGATTTCGATAATTCAACCATAGAATGTAGTTTCACGTACTTGTGTCTATTTTGTAAATCATTTATAAAACCTGCATGTATTCTCATCCCAAAAATATTAGATTTTAAAAGTGGGACTATAACTCACTTTCACAGATTTTTACTTCGTCGGGAAGTAAGACTTGGCCACTGGTTGATTCACGAACCTATAACAATATATACATATATATCAAAGTATGTTCAAAATATATTTACAACACTTTTAATATATTTTGATGTTTTAAGTTTATTAAGTCAGCTGTCCTCGTTAGTAACCTACAACTAGTTGTCCACAGTTAGATGTACAGAAATAAATCGATAAATATTATCTTGAATCAATCCACGACCCAGTGTATACGTATCTCAGTATTGATCACAACTCAAACTATATATATTTTGGAATCAACCTCAACCCTGTATAGCTAACTCCAACATTCACATATAGAGTGTCTATGGTTGTTCCGAAATATATATAGATGTGTCGACATGATAGGTCGAAACATTGTATACGTGTCTATGGTATCTCAAGATTACATAATATACAATACAAGTTGATTAAGTTATGGTTGGAATAGATTTGTTACCAATTTTCACGTAGCTAAAATGAGAAAAATTATCCAATCTTGTTTTACCCATAACTTCTTCATTTTAAATCCGTTTTGAGTGAATCAAATTGCTATGGTTTCATATTGAACTCTATTTTATGAATCTAAACAGAAAAGTATAGGTTTATAGTCGGAAAAATAAGTTACAAGTCGTTTTTGTAAAGGTAGTCATTTCAGTCGAAAGAACGACGTCTAGATGACCATTTTAGAAAACATACTTCCACTTTGAGTTTAACCATAATTTTTGGATATAGTTTCATGTTCATAATAAAAATCATTTTCCCAGAATAACAACTTTTAAATCAAAGTTTATCATAGTTTTTAATTAACTAACCCAAAACAGCCCGCGGTGTTACTACGACGGCGTAAATCCGGTTTTACGGTGTTTTTCGTGTTTCCAGGTTTTAAATCATTAAGTTAGCATATCATATAGATATAGAACATGTGTTTAGTTGATTTTAAAAGTCAAGTTAGAAGGATTAACTTTTATTTGCGAACAAGTTTAGAATTAACTAAACTATGTTCTAGTGATTACAAGTTTAAACCTTCGAATAAGATAGCTTTATATGTATGAATCGAATGATGTTATGAACATCATTACTACCTTAAGTTCCTTGGATAAACCTACTGGAAAAGAGAAAAGTGGATCTAGCTTCAATGGATCCTTGGATGGCTCGAAGTTCTTGAAGCAGAATCATGACACGAAAACAAGTTCAAGTAAGATCATCACTTGAAATAAGATTGTTATAGTTATAGAAATTGAACCAAAGTTTGAATATGATTATTACCTTGTATTAGAATGATAACCTACTGTAAGAAACAAAGATTTCTTGAGGTTGGATGATCACCTTACAAGATTGGAAGTGAGCTAGCAAACTTGAAAGTATTCTTGATTTTATGTAACTAGAACTTTTGGAATTTATGAAGAACACTTAGAACTTGAAGATATAACTTGAGAGAGATCAATTAGATGAAGAAAATTGAAGAATGAAAGTGTTTGTAGGTGTTTTTGGTCGTTGGTGTATGGATTAGATATAAAGGATATGTAATTTTGTTTTCATGTAAATAAGTCATGAATGATTACTCATATTTTTGTAATTTTATGAGATATTTCATGCTAGTTGCCAAATGATGGTTCCCACATGTGTTAGGTGACTCACATGGGCTGCTAAGAGCTGATCATTGGAGTGTATATACCAATAGTACATACATCTAAAAGCTGTGTATTGTACGAGTACGAATACGGGTGCATACGAGTAGAATTGTTGATGAAACTGAACGAGGATGTAATTGTAAGCATTTTTGTTAAGTAGAAGTATTTTGATAAGTGTCTTGAAGTCTTTCAAAAGTGTATGAATACATATTAAAACACTACATGTATATACATTTTAACTGAGTCGTTAAGTCATCGTTAGTCGTTACATGTAAATGTTGTTTTGAAACCTTTAGGTTAACGATCTTGTTGAATGTTTTTAACCCATTGTTTATTATAACAAATGAGATATTAAATTGTTATATTATCATGATATTATGATATATAATATATCTCAGTATGATGTATATACAGTTAAATGTCGTTACAACGATAATCGTTACATATATGTCTCGTTTCGAAATCATTAAGTTAGTAGTCTTATTTTTACATATGTATTTCATTGTTAATACACTTAATAATATATTTACTTATCATTTAACATAATTAACCAAGTGTATCAATATCTTAATATGATTCATATGTACCTAGTAAGACGTTGTTATAACGATAATCGTTATATATATCGTTTTCGAGTTTCTTAAATTAATAGTCTCATTTTTATGTATATAACTCATTGTTAAAATACCTAATGAGATACATACTTATAATAAAAACATGTTAACTATATATATAACCATATATATGTCATCGTATAGTTTTTACAAGTTTTAACGTTCGTGAATCACCGGTCAACTTGGGTGGTCAATTGTCTATATGAAACATATTTCAATTAATCAAGTCTTAACAAGTTTGATTGCTTAACATGTTGGAAACATTTAATCATGTAAATATCAATCTCAATTAATATATATAAACATGGAAAAGTTCGGGTCACTACATTTTGATGTGATAATCGGTATGGACTGGTTGAAAGAAGTGAAAGCCGAGATCGTTTGTTACAAAAATGCAATTCGCATTATACGAGAAAAAGGAAAACCCTTAATGGTGTACGGAGAAAAGGGCAACACGAAGCTACATCTTATTAGTAATTTGAAGGCACAAAAACTAATAAGAAAAGGTTGCTATGCTGTTCTAGCACACGTCGAGAAAGTACAAACTGAAGAAAAGAGCATCAATGATGTTCCCATTGCAAAAGAATTTCCCGATGTATTTCCGAAAGAATTACCGGGATTACCCCCACATCGATCCGTTGAATTTCAAATAGATCTTGTACCAGGAGCTGCACCAATAGCTCGTGCTCCTTACAGACTCGCACCCAGCGAGATGAAAGAACTGCAAAGCCAATTACAAGAACTTTTAGAGCGTGGTTTCATTCGACCAAGCACATCACCGTGGGGAGCTCTTGTTTTGTTTGTCAAGAAGAAAGATGGTACATTCAGGTTGTGTATCGACTACCGAGAGTTGAACAAACTTACCATCAAGAACCGCTACCCACTACCGAGAATTGACGACTTATTCGATCAACTACAAGGCTCGTCTGTTTATTCAAAGATTGACTTACGTTCCGGGTATCATCAAATGCGGGTGAAAGAAGATGATATTCCAAAGACTGCTTTCAGAACACGTTACGGTCATTACGAGTTTATGGTCATGCCGTTTGGTTTAACTAATGCACCAGCTGTGTTCATGGACCTTATGAACCGAGTGTGTGGACCATACCTTGACAAGTTTGTCATTGTTTTCATTGATGACATACTTATTTACTCAAAGAATGACCAAGAACACGGTGAACATTTGAAAAAGGTGTTAGAAGTATTGAGGAAGGAAGAATTGTACGCTAAGTTTTCAAAGTGCGCATTTTGGTTGGAAGAAGTTCAATTCCTCGGTCACATAGTGAACAAAGAAGGTATTAAGGTGGATCCGGCAAAGATAGAAACTGTTGAAAAGTGGGAAACCCCGAAAACTCCGAAACACATACGCCAGTTTTTAGGACTAGCTGGTTACTACAGAAGGTTCATCCAAGACTTTTCCAGAATAGCAAAACCCTTGACTGCATTAACGCATAAAGGGAAGAAATTTGAATGGAATGATGAACAAGAGAAAGCATTTCAGTTATTAAAGAAAAAGCTAACTACGGCACCTATATTGTCATTGCCTGAAGGGAATGATGATTTTGTGATTTATTGTGATGCATCAAAGCAAGGTCTCGGTTGTGTATTAATGCAACGAACGAAGGTGATTGCTTATGCGTCTAGGAAATTGAAGATTCACGAACAAAATTATACGACGCATGATTTGGAATTAGGCGCGGTTGTTTTTGCATTAAAGACTTGGAGGCACTACTTATATGGAGTCAAAAGTATTATATATACCGACCACAAAAGTCTTCAACACATATTTAATCAGAAACAACTGAATATGAGGCAGCGTAGGTGGATTGAATTATTGAATGATTACGACTTTGAGATTCGTTACCACCCGGGGAAGGCAAATGTGGTAGCCGACGCCTTGAGCAGGAAGGACAGAGAACCCATTCGAGTAAAATCTATGAATATAATGATTCATAATAACATTACTACTCAAATAAAGGAGGCGCAACAAGGAGTTTTAAAAGAGGGAAATTTAAAGGATGAAATACCCAAAGGATCGGAGAAGCATCTTAATATTCGGGAAGACGGAACCCGGTATAGGGCTGAAAGGATTTGGGTACCAAAATTTGGAGATATGAGAGAAATGGTACTTAGAGAAGCTCATAAAACCAGATACTCAATACATCCTGGAACGGGAAAGATGTACAAGGATCTCAAGAAACATTTTTGGTGGCCGGGTATGAAAGCCGATGTTGCTAAATACGTAGGAGAATGTTTGACGTGTTCTAAGGTCAAAGCTGAGCATCAGAAACCATCAGGTCTACTTCAACAACCCAAAATCCCGGAATGGAAATGGGAAAACATTACCATGGATTTCATCACTAAATTGCCAAGGACTGCAAGTGGTTTTGATACTATTTGGGTAATAGTTGATCGTCTCACCAAATCAGCACACTTCCTACCAATAAGAGAAGATGACAAGATGGAGAAGTTAGCACGACTGTATTTGAAGGAAGTCGTCTCCAGACATGGAATACCAATCTCTATTATCTCTGATAGGGATGGCAGATTTATTTCAAGATTCTGGCAGACATTACAGCAAGCATTAGGAACTCGTCTAGACATGAGTACTGCCTATCATCCACAAACTGATGGGCAGAGCAAAAGGACGATACAAACGCTTGAAGACATGCTACGAGCATGTGTTATTGATTTCGGAAACAGTTGGGATCGACATCTACCGTTAGCAGAATTTTCCTACAACAACAGCTACCATTCAAGCATTGAGATGGCGCCGTTTGAAGCACTTTATGGTAGAAAGTGCAGGTCTCCAATTTGTTGGAGTGAAGTGGGGGATAGACAGATTACGGGTCCGGAGATTATACAAGAAACTACCGAGAAGATCATCCAAATTCAACAACGGTTGAAAACCGCCCAAAGTCGACAAAAGAGCTACGCTGACATTAAAAGAAAAGATATAGAATTTGAAATTGGAGAGATGGTCATGCTTAAAGTTGCACCTTGGAAAGGCGTTGTTCGATTTGGTAAACGAGGGAAATTAAATCCAAGGTATATTGGACCATTCAAGATTATTGATCGTGTCGGACCAGTAGCTTACCGACTTGAGTTGCCTCAACAACTCGCGGCTGTACATAACACTTTCCACGTCTCGAATTTGAAGAAATGTTTTGCTAAAGAAGATCTCACTATTCCGTTAGATGAAATCCAAATCAACGAAAAACTTCAATTCATCGAAGAACCCGTCGAAATAATGGATCGTGAGGTTAAAAGACTTAAGCAAAACAAGATACCAATTGTTAAGGTTCGATGGAATGCTCGTAGAGGACCCGAGTTCACCTGGGAGCGTGAAGATCAGATGAAGAAGAAATACCCGCATCTATTTCCAGAAGATTCGTCAACACCTTCAACAGCTTAAAATTTCGGGACGAAATTTATTTAACGGGTAGGTACTGTAGTGACCCGAACTTTTCCATGTTTATATATATTAATTGAGATTGATATTTACATGATTAAATGTTTCCAACATGTTAAGCAATCAAACTTGTTAAGACTTGATTAATTGAAATATGTTTCATATAGACAATTGACCACCCAAGTTGACCGGTGATTCACGAACGTTAAAACTTGTAAAAACTATATGATGACATATATATGGATATATATATAGTTAACATGATACTATGATAAGTAAATATATCATTAAGTATATTAACAATGAACTACATATGTAAAAACAAGACTACTAACTTAATGATTTTTAAACGAGACATATATGTAACGATTATCGTTGTAAAGACATTTAATGTATATATATCATATTAAGAGATATTCATACATGATAATATCATGATAATATAATAATTTAAAATCTCATTTGATATTATAAACATTGGGTTAACAACATTTAACAAGATCGTTAACCTAAAGGTTTCAAAACAACACTTACATGTAACGACTAACGATGACTTAACGACTCAGTTAAAATGTATATACATGTAGTGTTTTAATATGTATTTATACACTTTTGAAAGACTTCAATACACTTATCAAAATACTTCTACTTAACAAAAATGCTTACAATTACATCCTCGTTCAGTTTCATCAACAATTCTACTCGTATGCACCTGTATTCGTACTCGTACAATACACAGCTTTTAGATGTATGTACTATTGGTATATACACTCCAATGATTAGCTCTTAGCAGCCCATGTGAGTCACCTAACACATGTGGGAACCATCATTTGGCAACTAGCATGAAATATCTCATAAAATTACAAAAATATGAGTAATCATTCATGACTTATTTACATGAAAACAAAATTACATATCCTTTATATCTAATCCATACACCAACGACCAAAAACACCTACAAACACTTTCATTCTTCAATTTTCTTCATCTAATTGATCTCTCTCAAGTTCTATCTTCAAGTTCTAAGTGTTCTTCATAAATTCCAAAAGTTCTAGTTTCATAAAATCAAGAATACTTTCAAGTTTGCTAGCTCACTTCCAATCTTGTAAGGTGATCATCCAACCTCAAGAAATCTTTGTTTCTTACAGTAGGTTATCATTCTAATACAAGGTAATAATCATATTCAAACTTTGGTTCAATTTCTATAACTATAACAATCTTATTTCAAGTGATGATCTTACTTGAACTTGTTTTCGTGTCATGATTCTGCTTCAAGAACTTCGAGCCATCCAAGGATCCATTGAAGCTAGATCCATTTTTCTCTTTTCCAGTAGGTTTATCCAAGGAACTTAAGGTAGTAATGATGTTCATAACATCATTCGATTCATACATATAAAGCTATCTTATTCGAAGGTTTAAACTTGTAATCACTAGAACATAGTTTAGTTAATTCTAAACTTGTTCGCAAACAAAAGTTAATCCTTCTAACTTGACTTTTAAAATCAACTAAACACATGTTCTATATCTATATGATATGCTAACTTAATGATTTAAAACCTGGAAACACGAAAAACACCGTAAAACCGGATTTACGCCGTCGTAGTAACACCGCGGGCTGTTTTGGGTTAGTTAATTAAAAACTATGATAAACTTTGATTTAAAAGTTGTTATTCTGAGAAAATGATTTTTATTATGAACATGAAACTATATCCAAAAATTATGGTTAAACTCAAAGTGGAAGTATGTTTTCTAAAATGGTCATCTAGACGTCGTTCTTTCGACTGAAATGACTACCTTTACAAAAACGACTTGTAACTTATTTTTCCGACTATAAACCTATACTTTTTCTATTTAGATTCATAAAATAGAGTTCAATATGAAACCATAGCAATTTGATTCACTCAAAAGGGATTTAAAATGAAGAAGTTATGGGTAAAACAAGATTGGATAATTTTTCTCATTTTAGCTACGTGAAAATTGGTAACAAATCTATTCCAACCATAACTTAATCAACTTGTATTGTATATTATGTAATCTTGAGATACCATAGACACGTATACAATGTGTCGACCTATCATGTCGACACATCTATATATATTTCGGAACAACCATAGACACTCTATATGTGAATGTTGGAGTTAGCTATACAGGGTTGAGGTTGATTCCAAAATATATATAGTTTGAGTTGTGATCAATACTGAGATACGTATACACTGGGTCGTGGATTGATTCAAGATAATATTTATCGATTTATTTCTGTACATCTAACTGTGGACAACTAGTTGTAGGTTACTAACGAGGACAGCTGACTTAATAAACTTAAAACATCAAAATATATTAAAAGTGTTGCAAATATATTTTGAACATACTTTGATATATATGTATATATTGTTATAGGTTCGTGAATCAACCAGTGGCCAAGTCTTACTTCCCGACGAAGTAAAAATCTGTGAAAGTGAGTTATAGTCCCACTTTTAAAATCTAATATTTTTGGGATGAGAATACATGCAGGTTTTATAAATGATTTACAAAATAGACACAAGTACGTGAAACTACATTCTATGGTTGAATTATCGAAATCGAATATGCCCCTTTTTATTAAGTCTGGTAATCTAAGAATTAGGGAACAGACACCCTAATTGACGCGAATCCTAAAGATAGATCTATTGGGCCTAACAAACCCCATCCAAATTACCGGATGCTTTAGTACTTCTAAATTTATATCATATCCGAAGGGTGTCCCGGAATGATGGGGATATTCTTATATATGCATCTTGTTAATGTCGGTTACCAGGTGTTCACCATATGAATGATTTTTATCTCTATGTATGGGATGTGTATTGAAATATGAAATCTTGTGGTCTATTATTATGATTTGATATATATAGGTTAAACCTATAACTCACCAACATTTTTGTTGACATTTTAAGCATGTTTATTCTCAGGTGATTATTAAGAGCTTCCGCTATCGCATACTTAAATAAGGACGAGATTTGGAGTCCATGCTTGTATGATATTGTGTAAAAACTGCATTCAAGAAACTTATTTTGTTGTAACATATTTGTATTGTAAACCATTATGTAATGGTCGTGTGTAAACAGGATATTTTAGATTATCATTATTTGATAATCTACGTAAAGTTTTTTTTAAACCTTTATTGATGAAAGGTTATGGTTTGTTTTAAAATGAATGCAGTCTTTGAAAAACGTCTCATATAGAGGTCAAAACCTCGCAACGAAATCAATTAATATGGAACGTTTTTAATCAATAAGAACGGGACATTTCACTTCGCGCTCGGGTAGTGGCTTTGGAGAATATGGTGCAGAGATTACAAACACCAGCAGCAGCAGCATCAGCAGCATAACCAGTACCACCATCATCAACGCCAACAGTACCATTACCACCTCCAACCACAACCGCGTCGTAAACCACAACTTCACAATCTGTCCCACGAGCATCAACGTCATACGCACCATAGATACCAAGGAGTACCAACAACAATAACTGACGAAGTATTAATTCATAACTTCATTGGAGAAACATTCCGCGGCGATTATGTAATCTCTAAAGTCTTAGAGATTATCTAATCTAGCCCTAACCATAAATCAGTTAAGCGAACCAAAATGATTAAAGGAAGAGTAGAAACCCTGACAAAAATGGTGTGTGATTAACAAGCTAAACTTGCTTTACCAACAGCATCAACAGTACCGTCAGCGTTACCAGCATCGTCAGTACAGTCAACATTCGAATCAACAACACAGATAACATCACAAACTCCGTCAGTTCAAGAATCACTGTGGACATCATTACGAATCAATAACGTGTATATTGTATCAACGAGTTATGAAGAATTAACTCATTCCCTCTGAAGAAATTATATGTATATTTTATATATATATATATATATATATATATATATATATATATATATATATATATATATATTGAAATAAATCTTTCCGTGCTAAGCTATTGTGTGTGAATCTTAACTACTCGGTTAATTCATATTACAAACATGCAATAATGTACGTCCTTCGGCCGCAACTTAACCAGCGTTAACTACGATCTCTGTCGAAATTCAACAAATTCCAATTCATAATAAATCAAGTATATATTTGATTTTACACTTTCATCATCGATGTACCCGAAACTTTTCAGATAACATCATTCGTACTTTGCGAAATTCACAAGAATTCCATGAACCGAACATCATACATCAACAAAAAAGAAGTATTGATTCATAATTTCAATGTCATTAAAGAAATACTGCGTAAAAGTTATGTACTTTTTAAAGCCTTTAGGGATTATTCAATTCTAGTTTCAACCGTAAATCAAATGAGTTTAATTTAACATTAACTCATTAAATCTATGTTACATCTGAAGAAAATATACATATATATATTTTCATAAAGACTGTAATATAATTCTTTTGTACATAATATTAATTGTGAAAAATTTTTTAACGGGTAGGTAATACCCGAGAGATATATAAATTCACAATTAATATGTTACATTCTTCGAATCTGATTCAGCAAATCATCCATTATACTCCCTACTTTCACAACAATATACATTCTTTTATAGAAATCAAAACAACCATACTCATTCAAAATTTAATTACATATTCTGATTTTGAAATCTCAAAATTCAACTTGAGATATGACCAAAATCATCACTCTTAGATCCTTACATCTTTCACAAGCTATATTTTGACTTCAAAACTGTGTTAGAACATCAAATGTATGTTAACGATTACAATCTGTGTTCAAACCCTTCGAAAATTTCTGAAGACACTTCGAATGATGAGCAATCGAGATGATGATCCAACCACATGTTACCCACAGTTATGTACCCGAAAAACTCTTGAAACCAAAGTAAAAGTTTAAACAACGTATCCGCGTCAGATTCTTTGGCATTTATTAGCAAAAATAACTTTGCGACTCCTATTCAAAGTAGCCAGTTTTGTCACAGCTCCAGCAAATCAACTTCGACTTTTCAGTCAGACTAACCTTATAACCTTGAGATATACACCATCGTTACCAGGGAACCTTTTACATTCCACCACATCATTAGCAGATGTACTAACAACTTCATTACCCTTTGACTGTAGCCTCTCCAAAAAGTCATTATAATTATTCATTGAAACCCCATCATTTACTCATTCGCATCTTGTAATGAGAATTGCCATACGAATCATTGGGAATTAGCAATCAATATTTTGAAATCTCGCAGCATGTCTACGCCAACAGTTATATGTGTATATATAACGTCTATCTTCTGGACTTAATTTGAATGTGAAGTTTCTGAAAAACACTCCGAACTACGAATTGGTTCTCCGAAAATGGAAAAAATGCTGATGAAGCAGCAAAAACTATAAACGACTTTAAACGGTAAAAGCCGGATGATAATGATGAAGTGTGCTGGCAAAGCGCAGAAAAAGAGAAGTTTTGAAACTGGAAAACGGATTGAGCAAAGTAGGAAGGAGGCTGTGGACAAATTACAAAGACTGAACCTGACTTCAAAGGATCCAAATGATTCAGTACCTGCTGAAGTCATTAACGAATACCTTGCTCCAGACTCTAAACCCCTACGGACAATATTCTTCATCATCCTCTGATATTAGAAATTCTAAAATATCATCATATCTTTCATTATAAATATCCTCCATATTTCTGAAGATATTTTCTTAATTTTTCTTATTTGAAATCATTTACCTCTTCGCGCTATCTGTATTACATCATAAAAGAAACTATTTTAGTTTCTAAATTCTGAAACATTCAAGTTTAAAATGGGAATATTTTGAAGTAGTGTTGGGAACTGAAGCATGAATTAGTATAATATAATGACACTTTATCAATGTGATTATATTACAGTAAGTCATGTTGAGTTTCTAAATAGAACGTGATGATTCACAGATCATAAAATCATCATGTGCCATGTTATACGACTCTTGTATTCTATTTAACCTCTAAAATATTAAGAAAATATTTCTTGATGATTCGGCCTTTTCCAAGGTATTCTAGTAATTTGACAAGTCAAGATCGTGCCATCACAATTTCCTACCTAGGACATTAACAATGTTCATTCCGAAATTCATATCTGTGAATTCTGGACCATTACAAGCGGTGCGTAATCGCAAGAAGAAGAAACGAAAGGACAAAACTCCGATATAGAAATTGGGGTATAAATTGCAGCAAATAAAAGAGAGCATTAACTGTGAATGATAATGATTATAGAAGACAGAAGCAGAGACTTTGAAATATAAGGGAACATATAAAGCCCAACGACAAACCAGAAATTATAAACCATATATATCGATGCATATAGCAATATAAAGACACGGGAGAACTAGAAACACTATAAACCCAAGAGTATAGTAGAAGTAAATAGATTCTTCCGGCGGTAGATGAAAAAGAAGAATGACCGATATGAAAGTTAGAAGTATATCGAGAATCAGATCTGGATGGAGCATATTGATGAATACTTTAAAATATGAGTTGAGGGGGAAAGAATAGAAGGTGATGAAACATGACTAGGAACTTAGAAATCAATAGATTTAACTCACACAATGGCGGAATAAGTGAATCAAACCCTCTAGTGAATAGGTTAAGTTTTTTTTTTGATTAATTTAGTCAAACCACAGCTAAATCAAGTATGATTAGATCAACACCTAGAGCTATTATTCACCACCTGGGTGATTTGGACTGAGAGAGAATCGGAGGAGCTCACTAGATCTGAGTGTGTGTAACAAATGAGAGGCTTAACCTAAAATAAAGAACATAAGACTTTATATACCCCTGCTGTTGACTCACCCATACGATTCATTCATCACACATACGAGTTGGCTTCATCAGCCGTACGGGTGATCACTCACTCGTGTCTTCTCATTTAGATTGTAATTGTGACTTAGCTCAGCATCAACCATGCGTATGAGCCTGTCAGCCGTACTAGTAAGGCTTCACTCGTACGTCTGACTAAGTCTAACATAGTCAAACATCTAAATCTCATTCCTGCAGTTCCTGTAACCACATACAAACACGGATAGGATAATAACGAGCAATCATGGTGGCCTGTAAACTGTTGTACCTGCAATGGACATGGGTAGATGTCTAGGGACTTGCATAAAATGCATAAACAGAAGGTGTGAGTTGTAAGGAAACGAAGGAGGTGAATTTATAAGAAAATCTCCGACAGAACAATTAAAATGAACGATCACATTTAAAGCGGATCCTAATTCCCTTGATTACGGGAGAGTCAAATCTTATTAAGAAGATTTTCTTCAAATCTCTTGAAATCTAGGAATCAATCATATCTACGTCAAATGATAAGATGAATCTACACTTACTCATTTCACTCTTCTATGTTAGCTTCATTCGTACTCTTCATATAAATGGATTGTTTATCCAAATTATTCGCTGATGATAAAACTCTAATTTTCAGCCCGTATGCATCATGAAAACATACTTATTATCATTCACGACCTTTCCACTCAAATTTCGGGAAGAAATTTCTTTAACAGGTAGGTACTGTGACAACCCGGAAATTTCCAACCAAATTTAAACTTTAATCTTTATATGTTTCCCACACGATAAGCAATATTTGTTAAGTTAAATTTCAAGAATTTTAAACTATGTTCATACATTCATTCAACCTCGACCAAGTTCCAACGATTCACGAACCATTAAACGAATATGATTATATATGTATATGTGTATATATATTATAACTTGAAACGTAAACAAAATATTAGATTAAATACTTTATATGATTGTATCTGTTTCAAAATGTTTATCAATGGAATTAGAAGATAAGATCAAATGATTGAATTATCAGATATATTGAATTATGATTACAAGTCTCTATTGAAAGGCCCACGTTGATTTGAGAAATCTTTCCATTTTAACAATATTCGGAAAATGGTAAAGTAATTTATAAATAAGAACAAATTGTCAATCATTGAGAACTAGATAAAGGATAGTGGAAGATTGAATCTCATAAAGACTCGGTTGATCTATTTAGTTTCAAACGTACAAAAACGTTTTCAGTTTAAAAAGAACTTTATTATTAAAATGTATATAACTTTTATAAATATCTAGAACCACTTTTGACAACTCATTACTTAACTAGTATGATAAAGATAACGATATTTATATTTTATTTTATTAAATATATATAACAATTTAAATTAATATTATATATATTTATACACGTATTATACGTACATAGTTTTATACTTTTACTATACTTAAACTTTACCTTTACTTTATTTTTACTTTACTTTAACTTTAATAATTCACTTTAATAATTCATACTTTAATAATTCACTTTAATAATTCATACTTTAATAATTCACTTTAATAATTCATACTTTAATAATTCACTTTAATAATTTATACTTTAATAATTCACTTTAATAATTCATACTTTAATAATTCACTTTAATAATTCAAAAATCTATTATAAATAGAATTCAATAGGTTTCATTATTTCATAGAAACTTGAAAATATTTTTCTCTAAATTCTCTCAATCGATTTACATATATATATTTACTCCGTATTATTTCAAGATATTATTAGTATACATAAAATATTACGACGGAGTGCTGTCCGAGTGATTTCGAAATCATTTTTCGAGTAGGATAGGATTAAGAAAATTATGGGTTATAGCTATGGAGGTGATTGAGTATGGTTCATGGGTATGCTCGTGAGGTCAATATAGTGTTTATCATTTCCGTTACGTCTACGTACCTTTCTTGCAATATTGAATCTCAATATTGATACGTGAGTACTCATAATTTTACTTTTACATACTAATAGTGTATCCCTGACTAGTGCTCGAGTATTTAGGATTATGCATGCTTGTACTTTTGATATTGCCCTTAGACAGGTTAGGTTGAATCTTGAATTAGTTACACTTGCGGTTGAGATAAGGTATAAGATATGCATGTCCTTGGAAAGCTAGCGAAAAATTAAGAACTTTTCCTTTAGATATCGAATGGTTTCGATGAACGGATTAGAAGTTATAATCAATTGAATTTTCGATATTTTTATTAAAAATGATTATTATTATTGTCGTTTTTATCATCGTTCTAGTTTTATCTTATTATTATCATTATTATTATCTTTATCAATAAAAGGGATTTATCATTAAAAATTGTTATTTTTTTTATTATTACTATCGTTATTATCGTTAAAGTTATAATTAGTATTATTATTATTATCCAATTATTATTATTATTATTATTATTATTAGTATTATTATTATTATTATTATCATTATTAATATATATATATCATTATTTAAAAATGGTTATTGTTATTGTTATTATTATTATTACTATATTATCATTAAGATAATTATTAGTATTATCTTTAATAATGTTATAGTAACTATCATTATTAATATTAGTGTAATTAAAACAAATATTTGTAAAACCTAATTATTTTGAATACTATTATTATCATTATTATGAACACGATATAAAAGACGATTAAAAGCTATTAAACGAAACGATTAGGAAATAATGAGTAAGAGTATCATGATGAAATTAAAATATTATAAGATATTGATTTAGATAAAATTATCGTTCTTATTATTTTTATCATTACTATTATTATTAAAAGTATCGTTAGTATTAAAACTATCATTTTAACAAAAATTATCATTTTAATAGAAATGTCATTGTTACTATAAAATATCATTATTATTATTATTTTAAATAGAATTATTATTTTAAAGATAATATTAAAAATTATCGTAAATATTAAAGTTATCATAATTAGAATTATCGTTTTATCATAATGTCATCTTAGTAATTATAAATATTGATATTTTTATAATAATAATTATTATTACAAAATAATACAACTTTTACTTACTATCATTATAGATATTATTTTATCAAATAAATATGTGATACAAACATATTTTACTACGTGTAATAACTTACTTTAATAATACCTATCATATTATCTTTATGATATTAAATGAACCCTATAAAATTTATTACTTAATATATATAAGTATATTTTATTATATAAATTTAATATAAAATTTTATTGATTAATAAATAAATTATATTATTTACTCTAATAAATCTTTTAAAAATATTTAAAAATATAAAATGACGATATTTAAACTATATATTAATCATGTATAGATTTTTGGAAATTATTTTGAGTCAAATTTACTTTTGTTGACTTTTGCATATTAGTCTAGAGCATTAGGATTGTGGTACACTACGACTTGACCTAATTTGTTAGAAAAATATTGACCCAACACATAAATATATATAATTAATTTAGGTTCGGGAATCCGAGGCCAACCTTGCACTTGTTCAATGACGT
This sequence comes from Rutidosis leptorrhynchoides, assembly GCF_046630445.1. Taxonomy (NCBI): domain Eukaryota; kingdom Viridiplantae; phylum Streptophyta; class Magnoliopsida; order Asterales; family Asteraceae; genus Rutidosis; species Rutidosis leptorrhynchoides. The sequence continues at coordinate 315,841,012 of NC_092333.1, read as the reverse complement.
TATATGTATTTTTACTACGAAATACAGTATGTTGAGTTTCATTTGCCTTTTTACCCTTTATATTTTTGGAACTCAGAATACATGCGCTTTTATAAATGTTTGACGAAATAGACACAAGTAATTGAAACTACATTCTATGGTTGAATTATCGAAATCGAATATGCCCCTTTTTATTAAAGTCTGGTAATCTAAGAATTAGGGAACATACACCCTAATTGACGCGAATCCTAAAGATAGATCTATTGGGCCTAACAAACCCCATCCAAAGTACCAGATGCTTTAGTACTTCGAAATTTATATCATGTCCGAAGGAGGATCCCGGAATGATAGGGGATATTCTTATATGTATCTAGTTAATGTCGGTTACCATGTGTTCACCATATGAATGATTATTTTTGTCTCTATGCATGGGACGTATATTTATGAGAACTGGAAATGAAATTCTTGTGGTCTATTAAAATGATGGAAATAAATGATTATGATAAACTAATGAATTCACCAACCTTTTGGTTGACACTTTAAAGCATGTTTATTCTCAGGTGTTAAAGAAATCTTCCGCTGTGCATTTGCTCATTTTAAAGATATTACTTGGAGTCTTTCATAGCATATTTCGAAGAACGTTGCATTCGAGTCATTGATTTCATCAAAGATTATTATTAAATCAATTTATAGTTGGATAGTGGATATTATGAAATGGTATGCATGCCTGTCAATTTTCGATGTAAAGAAAGTTTGTCTTTTAAAAACGAATGCAATGTTTGTAAAATGTATCATATAGAGGTCAAATACCTCGTAATGTAATCAACTATTGTGAATCGTTTATAATGTATATGAACGGGTCCTTTCATAACAAACCCCATCCAAAGTACCGGATGCTTTAGTACTTCGAAATTTATATCATATCCGAAGGGTGTCCCGGAATGATGGGGATATTCTTATATATATGCATCTTTTTAATGTCGGTTACCAGGTGTTCACCATATGAATGATTTTTATCTCTATGTATGGGATGTGTATTGAAATATGAAATCTTGTGGTCTATTGTTACGATTTGATATATAGGTTAAACCTATAACTCACCAACATTTTTGTTGACGTTTAAAGCATGTTTATTCTCAGGTGAATACTAAGAGCTTCCGCTGTTGCATACTAAAATAAGGACAAGATTTGGAGTCCATGTTTGTATGATATTGTGTAAAAACTGCATTCAAGAAACTGATTTCGATGTAACATATTTGTATTGTAAACATTATGTAATGGTCGTGTGTAAACAGGATATTTTAGATTATCATTATTTGATAATCTACGTAAAGCTTTTTAAACCTTTATTTATGAAATAAAGGTTATGGTTTGTTTTAAAAATGAATGCAGTCTTTGAAAAACGTCTCATATAGAGGTCAAAACCTCGCAACGAAATCAATTAATATGGAACGTTTTTAATCAATAAGAACGGGACATTTCAATTGTAGTGACCCGAACTTTTCCATGTTTATATATATATTAAATGAAATTGTTATTTACATGATTAAGTGTTTCCAACATGTTAAGCAATCAAACTTGTTAAGACTTGATTAATTGAAATAGGTTTCATATAGACAATTGACCACCCAAGTTGACCGATGATTCACGAACGTTAAAACTTGTAAAAACTATACGATGACATATATATGGTTATATATATAGTTAACATGATTTTATTATAAATATGTATCTCATTAGGTATTTTAACAATGAGTTATATACATAAAAATGAGACTATTAATTTAAGAAACTTGAAAACGATATATATAACGATTATCGTTATGACAACGTCTTACTAGGTACATATGAATCATATTAAGATATTGATACACTTGGTTAATTATGTTAAATGATAAGTAAATATATTATTAAGTGTATTAACAATGAAATACATATGTAAAAATAAGACTACTAACTTAATGATTTCGAAACGAGACATATATGTACCGATTATCGTTGTAACGACATTTAACTGTATATATATCATACTAAGATATATTATATATCATAATATCATGATAATATAACAATTTAACATCTCATTTGTTATAATAAACAATGGGTTAACAACATTCAACAAGATCGTTAACCTAAAGGTTTCAAAACAACATTTACATGTAACGACTAACAATGACTTAACGACTCAGTTAAAATGTATATACATGTAGTGTTTTAATATGTATTCATACACTTTTGAAAGACTTCAAGACACTTATCAAAATACTTCTACTTAACAAAAATGCTTACAATTACATCCTCGTTCAGTTTCATCAACAATTCTACTCGTATGCACCCGTATTCGTACTCGTACAATACACAGCTTTTAGATGTATGTACTATTGGTATATGTAGTGACCCGAACTTTTCCATGTTTATATATATTAATTGAGATTGATATTTACATGATTAAATGTTTCCAACATGTTAAGTAATCAAACTTGTTAAGACTTGATTAATTGAAATATGTTTCATATAGACAATTGACCACCCAAGTTGACCGGTGATTCACGAACGTTAAAACTTGTAAAAACTATATGATGACATATATATGGATATATATATAGTTAACATGATACTATGATAAGTAAACATATCATTAAGTATATTAACAATGAACTACATATGTAAAAACAAGACTACTAACTTAATGATTTTTAAACGAGACATATATGTAACGATTATCGTTGTAAAGACATTTAATGTATATATATCATATTAAGAGATATTCATACATGATAATATCATGATAATATAATAATTTAAAATCTCATTTGATATTATAAACATTGGGTTAACAACATTTAACAAGATCGTTAACCTAAAGGTTTCAAAACAACACTTACATGTAACGACTAACGATGACTTAACGACTCAGTTAAAATGTATATACATGTAGTGTTTTAATATGTATTTATACACTTTTGAAAGACTTCAATACACTTATCAAAATACTTCTACTTAACAAAAATGCTTACAATTACATCCTCGTTCAGTTTCATCAACAATTCTACTCGTATGCACCCGTATTCGTACTCGTACAATACACAGCTTTTAGATGTATGTACTATTGGTATATACACTCCAATGATCAGCTCTTAGCAGCCCATGTGAGTCACCTAACACATGTGGGAACCATCATTTGGCAACTAGCATGAAATATCTCATAAAATTACAAAAATATGAGTAATCATTCATGACTTATTTACATGAAAACAAAATTACATATCCTTTATATCTAATCCATACACCAACGACCAAAAACACCTACAAACACTTTCATTATTCAATTTTCTTCATCTAATTGATCTCTCTCAAGTTCTATCTTCAAGTTCTAAGTGTTCTTCATAAATTCCAAAAGTTCTAGTTTCATAAAATCAAGAATACTTTCAAGTTTGCTAGCTCACTTCCAATCTTGTAAGGTGATCATCCAACCTCAAGAAATCTTTGTTTCTTACAGTAGGTTATCATTCTAATACAAGGTAATAATCATATTCAAACTTTGGTTCAATTTCTATAACTATAACAATCTTATTTCAAGTGATGATCTTACTTGAACTTGTTTTCGTGTCATGATTCTGCTTCAAGAACTTCGAGCCATCCAAGGATCCATTGAAGCTAGATCCATTTTTCTCTTTTCCAGTAGGTTTATCCAAGGAACTTAAGGTAGTAATGATGTTCATAACATCATTCGATTCATACATATAAAGCTATCTTATTCGAAGGTTTAAACTTGTAATCACTAGAACATAGTTTAGTTAATCCTAAACTTGTTCGCAAACAAAAGTTAATCCTTCTAACTTGACTTTTAAAATCAACTAAACACATGTTCTATATCTATATGATATGCTAACTTAATGATTTAAAACCTGGAAACACGAAAAACACCGTAAAACCGGATTTACGCCGTCGTAGTAACACCGCGGGCTGTTTTGGGTTAGTTAATTAAAAACTATGATAAACTTTGATTTTAAAGTTGTTATTCTGAGAAAATGATTTTTATTATGAACATGAAACTATATCCAAAAATTATGATTAAACTCAAAGTGGAAGTATGTTTTCTAAAATGGTCATCTAGACGTCGTTCTTTCGACTGAAATGACTACCTTTACAAAAATGACTTGTAACTTATTTTTCCGACTATAAACCTATACTTTTCTGTTTAGATTCATAAAATAGAGTTCAATATGAAACCATAGCAATTTGATTCACTCAAAACGGATTTAAAATGAAGAAGTTATGGGTAAAACAAGATTGGATAATTTTTCTCATTTTAGCTACGTGAAAATTGGTAACAAATCTATTCCAACCATAACTTAATCAACTTGTATTGTATATTATGTAATCTTGAGATACCATAGACACGTATACAATGTTTCGACCTATCATGTCGACACATCTATATATGTTTCGGAACAACCATAGACACTCTATATGTGAATGTTGGAGTTAGCTATACAGGGTTGAGGTTGATTCCAAAATATATATAGTTTGAGTTGTGATCAATACTGAGATACGTATACACTGGGTCGTGGATTGATTCAAGATAATATTTATCGATTTATTTCTGTACATCTAACTGTGGACAACTAGTTGTAGGTTACTAACGAGGATAGCTGACTTAATAAACTTAAAACATCAAAATATATTAAAAGTGTTGTAAATATATTTTGAACATACTTTGATATATATGTATATATTGTTATAGGTTCGTGAATCAACCAGTAGCCAAGTCTTACTTCCCGACGAAGTAAAAATCTGTGAAAGTGAGTTATAGTCCCACTTTTAAAATCTAATATTTTTGGGATAAGAATACATGCAGGTTTTATAAATGATTTACAAAATAGACACAAGTACGTGAAACTACATTCTATGGTTGAATTATCGAAATCGAATATGCCCCTATTTATTAAGTCTGGTAATCTAAGAATTAGGGAACAGACACCCTAATTGACGCGAACTCTAAAGATAGATCTATTGGGCCTAACAAACCCCATCCAAAGTACCGGATGCTTTAGTACTTCGAAATTTATATCATATCCGAAGGGTGTCCCGGAATGATGGGGATATTCTTATATATGCATCTTGTTAATGTCGGTTACCAGGTGTTCACCATATGAATGATTTTTATCTCTATGTATGGGATGTGTATTGAAATATGAAATCTTGTGGTCTATTGTTACGATTTGATATATATAGGTTAAACCTATAACTCACCAACATTTTTGTTGACGTTTAAAGCATGTTTATTCTCAGGTGAATATTAAGAGCTTCCGCTGTTGCATACTAAAATAAGGACAAGATTTGGAGTCCATGTTTGTATGATATTGTGTAAAAACTGCATTCAAGAAACTGATTTCGATGTAACATATTTGTATTGTAAACCATTATGTAATGGTCGTGTGTAAACAGGATATTTTAGATTATCATTATTTAATAATCTACGTAAAGCTTTTTAAACCTTTATTTATGAAATATGGAAATAGATGCGGGTATTTCTTCTTCATCTGATCTTCACGCTCCCAGGTGAACTCGGGTCCTCTACGAGCATTCCATCGAACCTTAACAATTGGTATCTTGTTTTGCTTAAGTCTTTTAACCTCACGATCCATTATTTCGACGGGTTCTTCGATGAATTGAAGTTTTTCGTTGATTTGGATTTCATCTAACAGAATAGTGAGATCTTCTTTAGCAAAACATTTCTTTAAATTCGAGACGTGGAAAGTGTTATGTACAGCCGCGAGTTGTTGAGGTAACTCTAGTCGGTAAGCTACTGGTCCGACACGATCAATAATCTTGAATGGTCCAATATACCTTGGATTTAATTTCCCTCGTTTACCAAATCGAACAACGCCTTTCCAAGGTGCAACTTTAAGCATGACCATCTCTCCAATTTCAAATTCTATATCTTTTCTTTTAATGTCAGCGTAGCTCTTTTGTCGACTTTGGGCGGTTTTCAACCGTTGTTGAATTTGGATGATCTTCTCGGTAGTTTCTTGTATAATCTCCGGACCCGTAATCTGTCTATCCCCCACTTCACTCCAACAAATCGGAGACCTGCACTTTCTACCATAAAGTGCTTCAAACGGCGCCATCTCAATGCTTGAATGGTAGCTGTTGTTGTAGGAAAATTCTGCTAACGGTAGATGTTGATCCCAATTGTTTCCGAAATCAATAACACATGCTCGTAGCATGTCTTCAAGCGTTTGTATCGTCCTTTCGCTCTGCCCATCAGTTTGTGGATGATAGGCAGTACTCATGTCTAGACGAGTTCCTAATGCTTGCTGTAATGTCTGCCAGAATCTTGAAATAAATCTGCCATCCCTATCAGAGATAATAGAAATTGGTATTCCATGTCTGGAGATGACTTCCTTCAAATACAGTCGTGCTAACTTCTCCATCTTGTAATCTTCTCTTATTGGCAAGAAGTGTGCTGATTTGGTGAGACGATCAACTATTACCCAAATAGTATCAAAACCACTTGCAGTCCTTGGCAATTTAGTGATGAAATCCATGGTAATGTTTTCCCATTTCCATTCCGGGATTTCGGGTTGTTGAAGTAGACCTGATGGTTTCTGATGCTCAGCTTTGACCTTAGAACACGTCAAACATTCTCCTACGTATTTAGCAACATCGGCTTTCATACCCGGCCACCAAAAATGTTTCTTGAGATCCTTGTACATCTTCCCCGTTCCAGGATGTATTGAGTATCTGGTTTTATGAGCTTCTCTAAGTACCATTTCTCTCATATCTCCAAATTTTGGTACCCAAATCCTTTCAGCCCTATACCGGGTTCCGTCTTCCCGAATATTAAGATGCTTCTCCGATCCTTTGGGTATTTCATCCTTTAAATTTCCCTCTTTTAAAACTCCTTGTTGCGCCTCCTTTATTTGAGTAGTAATGTTATTATGAATCATTATATTCATAGATTTTACTCGAATGGGTTCTCTGTCCTTCCTGCTCAAGGCATCGGCTACCACATTTGCCTTCCCCGGGTGGTAACGAATCTCAAAGTCGTAATCATTCAATAATTCAATCCACCTACGCTGCCTCATATTCAGTTGTTTCTGATTAAATATGTGTTGAAGACTTTTGTGGTCGGTATATATAATACTTTTGACCCCATATAAGTAGTGCCTCCAAGTCTTTAATGCAAAAACAACCGCGCCTAATTCCAAATCATGCGTCGTATAATTTTGTTCGTGAATCTTCAATTGTCTAGACGCATAAGCAATCACCTTCGTTCGTTGTAGTGACCCGAACTTTTCCATGTTTATATATATATTAATTGAGATTGATGTTTACATGATTAAATGTTTCCAACATGTTAAGCAATCAAACTTGTTAAGACTTGATTAATTGAAATAGGTTTCATATAGACAATTGACCACCCAAGTTGACCGGTGATTCACGAACGTTAAAACTTGTAAAAAAAAACTATATGATGACATATATATGGTTATATATATAGTTAACATGATATTATGATAAGTAAACATATCATTAATTATATTAACAATGAACTACATATGTAAAAACAAGACTACTAACTTAATGATTTTGAAAAGAGACATATATGTAACGTTTATCGTTGTAACGACATTTAATGTATATATATCATATTAAGAGATATTCGTACATCATAATATCATGATAATATAATAATTTAAAATCTCTTTTGATATTATAAACATTGGGTTAACAACATTTAACAAGATCGTTAACCTAAAGGTTTCAAAACAACACTTACATGTAACGACTAACGATGACTTAACGACTCAGTTAAAATGTATATACATGTAGTGTTTTAATATGTATTTATACACTTTTGAAAGACTTCAATACACTTATCAAAATACTTCTACTTAACAAAAATGCTTACAATTACATTCTCGTTCAGTTTCATCAACAATTCTACTCGTATGCACCCGTATTCGTACTCGTACAATACACAGCTTTTAGATGTATGTACTATTGGTATATACACTCCAATGATCAGCTCTTAGCAGCCCATGTGAGTCACCTAACACATGTGGGAACCATCATTTGGCAACTAGCATGAAATATCTCATAAGATTACAAAAATATGAGTAATCATTCATGACTTATTTACATGAAAACAAAATTACATATCCTTTATATCTAATCCATACACCAACGACCAAAAACACCTACAAACACTTTCATTATTCAATTTTCTTCATCTAATTGAACTCTCTCAAGTTCTATCTTCAAGTTCTAAGTGTTCTTCATAAATTCCAAAAGTTCTAGTTTCATAAAATCAAGAATACTTTCAAGTTTGCTAGCTCACTTCCAATCTTGTAAGGTGATCATCCAACCTCAAGAAATCTTTGTTTCTTACAGTAGGTTATCATTCTAATACAAGGTAATAATCATATTCAAACTTTGGTTCAATTTCTATAACTATAACAATCTTATTTCAAGTGATGATCTTACTTGAACTTGTTTTCGTGTCATGATTTTGCTTCAAGAACTTTGAGCCATCCAAGGATCCATTGAAGCTAGATCCATTTTTCTCTTTTCCAGTAGGTTCATCCAAGGAACTTAAGGTAGTAATGATGTTCATAACATCATTCGATTCATACATATAAAGCTATCTTATTCGAAGGTTTAAACTTGTAATCACTAGAACATAGTTTAGTTAATTCTAAACTTGTTCGCAAACAAAAGTTAATCCTTCTAACTTGACTTTTAAAATCAACTAAACACATGTTCTATATCTATATGATATGCTAACTTAATGATTTAAAACCTGGAAACACGAAAAACACCGTAAAACCGGATTTACGCCGTCGTAGTAACACCGCGGGCTGTTTTGGGTTAGTTAATTAAAAACTATGATAAACTTTGATTTAAAAGTTGTTATTCTGAGAAAATGATTTTTATTATGAACATGAAACTATATCCAAAAATTATGGTTAAACTCAAAGTGGAAGTATGTTTTCTAAAATGGTCATCTAGACGTCGTTCTTTCGACTGAAATGACTACCTTTACAAAAACGACTTGTAACTTATTTTTCCGACTAGAAACCTATACTTTTTTTGTTTAGATTCATAAAATATAGTTCAATATGAAACCATAGCAATTTGATTCACTCAAAACGGATTTAAAATGAAGAAGTTATGGGTAAAACAAGATTGGATAATTTTTTCTCATTTTAGCTACGTGAAAATTGGTAACAAATCTATTTCAACCATAACTTAATCAACTTGTATTATATATTATGTAATCTTGAGATACCATAGACACGTATACAATGTTTCGAGCTATCATGTCGACACATCTATATATATTTCGGAACAACCATAGACACTCTATATGTGAATGTTGGAGTTAGCTATACAGGGTTGAGGTTGATTCCAAAATATATATAGTTTGAGTTGTGATCAATACTGAGATACGTATACACTGGGTCGTGGATTGATTCAAGATAATATTTATCAATTTATTTCTGTACATCTAACTGTGGACAACTAGTTGTAGGTTACTAACGAGGACAGCTGACTTAATAAACTTAAAACATCAAAATATATTAAAAGTATTGTAAATATATTTTGAACATACTTTGATATATATATGTATATATTGTTATAGGTTCGTGAATCAACCAGTGGCCAAGTCTTACTTCCCGACGAAGTAAAAATCTGTGAAAGTGAGTTATAGTCCCACTTTTAAAATCTAATATTTTTGGGATGAGAATACATGCAGGTTTTATAAATGATTTACAAAATAGACACAAGTACGTGAAACTACATTCTATGGTTGAATTATCGAAATCGAATATGCCCCTTTTTATTAAGTCTGGTAATCTAAGAATTAGGGAACAGACACCCTAATTGACGCGAATCCTAAAGATAGATCTATTGGGCCTAACAAACCCCATCCAAAGTACCGGATGCTTTAGTACTTCGAAATTTATATCATATCCGAAGGGTGTCCCGGAATGATGGGGATATTCTTATATATGCATCTTGTTATTGTCGGTTACCAGGTGTTCACCATATGAATGATTTTTATCTCTATGTATGGGATGTGTATTGAAATATGAAATCTTGTGGTCTATTGTTACGATTTGATATATATAGGTTAAACCTATAACTCACCAACATTTTTGTTGACGTTTTAAGCATGTTTATTCTCAGGTGATTATTAAGAGCTTCCGCTGTCGCATACTTAAATAAGGACAAGATTTGGAGTCCATGCTTGTATGATATTGTGTAAAAACTGCATTCAAGAAACTTATTTTGTTGTAACATATTTGTATTGTAAACCATTATGTAATGGTCGTGTGTAAACAGGATATTTTAGATTATCATTATTTGATAATCTACGTAAAGCTTTTTAAACCTTTATTGATGAAATAAAGGTTATGGTTTGTTTAAAAATGAATGCAGTCTTTGAAAAACGTCTCATATAGAGGTCAAAACCTCGCAACGAAATCAATTAATATGGAACGTTTTTAATCAATAAGAACGGGACATTTCAGTTGGTATCCGAGCGTTGGTCTTAGAGAACCAGAAAATTTGCATTAGTGTGTCTTATCGAGTTTGTTAGGATGCATTAGTGAGTCTGGACTTCGACCGTGTTTTCTTTAAAAATGATTGCTTAACATTTTTGTTGGAAACTATATATTTTTAACATATGAATATTATGTGATATATTAATCTCTTAACGTGTTTGATATTATGTGATAGATGTCTACCTCTAGAACAAGTCCCATTGACTCACCTAATAATAATGAAGAGTCAAATGTAAATTGGAATGATTTGTGGACTGATTCACAAGTTCCCGAAGAGGAACCGGAAGAAGAATCGGAACCGGAAGAAGAATCGGAACCGGAAGAAGAATCGGAACCGGATGAAGAAATAGAACCGGTGGGGGAAATAATAAAACGGTTAAGTAAAATAAAATCCTCAACCAACCGACCAAAGTTAATTATGGTCAATGGTGTTTCCGCCAAGGAAGCAAAATATTGGGAGGATTACCAATTCTCCGACGAATCGGATTCCGACGAGAATTCCGATGATGTTATAGAAATCACCCCAACTGAATTTAAAAAGGCAAAAGAAAATAATAAGGGAAAGGGCATAAAAATAGAGAAATCTAATTCCAACCCCGATGAACTTTATATGTATCGTCAACCCCCGAAGTCCTTAAGTTGTAACAATGACCCGGGAACCTCTAAACCACCAGGTTTTTCTAAACCAATGTGGACAACGACGGCTCGTATTAGGGGAACATCATATATCCCTAGAAACTTGGCAAAACGAACCAAAACCAAAGAAGAAGAAACGAGCGAGTCGGAATAAGATAGTTGTATTCGTGTGGTGTAATATATGGAATATAGTGTTCTTATGCTTTATGATATATGTAAAAATTGCTTGTATTAATAAGTATTTTTTTTATGAATCTAACTCTTGTCTATTTTACAGTTTAAAAACACAAAATGGATAGACAACCCAATATTTTAAGAGACCTACCCGGAGACATGATTGATGAAATCTTGTCTAGAGTCGGCCAGAATTCTTCGGCACAACTATTTAAGGCGAGATCAGTTTGTAAGACATTCGAAGAACGTTCCAAGAATTTCTTGGTTTATAAGAGACTTTCGTTTGAAAGATGGGGGATATCACATTGGGAAACCCATAAGTTACGATGTGTTTACTTTGACGCATATATTGCGGGGAACCCAAATGCTATTTTACGCAACGGGTTAAGAAATTATTTTGACTCAATATATCCGAATATTGGACTTCGTGATTTAGAAAAAGCGGCTAACATGCAACATAAAGAAGCATGTTATGCTTACGGATTAGTAATGTTCGTTTCTCACCAAAGTGAGAACAAGAACATCGGGCTACAACTATTAAACAAAACGTTTCCACAAGTGACGGAGTCGGTAATTGGGGTAAGAAATGAGGTTTTTAGATTATTACGGGACTGTTGGACATTACGTAACCCTCGTCCCTTTGATGACGTTACAACACGCTGTCTTATCAACGGCCATAACGGTTATGTTGCACAAGACCAAGGATGGGAAGTAGTCCTAGTAAAACCAGAATGCATGACTTGTTTCTGGACGTATGAATTACGTGTCTTTATTGCCTTTGCTGAACGACTTGTGTACTAGCTAGAATTGTCTTCACAACTATCTTGTATCAAAGTTATTGTGTGCTATATTTCATGCTTTATGTAAAATAAGCGGTATTGTAAGTTTGTAAAATATTGTATAAAAGTTTGAACGCGAAATATTATTATAATCAGTTTTTCATATAGAATTGTAGTAGTTGAATTGTATATTAGCTACTAAGTATGAACTTAACGGGTAGGTACTACCCGAATTTAAACTTATAAAACGCTAATATGAAGAAAAAGCTTTTATAAATGAGTTCATATTATGCTACGAAATACTATTAACTACTCTTAATATTCTGTATGATTAACTTGTTCCATTTAACTATTTTGAAGGAAATGGCACCGACTACTCGACACACCGTGAATATGAATGAAGAGGAATTCCGTACTTTTCTAGCTTCAAACATAGCCGCAGTACAGGCTGCGCTACATACCAACAATAACCTTGGATCTAGCAGTACAGGAAATCGTGTAGGATGCACCTACAAAGAATTCACTGCCTGCAAACCTTTGGAATTTGATGGAACCGAAGGACCGATCGGATTGAAACGGTGGACCGAGAAGGTTGAATCGGTGTTTGCCATAAGTAAGTGTACTGAAGAGGACAAAGTGAAGTACGCTACGCATACCTTCACAGGTTCTGCGTTAACATGGTGGAATACCTATCTAGAGCAAGTGGGACAAGGCGATGCGTACGCACTACCGTGGTCAGCATTCAAGCACTTGATGAACGAGAAGTACCGTCCCAGAACCGAGGTCAATAAGCTCAAGACAGAACTTAGAGGGTTACGAACCCAAGGATTTGATATTACCACGTACGAAAGACGATTCACAGAATTGTGCCTATTGTGTCCGGGAGCATTCGAAGATGAGGAAGAGAAGATCGACGCGTTTGTGAAAGGATTACCGGAAAGAATCCAAGAAGATATAAGTTCACACGAGCCCGCCTCCATACAACAGGCATGTAGAATGGCTCACAAACTAGTGAACCAGATTGAAGAAAGAATTAAAGAACAGACTGCTGAAGAGGCCAATGTGAAGCAAGTCAAAAGAAAGTGGGAGGAAAACGGTGATAAGAATCACCAATACAACAACAACAGCAATTACAACAATAATCGCAACAATTATCCCAACAATCGCAACATCAATCGCAACTACAACAAACGGCCCAACAACAACAACAACAACAACAACAACAGCAACTACAACAATCATCCCAACAACAATAATAACCGCAACAACAACAACAATCAGAAGCAACTATGCCAAAGGTGTGAAAAGAATCACTCGGGGTTCTGCACCAAATTTTGCAACAAGTGTAAAAGAAATGGTCATAGCGCGGCGAAGTGTGAGGTCTACGGACCAGGGGTTAATAGAACGAAAGGAACAAATGGTGTCGGAACGAGTAATGGCGGAGCAAGTAGTGTCGGAGCAAGTTATGCCAATGTAGTTTGTTATAAATGTGGAAAACCAGGCCACATTATTAGAAATTGCCCGAACCAGGAGAACACGAATGGACAAGGCCGTGGAAGAGTTTTCAATATTAATGCGGTAGAGGCACAGGAAGACCCGGAGCTTGTTACGGGTACGTTTCTTATTGACAATAAATCTGCTTACGTTTTATTTGATTCGGGTGCGGATAGATGCTATATGAGTAGAGATTTTTGTGCTAAATTAAGTTGTCCATTGACGCCTTTGGATAGTAAATTTTTACTCGAATTAGCAAATGGTAAATTAATTTCAGCAGATAATATATGTCGGAATCGAAAAATTAAACTGGTTAGCGAAACATTTAAGATTGATTTGATACCAGTAGAGTTAGGGAGTTTTGATGTGATAATCGGTATGGACTGGTTGAAAGAAGTGAAAGCGGAGATCGTTTGTTACAAAAATGCAATTCGCATTATACGAGAAAAAGGAAAACCCTTAATGGTGTACGGAGAAAAGGGCAACACGAAGCTACATCTTATTAGTAATTTGAAGGCACAAAAACTAATAAGAAAAGGTTGCTATGCTGTTCTAGCACACGTCGAGAAAGTACAAACTGAAGAAAAGAGCATCAATGATGTTCCCATTGCAAAAGAATTTCCCGATGTATTTCCGAAAGAATTACCGGGATTACCCCCACATCGATCCGTTGAATTTCAAATAGATCTTGTACCAGGAGCTGCACCAATAGCTCGTGCTCCTTACAGACTCGCACCCAGCGAGATGAAAGAACTGCAAAGCCAATTACAAGAACTTTTAGAGCGTGGTTTCATTCGACCAAGCACATCACCGTGGGGAGCTCCTGTTTTGTTTGTCAAGAAGAAAGATGGTACATTCAGGTTGTGTATCGACTACCGAGAGTTGAACAAACTTACCATCAAGAACCGCTACCCACTACCGAGAATCGACGACTTATTTGATCAACTACAAGGCTCGTCTGTTTATTCAAAGATTGACTTACGTTCCGGGTATCATCAAATGCGGGTGAAAGAAGATGATATTCCAAAGACTGCTTTCAGAACACGTTACGGTCATTACGAGTTTATGGTCATGCCGTTTGGTTTAACTAATGCACCAGCTGTGTTCATGGACCTTATGAACCGAGTGTGTGGACCATACCTTGACAAGTTTGTCATTGTTTTCATTGATGACATACTTATTTACTCAAAGAATGACCAAGAACACGTTGAACATTTGAGAAAGGTGTTAGAAGTATTGAGGAAGGAAGAATTGTACGCTAAGTTTTCAAAGTGTGCATTTTGGTTGGAAGAAGTTCAATTCCTCGGTCACATAGTGAACAAAGAAGGTATTAAGGTGGATCCGGCAAAGATAGAAACTGTTGAAAAGTGGGAAACCCCGAAAACTCCGAAACACATACGCCAGTTTTTAGGACTAGCTGGTTACTACAGAAGGTTCATCCAAGACTTTTCCAGAATAGCAAAACCCTTGACTGCATTAACGCATAAAGGGAAGAAATTTGAATGGAATGATGAACAAGAGAAAGCGTTTCAGTTATTGAAGAAAAAGCTAACTACGGCACCTATATTGTCATTGCCTGAAGGGAATGATGATTTTGTGATTTATTGTGACGCATCAAAGCAAGGACTCGGTTGTGTATTAATGCAACGAACGAAGGTGATTGCTTATGCGTCTAGACAATTGAAGATTCACGAACAAAATTATACGACGCATGATTTGGAATTAGGCGCGGTTGTTTTTGCATTAAAGACTTGGAGGCACTACTTATATGGGGTCAAAAGTATTATATATACCGACCACAAAAGTCTTCAACACATATTTAATCAAAAACAACTGAATATGAGGCAGCGTAGGTGGATTGAATTATTGAATGATTACGATTTTGAGATTCGTTACCACCCGGGGAAGGCAAATGTGGTAGCCGATGCCTTGAGCAGGAAGGATAGAGAACCCATTCGAGTAAAATCTATGAATATAATGATTCATAATAACATTACTACTCAAATAAAGGAGGCGCAACAAGGAGTTTTAAAAGAGGGAAATTTAAAGGATGAAATACCCAAAGGATCGGAGAAGCATCTTAATATTCGGGAAGACGGAACCCGGTATAGGGCTGAAAGGATTTGGGTACCAAAATTTGGAGATATGAGAGAAATGGTACTTAGAGAAGCTCATAAAACCAGATACTCAATACATCCTGGAACGGGGAAGATGTACAAGGATCTCAAGAAACATTTTTGGTGGCCGGGTATGAAAGCCGATGTTGCTAAATATGTAGGAGAATGTTTGACGTGTTCTAAGGTCAAAGCTGAGCATCAGAAACCATCAGGTCTACTTCAACAACCCGAAATCCCGGAATGGAAATGGGAAAACATTACCATGGATTTCATCACTAAATTGCCAAGGACTGCAAGTGGTTTTGATACTATTTGGGTAATAGTTGATCGTCTCACCAAATCAGCACACTTCCTGCCAATAAGAGAAGATGACAAGATGGAGAAGTTAGCACAACTGTATTTGAAGGAAGTCGTCTCCAGACATGGAATACCAATCTCTATTATCTCTGATAGGGATGGCAGATTTATTTCAAGATTCTGGCAGACGTTACAACAAGCATTAGGAACTCGTCTAGACATGAGTACTGCCTATCATCCACAAACTGATGGGCAGAGCGAAAGGACGATACAAACGCTTGAAGACATGCTACGAGCATGTGTTATTGATTTCGGAAACAGTTGGGATCGACATCTACCATTAGCAGAATTTTCCTACAACAACAGCTACCATTCAAGCATTGAGATGGCGCCGTTTGAAGCACTTTATGGTAGAAAGTGCAGGTCTCCGATTTGTTGGAGTGAGGTGGGGGATAGACAGATTACGGGTCCGGAGATTATACAAGAAACTACCGAGAAGATCATCCAAATTCAACAACGGTTGAAAACCGCCCAAAGTCGACAAAAGAGCTACGCTGACATTAAAAGAAAAGATATAGAATTTGAAATTGGAGAGATGGTCATGCTTAAAGTTTCACCTTGGAAAGGCGTTGTTCGATTTGGTAAATGAGGGAAATTAAATCCAAGGTATATTGGACCATTCAAGATTATTGATCGTGTCGGACCAGTAGCTTACCGACTTGAGTTACCTCAACAACTCGCGGCTGTACATAACACTTTCCACGTCTCGAATTTGAAGAAATGTTTTGCTAAAGAAGATCTCACTATTCCGTTAGATGAAATCCAAATCAACGAAAAACTCCAATTCATCGAAGAACCTGTCGAAATAATGGATCGTGAGGTTAAAAGACTTAAGCAAAACAAGATACCAATTGTTAAGGTTCGATGGAATGCTCGTAGAGGACCCGAGTTCACTTGGGAGCGTGAAGATCAGATGAAGAAGAAATACCCGCATCTATTTCCAGAAGATTCGTCAACACCTTCAACAGCTTAAAATTTCGGGACGAAATTTATTTAACGGGTAGGTACTGTAGTGACCCGAACTTTTCCATGTTTATATATATATTAATTGAGATTGATGTTTACATGATTAAATGTTTCCAACATGTTAAGCAATCAAACTTGTTAAGACTTGATTAATTGAAATAGGTTTCATATAGACAATTGACCACCCAAGTTGACCGGTGATTCACGAACGTTAAAACTTGTAAAAAAAAACTATATGATGACATATATATGGTTATATATATAGTTAACATGATATTATGATAAGTAAACATATCATTAATTATATTAACAATGAACTACATATGTAAAAACAAGACTACTAACTTAATGATTTTGAAAAGAGACATATATGTAACGTTTATCGTTGTAACGACATTTAATGTATATATATCATATTAAGAGATATTCGTACATCATAATATCATGATAATATAATAATTTAAAATCTCTTTTGATATTATAAACATTGGGTTAACAACATTTAACAAGATCGTTAACCTAAAGGTTTCAAAACAACACTTACATGTAACGACTAACGATGACTTAACGACTCAGTTAAAATGTATATACATGTAGTGTTTTAATATGTATTTATACACTTTTGAAAGACTTCAATACACTTATCAAAATACTTCTACTTAACAAAAATGCTTACAATTACATTCTCGTTCAGTTTCATCAACAATTCTACTCGTATGCACCCGTATTCGTACTCGTACAATACACAGCTTTTAGATGTATGTACTATTGGTATATACACTCCAATGATCAGCTCTTAGCAGCCCATGTGAGTCACCTAACACATGTGGGAACCATCATTTGGCAACTAGCATGAAATATCTCATAAGATTACAAAAATATGAGTAATCATTCATGACTTATTTACATGAAAACAAAATTACATATCCTTTATATCTAATCCATACACCAACGACCAAAAACACCTACAAACACTTTCATTCTTCAATTTTCTTCATCTAATTGAACTCTCTCAAGTTCTATCTTCAAGTTCTAAGTGTTCTTCATAAATTCCAAAAGTTCTAGTTTCATAAAATCAAGAATACTTTCAAGTTTGCTAGCTCACTTCCAATCTTGTAAGGTGATCATCCAACCTCAAGAAATCTTTGTTTCTTACAGTAGGTTATCATTCTAATACAAGGTAATAATCATATTCAAACTTTGGTTCAATTTCTATAACTATAACAATCTTATTTCAAGTGATGATCTTACTTGAACTTGTTTTCGTGTCATGATTTTGCTTCAAGAACTTTGAGCCATCCAAGGATCCATTGAAGCTAGATCCATTTTTCTCTTTTCCAGTAGGTTCATCCAAGGAACTTAAGGTAGTAATGATGTTCATAACATCATTCGATTCATACATATAAAGCTATCTTATTCGAAGGTTTAAACTTGTAATCACTAGAACATAGTTTAGTTAATTCTAAACTTGTTCGCAAACAAAAGTTAATCCTTCTAACTTGACTTTTAAAATCAACTAAACACATGTTCTATATCTATATGATATGCTAACTTAATGATTTAAAACCTGGAAACACGAAAAACACCGTAAAACCGGATTTACGCCGTCGTAGTAACACCGCGGGCTGTTTTGGGTTAGTTAATTAAAAACTATGATAAACTTTGATTTAAAAGTTGTTATTCTGAGAAAATGATTTTTATTATGAACATGAAACTATATCCAAAAATTATGGTTAAACTCAAAGTGGAAGTATGTTTTCTAAAATGGTCATCTAGACGTCGTTCTTTCGACTGAAATGACTACCTTTACAAAAACGACTTGTAACTTATTTTTCCGACTAGAAACCTATACTTTTTTTGTTTAGATTCATAAAATAGAGTTCAATATGAAACCATAGCAATTTGATTCACTCAAAACGGATTTAAAATGAAGAAGTTATGGGTAAAACAAGATTGGATAATTTTTTCTCATTTTAGCTACGTGAAAATTGGTAACAAATCTATTCCAACCATAACTTAATCAACTTGTATTATATATTATGTAATCTTGAGATACCATAGACACGTATACAATGTTTCGACCTATCATGTCGACACATCTATATATATTTCGGAACAACCATAGACACTCTATATGTGAATGTTGGAGTTAGCTATACAGGGTTGAGGTTGATTCCAAAATATATATAGTTTGAGTTGTGATCAATACTGAGATACGTATACACTGGGTCGTGGATTGATTCAAGATAATATTTATCAATTTATTTCTGTACATCTAACTGTGGACAACTAGTTGTAGGTTACTAACGAGGACAGCTGACTTAATAAACTTAAAACATCAAAATATATTAAAAGTATTGTAAATATATTTTGAACATACTTTGATATATATATGTATATATTGTTATAGGTTCGTGAATCAACCAGTGGCCAAGTCTTACTTCCCGACGAAGTAAAAATCTGTGAAAGTGAGTTATAGTCCCACTTTTAAAATCTAATATTTTTGGGATGAGAATACATGCAGGTTTTATAAATGATTTACAAAATAGACACAAGTACGTGAAACTACATTCTATGGTTGAATTATCGAAATCGAATATGCCCCTTTTTATTAAGTCTGGTAATCTAAGAATTAGGGAACAGACACCCTAATTGACGCGAATCCTAAAGATAGATCTATTGGGCCTAACAAACCCCATCCAAAGTACCGGATGCTTTAGTACTTCGAAATTTATATCATATCCGAAGGGTGTCCCGGAATGATGGGGATATTCTTATATATGCATCTTGTTATTGTCGGTTACCAGGTGTTCACCATATGAATGATTTTTATCTCTATGTATGGGATGTGTATTGAAATATGAAATCTTGTGGTCTATTGTTACGATTTGATATATATAGGTTAAACCTATAACTCACCAACATTTTTGTTGACGTTTTAAGCATGTTTATTCTCAGGTGATTATTAAGAGCTTCCGCTGTCGCATACTTAAATAAGGACAAGATTTGGAGTCCATGCTTGTATGATATTGTGTAAAAACTGCATTCAAGAAACTTATTTTGTTGTAACATATTTGTATTGTAAACCATTATGTAATGGTCGTGTGTAAACAGGATATTTTAGATTATCATTATTTGATAATCTACGTAAAGCTTTTTAAACCTTTATTGATGAAATAAAGGTTATGGTTTGTTTAAAAATGAATGCAGTCTTTGAAAAACGTCTCATATAGAGGTCAAAACCTCGCAACGAAATCAATTAATATGGAACGTTTTTAATCAATAAGAACGGGACATTTCATTCGTTGCATTAATACACAACTGAGACCTTGCTTTGATGCATCACAATAAATCACAAAATCATCATTCCCTTCAGGCAATGACAATATAGGTGCCGTAGTTAGCTTTTTCTTCAATAACTGAAACGCTTTCTCTTGTTCATCATTCCATTCAAATTTCTTCCCTTTATGCGTTAATGCAGTCAAGGGTTTTGCTATTCTGGAAAAGTCTTGGATGAACCTTCTGTAGTAACCAGCTAGTCCTAAAAACTGGCGTATGTGTTTCGGAGTTTTTGGGGTTTCCCACTTTTCAACAGTTTCTATCTTTGCAGGATCCACCTTAATACCTTCTTTGTTCACTATGTGACCGAGGAATTGAACTTCTTCCAACCAAAATGCACACTTTGAAAACTTAGCGTACAATTCTTCCTTCCTCAATACTTCTAACACCTTTCTCAAATGTTCACCGTGTTCTTGGTCATTCTTTGAGTAAATAAGTATGTCATCAATGAAAACAATGACAAACTTGTCAAGGTATGGTCCACACACTCGGTTCATAAGGTCCATGAACACAGCTGGTGCATTAGTTAAACCAAACGGCATGACCATAAACTCGTAATGACCGTAACGTGTTCTGAAAGCAGTCTTTGGAATATCATCTTCTTTCACCCGCATTTGATGATACCCGGAACGTAAGTCAATCTTTGAATAAACAGACGAGCCTTGTAGTTGATCAAATAAGTCATCGATTCTCGGTAGTGGGTAGCGGTTCTTGATGGTAAGTTTGTTCAACTCTCGGTAGTCGATACACAACCTGAATGTACCATCTTTCTTCTTGACAAACAAAAAAGGAGCTCCCCACGGTGATGTGCTTGGTCGAATGAAACCACGCTCTAAAAGTTCTTGTAATTGGCTTTGTAGTTCTTTCATCTCGCTGGGTGCGAGTCTGTAAGGAGCACGAGCTATTGGTGCAGCTCCTGGTACAAGATCTATTTGAAATTCAACGGATCGATGTGGGGGTAATCCCGGTAATTCTTTCGGAAATACATCGGGAAATTCTTTTGCGACGGGAACATCATTGATGCTCTTTTCTTCAGTTTGTACTTTCTCGACGTGTGCTAGAACAGCATAGCAACCTTTTCTTATTAGTTTTTGTGCCTTCAAATTACTAATAAGATGTAGCTTCATGTTGCCCTTTTCTCCGTACACCATTAAGGGTTTTCCTTTTTCTCGTATAATGCGAATTGCATTTTTGTAACAAACGATCTCCGCTTTTACTTCTTTCAACCAGTCCATACCGATTATCACATCAAAACTCCCTAACTCTACTGGTATCAAATCAATCTTAAATGTTTCGCTAACCAGTTTAATTTCTCGATTCCGACATATATTATCTGCTGAAATTAATTTACCATTTGCTAATTCGAGTAAAAATTTACTATCCAAAGGCGTCAATGGACAACTTAATTTAGCACAAAAATCTCTACTCATATAGCTTCTATCCGCACCCGAATCAAATAAAACGTAAGCAGATTTATTGTCAATAAGAAACGTACCCGTAACAAGCTCCGGGTCTTCCTGTGCCTCTGCCGCATTAATATTGAAAACTCTTCCACGGCCTTGTCCATTCGTGTTCTCCTGGTTCGGGCAATTTCTAATAATGTGGCCCGGTTTTCCACATTTATAACAAACTACATTGGCATAACTTGCTCCGACACTACTTGCTCCGCCATTACTCGTTCCGACACCATTTGTTCCTTTCGTTCTATTAACCCCTGGTCCGTAGACCTCACACTTTGCCGCGCTATGACCATTTCTTTTACACTTGTTGCAAAATTTGGTGCAGAACCCCGAGTGATTCTTTTCACACCTTTGGCATAGCTGCTTCTGATTGTTGTTGTTGTTGCGGTTATTATTGTTGTTGGGATGATTGTTGTAGTTGCTGTTGTTGTTGTTGTTGTTGTTGTTGGGCCGTTTGTTGTAGTTGCGATTGATGTTGCGATTGTTGGGATAATTGTTGCGATTATTGTTGTAATTGCTGTTGTTGTTGTATTGGTGATTCTTATCACCGTTTTCCTCCCACTTTCTTTTGACTTGCTTCACATTGGCCTCTTCAGCAGTCTGTTCTTTAATTCTTTCTTCAATTTGGTTCACGAGTTTGTGAGCCATTCTACATGCCTGTTGTATGGAGGCGGGCTCGTGTGAACTTATATCTTCTTGGATTCTTTCCGGTAATCCTTTCACAAACGCGTCGATCTTCTCTTCCTCATCTTCGAATGCTCCCGGACACAATAGGCACAATTCTGTGAATCGTCTTTCGTACGTGGTAATATCAAATCCTTGGGTTCGTAACCCTCTAAGTTCTGTCTTGAGCTTATTGACCTCGGTTCTGGGACGGTACTTCTCGTTCATCAAGTGCTTGAATGCTGACCACGGTAGTGCGTACGCATCGTCTTGTCCCACTTGCTCTAGATAGGTATTCCACCATGTTAACGCAGAACCTGTGAAGGTATGCGTAGCGTACTTTACTTTGTCCTCTTCAGTACACTTACTTATGGCAAACACCGATTCGACCTTCTCGGTCCACCGTTTCAATCCGATCGGTCCTTCGGTTCCATCAAATTCCAAAGGTTTGCAGGCAGTGAATTCTTTGTAGGTGCATCCTACACGATTTCCTGTACTGCTAGATCCAAGGTTATTGTTGGTATGTAGCGCAGCCTGTACTGCGGCTATGTTTGAAGCTAGAAAAGTACGGAATTCCTCTTCATTCATATTCACGGTGTGTCGAGTAGTCGGTGCCATTTCCTTCAAAATAGTTAAATGGAACAAGTTAATCATACAGAATATTAAGAGTAGTTAATAGTATTTCGTAGCATAATATGAACTCATTTATAAAAGCTTTTTCTTCATATTAGCGTTTTATAAGTTTAAATTCGGGTAGTACCTACCCGTTAAGTTCATACTTAGTAGCTAATATACAATTCAACTACTACAATTCTATATGAAAAACTGATTATAATAATATTTCGCGTTCAAACTTTTATACAATATTTTACAAACTTAAAATACCGCTTATTTTACATAAAGCATGAAATATAGCACACAATAACTTTGATACAAGATAGTTGTGAAGATAATTCTAGCTAGTACACAAGTCGTTCAGCAAAGGCAATAAAGACACGTAATTCATACGTCCAGAAACAAGTCATGCATTCTGGTTTTACTAGGACTACTTCCCATCCTTGGTCTTGTGCAACATAACCGTTATGGCCGTTGATAAGACAGCGTGTTGTAACGTCGTCAAAGGGACGAGGGTTACGTAATGTCCAACAGTCCCGTAACAATCTAAAAACCTCATTTCTTACCCCAATTACCGACTCCGTCACTTGTGGAAACGTTTTGTTTAATAGTTGTAGCCCGATGTTCTTGTTCTCACTTTGGTGAGAAGCGAACATTACTAATCCGTAAGCATAACATGCTTCTTTATGTTGAATGTTAGCCGCTTTTTCTAAATCATGAAGTCCAATATTCGGATATATTGAGTCAAAATAATTTCTTAACCCGTTGCGTAAAATAGCATTTGGGTTCCCCGCAATATATGCGTCAAAGTAAACACATCGTAACTTATGGGTTTCCCAATGTGATATCTGAAATATCCCGTTCTTATTGATTAAAAACGTTCCATATTAATTGATTTCGTTGCGAGGTTTTGACCTCTATATGAGACGTTTTTCAAAGACTGCATTCATTTTAAAACAAACCATAACCTTTATTTCATCAATAAAGGTTTAAAAAGCTTTACGTAGATTATCAAATAATGATAATCTAAAATATCCTGTTTACACACGACCATTACATAATGGTTTACAATACAAATATGTTACAACAAAATAAGTTTCTTGAATGCAGTTTTTACACAATATCATACAAGCATGGACTCCAAATCTCGTCCTTATTTAAGTATGCGACAGCGGAAGCTCTTAATAATCACCTGAGAATAAACATGCTTAAAACGTCAACAAAAATGTTGGTGAGTTATAGTTTTAACCTATATATATCAAATCATAATAATAGACCACAAGATTTCATATTTCAATACACATCCCATACATAGAGATAAAAATCATTCATATGGTGAACACCTGGTAACCGACATTAACAAGATGCATATATAAGAATATCCCCATCATTCCGGGACACCCTTCGGATATGATATAAATTTCGAAGTACTAAAGCATCCGGTACTTTGGATGGGGCTTGTTGGGCCCGATAGATCTATCTTTAGGATTCGCGTCAATTAGGGTGTCTGTTCCCTAATTCTTAGATTACCAGACTTAATAAAAAGGGGCATATTCGATTTCGATTATTCAACCATAGAATGTAGTTTCACGTACTTGTGTCTATTTTGTAAATCATTTATAAAACCTGCATGTATTCTCATCCCAAAAATATTAGATTTTAAAAGTGGGACTATAACTCACTTTCACAGATTTTTACTTCGTTGGGAAGTAAGACTTGGCCACTGGTTGATTCACGAACCTATAACAATATATACATATATATCAAAGTATGTTCAAAATATATTTACAACACTTTTAATATATTTTGATGTTTTAAGTTTATTAAGTCAACTGTCCTCGTTAGTATCCTACAACTAGTTGTCCACAGTTAGATGTACAGAAATAAATCGATAAATATTATCTTGAATCAATCCACGACCCAGTGTATACGTATCTCAGTATTGATCACAACTCAAACTATATATATTTTGGAATCAACCTCAACCCTGTATAGCTAACTCCAACATTCACATATAGAGTGTCTATGGTTGTTCCGAAATATATATAGATGTGTCGACATGATAGGTCGAAACATTGTATACGTGTCTATGGTATCTCAAGATTACATAATATACAATACAAGTTGATTAAGTTATGGTTGGAATAGATTTGTTACCAATTTTCACGTAGCTAAAATGAGAAAAATTATCCAATCTTGTTTTACCCATAACTTCTTCATTTTAAATCCGTTTTGAGTGAATCAAATTGCTATGGTTTCATATTGAATTCTATTTTATGAATCTAAACAGAAAAGTATAGGTTTATAGTCGGAAAAATAAGTTACAAGTCATTTTTGTAAAGGTAGTCATTTCAGTCGAAAGAACGACGTCTAGATGACCATTTTAGAAAACATACTTCCACTTTGAGTTTAACCATAATTTTTGGATATAGTTTCATGTTCATAATAAAAATAATTTTCTCAGAATAAAAACTTTTAAATCAAAGTTATCATAGTTTTTAATTAACTAACCCAAAACAGCCCGCGGTGTTACTACGACGGCGTAAATCCGGTTTTACGGTGTTTTTCGTGTTTCCAGGTTTTAAATCATTAAGTTAGCATATCATATAGATATATAACATGTGTTTAGTTGATTTTAAAAGTCAAGTTAGAAGGATTAACTTTTGTTTGTGAACAAGTTTAGAATTAACTAAACTATGTTCTAGTGATTACAAGTTTAAACCTTCGAATAAGATAGCTTTATATGTATGAATCGAATGATGTTATGAACATCATTACTACCTTAAGTTCCTTGGATAAACCTACTGGAAAAGAGAAAAATGGATCTAGCTTCAACGGATCCTTGGATGGCTCGAAGTTCTTGAAGCAGAATCATGACACGAAAACAAGTTCAAGTAAGATCATCACTTGAAATAAGATTGTTATAGTTATAGAAATTGAACCAAAGTTTGAATATGATTATTACCTTGTATTAGAATGATAACCTACTGTAAGAAACAAAGATTTCTTGAGGTTGGATGATCACCTTACAAGATTGGAAGTGAGCTAGCAAACTTGAAAGTATTCTTGATTTTATGTAACTAGAACTTGTAGAATTTATGAAGAACACTTAGAACTTGAAGATAGAACTTGAGAGAGATCAATTAGATGAAGAAAATTGAAGAATGAAAGTGTTTGTAGGTATTTTTGGTCGTTGGTGTATGGATTAGATATAAAGGATATGTAATTTTGTTTTCATGTAAATAAGTCATGAATGATTACTCATATTTTTGTAATTTTATGAGATATTTCATGCTAGTTGCCAAATTATGGTTCCCACATATGTTAGGTGACTCACATGGGCTGCTAAGAGCTGATCATTGGAGTGTATATACCAATAGTACATACATCTAAAAGCTGTGTATTGTACGAGTACGAATACGGGTGCATACGAGTAGAATTGTTGATGAAACTGAACGAGGATGTAATTGTAAGCATTTTTGTTAAGTAGAAGTATTTTGATAAGTGTATTGAAGTCTTTCAAAAGTGTATAAATACATATTAAAACACTACATGTATATACATTTTAACTGAGTCGTTAAGTCATCGTTAGTCGTTACATGTAAGCATTGTTTTGAAACCTTTAGGTTAACGATCTTGTTAAATGTTGTTAACCCAATATTTATAATATCAAATGAGATTTTAAATTATTATATTATCATGATATTATCATGTATGAATATCTCTTAATATGATATATATACATTAAATGTCTTTACAACGATAATCGTTACATATATGTCTCGTTTAAAAATCATTAAGTTAGTAGTCTTGTTTTTACATATGTAGTTCATTGTTAATATACTTAATGATATGTTTACTTATCATAGTATCATGTTAACTATATATATATCCATATATATTTCATCATATAGTTTTTACAAGTTTTAATGTTCGTGAATCACCGGTCAACTTGGGTGGTCAATTGTCTATATGAAACATATTTCAATTAATCAAGTCTTAACAAGTTTGATTGCTTAACATGTTGGAAACATTTAATCATGTAAATATCAATCTCAATTAATATATATAAATATGGAAAAGTTTGGGTCACTACAGTACCTACCCGTTAAATAAATTTCGTCCCGAAATTTTAAGCTGTTGAAGGTGTTGACGAATCTTCTGGAAATAGATGCGGGTATTTCTTCTTCATCTGATCTTCACGCTCCCAGGTGAACTCGGGTCCTCTATGAGCATTCCATCGAACCTTAACAATTGGTATCTTGTTTTGCTTAAGTCTTTTAACCTCACGATCCATTATTTCGACGGGTTCTTCGATGAATTGGAGTTTTTCGTTGATTTGGATTTCATCTAACGGAATAGTGAGATCTTCTTTAGCAAAACATTTCTTCAAATTCGAGACGTGGAAAGTGTTATGTACAGCCGCGAGTTGTTGAGGTAACTCAAGTCGGTAAGCTACTGGTCCGACACGATCAATAATCTTGAATGGTCCAATATACCTTGGATTTAATTTTCCTCGTTTACCAAATCGAACAATGCCTTTCCAAGGTGTAACTTTAAGCATGACCATCTCTCCAATTTCAAATTCTATATCTTTTCTTTTAATGTCAGCGTAGCTCTTTTGTCGACTTTGGACGGTTTTCAACTGTTGTTGAATTTGGATGATCTTCTCGGTAGTTTCTTGTATAATCTCTGGACCCGTAATCTGTCTATCCCCCACTTCACTCCAACAAATCGGAGACCTGCACTTTCTACCATAAAGTGCTTCAAACGGCGCCATCTCAATGCTTGAATGGTAGCTGTTGTTGTAGGAAAATTCTGCTAATGGTAGATGTCGATCCCAACTGTTTCCGAAATCAATAACACATGCTCGTAGCATGTCTTCAAGCGTTTGTATCATCCTTTCGCTCTGCCCATCAGTTTGTATATGATAGGCAGTACTCATGTCTAGACGAGTTCATAATGCTTGCTGTAATGTCTGCCAGAATCTTGAAATAAATCTGCCATCCCTATCAGAGATAATAGAGATTGGTATTCCATGTCTGGAGACGACTTCCTTCAAATACAGTCGTGCTAACTTCTCCATCTTGTCATCTTCTCTTATTGGCAGGAAGTGTGCTGATTTGGTGAGACGATCAACTATTACCCAAATAGTATCAAAACCACTTGCAGTCCTTGGCAATTTAGTGATGAAATCCATGGTAATGTTTTCCCATTTCCATTCCGGGATTTCGGGTTGTTGAAGTAGACCTGATGGTTTCTGATGCTCAGCTTTGACCTTAGAACACGTCAAACATTCTCCTACGTATTTAGCAACATCGACTTTCATACCCGGCCACCAAAAATGTTTCTTGAGATCCTTGTACATCTTCCCCGTTCCAGGATGTATTGAGTATCTGGTTTTATGAGCTTCTCTAAGTACCATTTCTCTCATATCTCCAAATTTTGGTACCCAAATCCTTTCAGCCCTATACCGGGTTCCATCTTCCCGAATATTAAGATGCTTCTCCGATCCTTTGGGTATTTCATCCTTTAAATTTCCCTCTTTTAAAACTCCTTGTTGCGCCTCCTTGATTTGAGTAGTAAGGTTATTATGAATCATTATATTCATAGATTTTACTCGAATGGGTTCTCTGTCCTTCCTGCTCAAGGCATCGGCTACCACATTTGCCTTCCCCGGGTGGTAACGAATCTCAAAGTCGTAATCATTCAATAATTCAATCCACCTACGCTGCCTCATATTCAGTTGTTTCTGATTAAATATGTGTTGAAGACTTTTGTGGTCGGTATATATAATACTTTTGACCCCATATAAGTAGTGCCTCCAAGTCTTTAATGCAAAAACAACCGCGCCTAATTCCAAATCATGTGTCGTATAATTTTGTTCGTGAATCTTCAATTATCTAGAGGCATAAGCAATCACCTTTGTTCGTTGCATTAATACACAACCGAGACCTTGCTTTGATGCGTCACAATAAATCACAAAATCATCATTCCCTTCAGGCAATGACAATATAGGTGCCGTAGTTAGCTTTTTCTTCAATAACTGAAACGCTTTCTCTTGTTCATCATTCCATTCAAATTTCTTCCCTTTATGCGTTAATGCAGTCATGGGTTTTGCTATTCTGGAAAAGTCTTGGATGAACCTTCTGTAGTAACCAGCTAGTCCTAAAAACTGGCGTATGTGTTTCGGAGTTTTCGGGGTTTCCCACTTTTCAACAGTTTCTATCTTTGCCGGATCCACCTTAATACCTTCTTTGTTCACTATGTGACCGAGGAATTCTGACCGACTCTAGACAAGATTTCATCAATCATGTCTCCGGG
Source organism: Rutidosis leptorrhynchoides (assembly GCF_046630445.1). Taxonomy (NCBI): domain Eukaryota; kingdom Viridiplantae; phylum Streptophyta; class Magnoliopsida; order Asterales; family Asteraceae; genus Rutidosis; species Rutidosis leptorrhynchoides. Next base: position 315,811,529 of record NC_092333.1, on the reverse strand, counting down.
TAGGTCTCTTAAACTATTGGGTTGTCTATCCATTTTGTGTTTTTATACTGTAAAATAGACAAGAGTTAGATTCATAAAAAAAAATACTTATTAATACAAGCAATTTTTACATATATCATAAAGCATAAGCACACTATGTTACATATATTACACCACACGAATACAACTATCTTATTCCGACTCGCTTGTTTCTTCTTCTTCAGTTTTGGTTCGTTTTGCCAAGTTTCTAGGGATATATGATGTTCCCCTAATACGAGCCGTCGTTGTCCACATTGGTTTAGAAAAACCTGGTGGTTTAGAGGTTCCCGGGTCATTGTTATAACTTAAGGACTTCGGGGGTTGACGATACATATAAAGTTCATCGGGGTTGGAATTAGATTTCTCTATTTTTATGCCCTTTCCCTTATTATTTTCTTTTGCCTTTTTAAATTCAGTTGGGGTAATTTCTATAACATCATCGGAATTCTCGTCGGAATCCGATTCATCGGAGAATTGGTAATCCTCCCAATATTTTGCTTCCTTGGCGAAAACACCATTGACCATAATTAACCTTGGTCAGTTGGTTGAGGATTTTCTTTTACTTAACCGTTTTATTATTTCCCCCACCGGTTCTATTTCTTCATCCGGTTCCGATTCTTCTTCCGGTTCTGATTCTTCTTCCGGTTCCGACTCTTCTTCCGGTTCCTCTTCGGGAACTTGTGAATCAATCCACGAATCATTCCAATTTACATTTGACTCTTCATTATTATTAGGTGAGTCAATGGGACTTGTTCTAGAGGTAGACATCTATCACATAATATCAAACGCGTTAAGAGATTAATATATCACATAATATTCACATGTTAAAAATATATAGTTTCCAACAAAATTTGTTAAGCAATCATTTTTTTCAAGTAAACACGGTCGAAGTCCAGACTCACTAATGCATCCTAACAAACTCGATAAGACACACTAATGCAAAATTCTGGTTCTCTAAGACCAACGCTCGGATACCAACTGAAATATCCCGTTCTTATTGATTAAAAACGTTCCATATTAATTGATTTCGTTGCGAGGTTTTGACCTCTATATGAGACGTTTTTCAAAGACTGCATTCATTTTAAAACAAACCATAACCTTTATTTCATCAATAAAGGTTTAAAAAGCTTTACGTAGATTATCAAATAATGATAATCTAAAATATCCTGTTTACACACGACCATTACATAATGGTTTACAATACAAATATGTTACAACAAAATAAGTTTCTTGAATGCAGTTTTTACACAATATCATACAAGCATGGACTCCAAATCTCGTCCTTATTTAAGTATGCGACAGCGGAAGCTCTTAATAATCACCTGAGAATAAACATGCTTAAAACGTCAACAAAAATGTTGGTGAGTTATAGTTTTAACCTATATATATCAAATCATAATAATAGACCACAAGATTTCATATTTCAATACACATCCCATACATAGAGATAAAAATCATTCATATGGTGAACACCTGGTAACCGACATTAACAAGATGCATATATAAGAATATCCCCATCATTCCGGGACACCCTTCGGATATGATATAAATTTCGAAGTACTAAAGCATCCGGTACTTTGGATGGGGCTTGTTGGGCCCGATAGATCTATCTTTAGGATTCGCGTCAATTAGGGTGTCTGTTCCCTAATTCTTAGATTACCAGACTTAATAAAAAGGGGCATATTCGATTTCGATTATTCAACCATAGAATGTAGTTTCACGTACTTGTGTCTATTTTGTAAATCATTTATAAAACCTGCATGTATTCTCATCCCAAAAATATTAGATTTTAAAAGTGGGACTATAACTCACTTTCACAGATTTTTACTTCGTCGGGAAGTAAGACTTGGCCACTGGTTGATTCACGAACCTATAACAATATATACATATATATCAAAGTATGTTCAAAATATATTTACAACACTTTTAATATATTTTGATGTTTTAAGTTTATTAAGTCAACTGTCCTCGTTAGTAACCTACAACTAGTTGTCCACAGTTAGATGTACAGAAATAAATCGATAAATATTATCTTGAATCAATCCACGACCCAGTGTATACGTATCTCAGTATTGATCACAACTCAAACTATATATATTTTGGAATCAACCTCAACCCTGTATAGCTAACTCCAACATTCACATATAGAGTGTCTATGGTTGTTCCGAAATATATATAGATGTGTCGACATGATAGGTCGAAACATTGTATACGTGTCTATGGTATCTCAAGATTACATAATATACAATACAAGTTGATTAAGTTATGGTTGGAATAGATTTGTTACCAATTTTCACGTAGCTAAAATGAGAAAAATTATCCAATCTTGTTTTACCCATAACTTCTTCATTTTAAATCCGTTTTGAGTGAATCAAATTGCTATGGTTTCATATTGAATTCTATTTTATGAATCTAAACAGAAAAGTATAGGTTTATAGTCGGAAAAATAAGTTACAAGTCATTTTTGTAAAGGTAGTCATTTCAGTCGAAAGAACGACGTCTAGATGACCATTTTAGAAAACATACTTCCACTTTGAGTTTAACCATAATTTTTGGATATAGTTTCATGTTCATAATAAAAATAATTTTCTCAGAATAACAACTTTTAAATCAAAGTTATCATAGTTTTTAATTAACTAACCCAAAACAGCCCGCGGTGTTACTACGACGGCGTAAATCCGGTTTTACGGTGTTTTTCGTGTTTCCAGGTTTTAAATCATTAAGTTAGCATATCATATAGATATATAACATGTGTTTAGTTGATTTTAAAAGTCAAGTTAGAAGGATTAACTTTTGTTTGTGAACAAGTTTAGAATTAACTAAACTATGTTCTAGTGATTACAAGTTTAAACCTTCGAATAAGATAGCTTTATATGTATGAATCGAATGATGTTATGAACATCATTACTACCTTAAGTTCCTTGGATAAACCTACTGGAAAAGAGAAAAATGGATCTAGCTTCAACGGATCCTTGGATGGCTCGAAGTTCTTGAAGCAGAATCATGACACGAAAACAAGTTCAAGTAAGATCATCACTTGAAATAAGATTGTTATAGTTATAGAAATTGAACCAAAGTTTGAATATGATTATTACCTTGTATTAGAATGATAACCTACTGTAAGAAACAAAGATTTCTTGAGGTTGGATGATCACCTTACAAGATTGGAAGTGAGCTAGCAAACTTGAAAGTATTCTTGATTTTATGTAACTAGAACTTGTAGAATTTATGAAGAACACTTAGAACTTGAAGATAGAACTTGAGAGAGATCAATTAGATGAAGAAAATTGAAGAATGAAAGTGTTTGTAGGTATTTTTGGTCGTTGGTGTATGGATTAGATATAAAGGATATGTAATTTTGTTTTCATGTAAATAAGTCATGAATGATTACTCATATTTTTGTAATTTTATGAGATATTTCATGCTAGTTGCCAAATTATGGTTCCCACATATGTTAGGTGACTCACATGGGCTGCTAAGAGCTGATCATTGGAGTGTATATACCAATAGTACATACATCTAAAAGCTGTGTATTGTACGAGTACGAATACGGGTGTATACGAGTAGAATTGTTGATGAAACTGAACGAGGATGTAATTGTAAGCATTTTTGTTAAGTAGAAGTATTTTGATAAGTGTATTGAAGTCTTTCAAAAGTGTATAAATACATATTAAAACACTACATGTATATACATTTTAACTGAGTCGTTAAGTCATCGTTAGTCGTTACATGTAAGCATTGTTTTGAAACCTTTAGGTTAACGATCTTGTTAAATGTTGTTAACCCAATATTTATAATATCAAATGAGATTTTAAATTATTATATTATCATGATATTATCATGTATGAATATCTCTTAATATGATATATATACATTAAATGTCTTTACAACGATAATCGTTACATATATGTCTCGTTTAAAAATCATTAAGTTAGTAGTCTTGTTTTTACATATGTAGTTCATTGTTAATATACTTAATGATATGTTTACTTATCATAGTATCATGTTAACTATATATATATCCATATATATTTCATCATATAGTTTTTACAAGTTTTAATGTTCGTGAATCACCGGTCAACTTGGGTGGTCAATTGTCTATATGAAACATATTTCAATTAATCAAGTCTTAACAAGTTTGATTGCTTAACATGTTGGAAACATTTAATCAGGTAAATATCAATCTCAATTAATATATATAAATATGGAAAAGTTTGGGTCACTACAATATCCCCCATCTTTCAAACGAAAGTCTCTTATAAACCAAGACATTCTTGGAACGTTCTTCGAATGTCTTACAAACTGATCTCGCCTTAAATAGTTGTGCCGAGGAATTCTGGCCGACTCTAGACAAGATTTCATCAATCATGTCTCCGGGTAGGTCTCTTAAAATATTGGGTTGTCTATCCATTTTGTGTTTTTAAACTGTAAAATAGACAAGAGTTAGATTCATAAAAAAATACTTATTAATACAAGCAATTTTTACATATATCATAAAGCATAAGAACACTATATTACATATATTACACCACACGAATACAACTATCTTATTCCGACTCGCTCGTTTCTTCTTCTTTGGTTTTGGTTCGTTTTGCCAAGTTTCTAGGGATATATGATGTTCCCCTAATACGAGCCGTCGTTGTCCACATTGGTTTAGAAAAACCTGGTGGTTTAGAGGTTCCCGGGTCATTGTTACAACTTAAGGACTTCGGGCGTTGACGATACATATAAAGTTCATCGGGGTTGGAATTAGATTTCTCTATTTTTATGCCCTTTCCCTTATTATTTTCTTTTGCCTTTTTAAATTCAGTTGGGATAATTTCTATAACATCATCGGAATTCTCGTCGGAATCCGATTCATCGGAGAATTGGTAATCCTCCCAATATTTTGCTTCCTTGGAGGAAACACCATTGACCATAATTAACCTTGGTCGGTTGGTTGAGGATTTTCTTTTACTTAACCGTTTTATTATTTCCCCCACCGGTTCTATTTCTTCATCCGGTTCCGATTCTTCTTCCGGTTCCGATTCTTCTTCCGGTTCCGACTCTTCTTCCGGTTCCTCTTCGGGAACTTGTGAATCAGTCCACGAATCATTCCAATTTACAATTGACTCTTCATTATTATTAGGTGAGTCAATGGGACTTGTTCTAGAGGTAGACATCTATCACATAATATCAAACGCGTTAAGAGATTAATATATCACATAATATTCACATGTTAAAAATATATAGTTTCCAACAAAATTTGTTAAGCAATCATTTTTCAAGTAAACACGGTCGAAGTCCAGACTCACTAATGCATCCTAACAAACTCGATAAGACACACTAATGAAAAATTCTGGTTCTCTAAGACCAACGCTCTGATACCAACTGAAATGTCCCGTTCTTATTGATTAAAAACATTCCATATTAATTGATTTCGTTGCGAGGTTTTGACCTCTATATGAGACGTTTTTCAAAGACTGCATTCATTTTTAAAACAAACCATAACCTTTATTTCATAAATAAAGGTTTAAAAAGCTTTACGTAGATTATCAAATAATGATAATCTAAAATATCCTGTTTACACACGACCATTACATAATGGTTTACAATACAAATATGTTACATCGAAATCAGTTTCTTGAATGCAGTTTTTACACAATATCATACAAACATGGACTCCAAATCTTGTCCTTATTTTAGTATGCAACAGCGGAAGCTCTTAATATTCACCTGAGAATAAACATGCTTTAAACGTCAACAAAAATGTTGGTGAGTTATAGGTTTAACCTATATATATCAAATCGTAACAATAGACCACAAGATTTCATATTTCAATACACATCCCATACATAGAGATAAAAATCATTCATATGGTGAACACCTGGTAACCGACATTAACAAGATGCATATATAAGAATATCCCCATCATTCCGGGACACCCTTCGGATATGATATAAATTTCGAAGTACTAAAGCATCCGGTACTTTGGATGGGGTTTGTTAGGCCCAATAGATCTATCTTTAGAGTTCGCGTCAATTAGGGTGTCTGTTCCCTAATTCTTAGATTACCAGACTTAATAAAAAGGGGCATATTCGATTTCGATAATTCAACCATAGAATGTAGTTTCACGTACTTGTGTCTATTTTGTAAATCATTTATAAAACCTGCATGTATTCTTATCCCAAAAATATTAGATTTTAAAAGTGGGACTATAACTCACTTTCACAGATTTTTACTTCGTCGGGAAGTAAGACTTGGCCACTGGTTGATTCACGAACCTATAACAATATATACATATATATCAAAGTATGTTCAAAATATATTTACAACACTTTTAATATATTTTGATGTTTTAAGTTTATTAAGTCAGCTGTCCTCGTTAGTAACCTACAACTAGTTGTCCACAGTTAGATGTACAGAAATAAATCGATAAATATTATCTTGAATCAATCCACGACCCAGTGTATACGTATCTCAGTATTGATCACAACTCAAACTATATATATTTTGGAATCAACCTCAACCCTGTATAGCTAACTCCAACATTCACATATAGAGTGTCTATGGTTGTTCCGAAATATATATAGATGTGTCGACATGATAGGTCGAAACATTGTATACGTGTCTATGGTATCTCAAGATTACATAATATACAATACAAGTTGATTAAGTTATGGTTGGAATAGATTTGTTACCAATTTTCACGTAGCTAAAATGAGAAAAATTATCCAATCTTGTTTTACCCATAACTTCTTCATTTTAAATCCGTTTTGAGTGAATCAAATTGCTATGGTTTCATATTGAACTCTATTTTATGAATCTAAACAGAAAAGTATAGGTTTATAGTCGGAAAAATAAGTTACAAGTCGTTTTTGTAAAGGTAGTCATTTCAGTCGAAAGAACGACGTCTAGATGACCATTTTAGAAAACATACTTCCACTTTGAGTTTAATCATAATTTTTGGATATAGTTTCATGTTCATAATAAAAATCATTTTCTCAGAATAACAACTTTAAAATCAAAGTTTATCATAGTTTTTAATTAACTAACCCAAAACAGCCCGCGGTGTTACTACGACGGCGTAAATCCAGTTTTACGGTGTTTTTCGTGTTTCCAGGTTTTAAATCATTAAGTTAGCATATCATATAGATATAGAACATGTGTTTAGTTGATTTTAAAAGTCAAGTTAGAAGGATTAACTTTTGTTTGCGAACAAGTTTAGGATTAACTAAACTATGTTCTAGTGATTACAAGTTTAAACCTTCGAATAAGATAGCTTTATATGTATGAATCGAATGATGTTATGAACATCATTACTACCTTAAGTTCCTTGGATAAACCTACTGGAAAAGAGAAAAATGGATCTAGCTTCAATGGATCCTTGGATGGCTCGAAGTTCTTGAAGCAGAATCATGACACGAAAACAAGTTCAAGTAAGATCATCACTTGAAATAAGATTGTTATAGTTATAGAAATTGAACCAAAGTTTGAATATGATTATTACCTTGTATTAGAATGATAACCTACTGTAAGAAACAAAGATTTCTTGAGGTTGGATGATCACCTTACAAGATTGGAAGTGAGCTAGCAAACTTGAAAGTATTCTTGATTTTATGAAACTAGAACTTTTGGAATTTATGAAGAACACTTAGAACTTGAAGATAGAACTTGAGAGAGATCAATTAGATGAAGAAAATTGAATAATGAAAGTGTTTGTAGGTGTTTTTGGTCGTTGGTGTATGGATTAGATATAAAGGATATGTAATTTTGTTTTCATGTAAATAAGTCATGAATGATTACTCATATTTTTGTAATTTTATGAGATATTTCATGCTAGTTGCCAAATGATGGTTCCCACATGTGTTAGGTGACTCACATGGGCTGCTAAGAGCTGATCATTGGAGTGTATATACCAATAGTACATACATCTAAAAGCTGTGTATTGTACGAGTACGAATACGGGTGCATACGAGTAGAATTGTTGATGAAACTGAACGAGGATGTAATTGTAAGCATTTTTGTTAAGTAGAAGTATTTTGATAAGTGTATTGAAGTCTTTCAAAAGTGTATAAATACATATTAAAACACTACATGTATATACATTTTAACTGAGTCGTTAAGTCATCGTTAGTCGTTACATGTAAGTGTTGTTTTGAAACCTTTAGGTTAACGATCTTGTTAAATGTTGTTAACCCAATGTTTATAATATCAAATGAGATTTTAAATTATTATATTATCATGATATTATCATGTATGAATATCTCTTAATATGATATATATACATTAAATGTCTTTACAACGATAATCGTTACATATATGTCTCGTTTAAAAATCATTAAGTTAGTAGTCTTGTTTTTACATATGTAGTTCATTGTTAATATACTTAATGATATGTTTACTTATCATAGTATCATGTTAACTATATATATATCCATATATATGTCATCATATAGTTTTTACAAGTTTTAACGTTCGTGAATCACCGGTCAACTTGGGTGGTCAATTGTCTATATGAAACATATTTCAATTAATCAAGTCTTAACAAGTTTGATTACTTAACATGTTGGAAACATTTAATCATGTAAATATCAATCTCAATTAATATATATAAACATGGAAAAGTTCGGGTCACTACAGTATATACACTCCAATGATCAGCTCTTAGCAGCCCATGTGAGTCACGTAACACATGTGGAAACCATCATTTGGCAACTAGCATGAAATATCTCATAAAATTACAAAAATATGAGTAATCATTCATGACTTATTTACATGAAAACAAAATTACATATCCTTTATATCTAATCCATACACCAACGACCAAAAACACCTACAAACACTTTCATTCTTCAATTTTCTTCATCTAATTGATCTCTCTCAAGTTCTATCTTCAAGTTCTAAGTGTTCTTCATAAATTCCAAAAGTTCTAGTTTCATAAAATCAAGAATACTTCCAAGATTGCAAGTTTACTTCCAAGTTTTCTAAATCCATTCCAAGTAATCATCCAAGATCAAGAAACCTTTGTTACTTACAGTAGGTTATCTTTCTAATACAAGGTAATAATCATATTCAAACTTTAATTCAATTTCTATAACTATAACAATCTTATTTCGAGTGGAAATCTTACTTGAAATTGTTTTCGTGTCATGATTCTGCTTCAAGAACTTTCAAGCTATCCAAGGATCCTTTGAAGCTAGATCTATTTTTCTCATTTCTAGTAGGTTTATCCAAGGAACTTGAGGTAGTAACGATGTTCATAACATCATTCGATTCATACATATAAAGCTATCTTATTCGAAGGTTTAAACTTGTAATCACTAGAACATAGTTTAGTTAATTCTAAACTTGTTCGCAAATAAAAGTTAATCCTTCTAACTTGACTTTTAAAATCAACTAAACACATGTTCTATATCTATATGATATGCTAACTTAATAATTTAAAACCTGGAGACACGAAAAACACCGTAAAATCGGATTTACGCCGTCGTAGTAACACCGCGGGCTGTTTTGGGTTAGTTAATTAAAAACTATGATATACTTTGATTTAAAAGTTGTTATTCTGGGAAAATGATTTTTATTATGAACATGAAACTATATCCAAAAATTATGGTTAAACTCAAAGTGGAAGTATGTTTTCTAAAATGGTCATCTAGACGTCGTTCTTTCGACTAAAATGACTACCTTTACAAAAACGACTTGTAACTTATTTTTCCGACTATAAACCTATACTTTTTCTGTTTAGATTCATAAAATAGAGTTCAATATGAAATCATAGTAATTTGATTCACTCAAAACGGATTTAAAATGAAGAAGTTATGGGTAAAACAAGATTGGATAATTTTTCTCATTTTAGCTACGTGAAAATTGGTAACAAATCTATTCCAACCATAACTTAATCAACTTGTATTGTATATTATGTAATCTTGAGATACCATAGACACGTATACAATGTTTCGACCTAGCATGTCGACACATCTATATATATTTCGGAACAACCATAGACACTCTATATGTGAATGTTGGAGTTAGCTATACAGGGTTGAGGTTGATTCCAAAATATATATAGTTTGAGTTGTGATCAATACTGAGATACGTATACACTGGGTCGTGGATTGATTCAAGATAATATTTATCGATTTATTTCTGTACATCTAACTGTGGACAACTAGTTGTAGGTTACTAACGAGGACAGCTGACTTAATAAACTTAAAACATCAAAATATATTAAAAGTGTTGTAAATATATTTTGAACATACTTTGATATATATGTATATATTGTTATAGGTTCGTGAATCAACCAGTGGCCAAGTCTTATGTAGTACCCCGAACTTTTCCATGTTTATATATATTAATTGAGATTGATATTTACATGATTAAATGTTTCCAACATGTTAAGCAATCAAACTTGTTAAGACTTGATTAATTGAAATATGTTTCATATAGACAATTGACCACCCAAGTTGACCGGTGATTCACGAACGTTAAAACTTGTAAAAACTATATGATGACATATATATGGATATATATATAGTTAACATGATACTATGATAAGTAAACATATCATTAAATATATTAACAATGAACTACATATGTAAAAACAAGACTACTAACTTAATGATTTTTAAACGAGACATATATGTAACGCTTATCGTTGTAAAGACATTTAATGTATATATATCATATTAAGAGATATTCATACATGATAATATCATGATAATATAATAATTTAAAATCTCATTTGATATTATAAACATTGGGTTAACAACATTTAACAAGATCGTTAACCTAAAGGTTTCAAAACAACACTTACATGTAACGACTAATGATGACTTAACGACTCAGTTAAAATGTATATACATGTAGTGTTTTAATATGTATTTATACACTTTTGAAAGACTTCAATACACTTATCAAAATACTTCTACTTAACAAAAATGCTTACAATTACATCCTCGTTCAGTTTCATCAACAATTCTACTCGTATGCACCCGTATTCGTACTCGTACAATACACAGCTTTTAGATGTAGGTACTATTGGTATATACATTCCAATGATCAGCTCTTAGCAGCCCATGTGAGTCACCTAACACATGTGGGAACCATCATTTGGCAACTAGCATGAAATATCTCATAAAATTACAAAAATATGAGTAATCATTCATGACTTATTTACATGAAAACAAAATTACATATCCTTTATATCTAATCCATACACCAACGACCAAAAATACCTACAAACACTTTCATTCTTCAATTTTCTTCATCTAATTGATATCTCTCAAGTTCTATCTTCAAGTTCTAAGTGTTCTTCATAAATTCTACAAGTTCTAGTTGCATAAAATCAAGAATACTTTCAAGTTTGCTAGCTCACTTCCAATCTTGTAAGGTGATCATCCAACCTCAAGAAATCTTTGTTTCTTACAGTAGGTTATCATTCTAATACAAGGTAATAATCATATTCAAACTTTGGTTCAATTTCTATAACTATAACAATCTTATTTCAAGTGATGATCTTACTTGAACTTGTTTTCGTGTCATGATTTTGCTTCAAGAACTTCGAGCCATCCAAGGATCCGTTGAAGCTAGATCCATTTTTCTCTTTTCCAGTAGGTTTATCCAAGGAACTTAAGGTAGTAATGATGTTCATAACATCATTCGATTCATACATATAAAGCTATCTTATTCGAAGGTTTAAACTTGTAATCACTAGAACATAGTTTAGTTAATTCTAAACTTGTTCGCAAACAAAAGTTAATCCTTCTAACTTGACTTTTAAAATCAACTAAACACATGTTCTATATCTATATGATATGCTAACTTAATGATTTAAAATCTGGAAACACGAAAAACACCGTAAAACCGGATTTACGCCGTCGTAGTAACACCGCGGGCTGTTTTGGGTTAGTTAATTAAAAACTATGATAAACTTTGATTTAAAAGTTGTTATTCTTAGAAAATTATTTTTATTATGAACATGAAACTATATCCAAAAATTATGGTTAAACTCAAAGTGGAAGTATGTTTTCTAAAATGGTCATCTAGACGTCGTTCTTTCGACTGAAATGACTATCTTTACAAAAACGACTTGTAACTTATTTTTCCGACTATAAACCTATACTTTTTCTGTTTAGATTCATAAAATAGAGTTCAATATGAAACCATAGCAATTTGATTCACTCAAAACGGATTTAAAATGAAGAAGTTATGGGTAAAACAAGATTGGATAATTTTTCTCATTTTAGCTACGTGAAAATTGGTAACAAATCTATTCCAACCATAACTTAATCAACTTGTATTGTATATTATGTAATCTTGAGATACCATAGACACGTATACAATGTTTCGACCTATCATGTCGACACATCTATATATATTTCGGAACAACCATAGACACTCTATATGTGAATGTTGGAGTTAGCTATACAGGGTTGAGGTTGATTCCAAAATATATATAGTTTGAGTTGTGATCAATACTGAGATACGTATACACTGGGTCGTGGATTGATTCAAGATAATATTTATCGATTTATTTCTGTACATTTAACTGTGGACAACTAGTTGTAGGTTACTAACGAGGACAGCTGACTTAATAAACTTAAAACATCAAAATATATTAAAAGTGTTGTAAATATATTTTGAACATACTTTGATATATATATATATGTATATATTGTTATAGGTTCGTGAATCAACCAGTGGCCAAGTCTTACTTCCTGACGAAGTAAAAATCTGTGAAAGTGAGTTATAGTCTCACTTTTAAAATCTAATATTTTTGGGATGAGAATACATGCAGGTTTTATAAATGATTTACAATATAGACACAAGTACGTGAAACTACATTCTATGGTTGAATTATCGAAATCGAATATGCCCCTTTTTATTAAGTCTGGTAATCTAAGAATTAGGGAACAGACAACCTAATTGACGCGAATCCTAAAGATAGATCTATTGGGCCTAACAAACCCCATCCAAAGTACCGGATGCTTTAGTACTTCAAAATTTATATCATATCCGAAGGGTGTCCCGGAATGATGGGGATATTCTTATATATGCATCTTGTTAATGTCGGTTACCAGGTGTTCACCATATGAATGATTTTTTTCTCTATGTATGGGATGTGTATTGAAATATGAAATCTTGTGGTCTATTATTATGATTTGATATATATAGGTTAAACCTATAACTCACCAACATTTTTGTTGACGTTTTAAGCATGTTTATTCTCAGGTGATTATTAAGAGCTTCCGCTGTCGCATACTTAAATAAGGACGAGATTTGGAGTCCATGCTTGTATGATATTGTGTAAAAACTGCATTCAAGAAACTTATTTTGTTGTAACATATTTGTATTGTAAACCATTATGTAATGGTCGTGTGTAAACAGGATATTTTAGATTATCATTATTTGATAATCTACGTAAAGCTTTTTAAACCTTTATTGATGAAATAAAGGTTATGGTTTGTTTTAAAATGAATGCAGTCTTTGAAAAACATCTCATATAGAGGTCAAAACCTCGCAACGAAATCAATTAATATGGAACGTTTTTAATCAATAAGAACGGGACATTTCAGTTGGTATCCGAGCCAGGTTCTTAGAGAACCAGAATTTTGCATTAGTGTGTCTTATCGAGTTTGTTAGGATGCATTAGTGAGTCTGGACTTCGACCGTGTTTACTTGAAAAATGATTGCTTAACAAATTTTGTTGGAAACTATATATTTTTAACATGTGAATATTATGTGATATATTAATCTCTTAACGCGTTTGATATTATGTGATAGATGTCTACCTCTAGAACAAGTCCCATTGACTCACCTAATAATAATGAAGAGTCAAATGTAAATTGGAATGATTCGTAGACTGATTCACAAGTTCCCGAAGAGGAACCGGAAGAAGAGTCGGAACCGGAAGAAGAATCGGAACCGGAAGAAGAATCGGAACCAGATGAAGAAATAGAACCGGTGGGGGAAATAATAAAACGGTTAAGTAAAAGAAAAATCCTCAACCAACGGACCAAGGTTAATTATGGTCAATGGTGTTTCTGCCAAGGAAGCAAAATATTGGGAGGATTACCAATTCTCCGATGAATCGGATTCCGATGAGAATTCCGATGATGTTATAGAAATTACCCCAACTGAATTTAAAAATGCAAAAGAAAATAATAAGGGAAAGGGCATAAAAATAGAGAAATATAATTCCAACCCCGATGAACTTTATATGTATCGTTAACCCCCGAAGTCCTTAAGTTGTAACAATGACCCAGGAACCTCTAAACCACCAGGTTTTTCTAAACCAATGTGGAAAACGATGGCTCGTATTAGGGGAACATCATATATCCCTAGAAACTTGGCAAAACGAACCAAAACCGAAGAAGAAGAAACAAGCGAGTCGGAATAAGATAGTTGTATTCGTGTGGTATAATATATGTAATATAGTGTGCTTATGCTTTATGATATATGTAAAAATTGCTTGTATTAATAAGTATTTTTTTTTATGAATCTAACTCTTGTCTATTTTACAGTATAAAAACACAAAATGGATAGACAACCCAATATTTTAAGAGACCTACCCGGAGACATGATTGATGAAATCTTGTCTAGAGTCAGTCAGAATTCTTCGGCACAACTATTTAAGGCGAGATCAATTTGTAAGACATTCGAAGAACGTTCCAAGAATGCCTTGGTTTATAAAAGGCTTTCGTTCGAAAGATGGGGGATATCACATTGGGAAATCCATAAGTTACGATGTGTTTACTTTGACGTATATATTGCGGGGAACCCAAATGCTATTTACGCAATGGGTTAAGAAATTATTTTGACTCAATATATCCGAATATTGGACTTCGTGATTTAGAAAAAGCGGCTAACATGCAACATAAAGAAGCATGTTATGCTTACGGATTAGTAATGTTCGCTTCTCACCTAAGTGAGAACAAGAACATCGGGCTACAACTATTAAACAAAACGTTCCCACAAGTGACGGAGTCGGTAATTGGGGTAAGAAATGAGGTTTTTAGATTGTTACGGGACTGTTGGACATTACGTAACCCTCGTCCCTTTGACGACGTTACAACACGCTGTCTTATCAACGGTCATAACGGTTATGTTCCACAAGACCAAGGATGGGAAGTAATCCTAGTAAAACCAGAATGCATGACTTGTTTCTGGACGTATGAATTACGTGTCTTTATTGCCTTTGCTGAACGACTTGTGTACTAGCTAGAATTATCTTCACAACCATCTTGTATCAAATTTATTGTGTGCTATATTTCATGTTATATGTAAAATAAGGGGTATTGTAAGTTTGTAAAATATTGTGTAAAAGTTTGAACGCGAAATATTATTATAATCAGTTTTTCATATAGAATTGTAGTAGTTGAATTGTATAATAGCTACTAAGTATGAACTTAACGGGTAGGTACTACCCGAATTTAAACTTATAAAACGCTAATATGAAGAAAAAGCTTTTATAAATGAGTTCATATTATGCTACGAAATACTATTAACTACTCTTAATATTCTGTATGATTAACTTGTTCCATTTAACTATTTTGAAGGAAATGGCACCGACTACTCGACACACCGTGAATATGAATGAAGAGGAATTCCGTACTTTTCTAGCTTCAAACATAGTCGTAGTACATTCTGCGCTACATACCAACAATAACCTTGGATCTAGCAGTACAGGAAATCGTGTAGGATGCACCTACAAAGAATTCACTGCCTGTAAACCTTTGGAATTTGATGGAACCGAAGGACCGATCGGATTGAAACGGTGGACCGAGAAGGTCGAATCGGTGTTTGCCATAAGTAAGTGTACTGAAGAGGACAAAGTGATGTATGCTACGCATACCTTCACAGGTTCTGCGTTAGCAAGTGGGACAAGACGATGCGTACGCACTACCGTGGTCAGCATTCAAGCACTTGATGAACGAGAAGTACCGTCCCAGAACCGAGGTCAAAGAGCTCAAGACAGAACTTAGAGGGTTACGAACCCAAGTATTTGATATTACCACGTACGAAAGACGATTCACAGAATTGTGCCTATTGTGTCCGGGAGTATTCGAAGATGAGGAATAGAAGATCGACGCGTTTGTGAAAGGATTACCAGAAAGAATCCAAGAAGATATAAGTTCACACGAGCCCGCCTCCATACAACAGGCATGTAGAATGGCTCACAAACTAGTGAACCAGATTGAAGAAAGAATTAAAGAACAGACTGCTGAAGAGGCCAATGTGAAGCAAGTCAAAAGAAAGTGGGAGGAAAACGGTGATAAGAATCACCAATACAACAACAACAGCAATTACAACAATAATCGCAACAATTATCCCAACAATCGCAACATCAATCGCAACTACAACAAATGGCCCAACAACAACAACAACAACAACAACAACAACAACAACAACAGCAACTACAACAATCATCCCAACAATAATAATAACCGCAATAACAACAACAATCAGAAGCAGCTATGCCAAAGGTGTGAAAAGTATCACTCGGGGTTCTGCACCAAATTTTGCAACAAGTGTAAAAGAAATTGTCATAGCGCGACGAAGTGTGAGGTCTACGGACCAGGGGTTAATAGAATGAAAGGAACAAATGGTGTCGGAACGAGTAATGGCGGAGCAAGTAGTGTCGGAGCAAGTTATGCCAATGTAGTTTGTTATAAATGTGGAAAACCGGGCCACATTATTAGAAATTTCCCGAACCAGGAGAACACGAATGGACAAGGCCGCGGAAGAGTTTTCAATATTAATGCGGCAGAGGCACAGGAAGACCCGGAGCTTGTTACGGGTACGTTTCTTATTGACAATAAATCTGCTTACGTTTTATTTGATTCGGGTGCGGATAGAAGCTATATGAGTAGAGATTTTTGTGCTAAATTAAGTTGTCCATTGACGCCTTTGGATAGTAAATTTTTACTCGAATTAGCAAATGGTAAATTAATTTCAGCAGATAATATATGTCGGAATCGAGAAATTAAACAGGTTAGCAAAACATTTAAGATTGGCTTGATACCAGTAGAGTTAGGGAGTTTTGATGTGATAATCGGTATGGACTGGTTGAAAGAAGTGAAAGCAGAGATCGTTTGTTACAAAAATGCAATTCGCATTATACGAGAAAAAGGAAAACCCTTAATGGTGTACGGAGAAAAGGGCAACACGAAGCTACATCTTATTAGTAATTTGAAGGTACAAAAACTAATAAGAAAAGGTTGCTATGCTGTTCTAGCACACTTCGAGAAAGTACAAACTGAAGAAAAGAGCATCAATGATGTTCCCGTCGCAAAAGAATTTCCCGATGTATTTCCGAAAGAATTACCGGGATTACCCCCACATCGATCCGTTGAATTTCAAATAGATCTTGTACCAGGAGCTGCACCAATAGCTCGTGCTCCTTACAGACTCGCACCCAGCGAGATGAAAGAACTGCAAAGCCAATTACAAGAACTTTTAGAGCGTGGTTTCATTCGACCAAGCACATCACCGTGGGGAGCTCCTGTTTTGTTTGTCAAGAAGATAGATGGTACATTCAGGTTGTGTATCGACTACCGAGAGTTGAACAAACTTACCATCAAGAACCACTACCCACTACCGAGAATCGACGACTTATTTGATCAACTACAAGGCTCGTCTGTTTATTCAAAGATTGACTTACGTTCCGGGTATCATCAAATGCGGGTGAAAGAAGATGATATTCCAAAGACTGCTTTCAGAACACCTTACGGTCATTACGAGTTTATGGTCATGCCGTTTGGTTTAACTAATGCACCAGCTATGTTCATGGACCTTATGAACCGAGTGTGTGGACCATACCTTGACAAGTTTGTCATTGTTTTCATTGATGACATACTTATTTACTCAAAGAATGACCAAGAACACGGTGAACATTTGAGAAAGGTGTTAGAAGTATTGAGGAAGGAAGAATTGTACGCTAAGTTTTCAAAGTGTGCATTTTGGTTGGAAGAAGTTCAATTCCTCGGTCACATAGTGAACAAAGAAGGTATTAAGGTGGATCCTGCAAAGATAGAAACTGTTAAAAAGTGGGAAACCCCGAAAACTCCGAAACACATACGCCAGTTTTTAGGACTAGCTGGTTACTACAGAAGGTTCATCCAAAACTTTTCCAGAATAGCAAAACCCTTGACTGCATTAAAGGAATGATGAACAAGAGAAAGCGTTTCAGTTATTGAATAAAAAGCTAACTACGGCACCTATATTGTCATTGCCTGAAGGGAATGATGATTTTTTGATTTATTATGACGCATCAAAGCAAGGTCTCAGTTGTGTATTAATGCAACGAACGAAGGTGATTGCTTATGCATCTAGACAATTGAAGATTCACGAAGAAAATTATACGACACATGATTTGGAATTAGGCGCGGTTGTTTTTGCATTAAAGACTTGGAGGCACTACTTATACGGGGTCAAAAGTATTATATATATCGACCACAAAAGTCTTCAACACATATTTAATCAGAAACAACTGAATATGAGGCAGTGTAGGTGGATTGAATTATTGAATGATTACGACTTTGAGATTCGTTACCACCCGGGGAAGGCAAATGTGGTAGCCGATGCCTTGAGCAGGAAGGACAGAGAACCCATTCGAGTAAAATCTATGAATATAATGATTCATAATAACCTTACTACTCAAATAAAGGAGGCGCAACAAGGAGTTTTAAAAGAGGGAAATTTAAAGGATGAAATACCCAAAGGATCGGAGAAGCATCGTGTACCAAAATTTGGAGATATGAGAGAAATGGTACTTAGAGAAGCTCATAAAACCAGATACTCAATACATCCTGGAACGGGGAAGATGTACAAGGATCTCAAGAAACATTTTTGGTGGCGGGGTATGAAAGCCGATGTTGCTAAATACGTAGGAGAATGTTTGACGTGTTCTAAGGTCAAAGCTGAGCATCAGAAACCATCAGGTCTACTTCAACAACCCGAAATCCCGGAATGGAAATGGGAAAACATTACCATGGATTTCATCACTAAATTGCCAAGGACTGCAAGTGGTTTTGATACTATTTGGGTAATAGTTGATCGTCTCACCAAATCAGCACACTTCCTGCCAATAAGAGAAGATGACAAGATGGAGAAGTTAGCACGACTGTATTTGAAGGAAGTCGTCTCCAGACATGGAATACCAATCTCTATTATCTCTGATAGGGATGGCAGATTTATTTCAAGATTCTGTCAGACATTACAGCAAGCATTAGGAACTCGTCTAGACATGAGTACTGCCTATCATCCACAAACTGATGGGCAGAGCAAAAGGACGATACAAACGCTTGAAGACATGCTACGAGCATGTGTTATTGATTTCGAAAACAGTTGGGATCGACATCTACCGTTAGCAGAATTTTCCTACAACAACAGCTACCATTCAAGCATTGAGATGGCGCCGTTTGAAGCACTTTATGGTAGAAAGTGCAGGTCTCCGATTTGTTGGAGTGAAGTGGGGGATAGACAGATAACAAGTCCGGAGATTATATAAGAAACTACCGAGAAGACCATCCAAATTCAACAACGGTTGAAAACCGCCCAAAGTCGACAAAAGAGCTACGCTGACATTAAAAGAAAAGATATAGAATTTGAAATTGGAGTGATGGTCATGTTTAAAGTTGCACCTTGGAAAGGCGTTGTTCGATTTGGTAAACGAGGGAAATTAAATCCAAGGTATATTGGACCATTCAAGATTATTGATCGTGTCGGACCAGTAGCTTACCGACTTGAGTTACCTCAACAACTCGCGGCTGTACATAACACTTTCCACGTCTCGAATTTGAAGAAATGTTTTGCTAAAGAAGATCTCACTATTCCGTTAGATGAAATCCAAATCAACGAAAAACTTCAATTCATCGAAGAACCCGTCGAAATAATGGATCGTGAGGTTAAAAGACTTGAGCAAAACAAGATACCAATTGTTAAGGTTCGATGGAATGCTCATAGAGGACCCGATTTCACCTGGGAGCATGAAGATCAGATGAAGAAGAAATACCCGCATCTATTTCCAGAAGATTCGTCAACACCTTCAACAGTTTAAAATTTCGGGACGAAATTTATTTAACGGGTAGGTACTGTAGTGACCCGAACTTTTCCATGTTTATATATATTAATTGAGATTGATATTTACATGATTAAATGTTTCCAACATGTTAAGCAATCAAACTTGTTAAGACTTGATTAATTGAAATATGTTTCATATAGACAATTGACCACCCAAGTTGACCGGTGATTCACGAACGTTAAAACTTGTAAAAACTATATGATGACATATATATGGATATATATATAGTTAACATGATACTATGATAAGTAAACATATCATTAAGTATATTAACAATGAACTACATATGTAAAAACAAGACTACTAACTAAATGATTTTTAAACGAGACATATATGTAACGATTATCGTTGTAAAGACATTTAATGTATATATATATATATATATCATATTAAGAGATATTCATACATGATAATATCATGATAATATAATAATTTAAAATCTCATTTGATATTATAAACATTGGGTTAACAACATTTAACAAGATCGTTAACCTAAAGGTTTCAAAACAACACTTACATGTAACGACTAACGATGACTTAACGACTCAGTTAAAATGTATATACATGTAGTGTTTTAATATGTATTTATACACTTTTGAAAGACTTCAATACACTTATCAGAATACTTCTACTTAACAAAAATGCTTACAATTACATCCTCGTTCAGTTTCATCAACAATTCTACTCGTATGCACCCGTATTCGTACTCGTACAATACACAGCTTTTAGATGTATGTACTATTGGTATATACATTCCAATGATCAACTCTTAGCAGCCCATGTGAGTCACCTAACACATGTGGGAACCATCATTTGGAAACTAGCATGAAATATCTCATAAAATTACAAAAATATGAGTAATCATTCATGACTTATTTACATAAAAACAAAATTACATATCCTTTATATCTAATCCATACACCAACGATCAAAAACACCTACAAACACTTTCATTCTTCAATTTTCTTCATCTAATTGATCTCTCAAGTTCTATCTTCAAGTTCTAAGTGTTCTTCATAAATTCTACAAGTTCTAGTTACATAAAATCAAGAATACTTTCAAGTTTGCTAGCTCACTTCCAATCTTGTAAGGTGATAATCCAACCTCAAGAAATCTTTGTTTCTTACAGTAGGTTATCATTCTAATACAAGGTAATAATCATATTCAAACTTTGGTTCAATTTCTATAACTATAACAATCTTATTTCAAGTGATGATCTTACTTGAACTTGTTTTCGTGTCATGATTCTGCTTCAAGAACTTCGAGCCATCCAAGGATCCGTTGAAGCTAGATCCATTTTTCTCTTTTCCAGTAGGTTTATCCAAGGAACTTAAGGTAGTAATGATGTTCATAACATCATTCGATTCATACATATAAAGCTATCTTATTCGAAGGTTTAAACTTGTAATCACTAGAACATAGTTTAGTTAATTCTAAACTTGTTCGCAAACAAAAGTTAATCCTTCTAACTTGACTTTTAAAATTAACTAAACACATGTTCTATATTTATATGATATGCTAACTTAATGATTTAAAATCTGGAAACACGAAAAACACCGTAAAATCGGATTTACGCCGTCGTAGTAACACCGCGGGCTGTTTTGGGTTAGTTAATTAAAAACTATGATAAACTTTGATTTAAAAGTTGTTATTCTGAGAAAATTATTTTTATTATGAACATGAAACTATATCCAAAAATTATGGTTAAACTCAAAGTGGAAGTATGTTTTCTAAAATGGTCATCTAGACGTCGTTCTTTCGACTGAAATGACTACCTTTACAAAAATGACTTGTAACTTATTTTTCCGACTACAAACCTATACCTTTTCTGTTTAGATTCATAAAATAGAGTTCAATATGAAACCATAGCAATTTGATTCACTCAAAACGGATTTAAAATGAAGAAGTTATGGGTAAAACAAGATTGGATAATTTTTCTCATTTTAGCTACGTGAAAATTGGTAACAAATCTATTCCAACCATAACTTAATCAACTTGTATTGTATATTATGTAATATTGAGATACCATAGACACGTATACAATATTTCGACCTATCATGTCGACACATCTATATATATTTCGGAACAACCATAGACACTCTATATGTGAATGTTGGAGTTAGCTATACAGGGTTGAGGTTGATTCCAAAATATATATAGTTTGAGTTGTGATCAATACTGAGATACGTATATACTGGGTCGTGGATTGATTCAAGATAATATTTATCGATTTATTTCTGTACATCTAACTGTGGACAACTAGTTGTAGGTTACTAACGAGGACAGCTGACTTAATAAACTTAAAACATCAAAATATATTAAAAGTGTTGTAAATATATTTTGAACATACTTTGATATATATGTATATATTGTTATAGGTTCGTGAATCAACCAGTGGCCAAGTCTTACTTCCCGACGAAGTAAAAATCTGTGAAAGTGAGTTATAGTCCCACTTTTAAAATCTAATATTTTTGAGATGAGAATACATGCAGGTTTATAAATGATTTACAAAATAGACACAAGTACGTGAAACTACATTCTATGGTTGAATTATCAAAATCGAATATGCCCCTTTTTATTAAGTCTGGTAATCTAAGTAATGGTTTACAATACAAATATGTTACATCGAAATCAGTTTCTTGAATGCAGTTTTTACACAATATCAGACAAACATGGACTCCAAATCTTGTCCTTATTTTAGTATGCAACAGCGGAAGCTCTTAGTATTCACCTGAGAATAAACATGCTTTAAACGTCAACAAAAATGTTGGTGAGTTATAGGTTTAACCTATATATATCAAATCGTAACAATAGACCACAAGATTTCATATTTCAATACACATCCCATACATAGAGATAAAAATCATTCATATGGTGAACACCTGGTAACCGACATTAACAAGATGCATATATATAAGAATATCCCCATCATTCCGGGACACCCTTCGGATATGATATAAATTTTGAAGTACTAAAGCATCCGGTACTTTGGATGGGGTTTGTTAGACCCAATAGATCTATCTTTAGGATTCGCGTCAATTAGGGTGTCTGTTCCCTAATTCTTAGATTACCAGACTTAATAAAAAGGGGCATATTCGATTTTGATAATTCAACCATAGAATGTAGTTTCACGTACTTGTGTCTATTTTGTAAATCATTTATAAAACCTGCATGTATTCTCATCCCAAAAATATTAGATTTTAAAAGTGCTACTATAACTCACTTTCACAGATTTTTACTTCGTCGGGAAGTAAGACTTGGCCACTGGTTGATTCACGAACCTATAACAATATAGACATATATATCAAAGTATGTTTAAAATATATTTACAACACTTTTAATATATTTTGATGTTTTAAGTTTATTAAGTCAGCTGTCCTCGTTAGTAACCTACAACTAGTTGTCCACAGTTAGATGTACAGAAATAAATTGATAAATATTATCTTGAATCAATCCATGACCCAGTGTATACGTATCTCAGTATTGATCACAACTCAAACTATATATATTTTGGAATCAACCTCAACCCTGTATAGCTAATTCCAACATTCACATATAGAGTGTCTATGGTTGTTCCGAAATATATATAGATGTGTCGACATGATAGGTCGAAACATTGTATACGTGTCTATGGTATCTCAAGATTACATAATATACAATACAAGTTGATTAAGTTATGGTTGGAATAGATTTGTTACCAATTTTCACGTAGCTAAAATGAGAAAAATTATCCAATCTTGTTTTACCCATAACTTCTTCATTTTAAATCCGTTTTGAGTGAATCAAATTGCTATGGTTTCATATTGAACTCTATTTTATGAATCTAAACAGAAAAAGTATAGGTTTATAGTCGGAAAAATAAGTTACAAGTCGTTTTTGTAAAGGTAGTCATTTCAGTTGAAAGAACGACGTCTAGATGACCATTTTAGAAAACATACTTCCACTTTGAGTTTAACCATAATTTTTGGATATAGTTTCATGTTCATAATAAAAATCATTTTCTCAGAATAACAACTTTTGAATCAAAGTTTATCATAGTTTTTAATTAACTAAACCAAAACAGCCCGCGGTGTTACTACGACGGCGTAAATCCGGTTTTACGGTGTTTTTCGTGTTTCCAGGTTTTAAATCATTAAGTTAGCATATCATATAGATATAGAACATGTGTTTAGTTGATTTTAAAAGTCAAGTTAGAAGGATTAACTTTTATTTGTGAACAAGTTTAGAATTAACTAAACTATGTTCTAGTGATTACAAGTTTAAACCTTCGAATAAGATAGCTTTATATGTATGAATCGAATGATGTTATGAACATTATTACTACCTCAAGTTCCTTGGATAAACCTACTGGAAATGAGAAAAATAGATCTAGCTTCAAAGGATCCTTGGATGGTTTGAAAGTTCTTGAAGCAGAATCATGATACGAAAACAATTTCAAGCAAGATTTCCACTCGAAATAAGATTGTTATAGTTATAGAAATTGAATTAAAGTTTGAATATGATTATTACCTTGTATTAGAAAGATAACCTACTGTAAGTAACAAAGGTTTCTTGATCTTGGATGATTACTTGGAATGGATTTAGAAAACTTGGAAGTAAACTTGCAATCTTGGAAGTATTCTTGATTTTATGAAACTAGAACTTTTGGAATTTATGAAGAACACTTAGAACTTGAAGATAGAACTTGAGAGAGATCAATTAGATGAAGAAAATTGAAGAATGAAAGTGTTTGTAGGTGTTTTTGGTCGTTGGTGTATGGATTAGATATAAAGGATATGTAATTTTGTTTTCATGTAAATAGGTCATGAATGATTACTCATATTTTTGTAATTTTATGAGATATTTCATGCTAGTTGCAAAATGATGGTTCTCACTTGTGTTAGGTGACTCACATGGGCTGCAAATAGTTGATTATTGGAGTGTATATACCAATAGTACATACATCTAAAAGCTGTGTATTGTACGAGTACGAATACGGGTGCATACGAGTTGAATTGTTGATGAAACTGAACGAGGATGTAATTGTAAGCATTTTTGTTAAGTAGAAGTATTTTGATAAGTGTCTTGAAGTCTTTCAAAAGTGTATGAATACGTATTAAAACACTACATGTATATACATTTTAACTGAGTCGTTAAGTCATCGTTAGTCGTTACATGTAAATGTTGTTTTGAAACCTTTAGGTTAACGATCTTGTTGAATGTTGTTAACCCATTGTTTATTATAACAAATGAGATGTTAAATTGTTATATTATCATGATATTATGATATATAATATATCTTAGTATGATATATATACAGTTAAATGTCGTTACAACGATAATCGTTACATATATGTCTCGTTTCAAAATCATTAAGTTAGTAGTCTTATTTTTACATATGTATTTCATTGTTACTACACTTAATAATATATTTACTTATCATTTAACATAATTAACCAAGTGTATCAATATCTTAATATGATTCATATGTACCTAGTAAGACGTTGTTATAACGATAATCGTTATATATATCGTTTTCGAGTTTCTTAAATTAATAGTCTCATTTTTATGTATATAACTCATTGTTAAAATACCTAATGAGATACATACTTATAATAAAATCATGTTAACTATATATATAACCATATATATGTCATCGTATAGTTTTTACAAGTTTTAACGTTCGTGAATCACCGGTCAACTTGGGTGGTCAATTGTCTATATGAAACCTATTTCAATTAATCAAGTCTTAATAAGTTTGATTGCTTAACATGTTGGAAACACTTAATCATGTAAATAACAATTTCATTTAATATATATATAAACATGGAAAAGTTCGGGTCACTACAGTACCTACCCGTTAAATAAATTTTGTCCCGAAATTTTAAGCAGTTGGAGGTGTTGACGTATCTTCTGGAAATAAATGCGGGTATTTCTTCTTCATCTGATCTTCACGCTCCCAGGTGAACTTGGGTCCTCTACGAGCATTCCATCGAACCTTAACAATCGGTATCTTGTTTTGTTTAAGTCTCTTAACCTCACGATCCATTATTTCGACGGGTTCTTCAATGAATTGAAGTTTTTCATTGATTTGGATTTCGTCCAACGGAATAGTGAGATCTTCTTTAGCAAAACATTTCTTCAAATTTGAGACGTGCAAAGTGTTATGTACAGCCACGAGTTGTTGAGGTAGCTCCAGTTGGTAAGCTACTGGTCCGACACGATCTATAATCTTGAATGGTCCAATGTACCTTGGATTTAGTTTCCCCCGTTTACCAAATCGAACAACGCCTTTCCAAGGTGAAACCTTAAGCATGACCATTTCTCCAATTTCAAACTCTATATCTTTTCTTTTACTGTCCGCATAGCTCTTTTGTCGACTCTGGGCGGTTTTCAATCTTTGTTGAATTTGGATGATTTTCTCGGTAGTTTCTTGTATTATCTCCGGACCCGTAATCTGTCTATCCCCCACTTCACTCCAACAAATCGGAGACCTGCACTTTCTACCATAAAGAGCTTCAAACGGCACCATCTCAATGCTTGAATGGTAGCTGTTTAATGGTGTATCCTATCGTATACACACATAAAAGGCATAATAGTCGCATAAAAATAGCATCAGGAAGGCTGGAAACAACAGTTTTGTGGAGATTGTCCGTCCAGCGTTCTCCGCTGTACAGGCTGCTCCGTCATGCGTAAGCCCTGAAGGCCGCCTAGCGCATAAGCCCTGGCCGGAGAGCGCCGCATTTAGCATAAATTTCGGAGCACATGTAACAGAACGTATCATCATTTGACACGTGTCCCCAAACAAATCTGGTAGATCTGACACTATAAATAGACCCCTTGGGTCGTCATTTTACACAGGTTCAGATATTCTGACAACTTTGAGAGCTGAGACTTCACTTCTCTTTCTCTCTCTACTTTCTCTCACTAGAAGTCATCCGGCTAGCACTCTTATGCTCTACGGACGACAGATTGATTAAGCCACCCCACAAGTTTCTACACTTGTGAACCGGGTCTGCAGGGATTATTTCCCGAGGGTAAAAATCAATCGGCAACACTCCGCCCTCCTAAAGCTAGATCACTTCTAGTCTCTTGTTGACATACTAAGCCTTACCTCATAAGGAAATAGGTGTTAACAATGGTGTCATCCGTTGTCCGCTCAGTGTCTGTATGATCAGACCCGAATTCGCTGTCTGAGCTGCTCACAGCAATTTCTTTCCCCTTTTCAGCATCAGCATCAACTTTAGCTTCAGCTGCAACTCTCTCCACCTCAAGCTCTTCAACAGTTTTGTCACGAGCAGTGACCTCCACATCATCATCAAGATCAGGGGATAAAAGAGCAGAGCGGACCTGCATCACGGAGTTGCCTGCAAAGATTACACATTAATAGCAATATAAGTACACATGATAAACAATGGACAAAAATCTAAATATATAATAGGATGATCATATCACATCCTACCCTGTTTTTCTCATGAAGTACTGGCACAGAATTGCTTGGCCATTCTTGGCTCTCTTTGCACAACACAAGGATTCCTTCATACCTTTCGTATGATCTGGGTGGAATACGGAGTCCTTTCAAGCTATTTACTATCCGCTGTTCTGCGGGAGAAATTTTAACACCCTTTCCTATGCCAGCATCAATAGCACCCCACTCCCGGACAACGGAGTATTCCTCCAGAATAACAGTTTCATCAACAAAGAAAAATGGACTTTTCCAGTCCTTCAAGTTTGAAACTCTATTTAGACCAACAAAATGATTATTTTTCTTACTATCAATAGTAAGCCAGCAATCGCTAATTGTGCGGATTCTAAACAAAGAGGTAAAAACATTAATGCGAGGCTTTATATTAATAGCATTGCAGTACATTTCAAAAATGATGATTTTTTGAAGACCATGGGGATGTATCTGACTAAGACAGGCCCCGTAATATCTAAGAAGGCGAAGAAGAAAGTTAGTAAGGGGAACACGGAGGTTGCCGTGGGTAATTTGTAAAGCGTATAAAGTAATTTTTCCCTCAGGAGGATTGTCAGAAGTTTGTCCGATAGTGGGAAGAACAGGGTTGTATTGATTGAGAGGGTGAAAGGCAATCTTTAATCCATCTAAATATTCACTAGTCAATGATGAAGCCATCGTGCTAACTTCTGGAATGTTAGCAGTATTTGATGAAGAAGGCTTGGCGTGTTCTTGGCCAGTACTCCGTGAAGAAGCCATGATAATACAGTAACAGATATCAACAAGAAGAAAATAGCAGTAAGATGAAGTGTACTGACCTTGAAAGACGGTAAACCTTAAAAAGTTGAAGATTGAAGAAGGCGATGAAGATTTAGGAGAAATATGCTTTTTGGATCTTGGCAAAGGTAAAAAAGTGATGGTAACAGGGATATGACGGTTTTTATAAGGGTTCATCGGTGCAATTTTTATGGTCATGATTGAGACACGTGTATGGGCGAGTTTAAATGAAGGGTACAAAATAATACTTTTTACAACTGGAGGCGCGTGGATGATCTCAGCCGTAAGAAGACAATCATAACAGTGTCAGTAAAATTCGTCTGCATTTAATGCCAAAAATATTTTCCCCGATGCAAGTGGGCAATGAACAGGCTGGTTTGGCATGCGTTATCAAAAGTTTAACAACTTAATCATTTTTCAAATGCTTAAGTCCTTAAACTGGGGGGACTTAATGGTGTATCCTATCGTATACACACATAAAAGGCATAATAGTCGCATAAAAATAGCATCAGGAAGGCTGGAAACAACAGTTTTGTGGAGATTGTCCGTCCAGCGTTCTCCGCTGTACAGGTTGCTCCGTCATGCGTAAGCCCTGAAGTGTGACAACCCGAAAATTTCCAACCAAATTTAAACTTTATCTTTATATTATTCCAACACGATAAGCAAAGTTTGTTAAGTTAAATCTCAAGAATTTTAAATTGTGTTCATGCATTCATTATAACCTCGACCAAATTCCAACGATTCACGAACCGTTATATATAAATAAATATGTATATATATGTATATATATTATAACTTGAGAATATTAATAAAGTATTAAACGTATAATACTTTACATGAACGTATTTGTTTCAATATGTTTATCGATGGAATTAGAAGATAATATCAAATGATTAATTTATCAGATACATTGTGATATGATTACGGGTCTATGTTATGAGGTCCACTGTGATTTAAGAAATCTATTCTTTTTTACAACATTCAGAAAATGGTAAAGTGATTTATAAGTAAGAACGTGAAGTGTAACTAACTTAGATGTTGGATATCGACAAGTAAGTAACTCGACATTTTTCATTAAGATGATTTCATACGTTTATTTAACCTTTGAACTTTATCCCATGCTTCACCAACAGACTGTAATTTAAAAACTTGAAACCTATTATGAATATATATGATTCTACTTTTCTAAAACGTTTTATGATATAACGATTTCCATTATTTTAACCTTTAAACAAAATGATTCTTAAAAATATATTTGGTTTTGGAAAACAAAATTATTATATTTATTTGATTTAGTTTCAAACGTACAAAAACGTTTTCAGTTTAAAAAGAACTTTATTATTAAAACGTATATAACTTTTATAAATATCTAGAACCACTTTTAACAACTCATTACTTAACCAGTATGATAAAGATAACGATATTTATATTTTATTTTATTAAATATATATAACGATTTAAATTAATATTATATATATTTATACGCGTATTATACGTACATAGTTTTATACTTTTACTATACTTAAACTTTACCTTTACTTTATTTTTTACTTTACTTTGACTTTAATAATTCACTTTAATAATTCATACTTTAATAATTCACTTTAATAATTCATACTTTAATAATTCACTTTAATAATTCATACTTTAATAATTCACTTTAATAATTCAAAAATCTATTATAAATAGAATTCAATAGGTTTCATTATTTCATAGAAACTTGAAAATATTTTTCTCTAAACTCTCTCAATCGATTTACATATATATATTTACTCCGTATTATTTCAAGATATTATTAGTATACATAAAATATTACGTCGGAGTGCGGTCCGGGTGATTTCGAAATTGTTTTTCGAGTGGGATTGGATTAAGGAAATTATGGGTTATAGCTATGGAGGTGATTGGGTATGGTTCATGGGTATGCTCATAAGGTCAATATAGTGTTTATCATCTCCGTTGCGTCTACGTACCTTTCCTACAATATTGAATCTCAATATTGATACGTGAGTACTCATAATTTAACTTTTACATGCTAATAGTGTATCCCTGACTAGTGCTCGAGTATATAGGATTATGCATGTTTGTACTTTTGATATTGCCTTTAGTTAGATTATGTTGAATCCTGAATTAGTTATATATGCGACTGAGATAAGGTATAAGATATGCATGTCGTTGGAAAGCTAGCGAAAAATTAAGAACTTTTTATTTAGATATCGAATGATTTCGATGAACGGATTTGAAGTTATAGTCCATCGAATTTTTGTATTATTATTAAAAATCATTATTATTATCGTCGTTATTATCGTCGTTCTAGTTTTATCTTATTATTATTATTATTATTATCTTTATCAATAAAAGGATTTATCATTAAAAATTGTTTTTTTATTATTATTATTACTATCGTTATTATCATTAAAGTTATAATTAGTATTAGTATTATTATTATTATCTAATTATTATTATTATTATTATCTAATTATTATTATTATTATTATTATTATTATTATTATTATTATTATTATTATTATCATTATTATTATTATCATTATTAATATATATATCATTATTTAAAAATGGTTATTGTTATTATTATTATTATTATATTATCATTATCGTTAATAATGTCATAGTAATTATCATTATTAGTATTATTGTAATTAAAACTAATATTAGTAACACCTAATTGTTTTGATTACTATTATTATCATTATTATGAGCACGATATAAAAGACGATTAAAAGCTATTAAACGAAACGATTAGGAAATAATGAGTAAGAGTATCATGATGAAATTAAAATATTATAAGATATTGATTTAGATAAAATTATCGTTCTTATTATTTTTATCATTACTATTATTATTAAAAGTATCGTTAGTATCAAAACTATCATTTTAACAAAAATTATCATTTTAACAAAAATTATCATTTTAATAGAAATGTCATTGTTACTATAAAATATCATTTTTATTATCATTTTAAATAGAATTATTATTTTAAAGATAATATTAAAAATTATCGTAAATATTAAAGTTATCATAATTAGAATTATCGTTTTATCATAATATCACCTTAGTAATTATAAATATTGATATTTTTATAATAATAATTATTATTACAAAATAATACAACTTTTACTTACTAACATTATAGATATTATTTTATCAAATAAATATGTAATACAAACATATTTTACTACGTGTAATAAATTACTTTAATAATACCTATCATATTATCTTTATGATATTAAATGAACCCTATAAATTTTATTACTTAATATATATAAAAGTATATTTTATTATATAAATTTTAATATAAAATTTTATTTATTAATAAATGAATTATATTATTTACTCTAATAAATCTTTTAAAAATATTTAAAAATATAAAACGACGATATTTAAAATATATTATAATCATGTATAAATTTTAGAAATCATTTTGAGTCAAATTGACTTTTGTTGACTTTTGCATATTAGTCTCGAGCATTAGGATTGTGGTACACTATGACCTGACCTAATTGTTAGACAAATATTGACCAACATATAATTATATATAATTAATTTAGGTTCGTGAATCCGAGGCCAACCTTGCACTAGTTCAATGACGTTATATGTATTTTCACTACGAAATACAGTATGGTGAGTTTCATTTGCCTTTTTACCCTTTATATTTTTGGGCTGAGAATACATGCGCAATTTTTATAAATGTTTTACGAAATAGACACAAGTAATCGAAACTACATTATATGGTTGAATTATCGAAATTGAATATGCCCCTTTTTATTAAGTCTGGTAATCTAAGAATTAGGGAACAGACACCCTAATTGACGCGGATCCTAAAGATAGATCTATTGGGCCCAACAAGCCCCATCCAAAGTACCGGATGCTTTAGTACTTCGAAATTTATATCATGTCCGAAGGAGGATCCCGGAATGATGGGGATATTCTTATATGCATATTGTGAATGTCGGTTACCAGGTGTTCAATCCATATGAATGATTTTTGTCTCTATGCATGGGACGTATATTTATGAGAACTGGAAATGAAATTCTTGTGGTCTATTAAAATGATGAAAATGAATGATTATGATAAACTAATGAACTCACCAACCTTTTGGTTGACACTTTAAAGCATGTTTATTCTCAGGTATTAAAGAAATCTTCCGCTGTGCATTTGCTCATTTTAAAGATATTAATTGGAGTCTTTCATGGCATATTTCGAAGAACGTTGCATTCAAGTCATTGAGTTCATTAAAGATTATTATTATTAAGTCAATTTATAGTTGAATATTGGATATTATGAAATGGTATACATGCCTGTCAATTTTCGATGTAAAGAAAGTTTGTCTTTTAAAAACAAATGCAATGTTTGTAAAATGTATCATATAGAGGTCAAATACCTCGCGATGTAATCAACTATTGTGAATCGTTTATAATGTATATGAACGGGTCCTTTCAGTTGGTATCAGAGCGGTGGTCTTAGCGAACCAGGTCTGCATTAGTGTGTCTAACTGATAAGTCGTTAGGATGCATTAGTGAGTCTGGACTTCGACCGTGTCTGCATGTCAAAAGTTTTGCTTATCATTTCTAGTCGGAAATCATCTACTTATCATCCATAGGAAATTACCTGCTTATCATTATTAGTCTAGACACGTCTTGCTACATTAATTGCATGAGTAGTGTATAGACAAAATTCATATCTTAGCGTATCTACTAAATCATATCTTATCGTATCTGTTACTTTAAACTTTGCCTGACATATCCCGCAAATTCCCCCGTAATCTATGAAATCTTTTGATCTCTATATATAGATATCCTAGGTAAATAGAATA
The DNA here is from genome assembly GCF_046630445.1 of Rutidosis leptorrhynchoides. Classification (NCBI taxonomy): domain Eukaryota; kingdom Viridiplantae; phylum Streptophyta; class Magnoliopsida; order Asterales; family Asteraceae; genus Rutidosis; species Rutidosis leptorrhynchoides. The sequence continues at coordinate 315,778,403 of NC_092333.1, read as the reverse complement.
CCACCCGATAGCCGAAAAATCATTTTATATCGAAAAATCCTTTATCCAATCGTACGAAATGGAATTTGTCATCAGTTCAAGTCACTCGGATTCCGAAATAGAATCTCACTCAATCTCCGAAAGCAGTGTGACCGAAATGGATCAACCAATCAGTCATCACCTATTCTGGATGAATTGGGGATAGGTTCGTAGCCTCCTCAATCATTGGAAACAAGAAGAAGGCGATCCTTTCCATCCACCACATTGCCCTCTTGGCGAAGAACCTGAAGCACTTACCGGCGAACCTGTTCCAGACACCATTTTCTCTCTCATTTCCAGGATATCTCGTCACGATTATATACTACATCAAATTCTAGATTTTATTTATCTGCTCGTTCCGACCGACAATCATCCTGGAATAATAGAAGAAGTCAACGAACTTCGTGTAGTGACCCGAACTTTTCCATGTTTATATATATTAATTGAGATTGATATTTACATGATTAAATGTTTCCAACATGTTAAGCAATCAAACTTGTTAAGACTTGATTAATTGAAATAGGTTTCATATAGACAATTGACCACCCAAGTTGACCGGTGATTCACGAACGTTAAAACTTGTAAAAACTATATGATGACATATATATGGTTATATATATAGTTAACATTATATTATGATAAGTAAACATATCATTAAGTATATTAACAATGAACTACATATGTAAAAACAAGACTACTAACTTAATGATTTTGAAACGAGACATATATGTAACGATTATCGTTGTAACGACATTTAATGTATATATATCATATTAAGAGATATTCGTACATCATAATATCATGATAATATAATAATTTAAAATCTCTTTTGATATTATAAACATTGGGTTAACAACATTTACCAAGATCGTTAACCTAAAGGTTTCAAAACAACATTTACATGTAACGACTAACGATGACTTAACGACTCAGTTAAAATGTATATACATGTAGTGTTTTAATATGTATTTATACACTTTTGAAAGACTTCAATACACTTATCAAAATACTTCTACTTAACAAAAATGCTTACAATTACATCCTCGTTCAGTTTCATCAACAATTCTACTCGTATGCACCCGTATTCGTACTCGTACAATACACAGCTTTTAGATGTATGTACTATTGGTATATACACTCCAATGATCAGCTCTTAGCAGCCCATGTGAGTCACCTAACACATGTGGGAACCATCATTTGGCAACTAGCATGAAATATCTCATAAAATTACAAAAATATGAGTAATCATTCATGACTTATTTACATGAAAACAAAATTACATATCCTTTATATCTAATCCATACACCAACGACCAAAAACACCTACAAACACTTTTATTCTTCAATTTTCTTCATCTAATTGATCTCTCTCAAGTTCTATCTTCAAGTTCTAAGTGTTCTTCATAAATTCCAAAAGTTCTAGTTTCATAAAATCAAGAATACTTTCAAGTTTGCTAGCTCACTTCCAATCTTGTAAGGTGATCATCCAACCTCAAGAAATCTTTGTTTCTTACAGTAGGTTATCATTCTAATACAAGGTAATAATCATATTCAAACTTTGGTTCAATTTCTATAACTATAACAATCTTATTTCAAGTGATGATCTTACTTGAACTTGTTTTCGTGTCATGATTCTGCTTCAAGAACTTCGAGCCATCCAAGGATCCATTGAAGCTAGATCCATTTTTCTCTCTTCCAGTAGGTTTATCCAAGGAAATTAAGGTAGTAATGATGTTCATAACATCATTCGATTCATACATATAAAGCTATCTTATTCGAAGGTTTAAACTTGTAATCACTAGAACATAGTTTAGTTAATTCTAAACTTGTTCGCAAACAAAAGTTAATCCTTCTAACTTGACTTTTAAAATCAACTAAACACATGTTCTATATCTATATGATATGCTAACTTAATGATTTAAAACCTGGAAACACGAAAAACACCGTAAAACCGGATTTACGCCGTCGTAGTAACACCGCGGGCTGTTTTGGGTTAGTTAATTAAAAACTATGATAAACTTTGATTTAAAAGTTGTTATTCTGAGAAAACGATTTTTTATTATAAACATGAAACTATATCCAAAAATTATGGTTAAACTCAAAGTGGAAGTATGTTTTCTAAAATGGTCATCTAGACGTCGTTCTTTAGACTGAAATGACTACCTTTACAAAAACGACTTGTAACTTATTTTTCCGACTATAAACCTATACTTTTTCTGTTTAGATTCATAAAATATAGTTCAATATGAAACCATAGCAATTTGACTCACTCAAAACGGATTTAAAATGAAGAAGTTATGGGTAAAACAAGATTGGATAATTTTTCTCATTTTAGCTACGTGAAAATTGGTAACAAATCTATTCCAACCATAACTTAATCAACTTGTATTGTATATTATGTAATCTTGAGATACCATAGACACGTATACAATGTTTCGACCTATCATGTCGACACATCTATATATATTTCGGAACAACCATAGACACTCTATATGTGAATGTTGGAGTTAGCTATACAGGGTTGAGGTTGATTCCAAAATATATATAGTTTGAGTTGTGATTAATACTGAGATACGTATACACTGGGTCGTGGATTGATTCAAGATAATATTTATCGATTTATTTCTGTACATCTAACTGTGGACAACTAGTTGTAGGTTACTAACGAGGACAGCTGACTTAATAAACTTAAAACATCAAAATATATTAAAAGTGTTGTAAATATATTTTGAACATACTTTAAAATATATGTATATATTGTTATAGGTTCGTGAATCAACAGTGGCCAAGTCTTACTTCCCGACGAAGTAAAAATCTGTGAAAGTGAGTTATAGTCCCACTTTTAAAATCTAATATTTTTGGGATGAGAATACATGCAGGTTTTATAAATGATTTACAAAATAGACACAAGTACGTGAAACTACATTCTATGTTTGAATTATCGAAATCGAATATGCCCCTTTTTATTAAGTCTGGTAATCTAAGAATTAGGGAACAGACACCCTAATTGACGCGAATCCTAAAGATAGATCTATTGGGCCTAACAAACCCCATCCAAAGTACCGGATGCTTTAGTACTTCGAAATTTATATCATATCCGAAGGGTGTCCCGGAATGATGGGGATATTCTTATATATGCATCTGGTTATTGTCGGTTACCAGGTGTTCACCATATGAATGATTTTTATCTCTATGTATGGGATGTGTATTGAAATATGAAATCTTGTGGTCTATTATTATGATTTGATATATATAGGTTAAACCTATAACTCACCAACATTTTTGTTGACGTTTTAAGCATGTTTATTCTCAGGTGATTATTAAGAGCTTCCGCTGTCGCATACTTAAATAAGGACGAGATTTGGAGTCCATGCTTGTATGATATTGTGTAAAAACTGCATTCAAGAAACTTATTTTGTTGTAACATATTTGTATTGTAAACCATTATGTAATGGTCGTGTGTAAACAGGATATTTTAGATTATCATTATTTGATAATCTACGTAAAGCTTTTTAAAACCTTTATCTATGAAATAAAGGTTATGGTTTGTTTTAAAAATGAATGCAGTCTTTGAAAAATGTCTCATATAGAGGTCAAAACCTCGCAACGAAATCAATTAATATGGAACGTTTTTAATCAATAAGAACGGGACATTTCAGTTGGTATCAGAGCGTTGGTCTTAGAGAACCAGAAAATTTGCATTAGTGTGTCTTATCGAGTTTGTTAGGATGCATTAGTGAGTCTGGACTTCGACCGTGTTTTCTTTAAAAATGATTGCTTAACATTTTTGTTGGAAACTATATATTTTTAACATATGAATATTATGTGATATATTAATCTCTTAACGTGTTTGATATTATGTGATAGATGTCTACCTCTAGAACAAGTCCCATTGACTTACTTAATAATAATGAAGAGTCAAATGTAAATTGGAATGATTCGTGGACTGATTCACAAGTTCCCGAAGAGGAACCGGAAGAAGAGTCGGAACCGGAAGAAGAATCGGAACCGGAAGAAGAATCGGAACCGGATGAAGAAATAGAACCGGTGGGGGAAATAATAAAACGGTTAAGTCAAAGAAAATCCTCAACCAACCGACCAAGGTTAATTATGGTCAATGGTGTTTCCGCCAAGGAAGTAAAATATTGGGAGGATTACCAATTCTCCGATGAATCGGATTCCGACGAGAATTCCGATGATGTTATAGAAATTACCCCAACTGAATTTAAAAAGGCAAAAGAAAATAATAAGGGAAAGGGCATAAAAATAGAGAAATCTAATTCCAACCCCGATGAACTTTATATGTATCGTCAACGCCCGAAGTCCTTAAGTTGTAACAATGACCCGGGAACCTCTAAACCACCAGGTTTTTCTAAACCAATGTGGACAACGACGGCTCGTATTAGGGGAACATCATATATCCCTAGAAACTTGGCAAAACGAACCAAAACCGAAGATGAAGAAACGAGCGAGTCGGAATAAGATAGTTGTATTCGTGTGGTGTAATATATGTAATATAGTGTTCTTATGCTTTATGATATATGTAAAAATTGCTTGTATTAATAAGTATTTTTTTATGAATCTAACTCTTGTCTATTTTACAGTTTAAAAACACAAAATGGATAGACAACCCAATATTTTAAGAGACCTACCCGGAGACATGATTGATGAAATCTTGTCTAGAGTCGGCCAGAATTCTTCGGCACAACTATTTAAGGCGAGATCAGCTTGTAAGACATTCGAAGAACGTTCCAAGAATGTCTTGGTTTATAAGAGACTTTCGTTTGAAAGATGGGGGATATCACATTGGGAAACCCATAAGTTACGATGTGTTTACTTTGACGCATATATTGCGGGGAACCCAAATGCTATTTTACGCAACGGGTTAAGAAATTATTTTGACTCAATATATCCGAATATTGGACTTCGTGATTTAGAAAAAGCGGCTAACATGCAACATAAAGAAGCATGTTATGCTTACGGATTAGTAATGTTCGCTTCTCACCAAAGTGAGAACAAGAACATCGGGCTACAACTATTAAACAAAACGTTTCCACAAGTGACGGAGTCGGTAATTGGGGTAAGAAATGAGGTTTTTAGATTATTACGGGACTGTTGGACATTACGTAACCCTCGTCCCTTTGATGACGTTACAACACGCTGTCTTATCAACGGCCATAATGGTTATGTTGCACAAGACCACGGATGGGAAGTAGTCCTAGTAAAACCAGAATGCATGACTTGTTTCTGGACGTATGAATTACGTGTCTTTATTGCCTTTGCTGAACGACTTGTGTACTAGCTAGAATTATCTTCACAACTATCTTGTATCAAAGTTATTGTGTGCTATATTTCATGCTTTATGTAAAATAAGCGGTATTGTAAGTTTGTAAAATATTGTATAAAAGCTTGAACGCGAAATATTATTACAATCAGTTTTTCATATAGAATTGTAGTAGTTGAATTGTATATTAGCTACTAAGTATGAACTTAACGGGTAGGTACTACCCGAATTTAAACTTATAAAATGCTAATATGAAGAAAAAGCTTTTATAAATGAGTTCATATTATGCTACGAAATACTATTAACTACTCTTAACATTCTGTATGATTAACTTGTTCCATTTGACTATTTTGAAGGAAATGGCACCGACTACTCGACACACCGTGAATATGAATGAAGAGGAATTCCGTACTTTTCTAGCTTCAAACATAGCCGCAGTACAGGCTGCGCTACATACCAACAATAACCTTGGATCTAACAGTACAGGAAATCGTGTAGGATGCACCTACAAAGAATTCACTGCCTGCAAACCTTTGGAATTTGATGGAACCGAAGGACCGATCGGATTGAAACGGTGGACCGAGAAGGTCGAATCGGTGTTTGCCATAAGTAAGTGTACTGAAGAGGACAAAGTGAAGTACGCTACGCATACCTTCACAGGTTCTGCGTTAACATGGTGGAATACCTATCTAGAGCAAGTGGGACAAGATGATGCGTACGCACTACCTTGGTCAGCATTCAAGCACTTGATGAACGAGAAGTACCGTCCCAGAACTGAGGTCAATAAGCTCAAGACAGAACTTAGAGGGTTACGAACCCAAGGATTTGATATTACCACATACGAAAGACGATTCACAGAATTGTGCCTATTGTGTCCGGGAGCATTCGAAGATGAGGAAGAGAAGATTGACGCGTTTGTGAAAGGATTACCAGAAAGAATCCAAGAAGATATAAGTTCACACGAGCCCGCCTCCATACAACAGGCATGTAGAATGGCTCACAAACTCGTGAACCAAATTGAAGAAAGAATTAAAGAACAGACTGCTGAAGAGGCCAATGTGAAGCAAGTCAAAAGAAAGTGGGAGGAAAACGGTGATAAGAATCACCAATACAACAACAACAACAATTACAACAATAATCGCAACAATTATCCCAACAATCGCAACATCAATCGCAACTACAACAAACGGCCCAACAACAACAACAACAACAACAACAACAGCAACTACAACAATCATCCCAACAACAATAATAACCGCAACAACAACAACAATCAGAAGCAGCTATGCCAAAGGTGTGAAAAGAATCACTCGGGGTTCTGCACCAAATTTTGCAACAAGTGTAAAAGAAATGGTCATAGCGCGGTGAAGTGTGAGGTCTAAGGACCAGGGGTTAATAGAACGAAAGGAACAAATGGTGTCGGAACGAGTAATGGCGGAGCAAGTAGTGTCGGAGCAAGTTATGCCAATGTAGTTTGTTATAAATGTGGAAAACCAGGCCACATTATTAGAAATTGCCCGAACCAGGAGAACACGAATGGACAAGGCCGTGGAAGAGTTTTCAATATTAATGCGGTAGAGGCACAGGAAGACCCGGAGCTTGTTACGGGTACGTTTCTTATTGACAATAAATCTGCTTACGTTTTATTTGATTCGGGTGCGGATAGAAGCTATTTGAGTAGAGATTTTTGTGCTAAATTAAGTTGTCCATTGACGCCTTTGGATAGTAAATTTTTACTCGAATTAGCAAATGGTAAATTAATTTCAGCAGATAATATATGTCGGAATCGAGAAATTAAACTGGTTAGCGAAACATTTAAGATTGATTTGATACCAGTAGAGTTAGGGAGTTTTGATGTGATAATCGGTATGGACTGGTTGAAAGAAGTGAAAGCGGAGATCGTTTGTTACAAAAATGCAATTCGCATTATACGAGAAAATGGAAAACCCTTAATGGTGTACGGAGAAAAGGGCAACACGAAGCTACATCTTATTAGTAATTTGAAGGCACAAAAACTAATAAGAAAAGGTTGCTATGATGTTCTAGCACACGTCGAGAAAGTACAAACTGAAGAAAAGAGCATCAATGATGTTCCCATTGCAAAAGAATTTCCCGATGTATTTCCGAAAGAATTACCGGGATTACCCCCACATCGATCCGTTGAATTTCAAATAGATCTTGTACCAGGAGCTGCACCAATAGCTCGTGCTCCTTACAGACTCGCACCCAGCGAGATGAAAGAACTGCAAAGCCAATTACAAGAACTTTTAGAGCGTGGTTTCATTCGACCAAGCACATCACCGTGGGGAGCTCCTGTTTTGTTTGTCAAGAAGAAAGATGGTACATTCAGGTTGTGTATCGACTACCGAGAGTTGAACAAACTTACCATCAAGAACCGCTACCCACTACCGAGAATCGACGACTTATTTGATCAACTACAAGGCTCGTCTGTTTATTCAAAGATTGACTTACGTTCCGGGTATCATCAAATGCGGGTGAAAGAAGATGATATTCCAAAGACTGCTTTTAGAACACGTTACGGTCATTACGAGTTTATGGTCATGCCGTTTGGTTTAACTAATGCACCAGCTGTGTTCATGGACCTTATGAACCGAGTGTGTGGACCATACCTTGACAAGTTTGTCATTGTTTTCATTGATGACATACTTATTTACTCAAAGAATGACCAAGAACACTGTGAACATTTGAGAAAGGTGTTAGAAGTATTGAGGAAGGAAGAATTGTACGCTAAGTTTTCAAAGTGTGCATTTTGGTTGGAAGAAGTTCAATTCCTCAGTCACATAGTGAACAAAGAAGGTATTAAGGTGGATCCGGCAAAGATAGAAACTGTTGAAAAGTGGGAAACCCCGAAAACTCCGAAACACATACGCCAGTTTTTAGGACTAGCTGGTTACTACAGAAGGTTCATCCAAGACTTTTCCAGAATAGCAAAACCCTTGACTGCATTAACGCATAAAGGGAAGAAATTTGAATGGAATGATGAACAAGAGAAAGCGTTTCAGTTATTGAAGAAAAAGCTAACTACGGCACCTATATTGTCATTGCCTGAAGGGAATGATGATTTTGTGATTTATTGTGATGCATCAAAGCAAGGTCTCGGTTGTGTATTAATGCAACGAACGAAGGTGATTGCTTATGCGTCTAGACAATTGAAGATTCACGAACAAAATTATACGACGCATGATTTGGAATTAGGCGCGGTTGTTTTTGCATTAAAGACTTGGAGGCACTACTTATATGGGGTCAAAAGTATTATATATACCGACCACAAAACTCTTCAACACATATTTAATCAGAAACAACTGAATATGAGGCAGCGTAGGTGGATTGAATTATTGAATGATTACGACTTTGAGATTCGTTACCACCCGGGAAAGGCAAATGTGGTAGCCGATGCCTTGAGCAGGAAGGACAGAGAACCCATTCGAGTAAAATCTATGAATATAATGATTCATAATAACATTACTACTCAAATAAAGGAGGCGCAACAAGGAGTTTTAAAAGAGGGAAATTTAAAGGATGAAATACCCAAAGGATCGGAGAAGCATCTTAATATTCGGGAAGACGGAACCCGGTATAGGGCTGAAAGGATTTGGGTACCAAAATTTGGAGATATGAGAGAAATGGTACTTAGAGAAGCTCATAAAACCAGATACTCAATACATCCTGGAACGGGGAAGATGTACAAGGATCTCAAGAAACATTTTTGGTGGCCGGGTATGAAAGCAGATGTTGCTAAATACGTAGGAGAATGTTTGACTTGTTCTAAGGTCAAAGCTGAGCATCAGAAACCATCAGGTCTACTTCAACAACCCGAAATCCCGGAATGGAAATGGGAAAACATTACCATGGATTTCATCACTAAATTGCCAAGGACTGCAAGTGGTTTTGATGCTATTTGGGTAATAGTTGATCGTCTCACCAAATCAGCACACTTCCTGCCAATAAGAGAAGATGACAAGATGGAGAAGTTAGCACGAATGAATTTGAAGGAAGTCGTCTCCAGACATGGAATACCAATCTCTATTATCTCTGATAGGGATGGCAGATTTATTTCAAGATTCTGGCAGACATTACAGCAAGCATTAGGAACTCGTCTAGACATGAGTACTGCCTATCATCCACAAACTGATGGGCAGAGTGAAAGGACGATACAAACGCTTGAAGACATGCTACGAGCATGTGTTATTGATTTCGGAAACAGTTGGGATCGACATCTACCGTTACCAGAATTTTCCTACAACAACAGCTACCATTCAAGCATTGAGATGGCGCCGTTTGAAGCACTTTATGGTAGAAAGTGCAGGTCTCCGATTTGTTGGAGTGAAGTGGGGGATAGACAGATTACGGGTCCGGAGATTATACAAGAAACTACCGAGAAGATCATCCAAATTCAACAACGGTTGAAAACCGCCCAAAGTCGACAAAAGAGCTACGCTGACATTAAAAGAAAAGATATAGAATTTGAAATTGGAGAGATGGTCATGCTTAAAGTTGCACCTTGGAAAGGCGTTGTTCGATTTGGTAAACGAGGGAAATTATATCCAAGGTATATTGGACCATTCAAGATTATTGATCGTGTCGGACCAGTAGCTTACCGACTTGAGTTACCTCAACAACTCGCGGCTGTACATAACACTTTTCACGTCTCAAATTTGAAGAAATGTTTTGCTAAAGAAGATCTCACTATTCCGTTAGATGAAATCCAAATCAACGAAAAACTTCAATTCATCGAAGAACCTGTCGAAATAATGGATCGTGAGGTTAAAAGACTTAAGCAAAACAAGATACCAATTGTTAAGGTTCGATGGAATGCTCGTAGAGGACCCGAGTTCACCTGGGAGCGTGAAGATCAGATGAAGAAGAAATACCCGCATCTATTTCCAGAAGATTCGTCAACACCTTCAACAGCTTAAAATTTCGGGACGAAATTTATTTAACGGGTAGGTACTGTAGTGACCCGAACTTTTCCATGTTTATATATATTAATTGAGATTGATATTTACATGATTAAATGTTTCCAACATGTTAAGCAATCAAACTTGTTAAGACTTGATTAATTGAAATAGGTTTCATATAGACAATTGACCACCCAAGTTGACCGGTGATTCACGAACGTTGTAAAATGTATCATATAGAGGTCAAATACCTCGCGATGTAATCAACTATTGTGAATCATTTATAATGTATATGAACGGGTCCTTTCAGTTGGTATCAGAGCGGTGGTCTTAGCGAACCAGGTCTGCATTAGTGTGTCTAACTGATAAGTCGTTAGGATGCATTAGTGAGTCTGGACTTCGACCGTGTCTGCATGTCAAAAGTTTTGCTTATCATTTCTAGTCGGAAATCATCTACTTATCATCCATAGGAAATTACCTGCTTATCATTATTAGTCTAGACACGTCTTGCTACATTAATTGCATGAGTAGTGTATAGACAAAATTCATATCTTAGCGTATCTGCTAAATCATATCTTATCGTATCTGTTACTTTAAACTTTGCCTGACATATCCCGCAAATTCCCCCGTAATCTATGAAATCTTTTGATCTCTATATATAGATATCCTAGGTAAATAGAATACCACCCGATAGCCGAAAAATCATTTTATATCGAAAAATCCTTTATCCAATCGTACGAAATGGAATTTGTCATCAGTTCAAGTCACTCGGATTCCGAAATAGAATCTCACTCAAGCTCCGAAAGCAGTGTGACCGGAATGGATCAACCAATCAGTCATCACCTATTCTGGATGAATTGGGGATAGGTTCGTAGCCTCCTCAATCATTGGAAACAAGAAGAAGGCGATCCTTTCCATCCACCACATTGCCCTCTTGGCGAAGAACCTGAAGCACTTACCGGCGAACCTGTTCCAGACACCATTTTCTCTCTCATTTCCAGGATATCTCGTCACGATTATATACTACATCAAATTCTATATTTTATTTATCTGCTCGTTCCGACCGACAATCATCCTGGAATAATAGAAGAAGTCAACGAACTTCGTGTAGTGACCCGAACTTTTCCATGTTTATATATATTAATTGAGATTGATATTTACATGATTAAATGTTTCCAACATGTTAAGCAATCAAACTTGTTAAGACTTGATTAATTGAAATAGGTTTCATATAGACAATTGACCACCCAAGTTGACCGGTGATTCACGAACGTTAAAACTTGTAAAAACTATATGATGACATATATATGGTTATATATATAGTTAACATTATATTATGATAAGTAAACATATCATTAAGTATATTAACAATGAACTACATATGTAAAAACAAGACTACTAACTTAATGATTTTGAAACGAGACATATATGTAACGATTATCGTTGTAACGACATTTAATGTATATATATCATATTAAGAGATATTCGTACATCATAATATCATGATAATATAATAATTTAAAATCTATTTTGATATTATAAACATTGGGTTAACAACATTTAACAAGATCGTTAACCTAAAGGTTTCAAAACAACATTTACATGTAACGACTAACGATGACTTAACGACTCAGTTAAAATGTATATACATGTAGTGTTTTAATATGTATTTATACACTTTTGAAAGACTTCAATACACTTATCAAAATACTTCTACTTAACAAAAATGCTTACAATTACATCCTCGTTCAGTTTCATCAACAATTCTACTCGTATGCACCCGTATTCGTACTCGTACAATACACAGCTTTTAGATGTATGTACTATTAGTATATACACTCCAATGATCAGCTCTTAGCAGCCCATGTGAGTCACCTAACACATGTGGGAACCATCATTTGGCAACTAGCATGAAATATCTCATAAAATTACAAAAATATGAGTAATCATTCATGACTTATTTACATGAAAACAAAATTACATATCCTTTATATCTAATCCATACACCAACGACCAAAAACACCTACAAACACTTTTATTCTTCAATTTTCTTCATCTAATTGATCTCTCTCAAGTTCTATCTTCAAGTTCTAAGTGTTCTTCATAAATTCCAAAAGTTCTAGTTTCATAAAATCAAGAATACTTTCAAGTTTGCTAGCTCACTTCCAATCTTGTAAGGTGATCATCCAACCTCAAGAAATCTTTGTTTCTTAGAGTAGGTTATCATTCTAATACAAGGTAATAATCATATTCAAACTTTGGTTCAATTTCTATAACTATAACAATCTTATTTCAAGTGATGATCTTACTTGAACTTGTTTTCGTGTCATGATTCTGCTTCAAGAACTTCGAGCCATCCAAGGATCCATTGAAGCTAGATCCATTTTTCTCTCTTCCAGTAGGTTTATCCAAGGAAATTAAGGTAGTAATGATGTTCATAACATCATTCGATTCATACATATAAAGCTATCTTATTCGAAGGTTTAAACTTGTAATCACTAGAACATAGTTTAGTTAATTCTAAACTTGTTCGCAAACAAAAGTTAATCCTTCTAACTTGACTTTTAAAATCAACTAAACACATGTTCTATATCTATATGATATGCTAACTTAATGATTTAAAACCTGGAAACACGAAAAACACCGTAAAACCGGATTTACGCCGTCGTAGTAACACCGCGGGCTGTTTTGGGTTAGTTAATTAAAAACTATGATAAACTTTGATTTAAAAGTTGTTATTCTGAGAAAATGATTTTTATTATAAACATGAAACTATATCCAAAAATTATGGTTAAACTCAAAGTGGAAGTATGTTTTCTAAAATGGTCATCTAGACGTCGTTCTTTAGACTGAAATGACTACCTTTACAAAAACGACTTGTAACTTATTTTTCCGACTATAAACCTATACTTTTTCTGTTTAGATTCATAAAATATAGTTCAATATGAAACCATAGCAATTTGATTCACTCAAAACGGATTTAAAATGAAGAAGTTATGGGTAAAACAAGATTGGATAATTTTTCTCATTTTAGCTACGTGAAAATTGGTAACAAATCTATTCCAACCATAACTTAATCAACTTGTATTGTATATTATGTAATCTTGAGATACCATAGACACGTATACAATGTTTCGACCTATCATGTCGACACATCTATATATATTTCGGAACAACCATAGACACTCTATATGTGAATGTTGGAGTTAGCTATACAGGGTTGAGGTTGATTCCAAAATATATATAGTTTGAGTTGTGATCAATACTGAGATACGTATACACTGGGTCGTGGATTGATTCAAGATAATATTTATCGATTTATTTCTGTACATCTAACTGTGGACAACTAGTTGTAGGTTACTAACGAGGACAGCTGACTTAATAAACTTAAAACATCAAAATATATTAAAAGTGTTGTAAATATATTTTGAACATACTTTAAAATATATGTATATATTGTTATAGGTTCGTGAATCAACAGTGGCCAAGTCTTACTTCCCGACGAAGTAAAAATCTGTGAAAGTGAGTTATAGTCCCACTTTTAAAATCTAATATTTTTGGGATGAGAATACATGCAGGTTTTATAAATGATTTACAAAATAGACACAAGTACGTGAAACTACATTCTATGTTTGAATTATCGAAATCGAATATGCCCCTTTTTATTAAGTCTGGTAATCTAAGAATTAGGGAACAGACACCCTAATTGACGCGAATCCTAAAGATAGATCTATTGGGCCTAACAAACCCCATCCAAAGTACCGGATGCTTTAGTACTTTGAAATTTATATCATATCCGAAGGGTGTCCCGGAATGATGGGGATATTCTTATATATGCATCTTGTTATTGTCGGTTACCAGGTGTTCACCATATGAATGATTTTTATCTCTATGTATGGGATGTGTATTGAAATATGAAATCTTGTGGTCTATTATTATGATTTGATATATATAGGTTAAACCTATAACTCACCAACATTTTTGTTGACGTTTTAAGCATGTTTATTCTCAGGTGATTATTAAGAGCTTCCGCTGGCACATACTTAAATAAGGACGAGATTTGGAGTCCATGCTTGTATGATATTGTGTAAAAACTGCATTCAAGAAACTTATTTTGTTGTAACATATTTGTATTGTAAACCATTATGTAATGGTCGTGTGTAAACAGGATATTTTAGATTATCATTATTTGATAATCTACGTAAAGCTTTTTAAAACCTTTATCTATGAAATAAAGGTTATGGTTTGTTTTAAAAATGAATGCAGTCTTTGAAAAATGTCTCATATAGAGGTCAAAACCTCGCAACGAAATCAATTAATATGGAACGTTTTTAATCAATAAGAACGGGACATTTCACTTCGCGCTCGGGTAGTGGCTTTGGAGAATATGGTTCAGAGATTACAAACACCAGCAGCAGCATCAGCAACATAACCAGTACCACCATCATCAACGCCAACAGTACCATTACCACCTCCAACCACAACCGCGTTGTAAACCTCAACTTCACAATCTGTCCCACGAGTATCAACGTCATACGTACCATAGATACCAAGGAGTACCAACAACAATAACTGACGAAGTATTAATTCATAACTTCATTGGAGAAACATTCCGCGACGATTATATAATCTCTAAAGTCTTAGAGATTATCTAATCTAGCCCTAACCATAAATCAGTTAAGCGAACCAAAATGATAGAAGGAAGAGTAGAAACCCTGACAAAATGGAGTGTGATTAACAAGTTAAACTTGTTTTACCAATAGCATCAACAGTACCGTCAGCGTCACCAGCATCGTCAGTACAGTCAACATCAGAATCAACAACACCTATAACATCACAAACTCCGTCAGTTCAAGAATTACTGTTTACATCATTACGAATCAATAACGTGTATATTGTATCAACAAGTTATGAAGAATTAACTCATTCCCTCTGAAGAAATTATATATATATATATTTTATATATATATATATATTTTGAAATAAAAAAATAAATCTTTCCGTGTTAAAGCTATTGTGTGTGAATCTTAACTACTCGGTTAATTCATATTACAAATATGCAATAATGTACGTCCCTCACCCGCGACTTAACCATCGTTAACTACAATCTCTGTCTCAATTCAACAAATTCCAATTCCTGATAAATCAAGTATATATTTGATTTTACACTTCATCATTGATGTAACCGAAACTTTTCAGATAACATCATTCGTACTTTGCGAAGTTCACAAGAATTTAACAAAAACCAGCATCACATCTCAACAAATAACGAAGTATTGATTCATAATTTCAATATTATTGAAGAAATACTTATGTAACCTCTAAAGCCTTAAAGGAATTATTCAATTCTAGTTCCAACCGTAAATCGAATGAGTTTAATTTAGTATTAACTCATTAAAATCTATGTTACATCTGAGAAGAATATATACATATATATTTTCATAAAGACTGTAATAAAATTCTTATGTACAAAATATTAATTGTGAAAATTTTTTTAACGGGTAGGTAATACCCGAGAGATATATATAAATTCACAATTAATATGTTACATTCTTCGAATCAGATTAAGCAAATTATCAATTATACTTCCTACTTTCACAATAATATACATTCTTTCATAGAAATCAAAACAACCATACTCATTCAAACCCAATTACATATTCTGATTTTAAAATCTCAGAATTCAATTTGAGATATAACCGGTACCATCACTTTTAGATTCCTACATCTTTCAAAGCTATACTTTGACTTCAAAAGTGTGTTAGAACATCAAATGTATACAAACGATTACAATCTATGTTCAAACCCTTCGAAAATCTCTGAAGACACTTCAAATAATGAGCAATCGAGATGATGATTCAACCACATATTACCCACAGTTATGTACTTAAAAAGCTCTCGAATCCAAAGTCATAATTCAACACATATCTGTGTCAGATCTTTTGGCATTTATTAGCAAAAATAACCTTGCAATTCCTTTGCAAAGTAGCAAATTATATCACAGCTCCAGCAAGACAACTTCGATTTTTTCATTCGGAGTAGCCTTATCATAATTTTGATATATGTGATTACCCTTTTGTTACCGGAGAACCTTTCATATTACACCACATTAGCAATAAACTTACCAACAACTTCACTGATCTTGGGCATTCCGAAGAATCATTATATTTATCGAAACCTCATCATTTACTCATCTGCCTCTTGTAACGAGAATTGCCATAGGAATCATTGGGAATTAGAAATCGGTATTTTGAAATCTCACAGCATGTTGACGCCAACAGTTATACATAACGTCTATTTCCAAGGCTTACATACTTCGAATGTGAAGTTTCTGAAAAACACTCTGAACCGTGAACTAGTTCTCGAAATGCTGATGAAGTAACAAAAACTGTAAATGACCTTAGCAGTAAAAAGTTTGATGATAAAGATTAGTGTATTAGCAAAGCTCAGAAATAGAGAAGTTTTGGAACTGGAAAACGGATTGAGCAAAGTATGAAGGAGGCTGTGGACAAATCACAAAGACTGAACTTGCCTTCAAAGAATCCAAATGATTTAGTGTCTGTTGAAGTCATTAACGAATACCTTGCTCCTGACACTAAACCCTTACAGACAACATACTTCATCATCCTCTGATATTAGAAATTCTAAGATATCATCGTATCTTTCATTATAAATGTCCTCCATATTTCTGAAGATATTTCCATAACTATTCTTATCTGGAATCATTTATCTCTTTGCGCTATCTGTATTACATCAAAAAGGAAACTGTTTAGTTCCTATACTCTGTAAACCTTTGAGTTTAAAATATGAATATTTTTGAAGTAGTGTTGGAAACTGAAGCATGAGTTAGTATAATATAATGACACTTGATCAACGTGATTATATTACAGTAATTCATGCTGAGTTTCTAAATGGAACGTGATGATTCACAGATCATAACATCATCATTTGCCATGTTATACGACTCTTGTATTCTATTTAACCTCTAAAATATCAAGAAAATATTTCTTGATGATTCGGCTTTTTCGGAGGTATTCTGGTAATTTGACAAGTCAAGATCGTGCCATTACAATTTTCTTCCTAGAACATTAACAATGTTCATTTCAAAATTCACATCTGCAAATTCTGGACCATTACAAGCGGTGCTTAATCGCAAGAAGAAGAAACGAAAGGACAAAACTCCGAAATAGAAATTGGGGTATAAATTGCAGCAAATAAAAGAGAGCATTAACTGTGGATGACAATGATTATAGAAGATAGAAACAGAGACTTTGAAATATAAGGGAAGATATAAAGCCCAACGACAAACCAAAAGTTATAAACCATATATATCGATGCATATAGCAATATAAAGACACGGGAGAACTAGAAACACTATAAACCCAAGAGTATAGTAGAAGTAAATAGATTCTTCCGGCGGTAGATGAAAAAGAAGAATGACCGATATGAAAGTTAGAAGTATATCGAGAATCAGAACTGGATGGAGCATATTGATGAATACTTTAAAATATGAGTTGAGGGGGAAAGAATAGAATGTGATGAAACATGACTAGGAACTTAGAAATCAACAGATTTAACTCACACAATGACGGAATAAGTGAATCAAACCCTCTAGTGAATAGGTTAAGCTTTTTGGGATTAATTTAGTCATACCACAACTAAATCAATTGTGATTAGATCAACACTTAGAGCTATTATTCACCACCTGGGTGATTTGGGTTGAGAGAGAATCGGAGGAGCTCACCAGATCTGAGTGTGTGTAACAAATGAGAGGCTTAACCTAAAATGAAGAACATAAGACTTTATATACCCCTGCTATTGACTCACCCGCACGATTCATCCATCACACATATGAGTTGGCTTCATCAGCCGTACGGGTGATCACTCACTCGTGTCTTCTCATTTAGATTGTAATTGTGACTTAGCTCAGCATCAACCGTGCGTATGGGCCTGTCAGCCATACGAGTGAGGCTTCACTCGGACGTCTGACTAAGTCTAACATAGTCAAACATCCAAATCTCGTTCCTGCAGTTCCTGTAACCACATACAAACACGGATAGGATAATAACGAACGATCATGGTGGCCTGTAAACTGTTGTACCTGCAATGGACGTGGGTAGATGTCTAGGGACTTGCATAAAATGCATCAACAGAAGGTGTGAGTTGTAAGAAAACGAAGGAGGTGAATTTATAAGAAAATTTCCGACAGAACAATTAAAATGGACGATCGCATTTAAAGTGGATCCTAATTCCCTTTGTTACCGGAGAATCAAATCTTATTACAAAGATTTTCTTCAAATCCCTTGAAATCTGGAAATCAATCATATCTACGTCAAATGATAAGATGAATCTACACTTACTCATTTCACTCTTCTATGTTAGCTTCATTCGTACTCTTCATATAAATGGATTGTTTATCCAATTTATTCGCTGATGATAAAACTCTAATTTTTAGCCTGTATGCATCATGAAAACATACTTATTATCATTCACGACCTTTCCACTCAAATTTCGGGACGAAATTTCTTTAACGGGTAGGTACTGTGACAACCCGAAAATTTCCAACCAAATTTAAACTTTATCTTTATATTATTCCAACACGATAAGCAAAGTTTGTTAAGTTAAATCTCAAGAATTTTAAATTGTGTTCATGCATTCATTATAACCTCGACCAAATTCCAACGATTCATGAACCGTTATATATAAATAAATATGTATATATATGTATATATATTATAACTTGAGAATATTAATAAAGTATTAAACGTATAATACTTTACATGAACGTATTTGTTTCAATATGTTTATCGATGGAATTAGAAGATAATATCAAATGATTAATTTATCAGATACATTGTGATATGATTAAGGGTCTATGTTATGAGGTCCACTGTGATTTAAGAAATCTATTCTTTTTTACAACATTCGGAAAATGGTAAAGTGATTTATAAGTAAGAACGTGAAGTGTAACTAACTTAGATGTTGGATATCGACAAGTAAGTAACTCGACATTTTTCATTAAGATGATTTCATACGTTTATTTAACCTTTGAACTTTATCCCATGCTTCACCAACAGACTGTAATTTAAAAACTTGAAACCTATTATGAATATATATGATTCTACTTTTCTAAAACGTTTTATGATATAACGATTTCCATTATTTTAACCTTTAAACAAAATGATTCTTAAAAATATATTTGGTTTTGGAAAACAAAATTATTATATTTATTTGATTTAGTTTCAAACGTACAAAAACGTTTTCAGTTTAAAAAGAACTTTATTATTAAAACGTATATAACTTTTATAAATATCTAGAACCACTTTTGACAACTCATTACTTAACCAGTATGATAAAGATAACGATATTTATATTTTATTTTATTAAATATATATAACGATTTAAATTAATATTATATATATTTATACGCGTATTATACGTACATAGTTTTATACTTTTACTATACTTAAACTTTACCTTTACTTTATTTTTTACTTTACTTTGACTTTAATAATTCACTTTAAAAATTCATACTTTAATAATTCACTTTAATAATTCATACTTTAATAATTCACTTTAATAATTCATACTTTAATAATTCATACTTTAATAATTCACTTTAATAATTCAAAAATCTATTATAAATAGAATTCAATAGGTTTCATTATTTCATAGAAACTTGAAAATATTTTTCTCTAAACTCTCTCAATCGATTTACATATATATATTTACTCCGTATTATTTCAAGATATTATTAGTATACATAAAATATTACGTCGGAGTGCGGTCCGGGTGATTTCGAAATTGTTTTTCGAGTGGGATTGGATTAAGGAAATTATGGGTTATAGCTATGGAGGTGATTGGGTATGGTTCATGGGTATGCTCATGAGGTTAATATAGTGTTTATCATCTCCGTTGCGTCTACGTACCTTTCCTGCAATATTGAATCTCAATATTGATACGTGAGTACTCATAATTTAACTTTTACATGCTAATAGTGTATCCCTGACTAGTGCTCGAGTATATAGGATTATGCATGTTTGTACTTTTGATATTGCCTTTAGTTAGATTATGTTGAATCCTGAATTAGTTATATATGCGACTGAGATAAGGTATAAGATATGCATGTCGTTGGAAAGCTAGCGAAAAATTAAGAACTTTTTATTTAGATATCGAATGATTTCGATGAACGGATTTGAAGTTATAGTCCATCGAATTTTTGTATTATTATTAAAAATGATTATTATTATCGTCGTTATTATCGTCGTTCTAGTTTTATCTTATTATTATTATTATTATTATTATCTTTATCAATAAAAGGATTTATCATTAAAAATTGTTTTTTTATTATTATTATTACTATCGTTATTATCATTAAAGTTATAATTAGTATTAGTATTATTATTATTATCTAATTATTATTATTATTATTATCTAATTATTATTATTATTATTATTATTATTATTATTATTATTATTATTATTATTATTATTATTATTATTATTATCATTATTATTATTATCATTATTAATATATATATCATTATTTAAAAATGGTTATTGTTATTATTATTATTATTATATTATCATTATCGTTAATAATGTCATAGTAATTATCATTATTAGTATTATTGTAATTAAAACTAATATTAGTAACACCTAATTATTTTGATTACTATTATTATCATTATTATGAGCACGATATAAAAGATGATTAAAAGCTATTAAACGAAACGATTAGGAAATAATGAGTAAGAGTATCATGATGAAATTAAAATATTATAAGATATTGATTTAGATAAAATTATCGTTCTTATTATTTTTATCATTACTATTATTATTAAAAGTATCGTTAGTATCAAAACTATCATTTTAACAAAAATTATCATTTTAACAAAAATTATCATTTTAATAGAAATGTCATTGTTACTATAAAATATCATTTTTATTATCATTTTAAATAGAATTATTATTTTAAAGATAATATTAAAAATTATCGTAAATATTAAAGTTATCATAATTAGAATTATCGTTTTATCATAATATCACCTTAGTAATTATAAATATTGATATTTTTATAATAATAATTATTATTACAAAATAATACAACTTTTACTTACTAACATTATAGATATTCTTTTATCAAATAAATATGTAATACAAACATATTTTACTACGTGTAATAAATTACTTTAATAATACCTATCATATTATCTTTATGATATTAAATGAACCCTATAAATTTTATTACTTAATATATATAAAAGTATATTTTATTATATAAATTTTAATATAAAATTTTATTTATTAATAAATGAATTATATTATTTACTCTAATAAATCTTTTAAAAATATTTAAAAATATAAAACGACGATATTTAAAATATATTATAATCATGTATAAATTTTAGAAATCATTTTGAGTCAAATTGACTTTTGTTGACTTTTGCATATTAGTCTCGAGCATTAGGATTGTGGTACACTATGACCTGACCTAATTGTTAGACAAATATTGACCAACATATAATTATATATAATTAATTTAGGTTCGTGAATCCGAGGCCAACCTTGCACTAGTTCAGTGACGTTATATGTATTTTCACTACGAAATACAGTATGGTGAGTTTCATTTGCCTTTTTACCCTTTATATTTTTGGGCTGAGAATACATGCGCAATTTTTATAAATGTTTTACGAAATAGACACAAGTAATCGAAACTACATTATATGGTTGAATTATCGAAATTGAATATGCCCCTTTTTATTAAGTCTGGTAATCTAAGAATTAGGGAACAGACACCCTAATTGACGCGAATCCTAAAGATAGATCTATTGGGCCCAACAAGCCCCATCCAAAGTACCGGATGCTTTAGTACTTCGAAATTTATATCATGTCCGAAGGAGGATCCCGGAATGATGGGGATATTCTTATATGCATATTGTGAATGTCGGTTACCAGGTGTTCAATCCATATGAATGATTTTTGTCTCTATGCATGGGACGTATATTTATGAGAACTGGAAATGAAATTCTTGTGGTCTATTAAAATGATGAAAATGAATGATTATGATAAACTAATGAACTCACCAACCTTTTGGTTGACACTTTAAAGCATGTTTATTCTCAGGTATTAAAGAAATCTTCCGCTGTGCATTTGCTCATTTTAAAGATATTAATTGGAGTCTTTCATGGCATATTTCGAAGAACGTTGCATTCAAGTCATTGAGTTCATTAAAGATTGTTATTATTAAGTCAATTTATAGTTGAATAGTGGATATTATGAAATGGTATACATGCCTGTCAATTTTCGATGTAAAGAAAGTTTGTCTTTTAAAAACAAATGCAATGTTTGTAAAATGTATCATATAGAGGTCAAATACCTCGCGATGTAATCAACTATTATGAATCGTTTATAATGTATATGAACGGGTCCTTTCATGAAGGCCGCCTAGCGCATAAGCCCTGGCCGGAGAGCGCCGCATTTAGCATAAATTTCGGAGCACATGTAACAGAACGTATCATCATTTGACACGTGTCCCCAAACAAATCTGGTAGATCTGACACTATAAATAGACCCCTTGGGTCGTCATTTTACACAGGTTCAGATATTCTGACAACTTTGAGAGCTGAGACTTCACTTCTCTTTCTCTCTCTACTTTCTCTCACTAGAAGTCATCCGGCTAGCACTCTTACGCTCTACGGATGACAGATTGATTAAGCCACCCCACAAGTTTCTACACTTGTGAACCGGGTCTGCAGGGATTATTTCCCGAGGGTAAAAATCAATCGGCAACACTCCGCCCTCCGAAAGCTAGATCACTTCTAGTCTCTTGTTGACATACTAAGCCTTACCTCATAAGGAAATAGGTGTTAACACTGTTGTTGTAGGAAAATTCTGCTAACGGTAGATGTCGATCCCAACTATTTTCGAAATCAATAACACATGCTCGTAGCATGTCTTCAAGCGTTTGTATCGTCCTTTCGCTCTGCCCATCAGTTTGTGGATGATAGGCAGTACTCATGTCTAGACGAGTTCCCAATGATTGCTGTAATGTCTGCCAGAATCTTGAAATAAATCTGCCATCCCTATCAGAGATAATAGAGATTGGCATTCCATGTCTGGAGACGACTTCCTTCAAATACAGTCGTGCTAACTTCTCCATCTTGTCATCTTCTCTTATTGGCAGGAAGTGTGCTGACTTGGTGAGACGATCAACTATTACCCAAATAGTATCATAACCACTTGAAGTCCTTGGCAATTTAGTAATGAAATCCATGGTAATGTTTTCCCATTTCCATTCCGGGATTTCAGGTTGTTGTAGTAGACCTGATGGTTTATGATGTTCAGCTTTGACCTTAGAACACGTCAAACATTCTCCTACATATTTAGCAATATCGGCTTTCATACCTGGCCACCAAAAATGTTTCTTAAGATCCTTGTACATCTTTCCCGTTCCAGGATGTATTGAGTATCTGGTTTTATGAGCTTCTCTAAGTACCATTTCTCTCATATCTCCAAATTTTGGTACCCAAATCCTTTCAGCCCTATACCGGGTTCTGTCTTCCCGAATATTAAGATGCTTCTCCGATCCTTTGGGTATTTCATCCTTTAAATTTCCCTCTTTTAAAACTCCTTGTTGCGCCTCCTTTATTTGAGTAGTAAGGTTAGTGTGAATCATTATATTCATAGATTTTACTCGAATGGGTTCTCTGTCCTTTCTGCCCAAGGCGTCGGCTACCACATTTGCCTTCCCCGGGTGGTAACAAATCTCAAAGTCGTAATCATTCAACAATTCAATCCACCTACGCTGCCTCATATTCAGTTGTTTCTGATTAAATATGTGTTGAAGACTTTTGTGGTCGGTATATATAATACTTTTGACCCCATATAAGTAGTGCCTCCAAGTCTTTAATGCAAAAACAACCGCGCCTAATTCCAAATCATGCGTCGTATAATTTTGTTCGTGAATCTTCAATTGCCTAGACGCATAAGCAATCACCTTCGTCCGTTGCATTACACAACTGAGACCTTGCTTTGATGCGTCACAATAAATCACAAAATCATCATTCCCTTCAGGCAATGACAATATAGGTGTCGTAGTTAGCTTTTTCTTCAATAATTGAAACGCCTTCTCTTGTTCATCCTTCCATTCAAATTTCTTCCCTTTATCCGTTAATGCAGTCAAGGGTTTTGCTATTTTGGAGAAATCTTGGATGAATCTTCTGTAGTAACCAGCCAATCCTAAAAATTGACGTATATGCTTCGGAGTTTTTGGGGTTTCCCACTTTTCAACGGTTTCGATCTTTGCCGGGTCCACCTGGATACCTTCTTTGTTCACTATGTGACCGAGGAATTGAACTTCTTCCAACCAAAATGCACACTTTGAAAACTTAGCGTACAGTTTTTCTTTCCTCAATACTTCTAGCACTTTTCTCAAATATTCTTCGTGCTCTTGATCATTCTTTGAGTAAATAAGTATGTCATCGATGAAAACAATGACAAACTTGTCAAGATATGGCCCACACACTCGATTCATAAGGTCCATGAACACAGATGGTGCGTTAGTCAATCCAAACGGCATAACCATAAACTCGTAATGACCATAACGCGTCCTAAAAGTAGTTTTTAGAATATCATCCTCCTTTACTCGCATTTGATGATATCCAGAACGTAAATCGATCTTCGAATAAATCGACGAGCCTTGTAGTTGATCAAATAAGTCGTCAATTCTCGGCAGTGGATAACGGTTTTTGATGGTAAGTTTGTTCAACTCTCTGTAGTCAATACACAACCTAAATGTACCATCCTTCTTCTTGACAAACAAAATAGGAGCTCCCCATGGTGATGTGCTTGGTCGAATGAAACCACGTTCTAATAGTTCTTGCAGTTGGCTTTGCAGTTCTTTCATCTCGCTGGGTGCGAGTCTATAAGGAGCACGAGCTATTGGTGCAGCTCCTGGTACAAGATCTATTTGAAATTCAACAGATCGATGTGGAGGTAGTCCCGGTAATTCTTTCGGAAATACATCGGGAAATTCTTTTGCGACGGGAACATCATTGATGCTCTTTTCTTCAGTTTGTACTTTCTCGACGTGTGCTAGAACAGCATAGCAACCTTTTCTTATTAGTTTTTGTGCCTTCAAATTACTAATAAGATGTAGCTTCATGTTGCCCTTTTCTCCGTACACCATTAAGGGTTCTCCTTCTTCTCGTACAATGCGAATTGTATTTTTATAACATACGATCTCTGCTTTCACCTTCTTCAGCCAGTCCACGCCAACTATTACATCAAAACTCCCTAACTCTACTGGTATCAAATCAATCTTAAATATTTCGCTACCCAGTATAATTTCTCGATTCCGGCATATATTATCTGCTGAAATTAATTTACCGTTTGCTAATTCGAGTAAAAATTTACTATCCAACGGCGTCAATGGACAACTTAATTTAGCACAAAAATCTCTACTCATATAGCTTCTATCCGCACCCGAATCAAATAAAACGTAAGCAGCTTTATTGTCAATAAGAAACGTACCCGTAACAAGCTCCGGGTCTTCCTGTGCCTCTGCCGCATTAATATTGAAAACTCTTCCGCGGCCTTGTCCATTCGTGTTCTCCTGGTTCGGGAAATTTCTAATAATGTGGCCCGGTTTTCCACATTTATAACAAACTACATTGGCATAACTTGCTCCGACACTACTTGCTCCGCCACCATTTGTTCCTTTCGTTCTGTTAACCCCTGGTCCGTAGACCTCACACTTCGCCGCGCTATGACCATTTCTTTTACACTTGTTGCAAAATTTGGTGCAGAACCCCGAGTGATACTTTTCACACCTTTGGCATAGCTGCTTCTGATTGTTGTTGTTGTTGCGGTTGTTATTGTTGTTGGGATGATTGTTGTAGTTGCTATTGTTGTTGTTGTTGTTGTTGTTGTTGTTGCGGTTGTTATTGTTGTTGGGATGATTGTTGTAGTTGCTGTTGTTGTTGTTGTTGTTGTTGTTGTTGTTGTTGTTGTTGTTGTAGTTGCGATTGATGTTGCGATTGTTGGGATAATTGTTGCGATTATTATTGTAATTGCTGTTGTTGTTGTATTGGTGATTCTTATCACCGTTTTCCTCCCACTTTCTTTTGACTTGCTTCACATTGGCCTCTTCAGCCGTCTGTTCTTTAATTCTTTCCTCAATCTGGTTCACTAGTTTGTGAGCCATTCTACATGCCTGTTGTATGGAGGCGGGCTCGTGTGAACTTATATCTTCTTGGATTCTTTCCGGTAATCCTTTCACAAACGCATCGATCTTCTCTTCCTCATCTTCGAACGCTCCCGGACACAATAGGCACAATTCTGTGAATCGTCTTTCGTACGTGGTAATATCAAATCCTTGGGTTCGTAACCCTCTAAGTTCGGTCTTGAGCTTATTGACCTCGGTTCTGGGACGGTACTTCTCGTTCATCAAGTGCTTGAATGCTGACCACGGTAGTGCGTACGCATCATCTTGTCCCACTTGCTCTAGATAGGTATTCTGAAAGGACCGGTTCATATACATTATAAACGATTCACAATAGTTGATTACATTGCGAGGTATTTGACCTCTATATGATACATTTTACAAACATTGCATTCGTTTTTAAAAGACAATCTTTCTTTACATCAAAAATTGACAGGCATGCATACCATTTCATAATATCCACTATCCAACTATAAATTGATTTAATAATAATCTTTGATGAACTCAATGACTCGAATGCAACGTTCTTCGAAATATGCTATGAAAGACTCCAAGTAATATCTTTAAAATGAGCAAATGCACAGCGGAAGATTTCTTTAACACCTGAGAATAAACATGCTTTAAAGTGTCAACCAAAAGGTTGGTGAGTTCATTAGTTTATCATAATCATTTATTTCCATCATTTTAATAGACCACAAGAATTTCATTTCCAGTTCTCATGAATATACGTCCCATGCATAGAGACAAAAAAATAATCATTCATATGGTGAACACCTGGTAACCGACATTAACTAGATACATATAAGAATATCCCCTATCATTCCGGGATCCTCCTTCGGACATGATATAATTTCGAAGTACTAAAGCATCCGGTACTTTGGATGGGGTTTGTTAGGCCCAATAGATCTATCTTTAGGATTCCCGTCAATTAGGGTGTTTGTTCCCTAATTCTTAGATTACCAGACTTTAATAAAAAGGGGCATATTCGATTTCGATAATTCAACCATAGAATGTAGTTTCAATTACTTGTGTCTATTTCGTCAAACATTTATAAAAGCGCATGTATTCTCAGTCCCAAAAATATAAAGGGTAAAAAGGCAAATGAAACTCACCATACTGTATTTCGTAGTAAAAATACATATAACGTCATTGAACAAGTGCAAGGTTGGCCTCAGATTCACGAACCTAAATTAATTATATATATTTATGTGTTGGTCAATATTTGTCTAACAAATTAGGTCAAGTCATAGTGTACCACAATTCTAATGCTCGAGACTAATATGCAAAAGTCAACAAAAGTAAATTTGACTCAAAATAATTTCCAAAAATTTATACATGATTAATATATAGTTTAAATATCGTCGTTTTATATTTTTAAAAGATTTATTAGAGTAAATAATATAATTTATTTATTAATAAATAAAATTTTATATTATATTTATATAATAAAATATACTTTTATATATATTAAGTAATAAAATTTATAGGGTTCATTTAATATTATAAAGATAATATGATACGTATTATTAAAGTAAGTTATTACACGTAGTAAAATATGTTTGTATCAAATATTTATTTGATAAAATAATATCTATAATGATAGTAAGTAAAGGTTGTATTATTTTGTAATAATAATTATTATTATAAAAATATCAATATTTATAATTACTAAGATGACATTATGATAAAACGATAATTCTAATTATGATAACTTTAATATTTACGATAATTTTTAATATTATCTTTAAAATAATAATTCTATTTAAAATAATAATAATAATAATGATATTTTATAGTAATAATGACATTTCTATTAAAATGATAATTTTTGTTAAAATGATAGTTTTAATACTAACGATAATTTTAATAATAATAGTAATGATAAAAATAATAAGAACGATAATTTTATCTAAATCAATATCTTATAATATTTTAATTTCATCATGATACTCTTACCCATTATTTCCTAATCGTTTCGTTTAATAGCTTTTAATCGTCTTTTATATCGTGTTCGTAATAATGATAATAATAGTAATCAAAATAATTAGGTGTTACAAATATTTGTTTTAATTACACTAATATTAATAATGATAGTTACTATAACATTATTAACGATAATACTAATAATTATCTTAATGATAATATAGTAATAATAATAATAACAATAACAATAACCATTTTTAAATAATGATATATATATTAATAATGATAATAATAATAATAATACCAATAATAATAATAATAATAATAATAATAATAATAATAATAATAATAATAATAATAATAATAATAATAATAATAATAATAATAATAATAATTGGATAATAATAATAATACTAATTATAACTTTAACGATAATAACGATAGTAATAATAAAAAAAATAACAATTTTTAATGATAAATCCTTTTATTGATAAAGATAATAA
This sequence comes from Rutidosis leptorrhynchoides, assembly GCF_046630445.1. Classification (NCBI taxonomy): domain Eukaryota; kingdom Viridiplantae; phylum Streptophyta; class Magnoliopsida; order Asterales; family Asteraceae; genus Rutidosis; species Rutidosis leptorrhynchoides. The sequence goes on along the minus strand of NC_092333.1, from coordinate 315,749,532 downwards.
TAATAATAATAATAATAAGATAAAACTAGAACGACGATAATAACGACGATAATAATAATCATTTTTAATAATAATATAAAAATTCGATGGACTATAACTTCAAATCCGTTCATCGAAATCATTCGATATCTAAATGAAAAGTTCTTAATTTTTCGCTAGCTTTCCAACGACATGCATATCTTATACCTTATCTCAGTCGCATATATAACTAATTTAGGATTCAACATAACCTAACTAAAGGCAATATCAAAAGTACAAACATGCATAATCTTATATACTCGAGCACTAGTCAGGGATACACTATTAGTATGTAAAAGTTAAATTATGAGTACTCACGTATCAATATTGAGATTCAATATTGCAGGAAAGGTACGTAGACGCAACGGAGATGATAAACACTATATTGACCTCACAAGCATACCCATGAACCATACCAATCAACTCCATAGCTATAACCCATAATTTCCTTAATCCAATCCCACTCGAAAAACAATTTCGAAATCACTCGGACAGCACTCTGACGTAATATTTTATGTATACTAATAATATCTTGAAATAATACGGAGTAAATATATATATATATGTAAATCGATTGAGAGAGTTTAGAGAAAAATATTTTCAAGTTTCTATGAAATAATGAAACCTATTGAATTCTATTTATAATAGATTTTTGAATTATTAAAGTATGAATTATTAAAGTTAATTATTAAAGTATGAATTATTAAAGTGAATTATTAAAGTTTGAATTATTAAAGTGAATTATTAAAGTATGAATTATTAAAGTGAATTATTAAAATATGAATTATTAAAGTGAATTATTAAAGTTAAAGTAAAGTAAAAATAAAGTAAAGGTAAAGTTTAAGTATATTAAAGTATAAAACTATGTACATATAATACGCGTATAAATATATATAATATTAATTTAAATCGTTATATATATTTAATAAAATAAAATATAAATATCGTTATCTTTATCATACTGGTTAAGTAATGAGTTATCAAAAGTGGTTCTAGATATTTATAAAAGTTATATACGTTTTAATAATAAAGTTCTTTTTAAACTGAAAACGTTTTTGTACGTTTGAAACTAAATCAAATAAATATAATAATTTTGTTTTCCAAAACCAAATATATTTTTAAGAATCATTTGGTTTAAAGGTTAAAATAATGGAAATCGTTATATCATAAAATGTTTTAAAAAAGTAGAATCATATATATTCATAATAGGTTTCAAGTTTTTAAATTACAGTTTGTTGGTGAAGCATGGGATAAAGTTCAAAGGTTAAATAAACGTATGAAATCATCTTAATGAAAAACGTCGAGTTACTTAACTTGTCGATATCCAACATCTAAGTTATTTACACTTCACGTTCTTACTTATAAATCACTTTACCATTTTCCGAATGTTGTCAAAAAGAATAGATTTCTTAAATCACAGTGGACCTCATAACATAGACCCGTAATCATATCATAATGTATCTGATAAATCAACAATTTGATATTATCTTCTAATTCCATCGATAAACATATTGAAATAAATACGATCATGTAAAGTATTATACGTTTAATACTTTATTAATATTCTCAAGTTATAATATATATATATATACATATATATACATATTTATTTATATATAACGGTTCGTGAATCGTCTGAATTTGGTCGAGGTTATAATGAATGTATGAACACAATTTAAAATTCTTGAGATTTAACTTAACAAACTTTGCTTATCGTGTCGGAATAATATAAAGATAAAGTTTAAATTTGATTGGAAATTTCCGGGTTGTCACAGTACCTACCCGTTAAAGAAATTTCGTCCCGAAATTCAAGTGGAAAGGTCGTGAATGATAATAAGTATGTTTTCATGATGCATACAGGCTAAAAATTAGAGTTTTATCATCAGCGAATAATTTGGATAAACAATCCATTTATATGAAGAGTACGAATGAAGCTAACATAGAAGAGTGAAATGAGTAAGTGTAGATTCATCTTATCATTTGATGTAGATATGATTGATTTCCAGATTTCAAGGGATTTGAAGAAAATCTTTGTAATAAGATTTGATTCTCCGGTAACAAAAGGAATTAGGATCCGTTTTAAATGCGATCGTCCATTTTAATTGTTCTGTCGAAGATTTTCTTATAAATTCACCTCCTTCCTTTTCTTACAACTCACACCTTCTGTTGATGCATTTTATGCAAGTCCCTAGACATCTACCCACGTCCATTGTAGGTACAACAGTTTACAGGCCACCATGATCGTTCGTTATTATCCTATCTGTGTTTGTATGTGGTTACAGCAACTGTAGGAACGAGATGTGGATGCTTGACTATGTTAGACTTAGTCAGACGTCCAAGTGAAGCCTCACTCGTACGGCTGACAGGCTCATACGCATGATTGATGCTGAGCTAAGTCACAATTACAACCTAAATGAGAAAACACGAGTGAGTGATCACCCGTACGGCTGATGAAGCCAACTCGTATGTGTGATGGATGAATCGTACGGGTGAGTCAACAGCAGGGGTATATAAAGTCTTATGTTCTTCATTTTTAGGTTAAGCCTTTCATTTGTTACACACACTCAGATCTGGTGAGCTCCTCCGATTCTCTCTCAACCCAAATCACCCAGGTGGTGAATAATAGCTCTAGGTGTTGATCTAATCACACTTGATTTAGTTGTGGTATGACTAAATTAATCACAAAAAGCTTAACCTATTCACTAGAGGGTTTGATTCACTTATTCCGTCATTGTGTGAGTTAAATCTGTTGATTTCTAAGTTCCTAGTCATGTTTCATCACCTTCTATTCTTTCCCCCTCAACTCATATTTTAAAGTATTCATCAATATGCTCCATCCAGTTCTGATTCTCGATATACTTATAATTTTCATATCGGTCATTCTTCTTTTTCATCTACCGCCGGAAGAATCTATTTACTTCTACTATACTCTTGGGTTTATAGTGTTTCTAGTTCTCCTGTGTCTTTATATTGCTATATGCATCGATATATATGGTTTATAATTTTTGGTTTGTCGTTGGGCTTTATATCTTCCCTTATATTTCAAAGTCTCTGTTTCTATCTTCTATAATCATTGTCATCCACAGTTAATGCTCTCTTTTATTTGCTGCAATTTATACCCCAATTTCTATTTTGGAGTTTTGTCCTTTCGTTTCTTCTTCTTGCGATTAAGCACCGCTTGTAATGGTCCAGAATTCACAAATATGATTTTCAGAATGAACATTGTTAATGTTCTAGGAAGGAAATTGTGATGGCACGATCTTGACTTGTCAAATTACTAGAATACCTTGGAAAAGGCTGAATCATCAAGAAATATTTTCTTGATATTTTAGAGGTTAAATAGAATACAAGAGTCGTATAACATGGCACATGATGATGTTATGATCTGTGAATCATCACGTTCCATTTAGAAACTCAGCATGAATTACTGTAATATAATCACGTTGATCAAGTGTCATTATATTATACTAACTCATGCTTCAGTTTCCAACACTACTTCAAAAACATTCATATTTTAAACTCAAAGGTTTACAGAGTACAGGAACTAAACAGTTTCCTTTTTGATGTAATACAGATAGCGCAAAGAGATAAATGATTCCAGATAAGAATAGTTATGGAAATATCTTCAGAAATATGGAGGATATTTATAATGAAAGATACGATGATATCTTAGAATTTCTAATATCAGAGGATGATGAAGAATATTGTCTGTAAGGGTTTAGTGTCAGGAGCAAGGTATTCGTTAATGACTTCAGCAGACACTGAATCATTTGGATTCTTTGAAGGCAGGTTCAGTCTTTGTGATTTGTCCTCAGCCTCCTTCATAATTTGCTCAATCCGTTTTCCAGTTCCAAAACTTCTCTATTTCTGAGCTTTGTTAATACACTAATCTTTATCATCAAACTTTTTACTGCTAAGGTCGTTTACAGTTTTTGTTGCTTCATCAGCATTTCGAGAACTAGTTCGCGGTTCAGAGTGTTTTTCAGAAACTTCACATTCGAAGTATGTAAGCCTTGGAAATAGACGTTATGTATAACTGTTGGCGTCAACGTGCTGTGAGATTTCAAAATACTGATTGCTAACTCCCAATGATTCGTATGACAATTCTCGTTACAAGAGGCAGATGAGTAAATGATGAGGTTTCGATAAATATAAAGATTCTTCGGAATGCCCAAGATCAGTGAAGTTGTTTGTAAGTTTATTTCTAATGTGGTGGAATATGAAAGGTTCTCCGGTAACAAAAGGGTAATCACATATATCAAAATTATGATAAGGCTACTCCGAATGAAAAAATTGAAGTTGTCTTGCTGGAGCTGTGATATAATTTGCTACTTTGCAAAGGAATTGCAAGGTTATTTTTGCTAATAAATGCCAAAAGATCTGACACAGATATGTGTTGAATTATGACTTTGGTTTCGAGAGCTTTTTAAGTACATAACTGTGGGTAATATGTGGTTGGATCATCATCTCGATTGCTCATTATTTGAAGTGTCTTCAGAGATTTTCGAAGGGTTTGAACATAGATTGTAATCGTTTGTATACATTTGATGTTCTAACACACTTTTGAAGTCAAAGTATAGCTTTGAAAGATGTAGGAATCTAAAAGTAATGGTACCGGTTATATCTCGAATTGAATTCTGAGATTTTAAAATCAGAATACTTAATTGGGTTTGAATGAGTATGGTTGTTTTGATTTCTATGAAAGAATGTATATTATTGTGAAAGTAGGAAGTATAATTGATAATTTGCTTAATCTGATTCGAAGAATGTAACATATTAATTGTGAATTTATATATATCTCTCGAGTATTACCTACCCGTTCAAAAATTTTCACAATTAATATTTTGTACATAAGAATTTTATTACAGTCTTTATGAAAATACATATGTATATATTCTCCTCAGATGTAACATAGATTTTAATGAGTTAATACTAAATTAAACTCATTCGATTTACGGTTGGAACTAGAATTGAATAATTCCTTGAAGGTTTAGAGGTTACATAAGTATTTCTTCAATAATATTGAAATTATGAATCAATACTTCGTTATTTGTTGAGATGTGATGTTGGTTTTCGTTAAATTCTTGTGAACTTCGCAAAGTACGAATGATGTTATCTGAAAAGTTTCGGTTACATTAATGATGAAGTGTAAAATCAAATATATACTTGATTTATTAGGAATTGGAATTTGTTAAATTGAGACAGAGATTGTAGTTAACGATGGTTAAGTCGCGGTGAGGGACGTACATTATTGCATATTTGTAATATGAATTAACTTAGTAGTTAAGATTCACACACAATAGCTTAGCACGGAAAGATTTATTTTTTATTTTTTATTTCAAAAGATTTATTTCTTCAGAGGGAATGAGTTAATTCTTCATAACTTGTTGATACAATATACACGTTATTGATTCGTAATGATGTCCACAGTGATTCTTGAACTGACAGAGTTTGTGATGTTATAGGTGTTGTTGATTCTGATGTTGACTGTACTGACGATGCTGGTGACGTTGACGGTACTGTTGATGCTGTTGGTAAAACAAGTTTAACTTGTTAATCACACACCATTTTTGTCAGGGTTTCTACTCTTCATTCTATCATTTTGGTTCACTTAACTGATTTATGGTTAGGGCTAGATTAGATAATCTCTAAGACTTTAGAGATTATATAATCGCCGCGGAATGTTTCTCCAATGAAGTTATGAATTAATACTTCGTCAGTTATTGTTGTTGGTACTCCTTGGTATCTATGGTGCGTATGACGTTGATGCTCGTGGGGAAGATTGTGAAGTTGAGGTTTACAATGCGGTTGTGGTTGGAGGTGGTAATGGTACTGTTGGCGTTGATGATGGTGGTACTGGTTATGCTGCTGGTGCTGCTGCTGGTGTTTGTAATCTCTGCACCATATTCTCCAAAGCCACTACCCGAGCGCGAAGTTCGTTGACTTCTTCTATTATTCCAGGATGATTGTCAGTCGGAACGAGCGGATAAATAAAATCTAGAATTTGATGTAGTATATAATCGTGACGAGATACCCTGGAAATGAGAGAGAAAATGGTGTCTCGAACAGGTTCGTCGGTAAGTGCTTCAGGTTCTTCGCCAAGAGGGCAATGTGGTGGATGGAAAGGATCGCCTTCTTCTTGTTTCCAATGATTGAGGAGGCTACGAACCCATCCCCAATTCATCCAGAATAGGTGATGACTGATTGGTTGATCCATTCCAGTCACACTACTTTCGGAGCTTGAGTGAGATTCCATTTCAGAATCCGAGTGACTTGAACTGATGACAAATTCCATTTCGTACGATTGGATAAAGGATTTTCGATATAAAAATGATTTTTTGGCTATCGGGTGGTATTCTATTTACATAGGATAACTATATATAGAGATCAAAAGATTTCATAGATTACGGAGGAATTTGCGGGGTATGTCAGGTAAAGTTTAAAGTAACAGATACGATAAGATATGATTTAGCAGATACGCTAAGATATGAAGTTTGTCTATACACTACTCATGCAATTAATGTAGCAAGACGTGTCTAGACTAATAATGATAAGCAGGTAATTTCCTATGGATGATAAGCAGATGATTTCTGACTAGAAATGATAAGCAAAACTTTTGACATGCAGACACGGTCGAAGTCCAGACTCACTAATGCATCCTAACGACTTATCAGTTAGACACACTAATGCAGACCTGGTTCGCTAAGACCACCGCTCTGATACCAACTGAAAGGACCCGTTCATATACATTATAAACGATTCACAATAGTTGATTACATTGCGAGGTATTTGACCTCTATATGATACATTTTACAAACATTGCATTCGTTTTTAAAAGACAATCTTTCTTTACATCAAAAATTGACAGGCATGCATACCATTTCATAATATCCACTATCCAACTATAAATTGATTTAATCTTTCTTTACATCAAAAATTGACAGGCATGCATACCATTTCATAATATCCACTATCCAACTATAAATTGATTTAATAATAATCTTTGATGAACTCAATGACTCGAATGCAACGTTCTTCGAAATATGCTATGAAAGACTCCGAGTAATATCTTTAAAATGAGCAAATGCACAGTGGAAGATTTCTTTAACACCTGAGAATAAACATGCTTTAAAGTGTCAACCAAAAGGTTGGTGAGTTCATTAGTTTATCATAATCATTTATTTCCATCATTTTAATAGTCCACAAGAATTTCATTTCCAGTTCTCATAAATATACGTCCCATGCATAGAGACAAAAAAATAATCATTCATATGGTGAACACCTGGTAACCGACATTAACTAGATACATATAAGAATATCCCCTATCATTCCGGGATCCTCCTTCGGACATGATATAATTTCGAAGTACTAAAGCATCCGGTACTTTGGATGGGGTTTGTTAGGCCCAATAGATCTATCTTTAGGATTCGCGTCAATTAGGGTGTCTGTTCCCTAATTCTTAGATTACCAGACTTTAATAAAAAGGGGCATATTCGATTTCGATAATTCAACCATAGAATGTAGTTTCAATTACTTGTGTCTATTTCGTCAAACATTTATAAAAGCGCATGTATTCTCAGTCCCAAAAATATAAAGGGTAAAAAGGCAAATGAAACTCACCATACTGTATTTCGTAGTAAAAATACATATAACGTCATTGAACAAGTGCAAGGTTAGCCTCAGATTCACGAACCTAAATTAATTATATATATTTATGTGTTGGTCAATATTTGTCAAACAAATTAGGTCAAGTCATAGTGTACCACAATCCTAATGCTCGAGACTAATATGCAAAAGTCAACAAAAGTAAATTTGACTCAAAATAATTTCCAAAAATTTATACATGATTAATATATAGTTTAAATATCGTCGTTTTATATTTTTAAATATTTTTAAAAGATTTATTAGAGTAAATAATATAATTTATTTATTAATAAATAAAATTTTATATTATATTTATATAATAAAATATACTTTTTCATTTAATATTATAAAGATAATATGATACGTATTATTAAAGTAAGTTATTACACGTAGTAAAATATGTTTGTATCAAATATTTATTTGATAAAATAATATCTATAATGATAGTAAGTAAAAGTTGTATTATTTTGTAATAATAATAATTATTATAAAAATATCAATATTTATAATTACTAAGATGACATTATGATAAAACGATAATTCTAATTATGATAAATTTAATATTTACGATAATTTTTAATATTATCTTTAAAATAATAATTCTATTTAAAATAATAATAATAATAATGATATTTTATAGTAATAATGACATTTCTATTAAAATGATAATTTTTGTTAAAATAATAGTTTTAATACTAACGATAATTTTAATAATAATAGTAATGATAAAAATAATAAGAACGATAATTTTATCTAAATCAATATCTTATAATATTTTAATTTCATCATGATACTCTTACCCATTATTTCCTAATCGTTTCGTTTAATAGCTTTTAATCGTCTTTTATATCGTGTTCGTAATAATGATAATAATAGTAATCAAAATAATTAGGTGTTACAAATATTTGTTTTAATTACACTAATATTAATAATGATAGTTACTATAACATTATTAACGATAATACTAATAATTATCTTAATGATAATATAGTAATAATAATAATAACAATAACAATAACCATTTTTAAATAATGATATATATATTAATAATGATAATAATAATAATAATACCAATAATAATAATAATAATAATAATAATAATAATAATAATAATAATAATAATAATAATAATAATAATAATAATAATAATAATAATTGGATAATAATAATAATACTAATTATAACTTTAACGATAATAACGATAGTAATAATAAAAAAAATAACAATTTTTAATGATAAATCCTTTTATTGATAAAGATAATAATAATAATAATAAGATAAAACTAGAACGACGATAATAACGACGATAATAATAATCATTTTTAATAATAATACAAAAATTCGATGGACTATAACTTCAAATCCGTTCATCGAAATCATTCGATATCTAAATGAAAAGTTCTTAATTTTTCGCTAGCTTTCCAACGACATGCATATCTTATACCTTATCTCAGTCGCATATATAACTAATTCAGGATTCAACATAACCTAACTAAAGGCAATATCAAAAGTACAAACATGCATAATCCTATATACTCGAGCACTAGTCAGGGATACACTATTAGTATGTAAAAGTTAAATTATGAGTACTCACGTATCAATATTGAGATTCAATATTGCAGGAAAGGTACGTAGACGCAACGGAGATGATAAACACTATATTGACCTCACGAGCATACCCATGAACCATACCAATCAACTCCATAGCTATAACCCATAATTTCCTTAATCCAATCCCACTCGAAAAACAATTTCGAAATCACTCGGACAACACTCTGACGTAATATTTTATGTATACTAATAATATCTTGAAATAATACGGAGTAAATATATATATATGTAAATCGATTGAGAGAGTTTAGAGAAAAATATTTTCAAGTTTCTATGAAATATGAAACCTATTGAATTCTATTTATAATAGATTTTTGAATTATTAAAGTATGAATTATTAAAGTGAATTATTAAAGTATGAATTATTAAAGTTTGAATTATTAAAGTGAATTATTAAAGTATGAATTATTAAAGTGAATTATTAAAGTATGAATTATTGAAGTGAATTATTAAAGTTAAAGTAAAGTAAAAATAAAGTAAAGGTAAAGTTTAAGTATAGTAAAAGTATAAAACTATGTACGTATAATACGCGTATAAATATATATAATATTAATTTAAATCGTTATATATATTTAATAAAATAAAATATAAATATCGTTATCTTTATCATACTGGTTAAGTAATGAGTTATCAAAAGTGGTTCTAGATATTTATAAAAGTTATATACATTTTAATAATAAAGTTCTTTTTAAACTGAAAACGTTTTTGTACGTTTGAAACTAAATCAAATAAATATAATAATTTTGTTTTCCAAAACCAAATATATTTTTAAAAATCATTTGGTTTAAAGGTTAAAATAATGGAAATCGTTATATCATAAAATGTTTTAAAAAAGTAGAATCATATATATTCATAATAGGTTTCAAGTTTTTAAATTACAGTTTGTTGGTGAAGCATGGGATAAAGTTCAAAGGTTAAATAAACGTATGAAATCATCTTAATGAAAAATGTCGAGTTACTTAACTTGTCGATATCCAACATCTAAGTTATTTACACTTCACGTTCTTACTTATAAATCACTTTACCATTTTCCGAATGTTGTCAAAAAGAATAGATTTCTTAAATCACAGTGGACCTCATAACATAGACCCGTAATCATATCATAATGTATCTGATAAATCAACAATTTGATATTATCTTCTAATTCCATCGATAAACATATTGAAATAAATACGATCATGTAAAGTATTATACGTTTAATACTTTATTAATATTCTCCAGTTATAATATATATATATACATATATATACATATTTATTTATATATAACGGTTCGTGAATCGTGTGAATTTGGTCGAGGTTATAATGAATGTATGAACACAATTTAAAATTCTTGAGATTTAACTTAACAAACTTTGCTTATCGTGTCGGAATAATATAAAGATAAAGTTTAAATTTGATTGGAAATTTCCGGGTTGTCACATATTCCACCATGTTAACGCAGAACCTGTGAAGATATGCATAGCGTACTTCACTTTGACCTCTTCAGTACACTTACTTATGGCAAACACCGATTCGACCTTCTCGGTCCACCGTTTCAATCCGATCGGTCCTTCGGTTCCATCAAATTCCAAAGGTTTGCAGGCAGTGAATTCTTTGTAGGTGCATCCTACACGATTTCCTGTACTGCTAGATCTAAGGTTATTGTTGGTATGTAGCGCAGCCTGTACTGCGGCTATGTTTGAAGCTAGAAAAGTACGGAATTCCTCTTCATTCATATTCACGGTGTGTCGAGTAGTCGGTGCCATTTCCTTCAAAATAGTCAAATGGAACAAGTTAATCATACATAATATTAAGAGTAGTTAATAGTATTTCGTAGCATAATATGAACTCATTTATAAAAGCTTTTTCTTCATATTAGCGTTTTATAAGTTTAAATTCGGGTAGTACCTACCCGTTAATACTTAGTAGCTAATATACAATTCAACTACTACAATTCTATATGAAAAACTGATTATAATAATATTTCGCGTTCAAACTTTTATACAATATTTTACAAACTTACAATACCGCTTATTTTACATAAAGCATGAAATATAGCACACAATAACTTTGATACAAGATAGTTGTGAAGATAATTCTAGCTAGTACACAAGTCGTTCAGCAAAGGCAATAAAGACACGTAATTCATACGTCCAGAAACAAGTCATGCATTCTGGTTTTACTAGGACTACTTTCCCATCCTTGCTCTTGTGGAACATAACCGTTATGGCCGTTGATAAGACAACGTGTTGTAACGTCGTCAAAGGGACGAGTGTTACGTAATGACCAACAGTCTCGTAATAACCTAAAAACCTCATTTTTTACCCCAATTACCGACTCCGTCACTTGTGGGAACATTTTGTTTAATAGTTGTAGCCCGATGTTCTTTTTCTCACTTTGGTGAGAAGCGAACATTACTAACCCGTAAGCATAGCATGCTTCTTTATGTTGCATGTTAGCCGCTTTTTCTAAATCACGAAGTCCTATATTCGGATATATTGAGTCAAAATAATTTCTTAACCCGTTGCGTAAAATAGCATTTGGGTTCCCCGCAATATATGCGTCAAAGTAAACACATCGTAACTTATGGATTTCCCAATGTGATATCCCCCATCTTTCGAACGAAAGCCTTTTATAAACCAAGGCATTCTTGGAACGTTCTTCGAATGTCTTACAAACTGATCTCGCCTTAAATAGTTGTGCCGAGGAATTCTGACCGACTCTAGACAAGATTTCATCAATCATGTCTCCGGGTAGGTCTCTTAAAATATTGGGTTGTCTATCCATTTTGTGTTTTTAAACTGTAAAATAGACAAGAGTTAGATTCATAAAAAAAAATTACTTATTAATACAAGCAATTTTTACATATATCATAAAGCATAAGCACACTATATTACATATATTACACCACACGAATACAACTATCTTATTCCGACTCGCTCGTTTCTTCTTCTTCGGTTTTGGTTCGTTTTGCCAAGTTTCTAGGGATATATGATGTTCCCCTAATACGAGCCGTCGTTTTCCACATTGGTTTAGAAAAACCTGGTGGTTTAGAGGTTCCCGGGTCATTGTTACAACTTAAGGGCTTCGGGGGTTGACGATACATATAAAGTTCATCGAGGTTGGAATTAGATTTCTCTATTTTTATGCCCTTTCCCTTATTATTTTCTTTTGCCTTTTTAAATTCAGTTGGGGTAATTTCTATAACATCATCGGAATTCTCGTCGGAATCCGATTCATCGGAGAATTGGTAATCCTCCCAATATTTTGCTTCCTTGGCGGAAACACCATTGACCATAATTAACCTTGGTCGGTTGGTTGAGGATTTTCTTTTACTTAACCGTTTTATTATTTCCTCCACCGGTTCTATTTCCTCCTTCGGTTCCTCCTCTTCCGGTTCTGATTCTTCTTCCGATTCCGACTCTTCTTCCGGTTCCTCTTCGGGAACTTGTGAATCAGTCCACGAATCATTCCAATTTACATTTGACTCTTCATTATTATTAGGTGAGTCAATGGGACTTGTTCTAGAGGTAGACATCTATCACATAATATCAAAAGCGTTAAGAGATTAATATATCACATAATATTCACATGTTAAAAATATATAGTTTCCAACAAAATTTGTTAAGCAATCATTTTTCAAGTAAACACGGTCGAAGTCCAGACTCACTAATGCATCCTAACAAACTCGATAAGACACATTAATGAAAAATTCTGGTTCTCTAAGACCAACGCTCGGATACCAACTGAAATGTCCCGTTCTTATTGATTAAAAACGTTCCATATTAATTGATTTCGTTGCGAGGTTTTGACCTCTATATGAGACGTTTTTCAAAGAATGCATTCATTTTTAAAACAAACCATAACCTTTATTTCATAAATAAAGGTTTAAAAAGCTTTACGTAGATTATCAAATAATGATAATCTAAAATATCCTGTTTACACACGACCATTACATAATAGTTTACAATACAAATATGTTACATCGAAATCAGTTTCTTGAATGCACTTTTTACACAATATCATAAAAACATGGACTCCAAATCTTGTCCTTATTTTAGTATGCAACAGCGGAAGCTCTTAGTATTCACCTGAGAATAAACATGCTTTAAACGTCAACAAAAATGTTGGTGAGTTATAGGTTTAACCTATATATATCAAATCGTAACAATAGACTACAAGATTTCATATTTCAATACACATCCCATACATAGAGATAAAAATCATTCATATGGTGAACACCTGGTAACCGACATTAACAAGATGCATATATAAGAATATCCCCATCATTCCGGGACACCCTTCGGATATGATATAAATTTCGAAGTACTAAAGCATCCGGTACTTTGGATGGGGTTTGTTAGGCCCAATAGATCTATCTTTAGGATTCGTGTCAATTAGGGTGTCTGTTCCCTAATTCTTAGATTACCAGACTTAATAAAAAGGGGCATATTCGATTTCAATAATTCAACCATAGAATGTAGTTTCACGTATACACTAGACCTCAGATTAACCTATAAGAAATGTTTTGCTAAAAAAGATCTCACTATTCCGTTGGACGAAATCCAAATCAATGAAAAACTTCAATTCATTGAAGAACCCGTCAAAATAATGGATCGTGAGGTTAAGAGACTTAAACAAAACAAGATATCGATTGTTAAGGTTCGATGAAATGCTCGTAGAGGACCCGAGTTCACCTGGGAGCGTGAAGATCAGATGAAGAAGAAATACCCGCATTTATTTCCAGAAGATACGTCAACACCTCTAACTGCTTAAAATTTCGGGAAGAAATTTATTTAACGGGTAGGTACTGTAGTGACCCGAACTTTTCCATGTTTATATATATATTAAATGAAATTGTTATTTACATGATTATGTGTTTCCAACATGTTAAGCAATCAAACTTGTTAAGACTTGATTAATTGAAATAGGTTTCATATAGACAATTGACCACCCAAGTTGATCGGTGATTCACGAACGTTAAAACTTGTAAAAACTATACGATGACATATATATGGTTATATATATAGTTAACATGATTTTATTATAAGTATGTATCTCATTAGGTATTTTAACAATGAGTTATATACATAAAAATGAGACTATTAATTTAAGAAACTCGAAAACGATATATATAACGATTATCGTTATAACAACGTCTTACTAGGTACATATGAATCATATTAAGATATTGATACACTTGGTTAATTATGTGAAATGATAAGCAAATATATTATTAAGTGTATTAACAATGAAATACATATGTAAAAATAAGACTACTAACTTAATGATTTCGAAACGAGACATATATGTAACGATTATCGTTGTAACGACATTTAACTGTATATATATCATACTAAGGTATATTATATATCATAATATCATGATAATAAAACAATTTAATATCTCATTTGTTATAATAAACAATGGGTTAACAACATTCAACAAGATCGTTAACCTAAAGGTTTCAAAACAACGTTTACATGTAACGACTAACGATGACTTAACGAATCAGTTAAAATGTATATACATGTAGTGTTTTAATATGTATTCATACACTTTTGAAAGACTTCAAGACAATTATCAAAATACTTCTACTTAACAAAAATGCTTACAATTACATCCTCGTTCAGTTTCATCAACAATTCTACTCGTATGCACCCGTATTCGTACTCGTACAATACACAGCTTTTAGATGTATGTACTATTGGTATATACACTCCAATGATCAGCTCTTAGCAGCCCATGTGAGTCATCTAACACATTTGGGAGCCATCATTTGGAAACTAGCATGAAATATCTCATAAAATTACAAAAATATGAGTAATCATTCATGACTTATTTACATGAAAACAAAATTACATATCCTTTATATCTAATCCATACACCAACGACCAAAAACACCTACAAACACTTTCATTCTTCAATTTTATTTATCTAATTGATCTCTCTCAAGTTCTATCTTCAAGTTCCAATTGTTCTTCATAAATTCCAAAAGTTCTAGTTTCATAAAATCAAGAATACTTCCAAGATTGCAAGTTTACTTCCAAGTTTTCTAAATCCATTCCAAATAATCATCCAAGATCAAGAAACCTTTGTTACTTACAGTAGGTTATCTTTCTAATACAAGGTAATAATCATATTCAAACTTTAATTCAATTTCTATAATTATAACAATCTTATTTCGAGTGGAAATCTTACTTGAAATTGTTTTCGTGTCATGATTCTGCTTCAAGAACTTTCAAGCCATCCAAGGATCCTTTGAAGCTAGATCTATTTTTCTCATTTCCAGTAGGTTTATCCAAGGAACTTGAGGTAGTAATGATGTTCATAACATCATTCGATTCATATATATAAAGCTATCTTATTCGAAGGTTTAAACTTGTAATCACTAGAACATAGTTTAGTTAATTCTAAACTTGTTCGCAAATAAAAGTTAATCCTTCTAACTTGAATGTTGGTGAGTTATAGGTTTAACCTATATATATCAAATCGTAACAATAGACCACAAGATTTCATATTTCAATACACATCCCATACATAGAGATAAAAATCATTCATATGGTGAACACCTGGTAACCGACATTAACAAGATACATATATAAGAATATCCCCATCATTCCGGGACACCCTTCGGATATGATATAAATTTCGAAGTACTAAAGCATCCGGTACTTTGGATGGGGTTTGTTAGACCCAATAGATCTATCTTTAGGATTCGCATCAATTAGGATGTCTGTTCCCTAATTCTTAGATTACCAGACTTAATAAAAAGGGGCATATTCGATTTCGATCATTCAACCATATAATGTAGTTTCAATTACTTGTGTCTATTTCGTAAAACAGTTATAAAAACAGCGCATGTATTCTCAGTCCCAAAAATATATATTGCGAAAGCATTTAAAAAGGGAATAATGAAACTCACGCATATAAATATTGTAAAACAGTTAATAAAGCATTTGCATGTATTCTCAGCCCAAAAACATAAAGAGTAAAAAAAAGGGCAAGTAAAACTTTTTATAACGAACATGAAAATTCCGGTAATACTCAACTGATTACGGGTCCAGAGATAATACAAGAAACTACCGAGAAAATCATCCAAATTCAACAAAGATTGAAAACCGCCCAGAGTCGACAAAAGAGCTATGCAGACAGTAAAAGAAAAGATATAGAGTTTGAAATTGGAGAAATGGTCATGCTTAAGGTTTCACCTTGGAAAGGCGTTGTTCGATTTGGTAAACGGGGGAAACTAAATCCAAGGTACATTGGACCATTCAAGATTATAGATCGTGTCGGACCAGTAGCTTACCAACTGGAGCTACCTCAACAACTCGCGGCTGTACATAACACTTTCCACGTCTCAAATTTGAAGAAATGTTTTGCTAAAGAAGATCTCACTATTCCGTTGGACGAAATCCAAATCAATGAAAAACTTCAATTCATTGAAGAACCCGTCGAAATAATGGATCGTGAGGTTAAGAGACTTAAACAAAATAAGATACCGATTGTTAAGGTTCGATGGAATGCTCGTAGAGGACCCGAGTTCACCTGGGAGCTTGAAGATCAGATGAAGAAGAAATACCCGCATTTATTTCCAGAAGATACGTCAACACCTCTAACTGCTTAAAATTTCGGGACGAAATTTATTTAACGGGTAGGTACTGTAGTGACCCGAACTTTTACATGTTTATATATATTAAATGAAATTGTTATTTACATGATTAAGTGTTTCCAACATGTTAAGCAATCAAACTTGTTAAGACTTGATTAATTGAAATAGGTTTCATATAGACAATTGACCACCCAAGTTGACCGGTGATTCACGAACGTTAAAACTTGTAAAAACTATACGATGACATATATATGGTTATATATATATAGTTAACATGATTTTATTATAAGTATGTATCTCATTAGGTATTTTAACAATGAGTTATATACATAAAAATGAGACTATTAATTTAAGAAACTCGAAAATGATATATATATAACGATTATCGTTATAACAACGTCTTACTAGGTACATATGAATCATATTAAGATATTGATACACTTGGTTAATTATGTTAAATGATAAGTAAATATATTATTAAGTGTATTAACAATGAAATACATATGTAAAAATAAGACTACTAACTTAATGATTTCGAAACGAGACATATATGTAACGATTATCGTTGTAACGACATTTAACTGTATATATATATCATACTAAGATATATTATATATCATAATATCATGATAATATAACAATTTAACATCTCATTTGTTATAATAAACAATGAGTTAACAACATTCAACAAGATCGTTAACCTAAAGGTTTCAAAACAACATTTACATGTAACGACTAACAATGACTTAACGACTCAGTTAAAATGTATATACATGTAGTGTTTTAATATGTATTCATACACTTTTGAAAGACTTCAAGACACTTATCAAAATACTTCTACTTAACAAAAAATGCTTACAATTACATCCTCGTTCAGTTTCATCAACAATTCTACTCGTATGCACCCGTATTCGTACTCGTACAATACACAGCTTTTAGATGTATGTACTATTAGTATATACACTCCAATGATCAGCTCTTAGCAGCCCATGTGAGTCACCTAACACATGTGGGAACCATCATTTGGCAACTAGCATGAAATATCTCATAAAATTACAAAAATATGAGTAATCATTCATGACTTATTTACATGAAAACAAAATTACATATCTTTTATATCTAATCCATACACCAATGACCAAAAACACCTACAAACACTTTCATTCTTCAATTTTCTTCATCTAATTGATCTCTCTCAAGTTCTATCTTCAAGTTCTAAGTGTTCTTCATAAATTCTACAAGTTCTAGTTTCATAAAATCAAGAATACTTCCAAGTTTGCTAGCTTACTTCCAATCTTGTAGAGTGATCATCCAACCTCAAGAAATATTTCTTATTTATAGTAAGATATCTTTCTAATACAAGAACTTTCAAGCCATCCAAGAATCCTTTGAAGCTAGATCCATTTTTCTCATTTCCTGTAGCTTTATCCAGAAAACTTGAGGTAGTAATGATATTCATAACATCATTCGATTCAAACATATAAAGGTATCTTATTCGAAGGTTTAAACTTGTAATCACTAGAACATAGTTTAGTTAATTCTAAACATGTTCGCAAACAAAAGTTAATCCTTCTAACTTGACTTTTAAAATAAATTAAACACATGTTCTATATCTATATGATATGCTAACTTAATGATTTAAAACCTGGAAACACGAAGAACACTGTAAAACCGGACATACGCCGTCGTAGTAACACCGCGGGCTGTTTTGGGTTAGTTAATTAAAAACTATGATAAACTTTGATTTAAAAGTTGTTCTTCTGGAAAAATTATTTTTCTTATGAACATGAAACTATATCCAAAAATCATGGTTAAACTCAAAGTGAAAGTATGTTTTCTAAAATGGTCATCTAAACGTCGTTCTTTCGACTGAAATGACTACCTTTACAAAAACGACTTGTAACTTATATTTCTGACTATAAACCTATACTTTTTCTGTTTAGATTCATAAAATAGAGTTCAATATGAAACCATAGCAATTTTATTCACTCAAAACGGATTTAAAATGAAGAAGTTATGGGTAAAACAAGATTGGATAATTTTTCTTGTTGTAGCAACGTGAAAATTGGTAACAAATCTATATTAATCATATCCTAGCTAACTTATATTGTATTATACATGTATTCTAATATATTATGTAATCTTGGGATACCATAGACACATATGCAAATGTTTTGACATATCATATCGACCCATGTGTATATATTATTTGGAACAACCATAGACACTCTATATGCAGTAATGAGGGAGTTAGCTATACTGGGTTGAGGTTGATTCCAAAAATATATATACCTTGAGTTGTGATCTAGCCTGAGACGTGTATACACTGGGTCGTGGATTGATTCAAGATTATATATATCAATTTTTTTCTGTACATCTAACGTTGGACAATTAGTTGTAGGTTACTAACGAGGACAGCTGACTTAATAAACTTAAAACATCAAAATGTATTAAAAGTGTTGTAAATATATTTTGAATATACTTTGATATATATGTACATATTTGTTATAGGTTCGTGAATCGACCAGTGGCCAAGTCTTACTTCCCGACGAAGTAAAAATCAGTGAAAGTGAGTTATAGTCCCACTTTTAAAATCTAATATTTTTGGGATGAGAATACATGCAGGTTTTATAAATGATTTACAAAATAGACACAAGTACGTGAAACTACATTCTATGGTTGAATTATCGAAATCGAATATGCCCCTTTTTATTAAGTCTGGTAATCTAAGAATTAGGGAACAGACACCCTAATTGACGCGAATCCTAAAGATAGATCTATTGGGCCTAACAAACCCCATCCAAAGTACCGGATGCTTTAGTACTTCGAAATTTATATCATATCCGAAGGGTGTCCCGGAATGATGGGGATTCTTATATATGCATCTTGTTAATGTCGGTTACCAGGTGTTCACCATATGAACGATTTTTATCTCTATGTATGGGATGTGTATTGAAATATGAAATCTTGTGGTCTATTGTTACGATTTGATATATATAGGTTAAACCTATAACTCACCAACATTTTTGTTGACGTTTAAAGCATGTTTATTCTCAGGTGAATACTAAGAGCTTCCGCTATTGCATACTAAAATAAGGACAAGATTTGGAGTCCATGTTTGTATGATATTGTGTAAAAACTGCATTCAAGAAACTGATTTCGATGTAACATATTTGTATTGTAAAACATTATGTAATGGTTGTGTGTAAACAGGATATTTTAGATTATCATTATTTGATAATCTACGCAAAGCTTTTTAAACCTTTATTTATGAAATAAAGGTTATGGTTTGTTTTAAAAATAAATGCAGTCTTTGAAAAACGTCTCATATAGAGGTCAAAACCTCGCAACGAAATCAATTAATATGGAACGTTTTTAATCAATAAGAACGGGACATTTCAGTTGAACACCTGGTAACCGACATTAACAAGATGCATATATATAAGAATATCCCCATCATTCCAGGACACCCTTCGGATATGATATAAATTTCGAAGTACTAAAGCATCCGGTACTTTGGATGAGGTTTGTTAGGCCCAATAGATCTATCTTTAGGATTCGCGTCAATTAGGGTGTCTGTTCCCCAATTCTTAGATTACCAGACTTAATAAAAACCAACTAACACATTAATGGTTTTTTATCATTAGTAAACTTCCCTTTGACGACGTTACAACACGCTGTCTTATCAACGGCCATAACGGTTATGTTCCACAAGACCAAGGATGGGAAGTAGTCCTAGTAAAACCAGAATGCATGACTTGTTTCTGGACGTATGAATTATGTGTCTTTATTGCCTTTGCTGAACGACTTGTGTACTAGCTAGAATTATCTTCACAACTATCTTGTATCAAAGTTATTGTGTGCTATATTTCATGCTTTATGTAAAATAAGCGGTATTGTAAGTTTGTAAAATATTGTATAAAAGTTTGAACGCGAAATATTATTATAATCAGTTTTTCATATAGAATTGTAGTAATTGAATTGTATATTAGCTACTAAGTATGAACTTAACGGGTAGGTACTACCCGAATTTAAACTTATAAAACACTAATATGAAGAAAAAGCTTTTATAAATGAGTTCATATTATGCTACGAAATACTATTAACTACTCTTAATATTCTGTATGATTAACTTGTTCCATTTGACTATTTTGAAGAAAATGGCACCGACTACTCGACACACCGTGAATATGAATGAAGAGGAATTCCGTACTTTTCTAGCTTCAAACATAGCCGCAGTACAGGCTGCGCTACTGTAACAACCCTCACTTTTCGACTTCTAAATTACTGAATTAACCCTAGGGTTATATGTCTGACTATATGTATTAAGGGTTGTTATATACAATTAAATATTGACCGAATAGTAATTTTTAGTCAACAATGTACGCTTAAATAAATAATATATTATTAATTTATATAATTTGAAATAATTTAACTAAGTATATAAACTTTGTTTCACTTTTATTATTTAGTTAATGTATTATATATTTAACTATATAATAAATCCAATTATATATAAATGTAATAATATTTACAAACTTACTAAAGCTATAGTTTAATAATTAAAATCATAATTATTATTAAAAATACAAAATACCGAATTATTTATTATTTTTATGCAAAATTTGTATCTATTAATTAAATAAAAAAATAAAATAAAAATAAAATAAAATATTATTGACAAATATTCTTGAAAAAACATTAAATAAATTTGTTTATTTACATAAAAAAAATCCTTAAAATAAATAAAAAATAAATAAATAAATAAATAAATAAATAAATTACTTTTTAATTAAAAATTTTAATGGAAAAACTACTTTTATTATTTTATTTTGTGCATTATCCCATGACCTAACATTTAATACTTTTTAATTTTAAAATCCCATTAAGAATTAAATATTTCTTTTTCTTTTAATTATTTTATTCTTTTTACCTAATTTTTTCAAGTATAAATACCCCTCATTTCTCATTCAAACTCACACCAAAATTTCTCTCATTCTCTCTTTGAAGAATTACTACTAGTAAGTATTCTTTTCTTACTTTTTATTTTTTTTACTTTTTACTTTTTACTTTTTACTTTTTACTTCGGTTATTATTTTTACCGAAATATGTAAATAATGTTATAAATTATATGCAATTAAAAATAAAATAAATAACATGTATACACTATTACTATTACTAGCACCTATAACCTACTACTTATATTGTAACATAAAAACATTTTGGGATATGTATTAAAGATGTATAGATCTTCGAACTTTCTTGACGAATGGTTTCTATGAGATTCTAGGCAGAGGGTTTGGATTTCTGATTTAAAGGGTCCTATGGCTCAAGCCCCTAGATCTAAATTAGCCATTCGAAGGGAAAGGGGTGATTGGAAGCTTATCTAATACGGCAAGTATTCTAAAATGGAAAACACTGATAAAAGTAGAAACTCTCTAGTCATAGAAACTTAGTAAAATAAGAAACTTTCTAAAAAATGGAAACTTTATAAAAATAGTAACTTACTAGGAATAGAAACTTAGTAAAACAAACACATACTTAAACTTAAACATGGGCAAAACACTTAACTACTCTTAAATGTCAATAGGTTGACTTTTCTGCTCACTGGTTCAACTCTTTATTCCGAGGAATAACTCTCTCTCTACTTACTAAGGTGAATTCATAGCCCCTCTTTATTGCTAGCAAACTTACTTACTTTACTTGGGGTGAGACACATGCTGTTTTTACTTTTTATACTTTAGACACAAGTACCAAACTGTTAAACTATGCTATACCCGGCTATGTCCGACTAAGTCCCTACAGTGATATTTTTAATTGCTGCGGCTTGCTTAATTATTGGGGGTAGGCCTATCGGGAGTAACGTCCCCGATACATTTGACCAAATCATTGTATTACTTAATAATAAAATTAAACCGACAAGGACAGACACAACTTGTCATGGGGCAAAACTTGAACGTTTAGTCTAAATATCATGCATTGGCATAACTTTTTGATCCTGCGGGAGATCAACTTTACAAACTAAATCTTGTGGTCTAAAACAACGACAAACTTTTTGTTAAACCTATGAACTTCACTCAACCTTTTTGGTTGACACTTTAGCATGTTTTGTCTCAGGTGCTGTTTGATTCAAGCTCTTATACTTACCGCTTATGTGATGCTACTTGGACATAGGATCAAGAGATATCGCATTTATTACTTCTGCATGTGAACATTTACGATATTGTTATTCCTGTCATTGTAACGACATTTCATTTTCCGCTGCGTACTCATTAAAGTTAAATTCATCATTTAGTATTGTTCTCGTTTATTATAATATGTTGGTATGTTTTGATATTAGTGACGTTCCTTCCAGACCCTATTGGGATGACGTTACAGATTGGTATCAGAGCATAACTAGGCTGTTATAGAGAACCAGGATTGCATTTTTATGTGTGCCTTACTTGTTAGCTAGGGTGCCTTAGCAATCTAGGAAACTATAACATTTCCTGCCTTAGAATTAAAGAACTTAGAATTGCCCCATAATCTTAACGATTATGCTTTAATAAACTTGACTTAAAGATTTTAATCAAAATATCCTTCCTAATGTTAGGATGTCTAATTATCATCAAACGACCAAAATGAATCTTTTCAAGCAAACCGAAAAAGATACTGAAAGGTCTTCCACAGAAAGACCAGTCCAAAGTCCACCTTATGGCTTTGGTGGTCCTCCCTCACCAAATTATAGCCTAAATACTACTCTAAAGTTACATGGGTCTCCTGAATACTATCCAACCCCGAGGAATAAAGACAAGAGGAAATGTTTTGAAGAAACTGGGCCGTCAAAGAAAAGATCCCGATCTCCTTTCTACGATGAAGTTGATGCCAAGTACGAGCTCATGAATCTGCGAAAAACTACCGATGACCTAATTCGCCATATTGCAAGGATCGATTTTCAAATGAAGGAAAAAGACCTAGCGATCAAGAAGCTCATGGAGGAAAATGCTGAACTAAAGAAAGAGATAAAGTTGGTGAAGTATGAAGGTGATAGAAATACCCGATGGGGGAAGCAATCTCTCTCTTGCCTAAGAGAAGATGTTGACCTTAGATTGAAGATGGAGGAAAACCGCTTGAATAATCAACTTTCTATAAGAGACCACAAGTACCATGTAATCAACAATGAAGTTTCTAACCTTTATGATAATCTCGAGTTCCTGTATGAGAAACAAAAGGCGAGGAACGAGAAAGTTGATGAGTTTATGAAGAAGGTGGAGGATGAGAAGAAGAAATATGAAGATTACTTTAATCTTAATATTTCCTAGATTATTTTTCCAATTCCTTGTCTATGTAAAGGTTATGCCTTAAACTATTTCTATTTCCGAATCGTGTAATAAAGGCTTATTTAATGCGTCGTTCTAATAATATAAAGTGTTTTATTAATATCATGCGATATCAATACTTTATTTTATTCATACTTGTGATTGCTCAAACTTATAACTTGTTAAACTTATCAAACATATGTTCACTTTTATGTAGTGACATCATGTTTCGTTCAGCTGCACCTACCGTTAACAACGTTGTGTTAACTACTGAACAATTCCAACAGTTACTCGCTGCCGCACAAGGCAACGCCCAAGCTAATCATGCTAATACTCAACCGAAACCTTGTTCCTACAAGGATTTTTCAAACTGTCATCCTCCTGCATTTAAGGGGACTGAAGAAGCTGTCGAACTAGTCTGTTGGTTCGAGAAGATGGAATCTATTTTTCGTATTTGCAACTGTGGTGATAACGATTGAGTAAAGTATGCCACTAGCTCATTGGGTGGCAATGCTTTAACTTGGTGGACTGCTCATGCCAAGTCCATAGGAATTGATAATGCTAATGCAATTCCATGGGATGAACTCAAAAGCATGATGGTCAACAAATTCTGTCCTCGAAGTCAAGTTCAGAAACTTGAAGCTGAGTTCTGGGAACTCAAGGTCAAGGGTACTGACATTGAGAACTATACCAATCGTTATCTGGAGCTATCTACTCTATGTCCTGAAATGTTTCCTACTGAAGCTAGAAGAATTGAGAGGTATATTGAAGGTCTTCCCGAGGATGTTCAAGGGAATGTTATTGCTGCTGAGAAGGTTACTTTGGATGCTATGATTCTCATGGCACAAAATCTCATGTTGGCCAAGAGAAGAAGGGCGTCGACTAATAAGCAAGTTGAAACTAAGGGTAATGATGGTAAGAGAAAGTTTGAGCCATCTCAAGGTTCGGCTCAGAATTATAATAAGAAGCCTGCGGATGGTTCAAGGTCGAATTATAAGGGTACTTATCCTTTCTGTATTCGTTGTGAAAGGCATCACCCGGGGAAGTGTACTGCGGTTTGTGCGTTGTGTAAGAAAGTGGGACACGTTTCTAAGACGTGTAAGACTCCTCCGAAGGATAAGGCTATTGTTCTGGCCAAAGCTCCTCCTACATGCTATACTTGTGGAGAGAAGGGACACATTAGTCCGAATTGTCCTAAGAAGAAAGATAATCCCGCTACTGGAGCTAATGCTACTGCTGCGAAGGGTCGTGCGTTTGTTATTACTGCTGTTGAAGCCCGAGATGAAGATGAAGTTATCACGGGTACGTATCTTGTCAATAATTTCTATGCAACTATTTTATTCGATACTGGTGCCGACAGAAGTTACGTGTCTAGTGATTTTTGTACCCTATTTGCTGAAAAGCCTCAACCCTTAGAAACTAAAAGATTAGTAGAAGTAGCCAATGGAAAGGTCATGCAAGTCGATAAAGTCTATAAAAACTGCAACCTAATCTTAGCCGATAAAGAATTTAAGATAGACCTTTTGCCGGTCGAGCTCGGAAGTTTTGACGTCGTAGTTGGAATGGACTGGTTACGTCCATTGAGAGCTGCCATCATGTGTTACGATAAAACCATTCATGTTCCATTGGGAAATGGAGAGACTTTTATCATCCAAGGTGAAAAGAGTGGTTCCAATCTCAACATCATCTCCTGTATTAAAACTCGTAAATACCTTAAGAAAGGTTATCCAGCCATTCTAGCCCACGTTAAGCTGATCGAATCGGAAGAGAAGCGTATTGAAGATGTACCAGTGGTTAGAGACTATCCCGATGTGTTTCCTGAAGATCTTCCTGGTCTTCCACCTCCTCGACAAGTTGAATTTCAAATTGATTTAGCTCCCGGTGCTGCTCCTATTGTTAAAGCACCATACCATTTAGCACCTTCTGAAATGAAGGAACTTTCCAACCAGCTCCAAGAACTATTAGATAAAGGTTTCATTCGTCCAAGCTCGTCCCCATGGGGAGCTCCTATTCTATTTGTTAAAAAGAAGGATGGTACGTTAAGGATGTGCATTGATTACCGCGAACTTAACAAGCTTACTATCAAGAACCGTTATCCGTTGCCACGTATTGATGATCTATTCGACCAACTTCAAGGGTCAATTGTTTATTCAAAGATTGATTTGAGGTCCGGATATCACCAACTTAGAGTCAAGGAATCTGATATTCCTAAGACTGCTTTTCGCACTCGTTATGGGCACTATGAATTCTGTGTCATGCCTTTTGGTTTGACCAATGCTCCTGCCATTTTCATGGATCTCATGAACCTTGTCTGCAAACCTTATCTCGATAAATTTGTTATTGTTTTCATTGATGACATTTTGATCTACTCCAAGAGTGAGAAGGAACATGAGCAACATCTGCGCGTGATTCTTGAACTCTTACGAAAGGAACAACTCTACGCTAAGTTTTCTAAGTGCGAGTTTTGGCTCAAAACCGTACAATTCCTCGGACACGTTGTTGATAGTAATGGAATACATGTCGATCCAGCTAAGATTACCGCTATCCAGAACTGGGAGATACCAAAGACTGCGAAGCATATTCGTCAATTTTTGGGACTTGCCGGTTATTATCGGAGATTCATAAAGGATTTTTCCCTTCTTGCCAAACCTCTTACGAAGCTAACTCAAAAAGGGAAGAAGTTTGAGTGGTCCGAAGAATAGGAATCTGCTTTCAAGATTCTGAAAGAGAAGTTGACCACAGCCCCGATTCTATCTTTACCTGAAGGTACTGACGATTTTGTTGTTTACTGCGATGCCTCAAAGCAAGGCTTTGGTTGTGTTTTAATGCAACATGAAAAGGTTATTGCCTACGCATCTAGACAGTTGAAGAAACACGAGGAGAACTATACCACACACGACCTTGAGTTAGGTGTCGTGGTATTTACATTAAAGATATGGAGACATTATCTATATGGTACCCAGTTTACGGTGTACACTTGTAACGACCCTACTTTTTCCGTTATCTTTTACTGTTAACTATTTAACGACCGTTAATTGTTATTCGTGCCACGTCATTTCTATGACCTATATTATTATTTTTGTAATAATATATTAATTATTATGTGTTATATGAATATTTGTATTCATATTTTAAATTATACGTTCCTACGAGTCGCGGATTTCTATCCGGCGAATCTTTTCGGTTTTCAAACCAACGGTCGAACTTTTGGAATTTTTAAGTCCTAATTATTTTAAATATGATATTTTGATGTCATATGATTATATATAGTGTTTATATATTTTATTCGTCGCGTACTTATTATCTCTTCGAAAAATCAATCGCGTAGCGGCGTTTTCGCGTTTCGGGTTTCGTTCGGGCGTTCGGGCCACTAGGATTTTGTCATTTATCAAATTGGGCCACTATGGGGCCCACCCCATTCAGTTTTTGGCCGAAAATCCCTTAAGGAGGGGAGTATTTTGTCAAACTTGCAAACTAGTGACCATTACTCTAAACTTCACTACTTACTCTCATTTCTAACCTAATCATCTTATTTTTTTCACCTCCTTCCTCCCTCTCCTCCCATGAACGTCCCCTTTCATCATCATCATCACCATTTCATCATCAAATCAAGGTTAAGAATTAGGGCTTTCAACATAAACGGATTCCTCTCATCGTTCTCTACGCGTCTATATCACTTGATTATTGATTAGGGTATAAACCCTAACCCTAGATTTTTAATTTTTCTTTATTTTTCTGTATTTTGATTATATTTTATTAGTATGATGATTATTAGTTGTTGTAATGTTGATTGTATTCGTAGAATTACTCGATTGCATATTTTTCGGTTTGATAAAATTGGAACAGCAGCTTTTTCGTGTGTTTCTGATATTGTAACTGATGTTGATCATAAAATAAAGTATATAAATGAGTTCCTCTCATCAAGACATTAATTTTAGACTCCGGATTCATGTCGTTTCGATTCCCGGAGCCCTAGTTACGATCAAAGTGGTATTTTGTTAAGATTGAAATGTGATTTTGGTATGAACCAGGTTTGGTCCGACTTTGTGACCATATTTGGTGACTTTAGGGTGTGTTAGTGTGTTACGACTGATGGTGGGGCGAACTTTCATGTTCGGGTCATCTCAATCCGAGCCACGAATCACCCGTTACGTCTAAAACACGTTTTTGATTGAATTGAAGTTCCAAGTAGTGTATTGACTGTATATCACGACTTGTGGGCTGTTCATGGTGTGTTCTTGAGTGTACCAAAGTGTCGGGTGGTTTGCTTAGGCGGAGATATATGTAAGGCTCGCCGAAAACCGACACCCGGGGCTCAAGATACGACCCGATGAACTTTTGATTAAAACTTATGGTTAAATATTAAAACTTATGAGAAAAATAATGATTTTCATTATTGATTAATTACTTATGATATAAGAAGTAATTATTATTATTTAAGACTTATGATATATATTTATTATATCATTTAATTATGACTTATGATTTAATTAACATTTTAATTAAACTTATGATTAATAATACTTTTATTATTAATGAAAAATACTTATGATAAGTATTAAACTTATATTATGAGATTATTAGTATTATAGGACTTATAATAAGGATTAAATAATTATTTAATTATTATAAGACTTAGTTATTATTTAATTATTAAATACTTATGATTTAATAAGTATAATTAGAAATTTATGATATGATTAATAATTCATTATTAATTAATAATACTTATGATATGATTTAAAATTTATTATTAATTAATAATACTTATATTATGACTAATATTTAATTAATTAATTAATTAAATACTTATGTTATATTAATTATATCATTTAAACTTATCTAAACTTTAATAATTCATTTTTATTTAATTAAACTTATGTTAAGACATAATTATACACTTTTGACTTTAATAAACATTATAACCTATGTTATTATTATAACTTACACTTTTCAAATTAATGTTGACTATGTTTGACCAAGGTTGACTTTTGAGTTGACTTTCGGTTGACTTTGACTTTCAGTTGACTTCTGTTGACTTTCTAAATAAGGAAACTTTCCTAACTTCAAAACTTTCTAAAAATAGAACTTTCTAAATTTGGAAACTTTCCAAAAATAGAAACTTTCCAAAAATAGAAACTTTCCAAAAATAGAAACTTTCCAAAAATAGAAACTTTCCTAAAATAGAAAACTTTCCAAAAATGGAAACCTGCTAAAAATAGAAACTTTCTAAAAATAGAAAGTGTGTGTCCGTATGCTGTTCCAGTCAAACCGATGCTTGCCGAGTGTTATTCTATGCCTACTTGCAACATGTACAATAGCTATCATACTAAGACTTGACCTAAGTTAGTTATTTATATCGGCCTGCTTTATTTATAGGTCGGCGTTGTGATCTTTCTTGATCACTTTACTTTATTTGCTGTTCGCTTGTTTGTGAGATTTCTTCAGTTGCTATTAAGGTGAGTTATAGTCCCATTTTTCTATTTTAAAGCTTTTGGGATGAGAATACATGCAATTTATTTTATACTTTGGACACCTGTGGAAGTTGGTTTAAATTATTCATTGTGTGTTGAACAAAAATATTCCCTAGTCTGGTAACTGTAATCACTGGTTTCTACTGGTGAACGCGAATCCTATGGATAGATCTATCGGGTTTGACAACCCCATTTCGAGCTAGTCGCGCTAGCAATTTATAATCGGAATGTTTAGTACTTCGTAATTTGTTGTAGATACACTTGTTCGGTGTATATTATTTATTGTGTTTGGCAAGGGTAAATAAATGGTTAAGTGGTTACCAGGTGGCTCACGGAAAATGGAATAATGTTTTATTATATGTTTTCTAGCATATAATTTGGTGGTTCAAAAAGGAGTTTTTATGTTTTCAAACATAAATTTTTATTGTTTAAATTAAATATTGTTTGCAATATTAAACCTATAATTCACTCAACATTTTTGTTGACAGTTACTCGCATGTTTTATTCTCAGGTTCATGATTGATTGCTTCCGCTGTGCTTAGAGAGTCTGCATATTTATGATGGCAGCTTTTGTTAAACATTAACTTGCATTCTATTTTGTTACATTAAAAAGTGGTTGTTTGTTGACTTTATTTTGGTCAACTTTTGGTTAAAGTATTATTGTATAGTTTTTCTAAACTTATACATTTTAGTAGATTTCCTTTATAGGAAATCATTTTTAAATAAAGAATGCAAGGTTGTTTTATTAAATTCATATAGAGTTTCGATCAAGCTGTGGGACCAAGTGACGGAGCCGTTAAGTGTTTTGACGGAGTCGTCACAGTTGGTATCAGAGCTCTGGTTGTAGGGAATTAGGCTGCATTGATGTCGTTACCCGGGTCAATAGGGTGCATTAGTGAGTCTAGTCTACAGCCCGGCCTATTATATATTATTATATGTGATTATTTGTGTCGTGTTGGTATGTATATTGTTATCATACATACATTTCTATTATGTTCTGAATCCGGGAGGAACTCCCATTCCGATTTAAACGTATTCTCCGACTCATGCGAGTTCATCTCTTATGGGAACACCTCGGTTAGTGAAACCGAGGGGGGTGACATTCTTGACTTCTGAAATTCTCGACATTTCTATGTCATAATTTGTGTTTATTGATATAACATTTGAGTTACATTAGGTGTTCTAAAATTCTTGGCATTTCTATGTCATCTATTATGGTTATGTATATAACGTTTGAGTTATATTACGCGAGATGTCATTCTTGACTTCTAAAGGCTCGGCATTTCAATGTCAGCTATTGTGTTTGGGTATATAACATTTTTGTTACATTACATGCCATTGTGCAGTTGTGCCTATGTGCTTTGGTTTTTGAACCGAAAAACGTCATCCTTGACTTTTAGAGATTCTTGGTACTTCGAAGACATTTTCATGTCACCATTACTCCTATTCATTACTTTCGATGTCTTTGTCTCTTGTGCTATCCTTAGCACATTGTTAAGAAATTGTTTTAGGGAAATTGTGTTGAAATTCGAGGTTGACCACGTGTCCTGACCTTATGTAGTGATATTGGAATGGAACTATGAGTTAGTGAAATATAATGGCGTCAGGCCAACGTGATTATATTACGTTAATTCATAAAAAGTCCCAATATTGTGACATGAGGAATAGAAAGCGAGTCAGAGAAAATTTATACACCACTCATTCGGAAATTCTAACGTTGTTACATGAGTAAGGAAGATACTCATTATCTTATTTGTTGATATACGAGAGACTCGTCTTAACCGAACTACTTACCCTATGTTTTATCATTCATAACTCGCTTGTTAGTGACAGCTTCGCACGTGAAGAGTTTTGGCCCAAGGACTTATGTCCTGATAATAGTCAAAACAATATTTAACTCATTGGTTTTCATGACCTCGTAGCATTTATTGATTAGATGTCGCAAGACGATTCAAGTCCATCACCCGAGCTTTAACGATCTTACTTCAACTCGTAACCTCTGTAATGCGGATACCCTGCTTTTCATTAAAATTTTTACACATTTGTGCAATTGGGCGGTTCTCACGAGATTTATGGGCGAATAGAAGTAATGAAATATTTTGTCATGTATACTATTTATAAAATCATATATGTACGTATGAATTCAAATGGACTAATTTACCCTTACCTATTTTGGCTATTATACACTGAATTATACCTTCAAAATTATTTTAAAAACCACTCTTGTTGAGTTGTTTAGTTAACTCAAATTGATTTACGTAAAATGGTACACGTTGTACATACTTCTAAATTTACTAAGAGCTTCGTTCCATTTATGGGGTTACATCAGACGTTTCAAGCTTTTTCAAAACTCCTTCGATTAATTTTATCAACTTTTCGCATTACCCTACAGAGTGTCTGGATCACAGTTCTTCTCATCCTCGGTTTAAGGATGAAATTTACCATTAAGTTCATTGATAGAAACTCTTACGCCACTTTGGATGCTGGTTTTATAAAATTTGTTGGAAAGTCTTTGCGCTCATAAAATTTTCCCTCTTATGGTTGGACATGGCCGAAACACGGACCGATAAATCAATTTTCTGGGGTACCCTCGATGGTCACCTTATTGTAGAAAAGGCGCTAGGTGGGTTTCTACCCCAACTGTTGTTATAATGGGTATCATGGATATATATTACTCTAGACCGTTTGAGGAGTTTCTACTCTCAATTTTCGCTGTCAACCGCAACACCCTCGTAAACATCAATCCTAGGATTCGATACTTTAGGGTGCACGAAATTATTTTTGGAGATTCATCTAACCTGGAGTCGGCCATTCTTTATAACCCATGATTCGCGTTCTTTTCATCCGCACATAAATTTAAGAATATGGATGAATCCTAGATTGCCTCGCTCATTATACAAGGAAGTTCACTCTCGTTGAAATATCACACCTTTCGTACGTCTTCCTTTCGGAAATGTAATCAAAATTTACTTTGAAGTCCATGATCCTCGTTATCTCCTTCGAGAGAATTGCCTTAAATATCTATGCCACCGAAGTGACTACTTCATATATTTCTTCCCTCATTGTTGCAACTACATTTCATTCATCCCAGATCGTCCCCTTGGGGAGCTCCTGTTTTGTTTGTTAAGAAGAAGGGTGGTTCGTTCCGATGGTATAGTGATTATCGCGAGTTGAACAAGCTTACAGTTAAGAACCGTTACCCTCTTCCGAGAATTGATGATCTGTTCGATCAACTTCAAGGTTTGTCCGTTTATTCTGAGATCGATCTTCATTCTGGCTATTCACCAGTTGCGTGTTAAAGAATCTGATGTTCCGAAAACCGCTTTCTGTACCCGTTATAGTCACTTTGAATTTCTTGTTATGCCGTTCAGATTGACAAATGCACCTGTTGTGTTCATGGACCTCATGAACCGTGTGTGTAGACCCTATCTGGACAAATTCGTTACTGTTTTCATCGACCACATCCTTATTTATTCTAAGAGAGATGAAGGGCGAAGAACATTTAAAGTTAGTGCTTGATCTGTTGAGGAAAGAAGAGTTGTACGCTAAGTTCTCTAAGTGTGCTTTCTGGTTAAGAGAAGTTCAATTTCCTCGGACATATTGTTAGTAAATAGGGAATACAAGTTGATTCTGCTAAGATTGAAGCGATTGAAAAGTGGAAAGTTCCGAAAACTCCTACTCAGATTCGCCAGTTTCTAGGATTAGCAGGCTATTATAGAAGGTTCATTCAAGATTTTTCACGAGTAGCGAAACCTCTGACTGCTTTAACGCATAAGGGGAAGAAGTACGAGTGGAAGAGTGAACAAGAGTCTGCTTTCCAAACTCTGAAGAAGAAGTTAACTTCTGCACCGATATTATCACTACCTGAGGGTAATGATGATTTTGTTATCTATTGTGATGCTTCGTGTCAAGACTTTGGTTGTGTTTTGATGCAACGAAAGAAAGTTATTGCTTACGCGTCACGTCAGTTGAAGATTCACGAGCAGAATTACGTAACCCATGATTTAGTGTTAGGAGCTGTTGTGTTTGCACTTAAGATTTGGAGACGCTATTTGTATGGGGTTAAGAGTACTGTGTACACAGATCATAAAAGTCTTCAACATATCCTCGATCAGAAACAGCTGAACATGAGACAACACAGATGGATTGAGACGTTGAATGATTATGATTGTGAACTTTTATATCATCCGGGTAAGGCCAATGTTGTGGCTGATGCCTTGTGTCGTAAAGAAAGGGCTGAACCTCGTAGGTTTAGAGCCTTAAATATGACCATTCGAACAAACCTCGCAAGGCAGATTCTTGCAGCTCAACAAGAAGCCTTGAAGGATGGGAATTTTGTAACGGGAAGGTCCGAGGCTTGAGTAAACAGTTAGATGTACGAATCGATGGTACTCGGTAATTTGCGGGACATCTTTGGGTTCCTGAGTTTGGTGACCTACGACAACTTGTTTTAGATAAGGCTCATAAGTCTAGGTACTCTATTCATCCTGGTTCAGGAAAGATGCATCATGATCTTAAGGAGCTGTATTGGTGGCCTCATTTGAAGGCTGATGTGGCTACGTATGTGGCTAAGTGTTTGACCAGTGCTAAGATTATAGCTGAACATCAGAAACCGTTTGGACTTTTGGTGCGACCTGAAATTTCCGAGTGGAAGTGGGAAGGTATTAAGATGGACTTTATTACGAAGTTACCGGGAGTTGTGGGTGGTTATGATACCATTTGGGTGATTGTTACCGACTCGCTAAGTCAACTCTTTTCTTGCCAATTAAGGAAACATATTCAATGAAGAAGTTTACTCGTTTGTATTTGAAGGAGATTATTTCGAGACATGGTGTTTCAGTATCGATTATGTTGGACTGAGGCAGTCCTAACAAGGTGCTCTAGGAACTAAATTGGATATGAGCACCGCTTATCATCCACAGACGGATGGTCAGAGTGAAAGGACCATTCAAACGTAGAAAACATGTTAAGAGCGTGTGTTATTGATTTTGGAAATGGGTGGGATAAATATTTGCCACTGGATGAGTTTTCTTATAACAGCAGTTATCATGCAAGTATTAAAGCCGCACCATTTGAAGCTCTGTATGATAGAAAGTGTAGGTCTCCTGTCTGTTGGAATGAGGTTGGGGATGCTCAACTCACATGACCAGAGATCATTCACGAGACTACCGAGAAGATTGCACAGATTAAGGAAAGATTGAGAACTGCCAGGAGTAGGCAAAAGAGTTATGCTGATAAGAGAAGGAACGATATCGACTTTCAGGTCGGTGATCGTGTTATGTTGAAAGTTTCACCTTGGAAGGGTGTGGTACGTTTTGGTAAAAGGGGAAAGTTGAATCCTCGATTTGTTGGACCTTTTGGGATTATTGAGAGAGTTGGACCAGTGGCTTATCGTTTGAAATTGCCACAAGAACTCAGTGCTATTCGTGACGTTTTTCATGTATCGAATTTAAAGAAGTGTTTGGCCGAGGCCAATGAAACTATTCTTTTTGATGAACTTCATGTTGATAAGCAACTTTATTTTATTGAAGAACCTGTTGAAATTATGGACCGAGAGGTAAAGACTCTTAAGCAGAGTAAAATTCCTATTGTTCGAGTTAGATGGAACACCGGACGCGATCCCGAGTTCACTTGGGAGCGTGAAGATCAGATGAAGAAGAAGTACCCGCATTTGTTCCCAAATGCTGAGTCAACCCCTGCACCTGCTTAAATTTCGGGACGAAATTTCCGTAACGGGAAGGTACTGTAACGACCCTACTTTTTCCGTTATCTTTTACCGTTAACTATTTAACAACCGTTAATTGTTATTCGTGCCACGTCATTTCTATGACCTATATTATTATTTTTGTAATAATATATTAATTATTATGTGTTATATGAATATTTGTATTCATATTTTAAATTATACGTTCCTACGAGTCGCGGATTTCTATCCGGCGAATCTTTTCGGTTTTCAAACCAACGGTCGAACTTTTGGAATTTTTAAGTCCTAATTATTTTAAATATGATATTTTGATGTCATATGATTATATATAGTGTTTATATATTTTATTCGTCGCGTACTTATTATCTCTTCGAAAAATCAATCGCGTAGCGGCGTTTTCGCGTTTCGGGTTTCGTTCGGGCGTTCGGGCCACTAGGATTTTGTCATTTATCAAATTGGGCCACTATGGGGCCCACCCCATTCAGTTTTTGGCCGAAAATCCCTTAAGGAGGGGAGTATTTTGTCAAACTTGCAAACTAGTGACCATTACTCTAAACTTCACTACTTACTCTCATTTCTAACCTAATCATCTTATTTTTTTCACCTCCTTCCTCCCTCTCCTCCCATGAACGTCCCCTTTCATCATCATCATCACCATTTCATCATCAAATCAAGGTTAAGAATTAGGGCTTTCAACATAAACGGATTCCTCTCATCGTTCTCTACGCGTCTATATCACTTGATTATTGATTAGGGTATAAACCCTAACCCTAGATTTTTAATTTTTCTTTATTTTTCTGTATTTTGATTATATTTTATTAGTATGATGATTATTAGTTGTTGTAATGTTGATTGTATTCGTAGAATTACTCGATTGCATATTTTTCGGTTTGATAAAATTGGAACAGCAGCTTTTTCGTGTGTTTCTGATATTGTAACTGATGTTGATCATAAAATAAAGTATATAAATGAGTTCCTCTCATCAAGACATTAATTTTAGACTCCGGATTCATGTCGTTTCGATTCCCGGAGCCCTAGTTACGATCAAAGTGGTATTTTGTTAAGATTGAAATGTGATTTTGGTATGAACCAGGTTTGGTCCGACTTTGTGACCATATTTGGTGACTTTAGGGTGTGTTAGTGTGTTACGACTGATGGTGGGGCGAACTTTCATGTTCGGGTCATCTCAATCCGAACCACGAATCACCCGTTACGTCTAAAACACGTTTTTGATTGAATTGAAGTTCCAAGTAGTGTATTGACTGTATATCACGACTTGTGGGCTGTTCATGGTGTGTTCTTGAGTGTACCAAAGTGTCGGGTGGTTTGCTTAGGCGGAGATATATGTAAGGCTCGCCGAAAACCGACACCCGGGGCTCAAGATACGACCCGATGAACTTTTGATTAAAACTTATGGTTAAATATTAAAACTTATGAGAAAAATAATGATTTTCATTATTGATTAATTACTTATGATATAAGAAGTAATTATTATTATTTAAGACTTATGATATATATTTATTATATCATTTAATTATGACTTATGATTTAATTAACATTTTAATTAAACTTATGATTAATAATACTTTTATTATTAATGAAAAATACTTATGATAAGTATTAAACTTATATTATGAGATTATTAGTATTATAGGACTTATAATAAGGATTAAATAATTATTTAATTATTATAAGACTTAGTTATTATTTAATTATTAAATACTTATGATTTAATAAGTATAATTAGAAATTTATGATATGATTAATAATTCATTATTAATTAATAATACTTATGATATGATTTAAAATTTATTATTAATTAATAATACTTATATTATGACTAATATTTAATTAATTAATTAAATACTTATGTTATATTAATTATATCATTTAAACTTATCTAAACTTTAATAATTCATTTTTATTTAATTAAACTTATGTTAAGACATAATTATACACTTTTGACTTTAATAAACATTATAACCTATGTTATTATTATAACTTACACTTTTCAAATTAATGTTGACTATGTTTGACCAAGGTTGACTTTTGAGTTGACTTTCGGTTGACTTTGACTTTCAGTTGACTTCTGTTGACTTTCTAAATAAGGAAACTTTCCTAACTTCAAAACTTTCTAAAAATAGAACTTTCTAAATTTGGAAACTTTCCAAAAATAGAAACTTTCCAAAAATAGAAACTTTCCAAAAATAGAAACTTTCCAAAAATAGAAACTTTCCTAAAATAGAAAACTTTCCAAAAATGGAAACCTGCTAAAAATAGAAACTTTCTAAAAATAGAAAGTGTGTGTCCGTATGCTGTTCCAGTCAAACCGATGCTTGCCGAGTGTTATTCTATGCCTACTTGCAACATGTACAATAGCTATCATACTAAGACTTGACCTAAGTTAGTTATTTATATCGGCCTGCTTTATTTATAGGTCGGCGTTGTGATCTTTCTTGATCACTTTACTTTATTTGCTGTTCGCTTGTTTGTGAGATTTCTTCAGTTGCTATTAAGGTGAGTTATAGTCCCATTTTTCTATTTTAAAGCTTTTGGGATGAGAATACATGCAATTTATTTTATACTTTGGACACCTGTGGAAGTTGGTTTAAATTATTCATTGTGTGTTGAACAAAAATATTCCCTAGTCTGGTAACTGTAATCACTGGTTTCTACTGGTGAACGCGAATCCTATGGATAGATCTATCGGGTTTGACAACCCCATTTCGAGCTAGTCGCGCTAGCAATTTATAATCGGAATGTTTAGTACTTCGTAATTTGTTGTAGATACACTTGTTCGGTGTATATTATTTATTGTGTTTGGCAAGGGTAAATAAATGGTTAAGTGGTTACCAGGTGGCTCACGGAAAATGAAATAATGTTTTATTATATGTTTTCTAGCATATAATTTGGTGGTTCAAAAAGGAGTTTTTATGTTTTCAAACATAAATTTTTATTGTTTAAATTAAATATTGTTTGCAATATTAAACCTATAATTCACTCAACATTTTTGTTGACAGTTACTCGCATGTTTTATTCTCAGGTTCATGATTGATTGCTTCCGCTGTGCTTAGAGAGTCTGCATATTTATGATGGCAGCTTTTGTTAAACATTAACTTGCATTCTATTTTGTTACATTAAAAAGTGGTTGTTTGTTGACTTTATTTTGGTCAACTTTTGGTTAAAGTATTATTGTATAGTTTTTCTAAACTTATACATTTTAGTAGATTTCCTTTATAGGAAATCATTTTTAAATAAAGAATGCAAGGTTGTTTTATTAAATTCATATAGAGTTTCGATCAAGCTGTGGGACCAAGTGACGGAGCCGTTAAGTGTTTTGACGGAGTCGTCACAACACTGACCATAAAAGTCTTCAACACATCTTTGATCAAAAACAGCTGAATATGAGGCAAAGCCGATGGCTCGAGTTATTGAACGATTATGACTGTAAGATGGAATATCATCCTGGCAAGGTAAACGTAGTTGCTGATGCCCTTAGTCGAAAAGACGATGTTAAACGTGTTCGTGCCTTAAACCTGAAAATCAAATCAAATCTTATATCACGAATCTGCGAAGCTCAACTGGAAGCTATTAAACCAACACTTATCGAAGGTGAAGGACCTATCGGTTTCGAGAACCAACTCCAAGTGAAAGCTAATGGTACACGGTACTTTGGCAACAGAATTTGGATTCCTCGCTTCAGTAATCTCCGTGAACTAGTCTTGGATGAAGCGCATAAGACTAGGTATTCTATTCATCCGGGTTCCAGTAAGATGTACCACGATGTGAAGGAATTCTACTGGTGGCCTAATATGAAAGCCGACATTGCTACTTATGTTAGTAAGTGTCTCACTTGTTTGAAAGTCAAGGCTGAACATCAAAAGCCTTCTGGTCTGTTGACACAACCCGATATTCTGCAGTGGAAGTGGGAATGTATCGCTATGGACTATATTACTAAATTGCCCAAGACTTCTAGTGGTAATGATACTATATGGGTCATAGTAGATCGTCTTACTAAATCTGCTCATTTCTTACCGATCAAGGAGGACAAGATGGAGATATTGTCACAACTGTATATCAAAGAAATTGTCTCTCGTCATGGTGTTCCTATATCAATAATATCCAATCGCGACAGTAGATTCACTTCCAGATTCTGGAAATCCTTACAATCTGCTCTTGGAACTCAACTCGACATGAGTACTGCTTATCATCCGCAAACCGATGGTCAAAGTGAACGAACCATTCAAACATTGGAAGATATGCTTCGTGCTTGTGTTATCGACTTCGGCAAAGGCTGGGATAGACATTTGCCTTTGGTTGAATTCTCTTACAATAATAGTTACCACTCAAGTATTAAGGCTGCACCTTTTGAGGCCTTATACGGACGAAAATGTAGATCACCACTGTGCTGGGATGAATTAGAGGACAGACAGTTAACTGGTCCTGAAATCATACACGAGACAACCGAAAAGATAGTTCAGATTAAGAAACGAATAGAAACTGCCCGCAGCCGACAGAAGAGCTATGCTAATAAAGGTCGGAAAGATTTGGAATTCCAATTTGGTGACAAAGTCATGTTAAAAGTATCCCCTTGGAAAGGCGTCATTCGTTTTGGTAAACGAAGCAAACTAAGTCCGCGTTTTGTTGGACCCTTCAAGATTACTGAAAGGATCGGACCCGTGGCTTATCGATTAGAATTACCTGCTGAACTTAGCAGCGTACACAACGTATTTCATGTCTCAAATCTTAAAAAGTGTCTCGCTGATGACACTCTCATTATTCCTTTGGATGACATTCGCATTGATGATAAAATGCACTTCATAGAGGAACCCGTAGAAGTCATGGACCGATATGCTAAACGCTTAAAACAAAGCACCATACCTATTGTTAAGATCCATTGGAATTCACGACGTGGCCCCGAGTATACCTGGGAACGTGAAGACCAAATGAAACAGAAATATCCCCATCTCTTCTCAACAGCTGATGCATCCGAGAAGTCTACCTAAAACTTCGGGACAAAGTTTTTATTAACGGGGAGGTACTGTAACAACCCTCACTTTTCGACTTCTAAATTACTGAATTAACCCTAGGGTTATATGTCTGACTATATGTATTAAGGGTTGTTATATACAATTAAATATTGACCGAATAGTAATTTTTAGTCAACAATGTACGCTTAAATAAATAATATATTATTAATTTATATAATTTGAAATAATTTAACTAAGTATATAAACTTTGTATCACTTTTATTATTTAGTTAATGTATTATATATTTAACTATATAATAAATCCAATTATATATAAATGTAATAATATTTACAAACTTACTAAAGCTATAGTTTAATAATTAAAATCATAATTATTATTAAAAATACAAAATACCGAATTATTTATTATTTTTATGCAAAATTTGTATTTATTAATTAAATAAAAAAATAAAATAAAAATAAAATAAAATATTATTGACAAATATTCTTTGAAAAACATTAAATAAATTTATTTATTTACATAAAAAAAATCCTTAAAATAAATAAAAAATAAATAAATAAATAAATTACTTTTTAATTAAAAATTTTAATGGAAAAACTACTTTTATTATTTTAATTTGTGCATTATCCCATGACCTAACATTTAATACTTTTTAATTTTAAAATCCCATTAAGAATTAAATATTTCTTTTTCTTTTAATTATTTTATTCTTTTTACCTAATTTTTTCAAATATAAATACCCCTCATTTCTCATTCAAACTCACACCAAAAATTTTCTCATTCTCTCTTTGAAGAATTACTACTAGTAAGTATTCTTTTCTTACTTTTTATTTTTTTTACTTTTTACTTTTTACTTTTTACTTTTTACTTCGGTTATTATTTTTACCAAAATATGTAAATAATGTTATAAATTATATGCAATTAAAAATAAAATAAATAACATGTATACACTATTACTATTACTAGCACCTATAACCTACTACTTATATTGTAACATAAAAACATTTTGGGATACGTATTAAAGATGTATAGATCTTCGAACTTTCTTGACGAATGGTTTCTATGAGATTCTAGGCAGAGAGTTTGGATTTCCGATTTAAAGGGTCCTATGGCTCAAGCTCCTAGATCTAAATTAGCCATTCGAAGGGAAAGGGGTGATTGGAAGCTTATCTAATACGGCAAGTATCCTAAAATGGAAAACACTGATAAAAGTAGAAACTCTCTAGTCATAGAAACTTAGTAAAATAAGAAACTTTCTAAAAAATGGAAACTTTATAAAAATAGTAACTTACTAGGAATAGAAACTTAGTAAAACAAACACATACTTAAACTTAAACATGGGCAAAACACTTAACTACTCTTAAATGTCAATAGGTTGACTTTTCTGCTCACTCGTTCAACTCTTTATTCCGAGGAATAACTCTCTCTCTACTTACTAAGGTGAATTCATAGCCCCTCTTTATTGCTAGCAAACTTACTTACTTTACTTGGGGTGAGACACATGCTGTTTTTACTTTTTATACTTTAGACACAAGTACCAAACTGTTAAACTATGTTATACCCGGCTATGTCCGACTAAGTCCCTACAGTGATATTTTTAATTGCTGCGGCATGCTTAATTATTGGCGGTAGGCCTATCAGGAGTAACGTCCCCGATACATTTGACCAAGTCATTGTATTACTTAATAATAAAATTAAACCGACAAGGACATACACAACTTGTCATGGGGCAAAACTTGAACGTTTAGTCTAAATATCACGCATTGGCATAACTTTTTGATCCTGCGGGAGATCAACTTTACAAACTAAATCTTGTGGTCTAAAACAACGACAAACTTTTTGTTAAACCTATGAACTTCACTCAACCTTTTTGGTTGACACTTTAGCATGTTTTGTCTCAGGTGCTGTTTGATTCAAGCTCTTATACTTACCGGTTATGTGATGCTACTTGGACATAGTGTGACAACCCGGAAATTTCCAACCAAATTTAAACTTTAATCTTTATATGTTTCCGACACGATAAGCAATATTTGTTAAGTTAAATTTCAAGAATTTTAAACTATGTTCATACATTCATTCAACCTCGACCAAGTTCCAACGATTCACGAACCATTAAACGAATATGATTATATATGTATATGTGTATATATATTATAACTTGAAACGTAAACAAAAAATTAGATTAAATACTTTATATTATTGTATCTGTTTCAAAATGTTTATCAATGGAATTAGAAGATAAGATCAAATGATTGAATTATCAGATATATTGAATTATGATTACAAGTCTCTATTGAAAGGCCCACATTGATTTGAGAAATCTTTCCATTTTAACAATATTCAGAAAATGATAAAGTGATTTATAAATAAGAACAAATTGTCAATCATTGAGAACTAGACAAAGGATAGTGGAAGATTAAATCTCATAAAGACTCGATTGATCTATTTAGTTTCAAACGTACAAAAACGTTTTCAGTTTAAAAAGAACTTTATTATTAAAACGTATATAACTTTTATAAATATCTAGAACCACTTTTGACAACTCATTACTTAACTAGTATGATAAAGATAACGATATTTATATTTTATTTTATTAAATATATATAACGATTTAAATTAATATTATATATATTTATAAGCGTATTATACGTACATAGTTTTATACTTTTACTATACTTAAACTTTACCTTTACTTTATTTTTACTTTACTTTAACTTTAATAATTCACTTTAATAATTCATATTTTAATAATTCACTTTAATAATTCATACTTTAATAATTCACTTTAATAATTCATTCTTTAATAATTCACTTTAATAATTCATACTTTAATAATTCACTTTAATAATTCAAAAATCTATTATAAATAGAATTCAATAGGTTTCATTATTTCATAGAAACTTGAAAATATTTTTCTCTAAACTCTCTCAATCGATTTACATATACATATTTACTCCGTATTATTTCAAGATATTATTAGTATACATAAAATATTACGACGGAGTGCTGTCCGAGTGATTTCGAAATTGTTTTTCGAGTAGGATAGGATTAAGGAAATTATGAGTTATGGCTATGGAGGTGATTGAGTATGGTTCATGGGTATGCTTGTGAGGTCAATATAGTGTTTATCATTTCCGTTGCGTCTACGTACCTTTCCTGCAATATTGAATCTCAATATT
This sequence comes from Rutidosis leptorrhynchoides, assembly GCF_046630445.1. Taxonomy (NCBI): domain Eukaryota; kingdom Viridiplantae; phylum Streptophyta; class Magnoliopsida; order Asterales; family Asteraceae; genus Rutidosis; species Rutidosis leptorrhynchoides. The sequence goes on along the minus strand of NC_092333.1, from coordinate 315,706,019 downwards.
GATACGTGAGTACTCATAATTTAACTTTTACATACTAATAGTGTATCCCTGACTAATGCTCGAGTATTTAGGATTATGCATGCTTGTACTTTTGATATTGCCCTTAGACAGGTTAGGTTGAATCTTGAATTAGTTACACTTGCGGTTGAGATAAGGTATAAGATATGCATGTCCTTGAAAAGCTAGCGAAAAATTAAGAACTTTTCCTTTAGATATCGAATGGTTTCGATGAACGGATTAGAAGTTATAATCAATTGAATTTTCAATATTTTTATTAAAAATGATTATTATTATCATCGTTTTTATCGTCATTCTAGTTTTATCTTATTATTATCATTATTATTATCTTTATCAATAAAAGGGATTTATCATTAAAAATTGTTATATTTTTTTTTTATTGTTACTATCGTTATTATCGTTAAAGTTATAATTAGTATTATTATTATTATCCAATTATTATTATTATTATTATTATTATTATTATTATTATTATTATTATTATTATTATTATTATTATTATTGGTATTATTATTATTATTATTATTATTATTATTATTATTATCATTATTAATATATATATCATTATTTAAAAATGGTTATTGTTATTGTTATTATTATTATTACTAATTACTATATTATCATTAAGATAATTATTAGTATTATCGTTAATAATGTTATAGTAACAATCATTATTAATATTAGTGTAATTAAAACAAATATTTGTAACACCTAATTATTTTGATTACTATTATTATCATTATTATGAACACGATATAAAAGACGACTAAAAGCTATTAAACAAAACGATTAGGAAATAATGGGTAAGAGTATCATGATGAAATTAAAATATTATAAGATATTGATTTAGATAAAATTATCGTTCTTATTATTTTTATCATTACTATTATTATTAAAAGTATCGTTAGTATTAAAACTATCATTTTAACAAAAATTATCATTTTAATAGAAATGTCATTGTTACTATAAAATATCATTATTATTATTATTTTAAATAGAATTATTATTTTAAAGATAATATTAAAAATTATCGTAAATATTAAAGTTATCATAATTAGAATTATCGTTTTATCATAATGTCATCTTAGTAATTATAAATATTGATATTTTTATAATAATAATTATTATTACAAAATAATACAACTTTTACTTACTATCATTATAGATATTATTTTATCAAATAAATATGTGATACAAACATATTTTACTACGTGCAATAACTTACTTTAATAATACCTATCATATTATCTTTATGATATTAAATGAACCCTATAAATTTTATTACTTAATATATATAAAAGTATATTTTATTATATAAATTTAATATAAAATTTTATTTATTAATAAATAAATTATATTATTTACTCTAATAAATCTTTTAAAAATATTTAAAAATATAAAAATAACGATATTTAAACTATATATTAATCATGTATAGTTTTTTTTGGAAATTATTTTGAGTCAAATTTACTTTTGTTGACTTTTGCATATTAGTCTCGAGCATTAGGATTGTGGTACACTATGACTTGACCTAATTTGTTAGACAAATATTGACCAACACATAAATATATATAATTAATTTAGGTTCGTGCATCCGAGGCCAACCTTACACTTGTTCAATGACGTTATATGTATTTTTACTACGAAATACAGTATGGTGAGTTTCATTTGCCTTTTTACCCTTTATATTTTTGGGACTGAGAATACATGAGCTTTTATAAATGTTTGACGAAATAGACACAAGTAATTGAAACTACATTATATGGTTGAATTATCGAAATCGAATATGCCCCTTTTTATTAAAGTCTGGTAATCTAAGAATTAGGGAACAGACACCCTAATTGACGCGAATCCTAAAGATAGATCTATTGGGCCTAACAAACCCCATCCAAAGTACCGGATGCTTTAGTACTTCGAAATTTATATCATGTCCGAAGGAGGATCCCGGAATGATAGGGGATATTCTTATATGTATCTAGTTAATGTCGGTTACCAGGTGTTCACCATATGAATGATTATTTTTATCTCTATGCATGGGACGTATATTTATGAGAACTGGAAATGAAATTCTTGTGGTCTATTAAAATGATGGAAATAAATGATTATGATAAACTAATGAACTCACCAACCTTTTGGTTGACACTTTAAAGCATGTTTATTCTCAGGTGTTAAAGAAATCTTCCGTTGTGCATTTGCTCATTTTAAAGATATTACTTGGAGTCATTCATAGCATATTTCGAAGAACGTTGCATTCGAGTCATTGAGTTCATCAAAGATTATTATTAAATCAATTTATAGTTGGATAGTGGATATTATGAAATGGTATGCATGCCTGTCAATTTTCGATGTAAAGAAAGATTGTCTTTTAAAAACGAATGCAATGTTTGTAAAATGTATCATATAGAGGTCAAATACCTCGCAATGTAATCAACTATTGTGAATCGTTTATAATGTATATGAACGGGTCCTTTCACATAGGATCAAGAGATATCGCATTTATTACTTCTGCATGTGAACATTTACGATATTGTTATTCCTGTCATTGTAACGACATTTCATTTTCCGCTGCGTACTCATTAAAGTTAAATTCATCATTTAGTATTGTTCTCGTTTATTATAATATGTTGGTATGTTTTGATATTAGTGACGTTCCTTCCAGACCCTATTGGGAGGACGTTACAGCTACATACAAACAATAACCTTGGATCTAGCAGTACAGGAAATCGTGTAGGATGCACCTACAAAGAATTCACTGCCTGCAAACCTTTGGAATTTGATGGAACCGAAGGACCGATCGGATTGAAACGGTGGACCGAGAAGGTCGAATCGGTGTTTTCCATAAGTAAGTGTACTGAAGAGGACAAAGTGAAGTACGCTATGCATACCTTCATAGGTTCTGCGTTAACATGGTGGAATACCTATCTAGAGCAAGTGGGACAAGATGATGCGTACGCACTACCGTGGTCAGCATTCAAGCACTTGATGAATGAGAAGTACCGTCCCAGAACCGAGGTCAATAAGCTCAAGACAGAACTTAGAGGGTTACGAACCCAAGGATTTGATATTACCACGTACGAAAGATGATTCACAGAATTGTGCCTATTGTGTCCGGGAGCGTTCGAAGATGAGGAAGAGAAGATCGACGCGTTTGTGAAAGGATTACCGGAAAGAATCCAAGAAGATATAAGTTCACACGAGCCCGCCTCCATACAACAGGCATGTAGAATGGCTCACAAACTAGTGAACCAGATTGAAGAAAGAATTAAAGAACAGACTGCTGAAGAGGCCAATGTGAAGCAAGTCAAACGAAAGTGGGAGGAAAACGGTGATAAGAATCACCAATACAACAACAACAGCAATTACAACAATAATCGCAACAACTATCCCAACAATCGCAACATTAATCGCAACTACAACAAACGGCCCAACAACAACAACAACAACAACAACAACAACAACAACAACAACAGCAACTACAACAATCATCCCAACAACAATAATAACCGCAACAACAACAACAATCAAAAGCAGCTATGCCAAAGGTGTGAAAAGTATCACTCGGGGTTCTGCACCAAATTTTGCAACAAGTGTAAAACAAATGGTCATAGCGCGGCGAAGTGTGAGGTCTACGGACCAGGGGTTAACAGAACGAAAGGAACAAATGGTGTCGGAACGAGTAATGGCGGTGCAAGTAGTGTCGGCGCAAGTTATGCCAATGTAGTTTGTTATAAATGTGGAAAACCGGGCCACATTATTAGAAATTGCCCGAACCAGGAGAACACGAATGGACAAGGCCGTGGAAGAGTTTTCAATATTAATGCGGCAGAGGCACAGGAAGACCCGGAGCTTGTTACGGGTACGTTTCTTATTGACAATAAATCTGCTTACGTTTTATTTGATTCGGGTGCGGATAGAAGCTATATGAGTAGAGATTTTTGTGCTAAATTAAGTTGTCCATTGACGCCGTTGGATAGTAAATTTTTACTCGAATTAGCAAACGGTAAATTAATTTCAGCAGATAATATATGCCGGAATCGAGAAATTAAACTAGGTAGCGAAATATTTAAGATTGATTTGATACTAGTAGAGTTAGGGAGTTTTGATGTAATAGTTGGCATGGACGGGCTGAAGAAGGTGAAAGCAGAGATCGTATGTTATAAAAATGCAATTCGCATTGTACGAGAAGAAGGAGAACCCTTAATGGTGTACGGAGAAAAGGGCAACATGAAGCTACATCTTATTAGACTAATAAGAAAAGGTTGCTATGCTGTTCTAGCACACGTCGAGAAAGTACAAACTGAAGAAAAGAGCATCAATGATGTTCCCGTCGCAAAAGAATTTCCCGATGTATTTCCGAAAGAATTACCGGGACTACCTCCACATCGATATGTTGAATTTCAAATAGATCTTGTACCAGGAGCTGCACCAATAGCTCGTGCTCCTTATAGACTCGCACCCAGCGAGATGAAAGAACTGCAAAGCCAACTGCAAGAACTATTAGAACGTGGTTTCATTCGACCAAGCACATAACCATGGGGAGCTCCTGTTTTGTTTGTCAAGAAGAAAGATGGTACATTCAGGTTGTGTATCGACTACCGAGAGTTGAACAAACTTACCATCAAGAACCGCTACCCACTACCAAGAATCGACGACTTATTTGATCAACTACAAGGCTCGTCTGTTTATTCAAAGATTGACTTACCTTCCGGGTATCATCAAATGCGGGTGAAAGAAGATGATATTCCAAAGACTGCTTTCAGAACACGTTACGGTCATTACGAGTTTATGGTCATGCCGTTTGGTTTAACTAATGCACCAGCTGTGTTCATGGACCTTATGAACCGAATGTGTGGACCATACCTTGACAAGTTTGTCATTGTTTTCATTGATGACATACTTATTTACTCAAAGAATGACCAAGAACACGGTGAACATTTGAGAAAGGTGTTAGAAGTATTGAGGAAGGAAGAATTGTACGCTAAGTTTTCAAAGTGTGCATTTTGGTTGAAAGAAGTTCAATTCCTCGGTCACATAGTGAACAAAGAAGGTATTAAGGTGGATCCGGCAAAGATAGAAACTGTTGAAAAGTGGGAAACCCCGAAAACTCTGAAACACATACGCCAGTTTTTAGGACTAGCTGGTTACTACAGAAGGTTCATCCAAGACTTTTCCAGAATAGCAAAACCCTTGACTGCATTAATGCATAAAGGGAAGAAATTTGAATGGAAGGATGAACAAGAGAAAGCGTTCCAGTTATTGAAGAAAAAGCTAACTACGGCACCTATATTGTCATTGCCTGAAGGGAATGATGATTTTGTGATTTATTGTGACGCATCAAAGCAAGGTCTCGGTTGTGTATTAATTCAATGAACGAAGGTGATTGCTTATGCGTCTAGACAATTGAAGATTCACGAACAAAATTATACGACGCATGATTTGGAATTAGGCGCAGTTGTTTTTGCATTAAAGACTTGGAGGCACTACTTATATGGGGTCAAAAGTATTATATATACCGACCACAAAAGTCTTCAACACATATTTAATCAGAAACAACTGAATATGAGGCAGCGTAGGTGGATTGAATTGTTGAATGATTATGACTTTGAGATTCGTTACCACCCAGGGAACGCAAATGTGGTAGCCGATGCCTTAAGCAGGAAGGACAGAGAACCCATTCGAGTAAAATCTATGAATATAATGATTCACAATAACCTTAGTACTCAAATAAAGGAGGCGCAACAAGGAGTTTTAAAAGAGGGAAATTTAAAGGATGAAATACCCAAAGGATCGGAGAAGCATCTTAATATTCGGAAAGACGGAACCCGGTATAGGGCTGAAAGGATTTGGGTACCAAAATTTGGAGATATGAGAGAAATGGTACTTAGAGAAGCTCATAAAACCAGATACTCAATACATCCTGGAATGGGGAAGATGTACAAGGATCTCAAGAAACATTTTTGGTGGCCGGGTATGAAAGCCGATGTTGCTAAATACGTAGGAGAATGTTTGACGTGTTCTAAGGTTAAAGCTGAACATCAGAAACCATCAGGTCTACTTCAACAACCCGAAATCTTGGAATGGAAATGGGAAAACATTACCATGGATTTCATTACTAAATTGCCAAGGACTGCAAGTGGTTTTGATACTATTTGGGTAATAGTTGATCGTCTCACCAAATCAGCACACTTCCTTCCAATAAGAGAAGATGACAAGATGGAGAAGTTAGCACGACTGTATTTGAAGGAAGTCATATCCAGACATGGAATACCAATCTCTATTATCTCTGATAGGGATGACAGATTTATTTCAAGATTCTGGCAGACATTACAGCAAGCATTAGGAACTCGTCTAGACATGAGTACTGCCTATCATCCACAAAATGATGGGCAGAGTGAAAGGACGATACAAACGCTTGAAGACATGCTACGAGCATGTGTTATTGATTTCGGAAACAGTTGGGATCGACATCTACTGTTAGCAGAATTTTCCTACAACAACAGCTACCATTCAAGCATTGAGATGGCGCCATTTGAAGCACTTTATGGTAGAAAGTGCAGGTCTCCAATTTGTTGGAGTGAAGTGGGGGATAGACAGATTACGGGTCCGGAGATAATACAAGAAACTACCGAGAAGATCATCCAAATTCAACAACGGTTGAAAACCGCCCAAAGTCGACAAAAGAGCTATGCCGACATTAAAAGAAAAGATATAGAATTTGAAATTGGAGAGATGGTCATGCTTAAGGTTGCACCTTGGAAAGGCGTTGTTCGATTTGGTAAACGGGGTAAATTAAATCCAAGGTATATTGGACCATTGAAGATTATTGATAGTGTCGGACCAGTAGCTTACCGACTTAAGTTTCCTCAACAACTTGCGGCTGTACATAACACTTTCCACGTCTCGAATTTGAAGAAATGTTTTGCTAAAGAAGATCTCACTATTCCATTAGACGAAATCCAAATCAACGAAAAACTTCAATTCATCGAAGAACCCGTCGAAATAATGGATCGTGAGGTTAAAAGACTTAAACAAAACAAGATACCAATTGTTAAGGTTCGATGGAATGCTCGTAGAGGACCCGAGTTCACCTGGGAACGAGAAGATCAGATGAAGAAGAAATACCCGCACTTATTTCCAGAAGATACGTCAACACCTCCAACTGCTTAAAATTTCGGGACGAAATTTATTTAACGGGTAGGTACTGTAGTGACCCGAACTTTTCTGTGATGACCCGGGAATTTCTGACTAAATTTAAACTTAATCTTTATACGATTTCGATACGATAAGCAAAATCTGTTAGGTTGAGTCTCAAAAACTTTGAACTGTGTTCATGTATTAATTGACTTTCGACCATTTCCGACGATTCACGAACCAGTATTTGTAAATCGATAGGTATATATATCAATAGGTAAATATAAATACTTATATATAAGAAAATTTTATATGCAATTGTTGTTTTTAATTATATGTAAATTAATATAAGATATAATAAATTTTATTATTAAATGAATATATAAAGTATACTATATATATGTGATTTTGAATTTATTTAGTGAACGACGGTGTCACTAATTTATCATTCGATCAAATTAAACAAGTTAAATTCAAACTATTGTAATTTCGAAATAAACGGTGATCCGAAAACAAGTTAAACGGATTATAACTTTGTTAAAAATATAATTAGAATCTATTTGTTTAATTTTAACATTTAGTATTTTTACTTGGGATTGGAAGCTCATAATTAATTTAATTTTTTATTTAAATAATTGCATATAATTAATGACCAATTTTACACCCCAAAAGACTGAAATAAACAAAGTTATTTAATCTAAAAATTTGGGATTTTTTTCTGAAGACTTTTATCCGCCACTGTTTAACAACGGAGGACGAAGCCAGTCCAGGATAAAGTGTCGGCAGTCAATAATTAAAGGTGTGAGCTGTAGTCACATTTAAAAATGTTATGACTTATTTGAATCATAGTTGAAGCCACCTAATGAAATATATATACATATTATATATATACATCAAAAATGGAATTGTCATCACCCTTCCTTGCATCCTCCATCGACACTTCCCTCTTCGGCCATCTTACCACAACTGACCATTGTCTTTAACAGCTAGTCACCTCACCATCACCACCTGACCGCCGCCATCTGCAACACCACCGCCACTTCCGGCCATCTTCACCATCAAAACCACAATCACCACACATCTCTCTAATATCTATATTCGAATGAATCTGTTTTACCGCTACAACCTTCATCGTTTCTTCGATCAACCATCACCTCACCACCTCCTAACATCACCATCGGTTACCTTCACCGCTGTCAATCACCACTAACCGCCACCACAAACCATCAAAACACAAAACCCACTTATGTTTCTTTCAAACACAAGCACCACATTCAAACCATTTTAGTTTGATTTCTGTCTCGCTTGCACCACCACCATCAACCTACGAAGAACAACCACCTCACCATTTTCATCCCTCATTCTCTCCTCTCTATCAATATACTTTTGTTGTTGTTTCTACACGTAACCCAGCAAGTTTTATGTTTATGTTAAACGCGAAATTAATGATGATGATGTTCAGTAATAATCATGATAATGATGGTGAAACAAGATGGCAATAAAGCATAAAGGTGACTGTTTTTTTTTTCATTTTTTTTTCTTTCGTTAGATGTCCCCATCGGCAGGGAACCATTACAACAAATGGGTTACGGCTTCTTGGATTAAAATGATTTATTGGACTAACTATGTGGGCTTATAATTGGTTATGATGGGTTGAAGTCTATGTTATGCTCTTTATACGGACCGAATGTCATAGTAATGATAAGAGTAAAACGCGATAATTTTTTTTTCCTTTTTCTTTATGGGTGCCGATGACAGGTACATGATGGTTATTAGAATCATATAGATGATGATGGATGTGAATCGTGATGTTAAACCGATAGGAGTAATGATGATGATGGCGAATAAGGTGACAAAGATGATGACTGTAATATACATGATACATGTTGATTTGTGATTGTATGTGGGTGAAGTGATAAAGAAAATGATAATGATATATGGTGATGTATGATGCCGTGAATGATTAAGAGGAGTGATGATCATAATGACGAAATGATTAGGATTATGAGTTTGATTATGGTTAAGATCATGATGAAACGGGTGATTAAATTAAATAACAATGGGTTTAAATCAAAACAGTAGAACGGTTAAGTGGTTTAGAGTGTTGTTGGTGTTTAACCGAGAGGTCTCGGGTTCCAGCCCGGGCAGAGGCGTTTAATTATTTAAAAGCTTGTTTCATTAAGGTAGCATTTTTATTATTTTCGTTATCATTATTATTATTATTATTATTATTATTATTATTATTATTAGTATTATTATTATTTTAATTATTAGTTTTATCATTAGAAAAAGTATTATTATTATTAATGTCATTAACATTATTATTATCACAATTATTATTATTATTATTATTATTATTAACATATGATTTTTTACTTATTTTTAGTAGTATTATCCTTATTATTAATATTAAAAGTATTTTCATTTTTATTAATATTATTATTATCATTAGAATTATCATGATCTTTATCATAATTTGTATTATTTTTATATAACAAATTATTGATTTACAATATATATAAATAATCTATATATATATATATATATATATATATATATATATATATATATATATATATATATATATATATATATATATATATATATATATATATATATATATATTATAACTATAGGTATAAATATTAAAATACAAAATAAATATATATAACTTTTAAAATAGCAAATATATGACTAAACCAAACAAATAATATATATATATAAACTGGTTTGATTATTATTACATGTTAATTATATGTTTTAATATATACAAATGATATAGGTTCGTGAATCCGAGGCCAACCCTGCATTGTTCAATTTAGTCATATGTATTTTTACTACAAAATACATTAGGTGAGTTTCATTTGCCTTTTTACCCTTTTATATTTTTGGGCTGAGAATACATGCGCAATTTTTATAATTGTTTTACGAAATAGACACAAGTAATCGAAACTACATTATATGGTTGAATGATCGAAGCCGAATATGCCCTTTTTATTAAGTCTGGCAATCTAAGAATTAGGGAACAGACACCCTAATTGACGCGAACTCTAAAGATAGATCTATCGGGCCCAACAAGCCCCATCCAAAGTACCGGATGCTTTAGTACTTCGAAATTTTATATCATGTTCGAAGGAGGATCCCGGAATGATGGGGATATTCTTATATGCATATTGTGAATGTCGATTACCAGGTGTTCAATCCATATGAATGATATTTTGTCTCTATGCATGGGACGTATTTTTATGAGATCTGAATATGGAAATCTTGTGGTCTATTAAAATGATGATAATGGTTATTTATGTTAAACTAATGAACTCACCAACCTTTTGGTTGACACTTGAAAGCATGTTTATTCTCAAGTATGAAAGAAATCTTCCGCTGTGCATTAGCTCATATTAGAGACATTACTTGGAGTCATTCATGACATATTTCAAAAGACGTTGCATTCGAGTCGTTGAGTTCATCAAGATTATTATTAAGTCAATTATAGTTAGATGTATTATGAAATGGTATGCATACCGTAACTTTTGATGTAATGAAATATTGTCTTTTCAAAAACGAATACAATGTTTGTAAAATGTATCATATAGAGGTCAAGTACCTCGCGATGTAATCAACTGTTGCGAATCATTTATAATCGATATGGACTTCGTCCGGATGGATTAGGACGGGTCTCTACAGTTGGTATCAGAGCGGTGGTCTTAGTGAACCGGGTCTTACATTAGTGTGTCTAACTGATAGTCGTTAGGATGCATTAGTGAGTCTGGACTTCGACCGTGTCTGCATGTCAAAAATTTTGCTTATCATTTCGTGTCAAAAATTATCTACTTATCATTCTTAGAGAATCACTTGCTTATCATCCTTAGTCTAGACACATCTTATTGCATTGATTGCATGATGAGTGTATAGAAAAAATTCATATCTTAACATATCTACTAATTCATATCTTAGCGTATTTGTTATTGTAAACTTTGCCTGACATTTTCTGTAGATTCCTCCGTAACTTATGGGATTTTAGTATTATATATGCATATGTAAATTTTGTATTGCGAGGTACTAATCTACATCCTATAATCTATTTCTTATTGAAAATCCTTCATCTGATCGTACGAGATGAATCCCTCAACCAATTCGAATTCCTTGGATTCCGACAGCTATTCCGATATGGAGTTTCAACTAAGCTCCGAAAGCAGAATCACCAGAATGAATCAACCAATTCATTTGATGGGTTCATAGTCTACTTAATCATTGAGAACAAGAAGAAGGTGATCCTTTCCGGCCACCGAATTCACCTCTTGACAATGAACCTGAAGCGTTTACCGGCAAACCTGTTAGAGACACCATTTTCAGTCTCATATCCAGGGTAACTCGACAAGATTATATTCTATCCACAATTCTGAACCTTATTCATCCGCTCGTTCCGATCGATAATCATCCTGGAGTAATAAGTCAACGAACTTCGCGCTCGAATAATCAATTCGGAGAATATGGTGCAAAATGTACCAGCTTCAGCAACATCACCGGCACCAACAGTATCATCAATAATAGCACCAGTACCATCAACAATCCATGCTTCAATATCATCATCTGTACTTTGAGTATGATCTTCGTTCTACGCATTGTTCTACGTATCGTTCTACCTCATTTATCTTCGTTCGACATGGCGAATATGTAATCTCTAAAGTTTTAGAGATTATTTATTCTAGTTCCAACCGAAAAGCAAATGAGTTTAATATCATATTAACTCATTAAATCCATGAATACATCTGAAAAAATATATATGTATATATGTTTTCATAAAGATTGTAATTAAAAATTCTATTGTACAAACTGTTAATGGTGAAAATATTTTAACAGGTAGGTAGTACCCGAGGAATATTTAAATTTCACATTAATAAGTTACATTGTATGTTCTTCGAATCTGTTTCAACAGTCATTTACTATCCTACTTACATCCACCGATATACGTATCAGTTCACCAAAGAATAACTATTTTCATTCAAATTCAATTTCATATTAGGATTTTGACATATCAGAATCCAACAAGTGGCATAATGAAGAAAAAATGGACACAATAAAAATTGATTAGAAACAGACTAATTAACAACATGAAATTTTGTTAAGAATCCACGCTAACAAAATCCTAGCTAACTGTTCCTAGCTAACTGTTAATTCCGTATTACATTTTATTTATCGCAATTTAATTATCGCAATTTATTTTGTCGCAATTTAATTCTCGCAATTTTATTTATTGTTATTTAATTTCTGTTATTTATTTTACGCACTTTAAATATCGGGAACGTATACAAAGTTTTGACATATCATATCGACACATCTATATATATTATTTGGAATCACCATAGACAGTCTATATGCAGTAATGATCGAGTTCTCTATACAGGGTTGAGGTTGATTCTATAATAATATATATACTTTGAGTTGTGATCGAGTCTGAGACGTATACGGGTCATGACACGTATTAATTAATTCGAATATTATATATTAAACTATATATATGAATGATTAGACTGTCAACTGTGGACTATCGACTGTGGACTAATAACATTAGACAACTAAAATGAATTAAAATATTGATTATAATATATGAAACTAAACAATTCTTCAAGTTTGCCACTTGATTTCATCTTAAACCCCATTTGTATCTTGACGATTACAATCTGCGTTCAAACCTTTCATGATTCTTGAAAACATCTCAATCGTTAGGACGAACCAACCGCACTTCATCTATGGAAGGAAAGATTTAAGCATATAGTTATGCACCTGAGAAACTCTCGGCAACTGAGTAAAAGTTTAACACGTAGCCGCGTCAGATCCTTTGGCATTTATTAGCAAAAATAACTTTGCAATCCCTTTTCAAGGTAGCCAATCTTGTCACAGCTCCAGCAAGTCAACTTCAACTTTTCATTCGAAGTAGCCTTACTATAATCCTGATATATACAATTACCCTTTTGATACCGGATAATTCTTTTATATTCCACCACATTACCAGCAAATGTACCAGCAACCTTGTCGCTCCTTAGTTTAAATCCCTCCGACAAATCACCACATTTATCTATTGGAGTCTCATCATGTACTCATCTGCATCTTGTAACAAGAATTGCCATACCAATTACCGGAAATCAGCAATCAGTAATTTGAAAACTCACAGCATATCTATATCAATAGTTATATGTATAACATTCATCTCTTAGAATTATGATCTCTCATTCTGAAATTCTGAAAAGCACTCAGTCACAAATCAATACTATGAATGTTGAGGAAGTTGAATGAAGCAGCAGAAACCATAGACAACCGTAAACGACCTTAATCATCGGAAGTTTGATGATAAAGAATAGTATGTTGAAAAAGCTCAAAAAATTTGGAACTGAAAAACGGATTGAGCTAACCACGAAGGAGACCAAGGACAATTACAAGGACCAAACCCTATATTCAAAGAATTCAGGTAATTCTGTGTCCGATGAAATTTTTAGAGAATATCTTGCTCCGAAGTCATGTTAAAATCTTGCGGAAAATCTTCCTCATCAACCATCGAACTTAGAAATTCCAAAATATCATCATCAATATCTTCGATATTTCTGAGGATATTTTCATAAATATTCTCGTCCGAAATTATATACCTCTTCATTCTTCCTGTGTATCATTATATTGGAAACATTCAATAGAAAATTTAGTATCGAAAAGCGGATTATGCGAAACTATGAAGGAAGCCGTGGACAAATCACAAAGAATAAGTTTGACTTCAAAGAATCCAAATGATTCAATGCCTGCTGAAATCTTTAGCAAATATCTTGCTCCTTACCCTAAACCCTTGCGGACAATAGTCTCCATCGTCCTCCGATCTTAAATATTCAAAGATATTATCGTATCGTTCATTATAAATATCCTCCATATTTCTGGAGATATTTTTATAACTATTCTTATCCGAAATCATTAATCTCTTCGTGCTATCAGTATTACATCATATAGAAACTGTTAGTTTCTATATTCTGTAAACTTTCGAGATTAAAATATGAATGTTATTGAAGTAATGTTGGGAACTGATGCATGAGTTAGTATAATATAATGACACTTGATCAACATGATTATATTACAGTAAGTCATGCTGAGTTTCTAATGGAACATGATGATTCACAGATCATAACATCATCATGTGCCATGTTACATAACTCTTTCATTCTGCTTAACTTCTGAACATATCAAGAAAGTATATTCTTGATAGTTCTATTCTCAGTGACCCTGGTAATTTGATAAATCAAATCGTGCTATTACGTTCTTTCTTGCTTAGAACATTAGTATTATTCGAAACTCCATACCTACAAATTCTGAATCATTATTCGCTTGATTTAAAGTCGGGAAGAGAAAACAAGAGCATGAAGCTCCGATATATAAGGGAAAATATAAAGCCCAACAACAACAACGAAATTACAAACCGTGGATATTAATAAGAATAGCAATATAAAGACACGGTATAATTAAGAATAGTATCACCTCAAGGTAATAGTAGAAGTAAACAGATTCTTCTGGTGGAAGATTGAAAAGAAGGATGACAGAAGTGATAATTAGAAAAATATCAAGGATTAGAACGGGATTAAGCATTTTCACAATCTTTTGAATGTATAGGAATGGTGAGAATAATGGAATGGAGGAATTTAATTTATAATGGAAATATCAAACAGAGTAGTCGAGGCAGATCATCGTATTTAATTCTAGAGATCTTAATTTCCTTATTAGCCGAAGAATCAAATCTGCTAGATTTCGAAATTTTTTTTTTATCCCTTGAATTCCGGAATTCAACCCTGTTTACGTCATAAGCTAAGGAAAAATCTTATTTCCTTCAATTCACTCTTTTGCGATAGCTTCACTCGTATTCTTAGAATAATCGAATTATTTTATCATTATTATTCAATGATGATAAACCTCTAATTATCAACTCATATTGGTGATGAAAACATTTTTATTGTAAGCCATGACCACCTCACTCAAATTCCGGGACGAAATTTCTTTAACGGGTAGGTACTGTGATGACCCAGGAATTTCTGACTAAATTTAAACTTAATCTTTATACGATTTCGAAACGATAAGCAAAATCTGTTAGGTTGAGTCTCAAAAACTTTGAACTGTGTTCATGTATTCATTGACTTTCGACCATTTCCGACGATTCACGAACCAGTATTTGTAAATCGATAGGTATATATATCAATAGGTAAATATAAATACTTATATATAAGAAAATTTTATATGCAATTGTTGTTGTTAATTATATGTAAATTAATATAAGATATAATAAATTTTATTATTAAATGAATATATAAAGTATACTATATATATATGTGATTTTGAATTTATTTAGTGAACGACGGTGTCACTAATTTATCATTCGATCAAATTAAACAAGTTAAATTCAAACTATTGTAATTTCGAAATAAACGGTGATCCGAAAACAAGTTAAACGGATTATAACTTTGTTAAAAATATAATTAGAATCTATTTGTTTAATTTTAACATTTAGTATTTTTACTTGGGATTGGAAGCTCATAATTAATTTAATTTTTTATTTAAATAATTGCATATAATTAATGACCAATTTTACACCCTAAAAGACTGAAATAAACAAAGTTATTTAATCTAAAAATTTGGGATTTTTTTCTGAAGACTTTTATCCGCCACTGTTTAACAACAGAGGACGAAGCCAGTCCAGGATAAAGTGTCGGCAGTCAATAATTAAAGGTGTGAGCTGTAGTCACATTTAAAAATGTTATGACTTATTTGAATCATAGTTGAAGCCACCTAATGAAATATATATACATATTATATATATACATCAAAAATGGAATTGTCATCACCCTTCCTTGCATCCTCCATCGACACTTCCCTCTTCGGCCATCTTACCACAACTGACCATTGTCTTTAACAGCTAGTCACCTCACCATCACCACCTGACCGCCGCCATCTGCAACACCACCGCCACTTCCGGCCATCTTCACCATCAAAACCACAATCACCACACATCTCTCTAATATCTATATTCGAATGAATCTGTTTTACCGCTACAACCTTCATCGTTTCTTCGATCAACCATCACCTCACCACCTCCTAACATCACCATCGGTTACCTTCACCGCTGTCAATCACCACTAACCGCCACCACAAACCATCAAAACACAAAACCCACTTATGTTTCTTTCAAACACAAGCACCACATTCAAACCATTTTAGTTTGATTTCTGTCTCGCTTGCACCACCACCATCAACCTACGAAGAACAACCACCTCACCATTTTCATCCCTCATTCTCTCCTCTCTATCAATATACTTTTGTTGTTGTTTCTACACATAACCCAGCAAGTTTTATGTTTATGTTAAACGCGAAATTAATGATGATGATGTTCAGTAATAATCATGATAATGATGGTGAAACAGGATGGCAATAAAGCATAAAGGTGACTGTTTGTTTTTCATTTTTTTTTTCTTTCGTTAGATGTCCCCATCGGCAGGGAACCATTACAACAAATGGGTTACGGCTTCTTGGATTAAAATGATTTATTGGACTAACTATGTGGGCTTATAATTGGTTATGATGGGCCGAGGTCTATGTTATGCTCTTTATACGGACCGAATGTCATAGTAATGATAAGAGTAAAACGCGATAAATTTTTTTTTCCTTTTTCTTTATGGGTGCCGATGAGAGGTACATGATGGTTATTAGAATCATATAGATGATGATGGATGTGAATCGTGATGTTAAACCGATAGGAGTAATGATGACGATGGCGAATAAGGTGACAAAGATGATGACTGTAATATACATGATACATGTTGATTTGTGATTGTATGTGGGTGAAGTGATAAAGAAAATGATAATGATATATGGTGATGTATGATGCCGTGAATGATTAAGAGGAGTGATGATCATAATGATGAAATGATTAGGATTATGAGTTTGATTATGGTTAAGATCATGATGAAACGGGTGATTAAATTAAATAACAATGGGTTTAAATCAAAACAGTCGAACGGTTAAGTGGTTTAGAGTGTTGTGGTGTTTAACCGAGAGGTCTCGGGTTCCAGCCCGGGCAGAGGCGTTTAATTATTTAAAAGCTTGTTTCATTAAGGTAGCATTTTTATTATTTTCGTTATCATTATTATTATTATTATTATTATTATTATTATTATTATTAGTATTATTATTATTTTAATTATTAGTTTTATCATTAGAAAAAGTATTATTATTATTAATGTCATTAACATTATTATTATCACAATTATTATTATTATTATTATTATTATTATTATTATTATTATTATTATTATTATTATTATTATTATTATTATTATTAACATATGATTTTTTACTTATTTTTAGTAGTATTATCCTTATTATTAATATTAAAAGTATTTTCATTTTTATTAACATTATTATTATCATTAGAATTATCATGATCTTTATCATAATTTGTATTATTTTTATATAACAAATTATTGATTTACAATATATATATATATATATATATATATATATATATATATATATATATATATATATATATATAAATATATATTATTATAACTATAGGTATAAATATTAAACTACAAAATAAATATATATAACTTTTAAAATAGCAAATATATGACTAAACCAAACAAATAATATATATATATATATATATATATATATATATATATAAACTGGTTTGATTATTATTACATGTTAATTATATGTTTTAATATATACAAATGATATAGGTTCGTGAATCCGAGGCCAACCCTGCATTGTTCAATTTAGTCATATGTATTTTTACTACAAAATACATTAGGTGAGTTTCATTTGCCTTTTTACCCTTTTATATTTTTGGGCTGAGAATACATGCGCAATATTTATAATTGTTTTACGAAATAGACACAAGTAATCGAAACTACATTATATGGTTGAATGATCGAAGCCGAATATGCCCTTTTTATTAAGTCTGGTAATCCAAGAATTAGGGAACAGACACCCTAATTGACGCGAACTCTAAAGATAGATCTATCGGGCCCAACAAGCCCCATCCAAAGTACCGGATGCTTTAGTACTTCAAAATTTTATATCATGTCCGAAGGAGGATCCCGGAATGATGGGGATATTCTTATATGCATATTGTGAATGTCGATTACCAGGTGTTCAATCCATATGAATGATATTTTGTCTCTATGCATGGGACGTATTTTTATGAGAGCTAAATATGGAAATCTTGTGGTCTATTAAAATGATGATAATGGTTATTTATGTTAAACTAATGAACTCACCAACCTTTTGGTTGACACTTGAAAGCATGTTTATTCTCAGGTATGAAAGAAATCTTCCGCTGTGCATTAGCTCATATTAGAGACATTACTTGGAGTCATTCATGGCATATTTCAAAAGACGTTGCATTCGAGTCGTTGAGTTCATCAAGATTATTATTAAGTCAATTATAGTTAGATGTATTATGAAATGGTATGCATACCGTAACTTTCGATGTAATGAAAGATTGTCTTTTCAAAAACGAATACAATGTTTGTAAAATGTATCATATAGAGGTCTAGTACCTCGCGATGTAATCAACTGTTGCGAATCGTTTATAATCGATATGGACTTCGTCCGGATGGATTAGGACGGGTCTCTACATTTTCCATGTTTATATATATTAAATGAAATTGTTATTTACATGATTAAGTGTTTCCAACATGTTAAGCAATCAAACTTGTTAAGACTTGATTAATTGAAATAGGTTTCATATAGACAATTGACCACCCAAGTTGACCGGTGATTCACGAACGTTAAAACTTGTAAAAACTATATGATGACATATATATGGATATATATATATAGTTAACATGATATTATGATAAGTAAACATATCATTAAGTATATTAACAATGAACTACATATGTAAAAGCAAGACTACTAACTTAATGATTTTGAAACGAGACATATATGTAACGATTATCGTTGTAACGACATTTAATGTATATATATCATATTAAGAGATATTCATACATCATATTATCATGATAATATAAAAATTTAAAATCTCATTTGATATTATAAACATTGGGTTAACAACATTTAACAAGATCGTTAACCTAAAGGTTTCAAAACAACACTTACATGTAACGACTAACGATAACTTAACGACTCAGTTAAAAATGTATATACATGTAGTGTTTTAATATGTATTCATACACTTTTGAAAGACTTCAAGACACTTATCAAAATACTTCTACTTAACAAAAATGCTTACAATTACATCCTCGTTCAGTTTCATCAATAATTCTACTCGTATACACCCGTATTCGTACTCGTACAATACACAGCTTTTAGGTGTATGTACTATTGGTATATACACTCCAATGATCAGCTCTTAGCAGCCCATGTGAGTCACCTAACACATGTGGGAACCATCATTTGGCAACTAGCATGAAATATCTCATAAAATTACAAAAATATGAGTAATCATTCATGACTTATTTACATGAAAACAAAATTACATATCCTTTATATCTAATCCATACACCAACGACCAAAAACACCTACAAACACTTTCATTCTTCAATTTTCTTCATATAATTAATCTCTCTCAAGTTCTATCTTCAAGTTCTAAGTGTTCTTCATAAATTCCAAAAGTTCTAGTTTCATAAAATCAAGAATACTTCCAAGATTGCAAGTTTACTTCCATGTTTTCTAAATCCATTCCAAGTAATAATCCAAGATCAAGAAACCTTTGTTACTTACAGTAGGTTATCTTTCTAATACAAGGTAATAATCATATTCAAATTTTAATTCAATCTCTATAACTATAACAATCTTATTTCGAGTGGAAATCTTACTTGAAATTGTTTTCGTGTCATGATTCTGCTTCAAGAACTTTCAAGCCATCCAAGGATCCTTTGAAGCTAGATCTATTTTTCTCATTTCCAGTAGGTTTATCCAAGGAACTTGAGGTAGTAATGATGTTCATAACATCATTCAATTCATACATATAAAGCTATCTTATTCGAAGGTTTAAACTTGTAATCACTAGAACATAGTTTAGTTAATTCTAAACTTGTTCGCAAATAAAAGTTAATCCTTCTAACTTGACTTTTAAAATCAACTAAACACATGTTCTATATCTATATAATATGCTAACTTAATGATTTAAAACCTGGAAACACGAAAAACACCGTAAAACCAAATATACGCCGTCGTAGTAACACCGCGAGCTGTTTTAGGTTAGTTAATTAAAAACTATGATAAACTTTGATTTAAAAGTTGTTCTTATGGAAAAATGATTTTTCTTATGAACATGAAACTATATCCAAAAATCATGGTTAAACTCAAAGTGGAAGTTTGTTTTCTAAAATGGTCATCTAGACGTCGTTCTTTCGACTGAAATGACTACCTTTACAAAAACGACTTGTAACTTATATTTCTGACTAGAAACCTATACTTTTTCTGTTTAGATTCATAAAATAGAGTTCAATACGAAACCATAGCAATTTGATTCACTCAAAACGGATTTAAAATGAAGAAGTTATGGGTAAAACAAGATTGGATAATTTTTCTTGTTGTAGCAACGTGAAAATTGGTAACAAATCTATATTAATCATATCCTAGCTAACTTATATTGTATTATACATGTATTCTAATATATTATGTAATCCTGGAATACCATAGACACGTATGCAAATGTTTTGACATATCATATCAACCCATGTGTATATATTATTTGGAACAACCATAGACACTCTATATGCAGTAATGTGGGAGTTAGGTATACAGGGTTGAGGTTGATTTCAAAAATATATATACTTTGAGTTGTGATCTAGCCTGAGACTTGTATACACTGGGTCGTGGATTGATTCAAGATAATATATATCATTTTTTTCTGTACATCTAACTTTGGACAACTAGTTGTAGGTTACTAACGAGGACAGATGACTTAATGAACTTAAAACATCAAAATGTATTAAAAGTGTTGTAAATATATTTTGAATATACTTTGATATATATGTACATATTTGTTATAGGTTCGTGAATCGACCAGTGGCCAAGTCTTACTTCCCGACGAAGTAAAAATCTGTGAAAGTGAGTTAAAGTCCCACTTTTAAAATCTAATATTTTTGGGATGAGAATACATGCAGGTTTTATAAATGATTTACAAAATAGACACAAGTACGTGAAACTACATTCTATGGTTGAATTATCGAAATCGAATATGCCCCTTTTTATTAAGTCTGGTAATCTAAGAATTAGGGACAGACACCCTAATTGACGCGAATCCTAAAGATAGATCTATTGGGCCTAACAAACCCCATCCAAAGTACCGGATGCTTTAGTACTTCGAAATTTATATCATATTCGAAGGGTGTCCCGGAATGATGGGGATATTCTTATATATGCATCTTGTTAATGTCGCTTACCAGGTGTTCACCATATGAATGATTTTTATTCTATGTATGGGATGTGTATTGAAATATGAAATCTTGTGTCTATTGTTACTATTTGATATATATAGGTTAAACCTATAACTCACCAACATTTTTGTTGACGTTTAATGAAATGTCCCGTTCTTATTGATTAAAAACGTTCCATATTAATTGATTTCGTTGCGAGGTTTTGACCTCTATATGAGACGTTTTTCAAAGACTGCATTCATTTTTAAAACAAACCATAACCTTTATTTCATAAATAAAGGTTTAAAAAGCTTTACGTAGATTATCAAATAATGATAATCTAAAATATCCTGTTTACACACGACCATTACATAATGGTTTACAATACAAATATGTTACATCGAAATCAGTTTCTAGAATGCAGTTTTTACACAATATCATACAAACATGGACTCCAAATCTTGTCCTTATTTTAGTATGCAACAGCGGAAGCTCTTAGTATTCACCTGAGAATAAACATGCTTTAAACGTCAACAAAAATGTTGGTGAGTTATAGGTTTAACCTATATATATCAAATCGTAACAATAGACCACAAGATTTCATATTTCAATACACATCCCATACATAGAGATAAAAATCATTCATATGGTGAACACCTGGTAACCGACATTAACAAGATGCATATATAAGAATATCCCCATCATTCCGGGACACCCTTCGGATATGATATAAATTTCGAAGTACTAAAGCATCCGGTACTTTGGATGGGGTTTGTTAGGCCCAATAGATCTATCTTTAGGATTCGCGTCAATTAGGGTGTCTGTTCCCTAATTCTTAGATTACCAGACTTAATAAAAAGGGGCATATTCGATTTCGATAATTCAATCATAGAATGTAGTTTCACATACTTGTGTCTATTTTGTAAATCATTTATAAAACCTGCATGTATTCTCATCCCAAAAATATTAGATTTTAAAAATGGGACTATAACTCACTTTCACAGATTTTTACTTCGTCGGGAAGTAAGACTTGGCCACTGGTTGATTCACGAACCTATAACAATATATACATATATATCAAAGTATGTTCAAAATATATTTACAACACTTTTAATATATTTTGATGTTTTAAGTTTATTAAGTCAGCTGTCCTCGTTAGTAACCTACAACTAGTTGTCCACAGTTAGATGTACAGAAATAAATCGATAAATATTATCTTGAATCAATCCACGACCCAGTGTATACGTATCTCAGTATTGATCACAACTCAAACTATATATATTTTGGAATCAACCTCAACCCTGTATAGCTAACTCCAACATTCACATATAGAGTGTCTATGGTTGTTCCGAAATATATATAGATGTGTCGACATGATAGGTCGAAACATTGTATACGTGTCTATGGTATCTCAAGATTACATAATATACAATATAAGTTGATTAAGTTATGGTTGGAATAGATTTGTTATCAATTTTCACGTAGCTAAAATGAGAAAAATTATCCAATCTTGTTTTACCCATAACTTCTTCATTTTAAATCCGTTTTGAGTGAATCAAATTGCTATGGTTTCCTATTGAACTCTATTTTATGAATATAAACAGAAAAAGTATAGGTTTATAGTCGGAAAAATAAGTTACAAGTCGTTTTTGTAAAGGTAGTCATTTCAGTCGAAAGAACGACGTCTAGATGACCATTTTAGAAAACATACTTCCACTTTGAGTTTAACCTTAATTTTTGGATATAGTTTCATGTTCATAATAAAAATCATTTTCCCAGAATAACAACTTTTAAATCAAAGTTTATCATAGTTTTTAATTAACTAACCCAAAACAGCCCGCGGTGTTACTACGACGGCGTAAATCCGGTTTTACGGTGTTTTTCGTGTTTCCAGATTTTAAATCATTAAGTTAGCATATCATATAGATATAGAACATGTGTTTAGTTGATTTTAAAAGTCAAGTTAGAAGGATTAACTTTTATTTGCGAACAAGTTTAGAATTAACTAAACTATGTTCTAGTGATTACAAGTTTAAACCTTCGAATAAGATAGATTTATATGTATGAATTGAATGATGTTATGAACATCATTACTACCTTAAGTTCCTTGGATAAACCTACTGGAAAAGAGAGAAATGGATCTAGCTTCAATGGATCCTTGGATGGCTCGAAGTTCTTGAAGCAGAATCATGACACGAAAACAAGTTCAAGTAAGATCATCACTTGAAATAAGATTGTTATAGTTATAGAAATTGAACCAAAGTTTGAATATGATTATTACCTTGTATTAGAATGATAACCTACTGTAAGAAACAAAGATTTCTTGAGGTTGGATGATCACCTTACAAGATTGGAAGTGAGCTAGCAAACTTGAAAGTATTCTTGATTTTATGAAACTAGAACTTTTGGAATTTATGAAGAACACTTAGAACTTGAAGATAGAACTTGAGAGAGATCAATTAGATGAAGAAAATTGAAGAATGAAAGTGTTTGTAGGTGTTTTTGGTCGTTGGTGTATGGATTAGATATAAAGGATATGTAATTTTGTTTTCATGTAAATAAGTCATGAATGATTACTCATATTTTTGTAATTTTATGAGATATTTCATGCTAGTTGCCAAATGATGGTTCCCACATGTGTTAGGTGACTCACATGGGCTGCTAAGAGCTGATCATTGGAGTGTATATACCAATAGTACATACATCTAAAAGCTGTGTATTGTACGAGTACGAATACGGGTGCATACGAGTAGAATTGTTGATGAAACTGAACGAGGATGTAATTGTAAGCATTTTTGTTAAGTAGAAGTATTTTGATAAGTGTATTGAAGTCTTTCAAAAGTGTATAAATACATATTAAAACACTACATGTATATACATTTTAACTGAGTCGTTAAGTCATCGTTAGTCGTTACATGTAAGTGTTGTTTTGAAACCTTTAGGTTAACGATCTTGTTAAATGCTATTAACACAATGTTTATAATATCAAATGAGATTTTAAATTATTATATTATCATGATATTATGATGTATGAATATCTCTTAATATGATATATATACATTAAATGTCTTTACAACGATAATCGTTACATATATGTCTCGTTTAAAAATCATTAAGTTAGTAGTCTTGTTTTTACATATGTAGTTCATTGTTAATATACTTAATGATATGTTTACTTATCATAGTATCATGTTAACTATATATATATCCATATATATGTCATCATATAGTTTTTACAAGTTTTAACGTTCGTGAATCACCGGTCAACTTGGGTGGTCAATTGTCTATATGAAACATATTTCAATTAATCAAGTCTTAACAAGTTTGATTGCTTAACATGTTGGAAACATTTAATCATGTAAATATCAATCTCAATTAATATATATAAACATGGAAAAGTTCGGGTCACTACAGTACCTACCCATTAAATAAATTTCGTCCCGAAATTTTAAGCTGTTGAAGGTGTTGACGAATCTTCTGGAAATAGATGCGGGTATTTCTTCTTCATCTGATCTTCGTGCTCCCAGGTGAACTCGGGTCCTCTACGAGCATTCCATCGAACCTTAACAATTGGTATCTTGTTTTGCTTAAGTCTTTTAACCTCACGATCCATTATTTCGACGGGTTCTTCGATGAATTGAAGTTTTTCGTTGATTTGGATTTCATCTAACGGAATAGTGAGATCTTCTTTAGCAAAACATTTCTTCAAATTCGAGACGTGGAAAGTGTTATGTACAGCCGCGAGTTGTTGAGGTAACTCTAGTCGGTAAGCTACTGGTCCGACACGATCTATAATCTTGAATGGTCCAATATACCTTGGATTTAATTTCCCTCGTTTACCAAATCGAACAACGCCTTTCCAAGGTGCAACTTTAAGCATGACCATCTCTCCAATTTCAAATTCTATATCTTTTCTTTTAATGTCAGCGTAGCTCTTTTGTCGACTTTGGGCAGTTTTCAACCGTTGTTGAATTTGGATGATCTTCTCGGTAGTTTCTTGTATAATCTCCGGACCCGTAATCTGTCTATCCCCCACTTCACTCCAACAAATCGGAGACCTGCACTTTCTACCATAAAGTGCTTCAAACGGCGCCATCTCAATGCTTGAATGGTAGCTGTTGTTGTAGGAAAATTCTGCTAACGGTAGATGTCGATCCCAACTATTTCCGAAATCAATAACACATGCTCGTAGCATGTCTTCAAGCGTTTGTATCGTCCTTTCACTCTGCCCATCAGTTTGTGGATGATAGGCAGTACTCATGTCTAGACGAGTTCCTAATGCTTGCTGTAATGTCTGCCAGAATCTTGAAATAAATCTGCCATCCCTATCAGAGATAATAGAGACTGGTATTCCATGTCTGGAGACGACTTCCTTCAAATACAGTCGTGCTAACTTCTCCATCTTGTCATCTTCTCTTATTGGCAGGATGTGTGCTGATTTGGTGAGACGATCAACTATTACCCAAATAGTATCAAAACCACTTGCAGTCCTTGGCAATTTAGTGATGAAATCCATGGTAATGTTTTCCCATTTCCATTCCGGGATTTCGGGTTGTTGAAGTAGACCTGATGGTTTCTGATGCTCAGCTTTGACCTTAGAACACGTCAAACATTCTCCTACGTATTTAGCAACATCGGCTTTCATACCCGGCCACCAAAAATGTTTCTTGAGATCCTTGTACATCTTCCCCGTTCCAGGATGTATTGAGTATCTGGTTTTATGAGCTTCTCTAAGTACCATTTCTCTCATATCTCCAAATTTTGGTACCCAAATCCTTTCAGCCCTATACCGGGTTCCGTCTTCCCGAATATTAAGATGCTTCTCCGATCCTTTGGGTATTTCATCCTTTAAATTTCCCTCTTTTAAAACTCCTTGTTGCGCCTCCTTTATTTGAGTAGTAATGTTATTATGAATCATTATATTCATAGATTTTACTCGAATGGGTTCTCTGTCCTTCCTGCTCAAGGCATCGGCTACCACATTTGCCTTCCCCGGGTGGTAACGAATCTCAAAGTCGTAATCATTCAATAATTCAATCCACCTACGCTGCCTCATATTCAGTTGTTTCTGATTAAATATGTGTTGAAGACTTTTGTGGTCGGTATATATAATACTTTTGACCCCATATAAGTAGTGCCTCCAAGTCTTTAATGCAAAAACAACCGCGCCTAATTCCAAATCATGCGTCGTATAATTTTGTTCGTGAATCTTCAATTGTCTAGACGCATAAGCAATCACCTTCGTTCGTTGCATTAATACACAACCGAGACCTTGCTTTGATGCATCACAATAAATCACAAAATCATCATTCCCTTCAGGCAATGACAATATAGGTGCCGTAGTTAGCTTTTTCTTCAATAACTGAAAAGCTTTCTCTTGTTCATCATTCCATTCAAATTTCTTCCCTTTATGCGTTAATGCAGTCAAGGGTTTTGCTATTCTGGAAAAGTCTTGGATGAACCTTCTGTAGTAACCAGCTAGTCCTAAAAACTGGCGTATGTGTTTCGGAGTTTTCGGGGTTTCCCACTTTTCAACAGTTTCTATCTTTGCCGGATCCACCTTAATACCTTCTTTGTTCACTATGTGACCGAGGAATTGAACTTCTTCCAACCAAAATGCACACTTTGAAAACTTAGCGTACAATTCTTCCTTCCTCAATACTTCTAACACCTTTCTCAAATGTTCACCGTGTTCTTGGTCATTCTTTGAGTAAATAAGTATGTCATCAATGAAAACAATGACAAACTTGTCAAGGTATGGTCCACACACTCGGTTCATAAGGTCCATGAACACAGCTGGTGCATTAGTTAAACCAAACGGCATGACCATAAACTCGTAATGACCGTAACGTGTTCTGAAAGCAGTCTTTGGAATATCATCTTCTTTCACCCGCATTTGATGATACCCGGTGTAGTGACCCGAACTTTTCCATGTTTATATATATTAATTGAGATTGATATTTACATGATTAAATGTTTCCAACATGTTAAGCAATCAAACTTGTTAAGACTTGATTAATTGAAATAGGTTTCATATAGACAATTGACCACCCAAGTTGACCGGTGATTCACGAACGTTAAAACTTGTAAAAAAACTATATGATGACATATATATGGTTATATGTATAGTTAACATGATATTATGATAAGTAAACATATCATTAATTATATTAACAATGAACTACATATGTAAAAACAAGACTACTAACTTAATGATTTTGAAACGAGACATATATGTAACGTTTATCGTTGTAACGACATTTAATGTATATATATCATATTAAGAGATATTCGTACATCATAATATCATGATAATATAATAATTTAAAATCTCTTTTGATATTATAAACATTGGGTTAACAACATTTAACAAGATCGTTAACCTAAAGGTTTCAAAACAACACTTACATGTAACGACTAACGATGACTTAACGACTCAGTTAAAATGTATATACATGTAGTGTTTTAATATGTATTTATACACTTTTGAAAGACTTCAATACACTTATCAAAATACTTCTACTTAACAAAAATGCTTACAATTACATTCTCGTTCAGTTTCATCAACAATTCTACTCGTATGCACCCGTATTCGTACTCGTACAATACACAGCTTTTAGATGTATGTACTATTGGTATATACACTCCAATGATCAGCTCTTAGCAGCCCATGTGAGTCACCTAACACATGTGGGAACCATCATTTGGCAACTAGCATGAAATATCTCATAAGATTACAAAAATATGAGTAATCATTCATGACTTATTAACATGAAAACAAAATTACATATCCTTTATATCTAATCCATACACCAACGACCAAAAACACCTACAAACACTTTCATTCTTCAATTTTCTTCATCTAATTGAACTCTCTCAAGTTCTATCTTCAAGTTCTAAGTGTTCTTCATAAATTCCAAAAGTTCTAGTTTCATAAAATCAAGAATACTTTCAAGTTTGCTAGCTCACTTCCAATCTTGTAAGGTGATCATCCAACCTCAAGAAATCTTTGTTTCTTACAGTAGGTTATCATTCTAATACAAGGTAATAATCATATTCAAACTTTGGTTCAATTTCTATAACTATAACAATCTTATTTCAAGTGATGATCTTACTTGAACTTGTTTTCGTGTCATGATTTTGCTTCAAGAACTTTGAGCCATCCAAGGATCCATTGAAGCTAGATCCATTTTTCTCTTTTCCAGTAGGTTCATCCAAGGAACTTAAGGTAGTAATGATGTTCATAACATCATTCGATTCATACATATAAAGCTATCTTATTCGAAGGTTTAAACTTGTAATCACTAGAACATAGTTTAGTTAATTCTAAACTTGTTCGCAAACAAAAGTTAATCCTTCTAACTTGACTTTTAAAATCAACTAAACACATGTTCTATATCTATATGATATGCTAACTTAATGATTTAAAACCTGGAAACACGAAAAACACCGTAAAACCGGATTTACGCCGTCGTAGTAACACCGCGGGCTGTTTTGGGTTAGTTAATTAAAAACTATGATAAAATTTGATTTAAAAGTTGTTATTCTGAGAAAATGATTTTTATTATGAACATGAAACTATATCCAAAAATTATGGTTAAACTCAAAGTGGAAGTATGTTTTCTAAAATGGTCATCTAGACGTCGTTCTTTCGACTGAAATGACTACCTTTACAAAAACGACTTGTAACTTATTTTTCCGACTATAAACCTATACTTTTCTGTTTAGATTCATAAAATAGAGTTCAATATGAAACCATAGCAATTTGATTCACTCAAAACGGATTTAAAATGAAGAAGTTATGGGTAAAACAAGATTGGATAATTTTTCTCATTTTAGCTACGTGAAAATTGGTAACAAATCTATTCCAACCATAACTTAATCAACTTGTATTGTATATTATGTAATCTTGAGATACCATAGACACGTATACAATGTTTCGACCTATCATGTCGACACATCTATATATATTTCGGAACAACCATAGACACTCTATATGTGAATGTTGGAGTTAGCTATACAGGGTTGAGGTTGATTCCAAAATATATATAGTTTGAGTTGTGATCAATACTGAGATACGTATACACTGGGTCGTGGATTGATTCAAGATAATATTTATCGATTTATTTCTGTACATCTAACTGTGGACAACTAGTTGTAGGTTACTAACGAGGACAGCTGACTTAATAAACTTAAAACATCAAAATATATTAAAAGTGTTGTAAATATATTTTGAACATACTTTGATATATATGTATATATTGTTATAGGTTCGTGAATCAACCAGTGGCCAAGTCTTACTTCCCGACGAAGTAAAAATCTGTGAAAGTGAGTTATAGTCCCAATTTTAAAATCTAATATTTTTGGGATGAGAATACATGCAGGTTTTATAAATGATTTACAAAATAGACACAAGTACATGAAACTACATTCTATGGTTGAATTATCGAAATCGAATATGCCCCTTTTTATTAAGTCTGGTAATCTAAGAATTAGGGAACAGACACCCTAATTGACGCGAATCCTAAAGATAGATCTATTGGGCCTAACAAACCCCATCCAAAGTACCGGATGCTTTAGTACTTCGAAATTTATATCATATCCGAAGGGTGTCCCGGAATGATGGGGATATTCTTATATATGCATCTTGTTATTGTCGGTTACCAGGTGTTCACCATATGAATGATTTTTATCTCTATGTATGGGATGTGTATTGAAATATGAAATCTTGTGGTCTATTGTTACGATTTGATATATATAGGTTAAACCTATAACTCACCAACATTTTTGTTGACGTTTTAAGCATGTTTATTCTCAGGTGATTATTAAAAGCTTCCGCTGTCGCATACTTAAATAAGGACAAGATTTGGAGTCCATGCTTGTATGATATTGTGTAAAAACTGCATTCAAGAAACTTATTTTGTTGTAACATATTTGTATTGTAAACCATTATGTAATGGTCGTGTGTAAACAGGATATTTTAGATTATCATTATTTGATAATCTACGTAAAGCTTATTAAACCTTTATTGATGAAATAAAGGTTATGGTTTGTTTAAAAATGAATGCAGTCTTTGAAAAACGTCTCATATAGAGGTCAAAACCTCGCAACGAAATCAATTAATATGGAACGTTTTTAATCAATAAGAACGGGACATTTCAGTTGGTATCCGAGCGTTGGTCTTAGAGAACCAGAAAATTTGCATTAGTGTGTCTTATCGAGTTTGTTAGGATGCATTAGTGAGTCTGGACTTCGACCGTGTTTTCTTTAAAAATGATTGCTTAACATTTTTGTTGAAAACTATATATTTTTAACATATGAATATTATGTGATATATTAATCTCTTAACGTGTTTGATATTATGTGATAGATGTCTACCTCTAGAACAAGTCCCATTGACTCACCTAATAATAATGAAGAGTCAAATGTAAATTGGAATGATTTGTGGACTGATTCACAAGTTCCCGAAGAGGAACCGGAAGAAGAGTCGGAACCGGAAGAAGAATCGGAACCGGAAGAAGAATCGGAACCGGATGAAGAAATAGAACCGGTGGGGGAAATAATAAAACGGTTAAGTAAAAGAAAATCCTCAACCAACCGACCAAAGTTAATTATGGTCAATGGTGTTTCCGCCAAGGAAGCAAAATATTGGGAGGATTACCAATTCTCCGATGAATCGGATTCCGACGAGAATTTCGATGATGTTATAGAAATTACCCCAACTGAATTTAAAAAGGCAAAAGAAAATAATAAGGGAAAGGGCATAAAAATAGAGAAATCTAATTCCAACCCCGATGAACTTTATATGTATCGTCAACCCCCGAAGTCCTTAAGTTGTAACAATGACCCGGGAACCTCTAAACCACCAGGTTTTTCTAAACCAATGTGGACAACGACGGCTCATATTAGGGGAACATCATATATCCCTAGAAACTTGGCAAAACGAACCAAAACCGAAGAAGAAGAAACAAGCGAGTCGGAATAAGATAGTTGTATTCGTGTGGTGTAATATATGTAATATAGTGTGCTTATGCTTTATGATATATGTAAAAATTGCTTGTATTAATAAGTATTTTTTTTATGAATCTAACTCTTGTCTATTTTACAGTTTAAAAACACAAAATGGATAGACAACCCAATATTTTAAGAGACCTACCCGGAGACATGATTGATGAAATCTTGTCTAGAGTCGGCCAGAATTCTTCGGCACAACTATTTAAGGCGAGATCAGTTTGTAAGACATTCGAAGAACGTTCCAAGAATGTCTTGGTTTATAAGAGACTTTCGTTTGAAAGATGGGGGATATCACATTGGGAAACCCATAAGTTACGATGTGTTTACTTTGACGCATATATTGCGGGGAACCCAAATGCTATTTTACGCAACGGGTTAAGAAATTATTTTGACTCAATATATCCGAATATTGGACTTCGTGATTTAGAAAAAGCGGCTAACATGCAACATAAAGAAGCATGTTATGCTTACGGATTAGTAATGTTCGCTTCTCACCAAAGTGAGAACAAGAACATCGGGCTACAACTATTAAACAAAACATTTCCACAAGTGACGGAGTCGGTAATTGGGGTAAGAAATGAGGTTTTTAGATTATTACGGGATTGTTGGACATTACGTAACCCTCGTCCCTTTGATGACGTTACAACATGCTGTCTTATCAACGGCCATAACGGTTATGTTGCACAAGACCAAGGATGGGAAGTAGTCCTAGTAAAACCAGAATGCATGACTTGTTTCTGGACGTATGAATTACGTGTCTTTATTGCCTTTGCTGAACGACTTGTGTACTAGCTAGAATTGTCTTCACAACTATCTTGTATCAAAGTTATTGTGTGCTATATTTCATGCTTTATGTAAAATAAGCGGTATTGTAAGTTTGTAAAATATTGTATAAAAGTTTGAACGCGAAATATTATTATAATCAGTTTTTCATATAGAATTGTAGTAGTTGAATTGTATATTAGCTACTAAGTATGAACTTAACGGGTAGGTACTACCCGAATTTAAACTTATAAAACGCTAATATGAAGAAAAAGCTTTTATAAATGAGTTCATATTATGCTACGAAATACTATTAACTACTCTTAATATTCTGTATGATTAACTTGTTCCATTTAACTATTTTGAAGGAAATGGCACCGACTACTCGACACACCGTGAATATGAATGAAGAGGAATTCCGTACTTTTCTAGCTTCAAACATAGCCGCAGTACAGGCTGCGCTACATACCAACAATAACCTTGGATCTAGCAGTACAGGAAATCGTGTAGGATGCACCTATAAAGAATTCACTGCCTGCAAACCTTTGGAATTTGATGGAACCGAAGGACCGATCGGATTGAAACGGTGGACCGAGAAGGTTGAATCGGTGTTTGCCATAAGTAAGTGTACTGAAGAGGACAAAGTGAAGTATGCTACGCATACCTTCACAGGTTCTGCGTTAACATGGTGGAATACCTATCTAGAGCAAGTGGGACAAGATGATGCGTACGCACTACCGTGGTCAGCATTCAAGCACTTGATGAACGAGAAGTACCGTCCCAGAACCGAGGTCAATAAGCTCAAGACAGAACTTAGAGGGTTACGAACCCAAGGATTTGATATTACCACGTACGAAAGACGATTCACAGAATTGTGCCTATTGTGTCCGGGAGCATTCGAAGATGAGGAAGAGAAGATCGACGCGTTTGTGAAAGGATTACCGAAAAGAATCCAAGAAGATATAAGTTCACACGAGCCCGCCTCCATACAACAGGCATGTAGAATGGCTCACAAACTAGTGAACCAGATTGAAGAAAGAATTAAAGAACAGACTGCTGAAGAGGCCAATGTGAAGCAAGTCAAAAGAAAGTGGGAGGAAAACGGTGATAAGAATCACCAATACAACAACAACAGCAATTACAACAATAATCGCAACAATTATCCCAACAATCGCAACATCAATCGCAACTACAACAAACGGCCCAACAACAACAACAACAACAACAGCAACTATAACAATCATCCCAACAACAATAATAACCGCAACAACAACAACAATCAGAAGCAACTATGCCAAAGGTGTGAAAAGAATCACTCGGGGTTCTGCACCAAATTTTGCAACAAGTGTAAAAGAAATGGTCATAGCGCGGCGAAGTGTGAGGTCTACGGACCAGGGGTTAATAGAACGAAAGGAACAAATGGTGTCGGAACGAGTAATGGCGGAGCAAGTAGTGTCGGAGCAAGTTATGCCAATGTAGTTTGTTATAAATGTGGAAAACCAGGCCACATTATTAGAAATTGCCCGAACCAGGAGAACACGAATGGACAAGGCCGTGGAAGAGTTTTCAATATTAATGCGGTAGAGGCACAGGAAGACCCGGAGCTTGTTACGGGTACGTTTCTTATTGACAATAAATCTGCTTACGTTTTATTTGATTCGGGTGCGGATAGAAGCTATATGAGTAGAGATTTTTGTGCTAAATTAAGTTGTCCATTGACGCCTTTGGATAGTAAATTTTTACTCGAATTAGCAAATGGTAAATTAATTTCAGCAGATAATATATGTCGGAATCGAGAAATTAAACTGGTTAGCGAAACATTTAAGATTGATTTGATACCAGTAGAGTTAGGGAGTTTTGATGTGATAATCGGTATGGACTGGTTGAAAGAAGTGAAAGCGGAGATCGTTTGTTACAAAAATGCAATTCGCATTATACGAGAAAAAGGAAAACCCTTAATGGTGTACGGAGAAAAGGGCAACACGAAGCTACATCTTATTAGTAATTTGAAGGCACAAAAACTAATAAGAAAAGGTTGCTATGCTGTTCTAGCACACGTCGAGAAAGTACAAACTGAAGAAAAGAGCATCAATGATGTTCCCGTCGCAAAAGAATTTCCTGATGTATTTCCGAAAGAATTACCGGGATTACCCCCACATCGATCCGTTGAATTTCAAATAGATCTTGTACCAGGAGCTGCACCAATAGCTCGTGCTCCTTACAGACTCGCACCCAGCGAGATGAAAGAACTACAAAGCCAATTACAAGAACTTTTAGAGCGTGGTTTCATTCGACCAAGCACATCACCGTGGGGAGCTCCTGTTTTGTTTGTCAAGAAGAAAGATGGTACATTCAGGTTGTGTATCGACTACCGAGAGTTGAACAAACTTACCATCAAGAACCGCTACCCACTACCGAGAATCGATGACTTATTTGATCAACTACAAGGCTCGTCTGTTTATTCAAAGATTGACTTACGTTCCGGGTATCATCAAATGCGGGTGAAAGAAGATGATATTCCAAAGACTGCTTTCAGAACACGTTACGGTCATTACGAGTTTATGGTCATGCCGTTTGGTTTAACTAATGCACCAGCTGTGTTCATGGACCTTATGAACCGAGTGTGTGGACCATACCTTGACAAGTTTGTCATTGTTTTCATTGATGACATACTTATTTACTCAAAGAATGACCAAGAACACGGTGAACATTTGAGAAAGGTGTTAGAAGTATTGAGGAAGGAAGAATTGTACGCTAAGTTTTCAAAGTGTGCATTTTGGTTGGAAGAAGTTCAATTCCTCGGTCACATAGTGAACAAAGAAGGTATTAAGGTGGATCCGGCAAAGATAGAAACTGTTGAAAAGTGGGAAACCCCGAAAACTCCGAAACACATACGCCAGTTTTTAGGACTAGCTGGTTACTACAGAAGGTTCATCCAAGACTTTTCCAGAATAGCAAAACCCTTGACTGCATTAACGCATAAAGGGAAGAAATTTGAATGGAATGATGAACAAGAGAAAGCGTTTCAGTTATTGAAGAAAAAGCTAACTACGGCACCTATATTGTCATTGCCTGAAGGGAATGATGATTTTGTGATTTATTGTGATGCATCAAAGCAAGGTCTCGGTTGTGTATTAATGCAACGAACGAAGGTGATTGCTTATGCGTCTAGACAATTGAAGATTCACGAACAAAATTATACGACGCATGATTTGGAATTAGGCGCGGTTGTTTTTGCATTAAAGACTTGGAGGCACTACTTATATGGGGTCAAAAGTATTATATATACCGACCACAAAAGTCTTCAACACATATTTAATCAGAAACAACTGAATATGAGGCAGCGTAGGTGGATTGAATTAT
Organism: Rutidosis leptorrhynchoides; assembly: GCF_046630445.1. Lineage (NCBI taxonomy): Eukaryota > Viridiplantae > Streptophyta > Magnoliopsida > Asterales > Asteraceae > Rutidosis > Rutidosis leptorrhynchoides. The sequence goes on along the minus strand of NC_092333.1, from coordinate 315,670,314 downwards.
TGAATGATTACGACTTTGAGATTCGTTACCACCCGGGGAAGGCAAATGTGGTAGCCGATGCCTTGAGCAGGAAGGACAGAGAACCCATTCGAGTAAAATCTATGAATATAATGATTCATAATAACATTACTACTCAAATAAAGGAGGCGCAACAAGGAGTTTTAAAAGAGGGAAATTTAAAGGATGAAATACCCAAAGGATCGGAGAAGCATCTTAATATTCGGGAAGACGGAACCCGGTATAGGGCTGAAAGGATTTGGGTACCAAAATTTGGAGATATGAGAGAAATGGTACTTAGAGAAGCTCATAAAACCAGATACTCAATACATCCTGGAACGGGGAAGATGTACAAGGATCTCAAGAAACATTTTTGGTGGCCGGGTATGAAAGCCGATGTTGCTAAATATGTAGGAGAATGTTTGACGTGTTCTAAGGTCAAAGCTGAGCATCAGAAACCATCAGGTCTACTTCAACAACCCGAAATCCCGGAATGGAAATGGGAAAACATTACCATGGATTTCATCACTAAATTGCCAAGGACTGCAAGTGGTTTTGATACTATTTGGGTAATAGTTGATCGTCTCACCAAATCAGCACACTTCCTACCAATAAGAGAAGATGACAAGATGGAGAAGTTAGCACGACTGTATTTGAAGGAAGTCATCTCCAGACATGGAATACCAATCTCTATTATCTCTGATAGGGATGGCAGATTTATTTCAAGATTCTGGCAGACATTACAGCAAGCATTAGGAACTCGTCTAGACATGAGTACTGCCTATCATCCACAAACTGATGGGCAGAGCGAAAGGACGATACAAACGCTTGAAGACATGCTACGAGCATGTGTTATTGATTTCGGAAACAGTTGGGATCGACATCTACCGTTAGCAGAATTTTCCTACAACAACAGCTACCATTCAAGCATTGAGATGGCGCCGTTTGAAGCACTTTATGGTAGAAAGTGCAGGTCTCCGATTTGTTGGAGTGAGGTGGGGGATAGACAGATTACGGGTCCGGAGATTACACAAGAAACTACCGAGAAGATCATCCAAATTCAACAACGGTTGAAAACCGCCCAAAGTCGACAAAAGAGCTACGCTGACATTAAAAGAAAAGATATAGAATTTGAAATTGGAGAGATGGTCATGCTTAAAGTTTCACCTTGGAAAGGCGTTGTTCGATTTGGTAAACGAGGGAAATTAAATCCAAGGTATATTGGACCATTCAAGATTATTGATCGTGTCGGACCAGTAGCTTACCGACTTGAGTTACCTCAACAACTCGCGGCTGTACATAACACTTTCCACGTCTCGAATTTGAAGAAATGTTTTGCTAAAGAAGATCTCACTATTCCGTTAGATGAAATCCAAATCAACGAAAAACTCCAATTCATCGAAGAACCCGTCAAAATAATGGATCGTGAGGTTAAAAGACTTAAGCAAAACAAGATACCAATTGTTAAGGTTCGATGGAATGCTCGTAGAGGACCCGAGTTCACCTGGGAGCGTGAAGATCAGATGAAGAAGAAATACCCGCATCTATTTCCAGAAGATTCGTCAACACCTTCAACAGCTTAAAATTTCGGGACGAAATTTATTTAACGGGTAGGTACTGTAGTGACCCGAACTTTTCCATGTTTATATATATTAATTGAGATTGATATTTACATGATTAAATGTTTCCAACATGTTAAGCAATCAAACTTGTTAAGACTTGATTAATTGAAATAGGTTTCATATAGACAATTGACCACCCAAGTTGACCGGTGATTCACGAACGTTAAAACTTGTAAAAAAACTATATGATGACATATATATGGTTATATGTATAGTTAACATGATATTATGATAAGTAAACATATCATTAATTATATTAACAATGAACTACATATGTAAAAACAAGACTACTAACTTAATGATTTTGAAACGAGACATATATGTAACGTTTATCGTTGTAACGACATTTAATGTATATATATCATATTAAGAGATATTCGTACATCATAATATCATGATAATATAATAATTTAAAATCTCTTTTGATATTATAAACATTGGGTTAACAACATTTAACAAGATCGTTAACCTAAAGGTTTCAAAACAACACTTACATGTAACGACTAACGATGACTTAACGACTCAGTTAAAATGTATATACATGTAGTGTTTTAATATGTATTTATACACTTTTGAAAGACTTCAATACACTTATCAAAATACTTCTACTTAACAAAAATGCTTACAATTACATTCTCGTTCAGTTTCATCAACAATTCTACTCGTATGCACCCGTATTCGTACTCGTACAATACACAGCTTTTAGATGTATGTACTATTGGTATATACACTCCAATGATCAGCTCTTAGCAGCCCATGTGAGTCACCTAACACATGTGGGAACCATCATTTGGCAACTAGCATGAAATATCTCATAAGATTACAAAAATATGAGTAATCATTCATGACTTATTAACATGAAAACAAAATTACATATCCTTTATATCTAATCCATACACCAACGACCAAAAACACCTACAAACACTTTCATTCTTCAATTTTCTTCATCTAATTGAACTCTCTCAAGTTCTATCTTCAAGTTCTAAGTGTTCTTCATAAATTCCAAAAGTTCTAGTTTCATAAAATCAAGAATACTTTCAAGTTTGCTAGCTCACTTCCAATCTTGTAAGGTGATCATCCAACCTCAAGAAATCTTTGTTTCTTACAGTAGGTTATCATTCTAATACAAGGTAATAATCATATTCAAACTTTGGTTCAATTTCTATAACTATAACAATCTTATTTCAAGTGATGATCTTACTTGAACTTGTTTTCGTGTCATGATTTTGCTTCAAGAACTTTGAGCCATCCAAGGATCCATTGAAGCTAGATCCATTTTTCTCTTTTCCAGTAGGTTCATCCAAGGAACTTAAGGTAGTAATGATGTTCATAACATCATTCGATTCATACATATAAAGCTATCTTATTCGAAGGTTTAAACTTGTAATCACTAGAACATAGTTTAGTTAATTCTAAACTTGTTCGCAAACAAAAGTTAATCCTTCTAACTTGACTTTTAAAATCAACTAAACACATGTTCTATATCTATATGATATGCTAACTTAATGATTTAAAACCTGGAAACACGAAAAACACCGTAAAACCGGATTTACGCCGTCGTAGTAACACCGCGGGCTGTTTTGGGTTAGTTAATTAAAAACTATGATAAACTTTGATTTAAAAGTTGTTATTCTGAGAAAATGATTTTTATTATGAACATGAAACTATATCCAAAAATTATGGTTAAACTCAAAGTGGAAGTATGTTTTCTAAAATGGTCATCTAGACGTCGTTCTTTCGACTGAAATGACTACCTTTACAAAAACGACTTGTAACTTATTTTTCCGACTATAAACCTATACTTTTCTGTTTAGATTCATAAAATAGAGTTCAATATGAAACCATAGCAATTTGATTCACTCAAAACGGATTTAAAATGAAGAAGTTATGGGTAAAACAAGATTGGATAATTTTTCTCATTTTAGCTACGTGAAAATTGGTAACAAATCTATTCCAACCATAACTTAATCAACTTGTATTGTATATTATGTAATCTTGAGATACCATAGACACGTATACAATGTTTCGACCTATCATGTCGACACATCTATATATATTTCGGAACAACCATAGACACTCTATATGTGAATGTTGGAGTTAGCTATACAGGGTTGAGGTTGATTCCAAAATATATATAGTTTGAGTTGTGATCAATACTGAGATACGTATACACTGGGTCGTGGATTGATTCAAGATAATATTTATCGATTTATTTCTGTACATCTAACTGTGGACAACTAGTTGTAGGTTACTAACGAGGACAGCTGACTTAATAAACTTAAAACATCAAAATATATTAAAAGTGTTGTAAATATATTTTGAACATACTTTGATATATATGTATATATTGTTATAGGTTCGTGAATCAACCAGTGGCCAAGTCTTACTTCCCGACGAAGTAAAAATCTGTGAAAGTGAGTTATAGTCCCAATTTTAAAATCTAATATTTTTGGGATGAGAATACATGCAGGTTTTATAAATGATTTACAAAATAGACACAAGTACATGAAACTACATTCTATGGTTGAATTATCGAAATCGAATATGCCCCTTTTTATTAAGTCTGGTAATCTAAGAATTAGGGAACAGACACCCTAATTGACGCGAATCCTAAAGATAGATCTATTGGGCCTAACAAACCCCATCCAAAGTACCGGATGCTTTAGTACTTCGAAATTTATATCATATCCGAAGGGTGTCCCGGAATGATGGGGATATTCTTATATATGCATCTTGTTATTGTCGGTTACCAGGTGTTCACCATATGAATGATTTTTATCTCTATGTATGGGATGTGTATTGAAATATGAAATCTTGTGGTCTATTGTTACGATTTGATATATATAGGTTAAACCTATAACTCACCAACATTTTTGTTGACGTTTTAAGCATGTTTATTCTCAGGTGATTATTAAAAGCTTCCGCTGTCGCATACTTAAATAAGGACAAGATTTGGAGTCCATGCTTGTATGATATTGTGTAAAAACTGCATTCAAGAAACTTATTTTGTTGTAACATATTTGTATTGTAAACCATTATGTAATGGTCGTGTGTAAACAGGATATTTTAGATTATCATTATTTGATAATCTACGTAAAGCTTATTAAACCTTTATTGATGAAATAAAGGTTATGGTTTGTTTAAAAATGAATGCAGTCTTTGAAAAACGTCTCATATAGAGGTCAAAACCTCGCAACGAAATCAATTAATATGGAACGTTTTTAATCAATAAGAACGGGACATTTCACCCGGAACGTAAGTCAATCTTTGAATAAACAGACGAGCCTTGTAGTTGATCAAATAAGTCATCGATTCTCGGTAGTGGGTAGCGGTTCTTGATGGTAAGTTTGTTCAACTCTCGGTAGTCGATACACAACCTGAATGTACCATCTTTCTTCTTGACAAACAAAACAGGAGCTCCCCACGGTGATGTGCTTGGTCGAATGAAACCACGCTCTAAAAGTTCTTGTAATTGGCTTTGTAGTTCTTTCATCTCGCTGGGTGCGAGTCTGTAAGGAGCACGAGCTATTGGTGCAGCTCCTGGTACAAGATCTATTTGAAATTCAACGGATCGATGTGGGGGTAATCCCGGTAATTCTTTCGGAAATACATCAGGAAATTCTTTTGCGACGGGAACATCATTGATGCTCTTTTCTTCAGTTTGTACTTTCTCGACGTGTGCTAGAACAGCATAGCAACCTTTTCTTATTAGTTTTTGTGCCTTCAAATTGCTAATAAGATGTAGCTTCGTGTTGCCCTTTTCTCCGTACACCATTAAGGGTTTTCCTTTTTCTCGTATAATGCGAATTGCATTTTTGTAACAGACGATCTCTGCTTTCACTTCTTTCAACCAGTCCATACCGATTATCACATCAAAACTCCCTAACTCTACTGGTATCAAATCAATCTTAAATGTTTCGCTAACCAGTTTAATTTCTCGATTCCGACATATATTATCTGCTGAAATTAATTTACCATTTGCTAATTCGAGTAAAAATTTACTATCCAAAGGCGTCAATGGACAACTTAATTTAGCACAAAAATCTCTACTCATATAGCTTCTATCCGCACCCGAATCAAATAAAACGTAAGCAAATTTATTGTCAATAAGAAACGTACCCGTAACAAGCTCCAGGTCTTCCTGTGCCTCTGCCGCATTAATATTGAAAACTATTCCACGGCCTTGTCCATTCGTGTTCTCCTGGTTCGGGCAATTTCTAATAATGTGGCCCGGTTTTCCACATTTATAACAAACTACATTGGCATAACTTGCTCCGACACTACTTGCTCCGCCATTACTCGTTCTGACACCATTTGTTCCTTTCGTTCTATTAACCCCTGGTCCGTAGACCTCACACTTCGCCGCGCTATGACCATTTCTTTTACACTTGTTGCAAAATTTGGTGCAGAACCCCGAGTGATTCTTTTCACACCTTTGGCATAGCTGCTTCTGATTGTTGTTGTTGTTGCGGTTATTATTGTTGTTGGGATGATTGTTGTAGTTGCTGTTGTTGTTGTTGTTGTTGTTGTTGTTGGGCCGTTTGTTGTAGTTGCGATTGATGTTGCGATTATTGGGATAATTGTTGCGATTATTGTTGTAATTGCTGTTGTTGTTGTATTGGTGATTCTTATCACCGTTTTCCTCCCACTTTCTTTTGACTTGCTTCACATTGGCCTCTTCAGCAGTCTGTTCTTTAATTCTTTCTTCAATCTGGTTCACGAGTTTGTGAGCCATTCTACATGCCTGTTGTATGGAGGCGGGCTCGTGTGAACTTATATCTTCTTGGATTCTTTCCGGTAATCCTTTCACAAACGCGTCGATCTTCTCTTCCTCATCTTCGAATGCTCCCGGACACAATAGGCACAATTCTGTGAATCGTCTTTCGTACGTGGTAATATCAAATCCTTGGGTTCGTAACCCTCTAAGTTCTGTCTTGAGCTTATTGACCTCGGTTCTGGGACGGTACTTCTCGTTCATCAAGTGCTTGAATGCTGACCACGGTAGTGCGTACGCATCGTCTTGTCCCACTTGCTCTAGATAGGTATTCCACCATGTTAACGCAGAACCTGTGAAGGTATGCGTAGCGTACTTTACTTTGTCCTCTTCAGTACACTTACTTATGGCAAACACCGATTCGACCTTCTCGGTCCACCGTTTCAATCCGATCGGTCCTTCGGTTCCATCAAATTCCAAAGGTTTGCAGGCAGTGAATTCTTTGTAGGTGCATCCTACACGATTTCCTGTACTGCTAGATCCAAGGTTATTGTTGGTATGTAGCGCAGCCTGTACTGCGGCTATGTTTGAAGCTAGAAAAGTACGGAATTCCTCTTCATTCATATTCACGGTGTGTCGAGTAGTCGGTGCCATTTCCTTCAAAATAGTCAAATGGAACAAGTTAATCATACAGAATATTAAGAGTAGTTAATAGTATTTCGTAGCATAATATGAACTCATTTATAAAAGCTTTTTCTTCATATTAGCGTTTTATAAGTTTAAATTCGGGTAGTACCTACCCGTTAAGTTCATACTTAGTAGCTAATATACAATTCAACTACTACAATTCTATATGAAAAATTGATTATAATAATATTTCGCGTTCAAACTTTTATACAATATTTTACAAACTTACAATACCGCTTATTTTACATAAAGCACGAAATATAGCACACAATAACTTTGATACAAGATAGTTGTGAAGATAATTCTAGCTAGTACACAAGTCGTTCAGCAAAGGCAATAAAGACACGTAATTCATACGTCCAGAAACAAGTCATGCATTCTGGTTTTACTAGGACTACTTCCCATCCTTGGTCTTGTGGAACATAACCGTTATGGCCGTTGATAAGACAGCGTGTTGTAATGTCGTCAAAGGGACGAGGGTTACGTAATGTCCAACAGTCCCGTAACAATCTAAAAACCTCATTTCTTACCCCAATTACCGACTCCGTCACTTGTGGGAACGTTTTGTTTAATAGTTGTAGCCCGATGTTCTTGTTCTCACTTTGGTGAGAAGCGAACATTACTAATCCGTAAGCATAACATGCTTCTTTATGTTGCATGTTAGCCGCTTTTTCTAAATCACGAAGTCCAATATTCGGATATATTGAGTCAAAATAATTTCTTAACCCGTTGCGTAAAATAGCATTTGGGTTCCCCGCAATATATGCGTCAAAGTAAACACATCGTAACTTATGGGTTTCCCAATGTGATATCCCCCATCTTTCAAACGAAAGTCTCTTATAAACCAAGACATTCTTGGAACGTTCTTCGAATGTCTTACAAACTGATCTCGCCTTAAATAGTTGTGCCGAAGAATTCTGACCGACTCTAGACAAGATTTCATCAATCATGTCTCCGGGTAGGTCTCTTAAAATATTGGGTTGTCTTTTCATTTTGTGTTTTTATACTGTAAAATAGACAAGAGTTAGATTCATAAAAAAAAATACTTATTAATACAAGCAATTTTTACATATATCATAAAGCATAAGCACACTATATTACATATATTACACCACACGAATACAACTATCTTATTCCGACTCGCTTGTTTCTTCTTCTTCGGTTTTGGTTCGTTTTGCCAAGTTTCTAGGGATATATGATGTTCCCCTAATACGAGCCGTAATTTTCCACATTGGTTTAGAAAAACCTGGTGGTTTAGAGGTTCCTGTGTCATTGTTACAACTTAAGGACTTCGGGGGTTGACGATACATATAAAGTTCATCGGGGTTGGAATTAGATTTCTCTATTTTTATGCCCTTTCCCTTATTATTTTCTTTTGCCTTTTTAAATTCAGTTGGGGTAATTTCTATAACATCATCGGAATTCTCGTCGGAATCCGATTCATCGGAGAATTGGTAATCCTCCCAATATTTTGCTTCCTTGGCGGAAACACCATTGACCATAATTAACCTTGGTCGGTTGGTTGAGGATTTTCTTTTACTTAACCGTTTTATTATTTCCTCCACCGGTTCTATTTCTTCATCTGGTTCCGATTCTTCTTCCGGTTCCGATTCTTCTTCCGGTTCCGACTCTTCTTCCGGTTCCTCTTCGGGAACTTGTGAATCAGTCCACGAATCATTCCAATTTACATTTGACTCTTCATTATTATTAGGTGAGTCAATGGGACTTGTTCTAGAGGTAGACATCTATCACATAATATCAAACGCGTTAAGAGATTAATATATCACATAATATTCACATGTTAAAAATATATAGTTTCCAACAAAATTTGTTAAGCAATCATTTTTCAAGTAAACACGGTCGAAGTCCAGACTCACTAATGCATCCTAACAAACTCGATAAGACACACTAATGCAAAATTCTGGTTCTCTAAGACCAACGCTCGGATACCAACTGAAATGTCCCGTTCTTATTGATTAAAAACGTTCCATATTAATTGATTTCGTTGCGAGGTTTTGACCTCTATATGAGACGTTTTTCAAAGACTGCATTCATTTTTAAAACAAACCATAACCTTTATTTCATAAATAAAGGTTTAAAAAGCTTTACGTAGATTATCAAATAATGATAATCTAAAATATCCTATTTACACACGACCATTACATAATGGTTTACAATACAAATATGTTACATCGAAATCAGTTTCTAGAATGCAGTTTTTACACAATATCATACAAACATGGACTCCAAATCTTGTCCTTATTTTAGTATGCAACAGCGGAAGCTCTTAGTATTCACCTGAGAATAAACATGCTTTAAACGTCAACAAAAATGTTGGTGAGTTATAGGTTTAACCTATATATATCAAATCGTAACAATAGACCACAAGATTTCATATTTCAATACACATCCCATACATAGAGATAAAAATCATTCATATGGTGAACACCTAGTAACCGACATTAACAAGATGCATATATAAGAATATCCCCATCATTCCGGGATACCCTTTGGATATGATATAAATTTCGAAGTACTAAAGCATCCGGTACTTTGGATGGGGTTTGTTAGGCCCAATAGATCTATCTTTAGGATTCGCGTCAATTAGGGTGTCTGTTCCCTAATTCTTAGATTACCAGACTTAATAAAAAGGGGCATATTCGATTTCGATAATTCAATCATAGAATGTAGTTTCACATACTTGTGTGTATTTTGTAAATCATTTATAAAACCTGCATGTATTCTCATCCCAAAAATATTAGATTTTAAAAATGGGACTATAACTCACTTTCACAGATTTTTACTTCGTCGGGAAGTAAGACTTGGCCACTGGTTGATTCACGAACCTATAACAATATATACATATATATCAAAGTATGTTCAAAATATATTTACAACACTTTTAATATATTTTGATGTTTTAAGTTTATTAAGTCAGCTGTCCTCGTTAGTAACCTACAACTAGTTGTCCACAGTTAGATGTACAGAAATAAATCGATAAATATTATCTTGAATCAATCCACGACCCAGTGTATACGTATCTCAGTATTGATCACAACTCAAACTATATATATTTTGGAATCAACCTCAACCCTGTATAGCTAACTCCAACATTCACATATAGAGTGTCTATGGTTGTTCCGAAATATATATAGATGTGTCGACATGATAGGTCGAAACATTGTATACGTGTCTATGGTATCTCAAGATTACATAATATACAATATAAGTTGATTAAGTTATGGTTGGAATAGATTTGTTATCAATTTTCACGTAGCTAAAATGAGAAAAATTATCCAATCTTGTTTTACCCATAACTTCTTCATTTTAAATCCGTTTTGAGTGAATCAAATTGCTATGGTTTCATATTGAACTCTATTTTATGAATATAAACAGAAAAAGTATAGGTTTATAGTCGGAAAAATAAGTTACAAGTCATTTTTGTAAAGGTAGTCATTTCAGTCGAAAGAACGACGTCTAGATGACCATTTTAGAAAACATACTTCCACTTTGAGTTTAACCTTAATTTTTGGATATAGTTTCATGTTCATAATAAAAATCATTTTCCCAGAATAACAACTTTTAAATCAAAGTTTATCATAGTTTTTAATTACTAACCCAAAACAGCCCGCGGTGTTACTACGACGGCGTAAATCCGGTTTTACGGTGTTTTTCGTGTTTCCAGATTTTAAATCATTAAGTTAGCATATCATATAGATATAGAACATGTGTTTAGTTGATTTTAAAAGTCAAGTTAGAAGGATTAACTTTTATTTGCGAACAAGTTTAGAATTAACTAAACTATGTTCTAGTGATTACAAGTTTAAACCTTCGAATAAGATAGCTTTATATGTATGAATCGAATGATGTTATGAACATCATTACTACCTTAAGTTCCTTGGATAAACCTACTGGAAAAGAGAGAAATGGATCTAGCTTCAATGGATCCTTGGATGGCTCGAAGTTCTTGAAGCAGAATCATGACACGAAAACAAGTTCAAGTAAGATCATCACTTGAAATAAGATTGTTATAGTTATAGAAATTGAACCAAAGTTTGAATATGATTATTACCTTGTATTAGAATGATAACCTACTGTAAGAAACAAAGATTTCTTGAGGTTGGATGATCACCTTACAAGATTGGAAGTGAGCTAGCAAACTTGAAAGTATTCTTGATTTTATGAAACTAGAACTTTTGGAATTTATGAAGAACACTTAGAACTTGAAGATAGAACTTGAGAGAGATCAATTAGATGAAGAAAATTGAAGAATGAAAGTGTTTGTAGGTGTTTTTGGTCGTTGGTGTATGGATTAGATGAAATGTCCCGTTCTTATTGATTAAAAACGTTCCATATTAATTGATTTCGTTGCGAGGTTTTGACCTCTATATGAGACGTTTTTCAAAGACTGCATTCATTTTTAAACAAACCATAACCTTTATTTCATCAATAAAGGTTTAAAAAGCTTTACGTAGATTATCAAATAATGATAATCTAAAATATCCTGTTTACACACGACCATTACATAATGGTTTACAATACAAATATGTTACAACAAAATAAGTTTCTTGAATGCAGTTTTTACACAATATCATACAAGCATGGACTCCAAATCTTGTCCTTATTTAAGTATGCGACAGCGGAAGCTCTTAATAATCACCTGAGAATAAACATGCTTAAAACGTCAACAAAAATGTTGGTGAGTTATAGGTTTAACCTATATATATCAAATCGTAACAATAGACCACAAGATTTCATATTTCAATACACATCCCATACATAGAGATAAAAATCATTCATATGGTGAACACCTGGTAACCGACAATAACAAGATGCATATATAAGAATATCCCCATCATTCCGGGACACCCTTCGGATATGATATAAATTTCGAAGTACTAAAGCATCCGGTACTTTGGATGGGGTTTGTTAAGCCCAATAGATCTATCTTTAGGATTCGCGTCAATTAGGGTGTCTGTTCCCTAATTCTTAGATTACCAGACTTAATAAAAAGGGGCATATTCGATTTCGATAATTCAACCATAGAATGTAGTTTCACGTACTTGTGTCTATTTTGTAAATCATTTATAAAACCTGCATGAATTCTCATCCCAAAAATATTAGATTTTTAAAAGTGGGACTATAACTCACTTTCACAGATTTTTACTTCGTCGGGAAGTAAGACTTGGCCACTGGTTGATTCACGAACCTATAACAATATATACATATATATCAAAGTATGTTCAAAATATATTTACAACACTTTTAATATATTTTGATGTTTTAAGTTTATTAAGTCAGCTGTCCTCGTTAGTAACCTACAACTAGTTGTCCACAGTTAGATGTACAGAAATAAATCGATAAATATTATCTTGAATCAATCCACGACCCAGTGTATACGTATCTCAGTATTGATCACAACTCAAACTATATATATTTTGGAATCAACCTCAACCCTGTATAGCTAACTCCAACATTCACATATAGAGTGTCTATGGTTGTTCCGAAATATATATAGATGTGTCGACATGATAGGTCGAAACATTGTATACGTGTCTATGGTATCTCAAGATTACATAATATATAATACAAGTTGATTAAGTTATGGTTGGAATAGATTTGTTACCAATTTTCACGTAGCTAAAATGAGAAAAATTATCCAATCTTGTTTTACCCATAACTTCTTCATTTTAAATCCGTTTTGAGTGAATCAAATTGCTATGGTTTCATATTGAACTCTATTTTATGAATCTAAACAAAAAAAGTATAGGTTTCTAGTCGGAAAAATAAGTTACAAGTCGTTTTTGTAAAGGTAGTCATTTCAGTCGAAAGAACGACGTCTAGATGACCATTTTAGAAAACATACTTCCACTTTGAGTTTAACCATAATTTTTGGATATAGTTTCATGTTCATAATAAAAATCATTTTCTCAGAATAACAACTTTTAAATCAAAGTTTATCATAGTTTTTAATTAACTAACCCAAAACAGCCCGCGGTGTTACTACGACGGCGTAAATCCGGTTTTACGGTGTTTTTCGTGTTTCCAGGTTTTAAATCATTAAGTTAGCATATAATATAGATATAGAACATGTGTTTAGTTGATTTTAAAAGTCAAGTTAGAAGGATTAACTTTTGTTTGCGAACAAGTTTAGAATTAACTAAACTATGTTCTAGTGATTACAAGTTTAAACCTTCGAATAAGATAGCTTTATATGTATGAATCGAATGATGTTATGAACATCATTACTACCTTAAGTTCCTTGGATGAACCTACTGGAAAAGAGAAAAATGGATCTAGCTTCAATGGATCCTTGGATGGCTCAAAGTTCTTGAAGCAAAATCATGACACGAAAACAAGTTCAAGTAAGATCATCACTTGAAATAAGATTGTTATAGTTATAGAAATTGAACCAAAGTTTGAATATGATTATTACCTTGTATTAGAATGATAACCTACTGTAAGAAACAAAGATTTCTTGAGGTTGGATGATCACCTTACAAGATTGGAAGTGAGCTAGCAAACTTGAAAGTATTCTTGATTTTATGAAACTAGAACTTTTGGAATTTATGAAGAACACTTAGAACTTGAAGATAGAACTTGAGAGAGTTCAATTAGATGAAGAAAATTGAAGAATGAAAGTGTTTGTAGGTGTTTTTGGTCGTTGGTGTATGGATTAGATATAAAGGATATGTAATTTTGTTTTCATGTAAATAAGTCATGAATGATTACTCATATTTTTGTAATCTTATGAGATATTTCATGCTAGTTGCCAAATGATGGTTCCCACATGTGTTAGGTGACTCACATGGGCTGCTAAGAGCTGATCATTGGAGTGTATATACCAATAGTACATACATCTAAAAGCTGTGTATTGTACGAGTACGAATACGGGTGCATACGAGTAGAATTGTTGATGAAACTGAACGAGAATGTAATTGTAAGCATTTTTGTTAAGTAGAAGTATTTTGATAAGTGTATTGAAGTCTTTCAAAAGTGTATAAATACATATTAAAACACTACATGTATATACATTTTAACTGAGTCGTTAAGTCATCGTTAGTCGTTACATGTAAGTGTTGTTTTGAAACCTTTAGGTTAACGATCTTGTTAAATGTTGTTAACCCAATGTTTATAATATCAAAAGAGATTTTAAATTATTATATTATCATGATATTATGATGTACGAATATCTCTTAATATGATATATATACATTAAATGTCGTTACAACGATAAACGTTACATATATGTCTCGTTTCAAAATCATTAAGTTAGTAGTCTTGTTTTTACATATGTAGTTCATTGTTAATATAATTAATGATATGTTTACTTATCATAATATCATGTTAACTATATATATAACCATATATATGTCATCATATAGTTTTTTACAAGTTTTAACGTTCGTGAATCACCGGTCAACTTGGGTGGTCAATTGTCTATATGAAACCTATTTCAATTAATCAAGTCTTAACAAGTTTGATTGCTTAACATGTTGGAAACATTTAATCATGTAAATATCAATCTCAATTAATATATATAAACATGGAAAAGTTCGGGTCACTACAGTACCTACCCGTTAAATAAATTTCGTCCCGAAATTTTAAGCTGTTGAAGGTGTTGACGAATCTTCTGGAAATAGATGCGGGTATTTCTTCTTCATCTGATCTTCACGCTCCCAGGTGAACTCGGGTCCTCTACGAGCATTCCATCGAACCTTAACAATTGGTATCTTGTTTTGCTTAAGTCTTTTAACCTCACGATCCATTATTTCGACGGGTTCTTCGATGAATTGAAGTTTTTCGTTGATTTGGATTTCATCTAACGGAATAGTGAGATCTTCTTTAGCAAAACATTTCTTTAAATTCGAGACGTGGAAAGTGTTATGTACAGCCGCGAGTTGTTGAGGTAACTCTAGTCGGTAAGCTACTGGTCCGACACGATCAATAATCTTGAATGGTCCAATATACCTTGGATTTAATTTCCCTCGTTTACCAAATCGAACAACGCCTTTCCAAGGTGCAACTTTAAGCATGACCATCTCTCCAATTTCAAATTCTATATCTTTTCTTTTAATGTCAGCGTAGCTCTTTTGTCGACTTTGGGCGGTTTTCAACCGTTGTTGAATTTGGATGATCTTCTCGGTAGTTTCTTGTATAATCTCCGGACCCGTAATCTGTCTATCCCCCACTTCACTCCAACAAATCGGAGACCTGCACTTTCTACCATAAAGTGCTTCAAACGGCGCCATCTCAATGCTTGAATGGTAGCTGTTGTTGTAGGAAAATTCTGCTAACGGTAGATGTCGATCCCAACTGTTTCCGAAATCAATAACACATGCTCGTAGCATGTCTTCAAGCGTTTGTATCGTCCTTTCGCTCTGCCCATCAGTTTGTGGATGATAGGCAGTACTCATGTCTAGACGAGTTCCTAATGCTTGCTGTAATGTCTGCCAGAATCTTGAAATAAATCTGCCATCCCTATCAGAGATAATAGAGATTGGTATTCCATGTCTGGAGACGACTTCCTTCAAATACAGTCGTGCTAACTTCTCCATCTTGTCATCTTCTCTTATTGGTAGGAAGTGTGCTGATTTGGTGAGACGATCAACTATTACCCAAATAGTATCAAAACCACTTGCAGTCCTTGGCAATTTAGTGATGAAATCCATGGTAATGTTTTCCCATTTCCATTCCGGGATTTCGGGTTGTTGAAGTAGACCTGATGGTTTCTGATGCTCAGCTTTGACCTTAGAACACGTCAAACATTCTCCTACGTATTTAGCAACATCGGCTTTCATACCCGGCCACCAAAAATGTTTCTTGAGATCCTTGTACATCTTCCCCGTTCCAGGATGTATTGAGTATCTGGTTTTATGAGCTTCTCTAAGTACCATTTCTCTCATATCTCCAAATCTTGGTACCCAAATCCTTTCAGCCCTATACCGGGTTCCGTCTTCCCGAATATTAAGATGCTTCTCCGATCCTTTGGGTATTTCATCCTTTAAATTTCCCTCTTTTAAAACTCCTTGTTGCGCCTCCTTTATTTGAGTAGTAATGTTATTATGAATCATTATATTCATAGATTTTACTCGAATGGGTTCTCTGTCCTTCCTGCTCAAGGCATCGGCTACCACATTTGCCTTCCCCGGGTGGTAACGAATCTCAAAGTCGTAATCATTCAACAATTCAATCCACCTACGCTGCCTCATATTCAGTTGTTTCTGATTAAATATGTGTTGAAGACTTTTGTGGTCGGTATATATAATACTTTTGACCCCATATAAGTAGTGCCTCCAAGTCTTTAATGCAAAAACAACCGCGCCTAATTCCAAATCATGCGTCGTATAATTTTGTTCGTGAATCTTCAATTGTCTAGACGCATAAGCAATCACCTTCGTTCGTTGCATTAATACACAACCGAGACCTTGCTTTGATGTGTCACAATAAATCACAAAATCATCATTCCCTTCAGGCAATGACAATATAGGTGCCGTAGTTAGCTTTTTCTTCAATAACTGAAACGCTTTCTCTTGTTCATCATTCCATTCAAATTTCTTCCCTTTATGCGTTAATGCAGTCAAGGGTTTTGCTATTCTGGAAAAGTCTTGGATGAACCTTCTGTAGTAACCAGCTAGTCCTAAAAACTGGCGTATGTGTTTCGGAGTTTTCGGGGTTTCCCACTTTTCAACAGTTTCTATCTTTGCCGGATCCACCTTAATACCTTCTTTGTTCACTATGTGACCGAGGAATTGAACTTCTTCCAACCAAAATGCACACTTTGAAAACTTAGCGTACAATTCTTCCTTCCTCAATACTTCTAACACCTTTCTCAAATGTTCACCGTGTTCTTGGTCATTCTTTGAGTAAATAAGTATGTCATCAATGAAAACAATGACAAACTTGTCAAGGTATGGTCCACACACTCGGTTCATAAGGTCCATGAACACAGCTGGTGCATTAGTTAAACCAAACGGCATGACCATAAACTCGTAATGACCGTAACGTGTTCTGAAAGCAGTCTTTGGAATATCATCTTCTTTCACCCGCATTTGATGATACCCGGAACGTAAGTCAATCTTTGAATAAACAGACGAGCCTTGTAGTTGATCAAATAAGTCGTCGATTCTCGGTAGTGGGTAGCGGTTCTTGATGGTAAGTTTGTTCAACTCTCGGTAGTCGATACACAACCTGAATGTACCATCTTTCTTCTTGACAAACAAAACAGGAGCTCCCCACGGTGATGTGCTTGGTCGAATGAAACCACGCTCTAAAAGTTCTTGTAATTGGCTTTGCAGTTCTTTCATCTCGCTGGGTGCGAGTCTGTAAGGAGCACGAGCTATTGGTGCAGCTCCTGGTACAAGATCTATTTGAAATTCAACGGATCGATGTGGGGGTAATCCCGGTAATTCTTTCGGAAATACATCGGGAAATTCTTTTGCAATGGGAACATCATTGATGCTCTTTTCTTCAGTTTGTACTTTCTCGACGTGTGCTAGAACAGCATAGCAACCTTTTCTTATTAGTTTTTGTGCCTTCAAATTACTAATAAGATGTAGCTTCGTGTTGCCCTTTTCTCCGTACACCATTAAGGGTTTTCCTTTTTCTCGTATAATGCGAATTGCATTTTTGTAACAAACGATCTCTGCTTTCACTTCTTTCAACCAGTCCATACCGATTATCACATCAAAACTCCCTAACTCTACTGGTATCAAATCAATCTTAAATGTTTCGCTAACCAGTTTAATTTCTCGATTCCGACATATATTATCTGCTGAAATTAATTTACCATTTGCTAATTCGAGTAAAAATTTACTATCCAAAGGCGTCAATGGACAACTTAATTTAGCACAAAAATCTCTACTCATATAGCTTCTATCCGCACCCGAATCAAATAAAACGTAAGCAGATTTATTGTCAATAAGAAACGTACCCGTAACAAGCTCCGGGTCTTCCTGTGCCTCTACCGCATTAATATTGAAAACTCTTCCACGGCCTTGTCCATTGGTGTTCTCCTGGTTCGGGCAATTTCTAATAATGTGGCCTGGTTTTCCACATTTATAACAAACTACATTGGCATAACTTGCTCCGACACTACTTGCTCCGCCATTACTCGTTCCGACACCATTTGTTCCTTTCGTTCTATTAACCCCTGGTCCGTAGACCTCACACTTCGCCGCGCTATGACCATTTCTTTTACACTTGTTGCAAAATTTGGTGCAGAACCCCGAGTGATTCTTTTCACACCTTTGGCATAGTTGCTTCTGATTGTTGTTGTTGTTGCGGTTATTATTGTTGTTGGGATGATTGTTGTAGTTGCTGTTGTTGTTGTTGTTGTTGTTGTTGTTGGGCCGTTTGTTGTAGTTGCGATTGATGTTGCGATTGTTGGGATAATTGTTGCGATTATTGTTGTAATTGCTGTTGTTGTTGTATTGGTGATTCTTATCACCGTTTTCCTCCCACTTTCTTTTGACTTGCTTCACATTGGCCTCTTCAGCAGTCTGTTCTTTAATTCTTTCTTCAATCTGGTTCACTAGTTTGTGAGCCATTCTACATGCCTGTTGTATGGAGGCGGGCTCGTGTGAACTTATATCTTCTTGGATTCTTTCCGGTAATCCTTTCACAAACGCGTCGATCTTCTCTTCCTCATCTTCGAATGCTCCCGGACACAATAGGCACAATTCTGTGAATCGTCTTTCGTACGTGGTAATATCAAATCCTTGGGTTCGTAACCCTCTAAGTTCTGTCTTGAGCTTATTGACCTCGGTTCTGGGACGGTACTTCTCGTTCATCAAGTGCTTGAATGCTGACCACGGTAGTGCGTACGCGTCATCTTGTCCCACTTGCTCTAGATAGGTATTCCACCATGTTAACGCAGAACCTGTGAAGGTATGCGTAGCGTACTTCACTTTGTCCTCTTCAGTACACTTACTTATGGCAAACACCGATTCAACCTTCTCGGTCCACCGTTTCAATCCGATCGGTCCTTCGGTTCCATCAAATTCCAAAGGTTTGCAGGCAGTGAATTCTTTGTAGGTGCATCCTACACGATTTCCTGTACTGCTAGATCCAAGGTTATTGTTGGTATGTAGCGCAGCCTGTACTGCGGCTATGTTTGAAGCTAGAAAAGTACGGAATTCCTCTTCATTCATATTCACGGTGTGTCGAGTAGTCGGTGCCATTTCCTTCAAAATAGTTAAATGGAACAAGTTAATCATAGAGAATATTAAGAGTAGTTAATAGTATTTCATAGCATAATATGAACTCATTTATAAAAGCTTTTTCTTCATATTAGCGTTTTATAAGTTTAAATTCGGGTAGTACCTACCCGTTAAGTTCATACTTAGTAGCTAATATACAATTCAACTACTACAATTCTATATGAAAAACTGATTATAATAATATTTCGCGTTCAAACTTTTATACAATATTTTACAAACTTACAATACCGCTTATTTTACATAAAGCATGAAATATAGCACACAATAACTTTGATACAAGATAGTTGTGAAGACAATTCTAGCTAGTACACAAGTCGTTCAGCAAAGGAAATAAAGACACGTAATTCATACGTCCAGAAACAAGTCATGCATTCTGGTTTTACTAGGACTACTTCCCATCCTTGGTCTTGTGCAACATAACCGTTATGGTCGTTGATAAGACAGCGTGTTGTAACGTCATCAAAGGGACGAGGGTTACGTAATGTCCAACAGTCCCGTAATAATCTAAAAACCTCATTTCTTACCCCAATTACCGACTCCGTCACTTGTGGAAACGTTTTGTTTAATAATTGTAGCCCGATGTTCTTGTTCTCACTTTGGTGAGAAGCGAACATTACTAATCCGTAAGCATAACATGCTTCTTTATGTTGCATGTTAGCCGCTTTTTCTAAATCACGAAGTCCAATATTCGGATATATTGAGTCAAAATAATTTCTTAACCCGTTGCGTAAAATAGCATTTGGGTTCCCCGCAATATATGCGTCAAAGTAAACACATCGTAACTTATGGGTTTCCCAATGTGATATCCCCCATCTTTCAAACGAAAGTCTCTTATAAACCAAGACATTCTTGGAACGTTCTTCGAATGTCTTACAAACTGATCTCGCCTTAAATAGTTGTGCCGAAGAATTCTGGCCGACTCTAGACAAGATTTCATCAATCATGTCTCCGGGTAGGTCTCTTAAAATATTGGGTTGTCTATCCATTTTGTGTTTTTAAACTGTAAAATAGACAAGAGTTAGATTCATAAAAAAAATACTTATTAATACAAGCAATTTTTACATATATCATAAAGCATAAGAACACTATATTCCATATATTACACCACACGAATACAACTATCTTATTCCGACTCGCTCGTTTCTTCTTCTTCGGTTTTGGTTCGTTTTGCCAAGTTTCTAGGGATATATGATGTTCCCCTAATACGAGCCGTCGTTGTCCACATTGGTTTAGAAAAACCTGGTGGTTTAGAGGTTCCCGGGTCATTGTTACAACTTAAGGACTTCGGGGGTTGACGATACATATAAAGTTCATCGGGGTTGGAATTAGATTTCTCTATTTTTATGCCCTTTCCCTTATTATTTTCTTTTGCCTTTTTAAATTCAGTTGGGGTAATTTCTATAACATCATCGGAATTCTCGTCGGAATCCGATTCATCGGAGAATTGGTAATCCTCCCAATATTTTGCTTCCTTGGCGGAAACACCATTGACCATAATTAACTTTGGTCGGTTGGTTGAGGATTTTCTTTTACTTAACCGTTTTATTATTTCCCCCACCGGTTCTATTTCTTCATCCGGTTCCGATTCTTCTTCCGGTTCCGATTCTTCTTCCGGTTCCGACTCTTCTTCCGGTTCCTCTTCGGGAACTTGTGAATCAGTCCACAAATCATTCCAATTTACATTTGACTCTTCATTATTATTAGGTGAGTCAATGGGACTTGTTCTAGAGGTAGACATCTATCACATAATATCAAACACGTTAAGAGATTAATATATCACATAATATTCATATGTTAAAAATATATAGTTTCCAACAAAAATGTTAAGCAATCATTTTTAAAGAAAACACGGTCGAAGTCCAGACTCACTAATGCATCCTAACAAACTCGATAAGACACACTAATGCAAATTTTCTGGTTCTCTAAGACCAACGCTCTGATACCAACTGAAATGTCCCGTTCTTATTGATTAAAAACGTTCCATATTAATTGATTTCGTTGCGAGGTTTTGACCTCTATATGAGACGTTTTTCAAAGACTGCATTCATTTTTAAACAAACCATAACCTTTATTTCATCAATAAAGGTTTAAAAAGCTTTACGTAGATTATCAAATAATGATAATCTAAAATATCCTGTTTACACACGACCATTACATAATGGTTTACAATACAAATATGTTACAACAAAATAAGTTTCTTGAATGCAGTTTTTACACAATATCATACAAGCATGGACTCCAAATCTTGTCCTTATTTAAGTATGCGACAGCGGAAGCTCTTAATAATCACCTGAGAATAAACATGCTTAAAACGTCAACAAAAATGTTGGTGAGTTATAGGTTTAACCTATATATATCAAATCGTAA
Organism: Rutidosis leptorrhynchoides; assembly: GCF_046630445.1. Classification (NCBI taxonomy): domain Eukaryota; kingdom Viridiplantae; phylum Streptophyta; class Magnoliopsida; order Asterales; family Asteraceae; genus Rutidosis; species Rutidosis leptorrhynchoides. The sequence continues at coordinate 315,648,706 of NC_092333.1, read as the reverse complement.
CAATAGACCACAAGATTTCATATTTCAATACACATCCCATACATAGAGATAAAAATCATTCATATGGTGAACACCTGGTAACCGACAATAACAAGATGCATATATAAGAATATCCCCATCATTCCGGGACACCCTTCGGATATGATATAAATTTCGAAGTACTAAAGCATCCGGTACTTTGGATGGGGTTTGTTAAGCCCAATAGATCTATCTTTAGGATTCGCGTCAATTAGGGTGTCTGTTCCCTAATTCTTAGATTACCAGACTTAATAAAAAGGGGCATATTCGATTTCGATAATTCAACCATAGAATGTAGTTTCACGTACTTGTGTCTATTTTGTAAATCATTTATAAAACCTGCATGAATTCTCATCCCAAAAATATTAGATTTTTAAAAGTGGGACTATAACTCACTTTCACAGATTTTTACTTCGTCGGGAAGTAAGACTTGGCCACTGGTTGATTCACGAACCTATAACAATATATACATATATATCAAAGTATGTTCAAAATATATTTACAACACTTTTAATATATTTTGATGTTTTAAGTTTATTAAGTCAGCTGTCCTCGTTAGTAACCTACAACTAGTTGTCCACAGTTAGATGTACAGAAATAAATCGATAAATATTATCTTGAATCAATCCACGACCCAGTGTATACGTATCTCAGTATTGATCACAACTCAAACTATATATATTTTGGAATCAACCTCAACCCTGTATAGCTAACTCCAACATTCACATATAGAGTGTCTATGGTTGTTCCGAAATATATATAGATGTGTCGACATGATAGGTCGAAACATTGTATACGTGTCTATGGTATCTCAAGATTACATAATATATAATACAAGTTGATTAAGTTATGGTTGGAATAGATTTGTTACCAATTTTCACGTAGCTAAAATGAGAAAAATTATCCAATCTTGTTTTACCCATAACTTCTTCATTTTAAATCCGTTTTGAGTGAATCAAATTGCTATGGTTTCATATTGAACTCTATTTTATGAATCTAAACAAAAAAAGTATAGGTTTCTAGTCGGAAAAATAAGTTACAAGTCGTTTTTGTAAAGGTAGTCATTTCAGTCGAAAGAACGACGTCTAGATGACCATTTTAGAAAACATACTTCCACTTTGAGTTTAACCATAATTTTTGGATATAGTTTCATGTTCATAATAAAAATCATTTTCTCAGAATAACAACTTTTAAATCAAAGTTTATCATAGTTTTTAATTAACTAACCCAAAACAGCCCGCGGTGTTACTACGACGGCGTAAATCCGGTTTTACGGTGTTTTTCGTGTTTCCAGGTTTTAAATCATTAAGTTAGCATATAATATAGATATAGAACATGTGTTTAGTTGATTTTAAAAGTCAAGTTAGAAGGATTAACTTTTGTTTGCGAACAAGTTTAGAATTAACTAAACTATGTTCTAGTGATTACAAGTTTAAACCTTCGAATAAGATAGCTTTATATGTATGAATCGAATGATGTTATGAACATCATTACTACCTTAAGTTCCTTGGATGAACCTACTGGAAAAGAGAAAAATGGATCTAGCTTCAATGGATCCTTGGATGGCTCAAAGTTCTTGAAGCAAAATCATGACACGAAAACAAGTTCAAGTAAGATCATCACTTGAAATAAGATTGTTATAGTTATAGAAATTGAACCAAAGTTTGAATATGATTATTACCTTGTATTAGAATGATAACCTACTGTAAGAAACAAAGATTTCTTGAGGTTGGATGATCACCTTACAAGATTGGAAGTGAGCTAGCAAACTTGAAAGTATTCTTGATTTTATGAAACTAGAACTTTTGGAATTTATGAAGAACACTTAGAACTTGAAGATAGAACTTGAGAGAGTTCAATTAGATGAAGAAAATTGAAGAATGAAAGTGTTTGTAGGTGTTTTTGGTCGTTGGTGTATGGATTAGATATAAAGGATATGTAATTTTGTTTTCATGTAAATAAGTCATGAATGATTACTCATATTTTTGTAATCTTATGAGATATTTCATGCTAGTTGCCAAATGATGGTTCCCACATGTGTTAGGTGACTCACATGGGCTGCTAAGAGCTGATCATTGGAGTGTATATACCAATAGTACATACATCTAAAAGCTGTGTATTGTACGAGTACGAATACGGGTGCATACGAGTAGAATTGTTGATGAAACTGAACGAGAATGTAATTGTAAGCATTTTTGTTAAGTAGAAGTATTTTGATAAGTGTATTGAAGTCTTTCAAAAGTGTATAAATACATATTAAAACACTACATGTATATACATTTTAACTGAGTCGTTAAGTCATCGTTAGTCGTTACATGTAAGTGTTGTTTTGAAACCTTTAGGTTAACGATCTTGTTAAATGTTGTTAACCCAATGTTTATAATATCAAAAGAGATTTTAAATTATTATATTATCATGATATTATGATGTACGAATATCTCTTAATATGATATATATACATTAAATGTCGTTACAACGATAAACGTTACATATATGTCTCGTTTCAAAATCATTAAGTTAGTAGTCTTGTTTTTACATATGTAGTTCATTGTTAATATAATTAATGATATGTTTACTTATCATAATATCATGTTAACTATATATATAACCATATATATGTCATCATATAGTTTTTTACAAGTTTTAACGTTCGTGAATCACCGGTCAACTTGGGTGGTCAATTGTCTATATGAAACCTATTTCAATTAATCAAGTCTTAACAAGTTTGATTGCTTAACATGTTGGAAACATTTAATCATGTAAATATCAATCTCAATTAATATATATAAACATGGAAAAGTTCGGGTCACTACATTAGATATAAAGGATATGTAATTTTGTTTTCATGTAAATAAGTCATGAATGATTACTCATATTTTTGTAATTTTATGAGATATTTCATGCTAGTTGCCAAATGATGGTTCCCACATGTGTTAGGTGACTCACATGGGCTGCTAAGAGCTGATCATTGGAGTGTATATACCAATAGTACATACATCTAAAAGCTGTGTATTGTACGAGTACGAATACGGGTGCATACGAGTAGAATTGTTGATGAAACTGAACGAGGATGTAATTGTAAGCATTTTTGTTAAGTAGAAGTATTTTGATAAGTGTATTGAAGTCTTTCAAAAGTGTATAAATACATATTAAAACACTACATGTATATACATTTTAACTGAGTCGTTAAGTCATCGTTAGTCGTTACATGTAAGTGTTGTTTTGAAACCTTTAGGTTAACGATCTTGTTAAATGTTGTTAACCCAATGTTTATAATATCAAATGAGATTTTAAATTATTATATTATCATGATATTATCATGTATGAATATCTCTTAATATGATATATATACATTAAATGTCTTTACAACGATAATCGTTACATATATGTCTCGTTTAAAAATCATTAAGTTAGTAGTCTTGTTTTTACATATGTAGTTCATTGTTAATATACTTAATGATATGTTTACTTATCATAGTATCATGTTAACTATATATATATCCATATATATGTCTGAAGGATTTTCTTGTGCCCGAGAGACATAATAAATTAATGTGGCTTACATGTTGTGATCCAAGTCGGGTCATACCCAATAACAAGCTATCAACACTTTATGTATTTGTTTTGACAATCGGATCATTAAAGCAAATACACGACACTTGAATTTTAGAAATTGGTTTTCTAAAATAAATGCTAGATATAATTATTTGGATAATTATAAGTTACTACATGTTGTATATTATTTATATAGGTTATAAATAATATAAAGTGTATGTAACATATGTGTGTTGCATTTTATTTTATAAAAGGCTTATAAAATAAAATACTTACAACTAAATGCATGTATGTTTTTTAAATATGTAATAAAATATAAAATAAATGGAAGGGGTGGGGGGCCATTTTTTTGAAGGCTCCTAGGTGCCAACCACCCTTCCTTGATTACTCCATATAATTATGACTAATACACATGCATTGGTGCAACTTTTAACACACTCTTTGACTCTAGCATTTTGAAAATAATACTTGCAATTTTCTTCAAGGGATTCTTGGTTGATTTTTGCAAGTAATTAAGTGTCTAAAATCCTAACCAAGTCTTGGGTGTTGATTATTGCTTGTGGGTATCAAAGATTTGAGGCTTCAAGTTAGAAGTTTTCTTCATGAATCTTCACTTTCATTTTACAAAATCATATCCTAATACAATTTTTCTAGAAAATGAAATAACAACCTATTCTATTTTACAAACCAAAATAGAACAAATTACATACAAAATACAAGATTAATTACAACTTTTACAAACCAAAATTACAAAATAATTACAAGCCATATGAATGAATATTACACCCATGAATAATCACCAAATCAATCAACCAAACAAACACATGGCCTAGGCTCGATTGTGAACAACAACATAACATCAAACATGGCCAAAACTTGAAATCCCAAACCCATTTTTGGGACCAAATATTTCGGCCATCACCATACACCCACCAAAACTCAATATTTTTACATTTTACTTTCATGCATGTTGGTAGATTGTAAAGAAAGTGAGTTTACTAGCCAAAAACAAGAAGCATATTAACAAGACTTTGGCTCTAGATACACAAAATGACACTAATAATTGGTTATTAGACTTGAATAAAATGGTTTATTTAAAAAGGTAATGAAATGGTTAAAACTAGTAATTGGTTACTAAAAGGCACATGAAAATGGGTTTTTCATAAACATACTACACACCAAATGCATGTTGGTGTATAGCACTTTGTTTTCTAAACTAGAATGTAGAAAACCTAAAATCCCTTTACTAATACAAGATAAACAAGTTAAACGCCATCCTTTTGTGGAAACACTTAGACATATTAGGAATCTCATGATGGGATAAAGGTCACCTAACCGTCATGAGTGAACTAATATGAATAAAGTACACTTTGCATGCTTGTGGGATAAAGGTCACCTAACCACTTGTATGTTAAGTCTACATGTCTACACAAGTAGGACGACTTGATTTGGGAATCATGAACTTAGGGTCACCGAAGCATGAGGAACAAATAGGCGTTGATGGGATTAATATGCCATGCAAAAGGATTGCATGATCCCATAACTTAGAAGTTGCAAAAGGATTGCAATTGTCATTATGACTACCTAGCTAAATCAAATGACGGGATAAAGGTCACCTAACTGAAATTTGATTTACCGTTGGATTCTAATATTTAATAAAACAAATTAAAAGGGTATTGTTTATTAAATCCAAATCGATACTTAAAAGAACTTTGTTGAATTTTGTAGATGGCCGCTAATAACAACAACAACATGAACAACGCACCACTTAACTTTAACAACCTATCGTTACGGTCTCTCCTCGAGAAAGACAAACTCAACCATACAAATTTTATGGATTGGTTCCGCAATCTTCGGATTGTCCTCAAACAAGAGGATAAAATGTATGTGCTTGAGGACCCCATTCCCGACCAACCGGATGAGAGTGATGTGGAGGCAATGGCCTCTTACGATAAGTATTGCCACGACTCCCTTCAAGTCTCATGCTTAATGCTTGGGACTATGATACCCGAACTCCAAAAGGATTTCGAGCATCATAGCGCTTACGACATGATAACACAATTGAAGGAGATGTTTCTCCAACAAGCACGTGTTGAGCGTTTTGAAACGGTTCGGGCGCTTCATGCTTGTCGTATGGACGAATCCCAATCGGTTTCATCTTATGTACTTAAGATGAAAAGCCTTATCGATCGTGCTAACCGTCTCAACCTTAACATATCTAATGAGTTAGCCACCGATCTTATCCTTAACTCCCTATCAAAGAGGTTTGATCAATTTGTAATTAATTACAACATGAATGGGATGGATAAGAGCATAGGTGAGCTTCATGGTATGCTTAGGACGGCGGAAACAAGCATGGGTAAAAGAGCTTTACCCGTGTTAGCAATCGATCAAGGTGGGTCTAAAGGTAACACCTCTAAGCCAAAGGTGGCTAAGAGAAAAGGACCCGTCCATCAAGGCAAAGGGAAGGGGAAGATGGTTACCCCAACCATCAACAAGGCCAAGAAGCAAAAGGTAGCCGAGAAGGCAAACCCCAAGGAAGACCCATGTTTCGGTTGCGGTGAGATGGGTCATTGGAAACGAAACTGTCCGGTCTATCTTAAAGAGTTGAAGGACAAGAGGGATGCAGGGCAAACCTCAGGTAATATATATATGGTATATATAGAGCTTAGTATTACTTCTTCTAATACATGGGTATTAGACACGGGATGTGGAACTCATATTTGCAATTCTTTGCAGGGGTTCAAAAGAAGTGATCATAAAGCGGGAACATCAAGTCTCTATATGGGCAATGGTGCAAAGGTGCATGTTAAAGCTCAAGGAGAATTTGTTTTGAAGCTTCCAAGTGGATTGGAGCTTATTTTAGAAAATGTTTTGTATGCACCGGATTTATGTCGAAACATTATTTCTATTTCTCGCTTAAGACAATGTGGTTTCAATGTTAATTTTATTGATAATGATATCCATTTTTCTAAAGATGATATATTCTATTTCAAGGCTACGCCTTCAAATGGAATTTATGAATTGGTTCATGATGATGCATCATCTAATAGCTCAATATACCATACTAGCACCAAGAAACTCAAAAGGGATTTGAGTGATTCCTATTTATGGCATTGTCGCCTTGGACATATAAACAAGAACCGAATGCATACACTTCAAAGGAATGGACTTTTGAAATCAAATGAAATGGATTCGTTTGATGTATGTGAATCTTGTTTACAAGGCAAGATGACTAAAGCACCTTTCAAAGGCACTCATGAAAGGGCTAAAGATTTATTGGGTTTAATACATTCGGATGTATGTGGACCCTTTAAACCCATAACTAGGAATGGTGAAAGATACTTTGTTACTTTCATTGATGACTTTAGTCGTTTCGGATATGTCTATTTACTAAGACACAAGGACGAAACGTTTAAAGCATTCAAAGAATATCAAAACGAAGTACAAAATCAACTCAATAGGACAATCAAGGTACTTCGTACCGATAGAGGAGGTGAATACCTAAGCGATGCCTTCCAAGATCATCTTAGGAGTTGTGGGATCATCTCACAACTTACTCCACCCGGAACACCCCAACTTAATGGAGTATCCGAAAGGAGGAACCGAACCCTAATGGATATGGTTCGATCTATGATGGCTAGAAGCTCGTTACCTCTATCATTTTGGGGTTATTGTCTAAGCTCCGCGGCTCGTATTTTAAATATGGCCCCAACCAAGAAAGTGGAACGAACTCCTCATGAGATGTGGTTTGGAAAACCTCCTTCTCTTTCATACTTGAAAGTATGGGGATGTGAAGCTTATCCTAAGCGTTATGTAGCAAATAAGCTACATGCTCGATCCACAAAGTGTATCTTCATAGGATATCCCAAAGATGACATGGGATATTACTTCTATGATCCATCCGAGCAAACGGTATTTGTAGCTCGGAAAGCGGAATTCCTTGAAACCAAGTTCCTTATGGAAGGTGATGGTGAAAGAAAAATAGATCTTGTAGAGGTACAAGATCAAGCCGATGATACACAATTGGTTGACACTAGCACTCAACATGAGGATGCTGAAAATGATCAAGTGGATGATCAAGGTACACAAGACGTTCGAAGATCTAGTAGGATTAGTAATCCTCCCGAGAGATATGGGTTTCTCGTGGATGGTTGCTATACGGTTGATTTGGATGAACCGACAAACTACAAAGATGCTTTATCAAGGATAGATAAAGATAAATGGCAGGAAGCCATGAACGCCGAGATGCAATCCATGTATGAAAACCAAGTTTGGGAACTTGTTGAGCAACCTCCTAGCTCTAAGCTAGTTGATTGCAAGTGGATTTTCAAGATGAAAACCGACATACATGGAAACTTGGATACATACAAAGCTAGACTTGTAGCAAAGGGTTTCACTCAAACTCAAGGGGTTGACTATGATGAGACCTTCTCGCCTGTGGCAATGCTAAAGTCTATTAGGATATTATTTGCCATCGCTGCTCATTATGATTACGAAATTTGGCAAATGGATGTCAAAACCGCTTTCCTAAATGGATATCTTGAGGAAGATGTCTATATGGCACAGCCCGAAGGTTTTGTCGATCCGAAAAATCCTAAAAAGGTATGCAAGTTAAAGAAATCAATCTATGGGTTGAAACAAGCATCGAGAATGTGGAATCATCGTTTTAATGAAGAGGCAAAGAAATTTGGCTTTATTAAAAATGGTGATGAAGCTTGTGTATACAAGAAGGCTAGTGGGAGCTCCATAATGTTCCTTGTGCTATATGTGGATGACGTATTATTATTTGGGAATGATATAACCACAATGCAAGAGGTCAAAACTTGGTTAAAAAGTTGCTTCTCCATTAAGGATCTTGGAGAAGCACAATATATATTGGGGATTGGAATCTATAGGAATAGATCCAAGAGATTGATAGGCTTAAGTCAAAGTACATACATTGATAAGGTCTTGAAAAGGTTCAAGATGGAAAACTCTAAGAAAGGTTTGGTACCTATTCAAAGAGGAACCGTTCTCAGTTCATCTCAGTGTCCTACCACGAAAGATGAACAAGAGAGAATGAAGAAAGTCCCATACGCATCTGCTATTGGGTCTATCATGTATGCAATGATATGTACTAGACCGGATGTGTCATGCGCTCTAAGCTTGACAAGTAGATACCAGAATAACCCAGGAAATAGTCATTGGACTGCGGTTAAATGTATATTGAAATACCTTAGAAGGACTAAGGATATGTTTCTAATATATGGGTCTGGTGAGGAGGAACTCGTTGTAAAAGGTTACGTGGACGCGAGTTTCCAAACTGATCGAGATGACTCTCGGTCACAATCCGGTTATGTATTCATGTTAAATGGTGGTGCGGTCTCTTGGAAGAGTGCGAAACAGGAAGTTGTTGCGTTATCCACTACAGAGTCGGAGTACATTGCCGCCTCATTGGCAGCTCAGGAAGCTGCATGGATGAAGAAATTCATCGACGACTTAGGAGTGGTCCCTTCCATTCAGGACCCTCTTGAGATCTTTTGTGACAACGAGGGTGCGATTGCTCAAATCAAGGAACCTCGTGCTCATCAAAAGACTCGTCACATTGAGCGGAGATTCAACTACATTAGGGATGAGGTTGAAAAGGGAAAGATATGTATTCACAAAGTTCACACAGATCAAAATGTTGCGGATCCACTCACGAAGCTTTTACATGGGCCAAAACATGAGGGACATGTTTGTGCATTAGGGCTTCGACATTCTAGTGATTGGAATTGATCTACTTTATGTATTGTAACGGAACGAATTAGTTCAAACTCATTAATATAATTATGGTATTAATTTAAATTATGAGTCATGTTCCAATTTAGCATATTTTATCCATGAATAAATTATTATTCTAAATTCCGTAGTTGATCACATTTGTGGGAACAAGTGTGAGGTCTAGACTATTATGAACTTGGATTGGTTAACATTCAAATGGTGAATGTAGGGCAAGGTTGCAACCAAGGTTCATAGATATTTGTGGGACACAAATATTGGAAGACCCGCTCTCAAGATTACTATATGGAACCTTTGTGGTTGATCACATGTAATCTTGAGTAAAGGAGAATATCATTATATCCTCTGACCTGAGACACATATTAGGTTCAGATATTCACCGAATATTGTGCCTTGATTCTTTCCTTCGCTATTCTGAAATATGGTAGTACATAAGGGAGGTTTCAGGTATGGTACGAAGTGTAATGTCTAGGACGTATGTAGTCAAGATGGAATTTGTCCCTCTTATTCGTTGAGAGTCAGATGTCTAAGGCCTGACAAAGTTAAATCTATAAGAGAGTGATCATTCTATGTCTCTTGGATTTAACATGACATCTAGGGCAAAAGGATATATTGAAAGATTCACCTAAATCATATTCGAAATGGAAACTCGAAAGGGATGATGTTATTGAATGGCACTAAGTCATAACATGTTGGGGGTGATGGACGGTCGTTAGGTGGTATCTGTCACTTGCATTAATTCCTTATGTTTCTCGTGCAAGTGGGAGATTGAAGGATTTTCTTGTGCCCGAGAGACATAATAAATTAATGTGGCTTACATGTTGTGATCCAAGTCGGGTCATACCCAATAACAAGCTATCAACTCTTTATGTATTTGTTTTGACAATCGGATCATTAAAGCAAATACACGACACTTGAATTTTAGAAATTGGTTTTCTAAAATAAATGCTAGATATAATTATTTGGATAATTATAAGTTACTACATGTTGTATATTATTTATATAGGTTATAAATAATATAAAGTGTATGTAACATATGTGTGTTGCATTTTATTTTATAAAAGGCTTATAAAATAAAATACTTACAACTAAATGCATGTATGTTTTTTAAATATGTAATAAAATATAAAATAAATGGAAGGGGTGGGGGGCCATTTTTTTGAAGGCTCCTAGGTGCCAACCACCCTTCCTTGATTACTCCATATAATTATGACTAATACACATGCATTGGTGCAACTTTTAACACACTCTTTGACTCTAGCATTTTGAAAATAATACTTGCAATTTTCTTCAAGGGATTCTTGGTTGATTTTTGCAAGTAATTAAGTGTCTAAAATCCTAACCAAGTCTTGGGTGTTGATTATTGCTTGTGGGTATCAAAGATTTGAGGCTTCAAGTTAGAAGTTTTCTTCATCTACATCATCTTCTTCATCCTAGTTCTTCACCTCCATTTTGGAGTAGGTATAAACATCTAACTAGCTCTATTTACATTTAAGTGTATTTTCAAGACTAGATCTTTAATGGATTTCAAATTTAAAAGGGTTAAACTTTACATGCATAAACTTGAAATTGCTTCCGCTTTATATATACATATACACACGAATTTATATGTAACAAAATGGGTTTGTGACTTTGTTTATGTATTGAAATCCATCAATGTCATCATATAGTTTTTACAAGTTTTAACGTTCGTGAATCACCGGTCAACTTGGGTGGTCAATTGTCTATATGAAACATATTTCAATTAATCAAGTCTTAACAAGTTTGATTGCTTAACATGTTGGAAACATTTAATCATGTAAATATCAATCTCAATTAATATATATAAACATGGAAAAGTTCGGGTCACTACATTTAAAGCATGTTTATTCTCAGGTGAATACTAAGAGCTTCCGCTGTTGCATACTAAAATAAGGACAAGATTTGGAGTCCATGTTTGTATGATATTGTGTAAAAACTGCATTCAAGAAACTGATTTCGATGTAGCATATTTGTATTGTAAACCATTATGTAATGGTCGTGTGTAAACAGGATATTTTAGATTATCATTATTTGATAATCTACGTAAAGCTTTTTAAACCTTTATTTATGAAATAAAGGTTATGGTTTGTTTTAAAAATGAATGCAGTCTTTGAAAAACGTCTCATATAGAGGTCAAAACCTCGCAACGAAATCAATTAATATGGAACGTTTTTAATCAATAAGAACGGGACATTTCAGTTGGTATCCGAGCGTTGGTCTTAGAGAACCAGAATTTTTCATTAATGTGTCTTATCGAGTTTGTTAGTGTTAACACCTATTTCCTTATGAGGTAAGGCTTAGTATGTCAACAAGAGACTAGAAGTGATCTAGCTTTAGGAGGGCGGAGTGTTGCCGATTGATTTTTACCCTCGGGAAATAATCCTTGCAGACCCGGTTCACAAGTGTAGAAACTTGTGGGGTGGCTTAATCAATCTGTCGTCCGTAGAGCGTAAGAGTGCTTGCCGGATGACTTCTAGTGAGAGAAAGTAGAGAGAGAAAGAGAAGTGAAGTCTCAGCTCTCAAAGTTGTCAGAATATCTGAACTTGTGTAAAATGACGACCCAAGGGGTCTATTTATAGTGTCAGATCTACCAGATTTGTTTGGGGACACGTGTCAAATGATGATACGTTCTGTTACATGTGCTCCGAAATTTATGCTAAATGCGGCGCTCTCAAGCCAGGGCTTATGCGCTAGGCGGCCTTCAGGGCTTACGCATGACGGAGCAGCCTGTACAGCGGAGAACGCTGGACGGACAATCTCCACAAAACTGTTGTTTCCAGCCTTCCTGATGCTATTTTTATGCAACTATTATGCCTTTTATGTGTGTAAACGATAGGATACACCATTAAGTCCCCCCAGTTTAAGGACTTAAGCATTTGAAAAATGATTAAGTTGTTAAACTTTTGATAACGCATGCCAAACCAGCCTGTTCATTGCCCACTTGCATCGGGGAAAACATTTTAGGCATTAAATGCAGACGAATTTTACTGACACTGTTATGATTAATTTTTTACGGCTAAGATCATCCACGCGCCTCCAGCTGTAAAAAGTGTTATCTTGCACCCTTCGTTTAAACTCACCCATACACGTGTCTCAATCATGACCATAAAAATTGCACCGATGAACCCTTATAAAAACCGTCATAACCCTGTTACCATCACTTTTTTACCTTTGCCAAGATCCAAAAAGCATATTTCTCCCAAATCTTCATCACCTTCTTCAATCTTCAACTTTTTAAGGTTTACCGTCTTCCAAGGTCAGTACACTTCATCTTACTGCTATTTTCTTCTTGTTGATATCTGTTACTGTATTATCATGGCTTCTTCATGGAGTACTGGCCAAGAACACGCCAAGCCTTCTTCATCAAATACTGCTGACATTCCAGAAGTTAGCACGATGGCTTCGTCATTGACTAGTGAATATTTAGATGGATTAAAGATTGCCTTTCGCCATCTCAATCAATACAACCCTGTTCTTCCCACCATCGGACAAACTGCTGACAACCCTTCTGAGGGGAAAATTACTTTATACGCTTTACAAATTACCCACGGCAACCTCCGTGTTCCCCTTACTAACTTTCTTCTTCGCCTTCTTAGATATTACGGGGCCTGTCTTAGTCAGATACATCCCCATGGTCTTCAAAAAATCATCCTTTTTGAAATGTACTGCAATGCTATTAATATAAAGCCTCGCATTAATGTTTTTATCTCTTTGTTTAGAATCCGCACGATTAGCGATTGCTGGCTTACTATTGATAGTAAGAAAAATAATCATTTTGTTGGTCTAAATAGAGTTTCAAACTTGAAGGACTGGAAAAGTCCATTTTTCTTTGTTGATGAACCTGTTATTCCAGAAGAATACTCCGTTGTCCGGGAGTGGGGTGCTATTGATGCTGGCATAGGAAAGGGTGTTAAAATTTCTCCCGCAGAACAGCGGATAGTAAATAGCTTGAAAGGACTCCGTATTCCACCTAGATCATACGAAAGGTATGAGGGAATCCTTGTGCTGTGCAAAGTGAGCCAAGAATGGCCAAGCAATTCTGTGCCAGTACTTCGTGAGAAAAAACAGGGTAGGATGTGATATGATCATCCTATTATATATATAGATTTTTATCTACTGTTTGTCATGTGTACTTATATTGCTATTAATATGTAATCTTTGCTGGCAACTCCGTGATGCAGGTCCGCTCTTCTCTTTTATCCCCTGATCTTGATGATGATGTGGAGGTCACTGCTCGTGACAAAACTGTTGAAGAGCTTGAGGCGGAGAGAGTTGCAGCTGAAGCTAAAGCTGCTGCTGATGCTGAAAAGGGGAAAGAAATTGCTGTGAGCAGCTCAGACAGCGAATCCGGGTCTGATCATACAGACACTGAGCGGACAACGGATGATACCACCACCGCCGATCAGCAAACATCGGCATCAGTTGACATTACGGGTGAAACCAACCCTACTCCTCCTCCAATCCAAAAGACAAGAAAGAAGAGCATAGGCTCTAAAAGGGTGAAGAGTACTGAGGAGGGCAAAAGGAAAAAACGTAGGAGAAGTATGTCCATTCTGCTCTCTTTTGAAAATGCACATGTTTTTGCTTATAACTGTTATGTTTGTTCATAATACTAATTTGTTTTTGTTAGTAATTTTAGCAGAGTCGGATGATAGCCAAGGGAAGGCTACGAAGGGCGGTGACCGGAGGCCGGAGAGGAATCTTGAAAGTGAAGGAGAGAAGGGCCTGAAAATGCCTGACCCAAACTTTGCCCCCTTCGATGAATCTGAATTTCATGAAGATAGGCCTGAAGGCAACTCTGCTTATGATTCTCCTCTTCCTAATATCACTAATCCTGCTGTCACCTCCTCCAATGTTCAAGAGCCAACTCTTCCTGCTCATGTGAGGGCTTTGCAAGCCATCATTGCAAACCCCGCCACTAAAGATAAAGAATTTGCAACTCTTATTCAGGTATGAACGATAAGACCCTCTGCATATATATGCTTGTAATTTATTGATGTGAGCTGTTTGAAATAACTCATAAAATTTTATTGATGTACAGGGTTGTGTTATCCCTGAGCTGAAACCCCAATTCTCTGCTCTTCGTTCTCATCAACTCAGGGAATCAACTATGGCAACTCATGTACTGCTAACCAACCACCTGGACTCTGTGCTGCAACTGCAGGAACATCAAGAGTCTATTCTTGCCTTTGCTCGTAAAGACATAGCTGAAAGTGCAAATGCTCGTAAAAGAGATGCTGATGCTGAGCGTGCCTTAAATGATGCGCAGAAAATAATAAAGGCTAAAGAAGTTGAGTTAAAAAGTGCTCAAGATGTTGCTGCTGTTCTGCAAGGGGAAAAGGATGCTGAGCAGGTGAAAGTGGGTGAGCTGGAGAAACAGCTGAGTGCAGAGAGAGAGAAGTCTGCTGAGCTACTCCGGAGGGCGGAGAAAGGCGAGGGCAATTTTGCTGAGCTTAAGAAAGGTGTGCCAGGTCTGATAGCTAAGGTGCTTGGATCCAGTCTTGTAGGGAATCCCTACAATGATTATGTTCATGCTGCCTGCGCCCATGCTATTGCTGATGTGACCGGCAAGCTGTTCAAACGTCTTGCTCCCAACCAAACTCCTTCTGCTGCCATTGCCAAACTTATGCCTCCTGGTACTCAAGAAAAACTTGATGAGGCCAAGAACAAATTGATTAATCTGAAGATAAATGTTTATGATGAAGTATGCAGCAAAGAAGACTCTTCTGCTCAAGATGTGCTTGGCGTGCAGTTTAATTGATCTTTGTAAAAATTTCAAACAATGTTTTGTAATAAATTTCTTACTAACTTTAACATTATATATATATACTGACTTTATTGTGATGACTATGTGTGCTTATATGCTTGTTGCAAATATTTTTATGCTTAACGCTTTAAAACCAATCAATTATGCACCTGAGCATAAAATTTCTATACACAATTGTACAGTGTATAATTTGAGCAAATCATTTTGAAAAGTGCATAAGGTAACTCATATGTAAATGCCTTGCAGTATCAAGAATACGATGACTGATTACGCCTTCCATCATAAAATTAATGAGGAAGAATTATGAAGTGTTTTAGAAGAATGACTATAAATCAATAAACTCTCCGTCTTACGCCTTCCGTCATAAAGTATATGAGAAGAATTGCTAATTATTTTGCCTTCATACATAAAATATATAACTTCGTTCTGTGAAGTAATTTTTTATAACGTTTGTCATGACAAGTATCTGAGTTTTGTATCATGCCTCGGTGCGTTCTAGTAAAACTTAAACGTTTTCTAGCCGATCCCTTGTGCCTTTACTGGCCGGCACAAAAGCTTCCGCCATCGGAGGTATTTAAAAATACGATCCTTCTGTGGGCAGGTTATAAATGTAATGTTTTACATTTGTCACGGACAGCACTTTGTTTAAGAAAAATATAAAATTATTGTTCAGTACTGTGCAGTACATAAACGATTGATGACGACTTTTAGGTGGATCAAGCCTAATTAGTACGTCATGAATGTTTAATGTATGCAATTGCTAATGTATGCACTGCAAAATAACCACAATGGTTCATAGTAAGTTTGATAAACGCTGCTTAATCTTATAATTCGAAATGTGTTCTTCAAATGCCAAACATGCATGAGTACAACGATTGTAAAAGACTGCTTTTATTGAAATGCTAAATGAAACTGCTCTTTATTGAAAAGATAAACACTGTTCTTGATAACTTGTTGACAAATTGCTTCTTCATATGCCGAGCGCCCAGCGCTATCCGGCCTTCACACTTGCTTACGGAATGAAAAACTCCTGAACTTCTTCCTCGCTGAATAACCTATCATGCCTTCTCTGATTCATTCTGCCTTCTGGCCCATTTGCAAACGTTGATCTTTCCCTTGTTGGCTGTACATACTGTGAATGTATGGCTGTGACTCCATTTGGAGTGGGGAATCTGACCTCTGCATGGGCCGTTGATGTTATGGCGCCAAATTTTGCTATCGCTGTCCGCCCAAAAAGGACATTGAATCGAGAATTTCCATCTAGAATAGTAAAGACAATCTTTTCTGCTCTCAATAGTGGAAATGTGCCCATAACAACTTCCAAACGAATCTGCCCCATGGCATTTATCGGTGCTCCTGTTAGTCCAGAAACTTTCAACCTCATTTGCCTAGCTCTGCTCTGCACATGCCTTGGAAAAGTTCTCAAACAATGCCAGTAGATGATGTCAGCTTCACTTCTTGTATCTGTGTAGATACAATTGACAAACTTATTTGCTATCTCTGCTGAAATGATCACTGGTTGGACGGACAACGCCCAATTCTGAATTGGCTGAAAGATAATTGGGGCATATCTCCAGCTGTCTAAATTGCTGTTTGATGATTCACCTTCTTCATAATGACCATCGTTAATCCAAACCATCCTGATTACAACTTCTGGAGTTGTCTCAAGCTCTGTGATCCGTTCTCCGTACTGCGGTTGGTTCCGATTATCTCTTCCGCCATGCTGCTCTCTTCTGTTCTCTCCACGGCGTCCTCTGCTACCATCATTCCTTTGCCATGCAAATTTCCTGCGAGGATCATTCCTCCTATACTGTTTGCCAGGCAACAAATGATTCAATTCTCCTGCCTTGATTTTCGCTATAATTTCTCTCATCAAAGATTTGAAATTGTCCGTATCATAGCCCCAAGCCTCATGGAAATCGCACCACAACTCACTCTTTGGACCCTCCCTCTCTTCCATAGGTGCTGGAGCATTGAAAGTGGTCCGAATTGGTTCAGTGAAAAGGATCTCTTTCGGCGTTTTAGTAAGCGCCATTATCAATGGGTGCCTTTCGATTAGCCTTCTGTTGTGGTCGAAATCATTAGGGTGATTGTTTCCTCTCCATCCTCCATTTGAATTATCATTCCTTCTCTGATTTCTGTCAAAATACCGTCCTCCGTTGTGCGGCTTGCTACTACCACCAGTTTCAAACTTGTTTAACCCACGCTCACCAGCTCGAACATGCCTCTGTGCTACCTCCAACGCCTGATGCAATGTTTTTGGCAAGTCATACCGTAACGCATGAACAAGTGCACTAAACTGTCGCTGGTCCAGACAAAAAATGAAGCCAGATACAAGCTGTGATTCTGGACAATCAGGGATCTTCTGTGCTTCAAGTGTATAACGTTTCATAAAATTGCTCAAAGATTCATTATGATGCATTGTGATCTCGTTTGCATCAAGATGAGTCAGAGTACAGCTCCGAAGATTTTGGTATCGCATCACAAATTTTGCTCTCAAATCGAGAAAACTGGTAATACTCCTTGGCGGCAAACCAGCAAACCATTCACGTGCCATTTTCTGTAGTACCATAGGAAACATATCACACGCAGTTTCATCCTCCCAATGCTGCAACCTCATAACGCCTTCAAACATTGTCAAAAAGTCTTCCGGATCCGTTGTGCCATCATAAACTCCAATTGTTGGTATAGCAAGATTTCTGGGCAATGGATAATTAGCAATTCTATCAATGAAACACTGCGTTGATTCTGCCATCGCTGGTGGCTTGGTGGCTTGTTCTCCAGTAATGAGGGCAAAAAAGTTGTCCACAGCCACAGCACGGACGGCGGGCTGCACTAAGCGTTGCTTGTATTTTGCTGGAGCTGTCTGCTTAAGAATGTCATTTAAAAGCAACACTGCCTGCTTTTCTGACATGAACTCATCTTTGTTAATTTCATCATCAGAGTCATTATCATCACAACTCAGGTCATTATCATCCCCAGAATCATCAATAAGATTGCCCAGCTTGTCAAGTAGCCTGGATAACTTGTACTTTGATATAGATTGCCTTTTCATTATCTGCTTGTCTTTGCCATCCGTCATTCGCCGAAAAGGTATAAATGACAGACATCGCCGTGGTTGCATCAATGGTCGTCGCTCTGGATTAGTAACAAAATTTGGAAGTCTTTCTGCACTTTTAGCTGTCGCTTCTTCGATTACTGGACTTTTCTCCGAATTAGTTGCCAAATGTTTAAGCCTTTCTGTAGTTTCAGCAACTGTTTCTTCAATCGTACCATCTAGTGGTGAAATAGGTACATCTTCAACCGTGACCATGTCGTCAGTTGATGGATTGTTGACTGCTTCAAGTACAAATGGAGCTTCAGCTGCTTTCGTTCCTTTTCCGTTTCGTGTGTTCTTTGCATTAGTAGATGGCGCCATTGTTAACACCTATTTCCTTATGAGGTAAGGCTTAGTATGTCAACAAGAGACTAGAAGTGATCTAGCTTTAGGATGCATTAGTGAGTCTGGACTTCGACCGTGTTTACTTGAAAAATGATTGCTTAACAAATTTTGTTGGAAACTATATATTTTTAACATGTGAATATTATGTGATATATTAATCTCTTAACGCGTTTGATATTATGTGATAGATGTCTACCTCTAGAACAAGTCCCATTGACTCACCTAATAATAATGAAGAGTCAAATGTAAATTGGAATGATTCGTGGACTGATTCACAAGTTCCCGAAGAGGAACCGGAAGAAGAGTCGGAACCGGAAGAAGAATCAGAACCGGAAGAGGAGAAATCGGAGGAGGAAATAGAACCGGTGGGGGAAATAATAAAACAGTTAAGTAAAAGAAAATGCTCAACCAACCGACCAAGGTTAATTATGGTCAATGGTATTTCCGCCAAGGAAGCAAAATATTGGGAGGATTACCAATTCTCCGATGAATCGGATTCCGACGAGAATTCCGATGATGTTATAGAAATTACCCCAACTGAATTTAAAAATGCAAAAGAAAATAATAAGGGAAAGGGCAGAAAAATAGAGAAATCTAATTCCAACCCCGATGAACTTTATATATATCGTCAACCCCCGAAGCCCTTAAGTTGTAACAATGACCCGGGAACCTCTAAACCACCAGGTTTTTCTAAACCAATGTGGAAAACGACGGCTCGTATTAGGAGAACATCATATATCCCTAGAAACTTGGCAAAACGAACCAAAACCGAAGAAGAAGAAACGAGCGAGTTGAAATAAGATAGTTGTATTCGTGTGGTGTAATATATGTAATATAGTGTGCTTATGCTTTATGATATATGTAAAAATTGCTTGTATTAATAAGTAATTTTTTTTATGAATCTAACTCTTGTCTATTTTACAGTTTAAAAACACAAAATGGATAGACAACCCAATATTTTAAGAGACCTACCCGGAGACATGATTGATGAAATCTTGTCTAGAGTCGGTCAGAATTCCTCGGCACAACTGTTTAAGGCGAAATCAGTTTGGAAGACATTCGAAGAACGTTCCAAGAATGTCTTGGTTTATAAGAGACTTTCGTTTGAAAGATGGGGGATATCACATTGGGAAACCCATAAGTTACGATGTGTTTACTTTGACGCATATATTGCGGGGAACCCAAATGCTATTTTACGCAACGGGTTAAGAAATTATTTTGACTCAATGTATCCGAATATAGGACTTCATGATTTAGAAAAAGCGGCTAACATGCAACATAAAGAAGCATGCTATGCTTACGGGTTAGTAATGTTCGCTTCTCACCAAAGTGAGAACAAGAACATCGGGCTACAACTATTAAACAAAACGTTCCCACAAGTAACGGAGTCGGTAATTGGGGTAAGAAATGAGGTTTTTAGATTGTTACGGGACTGTTGGACATTACGTAACCCTCGTCCCTTTGACGACGTTACAACACGCTGTCTTATCAACGGCCATAACGGTTATGTTCCACAAGACCAAGGATGGGAAGTAGTCCTATTAAAACCAGAATGCATGACTTGTTTCTGGACGTATGAATTACGTGTCTTTATTGCCTTTGCTGAACGACTTGTGTACTAGATAGAATTATCTTCACAACTATCTTGTATCAAAGTTATTGTGTGCTATATTTCATGCTTTATGTAAAATAAGCGGTATTGTAAGTTTGTAAAATATTGTATAAAAGTTTGAACGCGAAATATTATTATAATCAGTTTTTCATATAGAATTGTAGTAGTTGAATTGTATATTAGCTACTAAGTATGAACTTAACGGGTAGGTACTACCCGAATTTAAACTTATAAAACGCTAATATGAAGAAAAAGCTTTTATAAATGAGTTCATATTATGCTACGAAATACTATTAACTACTCTTAATATTCTGTATGATTAACTTGTTCCATTTGACTATTTTGAAGGAAATGGCACCGACTACTCGACACACCGTGAATATGAATGAAGAGGAATTCCGTACTTTTCTAGCTTCAAACATAGCCGCAGTACAAGCTGCGCTACATACCAACAATAACCTTGGATCTAGCAGTACAGGAAATCGTGTAGGATGCACCTACAAAGAATTCACTGCCTGCAAACCTTTGGAATTTGATGGAACCGAAGGACCGATCGGATTGAAACGGTGGACCGAGAAGGTCGAATCGGTGTTTGCCATAAGTAAGTGTACTGAAGAGGACAAAGTGAAGTACGCTACGCATACCTTCATAGGTTCTGCGTTAACATGGTGGAATACCTATCTAGAGCAAGTGGGACTAGATGATGCGTACGCACTACCGTGGTCAGCATTCAAGCACTTGATGAACGAGAAGTACCGTCCCAGAACC
Source organism: Rutidosis leptorrhynchoides (assembly GCF_046630445.1). Taxonomy (NCBI): domain Eukaryota; kingdom Viridiplantae; phylum Streptophyta; class Magnoliopsida; order Asterales; family Asteraceae; genus Rutidosis; species Rutidosis leptorrhynchoides. The sequence goes on along the minus strand of NC_092333.1, from coordinate 315,627,760 downwards.
AAGGTCAATAAGCTCAAGACAGAACTTAGAGGGTTACGAACCCAAGGATTTGATATTACCACGTACGAAAGACGATTCACAGAATTGTGCCTATTGTGTCCGGGAGCGTTCGAAGATGAGGAAGAGAAGATCGACGCGTTTGTGAAAGGATTACCGGAAAGAATCCAAGAAGATATAAGTTCACACGAGCCCGCCTCCATACAACAGGCATGTAGAATGGCTCACAAACTTGTGAACCAGATTGAGGAAAGAATTAAAGAACAGATGGCTGAAGAGGCCAACGTGAAGCAAGTCAAAAGAAAGTGGGAGGAAAACGGTGATAAGAATCACCAATACAACAACAACAGCAATTACAATAATAATCGCAACAATTATCCCAATAATCGCAACATCAATCGCAACTACAACAAACGGCCCAACAACAACAACAACAACAACAACAACAACAACAACAACAACAACAACAACAACAACAGCAACTACAACAATCATCCCAACAATAATAACAACCGCAACAACAACAACAATCAGAAGCAGCTATGCCAAAGGTGTGAAAAGTATCACTCGGGGTTCTGCACCAAATTTTGCAACAAGTGTAAAAGAAATGGTCATAGCGCGGCGAAGTGTGAGGTCTACGGACCAGGGGTTAACAGAACGAAAGGAACAAATGGTGTCGGAACGAGTAATGGCGGAGCAAGTAGTGTCGGAGCAAGTTATGCCAATGTAGTTTGTTATAAATGTGGAAAACCGGGCCACATTATTAGAAATTGCCCGAACCAGGAGAACACGAATGGACAAGGCTGCGGAAGAGTTTTCAATATTAATGCGGCAGAGGCACAGGAAGACCCGGAGCTTGTTACGGGTACGTTTCTTATTGACAATAAATCTGCTTACGTTTTATTTGATTCAGGTGCGGATAGAAGCTATATGAGTAGAGATTTTTGTGCTAAATTAAGTTGTCCATTGACGCCGTTGGATAGTAAATTTTTACTCGAATTAGCAAACGGTAAATTAATTTCAGCAGATAATATATGCCGGAATCGAGAAATTAAACTGGGTAGCAAAATATTTAAGATTGATTTGATACCAGTAGAGTTAGGGAGTTTTGATGTAATAGTTGGCATGGACTGGCTGAAGAAGGTGAAAGCAGAAATCGTATGTTATAAAAATGCAATTCGCATTGTACGAGAAGAAGGAGAACCCTTAATGGTGTACGGAGAAAAGGGCAACATGAAGCTACATCTTATTAGTAATTTGAAGGCACAAAAACTAATATTAAAAGGTTGCTATGCTGTTCTAGCACACGTCGAGAAAGCACAAACTGAAGAAAAGAGCATCAATGATGTTCCAGTCGCAAAAGAATTTTTCGATGTATTTCAGAAAGAATTACTGGGACTACCTCCACATCGATCTGTTGAATTTCAAATAGATCTTGTACTAGGAGCTGCACCAATAGCTCGTGCTCCTTATATACTCGCACCCAGCGAGATGAAAGAACTACAAAGCCAACTGCAAGAACTATTAGAACGTGGTTTCATTCGACCAAGCACATCACCATGGGGAGCTCCTGTTTTGTTTGTCAAGAAGAAGGATGGTACATTTAGGTTGTGTATTGTCTACAGAGAGTTGAACAAACTTACCATCAAAAACCGTTATCCACTGCAGAGAATTGACGACTTATTTGATCAACTACAAGGCTCGTCGGTTTATTCGAAGATCGATTTACGTTCTGGATATCATCAAATGCGATTAAAGGAGGATGATATTCCAAAAACTGCTTTTAGGACGCGTTATGGTCATTACGAGTTTATGGTTATGCCGTTTGGATTGACTAACGCACCAGCTGTGTTCATGGACCTTGTGAACCGAGTGTGTGGGCCATATCTTGACAAGTTTGTCATTGTTTTCATCGATGACATACTTATTTACTCAAAGAATGATCAAAAGCACGAAGAACATTTGAGAAAAGTGCTAGAAGTATTGAGGAAAGAAAAACTGTACGCTAAGTTTTCAAAGTGTGCATTTTGGTTGGAAGAAGTTCAATTCCTCGGTCACATAGTGAACAAAGAAGGTATCCAGGTGGACCCGGCAAAGATCGAAACCGTTGAAAAGTGGGAAACCCCAAAAACTCCGAAGCATATACGTCAATTTTTAGGATTGGCTGGTTACTACAGAAGAGTCATCCAAGATTTCTCTAAAATAGCAAAACCCTTGACTGCATTAACGTATAAAGGGAAGAAATTTGAATGGAAGGATGAACAAGAGAAGGCGTTTCAATTATTGAAGAAAAAGCTAACTACGGCACCTATATTGTCATTGCCTGAAGGGAATGATGATTTTGTGATTTATTGTGATGCATCAAAGCAAGGTCTCGGTTGTGTATTAATGAAACGGACGAAGGTGATTACTTATGCGTCTAGACAATTGAAGATTCACGAGCAAAATTATACGACGCATGTTTTGGAATTAGGCGCGGTTGTTTTTGCATTAAAGACTTGGAGGCACTACTTATATGGGGTAAAACGTATTATATATACCGACCACAAAAGTCTTCAACACATATTTAATCAGAAACAACTGAATGTGGATTGAATTGTTGAATGATTACGACTTTGAGATTCGTTACCACCCGGGGAAGGCAAATGTGGTAGCCGACGCCTTGAGCAGAAAGGACAGCGAACCCATTAGGAACTCGTCTAGACATGAGTACTGCCTATCATCCACAAACTGATGGACAGATCGAAAGGACGATACAAACGCTTGAAGACATGCTACGAGCATGTGTTATTGATTTCGGAAACAGTTGGGATCGACATCTACCGTTAGCAGAATTTTCCTACAACAACAGCTACCATTCAAGCATTGAGATGGCGCCGTTTGAAGCACTTTATGGTAGAAAGTGCAGGTCTCCGATTTGTTGGAGTGAAGTGGGGGATAGACAGATTACGGGTCCGGAGATAATACAAGAAACTACCGAGAAAATCATCCAAATTCAACAAAGATTGAAAACCGCCCAGAGTCGACAAAAGAGCTACGCGGACAGTAAAAGAAAAGATATAGAGTTTGAAATTGGAGAAATGGTCAAGCTTAAGTTTTCACCTTGGAAAGGCGTTGTTCGATTTGGTAAACGGGGGAAACTAAATCCAAGGTACATTGGACCATTCAAGATTATAGATCGTGTCGGACCAGTAGCTTACCAACTGGAGCTACCTCAACAACTCGCGGTTATACATAACACTTTTCACGTCTCAAATTTGAAGAAATGTTTTGCTAAAGAAGATCTCACTATTCCGTTGGACGAAATCCAAATCAATGAAAAACTTTAATTCATTAAAGAACCCGTCGAAATAATGGATCGTGAGGTTAAGAGACTTAAACAAAACAAGATACCGATTGTTAAGGTTCTATGGAATGCTCGTAGAGGACCCGAGTTCACCTGGGAGCGTGAAGATCAGATGAAGAAGAAATACCCGCATTTATTTCCAGAAGATACGTCAACACCTCCAACTGCTTAAAATTTCGGGACGAAATTTATTTAACGGGTAGGTACTGTAGTGACCCGAACTTTTCCATGTTTATATATATATATATATATATATTAAATGAAATTGTTATTTACATGATTAAGTGTTTCCAACATGTTAAGCAATCAAACTTGTTAAGACTTGATTAATTGAAATAGGTTTCATATAGACAATTGACTGTAGTAACCCGAACTTTTCCATGTTTATATATATTAATTGAGATTGATATTTACATGATTAAATGTTTCCAACATGTTAAGCAATCAAACTTGTTAAGACTTGATTAATTGAAATATGTTTCATATAGACAATTGACCACCCAAGTTGATCGGTGATTCACGAACGTTAAAACTTGTAAAAACTATATGATGACATATATATGGATATATATATAGTTAACATGATACTATGATAAGTAAACATATCATTAAGTATATTAACAATGAACTACATATGTAAAAACAAGACTACTAACTTAATGATTTTTAAAAGAGACATATATGTAACGATTATCGTTGTAAAGACATTTAATGTATATATATCATATTAAGAGATACTCATACATGATAATATCATGATAATATAATAATTTAAAATCTCATTTGATATTATAAACATTGGGTTAACAACATTTAACAAGATCGTTAACCTAAAGGTTTCAAAACAACACTTACATGTAACGACTAACGATGACTTAACGACTTAGTTAAAATGTATATACATGTAGTGTTTTAATATGTATTTATACACTTTTTGAAAGACTTCAATAGACTTATCAAAATACTTCTACTTAACCAAAATGCTTACAATTACATCCTCGTTCAGTTTCATCAACAATTCTACTCGTATGCACCCGTATTCGTACTCGTACAATACACAGCTTTTAGATGTATGTACTATTGGTATATACACTCCAATGATCAGCTTTAGCAGCCCATGTGAGTCACCTAACACATGTGGGAACCATCATTTGGCAACTAGCATGAAATATCTCATAAAATTACAAAAATATGAGTAATCATTCATGACTTATTTACATGAAAACAAAATTACATATCCTTTATATCTAATCCATACACCAACGACCAAAAACACCTACAAACACTTTCATTCTTCAATTTTCTTCATCTAATTGATCTCTCTCAAGTTCTATCTTCAAGTTCTAAGTGTTCTTCATATATTCTACAAGTTCTAGTTACATAAAATCAAGAATACTTTCAAGTTTACTAGCTCACTTCCAATCTTGTAAGGTGATCATCCAACCTCAAGAAATCTTTGTTTCTTACAGTAGGTTATCATTCTAATACAAGGTAATAATCATATTCAAACTTTGGTTCAATTTCTATAACTATAACAATCTTATTTCAAGTGATGATCTTACTTGAACTTGTTTTCGTGTCATGATTCTGCTTCAAGAACTTTGAGCCATCCAAGGATCCGTTGAAGCTAGATCCATTTTTCTCTTTTCCAGTAGGTTTATCCAAGGAACTTAAGGTAGTAATGATGTTCATAACATCATTCGATTCATACATATAAAGCTATCTTATTCGAAGATTTAAACTTGTAATCACTAGAACATAGTTTAGTTAATTCTAAACTAGTTCGCAAACAAAAGTTAATCCTTCTAACTTGACTTTTAAAATCAACTAAACACATGTTCTATATCTATATGATATGCTAACTTAATGATTTAAAACCATGAGAAACGAAAAACACCGTAAAACCGGATTTACGCCGTCGTAGTAACACCGCGGGCAGTTTTGGGTTAGTTAATTAAAAACTATGATAAACTTTGATTTAAAAGTTGTTATTCTGATAAAATGATTTTTATTATGAACATGAAACTATATCCAAAAATTATGGTTAAACTCAAAGTGGAAGTATGTTTTCTAAAATGGTCATCTAGACGTCGTTCTTTCGACTGAAATGACTACCTTTACAAAAATGACTTGTAACTTATTTTTCTGACTATAAACCTATACTTTTTCTGTTTAGATTCATAAAATAGAGTTCAATATGAAACCATAGCAATTTGATTCACTCAAAACGGATTTAAAATGAAGAAGTTATGGGTAAAACAAGATTGGATAATTTTTCTCATTTTAGCTACGTGAAAATTGGTAACAAATCTATTCCAACCATAACTTAATCAACTTGTATTGTATATTATGTAATCTTGAGATTCCATAGACACGTATACAATGTTTCGACCTATCATGTCGACACATCTATATATATTTCGGAACAACCATAGACACTCTATATGTGAATGTTGGAGTTAGCTATACAGGGTTGAGGTTGATTCCAAAATATATATAGTTTGAGTTGTGATCAATACTGAGATACGTATACACTGGGTCGTGGATTGATTCAAGATAATATTTATCGATTTATTTCTGTACATCTAACTGTGGACAACTAGTTGTAGGTTACTAACGAGGACAGCTGACTTAATAAACTTAAAACATCAAAATATATTAAAAGTGTTGTAAATATATTTTGAACATACTTTGATATATATGTATATATTGTTATAGGTTCGTGAATCAACCAGTGGCCAAGTCTTACTTCCCGACGAAGTAAAAATCTGTGAAAGTGAGTTATAGTCCCACTTTTAAAATCTAATATTTTTGGGATGAGAATACATGCAGGTTTTATAAATGATTTACAAAATAGACACAAGTACGTGAAACTACATTCTATGGTTGAATTATCGAAATCGAATATGCGCCTTTTTATTAAGTCTGGTAATCTAAGAATTAGGGAACAGACACCCTAATTGACGCGAATCCTAAAGATAGATCTATTGGGCCTAACAAACCCCATCCAAAGTACTGGATGCTTTAGTACTTCAAAATTTATATCATATCCGAAGGGTGTCCCGGAATGATGGGGATATTCTTATATATATGCATCTTGTTAATGTCGGTTACCAGGTGTTCACCATATGAATGATTTTTATCTCTATGTATGGGATGTGTATTGAAATATGAAATCTTGTGGTCTATTATTATGATTTGATATATATAGGTTAAACCTATAACTCACCAACATTTTTGTTGACGTTTTAAGCATGTTTATTCTCAGGTGATTATTAAGAGCTTCCGCTGTCGCATACTTAAATAAGGACGAGATTTGGAGTCCATGCTTGTATGATATTGTGTAAAAACTGCATTCAAGAAACTTATTTTGTTGTAACATATTTGTATTGTAAACCATTATGTAATGGTCGTGTGTAAATAGGATATTTTAGATTATCATTATTTGATAATCTACGTAAAGCTTTTTAAACCTTTATTGATGAAATAAAGGTTATGGTTTGATTTAAAATGAATGCAGTCTTTGAAAAACGTCTCATATAGAGGTCAAAACCTCGCAACGAAATCAATTAATATGGAACGTTTTTAATCAATAAGAACGGGACATTTCTCGGTAGTTATGGTCCGACTCTGGGCGGTTTTCAATCTTTTTTGAATTTGGATGATTTTCTCGGTAGTTTCTTGTATTATCTCCGAACCCGTAATCTGTCTATCCCCCACTTCACTCCAACAAATCGGAGACCTGCACTTTTGTAACGACCCGGAAATTTCCGACCAAATTTAAACCTTATTCTCTATACATTTCCGACACGATAAGCAAAATCTGTAATTTTGAGTTTAGAAAGTTTGAAATCTATATTTGGATAATCAACTACCCTTTGACCATACCCGACGATTCACGAACGATTGTTTGTAAATGAATTGAAAATTTAAATGTATATATATTTTGAATTAATAATGTATACTTTAATTCAATAGGAATTAAAAATGTAAAATAATAACTAGAATAATGAATATACCATTACAATGAATATATATAAATATATATATAAGATGTCATATGAATATATATATATATATCTTAATAGTAATTATTATAGGGTAATATCTATAAAATATATAAATATTAAATATTCAATATATGTATGCATATAATATATGATATAAATATTAAATGTTATATAATTAACAAATGTAATTACAAGTTTGAATATAATTGTTATGTTATTATCATTAATACTAAAATCAGTATTACTAATATTATTATGTAATGCATAAATATAAAATTTGATACATTTGATTTGTTATATTAGTATTATTGTTAACATTATTGTTATCGTTGTTAATATTACTATAATCGGTAGTAAAATTATAATTATTATGATTAATTCTAGTATTAATATTTGATATTATCAATACCATTATAAAGAATTATTATTATAAATAATTATTATTATTATTATGGCAATACAATTAATTAATAATATCATTAAAAATATTATAATTAGTATATCCTTTTATTATTTATATTATTTAGTATTAATATTAATATAATTATTAATTAGTAATTATTTATATTAATATATAGAGATATAGATCGTATGATTTGGTAACACATTTACATCAGACTGTATACTTTTTTTTGCTGTCTCTTAAGTTGATTCCAGGCGAGATCAATCCAACACAAACAATCCAAAACTTGGTTATCAATCGTTTTCTAATTTTGTTATCTTTCATTTATTTTTTTTTCGAACGAATATTATGTCAAGACATTGTTGATTGAATTTTTCTATATAATTCTTTCCATTCGAGCGTTAAATAAATCACTTAACCCTTTCATAATCAGTTACCACTTACTACAACAGATAATCGATCGGGTTAAACAGGAAAAAAAATTGGTGAACCCGTCGCTGCCCTCTGTTCCTACTTTATTTTACAAAAATCGATTTTTTTTCAACAAATTACAGAAACTTTAGATGCAATCGTGTTAGTAATTCTTCCATTAATCGTTCTGCAAAATATCACATTCAAATTCTTTCTAACAACGATGAATTTCGAAATCAAACTTATTTTTTTTTCAAAAGCCAAACGAGATGTTCATCCTGAAATTTGAACTCGTGTTAATGTTATATGTTAAATTGATTATGCAGAAAGATTATAATTATGATTTTGAAAATTTTTCATGAAGGAATTGTGACCTATAACAATCTATAAACTCGAGTTTGATTTTTGAGTTCATAACCGAAGGCATATCATGTTACAGCATTTTAATTTGGAGTAACTGATTCTGTTTTAATTAATTTAAACAAGTTAAACGATTTTTAAGAGATTCTGTATCGCTTATAAGTCCTAAAACGTATTATAAATCAAGGTTATGATTTGATACAAGTTGGATTGAGATCGTGGTTGAAGAAGATGAACAAATAGATAATACGAGTTATAAACAATTCGGGGTATATAAAAACAGATATGTATGAACGGAGGAATGGCTGAGTGTTGGGTCGTGTATACGGGAGGTCGCGGGTTCGAGACCCGGCTTGGACATTTTGTTATTTTTTTGAGATTTCAAAGGTAGTTCCATTAGTAACCCATTATTATTATCATTAGTTTCATAATTATCATTAGTTATTATAATTATCATTTTTTTTATCATTAAAAGTATAATCCTTAATATTATCATTATTATTAGTAATATCTTTATTAGTATTATTAAAATTATCATTCTTATTAAAATTATTAGTATTATCATTATTTTAGTATTATTATTATTTTAACAAACAAAAGACACTTATATCAAAATATTTTTTTACTATTTTGATATTATATGCTATTTTCTTTAAAATGTTATCATCTATAATTATATAATATTAACAAATTTATATAGCATATATAAATATATTTTTGAATATATATAATCATATAGGAAAATAATAACTTAAAAACATTATATAATATTTTTAAATATAATATATAGTTAATCTGTTTATTAACATGATATAAAGATTATTAATATATTAATATATAAACTTGTTTGATTGTGATTAAGTGTGATAATATATATACTTGATATAGGTTCGTGAATCGAAGGCCAACCTTGCACATGTTAAATGATGTTATATGTATTTTTACTACAAAATACAGTATGGTGAGTATATAGTCCCACTTTTAAACTCTAAATATTTCGGGATGAGAATACATGTATTTTATGTTTTACGATATGGACACAAGTAACTGAAAAATATATTCTACGTTGAGTTGTACCACTGGCATACTTCCCTGTAGCTTGGTAACTGTTATTTACAGCGGTATTGTAAACGCGAATCCTGTTGATAGATCTATCGGGCTTGACAACCCCAACCGGACTGGACGACCAGTATTCAACGGTTGCACAGTACTTCGTTTTCGTGACTACACATGGTACAGTGTAGTAAGATTTCATAATAAAGGGAATATGCGACGTGATTAAATGTTAAGTATGGTTACCAAGTGCTCAACCACTTAGAATATTTTTATTAAAATGTTTACATATGAAATCTTGTGTTCCATTGTTATAACGCTGCTAGCATCAAACCTATATATCTCACCAACTTTATGTTGACTTTTTAAAGCATGTTATTCTCAGGTACGAATTAAGTCTTCCGCTGTGCATTAGCTCATATTAAGGACATTACTTGGAGTCGATCATTGCAATGGAACCAAATGTTGATGACTTCGTCCAGGAGGATTAGGACGGGTTGTTACAGTTGGTATCAGAGCGGTGGTCTTAGTGAACCAGGTCTTGCATTAGTATGTCTAACTAGTAGCTGTTAGGATACATTAATGAGTCTGGACTTCGACCGTGCCTGCATGTCAAAAGTTTTGCTTATCATTTCTAGTCGTAAATTATTTGCTTATTATCCTTAGGGAATTTTCTGCTTATCATTCTTTAGTCTAGACACGTCTTACTGCATTTAGTGCATCGATAGTGTATAGACAAAATTCATATTTTAGCATATCTGTTACTTTGGACTTTAGTTGACATCTTTTCAAAGATTCTCCGTAATTTACGGGATTTTGGTATTATATATACATATGTAAAGTATGTATAGAAGAGTACCAAATCTAACTTCTATAATCTATTTCATACCAAAAATTCATTTTTCCGATTATACAAGATGGATTCCGCATCTAGTTCGAATTCCTCAGATTATGACAGCTATGTCGATATGGATTTTCATTCAAGCTCCGAAGACAGCATCACCGGAATGGATCAACCAATCTCCCATCATCTATTCTGGATGAATTGGGGGTGGGTTCGTAATATACTAAGTCACTGGAGACATGAAGAGGGTGATCCCTTCCATCCACCAAATTGCCCTCTTGGCGATGAACCTGAAGCACTTACCGGCGAACCTGTTCGAGAAACCATTTTCTCTCTCATTTCTAGAGTATCTCGTCACGATTATATACTATCCCATATTTCAGATCTTGTTCATTCGCTCACTCCAACCACCAATCATCCCGGTGTACTAGCAGAAGTTAACGAACTTCGCGCTCGCGTGACGGCTTTGGAGAATACGGTGCGAAGGATACAAACACCAGCAGCAGCACCAGCAGCATAATCCGTACCACCATCATCAACACCGACAGTACCCATATCACCCTCAACCACAATCGCGTCGTAAACCTCAACATCACAATTTGTACCTCGGATATCAACATCACACGCCTCAATATCATCATCTGTACTTCAAGTATAATCTTCATTTTACATATCGTTCTACATTGATCAATTTCGTTCTACGTATTGTTCTACCTCATTTATCTTCGTTCGACATGGCAATTATGTAATCTCTAAAGTTTTAGAGATCATGTAATCAAGTGCTAACAATAAATCAAATGAGTATAATATCTTGTTGACTCATTAAATTCATAATTACATCTGAAGAAAATATATATGCAAGTATATTTTCATAAAGATCGTAATTAAAAATTCTTTTGTACAAACTATTAATGATGAAAATATTTTAACGGGTGGGTGGTACCCGAGGAATATTTAGAATTCACATTAATAAGTTACACTGTACATTCTTCGAATCTGATTCAACGATCATTCACTATCCGATATACGTATCCGTTCACCACAGAATAACCATTTCTATTCAAATTTCATATTTGAATTTTGACCTATCATAATCCAACAAGTGGCATAACGAAGAAAACATTGGACAAAAATGAAAAGTGTTAGAAACAAACAAATTGATTATGAGAAATTCTGTTAGGAATCCACGCTAACTGTTCCTAGTTAACTGTTCCCAGCTAACTGTTAATTCCGTATTACATTTTATCGCAATTTAATTTATTGTCATTTAAGTTCTGTTATTTATTTTACGCACTTTAAATAACGGGACACGTATACAAGGTTTCGACCTATCATATCGACCCATCTATATATACATTTCGGAACAACCATAGACACTCTATATGTGAATGTTGGAGTTGGCTATACAGGGTTGAGGTTGATTTCAAAATATATATATGGTTTGAGTTGTGATCAATACTGAGACCGGTACACGGGTCACGATACGTATTAATTAATTCGAATATTATATATTAAATTATATATGAATATATTGGACTAGTGGACAACTGGACTATTGGACTGATAACTTTGGACAATTAAAATGAATTAAAATATTGATTATAACATATGAAACTAAACAACTCTTCAAGTTTGCCACTTGATTTCACCCTAAACCTCATTTGTATCTCGACGTTTACAATCCGCGTACAAACTTATCAGGATTCTTGAAAATACCTCAATCGAGAAGTTGAACCGACCACACTTCATCTACAGAAGAAGAGATCTATACACATAAAAAAAAACTCTTGAACCCAAAGTCATAGTTTAACACGTACCGCGACGAATTCTTTAGCATTTATTAGCAAAAACAACCTTACGATTCCTTTTCAAAGTAGCCAATTTTGTCACAGCTTCAGCAGAACAACTTCGACCTTTCATTCGAATAAGTCTTATTATAACTTTGATATATACGATTGGTTTTCCTCATCGTTACCGGGGAACCTTTCATACTCCGCCATGTTATCATCAGCATTTAATCATCTAAAAACACAATTCGCCCAAAAACACCTCGGATTGATAATCGACGATTCAGATATGACTGCATTAAATGCAGAGGAAACAGTAAAATTTTAGATGGCCTAAATGGCCAAAAGTTTGATGATAAAGAAGGGAATGTTAGGAACGCTCGATAGAAAATTTAGTGCTGAAAAATGGATTGAGTTAATCGTGAAGGAAACAAAGAACAAATACAAGGAATGAACCTGCCTTCAAATAATGCAAATGATTCAGTGTCTGTTGAAACCGTCAGTATGAACCCTACTCCTTATCCTAAACTTTTTCAGGTAATATTATTCATCATCATCTTATCTTAAGATACTATAAGATATCTTCATATTTTCCGCTATACATATTCTCCATATTTCTAAAGATATTTTCACAACTATTCCTATCTGCAATCATGTATCTCCCCGTAATATCTGCGTTACAACATAAAAGAAACTGTGTTAGTTTCTAAATTCTGAAATCTTAAAGTTTAAAATATGAATGTTTTGAAGCAGTATTGGGAACTGATGCGTGAATTAGTATAATATAATGAAACTTGATCAACTTCATTATAATACAGTAACTCATGTTAAGTTTCTAATGGAATGTGATGATTCACAGTACCGTCATCATGTGCCATGTTACACGGCTCTTACATTCTATCCAATTCTGAAACGTATTAAGAACAAATCATCTTAATAGTTCTATTTTCCAGGATATTCTGGTAATTTGACAAATCAAAAATCGTGCCATTACCAATTTTCTCTTAGGACATTAACTATATTCATTTTGAATTTCATACCTACGAATTCCGGACCATTACAAAAGATGCTTAGTTGAAAAGGAGGAAAAGAAAAAGAATGAAGCTCCGAAATGGAAATTGGAGTATAAATCGCAGTAAATGGAAGAGAGTATTAACTATGGATGATAATGATTATAGAAAACAAAAGCAAGGACATCGAAGTATAAGGGAAGATATAAAACCCAATAATCACCCAGAAATTACAAACCGTGTATATCAATACGTATTGCGACGTAAAGACACGGGAGAATAAGAAACATTTTAATTCCAAGAAAATCATAAAAGTGAATAGATTCTTCTGGCGGCAAATGAAAAAGAAGAATGAAAGATATGAAGGTTAGAAGTATAATAAGAATCAGGATTGGATGGAACATATTAAGAATGAGTAGAGGAAGAAAGAATAAAAGGTGTGGAGAATAAGGAAAACGAAGGGGGTGGATTTATAGCAATATATCCGACAGAGAAATCAGGAACAGATTATTGCATTAATTAAAGAAGATTTTGATTTTCTAAATCGCCGAAGAACCAAATCTTATTACGTAAGATTTTCTTTAAATCCCTTAAATCCCGGAAATCAACAGTAACTACGTCATCGGTTGAAACGAATATATTTATTTACACATTTCACTCTTTTGTGATAGCTTCACTCGTACTCTTCACATGATCGAATCGTTTTATCTACATTACTCAATAATGATAAAACTCCATTATCAACTCATATTCGTCATAAAAACAATATAATTGTTAGCCATGACAATCTAACTCAAATTTCGGGGACGAAATTTCTTTAACAGGTGGGTACTGTAACGACCCGGAAATTTCCGACCAAATTTAAACCTTATTCTCTATACATTTCCGACACGATAAGCAAAATCTGTAATTTTGAGTTTAGAAAGTTTGAAATCTATATTTGGATAATCAACTACCCTTTGACCATACCCGACGATTCACGAACGATTGTTTGTAAATGAATTGAAAATTTAAATGTATATATATTTTGAATTAATAATGTATACTTTAATTCAATAGGAATTAAAAATGTAAAATAATAACTAGAATAATGAATATACCATTACAATGAATATATATAAATATATATATAAGATGTCATATGAATATATATATATATATCTTAATAGTAATTATTATAGGGTAATATCTATAAAATATATAAATATTAAATATTCAATATATGTATGCATATAATATATGATATAAATATTAAATGTTATATAATTAACAAATGTAATTACAAGTTTGAATATAATTGTTATGTTATTATCATTAATACTAAAATCAGTATTACTAATATTATTATGTAATGCATAAATATAAAATTTGATACATTTGATTTGTTATATTAGTATTATTGTTAACATTATTGTTATCGTTGTTAATATTACTATAATCGGTAGTAAAATTATAATTATTATGATTAATTCTAGTATTAATATTTGATATTATCAATACCATTATAAAGAATTATTATTATAAATAATTATTATTATTATTATGGCAATACAATTAATTAATAATATCATTAAAAATATTATAATTAGTATATCCTTTTATTATTTATATTATTTAGTATTAATATTAATATAATTATTAATTAGTAATTATTTATATTAATATATAGAGATATAGATCGTATGATTTGGTAACACATTTACATCAGACTGTATACTTTTTTTTGCTGTCTCTTAAGTTGATTCCAGGCGAGATCAATCCAACACAAACAATCCAAAACTTGGTTATCAATCGTTTTCTAATTTTGTTATCTTTCATTTATTTTTTTTTCGAACGAATATTATGTCAAGACATTGTTGATTGAATTTTTCTATATAATTCTTTCCATTCGAGCGTTAAATAAATCACTTAACCCTTTCATAATCAGTTACCACTTACTACAACAGATAATCGATCGGGTTAAACAGGAAAAAAAATTGGTGAACCCGTCGCTGCCCTCTGTTCCTACTTTATTTTACAAAAATCGATTTTTTTCAACAAATTACAGAAACTTTAGATGCAATCGTGTTAGTAATTCTTCCATTAATCGTTCTGCAAAATATCACATTCAAATTCTTTCTAACAACGATGAATTTCGAAATCAAACTTATTTTTTTTTCAAAAGCCAAACGAGATGTTCATCCTGAAATTTGAACTCGTGTTAATGTTATATGTTAAATTGATTATGCAGAAAGATTATAATTATGATTTTGAAAATTTTTCATGAAGGAATTGTGACCTATAACAATCTATAAACTCGAGTTTGATTTTTGAGTTCATAACCGAAGGCATATCATGTTACAGCATTTTAATTTGGAGTAACTGATTCTGTTTTAATTAATTTAAACAAGTTAAACGATTTTTAAGAGATTCTGTATCGCTTATAAGTCCTAAAACGTATTATAAATCAAGGTTATGATTTGATACAAGTTGGATTGAGATCGTGGTTGAAGAAGATGAACAAATAGATAATACGAGTTATAAACAATTCGGGGTATATAAAAACAGATATGTATGAACGGAGGAATGGCTGAGTGTTGGGTCGTGTATACGGGAGGTCGCGGGTTCGAGACCCGGCTTGGACATTTTGTTATTTTTTTGAGATTTCAAAGGTAGTTCCATTAGTAACCCATTATTATTATCATTAGTTTCATAATTATCATTAGTTATTATAATTATCATTTTTTTTATCATTAAAAGTATAATCCTTAATATTATCATTATTATTAGTAATATCTTTATTAGTATTATTAAAATTATCATTCTTATTAAAATTATTAGTATTATCATTATTTTAGTATTATTATTATTTTAACAAACAAAAGACACTTATATCAAAATATTTTTTTACTATTTTGATATTATATGCTATTTTCTTTAAAATGTTATCATCTATAATTATATAATATTAACAAATTTATATAGCATATATAAATATATTTTTGAATATATATAATCATATAGGAAAATAATAACTTAAAAACATTATATAATATTTTTAAATATAATATATAGTTAATCTGTTTATTAACATGATATAAAGATTATTAATATATTAATATATAAACTTGTTTGATTGTGATTAAGTGTGATAATATATATACTTGATATAGGTTCGTGAATCGAAGGCCAACCTTGCACATGTTAAATGATGTTATATGTATTTTTACTACAAAATACAGTATGGTGAGTATATAGTCCCACTTTTAAACTCTAAATATTTCGGGATGAGAATACATGTATTTTATGTTTTACGATATGGACACAAGTAACTGAAAAATATATTCTACGTTGAGTTGTACCACTGGCATACTTCCCTGTAGCTTGGTAACTGTTATTTACAGCGGTATTGTAAACGCGAATCCTGTTGATAGATCTATCGGGCTTGACAACCCCAACCGGACTGGACGACCAGTATTCAACGGTTGCACAGTACTTCGTTTTCGTGACTACACATGGTACAGTGTAGTAAGATTTCATAATAAAGGGAATATGCGACGTGATTAAATGTTAAGTATGGTTACCAAGTGCTCAACCACTTAGAATATTTTTATTAAAATGTTTACATATGAAATCTTGTGTTCCATTGTTATAACGCTGCTAGCATCAAACCTATATATCTCACCAACTTTATGTTGACTTTTTA
Organism: Rutidosis leptorrhynchoides; assembly: GCF_046630445.1. NCBI lineage: Eukaryota > Viridiplantae > Streptophyta > Magnoliopsida > Asterales > Asteraceae > Rutidosis > Rutidosis leptorrhynchoides. Next base: position 315,610,854 of record NC_092333.1, on the reverse strand, counting down.
AAGCATGTTATTCTCAGGTACGAATTAAGTCTTCCGCTGTGCATTAGCTCATATTAAGGACATTACTTGGAGTCGATCATTGCAATGGAACCAAATGTTGATGACTTCGTCCAGGAGGATTAGGACGGGTTGTTACAACTTTCTACCATAAAGTGCTTCAAACGGCGCCATCTCAATGCTTGAATGGTAGCTGTTGTTGTAGGAAAATTCTGCTAACGGTAGATGTCGATCCCAACTGTTTCCGAAATCAATAACACATGCTCGTAGCATGTCTTCAATCGTTTGTATCGTCCTTTTGCACTGTCCATCAGTTTGTGGATGATAGGCAGTACTCATGTCTAGACGAGTTCCGAATGCTTGCTGTAATGTCTGCCAGAATCTTGAAATAAATCTTCCATCCCTATCAGAGATAATAGAGATTGGTATTCCATGTCTGGAGACGACTTCCTTCAAATACAGTCGTGCTAACTTCTCCATCTTGTCATCTTCTCTTATTGGCAGGAAGTGTGCTGATTTGGTGAGACGACCAACTATTACCCAAATAGTATCAAAACCACTTGCAGTTCTTGGCAATTTAGTGATGAAATCCATGGTAATATTTTTCCATTTCTATTCCGAGATTTTGGGTTGTTGAAGTAGACCTGATGGTTTCTGATGCTCAGCTTTGACCTTAGAACACATCAAACATTCTCCTACGTATTTAGCAACATCGGCTTTCATATCCGGCCACCAAAAATGTTTCTTAAGATCCTTGTACATCTTCCCCGTTCCAGGATGTATTGAGTATCTGGTTTTATGAGCTTCTCTAAGTACCATTTCTCTCATATCTCCAAATTTTGGTACCCAAATTCTTTCAGCCCTATACCGGGTTCCGTCTTCTCGAATATTAAGATGCTTCTCCGATCCTTTGGGTATTTCATCCTTTAAATTTCCCTCTTTTAAAACTCCTTGTTGCGCCTCCTTTATTTGAGTAGTAAGGTTAGTGTGAATCATTATATTCATAGATTTTACTCGAATGGGTTCTCTGTCCTTTCTGCTCAAGGCGTCGGCTACCACATTTGCCTTCCCCGGGTGGTAACGAATCTCAAAGTCGTAATCATTCAACAATTCAATCCACCTACGCTGCCTCATATTCAGTTGTTTCTGATTGAATATGTGTTGAAGACTTTTGTGGTCGGTATATATAATACTTTTGACCCCATATAAGTAGTGCCTCCAAGTCTTTAATGCAAAAACAACCGCGCCTAATTCCAAATCATGCGTCGTATAATTTAAAAATGCATTAGTAACTATTGAGTTTACTTCCAAGTTTTTGCAATTATATAAATTATTAGTAAATCAGATTTTGAATATGTATAAATTATTTCAGTTGGTATCCGAGCATTGGTCTTAGAGAACCAGAAAATTTGTATTAGTGTGTCTTATCGAGTTTGTTAGGATGCATTAGTGAGTCTGGACTTCGACCGTGTTTTCTTTAAAAATGATTGCTTAACATTTTTGTTGGAAACTATATATTATTAACATGTATATATTATGTGATATATTAATCTCTTAACATGTTTGATATTGTGTGATAGATGTCTACCTCTAGCACAAATCCCATTGACACACCTAATAATAACGAAGAGTCGAATATATATTGGACTGATTCACAAGTTCCCGAAGAAGAACCGGAAGAAGAATCAGAACTGGAAGAGGAGGAACCGGAGGAGGAAATAGAACCGGTGGGGGAAATAATAAAACGGTTAAGTAAAAGAAAATCCTCAACCAACCGACCAAGGTTAATTATGGTCAATGGTGTTTCCGCCAAGGAAGCAAAATATTGGGAGGATTACTAATTCTCCGATGAATCGGATTCCGACGAGAATTTCGATGATGTTATAGAAATTACCCCAACTTAATTTAAAAAGGCAAAAGAAAATAATAAGGGAAAGGGCATAAAAATAGAGAAATCTAATTCCAACCCCGATGAACTTTATATGTATCGTCAACCCCCGAAGCCCTTAAGTTGTAACAATGACCCGGGAACCTCTAAACCACCAGGTTTTTCTAAACCGTTGTGGAAAACGACAGCTCGTATTAGGGGATCATCATATATCCCTAGAAACTTGGCAAAACGAACCAAAACCGAAGAAGAAGAAACGAGCGAGTCGGAATAAGATAGTTGTATTCGTGTGGTGTAATATATGTAATATAGTGTGCTTATGCTTTATGATATATGTAAAAATTGCTTTTATTAATAAGTATTTTTTTATGAATCTAACTCTTGTCTATTTTACAGTATAAAAACACAAAATGGATAGACAACCCAATATTTTAAGAGACCTACCCGGAGACATGATTGATGAAATCTTGTCTAGAGTCGGTCAGAATTCTTCGACACAACTATTTACGACGAAATCAGTTTGTAAGACATTCGAAGAACGTTCCAAGAATGTCTTGGTTTATAAGAGACTTTCGTTTGAAAGATGGGGGATATCACATTGGGAAACCCATAAGTTACGATGTGTTTACTTTGACGCATATATTGCGGGGAACCCAAATGCTATTTTACGCAACGGGTTAAGAAATTATTTTGACTCAATGTATCCGAATATAGGACTTCAAGATTTAGAAAAAGCGGCTAACATGCAACATAAAGAAGCATGCTATGCTTACGGGTTAGTAATGTTCGCTTCTCACCAAAGTGAGAAAAAGAACATCGGGCTACAGCTATTAAACAAAACGTTCCCACAAGTGACAGAGTCGGTAATTGGGGTAAGAAATGAGGTTTTTAGGTTATTACGAGACTGTTGGTCATTACGTAACCCTCGTCCCTTTTACGACGTTACAACACGCTGTCTTATCAACGGCCATAACGGTTATGTTCCACAAGACCAAGGATGGGAAGTAGTCCTAGTAAAACCAGAATGCATGACTTGTTTCTGGACGTATGAATTACGTGTCTTTATTGCCTTTGCTGAACGACTTGTGTACTAGCTAGAATTATCTTCACAACTATCTTGTATCAAAGTTATTGTGTGCTATATTTCATGCTTTATGTAAAATAAGCGGTATTGTAAGTTTGTAAAATATTGTATAAAAGTTTGAACGCGAAATATTATTATAATCAGTTTTTCATATAGAATTGTAGTAGTTGAATTGTATATCAGCTACTAAGTATGAACTTAACGGGTAGGTACTACCCGAATTTAAACTTATAAAACGCTAATATGAAGAAAAAGCTTTTATAAATGAGTTCATATTATGCTACGAAATACTATTAACTACTCTTAATATTCTGTATGATTAACTTGTTCCATTTGACTATTTTGAAGGAAATGGCACCGACTACTCGACACACCGTGAATATGAATGAAGAGGAATTCCGTACTTTTCTAGCTTCAAACATAGCCGCAGTACAGGCTGCGCTACATACCAAAAATAACCTTGGATCTAGCAGTATAGAAAATCGTGTAGGATGCACCTACAAAGAATTCACTGCCTGCAAACCTTTGGAATTTGATGGAACCGAAGGACCGATCGGATTGAAACGGTGGACCGAGAAGGTCGAATCGGTGTTTGCCATAAGTAAGTGTACTGAAGAGGACAAAGTGAAGTACGCTACGCATACCTTCACAGGTTCTGCGTTAACATGGTGGAATACCTATCTAGAGCAAGTGGGACAAGATGATGCGTACGCACTACCGTGGTCAGCATTCAAGCACTTGATGAACGAGAAGTACCGTCCCAGAACCGAGGTCAATAAGCTCAAGACAGAACTTAGAGGGTTACGAACCCAAGGATTTGATATTACCACGTACGAAAGACGATTCACATAATTGTGCCTATTGTGTCCGGGAGCGTTCGAAGATGAGGAAGAGAAGATCGACGCGTTTGTGAAAGGATTACCGGAAAGAATCCAAGAAGATATAAGTTCACACGAGCCCGCCTCCATACAACAGGCATGTAGAATGGCTCACAAACTAGTGAACCAGATTGAGGAAAGAATTAAAGAATAGACGGCTGAAGAGGCCAATGTGAAGCAAGTCAAAAGAAAGTGGGAGGAAAACGGTGATAAGAATCACCAATACAATAACAACAGCAATTACAATAATAATCGCAACAATTATCCCAACAATCGCAACATCAATCGCAACTACAACAAACGGCCCAACAACAACAACAACAACAACAACAACAACAACAACAACAACAACAACAACAACAACAGCAACTACAACAATCATCCCAACAACAATAACAACCGCAGCAGCAACAACAATCAGAAGCAGCTATGCCAAAGGTGTGAAAAGTATCACTCGGGGTTCTGCACCAAATTTTGCAACAAGTGTAAAAGAAATGGTCATAGCGCGGCGAAGTGTGAGGTCTACGGACCAGGGGTTAACAGAACGAAAGGAACAAATGGTGTCGGAACGAGTAATGGCGGAGCAAGTAGTGTCGGAGCAAGTTATGCCAATGTAGTTTGTTATAAATGTGGAAAACCGGGCCACATTATTAGAAATTGCCCGAACCAGGAGAACAAGAATGGACAAGGCCGCGAAAGAGTTTTCAATATTAATGCGGCAGAGGCACAGGAAGACCCGGAGCTTGTTACGGGTACGTTTCTTATTGACAATAAATCTGCTTACGTTTTATTTGATTCGGGTGCGGATAGAAGCTATATGAGTAGAGATTTTTGTGCTAAATTAAGTTGTCCATTGACGCCGTTGGATAGTAAATTTTTACTCGAATTAACAAAAGATAAATTAATTTCAGCAGATAATATATGCCGGAATCGAGAAATTAAACTGGGTAGCGAAATATTTAAGATTGATTTGATACCAGTAGAGTTAGGGAGTTTTGATGTAATAGTTGGCATGGACTGACTGAAGAAGGTGAAAGCAGAGATCGTATGTTATAAAAATGCAATTCGCATTGTACGAGAAGAAGGAGAACCCTTAATGGTGTACGGAGAAAAGGGCAACATGAAGCTACATCTTATTAGTAATTTGAAGGCACAAAAACTAATAAGAAAAGGTTGCTATGCTGTTCTAGCACACGTTGAGAAAGTACAAACTGAAGAAAAGAGCATCAATGATGTTCCCGTCACAAAAGAATTTCCCGATGTATTTCCGAAAGAATTACCGGGACTACCTTCACATCGATCTATTGAATTTCAAATAGATCTTGTACCAGGAGCTGCACCAATAGCTCGTGCTCCTTATAGACTCGCACCCAGCGAGATGAAAGAACTGCAAAGCCAACTGCAAGAACTATTAGAACGTGGTTTCATTCGACCAAGCACATCACCATGGGGAGCTCCTGTTTTGTTTGTCAAGAAGAAGGATGGTACATTTAGGTTGTGTATTGACTACAGAGAGTTGAACAAACTTACCATCAAAAACCGTTATCCACTGCCGAGAATTGACGACTTATTTGATCAACTACAAGGCTCGTCGGTTTATTCAAAGATCGATTTACGTTCTGGATATCATCAAATGCGAGTAAAGGAGGATGTTATTCCAAAAACTGCTTTTAGGACGCGTTATGGTCATTACGAGTTTATGGTTATGCCGTTTGGATTGACTAACGCACCAGCTGTGTTCATGGACCTTATGAACCGAGTGTGTGGGCTATATCTTGACAAGTTTGTCATTGTTTTCATCGATGACATACTTATTTACTCAAAGAATGATCAAGAGCACGAAGAACATTTGAGAAAAGTGCTAGAAGTATTGAGGAAAGAAAATCTGTACGCTAAGTTTTCAAAGTATACATTTTGGTTGGAAGAAGTTCAATTCCTCGGTCACATAGTGAACAAAGAAGGTATCCAGGTGGACCCGGTAAAGATCGAAACCGTTGAAAAGTGGAAAACCCTAAAAACTCCGAAGCATATACGTCAATTTTTAGGATTGGCTGGTTACTACAGAAGATTCATCCAAGATTTCTCCAAAATAGCAAAACCCTTGACTGCATTAACGCATAAAGGGAAGAAATTTGAATGGAAGGATGAACAAGAGAAGGCGTTTCAATTATTGAAGAAAAAGCTAACTACGGCACCTATATTGTCATTGCCTGAAGGGAATGATGATTTTATGATTTATTGTGATGCATCAAAGCAAGATCTCGGTTGTGTATTAATGCAACGGACGAAGGTGATTGCTTATGCGTCTAGACAATTGAAGATTCACGAGCAAAATTATACGACCCATGATTTGGAATTAGGCGCGGTTGTTTTTGCATTAAAGACTTGGAGGCACTACTTATATGGGGTCAAAAGTATTATATATACCGACCACAAAAGTCTTCAACACATATTTAATCAGAAACAACTGAATATGAGGCAGCGTAGGTGGATTGAATTGTTGAATGATTACGACTTTGAGATTCGTTACCACCCGGGGAAGGCAAATGTGGTAGCCGACGCCTTGAGCAGAAAGGACAGAGAACCCATTCGAGTAAAATCTATGAACATAATGATTCACACTAACCTTACTACTCAAATAAAGGAGGCGCAACAAGGAGTTTTAAAAGAGGGAAATTTAAAGGATGAAATACCCAAAGGATCTGAGAAGCATCTTAATATTCGGGAAGACGGAACCCGGTATAGGGCTGAAAGAATTTGGGTACCAAAATTTGGAGATATGAGAGAAATGGTACTTAGAGAAGCTCATAAAACCAGATACTCAATACATCCTGGAACGGGGAAGATGTACAAGGATCTTAAGAAATATTTTTGGTGGCCAGGTATGAAAGCCGATATTGCTAAATATGTAGGAGAATGTTTGACGTGTTCTAAGGTCAAAGCTGAACATCAGAAACCATCAGGTCTACTACAACAACCTGAAATCCCGGAATGGAAATGGGAAAACATTACCATGGATTTTATTACTAAATTGCCAAGGACTGCAAGTGGTTATGATACTATTTGGTTAATAGTTCATCGTCTCACCAAGTCAGCACACTTCCTGCCAATAAGAGAAGATGACAAGATGGAGAAGTTACCACGACTGTATTTGAAGGAAGTCATCTCCAGACATGGAATACCAATCTCTCTTATCTCTGATAGGGATGGCAGATTTATTTCAAGATTCTGGCAGACATTACAGCAAGCATTGGGAACTCGTCTAGACATGAGTACTGCCTATCATCCACAAACGCTTGAAGACATGCTACGAGCTTGTGTTATTGATTTCGGAAACAGTTGGGATCGACATCTACGGTTAGCAGAATTTTCCTACAACAGCAGCTACCATTCAAGCATTGAGATGGCGCCATTTGAAGCACTTTATGATAGAAAGTGCAGGTCTCTGATTTGTTGGAGTGAAGTGGGGGATAGACAGATTACGGGTCCGGAGATAATACAAGAAACTACCGAGAAAATCATCCAAATTCAACAAAGATTAAAAACCGCCCAGAGTCGACAAAAGAGCTACGCGGATAGTAAAAGAAAAGATATAGAGTTTGAAATTGGAGAAATGGTCATGCTTAAGGTTTCACCTTGGAAAGGCGTTGTTCGATTTGGTAAACAGGGGAAACTAAATCCAAGGTACATTGGACCATTCAAGATTATAGATCGTGTCGGACCAGTAGCTTACCAACTGGAGCTACCTCAACAACTCGCGGTTGTGAATAACACTTTCCACGTCTCAAATTTGAAGAAATGTTTTGCTAAAGAAGATCTCACTATTCCATTGGACGAAATCCAAATCAATGAAAAACTTCAATTCATTAAAGAACCCGTCGAAATAATGGATCGTGAGGTTAAGAGACTTAAACAAAACAAGATACCGATTGTTAAGGTTCGATGGAATGCTCGTAGAGGACCCGAGTTCACCTGGGAGTGTGAAGATCAGATGAAGAAGAAATACCCGCATTTATTTCCAGAAGATACGTCAACACCTCCAACTGCTTAAAATTTCGGGACGAAATTTATTTAACGGGTAGGTACTGTAGTGACCCGAACTTTTCCATGTTTATATATATATTAAATGAAATTGTTATTTACATGATTAAGTGTTTCCAACATGTTAAGCAATCAAACTTGTTAAGACTTGATTAATTGAAATAGGTTTCATATAGACAATTGACCACCCAAATTGACCGGTGATTCACGAACGTTAAAACTTGTAAAAACTATACGATGACATATATATGGTTATATATATAGTTAACATGATTTTATTATAAGTATGTATCTCATTAGGTATTTTAACAATGAGTTATATACATAAAAATGAGACTATTAATTTAAGAAACTCGAAAACGATATATATAACGATTATCGTTATAACAACGTCTTACTAGGTACATATGAATCATATTAAGATATTGATACACTTGGTTAATTATATTAAATGATAAGTAAATATATTATTAAGTGTATTAACAATGAAATACATATGTAAAAATAAGACTACTAACTTAATGATTTTGAAACGAGACATATATGTAACGATTATCGTTGTAACGACATTTAACTGTATATATATCATACTAAGATATATTATATATCATAATATCATGATAATATAACAATTTAACATCTCATTTGTTATAATAAACAATGGGTTAACAACATTCAACAAGATCGTTAACCTAAAGGTTTCAAAACAACATTTACATGTAACGACTAACGATGACTTAACGACTCAGTTAAAATGTATATACATGTAGTGTTTTAATATGTATTCATACACTTTTGAAAGACTTCAAGACACTTATCAAAATACTTCTACTTAACAAAAATGCTTACAATTACATCCTCGTTCAGTTTCATCAACAATTCTACTCGTATGCACCCGTATTCGTACTCGTACAATACACAGCTTTCAGATGTATGTACTATTGGTATATACACTCCAATGATCAGCTCTTAGCAGCCCATGTGAGTCACCTAACACATGTGGGAACCATCATTTGGCAACTAGCATGAAATATCTCATAAAATTACAAAAATATGAGTAATCATTCTGATGCGGGTGTACTGGGCAATGTAACCAGCAACACAGCCAGCTCGAGCTCAAAAGATGTTACACCCGAATCAGGCCAAGCAATGGTCGTTTTGCCATCTATTTCGTATCATCTAAGTGTTTTTGGAGCTGGTTCAAGAAGCTCAGGGGTGACCCTACTTCAGTCCTTAAACTGAAGTAGTTATGTTTTCATGAATAAAGTTTTTGATAGTTGAAGGCAAGCCAGCAACGAAGAAGAACCAGCTAGCCGGACCAGCAAATGAGTTTAGTTCAGCCAGTAAAGCTTTAATTCACTCAGCCGGGTAACCAGCAAATCAAACCAGCAAAGTTATGCTTAGGCGAACCAGCTAGTTCAACCAGCTAAAGAATTTTAGTTCAATCAGCACACGAAACTCTAGTACAACCAGCAAGCGATGCTATTTTCTGTCTGAATGGCCAACTTGCTGATACAATTCAAAGTTTACTTATGCTTTTCAATAAACCGGTCAGGTCATGTGCTTAACACGTGTGTGGCTGTTCTAGAAGAATGTTAGCTGTCCAAGGAAGACTCCCATTTATCATTGGATGCTTTTATCATGGGAAGGAGCACTAACAAATGGCAGGCTTTTTGCAGATTGTGTCCTTTATTCTTATTGGCTAATTTGTAATTGTTTGTCCTTTTTTGTCTCCATTTCCTTTTTATGTTTTTGTCTTATTTAGAAAATAGCTGTTAAGCTTCATAGAGAGTTCTTGTAATTGTAAAACTTGGTTAATGATTGAATGAAAAGTTTGATAGAGCTTATCTATTTACAAAATCTCTGTGTCTTTACGAATCTTTGATTCCGGTGGCTAAGAGTGGTTTCTTTATCAGTGTTTGTGGTGTTACTTTATCAAACATTGTGGTGAAATCCAAATCTTCATATCTGATATTATAGTTGTGGTGGAATCTTTATCAGCTGTAGTTGAAGATTTGGAGTGTTTCTAGATCTCTAATTGTGGTGGTATCTTTATCAATTAAGGATTTAGATTCTCTATCCTTGTGTTCTTATTTCAGAGTTTTATACTCTGTTTTGGGGCTGTTACTGTTACCAATTGGGTGTTTAGTTTCAGATCTGTTGGGTGAAGAAAGCTTGTTCTAAACTGCGTTTTTAAAGTTATAATCACGCATAAAAGTGGTATCAGAGCTTAGGTTGTTCAAATCGAAGCTTTCTTATCATTTTTATTGTTGTTTCAGTTCATACTCTGTTTTAGAGCTGTTAAGCTTTATTTCAGATCTGGGTTTCTATTTGTTGCTAAAGGTCTATTTCAGATCTGATATTTGAAATGGCTGATATTCCAAGGAATATGACTCTTGAAGAAGCTCATAATCTTAGAAGGGATAGAGCTATTGAAGCTCTACAACATCAGATGGAAAGAATTGTTAACTTATTGGAAGATGGTGTTCCAAGAAGAAATAGAATTAGATCTGAAAATAGAGATACAACTATTGTGTCTCCTAGTACTGAATCTGAGGATGGTAGCCAATCTACTGATGGATCTCATGCTTCTTCACAAAGAAGAAGAAGGCATAGGAAAAAAGCTGATGATTTGAAAGATATCAAGATAGATCCACCTGATTTTGAAGGGTCCTCTAATCCTGAAGATTACTTTGAATGGGTTCAGGCCATGGATAGAATTATGGAGGTTAAAGGCTATGATGATAAAAAGGCCTTTAAAGTTGCTGTAATCAGATTGAAGAAGTATGCTTCAATGTGGTATGATAATCTAAAAAAAGAAAGGCAATATGAAGGAAAGAAGACCATCAAAACCTGGTCCAAGTTAAAAGAGTGTATGCAAAAGAGATTTGTTCCTCAAGCTTACAAACAAGATCTGTATATACAGATGAATATACTCAAGCAAGGCACCATGAATGTTGTTGATTACATCAGAGAGTTTGAGCAGCTCAAGATTCGTACAAATGTTAAAGAAGCTGAAGAACACACTATAGCAAGATTCGTTGGGGGCTTAAATGCTTCTATTGCTGATCAAGTTGAAATGCAGCCTCTATGGACTTTTGAGAGTGCTTGCAAGCTGGCTATTCAAATAGAGAAACAAGCAAAGAAGAAAATTAATTTTAAGTCTTATTCCAAGCCAGCTGTGCTGCCTATGAAGGGTCAATCATCTATGCTGCCTAGGCATAACGAGGCAGCATCCAAAGTATCTAAAGGCAAAGAGCAGGTTGTAGCTGGTCCTAAAGATGATAGGAGAAAATGCTTCAAGTGCCATGGATTTGGGCATTTTCAAGCTCAATGTCCTAACCAGCGTGCTCTTACACTAAGGGAGATTGAAGATTTGGAAGGGGGTTTTGAAACTGAACCAGCATATGATGAGTCTGATAGTGAAGAGTTTGTTGCTGCTGATATTGGAGAGTTTTTAGTGGTTCGAAGAGTAATGCACTCAGCTGAGACTATTGAAGATAAGAGCCAGCGAGAAAACATCTTTCATTCAAGATGCACAGTCAAGGGTAAAGTGTGCAGCCTGATTGTTGATGGAGGCAGCTGTGCAAACGCAGCATCTGCTCACATGGTGGAAAAGCTTGAGCTGGTTACAAAGAAGCATCCTCATCCATACAAACTTCAATGGCTTAACCAAGGCAGTGAGGTAAAGGTTACTCGCCAAGTTACTGTTCCATTTTCTATTGGTACTGTTTATCAAGATGAGATTACTTGTGATGTTATTCCTATGGATGCTTGTCATTTGCTGCTTGGTAGACCTTGGTTATTTGATAAGTATGTCTATCATAATGGACACCAAAATACTTATTCAATGTATGTGAATGGAAAGAAGATCACCCTCACTTCTTTAAAGCCTAGTGAAATACCTAGGGCTGATCCTACTGTTAAGAATGATAAAGCTTTATTTATGACTCAAGCTGAAGTTGATACTGAGTTAAAGGGTGGTACTGGTGCTTATTTATTGCTGATGGTTGAAAGTGATGAGTTGAACCAGCATGATGAAATACCAGCTAGGGTAAAGCCATTGTTATCCGAATTTACTGATGTGTTTCCTACTGAGTTACCTACTGGTTTACCACCAATCAGGGGTATTGAACATCAAATTGATCTTGTACCTGGATCTGTTCTTCCTAATAAAGCAGCTTATCGATGTTCCCCTCATGAAGCAAAAGAATTAGAAAAGCAAGTTAATGAGTTGGTTGCCAAGGGATATGTTAGAACCAGCATGAGTCCTTGTTCAGTACCAGCTTTGTTGGTTCCAAAGAAAGATGGTTCTATGAGAATGTGTGTAGACAGCAGAGCTATTAACAACATCACCATCAAATATAGGTATCCCATACCTAGATTAGATGATATGCTAGATGAGCTGCATGGTTCTTGTGTGTTTTCCAAAGTTGATCTTAGAAGTGGGTATCATCAGATTCGAATGAAAGAAGGAGATGAATGGAAGACAGCTTTCAAGATCAAAGGTGGATTATTCGAGTGGTTGGTTATGCCTTTTGGGTTGTCTAATGCACCCAGCACATTCATGAGGCTTATGAATGAAGTGCTCAGGCCGCTTATTGGTCAGTTTGTGGTTGTTTACTTTGATGACATCCTAGTGTACTCAAAAACTAAAGAAGAACACTTGGATCATCTGAGGAAAGTATTTGAGCTATTAAGGCAGAATCAGTTATATGCAAAGCTGGAGAAGTGTGATTTCTTTGTCAGCAAAGTAGTGTTTCTTGGATATGTGGTTTCTGAAGAAGGCATTTCAATGGATCCATCTAAGGTGGAAGCAATCAGATCATGGCCTAGTCCTTCTACCATCACTGAAGTCAGAAGTTTTCATGGTTTATCTTCATTTTATAGAAGATTTATCAAAGACTTCTCCACAATTGTTGCTCCAATTACTGATTGTATGAAGAAAGGGGTATTTGAATGGTCTAGTTCTGCCCAATCAGCATTTGAATCATTGAAAGAGAAGCTAAGTTCAGCACCTATACTTGCTTTGCCTAATTTTGATATGTTGTTTGAACTTGAATGTAATGCAAGTGGTGTTGGCATTGGAGCTGTGCTAGTGCAAGGAAAAAGACCAGTAGCTTATTTCAATGAAAAGCTAAATGGGTCAAAGCTGAATTATAGCACTTATGATAAAGAGTTTTATGCCATCATTCGAGCTGTTGATCATTGGTCACATTATTTGAAGCCAAGGCAGTTTGTTCTCTTTTCTGATCATGAAGCATTAAAATACATTAATGGGCAGCACAAATTAAATCCAAGGCATGCAAAATGGGTTGAATTCTTGCAGATGTACTCCTTTGTGTCTAAACACAAGGCTGGTACTTCTAATGTTGTTGCTGATCCTCTTTCAAGAAGATATTCCTTGTTGTCAATTCTGGAAGCTAGAGTTCTTGGATTTTCATTTGTTAAGGAGTTATATGAAGCTGATCCAGACTTTGCTCCTATTTTGAACTGTTCTCCTGCTGAGTCCAAAAGAGATTATGTTGAGCAAGATGGTTTTCTATTCAAGGGCAGCAGATTGTGTAGTGACCCGAACTTTTCCATGTTTATATATATTAATTGAGATTGATATTTACATGATTAAATGTTTCCAACATGTTAAGCAATCAAACTTGTTAAGACTTGATTAATTGAAATATGTTTCATATAGACAATTGACCACCCAAGTTGACCGGTGATTCACGAACGTTAAAACTTGTAAAAACTATATGATGACATATATATGGATATATATATAGTTAACATGATACTATGATAAGTAAACATATCATTAAGTATATTAACAATGAACTACATATGTAAAAACAAGACTACTAACTTAATGATTTTTAAACGAGACATATATGTAACGATTATCGTTGTAAAGACATTTAATGTATATATATCATATTAAGAGATATTCATACATGATAATATCATGATAATATAATAATTTAAAATCTCATTTGATATTATAAACATTGGGTTAACAACATTTAACAAGATCGTTAACCTAAAGGTTTCAAAACAACACTTACATGTAACGACTAATGATGACTTAACGACTCAGTTAAAATGTATATACATGTAGTGTTTTAATATGTATTTATACACTTTTGAAAGACTTCAATACACTTATCAAAATACTTCTACTTAACAAAAATGCTTACAATTACATCCTCGTTCAGTTTCATCAACAATTCTACTCGTATGCACCCGTATTCGTACTCGTACAATACACAGCTTTTAGATGTATGTACTATTGGTATATACATTCCAATGATCAGCTCTTAGCAGCCCATGTGAGTCACCTAACACATGTGGGAACCATCATTTGGCAACTAGCATGAAATATCTCATAAAATTACAAAAATATGAGTAATCATTCATGACTTATTTACATGAAAACAAAATTACATATCCTTTATATCTAATCCATACACCAACGACCAAAAATACCTACAAACACTTTCATTCTTCAATTTTCTTCATCTAATTGATATCTCTCAAGTTCTATGTTCAAGTTCTAAGTGTTCTTCATAAATTCTACAGGTTCTAGTTGCATAAAATCAAGAATACTTTCAAGTTTGCTAGCTCACTTCCAATCTTGTAAGGTGATCATCCAACCTCAAGAAATCTTTGTTTCTTACAGTAGGTTATCATTCTAATACAAGGTAATAATCATATTCAAACTTTGGTTCAATTTCTATAACTATAACAATCTTATTTCAAGTGATGATCTTACTTGAACTTGTTTTCGTGTCATGATTTTGCTTCAAGAACTTCGAGCCATCCAAGGATCCGTTGAAGCTAGATCCATTTTTCTCTTTTCCAGTAGGTTTATCCAAGGAACTTAAGGTAGTAATGATGTTCATAACATCATTCGATTCATACATATAAAGCTATCTTATTCGAAGGTTTAAACTTGTAATCACTAGAACATAGTTTAGTTAATTCTAAACTTGTTCGCAAACAAAAGTTAATCCTTCTAACTTGACTTTTAAAATCAACTCAACACATGTTCTATATCTATATGATATGCTAACTTAATGATTTAAAATCTGGAAACACAAAAAACACCGTAAAACCGGATTTACGCCGTCGTAGTAACACCGCGGGCTGTTTTGGGTTAGTTAATTAAAAACTATGATAAACTTTGATTTAAAAGTTGTTATTCTGAGAAAATGATTTTTATTATGAACATGAAACTATATCCAAAAATTATGGTTAAACTCAAAGTGGAAGTATGTTTTCTAAAATGGTCATCTAGACGTCGTTCTTTCGACTGAAATGACTACCTTTACAAAAATGACTTGTAACTTATTTTTCCGACTATAAACCTATACTTTTTCTGTTTAGATTCATAAAATAGAGTTCAATATGAAACCATAGCAATTTGATTCACTCAAAACGGATTTAAAATGAAGAAGTTATGGGTAAAACAAGATTGGATAATTTTTCTCATTTTAGCTACGTGAAAATTGGTAACAAATATATTCCAACCATAACTTAATCAACTTGAATTGTATATTATGTAATCTTGAGATACCATAGACACGTATACAATGTTTCGACCTATCATGTCGACACATCTATATATATTTCGGAACAACCATAGACACTCTATATGTGAATGTTGGAGTTAGCTATACAGGGTTGAGGTTGATTCCAAAATATGTATAGTTTGAGTTGTGATCAATACTGAGATACGTATACACTGGGTCGTGGATTGATTCAAGATAATATTTATCGATTTATTTCTGTATATCTAACTGTGAACAACTAGTTATAGGTTACTAACGAGGACAGCTGACTTAATAAACTTAAAACATCAAAATATATTAAAAGTGTTGTAAATATATTTTGAACATACTTTGATATATATGTATATATTGTTATTGGTTCGTGAATCAACCAGTGGCCAAGTCTTACTTCCCGACGAAGTAAAAATCTGTGAAAGTGAGTTATAGTCCCACTTTTAAAATCTAATATTTTTGGGATGAGAATACATGCAGGTTTTATAAATGATTTACAAAATAGACACAAGTACGTGAAACTACATTCTATGGTTGAATTATCGAAATCGAATATGCCCCTTTTTATTAAGTCTGGTAATCTAAGAATTAGGGAACAGACACCCTAATTGACGCGAATCCTAAAGATAGATCTATTGGGCCTAACAAACCCCATCCAAAGTACCGGATGCTTTAGTACTTCGAAATTTATATCATATCCGAAGGGTGTCCCGGAATGATGGGGATATTCTTATATATATGCATCTTGTTAATGTCGGTTACCAGGTGTTCACCATATGAATGATTTTTATCTCTATGTATGGGATGTGTATTGAAATATGAAATCTTGTGGTCTATTGTTACGATTTGATATATATAGGTTAAACCTATAACTCACCAACATTTTTGTTGACGTTTTAAGCATGTTTATTCTCAGGTGATTATTAAGAGCTTCCGCTGTCGCATACTTAAATAAGGACAAGATTTGGAGTCCATGCTTGTATGATATTGTGTAAAAACTGCATTCAAGAAACTTATTTTGTTGTAACATATTTGTATTGTAAACCATTATGTAATGGTCGTGTGTAAACAGGATATTTTAGATTATCATTATTTGATAATCTACGTAAAGCTTTTTAAACCTTTATTGATGAAATAAAGGTTATGGTTTGTTTAAAATTGAATGCAGTCTTTGAAAAACGTCTCATATAGAGGTCAAAACCTCGCAACGAAATCAATTAATATGGAACGTTTTTAATCAATAAGAACGGGACATTTCAGTTGGTATCCGAGCGTTGGTCTTAGAGAACCAGAATTTTGCATTAGTGTGTCTTATCGAGTTTGTTAGGATGCATTAGTGAGTCTGGACTTCGACCGTGTTTACTTGAAAAATGATTGCTTAACAAATTTTGTTGGAAACTATATATTTTTAACATGTGAATATTATGTGATATATTAATCTCTTAACGCGTTTGATATTATGTGATAGATGTCTACCTCTAGAACAAGTCCCATTGACTCACCTAATAATAATGAAGAGTCAAATGTAAATTGGAATGATTCGTGGACTGATTCACAAGTTCCCGAAGAGGAACCGGAAGAAGAGTCGGAACCGGAAGAAGAATCGGAACCGGAAGAAGAATCGGAACCGGATGAAGAAATAGAACCGGTGGGGGAAATAATAAAACGGTTAAGTAAAAGAAAATCCTCAACCAACCGACCAAGGTTAATTATGGTCAATGGTGTTTCCGCCAAGGAAGCAAAATATTGGGAGGATTACCAATTCTCCGATGAATCGGATTCCAACGAGAATTTCGATGATGTTATAGAAATTACCCCAACTGAATTTAAAAAGGCAAAAGAAAATAATAAGGGAAAGGGCATAAAAATAGAGAAATCTAATTCCAACCCCGATGAACTTTATATGTATCGTCAACCCCCGAAGTCCTTAAGTTGTAACAATGACCCGGGAACCTCTAAACCACCAGGTTTTTCTAAACCAATGTGGAAAATTACGGCTCGTATTAGGGGAACATCATATATCCCTAGAAACTTGGCAAAACGAACCAAAACCGAAGAAGAAGAAACGAGCGAGTCGGAATAAGATAGTTGTATTCGTGTGGTGTAATATATGTAATATATGTAATATAGTGTGCTTATGCTTTATGACATATTTAAAAATTGCTTGTATTAATAAGTATTTTTTTTATGAATCTAACTCTTGTCTATTTTACAGTTTAAAAACACAAAATGGATAGACAACCCAATATTTTAAGAGACCTACCCGGAGACATGATTGATGAAATCTTGTCTAGAGTCGGTCAGAATTCCTCGGCACAACTATTTAAGGCGAGATCAGTTTGTAAGACATTCGAAGAACGTTCCAAGAATGTCTTGGTTTATAAGAGACTTTCGTTTGAAAGATGGGGGATATCACATTGGGAAATCCATAAGTTACGATGTGTTTACTTTGACGCATATATTGCGGGGAACCCAAATGCTATTTTACAGAACGGGTTAAGAAATTATTTTGACTCAATATATCCGAATATTGGACTTCGTGATTTAGAAAAAGCGGCTAACATGCAACATAAAGAAGCATGTTATGCTTACGGATTAGTAATGTTCGCTTCTCACCAAAGTGAGAACAAGAACATCGGGCTACAACTATTAAACAAAACGTTTCCACAAGTGACGGAGTCGGTAATTGGGGTAAGAAATGAGGTTTTTAGATTGTTTCGGGACTGTTGGACATTACGTAACCCTCGTCCCTTTGACGACGTTACAACACGCTGTCTTATCAACGGCCATAACGGTTATGTTGTGTGAAGACCCGTCCTAATCCATCCGGACGAAGTCCATATCGATTATAAACGATTCACAACAGTTGATTACATCGCGAGGTACTTGACCTCTATATGATACATTTTACAAACATTGCATTCGTTTTTGAAAAGACAAACTTTCATTACATCGAAAATTGACAGGCATGCATACCATTTCATAATATATCCAACTATAATTGACTTGATAATAATCTTGATGAACTCGACGACTCGAATGCAACGTCTTTTGAAATATGCCATGAATGACTCCAAGTAATATCTATAAAATGAGCAAATACACAGCGGAAGATTTCTTTCGTACCTGAGAATAAACATGCTTTAAAGTGTCAACCAAAAGGTTGGTGAGTTCATTAGTTTAACTTAAACAATCGTTTCCATCATTTTAATAGACCACAAGATTTCAGATTTCCATTTCTCATAAACATACGTCCCATGCATAGAGACAAAAATATCATTCATATGGATTGAACACCTGGTAACCGACATTAACAATATGCATATATAAGAATATCCCCATCATTCCGGGATCCTCCTTCGGACATGATATAAATTTCGAAGTACTAAAACATCCGGTACTTTGGATGGGGCTTGTTGGGCCCGATAGATCTATCTTTAGGATTCGCGTCAATTAGGGTGTCTGTTCCCTAATTCTTAGATTACCAGACTTAATAAAAAGGGGCATATTCGACTTCGATAATCCAACCATAGAATGTAGTTTCACGTACTTGTGTCAATTTCGTAAAACAGTTATAAAAGTTGCGCATGTATTCTCAGCCCAAAAATATAAAGGGTAAAAAGGCAAATGAAACTCACGATACTGTATTTTGTAGTAAAAATACATATGACGTCATTGAACAATGCAGGGTTGGCCTCGGATTCATGAACCTATATCAATTGTGTATATATTAATACGTATAATGTAAGTTACAAAATTTCATTTATTAATATGTATTATTTATATATTATAGTTTTGTAGAATTTATTCTAACCTTTATTTTAAAACGTATACTTATATTATATTTTAAGTTATATTTTATATATATATATCGATTTTATGTATATATCTATAATGATTTACGTTTATATAAATAGTGACATTAATATATTTATATACATATATTTGTGGTTAGTATTGTATTTATGAAATTTTATTAGTTTGTTATGTGAATTATTAATACAATCCTAGTATATACCATAAGTATATATATAGTGTACAAAAGATTTATTTGTTAAAATAATAATTTAGATAATAATGATTTACTAATAATAATAATAATTTTATTAATAATGATAATACTAATAGCAAAAAAAATGAAAATGATAACTGTTAATGATACTAATAATAATAACTCTAAAATAATATTAATACTAATACCATACTTATGTTAATAATAAGGGTTCTAATATTTATAAAATGATAAATGATAATCATAATAATACTAGTAAATATTAATGATGATACTGATAAATATGATATTATTAATTGTAAATGTACTGATGATACTATTATTTATAAACCGGTACAAATTCTAATATTGATGATAATAATATATTTTTATTTCCTTCATAATAATAATAATGATAATCATAATCATAATCCTAATGATGATAAAATACTAAAATGATAAGTTTATTACTAATAATAATATTATTAATACCTATCATAATAATAATAGTAATGTCTATAATACTTTCAAATATGATAACAAGTATGATACTAATAATAACAATAACAATAACAATCAAAACAATCACAATAATAATAATAATACTAATAATAATTAATATATAATAACAATAAAAAAATTAGAAAAGAAAACTACCTCACATGAAAAGAGTTTAAAAAAAAAAAAAAGAAACTACCGTCCTCTGGACTCGATCTCGTGACCACATGCTCACACGCAAACACTCTCGACCATCCCACCAATTCTGATTCTCTGTACTAATATCGAATTTAAATTTTATATATAAACTGTTTTTCTTCTATTCCTCTTCTTCTCCACAAGTCTCATGGATTCAACAAAACATCAATAACCAAAAAAAAATAAAAAATCGGGGTTCCCTTTAAAGCTTCAAAACATTACAGAAAAAAAAAATAATTTGGGTTCTAAAATAAAAAAAAAAAAACACTAAGGCCTACTGCAGCGTCGGTTCTTGGAACAAAACAAAAAAAATTGATTTCGTAATAGATAACATTATAGATAATGTTTATAACACGAAATAGTTTTCTAAACATGTATAAAAACTACTGGAATCGTCAATTTGATCAGAAACATATACACGAACGCGAATTTGTCTCAAGAACAATTGTTGACTTTTTTTAAACTAAACTTTGACTTCAAAATTCAAGATCGATATAAAGATTTGAGAGTTGAGATTTTGCAGATAGATTCAAAGAAAGATTTCTAACCTTTCTGCATTTTTAGATTTTGAAACTTTATTCGAAATTGAATTAAGAGAAAAAAAAATTGGAGCGTGCAGAGAAGAAGAAAACAAAAATATCGCTGTGCTCTTTAATCCCATTGGATTTCCTTTTTATTTGATTTGCAATTATACATAATCATGTTGTAATAATAGAGATCGGTTGATAAAAAATGGAGAAAATGTCAACACAGGTTCACGAGTTGGGAGCAGGAAAGAAACAAAAAAAATAATAATAATAGAGATAAAGGATACAGAGGTCAAGCGTATAATATAGATCCCTACTGCTTTTTTTTAATTAATAATAATAATATATAATAACAATACTATTAATATCTAATAATATTAATAAAATTAATAATAATGATAAATATAATATTAATGATAATAATAATTGTAAAAATGATAATAATAATAATAATAATAATAATACCATACTAATTATGATAATATTAATATTTTATCGATAATAATAATATTAGTAATAATAATCTAATTTATACATCCAATTTCATCTTTATATGATATAAAGTGATATTATGAATACAAATATTGATATTTGACGATACAAATAACATTACTACAACAACTATATTTGTATTTAAATTTAATTTATTAATATCATCTATTATTATGTAATATTTAATAATTATGTAATATGTATTGTAACATATACTGAATATTATATATTTATGCATTTTAATATAAATATATTATAATATTTATTTACATACTAATTATATTATACTTATGTATGTAATTATGAAAAATATAAATGTTTTATATATGTAAGTATTATATATATTTATTAAAATAGTACATTATTTCATCATAGATATATTATAAATTTCTACATATACATAATATAATAATTATGTATAAAATCATATATATATATATATATATATATATATATATATATATATATATATATATATATAGTTATATTTATGTATATATGTATACTACCATATATATAAAATCATGTTTTAAATGTTGAGTAGATGATTAATTATGTATATTAAACAATTAACTACAAAGTATAACATTGTACATTTAATATTTTGATAACGTTGGTAAAATATGTTTAAATCATTTATATACAATATACTATATATATTCAAAATGAAAATCTTTAGTTATTAAATGTTATCTTTTATAATAACAAAATTACTTAATAGTTCATTAATACTAATATAATTAGTTTTATATATAATTATTTATATTTACATTCTTAGTTACAATTAAAGGTTCGTGAATCGTCGGAAATAGTTAAAGGTCAAATGTTATCATGAAATAGTTCAAACATAATGAGACTCGGTTTAATAGACTTTGCTTATCGAGTCGAATCATATAAGATTATGTTTAAATTTGGTCGGAAATTCCCGGGTCATCACAGTACCTACCCGTTAAAGAAATTTCGTCCCGAAATTTGAGTGAGGTCGTCATAGCTAACAATAAATATGTTTTCCTGACGAATATGAGTTGATAACTTGAGTTTTATCATCATTGAGTAATATGGATAAAAATAATTCGATTATTCGAAGAGTGCGAATGAAGCTATTCACAAAAGGATGAAATGAGAAACAAAGATTTGTTTTTAACTTTTGACGTAGTCAGGTTTGAATTTAGAAAATAAGGCGCGTCTTAACTTTTGACATTGCCTTGGTTGAATTCCGGAATTTAAGGAATTTAAAGAAAATCTTGAAGATCTATAAAATCTGATTCTTCGGGATTTATGGAAATTAAGATCTCTTTAATTAAATACGGTGATCTGCCCCGATTACTACGTCTGATATTTCCAGTATAAATTAAGCTCTTCCTTTCCATTATTCTCACCATTCTTATACTTTCTTTCTTAGTTCATACATCCAAAAGATTCTGAAAATGATTAATCCAGTTTTGATCCTTGTCCTCATCCTTACTATCGCAACAATCATTCTCCTTTTCCAACTTCCACCAGAGGAATCTGCTTTCTTCTACTTCGCCCTCGGGATTATAATGTTTTTAATTCTCCCGTGTCTTTATGTTGCGATAAACATTGATATACACGGTTTGTAATTTATGTGTTGTTATCGGACTTTATATTCTCCCTTATATTTCAAAGCTCTATGCTTTTGTTTTCTCTTCCCGACTTCAAGTCAAGCGAATAATGGTCCAGAATTTATAGATATAGAGTTTCGAATGATTATAATGTTCTAAGCATGAAGGAACGTGATAGCACGATTTGATTTTCAAATTTATCAACATCACGGAAGATAGAACCATCAAGAATACATTTTCTTGATTTGTTACGGAGTTAAGTAGGATGAAAGAGTTATGTAACATGGCACATGATGACGTTATGATCTGTGAATCATCACGTTTCATTTAGAAACTCAGCATGACTTACTGTAATATAATCACGTTGATCAAGTGTCATTATATTATACTAACTCATGCATTAGTTCCCATCATTACTACAATAACATTCATATTTTAAGCTTGAAAATTTACAGAATATAGAAACTAACAGTTTCTATATGATGTAATACTGATAGCACGAAAAGATTAATGATTTCAGATAAGAATAGTTATAAAAATATCTCCAGAAATATGGAGGATATTTATAATGAAAGGTACGATAATATCTCAGAATATCTAAGATCATAGGATGATAGAAACTATTGTCTGCAAGGGTTTAGAGTAAGGAGCAAGTTATTCACTATAGACTTTAGCAGACATTGAATTATTTGGATTCTTTGAAGTCAAACTTATTCTTTGTGATTTATCCACGGCTTTCTTCATAGTTTCGCATAATCTGCTTTTCGGCACTATATTTTCTATTGAATGTTTCCAATATATTGATACACAGGAAGCACGAAGAGGTATATAATTTCGGACGAGAATATTTATGAAA
The DNA here is from genome assembly GCF_046630445.1 of Rutidosis leptorrhynchoides. NCBI lineage: Eukaryota > Viridiplantae > Streptophyta > Magnoliopsida > Asterales > Asteraceae > Rutidosis > Rutidosis leptorrhynchoides. Next base: position 315,587,265 of record NC_092333.1, on the reverse strand, counting down.
ATATCCTCAGAAATATCAAAGATATTGATGATGATATTTTGGAATTTCTAAGTTCGACGGTTGATGGAGAAAGATTTTCCGCAAGATTTTAACATGACTTCGGAGCAAGATATTCTCTAAAGATTTCAACGGATCCAGAATTACCTGAATCCTTTGAATATAGGATTTGGTCCTTGTATTTGTCCTTGGTCTCCTTCATGGGTAACTCAATCTGTTTTTCAATACCCAATTTTCTATCGAGCGTTCCTAACACTCCTTTCTTTATCATCAAACTTTTGTCCGTTTAGACCATCTACCATTTTTCTGTTTCCTCTGCATTTAATGCTATGATATCTGAATCATCGGTTATTAATCCGAGGTGGTTTCAGGAGAATTGTGTTTTTAGATGATTAAACGCTGATGGTAATATGATGGAATATGAAAGGTTACCTGGTAACAATAAAAGAGCACGCGTATATATAAACGTTATAATAAGGTTGTTTCGTACGAAAAGTCGAAGTTGACTTGTTGGAGCTGTGACAAAATTGGCTAATTTTGAAAAGGGATCGCAAAGTTGTTTTTGTTAATAAATGCCAAAGGATCTGACGCGGCTACGTGTTGAACTTTTACACAATTGCCGAGAGTTTCTCAGGTGCATAACTATATGCATAAATCTTTCCTTCCGTAGATAAAGTGCGGTTGATTCATCCTATCGATTGAGGTGTTTTCAAGAATCATGAAAGGTTTGAACGCAGAATGTAATCGTGAAGATACAAATGAGGTTTAAGACGAAATCAAGTGGCAAACTTGAAGAATTGTTTAGTTTCATATGTTATATTCAATATTTTAATTCATTTTAATTGTCCAATGTTATTAGTCCACAGTCGATAGTCCACAGTTGACAGTGCAATCATTCATATATAGTTTAATATATAATATTTGAATTAATTAATACGTATCGTGACCCGTGTACATGTCTCAGACTCGATCACAACTCAAAGTATATATATTATTATAGAATCAACCTCAACCCTGTATAGAGAACTCGATCATTACTGCATATAGAGTGTCTATGGTGATTCCAAATAATATATATAGATGTGTCGATATGATATGTCAAAACCTTGTATACGTGTCCCGATATTTAAAGTGCGTAAAATAAATAACAGAAATTAAATGACGATAAATAAAGTGCGTAAAGTAAATAACAGAAATTAATTGACAATAAATAAAATTGCGAGAATATAAATTGCGATAAAATAAATTGCGATAAATAAATTGCGATAAATAAATTGCGATAAATAAAATGTAATACGGAATTAACAGTTAGCTAGGAACAGTTAGCTAGGATTTTGTTAGCGTGGTTTCTTAATAAAATTTAATATTGTTAATTAGTCTGTTTCTAATCAATTTTTATTGTGTCCATTATTTCTTCATTATGCCACTTGTTGGATTCTGATAGGTCAAAATTCAAATATGAAATTGAATTTGAATAAAAATAGTTATTCTTTGGTGAACGGATAAGTATCCCGGTGGTTGTAAATAGGATAGTGAATAACTGTTGAATCAGATTCGAAGAATATACAGTGTAACTTATTAATGTGAAATTTAAATATTCCTCGGGTATTACCTACCCGTTAAAATATTTTTATTATTAACAGTTTGTACAAAAGAATTTTTAATTACAATCTTTATGAAAACATATATACATATATATTTTCTTCAGATGTAATCATGAATTTAATGAGTTAACATGATATTAAACTCATTTAGTTTTCAGTTGGAACTAGAATAAATAATCTCTAAAACATTAGAGATTACATAATCACCATGTCGAACGAAGATAACTGATGTAGAATGTCATGTAGAATGATGATTATACTCGAGGTATAGATTGAGATGTTGAGGCATGTGATATTGAAATTTGGGTTGTTGGTGGTACTGTTGGTGCCGGTGATTTGGATGAAGCTGGTACGTTTTGCACCATATTTTCCAAGACTACAACTTATGCGCGAAGTTCGTTAACTTCTTCTATTACACCGGGATGATTGTCGGTTCGGACGAGCGGATGAATGAGGTTTAGAATCTGAGATAGTATATGATCGTGATGAGATACTTTGGAAATGAGAGAGAAAATGGTGTCTCGAACAGGTTCGCCGGTAAACGTTTTAGGTTCATTGTCAAGAGGTGAATTTGGTTAGTGGAAATGATCGCCTTCTTCGCGTTTCCATTGATTAAGTCGACTACGAACCCATCTCCAATTCATTCAGAATAGATGATGGCTAATTGATCGATTCATTCCGGTTACTCTGCTTTCGGAGCTCGAGTGGAAATCCATATCGAAATAGCTGTCGGAATAACTATCGAAATAGCTATCGAAATCTGATGGACTCGAACTGGTTGAGGGATTCATCTCGTACGATCAGATGAAGGATTTTCGATAAGAAATAGATTATAGGATGTAGATTAGTACCCTGCAATACATAATTTACATAAGCATATATAATACTAAAATCCCATAAGCTATGGAGGAATCTACGGAAGCTGTCAGGCAAAGGTAACAATAACAGATACGCTAAGATATGAATTTAACTATACACTGTCTATGCAATAAAGGCAGTAAGACGTGTCTTAGACTTTAAGGATGATAAGCAAATAATTTTTTGACACTAAATGATAAGCAAAACTTTTGACATGCAAACACGGTCGAAGTCCAGACTCATTAATGCATTCTAACGACTATCAGTTAGACTCACTAATGCAAGACCTGGTTCGCTAAGACCACCGCTCTGATACCAACTGTGAAGACCCGTCCTAATCCATCCGGACGAAGTCCATATCGATTATAAACGATTCACAACAGTTGATTACATCGCGAGGTACTTGACCTCTATATGATACATTTTACAAACATTGCATTCGTTTTTGAAAAGACAAACTTTCATTACATCGAAAATTGACAGGCATGCATACCATTTCATAATATATCCAACTATAATTGACTTGATAATAATCTTGATGAACTCGACGACTCGAATGCAACGTCTTTTGAAATATGCCATGAATGACTCCAAGTAATATCTATAAAATGAGCAAATACACAGCGGAAGATTTCTTTCGTACCTGAGAATAAACATGCTTTAAAGTGTCAACCAAAAGGTTGGTGAGTTCATTAGTTTAACTTAAACAATCGTTTCCATCATTTTAATAGACCACAAGATTTCAGATTTCCATTTCTCATAAACATACGTCCCATGCATAGAGACAAAAATATCATTCATATGGATTGAACACCTGGTAACCGACATTAACAATATGCATATATAAGAATATCCCCATCATTCCGGGATCCTCCTTCGGACATGATATAAATTTCGAAGTACTAAAACATCCGGTACTTTGGATGGGGCTTGTTGGGCCCGATAGATCTATCTTTAGGATTCGCGTCAATTAGGGTGTCTGTTCCCTAATTCTTAGATTACCAGACTTAATAAAAAGGGGCATATTCGACTTCGATAATCCAACCATAGAATGTAGTTTCACGTACTTGTGTCAATTTCGTAAAACAGTTATAAAAGTTGCGCATGTATTCTCAGCCCAAAAATATAAAGGGTAAAAAGGCAAATGAAACTCACGATACTGTATTTTGTAGTAAAAATACATATGACGTCATTGAACAATGCAGGGTTGGCCTCGGATTCACGAACCTATATCAATTGTGTATATATTAATACGTATAATGTAAGTTACAAAATTTCATTTATTAATATGTATTATTTATATATTATAGTTTTGTAGAATTTATTCTAACCTTTATTTTAAAACGTATACTTATATTATATTTTAAGTTATATTTTATATATATATATCGATTTTATGTATATATCTATAATGATTTACGTTTATATAAATAGTGACATTAATATATTTATATACATATATTTGTGGTTAGTATTGTATTTATGAAATTTTATTAGTTTGTTATGTGAATTATTAATACAATCCTAGTATATACCATAAGTATATATATAGTGTACAAAAGATTTATTTGTTAAAATAATAATTTAGATAATAATGATTTACTAATAATAATAATAATTTTATTAATAATGATAATACTAATAGCAAAAAAAATGAAAATGATAACTGTTAATGATACTAATAATAATAACTCTAAAATAATATTAATACTAATACCATACTTATGTTAATAATAAGGGTTCTAATATTTATAAAATGATAAATGATAATCATAATAATACTAGTAAATATTAATGATGATACTGATAAATATGATATTATTAATTGTAAATGTACTGATGATACTATTATTTATAAACCGGTACAAATTCTAATATTGATGATAATAATATATTTTTATTTCCTTCATAATAATAATAATGATAATCATAATCATAATCCTAATGATGATAAAATACTAAAATGATAAGTTTATTACTAATAATAATATTATTAATACCTATCATAATAATAATAGTAATGTCTATAATACTTTCAAATATGATAACAAGTATGATACTAATAATAACAATAACAATAACAATCAAAACAATCACAATAATAATAATAATACTAATAATAATTAATATATAATAACAATAAAAAAATTAGAAAAGAAAACTACCTCACATGAAAAGAGTTTCAAAAAAAAAAAAAGAAACTACCGTCCTCTGGACTCGATCTCGTGACCACATGCTCACACGCAAACACTCTCGACCATCCCACCAATTCTGATTCTCTGTACTAATATCGAATTTAAATTTTATATATAAACTGTTTTTCTTCTATTCCTCTTCTTCTCCACAAGTCTCATGGATTCAACAAAACATCAATAACCAAAAAAAAATAAAAAATCGGGGTTCCCTTTAAAGCTTCAAAACATTACAGAAAAAAAAAATAATTTGGGTTCTAAAATAAAAAAAAAAAAACACTAAGGCCTACTGCAGCGTCGGTTCTTTGAACAAAACAAAAAAAATTGATTTCGTAATAGATAACATTATAGATAATGTTTATAACACGAAATAGTTTTCTAAACATGTATAAAAACTACTGGAATCGTCAATTTGATCAGAAACATATACACGAACGCGAATTTGTCTCAAGAACAATTGTTGACTTTTTTTAAACTAAACTTTGACTTCAAAATTCAAGATCGATATAAAGATTTGAGAGTTGAGATTTTGCAGATAGATTCAAAGAAAGATTTCTAACCTTTCTGCATTTTTAGATTTTGAAACTTTATTCAAAATTGAATTAAGAGAAAAAAAAATTGGAGCGTGCAGAGAAGAAGAAAACAAAAATATCGCTGTGCTCTTTAATCCCATTGGATTTCCTTTTTATTTGATTTGCAATTATACATAATCATGTTGTAATAATAGAGATCGGTTGATAAAAAATGGAGAAAATGTCAACACAGGTTCACGAGTTGGGAGCAGGAAAGAAACAAAAAAAATAATAATAATAGAGATAAAGGATACAGAGGTCAAGCGTATAATATAGATCCCTACTGTTTTTTTTTAATTAATAATAATAATATATAATAACAATACTATTAATATCTAATAATATTAATAAAATTAATAATAATGATAAATATAATATTAATGATAATAATAATTGTAAAAATGATAATAATAATAATAATAATAATAATACCATACTAATTATGATAATATTAATATTTTATCGATAATAATAATATTAGTAATAATAATCTAATTTATACATCCAATTTCATCTTTATATGATATAAAGTGATATTATGAATACAAATATTGATATTTGACGATACAAATAACATTACTACAACAACTATATTTGTATTTAAATTTAATTTATTAATATCATCTATTATTATGTAATATTTAATAATTATGTAATATGTATTGTAACATATACTGAATATTATATATTTATGCATTTTAATATAAATATATTATAATATTTATTTACATACTAATTATATTATACTTATGTATGTAATTATGAAAAATATAAATGTTTTATATATGTAAGTATTATATATATTTATTAAAATAGTACATTATTTCATCATAGATATATTATAAATTTCTACATATACATAATATAATAATTATGTATAAAATCATATATATATATATATATATATATATATATATATATATATATATATATATATATATATATATATATATATATATAGTTATATTTATGTATATATGTATACTACCATATATATAAAATCATGTTTTAAATGTTGAGTAGATGATTAATTATGTATATTAAACAATTAACTACAAAGTATAACATTGTACATTTAATATTTTGATAACGTTGGTAAAATATGTTTAAATCATTTATATACAATATACTATATATATTCAAAATGAAAATCTTTAGTTATTAAATGTTATCTTTTATAATAACAAAATTACTTAATAGTTCATTAATACTAATATAATTAGTTTTATATATAATTATTTATATTTACATTCTTAGTTACAATTAAAGGTTCGTGAATCGTCGGAAATAGTTAAAGGTCAAATGTTATCATGAAATAGTTCAAACATAATGAGACTCGGTTTAATAGACTTTGCTTATCGAGTCGAATCATATAAGATTATGTTTAAATTTGGTCGGAAATTCCCGGGTCATCACATGTTGCACAAGACCAAGGATGGGAAGTAGTCCTAGTAAAACCAGAATGCATGACTTGTTTCTGGACGTATGAATTACGTGTCTTTATTGCCTTTGCTGAACGACTTGTGTACTAGCTAGAATTATCTTCACAACTATCTTGTATCAAAGTTATTGTGTGCTATATTTCATGCTTTATGTAATATAAGCGGTATTGTAAGTTTGTAAAATATTGTATAAAAGTTTGAACGCGAAATATTATTATAATCAGTTTTTCATATAGAATTGTAGTAGTTGAATTGTATATTAGCTACTAAGTATGAACTTAACGGGTAGGTACTACCCGAATTTAAACTTATAAAACGCTAATATGAAGAAAAAGCTTTTATAAATGAGTTCATATTATGCTACGAAATACTATTAACTACTCTTAATATTCTGTATGATTAACTTGTTCCATTTGACTATTTTGAAGGAAATGGCACCGACTACTCGACACACAGTGAATATGAATGAAGAGGAATTCCGTACTTTTCTAGCTTCAAACATAGACGCAGTACAGGCTGCGCTACATACCAACAATAACCTTGGATCTAGCAGTACAGGAAATCGTGTAGGATGCACCTACAAAGAATTCACTGCCTGCAAACCTTTGGAATTTGATGGAACCGAAGGACCGATCGGATTGAAACGGTGGACCGAGTAGGTCGAATCGGTGTTTGCCATAAGTAAGTGTACTGAAGAGGACAAAGTGAAGTACGCTACGCATACCTTCACAGGTTCTGCGTTAACATGGTGGAATACCTATCTAGAGCAAGTGGGACAAGACGATGCGTACGCACTACCGTGGTCAGCATTCAAGCACTTGATGAACGAGAAGTACCGTCCCAGAACCGAGGTCAATAAGCTCAAGACAGAACTTAGAGGGTTACGAACCCAAGGATTTGATATTACCACGTATGAAAGACGATTCACAGAATTGTGCCTATTGTGTCCGGGAGCATTCGAAGATGAGGAAGAGAAGATCGACGCGTTTGTGAAAGGATTACCGGAAAGAATCCAAGAAGATATAAGTTCACACGAGCCCGCCTCCATACAACAGGCATGTAGAATGGCTCACAAACTAGTGAACCAGATTGAAGAAAGAATTAAAGAACAGACTGCTGAAGAGGCCAATGTGAAGCAAGTCAAAAGAAAGTGGGAGGAAAATGGTGATAAGAATCACCAATACAACAACAACAGCAATCGCAACAATTATCCCAACAATCGTAACATCAATCGCAACTACAACAAACGGCCCAACAACAACAACAACAACAACAACAACAACAACAACAACAACAACAACAACAACAACAACTACAACCATCATCCCAACAACAATAATAACCGCAACAACAACAACAATCAGAAGCAGCTATGCCAAAGGTGTGAAAAGTATCACTCGGGGTTCTGCACCAAATTTTGCAACAAGTGTAAAAGAAATGGTCATAGCGCGGCGAAGTGTGAGGTCTACGGACCAGGGGTTAATAGAACGAAAGGAACAAATGGTGTCGGAACGAGTAATGGCGGAGCAAGTAGTGTCGGAGCAAGCTATGCCAATGTAGTTTGTTATAAATGTGGAAAACCGGGCCACATTATTAGAAATTGCCCGAACCAGGAGAACACGAATGGACAAGGCAGCGGAAGAGTTTTCAATATTAATGCGGCAGAGGCACAGGAAGACCCGGAGCTTGTTACGGGTACGTTTCTTATTGATAATAAATCTGCTTACGTTTTATTTGATTCAGGTGCGGATAGAAGCTATATGAGTAGAGATTTTTGTGCTAAATTAAGTTGCCCATTGACGCCTTTGGATAGTAAATTTTTACTCGAATTAGCAAATGGTAAATTAATTTCAGCAGATAATATATGTCGGAATCGAGAAATTAAACTGGTTAGCGAAACATTTAAGATTGATTTAATACCAGTAGAGTTAGGGAGTTTTGATGTGATAATCGGTATGGACTGGTTGAAAGAAGTGAAAGCAGAGATCGTTTGTTACAAAAATGCAATTCGCATTATACGAGAAAAAGGAAAACCCTTAATGGTGTACGGAGAAAAGGGCAACACGAAGCTACATCTTATTAGTAATTTGAAGGCACAAAAACTAATAAGAAAAGGTTGCTATGCTGTTCTAGCACACGTCGAGAAAGTACAAACTGAAGAAAAGAGCATCAATGATGTTCCCATTGCAAAAGAATTTCCCGATGTATTTCCGAAAGAATTACCGGGATTACCCCCACATCGATCCGTTGAATTTCAAATAGATCTTGTACCAGGAGCTGCACCAATAGCTCGTGCTCCTTACAGACTCGCACCCAGCGAGATGAAAGAACTGCAAAGCTAATTACAAGAACTTTTAGAGCGTGGTTTCATTCGACCAAGCACATCACCGTGGGGAGCTCCTGTTTTGTTTGTCAAGAAGAAAGATGGTACATTCAGGTTGTGTATCGACTACCGAGAGTTGAACAAACTTACCATCAAGAACCGCTACCCACTACCGAGAATCGACGACTTATTTGATCAACTACAAGGCTCGTCTGTTTATTCAAAGATTGACTTACGTTCCGTGTATCATCAAATGCGGGTGAAAGAAGATGATATTCCAAAGACTGCTTTCAGAACACGTTATGGTCATTACGAGTTTATGGTCATGCCGTTTGGTTTAACTAATGCACTAGCTGTGTTCATGGACCTTATGAACCGAGTGTGTGGACCATACCTTGACAAGTTTGTCATTGTTTTCATTGATGACATACTTATTTACTCAAAGAATGACCAAGAACACGGTGAACATTTGAGAAAGGTGTTAGAAGTATTGAGTGTGACAACCCGGAAATTTCCAACCAAATTTAAACTTTAATCTTTATATGTTTCCGACACAATAAGCAATATTTGTTAAGTTAAATTTCAAGAATTTTAAACTATGTTCATACATTCATTCAACTTCAACCAAGTTCCAACGATTCACGAACCATTAAACGAATATGATTATATATGTATATGTGTATATATATTATAACTTGAAACGTAAACGAAATATTATATTAAATACTTTATATGATTGTATCTGTTTCAAAATGTTTATCAATGGAATTAGAAGATAAGATCAACTGATTGAATTATCAGATATATTAAATTATGATTACAAGTCTCTGTTGAAAGGCCCACGTTGATTTGAGAAATCTTTCCATTTTAACAATATTCGGAAAATGGTAAAGTAATTTATAAATAAGAAAAAATTGTCAATCATTGAGAACTAGACAAAGGATAGTGGAAGATTGAATCTCATAAAGACTCGATTGATCTATTTAGTTTCAAACGTACAAAAACGTTTTCAGTTTAAAAAGAACTTTATTATTAAAACGTACATAACTTTTATAAATATCTAGAACCACTTTTGACAACTCATTACTTAACTAGTATGATAAAGATAACGATATTTATATTTTATTTTATTAAATATATATAACGATTTAAATTAATATTATATATATTTATACGCGTATAATACGTACATAGTTTTATACTTTTACTATACTTAAACTTTACCTTTACTTTATTTTTACTTTACTTTAACTTTAATAATTCACTTTAATAATTCATACTTTAATAATTTATACTTTAATAATTCACTTTAATAATTCATACTTTAATAATTCACTTTAATAATTCATACTTTAATAATTCACTTTAATAATTCATACTTTAATAATTCATTTTAATAATTCAAAAATCTATTATAAATAGAATTCAATAGGTTTCATTATTTCATAGAAACTTGAAAATATTTTTCTCTAAACTCTCTCAATCGATTTACATATATATATTTACTCCGTATTATTTCAAGATATTATTAGTATACATAAAATATTATGACGGAGTGTTGTCCGAGTGATTTCGAAATTGTTTTTCGAGTAGGATAGGATTAAGGAAATTATGGGTTATAGCTATAGAGGTGATTGAGTATGGTTCATGGGTATGCTCGTGAGGTCAATATAGTGTTTATCATTTCCGTTGCGTCTACGTACCTTTCCTGCAATATTGAATCTCAATATTGATACGTGAGTACTCATAATTTAACTTTTACATACTAATAGTGTATCCTTGACTAGTGCTCGAGTATTTAGGATTATGCATGCTTGTACTTTTGATATTGCCCTTAGACAGGTTAGGTTGAATCTTGAATTAGTTACACTTGCGGTTGAGATAAGGTATAAGATATGCATGTCCTTGGAAAGCTAGCGAAAAATTAAGAACTTTTCCTTTAGATATCGAATGGTTTCGATGAATGGATTAGAAGTTATAATCAATTGAATTTTCGATATTTTTATTAAAAATGATTATTATTATCGTCGTTTTTATCGTCGTTCTAGTTTTATCTTATTATTATCATTATTATTATCTTTATCAATAAAAGGGATTTATCATTAAAAATTGTTTTCTTTATTACTATCGTTATTATCGTTAAAGTTATAATTAGTATTATTATTATTATTATCCCATTATCATTATCATTATTATTATTATTATTATTATTATTATTATTATTATTATTATTATTATTAGTATTATTATTATTATTATTATTATTATTATCATTATTAATATATATATATATATATCATTATTTAAAAATGGTTATTGTTATTGTTATTATTATTACTATATTATCATTAAGATAATTATTAGTATTATCGTTAATAATATTATAGTAACTATCATTATTAATATTAGTGCAATTAAAACAAATAATTGTAACACCTAAATATTTTGATTACTATTATTATCATTATTATGAACACGATATAAAAGACGATTAAAAGCTATTAAACGAAACGATTAGGAAATAATGAGTAAGAGTATCATGATGAAATTAAAATATTATAAGATATTAATTTAGATAAAATTATCGTTCTTATTATTTTTATCATTACTATTATTATTAAAAGTATCGTTAGTATTAAAACTATCATTTTAACAAAAATTATCATTTTAATAGAAATGTCATTGTTACTATAAAATATCATTATTATTATTATTTTAAATAGAATTATTATTTTAAAGATAATATTAAAAATTATCGTAAATATTAAAGTTATCATAATTAGAATTATCGTTTTATCGTAATGTCATCTTAGTAATTATAAATATTGATATTTTTATAATAATAATTATTATTACAAAATAATACAACTTTTACTTACTATCATTATAGATATTATTTTATCAAATAAATATGTGATACAAACATATTTTACTACGTGTAATAACTTACTTTAATAATACCTATCATATTATCTTTATGATATTAAATGAACCCTATAAATTTTATTACTTAATATATATAAAAGTATATTTGATTATATAAATTTAATATAAAATTTTATTTATTAAAAAATAAATTATATTATTTACTCTAATAAATCTTTTTAAAATATTTAAAAATATAAAACGACGATATTTAAACTATATATTAATCATGTATAGATTTTTAGAAATTATTTTGAGTCAAATTTACTTTTGTTGACTTTTGCATATTAGTCTCGAGCATTAGGATTGTGGTACACTATGACTTGACCTAATTTGTTAGACAAATATTGACCAACATATAAATATATATAATTAATTTAGGTTCGTGAATCCGAGGCCAACCTTGCACTTGTTCAATGACGTTATATGTATTTTTACTACGAAATACAGTATGGTGAGTTTCATTTGCCTTTTTACCTTTTATATTTTTGGGCTGGGAATACATGCGCAACTTTTATAAATGTTTTACGAAATAGACACAAGTACGTGAAACTACATTCTATGGTTGAATTATCGAAATCGAATATGCCCCTTTTTATTAAGTCTGGTAATCTAAGAATTAGGGAACAGACACCCTAATTGACGCGAATCCTAAAGATAGATCTATTGGGCCTAACAAACCCCATCCAAAGTACCGGATGCTTTAGTACTTCGAAATTTATATCATGTCCGAAAAAGGATCCCGGAATGATAGGGGATATTCTTATATGTATCTAGTTAATGTCGGTTACCAGGTGTTCACCATATGAATGATTATTTTTGTCTCTATGCATGGGACGTATATTTATGAGAACTGAAAATGAAATTCTTGTGGTCTATTAAAATGATGGAAATAAATGATTATGATAAACTAATGAACTCACCAACCTTTTGGTTGACACTTTAAAGCATGTTTATTCTCAGGTGTTAAAGAAATCTTCCGCTGTGCATTTGCTCATTTTAAAGATATTACTTGGAGTCTTTCATAGCATATTTTGAAGAACGTTGCATTCGAGTCATTGAGTTCATCAAAGATTATTATTAAATCAATTTATAGTTGGATAGTGGATATTATGAAATGGTATGCATGCCTGTCAATTTTCGATGTAAAGAAAGTTTGTCTTTTAAAAACGAATGCAATGTTTGTAAAATGTATCATATAGAGGTCAAATACCTCGCAATGTAATCAACTATTGTGAATCGTTTATAATGTATATGAACGGGTCCTTTCAGTTGGTATCAGAGCGGTGGTCTTAGCGAACCAGGTCTGCATTAGTGTGTCTAACTGATAAGTCGATAGGATGCATTAGTGAGTCTGGACTTCGACCGTATCTGCATGTCAAAAGTTTTGCTTATCATTTTGTGTCGAAAATTAACTACTTATCATCCTTAGAAAATTACCTGCTTATCATTTTTAGTCTAAGACACGTCTTGCTGTATTGATTGCATGAATAGTGTATAGACAAAAATTCATATCTTAGCATATCTGCTAAATCATATCTTATCGTATCTGTTACTTTAAACTTTGCCTGACATATCCCGCAAAGTCCTCCGTAATCTACGAAATCTTTTGATATATATATATATATATATATATATATATATATATATATATATATATATATATATATATATATATATATATATATATATATTCTATGTAATTAGAATACCATCCGTTAGCCAAAATCATTTCATATCGAAAAAAAAAATCCTTTATCCAATCGTACGAAATGGAATTCGTCATCAAGTTCAAGTCACTCAGATTCCGAAATGGAATCCCATTCAAGCTCCGAAAGTAGTGTGACCGGAATAGATCAACCAATCAGTCATCACCTATTCTGGATGAATTGGGGATGGGTTCGTAGCCTCCTCAATCATTGGAGACAAGAAGAAGGTGATCCCTTCCATCCACCACATTGCCCTCTTGATGAAGAACCTGAAGCACTTACCGGCGAACCTGTCCGAAACACCATTTTCTCGCTCATTTCCAGAGTATCTCGTCACGATTATATATTACATCAAATTTTAGATTTTATTTATCCGCTCGTCCGAACCGACAATCACCCCGGTGTAATAGAAGAAGTCAACGAGCTTCGCGCTCGGGTAGTGGCTTTGGAGAATATGGTGCAGAGATTACAAACACCAGCAGCAGCATCAGCAGCATAACCAGTACCACCATCATCAACACCAACAGTACCATTACCACCTCCAACCACAACCGCGTCGTAAACCTCAACTTCACAATCTGTCCCACGAGCATCAACGTCATACGCACCATAGATACCAAGGAGTACCAACAACAATAACTGACAAAGTATTAATTCATAACTTCATTGGAGAAACATTCCGCGGCGATTATGTAATCTCTAAAGTCTTAGAAATTATCTAATCTAGCCCTAACCATAAATCAGTTAAGCGAACCAAAATGATGGAAGGAAGAGTAGAAACCCTGACAAAAATGGTGTGTGATTAACAAGCTAAACTTGCTTTACCAACAACATCAATAGTACCATCAGTGTTACCAGCATCGTCAGTACAGTCAACATCCGAATCAACAACACCGATAACATCACAAACTCCGTCAGTTCAAGAATCACTGTGGACATCATTACGAATCAATAACGTTTATATTGTATCAACGAGTTATGAAGAATTAACTCATTTCCTCTGAAGAAATTATATGTATATATATATATATATATATATATATATATATATATATATATATATATATATATATATATATATATATATTGAAATAAATCTTTCAGTGCTAAGCTATTGTGTGTGAATCTTAACTACTCGGTTAATTCATATTACAAATATGCAATAATGTACGTCCTTCGGCCGCAACTTAACCAGCGTTAACTACAATCTCTGTCGCAATTCAACAAATTCCAATTCATAATAAATCAAGTATATATTTGATTTTACACTTTCATCATCAATGTACCCGAAACTTTTCAGATAACATCATTCGTACTTTGCGAAATTCACAAGAATTCCACGAACCGAACACCATACATCAACAAATAACGAAGTATTGATTCATAATTTTAATGTCATTAAAGAAATACTGCGTAAAAGTTATGTACTTTTTAAAGCCTTTAGGGATTATTCAATTCTAGTTTCAACCGTAAATTAAATGAGTTTAATTTAACATTAACTCATTAAATCTATGTTACATCTGAAGAAAATATACATATATATATATTTTCATAAAGACTGTAATAAAATTCTTTTGTACAAAATATTAATTGTGAATTTTTTTTTTAACGGGTAGGTAATACCCGAGAGATATATAAATTCACAATTAATATGTTACATTCTTCG
This sequence comes from Rutidosis leptorrhynchoides, assembly GCF_046630445.1. Taxonomy (NCBI): domain Eukaryota; kingdom Viridiplantae; phylum Streptophyta; class Magnoliopsida; order Asterales; family Asteraceae; genus Rutidosis; species Rutidosis leptorrhynchoides. Next base: position 315,571,977 of record NC_092333.1, on the reverse strand, counting down.
AATCTGATTCAGCAAATCATCCATTATACTCCCTACTTTCACAACAATATACATTCTTTTATAGAAATCAAAACAACCATACTCATTCAAAATTTAATTACATATTCTGATTTTGAAATCTCAAAATTTAACTTGAGATATGACCAAAATCATCACTCTTAGATCCTTACATCTTTCACAAGCTATATTTTGACTTCAAAACTGTGTTAGAACATCAAATGTATGTTAACGATTACAATCTGTGTTCAAACCCTTCGAAAATTTCTGAAGACACTTCGAATGATGAGCAATCGAGATGATGATCCAACCACATGTTACCCACAGTTATGTACCCGAAAAACTCTTGAAACCAAAGTAAAAGTTTAAACAACGTATCCGCGTCAGATTCTTTGGCATTTATTAGCAAAAATAACTTTGCGACTCCTATTCAAAGTAGCCAGTTTTGTCACAGCTCCAGCAAGTCAACTTCGACTTTTCAGTCAGACTAACCTTATTATAACCTTGAGATATACACCATCGTTACCAGGGAACCTTTTACATTCCACCATATTATTAGCAGATGTACCAACAACTTCATTACCCTTTGACTTTAGCCTCTCCAAAAAGTCATCATAATTATTCATTGAAACCCCATCATTTACTCATTCGCATCTTGTAATGAGAATTGCCATACGAATCATTGGGAATTAGCAATCAGTATTTTGAAATCTTGCAGCATGTCTGCGCCAACAGTTATATGTGTATATATAACGTCTATCTTCTGGACTTAATTTGAATGTGAAGTTTCTGAAAAACACTCCGAACTACGAATTGGTTCTCTGAAAATGGAAAAAATGCTGATGAAGCAGCAAAAACTATAAACGACTTTAAATGGTAAAAGCTGGATGATAATGATGAAGTGTGCTGGCAAAGCGCAGAAAAAGAGAAGTTTTGGAACTGGAAAACGGATTGAGCAAAGTAGGAAGGAGGCTGTGGACAAATTACAAAGACTGAACCTTGAGTTTAAAGGATCCAAATGATTCAGTACCTGCTGAAGTCATTAACGAATACCTTGCTCCTGACTCTAAACCCCTGCGGACAATATTCTTCATCATCCTCTGATATTAGAAATTCTAAAATATCATCATATCTTTCATTATAAATATCCTCCATATTTCTGAAGATATTTTCTTAATTCTTCTTATTTGAAATCATTTACCTCTTCGCGCTATCTGTATTACATCATAAAAGAAACTATTTTAGTTTCTAAATTCTGAAAGATTCAAGTTTAAAATAGGAATATTTTGAAGTAGTGTTGAGAACTGAAGCATGAATTAGTATAATATAATGACACTTGATCAATGTGATTATATTACAGTAAGTCATGCTGAGTTTCTAAATGGAACGTGATGATTCACAGATCATAACATCATCATGTGCCATGTTATACGACTCTTGTTATCAAAAAAAATATTTCTTGATGATTCGGCCTTTTCCAAGGTATTCTAGTAATTTGACAAGTCAAGATCGTGCCATCACAATTTCCTTCCTAGAACATTAACAATGTTCATTCTGAAATTCATATCTGTGAATTCTGGACCATTACAAGCGGTGCTTAATCGCAAGAAGAAGAAACGAAAGGACAAAACTCCGAAATAGAAATTGGGGTATAAATTGCAGCAAATAAAAGAGAGCATTAACTGTGAATGATAATGATTATAGAAGACAGAAGCAGAGACTTTGAAATATAAGGGAACATATAAAGCTCAACGACAAACCAGAAATTATAAACCATATATCGATGCATATAGCAATATAAAGACACGGGAGAACTAGAAACACTATAAACCCAAGAGTATATTAGAAGTAAATAGATTCTTCCGGCGGTAGATGAAAAAGAAGAATGACCGATATGAAAGTTAGAAGTATATCGAGAATCAGAGCTGGATGGAGCATATTGATGAATACTTTAAAATATGAGTTGAGGGGGAAAGAATAGAAGGTGATGAAACATGACCAGGAACTTAGAAATCAACAGATTTAACTCACACAATGGCAGAATAAGTGAATCAAACCCTCTAGTGAATAGGTTAAGTTTTTTTTGATTAATTTAGTCAAACCACAACTAAATCAAGTGTGATTAGATCAACACCTAGAGCTATTATTCACCACATGGGTGATTTGGACTGAGAGAGAATCGGAGGAGCTCACTAGATCTGAGTGTGTGTAACAAATAAGAGGCTTAACCTAAAATGAAGAACATAAGACTTTATATACCCCTGCTGTTGACTCACCCATACGATTCATTCATCACACGTACGAGTTGGCTTCATCAGCCGTACGGGTGATCACTCACTCGTGTCTTCTCATTTAGGTTGTAATTGTGACTTAGCTCAGCATCAACCGTGCGTATGAGCCTGTCAGCCGTACTAGTGAGGCTTCACTCGTACGTCTGACTAAGTCTAACATAGTCAAACATCTAAATCTCGTTCCTGCAGTTCCTGTAACCACATACAAACACAGGATAATAATGAGCAATCATGGTGGCCTGTAAACTGTTGTACCTGCAATGGACGTGGGTAGATGTCTAGGGACTTGCATAAAATGCATCAACAGAAGGTGTGAGTTGTAAGGAAACGAAGGAGGTGAATTTATAAGAAAATCTCCGACAGAATAATTAAAATGGACGATCGCATTTAAAGCGGATCCTAATTTCCTTGATTACCGGAGAGTCAAATCTTATTAAGAAGATTTTCTTCAAATCCCTTGAAATCTGGGAATCAATCATATCTACGTCAAATGATAAGATGAATCTACACTTACTCATTTCACTCTTCTATGTTAGCTTCATTCGTACTCTTCATATAAATGGATTATTTATCCAAATTATTCGCTGATGATAAAACTCTAATTTTCAGCCCGTATGTATCATGAAAACATACTTATTATCATTCACGACCTTTCCACTTAAATTTCGGGACGAAATTTCTTTAACGGGTAGGTACTGTGACAACCCTGAAATTTCCAACCAAATTTAAACTTTAATCTTTATATGTTTCCGACACAATAAGCAATATTTGTTAAGTTAAATTTCAAGAATTTTAAACTATGTTCATACATTCATTCAACTTCAACCAAGTTCCAACGATTCACGAACCATTAAACGAATATGATTATATATGTATATGTGTATATATATTATAACTTGAAACGTAAACGAAATATTATATTAAATACTTTATATGATTGTATCAGTTTCAAAATGTTTATCAATGGAATTAGAAGATAAGATCAACTGATTGAATTATCAGATATATTAAATTATGATTACAAGTCTCTGTTGAAAGGCCCACGTTGATTTGAGAAATCTTTCCATTTTAACAATATTCGGAAAATGGTAAAGTAATTTATAAATAAGAAAAAATTGTCAATCATTGAGAACTAGACAAAGGATAGTGGAAGATTGAATCTCATAAAGACTCGATTGATCTATTTAGTTTCAAACGTACAAAAACGTTTTCAGTTTAAAAAGAACTTTATTATTAAAACGTATATAACTTTTATAAATATCTAGAACCACTTTTGACAACTCATTACTTAACTAGTATGATAAAGATAACGATATTTATATTTTATTTTATTAAATATATATAACGATTTAAATTAATATTATATATATTTATACGCGTATAATACGTACATAGTTTTATACTTTTACTATACTTAAACTTTACCTTTACTTTATTTTTACTTTACTTTAAGTTTAATAATTCACTTTAATAATTCATACTTTAATAATTTATACTTTAATAATTCACTTTAATAATTCATACTTTAATAATTCACTTTAATAATTCATACTTTAATAATTCACTTTAATAATTCATACTTTAATAATTCATTTTAATAATTCAAAAATCTATTATAAATAGAATTCAATAGGTTTCATTATTTCATAGAAACTTGAAAATATTTTTCTCTAAACTCTCTCAATCGATTTACATATATATATTTACTCCGTATTATTTCAAGATATTATTAGTATACATAAAATATTACGACGGAGTGTTGTCCGAGTGATTTCGAAATTGTTTTTCGAGTAGGATAGGATTAAGGAAATTATGGGTTATAGCTATAGAGGTGATTGAGTATGGTTCATGGGTATGCTCGTGAGGTCAATATAGTGTTTATCATTTCCGTTGCGTCTACGTACCTTTCCTGCAATATTGAATCTCAATATTGATACGTGAGTACTCATAATTTAACTTTTACATACTAATAGTGTATCCTTGACTAGTGCTCGAGTATTTAGGATTATGCATGCTTGTACTTTTGATATTGCCCTTAGACAGGTTAGGTTGAATCTTGAATTAGTTACACTTGCGGTTGAGATAAGGTATAAGATATGCATGTCCTTGGAAAGCTAGCAAAAAATTAAGAACTTTTCCTTTAGATATCGAATGGTTTCGATGAACGGATTAGAAGTTATAATCAATTGAATTTTCGATATTTTTATTAAAAATGATTATTATTATCGTCGTTTTTATCGTCGTTCTAGTTTTATCTTATTATTATCATTATTATTATCTTTATCAATAAAAGGGATTTATCATTAAAAATTGTTTTCTTTATTACTATCGTTATTATCGTTAAAGTTATAATTAGTATTATTATTATTATTATCCCATTATCATTATCATTATTATTATTATTATTATTATTAGTATTATTATTATTATTATTATTATCATTATTAATATATATATATATATCATTATTTAAAAATGGTTATTGTTATTGTTATTATTATTATTACTATATTATCATTAAGATAATTATTAGTATTATCGTTAATAATATTATAGTAACTATCATTATTAATATTAGTGCAATTAAAACAAATAATTGTAACACCTAAATATTTTGATTACTATTATTATCATTATTATGAACACGATATAAAAGACGATTAAAAGCTATTAAACGAAACGATTAGGAAATAATGAGTAAGAGTATCATGATGAAATTAAAATATTATAAGATATTAATTTAGATAAAATTATCGTTCTTATTATTTTTATCATTACTATTATTATTAAAAGTATCGTTAGTATTAAAACTATCATTTTAACAAAAATTATCATTTTAATAGAAATGTCATTGTTACTATAAAATATCATTATTATTATTATTTTAAATAGAATTATTATTTTAAAGATAATATTAAAAATTATCGTAAATATTAAAGTTATCATAATTAGAATTATCTTTTTATCATAATGTCATCTTAGTAATTATAAATATTGATATTTTTATAATAATAATTATTATTACAAAATAATACAACTTTTACTTACTATCATTATAGATATTATTTTATCAAATAAATATGTGATACAAACATATTTTACTACGTGTAATAACTTACTTTAATAATACCTATCATATTATCTTTATGATATTAAATGAACCCTATAAATTTTATTACTTAATATATATAAAAGTATATTTGATTATATAAATTTAATATAAAATTTTATTTATTAATAAATAAATTATATTATTTACTCTAATAAATCTTTTTAAAATATTTAAAAATATAAAACGACGATATTTAAACTATATATTAATCATGTATAGATTTTTAGAAATTATTTTGAGTCAAATTTACTTTTGTTGACTTTTGCATATTAGTCTCGAGCATTAGGATTGTGGTACACTATGACTTGACCTAATTTGTTAGACAAATATTGACCAACATATAAATATATATAATTAATTTAGGTTCGTGAATCCGAGGCCAACCTTGCACTTGTTCAATGACGTTATATGTATTTTTACTACGAAATACAGTATGGTGAGTTTCATTTGCCTTTTTACCTTTTATATTTTTGGGCTGGGAATACATGCGCAACTTTTATAAATGTTTTACGAAATAGACACAAGTACGTGAAACTACATTCTATGGTTGAATTATCGAAATCGAATATGCCCCTTTTTATTAAGTCTGGTAATCTAAGAATTTGGGAACAGACACCCTAATTGACGCGAATCCTAAAGATAGATCTATTGGGCCTAACAAACCCCATCCAAAGTACCGGATGCTTTAGTACTTCGAAATTTATATCATGTCCGAAGGAGGATCCCGGAATGATAGGGGATATTCTTATATGTATCTAGTTAATGTCGGTTACCAGGTGTTCACCATATGAATGATTATTTTTGTCTCTATGCATGGGACGTATATTTATGAGAACTGAAAATGAAATTCTTGTGGTCTATTAAAATGATGGAAATAAATGATTATGATAAACTAATGAACTCACCAACCTTTTGGTTGACACTTTAAAGCATGTTTATTCTCAGGTGTTAAAGAAATCTTCCGCTGTGCATTTGCTCATTTTAAAGATATTACTTGGAGTCTTTCATAGCATATTTTGAAGAACGTTGCATTCGAGTCATTGAGTTCATCAAAGATTATTATTAAATCAATTTATAGTTGGATAGTGGATATTATAAAATGGTATGCATGCCTGTCAATTTTCGATGTAAAGAAAGTTTGTCTTTTAAAAACGAATGCAATGTTTGTAAAATGTATCATATAGAGGTCAAATACCTCGCAATGTAATCAACTATTGTGAATCGTTTATAATGTATATGAACGGGTCCTTTCAGTTGGTATCAGAGCGGTGGTCTTAGCGAACCAGGTCTGCATTAGTGTGTCTAACTGATAAGTCGATAGGATGCATTAGTGAGTCTGGACTTCGACCGTATCTGCATGTCAAAAGTTTTGCTTATCATTTTGTGTCGAAAATTAACTACTTATCATCCTCAGAAAATTACCTGCTTATCATTTTTAGTCTAAGACACGTCTTGCTGTATTGATTGCATGAATAGTGTATAGACAAAAATTCATATCTTAGCATATCTGCTAAATCATATCTTATCGTATCTGTTACTTTAAACTTTGCCTGACATATCCCGGAAAGTCCTCCGTAATCTACGAAATCTTTTGATCTATATATATATATATATATATATATATATATATATATATATATATATATATATATATATATATATATATATATATATATATATATATATATATATTCTATGTAATTAGAATACCATCCGTTAGCCAAAATCATTTCATATCGAAAAAAAAAATCCTTTATCCAATCGTACGAAATGGAATTCGTCATCAAGTTCAAGTCACTCAGATTCCGAAATGGAATCCCATTCAAGCTCCGAAAGTAGTGTGACCAGAATAGATCAACCAATCAGTCATCACCTATTCTGGATGAATTGGGGATGGGTTCGTAGCCTCCTCAATCATTGGAGACAAGAAGAAGGTGATCCCTTCCATCCACCACATTGCCCTCTTGATGAAGAACCTGAAGCACTTACCGGCGAACCTGTCCGAAACACCATTTTCTCGCTCATTTCCAGAGTATCTCGTCACGATTATATATTACATCAAATTTTAGATTTTATTTATCCGCTCGTCCGAACCGACAATCACCCCGGTGTAATAGAAGAAGTCAACGAGCTTCGCGCTCGGGTAGTGGCTTTGGAGAATATGGTGCAGAGATTACAAACACCAGCAGCAGCATCAGCAGCATAACCAGTACCACCATCATCAACACCAACAGTACCATTACCACCTCCAACCACAACCGCGTCGTAAACCTCAACTTCACAATCTGTCCCACGAGCATCAACGTCATACGCACCATAGATACCAAGGAGTACCAACAACAATAACTGACAAAGTATTAATTCATAACTTCATTGGAGAAACATTCCGCGGCGATTATGTAATCTCTAAAGTCTTAGAAATTATCTAATCTAGCCCTAACCATAAATCAGTTAAGCGAACCAAAATGATGGAAGGAAGAGTAGAAACCCTGACAAAAATGGTGTGTGATTAACAAGCTAAACTTGCTTTACCAACAACATCAATAGTACCATCAGTGTTACCAGCATCGTCAGTACAGTCAACATCCGAATCAACAACACCGATAACATCACAAACTCCGTCAGTTCAAGAATCACTGTGGACATCATTACGAATCAATAACGTTTATATTGTATCAACGAGTTATGAAGAATTAACTCATTTCCTCTGAAGAAATTATATGTATATATATATATATATATATATATATATATATATATATATATATATATATATATATATATATATATATATATATATATATATATATATATATATATATTGAAATAAATCTTTCAGTGCTAAGCTATTGTGTGTGAATCTTAACTACTCGGTTAATTCATATTACAAATATGCAATAATGTACGTCCTTCGGCCGCAACTTAACCAGCGTTAACTACAATCTCTGTCGCAATTCAACAAATTCCAATTCATAATAAATCAAGTATATATTTGATTTTACACTTTCATCATCAATGTACCCGAAACTTTTCAGATAACATCATTCGTACTTTGCGAAATTCACAAGAATTCCACGAACCGAACACCATACATCAACAAATAACGAAGTATTGATTCATAATTTTAATGTCATTAAAGAAATACTGCGTAAAAGTTATGTACTTTTTAAAGCCTTTAGGGATTATTCAATTCTAGTTTCAACCGTAAATTAAATGAGTTTAATTTAACATTAACTCATTAAATCTATGTTACATCTGAAGAAAATATACATATATATATTTTCATAAAGACTGTAATAAAATTCTTTTGTACAAAATATTAATTGTGAATTTTTTTTTTAACGGGTAGGTAATACCCGAGAGATATATAAATTCACAATTAATATGTTACATTCTTCGAATCTGATTCAGCAAATCATCCATTATACTCCCTACTTTCACAACAATATACATTCTTTTATAGAAATCAAAACAACCATACTCATTCAAAATTTAATTACATATTCTGATTTTGAAATCTCAAAATTTAACTTGAGATATGACCAAAATCATCACTCTTAGATCCTTACATCTTTCACAAGCTATATTTTGACTTCAAAACTGTGTTAGAACATCAAATGTATGTTAACGATTACAATCTGTGTTCAAACCCTTCGAAAATTTCTGAAGACACTTCGAATGATGAGCAATCGAGATGATGATCCAACCACATGTTACCCACAGTTATGTACCCGAAAAACTCTTGAAACCAAAGTAAAAGTTTAAACAACGTATCCGCGTCAGATTCTTTGGCATTTATTAGCAAAAATAACTTTGCGACTCCTATTCAAAGTAGCCAGTTTTGTCACAGCTCCAGCAAGTTAACTTCGACTTTTCAGTCAGACTAACCTTATTATAACCTTGAGATATACACCATCGTTACCAGGGAACCTTTTACATTCCACCATATTATTAGCAGATGTACCAACAACTTCATTACCCTTTGACTTTAGCCTCTCCAAAAAGTCATCATAATTATTCATTGAAACCCCATCATTTACTCATTCGCATCTTGTAATGAGAATTGCCATACGAATCCTTGGGAATTAGCAATCAGTATTTTGAAATCTTGCAGCATGTCTGCGCCAACAGTTATATGTGTATATATAACGTCTATCTTCTGGACTTAATTTGAATGTGAAGTTTCTGAAAAACACTCCGAACTACGAATTGGTTCTCCGAAAATGGAAAAAATGCTGATGAAGCAGCAAAAACTATAAACGACTTTAAATGGTAAAAGCTGGATGATAATGATGAAGTGTGCTGGCAAAGCGCAGAAAAAGAGAAGTTTTGGAACTGGAAAACGGATTGAGCAAAGTAGGAAGGAGGCTGTGGACAAATTACAAAGACTGAACCTTGACTTTAAAGGATCCAAATGATTCAGTACCTGCTGAAGTCATTAACGAATACCTTGCTCCTGACTCTAAACCCCTGCGGACAATATTCTTCATCATCCTCTGATATTAGAAATTCTAAAATATCATCATATCTTTCATTATAAATATCCTCCATATTTCTGAAGATATTTTCTTAATTCTTCTTATTTGAAATCATTTACCTCTTCGCGCTATCTGTATTACATCATAAAAGAAACTATTTTAGTTTCTAAATTCTGAAAGATTCAAGTTTAAAATAGGAATATTTTGAAGTAGTGTTGAGAACTGAAGCATGAATTAGTATAATATAATGACACTTGATCAATGTGATTATATTACAGTAAGTCATGCTGAGTTTCTAAATGGAACGTGATGATTCACAGATCATAACATCATCATGTGCCATGTTATACGACTCTTGTATTCTATTTAACCTCTAAAATATCAAAAAAAATATTTCTTGATGATTCGGCCTTTTCCAAGGTATTCTAGTAATTTGACAAGTCAAGATCGTGCCATCACAATTTCCTTCCTAGAACATTAACAATGTTCATTCCGAAATTCATATCTGTGAATTCTGGACCATTACAAGCGGTGCTTAATCGCAAGAAGAAGAAATGAAAGGACAAAACTCCGAAATAGAAATTGGGGTATAAATTGCAGCAAATAAAAGAGAGCATTAACTGTGAATGATAATGATTATAGAAGACAGAAGCAGAGACTTTGAAATATAAGGGAACATATAAAGCTCAACGACAAACCAGAAATTATAAACCATATATCGATGCATATAGCAATATAAAGACACGGGAGAACTAGAAACACTATAAACCCAAGAGTATAGTAGAAGTAAATAGATTCTTCCGGCGGTAGATGAAAAAGAAGAATGACCGATATGAAAGTTAGAAGTATATCGAGAATCAGAGCTGGATGGAGCATATTGATGAATACTTTAAAATATGAGTTGAGGGGGAAAGAATAGAAGGTGATGAAACATGACTAGGAACTTAGAAATCAACAGATTTAACTCACACAATGGCAGAATAAGTGAATCAAACCCTCTAGTGAATAGGTTAAGTTTTTTTTGATTAATTTAGTCAAACCACAACTAAATCAAGTGTGATTAGATCAACACCTAGAGCTATTATTCACCACATGGGTGATTTAGACCGAGAGAGAATCGGAGGAGCTCACTAGATCTGAGTGTGTGTAACAAATAAGAGGCTTAACCTAAAATGAAGAACATAAGACTTTATATACCCCTGCTGTTGACTCACCCATACGATTCATTCATCACACGTACGAGTTGGCTTCATCAGCCGTACGGGTGATCACTCACTCGTGTCTTCTCATTTAGGTTGTAATTGTGACTTAGCTCAGCATCAACCGTGCGTATGAGCCTGTCAGCCGTACTAGTGAGGCTTCACTCGTACGTCTGACTAAGTCTAACATAGTCAAACATCTAAATCTCGTTCCTGCATTTCCTGTAACCACATACAAACACAGGATAATAATGAGCAATCATGGTGGCCTGTAAACTGTTGTACCTGCAATGGACGTGGGTAGATGATAGGGACTTGCATAAAATGCATCAACAGAAGGTGTGAGTTGTAAGGAAACGAAGGAGGTGAATTTATAAGAAAATCTCCGACAGAATAATTAAAATGGACGATCGCATTTAAAGCGGATCCTAATTTCCTTGATTACCGGAGAGTCAAATCTTATTAAGAAGATTTTCTTCAAATCCCTTGAAATCTGGGAATCAATCATATCTACGTCAAATGATAAGATGAATCTACACTTACTCATTTCACTCTTCTATGTTAGCTTCATTCGTACTCTTCATATAAATGGATTATTTATCCAAATTATTCGCTGATAATAAAACTCTAATTTTCAGCCCGTATGTATCATGAAAACATACTTATTATCATTCACGACCTTTCCACTTAAATTTCGGGACGAAATTTCTTTAACGGGTAGGTACTGTGACAACCCTGAAATTTCCAACCAAATTTAAACTTTAATCTTTATATGTTTCCGACACAATAAGCAATATTTGTTAAGTTAAATTTCAAGAATTTTAAACTATGTTCATACATTCATTCAACTTCAACCAAGTTCTAACGATTCACGAACCATTAAACGAATATGATTATATATGTATATGTGTATATATATTATAACTTGAAACGTAAACGAAATATTATATTAAATACTTTATATGATTGTATCTGTTTCAAAATGTTTATCAATGGAATTAGAAGATAAGATCAACTGATTGAATTATTAGATATATTAAATTATGATTACAAGTCTCTGTTGAAAGGCCCACGTTGATTTGAGAAATCTTTCCATTTTAACAATATTCGGAAAATGGTAAAGTAATTTATAAATAAGAAAAAATTGTCAATCATTGAGAACTAGACAAAGGATAGTGGAAGATTGAATCTCATAAAGACTCGATTGATCTATTTAGTTTCAAACGTACAAAAACGTTTTCAGTTTAAAAAGAACTTTATTATTAAAACGTATATAACTTTTATAAATATCTAGAACCACTTTTGACAACTCATTACTTAACTAGTATGATAAAGATAACGATATTTATATTTTATTTTATTAAATATATATAACGATTTAAATTAATATTATATATATTTATACGCGTATAATACGTACATAGTTTTATACTTTTACTATACTTAAACTTTACCTTTACTTTATTTTTACTTTACTTTAACTTTAATAATTCACTTTAATAATTCATACTTTAATAATTTATACTTTAATAATTCACTTTAATAATTCATACTTTAATAATTCACTTTAATAATTCATACTTTAATAATTCACTTTAATAATTCATACTTTAATAATTCATTTTAATAATTCAAAAATCTATTATAAATAGAATTCAATAGGTTTCATTATTTCATAGAAACTTGAAAATATTTTTCTCTAAACTCTCTCAATCGATTTACATATATATATTTACTCCGTATTATTTCAAGATATTATTAGTATACATAAAATATTATGACGGAGTGTTGTCCGAGTGATTTCGAAATTGTTTTTCGAGTAGGATAGGATTAAGGAAATTATGGGTTATAGCTATAGAGGTGATTGAGTATGGTTCATGGGTATGCTCGTGAGGTCAATATAGTGTTTATCATTTCCGTTGCGTCTACGTACCTTTCCTGCAATATTGAATCTCAATATTGATACGTGAGTACTCATAATTTAACTTTTACATACTAATAGTGTATCCTTGACTAGTGCTCGAGTATTTAGGATTATGCATGCTTGTACTTTTGATATTGCCCTTAGACAGGTTAGGTTGAATCTTGAATTAGTTACACTTGCGGTTGAGATAAGGTATAAGATATGCATGTCCTTGGAAAGCTAGCGAAAAATTAAGAACTTTTCCTTTAGATATCGAATGGTTTCGATGAACGGATTAGAAGTTATAATCAATTGAATTTTTGATATTTTTATTAAAAATGATTATTATTATCGTCGTTTTTATCGTCGTTCTAGTTTTATCTTATTATTATCATTATTATTATCTTTATCAATAAAAGGGATTTATCATTAAAAATTGTTTTCTTTATTACTATCGTTATTATCGTTAAAGTTATAATTAGTATTATTATTATTATTATTATTATCCCATTATCATTATCATTATTATTATTATTATTATTATTATTATTATTAGTATTATTATTATTATTATTATCATTATTAATATATATATATATATATATCATTATTTAAAAATGGTTATTGTTATTGTTATTATTATTATTTCTATATTATCATTAAGATAATTATTAGTATTATCGTTAATAATATTATAGTAACTATCATTATTAATATTAGTGCAATTAAAACAAATAATTGTAACACCTAAATATTTTGATTACTATTATTATCATTATTATGAACACGATATAAAAGACGATTAAAAGCTATTAAACGAAACGATTAGGAAATAATGAGTAAGAGTATCATGATGAAATTAAAATATTATAAGATATTAATTTAGATAAAATTATCGTTCTTATTATTTTTATCATTACTATTATTATTAAAAGTATCGTTAGTATTAAAACTATCATTTTAACAAAAATTATCATTTTAATAGAAATGTCATTGTTACTATAAAATATCATTATTATTATTATTTTAAATAGAATTATTATTTTAAAGATAATATTAAAAATTATCGTAAATATTAAAGTTATCATAATTAGAATTATCGTTTTATCATAATGTCATCTTAGTAATTATAAATATTGATATTTTTATAATAATTATTATTATTACAAAATAATACAACTTTTACTTACTATCATTATAGATATTATTTTATCAAATAAATATGTGATACAAACATATTTTACTACGTGTAATAACTTACTTTAATAATACCTATCATATTATCTTTATGATATTAAATGAACCCTATAAATTTTATTACTTAATATATATAAAAGTATATTTGATTATATAAATTTAATATAAAATTTTATTTATTAATAAATAAATTATATTATTTACTCTAATAAATCTTTTTAAAATATTTAAAAATATAAAACGACGATATTTAAACTATATATTAATCATGTATAGATTTTTAGAAATTATTTTGAGTCAAATTTACTTTTGTTGACTTTTGCATATTAGTCTCGAGCATTAGGATTGTGGTACACTATGACTTGACCTAATTTGTTAGACAAATATTGACCAACATATAAATATATATAATTAATTTAGGTTCGTGAATCCGAGGCCAACCTTGCACTTGTTCAATGACGTTATATGTATTTTTACTACGAAATACAGTATGGTGAGTTTCATTTGCCTTTTTACCTTTTATATTTTTGGGCTGGGAATACATGCGCAACTTTTATAAATGTTTTACGAAATAGACACAAGTACGTGAAACTACATTCTATGGTTGAATTATCGAAATCGAATATGCCCCTTTTTATTAAGTCTGGTAATCTAAGAATTTGGGAACAGACACCCTAATTGACGCGAATCCTAAAGATAGATCTATTGGGCCTAACAAACCCCATCCAAAGTACCGGATGCTTTAGTACTTCGAAATTTATATCATGTCCGAAGGAGGATCCCGGAATGATAGGGGATATTCTTATATGTATCTAGTTAATGTCGGTTACCAGGTGTTCACCATATGAATGATTATTTTTGTCTCTATGCATGGGACGTATATTTATGAGAACTGAAAATGAAATTCTTGTGGTCTATTAAAATGATGGAAATAAATGATTATGATAAACTAATGAACTCACCAACCTTTTGGTTGACACTTTAAAGCATGTTTATTCTCAGGTGTTAAAGAAATCTTCCGCTGTGCATTTGCTCATTTTAAAGATATTACTTGGAGTCTTTCATAGCATATTTTGAAGAACGTTGCATTCGAGTCATTGAGTTCATCAAAGATTATTATTAAATCAATTTATAGTTGGATAGTGGATATTATGAAATGGTATGCATGCCTGTCAATTTTCGATGTAAAGAAAGTTTGTCTTTTAAAAACGAATGCAATGTTTGTAAAATGTATCATATAGAGGTCAAATACCTCGCAATGTAATCAACTATTGTGAATCGTTTATAATGTATATGAACGGGTCCTTTCATTGAGAAAGGAAGAATTGTACGCTAAGTTTTCAAAGTGTGCATTTTGGTTGGAAGAAGTTCAATTCCTCGGTCACATAGTGAACAAAGAAGGTATTAAGGTGGATCCGGCAAAGATAGAAACTGTTGAAAAGTGGGAAACCCCGAAAACTCCGAAACACATACGCCAGTTTTTAGGACTAGCTGGTTACTACAGAAGGTTCATCCAAGACTTTTCCAGAATAGCAAAACCCTTGACTGCATTAACGCATAAAGGGAAGAAATTTGAATGGAATGATGAACAAGAGAAAGCGTTTCAGTTATTGAAGAAAAAGCTAACTACGGCACCTATATTGTCATTGCCTGAAGGGAATGATGATTTTGTGATTTATTGTGATGCATCAAAGCAAGGTCTCGGTTGTGTATTAATGCAACGAACGAAGGTGATTGCTTATGCGTCTAGACAATTGAAGATTCACGAACAAAATTATACGACGTATGATTTGGAATTAGGCGCGGTTGTTTTTGCATTAAAGACTTGGAGGCACTACTTATATGGGGTCAAAAGTATTATATATACCGACCACAAAAGTCTTCAACACATATTTAATCAGAAACAACTGAATATGAGGCAGCGTAGGTGGATTGAATTATTGAATGATTACGACTTTGAGATTCGTTACCACCCGGGGAAGGCAAATGTGGTAGCCGATGCCTTGAGCAGGAAGGACAGAGAACCCATTCGAGTAAAATCTATGAATATAATGATTCATAATAACCTTACTACTCAAATAAAGGAGGCGCAACAAGGAGTTTTAAAAGAGGGAAATTTAAAGGATGAAATACCCAAAGGATCGGAGAAGCATCTTAATATTCGGGAAGACGGAACCCGGTATAGGGCTGAAAGGATTTGGGTACCAAAATTTGGAGATATGAGAGAAATGGTACTTAGAGAAGCTCATAAAACCAGATACTCAATACATCCTGGAACGGGGAAGATGTACAAGGATCTCAAGAAACATTTTTGGTGGCCGAGTATGAAAGCCGATGTTGCTAAATACGTAGGAGAATGTTTGACGTGTTCTAAGGTCAAAGCTGAGCATCAGAAACCATCAGGTCTACTTCAACAACCCGAAATCCCGGAATGGAAATGGGAAAACATTACCATGGATTTCATCACTAAATTGCCAAGGACTGCAAGTGGTTTTGATACTATTTGGGTAATAGTTGATCGTCTCACCAAATCCGCACACTTCCTACCAATAAGAGAAGATGACAAGATGGAGAAGTTAGCACGACTGTATTTGAAGGAAGTCATCTCCAGACATGGAATACCAATCTCTATTATCTCTGATAGGGATGGCAGATTTATTTCAAGATTCTGGCAGACATTACAGCAAGCATTAGGAACTCGTCTAGACATGAGTACTGCCTATCATCCACAAACTGATGGGCAGAGCGAAAGGACGATACAAACGCTTGAAGAAATGCTACGAGCATGTGTTATTGATTTCGGAAACAGTTGGGATCGACATCTACCGTTAGCAGAATTTTCCTACAACAACAGCTACCATTCAAGCATTGAGATGGCGCCGTTTGAAGCACTTTATGGTAGAAAGTGCAGGTCTCCGATTTGTTGGAGTGAGGTAGGGGATAGACAGATTACGGGTCCGGAGATTATACAAGAAACTACCGAGAAGATCATCCAAATTCAACAACGGTTGAAAACTGCCCAAAGTCGACAAAAGAGCTACGCTGACATTAAAAAAAAAAAGATATAGAATTTGAAATTGGAGAGATGGTCATGCTTAAAGTTGCACCTTGGAAAGGCGTTGTTCGATTTGGTAAACGAGGGAAATTAAATCCAAGGTATATTGGACCATTCAAGATTATTGATCGTGTCGGACCAGTAGCTTACCGACTTGAGTTACCTCAACAACTCGCGGCTGTACATAACACTTTCCACGTCTCGAATTTGAAGAAATGTTTTGCTAAAGAAGATCTCACTATTCCGTTAGATGAAATCCAAATCAACGAAAAACTTCAATTCATCGAAGAAGCCGTCGAAATAATGGATCGTGAGGTTAAAAGACTTAAGCAAAACAAGATACCAATTGTTAAGGTTCAATGGAATGCTCGTAGAGGACCCGAGTTCACCTGAGAGCGTGAAGATCAGATGAAGAAGAAATACCCGCATCTATTTCCAGAAGATTCATCAACACCTTCAACAGCTTAAAATTTCGGGACGAAATTTATTTAACGGGTAGGTACTGTAGTGACCCGAACTTTTCCATGTTTATATATATTAATTGAGATTGATATTTACATGATTAAATGTTTCCAACATGTTAAGCAATCAAACTTGTTAAGACTTGATTAATTGAAATATGTTTCATATAGACAATTGACCACCCAAGTTGACCGGTGATTCACGAACGTTAAAACTTGTAAAAACTATATGATGACATATATATGGATATATATATAGTTAACATGATACTATGATAAGTAAACATATCATTAAGTATATTAACAATGAACTACATATGTAAAAACAAGACTACTAACTTAATGATTTTTAAACGAGACATATATGTAACGATTATCGTTGTAAAGACATTTAATGTATATATATCATATTAAGAGATATTCATACATGATAATATCATGATAATATAATAATTTAAAATCTCATTTGATATTATAAACATTGGGTTAACAACATTTAACAAGATCGTTAACCTAAAAGTTTCAAAACAACACTTACATGTAACGACTAACGATGACTTAACGACTCAGTTAAAATGTATATACATGTAGTGTTTTAATATGTATTTATACACTTTTGAAAGACTTCAATACATTTATCAAAATACTTCTACTTAACGAAAATGCTTACAATTACATCCTCGTTCAGTTTCATCAACAATTCTACTCGTATGCACCCGTATTCGTACTCGTACAATACACAGCTTTTAGATGTATGTACTATTGGTATATACACTCCAATGATCAGCTCTTAGCAGCCCATGTGAGTCACCTAACACATGTGGGAACCATTATTTGGCAACTAGCATGAAATATCTCATAAAATTACAAAAATATGAGTAATCATTCATGACTTATTTACATGAAAACAAAATAACATATCCTTTATATCTAATCCATACACCAACGACCAAAAACACCTACAAACACTTTCATTCTTCAATTTTCTTCATCTAATTGATCTCTCTCAAGTTCTATCTTCAAGTTCTAAGTGTTCTTCATAAATTCCAAAAGTTCTAGTTTCATAAAATCAAGAATACTTTCAAGTTTGCTAGCTCACTTCCAATCTTGTAAGGTGATCATCCAACCTCAAGAAATCTTTGTTTCTTACAGTAGGTTATCATTCTAATACAAGGTAATAATCATATTCAAACTTTGGTTCAATTTCTATAACTATAACAATCTTATTTTAAGTGATGATCTTACTTGAACTTGTTTTCGTGTCATGATTCTGCTTCAAGAACTTCGAGCCATCCAAGGATCCATTGAAGCTAGATCCATTTTTCTCTTTTCCAGTAGGTTTATCCAAGGAACTTAAGGTAGTAATGATGTTCATAACATCATTCGATTCATACATATAAAGCTATCTTATTCGAAGGTTTAAACTTGTAATCACTAGAACATAGTTTAGTTAATTCTAAACTTGTTCGCAAACAAAAGTTAATCCTTCTAACTTGACTTTTAAAATAAACTAAACACATGTTCTATATCTGTATGATATGCTAACTTAATGATTTAAAACCTGAAAACACGAAAAACACCGTAAAACCGGATTTACGCCGTCGTAGTAACACCGCGGGCTGTTTTGGGTTAGTTAATTAAAAACTATGATAAACTTTGATTTAAAAGTTGTTATTCTGAGAAAATGATTTTTATTATGAACATGAAACTATATCCAAAAATTATGGTTAAACTCAAAGTGGAAGTATGTTTTCTAAAATGGTCATCTAGACGTCGTTCTTTCGACTGAAATGACTACCTTTACAAAAATGACTTGTAACTTATTTTTCCGACTATAAACCTATACTTTTTCTGTTTAGATTCATAAAATAGAGTTCAATATGAAACCATAGCAATTTGATTCACTCAAAACGGATTTAAAATGAAGAAGTTATGGGTAAAACAAGATTGGATAATTTTTCTCATTTTAGCTACGTGAAAATTGGTAACAAATATATTCCAACCATAACTTAATCAACTTGTATTGTATATTATGTAATCTTGAGATACCATAGACACGTATACAATGTTTTGACCTATCATGTCGACACATCTATATATATTTCGGAACAACCATAGACACTCTATATGTGAATGTTGGAGTTAGCTATACAGGGTTGAGGTTGATTCCAAAATATGTATAGTTTGAGTTGTGATCAATACTGAGATACGTATACACTGGGTCGTGGATTGATTCAAGATAATATTTATCGATTTATTTCTGTATATCTAACTGTGAACAACTAGTTATAGGTTACTAACGAGGACAGCTGACTTAATAAACTTAAAACATCAAAATATATTAAAAGTGTTGTAAATATATTTTGAACATACTTTGATATATATGTATATATTGTTATTGGTTCGTGAATCAACCAGTGGCCAAGTCTTACTTCCCGACGAAGTAAAAATCTGTGAAAGTGAGTTATAGTCCCACTTTTAAAATCTAATATTTTTGGGATGAGAATACATGCAGGTTTTATAAATGATTTACAAAATAGACACAATCATTTATAAAATAGACACAAGTACGTGAAACTACATTCTATGGTTGAATTATCGAAATCGAATATGCCCCTTTTTATTAAGTCTGGTAATCTAAGAATTAGGGAACAGACACCCTAATTGACGCGAATCCTAAAGATAGATCTATTGGGCCTAACAAACCCCATCCAAAGTACCGGATGCTTTAGTACTTCGAAATTTATATCATATCCGAAGGGTGTCCCGGAATGATGGGGATATTCTTATATATATGCATCTTGTTAATGTCGGTTACCAGGTGTTCACCATATGAATGATTTTTATCTCTATGTATGGGATGTGTATTGAAATATGAAATCTTGTGGTCTATTGTTACGATTTGATATATATAGGTTAAACCTATAACTCACCAACATTTTTGTTGACGTTTTAAACATGTTTATTCTCAGGTGATTATTAAGAGCTTCCGCTGTCGCATACTTAAATAAGGACAAGATTTGGAGTCCATGCTTGTATGATATTGTGTAAAAACTGCATTCAAGAAACTTATTTTGTTGTAACATATTTGTATTGTAAACCATTATGTAATGGTCGTGTGTAAACAGGATATTTTAGATTATCATTATTTGATAATCTACGTAAAGCTTTTTAAATCTTTATTGATGAAATAAAGGTTATGGTTTGTTTAAAAATGAATGCAGTCTTTGAAAAACGTCTCGTATAGAGGTCAAAACCTCGCAACGAAATCAATTAATATGGAACGTTTTTAATCAATAAGAACGGGACATTTCAGATTGTGCATCCCAAAAGATTCAATCAGGGAGTTGCTGATTAGAGAAGCACATGGAGGTGGTTTAGCTGGTCATTTTGGGATTAACAAGACATTGGATATCCTAAGTGAACACTTCTACTGGCCATGTATGGATAAAGATGTCAAAGCTGTGATTAATCGTTGTGCTACCTGCTGTCAAGCTAAGTCAACTTTTCACAAGGGTTTATATACTCCTCTTCCTGTTCCCAACCAGCCATGGGAAGATTTGAGCATGGATTTCATTGTTGCTTTACCAAGGACTCAGCGAGGCAAAGATTCTATTATGGTTGTTGTTGACAGGTTTTCAAAGATGGCTCATTTCATAGCCTGCAACAAAAACAATGATGCTCCTGTTGTTGCTACTTTATTCTTCAAAGAAATTGTTCGTCTTCATGGAGTTCCCAAAACCATTGTGTCTGATCGAGATACAAAGTTCTTAGGCTATTTTTGGAAGACATTATGGAAGCTGCTTGGAACAAAGCTTTTATTCAGCACTTCTCACCATCCCCAAACTGATGGTCAAACTGAAGTTACCAATAGAACTGTGGGAATGTTGCTAAGGGCACTTGTGAAGAAAAGTTTGAAGGAGTGGGATTTGAAGCTTGCTCAAGCTGAATTTGCTTTTAATAGAGCACCTAATTACTCCACAGGAAAATCACCATTTGAAATCTGCTATGGTGCAAATCCACTCACACCGATTGATCTGATTCCTTTTGCAGTTGAGCCTAAGGTAAGTGTTGATGCAGTAGCAAAGGCCAAAGAAATGAAGAAGCTGTATGAGCAAGTGAGGGCCAAAATTGAGAAGACCAACCAGCAATACAAGGCTAAAGCTAACCAGCACAGAAAGCAGCCCACTTTTGTTCCTGGTGATCTTGTTTGGATTCATCTAAGGAAGGAAAGGTTCCCAGCAAAAAGGAAGAACAAGCTGATGCCAAGAGCTGAGGGTCCATTTAAAGTGTTGGAAAAAGTTGGTGATAATGCTTACAAGGTCGAGCTGCCTGGTGATACTGCTGTGTCTAGCACTTTTAATGTTGGTGATTTGATGCCCTACTTAGAAGATGACAACCTCGAGAACTTGAGGTTAAGTTCCTTTTTAGAGGGGGAGGATGATGCGGGTGTGCTGGGCAATGTAACCAGCAACACAGCCAGCTCGAGCTCAAAAGATGTTACACCCGAATCAGGCCAAGCAATGGTCGTTTTTGAAATGTCCCGTTCTTATTGATTAAAAACGTTCCATATTAATTGATTTCGTTGCGAGGTTTTGACCTCTATATGAGACGTTTTTCAAAGACTGCATTCATTTTTAAACAAACCATAACCTTTATTTCATCAATAAAGGTTTAAAAAGCTTTACGTAGATTATCAAATAATGATAATCTAAAATATCCTGTTTACACACGACCATTACATAATGGTTTACAATACAAATATCTTACAACAAAATAAGTTTCTTGAATGCAGTTTTTACACAATATCATACAAGCATGGACTCCAAATCTTGTCCTTATTTAAGTATGCGACAGCGGAAGCTCTTAATAATCACCTGAGAATAAACATGCTTAAAACGTCAACAAAAATGTTGGTGAGTTATAGGTTTAACCTATATATATCAAATCGTAACAATAGACCACAAGATTTCATATTTCAATACACATCCCATACATAGAGATAAAAATCATTCATATGGTGAACACCTGGTAACCGACAATAACAAGATGCATATATAAGAATATCCCCATCATTCCGGGACACCCTTCGGATATGATATAAATTTCGAAGTACTAAAGCATCCGGTACTTTGGATGGGGTTTGTTAGGCCCAATAGCTCTATCTTTAGGATTCGCGTCAATTAGGGTGTCTGTTCCCTAATTCTTAGATTACCAGACTTAATAAAAAGGGGCATATTCGATTTCGATAATTCAACCATAGAATGTAGTTTCACGTACTTGTGTCTATTTTGTAAATCATTTATAAAACCTGCATGTATTCTCATCCCAAAAATATTAGATTTTAAAAGTGGGACTATAACTCACTTTCACAGATTTTTACTTCGTCGGGAAGTAAGACTTGGCCACTGGTTGATTCACGAACCTATAACAATATATACATATATATCAAAGTATGTTCAAAATATATTTACAACACTTTTAATATATTTTGATGTTTTAAGTTTATTAAGTCAGCTGTCCTCGTTAGTAACCTACAACTAGTTGTCCACAGTTAGATGTACAGAAATAAATCGATAAATATTATCTTGAATCAATCCACGACCCAGTGTATACGTATCTCAGTATTGATCACAACTCAAACTATATATATTTTGGAATCAACCTCAACCCTGTATAGCTAACTCCAACATTCACATATAGAGTGTCTATGGTTGTTCCGAAATATATATAGATGTGTCGACATGATAGGTCGAAACATTGTATACGTGTCTATGGTATCTCAAGATTACATAATATATAATACAAGTTGATTAAGTTATGGTTGGAATAAATTTGTTACCAATTTTCACGTAGCTAAAATGAGAAAAATTATCCAATCTTGTTTTACCCATAACTTCTTCATTTTAAATCCGTTTTGAGTGAATCAAATTACTATGGTTTCATATTGAACTCTATTTTATGAATCTAAACAAAAAAAGTATAGGTTTCTAGTCGGAAAAATAAGTTACAAGTCGTTTTTGTAAAGGTAGTCATTTCAGTCGAAAGAACGACGTCTAGATGACCATTTTAGAAAACATACTTCCACTTTGAGTTTAACCATAATTTTTGGATATAGTTTCATGTTCATAATAAAAATCATTTTCTCAGAATAACAACTTTTAAATCAAAGTTTATCATAGTTTTTAATTAACTAACCCAAAACAGCCCGCGGTGTTACTACGACGGCGTAAATCCGGTTTTACGGTGTTTTTCGTGTTTCCAGGTTTTAAATCATTAAGTTAGCATATCATATAGATATAGAACATGTGTTTAGTTGATTTTAAAAGTCAAGTTAGAAGGATTAACTTTTGTTTGTGAACAAGTTTAGAATTAACTAAACTATGTTCTAGTGATTACAAGTTTAAACCTTCGAATAAGATAGCTTTATATGTATGAATCGAATGTTGTTATGAACATCATTACTACCTTAAGTTCCTTGGATGAACCTACTAGAAAAGAGAAAAATGGATCTAGCTTCAATGGATCCTTGGATGGCTCAAAGTTCTTGAAGCAAAATCATGACACGAAAACAAGTTCAAGTAAGATCATCACTTGAAATAAGATTGTTATAGTTATAGAAATTGAACCAAAGTTTGAATATGATTATTACCTTGTATTAGAATGATAACCTACTGTAAGAAACAAAAATTTCTTGAGGTTGGATGATCACCTTACAAGATTGGAAGTGAGCTAGCAAACTTGAAAGTATTCTTGATTTTATGAAACTAGAACTTTTGGAATTTATGAAGAACACTTAGAACTTGAAGATAGAACTTGAGAGAGTTCAATTAGATGAAGAAAATTGAAGAATGAAAGTGTTTGTAGGTGTTTTTGGTCGTTGGTGTATGGATTAGATATAAAGGATATGTAATTTTGTTTTCATGTAAATAAGTCATGAATGATTACTCATATTTTTGTAATCTTATGAGATATTTCATGCTAGTTGCCAAATGATGGTTCCCACATGTGTTAGGTGACTCACATGGGCTGCTAAGAGCTGATCATTGGAGTGTATATACCAATAGTACATACATCTAAAAGCTGTGTATTGTACGAGTACGAATACGGGTGCATACGAGTAGAATTGTTGATGAAACTGAACGAGAATGTAATTGTAAGCATTTTTGTTAAGTAGAAGTATTTTGATAAGTGTATTGAAGTCTTTCAAAAGTGTATAAATACATATTAAAACACTACATGTATATACATTTTAACTGAGTCGTTAAGTCATCGTTAGTCGTTACATGTAAGTGTTGTTTTGAAACCTTTAGGTTAACGATCTTGTTAAATGTTGTTAACCCAATGTTTATAATATCAAAAGAGATTTTAAATTATTATATTATCATGATATTATGATGTACGAATATCTCTTAATATGATATATATACATTAAATGTCGTTACAACGATAAACGTTACATATATGTCTCGTTTCAAAATCATTAAGTTAGTAGTCTTGTTTTTACATATGTAGTTCATTGTTAATATAATTAATGATATGTTTACTTATCATAATATCATGTTAACTATATATATAACCATATATATGTCATCATATAGTTTTTTTACAAGTTTTAACGTTCGTGAATCACCGGTCAACTTGGGTGGTCAATTGTCTATATGAAACCTATTTCAATTAATCAAGTCTTAACAAGTTTGATTGCTTAACATGTTGGAAACATTTAAT
Source organism: Rutidosis leptorrhynchoides (assembly GCF_046630445.1). Classification (NCBI taxonomy): domain Eukaryota; kingdom Viridiplantae; phylum Streptophyta; class Magnoliopsida; order Asterales; family Asteraceae; genus Rutidosis; species Rutidosis leptorrhynchoides. The sequence goes on along the minus strand of NC_092333.1, from coordinate 315,546,556 downwards.
CATGTAAAAATCAATCTCAATTAATATATATAAACATGGAAAAGTTCGGGTCACTACAGTACCTACCCGTTAAATAAATTTCGTCCCGAAATTTTAACTGTTGAAGGTGTTGACGAATCTTCTGGAAATAGATGCGGGTATTTCTTCTTCATCTGATCTTCACGCTCCCAGGTGAACTCGGGTCCTCTACGAGCATTCCATTGTAGTGACCCGAACTTTTCCATGTTTATATATATTAATTGAGATTGATATTTACATGGTTAAATGTTTCCAACATGTTAAGCAATCAAACTTGTTAAGACTTGATTAATTGAAATAGGTTTCATATAGACAATTGACCACCCAAGTTGACCGGTGATTCACGAACGTTAAAACTTGTAAAAAACTATATGATGACATATATATGGTTATATATATAGTTAACATGATATTATGATAAGTAAACATATCATTAATTATATTAACAATGAACTACATATGTAAAAACAAGACTACTAACTTAATGATTTTGAAACGAGACATATATGTAACGTTTATCGTTGTAACGACATTTAATGTATATATATCATATTAAGAGATATTCGTACATCATAATATCATGATAATATAATAATTTAAAATCTCTTTTGTTATTATAAACATTGGGTTAACAACATTTAACAAGATCGTTAACCTAAAGGTTTCAAAACAACACTTACATGTAACGACTAACGATGACTTAACGACTCAGTTAAAATGTATATACATGTAGTGTTTTAATATGTATTTATACACTTTTGAAAGACTTCAATACACTTATCAAAATACTTCTACTTAACAAAAATGCTTACAATTACATTCTCGTTCAGTTTCATCAACAATTCTACTCGTATGCACCCGTATTCGTACTCGTACAATACACAGCTTTTAGATGTATGTACTATTGGTATATACACTCCAATGATCAGCTCTTAGCAGCCCATGTGAGTCACCTAACACATGTGGGAACCATCATTTGGCAACTAGCATGAAATATCTCATAAGATTACAAAAATATGAGTAATCATTCATGACTTATTTACATGAAAACAAAATTACATATCCTTTATATCTAATCCATACACCAACGACCAAAAACACCTACAAACACTTTCATTCTTCAATTTTCTTCATCTAATTGAACTCTCTCAAGTTCTATCTTCAAGTTCTAAGTGTTCTTCATAAATTCCAAAAGTTCTAGTTTCATAAAATCAAGAATACTTTCAAGTTTGCTAGCTCACTTCCAATCTTGTAAGGTGATCATCCAACCTCAAGAAATCTTTGTTTCTTACAGTAGGTTATCATTCTAATACAAGGTAATAATCATATTCAAACTTTGGTTCAATTTCTATAACTATAACAATCTTATTTCAAGTGATGATCTTACTTGAACTTGTTTTCGTGTCATGATTTTGCTTCAAGAACTTTGAGCCATCCAAGGATCCATTGAAGCTAGATCCATTTTTCTCTTTTCCAGTAGGTTCATCCAAGGAACTTAAGGTAGTAATGATGTTCATAACATCATTCGATTCATACATATAAAGCTATCTTATTCGAAGGTTTAAACTTGTAATCACTAGAACATAGTTTAGTTAATTCTAAACTTGTTCGCAAACAAAAGTTAATCCTTCTAACTTGACTTTTAAAATCAACTAAACACATGTTCTATATCTATATGATATGCTAACTTAATGATTTAAAACCTGGAAACACGAAAAACACCGTAAAACCGGATTTACGGCGTCGTAGTAACACCGCGGGCTGTTTTGGGTTAGTTAATTAAAAACTATGATAAACTTTGATTTAAAAGTTGTTATTCTGAGAAAATGATTTTTATTATGAACATGAAACTATATCCAAAAATTATGGTTAAACTCAAAGTGGAAGTATGTTTTCTAAAATGGTCATCTAGACGTCGTTCTTTCGACTGAAATGACTACCTTTACAAGAACGACTTGTAACTTATTTTTCCGACTATAAACCTATACTTTTTCTGTTTAGATTCATAAAATAGAGTTCAATATGAAACCATAGCAATTTGATTCACTCAAAACGGATTTAAAATGAAGAAGTTATGGGTAAAACAAGATTGGATAATTTTTCTCATTTTAGCTACGTGAAAATTTGTAACAAATCTATTCCAACCATAACTTAATCAACTTGTATTGTATATTATGTAATCTTGAGATACCATAGACACGTATACAATGTTTCGACCTATCATGTCGGCACATCTATATATATTTCGGAACAACCATAGACACTCTATATGTGAATGTTGGAGTTAGCTATACAGGGTTGAGGTTGATTCCAAAATATATATAGTTTGAGTTGTGATCAATACTGAGATACGTATACACTGGGTCGTGGATTGATTCAAGATAATATTTATCGATTTATTTCTGTACATCTAACTGTGGACAACTAGTTGTAGGTTACTAACGAGGACAGCTGACTTAATAAACTTAAAACATCAAAATATATTAAAAGTGTTGTAAATATATTTTGAACATACTTTGATATATATGTATATATTGTTATAGGTTCGTGAATCAACCAGTGGCCAAGTCTTACTTCCCGACGAAGTAAAAAATCTGTGAAAGTGAGTTATAGTCCCACTTTTAAAATCTAATATTTTTGGGATGAGAATACATGCAGGTTTTATAAATGATTTACAAAATAGACACAAGTACGTGAAACTACATTCTATGGTTGAATTATCGAAATCGAATATGCCCCTTTTTATTAAGTCTGGTAATCTAAGAATTAGGGAACAGACACCCTAATTGACGCGAATCCTAAAGATAGATCTATTGGGCCTAACAAACCCCATCCAAAGTACCGGATGCTTTAGTACTTCGAAATTTATATCATATCCGAAGGGTGTCCCGGAATGATGGGGATATTCTTATATATGCATCTTGTTATTGTCGGTTACCAGGTGTTCACCATATGAATGATTTTTATCTCTATGTATGGGATGTGTATTGAAATATGAAATCTTGTGGTCTATTGTTACGATTTGATATATATAGGTTAAACCTATAACTCACCAACATTTTTGTTGACGTTTAAAGCATTTTTATTCTCAGGTGAATATTAAGAGCTTCCGCTGTTGCATACTAAAATAAGGACAAGATTTGGAGTCCATGTTTGTATGATATTGTGTAAAAACTGCATTCAAGAAACTGATTTCGATGTAACATAATTGTATTGTAAACCATTATGTAATGGTCGTGTGTAAACAGGATATTTTAGATTATCATTATTTGATAATCTACGTAAAGCTTTTTAAACCTTTATTTATGAAATAAAGGTTATGGTTTGTTTTAAAAATGAATGCAGTCTTTGAAAAACGTCTCATATAGAGGTCAAAACCTCGCAACGAAATCAATTAATATGGAACGTTTTTAATCAATAAGAACGGGACATTTCAGTTGGTATCCGAGCGTTGGTCTTAGAGAACCAGAAAATTTGCATTAGTGTGTCTTATCGAGTTTGTTAGGATGCATTAATGAGTCTGGACTTCGACCGTGTTTTCTTTAAAAATGATTGCTTAACATTTTTGTTGGAAACTATATATTTTTAACATATGAATATTATGTGATATATTAATCTCTTAACGTGTTTGATATTATGTGATAGATGTCTACCTCTAGAACAAGTCCCATTGACTCACCTAATAATAATGAAGAGTCAAATGTAAATTGGAATGATTTGTGGACTGATTCACAAGTTCTCGAAGAGGAACCGGAAGAAGAGTCGGAACCGGAAGAAGAGTCGGAACCGGAAGAAGAATCGGAACCGGAAGAAGAATCGGAACCGGAAGAAGAAATAGAACCGGTGGGGGAAATAATAAAACGGTTAAGTAAAAGAGAATCCTCAACCAACCGACCAAGGTTAATTATGGTCAATGGTGTTTCCGCCAAGGAAGCAAAATATTGGGAGGATTACCAATTCTCCGATGAATCGGATTCCGACGAGAATTCCGATGATGTTATAGAAATTACCCCAACTGAATTTAAAAAGGCAAAAGAAAATAATAAGGGAAAGGGCATAAAAATAGAGAAATCTAATTCCAACCCCGATGAACTTTATATGTATCGTCAACCCCCGAAGTCCTTAAGTTGTAACAATGACCCGGGAACCTCTAAACCACCAGGTTTTTCTAAACCAATGTGGACAACGACGGCTCGTATTAGGGGAACATCATATATCCCTAGAAACTTGGCAAAACGAACCAAAACCCAACAAGAAGAAACGAGCGAGTCGGAATAAGATAGTTGTATTCGTGTGGTGTAATATATGTAATATAGTGTGCTTATGCTTTATGATATATGTAAAAATTGCTTGTATTAATAAGTATTTTTTTTATGAATCTAACTCTTGTCTATTTTACAGTTTAAAAACACAAAATGGATAGACAACCCAATATTTTAAGAGACCTACCCGGAGACATGATTGATGAAATCTTGTCTAGAGTCGGCCAGAATTCTTCGGCACAACTATTTAAGGCGAGATCAGTTTGTAAGACATTCGAAGAACGTTCCAAGAATGTCTTGGTTTATAAGAGACTTTCGTTTGAAAGATGGGGGATATCACATTGGGAAACCCATAAGTTACGATGTGTTTACTTTGACGCATATATTGCGGGGAACCCAAATGCTATTTTACGCAACGGGTTAAGAAATTATTTTGACTCAATATATCCGAATATTGGACTTCGTGATTTAGAAAAAGCGGCTAACATGCAACATAAAGAAGCATGTTATGCTTACGGATTAGTAATGTTCGCTTCTCACCAAAGTGAGAACAAGAACATCGGGCTACAACTATTAAACAAAACGTTTCCACAAGTGACGGAGTCGGTAATTGGGGTAAGAAATGAGGTTTTTAGATTATTACGGGACTGTTGGACATTACGTAACCCTCGTCCCTTTGATGACGTTACAACACGCTGTCTTATCAACGGCCATAACGGTTATGTTGCACAAGACCAAGGATGGGAAGTAGTCCTAGTAAAACCAGAATGCATGACTTGTTTCTGGACGTATGAATTACGTGTCTTTATTGCCTTTGCTGAACGACTTGTGTACTAGCTAGAATTGTCTTCACAACTATCTTGTATCAAAGTTATTGTGTGCTATATTTCATGCTTTATGTAAAATAAGCGGTATTGTAAGTTTGTAAAATATTGTATAAAAGTTTGAACGCGAAATATTATTATAATCAGTTTTTCATATAGAATTGTAGTAGTTGAATTGTATATTAGCTACTAAGTATGAACTTAACGGGTAGGTACTACCCGAATTTAAACTTATAAAACGCTAATATGAAGAAAAAGCTTTTATAAATGAGTTCATATTATGCTACGAAATACTATTAACTACTCTTAATATTCTGTATGATTAACTTGTTCCATTTAACTATTTTGAAGGAAATGGCACCGACTACTCGACACACCGTGAATATGAATGAAGAGGAATTCCGTACTTTTCTAGCTTCAAACATAGCCGCAGTACAGGCTGCGCTACATACCAACAATAACCTTGGATCTAGCAGTACAGGAAATCGTGTAGGATGCACCTACAAAGAATTCACTGCCTGCAAACCTTTGGAATTTGATGGAACCGAAGGACCGATCGGATTGAAACGGTGGACCGAGAAGGTTGAATCGGTGTTTGCCATAAGTAAGTGTACTGAAGAGGACAAAGTAAAGTACGCTACGCATACCTTCACAGGTTCTGCTTTAACATGGTGGAATACCTATCTAGAGCAAGTGGGACAAGATGATGCGTACGCACTACCGTGGTCAGCATTCAAGCACTTGATGAACGAGAAGTACCGTCCCAGAACCGAGGTCAATAAGCTCAAGACAGAACTTAGAGGGTTACGAACCCAAGGATTTGATATTACCACGTACGAAAGACGATTCACAGAATTGTGCCTATTGTGTCCGGGAGCATTCGAAGATGAGGAAGAGAAGATCGACGCGTTTGTGAAAGGATTACCGGAAAGAATCCAAGAAGATATAAGTTCACACGAGCCCGCCTCCATACAACAGGCATGTAGAATGGCTCACAAACTAGTGAACCAGATTGAAGAAAGAATTAAAGAACAGACTGCTGAAGAGGCCAATGTGAAGCAAGTCAAAAGAAAGTGGGAGGAAAACGGTGATAAGAATCACCAATACAACAACAACAGTAATTACAACAATAATCGCAACAATTATCCCAACAATCGCAACATCAATCGCAACTACAACAAACGGCCCAACAACAACAACAACAACAACAACAACAGCAACTACAACAATCATCCCAACAACAATAATAACCGCAACAACAACAACAATCAGAAGCAGCTATGCCAAAGGTGTGAAAAGAATCACTCGGGGTTCTGCACCAAATTTTGCAACAAGTGTAAAAGAAATGGTCATAGCGCGGCGAAGTGTGAGGTCTACGGACCAGGGGCTAATAGAACGAAAGGAACAAATGGTGTCGGAACGAGTAATGGCGGAGCAAGTAGTGTCGGAGCAAGTTATGCCAATGTAGTTTGTTATAAATGTGGAAAACCAGGCCACATTATTAGAAATTGCCCGAACCAGGAGAACACGAATGGACAAGGCCGTGGAAGAGTTTTCAATATTAATGCGATAGAGGCACAGGAAGACCCGGAGCTTGTTACGGGTACGTTTCTTATTGACAATAAATCTGCTTACGTTTTATTTGATTCGGGTGCGGATAGAAGCTATATGAGTAGAGATTTTTGTGCTAAATTAAGTTGTCCATTGACGCCTTTGGATAGTAAATTTTTACTCGAATTAGCAAATGGTAAATTAATTTCAGCAGATAATATATGTCGGAATCGAGAAATTAAACTGGTCAGCGAAACATTTAAGATTGATTTGATACCAGTAGAGTTAGGGAGTTTTGATGTGATAATCGGTATGGACTGGTTGAAAGAAGTGAAAGCGGAGATCGTTTGTTACAAAAATGCAATTCGCATTATACGAGAAAAAGGAAAACCCTTAATGGTGTACGGAGAAAAGGGCAACACGAAGCTACATCTTATTAGTAATTTGAAGGCACAAAATCTAATAAGAAAAGGTTGCTATGCTGTTCTAGCACACGTCGAGAAAGTACAAACTGAAGAAAAGAGCATCAATGATGTTCCCATTGCAAAAGAATTTCCCGATGTATTTCCGAAAGAATTATCGGGATTACCCCCACATCGATCCGTTGAATTTCAAATAGATCTTGTACCAGGAGCTGCACCAATAGCTCGTGCTCCTTACAGACTCGCACCCAGCGAGATGAAAGAACTACAAAGCCAATTACAAGAACTTTTAGAGCGTGGTTTCATTCGACCAAGCACATCACCGTGGGGAGCTCCTGTTTTGTTTGTCAAGAAGAAAGATGGTACATTCAGGTTGTGTATCGACTACCGAGAGTTGAACAAACTTACCATCAAGAACCGCTACCCACTACCGAGAATCGACGACTTATTTGATCAACTACAAGGCTCGTCTGTTTATTCAAAGATTGACTTACGTTCCGGGTATCATCAAATGCGGGTGAAAGAAGATGATATTCCAAAGACTGCTTTCAGAACACGTTACGGTCATTACGAGTTTATGGTCATGCCGTTTGGTTTAACTAATGCACCAGCTGTGTTCATGGACCTTATGAACCGAGTGTGTGGACCATACCTTGACAAGTTTGTCATTGTTTTCATTGATGACATACTTATTTACTCAAAGAATGACCAAGAACACGGTGAACATTTGAGAAAGGTGTTAGAAGTATTGAGGAAGGAAGAATTGTACGCTAAGTTTTCAAAGTGTGCATTTTGGTTGGAAGAAATTCAATTCCTCGGTCACATAGTGAACAAAGAAGGTATTAAGGTGGATCCGGCAAAGATAGAAACTGTTGAAAAGTGGGAAACCCCGAAAACTCCGAAACACATACGCCAGTTTTTAGGACTAGCTGGTTACTACAGAAGGTTCATCCAAGACTTTTCCAGAATAGCAAAACCCTTGACTGCATTAACGCATAAAGGGAAGAAATTTGAATGGAATGATGAACAAGAGAAAGCGTTTCAGTTATTGAAGAAAAAGCTAACTACGGCACCTATATTGTCATTGCCTGAAGGGAATGATGATTTTGTGATTTATTGTGACGCATCAAAGCAAGGTCTCGGTTGTGTATTAATGCAACGAACGAAGGTGATTGCTTATGCGTCTAGACAATTGAAGATTCACGAACAAAATTATACAACGCATGATTTGGAATTAGGCGCGGTTGTTTTTGCATTAAAGACTTGGAGGCACTACTTATATGGGGTCAAAAGTATTATATATACCGACCACAAAAGTCTTCAACACATATTTAATCAGAAACAACTGAATATGAGGCAGCGTAGGTGGATTGAATTATTGAATGATTACGACTTTGAGATTCGTTACCACCCGGGGAAGGCAAATGTGGTAGCCGATGCCTTGAGCAGGAAGGACAGAGAACCCATTCGAGTAAAATCTATGAATATAATGATTCATAATAACATTACTACTCAAATAAAGGAGGCGCAACAAGGAGTTTTAAAAGAGGGAAATTTAAAGGATGAAATACCCAAAGGATCGGAGAAGCATCTTAATATTCGGGAAGACGGAACCCGGTATAGGGCTGAAAGGATTTGGGTACCAAAATTTGGAGATATGAGAGAAATGGTACTTAGAGAAGCTCATAAAACCAGATACTCAATACATCCTGGAACGGGGAAGATGTACAAGGATCTCAAGAAACATTTTTGGTGGCCGGGTATGAAAGCCGATGTTGCTAAATACGTAGGAGAATGTTTGACGTGTTCTAAGGTCAAAGCTGAGCATCAGAAACCATCAGGTCTACTTCAACAACCCGAAATCCCAGAATGGAAATGGGAAAACATTACCATGGATTTCATCACTAAATTGCCAAGGACTGCAAGTGGTTTTGATACTATTTGGGTAATAGTTGATCGTCTCACCAAATCAGCACACTTCCTACCAATAAGAGAAGATGACAAGATGGAGAAGTTAGCACGACTGTATTTGAAGGAAGTCGTCTCCAGACATGGAATACCAATCTCTATTATCTCTGATAGGGATGGCAGATTTATTTCAAGATTCTGGCAGACATTACAGCAAGCATTAGGAACTCGTCTAGACATGAGTACTGCCTATCATCCACAAACTGATGGGCAGAGCGAAAGGACGATACAAACGCTTGAAGACATGCTACGAGCATGTGTTATTGATTTCGGAAACAGTTGGGATCGACATCTACCGTTAGCAGAATTTTCCTACAACAACAGCTACCATTCAAGCATTGAGATGGCGCCGTTTGAAGCACTTTATGGTAGAAAGTGCAGGTCTCCGATTTGTTGGAGTGAGGTGGGGGATAGACAGATTACGGGTCCGGAGATTATACAAGAAACTACCGAGAAGATCATCCAAATTCAACAACGGTTGAAAACCGCCCAAAGTCGACAAAAGAGCTACGCTGACATTAAAAGAAAAGATATAGAATTTGAAATTGGAGAGATGGTCATGCTTAAAGTTTCACCTTGGAAAGGTGTTGTTCGATTTGGTAAACGAGGGAAATTAAATCCAAGGTATATTGGACCATTCAAGATTATTGATCGTGTCGGACCAGTAGCTTACCGACTAGAGTTACCTCAACAACTCGCGGCTGTACATAACACTTTCCACGTCTCGAATTTAAAGAAATGTTTTGCTAAAGAAGATCTCACTATTCCGTTAGATGAAATCCAAATCAACGAAAAACTTCAATTCATCGAAGAACCCGTCGAAATAATGGATCGTGAGGTTAAAAGACTTAAGCAAAACAAGATACCAATTGTTAAGATTCGATGGAATGCTCGTAGAGGACCCGAGTTCACCTGGGAGCGTGAAGATCAGATGAAGAAGAAATACCCGCATCTATTTCCAGAAGATTCGTCAACACCTTCAACAGCTTAAAATTTCGGGACGAAATTTATTTAACGGGTAGGTACTGTAGTGACCCGAACTTTTCCATGTTTATATATATTAAGTGAGATTGATATTTACATGGTTAAATGTTTCCAACATGTTAAGCAATCAAACTTGTTAAGACTTGATTAATTGAAATAGGTTTCATATAGACAATTGACCACCCAAGTTGACCGGTGATTCACGAACGTTAAAACTTGTAAAAAACTATATGATGACATATATATGGTTATATATATAGTTAACATGATATTATGATAAGTAAACATATCATTAATTATATTAACAATGAACTACATATGTAAAAACAAGACTACTAACTTAATGATTTTGAAACGAGACATATATGTAACGTTTATCGTTGTAACGACATTTAATGTATATATATCATATTAAGAGATATTCGTACATCATAATATCATGATAATATAATAATTTAAAATCTCTTTTGTTATTATAAACATTGGGTTAACAACATTTAACAAGATCGTTAACCTAAAGGTTTCAAAACAACACTTACATGTAACGACTAACGATGACTTAACGACTCAGTTAAAATGTATATACATGTAGTGTTTTAATATGTATTTATACACTTTTGAAAGACTTCAATACACTTATCAAAATACTTCTACTTAACAAAAATGCTTACAATTACATTCTCGTTCAGTTTCATCAACAATTCTACTCGTATGCACCCGTATTCGTACTCGTACAATACATAGCTTTTAGATGTATGTACTATTGGTATATACACTCCAATGATCAGCTCTTAGCAGCCCATGTGAGTCACCTAACACATGTGGGAACCATCATTTGGCAACTAGCATGAAATATCTCATAAGATTACAAAAATATGAGTAATCATTCATGACTTATTTACATGAAAACAAAATTACATATCCTTTATATCTAATCCATACACCAACGACCAAAAACACCTACAAACACTTTCATTCTTCAATTTTCTTCATCTAATTGAACTCTCTCAAGTTCTATCTTCAAGTTCTAAGTGTTCTTCATAAATTCCAAAAGTTCTAGTTTCATAAAATCAAGAATACTTTCAAGTTTGCTAGCTCACTTCCAATCTTGTAAGGTGATCATCCAACCTCAAGAAATCTTTGTTTCTTACAGTAGGTTATCATTCTAATACAAGGTAATAATCATATTCAAACTTTGGTTCAATTTCTATAACTATAACAATCTTATTTCAAGTGATGATCTTACTTGAACTTGTTTTCGTGTCATGATTTTGCTTCAAGAACTTTGAGCCATCCAAGGATCCATTGAAGCTAGATCCATTTTTATCTTTTCCAGTAGGTTCATCCAAGGAACTTAAGGTAGTAATGATGTTCATAACATCATTTGATTCATACATATAAAGCTATCTTATTCGAAGGTTTAAACTTGTAATCACTAGAACATAGTTTAGTTAATTCTAAACTTGTTCGCAAACAAAAGTTAATCCTTCTAACTTGACTTTTAAAATCAACTAAACACATGTTCTATATCTATATGATATGCTAACTTAATGATTTAAAACCTGGAAACACGAAAAACACCGTAAAACCGGATTTACGCCGTCGTAGTAACACCGCGGGCTGTTTTGGGTTAGTTAATTAAAAACTATGATAAACTTTGATTTAAAAGTTGTTATTCTGAGAAAATGATTTTTATTATGAACATGAAACTATATCCAAAAATTATGGTTAAACTCAAAGTGGAAGTATGTTTTCTAAAATGGTCATCTAGACGTCGTTCTTTCGACTGAAATGACTACCTTTACAAGAACGACTTGTAACTTATTTTTCCGACTATAAACCTATACTTTTTCTGTTTAGATTCATAAAATAGAGTTCAATATGAAACCATAGCAATTTGATTCACTCAAAACGGATTTAAAATGAAGAAGTTATGGGTAAAACAAGATTGGATAATTTTTCTCATTTTAGCTACGTGAAAATTTGTAACAAATCTATTCCAACCATAACTTAATCAACTTGTATTGTATATTATGTAATCTTGAGATACCATAGACACGTATACAATGTTTCGACCTATCATGTCGGCACATCTATATATATTTCGGAACAACCATAGACACTCTATATGTGAATGTTGGAGTTAGCTATACAGGGTTGAGGTTGATTCCAAAATATATATAGTTTGAGTTGTGATCAATACTGAGATACGTATACACTGGGTCGTGGATTGATTCAAGATAATATTTATCGATTTATTTCTGTACATCTAACTGTGGACAACTAGTTGTAGGTTACTAACGAGGACAGCTGACTTAATAAACTTAAAACATCAAAATATATTAAAAGTGTTGTAAATATATTTTGAACATACTTTGATATATATGTATATATTGTTATAGGTTCGTGAATCAACCAGTGGCCAAGTCTTACTTCCCGACGAAGTAAAAAATCTGTGAAAGTGAGTTATAGTCCCACTTTTAAAATCTAATATTTTTGGGATGAGAATACATGCAGGTTTTATAAATGATTTACAAAATAGACACAAGTACGTGAAACTACATTCTATGGTTGAATTATCGAAATCGAATATGCCCCTTTTTATTAAGTCTGGTAATCTAAGAATTAGGGAACAGACACCCTAATTGACGCGAATCCTAAAGATAGATCTATTGGGCCTAACAAACCCCATCCAAAGTACCGGATGCTTTAGTACTTCGAAATTTATATCATATCCGAAGGGTGTCCCGGAATGATGGGGATATTCTTATATATGCATCTTGTTATTGTCGGTTACCAGGTGTTCACCATATGAATGATTTTTATCTCTATGTATGGGATGTGTATTGAAATATGAAATCTTGTGGTCTATTGTTACGATTTGATATATATAGGTTAAACCTATATCTCACCAACATTTTTGTTGACGTTTAAAGCATTTTTATTCTCAGGTGAATATTAAGAGCTTCCGCTGTTGCATACTAAAATAAGGACAAGATTTGGAGTCCATGTTTGTATGATATTGTGTAAAAACTGCATTCAAGAAACTGATTTCGATGTAACATAATTGTATTGTAAACCATTATGTAATGGTCGTGTGTAAACAGGATATTTTAGATTATCATTATTTGATAATCTACGTAAAGCTTTTTAAACCTTTATTTATGAAATAAAGGTTATGGTTTGTTTTAAAAATGAATGCAGTCTTTGAAAAACGTCTCATATAGAGGTCAAAACCTCGCAACGAAATCAATTAATATGGAACGTTTTTAATCAATAAGAACGGGACATTTCATCCATCGAACCTTAACAATTGGTATCTTGTTTTGCTTAAGTCTTTTAACCTCACGATCCATTATTTCGACGGGTTCTTCGATGAATTGGAGTTTTTCGTTGATTTGGATTTCATCTAACGGAATAGTGAGATCTTCTTTAGCAAAACATTTCTTCAAATTCGAGACGTGGAAAGTGTTATGTACAGCCGCGAGTTGTTGAGGTAACTCAAGTCGGTAAGCTACTGGTCCGACACGATCAATAATCTTGAATGGTCCAATATACCTTGGATTTAATTTCCCTCGTTTACCAAATCGAACAACGCCTTTCCAAGGTGCAACTTTAATGAAATGTCCCGTTCTTATTGATTAAAAACGTTCCATATTAATTGATTTCGTTGCGAGGTTTTGACCTCTATATGAGACGTTTTTCAAAGACTGCATTCATTTTTAAACAAACCATAACCTTTATTTCATCAATAAAGGTTTAAAAAGCTTTACGTAGATTATCAAATAATGATAATCTAAAATATCCTGTTTACACACGACCATTACATAATGGTTTACAATACAAATATGTTACAACAAAATAAGTTTCTTGAATGCAGTTTTTACACAATATCATACAAGCATGGACTCCAAATCTTGTCCTTATTTAAGTATGCGACAGCGGAAGCTCTTAATAATCACCTGAGAATAAACATGCTTAAAACGTCAACAAAAATGTTGGTGAGTTATAGGTTTAACCTATATATATCAAATCGTAACAATAGACCACAAGATTTCATATTTCAATACACATCCCATACATAGAGATAAAAATCATTCATATGGTGAACACCTGGTAACCGACAATAACAAGATGCATATATAAGAATATCCCCATCATTCCGGGACACCCTTCGGATATGATATAAATTTCGAAGTACTAAAGCATCCGGTACTTTGGATGGGGTTTGTTAGGCCCAATAGATCTATCTTTAGGATTCGCGTCAATTAGGGTGTCTGTTCCCTAATTCTTAGATTACCAGACTTAATAAAAAAGGGGCATATTCGATTTCGATAATTCAACCATAGAATGTAGTTTCACGTACTTGTGTCTATTTTGTAAATCATTTATAAAACCTGCATGTATTCTCATCCCAAAAATATTAGATTTTAAAAGTGGGACTATAACTCACTTTCACAGATTTTTACTTCGTCGGGAAGTAAGACTTGGCCACTGGTTGATTCACGAACCTATAACAATATATACATATATATCAAAGTATGTTCAAAATATATTTACAACACTTTTAATATATTTTGATGTTTTAAGTTTATTAAGTCAGCTGTCCTCGTTAGTAACCTACAACTAGTTGTCCACAGTTAGATGTACAGAAATAAATCGATAAATATTATCTTGAATCAATCCACGACCCAGTGTATACGTATCTCAGTATTGATCACAACTCAAACTATATATATTTTGGAATCAACCTCAACCCTGTATAGCTAACTCCAACATTCACATATAGAGTGTCTATGGTTGTTCCGAAATATATATAGATGTGTCGACATGATAGGTCGAAACATTGTATACGTGTCTATGGTATCTCAAGATTACATAATATATAATACAAGTTGATTAAGTTATGGTTGGAATAGATTTGTTACCAATTTTCACGTAGCTAAAATGAGAAAAATTATCCAATCTTGTTTTACCCATAACTTCTTCATTTTAAATCCGTTTTGAGTGAATCAAATTGCTATGGTTTCATATTGAACTCTATTTTATGAATCTAAACAAAAAAAGTATAGGTTTCTAGTCGGAAAAATAAGTTACAAGTCGTTTTTGTAAAGGTAGTCATTTCAGTCGAAAGAACGACGTCTAGATGACCATTTTAGAAAACATACTTCCACTTTGAGTTTAACCATAATTTTTGGATATAGTTTCATGTTCATAATAAAAATCATTTTCTCAGAATAACAACTTTTAAATCAAAGTTTATCATAGTTTTTAATTAACTAACCCAAAACAGCCCGCGGTGTTACTACGACGGCGTAAATCCGGTTTTACGGTGTTTTTCGTGTTTCCAGGTTTTAAATCATTAAGTTAGCATATCATATAGATATAGAACATGTGTTTAGTTGATTTTAAAAGTCAAGTTAGAAGGATTAACTTTTGTTTGCGAACAAGTTTAGAATTAACTAAACTATGTTCTAGTGATTACAAGTTTAAACCTTCGAATAAGATAGCTTTATATGTATGAATCGAATGATGTTATGAACATCATTACTACCTTAAGTTCCTTGGATGAACCTACTGGAAAAGAGAAAAATGGATCTAGCTTCAATGGATCCTTGGATGGCTCAAAGTTCTTGAAGCAAAATCATGACACGAAAACAAGTTCAAGTAAGATCATCACTTGAAATAAGATTGTTATAGTTATAGAAATTGAACCAAAGTTTGAATATGATTATTACCTTGTATTAGAATGATAACCTACTGTAAGAAACAAAGATTTCTTGAGGTTGGATGATCACCTTACAAGATTGGAAGTGAGCTAGCAAACTTGAAAGTATTCTTGATTTTTGAAACTAGAACTTTTGGAATTTATGAAGAACACTTAGAACTTGAAGATAGAACTTGAGAGAGTTCAATTAGATGAAGAAAATTGAAGAATGAAAGTGTTTGTAGGTGTTTTTGGTCGTTGGTGTATGGATTAGATATAAAGGATATGTAATTTTGTTTTCATGTAAATAAGTCATGAATGATTACTCATATTTTTGTAATCTTATGAGATATTTCATGCTAGTTGCCAAATGATGGTTCCCACATGTGTTAGGTGACTCACATGGGCTGCTAAGAGCTGATCATTGGAGTGTATATACCAATAGTACATACATCTAAAAGCTGTGTATTGTACGAGTGCGAATACGGGTGCATACGAGTAGAATTGTTGATGAAACTGAACGAGAATGTAATTGTAAGCATTTTTGTTAAGTAGAAGTATTTTGATAAGTGTATTGAAGTCTTTCAAAAGTGTATAAATACATATTAAAACACTACATGTATATACATTTTAACTGAGTCGTTAAGTCATCGTTAGTCGTTACATGTAAGTGTTGTTTTGAAACCTTTAGGTTAACGATCTTGTTAAATGTTGTTAACCCAATGTTTATAATATCAAAAGAGATTTTAAATTATTATATTATCATGATATTATGATGTACGAATATCTCTTAATATGATATATATACATTAAATGTCGTTACAACGATAAACGTTACATATATGTCTCGTTTCAAAATCATTAAGTTAGTAGTCTTGTTTTTACATATGTAGTTCATTGTTAATATAATTAATGATATGTTTACTTATCATAATATCATGTTAACTATATATATAACCATATATATGTCATCATATAGTTTTTTTTACAAGTTTTAACGTTCGTGAATCACCGGTCAACTTGGGTGGTCAATTGTCTATATGAAACCTATTTCAATTAATCAAGTCTTAACAAGTTTGATTGCTTAACATGTTGGAAACATTTAATCATGTAAACATCAATCTCAATTAATATATATAAACATGGAAAAGTTCGGGTCACTACAGTACCTACCCGTTAAATAAATTTCGTCCCGAAATTTTAAGCTGCTGAAGGTGTTGACGAATCTTCTGGAAATAGATGCGGGTATTTCTTCTTCATCTGATCTTCACGCTCCCAGGTGAACTCGGGTCCTCTACGAGCATTCCATCGAACCTTAACAATTGGTATCTTGTTTTGCTTAAGTCTTTTAACCTCACGATCCATTATTTCGACGGGTTCTTCGATGAATTGGAGTTTTTCGTTGATTTGGATTTCATCTAACGGAATAGTGAGATCTTCTTTAGCAAAACATTTCTTCAAATTCGAGATGTGGAAAGTGTTATGTACAGCCGCGAGTTGTTGAGGTAACTCAAGTCGGTAAGCTACTGGTCCGACACGATCAATAATCTTGAATGGTCCAATATATCTTGGATTTAATTTCCCTCGTTTACCAAATCGAACAACGCCTTTCCAAGGTGAAACTTTAAGCATGACCATCTCTCCAATTTCAAATTCTATATCTTTTCTTTTAATGTCAGCGTAGCTCTTTTGTCGACTTTGGGCGGTTTTCAACCGTTGTTGAATTTGGATGATCTTCTCGGTAGTTTCTTGTATAATCTCCGGACCCGTAATCTGTCTATCCCCCACCTCACTCCAACAAATCGGAGACCTGCACTTTCTACCATAAAGTGCTTCAAACGGCGCCATCTCAATGCTTGAATGGTAGCTGTTGTTGTAGGAAAATTCTGCTAACGGTAGATGTCGATCCCAACTGTTTCCGAAATCAATAACACATGCTCGTAGCATGTCTTCAAGCGTTTGTATCGTCCTTTCGCTCTGCCCATCAGTTTGTGGATGATAGGCAGTACTCATGTCTAGACGAGTTCCTAATGCTTGCTGTAATGTCTGCCAGAATCTTGAAATAAATCTGCCATCCCTATCAGAGATAATAGAGATTGGTATTCCATGTCTAGAGACGACTTCCTTCAAATACAGTCGTGCTAACTTCTCCATCTTGTCATCTTCTCTTATTGGTAGGAAGTGTGCTGATTTGGTGAGACGATCAACTATTACCCAAATAGTATCAAAACCACTTACAGTCCTTGGCAATTTAGTGATGAAATCCATGGTAATGTTTTCCCATTTCCATTCCGGGATTTCGGGTTGTTGAAGTAGACCTGATGGTTTCTGATGCTCAGCTTTGACCTTAGAACACGTCAAACATTCTCCTACGTATTTAGCAACATCGGCTTTCATACCCGGCCACCAAAAATGTTTCTTGAGATCCTTGTACATCTTCCCCGTTCCAGGATGTATTGAGTATCTGGTTTTATGAGCTTCTCTAAGTACCATTTCTCTCATATCTCCAAATTTTGGTACCCAAATCCTTTCAGCCCTATACCGGGTTCCGTCTTCCCGAATATTAAGATGCTTCTCCGATCCTTTGGGTATTTCATCCTTTAAATTTCCCTCTTTTAAAACTCCTTGTTGCGCCTCCTTTATTTGAGTAGTAATGTTATTATGAATCATTATATTCATAGATTTTACTCGAGTGGGTTCTCTGTCCTTCCTGCTCAAGGCATCGGCTACCACATTTGCCTTCCCCGGGTGGTAACGAATCTCAAAGTCGTAATCATTCAATAATTCAATCCACCTACGCTGCCTCATATTCAGTTGTTTCTGATTAAATATGTGTTGAAGACTTTTGTGGTCGGTATATATAATACTTTTGACCCCATATAAGTAGTGCCTCCAAGTCTTTAATGCAAAAACAACCGCGCCTAATTCCAAATCATGCGTCGTATAATTTTGTTCGTGAATCTTCAATTGTCTAGACGCATAAGCAATCACCTTCGTTCGTTGCATTAATACACAACCGAGACCTTGCTTTGATGCATCACAATAAATCACAAAATCATCATTCCCTTCAGGCAATGACAATATAGGTGCCGTAGTTAGCTTTTTCTTCAATAACTGAAACGCTTTCTCTTGTTCATCATTCCATTCAAATTTCTTCCCTTTATGCGTTAATGCAGTCAAGGGTTTTGCTATTCTGGAAAAGTCTTGGATGAACCTTCTGTAGTAACCAGCTAGTCCTAAAAACTGGCGTATGTGTTTCGGAGTTTTCGGGGTTTCCCACTTTTCAACAGTTTCTATCTTTGCCGGATCCACCTTAATACCTTCTTTGTTCACTATGTGACCGAGAAATTGAACTTCTTCCAACCAAAATGCACACTTTGAAAACTTAGCGTACAATTCTTCCTTCCTCAATACTTCTAACACCTTTCTCAAATGTTCACCGTGTTCTTGGTCATTCTTTGAGTAAATAAGTATGTCATCAATGAAAACAATGACAAACTTGTCAAGGTATGGTCCACACACTCGGTTCATAAGGTCCATGAACACAGCTGGTGCATTAGTTAAACCAAACGGCATGACCATAAACTCGTAATGACCGTAACGTGTTCTGAAAGCAGTCTTTGGAATATCATCTTCTTTCACCCGCATTTGATGATACCCGGAACGTAAGTCAATCTTTGAATAAACAGACGAGCCTTGTAGTTGATCAAATAAGTCGTCGATTCTCGGTAGTGGGTAGCGGTTCTTGATGGTAAGTTTGTTCAACTCTCGGTAGTCGATACACAACCTGAATGTACCATCTTTCTTCTTGACAAACAAAACAGGAGCTCCCCACGGTGATGTGCTTGGTCGAATGAAACCACGCTCTAAAAGTTCTTGTAATTGGCTTTGCAGTTCTTTCATCTCGCTGGGTGCGAGTCTGTAAGGAGCACGAGCTATTGGTGCAGCTCCTGGTACAAGATCTATTTGAAATTCAACGGATCGATGTGGGGGTAATCCCGGTAATTCTTTCGGAAATACATCGGGAAATTCTTTTGCAATGGGAACATCATTGATGCTCTTTTCTTCAGTTTGTACTTTCTCAACGTGTGCTAGAACAGCATAGCAACCTTTTCTTATTAGTTTTTGTGCCTTCAAATTACTAATAAGATGTAGCTTCGTGTTGCCCTTTTCTCCGTACACCATTAAGGGTTTTCCTTTTTCTCGTATAATGCGAATTGCATTTTTGTAACAAACGATCTCCGCTTTCACTTCTTTCAACCAGTCCATACCGATTATCACATCAAAACTCCCTAACTCTACTGGTATCAAATCAATCTTAAATGTTTCGCTAACCAGTTTAATTTCTCGATTCCGACATATATTATCTGCTAAAATTAATTTACCATTTGCTAATTCGAGTAAAAATTTACTATCCAAAGGCGTCAATGGACAACTTAATTTAGCACAAAAATCTCTACTCATATAGCTTCTATCCGCACCCGAATCAAATAAAACGTAAGCAGATTTATTGTCAATAAGAAACGTACCCGTAACAAGCTCCGGGTCTTCCTGTGCCTCTACCGCATTAATATTGAAAACTCTTCCACGGCCTTGTCCATTCGTGTTCTCCTGGTTCGGGCAATTTCTAATAATGTGGCCTGGTTTTCCACATTTATAACAAACTACATTGGCATAACTTGCTCCGACACTACTTGCTCCGCCATTACTCGTTCCGACACCATTTGTTCCTTTCGTTCTATTAACCCCTGGTCCGTAGACCTCACACTTCGCCGCGCTATGACCATTTCTTTTACACTTGTTGCAAAATTTGGTGCAGAACCCCGAGTGATTCTTTTCACACCTTTGGCATAGTTGCTTCTGATTGTTGTTGTTGTTGCGGTTATTATTGTTGTTGGGATGATTGTTGTAGTTGCTGTTGTTGTTGTTGTTGTTGTTGTTGTTGGGCCGTTTGTTGTAGTTGCGATTGATGTTGCGATTGTTGGGATAATTGTTGCGATTATTGTTGTAATTGCTGTTGTTGTTGTATTGGTGATTCTTATCACCGTTTTCCTCCCACTTTCTTTTGACTTGCTTCACATTGGCCTCTTCAGCAGTCTGTTCTTTAATTCTTTCTTCAATCTGGTTCACTAGTTTGTGAGCCATTCTACATGCCTGTTGTATGGAGGCGGGCTCGTGTGAACTTATATCTTCTTGGATTCTTTCCGGTAATCCTTTCACAAACGCGTCGATCTTCTCTTCCTCATCTTCGAATGCTCCCGGACACAATAGGCACAATTCTGTGAATCGTCTTTCGTACGTGGTAATATCAAATCCTTGGGTTCGTAACCCTCTAAGTTCTGTCTTGAGCTTATTGACCTCGGTTCTGGGACGGTACTTCTCGTTCATCAAGTGCTTGAATGCTGACCACGGTAGTGCGTACGCATCATCTTGTCCCACTTGCTCTAGATAGGTATTCCACCATGTTAACGCAGAACCTGTGAAGGTATGCGTAGCGTACTTCACTTTGTCCTCTTCAGTACACTTACTTATGGCAAACACCGATTCAACCTTCTCGGTCCACCGTTTCAATCCGATCGGTCCTTCGGTTCCATCAAATTCCAAAGGTTTGCAGGCAGTGAATTCTTTGTAGGTGCATCCTACACGATTTCCTGTACTGCTAGATCCAAGGTTATTGTTGGTATGTAGCGCAGCCTGTACTGCGGCTATGTTTGAAGCTAGAAAAGTACGGAATTCCTCTTCATTCATATTCACGGTGTGTCGAGTAGTCGGTGCCATTTCCTTCAAAATAGTTAAATGGAACAAGTTAATCATACAGAATATTAAGAGTAGTTAATAGTATTTCGTAGCATAATATGAACTCATTTATAAAAGCTTTTTCTTCATATTAGCGTTTTATAAGTTTATATTCGGGTAGTATCTACCCGTTAAGTTCATACTTAGTAGCTAATATACAATTCAACTACTACAATTCTATATGAAAAACTGATTGTAATAATATTTCGCGTTCAAACTTTTATACAATATTTTACAAACTTACAATACCGCTTATTTTACATAAAGCATGAAATATAGCACACAATAACTTTGATACAAGATAGTTGTGAAGACAATTCTAGCTAGTACACAAGTCGTTCGGCAAAGGCAATAAAGACACGTAATTCATACGTCCAGAAACAAGTCATGCATTCTGGTTTTACTAGGACTACTTCCCATCCTTGGTCTTGTGCAACATAACCGTTATGGCCGTTGATAAGACAGCGTGTTGTAACGTCATCAAAGGGACGAGGGTTACGTAATGTCCAACAGTCCCGTAATAATCTAAAAACCTCATTTCTTACCCCAATTACCGACTCCGTCACTTGTGGAAACGTTTTGTTTAATAGTTGTAGCCCGATGTTCTTGTTCTCACTTTGGTGAGAAGCGAACATTACTAATCCGTAAGCATAACATGCTTCTTTATGTTGCATGTTAGCCGCTTTTTCTAAATCACGAAGTCCAATATTCGGATATATTGAGTCAAAATAATTTCTTAACCCGTTGCGTAAAATAGCATTTGGGTTCCCCGCAATATATGCGTCAAAGTAAACACATCGTAACTTATGGGTTTCCCAATGTGATATCCCCCATCTTTCAAACGAAAGTCTCTTATAAACCAAGACATTCTTGGAACGTTCTTCGAATGTCTTACAAACTGATCTCGCCTTAAATAGTTGTGCCGAAGAATTCTGGCCGACTCTAGACAAGATTTCATCAATCATGTCTCCGGGTAGGTCTCTTAAAATATTGGGTTGTCTATCCATTTTGTGTTTTTAAACTGTAAAATAGACAAGAGTTAGATTCATAAAAAAAAATACTTATTAATACAAGCAATTTTTACATATATCATAAAGCATAAGAACACTATATTCCATATATTACACCACACGAATACAACTATCTTATTCCGACTTGCTCGTTTCTTCTTCTTCGGTTTTGGTTCGTTTTGCCAAGTTTCTAGGGATATATGATGTTCCCCTAATACGAGCCGTCGTTGTCCACATTGGTTTAGAAAAACCTGGTGGTTTAGAAGTTCCCGGGTCATTGTTACAACTTAAGGACTTCGGGGGTTGACGATACATATAAAGTTCATCGGGGTTGGAATTAGATTTCTCTATTTTTATGCCCTTTCCCTTATTATTTTCTTTTGCCTTTTTAAATTCAGTTGGGGTAATTTCTATAACATCATCGGAATTCTCGTCGAAATCCGATTCATCGGAGAATTGGTAATCCTCCCAATATTTTGCTTCCTTGGCGGAAACACCATTGACCATAATTAACTTTGGTCGGTTGGTTGAGGATTTTCTTTTACTTAACCGTTTTATTATTTCCCCCACCGGTTCTATTTCTTCATCCGGTTCCGATTCTTCTTCCGGTTCCGATTCTTCTTCCGGTTCCGACTCTTCTTCCGGTTCCTCTTCGGGAACTTGTGAATCAGTCCACAAATCATTCCAATTTACATTTGACTCTTCATTATTATTAGGTGAGTCAATGGGACTTGTTCTAGAGGTAGACATCTATCACATAATATCAAACACGTTAAGAGATTAATATATCACATAATATTCATATGTTAAAAATATATAGTTTCCAACAAAAATGTTAAGCAATCATTTTTAAAGAAAACACGGTCGAAGTCCAGACTCACTAATGCATCCTAACAAACTCGATAAGACACACTAATGCAAATTTTCTGGTTCTCTAAGACCAACGCTCGGATACCAACTGAAATGTCCCGTTCTTATTGATTAAAAACGTTCCATATTAATTGATTTCGTTGCGAGGTTTTGACCTCTATATGAGACGTTTTTCAAAGACTGCATTCATTTTTAAACAAACCATAACCTTTATTTCATCAATAAAGGTTTAAAAAGCTTTACGTAGATTATCAAATAATGATAATCTAAAATATCCTGTTTACACACGACCATTACATAATGGTTTACAATACAAATATGTTACAACAAAATAAGTTTCTTGAATGCAGTTTTTACACAATATCATACAAGCATGGACTCCAAATCTTGTCCTTATTTAAGTATGCGACAGCGGAAGCTCTTAATAATCACCTGAGAATAAACATGCTTAAAACGTCAACAAAAATGTTGGTGAGTTATAGGTTTAACCTATATATATCAAATCGTAACAATAGACCACAAGATTTCATATTTCAATACACATCCCATACATAGAGATAAAAATCATTCATATGGTGAACACCTGGTAACCGACAATAACAAGATGCATATATAAGAATATCCCCATCATTCCGGGACACCCTTCGGATATGATATAAATTTCGAAGTACTAAAGCATCCGGTACTTTGGATGGGGTTTGTTAGGCCCAATAGATCTATCTTTAGGATTCGCGTCAATTAGGGTGTCTGTTCCCTAATTCTTAGATTACCAGACTTAATAAAAAAGGGGCATATTCGATTTCGATAATTCAACCATAGAATGTAGTTTCACGTACTTGTGTCTATTTTGTAAATCATTTATAAAACCTGCATGTATTCTCATCCCAAAAATATTAGATTTTAAAAGTGGGACTATAACTCACTTTCACAGATTTTTACTTCGTCGGGAAGTAAGACTTGGCCACTGGTTGATTCACGAACCTATAACAATATATACATATATATCAAAGTATGTTCAAAATATATTTACAACACTTTTAATATATTTTGATGTTTTAAGTTTATTAAGTCAGCTGTCCTCGTTAGTAACCTACAACTAGTTGTCCACAGTTAGATGTACAGAAATAAATCGATAAATATTATCTTGAATCAATCCACGACCCAGTGTATACGTATCTCAGTATTGATCACAACTCAAACTATATATATTTTGGAATCAACCTCAACCCTGTATAGCTAACTCCAACATTCACATATAGAGTGTCTATGGTTGTTCCGAAATATATATAGATGTGTCGACATGATAGGTCGAAACATTGTATACGTGTCTATGGTATCTCAAGATTACATAATATATAATACAAGTTGATTAAGTTATGGTTGGAATAGATTTGTTACCAATTTTCACGTAGCTAAAATGAGAAAAATTATCCAATCTTGTTTTACCCATAACTTCTTCATTTTAAATCCGTTTTGAGTGAATCAAATTGCTATGGTTTCATATTGAACTCTATTTTATGAATCTAAACAAAAAAAGTATAGGTTTCTAGTCGGAAAAATAAGTTACAAGTCGTTTTTGTAAAGGTAGTCATTTCAGTCGAAAGAACGACGTCTAGATGACCATTTTA
Organism: Rutidosis leptorrhynchoides; assembly: GCF_046630445.1. Classification (NCBI taxonomy): domain Eukaryota; kingdom Viridiplantae; phylum Streptophyta; class Magnoliopsida; order Asterales; family Asteraceae; genus Rutidosis; species Rutidosis leptorrhynchoides. Next base: position 315,521,516 of record NC_092333.1, on the reverse strand, counting down.
GAAAACATACTTCCACTTTGAGTTTAACCATAATTTTTGGATATAGTTTCATGTTCATAATAAAAATCATTTTCTCAGAATAACAACTTTTAAATCAAAGTTTATCATAGTTTTTAATTAACTAACCCAAAACAGCCCGCGGTGTTACTACGACGGCGTAAATCCGGTTTTACGGTGTTTTTCGTGTTTCCAGGTTTTAAATCATTAAGTTAGCATATCATATAGATATAGAACATGTGTTTAGTTGATTTTAAAAGTCAAGTTAGAAGGATTAACTTTTGTTTGCGAACAAGTTTAGAATTAACTAAACTATGTTCTAGTGATTACAAGTTTAAACCTTCGAATAAGATAGCTTTATATGTATGAATCGAATGATGTTATGAACATCATTACTACCTTAAGTTCCTTGGATGAACCTACTGGAAAAGAGAAAAATGGATCTAGCTTCAATGGATCCTTGGATGGCTCAAAGTTCTTGAAGCAAAATCATGACACGAAAACAAGTTCAAGTAAGATCATCACTTGAAATAAGATTGTTATAGTTATAGAAATTGAACCAAAGTTTGAATATGATTATTACCTTGTATTAGAATGATAACCTACTGTAAGAAACAAAGATTTCTTGAGGTTGGATGATCACCTTACAAGATTGGAAGTGAGCTAGCAAACTTGAAAGTATTCTTGATTTTTGAAACTAGAACTTTTGGAATTTATGAAGAACACTTAGAACTTGAAGATAGAACTTGAGAGAGTTCAATTAGGTGAAGAAAATTGAAGAATGAAAGTGTTTGTAGGTGTTTTTGGTCGTTGGTGTATGGATTAGATATAAAGGATATGTAATTTTGTTTTCATGTAAATAAGTCATGAATGATTACTCATATTTTTGTAATCTTATGAGATATTTCATGCTAGTTGCCAAATGATGGTTCCCACATGTGTTAGGTGACTCACATGGGCTGCTAAGAGCTGATCATTGGAGTGTATATACCAATAGTACATACATCTAAAAGCTGTGTATTGTACGAGTGCGAATACGGGTGCATACGAGTAGAATTGTTGATGAAACTGAACGAGAATGTAATTGTAAGCATTTTTGTTAAGTAGAAGTATTTTGATAAGTGTATTGAAGTCTTTCAAAAGTGTATAAATACATATTAAAACACTACATGTATATACATTTTAACTGAGTCGTTAAGTCATCGTTAGTCGTTACATGTAAGTGTTGTTTTGAAACCTTTAGGTTAACGATCTTGTTAAATGTTGTTAACCCAATGTTTATAATATCAAAAGAGATTTTAAATTATTATATCATCATGATATTATGATGTACGAATATCTCTTAATATGATATATATACATTAAATGTCGTTACAACGATAAACGTTACATATATGTCTCGTTTCAAAATCATTAAGTTAGTAGTCTTGTTTTTACATATGTAGTTCATTGTTAATATAATTAATGATATGTTTACTTATCATAATATCATGTTAACTATATATATAACCATATATATGTCATCATATAGTTTTTTTTACAAGTTTTAACGTTCGTGAATCACCGGTCAACTTGGGTGGTCAATTGTCTATATGAAACCTATTTCAATTAATCAAGTCTTAACAAGTTTGATTGCTTAACATGTTGGAAACATTTAATCATGTAAACATCAATCTCAATTAATATATATAAACATGGAAAAGTTCGGGTCACTACATTTAAGCATGACCATCTCTCCAATTTCAAATTCTATATCTTTTCTTTTAATGTCAGCGTAGCTCTTTTGTCGACTTTGGGCGGTTTTCAACCGTTGTTGAATTTGGATGATCTTCTCGGTAGTTTCTTGTATAATCTCCGGACCCGTAATCTGTCTATCCCCCACTTCACTCCAACAAATCGGAGACCTGCACTTTCTACCATAAAGTGCTTCAAACGGTGCCATCTCAATGCTTGAATGGTAGCTGTTGTTGTAGGAAAATTCTGCTAACGGTAGATGTCGATCCCAACTGTTTCCGAAATCAATAACACATGCTCGTAGCATGTCTTCAAGCGTTTGTATCGTCCTTTCGCTCTGCCCATCAGTTTGTGGATGATAGGCAGTACTCATGTCTAGACGAGTTCCTAATGCTTGCTGTAATGTCTGCCAGAATCTTGAAATAAATCTGCCATCCCTATCAGAGATAATAGAGATTGGTATTCCATGTCTGGAGACGACTTCCTTCAAATACAGTCGTGCTAACTTCTCCATCTTGTCATCTTCTCTTATTGGTAGGAAGTGTGCTGATTTGGTGAGACGATCAACTATTACCCAAATAGTATCAAAACCACTTGCAGTCCTTGGCAATTTAGTGATGAAATCCATGGTAATGTTTTCCCATTTCCATTCTGGGATTTCGGGTTGTTGAAGTAGACCTGATGGTTTCTGATGCTCAGCTTTAACCTTAGAACACGTCAAACATTCTCCTACGTATTTAGCAACATCGGCTTTCATACCCGGCCACCAAAAAAGTTTCTTGAGATCCTTGTACATCTTCCCCGTTCCAGGATGTATTGAGTATCTGGTTTTATGAGCTTCTCTAAGTACCATTTCTCTCATATCTCCAAATTTTGGTACCCAAATCCTTTCAGCCCTATATCGGGTTCCGTCTTCCCGAATATTAAGATGCTTCTCCGATCCTTTGGGTATTTCATCCTTTAAATTTCCCTCTTTTAAAACTCCTTGTTGCGCCTCCTTTATTTGAGTAGTAATGTTATTATGAATCATTATATTCATAGATTTTACTCGAATGGGTTCTCTGTCCTTCCTGCTCAAGGCATCGGCTACCACATTTGCCTTCCCCGGGTGGTAACGAATCTCAAAATCGTAATCATTCAATAATTCAATCCACCTACGCTGCCTCATATTCAGTTGTTTCTGATTAAATATGTGTTGAAGACTTTTGTGGTCGGTATATATAATACTTTTGACCCCATATAAGTAGTGCCTCCAAGTCTTTAATGCAAAAACAACCGCGCCTAATTCCAAATCATGCGTCGTATAATTTTGTTCGTGAATCTTCAATTGTCTAGACGCATAAGCAATCACCTTCGTTCGTTGCATTAATACACAACCGAGACCTTGCTTTGATGCGTCACAATAAATCACAAAATCATCATTCCCTTCAGGCAATGACAATATAGGTGCCGTAGTTAGCTTTTTCTTCAATAACTGAAACGCTTTCTCTTGTTCATCATTCCATTCAAATTTCTTCCCTTTATGCGTTAATGTAGTCAAGGGTTTTGCTATTCTGGAAAAGTCTTGGATGAACCTTCTGTAGTAACCAGCTAGTCCTAAAAACTGGCGTATGTGTTTCGGAGTTTTCGGGGTTTCCCACTTTTCAACAGTTTCTATCTTTGCCGGATCCACCTTAATACCTTCTTTGTTCACTATGTGACCGAGGAATTGAACTTCTTCCAACCAAAATGCACACTTTGAAAACTTAGCGTACAATTCTTCCTTCCTCAATACTTCTAACACCTTTCTCAAATGTTCACCGTGTTCTTGGTCATTCTTTGAGTAAATAAGTATGTCATCAATGAAAACAATGACAAACTTGTCAAGGTATGGTCCACACACTCGGTTCATAAGGTCCATGAACACAGCTGGTGCATTAGTTAAACCAAACGGCATGACCATAAACTCGTAATGACCGTAACGTGTTCTGAAAGCAGTCTTTGGAATATCATCTTCTTTCACCCGCATTTGATGATACCCGGAACGTAAGTCAATCTTTGAATAAACAGACGAGCCTTGTAGTTGATCAAATAAGTCGTCGATTCTCGGTAGTGGGTAGCGGTTCTTGATGGTAAGTTTGTTCAACTCTCGGTAGTCGATACACAACCTGAATGTACCATCTTTCTTCTTGACAAACAAAACAGGAGCTCCCCACGGTGACGTGCTTGGTCGAATGAAACCACGCTCTAAAAGTTCTTGTAATTGGCTTTGCAGTTCTTTCATCTCGCTGGGTGCGAGTCTGTAAGGAGCACGAGCTATTGGTGCAGCTCCTGGTACAAGATCTATTTGAAATTCAACGGATCGATGTGGGGGTAATCCCGGTAATTCTTTCGGAAATACATCGGGAAATTCTTTTGCAATGGGAACATCATTGATGCTCTTTTCTTCAGTTTGTACTTTCTCGACGTGTGCTAGAACAGCATAGCAACCTTTTCTTATTAGTTTTGTGCCTTCAAGTTACTAATAAGATGTAGCTTCGTGTTGCCCTTTTCTCCGTACACCATTAAGGGTTTTTCTTTTTCTCGTATAATGCGAATTGCATTTTTGTAACAAACGATCTCCGCTTTCACTTCTTTCAACCAGTCCATACCGATTATCACATCAAAACTCCCTAACTCTACTGGTATCAAATCAATCTTAAATGTTTCGCTAACCAGTTTAATTTCTCGATTCCGACATATATTATCTGCTGAAATTAATTTACCATTTGCTAATTCGAGTAAAAATTTACTATCCAAAGGCGTCAATGGACAACTTAATTTAGCACAAAAATCTCTACTCATATAGCTTCTATCCGCACCCGAATCAAATAAAACGTAAGCAGATTTATTGTCAATAAGAAACGTACCCGTAACAAGCTCCGGGTCTTCCTGTGCCTCTACCGCATTAATATTGAAAACTCTTCCACGGCCTTGTCCATTCGTGTTCTCCTGGTTCGGGCAATTTCTAATAATGTGGCCTGGTTTTCCACATTTATAACAAACTACATTGGCATAACTTGCTCCGACACTACTTGCTCCGCCATTACTCGTTCCGACACCATTTGTTCCTTTCGTTCTATTAACCCCTGGTCCGTAGACCTCACACTTCGCCGCGCTATGACCATTTCTTTTACATTTGTTGCAAAATTTGGTGCAGAACCCCGAGTGATTCTTTTCACACCTTTGGCATAGTTGCTTCTGATTGTTGTTGTTGTTGCGGTTATTATTGTTGTTGGGATGATTGTTGTAGTTGCTGTTGCTGTTGTTGTTGTTGTTGTTGTTGGGCCGTTTGTTGTAGTTGCGATTGATGTTGCGATTGTTGGGATAATTGTTGTAATTGCTGTTGTTGTTGTATTGGTGATTCTTATCACCGTTTTCCTCCCACTTTCTTTTGACTTGCTTCACATTGGCCTCTTCAGCAGTCTGTTCTTTAATTCTTTCTTCAATCTGGTTCACTAGTTTGTGAGCCATTCTACATGCCTGTTGTATGGAGGCGGGCTCGTGTGAACTTATATCTTCTTGGATTCTTTCCGGTAATCCTTTCACAAACGCGTCGATCTTCTCTTCCTCATCTTCAAATGCTCCCGGACACAATAGGCACAATTCTGTGAATCGTCTTTCGTACGTGGTAATATCAAATCCTTGGGTTCGTAACCCTCTAAGTTCTGTCTTGAGCTTATTGACCTCGGTTCTGGGACGGTACTTCTCGTTCATCAAGTGCTTGAATGCTGACCACGGTAGTGCGTACGCATCATCTTGTCCCACTTGCTCTAGATAGGTATTCCACCATGTTAACGCAGAACTTGTGAAGGTATGCGTAGCGTACTTCACTTTGTCCTCTTCAGTACACTTACTTATGGCAAACACCGATTCAACCTTCTCGGTCCACCGTTTCAATCCGATCGGTCCTTCGGTTCCATCAAATTCCAAAGGTTTGCAGGCAGTGAATTCTTTGTAGGTGCATCCTACACGATTTCCTGTACTGCTAGATCCAAGGTTATTGTTGGTATGTAGCGCAGCCTGTACTGCGGCTATGTTTGAAGCTAGAAAAGTACGGAATTCCTCTTCATTCATATTCACGGTGTGTCGAGTAGTCGGTGCCATTTCCTTCAAAATAGTTAAATGGAACAAGTTAATCATACAGAATATTAAGAGTAGTTAATAGTATTTCGTAGCATAATATGAACTCATTTATAAAAGCTTTTTCTTCATATTAGCGTTTTATAAGTTTAAATTCGGGTAGTACCTACCCGTTAAGTTCATACTTAGTAGCTAATATACAATTCAACTACTACAATTCTATATGAAAAACTGATTATAATAATATTTCGCGTTCAAACTTTTATACAATATTTTACAAACTTACAATACCGCTTATTTTACATAAAGCATGAAATATAGCACACAATAACTTTGATACAAGATAGTTGTGAAGACAATTCTAGCTAGTACACAAGTCGTTCAGCAAAGGCAATAAAGACACGTAATTCATACGTCCAGAAACAAGTCATGCATTCTGGTTTTACTAGGACTACTTCCCATCCTTGGTCTTGTGCAACATAACCGTTATGGCCGTTGATAATGTAGTGACCCGAACTTTTCCATGTTTATATATATTAATTGAGATTGATGTTTACATGATTAAATGTTTCCAACATGTTAAGCAATCAAACTTGTTAAGACCTGATTAATTGAAATAGGTTTCATATAGACAATTGACCACCCAAGTTGACCGGTGATTCACGAACGTTAAAACTTGTAAAAAACTATATGATGACATATATATGGTTATATATATAGTTAACATGATATTATGATAAGTAAACATATCATTAATTATATTAACAATGAACTACATATGTAAAAACAAGACTACTAACTTAATGATTTTGAAACGAGACATATATGTAACGTTTATCGTTGTAACGACATTTAATGTATATATATCATATTAAGAGATATTCGTACATCATAATATCATGATAATATAATAATTTAAAATCCCTTTTGTTATTATAAACATTGGGTTAACAACATTTAACAAGATCGTTAACCTAAAGGTTTCAAAACAACACTTACATGTAACGACTAACGATGACTTAACGACTCAGTTAAAATGTATATACATGTAGTGTTTTAATATGTATTTATACACTTTTGAAAGACTTCAATACACTTATCAAAATACTTCTACTTAACAAAAATGCTTACAATTACATTCTCGTTCAGTTTCATCAACAATTCTACTCGTATGCACCCGTATTCGTACTCGTACAATACACAGCTTTTAGATGTATGTACTATTGGTATATACACTCCAATGATCAGCTCTTAGCAGCCCATGTGAGTCACCTAACACATGTGGGAACCATCATTTGGCAACTAGCATGAAATATCTCATAAGATTACAAAAATATGAGTAATCATTCATGACTTATTTACATGAAAACAAAATTACATATCCTTTATATCTAATCCATACACCAACGACCAAAAACACCTACAAACACTTTCATTCTTCAATTTTCTTCATCTAATTGAACTCTCTCAAGTTCTATCTTCAAGTTCTAAGTGTTCTTCATAAATTCCAAAAGTTCTAGTTTCATAAAATCAAGAATACTTTCAAGTTTGCTAGCTCACTTCCAATCTTGTAAGGTGATCATCCAACCTCAAGAAATCTTTGTTTCTTACAGTAGGTTATCATTCTAATACAAGGTAATAATCATATTCAAACTTTGGTTCAATTTCTATAACTATAACAATCTTATTTCAAGTGATGATCTTACTTGAACTTGTTTTCGTGTCATGATTTTGCTTCAAGAACTTTGAGCCATCCAAGGATCCATTGAAGCTAGATCCATTTTTCTCTTTTCCAGTAGGTTCATCCAAGGAACTTAAGGTAGTAATGATGTCCATAACATCATTCGATTCATACATATAAAGCTATCTTATTCGAAGGTTTAAACTTGTAATCACTAGAACATAGTTTAGTTAATTCTAAACTTGTTCGCAAACAAAAGTTAATCCTTCTAACTTGACTTTTAAAATCAACTAAACACATGTTCTATATCTATATGATATGCTAACTTAATGATTTAAAACCTGGAAACACGAAAAACACCGTAAAACCGGATTTACGCCGTCGTAGTAACACCGCGGGCTGTTTTGGGTTAGTTAATTAAAAACTATGATAAACTTTGATTTAAAAGTTGTTATTCTGAGAAAATGATTTTTATTATGAACATGAAACTATATCCAAAAATTATGGTTAAACTCAAAGTGGAAGTATGTTTTCTAAAATGGTCATCTAGACGTCGTTCTTTCGACTGAAATGACTACCTTTACAAAAACGACTTGTAACTTATTTTTCCGACTAGAAACCTATACTTTTTTTGTTTAGATTCATAAAATAGAGTTCAATATGAAACCATAGCAATTTGATTCACTCAAAACGGATTTAAAATGAAGAAGTTATGGGTAAAACAAGATTGGATAATTTTTCTCATTTTAGCTACGTGAAAATTGGTAACAAATCTATTCCAACCATAACTTAATCAACTTGTATTATATATTATGTAATCTTGAGATACCATAGACACGTATACAATGTTTCGACCTATCATGTCGACACATCTATATATATTTCGGAACAACCATTGACACTCTATATGTGAATGTTGGAGTTAGCTATACAGGGTTGAGGTTGATTCCAAAATATATATAGTTTGAGTTGTGATCAATACTGAGATACGTATACACTGGGTCGTGGATTGATTCAAGATAATATTTATCGATTTATTTCTGTACATCTAACTGTGGACAACTAGTTGTAGGTTACTAACGAGGACAGCTGACTTAATAAACTTAAAACATCAAAATATATTAAAAGTGTTGTAAATATATTTTGAACATACTTTGATATATATGTATATATTGTTATAGGTTCGTGAATCAACCAGTGGCCAAGTCTTACTTCCCGACGAAGTAAAAATCTGTGAAAGTGAGTTATAGTCCCACTTTTAAAATCTAATATTTTTGGGATGAGAATACATGCAGGTTTTATAAATGATTTACAAAATAGACACAAGTACGTGAAACTACATTCTATGGTTGAATTATCGAAATCGAATATGCCCCTTTTTATTAAGTCTGGTAATCTAAGAATTAGGGAACAGACACCCTAATTGACGCGAATCCTAAAGATAGATCTATTGGGCCTAACAAACCCCATCCAAAGTACCGGATGCTTTAGTACTTCGAAATTTATATCATATCCGAAGGGTGTCCCGGAATGATGGGGATATTCTTATATATGCATCTTGTTATTGTCGGTTACCAGGTGTTCACCATATGAATGATTTTTATCTCTATGTATGGGATGTGTATTGAAATATGAAATCTTGTGGTCTATTGTTACGATTTGATATATATAGGTTAAACCTATAACTCACCAACATTTTTTGTTGACGTTTTAAGCATGTTTATTCTCAGGTGATTATTAAGAGCTTCCGCTGTCGCATACTTAAATAAGGACAAGATTTGGAGTCCATGCTTGTATGATATTGTGTAAAAACTGCATTCAAGAAACTTATTTTGTTGTAACATATTTGTATTGTAAACCATTATGTAATGGTCGTGTGTAAACAGGATATTTTAGATTATCATTATTTGATAATCTACGTAAAGCTTTTTAAACCTTTATTGATGAAATAAAGGTTATGGTTTGTTTAAAAATGAATGCAGTCTTTGAAAAACGTCTCATATAGAGGTCAAAACCTCGCAACGAAATCAATTAATATGGAACGTTTTTAATCAATAAGAACGGGACATTTCAGTTGGTATCAGAGCGTTGGTCTTAGAGAACCAGAAAATTTGCATTAGTGTGTCTTATCGAGTTTGTTAGGATGCATTAGTGAGTCTGGACTTCGACCGTGTTTTCTTTAAAAATGATTGCTTAACATTTTTGTTGGAAACTATATATTTTTAACATATGAATATTATGTGATATATTAATCTCTTAACGTTTTTGATATTATGTGATAGATGTCTACCTCTAGAACAAGTCCCATTGACTCACCTAATAATAATGAAGAGTCAAATGTAAATTGGAATGATTTGTGGACTGATTCACAAGTTCCCGAAGAGGAACCGGAAGAAGAGTCGGAACCGGAAGAAGAATCGGAACCGGAAGAAGAATCGGAACCGGATGAAGAAATAGAACCGGTGGGGGAAATAATAAAACGGTTAAGTAAAAGAAAATCCTCAACCAACCGACCAAAGTTAATTATGGTCAATGGTGTTTCCGCCAAGGAAGCAAAATATTGGGAGGATTACCAATTCTCCGATGAATCGGATTCCGACGAGAATTCCGATGATGTTATAGAAATTACCCCAACTGAATTTAAAAAGGCAAAAGAAAATAATAAGGGAAAGGGCATAAAAATAGAGAAATCTAATTCCAACCCCGATGAACTTTATATGTATCGTCAACCCCCGAAGTCCTTAAGTTGTAACAATGACCCGGGAACCTCTAAACCACCAGGTTTTTCTAAACCAATGTGGACAACGACGGCTCGTATTAGGGGAACATCATATATCCCTAGAAACTTGGCAAAACGAACCAAAACCGAAGAAGAAGAAACGAGCGAGTCGGAATAAGATAGTTGTATTCGTGTGGTGTAATATATGGAATATAGTGTTCTTATGCTTTATGATATATGTAAAAATTGCTTGTATTAATAAGTATTTTTTTTATGAATCTAACTCTTGTCTATTTTACAGTTTAAAAACACAAAATGGATAGACAACCCAATATTTTAAGAGACCTACCCGGAGACATGATTGATGAAATCTTGTCTAGAGTCGGCCAGAATTCTTCGGCACAACTATTTAAGGCGAGATCAGTTTGTAAGACATTCGAAGAACGTTCCAAGAATGTCTTGGTTTATAAGAGACTTTCGTTTGAAAGATGGGGGATATCACATTGGGAAACCCATAAGTTACGATGTGTTTACTTTGACGCATATATTGCGGGGAACCCAAATGCTATTTTACGCAACGGGTTAAGAAATTATTTTGACTCAATATATCCGAATATTGGACTTCGTGATTTAGAAAAAGCGGCTAACATGCAACATAAAGAAGCATGTTATGCTTACGGATTAGTAATGTTCGCTTCTCACCAAAGTGAGAACAAGAACATCGGGCTACAACTATTAAACAAAACATTTCCACAAGTGACGGAGTCGGTAATTGGGGTAAGAAATGAGGTTTTTAGATTATTACGGGACTGTTGGACATTACGTAACCCTCATCCCTTTGATGACGTTACAACACGCTGTCTTATCAACGACCATAATGGTTATGTTGCACAAGACCAAGGATGGGAAGTAGTCCTAGTAAAACCAGAATGCATGACTTGTTTCTGGACGTATGAATTACGTGTCTTTATTGCCTTTGCTGAACGACTTGTGTACTAGCTAGAATTGTCTTCACAACTATCTTGTATCAAAGTTATTGTGTGCTATATTTCATGCTTTATGTAAAATAAGCGGTATTGTAAGTTTGTAAAATATTGTATAAAAGTTTGAACGCGAAAAATTATTATAATCAGTTTTTCATATAGAATTGTAGTAGTTGAATTGTATATTAGCTACTAAGTATGAACTTAACGGGTAGGTACTACCCGAATTTAAACTTATAAAACGCTAATATGAAGAAAAAGCTTTTATAAATGAGTTCATATTATGCTACGAAATACTATTAACTACTCTTAATATTCTGTATGATTAACTTGTTCCATTTAACTATTTTGAAGGAAATGGCACCGACTACTCGACACACCGTGAATATGAATGAAGAGGAATTCCGTACTTTTCTAGCTTCAAACATAGCCGCAGTACAGGCTGCGCTACATACCAACAATAACCTTGGATCTAGCAGTACAGGAAATCGTGTAGGATGCACCTACAAAGAATTCACTGCCTGCAAACCTTTGGAATTCGATGGAACCGAAGGACCGATCGGATTGAAACGGTGGACCGAGAAGGTCGAATCGGTGTTTGCCATAAGTAAGTGTATTGAAGAGGACAAAGTGAAGTACGCTACGCATACATTCACAGGTTCTGCGTTAACATGGTGGAATACCTATCTAGAGCAAGTGGGACAAGACGATGCGTACGCACTACCGTGGTCAGCATTCAAGCACTTGATGAACGAGAAGTACCGTCCCAGAACCGAGGTCAATAAGCTCAAGACAGAACTTAGAGGGTTACGAACCCAAGGATTTGATATTACCACGTACGAAAGACGATTCACAGAATTGTGCCTATTATGTCCGGGAGCATTCGAAGATGAGGAAGAGAAGATCGACGCGTTTGTGAAAGGATTACCGGAAAGAATCCAAGAAGATATAAGTTCACACGAGCCCTCCTCCATACAACAGGCATGTAGAATGGCTCACAAACTAGTGAACCAGATTGAAGAAAGAATTAAAGAACAGACTGCTGAAGAGGCCAATGTGAAGCAAGTCAAAAGAAAGTGGGAGGAAAACGGTGATAAGAATCACCAATACAACAACAACAGCAATTACAACAATAATCGCAACAATTATCCCAACAATCGCAACATCAATCGCAACTACAACAAACGGCCCAACAACAACAACAACAACAACAACAACAGCAACTACAACAATCATCCCAACAACAATAATAACCGCAACAACAACAACAATCAGAAGCAACTATGCCAAAGGTGTGAAAAGAATCACTCGGGGTTCTGCACCAAATTTTGCAACAAGTGTAAAAGAAATGGTCATAGCGCGGTGAAGTGTGAGGTCTACGGACCAGGAGTTAATAGAACGAAAGGAACAAATGGTGTCGGAACGAGTAATGGCGGAGCAAGTAGTGTCGGAGCAAGTTATGCCAATGTAGTTTGTTATAAATGTGGAAAACCAGGCCACATTATTAGAAATTGCCCGAACCAGGAGAACACGAATGGACAAGGCCGTGGAAGAGTTTTCAATATTAATGCGGTAGAGGCACAGGAAGACCCGGAGCTTGTTACGGGTACGTTTCTTATTGACAATAAATCTGCTTACGTTTTATTTGATTCGGGTGCGGATAGAAGCTATATGAGTAGAGATTTTTGTGCTAAATTAAGTTGTCCATTGACGCCTTTGGATAGTAAATTTTTACTCGAATTAGCAAATGGTAAATTAATTTCAGCAGATAATATATGTCGGAATCGAGAAATTAAACTGGTTAGCGAAACATTTAAGATTGATTTGATACCAGTAGAGTTAGGGAGTTTTGATGTGATAATCGGTATGGACTGGTTGAAAGAAGTGAAAGCGGAGATCGTTTGTTACAAAAATGCAATTCGCATTATACGAGAAAAAGGAAAACCCTTAATGGTGTACGGAGAAAAGGGTAACACGAAGCTACATCTTATTAGTAATTTGAAGGCACAAAAACTAATAAGAAAAGGTTGCTATGCTGAAGAAAAGAGCATCAATGATGTTCCCATTGCAAAAGAATTTCCCGATGTATTTCCGAAAGAATTACCGGGATTACCCCCACATCGATCCGTTGAATTTCAAATAGATCTTGTACCAGGAGCTGCACCAATAGCTCGTGCTCCTTACAGACTCGCACCCAGCGAGATGAAAGAACTGCAAAGCCAATTACAAGAACTTTTAGAGCGTGGTTTCATTCGACCAAGCACATCACCGTGGGGAGCTCCTGTTTTGTTTGTCAAGAAGAAAGATGGTACATTCAGGTTGTGTATCGACTACTGAGAGTTGAACAAACTTACCATCAAGAACCGCTACCCACTACCGAGAATCGACGACTTATTTGATCAACTACAAGGCTCGTCTGTTTATTCAAAGATTGACTTACGTTCCGGGTATCATCAAATGCGGGTGAAAGAAGATGATATTCCAAAGACTGCTTTCAGAACACGTTACGGTCATTACGAGTTTATGGTCATGCCGTTTGGTTTAACTAATGCACCAGCTGTGTTCATGGACCTTATGAACCGAGTGTGTGGACCATACCTTGACAAGTTTGTCATTGTTTTCATTGATGACATACTTATTTACTCAAAGAATGACCAAGAACACGGTGAACATTTGAGAAAGGTGTTAGAAGTATTGAGGAAGGAAGAATTGTACGCTAAGTTTTCAAAGTGTGCATTTTGGTTGGAAGAAGTTCAATTCCTCGGTCACATAGTGAACAAAGAAGGTATTAAGGTGGATCCGGCAAAGATAGAAACTGTTGAAAAGTGGGAAACCCCGAAAACTCCGAAAAACATACGCCAGTTTTTAGGACTAGCTGGTTACTACAGAAGGTTCATCCAAGACTTTTCCAGAATAGCAAAACCCTTGACTGCATTAACGCATAAAGGGAAGAAATTTGAATGGAATGATGAACAAGAGAAAGCGTTTCAGTTATTGAAGAAAAAGCTAACTACGGCACCTATATTGTCATTGCCTGAAGGGAATGATGATTTTGTGATTTATTGTGACGCATCAAAGCAAGGTCTCGGTTGTGTATTAATGCAACGAACGAAGGTGATTGCTTATGCGTCTAGACAATTGAAGATTCACGAACAAAATTATACGACGCATGATTTGGAATTAGGCGCGGTTGTTTTTGCATTAAAGACTTGGAGGCACTACTTATATGGGGTCAAAAGTATTATATATACCGACCACAAAAGTCTTCAACACATATTTAATCAGAAACAACTGAATATGAGGCAGCGTAGGTGGATTGAATTATTGAATGATTACGATTTTGAGATTCGTTACCACCCTGGGAAGGCAAATGTGGTAGCCGATGCCTTGAGCAGGAAGGATAGAGAACCCATTCGAGTAAAATCTATGAATATAATGATTCATAATAACATTACTACTCAAATAAAGGAGGCGCAACAAGGAGTTTTAAAAGAGGGAAATTTAAAGGATGAAATACCCAAAGGATCGGAGAAGCATCTTAATATTCGGGAAGACGGAACCCGGTATAGGGCTGAAAGGATTTGGGTACCAAAATTTGGAGATATGAGAGAAATGGTACTTAGAGAAGCTCATAAAACCAGATACTCAATACATCCTGGAACGGGGAAGATGTACAAGGATCTCAAGAAACATTTTTGTTGGCCGGGTATGAAAGCCGATGTTGCTAAATACGTAGGAGAATGTTTGACGTGTTCTAAGGTCAAAGCTGAGCATCAGAAACCATCAGGTCTACTTCAACAACCCGAAATCCCGGAATGGAAATGGGAAAACATTACCATGGATTTCATCACTAAATTGCCAAGGACTGCAAGTGGTTTTGATACTATTTGGGTAATAGTTGATCGTCTCACCAAATCATCGCACTTCCTACCAATAAGAGAAGATGACAAGATGGAGAAGTTAGCACGACTGTATTTGAAGGAAGTCGTCTCCAGACATGGAATACCAATCTCTATTATTTCTGATAGGGATGGCAGATTTATTTCAAGATTCTGGCAGACATTACAGCAAGCATTAGGAACTCGTCTAGACATGAGTACTGCCTATCATCCACAAACTGATGGGCAGAGCGAAAGAACGATACAAACGCTTGAAGACATGCTACGAGCATGTGTTATTGATTTCGGAAACAGTTGGGATCGACATCTACCGTTAGCAGAATTTTCCTACAACAACAGCTACCATTCAAGCATTGAGATGGCGCCGTTTGAAGCACTTTATGGTAGAAAGTGCAGGTCTCCAATTTGTTGGAGTGAAGTGGGGGATAGACAGATTACGGGTCCGGAGATTATACAAGAAACTACCGAGAAGATCATTCAAATTCAACAACGGTTGAAAACCGCCCAAAGTCGACAAAAGAGCTACGCTGACATTAAAAGAAAAGATATAGAATTTGAAATTGGAGAGATGGTCATGCTTAAAGTTGCACCTTGGAAAGGCGTTGTTCGATTTGGTAAACGAGGGAAATTAAATCCAAGGTATATTGGACCATTCAAGATTATTGATCGTGTCGGACCAGTAGCTTACCGACTTGAGTTACCTCAACAACTCGCGGCTGTACATAACACTTTCCACGTCTCGAATTTGAAGAAATGTTTTGCTAAAGAAGATCTCACTATTCCGTTAGATGAAATCCAAATCAATGAAAAACTTCAATTCATCGAAGAACCCGTCGAAATAATGGATCGTGAGGTTAAAAGACTTAAGCAAAACAAGATACCAATTGTTAAGGTTCGATGGAATGCTCGTAGAGGACCCGAGTTCACCTGGGAGCGTGAAGATCAGATGAAGAAGAAATACCCGCATTTATTTCCAGAAGATTCGTCAACACCTTCAACAGCTTAAAATTTCGGGACGAAATTTATTTAACGGGTAGGTACTGTAGTGACCCGAACTTTTCCATGTTTATATATATTAATTGAGATTGATGTTTACATGATTAAATGTTTCCAACATGTTAAGCAATCAAACTTGTTAAGACCTGATTAATTGAAATAGGTTTCATATAGACAATTGACCACCCAAGTTGACCGGTGATTCACGAACGTTAAAACTTGTAAAAAACTATATGATGACATATATATGGTTATATATATAGTTAACATGATATTATGATAAGTAAACATATCATTAATTATATTAACAATGAACTACATATGTAAAAACAAGACTACTAACTTAATGATTTTGAAACGAGACATATATGTAACGTTTATCGTTGTAACGACATTTAATGTATATATATCATATTAAGAGATATTCGTACATCATAATATCATGATAATATAATAATTTAAAATCCCTTTTGTTATTATAAACATTGGGTTAACAACATTTTGATAGTATTTCATGTGCCCGAGAGACATATTAATTAATGTGGCCAATATGTTATGATCCAAGTCGGGTCATACCCAATAACAAGCCGACAACACTTTAAGAGTATTTGTTTTAATGAATGGATCTTTAAAATAAATACTAGACACTTAGACTTTAGAAATTGGTTTTCTAAAGATAAATTTGCTTGAAATAATTATTTGGATAATTATAAATATAAGTTTAATTTCATTATATGATTAAACTTATTTGTGTGTAATGATTTTATAAAGTGGTTATAAAATTAATATGTATGTACAAGGAACATACATGGCTTTGTATATATTTATAAGAGGCTTATAATATATACATAAAGTGCAAGTAATATATGTGCATTTACATATTATAAAAGGCTTATAATATATAGTAATGTGCATGTATATTTAAAAGGTGCATGTATATAATTAACTAGCAAAATAATGGGCATGCAAAATACAAGAATACAAGTAATAATATTCAAAATTCAAATTAAAGGATGCATGCTTGGTGGGTGGCGGTTTTAAGAACCCAAGACAAGCCACCCATGCTAGTCTTGGTTCTTGTATTTTGCTTTAAACACATGCATGCATCTTGCACTTCAATCTAACACACTCTTGCTTGAAAAATAGAACAAAACTCTCTCTCAAAACCTCCCACTTTGGCCGCCACTTTCTAGCTCCAAAAGAGGTTCATCTAGTTTTGTTTCAAGCTATATTGGTGTCTTAAAAATCCTAACCTTCAAGGGTGTTGTTAAAGCTTGTGGGTATCAAGCACTTGAGGCTTCAAGTTAGAAGTTTATTCATCTTCATCTTCATCATCTTCATCCATACTTTTTCCTCCTAACTTGGAGTGGTAAAACCCTTAACTAGCTCTATTTACTTTTAAGTATATTATTCAAGACTAGATCTATAATGGAATACTTTTAAAAGGTTAAAACATACACATGAACAAGTTGTTAAAATGCTTCCGCTCACTCTATTTATTTTGGCCGAAATTTGAACATCATAAAATGGGTTTTGTGATTTGATTTTCTTGTGGTATTCCATCAATGGTATCGAGAGCCAAAGTCTTGTTAATATGCTTCTTGTTTTTGGCTAGTAAACTCATTTATCTTACAATCTACCAACATGCATGAAAGTAGAAAGTAAAAATAATGAGTTTTGGTGGGTTTGGAATTTTGGCCGAAATTTAGGAGGTTCCAAAAGGGGTTTGGAACTTGTTTTGGTCAAAATTTGTTGTATGTTATGGTTCACAATCAAGCCTAGACCTTGTGGTTGTTTTGTTGAATGTTGTGGTTGAAATATTCATTCTTATGGTTTGTAATAATTTATTCATTTTGGTATGTAATAAGTTGTATTATTTCTTGTAAGTTTGATGTAATTTATTCTATTTGGTTTGTAATAATAGAATAGGTTGTATTTCATTTTCTAGAAAGATTGTATTAGGATATAATTTTGTAAAAAGAAAATGAAGATTCAAGATGAAGATTACAAGATGGAACTTTGAAGATTACAAGATTAAGTGGGAGATTTTGTATAAAATCTCTTGCTTGCTTTTGTTAACCCTTAGAAGGTGACATTTGTTTTGGCTAAACAAATGTCTACCATATTGGCTTGATTGTGGACTTTTGTGTTTGCATGCTTGTATGATTATGTTTGTTTGTTTGGATTGCTACAAATATTTCACATGTTTACAACTTGCAAAATACATTATAAATGGTTATTATAAAACATAACATAAGACACTAATAATTGGTTATTAGAACTAAATAAAATGGTTTATTTTAAAAGGTAGTAATTGATTTTACTAAAAGGACATGAAAATTGGTTTTTCAAAATATACTACACACCAAATGCATGTTGGTGTATAGCACTTTGTTTTCTTAAACTAGAATTTAGGAAAACTTAAAATCCCTTAACTTAAACATGGCAAAACAAGTTAAACGCCATCCTTTTGTGGAAACACTTAGACATATTAGGAATCTCTTGATGGGATAAAGGTCACCTAACCGTCATGAGTGAACTAATGTGAATAAGGTACACTTCGCATACATGTGGGATAAAGGTCACCTAACCACTTGTATGTTAAGTCTACATGTCTACACAAGTAGGACGACTTGATTTGGGAATCATGAACTTAGGGTCACCGAAGCATGAGGAACAAATAGGCGTTGATGGGATTAATATGCCATGCAAAAGGATTGCATGATCCCATAACTTAGAAGTTGCAAAAGGATTGCAATTGTCATTGAGACTACCTAGCTAAATCAAATGACGGGATAAAGGTCACCTAACCGAAATTTGATTTACCGTTGGATTCTAATATTTAATAAAACAAATTAAAAGGGTATTGTTTATTAAATTTGAAATCAATACTTAAAAGAACTTTGTTGAATTTTGTAGATGGCCGCTAATAACAACAACAACATGAACAACGCACCACTTAACTTTAACAACCTATCGTTACGGTCTCTCCTCGAGAAAGACAAACTCAACCATGCAAACTTTATGGATTGGTTCCGCAATCTTCGGATTGTCCTCAAACAAGAGGATAAAATGTATGTGCTTGAGGACCCCATTCCCGATCAACCGGATGAGAGTGATGTGGAGGCAATGGCCTCTTACGATAAGTATTGCCACGACTCCCTTCAAGTCTCATGCTTAATGCTTGGGACTATGATACCCGAACTCCAAAAGGATTTCGAGCATCATAGCGCATACGACATGATAACACAATTGAAGGAGATGTTTCTCCAACAAGCACGTGTTGAGCGTTTCGAAACGGTTCGGGCGCTTCATGCTTGTCGTATGGACGACACCCAATCGGTTTCATCTTATGTACTTAAGATGAAAAGCCTTATCGATCGTGCTAACCGTCTTAACCTTAACATATCTAATGAGTTAGCCACCGATCTTATCCTTAACTCCCTATCAAAGAGGTTTGATCAATTTGTAATTAATTACAACATGAATGGGATGGATAAGAGTATAGGTGAGCTTCATGGTATGCTTAGGACGGCGGAAACAAGCATGGGTAAAAGGACTTTACCCGTGTTAGCAATCGATCAAGGTGGGTCTAAAGGTAACACCTCTAAGCCAAAAGTGGCTAAGAGAAAAGGACCCGCCCATCAAGGCAAAGGGAAGGGGAAGATGGTTACCCCAACCATCAACAAGGCTAAGAAGCAAAAGGTAGCCGAGAAGGCAAACCCCAAGGAAGACCCATGTTTCGGTTGCGGTGAGATGGGTCATTGGAAACGAAACTGTCCGGTCTATCTTAAAGAGTTGAAGAACAAGAGGGATGCAGGGCAAACCTCAGGTAATATATATATGGTATATATAGAGCTTAGTATTACTTCTTCTAATACATGGGTATTAGACACGGGATGTGGAACTCATATTTGCAATTCTTTGCAGGGGTTCAGAAGAAGTGATCATAAAGCGGGAACATCAAGTCTCTATTGTAGTGACCCGAACTTTTCCATGTTTATATATATTAATTGAGATTGATATTTACATGATTAAATGTTTCCAACATGTTAAGCAATCAAACTTGTTAAGACTTGATTAATTGAAATAGGTTTCATATAGACAATTGACCACCCGAGTTGACCAGTGATTCACGAACGTTAAAACTTGTAAAAAAAAACTATATGATGATATATATATGGTTATATATATAGTTAACATGATATTATGATAAGTAAACATATCATTAAGTATATTAACAATGAACTACATATGTAAAAACAAGACTACTAACTTAATGATTTTGAAACGAGACATATATGTAACGATTATCGTTGTAACGACATTTAATGTATATATATCATATTAAGAGATATTCGTACATCATAATATCATGATAATATAATAATTTAAAATCTCTTTTGATATTATAAACATTGGGTTAACAACATTTAACAAGATCGTTAACCTAAAGGTTTCAAAACAACATTTACATGTAACGACTAACGATGACTTAACGACTCAGTTAAAATGTATATACATGTAGTGTTTTAATATGTATTCATACACTTTTGAAGGACTTCAAGACACTTATCAAAATACTTCTACTTAACAAAAATGCTTACAATTACATCCTCGTTCAGTTTCATCAACAATTCTACTCGTATGCACCCGTATTCGTACTCGTACAATACACAGCTTTTAGATGTATGTACTATTGGTATATACACTCCAATGATCAGCTCTTAGCAGCCCATGTGAGTCACCTAACACATGTGGGAACCATCATTTGGCAACTAGCATGAAATATCTCATAAGATTACAAAAATATGAGTAATCATTCATGACTTATTTACATGAAAACAAAATTACATATCCTTTATATCTAATCCATACACCAACGACCAAAAACACCTACAAACACTTTCATTCTTCAATTTTCTTCATCTAATTGAACTCTCTCAAGTTCTATCTTCAAGTTCTAAGTGTTCTTCATAAATTCCAAAAGTTCTAGTTTCATAAAATCAAGAATACTTTCAAGTTTGCTAGCTCACTTCCAATCTTGTAAGGTGATCATCCAACCTCAAGAAATCTTTGTTTCTTACAGTAGGTTATCATTCTAATACAAGGTAATAATCATATTCAAATTTTGGTTCAATTTCTATAACTATAACAATCTTATTTCAAGTGATGATCTTACTTGAACTTGTTTTCGTGTCATGATTCTGCTTCAAGAACTTTGAGCCATCCAAGGATCCATTGAAGCTAGATCCATTTTTCTCTTTTCCAGTAGGTTCATCCAAGGAACTTAAGGTAGTAATGATGTTCATAACATCATTCGATTCATACATATAAAGCTATCTTATTCGAAGGTTTAAACTTGTAATCACTAGAACATAGTTTAGTTAATTCTAAACTTGTTCGCAAACAAAAGTTAATCCTTCTAACTTGACTTTTAAAATCAACTAAACACATGTTCTATATCTATATGATATGCTAACTTAAGGATTTAAAACCTGGAAACACGAAAAACACCGTAAAACCGGATTTACGCCGTCGTAGTAACACCGCGGGCTGTTTTGGGTTAGTTAATTAAAAACTATGATAAACTTTGATTTAAAAGTTGTTATTCTGAGAAAATGATTTTTATTATGAACATGAAACTATATCCAAAAATTATGGTTAAACTCAAAGTGGAAGTATGTTTTCTAAAATGGTCATCTAGACGTCGTTCTTTCGACTGAAATGACTACCTTTACAAAAACGACTTGTAACTTATTTTTCCGACTAGAAACCTATACTTTTTTTGTTTAGATTCATAAAATAGAGTTCAATATGAAACCATAGCAATTTGATTCACTCAAAACGGATTTAAAATGAAGAAGTTATGGTTAAAACAAGATTGGATAATTTTTCTCATTTTAGCTACGTGAAAATTGGTAACAAATCTATTCCAACCATAACTTAATCAACTTGTATTATATATTATGTAATCTTGAGATACCATAGACACGTATACAATGTTTCGACCTATCATGTCGACACATCTATATATATTTCGGAACAACCATAGACACTCTATATGTGAATGTTGGAGTTAGCTATACAGGGTTGAGGTTGATTCCAAAATATATATAGTTTGAGTTGTGATCAATACTGAGATACGTATACACTGGGTCGTGGATTGATTCAAGATAATATTTATCGATTTATTTCTGTACATCTAACTGTGGACAACTAGTTGTAGGTTACTAACGAGGACAGCTGACTTAATAAACTTAAAACATCAAAATATATTAAAAGTGTTGTAAATATATTTTGAACATACTTTGATATATATGTATATATTGTTATAGGTTCGTGAATCAACCAGTGGCCAAGTCTTACTTCCCGACGAAGTAAAAATCTGTGAAAGTGAGTTATAGTCCCACTTTTAAAATCTAATATTTTTGGGATGAGAATACATGCAGGTTTTATAAATGATTTACAAAATAGACACAAGTACGTGAAACTACATTCTATGGTTGAATTATCGAAATCGAATATGCCCCTTTTTATTAAGTCTGGTAATCTAAGAATTAGGGAACAGACACCCTAATTGACGCGAATCCTAAAGATAGATCTATTGGGCCTAACAAACCCCATCCAAAGTACCGGATGCTTTAGTACTTCGAAATTTATATCATATCCGAAGGGTGTCCCGGAATGATGGGGATATTCTTATATATGCATCTTGTTATTGTCGGTTACCAGGTGTTCACCATATGAATGATTTTTATCTCTATGTATGGGATGTGTATTGAAATATGAAATCTTGTGGTCTATTGTTACGATTTGATATATATAGGTTAAACCTATAACTCACCAACATTTTTGTTGACGTTTTAACCATGTTTATTCTCAGGTGATTATTAAGAGCTTCCGCTGTCGCATACTTAAATAAGGACAAGATTTGGAGTCCATGCTTGTATGATATTGTGTAAAAACTGCATTCAAGAAACTTATTTTGTTGTAACATATCTGTATTGTAAACCATTATGTAATGGTCGTGTGTAAACAGGATATTTTAGATTATCATTATTTGATAATCTACGTAAAGCTTTTTAAACCTTTATTGATGAAATAAAGGTTATGGTTTGTTTAAAAATGAATGCAGTCTTTGAAAAACGTCTCATATAGAGGTCAAAACCTCGCAACGAAATCAATTAATATGGAACGTTTTTAATCAATAAGAACGGGACATTTCAGTTGGTATCCGAGCGTTGGTCTTAGAGAACCAGAAAATTTGCATTAGTGTGTCTTATCGAGTTTGTTAGGATGCATTAGTGAGTCTGGACTTCGACCGTGTTTTCTTTAAAAATGATTGCTTAACATTTTTGTTGGAAACTATATATTTTTAACATATGAATATTATGTGATATATTAATCTCTTAACGTGTTTGATATTATGTGATAGATGTCTACCTCTAGAACAAGTCCCATTGACTCACCTAATAATAATGAAGAGTCAAATGTAAATTGGAATGATTTGTGGACTGATTCACAAGTTCCCGAAGAGGAACCGGAAGAAGAGTCGGAACCGGAAGAAGAATCGGAACCGGAAGAAGAATCGGAACCGGATGAAGAAATAGAACCGGTGGGGGAAATAATAAAACGGTTAAGTAAAAGAAAATCCTCAACCAACCGACCAAAGTTAATTATGGTCAATGGTGTTTCCGCCAAGGAAGCAAAATATTGGGAGGATTACCAATTCTCCGATGAATCGGATTCCGACGAGAATTCCGATGATGTTATAGAAATTACCCCAACTGAATTTAAAAAGGCAAAAGAAAATAATAAGGGAAAGGGCATAAAAATAGAGAAATCTAATTCCAACCCCGATGAACTTTATATGTATCGTCAACCCCCGAAGTCCTTAAGTTGTAACAATGACCCGGGAACCTCTAAACCACCAGGTTTTTCTAAACCAATGTGGACAACGACGGCTCGTATTAGGGGAACATCATATATCCCTAGAAACTTGGCAAAACGAACCAAAACCGAAGAAGAAGAAACGAGCGAGTCGGAATAAGATAGTTGTATTCGTGTGGTGTAATATATGGAATATAGTGTTCTTATGCTTTATGATATATGTAAAAATTGCTTGTATTAATAAGTATTTTTTTTATGAATCCAACTCTTGTCTAATTTACAGTTTAAAAAAACAAAATGGATAGACAACCCAATATTTTAAGAGACCTACCCGGAGACATGATTGATGAAATCTTGTCTAGAGTCGGCCAGAATTCTTCGGCACAACTATTTAAGGCGAGATCAGTTTGTAAGACATTCGAAGAACGTTCCAAGAATGTCTTGGTTTATAAGAGACTTTCGTTTGAAAGATGGGGGATATCACATTGGGAAACCCATAAGTTACGATGTGTTTACTTTGACGCATATATTGCGGGGAACCCAAATGCTATTTTACGCAACGGGTTAAGAAATTATTTTGACTCAATATATCCGAATATTGGACTTCGTGATTTAGAAAAAGCGGCTAACATGCAACATAAAGAAGCATGTTATGCTTACGGATTAGTAATGTTCGCTTCTCACCAAAGTGAGAACAAGAACATCGGGCTACAACTATTAAACAAAACGTTTCCACAAGTGACGGAGTCGGTAATTGGGGTAAGAAATGAGGTTTTTAGATTATTACGGGACTGTTGGACATTACGTAACCCTCGTCCCTTTGATGACGTTACAACACGCTGTCTTATCAACGGCCATAACGGTTATGTTGCACAAGACCAAGGATGGGAAGTAGTCCTAGTAAAACCAGAATGCATGACTTGTTTCTGGACGTATGAATTACGTGTCTTTATTGCCTTTGCTGAACGACTTGTGTACTAGCTAGAATTGTCTTCACAACTATCTTGTATCAAAGTTATTGTGTGCTATATTTCATGCTTTATGTAAAATAAGCGGTATTGTAAGTTTGTAAAATATTGTATAAAAGTTTGAACGCGAAATATAATTATAATCAGTTTTTCATATAGAATTGTAGTAGTTGAATTGTATATTAGCTACTAAGTATGAACTTAACGGGTAGGTACTACCCGAATTTAAACTTATAAAACGCTAATATGAAGAAAAAGCTTTTATAAATGAGTTCATATTATGCTACGAAATACTATTAACTACTCTTAATATTCTGTATGATTAACTTGTTCCATTTAACTATTTTGAAGGAAATGGCACCGACTACTCGACACACCGTGAATATGAATGAAGAGGAATTCCGTACTTTTCTAGCTTCAAACATAGCCGCAGTACAGGCTGCGCTACATACCAACAATAACCTTGGATCTAGCAGTACAGGAAATCGTGTAGGATGCACCTACAAAGAATTCACTGCCTGCAAACCTTTGGAATTTGATGGAACCGAAGGACCGATCGGATTGAAACGGTGGACCGAGAAGGTTGAATCGGTGTTTGCCATAAGTAAGTGTACTGAAGAGGACAAAGTGAAGTACGCTACGCATACCTTCACAGGTTCTGCGTTAACATGGTGGAATACCTATCTAGAGCAAGTGGGACAAGATGATGCGTACGCACTACCGTGGTCAGCATTCAAGCACTTGATGAACGAGAAGTACCGTCCCAGAACCGAGGTCAATAAGCTCAAGACAGAACTTAGAGGGTTACGAACCCAAGGATTTGATATTACCACGTACGAAAGACGATTCACAGAATTGTGCCTATTGTGTCCGGGTGCATTCGAAGATGAGGAAGAGAAGATCGACGCGTTTGTGAAAGGATTACCGGAAAGAATCCAAGAAGATATAAGTTCACACGAGCCCGCCTCCATACAACAGGCATGTAGAATGGCTCACAAACTAGTGAACCAGATTGAAGAAAGAATTAAAGAACAGACTGCTGAAGAGGCCAATGTGAAGCAAGTCAAAAGAAAGTGGGAGGAAAACGGTGATAAGAATCACCAATACAACAACAACAGCAATTACAACAATAATCGCAACAATTATCCCAACAATCGCAACATCAATCGCAACTACAACAAACGGCCCAACAACAACAACAACAACAACAACAACAACAACAACAACAACAACAACTACAACAATCATCCCAACAACAATAATAACCGCAACAACAACAACAATCAGAAGCAGCTATGCCAAAGGTGTGAAAAGAATCACTCAGGGTTCTGCACCAAATTTTGCAGCAAGTGTAAAAGAAATGGTCATAGCGCGGCGAAGTGTGAGGTCTACGGACCAGGGGTTAATAGAACGAAAGGAACAAATGGTGTCGGAACGAGTAATGGCGGAGCAAGTAGTGTCGGAGCAAGTTATGCCAATGTAGTTTGTTATAAATGTGGAAAACCAGGCCACATTATTAGAAATTGCCCGAACCAGGAGAACACGAATGGACAAGGCCGTGGAAGAGTTTTCAATATTAATGCGGTAGAGGCACAGGAAGACCCGGAGCTTGTTACGGGTACGTTTCTTATTGACAATAAATCTGCTTACGTTTTATTTGATTCGGGTGCGGATAGAAGCTATATGAGTAGAGATTTTTGTGCTAAATTAAGTTGTCCATTGACGCCTTTGGATAGTAAATTTTTACTCGAATTAGCAAATGGTAAATTAATTTCAGCAGATAATATATGTCGGAATCGAGAAATTAAACTGGTTAGCGAAACATTTAAGATTGATTTGATACCAGTAGAGTTAGGGAGTTTTGATGTGATAATCGGTATGGACTGGTTGAAAGAAGTGAAAGCGGAGATCGTTTGTTACAAAAATGCAATTCGCATTATACGAGAAAAAGGAAAACCCTTAATGGTGTACGGAGAAAAGGGCAACACGAAGCTACATCTTATTAGTAATTTGAAGGCACAAAAACTAATAAGAAAAGGTTGCTATGCTGTTCTAGCACACGTCGAGAAAGTACAAACTGAAGAAAAGAGCATCAATGATGTTCCCATTGCAAAAGAATTTCCCGATGTATTTCCGAAAGAATTACCGGGATTACCCCCACATCGATCCGTTGAATTTCAAATAGATCTTGTACCAGGAGCTGCACCAATAGCTCGTGCTCCTTACAGACTCGCACCCAGCGAGATGAAAGAACTGCAAAGCCAATTACAAGAACTTTTAGAGCGTGGTTTCATTCGACCAAGCACATCACCGTGGGGAGCTCCTGTTTTGTTTGTCAAGAAGAAAGATGGTACATTCAGGTTATGTATCGACTACCGAGAGTTGAACAAACTTACCATCAAGAACCGCTACCCACTACCGAGAATCGACGACTTATTTGATCAACTACAAGGCTCGTCTGTTTATTCAAAGATTGACTTACGTTCCGGGTATCATCAAATGCGGGTGAAAGAAGATGATATTCCAAAGACTGCTTTCAGAACACGTTACGGTCATTACGAGTTTATGGTCATGCCGTTTGGTTTAACTAATGCACCAGCTGTGTTCATGGACCTTATGAACCGAGTGTGTGGACCATACCTTGACAAGTTTGTCATTGTTTTTATTGATGACATACTTATTTACTCAAAGAATGACCAAGAACATGGTGAACATTTGAGAAAGGTGTTAGAAGTATTGAGGAAGGAAGAATTGTATGCTAAGTTTTCAAAGTGTGCATTTTGGTTGGAAGAAGTTCAATTCCTCGGTCACATAGTGAACAAAGAAGGTATTAAGGTGGATCCGGCAAAGATAGAAACTGTTGAAAAGTGGGAAACCCCGAAAACTCCGAAACACATACGCCAGTTTTTAGGACTAGCTGGTTACTACAGAAGGTTCATCCAAGACTTTTCCAGAATAGCAAAACCCTTGACTGCATTAACGCATAAAGGGAAGAAATTTGAATGGAATGATGAACAAGAGAAAGCGTTTCAGTTATTGAAGAAAAAGCTAACTACGGCACCTATATTGTCATTGCCTGAAGGGAATGATGATTTTGTGATTTATTGTGATGCATCAAAGCAAGGTCTCGGTTGTGTATTAATGCAACGAACGAAGGTGATTGCTTATGCGTCTAGACAATTGAAGATTCACGAACAAAATTATACGACGCATGATTTGGAATTAGGCGCGGTTGTTTTTGCATTAAAGACTTGGAGGCACTACTTATATGGGGTCAAAAGTATTATATATACCGACCACAAAAGTCTTCAACACATATTTAATCAGAAACAACTGAATATGAGGCAGCGTAGGTGGATTGAATTATTGAATGATTACGACTTTGAGATTCGTTACCACCCAGGGAAGGCAAATGTGGTAGCCGATGCCTTGAGTAGGAAGGACAGAGAACCCATTCGAGTAAAATCTATGAATATAATGATTCATAATAACATTACTACTCAAATAAAGGAGGCGCAACAAGGAGTTTTAAAAGAGGGAAATTTAAAGGATGAAATACCCAAAGGATCGGAGAAGCATCTTAATATTCGGGAAGACGGAACCCGGTATAGGGCTGAAAGGATTTGGGTACCAAAATTTGGAGATATGAGAGAAATGGTACTTAGAGAAGCTCATAAAACTAGATACTCAATACATCCTGGAACGGGGAAGATGTACAAGGATCTCAAGAAACATTTTTGGTGGCCAGGTATGAAAGTCGATGTTGCTAAATACGTAGGAGAATGTTTGACGTGTTCTAAAGTCAAAGCTGAGCATCAGAAACCATCAGGTCTACTTCAACAACCCGAAATCCCAGAATGGAAATGGGAAAACATTACCATGGATTTCATCACTAAATTGCCAAGGACTGCAAGTGGTTTTGATACTATTTGGGTAATAGTTGATCGTCTCACCAAATCAGCACACTTCCTGCCAATAAGAGAAGATGACAAGATGGAGAAGTTAGCACGACTGTATTTGAAGGAAGTCGTCTCCAGACATGGAATACCAATCTCTATTATCTCTGATAGGGATGGTAGATTTATTTCAAGATTCTGGCAGACATTACAGCAAGCATTAGGAACTCGTCTAGACATGAGTACTGCCTATCATCCACAAACTGATGGGCAGAGCGAAAGGACAATACAAACGCTTGAAGACATGCTACGAGCATGTGTTATTGATTTCGGAAACAGTTGGGATCGACATCTACCGTTAGCAGAATTTTCCTACAACAACAGCTACCATTCAAGCATTGAGATGGCGCCGTTTGAAGCACTTTATGGTAGAAAGTGCAGGTCTCCAATTTGTTGGAGTGAAGTGGGGGATAGACAGATTACGGGTCCGGAGATTATACAAGAAACTACCGAGAAGATCATCCAAATTCAACAACGGTTGAAAACCGCCCAAAGTCGACAAAAGAGCTACGCTGACATTAAAAGAAAAGATATAGAATTTGAAATTGGAGAGATGGTCATGCTTAAAGTTGCACCTTGGAAAGGCGTTGTTCGATTTGGTAAACGAGGGAAATTAAATCCAAGGTATATTGGACCATTCAAGATTATTGATCGTGTCGGACCAGTAGCTTACCGACTTGAGTTACCTCAACAACTCGCGGCTGTACATAACACTTTCCACGTCTCGAATTTAAAGAAATGTTTTGCTAAAGAAGATCTCACTATTCCGTTAGATGAAATCCAAATCAACGAAAAACTTCAATTCATCGAAGAACCCGTCGAAATAATGGATCGTGAGGTTAAAAGACTTAAGCAAAACAAGATACCAATTGTTAAGGTTCGATGGAATGCTCGTAGAGGACCCGAGTTCACCTGGGAGCGTGAAGATCAGATGAAGAAGAAATACCCGCATCTATTTCCAGAAGATTCGTCAACACCTTCAACAGTTTAAAATTTCGGGACGAAATTTATTCAACGGGTAGATACTGTAGTGACCCGAACTTTTCCATGTTTATATATATTAATTGAGATTGATATTTACATGATTAAATGTTTCCAACATGTTAAGCAATCAAACTTGTTAAGACTTGATTAATTGAAATAGGTTTCATATAGACAATTGACCACCCGAGTTGACCAGTGATTCACGAACGTTAAAACTTGTAAAAAAAAACTATATGATGATATATATATGGTTATATATATAGTTAACATGATATTATGATAAGTAAACATATCATTAAGTATATTAACAATGAACTACATATGTAAAAACAAGACTACTAACTTAATGATTTTGAAACGAGACATATATGTAACGATTATCGTTGTAACGACATTTAATGTATATATATCATATTAAGAGATATTCGTACATCATAATATCATGATAATATAATAATTTAAAATCTCTTTTGATATTATAAACATTGGGTTAACAACATTTAACAAGATCGTTAACCTAAAGGTTTCAAAACAACATTTACATGTAACGACTAACGATGACTTAACGACTCAGTTAAAATGTATATACATGTAGTGTTTTAATATGTATTCATACACTTTTGAAGGACTTCAAGACACTTATCAAAATACTTCTACTTAACAAAAATGCTTACAATTACATCCTCGTTCAGTTTCATCAACAATTCTACTCGTATGCACCCGTATTCGTACTCGTACAATACACAGCTTTTAGATGTATGTACTATTGGTATATACACTCCAATGATCAGCTCTTAGCAGCCCATGTGAGTCACCTAACACATGTGGGAACCATCATTTGGCAACTAGCATGAAATATCTCATAAGATTACAAAAATATGAGTAATCATTCATGACTTATTTACATGAAAACAAAATTACATATCCTTTATATCTAATCCATACACCAACGACCAAAAACACCTACAAACACTTTCATTCTTCAATTTTCTTCATCTAATTGAACTCTCTCAAGTTCTATCTTCAAGTTCTAAGTGTTCTTCATAAATTCCAAAAGTTCTAGTTTCATAAAATCAAGAATACTTTCAAGTTTGCTAGCTCACTTCCAATCTTGTAAGGTGATCATCCAACCTCAAGAAATCTTTGTTTCTTACAGTAGGTTATCATTCTAATACAAGGTAATAATCATATTCAAATTTTGGTTCAATTTCTATAACTATAACAATCTTATTTCAAGTGATGATCTTACTTGAACTTGTTTTCGTGTCATGATTCTGCTTCAAGAACTTTGAGCCATCCAAGGATCCATTGAAGCTAGATCCATTTTTCTCTTTTCCAGTAGGTTCATCCAAGGAACTTAAGGTAGTAATGATGTTCATAACATCATTCGATTCATACATATAAAGCTATCTTATTCGAAGGTTTAAACTTGTAATCACTAGAACATAGTTTAGTTAATTCTAAACTTGTTCGCAAACAAAAGTTAATCCTTCTAACTTGACTTTTAAAATCAACTAAACACATGTTCTATATCTATATGATATGCTAACTTAAGGATTTAAAACCTGGAAACACGAAAAACACCGTAAAACCGGATTTACGCCGTCGTAGTAACACCGCGGGCTGTTTTGGGTTAGTTAATTAAAAACTATGATAAACTTTGATTTAAAAGTTGTTATTCTGAGAAAATGATTTTTATTATGAACATGAAACTATATCCAAAAATTATGGTTAAACTCAAAGTGGAAGTATGTTTTCTAAAATGGTCATCTAGACGTCGTTCTTTCGACTGAAATGACTACCTTTACAAAAACGACTTGTAACTTATTTTTCCGACTAGAAACCTATACTTTTTTTGTTTAGATTCATAAAATAGAGTTCAATATGAAACCATAGCAATTTGATTCACTCAAAACGGATTTAAAATGAAGAAGTTATGGTTAAAACAAGATTGGATAATTTTTCTCATTTTAGCTACGTGAAAATTGGTAACAAATCTATTCCAACCATAACTTAATCAACTTGTATTATATATTATGTAATCTTGAGATACCATAGACACGTATACAATGTTTCGACCTATCATGTCGACACATCTATATATATTTCGGAACAACCATAGACACTCTATATGTGAATGTTGGAGTTAGCTATACAGGGTTGAGGTTGATTCCAAAATATATATAGTTTGAGTTGTGATCAATACTGAGATACGTATACACTGGGTCGTGGATTGATTCAAGATAATATTTATCGATTTATTTCTGTACATCTAACTGTGGACAACTAGTTGTAGGTTACTAACGAGGACAGCTGACTTAATAAACTTAAAACATCAAAATATATTAAAAGTGTTGTAAATATATTTTGAACATACTTTGATATATATGTATATATTGTTATAGGTTCGTGAATCAACCAGTGGCCAAGTCTTACTTCCCGACGAAGTAAAAATCTGTGAAAGTGAGTTATAGTCCCACTTTTAAAATCTAATATTTTTGGGATGAGAATACATGCAGGTTTTATAAATGATTTACAAAATAGACACAAGTACGTGAAACTACATTCTATGGTTGAATTATCGAAATCGAATATGCCCCTTTTTATTAAGTCTGGTAATCTAAGAATTAGGGAACAGACACCCTAATTGACGCGAATCCTAAAGATAGATCTATTGGGCCTAACAAACCCCATCCAAAGTACCGGATGCTTTAGTACTTCGAAATTTATATCATATCCGAAGGGTGTCCCGGAATGATGGGGATATTCTTATATATGCATCTTGTTATTGTCGGTTACCAGGTGTTCACCATATGAATGATTTTTATCTCTATGTATGGGATGTGTATTGAAATATGAAATCTTGTGGTCTATTGTTACGATTTGATATATATAGGTTAAACCTATAACTCACCAACATTTTTGTTGACGTTTTAACCATGTTTATTCTCAGGTGATTATTAAGAGCTTCCGCTGTCGCATACTTAAATAAGGACAAGATTTGGAGTCCATGCTTGTATGATATTGTGTAAAAACTGCATTCAAGAAACTTATTTTGTTGTAACATATTTGTATTGTAAACCATTATGTAATGGTCGTGTGTAAACAGGATATTTTAGATTATCATTATTTGATAATCTACGTAAAGCTTTTTAAACCTTTATTGATGAAATAAAGGTTATGGTTTGTTTAAAAATGAATGCAGTCTTTGAAAAACGTCTCATATAGAGGTCAAAACCTCGCAACGAAATCAATTAATATGGAACGTTTTTAATCAATAAGAACGGGACATTTCATCTATATGGGCAATGGTGCAAAGGTGCATGTTAAAGCTCAAGGAGAATTTGTTTTGAAGCTTCCAAGTGGATTGGAGCTTATTTTAGAAAATGTTTTGTATGCACCGGATTTATGTCGAAACATTATTTCTATTTCTCGCTTAAAACAATGTGGTTACGTTGTTAATTTTATTGATGATGACATTCATGTTTCTAAAAATAATGTATTCTATTTCAAGGCTTCGCCTACAAATGGAATTTATGAATTGGTTCATGATGACGCATCATCGAGCTCTATATACCATACTAGCACCAAGAAACTCAAAAGGGATTTGAGTGATTCCTATTTATGGCATTGTCGCCTTGGACATATAAACAAGAACCGAATGCATACACTTCAAAGAAATGGACTTTTGAAATCAAATGAAATGGATTCGTTTGATGTATGTGAATCTTGTTTACAAGGCAAGATGACTAAAGCACCTTTCAAAGGCACTTATGAAAGGGCTAAAGATTTATTGGGTTTAATACATTCGGATGTATGTGGACCCTTTAAACCCATGACTAGGAATGGTGAAAGATACTTTGTTACTTTCATTGATGACTTTAGTCGTTTCGGATATGTCTACTTATTAAGACACAAGGATGAAACGTTTGAAGCATTCAAAGAATACCAAAACGAAGTACAAAATCAACTCAATAAGACAATTAAGGTACTTCGTACCGATAGAGGAGGTGAATACCTAAGCGATGCCTTCCAAGATCATCTTAGGAGTTGTGGGATTATATCACAACTTACTCCACCCGGAACACCCCAACTTAATGGAGTTTCCGAAAGGAGGAACCGAACCCTAATGGATATGGTTCGATCTATGATGGCTAGAAGCTCGTTACCTCTATCATTTTGGGGTTATTGTCTATGCTCCGCGGCTCGTATTTTAAATATAGCCCCAACCAAGAAAGTGGAACGAACTCCTCATGAGATGTGGTTTGGAAAACCTCCTTCTCTTTCATACTTGAAAGTATGGGGATGTGAAGCTTATCCTAAGCGTTATGTAGCAAATAAGCTACATGCTCGATCCACAAAGTGTATCTTCATAGGATATCCCAAAGATGACATGGGATATTACTTCTATGATCCATCCGAGCAAACGGTATTTGTTGCTCGGAAAGCGGAATTCCTTGAAACCAAATTCCTTATGGAAGGTGATGGTGAAAGGAAGATAGATCTTGTAGAGGTACAAGATCAAGCCGATGATACACAATTGGTTGTCACTAGCACTCAACATGAGGATGTTGAAAATGATCAAGAGGATGATCAAGGTACACAAGACGTTCGAAGATCTAGTAGGATTAGTAATCCTCCTGAGAGATATGGTTTTCTCGTGGATGGTTGCTATACGGTTGATTTGGATGAACCGGTAAACTACGAAGATGCTTTATCAAGGATTGATAAAGATAAATGGCAGGAAGCCATGAACGCCGAGATGCAATCCATGTATGACAACCAAGTTTGGGAACTTGTTGAGCAACCTCCTAGCTCTAAGCTAGTTGATTGCAAGTGGATTTTCAAGATGAAAACCGACATACATGGAAACTTGGATACATACAAAGCTAGACTTGTAGCAAAGGGTTTCACTCAAACTCAAGGGGTTGACTATGATGAAACCTTCTCGCCTGTGGCAATGCTAAAGTCTATTAGGATATTATTTGCCATCGCTGCTCATTATGATTACGAAATTTGGCAAATGGATGTCAAAACCGCTTTCCTAAATGGATATCTTGAGGAAGATGTCTATATGGTACAGCCCGAAGGTTTTGTCGATCCGAAAAATCCTAAAAAGGTATGCAAGTTAAAGAAATCAATCTACGGATTGAAACAAGCATCTAGAATGTGGAATCATCGTTTTAATGAAGAGGCAAAGAAATTTGGCTTCATTAAAAATGGTGATGAAGCTTGTGTATACAAGAAGGCTAGTGGGAGCTCTATAATGTTCCTTGTGCTATATGTGGATGATATATTATTATTTGGGAATGATATAACCACAATGCAAGAAGTCAAAAATTGGCTAAAGAGTTGCTTCTCCATTAAGGATCTTGGAGAAGCACAATACATATTGGGGATTGGAATCTATAGGAATAGATCCAAGAGATTGATAGGTTTAAGCCAAAGTACATACATTGATAAGGTCTTGAAAAGGTTCAAGATGGAAAACTCTAAGAAAGGTTTGGTACCTATTCAAAAGGGAACCGTTCTCAGTTCATCTCAGTGTCCTACCACAAAAGATGAACAAGAGAGAATGAAGAAAGTCCCATACGCATCTGCTATTGGGTCTATCATGTATGCAATGATATGTA
The DNA here is from genome assembly GCF_046630445.1 of Rutidosis leptorrhynchoides. Taxonomy (NCBI): domain Eukaryota; kingdom Viridiplantae; phylum Streptophyta; class Magnoliopsida; order Asterales; family Asteraceae; genus Rutidosis; species Rutidosis leptorrhynchoides. The sequence goes on along the minus strand of NC_092333.1, from coordinate 315,485,972 downwards.
CCAGACCGGATGTGTCATGCGCTCTTAGCTTGACAAGTAGATACCAGAATAACCCAGGAAATAGTCATTGGACTGCGGTTAAATGTATATTGAAATACCTTAGAAGGACTAAGGATATGTTTCTTATATATGGGTCTGGTGAGGAGGAACTCGCTGTAAAAGGTTACGTGGACGCGAGTTTCCAAACTGATCGAGATGACTCTCGGTCACAATCCGGTTACGTATTCATGTTAAATGGTGGTGCGGTCTCTTGGAAGAGTGCGAAACAGGAAGTTGTTGCGTTATCCACTACAGAGTCGGAGTACATTGCCGCCTCATTGGCAGCTCAGGAAGCTGCATGGATGAAGAAATTCATCGACGACTTAGGAGTGGTCCCTTCCATTCAGGACCCTCTTGAGATCTTTTGTGACAACGAGGGTGCGATTGCTCAAATCAAGGAACCTCGTGCTCATCAAAAGACTCGTCACATTGAGCGGAGATTCAACTACATTAGGGATGAGGTTGAAAAAGGAAAGATATGTATTCACAAAGTTCACACAGATCAAAATGTTGCGGATCCACTCACGAAACTCTTACATGGGCCAAAACATGAGGGACATGTTTGTGCATTAGGGCTTCGATATTCTAGTGATTGGAATTGATCTACTTTATGTATTGTAACGGAACGAACTAATTCAAACTCATTAATATAATTATGGTATTAACTTATTTATGAGTCATGTTCCAATTTTGCATATTTTATCCATGAATAAACTATTATTCAAGATTCCGTAGTTGATCACATTTGTGGGAACAAGTGTGAGGTCTAGACTATTATGAACTTGGATTGGTTAACATTCAAATGGTGAATGTGGGGCAAGGTTGCGACCAAGGTTCATAGATATTTGTGGGACACAAATATTGGAAGACCCGCTCTAAAGATTTACTATATGGAGCCTTTGTGGTTGATCACATGTAATCTTGAGTAAAGGAGAATATCATTATATCCTCTGACCTGAGACACATATTGGGTTCAGATATTCACCGAATATTGTGCCTTGATTCTTTCCTTCGCTATTCTGAAACATGGTAGTACATAAGGGAGGCTTCAGGTATGGTACAAGTGTAGTGTCTAGGACGTATGTAGTCAAGATGGAATTTGTCCCTCTTATTCGTTGAGAGTCAGATGTCTAAGGCCTGAATAGTTAAATCTATAAGAGAGTGATCGCTCTATGTCTCTTGGATTTAACATGACATCTAGGACGAAAGGATATAGTGAAAGATTCACCTGATCATATTCGAGATGGGAACTCGAGAAGGATGATGTTATTGAATGGCACTAAGTCATAACACGTTGGGGGTGATGGACGGTCGTTAGGTGGTATCCATCACTTGCATTAATTTCTAATGTTTCTCGTGCAAGTGGGAGATTGATAGTATTTCATGTGCCCGAGAGACATATTAATTAATGTGGCCAATATGTTATGATCCAAGTCGGGTCATACCCAATAACAAGCCGACAACACTTTAAGAGTATTTGTTTTAATGAATGGATCTTTAAAATAAATACTAGACACTTAGACTTTAGAAATTGGTTTTCTAAAGATAAATTTGCTTGAAATAATTATTTGGATAATTATAAATATAAGTTTAATTTCATTATATGATTAAACTTATTTGTGTGTAATGATTTTATAAAGTGGTTATAAAATTAATATGTATGTACAAGGAACATACATGGCTTTGTATATATTTATAAGAGGCTTATAATATATACATAAAGTGCAAGTAATATATGTGCATTTACATATTATAAAAGGCTTATAATATATAGTAATGTGCATGTATATTTAAAAGGTGCATGTATATAATTAACTAGCAAAATAATGGGCATGCAAAATACAAGAATACAAGTAATAATATTCAAAATTCAAATTAAAGGATGCATGCTTGGTGGGTGGCGGTTTTAAGAACCCAAGACAAGCCACCCATGCTAGTCTTGGTTCTTGTATTTTGCTTTAAACACATGCATGCATCTTGCACTTCAATCTAACACACTCTTGCTTGAAAAATAGAACAAAACTCTCTCTCAAAACCTCCCACTTTGGCCGCCACTTTCTAGCTCCAAAAGAGGTTCATCTAGTTTTGTTTCAAGCTATATTGGTGTCTTAAAAATCCTAACCTTCAAGGGTGTTGTTAAAGCTTGTGGGTATCAAGCACTTGAGGCTTCAAGTTAGAAGTTTATTCATCTTCATCTTCATCATCTTCATCCATACTTTTTCCTCCTAACTTGGAGTGGTAAAACCCTTAACTAGCTCTATTTACTTTTAAGTATATTATTCAAGACTAGATCTATAATGGAATACTTTTAAAAGGTTAAAACATACACATGAACAAGTTGTTAAAACGCTTCCGCTCACTCTATTTATTTTGGCCGAAATTTGAACATCATAAAATGGGTTTTGTGATTTGATTTTCTTGTGGTATTCCATCACATTTAACAAGATCGTTAACCTAAAGGTTTCAAAACAACACTTACATGTAACGACTAACGATGACTTAACGACTCAGTTAAAATGTATATACATGTAGTGTTTTAATATGTATTTATACACTTTTGAAAGACTTCAATACACTTATCAAAATACTTCTACTTAACAAAAATGCTTACAATTACATTCTCGTTCAGTTTCATCAACAATTCTACTCGTATGCACCCGTATTCGTACTCGTACAATACACAGCTTTTAGATGTATGTACTATTGGTATATACACTCCAATGATCAGCTCTTAGCAGCCCATGTGAGTCACCTAACACATGTGGGAACCATCATTTGGCAACTAGCATGAAATATCTCATAAGATTACAAAAATATGAGTAATCATTCATGACTTATTTACATGAAAACAAAATTACATATCCTTTATATCTAATCCATACACCAACGACCAAAAACACCTACAAACACTTTCATTCTTCAATTTTCTTCATCTAATTGAACTCTCTCAAGTTCTATCTTCAAGTTCTAAGTGTTCTTCATAAATTCCAAAAGTTCTAGTTTCATAAAATCAAGAATACTTTCAAGTTTGCTAGCTCACTTCCAATCTTGTAAGGTGATCATCCAACCTCAAGAAATCTTTGTTTCTTACAGTAGGTTATCATTCTAATACAAGGTAATAATCATATTCAAACTTTGGTTCAATTTCTATAACTATAACAATCTTATTTCAAGTGATGATCTTACTTGAACTTGTTTTCGTGTCATGATTTTGCTTCAAGAACTTTGAGCCATCCAAGGATCCATTGAAGCTAGATCCATTTTTCTCTTTTCCAGTAGGTTCATCCAAGGAACTTAAGGTAGTAATGATGTCCATAACATCATTCGATTCATACATATAAAGCTATCTTATTCGAAGGTTTAAACTTGTAATCACTAGAACATAGTTTAGTTAATTCTAAACTTGTTCGCAAACAAAAGTTAATCCTTCTAACTTGACTTTTAAAATCAACTAAACACATGTTCTATATCTATATGATATGCTAACTTAATGATTTAAAACCTGGAAACACGAAAAACACCGTAAAACCGGATTTACGCCGTCGTAGTAACACCGCGGGCTGTTTTGGGTTAGTTAATTAAAAACTATGATAAACTTTGATTTAAAAGTTGTTATTCTGAGAAAATGATTTTTATTATGAACATGAAACTATATCCAAAAATTATGGTTAAACTCAAAGTGGAAGTATGTTTTCTAAAATGGTCATCTAGACGTCGTTCTTTCGACTGAAATGACTACCTTTACAAAAACGACTTGTAACTTATTTTTCCTACTAGAAACCTATACTTTTTTTGTTTAGATTCATAAAATAGAGTTCAATATGAAACCATAGCAATTTGATTCACTCAAAACGGATTTAAAATGAAGAAGTTATGGGTAAAACAAGATTGGATAATTTTTCTCATTTTAGCTACGTGAAAATTGGTAACAAATCTATTCCAACCATAACTTAATCAACTTGTATTATATATTATGTAATCTTGAGATACCATAGACACGTATACAATGTTTCGACCTATCATGTCGACACATCTATATATATTTCGGAACAACCATTGACACTCTATATGTGAATGTTGGAGTTAGCTATACAGGGTTGAGGTTGATTCCAAAATATATATAGTTTGAGTTGTGATCAATACTGAGATACGTATACACTGGGTCGTGGATTGATTCAAGATAATATTTATCGATTTATTTCTGTACATCTAACTGTGGACAACTAGTTGTAGGTTACTAACGAGGACAGCTGACTTAATAAACTTAAAACATCAAAATATATTAAAAGTGTTGTAAATATATTTTGAACATACTTTGATATATATGTATATATTGTTATAGGTTCGTGAATCAACCAGTGGCCAAGTCTTACTTCCCGACGAAGTAAAAATCTGTGAAAGTGAGTTATAGTCCCACTTTTAAAATCTAATATTTTTGGGATGAGAATACATGCAGGTTTTATAAATGATTTACAAAATAGACACAAGTACGTGAAACTACATTCTATGGTTGAATTATCGAAATCGAATATGCCCCTTTTTATTAAGTCTGGTAATCTAAGAATTAGGGAACAGACACCCTAATTGACGCGAATCCTAAAGATAGATCTATTGGGCCTAACAAACCCCATCCAAAGTACCGGATGCTTTAGTACTTCGAAATTTATATCATATCCGAAGGGTGTCCCGGAATGATGGGGATATTCTTATATATGCATCTTGTTATTGTCGGTTACCAGGTGTTCACCATATGAATGATTTTTATCTCTATGTATGGGATGTGTATTGAAATATGAAATCTTGTGGTCTATTGTTACGATTTGATATATATAGGTTAAACCTATAACTCACCAACATTTTTTGTTGACGTTTTAAGCATGTTTATTCTCAGGTGATTATTAAGAGCTTCCGCTGTCGCATACTTAAATAAGGACAAGATTTGGAGTCCATGCTTGTATGATATTGTGTAAAAACTGCATTCAAGAAACTTATTTTGTTGTAACATATTTGTATTGTAAACCATTATGTAATGGTCGTGTGTAAACAGGATATTTTAGATTATCATTATTTGATAATCTACGTAAAGCTTTTTAAACCTTTATTGATGAAATAAAGGTTATGGTTTGTTTAAAAATGAATGCAGTCTTTGAAAAACGTCTCATATAGAGGTCAAAACCTCGCAACGAAATCAATTAATATGGAACATTTTTAATCAATAAGAACGGGACATTTCAGATAAGACAGCGTGTTGTAACGTCATCAAAGGGACGAGGGTTACGTAATGTCCAACAGTCCCGTAATAATCTAAAAACCTCATTTCTTACCCCAATTACCGACTCCGTCACTTGTGGAAACGTTTTGTTTAATAGTTGTAGCCCGATGTTCTTGTTCTCACTTTGGTGAGAAGCGAACATTACTAATCCGTAAGCATAACATGCTTCTTTATGTTGCATGTTAGCCGCTTTTTCTAAATCACGAAGTCCAATATTCGGATATATTGAGTCAAAATAATTTCTTAACCCGTTGCGTAAAATAGCATTTGGGTTCCCCGCAATATATGCGTCAAAGTAAACACATCGTAACTTATGGGTTTCCCAATGTGATATCCCCCATCTTTCAAACGAAAGTCTCTTATAAACCAAGACATTCTTGGAACGTTCTTCGAATGTCTTACAAACTGATCTCGCCTTAAATAGTTGTGCCGAAGAATTCTGGCCGACTCTAGACAAGATTTCATCAATCATGTCTCCGGGTAGGTCTCTTAAAATATTGGGTTGTCTATCCATTTTGTGTTTTTAAACTGTAAAATAGACAAGAGTTAGATTCATAAAAAAATACTTATTAATACAAGCAATTTTTACATATATCATAAAGCATAAGAACACTATATTACATATATTACACCACACGAATACAACTATCTTATTCCGACTCGCTCGTTTCTTCTTCTTCGGTTTTGGTTCGTTTTGCCAAGTTTCTAGGGATATATGATGTTCCCCTAATACGAGCCGTCGTTGTCCACATTGGTTTAGAAAAACCTGGTGGTTTAGAGGTTCCCGGGTCATTGTTACAACTTAAGGACTTCGGGGGTTGACGATACATATAAAGTTCATCGGGGTTGGAATTAGATTTCTCTATTTTTATGCCCTTTCCCTTATTATTTTCTTTTGCCTTTTTAAATTCAGTTGGGGTAATTTCTATAACATCATCGGAATTCTCGTCGGAATCCGATTCATCGGAGAATTGGTAATCCTCCCAATATTTTGCTTCCTTGGCGGAAACACCATTGACCATAATTAACTTTGGTCGGTTGGTTGAGGATTTTCTTTTACTTAACCGTTTTATTATTTCCCCCACCGGTTCTATTTCTTCATCCGGTTCCGATTCTTCTTCCGGTTCCGATTCTTCTTCCGGTTCCGACTCTTCTTCCGGTTCCTCTTCGGGAACTTGTGAATCAGTCCACAAATCATTCCAATTTACATTTGACTCTTCATTATTATTAGGTGAGTCAATGGGACTTGTTCTAGAGGTAGACATCTATCACATAATATCAAACACGTTAAGAGATTAATATATCACATAATATTCATATGTTAAAAATATATAGTTTCCAACAAAAATGTTAAGCAATCATTTTTAAAGAAAACACGGTCGAAGTCCAGACTCACTAATGCATCCTAACAAACTCGATAAGACACACTAATGCAAATTTTCTGGTTCTCTAAGACCAACGCTCGGATACCAACTGAAATGTCCCGTTCTTATTGATTAAAAACGTTCCATATTAATTGATTTCGTTGCGAGGTTTTGACCTCTATATGAGACGTTTTTCAAAGACTGCATTCATTTTTAAACAAACCATAACCTTTATTTCATCAATAAAGGTTTAAAAAGCTTTACGTAGATTATCAAATAATGATAATCTAAAATATCCTGTTTACACACGACCATTACATAATGGTTTACAATACAAATATCTTACAACAAAATAAGTTTCTTGAATGCAGTTTTTACACAATATCATACAAGCATGGACTCCAAATCTTGTCCTTATTTAAGTATGCGACAGCGGAAGCTCTTAATAATCACCTGAGAATAAACATGCTTAAAACGTCAACAAAAATGTTGGTGAGTTATAGGTTTAACCTATATATATCAAATCGTAACAATAGACCACAAGATTTCATATTTCAATACACATCCCATACATAGAGATAAAAATCATTCATATGGTGAACACCTGGTAACCGACAATAACAAGATGCATATATAAGAATATCCCCATCATTCCGGGACACCCTTCGGATATGATATAAATTTCGAAGTACTAAAGCATCCGGTACTTTGGATGGGGTTTGTTAGGCCCAATAGATCTATCTTTAGGATTCGCGTCAATTAGGGTGTCTGTTCCCTAATTCTTAGATTACCAGACTTAATAAAAAGGGGCATATTCGATTTCGATAATTCAACCATAGAATGTAGTTTCACGTACTTGTGTCTATTTTGTAAATCATTTATAAAACCTGCATGTATTCTCATCCCAAAAATATTAGATTTTAAAAGTGGGACTATAACTCACTTTCACAGATTTTTACTTCGTCGGGAAGTAAGACTTGGCCACTGGTTGATTCACGAACCTATAACAATATATACATATATATCAAAGTATGTTCAAAATATATTTACAACACTTTTAATATATTTTGATGTTTTAAGTTTATTAAGTCAGCTGTCCTCGTTAGTAACCTACAACTAGTTGTCCACAGTTAGATGTACAGAAATAAATCGATAAATATTATCTTGAATCAATCCACGACCCAGTGTATACGTATCTCAGTATTGATCACAACTCAAACTATATATATTTTGGAATCAACCTCAACCCTGTATAGCTAACTCCAACATTCACATATAGAGTGTCTATGGTTGTTCCGAAATATATATAGATGTGTCGACATGATAGGTCGAAACATTGTATACGTGTCTATGGTATCTCAAGATTACATAATATATAATACAAGTTGATTAAGTTATGGTTGGAATAAATTTGTTACCAATTTTCACGTAGCTAAAATGAGAAAAATTATCCAATCTTGTTTTACCCATAACTTCTTCATTTTAAATCCGTTTTGAGTGAATCAAATTACTATGGTTTCATATTGAACTCTATTTTATGAATCTAAACAAAAAAAGTATAGGTTTCTAGTCGGAAAAATAAGTTACAAGTCGTTTTTGTAAAGGTAGTCATTTCAGTCGAAAGAACGACGTCTAGATGACCATTTTAGAAAACATACTTCCACTTTGAGTTTAACCATAATTTTTGGATATAGTTTCATGTTCATAATAAAAATCATTTTCTCAGAATAACAACTTTTAAATCAAAGTTTATCATAGTTTTTAATTAACTAACCCAAAACAGCCCGCGGTGTTACTACGACGGCGTAAATCCGGTTTTACGGTGTTTTTCGTGTTTCCAGGTTTTAAATCATTAAGTTAGCATATCATATAGATATAGAACATGTGTTTAGTTGATTTTAAAAGTCAAGTTAGAAGGATTAACTTTTGTTTGTGAACAAGTTTAGAATTAACTAAACTATGTTCTAGTGATTACAAGTTTAAACCTTCGAATAAGATAGCTTTATATGTATGAATCGAATGATGTTATGAACATCATTACTACCTTAAGTTCCTTGGATGAACCTACTGGAAAAGAGAAAAATGGATCTAGCTTCAATGGATCCTTGGATGGCTCAAAGTTCTTGAAGCAAAATCATGACACGAAAACAAGTTCAAGTAAGATCATCACTTGAAATAAGATTGTTATAGTTATAGAAATTGAACCAAAGTTTGAATATGATTATTACCTTGTATTAGAATGATAACCTACTGTAAGAAACAAAAATTTCTTGAGGTTGGATGATCACCTTACAAGATTGGAAGTGAGCTAGCAAACTTGAAAGTATTCTTGATTTTATGAAACTAGAACTTTTGGAATTTATGAAGAACACTTAGAACTTGAAGATAGAACTTGAGAGAGTTCAATTAGATGAAGAAAATTGAAGAATGAAAGTGTTTGTAGGTGTTTTTGGTCGTTGGTGTATGGATTAGATATAAAGGATATGTAATTTTGTTTTCATGTAAATAAGTCATGAATGATTACTCATATTTTTGTAATCTTATGAGATATTTCATGCTAGTTGCCAAATGATGGTTCCCACATGTGTTAGGTGACTCACATGGGCTGCTAAGAGCTGATCATTGGAGTGTATATACCAATAGTACATACATCTAAAAGCTGTGTATTGTACGAGTACGAATACGGGTGCATACGAGTAGAATTGTTGATGAAACTGAACGAGAATGTAATTGTAAGCATTTTTGTTAAGTAGAAGTATTTTGATAAGTGTATTGAAGTCTTTCAAAAGTGTATAAATACATATTAAAACACTACATGTATATACATTTTAACTGAGTCGTTAAGTCATCGTTAGTCGTTACATGTAAGTGTTGTTTTGAAACCTTTAGGTTAACGATCTTGTTAAATGTTGTTAACCCAATGTTTATAATATCAAAAGAGATTTTAAATTATTATATTATCATGATATTATGATGTACGAATATCTCTTAATATGATATATATACATTAAATGTCGTTACAACGATAAACGTTACATATATGTCTCGTTTCAAAATCATTAAGTTAGTAGTCTTGTTTTTACATATGTAGTTCATTGTTAATATAATTAATGATATGTTTACTTATCATAATATCATGTTAACTATATATATAACCATATATATGTCATCATATAGTTTTTTTTACAAGTTTTAACGTTCGTGAATCACCGGTCAACTTGGGTGGTCAATTGTCTATATGAAACCTATTTCAATTAATCAAGTCTTAACAAGTTTGATTGCTTAACATGTTGGAAACATTTAATCATGTAAAAATCAATCTCAATTAATATATATAAACATGGAAAAGTTCGGGTCACTACAGTTTTGCCATCTATTTCGTATCATCTAAGTGTTTTTGGAGCTGGTTCAAGAAGCTCAGGGGTGACCCTACTTCAGTCCTTAAACTGAAGTAGTTATGTTTTCATGAATAAAGTTTTTGATAGTTGAAGGCAAGCCAGCAACGAAGAAGAACCAGCTAGCCGGACCAGCAAATGAGTTTAGTTCAGCCAGTAAAGCTTTAATTCACTCAGCCGGGTAACCAGCAAATCGAACCAGCAAAGTTATGCTTAGGCGAACCAGCTAGTTTGTAGTGACCCGAACTTTTCCATGTTTATATATATTAATTGAGATTGATGTTTACATGATTAAATGTTTCCAACATGTTAAGCAATCAAACTTGTTAAGACTTGATTAATTGAAATAGGTTTCATATAGACAATTGACCACCCAAGTTGACCGGTGATTCACGAACGTTAAAACTTGTAAAAAAAACTATATGATGACATATATATGGTTATATATATAGTTAACATGATATTATGATAAGTAAACATATCATTAATTATATTAACAATGAACTACATATGTAAAAACAAGACTACTAACTTAATGATTTTGAAACGAGACATATATGTAACGTTTATCGTTGTAAAGACATTTAATGTATATATATCATATTAAGAGATATTCGTACATCATAATATCATGATAATATAATAATTTAAAATCTCTTTTGATATTATAAACATTGGGTTAACAACATTTAACAAGATCGTTAACCTAAAGGTTTCAAAACAACACTTACATGTAACGACTAACGATGACTTAACGACTCAGTTAAAATGTATATACATGTAGTGTTTTAATATGTATTTATACACTTTTGAAAGACTTCAATACACTTATCAAAATACTTCTACTTAACAAAAATGCTTACAATTACATTCTCGTTCAGTTTTATCAACAATTCTACTCGTATGCACCCGTATTCGTACTCGTACAATACACAGCTTTTAGATGTATGTACTATTGGTATATACACTCCAATGATCAGCTCTTAGCAGCCCATGTGAGTCACCTAACACATGTGGGAACCATCATTTGGCAACTAGCATGAAATATCTCATAAGATTACAAAAATATGAGTAATCATTCATGACTTATTTACATGAAAACAAAATTACATATCCTTTATATCTAATCCATACACCAACGACCAAAAACACCTACAAACACTTTCATTATTCAATTTTCTTCATCTAATTGAACTCTCTCAAGTTCTATCTTCAAGTTCTAAGTGTTCTTCATAAATTCCAAAAGTTCTAGTTTCATAAAATCAAGAATACTTTCAAGTTTGCTAGCTCACTTCCAATCTTGTAAGGTGATCATCCAACCTCAAGAAATCTTTGTTTCTTACAGTAGGTTATCATTCTAATACAAGGTAATAATCATATTCAAACTTTGGTTCAATTTCTATAACTATAACAATCTTATTTCAAGTGATGATCTTACTTGAACTTGTTTTCGTGTCATGATTTTGCTTCAAGAACTTTGAGCCATCCAAGGATCCATTGAAGCTAGATCCATTTTTCTCTTTTCCAGTAGGTTCATCCAAGGAACTTAAGGTAGTAATGATGTTCATAACATCATTCGATTCATACATATAAAGCTATCTTATTCGAAGGTTTAAACTTGTAATCACTAGAACATAGTTTAGTTAATTCTAAACTTGTTCGCAAACAAAAGTTAATCCTTCTAACTTGACTTTTAAAATCAACTAAACACATGTTCTATATCTATATGATATGCTAACTTAATGATTTAAAACCTGGAAACACGAAAAACACCGTAAAACCGGATTTACGCCGTCGTAGTAACACCGCGGGCTGTTTTGGGTTAGTTAATTAAAAACTATGATAAACTTTGATTTAAAAGTTGTTATTCTGAGAAAATGATTTTTATTATGAACATGAAACTATATCCAAAAATTATGGTTAAACTCAAAGTGGAAGTATGTTTTCTAAAATGGTCATCTAGACGTCGTTCTTTCGACTGAAATGACTACCTTTACAAAAACGACTTGTAACTTATTTTTCCGACTATAAACCTATACTTTTTCTGTTTAGATTAATAAAATAGAGTTCAATATGAAACCATAGCAATTTGATTCACTCAAAACGGATTTAAAATGAAGAAGTTATGGGTAAAACAAGATTGGATAACCTTTCTCATTTTAGCTACGTGAAAATTGGTAACAAATCTATTCCAACCATAACTTAATCAACTTGTATTGTATATTATGTAATCTTGAGATACCATAGACACGTATACAATGTTTCGACCTATCATGTCGACACATCTATATATATTTCGGAACAACCATAGACACTCTATATGTGAATGTTGGAGTTAGCTATACAGGGTTGAGGTTGATTCCAAAATATATATAGTTTGAGTTGTGATCAATACTGAGATACGTATACACTGGGTCGTGGATTGATTCAAGATAATATTTATCGATTTATTTCTGTACATCTAACTGTGGACAACTAGTTATAGGTTACTAACGAGGACAGCTGACTTAATAAACTTAAAACATCAAAATATATTAAAAGTGTTGTAAATATATTTTGAACATACTTTAATATATATGTATATATTGTTATAGGTTCGTGAATCAACAGTGGCCAAGTCTTACTTCCCGACGAAGTAAAAATCTGTGAAAGTGAGTTATAGTCCCACTTTTAAAATCTAATATTTTTGGGATGAGAATACATGCAGGTTTTATAAATGATTTACAAAATAGACACAAGTACGTGAAACTACATTCTATGGTTGAATTATCGAAATCGAATATGCCCCTTTTTATTAAGTCTGGTAATCTAAGAATTAGGGAACAGACACCCTAATTGACGCGAATCCTAAAGATAGATCTATTGGGCCTAACAAACCCCATCCAAAGTACCGGATGCTTTAGTACTTCGAAATTTATATCATATCCGAAGGGTGTCCCGGAATGATGGGGATATTCTTATATATGCATCTTGTTATTGTCGGTTACCAGGTGTTCACCATATGAATGATTTTTATCTCTATGTATGGGATGTGTATTGAAATATGAAATCTTGTGGTCTATTGTTACGATTTGATATATATAGGTTAAACCTATAACTCACCAACATTTTTGTTGACGTTTTAAGCATGTTTATTCTCAGGTGATTATTAAGAGCTTCCGCTGTCGCATACTTAAATAAGGACAAGATTTGGAGTCCATGCTTGTATGATATTGTGTAAAAACTGCATTCAAGAAACTTATTTTGTTGTAACATATTTGTATTGTAAACCATTATGTAATGGTCGTGTGTAAACAGGATATTTTAGATTATCATTATTTGATAATCTACGTAAAGCTTTTTAAACCTTTATTGATGAAATAAAGGTTATGGTTTGTTTAAAAATGAATGCAGTCTTTGAAAAACGTCTCATATAGAGGTCAAAACCTCGCAACGAAATCAATTAATATGGAACGTTTTTAATCAATAAGAACGGGACATTTCAGTTGGTATCAGAGCGTTGGTCTTAGAGAACCAGAAAATTTGCATTAGTGTGTCTTATCGAGTTTGTTAAGATGCATTAGTGAGTCTGGACTTCGACCGTGTTTTCTTTAAAAATGATTGCTTAACATTTTTGTTGGAAACTATATATTTTTAACATATGAATATTATGTGATATATTAATCTCTTAACGTGTTTGATATTATGTGATAGATGTCTACCTCTAGAACAAGTCCCATTGACTCACCTAATAATAATGAAGAGTCAAATGTAAATTGGAATGATTTGTGGACTGATTCACAAGTTCCCGAAGAGGAACCGGAAGAAGAGTCGGAACCGAAAGAAGAATCGGAACCGGAAGAAGAATCGGAACCGGATGAAGAAATAGAACCGGTGGGGGAAATAATAAAACGGTTAAGTAAAAGAAAATCCTCAACCAACCGACCAAAGTTAATTATGGTCAATGGTGTTTCCGCCAAGGAAGCAAAATATTGGGAGGATTACCAATTCTCCGATGAATCGGATTCCGACGAGAATTCCAATGATGTTATAGAAATTACCCCAACTGAATTTAAAAAGGCAAAAGAAAATAATAAGGGAAAGGGCATAAAAATAGAGAAATCTAATTCCAACCCCGATGAACTTTATATGTATCGTCAGCCCCCGAAGTCCTTAAGTTGTAACAATGACCCGGGAACCTCTAAACCACCAGGTTTTTCTAAACCAATGTGGACAACGACGGCTCGTATTAGGGGAACATCATATATCCCTAGAAACTTGGCAAAACGAACCAAAACCGAAGAAGAAGAAACGAGCGAGTCGGAATAAGATAGTTGTATTCGTGTGGTGTAATATATGGAATATAGTGTTCTTATGCTTTATGATATATGTAAAAATTGCTTGTATTAATAAGTATTTTTTTTATGAATCTAACTCTTGTCTATTTTACAGTTTAAAAACACAAAATGGATAGACAACCCAATATTTTAAGAGACCTACCCGGAGACATGATTGATGAAATCTTGTCTAGAGTCGGCCAGAATTCTTCGGCACAACTATTTAAGGCGAGATCAGTTTGTAAGACATTCGAAGAACGTTCCAAGAATGTCTTGGTTTATAAGAGACTTTCGTTTGAAAGATGGGGGATATCACATTGGGAAACCCATAAGTTACGATGTGTTTACTTTGACGCATATATTGCGGGGAACCCAAATGCTATTTTACGCAACGGGTTAAGAAATTATTTTGACTCAATATATCCGAATATTGGACTTCATGATTTAGAAAAAGCGGCTAACATGCAACATAAAGAAGCATGTTATGCTTACGGATTAGTAATGTTCGCTTCTCACCAAAGTGAGAACAAGAACATCGGGCTACAACTATTAAACAAAACATTTCCACAAGTAACGGAGTCGGTAATTGGGGTAAGAAATGAGGTTTTTAGATTATTACGGGACTGTTGGACATTACGTAACCCTCGTCCCTTTGATGACGTTACAACACGCTGTCTTATCAACGGCCATAACGGTTATGTTGCACAAGACCAAGGATGGGAAGTAGTCCTAGTAAAACCAGAATGCATGACTTGTTTCTGGACGTATGAATTACGTGTCTTTATTGCCTTTGCTGAACGACTTGTGTACTAGCTAGAATTGTCTTCACAACTATTTTGTATCAAAGTTATTGTGTGCTATATTTCATGCTTTATGTAAAATAAGCGGTATTGTAAGTTTGTAAAATATTGTATAAAAGTTTGAACGCGAAATATTATTATAATCAGTTTTTCATATAGAATTGTAGTAGTTGAATTGTATATTAGCTACTAAGTATGAACTTAACGGGTAGGTACTACCCGAATTTAAACTTATAAAACGCTAATATGAAGAAAAAGCTTTTATAAATGAGTTCATATTATGCTACGAAATACTATTAACTACTCTTAATATTCTGTATGATTAACTTGTTCCATTTAACTATTTTGAAGGAAATGGCACCGACTATGTAGTGACCCGAACTTTTCCATGTTTATATATATTAATTGAGATTGATATTTACATGATTAAATGTTTCCAACATGTTAAGCAATCAAACTTGTTAAGACTTGATTAATTGAAATATGTTTCATATAGACAATTGACCACCCAAGTTGACCGGTGATTCACGAACGTTAAAACTTGTAAAAAAACTATATGATGACATATATATGGTTATATATATAGTTAACATGATATTATGATAAGTAAACATATCATTAATTATATTAACAATGAACTACATATGTAAAAACAAGACTACTAACTTAATGATTTTGAAACGAGACATATATGTAACGTTTATCGTTGTAACGACATTTAATGTATATATATCATATTAAGAGATATCCGTACATCATAATATCATGATAATATAATAATTTAAAATCTCTTTTGATATTATAAACATTGGGTTAACAACATTTAACAAGATCGTTAACCTAAAGGTTTCAAAACAACACTTACATGTAACGACTAACGATGACTTAACGACTCAGTTAAAATGTATATACATGTAGTGTTTTAATATGTATTTATACACTTTTGAAAGACTTCAATACACTTATCAAAATACTTCTACTTAACAAAAATGCTTACAATTACATTCTCGTTCAGTTTCATCAACAATTCTACTCGTATGCACCCGTATTCGTACTCGTACAATACACAGCTTTTAGATGTATGTACTATTGGTATATACACTCCAATGATCAGCTCTTAGCAGCCCATGTGAGTCACCTAACACATGTGGGAACCATCATTTGGCAACTAGCATGAAATATCTCATAAGATTACAAAAATATGAGTAATCATTCATGACTTATTTACATGAAAACAAAATTACATATCCTTTATATCTAATCCATACACCAACGACCAAAAACACCTACAAACACTTTCATTCTTCAATTTTCTTCATCTAATTGAACTCTCTCAAGTTCTATCTTCAAGTTCTAAGTGTTCTTCATAAATTCCAAAAGTTCTAGTTTCATAAAATCAAGAATACTTTCAAGTTTGCTAGCTCACTTCCAATCTTGTAAGGTGATCATCCAACCTCAAGAAATCTTTGTTTCTTACAGTAGGTTATCATTCCAATACAAGGTAATAATCATATTCAAACTTTGGTTCAATTTCTATAACTATAACAATCTTATTTCAAGTGATGATCTTACTTGAACTTGTTTTCGTGTCATGATTTTGCTTCAAGAACTTTGAGCCATCCAAGAATCCATTGAAGCTAGATCCATTTTTCTCTTTTCCAGTAGGTTCATCCAAGGAACTTAAGGTAGTAATAATGTTCATAACATCATTCGATTCATACATATAAAGCTATCTTATTCGAAGGTTTAAACTTGTAATCACTAGAACATAGTTTAGTTAATTCTAAACTTGTTCGCAAACAAAAGTTAATCCTTCTAACTTGACTTTTAAAATCAACTAAACACATGTTCTATATCTATATGATATACTAACTTAATGATTTAAAACCTGGAAACACGAAAAACACCGTAAAACCGGATTTACGCCGTCGTAGTAACACCGCGGGCTGTTTTGGGTTAGTTAATTAAAAACTATGATAAACTTTGATTTAAAAGTTGTTATTCTGAGAAAATGATTTTTATTATGAACATGAAACTATATCCAAAAATTATGATTAAACTCAAAGTGGAAGTATGTTTTCTAAAATGGTCATCTAGACGTCGTTCTTTCGACTGAAATGACTACCTTTACAAAAACGACTTGTAACTTATTTTTCCGACTATAAACCTATACTTTTCTATTTAGATTCATAAAATAGAGTTCAATATGAAACCTTAGCAATTTGATTCACTCAAAACGGATTTAAAATGAAGAAGTTATGGGTAAAACAAGATTGGATAATTTTTCTCATTTTAGCTACGTGAAAATTGGTAACAAATCTATTCCAACCATAACTTAATCAACTTGTATTGTATATTATGTAATCTTGAGATACCATAGACACGTATACAATGTTTCGACCTATCATGTCGACACATCTATATATATTTCGGAACAACCATAGACACTCTATATGTGAATGTTGGAGTTAGCTATACAGGGTTGAGGTTGATTCCAAAATATATATAGTTTGAGTTGTGATCAATACTGAGATACGTATACACTGGGTCGTGGATTGATTCAAGATAATATTTATCGATTTATTTCTGTACATCTAACTGTGGACAACTAGTTGTAGGTTACTAACGAGGACAGCTGACTTAATAAACTTAAAACATCAAAATATATTAAAAGTGTTGTAAATATATTTTGAACATACTTTGATATATATGTATATATTGTTATAGGTTCGTGAATCAACCAGTGGCCAAGTCTTACTTCCCGACGAAGTAAAAATCTGTGAAAGTGAGTTATAGTCCCACTTTTAAAATCTAATATTTTTGGAATGAGAATACATGCAGGTTTTATAAATGATTTACAAAATAGACACAAGTACGTGAAACTACATTCTATGGTTGAATTATCGAAATCGAATATGCCCCTTTTTATTAAGTCTGGTAATCTAAGAATTAGGGAACAGACACCCTAATTGACGCGAATCCTAAAGATAGATCTATTGGGCCTAACAAACCCCATCCAAAGTACCGGATGCTTTAGTACTTCGAAATTTATATCATATCCGAAGGGTGTCCCGGAATGATGGGGATATTCTTATATATGCATCTTGTTATTGTCGGTTACCAGGTGTTCACCATATGAATGATTTTTATCTCTATGTATGGGATGTGTATTGAAATATGAAATCTTGTGGTCTATTGTTACGATTTGATATATATAGGTTAAACCTATAACTCACCAACATTTTTGTTGACGTTTTAAGCATGTTTATTCTCAGGTGATTATTAAGAGCTTCCGCTGTCGCATACTTAAATAAGGACAAGATTTGGAGTCCATGCTTGTATGATATTGTGTAAAAACTGCATTCAAGAAACTTATTTTGTTGTAACATATTTGTATTGTAAACCATTATGTAATGGTCGTGTGTAAACAGGATATTTTAGATTATCATTATTTGATAATCTACGTAAAGCTTTTTAAACCTTTATTGATGAAATAAAGGTTATGGTTTGTTTAAAAATGAATGCAGTCTTTGAAAAACGTCTCATATAGAGGTCAAAACCTCGCAACGAAATCAATTAATATGGAACGTTTTTAATCAATAAGAACGGGACATTTCAGTTGGTATCCGAGCGTTGGTCTTAGAGAACCAGAAAATTGCATTAGTGTGTCTTATCGAGTTTGTTAGGATGCATTAGTGAGTCTGGACTTCGACCGTGTTTTCTTTAAAAATGATTGCTTAACATTTTTGTTGGAAACTATATATTTTTAACATATGAATATTATGTGATATATTAATCTCTTAACGTGTTTGATATTATGTGATAGATGTCTACCTCTAGAACAAGTCCCATTGACTCACCTAATAATAATGAAGAGTCAAATGTAAATTGGAATGATTCGTGGAATGATTCACAAGTTCCCGAAGAGGAACCGGAAGAAGAGTCGGAACCGGAAGAAGAGTCGGAACCGGAAGAAGAATCGGAACCGGAAGAAGAAATAGAACCGGTGGGGGAAATAATAAAACGGTTAAGTAAAAGAAAATCCTCAACCAACCGACCAAAGTTAATTATGGTCAATGGTGTTTCCGCCAAGGAAGCAAAATATTGGGAGGATTACCAATTCTCCGATGAATCGGATTTCGACGAGAATTCCGATGATGTTATAGAAATTACCCCAACTGAATTTAAAAAGGCAAAAGAAAATAATAAGGGAAAGGGCATAAAAATAGAGAAATCTAATTCCAACCCCGATGAACTTTATATGTATCGTCAACCCCCGAAGTCCTTAAGTTGTAACAATGACCCGGGAACCTCTAAACCACCAGGTTTTTCTAAACCAATGTGGACAACGACGGCTCGTATTAGGGGAACATCATATATCCCTAGAAACTTGGCAAAACGAACCAAAACCCAACAAGAAGAAACGAGCGAGTCGGAATAAGATAGTTGTATTCGTGTGGTGTAATATATGTAATATAGTATGCTTATGCTTTATGATATATGTAAAAATTGCTTGTATTAATAAGTATTTTTTTTATGAATCTAACTCTTGTCTATTTTACAGTTTAAAAACACAAAATGGATAGACAACCCAATATTTTAAGAGACCTACCCGGAGACATGATTGATGAAATCTTGTCTAGAGTCGGCCAGAATTCTTCGGCACAACTATTTAAGGCGAGATCAGTTTGTAAGACATTCGAAGAACGTTCCAAGAATGTCTTGGTTTATAAGAGACTTTCGTTTGAAATATGGGGGATATCACATTGGGAAACCCATAAGTTACGATGTGTTTACTTTGACGCATATATTGCGGGGAACCCAAATGCTATTTTACGCAACGGGTTAAGAAATTATTTTGACTCAATATATCCGAATATTGGACTTCGTGATTTAGAAAAAGTGGCTAACATGCAACATAAAGAAGCATGTTATGCTTACGGATTAGTAATGTTCGCTTCTCACCAAAGTGAGAACAAGAACATCGGGCTACAACTATTAAACGAAACGTTTCCACAAGTGACGGAGTCGGTAATTGGGGTAAGAAATGAGGTTTTTAGATTATTACGGGACTGTTGGACATTACGTAACCCTCGTCCCTTTGATGATGTTACAACACGCTGTCTTATCAACGGCCATAACGGTTATGTTGCACAAGACCAAGGATGGGAAGTAGTCCTAGTAAAACCAGAATGCATGACTTGTTTCTGGACGTATGAATTACGTGTCTTTATTGCCTTTGCTGAACGACTTGTGTACTAGCTAGAATTATCTTCACAACTATCTTGTATCAAAGTTATTGTGTGCTATATTTCATGCTTTATGTAAAATAAGCGGTATTGTAAGTTTGTAAAATATTGTATAAAAGTTTGAACGCGAAATATTATTATAATCAGTTTTTCATATAGAATTGTAGTAGTTGAATTGTATATTAGCTACTAAGTATGAACTTAACGGGTAGGTACTACCCGAATTTAAACTTATAAAACGCTAATATGAAGAAAAAGCTTTTATAAATGAGTTCATATTATGCTACGAAATACTATTAACTACTCTTAATATTCTGTATGATTAACTTGTTCCATTTAACTATTTTGAAGGAAATGGCACCGACTACTCGACACACCGTGAATATGAATGAAGAGGAATTCCGTACTTTTCTAGCTTCAAACATAGCTGCAGTACAGGCTGCGCTACATACCAACAATAACCTTGGATCTAGCAGTACAGGAAATCGTGTAGGATGCACCTACAAAGAATTCACTGCCTGCAAACCTTTGGAATTTGATGGAACCGAAGGACCGATCGGATTGAAACGGTGGACCGAGAAGGTCGAATCGGTGTTTGCCATAAGTAAGTGTACTGAAGAGGACAAAGTAAAGTACGCTACGCATACCTTCACAGGTTCTGCGTTAACATGGTGGAATACCTATCTAGAGCAAGTGGGACAAGACGATGCGTACGCACTACCGTGGTCAGCATTCAAGCACTTGATGAACGAGAAGTACCGTCCCAGAACCGAGGTCAATAAGCTCAAGACAGAACTTAGAGGGTTACGAACCCAAGGATTTGATATTACCACGTACGAAAGACGATTCACAGAATTGTGCCTATTGTGTCCGGGAGCATTCGAAGATGAGGAAGAGAAGATCGACGCATTTGTGAAAGGATTACCGGAAAGAATCCAAGAAGATATAAGTTCACACGAGCCCGCCTCCATACAACAGGCATGTAGAATGGCTCACAAACTCGTGAACCAAATTGAAGAAAGAATTAAAGAACAGACTGCTGAAGAGGCCAATGTGAAGCAAGTCAAAAGAAAGTGGGAGGAAAACGGTGATAAGAATCACCAATACAACAACATCAACAATTACAACAATAATCGCAACAATTATCCCAACAATCGCAACATCAATCGCAACTACAACAAACGGCCCAACAACAACAACAACAACAACAACAACAACAACAGCAACTACAACAATCATCCCAACAACAATAATAACCGCAACAACAACAACAATCAGAAGCAGCTATGCCAAAGGTGTGAAAAGAATCACTCGGGGTTCTGCACCAAATTTTGCAACAAGTGTAAAAGAAATGGTCATAGCGCGGCGAAGTGTGAGGTCTACGGACCAGGGGTTAATAGAACGAAAGGAACAAATGGTGTCGGAACGAGTAATGGCGGAGCAAGTAGTGTCGGAGCAAGTTATGCCAATGTAGTTTGTTATAAATGTGGAAAACCAGGTCACATTATTAGAAATTGCCCGAACCAGGAGAACACGAATGGACAAGGCCGTGGAAGAATTTTCAATATTAATGCGGTAGAGGCACAGGAAGACCCGGAGCTTGTTACGGGTACGTTTCTTATTGACAATAAATCTGCTTACGTTTTATTTGATTCGGGTGCGGATAGAAGCTATATGAGTAGAGATTTTTGTGCTAAATTAAGTTGTCCATTGACGCCTTTGGATAGTAAATTTTTACTCGAATTAGCAAATGGTAAATTAATTTCAGCAGATAATATATGTCGGAATCGAGAAATTAAACTGGTTAGCGAAACATTTAAGATTGATTTGATACCAGTAGAGTTAGGGAGTTTTGATGTGATAATTGGTATGGACTGGTTGAAAGAAGTGAAAGCGGAGATCGTTTGTTACAAAAATGCAATTCGCATTATACGAGAAAAAGGAAAACCCTTAATGGTGTACGGAGAAAAGGGCAACACGAAGCTACATCTTATTAGTAATTTGAAGGCACAAAAACTAATAAGAAAAGGTTGCTATGCTGTTCTAGCACACGTCGAGAAAGTACAAACTGAAGAAAAGAGCATCAATGATGTTTCCATTGCAAAAGAATTTCCCGATGTATTTCCGAAAGAATTACCGGGATTACCCCCACATCGATCCGTTGAATTTCAAATAGATCTTGTACCAGGAGCTGCACCAATAGCTCGTGCTCCTTACAGACTCGCACCCAGCGAGATGAAAGAACTGCAAAGCCAATTACAAGAACTTTTAGAGCGTGGTTTCATTCGACCAAGCACATCACCGTGGGGAGCTCCTGTTTTGTTTGTCAAGAAGAAAGATGGTACATTCAGGTTGTGTATCGACTACCGAGAGTTGAACAAACTTACCATCAAGAACCGCTACCCACTACCGAGAATCGATGACTTATTTGATCAACTACAAGGCTCGTCTGTTTATTCAAAGATTGACTTACGTTCCGGGTATCATCAAATGCGGGTGAAAGAAGATGATATTCCAAAGACTGCTTTCAGAACACGTTACGGTCATTACGAGTTTATGGTCATGCCGTTTGGTTTAACTAATGCACCAGCTGTGTTCATGGACCTTATGAACCGAGTGTGTGGACCATACCTTGACAAGTTTGTCATTGTTTTCATTGATGACATACTTATTTACTCAAAGAATGACCAAGAACACGGTGAACATTTGAGAAAGGTGTTAGAAGTATTGAGGAAGGAAGAATTGTACGCTAAGTTTTCAAAGTGTGCATTTTGGTTGGAAGAAGTTCAATTCCTCGGTCACATAGTGAACAAAGAAGGTATTAAGGTGGATCCGGCAAAGATAGAAACTGTTGAAAAGTGGGAAACCCCGAAAACTCCGAAACACATACGCCAGTTTTTAGGACTAGCTGGTTACTACAGAAGGTTCATCCAAGACTTTTCCAGAATAGCAAAACCCTTGACTGCATTAACGCATAAAGGGAAGAAATTTGAATGGAATGATGAACAAGAGAAAGCGTTTCAGTTATTGAAGAAAAAGCTAACTACGGCACCTATATTGTCATTGCCTGAAGGGAATGATGATTTTGTGATTTATTGTGATGCATCAAAGCAAGGTCTCGGTTGTGTATTAATGCAACGAATGAAGGTGATTGCTTATGCGTCTAGACAATTGAAGATTCACGAACAAAATTATACGACGCATGATTTGGAATTAGGCGCGGTTGTTTTTGCATTAAAGACTTGGAGGCACTACTTATATGGGGTCAAAAGTATTATATATACCGACCACAAAAGTCTTCAACACATATTTAATCAGAAACAACTGAATATGAGGCAGCGTAGGTGGATTGAATTATTGAATGATTACGACTTTGAGATTCGTTACCATCCGGGGAAGGCAAATGTGGTAGCCGATGCCTTGAGCAGGAAGGACAGAGAACCCATTCGAGTAAAATCTATGAATATAATGATTCATAATAACATTACTACTCAAATAAAGGAGGCGCAACAAGGAGTTTTAAAAGAGGGAAATTTAAAGGATGAAATACCCAAAGGATCGGAGAAGCATCTTAATATTCGGGAAGACGGAACCCGGTATAGGGCTGAAAGGATTTGGGTACCAAAATTTGGAGATATGAGAGAAATGGTACTTAGAGAAGCTCATAAAACCAGATACTCAATACATCCTGGAACGGGGAAGATGTACAAGGATCTCAAGAAACATTTTTGGTGGCCGGGTATGAAAGCCGATGTTGCTAAATACGTAGGAGAATGTTTGACGTGTTCTAAGGTCAAAGCTGAGCATCAGAAACCATCAGGTCTACTTCAACAACCCGAAATCCCGGAATGGAAATGGGAAAACATTACCATGGATTTCATCACTAAATTGCCAAGGACTGCAAGTGGTTTTGATACTATTTGGGTAATAGTTGACCGTCTCACCAAATCAGCACACTTCTTGCCAATAAGAGAAGATGACAAGATGGAGAAGTTAGCACGACTGTATTTGAAGGAAGTCATCTCCAGACATGGAATACCAATCTCTATTATCTCTGATAGGGATGGCAGATTTATTTCAAGATTCTGGCAGACATTACAGCAAGCATTAGGAACTCGTCTAGACATGAGTACTGCCTATCATCCACAAACTGATGGGCAGAGCGAAAGGACGATACAAACACTTGAAGACATGCTACGAGCATGTGTTATTGATTTCGGAAACAGTTGGGATCGACATCTACCGTTAGCAGAATTTTCCTACAACAACAGCTACCATTCAAGCATTGAGATGGCGCCGTTTGAAGCACTTTATGGTAGAAAGTGCAGGTCTCCGATTTGTTGGAGTGAGGTGGGGGATAGACAGATTACGGGTCCGGAGATTATACAAGAAACTACCGAGAAGATCATCCAAATTCAACAACGGTTGAAAACCGCCCAAAGTCGACAAAAGAGCTACGCTGACATTAAAAGAAAAGATATAGAATTTGAAATTGGAGAGATGGTCATGCTTAAAGTTTCACCTTGGAAAGGCGTTGTTCGATTTGGTAAACGAGGGAAATTAAATCCAAGGTATATTGGACCATTCAAGATTATTGATCGTGTCGGACCAGTAGCTTACCGACTTGAGTTACCTCAACAACTCGCGGCTGTACATAACACTTTCCACGTCTCGAATTTGAAGAAATGTTTTGCTAAAGAAGATCTCACTATTCCGTTAGATGAAATCCAAATCAACGAAAAACTCCAATTCATCGAAGAACCCGTCGAAATAATGGATCGTGAGGTTAAAAGACTTAAGCAAAACAAGATACCAATTGTTAAGGTTCGATGGAATGCTCGTAGAGGACCCGAGTTCACCTGGGAGCGTGAAGATCAGATGAAGAAGAAATACCCGCATCTATTTCCAGAAGATTCGTCAACACCTTCAACAGCTTAAAATTTCGGGACGAAATTTATTTAACGGGTAGGTACTGTAGTGACCCGAACTTTTCCATGTTTATATATATTAATTGAGATTGATATTTACATGATTAAATGTTTCCAACATGTTAAGCAATCAAACTTGTTAAGACTTGATTAATTGAAATATGTTTCATATAGACAATTGACCACCCAAGTTGACCGGTGATTCACGAACGTTAAAACTTGTAAAAAAACTATATGATGACATATATATGGTTATATATATAGTTAACATGATATTATGATAAGTAAACATATCATTAATTATATTAACAATGAACTACATATGTAAAAACAAGACTACTAACTTAATGATTTTGAAACGAGACATATATGTAACGTTTATCGTTGTAACGACATTTAATGTATATATATCATATTAAGAGATATCCGTACATCATAATATCATGATAATATAATAATTTAAAATCTCTTTTGATATTATAAACATTGGGTTAACAACATTTAACAAGATCGTTAACCTAAAGGTTTCAAAACAACACTTACATGTAACGACTAACGATGACTTAACGACTCAGTTAAAATGTATATACATGTAGTGTTTTAATATGTATTTATACACTTTTGAAAGACTTCAATACACTTATCAAAATACTTCTACTTAACAAAAATGCTTACAATTACATTCTCGTTCAGTTTCATCAACAATTCTACTCGTATGCACCCGTATTCGTACTCGTACAATACACAGCTTTTAGATGTATGTACTATTGGTATATACACTCCAATGATCAGCTCTTAGCAGCCCATGTGAGTCACCTAACACATGTGGGAACCATCATTTGGCAACTAGCATGAAATATCTCATAAGATTACAAAAATATGAGTAATCATTCATGACTTATTTACATGAAAACAAAATTACATATCCTTTATATCTAATCCATACACCAACGACCAAAAACACCTACAAACACTTTCATTCTTCAATTTTCTTCATCTAATTGAACTCTCTCAAGTTCTATCTTCAAGTTCTAAGTGTTCTTCATAAATTCCAAAAGTTCTAGTTTCATAAAATCAAGAATACTTTCAAGTTTGCTAGCTCACTTCCAATCTTGTAAGGTGATCATCCAACCTCAAGAAATCTTTGTTTCTTACAGTAGGTTATCATTCCAATACAAGGTAATAATCATATTCAAACTTTGGTTCAATTTCTATAACTATAACAATCTTATTTCAAGTGATGATCTTACTTGAACTTGTTTTCGTGTCATGATTTTGCTTCAAGAACTTTGAGCCATCCAAGAATCCATTGAAGCTAGATCCATTTTTCTCTTTTCCAGTAGGTTCATCCAAGGAACTTAAGGTAGTAATAATGTTCATAACATCATTCGATTCATACATATAAAGCTATCTTATTCGAAGGTTTAAACTTGTAATCACTAGAACATAGTTTAGTTAATTCTAAACTTGTTCGCAAACAAAAGTTAATCCTTCTAACTTGACTTTTAAAATCAACTAAACACATGTTCTATATCTATATGATATACTAACTTAATGATTTAAAACCTGGAAACACGAAAAACACCGTAAAACCGGATTTACGCCGTCGTAGTAACACCGCGGGCTGTTTTGGGTTAGTTAATTAAAAACTATGATAAACTTTGATTTAAAAGTTGTTATTCTGAGAAAATGATTTTTATTATGAACATGAAACTATATCCAAAAATTATGATTAAACTCAAAGTGGAAGTATGTTTTCTAAAATGGTCATCTAGACGTCGTTCTTTCGACTGAAATGACTACCTTTACAAAAACGACTTGTAACTTATTTTTCCGAAAATAAACCTATACTTTTCTATTTAGATTCATAAAATAGAGTTCAATATGAAACCTTAGCAATTTGATTCACTCAAAACGGATTTAAAATGAAGAAGTTATGGGTAAAACAAGATTGGATAATTTTTCTCATTTTAGCTACGTGAAAATTGGTAACAAATCTATTCCAACCATAACTTAATCAACTTGTATTGTATATTATGTAATCTTGAGATACCATAGACACGTATACAATGTTTCGACCTATCATGTCGACACATCTATATATATTTCGGAACAACCATAGACACTCTATATGTGAATGTTGGAGTTAGCTATACAGGGTTGAGGTTGATTCCAAAATATATATAGTTTGAGTTGTGATCAATACTGAGATACGTATACACTGGGTCGTGGATTGATTCAAGATAATATTTATCGATTTATTTCTGTACATCTAACTGTGGACAACTAGTTGTAGGTTACTAACGAGGACAGCTGACTTAATAAACTTAAAACATCAAAATATATTAAAAGTGTTGTAAATATATTTTGAACATACTTTGATATATATGTATATATTGTTATAGGTTCGTGAATCAACCAGTGGCCAAGTCTTACTTCCCGACGAAGTAAAAATCTGTGAAAGTGAGTTATAGTCCCACTTTTAAAATCTAATATTTTTGGGATGAGAATACATGCAGGTTTTATAAATGATTTACAAAATAGACACAAGTACGTGAAACTACATTCTATGGTTGAATTATCGAAATCGAATATGCCCCTTTTTATTAAGTCTGGTAATCTAAGAATTAGGGAACAGACACCCTAATTGACGCGAATCCTAAAGATAGATCTATTGGGCCTAACAAACCCCATCCAAAGTACCGGATGCTTTAGTACTTCGAAATTTATATCATATCCGAAGGGTGTCCCGGAATGATGGGGATATTCTTATATATGCATCTTGTTATTGTCGGTTACCAGGTGTTCACCATATGAATGATTTTTATCTCTATGTATGGGATGTGTATTGAAATATGAAATCTTGTGGTCTATTGTTACGATTTGATATATATAGGTTAAACCTATAACTCACCAACATTTTTGTTGACGTTTTAAGCATGTTTATTCTCAGGTGATTATTAAGAGCTTCCGCTGTCGCATACTTAAATAAGGACAAGATTTGGAGTCCATGCTTGTATGATATTGTGTAAAAACTGCATTCAAGAAACTTATTTTGTTGTAACATATTTGTATTGTAAACCATTATGTAATGGTCGTGTGTAAACAGGATATTTTAGATTATCATTATTTGATAATCTACGTAAAGCTTTTTAAACCTTTATTGATGAAATAAAGGTTATGGTTTGTTTAAAAATGAATGCAGTCTTTGAAAAACGTCTCATATAGAGGTCAAAACCTCGCAACGAAATCAATTAATATGGAACGTTTTTAATCAATAAGAACGGGACATTTCAGACTACTCGACACACCGTGAATATGAATGAAGAGGAATTCCGTACTTTTCTAGCTTCAAACATAGCCGCAGTACAGGCTGCGCTACATACCAACAATAACCTTGGATCTAGCAGTACAGGAAATCGTGTAGGATGCACCTACAAAGAATTCACTGCCTGCAAACCTTTGGAATTTGATGGAACCGAAGGACCGATCGGATTGAAACAGTGGACCGAGAAGGTTGAATCGGTGTTTGCCATAAGTAAGTGTACTGAAGAGGACAAAGTGAAGTACGCTACGCATACCTTCACAGGTTCTGCGTTAACATGGTGGAATACCTATCTAGAGCAAGTGGGACAAGATGATGCGTACGCACTACCGTGGTCAGCATTCAAGCACTTGATGAACGAGAAGTACCGTCCCAGAACCGAGGTCAATAAGCTCAAGACAGAACTTAGAGGGTTACGAACCCAAGGATTTGATATTACCACGTACGAAAGACGATTCACAGAATTGTGCCTATTGTGTCCGGGAGCATTCGAAGATGAGGAAGAGAAGATCGACGCGTTTGTGAAAGGATTACCGGAAAGAATCCAAGAAGATATAAGTTCACACGAGCCCGCCTCCATACAACAGGCATGTAGAATGGCTCACAAACTGGTGAACCAGATTGAAGAAAGAATTAAAGAACAGACTGCTGAAGAGGCCAATGTGAAGCAAGTCAAAAGAAAGTGGGAGGAAAACGGTGATAAGAATCACCAATACAACAACAACAACAATTACAACAATAATCGCAACAATTATCTCAACAATCGCAACATCAATCGCAACTATAACAAACGGCCAAACAACAACAACAACAACAACAACAGCAACTACAACAATCATCCCAACAACAATAATAACCGCAACAACAACAACAATCAGAAGCAACTATGCCAAAGGTGTGAAAAGAATCACTCGGGGTTCTGCACCAAATTTTGCAACAAGTGTAAAAGAAATGGTCATAGCGCGGCGAAGTGTGAGGTCTACGGACCAGGGGTTAATAGAACGAAAGGAACAAATGGTGTCGGAACGAGTAATGGCGGAGCAAGTAGTGTCGGAGCAAGTTATGCCAATGTAGTTTGTTATAAATGTGGAAAACCAGGCCACATTATTAGAAATTGCCCGAACCAGGAGAACACGAATGGACAAGGCCGTGGAAGAGTTTTCAATATTAATGCGGTAGAGGCACAGGAAGACCCGGAGCTTGTTACGGGTACGTTTCTTATTGACAATAAATCTGCTTACGTTTTATTTGATTCGGGTGCGGATAGAAGCTATATGAGTAGAGATTTTTGTGCTAAATTAAGTTGTCCATTGACGCCTTTGGATAGTAAATTTTTACTCGAATTAGCAAATGGTAAATTAATTTCAACAGATAATATATGTCGGAATCGAGAAATTAAACTGGTTAGCGAAACATTTAAGATTGATTTGATACCAGTAGAGTTTGGGAGTTTTGATGTGATAATCGGTATGGACTGGTTGAAAGAAGTGAAAGCGGAGATCGTTTGTTACAAAAATGCAATTCGCATTATACGAGAAAAAGGAAAACCCTTAATGGTGTACGGAGAAAAGGGCAACACGAAGCTACATCTTATTAGTAATTTGAAGGCACAAAAACTAATAAGAAAAGGTTGCTATGCTGTTCTAGCACACGTCGAGAAAGTACAAACTGAAGAAAAGAGCATCAATGATGTTCCCATTGCAAAAGAATTTCCCGATGTATTTCCGAAAGAATTACCGGGATTACCCCCACATCGATCCGTTGAATTTCAAATAGATCTTGTACCAGGAGCTGCACCAATAGCTCGTGCTCCTTACAGACTCGCACCCAGCGAGATGAAAGAACTGCAAAGCCAATTACAAGAACTTTTAGAGCGTGGTTTCATTCGACCAAGCACATCACCGTGGGGAGCTCCTGTTTTGTTTGTCAAGAAGAAAGATGGTACATTCAGGTTGTGTATCGACTACCGAGAGTTGAACAAACTTACCATCAAGAACCGCTACCCACTACCGAGAATCGATGACTTATTTGATCAACTACAAGGCTCGTCTGTTTATTCAAAGATTGACTTACGTTCCGGGTATCATCAAATGCGGGTGAAAGAAGATGATATTCCAAAGACTGCTTTCAGAACACGTTACGGTCATTACGAGTTTATGGTCATGCCGTTTGGTTTAACTAATGCACCAGCTGTGTTCATGGACCTTATGAACCGAGTGTGTGGACCATACCTTGACAAGTTTGTCATTGTTTTCATTGATGACATACTTATTTACTCAAAGAATGACCAAGAACACGGTGAACATTTGAGAAAGGTGTTAGAAGTATTGAGGAAGGAAGAATTGTACGCTAAGTTTTCAAAGTGTGCATTTTGGTTGGAAGAAGTTCAATTCCTCGGTCACATAGTGAACAAAGAAGGTATTAAGGTGGATCCGGCAAAGATAGAAACTGTTGAAAAGTGGGAAACCCCGAAAACTCCGAAACACATACGCCAGTTTTTAGGACTAGCTGGTTACTACAGAAGGTTCATCCAAGACTTTTCCAGAATAGCAAAACCCTTGACTGCATTAACGCATAAAGGGAAGAAATTTGAATGGAATGATGAACAAGAGAAAGCGTTTCAGTTATTGAAGAAAAAGCTAACTACGGCACCTATATTGTCATTGCCTGAAGGGAATGATGATTTTGTGATTTATTGTGATGCATCAAAGCAAGGTCTCGGTTGTGTATTAATGCAACGAACGAAGGTGATTGCTTATGCGTCTAGACAATTGAAGATTCACGAACAAAATTATACGACGCATGATTTGGAATTAGGCGCGGTTGTTTTTGCATTAAAGACTTGGAGGCACTACTTATATGGGGTCAAAAGTATTATATATACCGACCACAAAAGTCTTCAACACATATTTAATCAGAAACAACTGAATATGAGGCAGCGTAGGTGGATTGAATTATTGAATGATTACGACTTTGAGATTCGTTACCACCCGGGGAAGGCAAATGTGGTAGCCGATGCCTTGAGCAGGAAGGACAGAGAACCCATTCGAGTAAAATCTATGAATATAATGATTCATAATAACATTACTACTCAAATAAAGGAGGCGCAACAAGGAGTTTTAAAAGAGGGAAATTTAAAGGATGAAATACCCAAAGGATCGGAGAAGCATCTTAATATTCGGGAAGACGGAACCCGGTATAGGGCTGAAAGGATTTGGGTACCAAAATTTGGAGATATGAGAGAAATGGTACTTAGAGAAGCTCATAAAACCAGATACTCAATACATCCTGGAACGGGGAAGATGTACAAGGATCTCAAGAAACATTTTTGGTGGCCGGGTATGAAAGCCGATGTTGCTAAATACGTAGGAGAATGTTTGACGTGTTCTAAGGTTAAAGCTGAGCATCAGAAACCATCAGGTCTACTTCAACAACCCGAAATCCCGGAATGGAAATGGGAAAACATTACCATGGATTTCATCACTAAATTGCCAAGGACTGCAAGTGGTTTTGATACTATTTGGGTAATAGTTGATCGTCTCACCAAATCAGCACACTTCCTACCAATAAGAGAAGATGACAAGATGGAGAAGTTAGCACGACTGTATTTGAAGGAAGTCGTCTCCAGACATGGAATACCAATCTCTATTATCTCTGATAGGGATGGCAGATTTATTTCAAGATTCTGGCAGACATTACAGCAAGCATTAGGAACTCGTCTAGACATGAGTACTGCCTATCATCCACAAACTGATGGGCAGAGCGAAAGGACGATACAAACGCTTGAAGACATGCTACGAGCATGTGTTATTGATTTCGGAAACAGTTGGGATCGACATCTACCGTTAGCAGAATTTGCCTACAACAACAGCTACCATTCAAGCATTGAGATGGCGCCGTTTGAAGCACTTTATGGTAGAAAGTGCAGGTCTCCGATTTGTTGGAGTGAGGTGGGGGATAGACAGATTACGGGTCCGGAGATTATACAAGAAACTACCGAGAAGATCATCCAAATTCAACAACGGTTGAAAACCGCCCAAAGTCGACAAAAGAGCTACGCTGACATTAAAAGAAAAGATATAGAATTTGAAATTGGAGAGATGGTCATGCTTAAAGTTTCACCTTGGAAAGGCGTTGTTCGATTTGGTAAACGAGGGAAATTAAATCCAAGGTATATTGGACCATTCAAGATTATTGATCGTGTCGGACCAGTAGCTTACCGACTTGAGTTACCTCAACAACTCGCGGCTGTACATAACACTTTCCACGTCTCGAATTTGAAGAAATGTTTTGCTAAAGAAGATCTCACTATTCCGTTAGATGAAATCCAAATCAACGAAAAACTCCAATTCATCGAAGAACCCGTCGAAATAATGGATCGTGAGGTTAAAAGACTTAAGCAAAACAAGATACAAATTGTTAAGGTTCGATGGAATGCTCGTAGAGGACCCGAGTTCACCTGGGAGCGTGAAGATCAGATGAAGAAGAAATACCCGCATCTATTTCCAGAAGATTCGTCAACACCTTCAACAGCTTAAAATTTCGGGACGAAATTTATTTAACGGGTAGGTACTGTAGTGACCCGAACTTTTCCATGTTTATATATATTAATTGAGATTGATGTTTACATGATTAAATGTTTCCAACATGTTAAGCAATCAAACTTGTTAAGACTTGATTAATTGAAATAGGTTTCATATAGACAATTGACCACCCAAGTTGACCGGTGATTCACGAACGTTAAAACTTGTAAAAAAAACTATATGATGACATATATATGGTTATATATATAGTTAACATGATATTATGATAAGTAAACATATCATTAATTATATTAACAATGAACTACATATGTAAAAACAAGACTACTAACTTAATGATTTTGAAACGAGACATATATGTAACGTTTATCGTTGTAAAGACATTTAATGTATATATATCATATTAAGAGATATTCGTACATCATAATATCATGATAATATAATAATTTAAAATCTCTTTTGATATTATAAACATTGGGTTAACAACATTTAACAAGATCGTTAACCTAAAGGTTTCAAAACAACACTTACATGTAACGACTAACGATGACTTAACGACTCAGTTAAAATGTATATACATGTAGTGTTTTAATATGTATTTATACACTTTTGAAAGACTTCAATACACTTATCAAAATACTTCTACTTAACAAAAATGCTTACAATTACATTCTCGTTCAGTTTTATCAACAATTCTACTCGTATGCACCCGTATTCGTACTCGTACAATACACAGCTTTTAGATGTATGTACTATTGGTATATACACTCCAATGATCAGCTCTTAGCAGCCCATGTGAGTCACCTAACACATGTGGGAACCATCATTTGGCAACTAGCATGAAATATCTCATAAGATTACAAAAATATGAGTAATCATTCATGACTTATTTACATGAAAACAAAATTACATATCCTTTATATCTAATCCATACACCAACGACCAAAAACACCTACAAACACTTTCATTATTCAATTTTCTTCATCTAATTGAACTCTCTCAAGTTCTATCTTCAAGTTCTAAGTGTTCTTCATAAATTCCAAAAGTTCTAGTTTCATAAAATCAAGAATACTTTCAAGTTTGCTAGCTCACTTCCAATCTTGTAAGGTGATCATCCAACCTCAAGAAATCTTTGTTTCTTACAGTAGGTTATCATTCTAATACAAGGTAATAATCATATTCAAACTTTGGTTCAATTTCTATAACTATAACAATCTTATTTCAAGTGATGATCTTACTTGAACTTGTTTTCGTGTCATGATTTTGCTTCAAGAACTTTGAGCCATCCAAGGATCCATTGAAGCTAGATCCATTTTTCTCTTTTCCAGTAGGTTCATCCAAGGAACTTAAGGTAGTAATGATGTTCATAACATCATTCGATTCATACATATAAAGCTATCTTATTCGAAGGTTTAAACTTGTAATCACTAGAACATAGTTTAGTTAATTCTAAACTTGTTCGCAAACAAAAGTTAATCCTTCTAACTTGACTTTTAAAATCAACTAAACACATGTTCTATATCTATATGATATGCTAACTTAATGATTTAAAACCTGGAAACACGAAAAACACCGTAAAACCGGATTTACGCCGTCGTAGTAACACCGCGGGCTGTTTTGGGTTAGTTAATTAAAAACTATGATAAACTTTGATTTAAAAGTTGTTATTCTGAGAAAATGATTTTTATTATGAACATGAAACTATATCCAAAAATTATGGTTAAACTCAAAGTGGAAGTATGTTTTCTAAAATGGTCATCTAGACGTCGTTCTTTCGACTGAAATGACTACCTTTACAAAAACGACTTGTAACTTATTTTTCCGACTATAAACCTATACTTTTTCTGTTTAGATTAATAAAATAGAGTTCAATATGAAACCATAGCAATTTGATTCACTCAAAACGGATTTAAAATGAAGAAGTTATGGGTAAAACAAGATTGGATAACCTTTCTCATTTTAGCTACGTGAAAATTGGTAACAAATCTATTCCAACCATAACTTAATCAACTTGTATTGTATATTATGTAATCTTGAGATACCATAGACACGTATACAATGTTTCGACCTATCATGTCGACACATCTATATATATTTCGGAACAACCATAGACACTCTATATGTGAATGTTGGAGTTAGCTATACAGGGTTGAGGTTGATTCCAAAATATATATAGTTTGAGTTGTGATCAATACTGAGATACGTATACACTGGGTCGTGGATTGATTCAAGATAATATTTATCGATTTATTTCTGTACATCTAACTGTGGACAACTAGTTATAGGTTACTAACGAGGACAGCTGACTTAATAAACTTAAAACATCAAAATATATTAAAAGTGTTGTAAATATATTTTGAACATACTTTAATATATATGTATATATTGTTATAGGTTCGTGAATCAACAGTGGCCAAGTCTTACTTCCCGACGAAGTAAAAATCTGTGAAAGTGAGTTATAGTCCCACTTTTAAAATCTAATATTTTTGGGATGAGAATACATGCAGGTTTTATAAATGATTTACAAAATAGACACAAGTACGTGAAACTACATTCTATGGTTGAATTATCGAAATCGAATATGCCCCTTTTTATTAAGTCTGGTAATCTAAGAATTAGGGAACAGACACCCTAATTGACGCGAATCCTAAAGATAGATCTATTGGGCCTAACAAACCCCATCCAAAGTACCGGATGCTTTAGTACTTCGAAATTTATATCATATCCGAAGGGTGTCCCGGAATGATGGGGATATTCTTATATATGCATCTTGTTATTGTCGGTTACCAGGTGTTCACCATATGAATGATTTTTATCTCTATGTATGGGATGTGTATTGAAATATGAAATCTTGTGGTCTATTGTTACGATTTGATATATATAGGTTAAACCTATAACTCACCAACATTTTTGTTGACGTTTTAAGCATGTTT
This sequence comes from Rutidosis leptorrhynchoides, assembly GCF_046630445.1. Classification (NCBI taxonomy): domain Eukaryota; kingdom Viridiplantae; phylum Streptophyta; class Magnoliopsida; order Asterales; family Asteraceae; genus Rutidosis; species Rutidosis leptorrhynchoides. Next base: position 315,449,810 of record NC_092333.1, on the reverse strand, counting down.
ATTCTCAGGTGATTATTAAGAGCTTCCGCTGTCGCATACTTAAATAAGGACAAGATTTGGAGTCCATGCTTGTATGATATTGTGTAAAAACTGCATTCAAGAAACTTATTTTGTTGTAACATATTTGTATTGTAAACCATTATGTAATGGTCGTGTGTAAACAGGATATTTTAGATTATCATTATTTGATAATCTACGTAAAGCTTTTTAAACCTTTATTGATGAAATAAAGGTTATGGTTTGTTTAAAAATGAATGCAGTCTTTGAAAAACGTCTCATATAGAGGTCAAAACCTCGCAACGAAATCAATTAATATGGAACGTTTTTAATCAATAAGAACGGGACATTTCATAGTTCAACCAGCTAAAGAATTTTAGTTCAATCAGCACACGAAACTCTAGTACAACCAGCACGCGATGCTATTTTCTGTCTGAATGGCCAACTTGCTGATACAATTCAAAGTTTACTTATGCTTTTCAATAAACCGGTCAGGTCATGTGCTTAACACGTGTGTGGCTGTTCTAGAAGAATGTTAGCTGTCCAAGGAAGACTCCCATTTATCATTGGATGCTTTTATCATGGGAAGGAGCACTAACAAATGGCAGGCTTTTTGCAGATTGTGTCCTTTATTCTTATTGGCTAATTTGTAATTGTTTGTCCTTTTTTGTCTCCATTTCCTTTTTATGTTTTTGTCTTATTTAGAAAATAGCTGTTAAGCTTCTACTATAAATAGAGAGTTCTTGTAATTGTAAAACTTGGTTAATGATTGAATGAAAAGTTTGATAGAGCTTATCTATTTACAAAATCTCTGTGTCTTTACGAATCTTTGATTCCGGTGGCTAAGAGTGGTTTCTTTATCAGTGTTTGTGGTGTTACTTTATCAAACATTGTGGTGAAATCCAAATCTTCATATCTGATATTATAGTTGTGGTGGAATCTTTATCAGCTGTAGTTGAAGATTTGGAGTGTTTCTAGATCTCTAATTGTGGTGGTATCTTTATCAATTAAGGGTTTAGATTCTCTATCCTTGTGTTCTTATTTCAGAGTTTTATACTCTGTTTTGGGGCTGTTACTGTTACCAATTGGGTGTTTAGTTTCAGATCTGTTGGGTGAAGAAAGCTTGTTCTAAACTGCGTTTTTAAAGTCATAATCACGCATCACATTCATGAATTATTTACATGAAAACAAAATTACATATCCTTTATATCTAATCCATACACTAACGACCAAAAACACCTACAAACACTTTCATTCTTCAATTTTCTTCATCTAATTGATCTCTCTCAAGTTCTATCTTCAAGTTCTAAGTGTTCTTCATAAATTCCAAAAGTTCTAGTTTCATAAAATCAAGAATACTTCCAAGATTGCAAGTTTACTTCCAAGTTTTCTAAATCCATTCCAAGTAATCATCCAAGATCAAGAAACCTTTGTTACTTACAGTAGGTTATCTTTCTAATACAAGGTAATAATCATATTCAAACTTTAATTCAATTTCTATAACTATAACAATCTTATTTCGAGTGGAAATCTTACTTGAAATTGTTTTCGTATCATGATTCTGCTTCAAGAACTTTCAAGCCATCCAAGGATCCTTTGAAGCTAGATCTATTTTTCTCATTTCCAGTAGGTTTATCCAAGGAACTTGAGGTAGTAATGATGATCATAACATCATTCGATTCATACATATAAAGCTATCTTATTCGAAGGTTTAAACTTGTAATCACTAGAACATAGTTTAGTTAATTCTAAACTTGTTAGCAAATAAAAGTTAATCCTTCTAACTTGACTTTTAAAATCAACTAAACACATGTTCTATATCTATATGATATGCTAACTTAATGATTTAAAACCTGGAAACACGAAAAACACCGTAAAACCGGATTTACGCCGTCGTAGTAACACCGCGGGCTGTTTTGGGTTAGTTAATTAAAAACTATGATAAACTTTGATTTAAAAGTTGTTATTCTGATAAAATTATTTTTATTATGAACATGAAACTATATCCAAAAATTATGGTTAAACTCAAAGTGGAAGTATGTTTTTTCTAAAATGGTCATCTAGACGTCGTTCTTTCGACTGAAAGACTACCTTTACAAAAAAGACTTGTAACTTATTTTTCCGACTATAAACCTATACTTTTTATGTTTAGATTCATAAAATAGAGTTCAATATGAAACCATAGCAATTTGATTCACTCAAAACGGATTTAAAATGAAGAAGTTATGGGTAAAACAAGATTGGATAATTTTTCTCATTTTAGCTACGTGAAAATTGGTAACAAATCTATTCCAACCATAACTTAATCAACTTGTATTGTATATTATGTAATCTTGAGATACCATAGACACGTATACAATGTTTCGACCTAGCATGTCGACACATCTATATATATTTCGGAACAACCATAGACACTCTATATGTGAATGTTGGAGTTAGCTATACAGGGTTGAGGTTGATTCTAAAATATATATAGTTTGAGTTGTGATCAATACTGAGATACGTATACACTGGGTCGTGGATTGATTCAAGATAATATTTATCGATTTATTTCTGTACATCTAACTGTGGACAACTAGTTGTAGGTTACTAACGAGGACAGCTGACTTAATAAACTTAAAACATCAAAATATATTAAAAGTGTTGTAAATATATTTTGAACATACTTTGATATATATGTATATATTGTTATAGGTTCGTGAATCAACCAGTGTCCAAGTCTTACTTCCCGACGAAGTAAAAATCTGTGAAAGTGAGTTATAGTCCCACTTTTAAAATCTAATATTTTTGGGATGAGAATACATGCGGGTTTTATAAATGATTTACAAAATAGACTCAAGTACGTGAAACTACATTCTATGGTTGAATTATCAAAATCGAATATGCCCCTTTTTATTAAGTCTGGTAATCTAAGAATTAGGGAACAAACACCCTAATTGACGCGAATCCTAAAGATAGATCTATTGGGTCTAACAAACCCAATCCAAAGTACCAGATGCTTTAGTACTTCGAAATTTATATCATATCCGAAGGGTGTCCCGGAATGATGGGGATATTCTTATATATGCATCTTGTTAATGTCGGTTACCAGGTGTTCACCATATGAATGATTTTTATCTCTATGTATGGGATGTGTATTGAAATATGAAATCTTGTGGTCTATTGTTACGATTTGATATATATATAGGTTAAACCTATAACTCACCAACATTTTTGTTGAAGTTTAAAGCATGTTTATTCTCAGATGAATACTAAGAGCTTCCGATGTTGCATACTAAAATAAGGACAAGATTTGGAGTCCATGTTTGTATGATATTGTGTAAAAACTGCATTCAAGAAACTGATTTCGATGTAACATATTTGTATTGTAAACCATTATGTAATGGTCGTGTGTAAACAGGATATTTTAGATTATCATTATTTGATAATCTACGTAAAGCTTTTTAAACCTTTATTTATGAAATAAAGGTTATGGTTTGTTTTAAAAATGAATGCAGTCTTTGAAAAACGTCTCATATAGAGGTCAAAACCTCGCAACTAAATCAATTAATATGGAATGTTTTTAATCAATAAGAATCATTCAGTTGGTATCAGAGCAGAGGTCTTAGCGAACCAGGTCTGCATTAGTGTGTCTAACTGATAAGTCGTTAGGAGGCATTAGTGAGTCTGGACTTCGACCGTGTCTGCATGTCTTAAGTTTTGCTTATCATTTCTAGTCGGAAGTCATTTGCTTATCATCCTTAGTAAATTACCTGCTCATTTTTCTTAGTCTAGACATATCTTATTGCATTGACTGCATGAAAAGTGTATAGACAAAATTCATATCTTAGCGTATCTGCTAATTCATATCTTAGCGTATCTGTTATTGTTATCTTTGCCTGACAGCTTCCGTAGATTCCTCCGTAACTTATGAGATTTTAGTATTATATATGTATATGTAAATTATGTATTGCAGGATACTAATCTACATCCTATAATCTATTTCTTATCAAAAAATCCTTCATCTGATCGTACGAGATGAATCCCTCAACCAGTTCGAGTCCCTCAGATTCCGATAGCTATTCCGATAGTTATTTCGACAACTATTCCGACATAGATGTTCACCTAAGCTCCGAAAACAGTGTCACTGGCATGAATCAACCAATCAGCCATTATCAATTCATCTGATGGGTTCGTAGTCGACTTAATTAATGGAAACGCGCAAAAGGCGATCCCTTCCACCAACCGAATACACCTCTTGGTGAAGAACCTGAAGTACTTACCGGCGAACCTATCTGAAACACCATTTTCAGCCTCATTTCTAGAGTAGCTCGACATGATTATATACTATCTCAAATTCAAAACCTTATTCATCTGCTCGTTCCGATCGACAATTATCCCGGAGTAATACAAGAAGTCAACGAACTTCGCGCTTGAATAATCAATTTGGAGAATATGGTGCAAAACGTACCAGCTTCAGCAACATCACCGGCATCAACAGTACCACCAACAACACAAGTTTCAACATCACATGCCCCAATATCGCATTCTGTACCTCGAGCATAATCATCATTCTACGAATCATTCTACATTATTTATCTTCGTTTGACATGGCGATTATATAATCTTTAATGTTTTAAGAGATTATATATTCATATTCTAACGATAAATCAAATGAGTCCAATATCATATTGACCCATTAAATTCATGATTACATCTGAAGAAAAGATATATGTAAGTATATTTTCATAAAGATTGTAATTAAAATTCTTTTGTACAAACTGATAATGGTGAAAATATTTTAACGGGTAGGTAATACCCGAGGAATATTTAAATTTCACATTAATAAGTTACACTGTACATTCTCCAAATCTGATTCAACAGTCATTCACTATCCTATTTACAACCACCAAGATACGTATCCGTTCATCAAAAAATAACTATTTTCATTCAAATTCAATTTCATATTTGGATTTTGACCTATCAGAATCCAACAAGTGACATATTGAAGAAATAATGGACACAATAAAAAAAAATTGATTAGAAACAGACTAATTAACAATATTAAATTTTATTAAGAACCCACGCTAACAAAATCCTAGCTAACTGTTAACTCCGTATTACATTTTATTTATCGCAATTTAATTATCGCAATTTATTTTATCGCAATTTATATTCTCGCAATTTTATTTATTTATTGTCATTTAATTTCTATTATTTACTTTACGCACTTTATTTATCGTCATTTAATTTCTGTTATTTATTTTACGCACTTTAAATATCGGGACACGTATACAAGGTTTTGACATATCATATCGACACATCTTTATATATTATTTGGAATCACCATAGACACTCTATATGCAGTAATGATCGAGTTCTCTATACAGGGTTGAGGTTGATTCTATAATAATATATATATACTTTGAGTTGTGATCGAGTCTGAGACATGTACACGGGTCACGATACGTATTAATTAATCTGAATATTATATATTAAACTATATATGAATTATTAGACTGCCAACTGTGGACTATCGACTATGGACTAATAACATTGGACAATTTAAAATGAATTAAAATATTGATTATAATATATGAAACTAAACAATTCTTTAAGTTTGCCACTTGATTTCATCTTAAACCTCAACTGTATCTTGACGATTACAATCTGCGTACAAACCTTTCATGATTCTTGAAAACATCTCAATCGATAGGATAAATCAACCGCACTTCATCTAGGGAAGGAAAGATTTATGCATATAGTTATGCACCTGAGAAACTCTCGGCAACTGAGTAAAAGTTTAACACGTAGCCGCGTCAGATCTTTTGGCATTTATTAGCAAAAATAACTTTACGATCCCTTTTCAAAGTAGCCAATTTTGTTACAGCTCCAGCAAGTCAACTTCAACTTTTCATTCGAAGTAGTCTTACTATAATCCTGATATATACAATTACCCTTTTTATGCCGGAGAGTTCTTTTATATTCCACTATATTACCAGCAAATGTACCAGCAACCTTGTCGCTCCTTAGTTTAAATCCCTCCGACAAATCTTTATATTTATCTATTGAAGTCTTGTCATGTACTCATTCGCATCTTGTAACGAGAACTGCCATAACAATTACCAGGAATCAGCAATCAGTACTTTGAAAACTCACAGCATATCTACATCAACAATTATATTTATGACATTTATCTCTTAGAATTATGATCTCTCATTCTGAAATTATGAAAAGCACTCAGTCACAAATCAATACTCTGAATGTTGAAAAAGCTGAATGAAGCAACAGAAACCATAGACAATCGTAAAATCATCAGAAGTTTGATGGTAAAGAATAGTATGTTGGAAAAACTCAGAAAGTTGGAACTGGAAAACGGATTGGGCTAACCATGAAGGAGACAAGGACAAATACAAGGACCAAACCCTATATTCAAAGAATCCAGGTAATTCTGGATCCGATAAACTAATTAGAGAATATCCTGCTCCGAAGTCATGTTAAAATCTTGCGGAAAACTTTTCTTCATCAACCTTCGAACTTAGAAATTCCAAAATATCCTCATAAATATCTTCGATACTTTTGAAGATATTTTCATAAATATTCTCGTTCGAAATTATATACCTCTTCGTGCTATCTGTAATACATTATATTGGAAATTTCTGTAAAATCTAAGTATAAACTATGAATGAATTTTGAAGTAGTGTTGGGAACTGAAGCATGAGTTAGTATAATATAATGACACTTGGCCAACGTGATTATATTACAGTAAGTCATGCTGAGTTTCTAATGAAACATGATGATTCACAGACTATAATGTCATTATGTGCCATGTTACACGACTCTTACATTCTCTTGAACCTCTAAACATATCAAGAACATAAATACTTGATAGTTCTATCTTTTCTCGTAACTTCTGGTAATTTGACAAATCAAGATCGTACTATTACAATTTCCTTCTTAGAACATTAACTATGTTAATTTTGAAATCCGTACCTACAAATTCTGAATCATTATTCGCTTAACTTAAAGTTGGAAAGAGAAAACAAAAGTATTAATTGAGGGAGAAAGAATAGAAAGTGTGAGCTGTGGAAATAAGGAAACGAAAGCGGTGGATTTATAGTGAAATATCCGACAGAGCAATCGAAACAGATCATCGCATTTAACCAAGGAGGATTCTAATTTCCTTAAGAATCAAATCTTATTACGAAGATTTTCTTTAAATCCCTTGAATTCAGGAAATCCACCGTGACTACGTCAAAAGTTAATTCTCTATCTCAATCTGTTGTGACAACTTCACTAGTACGCTTCACATAAATGAATCATTTTATCTATATTAGTCAATCATGATAAAAATCTATTTATCAACTCATATTCGTCATGAAAACATTTTTATTGTTAGTCATGACAACCTCGATCAAATTTCGGGACGAAATTTCTTTAACGGGTAGGTACTGTGACGACCCGAGAATTTCCGACCAAATTTAAACTTAATCTTTTATGATTTCGACATGATAAGCAAAGTCTGTTAGGTTGACTCTCAAAATTTTGAAACTATTTCATATATGCAATTGACCTTCGACCATTCTCGACGATTCACGAACAATTAATTGTAAATAGATATATGTGTATGTATATATAAATAATAATTGGAAATGTAATTTGAAATATTATATGTTGTTGTTATAAGTAATTATGTGAAATAAAATAAAAATAGGATATTACAATAATTATTATTTAAAACATATCTATATATAAATAAAGTATATATTAAAAATAAATATCAAATAATTGTAATACTCGTTTCATGTTCTGATTGATATTAAACAAGTTAAATTCGACTTATGTGATTTTTAAAATAAACAATGATCCGAAAATGAGTTTTACAAATTAAAGACTTATTAAAAATGTATTTAGGAACTATTCGTTGAATTTTAAAACTTTTTATATTTTACTTGGGATTAGGAGTGAATAATTAATGTAAATTTTATTTAATAGTTAATCACCGAATTTTATACCATAATAACTAAAATAAATAAATATAATTAATGTAAAATTTTGGAATTTTTCTGTGAACATTTTATCCGCCACTGATTAACAACGGAGCGCGTTATAGCACTCCGATGAAACCGTCGGTAACTAACATCCAATGTTGTGGCTACTATGTATTTTATTACTTTATGTTAAATGCACGTTTAAATTTGTTTTATATTAGATTATCATTATATATTATTAAAATGACAGCTGTGGTTGATTATTCTCCACAAATTAAAAATGAAGGAAGTAATATAAAGATAGATATGATTCATTCATCTAACCCATTACCATCCTTCCTACCATTTAAATTCTATACAAATTACGAGATATATTAAATCATCACTTTTCTTTATCATGCAATCCATCCTCTTCTTCATTGTTAACCGTCATCACTATATTCCCGTTGCCACCACCATGAACTTTCACCACCGAACCAACTTCGGTTTTATTTTTCTTTTCTTTGGTTCTCATCGTGAACCCACCAACATTAAATCCTTGATAAACCATTACTACTTACTATCATTCTGCTAAGTCGACACCTGCAACTACAACTATTACTCCTATCTTCTATTCGGTTACTCCTACTGCTATATATTTTTCTGTTTTCGATCATTAAACACAAACCCAAACACCTTTTGAATTACAACAATCATCACTACCATCAAGACCTACTTCACCTTTATAAACCCGACACCGTTAATCACCATCCTCATCTCCTTTCACCACCAAGAACTGAGGCCTCTCTGCAAACCAACCACCACACGTCATTTTATGTTGATGTGTAATCTTGCAGCCTAAACGGCTGGTAAACAAGCGGCTTCCACTGCTACAATCATGTTTTATTTAAACCTGCAACAAATTCCTTTCCTTTTCCTTCTCTCTCTCTCTCTCTCTCTCTCTCTCTCTCTCTCTCTCCCTACATTTTGTCACAACAAATTCGAGACTGTTTTGCTGTACTCGCTACCTCCTGTTCCTGGTTCCGTTTTTAATAATCAATGATAATTACCTGCAAATCATTTCTGTTTCCTTTTCGATTATAACTACCCTCGTCACCTCAAGAACCGACACCACAATGCAAAATCCATCGACAAAACTGATATGACTGCAAACGATTTCAGTTTCAGCCGGGTATTTTAGATAAACTATCAAATATGTTAAAGAGGAGGGATCACGATGGTGGGACTGTTTACGTTATCATGAGAGATGATAATTGTGATGAAAGATCATTTTTTTTTGATCGACTATTGCTAATGTATTGTGACTTCATAAAATATAAACCTAACCCCACCCATTTATCCTTGTCCGATTTAAACTAAACCATGTTGGAGTTTGAATAATTGATGTTGAGTCACTATGTTTGTTTCTAGTATTGAGCTGTAAAAATGAAATGGGGCACACATAATCATATTTAACTATTATTTCCCACTAAGTATGAGATATCTTGCTAAAATTGCTGTTGAGATAAACCGTGAGATTTGATAATTAATTGGGCCGAAGGCCATGTACTCGTTGGGCTAGATAATAGGATAATAAAGATAACGTGATGGTTTCATGGTGTAATCGGATGATGATTATGAACCGCGTATGATAATGATTATATTATGATTATGATACGTGACATGATTGTATGATGATGATTATGATCAATGATGTTGATGATGAAGAGGATGATCCGTTAATGATGTATTATGATGATGAATGGCGATTTAAGATTTATGATATAATTATGGTATCACTATTATGATGGAAATGATGAGGGTGATCGTGAGAAAAGTTGATGATGGATGATAATTCACGTTAATGATGATGGAGGTTTACAATGATGATGTTAAGCTTGATGATGAAATGATATATGTTGATGATATAGATTGATGATATGGGTTATAGAGAATAATGATACGTGTATTATTTGATGGTGATGATACTATAATTAATGGTGTACGATGAGGAGTAGATTAAGATTGTGTTATGAAGATAACGATGATGATCAAGATATGGTAGTGATGTTACGTTGTTTATGATGATAGAGATCCCGAGGGGTTAAGGATGATAGATGATACAAGATGATAATGATGATATTATGATAAAAGATGATGATGGAAAATTGGATGGTTCGTGAATCCGAGGTCAACCCTGCATTTGTTCCGTGTTGTCGTATGCGTATTTTTACTACAAAATATCGTATTGTGAGTTTCATTCGCCCTTTTTACTCTTTACATCCAACAAATCAGAGACCTGCACCTTCTACCATAAAGTGCTTCAAACGGCGCCATCTCAATGCTTGAATGGTAGCTGTTGTTGTAGGAAAATTCTGCTAACGGTAGATGTCGATCCCAACTGTTTCCGAAATCAATAACACAAGCTCGTAGCATGTCTTCAAGCGTTTGTATCGTCCTTTCGCTCTGCCCATCAGTTTGTGGATGATAGGCAGTACTCATGTCTAGACGAGTTCCCAATGCTTGCTGTAATGTCTGCCAGAATCTTGAAATAAATCTGCCATCCCTATCAGAGATAATAGAGATTGGTATTCCATGTCTGGAGAGGACTTCCTTCAAATACAGTCGTGCTAACTTCTCCATCTTGTCATCTTCTCTTATTGGTAGGAAGTGTGCTGACTTGGTGAGACGATCAACTATTACCCAAATAGTATCATAACCACTTGCAGTCCTTGGCAATTTAGTAATGAAATCCATGGTAATGTTTTCCCATTCCATTCCGGGATTTCAGGTTGTTGTAGTAGACCTGATGGTTTCTGATGCTCAGCTTTGACCTTAGAACACGTCAAACATTCTCCTACGTATTTAGCAACATCGGCTTTCATACCCGGCCACCAAAAATATTTCTTGAGATACTTGTACATCTTCCCCGTTCCAGGATGTATTGAGTACCTGGTTTTATGAGCTTCTCTAAGTACCATTTCTCTCATATCTCCAAATTTTGGTTTCCAAATTCTTTCAGCCCTATACCGGGTTCCGTCTTCCCGAATATTAAGATGCTTCTCCGATCCTTTGGGTATTTCATCCTTTAAATTTCCCTCTTTTCAAACTCCTTGTTGCGCCTCCTTTATTTGAGTAGTAAGGTTAGTGTGAATCGATTGGGTTCTCTGTCCTTTCTGCTCAAGGCGTCGGCTACCACATTTGCCTTCCCCGGGTGGTAACGAATCTCAAAGTCGTAATCATTCAATAATTCAATCCACCTACGTTGCCTCATATTTAGTTGTTTCTGATTAAATATGTGTTGAAGACTTTTGTGGTCGGTATATATAATACTTTTGACCCCATATAATGAAATGTCCCGTTCTTATTGATTAAAAACGTTCCATATTAATTGATTTCGTTGCGAGGTTTTGACCTCTATATGAGTCGTTTTTCAAAGACTGCATTCATTTTAAAACAAACCCTTTATTTCATCAATAAAGGTTTAAAAAGCTTTACGTAGATTATCAAATAATGATAATCTAAAATATCCTGTTTACACACGACCATTACATAATGGTTTACAATACAAATATGTTACAACAAAATAAGTTTCTTGAATGCAGTTTTTACACAATATCATACAAGCATGGACTCCAAATCTCGTCCTTATTTAAGTATGCGACAGCGGAAGCTCTTAATAATCACCTGAGAATAAACATGCTTAAAACGTCAACAAAAATGTTGGTGAGTTATAGGTTTAACCTATATATATCAAATCATAATAATAGACCACAAGATTTCATATTTCAATACACATCCCATACATAGAGATAAAAATCATTCATATGGTGAACACCTGGTAACCGACATTAACAAGATGCATATTTAAGAATATCCCATCATTCCGGGACACCCTTCGGATATGATATAAATTTCGAAGTACTAAAGCATCCGGTACTTTAGATGGGGTTTGATAAGAAACGTCTCGAAATTACAAGAGTACAAGATTCAAAACGCAAAGTACAAGATATTAAATGGTCATCTAAACGTTCTTTCGACTGGGCCTAACAAACCCCATCCAAAGTACCGGATGCTTTAGTACTTCGAAATTTATATCATATCTGAAGGGTGTCCCGGAATGATGGGGATATTCTTATATATATGCATCTTGTTAATGTCGGTTACCAGGTGTTCACCATATGAATGATTTTTATCTCTATGTATGGGATGTGTATTGAAATATGAAATCTCGTGGTCTATTGTTACGATTTGATATATATAGGTTAAACCTATAACTCACAAACATTTTTGTTGACGTTTAAAGCATGTTTATTCTCAGGTGAATACTAAGAGCTTCCGCTGTTGCATACTAAAATAAGGGCAAGATTTGGAGTCCATGTTTGTATGATATTGTGTAAAAACTGCATTCAAGAAACTGATTTCGATGTAACATATTTGTATTGTAAACCATTATGTAATGGTCGTGTGTAAACAGGATATTTTAGATTATCATTATTTGATAATCTACGTAAAGCTTTTTAAACATTTATTTATGAAATAAAGGTTATGGTTTGTTTTAAAAATGAATGCAGTCTTTGAAAAACGTCTCATATAGAGGTCAAAACCTCGCAACGAAATCAATTAATATGGAACATTTTTAATCAATAAGACTGTAGTGACCCGAACTTTTCCATGTTTATATATATATTAAATGAAATTGTTATTTACATGATTAAGTGTTTCCAACATGTTAAGCAATCAAACTTGTTAAGACTTGATTAATTGAAATAGGTTTCATATAGACAATTGACCACCCAAGTTGATCGGTGATTCACGAACGTTAAAACTTGTAAAAACTATACGATGACATATATATGGTTATATATATAGTTAACATGATTTTATTATAAGTATGTATCTCATTAGGTATTTTAACAATGAGTTATATACATAAAAATGAGACTATTAATTTAAGAAACTCGAAAACGATATATATATCGATTATCGTTATAACAACGTCTTAGTACATATGAATCATATTAAGATATTGATACACTTGGTTAATTATGTTAAATGATAAGTAAATATATTATTAAGTGTATTAACAATGAAATACATATGTAAAAATAAGACTACTAACTTAATGATTTCGAAACGAGTCATATATGTAACGATTATCGTTGTAACGACATTTAACACATATATCATACTAAGATATATTATATATCATAATATCATGATAATATAACAATTTAACATCTAATTTGTTATAATAAACAATGGGTTAACAACATTCAACAAGATCGTTAACCTAAAGGTTTCAAAACAACGTTTACATGTAACGACTAACGATGACTTAACGACTCAGTTAAAATGTATATACATGTAGTGTTTTAATATGTATTCATACACTTTTGAAAGACTTCAAGACACTTATCAAAATACTTCTACTTAACAAAAATGCTTACAATTACATCCTCGTTCAGTTTCATCAACAATTCTACTCGTATGCACCCGTATTCGTACTCGTACAATACACGGCTTTTAGATGTATGTACTATTGGTATATACACTCCAATGATCAGCTCTTAGCAGCCCATGTGAGTCACCTAACACATGTGGGAGCCATCATTTGGCAACTAGCATGAAATATCTAATAAAATTACAAAAATATGAGTAATCATTCATGAATTATTTACATGAAAACAAAATTACATATCCTATATATCTAATGAAATGTCCCGTTCTTATTGATTAAAAAAGTTCCATATTAATTGATTTCGTTGCGAGGTTTTGACCTCTATATGAGACGTTTTTCAAAGACTGCATTCATTTTAAAACAAACCATAACCTTTATTTCATCAATAAAGGTTTAAAAAGCTTTACGTAGATTATCAAATAATGATAATCTAAAATATCATGTTTACACACGACCATTACATAATGGTTTACAATACAAATATGTTACAACAAAATAAGTTTCTTGAATGCAGTTTTTACACAATATCATACAAGCATGGACTCCAAATCTCGTCCTTATTTAAGTATGCGACAGCGGAAGCTCTTAATAATCACCTGAGAATAAACATGCTTAAAACGTCAACAAAAATGTTGGTGAGTTATAGGTTTAACCTATATATATCAAATCATAATAATAGACCACAAGATTTCATATTTCAATACACATCCCATACATAGAGATAAAAATCATTCATATGGTGAACACCTGGTAACCGACATTAACAAGATGCATATATAAGAATATCCCCATCATTCCGGGACACCCTTCGGATATGATATAAATTTCGAAGTACTAAAGCATCCGGTACTTTGGATGTGGCTTGTTGGGCCCGATAGATCTATCTTTAGGATTCGCGTCAATTAGGGTGTCTGTTCCCTAATTCTTAGATTACCAGACTTAATAAAAAGGGGCATATTCGATTTCGATAATTCAATCATAGAATGTAGTTTCACGTACTTGTGTCTATTTTGTAAATCATTTATAAAACCTGCATGTATTCTCATCCCAAAAATATTAGATTTTAAAAGTGGGACTATAACTCACTTTCACAGATTTTTACTTCGTCGGGAAGTAAGACTTGGCCACTGGTTGATTCACGAACCTATAACAATATATACATATATATCAAAGTATGTTCAAAATATATTTACAACACTTTTAATATATTTTGATGTTTTAAGTTTATTAAGTCAGCTGTCCTCGTTAGTAACCTACAACTAGTTGTCCACAGTTAGATGTACAGAAATAAATCGATAAATATTATCTTGAATCAATCCACGACCCAGTGTATACGTATCTCAGTATTGATCACAACTCAAACTATATATATTTTAGAATCAACCTCAACCCTGTATAGCTAACTCCAACATTCACATATAGAGTGTCTATGGTTGTTCCGAAATATATATAGATGTGTCGACATGATAGGTCGAAATATTGTATACGTGTCTATGGTATCTCAAGATTACATAATATACAATACAAGTTGATTAAGTTATGGTTGGAATAGATTTGTTACCAATTTTCACGTAGCTAAAATGAGAAAAATTATCCAATCTTGTTTTACCCATAACTTCTTCATTTTAAATCCGTTTTGAGTGAATCAAATTGCTATGGTTTCATATTGAACTCTATTTTATGAATCTAAACAGAAAAAGTATAGGTTTATTGTCAGAAAAATAAGTTACAAGTCATTTTTGTAAAGGTAGTCATTTCAGTCGAAAGAACGACGTCTAGATGACCATTCTAGAAAACATACTTCCACTTTGAGTTTAACCATAATTTTTGGATATAGTTTCATGTTCATAATAAAAAACATTTTCTCAGAATAACAACTTTTAAATCAAAGTTTATCATAGTTTTTAATTAACTAACCCAAAACAGCCCGCGGTGTTAGTACGACGGCGTAAATCCGGTTTTACGGTGTTTTTCGTGTTTCCAGGTTTTAAATCATTAAGTTAGCATATCATACATATATAGAACATGTGTTTAGTTGATTTTAAAAGTCAAGTTAGAAGGATTAACTTTTGTTTGCGAAGAAGTTTAGAATTAACTAAACTATGTTCTAGTGATTACAAGTTTAAACCTTCGAATAAGATAGCTTTATATGTATGAATCGAATGATGTTATGAACATCATTACTACCTTAAGTTCCTTGGATAAACCTACTGGAAAAGAGAAAAATGGATCTAGCTTCAATGGATCCTTGGATGGCTCGAAGTTCTTGAAGCAGAATCATGACACGAAAACAAGTTCAAGTAAGATCATCACTTGAAATAAGATTGTCATAGTTATAGAAATTGAACCAAAGTTTGAATATGATTATTACCTTGTATTAGAATGATAACCTACTGTAAGAAACAAAGATTTCTTGAGGTTAGATGATCACCTTACAAGATTGGAAGTGAGCTAGCAAACTTGAAAGTATTCTTGATTTTATGAAACTAGAACTTTTGGAATTTATGAAGAACACTTAGAACTTGAAGATAGAACTTGAGAGAGATCAATTAGATGAAGAAAATTGAAGAATGAAAGTGTTTGTTGGTGTTTTTGGTCGTTGGTGTATGGATTAGATATAAAGGATATGTAATTTTGTTTTCATGTAAATAAGTCATGAATGATTACTCATATTTTTGTAATTTTATGAGATATTTCATGCTAGTTGCCAAATGATGGTTCCCACATGTGTTAGGTGACTCACATGGGCTGTTAAGAGCTGATCATTGGAGTGTATATACCAATAGTACATACATCTAAAAGTTGTGTATTGTACGAGTACGAATACGGGTGCATACGAGTAGAATTGTTGATGAAACTGAACGAGGATGTAATTGTAAGCATTTTTGTTAAGTAGAAGTATTTTGATAAGTGTCTTGAAGTCTTTCAAAAGTGTATGAATACATATTAAAACACTACATGTATATACATTTTAACTGAGTCGTTAAGTCATCGTTAGTCGTTACATGTAAATGTTGTTTTGAAACCTTTAGGTTAACGATCTTGTTAAATGTTGTTAACCCAATGTTTATAATATCAAAAGAGATTTTAAATTATTATATTATCATGATATTATGATGTACGAATATCTCATAATATGATATATATACATTAAATGTCGTTACAACGATAATCGTTACATATATGTCTCGTTTCAAAATCATTAAGTTAGTAGTCTTGTTTTTACATATGTAGTTCATTGTTAATATACTTAATGATATGTTTACTTATCATAATATCATGTTAACTATATATATAACCATATATATGTCATCATATAGTTTTTACAAGTTTTAACGTTCGTGAATCACCGGTCAACTTGGGTGGTCAATTGTCTATATGAAACCTATTTCAATTAATCAAGTCTTAACAAGTTTGATTGCTTAACATGTTGGAAACATTTAATCATGAAAATATCAATCTCAATTAATATATATAAACATGGAAAAGTTCGGGTCACTACAGTACCTACCCGTTAAATAAATTTCGTCCCGAAATTTTAAGCTGTTGAAGGTGTTGACGAATCTTCTGGAAATATATGCGGGTATTTCTTCTTCATCTGATCTTCATGCTCCCAGGTGAACTCGGGTCCTCTATGAGCATTCCATCGAACCTTAACAATTGGTATCTTGTTTTGCTTAAGTCTTTTAACCTCACGATCCATTATTTCGACGGGTTCTTCGATGAATTGAAGTTTTTCGTTGATTTGGATTTCATCTAACGGAATAGTGAGATCTTCTTTAGCAAAACATTTCTTCAAATTCGAGATGTGGAAAGTGTTATGTACAGCCGCGAGTTGTTGAGGTAACTCAAGTCGGTAAGCTACTGGTCCGACACGATCAATAATATTGAATGGTCCAATATACCTTGGATTTAATTTCCCTCATTTACCAAATCGAACAACGCCTTTCCAAGGTGCAACTTTAAGCATGACCATCTCTCCAATTTCAAATTCTATATCTTTTCTTTTAATGTCAGCGTAGCTCTATTGTCGACTTTGGGCGGTTTTCAACCGTTGTTGAATTTGGATGATCTTCTCGGTAGTTTCTTGTATAATCTTCGGATCCGTAATCTGTCTATCCCCCACCTCACTCCAACAAATCGGAGACCTGCACTTTCTACCATAAAGTGCTTCAAACGGCGCCATCTCAATGCTTGAATGGTAGCTGTTGTTGTAGGAAAATTCTGCTAACGGTAGATGTCGATCCCAACTGTTTCTGAAATCAATAACACAAGCTCGTAGCATGTCTTCAAGCGTTTATATCGTCCTTTCGCTCTGCCCATCAGTTTGTGGATGATAGGCAGTACTCATGTCTATACGAGTTCCTAATGCTTGCTGTAATGTCTGCCAGAATCTTGAAATAAATCTGCCATCCCTATCAGAGATAATAGAGATTGGTATTCCATGTCTGGAGACGACTTCCTTCAAATATAGTCGTGATAACTTCTCCATCTTGTCATCTTCTCTTATTGGCAGGAAATGTGCTGATTTGGTGAGACGATCAACTATTACCCAAATAGTATCAAAACCACTTGCAGTCCTTGGCAATTTAGTGATGAAATCCATGGTAATGTTTTCCCATTTCCATTTTGGGATTTTGGGTTGTTGAAGTAGACCTGATGGTTTCTGATGCTCAGCTTTGACCTTAGAACACGTCAAACATTCTCCTATGTATTTAGCAACATCGGCTTTCATACCCGGCCACCAAAAATATTTCTTGGGATCCTTGTACATCTTCCCCGTTCCAGGATGTATTGAGTATCTGGTTTTATGAGCTTCTCTAAGTACCATTTCTCTCATATCTCCAAATTTTGGTACCCAAATCCTTTCAGCCCTATACCGGGTTCCGTCTTCTCGAATATTAAGATGCTTCTCCGATCCTTTGGGTATTTCATCCTTTAAATTTCCCTCTTTTAAAACTCCTTGTTGCGCCTCCTTTATTTGAGTAGTAAGGTTATTATGAATCATTATATTCATAGATTTTACTCGAATGGGTTCTCTGTCCTTCCTGCTCAAGGCATCGGCTACCACAGTTGCCTTCCCCGGGTGGTAACGAATCTCAAAGTCGTAATCATTCAATAATTCAATCCACCTACGCTGCCTCATATTCAGTTGTTTCTGATTAAATATGTGTTGAAGACTTTTGTGGTCGGTATATATAATACTTTTGACCCCATATAAGTAGTGCCTCCAAGTCTTTAATGCAAAAACAACCGCGCCTAATTCCAAATCATGTGTCGTATAATTTTGTTCGTGAATCTTCAATTGTCTAGACGCATAAGCAATCACCTTCGTTCGTTGCATTAATACACAACCGAGACCTTGCTTTGATGCGTCACAATAAATCACAAAATCATCATTCCCTTCAGGCAATGACAATATAGGTGCCGTAGTTAGCTTTTTCTTCAATAATTGAAACGCTTTCTCTTGTTCATCATTCCATTCAAATTTCTTCCCTTTATGCGTTAATGCAGTCAAGGGTTTTGCTATTCTGGAAAAGTCTTGGATGAACCTTCTGTAGTAACCAGCTAGTCCTAAAAACTGGCGTATATGTTTCGGAGTTTTCGGGGTTTCCCACTTTTCAACAGTTTCTATCTTTGCCGGATCCACCTTAATACCTTCTTTGTTCACTATGTGACCGAGGAATTGAACTTCTTCCAACCAAAATGCACACTTTGAAAACTTAGCGTACAATTCTTCCTTCCTCAATACTTCTAACACCTTTCTCAAATGTTCACCGTGTTCTTGGTCATTCTTTGAGTAAATAAGTATGTCATCAATGAAAACAATGACAAACTTGTCAAGGTATGGTCCACACACTCGGTTCATAAGGTCCATGAACACAGCTGGTGCATTAGTTAAACCAAACGGCATGACCATAAACTCGTAATGACCATAACGTGTTCTGAAAGTAGTCTTTGGAATATCATCTTCTTTCACCCGCATTTGATGATACCCGGAACGTAAGTCAATCTTTGAATAAACAGACGAGCCTTGTAGTTGATCAAATAAGTCGTTGATTCTCGGTAGTGGGTAGCGGTTCTTGATGGTAAGTTTGTTCAACTCTCGGTAGTCGATACACAACCTGAATGTACCATCTTTCTTCTTGACAAACAAAACAGGAGCTCCCCACGGTGATGTGCTTGGTCGAATGAAACCACGCTCTAAAAGTTCTTGTAATTGGCTTTGCAGTTCTTTCATCTCGCTGGGTGCGAGTCTGTAAGGAGCACGAGCTATTGGTGCAGCTCCTGGTACAAGATCTATTTGAAATTCAACGGATCGATGTGGGGGTAATCCCGGTAATTCTTTCGGAAATACATCGGGAAATTCTTTTGCAATGGGAACATCATTGATGCTCTTTTCTTCAGTTTGTACTTTTTCGACGTGTGCTAGAACAGCATAGCAACCTTTTCTTATTAGTTTTTATGCCTTCAAATTACTAATAAGATGTAGCTTCGTGTTGCCCTTTTCTCCGTACACCATTAAGGGTTTTCCTTTTTCTCGTATAATGCGAATTGCATTTTTGTAACAAACGATCTCTGCTTTCACTTCTTTCAACCAGTCCATACCAATTATCACATCAAAACTCCCTAACTCTACTGGTATCAAATCAATCTTAAATGTTTCGCTAACCAGTTTAATTTCTCGATTCCGACATATATTATCTGCTGAAATTAATTTACCATTTGCTAATTCGAGTAAAAATTTACTCTCCAAAGGCGTCAATTGACAACTTAATTTAGCACAAAAATCTCTACTCATATAGCTTCTATCCGCACCCGAATCAAATAAAACGTAAGCAGATTTATTGTCAATAAGAAACGTACCCGTAACAAGCTCCGGGTCTTCCTGTGCCTCTGCCGCATTAATATTGAAAACTCTTCCGCGGCCTTGTCCATTCGTGTTCTCCTGGTTCGGGCAATTTCTAATAATGTGGCCCGGTTTTCCACATTTATAACAAACTACATTGGCGTAACTTGCTCCGACACTACTTGCTCCGCCATTACTCGTTCCGACACCATTTGTTCCTTTCGTTCTATTAACCCCTGGTCCGTAAACCTCACACTTCGCCGCGCTATGACCATATCTTTTACACTTGTTGCAAAATTTGGTGCAGAACCCCGAGTGATACTTTTCACACCTTTGGCATAGCTGCTTCTGATTGTTGTTGTTGTTGCGGTTATTATTGTTGTTGGGATGATTGTTGTAGTTGCTGTTGTTGTTGTTGTTGTTGTTGGGCCGTTTGTTGTAGTTGCGATTGATGTTTCGATTGTTGGGATAATTGTTGCGATTATTGTTGTAATTGCTGTTGTTGTTGTATTGGTGATTCTTATCACCATTTTCCTCCCACTTTCTTTTGACTTGCTTCACATTGGCCTCTTCAGCAGTCTGTTCTTTAATTCTTTCTTCAATCTGGTTCACTAGTTTGTGAGCCATTCTACATGCCTGTTGTATGGAGGCGGGCTCGTGTGAACTTATATCTTCTTGGATTCTTTCCGGTAATCCTTTCACAAACGCGTCGATCTTCTCTTCCTCATCTTCGAACGCTCCCGGACACAATAGGCATAATTCTGTGAATCGTCTTTCGTACGTGGTAATATCAAATCCTTGGACTTATTGACCTCAGTTCTGGGACGGTACTTCTCGTTCATTAAGTGCTTGAATGCTGACCACGGTAGTGCGTAAGCATCATCTTGTCCCTCTTGCTCTAGATAGGTATTCCACTATGTTAACGCAGAACCTGTGAAGGTATGCGTAGCGTACTTCACTTTGTCCTCTTCAGTACACTTACTTATGGCAAACACCGATTCGACCTTCTCGGTCCACCGTTTCAATCCGATCGGTCCTTCGGTTCCATCAAATTCCAAAGGTTTGCAGGCAGTGAATTCTTTGTAGGTGCATCCTACACGATTTCCTGTACTGCTAGATCCAAGGTTATTGTTGGTATGTAGTGCAGCCTATACTGCGGCTATGTTTGAAGCTAGAAAAGTACGGAATTCCTCTTCATTCATATTCACGGTGTGTCGAGTAGTCGGTGCCATTTCCTTCAAAATAGTCAAATGGAACAAGTTAATCATACAGAATATTAAGAGTAGTTAATAGTATTTCGTAGCATAATATGAACTCATTTATAAAAGCTTTTTCTTCATATTAGCGTTTTATAAGTTTAAATTCGGGTAGTACCTACCCGTTAAGTTCATACTTAGTAGCTAATATACAATTCAACTACTACAATTCTATATGAAAAACTGATTATAATAATATTTCACGTTCAAACTTTTACACAATATTTTACAAACTTACAATACCGTTTATTTTACATATAGCATGAAATATAGCACACAATAAATTTGATACAAGATGGTTGTGAAGATAATTCTAGCTAGTACACAAGTCGTTCAGCAAAGGCAATAAAGACACGTAATTCATACGTCCAGAAACAAGTCATGCATTCTGGTTTTACTAGGATTACTTCCCATCCTTGGTCTTGTGGAACATAACCGTTATGGCCGTTGATAAGACAGCGTGTTGTAACGTCGTCAAAGGGACGAGGGTAACGTAATGTCCAACAGTCCCGTAACAATCTAAAAACCTCATTTCTTACCCCAATTACCGACTCCGTCACTTGTGGGAACGTTTTGTTTAATAGTTGTAGCCCGATGTTCTTGTTCTCACTTTGGTGAGAAGCGAACATTACTATTCCGTAAGCATAACATGCTTCTTTATGTTGCATGTTAGCCGCTTTTTCTAAATCACGAAGTCCAATATTCGGATATATTGAGTCAAAATAATTTCTTAACCCATTGCGTAAAATAGCATTTGGGTTCCCCGCAATATATGCGTCAAAGTAAACACATCGTAACTTATGGATTTCCCAATGTGATATCCCCCATCTTTCGAACGAAAGCCTTTTATAAACCAAGGCATTCTTGGAACGTTCTTCGAATGTCTTACAAACTGATCTCGCCTTAAATAGTTGTGCCGAAGAATTCTGACCGACTCTAGACAAGATTTCATCAATCATGTCTCCGGGTAGGTCTCTTAAAATATTGGGTTGTCTATCCATTTTGTGTTTTTATACTATAAAATAGACAAGAGTTAGATTCATAAAAAAAATACTTATTAATACAAGCAATTTTTACATATATCATAAAGCATAAGCACACTATATTACATATATTACACCACACGAATACAACTATCTTATTCCGACTCGCTTGTTTCTTCTTCTTCGGTTTTGGTTCGTTTTGCCAAGTTTCTAGGGATATATGATGTTCCCCTAATACGAGCCGTCGTTTTCCACATTGGTTTAGAAAAACCTGGTGGTTTAGAGGTTCCCGGGTCATTGTTACAACTTAAGGACTTCGAGGGTTGACGATACATATAAAGTTCATCGGGGTTGGAATTAGATTTCTCTATTTTTATGCCCTTTCCCTTATTATTTTCTTTTGCCTTTTTAAATTCAGTTGGGGTAATTTCTATAACATCATCGGAATTCTCGTCGGAATCCGATTCATCGGAGAATTGGTAATCCTCCCAATATTTTGCTTCCTTGGCGGAAACACCATTGACCATAATTAACCTTGGTCGGTTGGTTGAGGATTTTCTTTTACTTAACCGTTTTATTATTTCCCCCACCGGTTCTATTTCTTCATCCGGTTCCGATTCTTCTTCCGGTTCCGATTCTTCTTCCGGTTCCGACTCTTCTTCCGGTTCCTCTTCGGGAACTTGTGAATCAGTCCACGAATCATTCCAATTTACATTTGACTCTTCATTATTATTAGGTGAGTCAATGGGACTTGTTCTAGAGGTTATCTATCACATAATATCAAACGCGTTAAGAGATTAATATATCACATAATATTCACATGTTAAAAATACATAGTTTCCAACAAAATTTGTTAAGCAATCATTTTTCAAGTAAACACGGTAGAAGTCCAGACTCACTAATGCATCCTAACAAACTCGATAAGACACACTAATGCAAAATTCTGGTTCTCTAAGACCAACGCTCGGATACCAACTGAAATGTCCCGTTCTTGTTGATTAAAAACGTTCCATATTAATTGATTTCGTTGCGAGGTTTTGACCTCTATATGAGACGTTTTTCAAAGACTGCATTCATTTTAAAACAAACCATAACCTTTATTTCATCAATAAAGGTTTAAAAAGCTTTACGTAGATTATCAAATAATGATAATCTAAAATATCCTGTTTACACACGACCATTACATAATGGTTTACAATACAAATATGTTACAACAAAATAAGTTTCTTGAATGCAGTTTTTACACGATATCATACAAGCATGGACTCCAAATCTCGTCCTTATTTAAGTATGCGACAGCGGAAGCTCTTAAAAATCACCTGAGAATAAACATGCTTAAAATGTCAACAAAAATGTTGGTGAGTTATAGGTTTAACCTATATATATATCAAATCATAATAATAGACCACAAGATTTCATATTTCAATACACATCCCATACATAGAGATAAAAATCATTCATATGGTGAACACCTGGTAACCGACATTAACAAGATGCATATATAAGAATATCCCCATCATTCCGGGACACCCTTCGGATATGATATAAATTTCGAAGTACTAAAGCATCCGGTACTTTGGATGGGGCTTGTTGGGCCCAATAGATCTATCTTTAGGATTCGCGTCAATTAGGGTGTCTGTTCCTGTAACAACCCGGATTTTTCCAATCGTTTTATACTTATGAGATTAATATTTACATAAATTAAACCTTACCAACATGATAAGCAATCCAAATTGTTGAGACTTGTGTTTTTGAAAAGAGTTTTACACAACGTTTGACCGTCCAATTTGACCGATGATATCACAAACTATATAACATACGATAATTATATGTTTGTGTATATATATATATTTATATATATTTAACATGATCTAAGGATAGTTTAACATCTCATTGTGTATTAATGACAATGAGTTATAAGTATATTTTGAAACTACTAACTTAAGTTTTCAAAACGATAACTATACGTAACATTCTTTGATATATATACTTATAACCTATAATGCTTATACATGTATCGTATATATAATGTATTTAATCACTTTTTAAGGACTTAAATACATAAAATAATATAAGTATATTCACAAAAGATAGCTATATTTGAATTCTCATTCCATTTCCTCAAGATTTCTATACGTATATCTAGGGTATATGTACCCGTATCATACCCAGCTTCTATATGTATTTACTATTGTTATATCCACATCAAATCAACATCCTAATCAACATTATTACTTCCCTAGATATGAGGTAACTAGGATTTGTCAAGTAGCATGAATTATTAGTAAGAAAACAAAATTAGGAATCCTTTTCTTTCTTTATAAACTAAAAACGTTTTTATGAATGAACACCATTTCTTCACTCCATTTTCTCATACCTACACCCTCATTTCTCTCTCAAAATACTCCTAACTTCATACTTGATCATCTCCAAGCATTTTCCCCATCATTTAGCTTCAATTACAAGCCTTAAACACCATAAGAAAACTCTTTCAAGAACATATCAAAATAACCACCCATTTGAAGAAGTATACTTCCAACCTTTTGATCTAACTCCACCACTCTTTGATTCCAAGATTTTTTATTATCTCTTACAGTAACTTTGTCCAAGTAACTTGAGGTAGTAACCTTGTTCATAATCTTGTTCGATTCATAATTATATAGCTATCTTATTTTATGTTGTAAAATTTTAACAATAAGAACATAGTTTGAATGATTTCAAAATTGTTTGCAAACTAAATAGATCCTTCTAACTTAACTTTTAAAACACTTCAAGACCTGTAATATATCATAATGTTATGCTAACTTAACAAGATATAACTTGGTTTTACAAAGAACACCTTAAAAACTGAATCTACATCGTCGGAGTGCAACCGGGGGCTGTTTTGGGTTGGATAATTAAAAACCATCTTGAACTTTGAATTGGAAGTTCATGTTCTGGAAAAATGATATTTCTTATGAATATGTTAACACATAAAAATTTCATGGTTTAACTCAAAGTGTAAGTATTTTTAGAAAAATGATCATTAAATGTTGTTTTTATGATGGAAAATGATCACTTTCATAAGTGTTACCAAAGTTTGACCTATAACCTGTGATTTCAAAAACAAACTAAGGTATTTTTAGTTCATATTCTTAAAATTTGACTCGATCCAAGGAAGTGGCAAGTTGAACCAACAAAAACGGAGTTGTAATGAAGAAACTACGACTAAAACAAGATTGGGTATCCGAAGCTAGTTTAGCTACGAAAATATTTGGAGATAAAGTAAATTAATCATATCTTTCCTAATTAATATGATATTTTATATATAATTACTTTTGATTTGATTTTATATATTTCAGGACCACCCGTAAACAACACGAGAAGATTAATCATAAGACCTCATGATTGTACGCAACACGTCATTTGACAACACGGTACTTTATGTACGCAACATGTCATTTGACAACATGGTACCATGGGTTGAGATTAATTCTGATCAATACGAATACGATGGGGTCTTTATTTATTTTATTGAGCAACTAATTGTGGACCACTAACATCGGACTGCTAACTACGGACTAAGAAAATATTAAAAGTATTAAAAGAAAATATGTTGATATATTATATATATATATATATGGTTAGGTTCGTGATATCTATCGGAGACCAAGTCGAGTTAAATACCTTCAAGGCAAAAGTGAGTATATAGTCCCACTTTTAAACTCTAAATATTTCGGGATGAGAATACATGCATTTTATGATTTACGATATGGACACAAGTGATAAAAAAATATATTCTACGTTGAGTTGTACCACTGGCATACTTCCCTGTAACTTGGTAACTACTATTTACATGTGGTATTGTAAACGCGAATCCTGTTGATAGATCTATCGGGCCTGACAACCCCAACCGGACTGGACGACCAGTATTCAACGGTTGCACAGTACTTCGTTTCGGTGACTACACTTGGTACAGTGTAGTGAGATTTCATAATAAAGGGAATATGCGACGTTGATTAAATGTTAAGTATGGTTATCAAGTGCTCAACCACTTAGAATATTTTTATTAAAACGTTTATGTATATGAAATCTTGTGGTCTATATTTATAACGCTGCTAGCATTAAACCTATATCTCACCAACTTTATGTTGACGTTTAAAGCATGTTTATTCTCAGGTTCCTAGAAGTCTTCCGCTGTTTGAATATATGTTAGAGAAACCATGTGCATGGAGTCATACATGTTTTATTCGAGGAAGAATTGCATTCACAAAATCATCACCGTGTATTTATTTTGACTGCATTGTCAACGAAAGTATTCTTGTAAACTGTTATTTACGGTGATTGTCTATATGTAGAAATCATCAGATGTCGAAAACATTGAATTTTAAATATTCATTTATGGTATATCTTTTCAAAATAATGCAATGTTTATAAAACGTATCATATAGAGGTCAAATTCCTCGCGATGTAATCATATGTTATTGTATTCGTCCCTATGGATTGGGTCGGTTCGTTTCATGTGGTATTAGCGAACCAGGTCTGCATTAGTGTGTCTAACTGATAAGTCGTTAGGTTGCATTAGTGAGTCTGGACTTTGACCGTGTCTGCATGTCAAAATTTTGCTTATCATTTTGTGTCGAAAATCATCTACTTATCATCTGTAGGAAATTACCTGCTTATCATCTTAAGTCTAAACGCGTCTTACTGCATTCATTGCATGAATGGTGTATAGACAAAATTCATATCTTAGCGTATTTGCTAATTCATATCTACGCGTATCTGTTACTGTAAACTTTGTCCGACATATTCCGTAAATCCCTCCGTAATCTATGAGATCTTTTGTTCTATATATGTGGATATTCTATATAATTAGAATACCACCCGATAGCCGGAAAATCATTTCATATCGAAAAATCCTTTATTCAATCATACGAAATGGAACTCGTCACTAGTTGAAGTCCCTCGGATTCCGATATGGAATACCACTCAAGCTCCGAAAGTAGTGTGACCGGAATGGATCAACCAATCAGTCATCATCTATTTTGGATGGATTGGGGATGGGTTCGTAGTCTCCTCAATCATTGGAGACAAGAAGAAGGTGATCCCTTCCATCCACCAAATTGCCCCCTTGACGATGAACCTGAAGCACTTACCGGCGAACCTGTTCGAGAAACCATTTTCTCTCTCATTTCCAGAGTATCTCGTCACGATTATATACTACATCAAATTCTAGATTTTATTTATCCGCTCGTCCGAACCGACAATCACCCCGGTGTAATAGAAGAAGTCAACAAGCTTCGCACTCGGGTAGTGGCTTTGGAGAATACGGTACGAAGGTTACAAACACCATCAGCAGCATCAGCAGCATAACCAGTACCGTCAATAACATCAACATCGCAAGCCTCAATACCCTAAGCACCAGCAGCATCAACGTTATCACCATCATCAACATCAACAGGATCATTACCACCACCAACAATCACATCCGCATCACACGCCTCAATATCACCATCCGTACCTCGGATATCAACGTCACACGCACCATAGATACCAAGAAGTACCAACAACAACAAACGATGAAGTATTGATTCATAACTTCATCGGAGAAACATTCTATGGTGATTATGTAATCTCTAAAGACATAGAGATTACCTATTTCTGCCTTAACCATAAATCAGATGAGTGGACAGAAATGATAAAAGGAAGAGTAGAAACCCCGACAAGAATGATGCGTAAGGTATAAGCTAGACTTGTTTTACCAACAGCATCAGCAGTACCCTTAGCCTCACCAACACAGTCAGTGCTGTCAACATCGTTAGAATCATCAGCAACTTTAACATCACAAGCTCCACCAGTTCAAGAATCACCGTGGACATCATCAATAATGCGTATATGCATCAACGAGTTATGAAGTATTAACTCATTCTTCTGAAGAATTTATATAAATATTTTATATATATGAATTCGGAAACCAAAATAAATCTTTTCGTACTAAGCTATTAAGTATGAATTGAAAAAGGGTAGATTGTAGTGACCCGAACTTTTCCATGTTTATATATTTTAATTGAGATTGATATTTACATGATTAAATGTTTCCAACATGTTAAGCAATCAAACTTGTTAAGACTTGATTAATTGAAATATGTTTCATATAGACAATTGACCACCCAAGTTGACCGGTGATTCACGAACGTTAAAACTTGTAAAAAAAACTATATGATGACATATATATGGTTATATATATAGTTAACATGATATTATGATAAGTAAACTTATCATTAATTATATTAACAATGAACTACATATGTAAAAACAAGACTACTAACTTAATGATTTTGAAACGAGACATATATGTAACGTTTATCGTGGTAACGACATTTAATGTATATATATCATATTAAGAGATATTCGTACATCATAATATCATGATAATATAATAATTTAAAATCTCTTTTGATATTATAAACATTGGGTTAACAACATTTAACAAGATCGTTAACCTAAAGGTTTCAAAACAACACTTACATGTAACGACTAACGATGACTTAACGACTCAGTTAAAATGTATATACATGTAGTGTTTTAATATGTATTTATACACTTTTGAAAGACTTCAATACACTTATCAAAATACTTCTACTTAACAAAAATGCTTACAATTACATTCTCGTTCAGTTTCATCAACAATTCTACTCGTATGCACCCGTATTCGTACTCGTACAATACACAGCTTTTAGATGTATGTACTATTGGTATATACACTCCAATTATCAGCTCTTAGCAGCCCATGTGAGTCACCTAACACATGTGGGAACCATCATTTGGCAACTAGCATGAAATATCTCATAAGATTACAAAAATATGAGTAATCATTCATGACTTATTTACATGAAAACAAAATTACATATCCTTTATATCTAATCCATACACCAACGACCAAAAACACCTACAAACACTTTCATTCTTCAATTTTCTTCATCTAATTGAACTCTCTCAAGTTCTATCTTCAAGTTCTAAGTGTTCTTCATAAATTCCAAAAGTTCTAGTTTCATAAAATCAAGAATACTTTCGAGTTTGCTAGCTCACTTCCAATCTTGTAAGGTGATCATCCAACCTCAAGAAATCTTTGTTTCTTACAGTAGGTTATCATTCTAATACAAGGTAATAATCATATTCAAACTTTGGTTCAATTTCTATAACTATAACAATCTTATTTCAAGTGATGATCTTACTTGAACTTGTTTTCGTGTCATGATTTTGCTTCAAGAACTTTGAGCCATCCAAGGATCCATTGAAGCTAGATCCATTTTTCTCTTTTCCAGTAGGTTCATCCAAGGAACTTAAGGTAGTAATGATGTTCATAACATCATTCGATTCATACATATAAAGCTATCTTATTCGAAGGTTTAAACTTGTAATCACTAGAACATAGTTTAGTTAATTCTAAACTTGTTCGCAAACAAAAGTTAATCCTTCTAACTTGACTTTTAAAATCAACTAAACACATGTTCTATATCTATATGATATGCTAACTTAATGATTTAAAACCTGGAAACACGAAAAACACCGTAAAACCGGATTTACGCCGTCGTAGTAACACCGCGGGCTGTTTTGGGTTAGTTAATTAAAAACTATGATAAACTTTGATTTTAAAGTTGTTATTCTGAGAAAATGATTTTTATTATGAACATGAAACTATATCCAAAAATTATGATTAAACTCAAAGTGGAAGTATGTTTTCTAAAATGGTCATCTAGACGTCATTCTTTCGACTGAAATGACTACCTTTACAAAAACGACTTGTAACTTATTTTTCCGACTAGAAACCTATACTTTTTTTGTTTAGATTCATAAAATAGAGTTCAATATGAAACCATAGCAATTTGATTCACTCAAAACGGATTTAAAATGAAGAAGTTATGGGTAAAACAAGATTGGATAATTTTTCTCATTTTAGCTACGTGAAAATTGGTAACAAATCTATTCCAACCATAACTTAATCAACTTGTATTATATATTATGTAATCTTGAGATACCATAGACACGTATACAATGTTTCGACCTATCATGTCGACACATCTATATATATTTCGGAACAACCATAGACACTCTATATGTGAATGTTGGAGTTAGCTATACAGGGTTGAGGTTGATTCCAAAATATATATAGTTTGAGTTGTGATCAATACTGAGATACGTATACACTGGGTCGTGGATTGATTCAAGATAATATTTATCGATTTATTTCTGTACATCTAACTGTGGACAACTAGTTGTAGGTTACTAACGAGGACAGCTGACTTAATAAACTTAAAACATCAAAATATATTAAAAGTGTTGTAAATATATTTTGAACATACTTTGATATATATGTATATATTGTTATAGGTTCGTGAATCAACCAGTGGCCAAGTCTTACTTCCCGACGAAGTAAAAATCTGTGAAAGTGAGTTATAGTCCCACTTTTAAAATCTAATATTTTTGGGATGAGAATACATGCAGGTTTTATAAATGATTTACAAAATAGACACAAGTACGTGAAACTACATTCTATGGTTGAATTATCGAAATCGAATATGCCCCTTTTTATTAAGTCTGGTAATCTAAGAATTAGGGAACAGACACCCTAATTGACGCGAATCCTAAAGATAGATCTATTGGGCCTAACAAACCCCATCCAAAGTACCGGATGCTTTAGTACTTCGAAATTTATATCATATCCGAAGGGTGTCCCGGAATGATGGGGATATTCTTATATATGCATCTTGTTATTGTCGGTTACCAGGTGTTCACCATATGAATGATTTTTATCTCTATGTATGGGATGTGTATTGAAATATGAAATCTTGTGGTCTATTGTTACGATTTGATATATATAGGTTAAACCTATAACTCACCAACATTTTTGTTGACGTTTTAAGCATGTTTATTCTCAGGTGATTATTAAGAGCTTCCGCTGTCGCATACTTAAATAAGGACAAGATTTGGAGTCCATGCTTGTATGATATTGTGTAAAAACTGCATTCAAGAAACTTAATTTGTTGTAACATATTTGTATTGTAAACCATTATGTAATGGTCGTGTGTAAACAGGATATTTTAGATTATCATTATTTGATAATCTACGTAAAGCTTTTTAAACCTTTATTGATGAAATAAAGGTTATGGTTTGTTTAAAAATGAATGCAGTCTTTGAAAAACGTCTCATATAGAGGTCAAAACCTCGCAACGAAATCAATTAATATGGAACGTTTTTAATCAATAAGAACGGGACATTTCAGTTGGTATCCGAGCGTTGGTCTTAGAGAACCAGAAAATTTGCATTAGTGTGTCTTATCGAGTTTGTTAGGATGCATTAGTGAGTCTGGACTTCGACCGTGTTTTCTTTAAAAATGATTGCTTAACATTTTTGTTGGAAACTATATATTTTTAACATATGAATATTATGTGATATATTAATCTCTTAACGTGTTTGATATTATGTGATAGATGTCTACCTCTAGAACAAGTCCCATTGACTCACCTAATAATAATGAAGAGTCAAATGTAAATTGGAATGATTTGTGGACTGATTCACAAGTTCCCGAAGAGGAACCGGAAGAAGAGTCGGAACCGGAAGAAGAATCGGAACCGGAAGAAGAATCGGAACCGGATGAAGAAATAGAACCGGTGGGGGAAATAATAAAACGGTTAAGTAAAAGAAAATCCTCAACCAACCGACCAAAGTTAATTATGGTCAATGGTGTTTCCGCCAAGGAAGCAAAATATTGGGAGGATTACCAATTCTCCGATGAATCGGATTTCGACGAGAATTCCGATGATGTTATACAAATTACCCCAACTGAATTTAAAAAGGCAAAAGAAAATAATAAGGGAAAGGGCATAAAAATAGAGAAATCTAATTCCAACCCCGATGAACTTTATATGTATCGTCAACCCCCGAAGTCCTTAAGTTGTAACAATGACCCGGGAACCTCTAAACCACCAGGTTTTTCTAAACCAATGTGGACAACGACGGCTCGTATTAGGGGAACATCATATATCCCTAGAAACTTGGCAAAACGAACCAAAACCGAAGAAGAAGAAACGAGCGAGTCGGAATAAGATAGTTGTATTCGTGTGGTGTAATATATGGAATATAGTGTTCTTATGCTTTATGATATATGTAAAAATTGCTTGTATTAATAAGTATTTTTTTTATGAATCTAACTCTTGTCTATTTTACAGTTTAAAAACACAAAATGGATAGACAACCCAATATTTTAAGAGACCTACCAGGAGACATGATTGATGAAATCTTGTCTAGAGTCGGCCAGAATTCTTTGGCACAACTATTTAAGGCGAGATCAGTTTGTAAGACATTCGAAGAACGTTCCAAGAATGTCTTGGTTTATAAGAGACTTTCGTTTGAAAGATGGGGGATATCACATTGGGAAACCCATAAATTACGATGTGTTTACTTTGACGCATATATTGCGGGGAACCCAAATGCTATTTTACGCAACGGGTTAAGAAATTATTTTGACTCAATATATCCGAATATTGGACTTCGTGATTTAGAAAAAGCGGCTAACATGCAACATAAAGAAGCATGTTATGCTTACGGATTAGTAATGTTCGCTTCTCACCAAAGTGAGAACAAGAACATCGGGCTACAACTATTAAACAAAACGTTTCCACAAGTGACGGAGTCGGTAATTGGGGTAAGAAATGAGGTTTTTAGATTATTACGGGACTGTTGGACATTACGTAACCCTCGTCCCTTTGATGACGTTACAACACGCTGTCTTATCAACGGCCATAACGGTTATGTTGCACAAGACCAAGGATGGGAAGTAGTCCTAGTAAAACCAGAATGCATGACTTGTTTCTGGACGTATGAATTACGTGTCTTTATTGCCTTTGCCGAACGACTTGTGTACTAGCTAGAATTGTCTTCACAACTATCTTGTATCAAAGTTATTGTGTGCTATATTTCATGCTTTATGTAAAATAAGCGGTATTGTAAGTTTGTAAAATATTGTATAAAAGTTTGAACGCGAAATATTATTACAATCAGTTTTTCATATAGAATTGTAGTAGTTGAATTGTATATTAGCTACTAAGTATGAACTTAACGGGTAGGTACTACCCGAATTTAAACTTATAAAACGCTAATATGAAGAAAAAGCTTTTATAAATGAGTTCATATTATGCTACGAAATACTATTAACTACTCTTAATATTCTGTATGATTAACTTGTTCCATTTAACTATTTTGAAGGAAATGGCACCGACTACTCGACACACCGTGAATATGAATGAAGAGGAATTCCGTACTTTTCTAGCTTCAAACATAGCCGCAGTACAGGCTGCGCTACATACCAACAATAACCTTGGATCTAGCAGTACAGGAAATCGTGTAGGATGCACCTACAAAGAATTCACTGCCTGCAAACCTTTGGAATTTGATGGAACCGAAGGACCGATCGGATTGAAACGGTGGACCGAGAAGGTTGAATCGGTGTTTGCCATAAGTAAGTGTACTGAAGAGGACAAAGTGAAGTACGCTACGCATACCTTCACAGGTTCTGCGTTAACATGGTGGAATACCTATCTAGAGCAAGTGGGACAAGATGATGCGTACGCACTACCGTGGTCAGCATTCAAGCACTTGATGAACGAGAAGTACCGTCCCAGAACCGAGGTCAATAAGCTCAAGACAGAACTTAGAGGGTTACGAACCCAAGGATTTGATATTACCACGTACGAAAGACGATTCACAGAATTGTGCCTATTGTGTCCGGGAGCATTCGAAGATGAGGAAGAGAAGATCGACGCGTTTGTGAAAGGATTACCGGAAAGAATCCAAGAAGATATAAGTTCACACGAGCCCGCCTCCATACAACAGGCATGTAGAATGGCTCACAAACTAGTGAACCAGATTGAAGAAAGAATTAAAGAACAGACTGCTGAAGAGGCCAATGTGAAGCAAGTCAAAAGAAAGTGGGAGGAAAACGGTGATAAGAATCACCAATACAGCAACAACAGCAATTACAACAATAATCGCAACAATTATCCCAATAATCGCAACATCAATCGCAACTACAACAAACGGCCCAACAACAACAACAACAACAACAACAACAGCAACTACAACAATCATCCCAACAACAATAATAACCGCAACAACAACAACAATCAGAAGCAACTATGCCAAAGGTGTGAAAAGAATCACTCGGGGTTCTGCACCAAATTTTGCAACAAGTGTAAAAGAAATGGTCATAGCGCGGCGAAGTGTGAGGTCTACGGACCAAGGGTTAATAGAACGAAAGGAACAAATGGTGTCGGAACGAGTAATGGCGGAGCAAGTAGTGTCGGAGCAAGTTATGCCAATGTAGTTTGTTATAAATGTGGAAAACCAGGCCACATTATTAGAAATTGCCCGAACCAGGAGAACACGAATGGACAAGGCCGTGGAAGAGTTTTCAATATTAATGCGGTAGAGGCACAGGAAGACCCGGAGCTTGTTACGGGTACGTTTCTTATTGACAATAAATCTGCTTACGTTTTATTTGATTCGGGTGCGGATAGAAGCTATATGAGTAGAGATTTTTGTGCTAAATTAAGTTGTCCATTGACGCCTTTGGATAGTAAATTTTTACTCGAATTAGCAAATGGTAAATTAATTTCAGCAGATAATATATGTCGGAATCGAGAAATTAAACTGGTTAGCGAAACATTTAAGATTGATTTGATACCAGTAGAGTTAGGGAGTTTTGATGTGATAATCGGTATGGACTGGTTGAAAGAAGTGAAAGCGGAGATCGTTTGTTACAAAAATGCAATTCGCATTATACGAGAAAAAGGAAAACCCTTAATGGTGTACGGAGAAAAGGGCAACACGAAGCTACATCTTATTAGTAATTTGAAGGCACAAAAACTAATAAGAAAAGGTTGCTATGCTGTTCTAGCACACGTCGAGAAAGTACAAACTGAAGAAAAGAGCATCAATGATGTTCCCATTGCAAAAGAATTTCCCGATGTATTTCCGAAAGAATTACCGGGATTACCCCCACATCGATCCGTTGAATTTCAAATAGATCTTGTACCAGGAGCTGCACCAATAGCTCGTGCTCCTTACAGACTCGCACCCAGCGAGATGAAAGAACTGCAAAGCCAATTACAAGAACTTTTAGAGCGTGGTTTCATTCGACCAAGCACATCACCGTGGGGAGCTCCTGTTTTGTTTGTCAAGAAGAAAGATGGTACATTCAGGTTGTGTATCGACTACCGAGAGTTGAACAAACTTACCATCAAGAACCGCTACCCACTACCGAGAATCGACGACTTATTTGATCAACTACAAGGCTCGTCTGTTTATTCAAAGATTGACTTACGTTCCGGGTATCATCAAATGCGGGTGAAAGAAGATGATATTCCAAAGACTGCTTTCAGAACACGTTACGGTCATTACGAGTTTATGGTCATGCCGTTTGGTTTAACTAATGCACCAGCTGTGTTCATGGACCTTATGAACCGAGTGTGTGGACCATACCTTGACAAGTTTGTCATTGTTTTCATTGATGACATACTTATTTACTCAAAGAATGACCAGGAACACGGTGAACATTTGAGAAAGGTGTTAGAAGTATTGAGGAAGGAAGAATTGTACGCTAAGTTTTCAAAGTGTGCATTTTGGTTGGAAGAAGTTCAATTCCTCGGTCACATAGTGAACAAAGAAGGTATTAAGGTGGATCCGGCAAAGATAGAAACTGTTGAAAAGTGGGAAACCCCGAAAACTCCGAAACACATACGCCAGTTTTTAGGACTAGCTGGTTACTACAGAAGGTTCATCCAAGACTTTTCCAGAATAGCAAAACCCTTGACTGCATTAACGCATAAAGGGAAGAAATTTGAATGGAATGATGAACAAGAGAAAGCGTTTCAGTTATTGAAGAAAAGCTAACTACGGCACCTATATTGTCATTGCCTGAAGGGAATGATGATTTTGTGATTTATTGTGATGCATCAAAGCAAGGTCTCGGTTGTGTATTAATGCAACGAACGAAGGTGATTGCTTATGCGTCTAGACAATTGAAGATTCACGAACAAAATTATACGACGCATGATTTGGAATTAGGCGCGGTTGTTTTTGCATTAAAGACTTGGAGGCACTACTTATATGGGGTCAAAAGTATTATATATACCAACCACATAAGTCTTCAACACATATTTAATCAGAAACAACTGAATATGAGGCAGCGTAGGTGGATTGAATTATTGAATGATTACGATTTTGAGATTCGTTACCACCCGGGGAAGGCAAATGTGGTAGCCGATGCCTTGAGCAGGAAGGATAGAGAACCCATTCGAGTAAAATCTATGAATATAATGATTCATAATAACATTACTACTCAAATAAAGGAGGCGCAACAAGGAGTTTTAAAAGAGGGAAATTTAAAGGATGAAATACCCAAAGGATCGGAGAAGCATCTTAATATTCGGGAAGACGGAACCCGGTATAGGGATGAAAGGATTTGGGTACCAAAATTTGGAGATATGAGAGAAATGGTACTTAGAGAAGCTCATAAAACCAGATACTCAATACATCCTGGAACGGGGAAGATGTACAAGGATCTCAAGAAACATTTTTGGTGGCCGGGTATGAAAGCCGATGTTGCTAAATACGTAGGAGAATGTTTGACGTGTTCTAAGGTCAAAGCTGAGCATCAGAAACCATCAGGCCTACTTCAACAACCCGAAATCCCAGAATGGAAATGGGAAAACATTACCATGGATTTCATCACTAAATTACCAAGGACTGCAAGTGGTTTTGATACTATTTGGGTAATAGTTGATCGTCTCACCAAATCAGCACACTTCCTGCCAATAAGAGAAGATGACAAGATGGAGAAGTTAGCACGACTGTATTTGAAGGAAGTCGTCTCCAGACATGGAATACCAATCTCTATTATCTCTGATAGGGATGGCAGATTTATTTCAAGATTCTGGCAGACATTACAGCAAGCATTAGGAACTCGTCTAGACATGAGTACTGCCTATCATCCACAAACTGATGGGCAGAGCGAAAGGACGATACAAACGCTTGAAGACATGCTACGAGCATGTGTTATTGATTTCGGAAACAGTTGGGATCGACATCTACCGTTAGCAGAATTTTCCTACAACAACAGCTACCATTCAAGCATGGAGATGGCGCCGTTTGAAGCACTTTATGGTAGAAAGTGCAGGTCTCCGATTTGTTGGAGTGAAGTGGGGGATAGACAGATTACGGGTCCGGAGATTATACAAGAAACTACCGAGAAGATCATCCAAATTCAACAACGGTTGAAAACCGCCCAAAGTCGACAAAAGAGCTACGCTGACATTCAAAGAAAAGATATAGAATTTGAAATTGGAGAGATGGTCATGCTTAAAGTTGCACCTTGGAAAGGCGTTGTTCGATTTGGTAAACCAGGGAAATTAAATCCAAGGTATATTGGACCATTCAAGATTATTGATCGTGTCGGACCAGTAGCTTACCGACTTGAGTTACCTCAACAACTCGCGGCTGTACATAACACTTTCCACGTCTCGAATTTGAAGAAATGTTTTGCTAAAGAAGATCTCACTATTCCATTAGATGAAATCCAAATCAACGAAAAACTTCAATTCATCGAAGAATCCGTCGAAATAATGGATCGTGCGGTTAAAAGACTTAAGCAAAACAAGATACCAATTGTTAAGGTTCGATGGAATGCTCGTAGAGGACCCGAGTTCACCTGGGAGCGTGAAGATCAGATAAAGAATAAATACCCGCATCTATTTCCAGAAGATTCGTCAACACCTTCAACAGCTTAAAATTTCGGGACGAAATTTATTTAACGGGTAGGTACTGTAGTGACCCGAACTTTTCCATGTTTATATATTTTAATTGAGATTGATATTTACATGATTAAATGTTTCCAACATGTTAAGCAATCAAACTTGTTAAGACTTGATTAATTGAAATATGTTTCATATAGACAATTGACCACCCAAGTTGACCGGTGATTCACGAACGTTAAAACTTGTAAAAAAACTATATGATGACATATATATGGTTATATATATAGTTAACATGATATTATGATAAGTAAACTTATCATTAATTATATTAACAATGAACTACATATGTAAAAACAAGACTACTAACTTAATGATTTTGAAACGAGACATATATGTAACGTTTATCGTGGTAACGACATTTAATGTATATATATCATATTAAGAGATATTCGTACATCATAATATCATGATAATATAATAATTTAAAATCTCTTTTGATATTATAAACATTGGGTTAACAACATTTAACAAGATCGTTAACCTAAAGGTTTCAAAACAACACTTACATGTAACGACTAACGATGACTTAACGACTCAGTTAAAATGTATATACATGTAGTGTTTTAATATGTATTTATACACTTTTGAAAGACTTCAATACACTTATCAAAATACTTCTACTTAACAAAAATGCTTACAATTACATTCTCGTTCAGTTTCATCAACAATTCTACTCGTATGCACCCATATTCGTACTCGTACAATACACAGCTTTTAGATGTATGTACTATTGGTATATACACTCCAATTATCAGCTCTTAGCAGCCCATGTGAGTCACCTAACACATGTGGGAACCATCATTTGGCAACTAGCATGAAATATCTCATAAGATTACAAAAATATGAGTAATCATTCATGACTTATTTACATGAAAACAAAATTACATATCCTTTATATCTAATCCATACACCAACGACCAAAAACACCTACAAACACTTTCATTCTTCAATTTTCTTCATCTAATTGAACTCTCTCAAGTTCTATCTTCAAGTTCTAAGTGTTCTTCATAAATTCCAAAAGTTCTAGTTTCATAAAATCAAGAATACTTTCGAGTTTGCTAGCTCACTTCCAATCTTGTAAGGTGATCATCCAACCTCAAGAAATCTTTGTTTCTTACAGTAGGTTATCATTCTAATACAAGGTAATAATCATATTCAAACTTTGGTTCAATTTCTATAACTATAACAATCTTATTTCAAGTGATGATCTTACTTGAACTTGTTTTCGTGTCATGATTTTGCTTCAAGAACTTTGAGCCATCCAAGGATCCATTGAAGCTAGATCCATTTTTCTCTTTTCCAGTAGGTTCATCCAAGGAACTTAAGGTAGTAATGATGTTCATAACATCATTCGATTCATACATATAAAGCTATCTTATTCGAAGGTTTAAACTTGTAATCACTAGAACATAGTTTAGTTAATTCTAAACTTGTTCGCAAACAAAAGTTAATCCTTCTAACTTGACTTTTAAAATCAACTAAACACATGTTCTATATCTATATGATATGCTAACTTAATGATTTAAAACCTGGAAACACGAAAAACACCGTAAAACCGGATTTACGCCGTCGTAGTAACACCGCGGGCTGTTTTGGGTTAGTTAATTAAAAACTATGATAAACTTTGATTTTAAAGTTGTTATTCTGAGAAAATGATTTTTATTATGAACATGAAACTATATCCAAAAATTATGATTAAACTCAAAGTGGAAGTATGTTTTCTAAAATGGTCATCTAGACGTCGTTCTTTCGACTGAAATGACTACCTTTACAAAAACGACTTGTAACTTATTTTTCCGACTAGAAACCTATACTTTTTTTGTTTAGATTCATAAAATAGAGTTCAATATGAAACCATAGCAATTTGATTCACTCAAAACGGATTTAAAATGAAGAAGTTATGGGTAAAACAAGATTGGATAATTTTTCTCATTTTAGCTACGTGAAAATTGGTAACAAATCTATTCCAACCATAACTTAATCAACTTGTATTATATATTATGTAATCTTGAGATACCATAGACACGTATACAATGTTTCGACCTATCATGTCGACACATCTATATATATTTCGGAACAACCATAGACACTCTATATGTGAATGTTGGAGTTAGCTATACAGGGTTGAGGTTGATTCCAAAATATATATAGTTTGAGTTGTGATCAATACTGAGATACGTATACACTGGGTCGTGGATTGATTCAAGATAATATTTATCGATTTATTTCTGTACATCTAACTGTGGACAACTAGTTGTAGGTTACTAACGAGGACAGCTGACTTAATAAACTTAAAACATCAAAATATATTAAAAGTGTTGTAAATATATTTTGAACATACTTTGATATATATGTATATATTGTTATAGGTTCGTGAATCAACCAGTGGCCAAGTCTTACTTCCCGACGAAGTAAAAATCTGTGAAAGTGAGTTATAGTCCCACTTTTAAAATCTAATATTTTTGGGATGAGAATACATGCAGGTTTTATAAATGATTTACAAAATAGACACAAGTACGTGAAACTACATTCTATGGTTGAATTATCGAAATCGAATATGCCCCTTTTTATTAAGTCTGGTAATCTAAGAATTAGGGAACAGACACCCTAATTGACGCGAATCCTAAAGATAGATCTATTGGGCCTAACAAACCCCATCCAAAGTACCGGATGCTTTAGTACTTCGAAATTTATATCATATCCGAAGGGTGTCCCGGAATGATGGGGATATTCTTATATATGCATCTTGTTATTGTTGGTTACCAGGTGTTCACCATATGAATGATTTTTATCTCTATGTATGGGATGTGTATTGAAATATGAAATCTTGTGGTCTATTGTTACGATTTGATATATATAGGTTAAACCTATAACTCACCAACATTTTTGTTGACGTTTTAAGCATGTTTATTCTCAGGTGATTATTAAGAGCTTCCGCTGTCGCATACTTAAATAAGGACAAGATTTGGAGTCCATGCTTGTATGATATTGTGTAAAAACTGCATTCAAGAAACTTAATTTGTTGTAACATATTTGTATTGTAAACCATTATGTAATGGTCGTGTGTAAACAGGATATTTTAGATTATCATTATTTGATAATCTACGTAAAGCTTTTTAAACCTTTATTGATGAAATAAAGGTTATGGTTTGTTTAAAAATGAATGCAGTCTTTGAAAAACGTCTCATATAGAGGTCAAAACCTCGCAACGAAATCAATTAATATGGAACGTTTTTAATCAATAAGAACGGGACATTTCATAGATACTACTCGTTTAAATTCATACTACAAATATGCAATGATGTACGTCCTTCTTCAGCAACTTAATCATCGTTAACTACAATCCCTGTTTCAATTCAATGAATTTCTTTTATAATAAACCAAGTGTATTATTCAATAATATGTTTGATTTTACACTTTCATCTTCAATGTACTCGAAGCTTACTGGGAAACAACAT
Organism: Rutidosis leptorrhynchoides; assembly: GCF_046630445.1. Taxonomy (NCBI): domain Eukaryota; kingdom Viridiplantae; phylum Streptophyta; class Magnoliopsida; order Asterales; family Asteraceae; genus Rutidosis; species Rutidosis leptorrhynchoides. The sequence continues at coordinate 315,408,005 of NC_092333.1, read as the reverse complement.
TCATATCTTGCGAAGTTAGCAAGAGTTCAATGAGTATCAGCATGATTCACTAAGGAAATATATATAAGAATAAATAATGAAGTATTGATCCATAACTTCATTAATATTCTGTGAAGAATATGTGGTTCCTAATCGTTTTAGAGATTACTTATTATAGCTCAAACCGAAAATCAAATGAGTCTAATATTATATTGACTTATTAAATTCATGATTACATCTGAAGAAGATATATATGTACATATAGTTTCATAAAGATTGTAATAAAATTCTCTGGTACAAAACATTACTTGTGAAATTTTTTTTAACGGGTAGGTAATACCCGAGAGATATATAAATTCACAATTAATATGATTATATTCTTCAACTCTGATTCAACAATCATCAACTATACTCACTACCTTCACAATAATATACATTCTTTCATAGAAATCAAAACAACCATTTTCATCCAAATTTGATTACGACAAAACGAAATCCAAGTCAAGACTTAACAGAAGACATCACTCTTAGGACTCTTACATCTTTCAAAACTATACTTTGACTTCAAAACTATGCTAGAACATCATTCGATTCTTGGAACCCAGAAAAATATTTGTATCATTCAAAGTCCTAAAACATCATAAGTATATTAACAATTACAATCTATGATCAAACCCTTCGAAATTCCTGAAGACAATTCAAATAATGGACAATCGAGATGATGATCCAACCACACATTACCCGCAGTCTTGCACCTGAAAAGCTCTCGAAACCAAGGACATAATTTAACACGTATCTGCGTTAAATCTTTTAACATTTATTAGCAAAAATAACTTTGCGATTCCTTTTCAAAATAGCAAATTTTGTCACAGTTTCAGCAAGTCAACCTCGACTTTCCATTCGAAGTAGCCTTATTATAACCTGTAATACATACGACTACCCTTTTGTTACCAGGGAACCTTTTATATTCCACGACATTATCAGCAGATGTACCAGCAACTCGTTACCCCTTTGGCGGAATCAACAATTGGTATTTTGAAATATCGCAGCATTTCTATTTCAGCAGTTATATATATATATACAACGTCTATCCCCAAGAATTACATATTTCAAATGTGAAGTTTCTGAAAAATGCTCCAGTCTACGAATTAGTGCTATTAAGTTTTGGAAAAGACTGATAAAGTGGTAAAGACAGTAGACAACAATTACGGTCAGAAGTTTGACAATAAAGTGAAGGATTTTCTTATGCCCGAGAGACATAATAAATTAATGTGGCTTACATGTTGTGATCCAAGTCGGGTCATACCCAATAACAAGCTATCAACACTTTATGTATTTGTTTTGACAATCGGATCATTAAAGCAAATACACGACACTTGAATTTTAGAAATTGGTTTTCTAAAATAAATGCTAGATATAATTATTTGGATAATTATAAGTATACTGCATGTTGCATATTATTTATATAGGTTATAAATAATATAAAGTGTATGTAACATATGTGTGTTGCATTTTATTTTATAATAGGTTTATAAAATAAAATACTTACAACTAGATGCATGTATTTTTTATAAAAATGTAATAAAAATAAAAGAGGGGAGTGGGGTGGCGTTTTTTTTTGGGACTCCTAGGAGCCAACCACTTTTCCCTTGGTTACTCCATATATTTATTACATCTACACATGCATTGGTGGATTTGAACACACACTCTTCATTCTAGCATTTGATTTTGAACTTGCAATTTTTTCTCTCCTTCCTCCATCCCTTTGGCCGAAATATTTGGGGCTTCCATCAAAGGTTTTGGTTGATTTTTGCAAGTGATTTAAGTGTCTAAAATCCTAACCAAGTCTTGGGTGTTGATTAGTGCTTGTGGGTATCAAAGATTTGAGGCTTCAAGTTAGAAGCTTTCTTCATCTACATCATCTTCTTCATCCTTGTTCTTCACCTCCTTTTGGAGTAGGTATAACACCTCACTAGCTTCTATTTACATTCTAGCATATATTTCAAGACTAGATCTTTAATGGAATTCATGTTTAAAAGGTTAAACTTTACATGCATAAACTTTAAATTGCTTCCGCTTGTTACTTACACATATACACGAATTATACATGTACAAAATGGGTTTTGTGACTTTGTTTATGTAATGAATTCCATCAATGGTATCTAGAGCCAAAGTCTTGTTAATATGCTTCTTGTTTTTGGCTAGTAAACTCATTTATTTTACAATCTACCAACATGCATGAAAGTAGAATGTAAAAATCTTGAGTTTTGGTGGGTGTTTGGTTTTGGCCGAATTTTTGGGGCTCCAAAAGTGGGTTTGGACTTCAAGTTTGGCCAAGTTTATTGTTATGTTGTTGTTCACAATCGAGCCTAGACCATGTGGTTGGATGTTTGAATGATTTGGTTGTAATATTCATTCATATGATTTGTAATAATTTTGTAATTTTGGTTTGTAATAAGTTGTATGTAATCTTGTAATTTTTCCATGTAATTTGTTCTATTTGGTTTGTAAAAATAGAATAGGTTGTTATTTCATTTTCTAGAAAAATTGTATTAGGATATAATTTTGTAAAGAGAAAATGAAGATTCATGAAGAAGGTTACAAGATGGAGCTTATGAAGTTACAAGATTTAGTGGGAGATTTTGGTTAAAAATCTCTTACTTTGGTTAACCCCTTAGGTGACATTTGTTTTTGGCTAAACAAATGTCCACCAAAATGGCTCTTGATTGTGAACACTTTGTTATGCATGTTTGCGTATGTTTGTATGTTTGGTTGCTACAAGATCATCACATGTTTACAACTTGCATAATACATTATAATTGGTTATAATAAAACATAACAAAATGACACTAATAATTGGTTATTAGATTTGAATAAAATGGTTTATTTATAAAGTAATGAAATGGTTTATAACTAGTAATTGGTTTACTAAAAGGACATGAAAATAGGTTTTTCATAAATCACTACACACCAAATGCATGTTGGTGTATAGCATTTTGTTTTCTAAACTAGAATGTAGAAAACCTAAAATCCCTTAACTAAAACAAGGTAAACAAGTTAAACGCCATCCTTTTGTGGAAACACTTAGACATATTAGGAATCTCTTGATGGGATAAAGGTCACCTAACCGTCATGAGTGAACTAATATGAATAAGGTACACTTCGCATACATGTGGGATAAAGGTCACCTAACCACTTGTATGTTAAGTCTACATGTTTACGCAAGTAGGACGACTTGATTTGGGAATCATGAACTTAGGGTCACCGAAGCATGAGGAACAAATGGGCGTTGATGGGATTAATATGCCATGCAAAAGGATTGCATGATCCCATAACTTAGAAGTTGCAAAAGGATTGCAATTGTCATTATGACTACCTAGCTAAATCAAATGACGGGATAAAGGTCACCTAACCGAAATTTGATTCACCGTTGGATTCTAATATTTAATAAAACAAATTAAAAGGGTATTGTTTATTAAATCTAAAATCGATACTTAAAATGAACTATTGTTGAATTTTGTAGATGGCCGCTAATAACAACAACATGCAAAACGCACCACTTAACTTTAATAACCTATCGTTGCGGTCTCTCCTCGAGAAATACAAACTCAACCATACCAACTTTATGGATTGGTTCCGTAATCTTCGGATTGTCCTCAAACAAGAGGATAAAGCGTATGTACTTGAGGACCCCATTCCCGATCAACCGGATGAGAATGATGTGGAGGCAATGGCCTCTTACGATAAGTATTGCCACGACTCCCTTCAAGTCTCATGCTTAATGCTTGGGACTATGATACCCGAACTCCAAAAGGATTTCGAGCATCATAGTGCATACGACATGATAACGCAATTGAAGGAGATGTTCCTCCAACAAGCGCGTGTCGAGCGCTTCGAAACGGTTCGGGCGCTACATGCTTGTCGTATGGACGATACCCAATCGGTTTCATTTTATGTACTTAAGATGAAAAGCCTTATCGATCGTGCTAACCGTCTTAACCTAAACATATCAAATGAGTTAGCCACCGATCTTATCCTAAACTCCCTATCAAAAAGGTTTGATCAATTTGTAATTAATTACAATATGAATGGGATGGATAAGAGCATAGGTGAGCTTCACGGTATGCTTAGAACGGCGGAAACTAGCATGGGTAAAAGGGCTTTACCCGTGTTAGCAATCGATCAAGGTGGGTCAAAAGGTAACACCTCTAAGCCAAAGGTGGCCAAGAGAAAAGGACCCGCCCATCAAGGCAAAGGGAAAGGGAAGATGGTTACCCCAACCATCAACAAGGCTAAGAAGCAAAAGGTAGCCGAGAAGGCAAACCCCAAGGAAGACCCATGTTTCGGTTGCGGTGAAATGGGTCACTGGAAGCGAAATTGCCCGGTCTATCTTAAGGAGTTGAAGGACAAGAGGGATGCAGGGCAAACCTCAGGTAATATATATATGGTATATATAGAGCTTAGTATTACTTCTTCTAATACATGGGTATTAGACACGGGATGTGGAACTCATATTTGCAATTCCTTGCAGGGGTTCAAAAGAAGTGATCACAAGGCGGGAACATCAAGTCTCTATATGGGCAATGGTGCAAAGGTGCATGTTAAAGCTCAAGGAGATTTTATTTTGAAGCTTCCAAGCGGATTGGAACTTATTTTAGAAAATGTTTTGTATGCTCCGGATTTGTGTAGAAACATTATTTCTATTTCTCGCTTAAAACAATGTGGTTACGTTGTTAATTTTATTGATGATGATATTCATGTTTCTAAAGACAATGTATTCTATTTCAAGGCTTCGCCTTCAAATGGAATTTATGAATTGGTTCATGATGACGCATCATCGAGCTCTATATACCATACAAGCACCAAGAAACTCAAAAGGGATTTGAGTGATTCCTATTTATGACATTGTCGCCTTGGTCACATAAACAAGAACCGAATGCATACACTTCAAAAGTATGGACTTTTGAAATCAAATGAAATGGATTCGTTTGATGTATGTGAATCTTGTTTACAAGGCAAGATGACTAAAGCACCTTTCAAAGGGACTTATGAAAGGGCTAAAGATTTATTGGGATTAATACATTCGGATGTATGTGGACCCTTTAAACCCATGACTAGGAAAGGTGAAAGATACTTTGTTACTTTCATTGATGACTTTAGTCGTTTCGGATATGTCTACTTATTAAGACACAAGGACGAAACGTTTGAAGCATTCAAAGAATATCAAAATGAAGTACAAAATCAACTCAATAAGACAATTAAGGTACTACGTACCGATAGAGGAGGTGAATACCTAAGCGATGCCTTCCAAGATCATCTTAGGAGTTGTGGGATTATCTCACAACTTACTCCACCCGGAACACCCCAACTTAATGGAGTTTCCGAAAGGAGGAACCGAACCCTAATGGATATGGTTCGATCTATGATGGCAAGAAGCTCGTTACCTCTATCATTTTGGGGTTATTGTCTAAGCTCCGCGGCTCGTATTTTAAATATGGCCCCAACCAAGAAGGTGGAACGAACTCCTCATGAGATGTGGTTTGGAAAACCTCCTTCTCTTTCATACTTGAAAGTATGGGGATGTGAAGCTTATCCTAAGCGTTATGTAGCAAATAAGCTACATGCTCGATCCACAAAGTGTATCTTCATAGGATATCCCAAAGATGACATGGGATATTACTTCTATGATCCATCCGAGCAAACGGTATTTGTTGCTCGGAAAGCGGAATTCCTTGAAACCAAGTTCCTTATGGAAGGTGATGGTGAAAGGAAGATAGATCTTGTAGAGGTACAAGATCAAGCCGATGATACACAATTGGTTGGCACTAGTACTCAACATGAGGATGTTGAAAATGATCAAGTGGATGATCAAGGTACACAAGACGTTCGAAGATCTAGTAGGATTAGTAATTCTCCCGAGAGATATGGGTTTCTCATGGAAGGTTGCTATACGGTTGATTTGGATGAACCGACAAACTACAAAGATGCTTTATCAAGAATTGATAAAGATAAATGGCAGGAAGCCATGAACGCCGAGATGCAATCCATGTATGAAAACCAAGTTTGGGAACTTGTTGTGCAACCTCCTAGCTCCAAGCTAGTTGATTGCAAATGGCTTTTCAAGAAGAAAACCGACATACATGGAAACTTGGATACATACAAAGCTAGACTTGTAGCAAAAGGTTTCACTCAAACTCAAGGGGTTGATTATGATGAAACTTTCTCGCCAGTGGCAATGCTAAAGTCTATTAGGATATTATTTGCCATTGCGGCTAACTATGACTATGAAATATGGCAAATGGATGTCAAAACCGCTTTCCTAAATGGATATCTTGAGGAAGATGTTTATATGGTACAGCCCGAAGGTTTTGTTGATCCGAAAAATCCTAAAAAGGTATGCAAATTGAAGAAATCAATCTACGGATTGAAACAAGCATCTAGAATGTGGAATCATCGCTTTAATGAAGAGGCAAAGAAATTTGGCTTCATTAAAAATGGTGATGAAGCTTGTGTGTACAAGAAGGCTAGTGGGAGCTCTATAATGTTCCTTGTTCTATATGTGGATGATATATTATTGTTTGGGAATGATATTACCACAATGCAAGGAGTCAAAACTTGGCTAAAGAGTTGCTTCTCTATTAAGGATCTTGGAGAAGCACAATACATATTGGGGATTGGGATCTATAGGAATAGATCCAAGAGATTAATAGGTTTAAGTCAAAGTGCATACATTGATAAAATCTTGAAAAGGTTCAAGATGGAAAACTCTAAGAAAGGTTTGGTACCTATTCAAAAGGGAACCATTCTTAGTTCATCTCAGTGTCCTACCACGAAAGATGAGCAAGAGAGAATGAAGAAAGTCCCATACGCATCTGCTATTGGGTCTATCATGTATGCAATGATATGTACTAGACCGGATGTGTCATGCGCCCTAAGCCTGACAAGTAGATACCAGAATAACCCGGGAAATAGTCATTGGACTGCGGTTAAATGTATATTGAAATACCTTAGAAGGACTAAGGATATGTTTCTAATATATGGGTCTGGTGAGGAAGAACTCGCTGTAAAAGGTTACGTGGACGCGAGTTTCCAAACTGATTGAGATGACTCTCGGTCACAATCCGGTTATGTATTCATGTTAAATGGTGGTGCGGTCTCTTGGAAGAGTGCGAAACAGGAAGTTGTTGCGTTATCCACTACAGAGTCGGAGTACATTGCCGCCTCATTGGCAGCTCAGGAAGCTGCATGGATGAAGAAATTCATCGACGACTTAGGAGTGGTCCCTTCCATTTAGGACCCTCTTGAGATCTTTTGTGACAACGAGGGTGCGATTGCTCAAATCAAGGAACCTCGTGCTCATCAAAAGACTCGTCACATTGAGCGGAGATTCAACTACATTAGGGATGAGGTTGAAAAAGGAAAGATATGTATTCACAAAGTTCACACAGATCAAAATGTTGCGGATCCACTCACGAAGCTTTTACATGGGCCAAAACATGAGGGGACATGTTTGTGCATTAGGGCTTCGATATTCTAGTGATTGGAATTGATCTATTTTAAGTATTGTAACGGAACGAATTAGTTCAAACTCATTAATATAATTATGGTATTAATTTAATTATGAGTCATGTTCCAATTTTGCACATTTTATCCATGAATAAAGTATTATTCTAAATTCCGTAGTTGATCACACTTGTGGGAATAAGTGTGAGGTCTAGACTATTATGAAATTGGATTGGTTAACATTCAAATGGTGAATGTGGGGCAAGGTTGCAACCAAGGTTCATAGATATTTGTGGGACACAAATATTGGAAGACCCGCTCTCAAGATTTACTATATGGAGCCTTTGTGGTTGATCACATGTAATCTTGAGTAAAGGAGAATATCATTGTATCCTCTGACCTGAGACACATATTGGGTTCAGATATTCACCAACTATTGTGCTTTGATTCTTTCCTTCGCTATTCTAAATATGGTAGTACATAAGGGAGGCTTCAGGTACGGTACGAAGTGTAGTGTCTAGGACGTATGTGGTCAAGATGGAATTTGTCCCTCTTATTCGTTGAGAGTCAGATGTCTAAGGCCTGACAAAGTTAAATCTATAAGAGAGTGATCTTTCTATGTCTCTTGGATTTAACATGACATCTAGGACAAAAGGATATATTGAAAGATTCACCTAATCATATTCGAGATGGGAACTCGAAAGGGATGATGTTATTGAATGGCACTAAGTCATAACATGTTGGGGGTGATGGACGGTTGTTAGGTGGTATCTGTCACTTGCATTAATTCCTTATGTTTCTCGTGCAAGTGGGAGATTGAAGGATTTTCTTATGCCCGAGAGACATAATAAATTAATGTGGCTTACATGTTGTGATCCAAGTCGGGTCATACCCAATAACAAGCTATCAACACTTTATGTATTTGTTTTGACAATCGGATCATTAAAGCAAATACACGACACTTGAATTTTAGAAATTGGTTTTCTAAAATAAATGCTAGATATAATTATTTGGATAATTATAAGTATACTACATGTTGCATATTATTTATATAGGTTATAAATAATATAAAGTGTATGTAACATATGTGTGTTGCATTTTATTTTATAATAGGTTTATAAAATAAAATACTTACAACTAGATGCATGTATTTTTTATAAAAATGTAATAAAAATAAAAGAGGGGAGTGGGGTGGCATTTTTTTTTGGGACTTCTAGGAGCGAACCACTTTTCCCTTGGTTACTCCATATATTTATTACATCTACACATGCATTGGTGGATTTGAACACACACTCTTCATTCTAGCATTTGATTTTGAACTTGCAATTTTTTCTTTCCTTCCTCCATCCCTTTGGCCGAAATATTTGGGGCTTCCATCAAAGGTTTTGGTTGATTTTTGCAAGTGATTTAAGTGTCTAAAATCCTAACCAAGTCTTGGGTGTTGATTAGTGCTTGTGGGTATCAAAGATTTGAGGCTTCAAGTTAGAAGCTTTCTTCATCTACATCATCTTCTTCATCCTTGTTCTTCACCTCCTTTTGGAGTAGGTATAACACCTCACTAGCTTCTATTTACATTCTAGCATATATTTCAAGACTAGATCTTTAATGGAATTCATGTTTAAAAGGTTAAACTTTACATGCATAAACTTTAAATTGCTTCCGCTTGTTACTTACACATATACACGAATTATACATGTACAAAATGGGTTTTGTGACTTTGTTTATGTAATGAATTCCATCATAAAGAATAATAGATTGGAAAAGCTCGAACGAAAAATTTGGTACTGGAAAACGGATTGAGCAAAGTATAAAGGAGGTCGTGGACAAATCACAATGACGAAATCTACCTTCAAAGGATTCAAATGATTCAGTGTCTGCTGAAACCGTTAGTAAGAACCTTACTCCTTATTCTAAACCTTCACAGACAGATTTTCCGCGTCATTCCCTGATCTTAGATATTCTAAGATATCATCGTATTTTTCATTATAAATATCTCCGATATTCTTGAAGATATATTCCCAACTATCCTCATCAAAAATCATTTATCTCTTCACAATATTTGCGTTACAACATAAAAGAAACTGTGTTAGTTTCTAAATTCTGAAAAATTCGAGTTTAAAATATGAATGTTTTGAAGTAGTGTTGGAAACTGAAGCATGAATTAGTGTAATATAATGACACTTGATCAACGTGATTATATTACAGTAATTCATGCTGAGTTTCTAAATGGAACATAATGATTCACAGATCATAACGTCATCATGTGCCATGTTACACAACTCTTACATTCTACCCAATCTCCAAACATATTAAGAACATATCTCCTTGATAATTCTATCTTTTCAGACATTCTGGTAACTTACCAAATCAAGATCGTGCAATTACTATTTCCTTCTTAGAACATTAACTATGTTTATTTCAAAATCCATACCTACGAATTCAGGACCATTATTCGCTTGACTCGAAGTCGGGAAGAGGAAACAGAAGTATGGAACTGTTGAATATAAAAGAAAATATAATTCTCGACAACAACAAATAAATTACAAACCGTGTATATCAATACGTATTGCAACGTAAAGGCACGGGAGAATTAACAATACTATAACCCCAAGGTAATAGTAGAAATAAATAAAATCCTCCAGAGGTAGATGAAAAAGAAGAATGACAGAGATGAAAGTTAAGAGTATATCCAGGATCAATACTGGATGAAGCATACTGATAAATGTTTTAAAGTATGAATTGAGGGAGGAAGAATAGAAGGTATGAGTTGTAAGGAAATGAAGGGAGGTGGATTTATAGTAAAAGATCCGACAGAGCAATCAAAATAGATGATCGCATTTAAAGCGGATTCTAATTTCCTTGATTATCGAAGAATCAAATCTCATTATGAAGATTTTACTCCAAATCTCTTGAACTTGGAAATCAATCCTATCTACGTCAAAAGATATGACGAATCTATACCTACTCATTTCACCCTTTGGTGATAGCCTCACTCGTACTCTTCACAAAAATTAAATTGCTTTATCAATATTACTTGATGATAATAAAACTCTAATTTCTAACTCGTATACGTCATGAAAACATACTTATTGTCAGCCATGACCATCCCATTCAAATTTCGGGACGAAATTTATTTAACGGGTAGGTACTGTAACGACCCAGATTTTTCCAATCGTTTTATACTTATGAGATTAATATTTACATAAATTAAACCTTACCAACATGATAAGCAATCCAAATTGTTGAGACTTGTGTTTTTGAAAAGAGTTTTACACAACGTTTGACCGTCCAATTTGACCGATGATATCACGAACTATATAACATACGATAATTATACGTTTGTGTATATATATGTATTTATATATATTTAACATGATCTAAGGATAGTTTAACATCTCATTGTGTATTAATGACAATGAGTTATAATTATATTTTGAAACTACTAACTTAAGTTTTCAAAACGATAACTATACGTAACATTCTTTGATATATATACTTATAACCTATAATGCTTATACATGTATCGTATATATAATGTATTTAATCACTTTTTAAGGACTTAAATACATAAAATAATATAAGTATATTCACAAAAGATAGCTATATTTGAATTCTCATTCCATTTCCTCAAGATTTCTATACGTATATCTAGGGTATATGTACCCGTATCATACCCAGCTTCTATATGTATTTACTATTGTTATATACACATCAAATCAACATCCTAATCAACATTATTACTTCCCTAGATATGAGGTAACTAGGATTTGTCAAGTAGCATGAATTATTAGTAAGAAAACAAAATTAGGAATCCTTTTCTTTCTTTATAAACTAAAAACGTTTTTATGAATGAACACCATTTTTTCACTCCATTTTCTCATACCTACACCCTCATTTCTCTCTCAAAATACTCCTAACTTCATACTTGATCATCTCCAAGCATTTTCCCCATCATTTAGCTTCAATTACAAGCCTTAAACACCATAAGAAAACTCTTTCAAGAACATATCAAAATAACCACCCATTTGAAGAAGTATACTTCCAACCTTTTGATCTAACTCCACCACTCTTTGATTCCAAGATTTTTTATTATCTCTTACAGTAACTTTGTCCAAGTAACTTGAGGTAGTAACCTTGTTCATAATCTTGTTCGATTCATAATTATATAGCTATCTTATTTTATGTTGTAAAATTTTAACAATAAGAACATAGTTTGAATGATTTCAAACTTGTTTGCAAACTAAATAGATCCTTCTAACTTAACTTTTAAAACACTTCAAGACCTGTAATATATATCATAATTATATGCTAACTTAACAAGATATAACTTGGTTTTACAAAGAACACCTTAAAAACTGAATCTACGTCGTCGGAGTGCAACCGGGGGCTGTTTTGGGTTGGATAATTAAAAACCATCTTGAACTTTGAATTGGAAGTTCATGTTCTGGAAAAATGATATTTCTTATGAATATGTTAACACATAAAAATTTCATGGTTTAACTCAAAGTGTAAGTATTTTTAGAAAAATGATCATTAAATGTTGTTTTTATGATGGAAAATGATCACTTTCATAAGTGTTACCAAAGTTTGACCTATAACCTGTGATTTCAAAAACAAACTAAGGTATTTTTAGTTCATATTCTTAAAATTTGACTCGATCCAAGGAAGTGGCAAGTTGAACCAACAAAAACGGAGTTGTAATGAAGAAACTACGACTAAAACAAGATTGGGTATCCGAAGCTAGTTTAGCTACGAAAATATTTGGAGATAAAGTAAATTAATCATATCTTTCCTAATTAATATGATATTTTATATATAATTACTTTTGATTTGATTTTATATATTTCAGGACCACCCGTAAACAACACGAGAAGATTAATCATAAGACCTCATGATTGTACGCAACACGTCATTTGACAACACGGTACTTTATGTACGCAACATGTCATTTGACAACATGGTACCATGGGTCGAGATTAATTCTGATCAATACGAATACGATGGGGTCTTTATTTATTTTATTAAGCAACTAATTGTGGACCACTAACATCGGACTGCTAACTACGGACTAAGAAAATATTAAAAGTATTAGAAGTATATATATGTGTATATATATATATATATATATATATATATATATATATATATATATATATATATATATATATATATATATATATATATATATATATATATGTAACGATTACTTGAAAAGAAAATATGTTGATATATTATATATATATATATATATGGTTAGGTTCGTGATATCTATCGGAGACCAAGTCGAGTTAAATACCTTCAAGGCAAAAGTGAGTATATAGTCCCACTTTTAAACTCTAAATATTTCGGGATGAGAATACATGCATTTTATGATTTACGATATGGACACAAGTGATAAAAAAATATATTCTACGTTGAGTTGTACCACTAGCATACTTCCCTGTAACTTGGTAACTACTATTTACACGTGGTATTGTAAACGCGAATCCTGTTGATAGATCTATCGGGCCTGACAACCCTAACCGGACTGGACGACCAGTATTCAACGGTTGCACAGTACTTCGTTTCGGTGACTACACTTGGTACAGTGTAGTGAGATTTCATAATAAAGGGAATATGCGACGTTGATTAAATGTTAAGTATGGTTATCAAGTGCTCAACCACTTAGAATATTTTTATTAAAACGTTTATGTATATGAAATCTTGTGGTCTATATTTATAACGCTGCTAGCATTAAACCTATATCTCACCAACTTTATGTTGACGTTTAAAGCATGTTTATTCTCAGGTTCCTAGAAGTCTTCCGCTGTTTGAATATATGTTAGAGAAACCATGTGCATGGAGTCATACATGTTTTATTCGAGGAAGAATTGCATTCACAAAATCATCACCGTGTATTTATTTTGACTGCATTGTCAACGAAAGTATTCTTGTAAACTGTTATTTACGGTGATTGTCTATATGTAGAAATCATCAGATGTCGAAAACATTAAATTTTAAATATTCATTTATGGTATATCTTTTCAAAAGAATGCAATGTTTATAAAACGTATCATATAGAGGTCAAATTCCTCGCGATGTAATCATATGTTATTGTATTCGTCCCTATGGATTGGGTCGGGTCGTTTCAGTTCCCTAATTCTTAGATTACCAGACTTAATAAAAAGGGGCATATTCGATTTCGATAATTCAACCATAGAATGTAGTTTCACGTACTTGTGTCTATTTTGTAAATCATTTATAAAACCTGCATGTATTCTCATCCCAAAAATATTAGATTTTAAAAGTGGGACTATAACTCACTTTCACAGATTTTTACTTCGTCGGGAAGTAAGACTTGGCCACTGGTTGATTCACGAACCTATAACAATATATACATATATATCAAAGTATGTTCAAAATATATTTACAACACTTTTAATATATTTTGATGTTTTAAGTTTATTAAGTCAGCTGTCCTCGTTAGTAACCTACAACTAGTTGTTCACAGTTAGATGTACAGAAATAAATCGATTAATATTATCTTGAATCAATCCACGACCCAGTGTATACGTATCTCAGTATTGATCACAACTCAAACTATATATATTTTGGAATCAACCTCAACCCTGTATAGCTAACTCCAACATTCACATATAGAGTGTCTATGGTTGTTCCGAAATATATATAGATGTGTCGACATGATAGGTCGAAACATTGTATACGTGTCTATGGTATCTCAAGATTACATAATATACAATACAAGTTGATTAAGTTATGGTTGGAATAGATTTGTTACCAATTTTCACGTAGCTAAAATGAGAAAAACTATCCAATCTTGTTTTACCCATAACTTCTTCATTTTAAATCCGTTTTGAGTGAATCAAATTGCTATGGTTTCATATTGAACTCTATTTTATGAATCTAATCAGAAAAAGTATAGGTTTATAGTCAGAAAAATAAGTTACAAGTCATTTTTGTAAAGGTAGTCATTTCAGTCGAAAGAACGACGTCTAGATGACCATTTTAGAAAACATACTTCCACTTTGAGTTTAACCATAATTTTTGGATATAGTTTCATGTTCATAATAAAAAACATTTTCTCAGAATAACAACTTTTAAATCAAAGTTTATCATAGTTTTTAATTAACTAACCCAAAACAGCCCGCGGTGTTACTACGACGGCGTAAATCCGGTTTTACGGTGTTTTTCGTGTTTCCAGGTTTTAAATCATTAAGTTAGCATATCATAAAGATATAGAACATGTGTTTAGTTGATTTTAAAAGTCAAGTTAGAAGGATTAACTTTTGTTTGCGAACAAGTTTAGAATTAACTAAACTATGTTCTAGTGATTACAAGTTTAAACCTTCGAATAAGATAGCTTTATATGTATGAATCGAATGATGTTATGAACATCATTACTACCTTAAGTTCCTTAGATCTGGAAAAGAGAAAAATGGATCTAGCTTCAATGGATCCTTGGATGGCTCGAAGTTCTTGAAGCAGAATCATGACACGAAAACAAGTTCAAGTAAGATCATCACTTGAAATAAGATTGTTATAGTTATAGAAATTGAACCAAAGTTTGAATATGATTATTACCTTGTATTAGAATGATAACCTACTGTAAGAAACAAAGATTTCTTGAGGTTGGATGATCACCTTACAAGATTGGAAGTGAGCTAGCAAACTTGAAAGTATTCTTGATTTTATGAAACTAGAACTTTTGGAATTTATGAAGAACACTTAGAACTTGAAGTTAGAACTTGAGAGAGATCAATTAGATGAAGAAAATTGAAGAATGAAAGTGTTTGTAGGTGTTTTTGGTCGTTGGTGTATGGATTAGATATAAAGGATATGTAATTTTGTTTTCATGTAAATAAGTCATGAATGATTACTCATATTTTTGTAATTTTATGAGATATTTCATGCTAGTTGCCAAATGATGGTTCCCACATGTGTTAGGTGACTCACATGGGCTGCTAAGAGCTGATCATTGGATTGTATATACCAATAGTACATACATCTAAAAGCTGTGTATTGTACGAGTACGAATACGGGTGCATACGAGTAGAATTGTTGATGAAACTGAACGAGGATGTAATTGTAAGCATTTTTGTTAAGTAGAAGTATTTTGATAAGTGTCTTGAAGTCTTTCAAAAGTGTATGAATACATATTAAAACACTACATGTATATACATTTTAACTGAGTCGTTAAGTCATCGTTAGTCGTTACATGTAAATGTTGTATTGAAACCTTTAGGTTAACGATCTTGTTAAATGTTGTTAACCCAATGTTTATAATATCAAAAGAGATTTTAAATTATTATATTATCATGATATTATGATGTACGAATATCTCTTAATATGATATATATACATTAAATGTCGTTACAACGATAATCGTTACATATATGTCTCGTTTCAAAATCATTAAGTTAGTAGTCTTGTTTTTACATATGTAGTTCATTGTTAATATACTTAATGATATGTTTACTTATCATAATATCATGTTAACTATATATATAACCATATATATGTCATCATATAGTTTTTACAAGTTTTAACGTTCGTGAATCACCGGTCAACTTGGGTGGTCAATTGTCTATATGAAACCTATTTCAATTAATCAAGTCTTAACAAGTTTGATTGCTTAACATGTTGGAAACATTTAATCATGTAAATATCAATCTCAATTAATATATATAAACATGGAAAAGTTCGGGTCACTACATCTAATCCATACACCAACGACCAAAAACACATACAAACACTTTCATTCTTCAATTTTCTTTATCTAATTGATCTCTCTCAAGTTCTATCTTCAAGTTCCAAGTGTTCTTCATAAATTTCAAAAGTTCTAGTTTCATAAAATCAAGAATACTTCCAAGATTGCAAGTTTACTTCCAAGTTTTCTAAATCCATTCCAAATAATCATCCAAGATCAAGAAACCTTTGTTACTTACAGTAGGTTATCTTTCTAATACGAGGTAATAATCATATTCAAACTTTAATTCAATTTCTATAACTATAACAATCTTATTTCGAGTGGAAATCTTACTTGAAATTGTTTTCGTGTCATGATTCTGGTTCAAGAACTTTCAAGCCATCCAAGGATCCTTTGAAGCTAGATCCATTTTTCTCATTTCCAGTAGGTTTAACCAAGGAACTTGAGGTAGTAATGATGTTCATAACATCATTCGATTCATATAAATAAAGCTATCTTATTCGAAGGTTTAAACTTGTAATCACTAGAACATAGTTTAATTAATTCTAAACTTGTTCGCAAATAAAAGTTAATCCTATCATGTCAACACATATACAATGTTTAATTAATTAATTCTAAAAGTTAATCACTAGAACATAGTTTAATTAATTCTAAAAGTTAATTAATTATAAATAAAGCTATATTATGTAATCTTGAGATACCATAGACACGTATACTGAAATGTCCCGTTCTTATTGATTAAAAACGTTCCATATTAATTGATTTCGTTACGAGGTTTTGACCTCTATATGAGACGTTTTTCAAAGACTGCATTCATTTTAAAACAAACCATAACCTTTATTTCATCAATAAAGGTTTAAAAAGCTTTACGTAGATTATCAAATAATGATAATCTAAAATATCCTGTTTACACACGACCATTACATAATGGTTTACAATACAAATATGTTATAACAAAATAAGTTTCTTGAATGCAGTTTTTACACAATATCATACAAGCATGGACTCCAAATCTCGTCCTTATTTAAGTATGCGACAGCGGAAGCTCTTAATAATCACCTGAGAATAAACATGCTTAAAACGTCAACAAAAATGTTGGTGAGTTATAGGTTTAACCTATATATATCAAATCATAATAATAGACCACAAGATTTCATATTTCAATACACATCCCATACATAGAGATAAAAATCATTCATATGGTGAACACCTGGTAACCGACATTAACAAGATGCATATATAAGAATATCCCCATCATTCCGGGACACCCTTCGGATATGATATAAATTTCGAAGTACTAAAGCATCCGGTACTTTGGATGGGGTTTGTTAAGCCCAATAGATCTATCTTTAGGATTCGCGTCAATTAGGGTGTCTGTTCCCTAATTCTTAGATTACCAGACTTAATAAAAAGGGGCATATTCGATTTCGATAATTCAACCATAGAATGTAGTTTCACGTACTTGTGTCTATTTTGTAAATCATTTATAAAACCTGCATGTATTCTCATCCCAAAAATATTAGATTTTAAAAGTGGGACTATAACTCACTTTCACAGATTTTTACTTCGTCGGGAAGTAAGACTTGGCCACTGGTTGATTCACGAACCTATAACAATATATACATATATATCAAAGTATGTTCAAAATATATTTACAACACTTTTAATATATTTTGATGTTTTAAGTTTATTAAGTCAGCTGTCCTCGTTAGTAACCTACAACTAGTTGTCCACAGTTAGATGTACAGAAATAAATCGATAAATATTATCTTGAATCAATCCACGACCCAGTGTATACGTATCTCAGTATTGATCACAACTCAAACTATATATATTTTGGAATCAACCTCAACCCTGTATAGCTAACTCCAACATTCACATATAGAGTGTCTATGGTTGTTCCGAAATATATATAGATGTGTCGACATGATAGGTCGAAACATTGTATACGTGTCTATGGTATCTCAAGATTACATAATATACAATACAAGTTGATTAAGTTATGGTTGGAATAGATTTTTTACCAATTTTCACGTAGCTAAAATGAGAAAAATTATCCAATCTTGTTTTACCCATAACTTCTTCATTTTAAATCCGTTTTGAGTGAATCAAATTGCTATGGTTTCATATTGAACTCTATTTTATGAATCTAAACAGAAAAAGTATAGGTTTATAGTCGGAAAAATAAGTTACAAGTCGTTTTTGTAAAGGTAGTCATTTCAGTCGAAAGAACGACGTCTAGATGACCATTTTAGAAAACATACTTCCACTTTGAGTTTAACCATAATTTTTGGATATAGTTTCATGTTCATAATAAAAATCATTTTCTCAGAATAACAACTTTTAAATCAAAGTTTATCATAGTTTTTAATTAACTAACCCAAAACAGCCCGCGGTGTTACTACGACGGCGTAAATCCGGTTTTACGGTGTTTTTCGTGTTTCCAGGTTTTAAATCATTAAGTTAGCATATCATATAGATATAGAACATGTGTTTAGTTGATTTTAAAAGTCAAGTTAGAAGGATTAACTTTTGTTTGCGAACAAGTTTAGAATTAAATAAACTATGTTCTAGTGATTACAAGTTTAAACCTTCGAATAAGATAGCTTTATATGTATGAATCGAATGATGTTATGAACATCATTACTACCTTAAGTTTCTTGGATAAACCTACTGTAAAAGAGAAAAATGGATCTAGCTTCAACGGATCCTTGGATGGCTCGAAGTTCTTGAAGCAGAATCATGACACGAAAACAAGTTCAAGTAAGATCATCACTTGAAATAAGATTGTTATAGTTATAGAAATTGAACCAAAGTTTGAATATGATTATTACCTTGTATTAGAATGATAACCTACTGTAAGAAACAAAGATTTCTTGAGGTTGGATGATCACCTTACAAGATTGGAAGTGAGCTAGCAAACTTGAAAGTATTCTTGATTTTATGAAACTAGAACTTTTGGAATTTATGAAGAACACTTAGAACTTGAAGATAGAACTTGAGAGAGATCAATTAGATGAAGAAAATTGAAGAATGAAAGTGTTTGTAGGTGTTTTTGGTCGTTGGTGTATGGATTAGATATAAAGGATATGTAATTTTGTTTTCATGTAAATAAGTCATGAATGATTACTCATATTTTTGTAATTTTATGAGATATTTCATGCTAGTTGCCAAATGATGGTTCCCACATGTGTTAGGTGACTCACATGGGCTTCTAAGAGCTGATCATTGGAGTGTATATACCAATAGTACATACATCTAAAAGCTGTGTATTGTACGAGTACGAATACGGGTGCATACGAGTAGAATTGTTGATGAAACTGAACGAGGATGTAATTGTAAGCATTTTTGTTAAGCAGAAGTATTTTGATAAGTGTATTGAAGTCTTTCAAAAGTGTATAAATACATATTAAAACACTACATGTATATACATTTTAACTGAGTCGTTAAGTCATCGTTAGTCGTTACATGTAAGTGTTGTTTTTAAACCTTTAGGTTAACGGTCTTGTTAAATGTTGTTAACCCAATGTTTATAATATCAAATGAGATTTTAAATTATTATATTATCATGATATTATCATGTATGAATATCTCTTAATATGATATATATACATTAAATGTCTTTACAACGATAATCGTTACATATATGTCTCGTTTAAAAATCATTAAGTTAGTAGTCTTGTTTTTACATATGTAGTTCATTGTTAATATACTTAATGATATGTTTACTTATCATAGTATCATGTTAACTATATATATATATCCATATATATATATGTCATCATATAGTTTTTACAAGTTTTAACGTTCGTGAATCACCGGTCAACTTGGGTGGTCAATTGTCTATATGAAACATATTTCAATTAATCAAGTCTTAACAAGTTTGATTGCTTAACATGTTGGAAACATTTAATCATGTAAATATCAATCTCAATTAATATATATAAACATGGAAAAGTTCGGGTCACTACAGTACCTACCCGTTAAATAAATTTCGTCCCGAAATTTTAAGCTGTTGAAGGTGTTGACGAATCTTCTGGAAATAGATGCGGGTATTTCTTCTTCATCTGATCTTCACGCTCCCAGGTGAACTCGGGTCCTCTACGAGCATTCCATCGAACCTTAACAATTTTTATCTTGTTTTGCTTAAGTCTTTTAACCTCACGATCCATTATTTCGACGGGTTCTTCGATGAATTGAAGTTTTTCGTTGATTTGGATTTCATCTAACGGAATAGTGAGATCTTCTTTAGCAAAACATTTCTTCAAATTCGAGACGTGGAAAGTGTTATGTACAGCCGCGAGTTGTTGAGGTAACTCAAGTCGGTAAGCTACTGGTCCGACACGATCAATAATCTTGAATGGCCCAATATACCTTGGATTTAATTTCCCTCGTTTACCAAATCGAACAACGCCTTTCCAAGGTGCAACTTTAAGCATGACCATCTCTCCAATTTCAAATTCTATATCTTTTCTTTTAATGTCAGCGTAGCTCTTTTGTCGACTTTGGGTGGTTTTCAACCGTTGTTGAATTTGGATGATCTTCTGGGTAGTTTCTTGTATTATCTCCGGACCCGTAATCTGTCTATCCCCCACTTCACTCCAACAAATCGGACACCTGCACTTTCTACCATAAAGTGCTTCAAACGGTGCCATCTCAATGCTTGAATGGTAGCTGTTGTTGTAGGAAAATTCTGCTAACGGTAGATGTCGATCCCAACTGTTTCCGAAATCAATAACACATGCTCGTAGCATGTCTTCAAGCGTTTGTATCGTCCTTTCGCTCTGCCCATCAGTTTGTGGATGATAGGCAGTACTCATGTCTAGACGAGTTCCTAATGCTTGCTGTAATGTCTGCCAGAATCTTGAAATAAATCTGCCATCCCTATCAGAGATAATAGAGATTGGTATTCCATGTCTGGAGACGACTTCCTTCAAATACAGTCGTGCTAACTTCTCCATCTTGTCATCTTCTCTTATTGGCAGGAAGTGTGTTGATTTGGTGAGACGATCAACTATTACCCGAATAGTATCAAAACCACTTGCAGTCTTTGGCAATTTAGTGATGAAATCCATGGTAATGTTTTCCCATTTCCACTCCGGGATTTCGGGTTGTTGAAGTAGACCTGATGGTTTCTGATGCTCAGCTTTGACCTTAGAACACGTCAAACATTCTCCTACGTATTTAGCAACATCGGCTTTCATACCCGGCCACCAAAAATGTTTCTTGAGATCCTTGTACATCTTCCCCGTTCCAGGATGTATTGAGTATCTGGTTTTATGAGCTTCTCTAAGTACCATTTCTCTCATATCTCCAAATTTTGGTACCCAAATCCTTTCAGCCCTATACCGGGTTCCGTCTTCCCGAATATTAAGATGCTTCTCCGATCCTTTGGGTATTTCATCCTTTAAATTTTCCTCTTTTAAAACTCCTTGTTGCGCCACCTTTATTTGAGTAGTAATGTTATTATGAATCATTATATTCATTGATTTTACTCGAATGGGTTCTCTGTCCTTCCTGCTCAAGGCATCGGCTACCACATTTGCCTTCCCCGGGTGGTAACGAATCTCAAAGTCGTAATCATTCAATAATTCAATCCACCTACGCTGCCTCATATTCAGTTGTTTCTGATTAAATATGTGTTGAAGACTTTTGTGGTCGGTATATATAATACTTTTGACCCCATATAAGTAGTGCCTCCAAGTCTTTAATGCAAAAATAACCGCGCCTAATTCCAAATCATGCGTCGTATAATTTTGCTCGTGAATCTTCAATTGTCTAGATGCATAAGCAATCACCTTCGTTCGTTGCATTAATACACAACCGAGACCTTGCTTTGATGCGTCACAATAAATCACAAAATCATCATTCCCTTCAGGCAATGACAATATAGGTGCCGTAGTTAGCTTTTTCTTCAATAACTGAAACGCTTTCTCTTGTTCATCCTTCCATTCAAATTTCTTCCCTTTATGCGTTAATGCAGTCAAGGGTTTTGCTATTCTGGAAAAGTCTTGGATGAACCTTCTGTAGTAACCAGCTAGTCCTAAAAACTGTCGTATGTGTTTCGGAGTTTTCGGGGTTTCCCACTTTTCAACAGTTTCTATCTTTGCCGGATCCACCTTAATACCTTCTTTGTTCACTATGTGACCGAGGAATTGAACTTCTTCCAACCAAAATGCACACTTTGAAAACTTAGCGTACAATTCTTCCTTCCTCAATACTTCTAACACCTTTCTCAAATGTTCACCGTGTTCTTGGTCATTCTTTGAGTAAATAAGTATGTCATCAATGAAAACAATGACAAACTTGTCAAGGTATGGTCCACACACTCGGTTCATAAGGTCCATGAACACAGCTGGTGCATTAGTTAAACCAAACGGCATGACCATAAACTCGTAATGATCGTAACGTGTTCTGAAAGCAGTCTTTGGAATATCATCTTCTTTCACCCGCATTTGATGATACCCGGAACGTAAGTCAATCTTTGAATAAACAGACGAGCCTTGTAGTTGATCAAATAAGTCGTCGATTCTCGGTAGTGGGTAGCGATTCTTGATGGTAAGTTTGTTCAACTCTCGGTAGTCGATACACCACCTGAATGTACCATCTTTCTTCTTGACAAACAAAACAGGAGCTCCCCACGGTGATGTGCTTGGTCGAATGAAACCACGCTCTAAAAGTTCTTGTAATTGGCTTTGCAGTTCTTTCATCTCGCTGGGTGCGAGTCTGTAAGGAGCACGAGCTATTGGTGCAGCTCCTGGTACAAGATCTATTTGAAATTCAACGGATCGATGTGGGGGTAATCCCGGTAATTCTTTCGGAAATACATCAGGAAATTCTTTTGCGACGGGAACATCATTGATGCTCTTTTCTTCAGTTTGTACTTTCTCGACGTGTGCTAGAACAGCATAGCAACCTTTTCTTATTAGTTTTTGTGCCTTCAAATTACTAATAAGATGTAGCTTCGTGTTGCCCTTTTCTCCGTACACCATTAAGGGTTTTCCTTTTTCTCGTATAATGCGAATTGCATTTTTGTAACAAACGATCTCCGCTTTCACTTCTTTCAACCAGTCCATACCGATTATCACATCAAAACTCCCTAACTCTACTGGTATCAAATCAATCTTAAATGTTTCGCTAACCAGTTTAATTTCTCGATTCCGACATATATTATCTGCTGAAATTAATTTACCATTTGCTAATTCGAGTAAAAATTTACTATCCAAAGGCGTCAATGGACAACTTAATTTAGCACAAAAATCTCTACTCATATAGCTTCTATCCGCACCCGAATCAAATAAAACGTAAGCAGATTTATTGTCAATAAGAAACGTACCCGTAACAAGCTCCGGGTCTTCCTGTGCCTCTGCCGCATTAATATTGAAAACTCTTCCACGGCCTTGTCCATTCGTGTTCTCCTGGTTCGGGCAATTTCTAATAATGTGGCCCGGTTTTCCACATTTATAACAAACTACATTGGCATAACTTGCTCCGACACTACTTGCTCCGCCATTACTCGTTCCGACACCATTTGTTCCTTTCGTTCTATTAACCCCTGGTCCGTAGACCTCACACTTCACCGCGCTATGACCATTTCTTTTACACTTGTTGCAAAATTTGGTGCAGAACCCCGAGTGATTCTTTTCACACCTTTGGCATAGCTGTTTCTGATTGTTGTTGTTGTTGCGGTTATTATTGTTGTTGGGATGATTGTTGTAGTTGCTGTTGTTGTTGTTGTTGTTGTTGTTGGGCCGTTTGTTGTAGTTGCGATTGATGTTGCGATTATTGGGATAATTGTTGCGATTATTGTTGTAATTGCTGTTGTTGTTGTATTGGTGATTCTTATCACCGTTTTCCTCCCACTTTCTTTTGACTTGCTTCACATTGGCCTCTTCAGCAGTCTGTTCTTTAATTCTTTCTTCAATCTGGTTCACGAGTTTATGAGCCATTCTACATGCCTGTTGTATGGAGGCGGGCTCGTGTGAACTTATATCTTCTTGGATTCTTTCCGGTAATCCTTTCACAAACGCGTCGATCTTCTCTTCCTCATCTTCGAATGCTCCCGGACACAATAGGCACAATTCTGTGAATCGTATTTCGTACGTGGTAATATCAAATCCTTGGGTTCGTAACCCTCTAAGTTCTGTCTTGAGCTTATTGACCTCGGTTCTGGGACGGTACTTCTCGTTCATCAAGTGCTTGAATGCTGACCACGGTAGTGCGTACGCATCGTCTTGTCCCACTTGCTCTAGATAGGTATTCCACCATGTTAACGCAGAACCTGTGAAGGTATGCGTAGCGTACTTTACTTTGTCCTCTTCAGTACACTTACTTATGGCAAACACCGATTCGACCTTCTCGGTCCTCCGTTTCAATCCGATCGGTCCTTCGGTTCCATCAAATTCCAAAGGTTTGCAGGCAGTGAATTCTTTGTAGGTGCATCCTACACGATTTCCTGTACTGCTAGATCCAAGGTTATTGTTGGTATGTAGCGCAGCCTGTACTGCGGCTATGTTTGAAGGTAGAAAAGTACGGAATTCCTCTTCATTCATATTCACGGTGTGTCGAGTAGTCGGTGCCATTTCCTTCAAAATAGTTAAATGGAACAAGTTAATCATACAGAATATTAAGAGTAGTTAATAGTATTTCGTAGCATAATATGAACTCATTTATAAAAGCTTTTTCTTCATATTAGCGTTTTATAAGTTTAAATTCGGGTAGTACCTACCCGTTAAGTTCATACTTAGTAGCTAATATACAATTCAACTACTACAATTCTATATGAAAAACTGATTATAATAATATTTCGCGTTTAAACTTTTATACAATATTTTACAAACTTACAATACCGCTTATTTTACATATAGCATGAAATATAGCACACAATAAATTTGATACAAGATGGTTGTGAAGATAATTCTAGCTAGTACACAAGTCGTTCAGCAAAGGCAATAAAGACACGTAATTCATACGTCCAGAAACAAGTCATGCATTCTGGTTTTACTAGGACTACTTCCCATCCTTGGTCTTGTGGAACATAACCGTTATGGCCGTTGATAAGACAGCGTGTTGTAACGTCGTCAAAGGGACGAGGGTTACGTAATGACCAACAATCTCGTAATAACCTAAAAACCTCATTTCTTACCCCAATTACCGACTCCGTCACTTGTGGAAACGTTTTGTTTAATAGTTGTAGCCCGATGTTCTTGTTCTCACTTTGGTGAGAAGCGAACATTACTAATCCGTAAGCATAACATGCTTCTTTATGTTGCATGTTAGCCGCTTTTTCTAAATCACGAAGTCCAATATTCGGATATATTGAGTCAAAATAATTTCTTAACCCGTTGCGTAAAATAGCATTTGGGTTCCCCGCAATATATGCGTCAAAGTAAACACATCGTAACTTATGGGTTTCCCAATGTGATATCCCCCATCTTTCAAACGAAAGTCTCTTATAAACCAAGACATTCTTGGAACGTTCTTCGAATGTCTTACAAACTGATCTCGCCTTAAATAGTTGTGCCGAGGAATTCTGGCCGACTCTAGACAAGATTTCATCAATCATGTCTCCGGGTAGGTCTCTTAAAATATTGGGTTGTCTATCCATTTTGTGTTTTTAAACTGTAAAATAGACAAGAGTTAGATTCATAAAAAAATACTTATTAATACAAGCAATTTTTACATATATCATAAAGCATACGAACACTATATTACATATATTACACCACACGAATACAACTATCTTATTCCGACTCGCTCGTTTCTTCTTCTTCAGTTTTGTTTCGTTTTGCCAAGTTTCTAGGGATATATGATGTTCCCCTAATACGAGCCGTCGTTATCCACATTGGTTTAGAAAAACCTGGTGGTTTAGAGGTTCCCGGGTCATTGTTACAACTTAAGGACTTCGGGGGTTGACGATACATATAAAGTTCATCGGGGTTGGAATTAGATTTCTCTATTTTTATGCCCTTTCCCTTATTATTTTCTTTTGCCTTTTTAAATTCAGTTGGGGTAATTTCTATAACATCATCGGAATTCTCGTCGGAATCCGATTCATCAGAGAATTGGTAATCCTCCCAATATTTTGCTTCCTTGGCGGAAACACCATTGACCATAATTAACCTTGGTCGGTTGGTTGAGGATTTTCTTTTACTTAACCGTTTTATTATTTCCCCCACCGGTTCTATTTCTTCATCCGATTCCGATTCTTCTTCCGGTTCCGATTCTTCTTCCGGTTCCGACTCTTCTTCCGGTTCCTCTTCGGGAACTTGTGAATCAGTCCACGAATCATTCCAATTTACATTTGACTCTTCATTATTATTAGGTGAGTCAATGGGACTTGTTCTAGAGGTAGACATCTATCACATAATATCAAACGCGTTAAGAGATTAATATATCACATAATATTCACATGTTAAAAATATATAGTTTCCAACAAAATTTGTTAAGCAATCATTTTTCAAGTAAACACGGTCGAAGTCCAGACTCACTAATGCATCCTAACAAACTCGATAAGACACACTAATGCAAAATTCTGGTTCTCTAAGACCAACGCTCGGATACCAACTGAAATGTCCCGTTCTTATTGATTAAAAACGTTCCATATTAATTGATTTCGTTACGAGGTTTTGACCTCTATATGAGACGTTTTTCAAAGACTGCATTCATTTTAAAACAAACCATAACCTTTATTTCATCAATAAAGGTTTAAAAAGCTTTACGTAGATTATCAAATAATGATAATCTAAAATATCCTGTTTACACACGACCATTACATAATGGTTTACAATACAAATATGTTATAACAAAATAAGTTTCTTGAATGCAGTTTTTACACAATATCATACAAGCATGGACTCCAAATCTCGTCCTTATTTAAGTATGCGACAGCGGAAGCTCTTAATAATCACCTGAGAATAAACATGCTTAAAACGTCAACAAAAATGTTGGTGAGTTATAGGTTTAACCTATATATATCAAATCATAATAATAGACCACAAGATTTCATATTTCAATACACATCCCATACATAGAGATAAAAATCATTCATATGGTGAACACCTGGTAACCGACATTAACAAGATGCATATATAAGAATATCCCCATCATTCCGGGACACCCTTCGGATATGATATAAATTTCGAAGTACTAAAGCATCCGGTACTTTGGATGGGGTTTGTTAAGCCCAATAGATCTATCTTTAGGATTCGCGTCAATTAGGGTGTCTGTTCCCTAATTCTTAGATTACCAGACTTAATAAAAAGGGGCATATTCGATTTCGATAATTCAACCATAGAATGTAGTTTCACGTACTTGTGTCTATTTTGTAAATCATTTATAAAACCTGCATGTATTCTCATCCCAAAAATATTAGATTTTAAAAGTGGGACTATAACTCACTTTCACAGATTTTTACTTCGTCGGGAAGTAAGACTTGGCCACTGGTTGATTCACGAACCTATAACAATATATACATATATATCAAAGTATGTTCAAAATATATTTACAACACTTTTAATATATTTTGATGTTTTAAGTTTATTAAGTCAGCTGTCCTCGTTAGTAACCTACAACTAGTTGTCCACAGTTAGATGTACAGAAATAAATCGATAAATATTATCTTGAATCAATCCACGACCCAGTGTATACGTATCTCAGTATTGATCACAACTCAAACTATATATATTTTGGAATCAACCTCAACCCTGTATAGCTAACTCCAACATTCACATATAGAGTGTCTATGGTTGTTCCGAAATATATATAGATGTGTCGACATGATAGGTCGAAACATTGTATACGTGTCTATGGTATCTCAAGATTACATAATATACAATACAAGTTGATTAAGTTATGGTTGGAATAGATTTGTTACCAATTTTCACGTAGCTAAAATGAGAAAAATTATCCAATCTTGTTTTACCCATAACTTCTTCATTTTAAATCCGTTTTGAGTGAATCAAATTGCTATGGTTTCATATTGAACTCTATTTTATGAATCTAAACAGAAAAAGTATAGGTTTATAGTCGGAAAAATAAGTTACAAGTCGTTTTTGTAAAGGTAGTCATTTCAGTCGAAAGAACGACGTCTAGATGACCATTTTAGAAAACATACTTCCACTTTGAGTTTAACCATAATTTTTGGATATAGTTTCATGTTCATAATAAAAATCATTTTCTCAGAATAACAACTTTTAAATCAAAGTTTATCATAGTTTTTAATTAACTAACCCAAAACAGCCCGCGGTGTTACTACGACGGCGTAAATCCGGTTTTACGGTGTTTTTCGTGTTTCCAGGTTTTAAATCATTAAGTTAGCATATCATATAGATATAGAACATGTGTTTAGTTGATTTTAAAAGTCAAGTTAGAAGGATTAACTTTTGTTTGCGAACAAGTTTAGAATTAACTAAACTATGTTCTAGTGATTACAAGTTTAAACCTTCGAATAAGATAGCTTTATATGTATGAATCGAATGATGTTATGAACATCATTACTACCTTAAGTTTCTTGGATAAACCTACTGTAAAAGAGAAAAATGGATCTAGCTTCAACGGATCCTTGGATGGCTCGAAGTTCTTGAAGCAGAATCATGACACGAAAACAAGTTCAAGTAAGATCATCACTTGAAATAAGATTGTTATAGTTATAGAAATTGAACCAAAGTTTGAATATGATTATTACCTTGTATTAGAATGATAACCTACTGTAAGAAACAAAGATTTCTTGAGGTTGGATGATCACCTTACAAGATTGGAAGTGAGCTAGCAAACTTGAAAGTATTCTTGATTTTATGAAACTAGAACTTTTGGAATTTATGAAGAACACTTAGAACTTGAAGATAGAACTTGAGAGAGATCAATTAGATGAAGAAAATTGAAGAATGAAAGTGTTTGTAGGTGTTTTTGGTCGTTGGTGTATGGATTAGATATAAAGGATATGTAATTTTGTTTTCATGTAAATAAGTCATGAATGATTACTCATATTTTTGTAATTTTATGAGATATTTCATGCTAGTTGCCAAATGATGGTTCCCACATGTGTTAGGTGACTCACATGGGCTTCTAAGAGCTGATCATTGGAGTGTATATACCAATAGTACATACATCTAAAAGCTGTGTATTGTACGAGTACGAATACGGGTGCATACGAGTAGAATTGTTGATGAAACTGAACGAGGATGTAATTGTAAGCATTTTTGTTAAGCAGAAGTATTTTGATAAGTGTATTGAAGTCTTTCAAAAGTGTATAAATACATATTAAAACACTACATGTATATACATTTTAACTGAGTCGTTAAGTCATCGTTAGTCGTTACATGTAAGTGTTGTTTTTAAACCTTTAGGTTAACGGTCTTGTTAAATGTTGTTAACCCAATGTTTATAATATCAAATGAGATTTTAAATTATTATATTATCATGATATTATCATGTATGAATATCTCTTAATATGATATATATACATTAAATGTCTTTACAACGATAATCGTTACATATATGTTTCGTTTAAAAATCATTAAGTTAGTAGTCTTGTTTTTACATATGTAGTTCATTGTTAATATACTTAATGATATGTTTACTTATCATAGTATCATGTTAACTATATATATATATCCATATATATATATGTCATCATATAGTTTTTACAAGTTTTAACGTTCGTGAATCACCGGTCAACTTGGGTGGTCAATTGTCTATATGAAACATATTTCAATTAATCAAGTCTTAACAAGTTTGATTGCTTAGCATGTTGGAAACATTTAATCATGTAAATATCAATCTCAATTAATATATATAAACATGGAAAAGTTCGGGTCACTACATATACAATGTTTCGACCTATCATGTCAACACATCTATATATATTTCGGAACAACCATAGACACTCTATATGTGAATGTTGGAGTTAGCTATACAGGGTTGAGGTTGATTCCAAAATATATATAGTTTGAGTTGTGATCAATACTGAGATACGTATACACTGGGTCGTGGATTGATTCAAGATAATATTTATCGATTTATTTCTATACATCTAACTGTGGACAACTAGTTGTAGGTTACTAACGAGGACAGCTGACTTAATAAACTTAAAACATCAAAATATATTAAAAGTGTTGTAAATATATTTTGAACATACTTTGATATATATGTATATATTTTTATAGGTTCGTGAATCAACCAGTGGCCAAGTCTTACTTCCCGACGAAGTAAAAATATGTGAAAGTGAGTTATAGTACCACTTTTAAAATCTAATATTTTTAGGATGAGAATACATGCAGGTTTTATAAATGATTTACAAAATAGACAAAAGTACGTGAAACTACATTCTATGGTTGAATTATTGAAATCGAATATGCCCCTTTTTATTAAGTCTGGTAATCTAAGAATTAGGGAACAGACACCCTAATTGACGCGAATCCTAAAGATAGATCTATTGGGCCTAACAAACCCCATCCAAAGTACCAGATGCTTTAGTACTTCGAAATTTATATCATATCCGAAGGGTGTCCCGGAATGATGGGGATATTCTTATATATGCATCTTGTTAATGTCGGTTACCAGGTGTTCACCATATGAATGATTTTTATCTCTAGGTATGGGATGTGTATTGAAATATGAAATCTTGTGGTCTATTGTTACGATTTGATATATATAGGTTAAACCTATAACTCACCAACATTTTTGTTGACATTTAAAGCATGTTTATTCTCAGGTGAATACTAAGAGCTTCCGCTGTTGCATACGAAAATAAGGACAAGATTTGGAGTCCATGTTTGTATGATATTGTGTAAAAACTGCATTCAAGAAACTGATTTCGATGTAACATATTTGTATTGTAACCCATTATGTAATGGTCGTGTGTAAACAGGATATTTTAGATTATCATTATTTGATAATCTACGTAAAGCTTTTTGAACCTTTATTTATGAAATAAAGGTTATGGTTTGTTTTAAAAATGAATGCAGTCTTTGAAAAACGTCTCATATAGAGGTCAAAACCTCGCAACGAAATCAATTAATATGGAACGTTTTTAATCAATAAGAACTGGACATTTCAGTTGGTATCCGAGCGTTGGTCTTAGAGAACCAGAAAATTTGAATTAGTGTGTCTTATCGAGTTTGTTAGGATGCATTAGTGAGTCTGGACTTCGACCGTGTTTTCTTTAAAAATGATTGCTTAACATTTTTGTTGGAAACTATATATTATTAACATGTATATATTATGTGATATATTAATCTCTTAACATGTTTGATATTGTGTGATAGATGTCTACCTCTAGCACAAATCCCATTGACACACCTAATAATAACGAAGAGTCGAATATATATTGGACTGATTCACAAGTTCCCGAAGAAGAACCGGGAGAAGAATCAGAACCGGAAGAAGAATCAGAACCGGAAGAGGAGGAACCGGAGGAGGAAATAGAACCGGTGGGGGAAATAATAAAACGGTTAAGTAAAAGAAAATCCTCAACCAACCGACCAAGGTTAATTATGGTCAATGGTGTTTCCGCCAAGGAAGCAAAATATTGGGAGAATTACCAATTCTCCGATGAATCGGATTCCGACGAGAATTCCGATGATGTTGTAGAAATTACCCCAACTGAATTTAAAAAGGCAAAAGAAAATAATAAGGGAAAGGGCATAAAAATAGAGAAATCTAATTCCAACCCCGATGAACTTTATATGTATCGTCAACCCCCGAAGCCCTTAAGTTATAACAATGACCCGGGAACCGCTAAACCACCAGGTTTTTCTAAACCGTTGTGGAAAACGACAGCTCGTATTTGGGGAACATCATATATCCCTAGAAACTTGGCAAAACGAACCAAAACCGACGAAGGAGAAACGATCGAGTCGGAATAAGATAATTGTATTCGTGTGGTGTAATATATGTAATATAGTGTGCTTATGCTTTATGATATATGTAAAAATTGCTTGTATTAATAAGTATTTTTTTTATGAATCTAACTCTTGTCTATTTTACAGTATAAAAACACAAAATGGATAGACAACCCAATATTTTAAGAGACCTACCCGGAGACATGATTGATGAAATCTTGTCTAGAGTCGGTCAGAATTCTTCGGCACAACTATTTACGGCGAAATCAGTTTGTAAGACATTCGAAGAACGTTCCAAGAATGTCTTGGTTTATAAGAGACTTTCGTTCGAAAGATGGGGGATATCACATTGGGAAATTCATAAGTTACGATGTGTTTACTTTGACGCATATATTGCGGGGAACCCAAATGCTATTTTACGCAACGGGTTAAGAAATTATTTTGACTCAATATATCCGAATATAGGACTTCGTGATTTAGAAAAAGCAGCAAACATGCAACATAAAGAAGCATGTTATGCTTACGGGTTAGTAATGTTCGCTTCTCACCAAAGTGAGAACAAGAATATCGGGCTACAACTATTAAACAAAACATTCTCACAAGTGACGGAGTCGGTAATTGGGGTAAGAAATGAGGTTTTTAGGTTATTACGAGATTGTTGGTCATTACGTAACCCTCGTCCCTTTGACGACGTTACAACACGCTGTCTTATCAACGGCCATAACGGTTATGTTCCACAAGACCAAGGATGGGAAGTAGTCCTAGTAAAACCAGAATGCATGACTTGTTTCTGGACGTATGAATTACGTGTCTTTATTGCCTTTGCTGAACGACTTGTGTACTAGCTAGAATTATCTTCACAACTATCTTGTATCAAAGTTATTGTGTGCTATTTCATGCTTTATGTAAAATAAGAGGTATTGTAAGTTTGTAAAATATTGTATAAAAGTTTGAACGCGAAATATTATTATAATCAGTTTTTCATATAGAATTGTAGTAGTTGAATTGTATATTAGCTACTAAGTATGAACTTAACGGGTAGGTACTACCAGAATTTAAACTTATAAAACGCTAATATGAAGAAAAAGCTTTTATAAATGAGTTCATATTATGCTACGAAATACTATTGACTACTCTTGATATTCTATATGATTAACTCGTTTCATTTGACTATTTTGAAGGAAATGGCACCGATTACTCGACACACCGTGAATATGAATGAAGAGGAATTCCGTACTTTTCTAGCTTCAAACATAGCCGCAGTACAGGCTGCGCTACATACCAACAATAACCTTGGATCTAGCAGTACAGGAAATCGTGTAGGATGCACCTACAAAGAATTCACTGCCTGCAAACCTTTGGAATTTGATGGAACCGAAGGACCGATCGGATTGAAACGGTGGACCGAGAAGGTCGAATCGGTGTTTGCCATAAGTAAGTGTACTGAAGAGGACAAAGTGAAGTACGCTACGCATACCTTCACAGGTTCTGCGTTAACATGGTGGAATACCTATCTGGAGCAAGTGGGACAAGATGATGCGTACGCACTACCGTGGTCAGCATTCAAGCACTTGATGAACGAGAAGTACCGTCCCAGAACCGAGGTCAATAATGAAAGGACCCATTCATATACATTATAAACGATTCACAATAGTTGATTACATCGCGAGGTATTTGACCTCTATATGATACATTTTACAAACATTGCATTCATTTTAAAAAGACAAACTTTCTTTACAACGAAAATTGACGGTATGCACACCATTTCATAATACATCCAACTATAATTGACTTAATAATAATCTTGATGAACTCAATGACTTGAATGCAACGTCTTTCAAAATATGCCATGAATGACTCCAAGTAATATCCTTAAAATGAGCTAATGCACAGCGGAAGATTTCTTTAATACCTGAGAATAAACATGCTTTAAAGTGTCAACCAAAAGGTTGGTGAGTTCATAGGTTTATCATAACAATCATTTCAATATATTAATAGACCACAAGATTTCCGTTTATAAATATATGTACACTCGCAAGTGTATAAAATTATTCTATAAGTTGTAGGCACCCGGTAACAAGCCTTAACGTTCATGTTTTACCCTCTGAAAGTACACCAAATCAGGTGTGTTATATAAACCTCGAAGTACTAAAGCATCCCATAGTCAGGATGGGGTTTGTCAGGCCCAATAGATCTATCTTTAGGATTCGCGCCTACTGTACATAGACAAGTAGTTTAATGTTACCAAGCTAAGGGTATATTTCTGGTTTAAACCCACATAGAATTAGTTTTAGTACTTGTGCCTATTTCGTAAAACATTTATAAAACAGCGCATGTATTCTCAGCCCAAAAATATATAAAAAGGGAGTAATGAAACTCACAATACTGTATTTTGTAGTAAAAATACATATGACGTCATTGAACAAGTGCAATGTTGGCCTTGGATTCACGAACGTATCAATATTGAGATTCAATATTGCAGGAAAAGTACGTAGACGCAACGGAGATGATAAACACTAGTTTGACTCACGAGCAATACTCTCGATCAATACCCATAACCTCCATAGCTATAACCCATAATTTCCTTAGCTTTATCCCGTTTGAAAACTTATTTTGAAATCGTCTGAGTATAACTCCGTCGTAGTATTTTATGTATACTAATAATATCATGAAATAATACAAAGAAAATATATATATGTAATTCGATTGAGAGAGTTTAGAGAAATATATTTTCAAGTTTCTATGAAATAATGAAACCTATTCAATTCTATTTATAATAGATTTTTGAATTATTAAAGTATGAATTATTAAAGTGAATTATTAAAGTGAATTATTAAAGTATGAATTATTAAAGTAAATTATTAAAGTGAATTATTAAAGTATGAATTATTAAAGTGAATTATTAAAGTGAATTATTAAAGTATGAATTATTAAAGTGAATTATTAAAGTGAATTATTAAAGTATGAATTATTAAAGTGAATTATTAAAGTGAATTATTAAAGTATGAATTATTAAAGTGAATTATTAAAGTATGAATTATTAAAGTTAAAGTAAAGTAAAAGTAAAAATAAAGTAAAGGTAAAGTTAAAGTATAGTAAAAGTATAAAACTATATACGTATAATACGCGTATAAATATATATAATATTAATTTAAATCATTATATATATTTAATAAAATAAAATATAAATATCGTTATCTTTATCATACTGGTTAAGTAATGAGTTGTCAAAAGTGGTTCTAGATATTTATAAAAGATATATACATTTTAATAATAAAGTTCTTTTTAAACTGAAAACGTTTTTTGTACTTTTGAAACTAAATCAAATAAATATGATAATTTTGTTTTCCAAAACTAAATATAGTTAAGAATCATTTTGTTAAAAGGTTAAAATAATGGAAATCGTTATATCATAAAACATTTTAGAAAAGTATAATTATATATATTCATAATAGGTTTCAAGTTTTTAAATTACAGTCTGTTGGTGAAGCATGGGATAAAGTCCAAAGGTTTAATAAACGTATGAAATTATCTTAATGAAAAATTTCGAGTTACTTAACTTGTCGATATCCAACATCTAAGTTATTTACACTCCACGTTCTTACTTATAGATCACTTTACCATTTTTCGAATATTGTCAAAAAGAATAGATTTCTTAAATCACAATGGACCTCATAACATTGGCCCGTAATCATATCATAATGTATATGATAATTCAATCATTTGATATTATCTCTTAATTCTGTCGATAAATATATCGAAACAAATACGTTCATGTAAAGTATCATATATCTAATACTTTGTTAATGAAAGTTAATATTATATATTATATATACATATCTATATACACATAATTGTTCGTGAATCGTCGAACACGGTCAAAGGGTAATTGATTACATGAATGTAGTTCCAAACTTTTTGAGAAACATTACAAATTCTGCTTATCGTGTCGGAAACATATAAAGGTTAAGTTTAAATTTGGTCAGAAATTTCAGGGTCGTCACAGTACCTACCCGTTAGAGAAATTTCATCCCGAAATTTGATCGAGGTCTTCATGGCTAACCATAAAAATGTTTTCATGACGGATATGTGTTGATAGATAGGATTTTATTACCATAGAGTAATATGGATAAAATGATCCAATTACTCGAAGCGTATGAGTGAAGCTATCACAAAATAGTGGAATGAGGAAAATAAGTTTCGTCATAATTTTTGACGTAGTCATGGTTGAATTCCGGAATTCAAGGGATTCAAAAAAAAAATCTTGGAAATCTATAAGATCTGTTTCTTCGAGATTTAAGGAAATTAGGATCTCTTTAATTAAATGCGATGATCTGTCCCGATTACTACGTCTGATATTTCCCTTATATATTTACCTTTTCCATTCCATTAGTTTTTAGCACCTCTATACTCAATTCCAATTTCAAAAGATTGCGAAAATGCTTAATCCATTTCTAATCCTTGTCCTTATCCTTACTATAGCAACAATCATTCTCCTTTTCCAACTTCCACCGGAGGAATCTGTTTTCTTCTACTTCGCCCTTGGGGTTATAGTGTTTTTAATTCTCCCGTGTCTTTATGTTGCGATAAACATTGATATACATGGTTTGTAATTTATGTGTTGTTATTGGACTTTATATTCTCCCTTAGATTTCGGAGTTTCATACTTTTGTTGTCTCTTCTCGGCTTTAAGTCAAGCGAATAATGGTCCAGAATTAGTAGGTATGAAGTTTTGGATGAACATAGTTAATGTTCTAAGAAGGAAATCGTAATGGTACGATCTTGATTTGGCAAATTACCAGAATATCCGGAAAGATAGAACTATCAAGAAGATATTTTCTTAATATGTTTGGAGATTTGGTAGAATGTAAGAGTCGTGTAAATGGCACATGATGACGGTATGTTATGTGAATCATCACGTTCCATTAGAAACTCAGCATGACATACTGTAATATAATTACGGTGATCAAGTGTCATTATATTATACTAGTTCATGCTTCAGTTCCCAACACTACTTCAAAAATATTCCTATTTTAAATTCGAAAGTTTCAGAATTTAGAAACTAAAATAGTTTCTTTTATGATGTAATACAGACATCACGAAGAGGTAAATGATTTCAGATAAGAATAATTATGGAAATATCTTCAGAAATATGGAGGATATTTATAATGAAAGATACGATGATATCTTAAAATTTCTAATATCAGAGGATGATGAAGAATATTGTCCGTAAGGGTTTAGAGTCAGGAGCAAGGTATTCGATAATGACTTCAGCAGACACGGAATCATTTGGATTCTTTAAAGGTAGATTTCGTCCTTGTGATTTATCCACAGCCTTCTTCATGGTTTGCTCAATCCGTATTTTTTAGTACCAAATCTTTTCTTTTTCTGAGCTTTGCCAACACACTACTCTTTATCATCAAACTTTTTACTGTTAAGGTCGTTTATAGTTTTTGCTGCTTCATCAGTATTTCGAGAACTAGTTCGCAGTTTAGGGTGTTTTTCAAAAACTTCACATTCAAAGTATATAAGTCCAGAAGATAGACACATATAATTGTTGGCGTAGACATGCTGCGAGATTTCAAAATACTGATTGCTAATTTCTGATGATTCGTATGGCAATTCTCGTTACAAGATGCAGATGAGTAAATGATGGAATTTTGATAAATATAAAGATTTTTCGAAAAGTCAAAGATCAATGAAGTTGTTAATAAGTTTACTGATAATGTGGCGAGATATGAAAGGTTCCCCGGTAATAATGATGAAGGGGTAATCATTATAATAAGGCTTATTCGAATGAACAATTGAAGTTGGTTTGCTGGAGCTGTGACAAAATTGTCTATTTTTAGAAGGGATTGAAAAGTTATTTTAGCTAGTAAATGCCAAAAGGTCTGACATGGATACATGTTAAATTATGACTTTGGTTTCAAGAGTTTTTCAGGTACGTAACTGTGGATAACATGTGGTTGGATCATCATCTCGATTGTTCATTATTTGAAGTGTCTTCAGGTATTTCGAAGGGCTTGAACACAGATTATAATCGTTAATATACATACGATGTTCTAACACAGTTTTGAAGTTAAAGTATAGCTTTGAAAGATGTAAGAATCTAAGAGTGATGATATCGGTTATAACTTGAATTGAATTCGGCGATTTCAAAATCAGAATATGTAATTAGATTTTTGAATGAGTATGGTTGTTTTGATTTCTATAAAAGAATGTATATTGTTGTGAAAGTAGGGAGTATAATGGATGATTTGCTGAATCAGATTCGAAGAATGTAACATATTAATTGTGAATTTATATATCTCTCGGGTATTACCTACCCGTTAAAAAAATGTCACAATTAATATTTTGTACAAAAGAATTTTATTACAGTCTTTATGGAAATATATGTGTATATTTCTTCAGATGTAATATAGATTTAATGAGTTAATATTAAATTAAACTCACTTGATTTATGGTTAAGGCTAGTATAGATAATTTCTAAACTTTAGAAATTACATAATCGTCGTAGAATGTTTTCCCAATGAAGTTATGAATTAATACTTCATCGTTGTGGTATTCCTTAGTATCTACAGGGCGTATGACGTCGATGCTCATGGGACAGATTGTGAAGTTGAGGTTTGCGATGCGGTTGTTGTTGGTGGTGGTAATGGTACTGTTGATGTTGTTGATGGTGGTACTGGTTATGTTGCTAGTGCTGCTGCTGGTGTTTGTAACCTTTGCACCATATTCTCCAAAGCCACTACCCGAGCGCGAAGCTCGTTGACTTCTTCTATTACACCGGGGTGATTGTCGGTTCGGACGAGCGGATAAATAAGATATAGAATTTGGTGTAGTATATAATCATGACGAGATACTCTGGAAATGAGAGAGAAAATGGTGTTTCGGACAGGTTCGCCGGTAAGTGCTTCAGGTTCATTGCCAAGAGGGCAATGTGGTGGATGGAAAGGATCGCCTTTTTCTTGTCTCCAATGATTAAGGAGGCTACGAACCCATCCCCAATTCATCCAGAATAGATTATGGCTGATTGGTTGATCCATTCCAGTCACACTGCTTTCGGAGCTTGAGTGGGATTCCATTTCGGAATCCGAGGAACTTGAACTGATGACGAATTCCATTTCATACGATTTGATAAAGGATTTTTCGATACGAAATGATTTTTCGGCTATCGGGTGGTATTCTAACTACATAGAATATCTATATATAGATCAAAATATTTCATAGATTAAGGAGGAATTTACGGAATATGTCAGGCAAAGTTTACGGTAATAGATACGATAAGATATGATTTAGCAGATACGCTAAGATATGAATTTTGTCTATACACTATTCATGCAATCAATGCAGTAAGACGTGTCTAGACTAAGAATGATAAGCAGGTAATTTCCTAAGGATGGTAAGTAGATGATTTTCGACTAAAAATGATAAACAAAACTTTTGACATGCAGACACGGTCGAAGTCCAGACTCACTAATGCATCTTAACAACTATCAGTTAGACACACTAATGCAAGACCTGGTTCGCTAAGACCACCGCTCTGATACCAACTGAAAGTTGGGGACGCATCCCACTCAGTGCCTTCTCAGCTAACCGCCTGTGACCACTGAGCGTACCTCAGACACTGATTTTACGGCCTGCCTCTCGGCAGTACAGCCAACCCTAATAGGGACCGCGAGGAGTAAGAGCCAATGCTTCATCACAGGTAACACTAAAATGTCCCGTTCTTATTGATTAAAAACGTTCCATATTAATTGATTTCGTTGCGAGGTTTTGACCTCTATATGAGACGTTTTTCAAAGACTGCATTCATTTTTAAAACAAACCATAACTTTTATTTCATAAATAAAGGTTTAAAAAGCTTTACGTAGATTATCAAATAATGATAATCTAAAATATCCTGTTTACACACGACCATTACATAATGGTTTACAATACAAATATGTTACATCGAAATCAGTTTCTTGAATGCAGTTTTTACACAATATCATACAAATATGGACTCCAAATCTTGTCCTTATTTTAGTATGCAACAGCGGAAGATCTTAATATTCACCTGAGAATAAACATGCTTTAAACGTCAACAAAAATGTTGGTGAGTTATAGGTTTAACCTATATATATCAAATCGTAACAATAGACCACAAGATTTCATATTTCAATACACATCCCATACATAGAGATAAAAATCATTCATATGGTGAACACCTGGTAACCGACATTAACAAGATGCATATATAAGAATATCCCCATCATTCCGGGACACCCTTCGGATATGATATAAATTTCGAAGTACTAAAGCATCCGGTACTTTGGATGGGGTTTGTTAGGCCCAATAGATCTATCTTTAGGATTCGCGTCAATTAGGGTGTCTGTTCCCTA
Organism: Rutidosis leptorrhynchoides; assembly: GCF_046630445.1. NCBI lineage: Eukaryota > Viridiplantae > Streptophyta > Magnoliopsida > Asterales > Asteraceae > Rutidosis > Rutidosis leptorrhynchoides. The sequence continues at coordinate 315,367,590 of NC_092333.1, read as the reverse complement.
ATTCTTAGATTACCAGACTTAATAAAAAGGGGCATATTCGATTTCGATAATTCAACCATAGAATGTAGTTTCACGTAATTGTGTCTATTTTATAAATCATTTATAAAACCTGCATGTATTCTCATCCCAAAAATATTAGATTTTAAAAGTGGGACTATAACTCACTTTCACAGATTTTTACTTCGTCGGGAAGTAAGACTTGGCCACTGGTTGATTCACGAACCTATAACAATATATACATATATATCAAAGTATGTTCAAAATATATTTACAACACTTTTAATATATTTTGATGTTTTAAGTTTATTAAGTCAGCTGTCCTCGTTAGTAACCTACAACTAGTTGTCCACAGTTAGATGTACAGAAATAAATCGATAAATATTATCTTGAATCAATCCACGACCCAGTGTATACGTATCTCAGTATTGATCACAACTCAAACTATATATATTTTGGAATCAACCTCAACCCTGTATAGCTAACTCCAACATTCACATATAGAGTGTCTATGGTTGTTCCGAAATATATATAGATGTGTCGACATGATAGGTCGAAACATTGTATACGTGTCTATGGTATCTCAAGATTACATAATATACAATACAAGTTGATTAAGTTATGGTTGGAATAGATTTGTTACCAATTTTCACGTAGCTAAAATGAGAAAAATTATCCAATCTTGTTTTACCCATAACTTCTTCATTTTAAATCCGTTTTGAGTGAATCAAATTGCTATGGTTTCATATTGAACTCTATTTTATGAATCTAAACAGAAAAGTATAGGTTTATAGTCGGAAAAATAAGTTACAAGTCGTTTTTGTAAAGGTAGTCATTTCAGTCGAAAGAACGACGTCTAGATGACCATTTTAGAAAACATACTTCCACTTTGAGTTTAATCATAATTTTTGGATATAGTTTCATGTTCATAATAAAAATCATTTTCTCAGAATAACAAATTTTAAATCAAAGTTTATCATAGTTTTTAATTAACTAACCCAAAACAGCCCGCGGTGTTACTACGACGGCGTAAATCCAGTTTTACGGTGTTTTTCGTGTTTCCAGGTTTTAAATCATTAAGTTAGCATATCATCTAGATATAGAACATGTGTTTAGTTGATTTTAAAAGTCAAGTTAGAAGGATTAACTTTTGTTTGCGAACAAGTTTAGAATTAACTAAACTATGTTCTAGTGATTACAAGTTTAAACCTTCGAATAAGATAGCTTTATATGTATGAATCGAATGATGTTATGAACATCATTACTACCTTAATTTCCTTGGATAAACCTACTGGAAAAGAGAAAAATGGATCTAGCTTCAATGGATCCTTGGATGGCTCGAAGTTCTTGAAGCAGAATCATGACACGAAAACAAGTTCAAGTAAGATCATCACTTGAAATAAGATTGTTATAGTTATAGAAATTGAACCAAAGTTTGAATATGATTATTACCTTGTATTAGAATGATAACCTACTGTAAGAAACAAAGATTTCTTGAGGTTGGATGATCACCTTACAAGATTGGAAGTGAGCTAGCAAACTTGAAAGTATTCTTGATTTTATGAAACTAGAACTTTTGGAATTTATGAAGAACACTTAGAACTTGAAGATAGAACTTGAGAGAGATCAATTAGATGAAGAAAATTGAATAATGAAAGTGTTTGTAGGTGTTTTTGGTCGTTGGTGTATGGATTAGATATAAAGGATATGTAATTTTGTTTTCATGTAAATAAGTCATGAATGATTACTCATATTTTTGTAATTTTATGAGATATTTCATGCTAGTTGCCAAATGATGGTTCCCACATGTGTTAGGTGACTCACATGGGCTGCTAAGAGCTGATCATTGGAGTGTATATACCAATAGTACATACACCTAAAAGCTGTGTATTGTACGAGTACGAATACGGGTGCATACGAGTAGAATTGTTGATGAAACTGAACGAGGATGTAATTGTAAGCATTTTTGTTAAGTAGAAGTATTTCGATAAGTGTATTGAAGTCTTTCAAAAGTGTATAAATACATATTAAAACACTACATGTATATACATTTTAACTGAGTCGTTAAGTCATCGTTAGTCGTTACATGTAAGTGTTGTTTTGAAACCTTTAGGTTAACGATCTTGTTAAATGTTGTTAACCCAATGTTTATAATATCAAATGAGATTTTGAATTATTATATTATCATGTATGAATATCTCTTAATATGATATATATACATTAAATGTCTTTACAACGATAATCGTTACATATATGTCTCGTTTAAAAATCATTAAGTTAGTAGTCTTGTTTTTACATATGTAGTTCATTGTTAATATACTTTATGATATGTTTTCTTATCATAGTATCATGTTAACTATATATATATCCATATATATGTCATCATATAGTTTTTACAAGTTTTAACGTTCGTGAATCACCGATCAACTTGGGTGGTCAATTGTCTATATGAAACATATTTCAATTAATCAAGTCTTAACAAGTTTGATTGCTTAACATGTTGGAAACATTTAATCATGTAAATATCAATCTCAATTAATATATATAAACATGGAAAAGTTCGGGTCACTACAGTACCTACCCGTTAAATAAATTTCGTCCCGAAATTTTAAGCTGTTGAAGGTGTTGACGAATCTTCTGGAAATAGATGCGGGTATTTCTTCTTCATCTGATCTTCACACTCCCAGGTGAACTCGGGTCCTCTACGAGCATTCCATCGAACCTTAACAATTGGTATCTTGTTTTGCTTAAGTCTTTTATCCTCACGATCCATTATTTCGACGGGTTCTTCGATGAATTGAAGTTTTTCGTTGATTTGGATTTCATCTAATGGAATAGTGAGATCTTCTTTAGCAAAACATTTCTTTAAATTCGAGACGTGGAAAGTGTTATGTACAGCCGCGAGTTGTTGAGGTAACTCTAGTCGGTAAGCTACTGGTCCGACACGATCAATAATCTTGAATGGTCCAATATACCTTGGATTTAATTTCCCTCGTTTACCAAATCGAACAACGCCTTTCCAAGGTGCAACTTTAAGCATGACCATCTCTCCAATTTCAAATTCTATATCTTTTCTTTTAATGTCAGCGTAGCTCTTTTGTCGACTTTGGGCGGTTTTCAACCGTTGTTGAATTTGGATGATCTTCTCGGTAGTTTCTTGTATAATCTCCGGACCCGTAATCTGTCTATCCCCCACTTCACTCCAACAAATCGGAGACCTGCACTTTCTACCATAAAGTGCTTCAAACGGCGCCATCTCAATGCTTGAATGGTAGCTGTTGTTGTAGGAAAATTCTGCTAACGGTAGATGTCGATCCCAACTGTTTCCGAAATCAATAACACATGCTCGTAGCATGTCTTCAAGCGTTTGTATCGTCCTTTCGCTCTGCCCATCAGTTTGTGGATGATAGGCAGTACTCATGTCTAGACGAGTTCCTAATGCTTGCTGTAATGTCTGCCAGAATCTTGAAATAAATCTGCCATCCCTATCAGAGATAATAGAGATTGGTATTCCATGTCTGGAGATGACTTCCTTCAAATACAGTCGTGCTAACTTCTCCATCTTGTCATCTTCTCTTATTGGCAAGAAGTGTGCTGATTTGGTGAGACGGTCAACTATTACCCAAATAGTATCAAAACCACTTGCAGTCCTTGGCAATTTAGTGATGAAATCCATGGTAATGTTTTCCCATTTCCATTCCGGGATTTCGGGTTGTTGAAGTAGACCTGATGGTTTCTGATGCTCAGCTTTGACCTTAGAACACGTCAAACATTCTCCTACGTATTTAGCAACATCGGCTTTCATACCCGGCCACCAAAAATGTTTCTTGAGATCCTTGTACATCTTCCCCGTTCCAGGATGTATTGAGTATCTGGTTTTATGAGCTTCTCTAAGTACCATTTCTCTCATATCTCCAAATTTTGGTACCCAAATCTTTTCAGCCCTATACCGGGTTCCGTCTTCCCGAATATTAAGATGCTTCTCCGATCCTTTGGGTATTTCATCCTTTAAATTTCCCTCTTTTAAAACTCCTTGTTGCGCCTCCTTTATTTGAGTAGTAATGTTATTATGAATCATTATATTCATAGATTTTACTCGAATGGGTTCTCTGTCCTTCCTGCTCAAGGCATCGGCTACCACATTTGCCTTCCCCGGGTGGTAACGAATCTCAAAGTCGTAATCATTCAATAATTCAATCCACCTACGCTGCCTCATATTCAGTTGTTTCTGATTAAATATGTGTTGAAGACTTTTGTGGTCGGTATATATAATACTTTTGACCCCATATAAGTAGTGCCTCCAAGTCTTTAATGCAAAAACAACCGCGCCTAATTCCAAATCATGCGTCGTATAATTTTGTTCGTGAATCTTCAATTGTCTAGACGCATAAGCAATCACCTTCGTTCGTTGCATTAATACACAACCGAGACCTTGCTTTGATGCATCACAATAAATCACAAAATCATCATTCCCTTCAGGCAATGACAATATAGGTGCCGTAGTTAGCTTTTTCTTCAATAACTGAAACGCTTTCTCTTGTTCATCATTCCATTCAAATTTCTTCCCTTTATGCGTTAATGCAGTCAAGGGTTTTGCTATTCTGGAAAAGTCTTGGATGAACCTTCTGTAGTAACCAGCTAGTCCTAAAAACTGGCGTATGTGTTTCGGAGTTTTCGGGGTTTCCTGAAATGTCCCGTTCTTATTGATTAAAAACGTTCCATATTAATTGATTTCGTTGCGAGGTTTTGACCTCTATATGAGACGTTTTTCAAAGACTGCATTCATTTTTAAACAAACCATAACCTTTATTTCATCAATAAAGGTTTAAAAAGCTTTACGTAGATTATCAAATAATGATAATCTAAAATATCCTGTTTACACACGACCATTACATAATGGTTTACAATACAAATATGTTACAACAAAATAAGTTTCTTGAATGCAGTTTTTACACAATATCATACAAGCATGGACTCCAAATCTTGTCCTTATTTAAGTATGCGACAGCGGAAGCTCTTAATAATCACCTGAGAATAAACATGCTTAAAACGTCAACAAAAATGTTGGTGAGTTATAGGTTTAACCTATATATATCAAATCGTAACAATAGACCACAAGATTTCATATTTCAATACACATCCCATACATAGAGATAAAAATCATTCATATGGTGAACACCTGGTAACCGACAATAACAAGATGCATATATAAGAATATCCCCATCATTCCGGGACACCCTTCGGATATGATATAAATTTCGAAGTACTAAAGCATCCGGTACTTTGGATGGGGTTTGTTAGGCCCAATAGATCTATCTTTAGGATTCGCGTCAATTAGGGTGTCTGTTCCCTAATTCTTAGATTACCAGACTTAATAAAAAGGGCATATTCGATTTCGATAATTCAACCATAGAATGTAGTTTCACGTACTTGTGTCTATTTTGTAAATCATTTATAAAACCTGCATGTATTCTCATCCCAAAAATATTAGATTTTAAAAGTGGGACTATAACTCACTTTCACAGATTTTTACTTCGTCGGGAAGTAAGACTTGGCCACTGGTTGATTCACGAACCTATAACAATATATACATATATATCAAAGTATGTTCAAAATATATTTACAACACTTTTAATATATTTTGATGTTTTAAGTTTATTAAGTCAGCTGTCCTCGTTAGTAACCTACAACTAGTTGTCCACAGTTAGATGTACAGAAATAAATCGATAAATATTATCTTGAATCAATCCACGACCCAGTGTATACGTATCTCAGTATTGATCACAACTCAAACTATATATATTTTGGAATCAACCTCAACCCTGTATAGCTAACTCCAACATTCACATATAGAGTGTCTATGGTTGTTCCGAAATATATATAGATGTGTCGACATGATAGGTCGAAACATTGTATACGTGTCTATGGTATCTCAAGATTACATAATATATATTACAAGTTGATTAAGTTATGGTTGGAATAGATTTGTTACCAATTTTCACGTAGCTAAAATGAGAAAAATTATCCAATCTTGTTTTACCCATAACTTCTTCATTTTAAATCCGTTTTGAGTGAATCAAATTGCTATGGTTTCATATTGAACTCTATTTTATGAATCCAAACAAAAAAAGTATAGGTTTCTAGTCGGAAAAATAAGTTACAAGTCGTTTTTGTAAAGGTAGTCATTTCAGTCGAAAGAACGACGTCTAGATGACCATTTTAGAAAACATACTTTCACTTTGAGTTTAACCATAATTTTTGGATATAGTTTCATGTTCATAATAAAAATCATTTTCTCAGAATAACAACTTTTAAATCAAAGTTTATCATAGTTTTTAATTAACTAACCCAAAACAGCCCGCGGTGTTACTACGACGGCGTAAATCCGGTTTTACGGTGTTTTTCGTGTTTTCAGGTTTTAAATCATTAAGTTAGCATATCATATAGATATAGAACATGTGTTTAGTTGATTTTAAAAGTCAAGTTAGAAGGATTAACTTCTGTTTGCGAACAAGTTTAGAATTAACTAAACTATGTTCTAGTGATTACAAGTTTAAACCTTCGAATAAGATAGCTTTATATGTATGAATCGAATGATGTTATGAACATCATTACTACCTTAAGTTCCTTGGATGAACCTACTGGAAAAGAGAAAAATGGATCTAGCTTCAATGGATCCTTGGATGGCTCAAAGTTCTTGAAGCAAAATCATGACACGAAAACAAGTTCAAGTAAGATCATCACTTGAAATAAGATTGTTATAGTTATAGAAATTGAACCAAAGTTTGAATATGATTATTACCTTGTATTAGAATGATAACCTACTGTAAGAAACAAAGATTTCTTGAGGTTGGATGATCACCTTACAAGATTGGAAGTGAGCTAGCAAACTTGAAAGTATTCTTGATTTTATGAAACTAGAACTTTTGGAATTTATGAAGAACACTTAGAACTTGAAGATAGAACTTGAGAGAGTTCAATTAGATGAAGAAAATTGAAGAATGAAAGTGTTTGTAGGTGTTTTTGGTCGTTGGTGTATGGATTAGATATAAAGGATATGTAATTTTGTTTTCATGTAAATAAGTCATGAATGATTACTCATATTTTTGTAATCTTATGAGATATTTCATGCTAGTTGCCAAATGATGGTTCCCACATGTGTTAGGTGACTCACATGGGCTGCTAAGAGCTGATCATTGGAGTGTATATACCAATAGTACATACATCTAAAAGCTGTGTATTGTACGAGTACGAATACGGGTGCATACGAGTAGAATTGTTGATGAAACTGAACGAGAATGTAATTGTAAGCATTTTTGTTAAGTAGAAGTATTTTGATAAGTGTATTGAAGTCTTTCAAAAGTGTATAAATACATATTAAAACACTACATGTATATACATTTTAACTGAGTCGTTAAGTCATCGTTAGTCGTTACATGTAAGTGTTGTTTTGAAACCTTTAGGTTAACGATCTTGTTAAATGTTGTTAACCCAATGTTTATAATAACAAAAGAGATTTTAAATTATTATATTATCATGATATTATGATGTACGAATATCTCTTAATATGATATATATACATTAAATGTCGTTACAACGATAAACGTTACATATATGTCTCGTTTCAAAATCATTAAGTTAGTAGTCTTGTTTTTACATATGTAGTTCATTGTTAATATAATTAATGATATGTTTACTTATCATAATATCATGTTAACTATATATATAACCATATATATGTCATCATATAGTTTTTTTACAAGTTTTAACGTTCGTGAATCACCGGTCAACTTGGGTGGTCAATTGTCTATATGAAACCTATTTCAATTAATCAAGTCTTAACAAGTTTGATTGCTTAACATGTTGGAAACATTTAATCATGTAAACATCAATCTCAATTAATATATATAAACATGGAAAAGTTCGGGTCACTACAGTACCTACCCGTTAAATAAATTTCGTCCCGAAATTTTAAGCTGTTGAAGGTGTTGACGAATCTTCTGGAAATAGATGCGGGTATTTCTTCTTCATCTGATCTTCACGCTCCCAGGTGAACTCGGGTCCTCTACGAGCATTCCATCGAACCTTAACAATTGGTATCTTGTTTTGCTTAAGTCTTTTAACCTCACGATCCATTATTTCGACGGGTTCTTCGATGAATTGGAGTTTTTCGTTGATTTGGATTTCATCTAACGGAATAGTGAGATCTTCTTTAGCAAAACATTTCTTCAAATTAGAGACGTGGAAAGTGTTATGTACAGCCGCGAGTTTTTGAGGTAACTCAAGTCGGTAAGCTACTGGTCCGACACGATCAATAATCTTGAATGGTCCAATATACCTTGGATTTAATTTCCCTCGTTTACCAAATCGAACAACGCCTTTCCAAGGTGAAACTTTAAGCATGACCATCTCTCCAATTTCAAATTCTATATCTTTTCTTTTAATGTCAGCGTAGCTCTTTTGTCGACTTTGGGCGGTTTTCAACCGTTGTTGAATTTGGATGATCTTCTCGGTAGTTTCTTGTATAATCTCCGGACCCGTAATCTGTCTATCCCCCACCTCACTCCAACAAATCGGAGACCTGCACTTTCTACCATAAAGTGCTTCAAACGGCGCCATCTCAATGCTTGAATGGTAGCTGTTGTTGTAGGAAAATTCTGCTAACGGTAGATGTCGATCCCAACTGTTTCCGAAATCAATAACACATGCTCGTAGCATGTCTTCAAGCGTTTGTATCGTCCTTTCGCTCTGCCCATCAGTTTGTGGATGATAGGCAGTACTCATGTCTAGACGAGTTCCTAATGCTTGCTGTAATGTCTGCCAGAATCTTGAAATAAATCTGCCATCCCTATCAGAGATAATAGAGATTGGTATTCCATGTCTGGAGACGACTTCCTTCAAATACAGTCGTGCTAACTTCTCCATCTTGTCATCTTCTCTTATTGGTAGGAAGTGTGCTGATTTGGTGAGACGATCAACTATTACCCAAATAGTATCAAAACCACTTGCAGTCCTTGGCAATTTAGTGATGAAATCCATGGTAATGTTTTCCCATTTCCATTCCGGGATTTCGGGTTGTTGAAGTAGACCTGATGGTTTCTGATGCTCAGCTTTGACCTTAGAACACGTCAAACATTCTCCTACGTATTTAGCAACATCGGCTTTCATACCCGGCCACCAAAAATGTTTCTTGAGATCCTTGTACATCTTCTCCGTTCCAGGATGTATTGAGTATCTGGTTTTATGAGCTTCTCTAAGTACCATTTCTCTCATATCTCCAAATTTTGGTACCCAAATCCTTTCAGCCCTATACCGGGTTCCGTCTTCCCGAATATTAAGATGCTTCTCCGATCCTTTGGGTATTTCATCCTTTAAATTTCCCTCTTTTAAAACTCCTTGTTGCGCCTCCTTTATTTGAGTAGTAATGTTATTATGAATCATTATATTCATAGATTTTACTCGAATGGGTTCTCTATCCTTCCTGCTCAAGGCATCGGCTACCACATTTGCCTTCCCCGGGTGGTAACGAATCTCAAAATCGTAATCATTCAATAATTCAATCCACCTACGCTGCCTCATATTCAGTTGTTTCTGATTAAATATGTGTTGAAGACTTTTGTGGTCGGTATATATAATACTTTTGACCCCATATAAGTAGTGCCTCCAAGTCTTTAATGCAAAAACAACCGCGCCTAATTCCAAATCATGCGTCGTATAATTTTGTTCGTGAATCTTCAATTGTCTAGACGCATAAGCAATCACCTTCGTTCGTTGCATTAATACACAACCGAGACCTTGCTTTGATGCGTCACAATAAATCACAAAATCATCATTCCCTTCAGGCAATGACAATATAGGTGCCGTAGTTAGCTTTTTCTTCAATAACTGAAACGCTTTCTCTTGTTCATCATTCCATTCAAATTTCTTCCCTTTATGCGTTAATGCAGTCAAGGGTTTTGCTATTCTGGAAAAGTCTTGGATGAACCTTCTGTAGTAACCAGCTAGTCCTAAAAACTGGCGTATGTGTTTCGGAGTTTTCGGGGTTTCCCACTTTTCAACAGTTTCTATCTTTGCCGGATCCACCTTAATACCTTCTTTGTTCACTATGTGACCGAGGAATTGAACTTCTTCTAACCAAAATGCACACTTTGAAAACTTAGCGTACAATTCTTCCTTCCTCAATACTTCTAACACCTTTCTCAAATGTTCACCGTGTTCTTGGTCATTCTTTGAGTAAATAAGTATGTCATCAATGAAAACAATGACAAACTTGTCAAGGTATGGTCCACACACTCGGTTCATAAGGTCCATGAACACAGCTGGTGCATTAGTTAAACCAAACGGCATGACCATAAACTTGTAATGACCGTAACGTGTTCTGAAAGCAGTCTTTGGAATATCATCTTCTTTCACCCGCATTTGATGATACCCGGAACGTAAGTCAATCTTTGAATAAACAGACGAGCCTTGTAGTTGATCAAATAAGTCGTCGATTCTCGATAGTGGGTAGCGGTTCTTGATGGTAAGTTTGTTCAACTCTCGGTAGTCGATACACAACCTGAATGTACCATCTTTCTTCTTGACAAACAAAACAGGAGCTCCCCACGGTGATGTGCTTGGTCGAATGAAACCACGCTCTAAAAGTTCTTGTAATTGGCTTTGCAGTTCTTTCATCTCGCTGGGTGCGAGTCTGTAAGGAGCACGAGCTATTGGTGCAGCTCCTGGTACAAGATCTATTTGAAATTCAACGGATCGATGTGGGGGTAATCCCGGTAATTCTTTCAGAAATACATCGGGAAATTCTTTTGCAATGGGAACATCATTGATGCTCTTTTCTTCAGTTTGTACTTTCTCGACGTGTGCTAGAACAGCATAGCAACCTTTTCTTATTAGTTTTTGTGCCTTCAAATTACTAATAAGATGTAGCTTCGTGTTGCCCTTTTCTCCGTACACCATTAAGGGTTTTCCTTTTTCTCGTATAATGCGAATTGCATTTTTGTAACAAACGATCTCCGCTTTCACTTCTTTCAACCAGTCCATACCGATTATCACATCAAAACTCCCTAACTCTACTGGTATCAAATCAATCTTAAATGTTTCGCTAACCAGTTTAATTTCTCGATTCCGACATATATTATCTGCTGAAATTAATTTACCATTTGCTAATTCGAGTAAAAATTTACTATCCAAAGGCGTCAATGGACAACTTAATTTAGCACAAAAATCTCTACTCATATAGCTTCTATCCGCACCCGAATCAAATAAAACGTAAGCAGATTTATTGTCAATAAGAAACGTACCCGTAACAAGCTCCGGGTCTTCCTGTGCCTCTACCACATTAATATTGAAAACTCTTCCACGACCTTGTCCATTCGTGTTCTCCTGGTTCGGGCAATTTCTAATAATGTGGCCTGGTTTTCCACATTTATAACAAACTACATTGGCATAACTTGCTCCGACACTACTTGCTCCGCCATTACTCGTTCCGACACCATTTGTTCCTTTCGTTCTATTAACCCCTGGTCCGTAGACCTCACACTTCGCCGCGCTATGACCATTTCTTTTACACTTGTTGCAAAATTTGGTGCAGAACCCCGAGTGATTCTTTTCACACCTTTGGCATAGTTGCTTCTGATTGTTGTTGTTGTTGCGGTTATTATTGTTGTTGGGATGATTGTTGTAGTTGCTGTTGTTGTTGTTGTTGTTGTTGTTGTTGGGCCGTTTGTTGTAGTTGCGATTGATGTTGCGATTGTTGGGATAATTGTTGCGATTATTGTTGTAATTGCTGTTGTTGTTGTATTGGTGATTCTTATCACCGTTTTCCTCCCACTTTCTTTTGACTTGCTTCACATTGGCCTCTTCAGCAGTCTGTTCTTTAATTCTTTCTTCAATCTGGTTCACTAGTTTGTGAGCCATTCTACATGCCTGTTGTATGGAGGCGGGCTCGTGTGAACTTATATCTTCTTGGATTCTTTCCGGTAATCCTTTCACAAACGCGTCGATCTTCTCTTCCTCATCTTCGAATGCTCCCGGACACAATAGGCACAATTCTGTGAATCGTCTTTCGTACGTGGTAATATCAAATCCTTGGGTTCGTAACCCTCTAAGTTCTGTCTTGAGCTTATTGACCTCGGTTCTGGGACGGTACTTCTCGTTCATCAAGTGCTTGAATGCTGCCCACGGTAGTGCGTACGCATCATCTTGTCCCACTTGCTCTAGATAGGTATTCCACCATGTTAACGCAGAACCTGTGAAGGTATGCGTAGCGTACTTCACTTTGTCCTCTTCAGTACACTTACTTATGGCAAACACCGATTCAACCTTCTCGGTCCACCGTTTCAATCCGATCGGTCCTTCGGTTCCATCAAATTCCAAAGGTTTGCAGGCAGTGAATTCTTTGTAGGTGCATCCTACACGATTTCCTGTACTGCTAGATCCAAGGTTATTGTTGGTATGTAGCGCAGCCTGTACTGCGGCTATGTTTGAAGCTAGAAAAGTACGGAATTCCTCTTCATTCATATTCACGGTGTGTCGAGTAGTCGGTGCCATTTCCTTCAAAATAGTTAAATGGAACAAGTTAATCATACAGAATATTAAGAGTAGTTAATAGTATTTCGTAGCATAATATGAACTCATTTATAAAAGCTTTTTCTTCATATTAGCGTTTTATAAGTTTAAATTCGGGTAGTACCTACCCGTTAAGTTCATACTTAGTAGCTAATATACAATTCAACTACTACAATTCTATATGAAAAACTGATTATAATAATATTTCGCGTTCAAACTTTTATACAATATTTTACAAACTTACAATACCGCTTATTTTACATAAAGCATGAAATATAGCACACAATAACTTTGATACAAGATAGTTGTGAAGACAATTCTAGCTAGTACACAAGTCGTTCAGCAAAGGCAATAAAGACACGTAATTCATACGTCCAGAAACAAGTCATGCATTCTGGTTTTACTAGGACTACTTCCCATCCTTGGTCTTGTGCAACATAACCGTTATGGCCGTTGATAAGACAGCGTGTTGTAACGTCATCAAAGGGACGAGGGTTACGTAATGTCCAACAGTCCCGTAATAATCTAAAAACCTCATTTCTTACCCCAATTACCGACTCCGTCACTTGTGGAAACGTTTTGTTTAATAGTTGTAGCCCGATGTTCTTGTTCTCACTTTGGTGAGAAGCGAACATTACTAATCCGTAAGCATAACATGCTTCTTTATGTTGCATGTTAGCCGCTTTTTCTAAATCACGAAGTCCAATATTCGGATATATTGAGTCAAAATAATTTCTTAACCCGTTGCGTAAAATAGCATTTGGGTTCCCCGCAATATATGCGTCAAAGTAAACACATCGTAACTTATGGGTTTCCCAATGTGATATCCCCCATCTTTCAAACGAAAGTCTCTTATAAACCAAGACATTCTTGGAACGTTCTTCGAATGTCTTACAAACTGATCTCGCCTTAAATAGTTGTGCCGAAGAATTCTGGCCGACTCTAGACAAGATTTCATCAATCATGTCTCCGGGTAGGTCTCTTAAAATATTGGGTTGTCTATCCATTTTGTGTTTTTAAACTGTAAAATAGACAAGAGTTAGATTCATAAAAAAAAATACTTATTAATACAAGCAATTTTTACATATATCATAAAGCATAAGAACACTATATTCCATATATTACACCACACGAATACAACTATCTTATTCCGACTCGCTCGTTTCTTCTTCTTCGGTTTTGGTTCGTTTTGCCAAGTTTCTAGGGATATATGATGTTCCCCTAATACGAGCCGTCGTTGTCCACATTGGTTTAGAAAAACCTGGTGGTTTAGAGGTTCCCGGGTCATTGTTACAACTTAAGGACTTCGGGGGTTGACGATACATATAAAGTTCATCGGGGTTGGAATTAGATTTCTCTATTTTTATGCCCTTTCCCTTATTATTTTCTTTTGCCTTTTTAAATTCAGTTGGGGTAATTTCTATAACATCATCGGAATTCTCGTCGGAATCCGATTCATCGGAGAATTGGTAATCCTCCCAATATTTTGCTTCCTTGGCGGAAACACCATTGACCATAATTAACTTTGGTCGGTTGGTTGAGGATTTTCTTTTACTTAACCGTTTTATTATTTCCCCCACCGGTTCTATTTCTTCATCCGGTTCCGATTCTTCTTCCGGTTCCGATTCTTCTTCCGGTTCCGACTCTTCTTCCGGTTCCTCTTCGGGAACTTGTGAATCAGTCCACAAATCATTCCAATTTACATTTGACTCTTCATTATTATTAGGTGAGTCAATGGGACTTGTTCTAGAGGTAGACATCTATCACATAATATCAAACACGTTAAGAGATTAATATATCACATAATATTCATATGTTAAAAATATATAGTTTCCAACAAAAATGTTAAGCAATCATTTTTAAAGAAAACACGGTCGAAGTCCAGACTCACTAATGCATCCTAACAAACTCGATAAGACACACTAATGCAAATTTTCTGGTTCTCTAAGACCAACGCTCTGATACCAACTGAAATGTCCCGTTCTTATTGATTAAAAACGTTCCATATTAATTGATTTCGTTGCGAGGTTTTGACCTCTATATGAGACGTTTTTCAAAGACTGCATTCATTTTTAAACAAACCATAACCTTTATTTCATCAATAAAGGTTTAAAAAGCTTTACGTAGATTATCAAATAATGATAATCTAAAATATCCTGTTTACACACGACCATTACATAATGGTTTACAATACAAATATGTTACAACAAAATAAGTTTCTTGAATGCAGTTTTTACACAATATCATACAAGCATGGACTCCAAATCTTGTCCTTATTTAAGTATGCGACAGCGGAAGCTCTTAATAATCACCTGAGAATAAACATGCTTAAAACGTCAACAAAAATGTTGGTGAGTTATAGGTTTAACCTATATATATCAAATCGTAACAATAGACCACAAGATTTCATATTTCAATACACATCCCATACATAGAGATAAAAATCATTCATATGGTGAACACCTGGTAACCGACAATAACAAGATGCATATATAAGAATATCCCCATCATTCCGGGACACCCTTCGGATATGATATAAATTTCGAAGTACTAAAGCATCCGGTACTTTGGATGGGGTTTGTTAGGCCCAATAGATCTATCTTTAGGATTCGCGTCAATTAGGGTGTCTGTTCCCTAATTCTTAGATTACCAGACTTAATAAAAAGGGCATATTCGATTTCGATAATTCAACCATAGAATGTAGTTTCACGTACTTGTGTCTATTTTGTAAATCATTTATAAAACCTGCATGTATTCTCATCCCAAAAATATTAGATTTTAAAAGTGGGACTATAACTCACTTTCACAGATTTTTACTTCGTCGGGAAGTAAGACTTGGCCACTGGTTGATTCGCGAACCTATAACAATATATACATATATATCAAAGTATGTTCAAAATATATTTACAACACTTTTAATATATTTTGATGTTTTAAGTTTATTAAGTCAGCTGTCCTCGTTAGTAACCTACAACTAGTTGTCCACAGTTAGATGTACAGAAATAAATCGATAAATATTATCTTGAATCAATCCACGACCCAGTGTATACGTATCTCAGTATTGATCACAACTCAAACTATATATATTTTGGAATCAACCTCAACCCTGTATAGCTAACTCCAACATTCACATATAGAGTGTCTATGGTTGTTCCGAAATATATATAGATGTGTCGACATGATAGGTCGAAACATTGTATACGTGTCTATGGTATCTCAAGATTACATAATATATATTACAAGCTGATTAAGTTATGGTTGGAATAGATTTGTTACCAATTTTCACGTAGCTAAAATGAGAAAAATTATCCAATCTTGTTTTACCCATAACTTCTTCATTTTAAATCCGTTTTGAGTGAATCAAATTGCTATGGTTTCATATTGAACTCTATTTTATGAATCCAAACAAAAAAAGTATAGGTTTCTAGTCGGAAAAATAAGTTACAAGTCGTTTTTGTAAAGGTAGTCATTTCAGTCGAAAGAACGACGTCTAGATGACCATTTTAGAAAACATACTTTCACTTTGAGTTTAACCATAATTTTTGGATATAGTTTCATGTTCATAATAAAAATCATTTTATCAGAATAACAACTTTTAAATCAAAGTTTATCATAGTTTTTAATTAACTAACCCAAAACAGCCCGCGGTGTTACTACGACGGCGTAAATCCGGTTTTACGGTGTTTTTCGTGTTTCCAGGTTTTAAATCATTAAGTTAGCATATCATATAGATATAGAACATGTGTTTAGTTGATTTTAAAAGTCAAGTTAGAAGGATTAACTTTTGTTTGCGAACAAGTTTAGAATTAACTAAACTATGTTCTAGTGATTACAAGTTTAAACCTTCGAATAAGATAGCTTTATATGTATGAATCGAATGATGTTATGAACATCATTACTACCTTAAGTTCCTTGGATGAACCTACTGGAAAAGAGAAAAATGGATCTAGCTTCAATGGATCCTTGGATGGCTCAAAGTTCTTGAAGCAAAATCATGACACGAAAACAAGTTCAAGTAAGATCATCACTTGAAATAAGATTGTTATAGTTATAGAAATTGAACCAAAGTTTGAATATGATTATTACCTTGTATTAGAATGATAACCTACTGTAAGAAACAAAGATTTCTTGAGGTTGGATGATCACCTTACAAGATTGGAAGTGAGCTAGCAAACTTGAAAGTATTCTTGATTTTATGAAACTAGAACTTTTGGAATTTATGAAGAACACTTAGAACTTGAAGATAGAACTTGAGAGAGTTCAATTAGATGAAGAAAATTGAAGAATGAAAGTGTTTGTAGGTGTTTTTGGTCGTTGGTGTATGGATTAGATATAAAGGATATGTAATTTTGTTTTCATGTAAATAAGTCATGAATGATTACTCATATTTTTGTAATCTTATGAGATATTTCATGCTAGTTGCCAAATGATGGTTCCCACATGTGTTAGGTGACTCACATGGGCTGCTAAGAGCTGATCATTGGAGTGTATATACCAATAGTACATACATCTAAAAGCTGTGTATTGTACGAGTACGAATACGGGTGCATACGAGTAGAATTGTTGATGAAACTGAACGAGAATGTAATTGTAAGCATTTTTGTTAAGTAGAAGTATTTTGATAAGTGTATTGAAGTCTTTCAAAAGTGTATAAATACATATTAAAACACTACATGTATATACATTTTAACTGAGTCGTTAAGTCATCGTTAGTCGTTACATGTAAGTGTTGTTTTGAAACCTTTAGGTTAACGATCTTGTTAAATGTTGTTAACCCAATGTTTATAATAACAAAAGAGATTTTAAATTATTATATTATCATGATATTATGATGTACGAATATCTCTTAATATGATATATATACATTAAATGTCGTTACAACGATAAACGTTACATATATGTCTCGTTTCAAAATCATTAAGTTAGTAGTCTTGTTTTTACATATGTAGTTCATTGTTAATATAATTAATGATATGTTTACTTATCATAATATCATGTTAACTATATATATAACCATATATATGTCATCATATAGTTTTTTTACAAGTTTTAACGTTCGTGAATCACCGGTCAACTTGGGTGGTCAATTGTCTATATGAAACCTATTTCAATTAATCAAGTCTTAACAAGTTTGATTGCTTAACATGTTGGAAACATTTAATCATGTAAACATCAATCTCAATTAATATATATAAACATGGAAAAGTTCGGGTCACTACATTTCCCACTTTTCAACAGTTTCTATCTTTGCCGGATCCACCTTAATACCTTCTTTGTTCACTATGTGACCGAGGAATTGAACTTCTTCCAACCAAAATGCACACTTTGAAAACTTAGCGTACAATTCTTCCTTCCTCAATACTTCTAACACCTTTCTCAAATGTTCACTGTGTTCTTGGTCATTCTTTGAGTAAATAAGTATGTCATCAATGAAAACAATGACAAACTTGTCAAGGTATGGTCCACACACTCGGTTCATAAGGTCCATGAACACAGCTGGTGCATTAGTTAAACCAAACGGCATGACCATAAACTCGTAATGACCGTAACGTGTTCTGAAAGCAGTCTTTGGAATATCATCTTCTTTCACCCGCATTTGATGATACTCGGAACGTAAGTCAATCTTTGAATAAACAGACGAGCCTTGTAGTTGATCAAATAAGTCATCGATTCTCGGTAGTGGGTAGCGGTTCTTGATGGTAAGTTTGTTCAACTCTCGGTAGTCGATACACAACCTGAATGTACCATCTTTCTTCTTGACAAACAAAACAGGAGCTCCCCACGGTGATGTGCTTGGTCGAATGAAACCACGCTCTAAAAGTTCTTGTAATTGGCTTTGTAGTTCTTTCATCTCGATGGGTGCGAGTCTGTAAGGAGCACGAGCTATTGGTGCAGCTCCTGGTACAAGATCTATTTGAAATTCAACGGATCGATGTGGGGGTAATCCCGGTAATTCTTTCGGAAATACATCAGGAAATTCTTTTGCGACGGGAACATCATTGATGCTCTTTTCTTCAGTTTGTACTTTCTCGACGTGTGCTAGAACAGCATAGCAACCTTTTCTTATTAGTTTTTGTGCCTTCAAATTACTAATAAGATGTAGCTTCGTGTTGCCCTTTTCTCCGTACACCATTAAGGGTTTTCCTTTTTCTCGTATAATGCGAATTGCATTTTTGTAACAAACGATCTCCGCTTTCACTTCTTTCAACCAGTCCATACCGATTATCACATCAAAACTCCCTAACTCTACTGGTATCAAATCAATCTTAAATGTTTCGCTAACCAGTTTAATTTCTCGATTCCGACATATATTATCTGCTGAAATTAATTTACCATTTGCTAATTCGAGTAAAAATTTACTATCCAAAGGCGTCAATGGACAACTTAATTTAGCACAAAAATCTCTACTCATATAGCTTCTATCCGCACCCGAATCAAATAAAACGTAAGCAGATTTATTGTCAATAAGAAACGTACCCGTAACAAGCTCCGGGTCTTCCTGTGCCTCTGCCGCATTAATATTGAAAACTCTTCCACGGCCTTGTCCATTCGTGTTCTCCTGGTTCAGGCAATTTCTAATAATGTGGCCTGGTTTTCCACATTTATAACAAACTACATTGGCATAACTTGCTCCGACACTTCTTGCTCCGCCATTACTCGTTCCGACACCATTTGTTCCTTTCGTTCTATTAACCCCTGGTCCGTAGACCTCACACTTCGCCGCGCTATGACCATTTCTTTTACACTTGTTGCAAAATTTGGTGCAGAACCCCGAGTGATTCTTTTCACACCTTTGGCATAGCTGCTTCTGATTGTTGTTGTTGTTGCGGTTATTATTGTTGTTGGGATGATTGTTGTAGTTGCTGTTGTTGTTGTTGTTGTTGTTGTTGTTGGGCCGTTTGTTGTAGTTGCGATTGATGTTGCGATTGTTGGGATAATTGTTGCGATTATTGTTGTAATTGTTGTTGTTGTTGTATTGGTGATTCTCCTCCCACTTTCTTTTGACTTGCTTCACATTGGCCTCTTCAGCAGTCTGTTCTTTAATTCTTTCTTCAATTTGGTTCACGAGTTTGTGAGCCATTCTACATGCCTGTTGTATGGAGGCGGGCTCGTGCGAACTTATATCTTCTTGGATTCTTTCCGGTAATCCTTTCACAAACGCGTCGATCTTCTCTTCCTCATCTTCGAATGCTCCCGGACACAATAGGCACAATTCTGTGAATCGTCTTTCGTACGTGGTAATATCAAATCCTTGGTTCGTAACCCTCTAAGTTCTGTCTTGAGCTTATTGACCTCGGTTCTGGGACGGTACTTCTCGTTCATCAAGTGCTTGAATGCTGACCACGGTAGTGCGTACGCATCGTCTTGTCCCACTTGCTCTAGATAGGTATTCCACCATGTTAACGTAGAACCTGTGAAGGTATGCGTAGCGTACTTTACTTTGTCCTCTTCAGTACACTTACTTATGGCAAACACCGATTCGACCTTCTCGGTCCACCGTTTCAATCCGATCGGTCCTTCGGTTCCATCAAATTCCAAAGGTTTGCAGGCAGTGAATTCTTTGTAGGTGCATCCTACACGATTTCCTGTACTGCTAGATCCAAGGTTATTGTTGGTATGTAGCGCAGCCTGTACTGCGGCTATGTTTGAAGCTAGAAAAGTACGGAATTCCTCTTCATTCATATTCACGGTGTGTCGAGTAGTCGGTGCCATTTCCTTCAAAATAGTTAAATGGAACAAGTTAATCATACAGAATATTAAGAGTAGTTAATAGTATTTCGTAGCATAATATGAACTCATTTATAAAAGCTTTTTCTTCATATTAGCATTTTATAAGTTTAAATTTGGGTAGTACCTACCCGTTAAGTTCATACTTAGTAGCTAATATACAATTCAACTACTACAATTCTATATGGAAAACTGATTATAATAATATTTCGCGTTCAAACTTTTATACAATATTTTACAAACTTACAATACCGCTTATTTTACATAAAGCATGAAATATAGCACACAATAACTTTGATACAAGATAGTTGTGAAGACAATTCTAGCTAGTACACAAGTCGTTCAGCAAAGGCAATAAAGACACGTAATTCATACGTCCAGAAACAAGTCATGCATTCTGGTTTTACTAGGACTACTTCCCATCCTTGGTCTTGTGCAACATAACCGTTATGGCCATTGATAAGACAGCGTGTTGTAACGTCATCAAAGGGATGAGGGTTACGTAATGTCCAACAGTCCTGTAATAATCTAAAAACCTCATTTCTTACCCCAATTACCGACTCCGTCACTTGTGGAAACGTTTTGTTTAATAGTTGTAGCCCGATGTTCTTGTTCTCACTTTGGTGAGAAGCGAACATTACTAATCCGTAAGCATAACATGCTTCTTTATGTTGCATGTTAGCCGCTTTTTCTAAATCACGAAGTCCAATATTCGGATATATTGAGTCAAAATAATTTCTTAACCCGTTGCGTAAAATAGCATTTGGGTTCCCCGCAATATATGCGTCAAAGTAAACACATCGTAACTTATGGGTTTCCCAATGTGATATCCCCCATCTTTCAAACGAAAGTCTCTTATAAACCAAGACATTCTTGGAACGTTCTTCGAATGTCTTACAAACTGATCTCGCCTTAAATAGTTGTGCCGAAGAATTCTGGCCGACTCTAGACAAGATTTCATCAATCATGTCTCCGGGTAGGTCTCTTAAAATATTGGGTTGTCTATCCATTTTGTGTTTTTAAACTGTAAAATAGACAAGAGTTAGATTCATAAAAAAATACTTATTAATACAAGCAATTTTTACATATATCATAAAGCATAAGAACACTATATTACATATATTACACCACACGAATACAACTATCTTATTCCGACTCGCTCGTTTCTTCTTCTTCGGTTTTGGTTCGTTTTGCCAAGTTTCTAGGGATATATGATGTTCCCCTAATACGAGCCGTCGTTGTCCACATTGGTTTAGAAAAACCTGGTGGTTTAGAGGTTCCCGGGTCATTGTTACAACTTAAGGACTTCGGTCGTTGACGATACATATAAAGTTCATCGGGGTTGGAATTAGATTTCTCTATTTTTATGCCCTTTCCCTTATTATTTTCTTTTGCCTTTTTAAATTCAGTTGGGGTAATTTCTATAACATCATCGGAATTCTCGTCGGAATCCGATTCATCGGAGAATTGGTAATCCTCCCAATATTTTGCTTCCTTGGCGGAAACACCATTGACCATAATTAACCTTGGTCGGTTGGTTGAGGATTTTCTTTTACTTAACCGTTTTATTATTTCCCCCACCGGTTCTATTTCTTCATCCGGTTCCGATTCTTCTTCCGGTTCCGATTCTTCTTCCGGTTCCGACTCTTCTTCCGGTTCCTCTTCGGGAACTTGTGAATCAGTCCACGAATCATTCCAATTTACATTTGACTCTTCATTATTATTAGGTGAGTCAATGGGACTTGTTCTAGAGGCAGACATCTATCACATAATATCAAACGCGTTAAGAGATTAATATATCACATAATATTCACATGTTAAAAATATATAGTTTCCAACAAAATTTGTTAAGCAATCATTTTTCAAATAAACACGGTCGAAGTCCAGACTCACTAATGCATCCTAACAAACTCGATAAGACACACTAATGCAAAATTCTGGTTCTCTAAGACCAACGCTCGGATACCAACTGAAATGTCCCGTTCTTATTGATTAAAAACGTTCCATATTAATTGATTTCGTTGCGAGGTTTTGACCTCTATATGAGACGTTTTTCAAAGACTGCATTCATTTTTAAAACAAACCATAACTTTTATTTCATAAATAAAGGTTTAAAAAGCTTTACGTAGATTATCAAATAATGATAATCTAAAATATCCTGTTTACACACGACCATTACATAATGGTTTACAAAACAAATATGTTACATCGAAATCAGTTTCTTGAATGCAGTTTTTACACAATATCATACAAATATGGACTCCAAATCTTGTCCTTATTTTAGTATGCAACAGCGGAAGCTCTTAATATTCACCTGAGAATAAACATGCTTTAAACGTCAACAAAAATGTTGGTGAGTTATAGGTTTAACCTATATATATCAAATCGTAACAATAGACCACAAGATTTCATATTTCAATACACATCCCATACATAGAGATAAAAATCATTCATATGGTGAACACCTGGTAACCGACATTAACAAGATGCATATATAAGAATATCCCCATCATTCCGGGACACCCTTCGGATATGATATAAATTTCGAAGTACTAAAGCATCCGGTACTTTGGATGGGGTTTGTTAGGCCCAATAGATCTATCTTTAGGATTCGCGTCAATTAGGGTGTCTGTTCCCTAATTCTTAGATTACCAGACTTAATAAAAAGTGGCATATTCGATTTCGATAATTCAACCATAGAATGTAGTTTCACGTACTTGTGTCTATTTTATAAATCATTTATAAAACCTGCATGTATTCTCATCCCAAAAATATTAGATTTTAAAAGTGGGACTATAACTCACTTTCACAGATTTTTACTTCGTCGGGAAGTAAGACTTGGCCACTGGTTGATTCACGAACCTATAACAATATATACATATATATCAAAGTATGTTCAAAATATATTTACAACACTTTTAATATATTTTGATGTTTTAAGTTTATTAAGTCAGCTGTCCTCGTTAGTAACCTACAACTAGTTGTCCACAGTTAGATGTACAGAAATAAATCGATAAATATTATCTTGAATCAATCCACGACCCAGTGTATACGTATCTCAGTATTGATCACAACTCAAACTATATATATTTTGGAATCAACCTCAACCCTGTATAGCTAACTCCAACATTCACATATAGAGTGTCTATGGTTGTTCCGAAATATATATAGATGTGTCGACATGATAGGTCGAAACATTGTATACGTGTCTATGGTATCTCAAGATTACATAATATACAATACAAGTTGATTAAGTTATGGTTGGAATAGATTTGTTACCAATTTTCACGTAGCTAAAATGAGAAAAATTATCCAATCTTGTTTTACCCATAACTTCTTCATTTTAAATCCGTTTTGAGTGAATCAAATTGCTATGGTTTCATATTGAACTCTATTTTATGAATCTAAACAGAAAAGTATAGGTTTATAGTCAGAAAAATAAGTTACAAGTCGTTTTTGTAAAGGTAGTCATTTCAGTCGAAAGAACGACGTCTAGATGACCATTTTAGAAAACATACTTCCACTTTGAGTTTAATCATAATTTTTGGATATAGTTTCATGTTCATAATAAAAATCATTTTCTCAGAATAACAAATTTTAAATCAAAGTTTATCTTAGTTTTTAATTAACTAACCCAAAACAGCCCGCGGTGTTACTACGACGGCGTAAATACGGTTTTACGGTGTTTTTCGTGTTTCCAGGTTTTAAATCATTAAGTTAGCATATCATCTAGATATAGAACATGTGTTTAGTTGATTTTAAAAGTCAAGTTAGAAGGATTAACTTTTGTTTGCGAACAAGTTTAGAATTAACTAAACTATGTTCTAGTGATTACAAGTTTAAACCTTCGAATAAGATAGCTTTATATGTATGAATCGAATGATGTTATGAACATCATTACTACCTTAATTTCCTTGGATAAACCTACTGGAAAAGAGAAAAATGGATCTAGCTTCAATGGATCCTTGGATGGCTCGAAGTTCTTGAAGCAGAATCATGACACGAAAACAAGTTCAAGTAAGATCATCACTTGAAATAAGATTGTTATAGTTATAGAAATTGAACCAAAGTTTGAATATGATTATTACCTTGTATTAGAATGATAACCTACTGTAAGAAACAAAGATTTCTTGAGGTTGGATGATCACCTTACAAGATTGGAAGTGAGCTAGCAAACTTGAAAGTATTCTTGATTTTATGAAACTAGAACTTTTGGAATTTATGAAGAACACTTAGAACTTGAAGATAGAACTTGAGAGAGATCAATTAGATGAAGAAAATTGAAGAATGAAAGTGTTTGTAGGTGTTTTTGGTCGTTGGTGTATGGATTAGATATAAAGGATATGTTATTTTGTTTTCATGTAAATAAGTCATGAATGATTACTCATATTTTTGTAATTTTATGAGATATTTCATGCTAGTTGCCAAATGATGGTTCCCACATGTGTTAGGTGACTCACATGGGCTGCTAAGAGCTGATCATTGGAGTGTATATACCAATAGTACATACATCTAAAAGCTGTGTATTGTACGAGTACGAATACGGGTGCATACGAGTAGAATTGTTGATGAAACTGAACGAGGATGTAATTGTAAGCATTTTTGTTAAGTAGAAGTATTTCGATAAGTGTATTGAAGTCTTTCAAAAGTGTATAAATACATATTAAAACACTACATGTATATACATTTTAACTGAGTCGTTAAGTCATCGTTAGTCGTTACATGTAAGTGTTGTTTTGAAACCTTTAGGTTAACGATCTTGTTAAATGTTGTTACCCAATGTTTATAATATCAAATGAGATTTTAAATTATTATATTATCATGATATTATCATGTATGAATATCTCTTAATATGATATATATACATTAAATGTCTTTACAACGATAATCGTTACATATATGTCTCGTTTAAAAATCATTAAGTTAGTAGTCTTGTTTTTACATATGTAGTTCATTGTTAATATACTTTATGATATGTTTTCTTATCATAGTATCATGTTAACTATATATATATCCATATATATGTCATCATATAGTTTTTACAAGTTTTAACGTTCGTGAATCACCGATCAACTTGGGTGGTCAATTGTCTATATGAAACATATTTCAATTAATCAAGTCTTAACAAGTTTGATTGCTTAACATGTTGGAAACATTTAATCATGTAAATATCAATCTCAATTAATATATATAAACATGGAAAAGTTCGGGTCACTACAAACACTGTGAGAACCCCTCTACGATTAACCCGCTAATAAACGGCATTAAACCAGCTCTGATACCAACTGAAAGGACCCGTTCATATACATTATAAACGATTCACAATAGTTGATTACATAGCGAGGTATTTGACCTCTATATGATACATTTTACAAACATTGCATTCGTTTTAAAAAGACAAACTTTCTTTACAACGAAAATTGACGGTATGCACACCATTTCATAATACATCCAACTATAATTGACTTAATAATAATCTTGATGAACTCAATGACTTGAATGCAACGTCTTTCAAAATATGCCATGAATGACTCCAAGTAATATCCTTAAAATGAGCTAATGCACAGCGGAAGATTTCTTTAATACCTGAGAATAAACATGCTTTAAAGTGTCAACCAAAAGGTTGGTGAGTTCATAGGTTTATCATAACAATCATTTCAATATATTAATAGACCACAAGATTTCCGTTTATAAATATATGTACACTCGCAAGTGTATAAAATTATTCTATAAGTTGTAGGCACCCGGTAACAAGCCTTAACGTTCATGTTTTACCCTCTGAAAGTACACCGAATCAGGTGTGTTATATAAACCTCGAAGTACTAAAGCATCCCATAGTCAGGATGGGGTTTGTCAGGCCCAATAGATCTATCTTTAGGATTCGCGCCTACCGTACATAGACAAGTAGTTTAATGTTACCAAGCTAAGGGTATATTTCTGGTTTAAACCCACATAGAATTAGTTTTAGTACTTGTGCCTATTTCGTAAAACATTTATAAAACAGCGCATGTATTCTCAGCCTAAAAATATATAAAAAGGGAGTAATGAAACTCACAATACTGTATTTTGTAGTAAAAATACATATGACGTCATTGAACAAGTGCAATGTTGGCCTTGGATTCACGAACGTATCAATATTGAGATTCAATATTGCAGGAAAAGTACGTAGACGCAACGGAGATGATAAACACTAGTTTGACTCACAAGCAATACTCTCGATCAATACCCATAACCTCCATAGCTATAACCCATAATTTCCTTAGCTTTATCCCGTTTGAAAACTTATTTTGAAATCGTCTGAGTATAACTCCATCGTAGTATTTTATGTATACTAATAATATCATGAAATAATACAAAGAAAATATATATATGTAATTCGATTGAGAGAGTTTAGAGAAATATATTTTCAAGTTTCTATGAAATAATGAAACCTATTCAATTCTATTTATAATAGATTTTTGAATTATTAAAGTATGAATTATTAAAGTGAATTATTAAAGTGAATTATTAAAGTATGAATTATTAAAGTAAATTATTAAAGTGAATTATTAAAGTATGAATTATTAAAGTGAATTATTAAAGTGAATTATTAAAGTATGAATTATTAAAGTGAATTATTAAAGTGAATTATTAAAGTATGAATTATTAAAGTGAATTATTAAAGTGAATTATTAAAGTATGAATTATTAAAGTGAATTATTAAAGTATGAATTATTAAAGTGAATTATTAAAGTATGAATTATTAAAGTGAATTATTAAAGTATGAATTATTAAAGTTAAAGTAAAGTAAAAGTAAAAGTAAAGTAAAGGTAAAGTTAAAGTATAGTAAAAGTATAAAACTATATACGTATAATACGCGTATAAATATATATAATATTAATTTAAATCATTATATATATTTAATAAAATAAAATATAAATATCGTTATCTTTATCATACTGGTTAAGTAATGAGTTGTCAAAAGTGGTTCTAGATATTTATAAAAGATATATATATTTTAATAATAAAGTTCTTTTTAAACTGAAAACGTTTTTTGTACTTTTGAAACTAAATCAAATAAATATGATAATTTTGTTTTCCAAAACTAAATATAGTTAAGAATCATTTTGTTAAAAGGTTAAAATAATGGAAATCGTTATATCATAAAACATTTTAGAAAAGTAGAATTATATATATTCATAATAGGTTTCAAGTTTTTAAATTACAGTCTGTTGGTGAAGCATGGGATAAAGTCCAAAGGTTTAATAAACGTATGAAATTATCTTAATGAAAAATTTCGAGTTACTTAACTTGTCGATATCCAACATCTAAGTTATTTACACTCCACGTTCTTACTTATAGATCACTTTACCATTTTTCGAATATTGTCAAAAAGAATAGATTTCTTAAATCACAATGGACCTCATAACATTGGCCCGTAATCATATCATAATGTATATGATAATTCAATCATTTGATATTATCTCTTAATTCTGTCGATAAATATATCGAAACAAATACGTTCATGTAAAGTATCATATATCTAATACTTTATTAATGTTTTCAGTTAATATTATATATTATATATACATATCTATATACACATAATTGTTCGTGAATCGTCGAACACGGTCAAAGGGTAATTGATTACATGAATGTAGTTCCAAACTTTTTGAGAAACATTACAAATTCTGCTTATCGTGTCGGAAACACATAAAGGTTAAGTTTAAATTTGGTCAGAAATTTCAGGGTCGTCACAAATAAGCTCAAAACAGAACTTAGAGGGTTACGAACCCAAGGATTTGATATTACCACGTACGAAAGATGATTCACAGAATTGTGCCTATTGTGTCCGGGAGCGTTCGAAGATGAGGAAGAGAAGATCGACGCGTTTGTGAAAGGATTACCGGAAAGAATCCAAGAAGATATAAGTTCACACGAGCCCGCCTCCATACAACAGGCATGTAGAATGGCTCACAAACTAGTGAACCAGATTGAGGAAAGAATTAAAGAACAGACTGCTGAAGAGGCCAATGTGAAGCAAGTCAAAAGAAAGTGGGAGGAAAACGGTGATAAGAATCACCAATACAACAACAACAGCAATTACAACAATAATCGCAACAACTATCCCAACAATCGCAACATCAATCGCAACTACAACAAACGGCCCAACAACAAAAACAACAACAACAACAACAACAACAACAACAACAACAACAACAAAAACAACAACAACAACAACAACAACAACAACAGCAACTACAACAATCATCCCAACAACAATAATAACCGCAACAACAACAACAACAACAACAACAATCAGAAGCAGCTATGCCAAAGGTGTGAAAAGTATCACTCGGGGTTCTGCACCAAATTTTGCAACAAGTGTAAAAGAAATGGTCATAGCGCGGCGAAGTGTGAGGTCTACGGACCAGGGGTTTACAGAACGAAAGGAACAAATGGTGTCGGAACAAGTAATGGCGGAGCAAGTAGTGTCGGAGCAAGTTATGCCAATGTAGTTTGTTATAAATGTGAAAAACCGGGCCACATTATTAGAAATTGCCCGAACTAGGAGAACACGAATGGACAAGGCCGCGGAAGAGTTTTCAATATTAAAGCGGCAGAGGTACAGGAAGACTCGAAGCTTGTTACGGGTACGTTTCTTATTGACAATAAATCTGCTTACGTTTTATTTGATTCGGGTGCGGATAGAAGCTATATGAGTAGAGATTTTTGTGCTAAATTAAGTTATCCATTGACGCCGTTGGATAGTAAATTTTTACTCGAATTAGCAAACGGTAAATTAATTTCAGCAGATAATATATGCCAGAATCGAGAAATTAAACTGGGTAGCGAAATATTTAAGATTGATTTGATACCAGTAGAGTTAGGGAGTTTTGATGTAATAGTTGGCATGGACTGGCTGAAGAAGGTGAAAGCAGAGATCGTATGTTATAAAAATGCAATTTGCATTGTACGAGAAGAAGGAGAACCCTTAATGGTGTACGGAGAAAAGGGCAACATGAAGCTACATCTTATTAGTAATTTGAAGGCACAAAAACTAATAAGAAAAGGTTGCTATGCTGTTCTAGCACACGTTGAGAAAGTACAAACTGAAGAAAAGAGCATCAATGATGTTTCCGTCGCAAAAGAATTTCCCGATGTATTTCCGAAAGAATTACCGGGATTACCCCCACATCGATCCGTTGAATTTCAAATAGATCTTGTACCAGGAGCTACATCAATAGCTCGTGCTCCTTACAGACTCGCACCCAGCGAGATGAAAGAACTGCAAAGCCAATTACAAGAACTTTTAGAGCGTGGTTTCATTCGACCAAGCACATCACCGTGGGGAGCTCCTATTTTGTTTGTCAAGAAGAAACTGAAAGGACCCGTCCTAATCCACCTGGATGAAATCTTCAACAGTTGGTCCCATTGCGATGATCGACTCCAAATAATGCCTTTAAAATGAGCAAATGCACAGCGGAAAGTTTCTTTCATACCTGAGAATAAACATGCTTTCAAGTGTCAACCAAAAGGTTGGTGAGTTCATAAGTTTATCATAAAACAATAAAATTCATCATTTTGATAGACCACAAGATTTAAATGCTGCATGGTACAAATGGGCCCGAATCCTACACCCACCTGTAATGCACATGCGATATCTTTTAAATACAGTACACCTTTCTCGTGTACGCAGCCATTTTTCATAAATCTTAGTAACCGTACACATATCTTGTGCACAAAAATAACATACACATAACCTGTGTATAAAATCATTCTCTCGATACATAACATTCATAACAACTGGTGGCAATTATCATGTCCACATAATTCAATGGTGGCAATTATCATGTCCACATAATTCAATAATAATCCGCAGAACTTCTATCTGCATAATAATTCATTCGAGGAATGTTTTGCTTGTGTCTATCTCGTCAAACATTTATAAAAGCATTTCATGTATTCGCAGTTAAAAATATATTTCAAAAGCATTTAAATAAGCAGTTGTAAAATCAGCGCATGTATTTTCAGTCCCAAAAATATAAAGAGTAAAAGGGATCAAATGAACTCACCATACTGTATTTTGTAGTAAAAATACATATGACGTCATTTAACAAGTGTAGGGTTGACCTCGGATTCACGAACCTATATTATTCGTATATATTAACACATATCACATTTAATCGACTAAGCTTATTTATATTATTTAATGTATTAAGATTAATATCTTTATATATATATATAGGATTATATTAAGATATGTTTTTATATAACTATTACTTTATTTGGTAACATAATATTTATAATGGAAAGTTGTAATATTTTTATAAAAGTAAGGACACTAATAATAATAATAAATAATAGTAGTGTTAGTAAAAATGATGATAATAATATATAAAAATATTGATAATGATAATAATAATAATTTTTCTAATAATATTAATCTTAATAAGATGACAATTTTTAATTAATAATAATGATAATAATAATAATAATAATAATAATAATAATAATAATAATAATAATAATAATAATAAATATGATAATGATAATAATTATAACAAAAATACTAAAAGTGCTACCTTAACGAAACAAGCTCCAAAAAGGAAAAAAATAACTGCCCATGCCTGGGCTCGAACCCACGACCTCTCCTTCAATAGCCACATCCCTACCCACTGCTCCAATATTTCATTTCTAATTTTATTCCTAATCAATATATATATAAACCGTTGACTGTTTCTTCTTTTCATAAGGAGGGTTTATCTTCAAAAATAAAAGAAAATCACCTCTCCCTGGTTTTGAACTCGTGACCTCTAGGTCATCAACACCACACCATAACCACTCAACTGATTCTGTTTTTCTGTGATAAGACCTAAACTAAATATCTTAACCCCTTATCTGCTATCCTCTTCTCATTCTCTTAAATTAAATTAAGCGGGTGTTTTTAATCATATTCCATAATCATTAATCATAGTTTATAATCATAAATCATCAATCCATAATTATAAATCATAATCCATAATCACAAATCATAATCCATAATCATAGATCATAATCATCTTCGTATCCATCGTCATCGTGTATATATCATCATCATCATTTATATTCTCATACACGATCATCATCAAAACCATACATTCCACTTATCACTTTCATTATTTTATGAATTCATAACATTATATCTAGCATCACCATTATCATCTCATCATCATATCGTAACCCTTATCAACTATTATCTAAACTATCCTCATTCATCTCGTTCGACCAGGAGTAGGAAACAGAAAAATATAGCTGCAACAGCAGTGGTTCGACAAGTAACAAAGGCTATTGCTATTTTGAAACAATTCTTGAATTGAGTGTGAAATGGGCTTCAAACAACAATAGACTTTTCGGTAAAGCAGCAGCCCACTTAACAGAAAAACCGGATCACAACTTATTTAAATATTGTAGTGACCCGAACTTTTCCATGTTTATATATATTAATTGAGATTGATATTTACATGATTAAATGTTTCCAACATGTTAAGCAATCAAACTTGTTAAGACTTGATTAATTGAAATAGGTTTCATATAGACAATTGACCACCTAAGTTGACCGGTGATTCACGAACGTTAAAACTTGTAAAAACTATATGATGACATATATATGGTTATATATATAGTTAACATGATATTATGATAAGTAAACATATCATTAAGTATATTAACAATGAACTACAAATGTAAAAACAAGACTACCAACTTAATGATTTTGAAACAAGACATATGTGTAACGATTATCGTTGTAACGACATTTAATGTATATATATCATATTAAGAGATATTCGTACATCATAATATCATGATAATATAATAATTTAAAATCTCTTTTGATATTATAAACATTGGGTTAACAACATTTAACAAGATCGTTAACCTAAAGGTTTCAAAACAACATTTACATGTAACGACTAACGATGACTTAACGACTCAGTTAAAATGTATATACATGTAGTGTTTTAATATGTATTCATACACTTTTGAAAGACTTCAAGACACATATCAAAATACTTCTACTTAACAAAAATGCTTACAATTACATACTCGTTCAGTTTCATCAACAATTCTACTCGTATGCACCCGTATTCGTACTCGTACAATACACAGCTTTTAGATGTATGTACTATTGGTATATACACTCCAATGATCAGCTCTTAGCAGCCCATGTGAGTCACCTAACACATGTGGGAACCATCATTTGGCAACTAGCATGAAATATCTCATAAAATTACAAAAATATGAGTAATCATTCATGACTTATTTACATGAAAACAAAATTACATATCCTTTATATCTAATCCATACACCAACGACCAAAAACACCTACAAACACTTTCATTCTTCAATTTTCTTCATCTAATTGATCTCTCTTAAGTTCTATCTTCAAGTTCTAAGTGTTCTTCATAAATTCCAAAAGTTCTAGTTTCATAAAATCAAGAATACTTTCAAGTTTGCTAGCTCACTTTCAATCTTGTAAGGTGATCATCCAACCTCAAGAAATCTTTGTTTCTTACAGTAGGTTATCATTCTAATACAAGGTAATAATCATATTCAAACTTTGGTTCAATTTTTATAACTATAACAATCTTATTTCAAGTGATGATCTTACTTGAACTTGTTTTCGTGTCATGATTCTGCTTCAAGAACTTCGAGCCATCCAAGGATCCATTGAAGCTAGATCCATTTTTCTCTTTTCCAGTAGGTTTATTCAAGGAACTTAAGGTAGTAATGATGTTCATAACATCATTCGATTCATATATATAAAACTATCTTATTCGAAGGTTTAAACTTGTAATCACTAGAACATAGTTTAGTTAATTCTAAACTTGTTCGCAAACAAAAGTTAATCCTTCTAACTTGACTTTTAAAATCAACTAAACACATGTTCAATATCTATATGATATGCTAACTTAATGATTTAAAACCTGAAAACACGAAAAACACCGTAAAACCGGATTTACGCCGTCGTAGTAACACTGCGGGCTGTTTTGGGTTAGTTAATTAAAAACTATGATAAACTTTGATTTAAAAGTTGTTATTCTGAGAAAATGATTTTTATTATGAACATGAAACTATATCCAAAAATTATGGTTAAACTCAAAGTGGAAGTATGTTTTTCTAAAATGGTCATCTAGACGTCGTTCTTTCGACTGAAATGACTACCTTTACAAAAACGACTTGTAACTTATTTTTCCGACTATAAACCTATACTTTTTCTGTTTAGATTCATAAAATAGAGTTCAATATGAAACCATAGCAATTTGATTCACTCAAAACGGATTTAAAATGAAGAAGTTATGGGTAAAACAAGATTGGATAATTTTTCTCATTTTAGCTACGTGAAAATTGGTAACAAATCTATTCCAACCATAACTTAATCAACTTGTATTGTATATTATGTAATCTTGAGATACCATAGACACGTATACAATGTTTCGACCTATCATGTCGACACATCTATATATATTTCGGAACAACCATAGACACTCTATATGTGAATGTTGGAGTTACCTATACAGGGTTGAGGTTGATTCCAAAATATATATAGTTTGAGTTGTGATCAATACTGAGATACGTATACACTGGGTCGTGGATTGATTCAAGATAATATTTATCGATTTATTTCTGTACATCTAACTGTGGACAACTAGTTGTAGGTTACTAACGAGGACAGCTGACTTAATAAACTTAAAACATCAAAATATATTAAAAGTGTTGTAAATATATTTTGAACATACTTTGATATATATGTATATATTGTTATAGGTTCGTGAATCAACCAGTGGCCAAGTCTTACTTCCCGACGAAGTAAAAATCTGTGAAAGTGAGTTATAGTCCCACTTTTAAAATCTAATATTTTTGGGATGAGAATACATGCAGGTTTTATAAATGATTTACAAAATAGACACAAGTACGTGAAACTACATTCTATGGTTGAATTATCGAAATCGAATATGCCCCTTTTTATTAAGTCTGGTAATCTAAGAATTAGGGAACAGACACCCTAATTGACGCGAATCCTAAAGATAGATCTATCGGGCCCAACTAGCCCCATCCAAAGTACCGGATGCTTTAGTACTTCGAAATTTATATCATATCCGAAGGGTATCCCGGAATGATGGGGATATTCTTATATATGCATCTTGTTAATGTCGGTTACCAGGTGTTCACCATATGAATGATTTTTATCTCTATGTATGGGATGTGTATTGAAATATGAAATCTTGTGGTCTATTATTATGATTTGATATATATATAGGTTAAACCTATAACTCACCAACATTTTTGTTGACGTTTTAAGCATGTTTATTCTCAGGTGATTATTAAGAGCTTCCGCTGTCGCATACTTAAATAAGGACGAGATTTGGAGTCCATGCTTGTATGATATTGTGTAAAAACTGCATTAAAGAAACTTATTTTGTTGTAACATATTTGTATTGTAAACCATTATGTAATGGTCGTGTGTAAACAGGATATTTTAGATTATCATTATTTGATAATCTACGTAAAACTTTTTAAACCTTTATTGATGAAATAAAGGTTATGGTTTGTTTTAAAATGAATGCAGTCTTTGAAAAACGTCTCATATAGAGGTCAAAACCTCGCAACGAAATCAATTAATATGGAACGTTTTTAATCAATAAGAACGGGACATTTCAAATATCACGGCCCAACTAGTACTAACTGATAAGAAGATTTCGGTGCCTTTTCTTTTCTGTCCTAGTCACGATTCATCACTCCTCTAACCACTCCTAATATATTACTCATATCGTTTAAATAATTCAAGGAGTGTTTACTTTGTCTGCCACTAACTCTATTAATGATAAAAAGGGACTTACTAATTCGTTGAATCCAAAAGAAAAAGAAAGGAATAGATAGCTGAACAAATGGTATCCTCATCTATTTACATTCTTTACTTAATCCTCTTTATTCTTTAGCAAGTATTCATTTATCATTCAAAGATATGTTTTGGTTTGTAAATGCTTTCTATACATAAAGGTGCGCTTGGTGTTGGGCAAAGAACAGAAGATATATTTCGTACCTATAGTTGCAGTAGAAATGATCGAGTAATAATATCAATGGTGTTCTATCATGATTAATGGTGGTGGTGAGGTAGTGATGTTACGAAAGGAGAAGAATAATTATATATAAAGGTGGTGGTGAGGGTAGTTCTTTGATCAAAATATAAGAGAGACAAGGAAAAGAGACTAGTGTTTGTGGGCATGTTCATGATTGTTTGTAGTGGTTGTACATGATTTGTGGGTTCTGTCCGAATGAAGTGATGGAGTGTTGAAGGTGGTTGTTGTTTGGGTACCGTTCGAATAAGAAGAAACAAAAAAATGGAAATGATGATGCTTGTTGTTGATGGTGACGATTGAGGTGGTGTTAGGGTGTTTAAGATGGTGGTGCTTGGTTCATAATGGTGGTGAGGTGATGGTTCCTTCGTGATTCTAGAGAGAGAGAGAGAGAGATAAGTGGTGGTGATCGTGGAAAGATAGTGGAGGTTTGTTGTTGTTCGATGATTACGCAGGAAACAAAGATGGTTTCGGTTTAAACATAGCAAGGATAACGTATCAACAATGGTGATTTGTCACTTTCACGATCAAGGAAGGGAAGAGAGAGATAGTAGGGTTGTTGTGATTGAGGGTGGAGAAACTGAGTGAATTCTATCTATCATAGAGTGATCGTTTATTATGTATTGCAATTGATATCGTCCTGATTTAGACAGGAAACCAATTACAGAGAAATAGAATATAAAGTGATTGTATGAGTAAATGATGGAGTTGGTATCAAATTGAATAGCTTTAACAGGCAAGAAGTACAATAATTCCTTCAATCAGACAAATAAATTGAATGAAAGGAATCAAACAAAATTAAAGAAAAAGTAGAAATAGATGGTTAACGAATTTCTTTGCTGTATCTGATTCCATTTTAAGTTGTACAAATATAACAAGACAAGAAACCAAAAAGCATGATAGATACTTAAAACATATTGTAAATTCTAAATTCATTTATATATAATTTTATATAAATAATATTAATAATTAATAATTATAATTCTATTACAAATATTAATAATAATGTTAATAATAATATTAATAATATGAGTAATAATAACAATAAGACATAATAAGAAGAATTTTAATTGTTAAGGATAATAATAACTAATAATTTATTTAATTTATAATTAATTTGCATTTTCAATCTTTAACATTTATAATAAGGGTCTTTATTATGATATGTAGTGACCCGAACTTTTCCATGTTTATATATATTAATTGAGATTGATATTTACATGATTAAATGTTTCCAACATGTTAAGCAATCAAACTTGTTAAGACTTGATTAATTGAAATATGTTTCATATAGACAATTGACCACCCAAGTTGACCGGCGATTCACGAACGTTAAAACTTGTAAAAACGACATGACGATATATATATGGATATACATATGGTTAACATGAGATTATGATAAGTAAGTATCTCCATAAGTATATTAACAATGAGTTATATACATATAAACAAGACTACTAACTTAAGGATTTCGAAACGAGACATATATGTAACGATTATCGTTGTAACGACATTTAAATGTATATATATCATATTAAGATATATTAATATATCATAATATCATGATAATATAATAATTTAACATCTCATTAGGTATAATAAACAATGGGTTAACAACATTAATTGAGATCGTTAACTTAAAGGTTTCAAAACAACACTTACATGTAACGACTAACGATGACTTAACGACTCAATTAAAATGTATATACATGTAGTGTATTTAGATGTATTAAAATACTTTTGGAAGACTTCAAGACATATATCAAAACACTCATACTTAACGAAAATGGTTACAGTTACTTTCCCATTCTTTTCTTTCATCAAGAATTCTAGTCGTATTCTTACCCGTATTATACTCAGCTTCAAAACGTACTTACTATGGGTATATACCAATAGGAACTAGCATGGGATTCCACTCTTGATTATGTCATGTATGACTAATCAATTTTAACTTCTACCATGAGCTAGTCAACTAACTAGAACTCCTTTTAACCCCACTCACCACTCACCAATTACCACTCATCATTCACTTCATTTCACTTCCAATTCTCTTTCTAATTCTCTCTCAACACACACACACACTATTATGAACGTATTTTTCCAGTAGTTAATCATCATCTTCATCAAAAATCACTTCAAGAATCAAGCTATAATCATCATAGGAAGAACACTTCAAGAACACTTCAAAAATCCCTTCAAGTGTACTAATTTACTTCCAAGCTTTCTAATCCATTCCAAGTAATCATCTAAGATCAAGAAACCTTTGTTATATACAGTAGGTTATCTTTCTTATTCAAGGTAATATTCATATTCAAACTTTGATTCAATTTCTATAACTATAAACTATCTTAATTCGAGTAAAAATCTTACTTGAACTTGTTTTTGTGTCATGATCCTACTTCAAGAACTTTCAAGCCATCCAAGATCCTTTGAAGCTAGATCATTTCTTGTCACTTCCAGTAGGTTTACCTACTAAACTTGAGGTAGTAATGATGTTCATAACATCATTCGATTCATATATATAAAACTATCTTATTCGAAGGTTTAAACTCGTAATCACTAGAACATAGTTTAGTTAATTCTAAACTTGTTCGCAAACAAAAGTTAATCCTTCTAACTTAACTTTTAAAATTAACTAAACAAATGTTCTATATCTATATGATATGCTAACTTAATGATTTAAAACCTGGAAACACGAAAAACACCGTAAAACCGGATTTACGCCGTCGTAGTAACACCGCGGGCTGTTTTGGGTTAGTTAATTAAAAACTATGATAAACTTTGATTTAAAAGTTGTTATTCTGAGAAAATGATTATTATTATGAACATGAAACTATATCCAAAAATTATGGTTAAACTCAAAGTGGAAGTAGGTTTTCTAAAATGGTCATCTAGACGTCGTTCTTTCGACTGAAATGACTACCTTTAAAAAAAGGACTTGTAACTTATTTTTCCGACTATAAACCTATACTTTTTCTGTTTAGATTCATAAAATAGAGTTCAATATGAAACCATAGCAATTTGATTCACTCAAAACGGATTTAAAATGAAGAAGTTATGGGTAAAACAAGATTGGATAATTTTTCTCATTTTAGCTACGTGAAAATTGGTAACAAATCTATTCCAACCATAACTTAATCAACTTGTATTGTATATTATGTAATCTTGAGATACCATAGACACGTATACAATGTTTCGACCTATCATGTCGACACATCTATATATATTTCGGAACAACCATACACACTCTATATGTGAATGTTGGAGTTAGCTATACAGGGTTGAGGTTGATTCCAAAATATATATAGTTTGAGTTGTGATCAATACTGAGATACGTATACACTGGGTCGTGGATTGATTCAAGATAATATTTATCGATTTATTTCTGTACATCTAACTGTGGACAACTAGTTGTAGGTTACTAATGAGGACAGCTGACTTAATAAACTTAAAACATCAAAATATATTAAAAGTGTTTTAAATATATTTTGAACATACTTTAATATATATGTATATATTGTTATAGGTTCGTGAATCAACAGTGGCCAAGTCTTACTTCTCGACGAAGTAAAAAATCTGTGAAAGTGAGTTATAGTCCCACTTTTAAAATCTAATATTTTGGGATGAGAATACATGCAGGTTTTATAAATGATTTACAAAATAGACACAAGTACGTGAAACTACATTCTATGGTTGAATTATCGAAATCAAATATGCCCCTTTTTATTAAGTCTGGTAATCTAAGAATTAGGGAACAGACACCCTAATTGACACGAATCCTAAAGATAGATCTATTGGGCCTAACAAACCCCATCCAAAGTACCGGATGCTTTAGTACTTCGAAATTTATATCATATCCGAAGGGTGTCCCGGAATGATGGGGATATTCTTATATATGCATCTTGTTAATGTCGGTTACCAGGTGTTCACCATATGAATGATTTTTATCTCTATGTATGGGATGTGTATTGAAATATGAAATCTTGTGGTCTATTGTTACGATTTGATATATATAGGTTAAACCTATAACTCACCAACATTTTTGTTGACGTTTAAAGCATGTTTATTCTCAGGTGAATATTAAGAGCTTCCGCTGTTGCATACTAAAATAAGGACAAGATTTGGAGTCCATGTTTGTATGATATTGTGTAAAAACTGCATTCAAGAAACTGATTTCGATGTAACATATTTGTATTGTAAACCATTATGTAATGGTCGTGTGTAAACAGGATATTTTAGATTATCATTATTTGATAATCTACGTAAAGCTTTTTAAACCTTTATTTATGAAATAAAGGTTATGGTTTGTTTTAAAAATGAATGCAGTCTTTGAAAAACGTCTCATATAGAGGTCAAAACCTCGCAACGAAAACAATTAATATGGAACGTTTTTAATCAATAAGAACGGGACATTTCAGTTGGTATCAGAGCGTTGGTCTTAGAGAACCAGAATTTTGCATTAGTGTGTCTTATCTAGTTTGTTAGGATGCATTAGTGAGTCTGGACTTCGACCGTGTTTACTTGAAAAATGATTGCTTAACAAATTTTGTTGGAAACTATATATTTTTAACATGTGAATATTATGTGATATATTAATCTCTTAACGCGTTTGATATTATGTGATAGATGTCTACCTCTAGAACAAGTCCCATTGACTCACCTAATAATAATGAAGAGTCAAATATAAATTGGAATGATTCGTGGACTGATTCACAAGTTCCCGAAGAGGAACCGGAAGAAGAGTCGGAACCGGAAGAAGAATCGGAACCGGAAGAAGAATCGGAACCGGATGAAGAAATAGAACCGGTGGGGGAAATAATAAAACGGTTAAGTAAAAGAAAATCCTCAACCAACCGACCAAGGTTAATTATGGTCAATGGTGTTTCCGCCAAGGAAGCAAAATATTGGGAGGATTACCAATTCTCTGATGAATCGGATTCCGACGAGAATTCCGATGATGTTATAGAAATTACCCCAACTGAATTTAAAAAGGCAAAAGAAAATAATAAGGGAAAGGGCATAAAAATAGAGAAATCTAATTCCAACCCCGATGAACTTTATATGTATCGTCAACCCTCGAAGTCCTTAAGTTGTAACAATGACCCAGGAACCTCTAAACCACCAGGTTTTTCTAAACCAATGTGGATAACGACGGCTCGTATTAGGGGAACATCATATATCCCTAGAAACTTGGCAAAACGAACCAAAACCAAAGAAGAAGAAACAATCGAGTCGGAATAAGATAGTTGTATTCGTGTGGTGTAATATAAGTAATATAGTGTGCTTATGCTTTATGATATATGTAAAAATTGCTTTTATTAATAAGTATTTTTTTTTATGAATCTAACTCTTGTCTATTTTACAGTATAAAAACACAAAATGGATAGACAACCCAATATTTTAAGAGACCTACCCGGAGACATGATTGATGAAATCTTGTCTAGAGTCGGTCAGAATTCTTCGGCACAACTATTTAAGGCGAGATCAGTTTGTAAGACATTCGAAGAACGTTCCAAGAATGCCTTAGTTTATAAAAGGCTTTCGTTCGAAAGATGGGGGATATCACATTGGGAAATCCATAAGTTACGATGTGTTTACTTTGACGCATATATTGCGGGGAACCCAAATGCTGTTTTACGCAATGGGTTAAGAAATTATTTTGACTCAATATATCCGAATATTGGACTTCGTGATTTCGAAAAAGCGGCTAACATGCAACATAAAGAAGCATGTTATGCTTACAGATTAGTAATGTTCGCTTCTCACCAAAGTGAGAATAAGAACATCGGCCTACAACTATTAAACAAAACGTTCCCACAAGTGACGGAGTCGGTAATTGGGGTAAGAAATGAGGTTTTTAGATTGTTACGGGACTGTTGGACATTACGTAACCCTCGTCCCTTTGACGACGTTACAACACGCTGTCTTATCAACGGTCATAACGGTTATGTTCCACAAGACCAAGGATGGGAAGTAGTCCTACTAAAACCAGAATGCATGACTTGTTTCTGGACGTATGAATTACGTGTCTTTATTGCCTTTGCTGAACGACTTGTGTACTAGCTAGAATTATCTTCACAACCATCTTGTATCAAATTTATTGTGTGCTATATTTCATGCTATATGTAAAATAAGCGGTATTGTAAGTTTGTAAAATATTGTGTAAAAGTTTGAACGCGAAATATTATTATAATCAGTTTTTCATATAGAATTGTAGTAGTTGAATTGTATATTAGCTACTAAGTATGAACTTAACGGGTAGGTACTACCCGAATTTAAACTTATAAAACGCTAATATGAAGAAAAAGCTTTTATAAATGAGTTCATATTATGCTACGAAATACTATTAACTACTCTTAATATTCTGTATGATTAACTTGTTCCATTTGACTATTTTGAAGGAAATGGCACCGACTACTCGACACACCGTGAATATGAATGAAGAGGAATTCCGTACTTTTCTAGCTTCAAACATAGCCGCAGTACAGGCTGCGCTACATACCAACAATAACCTTGGATCTAGCAGTACAGAAAATCGTGTAGGATGCACCTACAAAGAATTCACTGCCTGCAAACCTTTGGAATTTGATGGAACCGAAGGACCGATCGGATTGAAACGGTGGACCGAGAAGGTCGAATCGGTGTTTGCCATAAGTAAGTGTACTGAAGAGGACAAAGTGAAGTACGCTACGCATACCTTCATAGGTTCTGCATTAACATGGTGGAATACCTATCTAGAGCAAGTGGGACAAGACGATGCGTATGCACTACCGTGGTCAGCATTCAAGCACTTGATGAACGAGAAGTACCGTCCCAGAACTGAGGTCAATAAGCTCAAGACAGAACTTAGAGGGTTACGAACCCAAGGATTTGATATTACCACGTACGAAAGATGATTCACAGAATTGTGCCTATTGTGCCCGGGAGCATTCGAAGATGAGGAAGAGAAGATCGACGCGTTTGTGAAAGGATTACCGGAAAGAATCCAAGAAGATATAAGTTCACACGAGCCCGCCTCCATACAACAGGCATGTAGAATGGCTCACAAACTAGTGAACCAGATTGAAGAAAGAATTAAAGAACAGACTGCTGAAGAGGCCAATGTGAAGCAAGTCAAAAGAAAGTGGGAGGAAAACGGTGATAAGAATCACCAATACAACAACAACAGCAATTACAACAATAATCGCAACAATTATCCCAACAATCGCAACATCAATCGCAACTACAACAAACGGCCCAACAACAACAACAACAACAACTACAACAATCATCCCAACAACAATAATAACCTCAACAACAACAACAACAACAATCAGAAGCAGCTATGCCAAAGGTGTGAAAAGTATCACTCGGGGTTCTGCACCAAATTTTGCAACAAGTGTAAAAGAAATGGTCATAGCGCGGCGAAGTGTGAGGTCTACGGACCAGGGGTTAATAGAACGAAAGGAACAAATGGTGTCGGAACGAGTAATGGCAGAGCAAGTAGTGTCGGAGCAAGTTATGCCAATGTAGTTTGTTATAAATGTGGAAAACCGGGCCACATTATTAGAAATTGCCCGAACCAGGAGAACACGAATGGACAAGGCCGCGGAAGAGTTTTCAATATTAATGCGGCAGAGGCACAGGAAGACCCGGAGCTTTTACGGGTACGTTTCTTATTGACAATAAATCTGCTAACGTTTTATTTGATTCGGGGCGGATAGAAGCTATATGAGTAGAGATTTTTGTGCTAAATTAAGTTGTCCATTGACGCCTTTGGATAGTAAATTTTTACTCGAATTAGCAAATGGTAAATTAATTTCAGCAGATAATATATGTCGGAATCGAGAAATTAAACTGGTTAGCGAAACATTTAAGATTGATTTGATACCAGTAGAGTTAGGGAGTTTTGATGTGATAATCGGTATGGACTGGTTGAAAGAAGTGAAAGCAGAGATCGTTTGTTACAAAAATGCAATTCGCATTATACGAGAAAAAGGAAAACCCTTAATGGTGTACGGAGAAAAGGGAAACACGAAGCTACATCTTATTAGTAATTTGAAGGCACAAAAACTAATAAGAAAAGGTTGCTATGCTGTTCTAGCACACGTCGAGAAAGTACAAACTGAAGAAAAGAGCATCAATGATGTTCCCATTGCAAAAGAATTTCCCGATGTATTTCTGAAAGAATTACCGGGATTACCCCCACATCGATCCGTTGAATTTCAAATAGATCTTGTACCAGGAGCTGCACCAATAGCTCGTGCTCCTTACAGACTCGCACCCAGCGAGATGAAAGAACTGCAAAGCCAATTACAAGAACTTTTAGAGCGTGGTTTCATTCGACCAAGCACATCACCGTGGGGAGCTCCTGTTTTGTTTGTCAAGAAGAAAGATGGTACATTCAGGTTGTGTATCGACTACCGAGAGTTGAACAAACTTACCATCAAGAACCGCTACCCACTACCGAGAATCGACGACTTATTTGATCAACTACAAGGCTCGTCTGTTTATTCAAAGATTGACTTACGTTCCGGGTATCATCAAATGCGGGTGAAAGAAGATGATATTCCAAAGACTGCTTTCAGAACATGTTACGGTCATTACGAGTTTATGGTCATGCCGTTTGGTTTAACTAATGCACCAGCTGTGTTCATGGACCTTATGAACCGAGTGTGTGGACCATGCCTTGACAAGTTTGTCATTGTTTTCATTGATGACATACTTATTTACTCAAAGAATTACCAAGAACACGGTGAACATTTGAGAAAGGTGTTAGAAGTATTGAGGAAGGAAGAATTGTACGCTAAGTTTTCAAAGTGTGCATTTTGGTTGGAAGAAGTTCAATTCCTCGGTCACATAGTGAACAAAGAAGGTATTAAGGTGGATCCGGCAAAGATAGAAACTGTTGAAAAGTGGGAAACCCCGAAAACTCCGAAACACATACGCCAGTTTTTAGGACTAGCTGGTTACTACAGAAGGTTCATCTAAGACTTTTCCAGAATAGAAAAACCCTTGACTGCATTAACGCATAAAGGGAAGAAATTTGAATGGAATGATGAACAAG
The DNA here is from genome assembly GCF_046630445.1 of Rutidosis leptorrhynchoides. Lineage (NCBI taxonomy): Eukaryota > Viridiplantae > Streptophyta > Magnoliopsida > Asterales > Asteraceae > Rutidosis > Rutidosis leptorrhynchoides. Next base: position 315,323,154 of record NC_092333.1, on the reverse strand, counting down.
AGAAAGCGTTTCAGTTATTGAAGAAAAATCTAACTACGGCACCTATATTGTCATTGACTGAAGGGAATGATGATTTTGTGTTTTATTGTGATGCATCAAAGCAAGGTCTCGGTTGTGTATTAATGCAACGAACGAAGGTGATTGCTTATGCGTCCAGACAATTGAAGATTCACGAACAAAATTATACGACGCATGATTTGGAATTAGGCGCGGTTGTTTTTGCATTAAAGACTTGGAGGCACTACTTATATGGGGTCAAAAGTATTATATATACCGACCACAAAAGTCTTCAACACATATTTAATCAGAAACAACTGAATATGAGGCAGCGTAGGTGGATTGAATTGTTGAATGATTACGACTTTGAGATTCGTTACCACCCGGGAAAGGCAAATGTGGTAGCCGATGCCTTGAGCAGGAAGGACAGAGAACCCATTCGAGTAAAATCTATGAATATAATGATTCATAATAACCTTACTACTCAAATAAAGGAGGCGCAACAAGGAGTTTTAAAAGAGGGAAATTTAAAGGATGAAATACCCAAGGGATCGGAGAAGCATCTTAATATTCGGGAAGACGGAACCCGGTATAGGGCTGAAAGGATTTGGGTACCAAAATTTGGAGATATGAGAGAAATGGTACTTAGAGAAGCTCATAAAACCAGATACTCAATACATCCTGGAACGGGGAAGATGTACAAGGATCTCAAGAAAGATTTTTGGTGGCCGGGTATGAAAGCCGATGTTGCTAAATACGTAGGAGAATGTTTGACGTGTTCTAAGGTCAAAGCTGAGCATCAGAAACCATCAGGTCTACTTCAACAACCCGAAATCCCGGAATGGAAATGGGAAAACATTACCATGGATTTCATCACTAAATTGCCAAGGACTGCAAGTGGTTTTGATACTATTTGGGTAATAGTTGATCGTCTCACCAAATCAGCACACTTCCTGCCAATAAGAGAAGATGACAAGATGGAGAAGTTAGCACGACTGTATTTGAAGGAAGTCGTCTCCAGACATGGAATACCAATCTCTATTATCTCTGATAGGGATGGTAGATTTATTTCAAGATTCTGGCAGACATTACAGCAAGCATTAGGAACTCGTCTAGACATGAGTACTGCCTATCATCCACAAACTGATGGGCAGAGCGAAAGGACGATACAAATGCTTGAAGACATGCTACGAGCATGTGTTATTGATTTCGGAAACAGTTGGGATCGACATCTACCGTTAGCAGAATTTTCCTACAACAACAGCTACCATTCAAGCATTGAGATGGCGCCGTTTGAAGCACTTTATGGTAGAAAGTGCAGGTCTCCGATTTGTTAGAGTGAAGTGGGGGATAGACAGATTACGGGTCCGGAGATTATACAAGAAACTACCGAGAAGATCATCCAAATTCAACAACGGTTGAAAACCGCCCAAAGTCGACAAAAGAGCTACGCTGACATTAAAAGAAAAGATATAGAATTTGAAATTGGAGAGATGGTCATGCTTAAAGTTGCACCTTGGAAAGGCATTGTTTGATTTGGTAAACGAGGGAAATTAAATCCAAGGTATATTGGACCATTCAAGATTATTGATTGTGTCGGACCAGTAGCTTACCGACATGAGTTACCTCAACAACTCGCGGCTGTACATAACACTTTCCACGTCTCGAATTTGAAGAAATGTTTTGCTAAAGAAGATCTCACTATTCCGTTAGATGAAATCCAAATCAACGAAAAACTTCAATTCATCGAAGAACCCGTCGAAATAATGGATCGTGAGGTTAAAAGACTTAAGCAAAACAAGATACCAATTGTTAAGGTTCGATGGAATGCTCGTAGAGGACCCGAGTTCACCTGGGAGCGTGAAGATCAGATGAAGAAGAAATACCCGCATCTATTTCCAGAAGATTCGTCAACACCTTCAACAGCTTAAAATTTCGGGACGAAATTTATTTAACGGGTAGGTACTGTAGTGACCCGAACTTTTCCATGTTTATATATATTAATTGAGATTGATATTTACATGATTAAATGTTTCCAACATGTTAAGCAATCAAACTTGTTAAGACTTGATTAATTGAAATATGTTTCATATAGACAATTGACCACCCAAGTTGACCGGCGCTTCACGAACGTTAAAACTTGTAAAAACGACATGACGATATATATATGGATATACATATGGTTAACATGAGATTATGATAAGTAAGTATCTCCATAAGTATATTAACAATGAGTTATATACATATAAACAAGACTACTAACTTAAGGATTTCGAAACGAGACATATATGTAACGATTATCGTTGTAACGACATTTAAATGTATATATATCATATTAAGATATATTAATATATCATAATATCATGATAATATAATAATTTAACATCTCATTAGGTATAATAAATAATGGGTTAACAACATTAATTGAGATCGTTAACTTAAAGGTTTCAAAACAACACTTACATGTAACGACTAACGATGACTTAACGACTCAATTAAAATGTATATACATGTAGTGTATTTAGATGTATTAAAATACTTTTGGAAGACTTCAAGACATATATCAAAACACTCATACTTAACGAAAATGGTTACAGTTACTTTTCCATTCTTTTCTTTCATCAAGAATTCTAGTCGTATTCTTACCCGTATTATACACAGCTTCAAAACATACTTACTATGGGTATATACCAATAGGAACTAGCATGGGATTCCACTCTTGATTATGTCATGTATGACTAATCAATTTTAACTTCTACCATGAGCTAGTCAACTAACTAGAACTCCTTTTAACCCCACTCACCACTCACCAATTACCACTCATCATTCACTTCATTTCACTTCCAATTCTCTTTCTAATTCTCTCTCAACACATACATACTATTATGAATGTATTTTTCCAGTAGTTAATCATCATCTTCATCAAAAATCACTTCAAGAATCAAGCTATAATCATCATAGGAAGAACACTTCAAGAACACTTCAAAAATCCCTTCAAGTTTACTAATTTACTTCCAAGCTTTCTAATCCATTCCAAGTAATCATCTAAGATCAAGAAACCTTTGTTATATACAGTAGGTTATCTTTCTTATTCAAGGTAATATTCATATTCAAACTTTGATTCAATTTCTATAACTATAAACTATCTTAATTCAAGTAAAAATCTTACTTGAACTTGTTTTTGTGTCATGATCCTACTTCAAGAACTTTCAAGCCATCCAAGATCCTTTGAAGCTAGATCATTTCTTGTCACTTCCAGTAGGTTTACCTACTAAACTTGAGGTAGTAATGATGTTCATAACATCATTCGATTAATATATATAAAACTATCTTATTCGAAGGTTTAAACTCGTAATCACTAGAACATAGTTTAGTTAATTCTAAACTTGTTCGCAAACAAAAGTTAATCCTTCTAACTTGACTTTTAAAATTAACTAAACACATGTTCTATATCTATATGATATGCTAACTTAATGATTTAAAACCTGGAAACACGAAAAACACCGTAAAACCGGATTTACGCCGTCGTAGTAACACCGCGGGCTGTTTTGGGTTAGTTAATTAAAAACTATGATAAACTTTGATTTAAAAGTTGTTATTCTGAGAAAATGATTATTATTATGAACGTGAAACTATATCCAAAAATTATGGTTAAACTCAAAGTGGAAGTAGGTTTTCTAAAATGGTCATCTAGACGTCGTTCTTTCGACTGAAATGACTACCTTTAAAAAAAGGACTTGTAACTTATTTTTCCGACTATAAACCTATACATTTTCTGTTTAGATTCATAAAATAGAGTTCAATATGAAACCATAGCAATTTGATTCACTCAAAACGGATTTAAAATGAAGAAGTTATGGGTAAAACAAGATTGGATAATTTTTCTCATTTTAGCTACGTGAAAATTGGTAACAAATCTATTCCAACCATAACTTAATCAACTTGTATTGTATATTATGTAATCTTGAGATACCATAGACACGTATACAATGTTTCGACCTATCATGTCGACACATCTATATATATTTCGGAACAACCATAGACACTCTATATGTGAATGTTGGAGTTAGCTATACAGGGTTGAGGTTGATTCCAAAATATATATAGTTTGAGTTGTGATCAATACTGAGATACGTATACACTGGGTCGTGGATTGATTCAAGATAATATTTATCAATTTATTTCTGTACATCTAACTGTGGACAACTAGTTGTAGGTTACTAACGAGGACAGCTGACTTAATAAACTTAAAACATCAAAATATATTAAAAGTGTTGTAAATATATTTTGAACATACTTTAATATATATGTATATATTGTTATAGGTTCGTGAATCAACAGTGGCCAAGTCTTACTTCTCGACGAAGTAAAAAATCTGTGAAAGTGAGTTATAGTCCCACTTTTAAAATCTAATATTTTGGGATGAGAATACATGCAGGTTTTATAAATGATTTACAAAATAGACACAAGTACGTGAAACTACATTCTATGGTTGAATTATCGAAATCGAATATGCCCCTTTTTATTAAGTCTGGTAATCTAAGAATTAGGAAACAGACACCCTAATTGACGCGAATCCTAAAGATAGATCTATTGGGCCTAACAAACCCCATCCAAAGTACCGGATGCTTTAGTACTTCGAAATTTATATCATATCCGAAGGGTGTCCCGGAATGATGGGGATATTCTTATATATGCATGTTGTTAATGTCGGTTACCAGGTGTTCACCATATGAATGATTTTTATCTCTATGTATGGGATGTGTATTCAAATATGAAATCTTGTGGTCTATTGTTACGATTTGATATATATAGGTTAAACCTATAACTCACCAACATTTTTGTTGACATTTAAAGCATGTTTATTCTCAGGTGAATATTAAGAGCTTCCGCTGTTGCATACTAAAATAAGGACAAGATTTGGAGTCCATGTTTGTATGATATTGTGTAAAAACTGCATTCAAGAAACTGATTTCGATGTAACATATTTGTATTGTAAACCATTATGTAATGGTCGTGTGTAAACAGGATATTTTAGATTATCATTATTTGATAATCTACGTAAAGCTTTTTAAACCTTTATTTATGAAATAAAGGTTATGGTTTTTTTTAAAAATGAATGCAGTCTTTGAAAAACGTCTCATATAGAGGTCAAAACCTCGCAACGAAATCAATTAATATGGAACGTTTTTAATCAATAAGAACGGGACATTTCATGATAACCCTAAAATTATTAGAATTTATTAATTACAATTATAACAATAATAATAATAATATAATTAATACTAATATTGATATTAGTATTAATAATAATAAAAATAATATTATGATACTATATCTTTAAACTTGTAATTACATTTAATATCTTTAATATCATAATTTATTAATCATGTATCATATTATAATTTAACATTTATATGTTATATATATATATATATATATATATATATATATATATATATATATATATATATATATATATATATATATATATATATATATATATATATATATATATATATATATATATATTCCTTTTAATAATAATCTAATTACTCTGTTCCTTAATTTAACATTTTAATTTCAAATTGATTAAGGTGCATTTTATTGATTCAAAATATTATATATTTTATTATATTTATAAATATATATATATTTACATATTTATTTACACACAACAGTTCGTGAATCGTCGAGGATGGTCAAAGGGTAATCAATTACATGAATATAGATTTTAAAACTTTCGAGACTCAATATTACAGACTTTGTTTATCGTGTCGGAATCATATAAAGATTAAAGTTTAAATTTGATCGGAAATTTTCGGGTCATCACAGTACCTACCCGTTAAAGAAATTTCGTCCCGAAATTTGAGTGAGGTGGTCATGGTTAACAATAAAAATGTTTTCCTGACGAATATGGGCTGATAAATAGTGTTTTATCATTATTGAATAATACAGATAAAACAATTTGATTATTCGAAGGGCACGAATGAAGCTATCACAAAAGAGTGAAATGAATAAGTGAAGTTTCATCTTAACTTTTGACGTTGCCTTGGTTGAATTTTGGAATTCAAGGGATTTAAAGAAAATCTTTGAAATCTAAAAGATTTGATTCTTTGGCGAATAAGGAAATTAAGATCTCTAAAATTAAATACGGTGATCTGCCTCGATTACTCCGTCTGATATTCCCATTATAAATTAAACTTTTCCATTCCATTATTCTCACCATTCCTATACTTTTTTTCTTATTTCATACATCCAAAAGATTGTGAAAATGGTTAATCCAGTTCTAATCCTTAATATTTTCCTAATTATTATTTCTATCTTCCTTCTTTTCAATCTTCCACCAGAAGAATCTGTTTACTCCTACTATTACCTTGGGGTAATACTATTCTTAATTATATCATGTTTTTATATTGTTATTCGTATTAATATCCACGGTTTGTAACCTCCGTGTTGTTATTGGGCTTTATATTTTCTCTTATATTTTGGAGCTTTGTCCCTTCGTTTCTTCTTCTTGCCATTAACACCGCTTGTAATGGTTCAGAATTCGCAGCTATAAACTTCGGAATGAACATTGTTAATGTTCTAAGAAGAAAATCGTAATGGCACGATTTGATTTGTCAAATTACCAGAATCACTGAGAATAGAACTATCAAGAATATATTTTCTTGATATGTTCGGAGGTGAAGTAGAATGAACGTGTCGTGTAACATGGCACATGATGACGTTATGATCTGTGAATCATCACGTTCCATTAGAAACTCAGCATGACTTACTGTAATATAATCACGTTGATCAAGTGTCATTATATTATACTAACTCATGCATCAGTTCCCAACATCACTTCAATAACATTCATATTTTAAACTCAAAAGTTTACAGGATATAGAAACTAACAGTTTCTATATGATGTAATACTAATAGCACTAATAGATTAATGATTTCAGATGCGAGTAGTTATGGTTTACAGGATATAGAAACTAACAGTTTCTATATGATGTAATACTAATAGCACTAATCATTTGGATTCTTTGAAGTCAAACTTGTTCTTTGTGAATTGTCCACGGCTTTCTTCATAGTTTCGCATAATCTGCTTTTCGGTACTAAATTTTCTATTGAATGTTTCCAATATAATGATACACAAGAGGCACGATGTAGTGACCCGAACTTTTCCATGTTTATATATATTAATTGAGATTGATATTTACATGATTAAATGTTTCCAACATGTTAAGCAATCAAACTTGTTAAGACTTGATTAATTGAAATAGGTTTCATATAGACAATTGACCACCCAAGTTGACCGGTGATTCACGAACTTTAAAACTTGTAAAAACTATATGATGACATATATATGGTTATATATATAGTTAACATGATATTATGATAAGTAAACATATCATTAATTATATTAACAATGAACTACATATGTAAAAACAAGACTACTAACTTAATGATTTTGAAACGAGACATATATGTAACGATAATCGTTGTAACAACATTTAATGTATATATATATCATATTAAGAGATATTCGTACATCATAATATCATGATAATATAATAATTTAAAATCTCTTTTGATATTATAAACATTGGGTTAACAACATTTAACAAGATCGTTAACCTAAAGGTTTCAAAACAACATTTACATGTAACGACTAACGATGACTTAACGACTCAGTTAAAATGTATATACATGTAGTGTTTTAATATGTATTCATACACTTTTGAAAGACTTCAAGACACTTATCAAAATACTTCTACTTAACAAAAATGCTTACAATTACATCCTCGTTCAGTTTCATCAACAATTCTACTCGTATGCACCCGTATTCGTACTCGTACAATACACAGCTTTTAGATGTATGTACTATTGGTATATACACTCCAATGATCAGCTCTTAGCAGCCCATGTGAGTCACCTAACACATGTGGGAACCATCATTTGGCAACTAGCATGAAATATCTCATAAAATTACAAAAATATGAGTAATCATTCATGACTTATTTACATGAAAACAAAATAACATATCCTTTATATCTAATCCATACACCAACGACCAAAAACACCTACAAACACTTTCATTCTTCAATTTTCTTCATCTAATTGATCTCTCTCAAGTTCTATCTTCAAGTTCTAAGTGTTCTTCAGAAATTCCAAAAGTTCTAGTTTCATAAAATCAAGAATACTTTCAAGTTTGCTAGCTCACTTCCAATCTTGTAAGGTGATCATCCAATCTCAAGAAATCTTTGTTTCTTACAGTAGGTTATCATTCTAATACAAGGTAATAATCATATTCAAACTTTGGTTCAATTTCTATAACTATAACAATCTTATTTTAAGTGATGATCTTACTTGAACTTGTTTTCGTGTCATGATTCTGCTTCAAGAACTTCGAGCCATCCAAGGATCCATTGAAGCTAGATCCATTTTTCTATTTTCCAGTAGGTTTATCCAAGGAACTTAAGGTAGTAATGATGTTCATAACATCATTCGATTCATACATATAAAGCTATCTTATTCGAAGGTTTAAACTTGTAATCACTAGAACATAGTTTAGTTAATTCTAAACTTGTTCGCAAACAAAAGTTAATCCTTCTAACTTGACTTTTAAAATAAACTAAACACATTTTCTATATCTATATGATATGCTAACTTAATGATTTAAAACCTGGAAACACGAAAAACACCGTAAAACCGGATTTACGCCGTCTTAGTAACACCGCGGGCTGTTTTGGGTTAGTTAATTAAAAACTATGATAAACTTTGATTTAAAAGTTGTAATTCTGAGAAAATGATTTTTATTATGAACATGAAACTATATCCAAAAATTATGGTTAAACTCAAAGTGGAAGTATGTTTTCTAAAATGGTCATCTAGACGTCGTTCTTTCGACTGAAATGACTACCTTTACAAAAACGACTTGTAACTTATTTTTCCGACTATAAACCTATACTTTTCTGTTTAGATTCATAAAATAGAGTTCAATATGAAACCATAGCAATTTGATTCACTCAAAACGGATTTAAAATGAAGAAGTTATGGGTAAAACAAGATTGGATAATTTTTCTCATTTTAGCTACGTGAAAATTGGTAACAAATCTATTCCAACCATAACTTAATCAACTTGTATTGTATATTATGTAATCTTGAGATACCATAGACACGTATACAATGTTTCGACCTATCATGTCGACACATCTATATATATTTCGGAACAACCATAGACACTCTATATGTGAATGTTGGAGTTACCTATACAGGGTTGAGGTTGATTCCAAAATATATATAGTTTGAGTTGTGATCAATACTGAGATACGTATACACTGGGTCGTGGATTGATTCAAGATAATATTTATCGATTTATTTCTGTACATCTAACTGTGGACAACTAGTTGTAGGTTACTAACGAGGACAGCTGACTTAATAAACTTAAAACATCAAAATATATTAAAAGTGTTGTAAATATATTTTGAACATACTTTGATATATATGTATATATTGTTATAGGTTCGTGAATCAACCAGTGGCCAAGTCTTACTTCCCGACGAAGTAAAAATCTGTGAAAGTGAGTTATAGTCCCACTTTTAAAATCTAATATTTTTGGGATGAGAATACATGCAGGTTTTATAAATGATTTACAAAATAGACACAAGTACGTGAAACTACATTCTATGGTTGAATTATCGAAATCGAATATGCCCCTTTTTATTAAGTCTGGTAATCTAAGAATTAGGGAACAGACACCCTAATTGACGCGAATCCTAAAGATAGATCTATTGGGCTTAACAAACCCCATCCAAAGTACCGGATGCTTTAGTACTTCGAAATTTATATCATATCCGAAGGGTGTCCCGGAATGATGGGGATATTCTTATATATGCATCTTGTTAATGTCGGTTACCAGGTGTTCACCATATGAATGATTTTTATCTCTATGTATGGGATGTGTATTGAAATATGAAATCTTGTGGTCTATTATTATGATTTGATATATATAGGTTAAACCTATAACTCACCAACATTTTTGTTGACGTTTTAAGCATGTTTATTCTCACGTGATTATTAAGAGCTTCCGCTGTCGCATACTTAAATAAGGACGAGATTTGGAGTCCATGCTTGTATGATATTGTGTAAAAACTGCATTCAAGAAACTTATTTTGTTGTAACATATTTGTATTGTAAACCATTATGTAATGGTCGTGTGTAAACAGGATATTTTAGATTATCATTATTTGATAATCTACGTAAAGCTTTTTAAACCTTTATTGATGAAATAAAGGTTATGGTTTGTTTTAAAATGAATGCAGTCTTTGAAAAATGTCTCATATAGAGGTCAAAACCTCGCAACGAAATCAATTAATATGGAACGTTTTTAATCAATAAGAACGGGACATTTCAGTTGGTATCCGAGCGTTGGTCTTAGAGAACCAGAATTTTGCATTAGTGTGTCTTATCGAGTTTGTTAGGATGCATTAGTGAGTCTGAACTTCGACCGTGTTTACTTGAAAAATGATTGATTAACAAATTTTGTTGGAAACTATATATTTTTAACATGTGAATATTATGTGATATATTAATCTCTTAACGCGTTTGATATTATGTGATAGATGTCTACCTCTAGAACAAGTCCCATTGACTCACCTAATAATAATGAAGAGTCAAATGTAAATTGGAATGATTCGTGGACTGATTCACAAGTTCCCGAAGATGAACCGGAAGAAGATTCGGAACCGGAAGAAGAATCGGAACCGGAAGAAGAATCGGAACCAGATGAAGAAATAGAACCGGTGGGGGAAATAATAAAATGGTTAAGTAAAAGAAAATCCTCAACCAACCGACCACGGTTAATTATGGTCAATGGTGTTTCCGCCAAGGAAGCAAAATATTGGGAGGATTACCAATTCTCCGATGAATCGGATTCCGACGAGAATTCCGATGATGTTATAGAAATTACCCCAACTGAATTTAAAAAGGCAAAAGAAAATAATAAGGGAAAGGGCATAAAAATAGAGAAATCTAATTCCAACCCCGATGAACTTTATATGTATCGTCAACCCCCGAAGTCCTTAAGTTGTAACAATGACCCGGGAACCTCTAAACCACCAGGTTTTTCTAAACCAATGTGGAAAATTACGGCTCGTATTAGGGGAACATCATATATCCCTAGAAACTTGGCAAAACGAACCAAAACCGAAGAAGAAGAAACAAGCGAGTCGGAATAAGATAGTTGTATTCGTGTGGTGTAATATATGTAATATAGTGTGCTTATGCTTTATGATATATGTAAAAATTGCTTGTATTAATAAGTATTTTTTTTATGAATCTAACTCTTGTCTATTTTACAGTATAAAAACACAAAATGGATAGACAACCCAATATTTTAAGAGACCTACCCGGAGACATGATTGATGAAATCTTGTCTAGAGTCGGTCAGAATTCTTCGGCACAACTATTTAAGGCGAGATCAGTTTGTAAGACATTCAAAGAACGTTCCAAGAATGCCTTGGTTTATAAAACGCTTTCGTTCGAAAGATGGGGGATATCACATTGGGAAATCCATAAGTTACGATGTGTTTACTTTGACGCATATATTGCGGGGAACCCAAATGCTATTTTACGCAATGGGTTAAAAAATTATTTTGACTCAATATATCCGAATATTGGACTTCGTGATTTAGAAAAAGCGGGTAACATGCAACATAAAGAAGCATGTTATGCTTACGGATTAGTAATGTTCGCTTCTCACCAAAGAGAGAACAAGAACATCGGGCTACAACTATTAAACAAAACGTTCCCACAAGTGACGGAGTCGGTAATTGGGGTAAGAAATGAGGTTTTTAGATTGTTACGGGACTGTTGGACATTACGTAACCCTCGTCCCTTTGACGACGTTACAACACGCTGTCTTATCAACGGCCATAACGGTTATGTTCCACAAGACCAAGGATGTGAAGTAATCCTAGTAAAACCAGAATGCATGACTTGTTTCTGGACGTATGAATTACGTGTCTTTATTGCCTTTGCTGAACGACTTGTGTACTAGCTAGAATTATCTTCACAACCATCTTGTATCAAATTTATTGTGTGCTATATTTCATGCTATATGTAAAGTAAGCGGTATTGTAAGTTTGTAAAATATTGTGTAAAAGTTTGAACGCGAAATATTATTATAATCAGTTTTTCATATAGAATTGTAGTAGTTGAATTGTATATTAGCTACTAAGTATGAACTTAACGGGTAGGTACTACCCGAATTTAAACTTATAAAACGCTAATATGAAGAAAAAGCTTTTATAAATGAGTTCATATTATGCTACGAAATACTATTAAATACTCTTAATATTCTGTATGATTAACTTGTTCCATTTGACTATTTTGAAGGAAATGGCACCGACTACTCGACACACCGTGAATATGAATGAAGAGGAATTCCGTACTTTTCTAGCTTCAAACATAGCCGCAGTACAGGCTGCGCTACATACCAACAATAACCTTGGATCTAGTAGTACAGGAAATCGTGTAGGATGCACCTACAAAGAATTCACTGCCTGCAAACCTTTAGAATTTGATGGAACCGAAGGACCGATCGGATTGAAACGATGGACCGAGAAGGTCGAATCGGTGTTTGCCATAAGTAAGTGTACTGAAGAGGACAAAGTGAAGTACGCTACGCATACCTTCACAGGTTCTGCGTTAACATGGTGGAATACCTATCTAGAGCAAGTGGGACAAGATGATGCGTACGCACTACCGTGGTCAGCATTCAAGCACTTGATGAACGAGAAGTACCGTCCCAGAACCAAGGTCAATAAGCTCAAGACAGAACTTAGAGGGTTACGAACTCAAGGATTTGATATTACCACGTACGAAAGACGATTCACAGAATTGTGCCTATTGTGTCCGGGAGCTTTCGAAGATGAGGAAGAGAAGATCGACGAATTTGTGAAAGGATTACCGGAAAGAATCCAAGAAGATATAAGTTCACACGAGCCCGCCTCCATACAACAGGCATGTAGAATGGCTCACAAACTAGTGAACCAGATTGAAGAAAGAATTAAAGAACAGACTGCTGAAGAGGCCAATGTGAAGCAAGTCAAAAGAAAGTGGGAGGAAAACGGTGATAAGAATCACCAATACAACAACAACAGCAATTACAACAATAATCGCAACAATTATCCCAACAATCGCAACATCAATCGTAACTACAACAAACGGCCCAACAACAACAACAACAACAACAGCAACTACAACAATCATCCCAAAAACAATAATAACCGCAACAACAACAACAATCAGAAGCAGCTATGCCAAAGGTGTGAAAAGTATCACTCGGGGTTCAGCACCAAATTTTGCAACAAGTGTAAAAGAAATGGTCATAGCGCGGTGAAGTGTGAGGTCTACGGACCAGGGGTTAACAGAACGAAAGGAACAAATGGTGTCGGAACGAGTAATGGCAGAGCAAGTAGTTTCGGAGCAAGTTATGCCAATGTAGTTTGTTATAAATGTGGAAAACCGGGCCACATTATTAGAAATTGCCCGAACCAGGAGAACACGAATGGACAAGGCCGCGAAAGAGTTTTCAATATTAATGCGGCAGAGGCACAGGAAGACCCGGAACTTGTTACGGGTACGTTTCTTATTGACAATAAATCTGCATACGTTTTATTTGATTCGGGTGCGGATAGAAGCTATATGAGTAGAGATTTTTGTGCTAAATTAAGTTGTCCATTGACGCCTTTGGATAGTAAATTTTTACTCGAATTAGCAAATGGTAAATTAATTTCAGCAGATAATATATGTTGGAATCGAGAAATTAAACTGGTTAGCGAAACATTTAAGATTGATTTGATACCAGTAGAGTTAGGGAGTTTTGATGTGATAATCGGTATGGACTGGTTGAAAGAAGTGAAAGTGGAGATCGTTTGTTACAAAAATGCAATTCGCATTATACGAGAAAAAGGAAAACCCTTAATGGTGTACGGAGAAAAGGGCAACACGAAGCTACATCTTATTAGTAATTTGAAGGCACAAAAACTAATAAGAAAAGGTTGCTATGCTGTTCTAGCACACGTCGAAAAAGTACAAACTGAAGAAAAGAGCATCAATGATGTTCCCATTGCAAAAGAATTTCCCGATGTATTTCCGAAAGAATTACCGGGATTACCCCCACATCGATCCGTTGAATTTCAAATAGATCTTGTACCAGGAGCTGCACCAATAGCTCGTGCTCCTTACAGACTCGCACCCAGCGAGATGAAAGAACTGCAAAGCCAATTACAAGAACTTTTAGAGCGTGGTTTCATTCGACCAAGCACATCACCGTGGGGAGCTCCTGTTTTGTTTGTCAAGAAGAAAGATGGTACATTCAGGTTGTGTATCGACTACCGAGAGTTGAACAAACTTACCATCAAGAACCGCTACCCACTACCGAGAATCGACGACTTATTTGATCAACTACAAGGCTCGTCTGTTTATTCAAAGATTGACTTACGTTCCGGGTATCATCAAATGCGGGTGAAAGAAGATGATATTCCAAAGACTGCTTTCAGAACACGTTACGGTCATTACGAGTTTATGGTCATGCCGTTTGGTTTAACTAATGCACCAGCTGTGTTCATGGACCTTATGAACCGAGTGTGTGGACCATACCTTGACAAGTTTGTCATTGTTTTCATTGATGACATACTTATTTACTCAAAGAATGACCAAGAACACGGTGAACATTTGAGAAAGGTGTTAGAAGTATTGAGGAAGGAAGAATTGTACGCTAAGTTTTCAAAGTGTGCATTTTGGTTGGAAGAAGTTCAATTCCTCGGTCACATAGTGAACAAAGAAGGTATTAAGGTGGATCCGGCAAAGATAGAAACTGTTGAAAAGTGGGAAAGCCCGAAAACTCCGAAACACATACGCCAGTTTTTAGGACTAGCTGGTTACTACAGAGGGTTCATCCAAGACTTTTCCAGAATAGCAAAACCCTTGACTGCATTAACGCATAAAGGGAAGAAATTTGAATGGAATGATGAACAAGAGAAAGCGTTTCAGTTATTGAAGAAAAAGCTTACTACAGCACCTATATTGTCATTGCCTGAAGGGAATGATGATTTTGTGATTTATTGTGACGCATCAAAGCAAGGTCTCGGTTGTGTATTAATGCAACGAACGAAGGTGATTGCTTATGCGTCTAGACAATTGAAGATTCACGAACAAAATTATACGACGCATGATTTGGAATTAGGCGCGGTTGTTTTTGCATTAAAGACTTGGAGGCACTACTTATATGGGGTCAAAAGTATTATATATACCGACCACAAAAGTCTTCAACACATATTTAATCAGAAACAACTGAATATGAGGCAGCGTAGGTGGATTGAATTATTGAATGATTACGAATTTGAGATTCGTTACCACCCGGGGAAGGCAAATGTGGTAGCCGATGCCTTGAGCAGGAAGGACAGAGAACCCATTCGAGTAAAATCTATGAATATAATGATTCATAAAAACCTTACTACTCAAATAAAGGAGGCGCAACAAGGAGTTTTAAAAGATGGAAATTTAAAGGATGAAATACCCAAAGGATCGGAGAAGCATCTTAATATTCGGGAAGACGAAACCCGGTATAGGGCTGAAAGGATTTGGGTACCAAAATTTGGAGATATGAGAGAAATGGTATTTAGAGAAGCTCATAAAACCAGATACTCAATACATCCTGGAACGGGGAAGATGTACAAGGATCTCAAGAAACATTTTTGGTGGCCGGGTATGAAAGCCGATGTTGCTAAATACGTAGGAGAATGTTTGACGTGTTCTAAGGTCAAAGCTGAGCATCAGAAACCATCAGGTCTACTTCAACAACCCGAAATCCCGGAATGGAAATGGGAAAACATTACCATGGATTTCATCACTAAATTGCCAAGGACTGCAGGTGGTTTTGATACTATTTAGGTAATAGTTGATCGTCTCACCAAATCAGCACATTTCCTGCCAATAAGAGAAGATGACAAGATGGAGAAGTTAGCACGACTGTATTTGAAGGAAGTCATCTCCAGACATGGAATACCAATCTCTATTATCTCTGATAGGGATGGCAGATTTATTTCAAGATTCTGGTAGACATTACAGCAAGCATTAGGAACTCGTCTAGACATGAGTACTGCCTATCATCCACAAACTGATGGGCAGAGCGAAAGGACGATACAAACGCTTGAAGACATGCTACGAGCATGTGTTATTGATTTCGGAAACAGTTAGGATCAACATCTACCGTTAGTAGAATTTTCCTACAACAACAGCTACCATTCAAGCATTGAGATGGCGCCGTTTGAAGCACTTTATGGTAGAAAGTGCAGGTCTCCGATTTGTTGGAGTGAAGTGGGGGATAGATAGATTACGGGTCCGGAGATTATACAAGAAACTACCGAGAAGATCATCCAAATTCAACAACGGTTGAAAACTGCCCAAAGTCGACAAAAGAGCTACGCTGACATTAAAAGAAAAGATATAGAATTTGAAATTGGAGAGATGGTCATGCTTAAAGTTGCACCTTGGAAAGGCGTTGTTCGATTTGGTAAACGAGGGAAATTAAATCCAAGGTATATTGGACCATTCAAGATTATTGATCGTGTCGGACCAGTAGCTTACCGACTTGAGTTACCTCAACAACTCGCGGCTGTACATAACACTTTCCACGTCTCGAATTTAAAGAAATGTTTTGCTAAAGAAGATCTCACTATTCCGTTAGATGAAATCCAAATCAACGAAAAACTTCAATTCATCGAAGAACCCGTCGAAATAATGGATCGTGAGGTTAAAAGACTTAAGCAAAACAAGATACCAATTGTTAAGGTTCGATGGAATGCTCGTAGAGGACTCGAGTTCACCTGGGAGCGTGAAGATCAGATGAAGAAGAAATACTCGCATCTATTTCCAGAAGATTCGTCAACACCTTCAACAGCTTAAAATTTCGGGACGAAATTTATTTAACGGGTAGGTACTGTAGTGACCCGAACTTTTCCATGTTTATATATATTAATTGAGATTGATATTTACATGATTAAATGTTTCCAACATGTTAAGCAATCAAACTTGTTAAGACTTAATTAATTGAAATAGGTTTCATATAGACAATTGACCACCCAAGTTGACCGGTGATTCACGAACGTTAAAACTTGTAAAAACTATATGATGACATATATATGGTTATATTTATAGTTAACATGATATTATGATAAGTAAACATATCATTAATTATATTAACAATGAACTACATATGTAAAAACAAGACTACTAACTTAATGATTTTGAAACGAGACATATATGTAACGATTATCATTGTAACGACATTTAATGTATATATATCATATTAAGAGATATTCGTACATCATAATATCATGATAATATAATAATTTAAAATCTCTTTTGATATTATAAACATTGGGTTAACAACATTTAACAAGATCGTTAACCTAAAGGTTTCAAAACAACATTTACATGTAACGACTAACGATGACTTAACGACTCAGTTAAAATGTATATACATGTAGTGTTTTAATATGTATTCATACACTTTTGAAAGACTTCAAGACACTTATCAAAATACTTCTACTTAACAAAAATGCTTACAATTACATCCTCGTTCAGTTTCATCAACAATTCTACTCGTATGCACCCGTATTCGTACTCGTACAATACACAGCTTTTAGATGTATGTACTATTGGTATATACACTCCAATGATCAGCTCTTAGCAGCCCATGTGAGTCACCTAACACATGTGGGAACCATTATTTGGCAACTAGCATGAAATATCTCATAAAATTACAAAAATATGAGTAATCATTCATGACTTATTTACATGAAAATAAAATAACATATCCTTTATATCTAATCCATACACCAACGACCAAAAACACCTACAAACACTTTCATTCTTCAATTTTCTTCATCTAATTGATCTCTCTCAAGTTCTATCTTCAAGTTCTAAGTGTTCTTCAGAAATTCCAAAAGTTCTAGTTTCATAAAATCAAGAATACTTTCAAGTTTGCTAGCTCACTTCCAATCTTGTAAGGTGATCATCCAACCTCAAGAAATCTTTGTTTCTTACAGTAGGTTATCATTCTAATACAAGGTAATAATCATATTCAAACTTTGGTTCAATTTCTATAACTATAACAATCTTATTTTAAGTGATGATCTTACTTGAACTTGTTTTCGTGTCATGATTCTGCTTCAAGAACTTCGAGCCATCCAAGGATCCATTGAAGCTAGATCCATTTTTCTATTTTCCAGTAGGTTTATCCAAGGAACTTAAGGTAGTAATGATGTTCATAACATCATTCGATTCATACATATAAAGCTATCTTATTCGAAGGTTTAAAGTTGTAATCACTAGAACATAGTTTAGTTAATTCTAAACTTGTTCGCAAACAAAAGTTAATCCTTCTAACTTGACTTTTAAAATAAACTAAACACATTTTCTATATCTATATGATATGCTAACTTAATGATTTAAAACCTGGAAACACGAAAAACACCGTAAAACCGGATTTACGCCGTCGTAGTAACACCGCGGGCTGTTTTGGGTTAGTTAATTAAAAACTATGATAAACTTTGATTTAAAAGTTGTAATTCTGAGAAAATGATTTTTATTATGAACATGAAACTATATCCAAAAATTATGGTTAAACTCAAAGTGGAAGTATGTTTTCTAAAATGGTCATCTAGACGTCGTTCTTTCGACTGAAATGACTACCTTTACAAAAACGACTTGTAACTTATTTTTCCGACTATAAACCTATACTTTTCTGTTTAGATTCATAAAATAGAGTTCAATATGAAACCATAGCAATTTGATTCACTCAAAACGGATTTAAAATGAAGAAGTTATGGGTAAAACAAGATTGGATAATTTTTCTCATTTTAGCTACGTGAAAATTGGTAACAAATCTATTCCAACCATAACTTAATCAACTTGTATTGTATATTATGTAATCTTGAGATACCATAGACACGTATACAATGTTTCGACCTATCATGTCGACACATCTATATATATTTCGGAACAACCATAGACACTCTATATGTGAATGTTGGAGTTACCTATACAGGGTTGAGGTTGATTCCAAAATATATATAGTTTGAGTTGTGATCAATACTGAGATACGTATACACTGGGTCGTGGATTGATTCAAGATAATATTTATCGATTTATTTCTGTACATCTAACTGTGGACAACTAGTTGTAGGTTACTAACGAGGACAGCTGACTTAATAAACTTAAAACATCAAAATATATTAAAAGTGTTGTAAATATATTTTGAACATACTTTGATATATATGTATATATTGTTATAGGTTCGTGAATCAACCAGTGGCCAAGTCTTATTTCCCGACGAAGTAAAAATCTGTGAAAGTGAGTTATAGTCCCACTTTTAAAATCTAATATTTTTGGGATGAGAATACATGCAGGTTTTATAAATGATTTACAAAATAGACACAAGTACGTGAAACTACATTCTATGGTTGAATTATCGAAATCGAATATGCCCCTTTTTATTAAGTCTGGTAATCTAAGAATTAGGGAACAGACACCCTAATTGACGCGAATTCTAAAGATAGATCTATTGGGCTTAACAAACCCCATCCAAAGTACCGGATGCTTTAGTACTTCGAAATTTATATCATATCCGAAGGGTGTCCCGGAATGATGGGGATATTCTTATATATGCATCTTGTTAATGTCGGTTACCAGGTGTTCACCATATGAATGATTTTTATCTCTATGTATGGGATGTGTATTGAAATATGAAATCTTGTGGTCTATTATTATGATTTGATATATATAGGTTAAACCTATAACTCACCAACATTTTTGTTGACGTTTTAAGCATGTTTATTCTCAGGTGATTATTAAGAGCTTCCGCTGTCGCATACTTAAATAAGGACGAGATTTGGAGTCCATGCTTGTATGATATTGTGTAAAAACTGCATTCAAGAAACTTATTTTGTTGTAACATATTTGTATTGTAAACCATTATGTAATGGTCGTGTGTAAACAGGATATTTTAGATTATCATTATTTGATAATCTACGTAAAGCTTTTTAAACCTTTATTGATGAAATAAAGGTTATGGTTTGTTTTAAAATGAATGCAGTCTTTGAAAAATGTCTCATATAGAGGTCAAAACCTCGCAACGAAATCAATTAATATGGAACGTTTTTAATCAATAAGAACGGGACATTTCACACGAAGAGGTATATAATTTTGGACGAGAATATTTATGAAAATATCCTCAGAAATATCGAAGATATTGATGATGATATTTTTGGAATTTCTACGTTCGATTGGTTGATGGAGAAAGATTTTTCCGCAATATTTTAACATGACTTCGGAGCAAGATATTTACTAAAGATTTCAACGGATCCAGAATTATCTGGATTCATTGAATATTGGGTATGGTCCTTGTATTTTCCCTTGGTCTCCTTCATGGTTAACTCTATCCGTTTTCCAGTTTCAACTTTTCTGAGCTTTTCCAACATATTATTCTTTATCATCAAACTTTCGATAATTAAGGTCGTTTACGGTTGTCTAAGGTTTCTGCTGCTTCGTTCAGCTTTTTCAACATTCAGAGTATTAATTTGTAGGCTGAGTGCTTTTCAGAATTTCAGAATAAAAGATCATAATTTTAAGAGAAATGTTATACATATAACGGTTGTTGAAGATATGCTGTGAGTTTCAGAATACTGATTGCTGATTCCCAGTAATTGGTATGGCAGTTCTCGTTACAAGATGCGGACGAGTATATGATAGGGTTTCAATGAATAAATATAATGATTTATCAGAGAGATTTAAGTCGAGAAGCAACGAGGTTGCTGGTACGTCTGCTGGTAATATGGTGCAATATAAAAGAATTCTCCGGTATAAAAAGGGTAATCGTATATGTCAGGATTATAGTAAGGCTACTTCGAATGAAAAGTCAAAGTTGTGTTGTTGGATCTGTGACAAAATTGGCTACTTTGAAAAGGGATCGCAAAAATTATTTTTGCTAATAAATGCCAAATGATCTGGCGCGGCTACGTGTTAAACTTTTATTCAGTTGCCGAGAGTTTCTCAGGTGCAATATTATATGCATAAATCTTTCCTTCCGTTAATGAAGTGCAATTGATTCATCCTATCGATTGAAGTGTTTTCAAGAATTATGAAATGTTTGAACGCAGATTGAAATCGTCAAGATACAAATGAGGTTTAAGATGAAATCAAGTGGCAAACTTGAAGAATTGCTTAATTTCATATATTATAATCAATATTTTAATTCATTTTAATTGTCCAATGTTATTAGTCTACAGTCGATAGTCCACAGTTGACAGTCCAATAATTCATATATAATTTAATATATAATATTTGAATTAATTAATACGTATCGTGACCCGTATACGTCTCAGACTCGATCACAACTCAAAGTACATATATTATTATAGAATCAACCTCAACCCTGTATAGAGAACTCGATCATTACTGCATATAGAGTGTCTATGGTGATTCTAAATAATATATATAGATGCGTCGATATGATATGTCAAAACTTTGTATACGTGTCCCGATATTTAAAGTGCGTAAAATAAATAACAGAAATTAAATGACGATAAATAAAATTACGAGAATATAAATTGCGATAAAATAAATTGCGATAATTAAATTGCGATAAATAAATTGCGATAAATAAAATGTAATACGGAATTAACAATTAGCTAGGAATAGTTAGCTAAGATTTTGTTAGCGTGGATTCTTAACAAAATTTCTCATAGTTAATTTGTTTGTTTCTAAATTTTTTTTTTTTTTTTCCCAATGTTTTCTTCATTATGCCACTTATCGGATTCTGATAGGTCAAAATCCAAATATGAAATTTGAATGGAAATGGTTATTCTGTGGTGAACGGATACGTATATCTGTGAATGTAAGCAGGATAGTAAATGACTGTTGAAACAGATTCGAAAAACATACAATGTAACTTATTAATGTGATATTTAAATATTCCTCGGGTATTACCTACCCGTTAAAATATTTTCACCATTAACAGTTTGTACAAGAGAATTTTTAATTACAATCTTTATGATAACATATATACATATATATTTTCTTCAGATGTAATCATGGATTTAATGAGTTAATATAATATTAAACTCATTTAGTTTTAGGTTGAAACTAGAATAAATAATCTCTAAAACTTTAGAGATTACATATTCGCCATGTCGAACGAAGATAAATGAGGTAGAACGATACGTAGAACGAATATCATACTCGAAGTACAGATAGTGATATTGAAGCATGGATTATTGATGGTACTGGTGTTGTTATTGATGGTACTGTTGGTGCCGGTGATGTTGCTGAAGCTGGTACCTTTTGCACCATATTCTCCGAATTGATTATTCGAGCGCGAAGTTCGTTGACTTATTACTCCAGGATGATTGTCGGTCGGAACGAGCGGATGAATAAGGTTCAGAATTGTGGATAGAATATAATCTTGTCGAGTTACCCTAGAAATGAGACTGAAAAATGGTGTCTCGAACAGGTTCGCCGGTAAACGTTTCAGGTTCATTGTCAAGAGGTGAATTCGATTGGTGGAAGGGATTGCCTTCTGCGCGTTTCTATTAATTAAGTCTACTACGAACCCATCAGATGAATTGATAATGGCTGATTGGTTGATTCATGGCGGTGACGCTGTTTTCGGAGCTTAGGTGAACATCTATGTCGGAATAGCTGTAGGAATAACTATCGAAATAGCTATCGGAATCCGAGGGACTCAAACTGGTTCAGGATTCATCTCGTACGATCAAATGAAGAATTTTTGATAAGAAATAGATTATAGGATGTAGATTAGTACCCTCCAATACATAATTTACATATGCATATATAATACTAAAATCCCATAAGTTACGGAGGAATCTACGGAAGTTGTCAGGCAAAGTTACAGTAACAGATACGCTAAGATATGAATCTTGTCTATACACTATTCATGCAATTAATGCAGCAAGACGTGTCTAGACTAAGAATGATAAGCAGGTAAATTCTTAAGGATGATAAGCAGATGATTTCCGACTAGAAATGATAAGCAAAACTTTTGACATACAGACACGGTCAAAGTCCAGACTCACTAATGCATCTAAACAATTATCAGTTAGACATACTAATGCAAGACCTGGTTCGCTAAGACCACCGCTCTGATACCAACTGAAAGGACCCGTCCTAATCCACCTGGACGAAATCTTCAACAGTTGGTCCCATTGCGATGATCGACTCCAAATAATGCCTTTAAAATGAGCAAATGCATAGCGGAAAGTTTCTTTCATACCTGAGAATAAACATGCTTTCAAGTGTCAACCAAAAGGTTGGTGAGTTCATAAGTTTATCATAAAACAATAAAATTCATCATTGTGATAGACCACAAGATTTAAATGCTGCATGGTACAAATGGGCCCGAATCCTACACCCACCTGTAATGCAAATGCGATATCTTTTAAATACAGTACACCTTTCTCGTGTACGCAACCATTTTTCATAAATCTTAGTAACCGTACACCTATCTTGTGCACAAAAATAACATACACATAACCTGTGTATAAAATCATTCTCTCGATACATAACATTCATAACAACTGGTGGCAATTACCATGTCCACATAATTCAATGGTGGCAATTATCATGTCCACATAATTCAATGGTGGCAATTATCATGTCCACATAATTCAATAATAATCCGCAGAACTTCTATCTGCATAATAATTCATTCGAGGAATGTTTTGCTTGTGTCTATCTCGTCAAACATTTATAAAAGCATTTCATGTATTCGCAGTTAAAAATATATTTCAAAAGCATTTAAATAAGCAGTTGTAAAATCAGCGCATGTATTCTCAGTCCCAAAAATATAAAGAGTAAAAGGGATCAAATGAACTCACCATACTGTATTTTGTAGTAAAAATACATATGACGTTATTTAACAAGTGTAGGGTTGACCTCGGATTCACGAACCTATATTATTCGTATATATTAACACATATCACATTTAATCTACTAAGCTTATTTATATTATTTAATGTATTAAGATTAATATCTTTATATATATATATATATATATATATATATATATATATATATATATATATATATATATATATATATATATATATATATATATATATAGGATTATATTAAGATATGTTTTTATATAACTATTACTTTATTTGGTAACATAATATTTATAATGGAAAGTTGTAATATTTTTATAAAAGTAAGGACACTAATAATAATAATAAATAATAGTAGTGTTAGTAAAAATGATGATAATAATATATAAAAATATTGATAATGATAATAATAATAATAATAATAATAATTTTTCTAATAATATTAATCTTAATAAGATGACAATTTTTAATTAATAATAATGATAATAATAATAATAATAATAATAATAATAATAATAATAATAATAAATATGATAATGATAATAATTATAACAAAAATACTAAAAGTGCTACCTTAACGAAACAAGCTCCAAAAAGGAAAAAAATAACTGCCCATGCCTGGGCTCGAACCCACGACCTCTCCTTCAATAGCCACATCCCTACCCACTGCTCCAATATTTCATTTCTAATTTTATTCCTAATCTATATATATATAAACCGTTGACTGTTTCTTCTTTTCATAAGGAGGGTTTATCTTCAAAAATAAAAGAAAATCACCTCTCCCTGGTTTTGAACTCGTGACCTCTAGGTCATCAACACCACACCATAACCACTCAACTGATTCTGTTTTTTTGTGATAAGACCTAAACTAAATATCTTAACCCCTTATCTGCTATCCTCTTCTCATTCTCTTAAATTAAATTAAGCAGGTGTTTTTAATCATATTCCATAATCATTAATCATAGTTTATAATCATAAATCATCAATCCATAATTATAAATCATAATCCATAATCACAAATCATAATCCATAATCATAGATCATAATCATCTTCGTATCCATCGTCATCGTGTATATATCATCATCATCATTTATATTCTCATACACGATCATCATCAAAACCATACATTCCACTTATCACTTTCATTATTTTATGAATTCATAACATTATATCTAGCATCACCTGTAGTGACCCGAACTTTTCCATGTTTATATATATTAATTGAGATTGATATTTACATGATTAAATGTTTCCAACATGTTAAGCAATCAAACTTGTTAAGACTTGATTAATTGAAATATGTTTCATATAGACAATTGACCACCCAAGTTGACCGGTGATTCACCAACGTTAAAACTTGTAAAAACTATACGATGACATATATATGGATATATATATAGTTAACATGATTTTATTATAAGTATGTATCTCATTAGGTATTTTAATAATGAGTTATATACATAAAAATGAGACTATTAAATTAAGAAACTCGAAAACGATATATATAACGATTATCGTTATAACAACGTCTTACTAGGTACATATGAATCATATTAAGATATTGATACACTTGGTTAATTATGTTAAATGATAGGTAAATATATCATTAAGTGTATTAACAATGAAATACATATGTAAAAATAAGACTACTAACTTAATGATTTCGAAACGAGACATATATGTAACGATTATCGTTGTAACGACATTTAACTGTATATATATCATACTAAGATATATTATATATCATAATATCATGATAATATAACAATTTAACATCTCATTTAATATAATAAACAATGGGTTAACAACATTTAACAAGATCGTTAACCTAAAGGTATCAAAACAACATTTACATGTAATGACTAACGATGACTTAACGACTCAGTTAAAATGTATATACATGTAGTGTTTTAATATGTATTCATACACTTTTGAAAGACTTCAAGACACTTATCAAAATACTTCTACTTAACAAAAATGCTTACAATTACATCCTCGTTCAGTTTCATCAACAATTCTACTCGTATGCACCCGTATTCGTACTCGTACAATACATAGCTTTTAGATGTATGTACTATTAGTATATACACTCCAATGATCAGCTCTTATCAGCCCATGTGAGTCACCTAACACATGTGGGAACCATCATTTGGAAATTAGCATGAAATATCTCATAAAATTACAAAAATATGAGTAATCATTCATGACTTATTTACATGAAAACAAAATTACATATCCTTTATATCTAATCCATACACCAACGACCAAAAATACCTACAAACACTTTCATTCTTCAATTTTCTTCATCTAATTGATCTCTCTCAAGTTCTATTTTCAAGTTCTAAGTATTCTTCATAAATTCCAAAAGTTCTAGTTTCATAAAATCAAGAATACTTCCAAGATTGCAAGTTTACTTCCAAGTTTTCTAAATCCATTCCAAGTAATCATCCAAGATCAAGAAACCTTTGTTATTTATAGTAGGTTATCTTTCTAATACAAGGTAATAATCATATTCAAACTTTAATTCAATTTCTATAACTATAACAATCTTATTTCGAGTGGAAATCTTACTTGAATTGTTTTCGTGTCATGATTCTGCTTCAAGAACTTTCAAGCCATCCAAGGATCCTTTGAAGCTAGATCCATTTTTCTCATTTCCAGTAGGTTTATCTAAGGAACTTGAGGTGGTAATGATGTTCATAACATCATTCGATTCATACATATAAAGCTATCTTATTCGAAGGTTTAAACTTGTAATCACTAGAACATAGTTTATTTAATTCTAAACTTGTTCGCAAACAAAAGTTAATCCTTCTAACTTGACTTTTAAAATCAACTAAACACATGTTCTATATCTATATGATATGCTAACTTAATGATTTAAAACCTGGAAACACGACGAACACTGTAAAACCGGACATACGCCGTCGTAGTAACACCGCGGGCTGTTTTGGGTTAGTTAATTAAAAACTATGATAAACCTTGATTTAAAAGTTGTTCTTCTGAGAAAATGATTTTTCTTATGAACATGAAACTATATCTAAAATTCATGGTTAAACTCAAAGTGGAAGTATGTTTTCTAAAATGGTCATCTAGACGTCGTTCTTTCGACCGAAATGACTACCTTTACAAAAACGACTTGTAACTTATTTTTCCGACTACAAACATATACTTTTTCTGTTTAGATTCATAAAATAGAGTTCAATATGAAACCATAGCAATTTGATTCACTCAAAATGGATTTAAAATGAAGAAGTTATGGGTAAAACAAGATTGGATAATTTTTCTCATTTTAGCTACGTGAAAATTGGTAACAAATCTATTCCAACCATAACTTAATCAACTTGTATTGTATATTATGTAATCTTGAGATACCATAGACACGTATACAATGTTTCGACCTATCATGTCGACACATCTATATATATTTCAGAACAACCATAGACACTCTATATGTGAATGTTGGAGTTAGCTATACAGGGTTGAGGTTGATTCCAAAATATATATAGTTTGAGTTGTGATCAATACTGAGATACGTATACACTGGGTCGTGGATTGATTCAAGATAATATTTATCGATTTATTTCAGTACATCTAACTGTGAACAACTAGTTGTAGGTTACTAACGAGGACAGCTGACTTAATAAACTTAAAACATCAAAATATATTAAAAGTGTTGTAAATATATTTTGAACATACTTTGATATATATGTATATATTGTTATAGGTTCGTGAATCAACCAGTGGCCAAGTCTTACTTCCCGACGAAGTAAAAATCTGTGAAAGTGAGTTATAGTCCCACTTTTAAAATCTAATATTTTTGGGATGAGAATACATGCAGGTTTTATAAATGATTTACAAAATAGACACAAGTACGTGAAACTACTGAGACGACCCGACCCAATCCATAGGGACGAATACAATAACATATGATTACATCGCGAGGTACTTGACCTCTAAATGATACATTTTACAAACATTGCATTCATTTTTAAAAGACAATCTTTCATTACATCGAAAGTTGACATGTATGCATACCATTTCATAATATCCAAACTATAAATGACCTAATCTGTCATTTACTTAATAATAATCTTTAATGAACTTCAACGACTCGAATGCAACGTCTTTTGAAATATGTCATGAATGACTCCAAGTAATATCTTTAAAATGAGCTAATTGATAGTGTTCCAAATGAACATATATTTAGTAGCAATATCGTTCCAATATGTAAAGTTTTTAAATGTAATTTCCTTATTTTTAGTTGTAATAGTTAAATAAATAAGTGCGAAGACGAAAGACGCAAATCGCTCGAAAATGAAGATTTAAAGACAAAAACGAAGATTTGAAAGACCAAAACATCCAAAAAGCTCAAATGTACAAGATACAATTCAAAAGGTTCAATTTATTGATGAGAAACGTCTAAAAATGACAAGAGTACAAGTTACGAAACGCAAAGTACAAAATATCTCAGCGTACGCAAGGACGTTCGAAAATCCGGAACTGGGACATGAACCAACTCTCAACGCTCGACGCAACGGTGTAAAAATTACAAGTCAACTATGCACAAGAATAAAATATAATATTTAAATAATTCATAATAAGAATAATATTAAATAATAAAAAGTTGTTAATTGAGCATAGTTCAGGGGTCGTAAATGAAAATTTGAATTCTAATTTCCCTATAAAACGAACGATATGTTCGATGAATTAGGGAGGAAGATATTTTTTCGATCTTTTTTTCTTTCTATCTTTTTTCTTATTTTTCTATATCAAATATCAATATCTATATTTATAATTCTCTATCATAATGTTAATGTAATCAGATATAACAATAATCTTAATTTTAATTTTAAATTATGATAATAATAAGATTTATGATAGAGATCGTTTGAGTGTGTAAGTCGAAATTCTGTCCGTGTAACGCTACGCTATTTTTAATCATTGTAAGTTATGTTCAACCTTTTTACATTAATGTCTCGTAGCTAAGTTATTATTATGCTTATTTAAAACGAAGTAATCATGATGTTGGGCTAATTACTAAAATTAGGTAATTGGGCTTTGTACCATAATTGGGGTTTGGACAAAAGAACGACACTTGTAGAAATTAGACTATGGGCTATTAATGGGCTTTATATTTGTTTAACTAAATGAAAGTTTGTTAATGTTAATATAAAGATTTACAATTGGGCGTCCCTATAAATTACCATATACACTCGATCGGACACGATGGGCGGGGTATTTATATGTACGAATAATCGTTCATTTAACCGGACACGGGAATGGATTAATAGCCACTAGAATAATTAAAACAGGGGTGAATTACATACAGTGATAACTGGTGTAATTGTTGACAGAAGTGATAACTGCGTCACAGTTTAAATCCTTAATCAGTTGGAATATTTGACTTCGGGTATAAGGGTAATTTGACGAGGATACTCGCACTTTATATTTATGACCGATGGACTATTATGGACAAAAACCAGATAGACGTATCAAATAAACCAAGACAAAGGACAATTAACCCATGGTAATAAATTAAAATCAACACGTCAAACATCATGATTACGGAAGTTTAAATAAGCATAATTCTTTTATTATATTTCTCATCGTATCCTTATTTACTGTCATTTTATTACTCGCAATTTTATTTACTGTCATTTTATTTATTGTCATTATTTTACGCACTTTAATTATCGTCATTTATCTTTACGCTTAAAATATAGAATCGACAAACCGGTCATTAAACGGTAAAACCCCCCTTTTATAATAAGATTACTACTTATATAATTATATATATTTTATATAAATATAGTTAAAAATATAGTAAGTATCACCAGCTCCCTGTGGAACGAACCGGACTTACTAAAAACTACACTACTCTACGATTAGGTACACTGCCTATAGTGTTGTAGCAAGGTTTAGGTATATCCCATCCGTAAATTAATAAAACTTGTGTCATATTTTGTAGTATTTTGTATTAAAAATAATACTATTTCGTACCCTCACGCTACATCATCAAGTTTTTGGCGCCGCTGCCGGGGAGCGCTAAAACGCTATATTTTTAATTATAATAATATTGAAATAAAATATAATAATATAATAATATTGAAATAGAATATAATAATATAATAATATTGAAATAGAATATAATAATATAAAAATATTTAAGAATATTTACGTAAATTTTTAAAAAAAAAAGTCGTATTTATTAAATACTTCAGGGGTATATTATGTAACTTATAATTAATAATTGCTATCATGTCGCTTTCATGTGAATAGTAAATTAATTAATTTATTTTCATTTACTATTCATGAATAGTAAATGAATTAAAAAAAAAAGAGTTTTAAAAAAAATTATAATTATAAAAAAATTATTAATTTTTTTAAAAGAAAAAAAAAATCGTTTTTTTTTTAAAAAAAAAAAAAAAAAAAAAAAATTTCGTTTTTAAAAAAAAAAAAAAAAAAAAAAAAAAAAAAAAATTTGTGTAAAAAAAAAAAAAAAAAATCGTTTTTAAAAAAAAAAAAAAAATCGTTTTTTTAAAAAAAAAAAAAAAAAAAAAAAAAAAAAAAACGAAAAAAAAAAAAAAAAAAAAAAAAAAATCGTTTTTTTTAAAAAAAAAAAAAAAAGCGTTTTAAAAAAAGAAAAAAAAAAAATTTGTAAAAAAAAAAAAAAAAATCGTTTTTTTTTAAAAAAAAAAAAAAAAAAAAAAAAAACGAAAAAAAAAAAAAAAATATAAAAAAGAAAAAAAAAAAATATATGTATTTTTAAGACTTTGTTAAATAGTTAAGTTTTAAAAGTTTCTTTATTTTTATTTTAGTTTATAAAAATATAAGTTTTAATTTTAATATCTTTTATTTAATTAAAAAACAGAAAAATAGAAAAAAAAAAAAAAAAAAAAAAAACGCGTAAAAACAAAAGCTGTCAACTGAATTCCTGAACCCCGCGACTCGCGGAGTTTTCCTCTTTATTTGCCGCGACTCGCGGAGGCCTTCTGACACACGGACAAAAACCCTAATCACGGGTTATTTTTAATTATTATTATTATTAAAACCTAATTATTATTATTATTATTATTAGTTTTAAGTTTTATTTTTATTTATGTATTTAGTTTAAATAAGTTTTTATTAAATTGTAAAATTAATAGTTTTATTAAATAAATAATATAAAATAATATTTTTATAAAAATTGTACTTTTTACAACTTTTTGTATATTTTTATATTTTGTACCTTTTTAATCGTTGTAGCGTAACTTTTGTATTTTTAGCTCATATTTAATTTTAAACTTAGTTTTTGCTATAGTTATTTTTACTCCTAGATTTTTAGGCTTTGCCGTAGAATTCCTTAAGTGCTTTTTTCTTTAGACTAAGATTTAGGTGCTTTAGAATTTTGCGACGCCTTTTTAAGTTTTAGTTTCTTTTTAAGTTATTTCCATTTGGGATTTAGTCTTTTCCTGTAAGCTTTAATATTTTTAGACCTTTTACTATGTATCAATTATCATTCCAATTAGTAATTTCAATTTGCGATTATAATTTTAAGTTAGTTGTAGTAATAAGGTTAAATTAGTTAAGTATTTTTAAGTTTTGA
The DNA here is from genome assembly GCF_046630445.1 of Rutidosis leptorrhynchoides. Taxonomy (NCBI): domain Eukaryota; kingdom Viridiplantae; phylum Streptophyta; class Magnoliopsida; order Asterales; family Asteraceae; genus Rutidosis; species Rutidosis leptorrhynchoides. Next base: position 315,291,602 of record NC_092333.1, on the reverse strand, counting down.
TAAGTTTCTTTTATTTTTCCGTCACCTTTTATTTTTCAACCATTTTTTATTTTTCGACATTTTTCGACGCGCAATCTATTTCTTTCTTATTTCTCGCCATTCTAGTTTTTAGGACTTAGAATTTTTTTCTACTTCTTCTCTAAATTTCTTAAAATTACGAAAATTTATTTTAAGTGGTTAAATTGATAGACATCAAAATTTTCTGGTTCGTAGTAATAGTTGGATTTGTACGTGGACCGGGTTATTGGAGCCAAACAGTCCTCAATTATATTGAGACCAAACGAATCCTGCCCCTCTGCTGCATCTTTTGGCTATTCGAAACGTGGGCAAAATCAGAAAAGTCTATTAATTGGATAACTTATTATAATTTTTCTTTCCTTTTTAAAAACTAATAGGATATTCAGTGAATGCACCGAGCAAAACGTTCACCACCTTTCATACGTTCACCACCTGTAACTCGATCAAGACATCTAGCAAATATTGTCGCCGTTGATTTTTCTTTAGAATCGTCATCTAGTCGAACAAGAACTCCAACTCAAATTTCCGATAATCCATCTTTTGAACCCGACTTCACAATTAAGAACCCGGAGCATATTCAAGGACAATTCCAAGATCCTGAACCACTAATTATTCCTCCTGAACCACAAACCGTTAAATCAGAATCCTCTAGTGATTCGTATTCAACAAATTCAATTATGGAAGTAACGGAACCTCTAAGTATGGAAGATCGAATGAGAGCCACACGCACGGGCCAAGGTCACGCCATTATTAAGCCAGAAGTTAATGCGCCAGATTATGAAATCAAAGGACAAATTCTACACATGGTAACTAACCAATGCCAATTCAGTGGTGCACCGAATGAAGATCCTAACGAACACCTTCGTACGTTTAAAAGAATTTGTACACTATTCAAAATCCGAGAAGTGGAAGATGAGCAGATCTATCTCATGTTGTTTCCCTGGACTTTAAAGGGAGAAGCCAAAGATTGGTTAGAATCGTTACCTGAAGGGGCGATTGACACATGGGATGTTTTAGTTGAAAAATTTCTTAAACGATTCTTTCCGGCATCCAAAGCCGTGAGACTTCAAGGAGAAATTGTTACGTTCGCGCAAAATCCAAATGAAACATTATATGAGGCGTGGACAAGATTCGGAAGGATGTTGAGAGGATGTCCTCAACACGGATTAGATACTTTTCAAATAGTACAAATCTTCTATAAAGGCGTAGACATCGCCACACGAAAAGACATCGACATAACCGCTGGTGGTTCCATCATGAAAAAAACCGCAACTGAAGCTTACAAAATTATTGATAACACAGCCTCCCACTCGCATGAGTGGCACCAAGAAAAAGATATTTTTCGTTCATCTAAAGTGGCTAGAGCCGATTCTAGCCCTGACTTTGATTCCGTTTCCGCAAAAATAGATGCTTTCGAAAGACGAATGGAAAAGATGAATAAAGATATTCACGCAATACGAATCAGTTGTGAGCAATGCGGTGGACCACACTTATTGAAAGATTGTCACATTGAACCAACGATGGAACAACGAGAGAATGTTTCCTATATGAACAAAAGGCCGGGAAATAATTATCAAAATAATTATCAACCGCCAAGGCTAAACTTAAATCGAAATCAAAACATTCTTTACAATCCAAAAGGACCCGAAAATAACTGGTATAACCAACAAGGTCCGAATAACCAACCAACTCAAAACAACACTTTCAATCAACAAAGACCTGGCTTATATAAACCACAACAACCCGAAGAGAAAAAGCCAAATCTAGAAGAAATGATGGCAAAGCTAATGGAATCTCAAACACAATTTATTACATCTCAAACCCAAACGAATGAGAGGTTTGATCAGTCATTAAGAACTCAACAAGCTTCCATTTTGAATCTAGAAAAACATGTAGGTACTCTTGCTAGCATGATGAGTGAGAGGGAACAAGGAAAGCTACCGAGTGATACTGAAGTAAATCCTCGGAACGAGAATGTTAATATGGTTTCAACAAATTCTGAAAAACCAGCTCCGGAAGATGGGAAGGTTTTAGATGAGAATAAAAATGAAGAAGTTACAGCACCACCACCAGAGTATGTAAAGCCAGTGGTGGCACCATATAAACCACCCATCCCGTCTCCAAGAAAAGGAGTTGAGTATGAGCAAGTGATAGGTAATAAAGATTGTGATACCTCTGGAAAGAAGAAGAAGAAAAAGAATAAGAAAGTGCAAGAAATAAAAGCCGTAAATATAAACCCGGTGAAGACAGTTCCACCAAAACCTCCACCTAGGGTAGGTGATCCGGGTGAATTTATTGTTCCTTGTCTACTTAGTGATTGTGTCATGTATGATGCACTAGCAGATTTAGGTGCAAGTGTAAGTGTTATGCCTCTTTCCTTATATAAGAGATTAGGTGTAGGTAAGTTAAGTCCAACGGATATGAGTGTTCGACTCTTTGATCAAACCATTAAGCACCCAGTTGGAATTGCTGACAATCTACCCGTTCAAGTAGGCAATTTAACCTTTCTAGTCGAATTCATTGTCATTGACATAGAAGAGGACCCAAACATTCCTCTAATTTTAGGTCGACCATTCTTAGCGTCCACCGGGGCGTTATTTGATGTAGGAAATGGAAGAATGACACTTAAAAGTGGTGACAAATCGATCACCTTTATGATTCGAAAGTCTAAATCTCCACCAACCAAAACCGTTGAACCGGTAAAAACGATTGGTAAGAACCATGTGGTTTTACCAACTCCAACGGTAATACTTAGCAATAATGAAACACCTAAGTGTGGGGAAAATGAAGTAACACCTAATGATGACATGATAACAAAGAACCCCGTTGTTGATACGAAATTAAATGATCCCGTTATTAATAGTTCAATGAAGAAACTTATTAAACGGATTCGCGATGCTAAAACCAAGGGGAACTTTAAGTTATGTAACCGGTTAGTATCCAATCTATCACCTAAAGAAAAGGAGAAACTAGTTGAAATTGTGGATATTACACAGGAATCCGACCAATGGCTTAAAGAAAAAGTCACGAATATGCAAGTTGATTATGGACCAAGAGAAATTGACGATGAAGTTAATCACAATTTTGACACCACAGCTACCTAAGTGTGGGGAGATTCAAGTGTTCTAAAAAGAAAATGCTATCTAGAGTTAGTTGTTCTGTTCTCATGTAGTTCTGAGAATGGAATCCGAGTGGTCTTTTCCACTAGCAGACACTAAAGAACTAGTTTTCTCCCTCCATTCTGAATTTTTATTTTTTTTAGGTTTTATTTGAAATTAATATGCATTTTAATTTATGTTTTATTGTGATTTAAAAAAAAAAACAAAATTTACTTTAATTCATTAAGTTGAAAAAAATGATTTCTAAAATTCGTCGTGAGTTGAAGACTAGGTCATTAAGCCGAAATTGCTTTACCCGAGGGTGGGACGGCAAATTTTGTTATCATTATTTTTAATTTTATTGATCTAAAGTATGCCAAAAAGATATTAGACTTTATAAATTTTTGAACGTGGGGTAATATACCCAACTTCAAAAATATGTATATATATGTTTGTATTTTATATTATGTACAAAACAGGGTAGAACAAAGCACTTTCAAAGACTAACATTAAGTTCAGCAATAGCTACTGATTTTGACGACAAGAAGCAAAATATCAAATGTGAAATAACAATATGTTTGCAAACTCGGTATTTTTAATCACTTTTCTACACTAATCACCCTCATGAATTTATAATTATAGTCTGATTTCATGCAAATGAGGGCATTGCATGATCTCAAGTGTGGGGAAGGGTTATAAATTCTCTCGGGTTTGCACTTAGTTTATTTGCCAAATTTTGTGAAAATTTGAAAAATTTTCAACTAAATGAATTTAAAATCATGTTTATACATATTTATGAACGGTGAAAACTAGGTGATAATACCGAAATTATCGTTACCTCGGAAAGGACATAAATTGAGAAACACCCTAAAATGCTTGAATTCATTTAAAATGAAATAAAAGAAAATAAAAAGGCAAAGAAAGAAACTAAGTGTGGGAAGAATGTACCAAGTTATTCAATTTAAAACAAATATCACATATTTTTGTACAAGATTATTGCAGGTACTTTTGCTTTGGACGATACTAATCAGTTTTACCCGGTTTACTGTAATACATTTGAAAGAAAGATGGATCTACACGATGAATCAATTCCATCATTTGAAGGAAGTAAAGTCTTCCGAAAAAGACACGCGCTTCTTGATTTAGGTCATGAAGTTGTCGTCCAGACCAGCTGTAGGTTGACGAAAAATCTAGAAAAGTCATCACTAAAATCAGCAGGAAATCCACGGACCTCAGCATCAAACAGGGTCGCCATGTGGTCAGATTTATCCTAACCATGAGAAGGATTTATCTCGTACAATGGGGGAGGCACCGTGCAAATTAGCTTGATAAGACTAATGAATCAGATCCCCAGAAAGGATAATCTCCTTAAAGATTAAAAATCAGCTTTTAAGACTGATATTACTCAATCCTAGAGATTGACCTTAAAGATTGAGAATTCAAACTCATGGAATTCAATGATATCTAAACTCGAGCTTGAACGAGAAAATATTTTGATCAAAAATACAAACCGATTTGTTTTCTGAAAACCCATTTTCAATGCGTTCATTACCATTGAACGTAAAATCCTAGGAATTCACCTGGAATTCATTAGGTCACCTGAACCAAATCGGGTGTCAACCGTAAGAACGGTGGTTGCATAGCATGGTCGGAGACAGGACCTTGTGCCAGACCGAAAAATCATAGGATGATCTTTACTATTGCTCCTACCAAGGATAGTTCTAGCATCCGACACGTTAAAAGACCATAATCATCTGCATGTCACGGGACATTGCCTTAACAGTTTCTTGTTCATCGCTTTCCTTTACAACCGGACGGTAGTTTGCCGAAAGGTAATATACGGAACAAGTAAACTGGATGTGTGCTTTCCGATACCGGGATAGCAGTGGATTACACGAGCCTAAAAGTTTTAGCCAAAATAATGATCCACAAATATATTTTGCAACACCAATGATGGATCAAATCAGAAAACTTGTCTAGGGTAAAATCTAGCTTGAATTTTCAAAAGATTAAATGTTTTCATAAAGATCCAATTTCCTTAAAGGATCTAAATTTTTATAGTCATGTGGGACTGTAAACCGCCTTTCAAATGTGCACTTTGCTTTGGAAACCGAAAGTAAATCGGCTATTTGATTGCCAGTGTCGTTGACCTAAACCCGAGGCAACTGTGGATGACACACCCACCTTTAACCATCATTACTGTCATTGTTTATACCGCTATATCAAAATCACTGATGTACAAAATGTGATGAATAAAAAAGTGATTCATGTATGTTTTTATTTCAAGTTCTGTATTGCTTGAGGACAAGCAACGCTCAAGTGTGGGGATATTTGATAGTGTTCCAAATGAACATATATTTAGTAGCAATATCGTTCCAATATGTAAAGTTTTTAAATGTAATTTCCTTATTTTTAGTTGTAATAGTTAAATAAATAAGTGCGAAGACGAAAGACGCAAATCGCTCGAAAATGAAGATTTAAAGACAAAAACGAAGATTTGAAAGACCAAAACATCCAAAAAGCTCAAATGTACAAGATACAATTCAAAAGGTTCAATTTATTGATGAGAAACGTCTAAAAATGACAAGAGTACAAGTTACGAAACGCAAAGTACAAAATATCTCAGCGTACGCAAGGACGTTCGAAAATCCGGAACTGGGACATGAACCAACTCTCAACGCTCGACGCAACGGTGTAAAAATTACAAGTCAACTATGCACAAGAATAAAATATAATATTTAAATAATTCATAATAAGAATAATATTAAATAATAAAAAGTTGTTAATTGAGCATAGTTCAGGGGTCGTAAATGAAAATTTGAATTCTAATTTCCCTATAAAACGAACGATATGTTCGATGAATTAGGGAGGAAGATATTTTTTCGATCTTTTTTTCTTTCTATCTTTTTTCTTATTTTTCTATATCAAATATCAATATCTATATTTATAATTCTCTATCATAATGTTAATGTAATCAGATATAACAATAATCTTAATTTTAATTTTAAATTATGATAATAATAAGATTTATGATAGAGATCGTTTGAGTGTGTAAGTCGAAATTCTGTCCGTGTAACGCTACGCTATTTTTAATCATTGTAAGTTATGTTCAACCTTTTTACATTAATGTCTCGTAGCTAAGTTATTATTATGCTTATTTAAAACGAAGTAATCATGATGTTGGGCTAATTACTAAAATTAGGTAATTGGGCTTTGTACCATAATTGGGGTTTGGACAAAAGAACGACACTTGTAGAAATTAGACTATGGGCTATTAATGGGCTTTATATTTGTTTAACTAAATGAAAGTTTGTTAATGTTAATATAAAGATTTACAATTGGGCGTCCCTATAAATTACCATATACACTCGATCGGACACGATGGGCGGGGTATTTATATGTACGAATAATCGTTCATTTAACCGGACACGGGAATGGATTAATAGCCACTAGAATAATTAAAACAGGGGTGAATTACATACAGTGATAACTGGTGTAATTGTTGACAGAAGTGATAACTGCGTCACAGTTTAAATCCTTAATCAGTTGGAATATTTGACTTCGGGTATAAGGGTAATTTGACGAGGATACTCGCACTTTATATTTATGACCGATGGACTATTATGGACAAAAACCAGATAGACGTATCAAATAAACCAAGACAAAGGACAATTAACCCATGGTAATAAATTAAAATCAACACGTCAAACATCATGATTACGGAAGTTTAAATAAGCATAATTCTTTTATTATATTTCTCATCGTATCCTTATTTACTGTCATTTTATTACTCGCAATTTTATTTACTGTCATTTTATTTATTGTCATTATTTTACGCACTTTAATTATCGTCATTTATCTTTACGCTTAAAATATAGAATCGACAAACCGGTCATTAAACGGTAAAACCCCCCTTTTATAATAAGATTACTACTTATATAATTATATATATTTTATATAAATATAGTTAAAAATATAGTAAGTATCACCAGCTCCCTGTGGAACGAACCGGACTTACTAAAAACTACACTACTCTACGATTAGGTACACTGCCTATAGTGTTGTAGCAAGGTTTAGGTATATCCCATCCGTAAATTAATAAAACTTGTGTCATATTTTGTAGTATTTTGTATTAAAAATAATACTATTTCGTACCCTCACGCTACATCATCACTAATGCACAGCGGAAGATCTCTTTCAAACCTGAGAATAAACATGCTTTCAAGTGTCAACCAAAAGGTTGGTGAGTTCATTAGTTTAACTTAAACAATCGTTTCCATCATTTTAATAGACCACAAGATTTCAGATTTCCATTTCTCATAAACATACGTCCCATGCATAGAGACAAAAATATCATTCATATGGATTGAACACCTGGTAACCGACATTAACAATATGCATATATAAGAATATCCCCATCATTCCGGGATCCTCCTTCGGACATGATATAAATTTCGAAGTACTAAAGCATCCGGTACTTTGGATGGGGCTTGTTGGGCCCGATAGATCTATCTTTAGAGTTCGCGTCAATTAGGGTGTCTGTTCCCTAATTCTTAGATTACCAGACTTAATAAAAAGGGGCATATTCGATTTCGATCATTCAACCATATAATGTAGTTTTGATTACTTGTGTCTATTTCGTAAAATATTTATAAAAATTGCGCATGTATTCTCAGCCCAAAAATATAAAGAGTAAAAGGGATTCAAATGAAACTCACCATACTGTATTTTGTAGTAAAAATACATATAACATCATTGAACAAGTGTAGGGTTGGCCTCGGATTCACGAACCTATAGTAATTATATATATTTATGTATTTGTCAATATTTGTCTAATAAACTAGGCCAAGTCATAGTGTACCACAATCCCAATGCTCGAGACTAATGTGCAAAAGTCAAAGGTTAAAGTAAAAACGAGGTCGCATGCAAAAATATAATAACTTATACAAAAATGATTTTTCGGTCAAACATGACTAAACGGCCACTTCAGCGATTTTTAGAAAAATTATCGGAACTCCGATTGATAAACGGCCAAAGATAAAAGTTACACATTACCAAAAAGATTAAGCATAAATTTTTACAGAAGTAAACTAAACCTAGACAACTCGTAGTTGCCAACGCGGTTTCGGTGTTTCAAAGTTAATTTTTCAGCTTTAATAAATTTACAAAAGTGACCGAGTAGCCTACTTTGGAGATTTTTAGAAAATTCCTCGAAACTCGGATTGACAAACGGTCAAAGCCTTCAAATTCTCGTTACCACAAAGATATAACATGATTTTTGGCAAAAGTAAACACATATCAGGCCGACCATGACAACTGATACAAAACTGACATTTTTAATAAAAAAGTTTCAGCTCTTTTTAGAATTTTAAAATGTGACCAAACAGTCAACTTTGACGATTTTTAGAAAAATCGTCGAGACTCGAATTGACAAACGACCAGAGTCGTTTGTTACATCTTACAGCAAAGAATTCAGTGATAATTTTGTTTTAATCTGAAACAACGCAGATCAACGAGAATTTCAGTTTCCGTAACGACGTTTCATCAAAATTTACAAAACTTCTTTTATCCATAACTTGACAACCGTTCAACGAAACGAGACGTGCTTTATATGAAAATTCATCTACTCGACGAGTAGAATCCAAATAACCACTTTTTATTACCCAGAAAATTAGTTCACTAATTATTATCAGCATTTTTAATTACGAAATTAATTGTTTAATTCATAACTTTCTAACCGTTCATCGAATCCATTCGATATCTAAATGAAAAGTTTTTAATTTTTCGCTAGCTTTCCAAGGACATGCATATCTTATACCTTATCTCAACCGTAGGTGTAACTAATTCAGGATTCAACATAACCTATCTAAGGGCAATATCAAAAATACAAATATGCATAATTCTATTTTCTCGAGCACTAGTCAGGGATACACTATTAGTAAATAAAAGTTAAGTTATGAGTGCTCACGTATCAATATTGAGATTCAATATTGCAGGAAAGGTACGTAGATGCAACGGAGACAATAAACACTAGATTGACCTCACGAGCATACCCCTCGAACATTACCCATCACCTCCATAGCTATGACCCATAATTTCCTTAGCCCTATCCTACTCATAAAACTCGTTTTGAAAACACGCGAGCAGAACCTTGTCGTAATATTTTATGTAATAATACTAATAATAATAATAATAATAATAATAATAATAATAATAATAATAATAATAATACTAATAATATATTTTGATTAATAATAATTATTAAAATAAGTAAAATTACTACAGAGTAATATGATAATGAGAGGAAAGGTTGAAGTTGGTAACAAATGAATCACATTCGTCGAGTTTTATACACTGGTGCCACCAACTCTCCAGCTCACATCGCATTATCTAGGCTGCCGACACTCGATTGTAACACATATGATATGATACGTAACATAAGTTTATTTATATATTAATTAATATATAATATATTTAATCTTTAGAATTAATTAAATATTATATTATATTTACGCTCATGGTAAAAATATAATTTTTACAAAAATGACACGGTCGTGGTCTCACGACTCATGTACTACTTTTGGTTTTTCGGGTGCACTTTCGTACGTTTAGAAAACTAGCCTTTTACGTTACGCGACGTGTACCTTTATCAATAATTTGACTTACTTATCAATAAATTACCTTATAAAAAATGTAACTTATAAAATTGAGCGTTGTGGTCATTTACTTTTTTAAATCAGTGACTCGTTGTTTATCAAAATATTTTATTTTAAATTAAACATTTTGTGACATGTACCTTTATTAATAACTAGACTTAAATTAATTAAAAACTAACCCACTCAAAGTGTAACTTAATCTTTTGAGTGGTTTGGTCATTTCCTTTCATAAATCGATGTCTCGTTATATAACAAAATATATATTTAATCTTATTAGTTTGAATCAAAACGTTTTATGACTAAAATAAAATATATGTACATTTAAAATTTATAAATTTATACATAATACCTATGTTTGAAATATTTATCTAATAATATAATATTTCACTTTTCAAAATTAATTATATTTCAAAGACCAATATATATATAACATTAAAGTCATGTGAATACCAGATATTGTTATATCACCTAACGGTTATGCTCAAAAACTTAATCTGATATAACTTATTTATGCGCCAATATTTACTTTAATTTCTCAAACACTCTAGTTAATATATCTAATTATAAATCGAATCAATGAACAAGGGTTACTATCTTTTACCTAACTAATATATCTAATATACATAATCACGTTCTATATACGTTGCAAGTTATCAACCAAGTGTTATGAAATTCAACCCTCCACTAACTTTTGTCTAACTCCCAATAAGTGATACTTTGTTCTTACTTGTAAATCACTTTACCATTTATTCCGAATACCGTTAAAATTAAGGGTTTCCTAATTCAAAGTGGACCTCATAACAGAGACTCATAATCATAGTTCAATGTATCCGATAATTCAATCATTTGATATTATCTTTTAATCACCTCGATAAACTTACATCGAACAAATACGTTCATGTAAAGTATTATCTATTCAATACCTTGATAGCATTTCCAAGTTCATAAAATAGATCTCATAGCTTATGTTCATATCAACTAATCCGTTCAATGTTTTATAATATATATCAATCTAATAAGCACACATGTATATATACATATATATTTATTTACACGTAATTGTTCGTGAATCGCTTGGCATGGTCAAAGGGTATTTAATTAAATGAATATAATTTCAAAACTTTCGAGACTTAATCATTACAGATTTGCTTATCGTGTCGGATATATATAAAGGTTAAAGTTTAAATTTGTTCGGAAATCTCCGGGTCATCACAGTACCTACCCGTTAAAAGAAATTTCGTCCCGAAATTTGATAGAGGTCGTCATGGCTAACAGTAAGAGTGTTTTCATGACGTATATGAACTGATAATTAGGGTTTTATCATCATTGATTAATATAGATAAAATGATTTGTTTTGTGAAGAGCACGAATGAAGCTATCACTTAAGAGTGAAAATGAATAAAAGTAAGTTTGACTTAACCGGTGTCGTAGTCAAGATTGATTTCCGGAATTTAAGGAATTTAGAAGAAATCTTCATATTAAGATTTGATTCTTCGGTAATTAAGGAGATTCAGATCTTCTTTGATTAAACGCGATAATCTGCTTCGATTGCTGTGTCGAATCTTTTTTTTTTTTTTTTTTTTTTTTTTTTTTTTTTCCCTATAAATCCACCCTCTCCATTTCCTTACAACTCACACCTTCTATTCTTTCTTCCTCAATTCCTACTTTAAAGTATTCGTTAATATGCTCCATCCCATCCTGATCCTTGATATCCTCTTAACTTGCATATCTGTCATTCTTCTTTTTAATCTGCCACCAGAAGAATCTATTTACTTCTACTATACTCTTGGGTTTATAGTGTTTCTAGTTCTCCCATGTCTTTACATTGCTATATGCATCGATATATATGGGTTGTAATTTCCGGGTTGTTGTTAGATTTTACACCTTCCCTTATATTTCGATGTCCCTGCTTCTGTCTTCTATAGTCATCGACATCCATAGTTAAGGCTCTCTTCGATTTGCTGCGGTTTATACCCTGATTTTCTATTTCGAAGCTTTGTACTTTCGTTTCTTCTTCTTGCAATTAAATAACTCTTGTAATGGTCCGGAATTCGTATGTATGGATTTCAGAAGGAATATAGTAATTGTTCTAAGAAGGAAAGGATAATGGTAAATCCTGATTTGTTAAATTACCAGAATACCCTGGAAAAGACCGAATCATCAAGAAATATTTTCTTGATATATTTAAAGATTAGATAGAATGTAAGAGTCGTGTAAATGGCACATGATGACGGTATGTTCTGTGAATCCTCACGTTCCATTAGAAACTCAACATGAATTACTGTAATATAATGACGTTGATCAAGTGTCATTATATTATACTAACCCATGTATCAGTTCCCAACACTACTTCAAAACATTCATATTTGAATTTTTCAGAATTTAGAAACTAACACAGTTTCTTTTATGTTGCAGATATTACGGAGAGATAAATGATCTCAGATAAGGATAGTGGTGAAGATATCTCCAGAAATATGGAGAATATGTATAATGGGAGATACGAAGATACCTTATAATATCTAAGGTAAGATGATGATGAAGAATATCTGTCTGTGAAGGTTTAGAATAAGGGGTAACGTGTTTGCTAACGTTTTCAGCAGACACTGAATCATTTGAATTCTTTGAAGGCAGATTTAGTCCCTGTGATTTGTCCACGGCTTCCTTCATACTTTGCTCAATCCGTTTTCCAGTTCCAAATCTTCTCTTTTTCTGAGCTTTACCAACTCACTATCTTTTATCATCAAACTTTTGACTGTTTAACTCATCTACCATATTTATGTTTCCTCTGCATTTAATGCTATAATATCTGAATCACTGATTTTCAATCCGAGGTGATATCAGAAGAATCGTGTTTTAGATGATTAAACGCTGGTGGTAATATGGTGGAATATGAAAGGTTCTCCAGTAATAATGACAAAAGGGCAATGTATCTATCAGGGTTATAATAAGACTGGTCCGACTGAAAAATCGAAGTTGACTTGCTGGAGCTGTGACAAAATTGGCTACTTTGAAAAGGAATCGAAATGTTGTTTTTGCTAGAAGAATTCGACGCAGGTACATGTTAGATTATGACTTTGGTTTCGAGAGTTTTTCAGGTACAAAACTTCGGATAATGTGCGATTGGATCATCATCTCGATTGTTCAATGTTTGAAGTGTCTTCCGGAATTTCGAAGGGTTTTAAATGCAAATTGTCATAGTCAATATCCAAATGATGGAATTGTCCTGACTCCCGAATGATTTTCATATTCATCTGAGTGTTACGATTAAAAATGATGTGCTATCACATTTTTGAAGTCAAAGTATAGCTTTGAAAAATATAAGGATCTAAGAGCGATGATTTCGGTTGTATCTCGAGTTGAATTCTGAAATTTCCAAAATCAGAATATGTAATTAGATTCGAATGAGTATGGTTGTTTTGATTTCTATAGAGGAATGCATATTGGTATAGTTGATGATTGTTGAATCAGAATTGAAGAACGTAACATATTAATTGTGATTTTATATATCTCTCGGGTATTACCTACTCGTTAAAAAATTTCACAAATAATATTTTGAACCAGAGTGTTTATTACAATCCTTATAAAAATATATGTGGGTATATTTTCTTCAGATGTAATACAGATTCAATGAGTTGATATCATACTAAGTTCATTTGATTTTCGGCTTGAATTAGAAATGAATAATCTTTAAAACATTAGAGATTACGTAATTTTTTGCGGAGTATTTCACTAATGTAATCAATACTTCAATATTTATAAGTATTTCCTTAGTGAATCATGCTGATGTTTATAGAACTTTTGTTAACTTCGCAAGATACGAATGTTGTTTTCCAGTAAATTTCGAGTACATCGAAGATGAAAGTGTAAAATCAAACATGTTATTGAATGATACACTTGATTTATTATGAAACCGAATTCATTTAATTGAAATAGAGGTTGTAGTTAACGATGGTTACGTTGCTAACGAAGGATGTACATCATAGCATATTAGTAATATGAATTAACCAGATAGTTAAGTTTCATACATAATAGCTTAGTACAGAAGAATTTATTATGGTTTAAAATTTTTATATATATATAGGATATACATATAAATTCTTCGGAGGAACTGAGTTAATACTTCATAACTCGTTGATACAATATACTCGTTATTAATTCGTAATGGTTTCCACAGTGATTTCCTGAACTGGCAGAGCTTGTGAGGTTAGAGGTGCTGACGATTCTAACGATGTTGACAACACAGACTGTGTTGATGAGGCTAAGGGTACTGCTGATGCTGTTGGTAAAACAAGTCTAGCTTGTACTTTACGTACCCTTCTTATCAGAGCTTCTATTCTTCCTTTTTATCATTTCTGTCTACTCATCTGGTTTATGGTTAAAGCTGAAGTATATAATCCCTATGTCTTTAGAGATTACATAATCACCGCAGAATATTTCTCCGATGAGGTTATGAATCAATACTTCATCATTTGTTGTTGTTAGTACTCCATGGTATTTATGGTGTGTGTGACGTTGATATCCGATATACAGATTGGGGTATTGAGGTGTGTGATGCGGATGTAATTGTGGGTGGTGGTAATGATCCTGTTGATGTTAATAATGGTGGTTGCTGTTGATGCCGGTGATGCTGTTGGTGCTTTTAGTATTGAGGCTTGCGATGTGGATGTTACTGGCGGTACTGGTTACGCTGCTGGTGCTGCTGATGGTGTTTGTAAAGTTCGTACCGTATTCTTCAAAGTGACTACCCGAGCGCGAAGCTCGTTGACTTCTTCTATTACGCCGGGGTGATCAGTAGTTCGGACGAGCGGATATATATAATCTAGAATTTGGTGTAGTATATAATCGTGACGAGATACTCTGGAAATGAGAGAGAAAATGGTTTCACGAACAGGTTCGCCGGTAAGTGCTTCAGGTTCATCGCCAATAGGGCAATTTGGTGGATGGAAAGGATCACCTTCTTCTTGTCTCCAATAATTGAGGAGGCTACGAACCCATCCCCATTTCATCCAGAATAGATGATGACTGATTGGTTGATCCATTCCGGTCACACTGTTTTCAGAGCTCGAATGGAAATCCATATCGACATAGCTGTCGAAATCTGAGGAGTTCGAACTGGTTGAGGGATCCATCTCGTATGATTAGGGGAGGAATTTTGTTATGAAATAGATTGTAGGATTTAAATTTGGTATTCTTCAATTACATAATTTGCATATGTATATATAACACCAAAATCCCATAAATTACGGAAAATCTTTGAAAGATGTTAATCAAAGTTCACAGTAACAGATACACTAAGATAAGAATTCGTCTATACACTATTATGCAATAAATGCAGGAAAACGCGTCTAGACTTAAGATGATAAGCAGATAATTTCCTAAGGATGATAAGTAGATGATTTCCGACACAAAATGATAAGCAAAACTTTTGACATGCAGACACGGTCGAAGTCCAGACTCACTAATGCATATTAACAACTAACAGTAAGACACACTAATGCAAGACCTGGTTCGCTAAGACCACCGCTCTGATACCACATGAGACGACCCGACCCAATCCATAGGGACGAATACAATAACATATGATTACATCGCGAGGTACTTGACCTCTAAATGATACATTTTACAAACATTGCATTCATTTTTAAAAGACAATCTTTCATTACATCGAAAGTTGACATGTATGCATACCATTTCATAATATCCAAACTATAAATGACCTAATCTGTCATTTACTTAATAATAATCTTTAATGAACTTCAACGACTCGAATGCAACGTCTTTTGAAATATGTCATGAATGACTCCAAGTAATATCTTTAAAATGAGCTAATGCACAGCGGAAGATCTCTTTCAAACCTGAGAATAAACATGCTTTCAAGTGTCAACCAAAAGGTTGGTGAGTTCATTAGTTTAACTTAAACAATCGTTTCCATCATTTTAATAGACCACAAGATTTCAGATTTCCATTTCTCATAAACATACGTCCCATGCATAGAGACAAAAATATCATTCATATGGATTGAACACCTGGTAACCGACATTAACAATATGCATATATAAGAATATCCCCATCATTCCGGGATCCTCCTTCGGACATGATATAAATTTCGAAGTACTAAAGCATCCGGTACTTTGGATGGGGCTTGTTGGGCCCGATAGATCTATCTTTAGAGTTCGCGTCAATTAGGGTGTCTGTTCCCTAATTCTTAGATTACCAGACTTAATAAAAAGGGGCATATTCGATTTCGATCATTCAACCATATAATGTAGTTTTGATTACTTGTGTCTATTTCGTAAAATATTTATAAAAATTGCGCATGTATTCTCAGCCCAAAAATATAAAGAGTAAAAGGGATTCAAATGAAACTCACCATACTGTATTTTGTAGTAAAAATACATATAACATCATTGAACAAGTGTAGGGTTGGCCTCGGATTCACGAACCTATAGTAATTATATATATTTATGTATTTGTCAATATTTGTCTAATAAACTAGGCCAAGTCATAGTGTACCACAATCCCAATGCTCGAGACTAATGTGCAAAAGTCAAAGGTTAAAGTAAAAACGAGGTCGCATGCAAAAATATAATAACTTATACAAAAATGATTTTTCGGTCAAACATGACTAAACGGCCACTTCAGCGATTTTTAGAAAAATTATCGGAACTCCGATTGATAAACGGCCAAAGATAAAAGTTACACATTACCAAAAAGATTAAGCATAAATTTTTACAGAAGTAAACTAAACCTAGACAACTCGTAGTTGCCAACGCGGTTTCGGTGTTTCAAAGTTAATTTTTCAGCTTTAATAAATTTACAAAAGTGACCGAGTAGCCTACTTTGGAGATTTTTAGAAAATTCCTCGAAACTCGGATTGACAAACGGTCAAAGCCTTCAAATTCTCGTTACCACAAAGATATAACATGATTTTTGGCAAAAGTAAACACATATCAGGCCGACCATGACAACTGATACAAAACTGACATTTTTAATAAAAAAGTTTCAGCTCTTTTTAGAATTTTAAAATGTGACCAAACAGTCAACTTTGACGATTTTTAGAAAAATCGTCGAGACTCGAATTGACAAACGACCAGAGTCGTTTGTTACATCTTACAGCAAAGAATTCAGTGATAATTTTGTTTTAATCTGAAACAACGCAGATCAACGAGAATTTCAGTTTCCGTAACGACGTTTCATCAAAATTTACAAAACTTCTTTTATCCATAACTTGACAACCGTTCAACGAAACGAGACGTGCTTTATATGAAAATTCATCTACTCGACGAGTAGAATCCAAATAACCACTTTTTATTACCCAGAAAATTAGTTCACTAATTATTATCAGCATTTTTAATTACGAAATTAATTGTTTAATTCATAACTTTCTAACCGTTCATCGAATCCATTCGATATCTAAATGAAAAGTTTTTAATTTTTCGCTAGCTTTCCAAGGACATGCATATCTTATACCTTATCTCAACCGTAGGTGTAACTAATTCAGGATTCAACATAACCTATCTAAGGGCAATATCAAAAATACAAATATGCATAATTCTATTTTCTCGAGCACTAGTCAGGGATACACTATTAGTAAATAAAAGTTAAGTTATGAGTGCTCACGTATCAATATTGAGATTCAATATTGCAGGAAAGGTACGTAGATGCAACGGAGACAATAAACACTAGATTGACCTCACGAGCATACCCCTCGAACATTACCCATCACCTCCATAGCTATGACCCATAATTTCCTTAGCCCTATCCTACTCATAAAACTCGTTTTGAAAACACGCGAGCAGAACCTTGTCGTAATATTTTATGTAATAATACTAATAATAATAATAATAATAATAATAATAATAATAATAATAATAATAATAATAATACTAATAATATATTTTGATTAATAATAATTATTAAAATAAGTAAAATTACTACAGAGTAATATGATAATGAGAGGAAAGGTTGAAGTTGGTAACAAATGAATCACATTCGTCGAGTTTTATACACTGGTGCCACCAACTCTCCAGCTCACATCGCATTATCTAGGCTGCCGACACTCGATTGTAACACATATGATATGATACGTAACATAAGTTTATTTATATATTAATTAATATATAATATATTTAATCTTTAGAATTAATTAAATATTATATTATATTTACGCTCATGGTAAAAATATAATTTTTACAAAAATGACACGGTCGTGGTCTCACGACTCATGTACTACTTTTGGTTTTTCGGGCGCACTTTCGTACGTTTAGAAAACTAGCCTTTTACGTTACGCGACGTGTACCTTTATCAATAATTTGACTTACTTATCAATAAATTACCTTATAAAAAATGTAACTTATAAAATTGAGCGTTGTGGTCATTTACTTTTTTAAATCAGTGACTCGTTGTTTATCAAAATATTTTATTTTAAATTAAACATTTTGTGACATGTACCTTTATTAATAACTAGACTTAAATTAATTAAAAACTAACCCACTCAAAGTGTAACTTAATCTTTTGAGTGGTTTGGTCATTTCCTTTCATAAATCGATGTCTCGTTATATAACAAAATATATATTTAATCTTATTAGTTTGAATCAAAACGTTTTATGACTAAAATAAAATATATGTACATTTAAAATTTATAAATTTATACATAATACCTATGTTTGAAATATTTATCTAATAATATAATATTTCACTTTTCAAAATTAATTATATTTCAAAGACCAATATATATATAACATTAAAGTCATGTGAATACCAGATATTGTTATATCACCTAACGGTTATGCTCAAAAACTTAATCTGATATAACTTATTTATGCGCCAATATTTACTTTAATTTCTCAAACACTCTAGTTAATATATCTAATTATAAATCGAATCAATGAACAAGGGTTACTATCTTTTACCTAACTAATATATCTAATATACATAATCACGTTCTATATACGTTGCAAGTTATCAACCAAGTGTTATGAAATTCAACCCTCCACTAACTTTTGTCTAACTCCCAATAAGTGATACTTTGTTCTTACTTGTAAATCACTTTACCATTTATTCCGAATACCGTTAAAATTAAGGGTTTCCTAATTCAAAGTGGACCTCATAACAGAGACTCATAATCATAGTTCAATGTATCCGATAATTCAATCATTTGATATTATCTTTTAATCACCTCGATAAACTTACATCGAACAAATACGTTCATGTAAAGTATTATCTATTCAATACCTTGATAGCATTTCCAAGTTCATAAAATAGATCTCATAGCTTATGTTCATATCAACTAATCCGTTCAATGTTTTATAATATATATCAATCTAATAAGCACACATGTATATATACATATATATTTATTTACACGTAATTGTTCGTGAATCGCTTGGCATGGTCAAAGGGTATTTAATTAAATGAATATAATTTCAAAACTTTCGAGACTTAATCATTACAGATTTGCTTATCGTGTCGGATATATATAAAGGTTAAAGTTTAAATTTGTTCGGAAATCTCCGGGTCATCACAACTACATTCTATGGTTGAATTATCGAAATCGAATATGCCCCTTTTTATTAAGTCTGGTAATCTAAGAATTAGGGAACAGACACCCTAATTGACGCGAATGCTAAAGATAGATCTATTGGGCCTAACAAACCCCATCCAAAGTACCGGATGCTTTAGTACTTCGAAATTTATATCATATCCGAAGGGTGTCCCGGAATGATGGGGATATTCTTATATATGCATTTTGTTAATGTCGGTTACCAGGTGTTCACCATATGAATGATTTTTATCTCTATGTATGGGATGTGTATTGAAATATGAAATCTTGTGGTCTATTATTATGATTTGATATATATAGGTTAAACCTATAACTCACCAACATTTTTGTTGACGTTTTAAGCATGTTTATTCTCAGGTGATTATTAAGAGCTTCCACTGTCGCATACTTAAATAAGGACGAGATTTAGAGTCCATGCTTGTATGATATTGTGTAAAAACTGCATTCAAGAAACTTATTTTGTTGTAACATATTTGTATTGTAAACCATTATGTAATGGTCATGTGTAAACAGGATATTTTAGATTATCATTATTTGATAATCTACGTAAAGCTTTTTAAATCTTTATTGATTAAATAAAGGTTATGGTTTGTTTTAAAATGAATGCAGTCTTTGAAAAACGTCTCATATAGAGGTCAAAACCTCGCAACGAAATCAATTAATATGGAACGTTTTTAATCAATAAGAACGGGACATTTCAGTTGGTATCAGAGCGTTGGTCTTAGAGAACCAGAATTTTGCATTAGTGTGTCTTATCGAGTTTGTTAGGATGCATTAGTGAGTCTGGACTTCGACCGTGTTTACTTGAAAAATGATTGCTTAACAAATTTTGTTGGAAACTATATATTTTTAACATGTGAATATTATGTGATATGTTAATCTCTTAACGCGTTTGATATTATGTGATAGATGTCTACCTCTAGAACATGTCCCATTGACTCACCTAATAATAATGAAGAGTCAAATGTAAATTGGAATGATTCGTGGACTGATTCACAAGTTCCCGAAGAGGAACCGGAAGAAGAGTCGGAACCGGAAGAAGAATCGGAACCGGAAGAAGAATCGGAACCAGATGAAGAAATAGAACCGGTGGGGGAAATAATAAAACGGTTAAGTAAAAGAAAATCCTCAACCAACCGACCAAGGTTAATTATGGTCTGTAACATCCCGCCTTTTTCCGTCAACTTTTCCGTTTAACTATTTATGTTCCGTTATATGTTTATAACACGTCTCGTTGATACGTGTTTGAATTATCTTGTTTAGGTAATTCCCACACCCGTTTTAAAGTTAAGGGACCAAACTTGCCAAGGGTTGAAACTTTTGACTAGGTCAAAGAGTCAACCCTCATCCTCATCCATTCAATCTCATCTCTTTCACTCTTACTACTTCAACTTTTCTCTCAACTTCCATACAAAGATTCATCATCCAAAATCGAGCTAGCGGTCATCTTGCCAAACAAATTACATATTTGAACTCCTCGTGATCTCCTCTTCGATTCCATACCGACCTCATCAAATTTGGGTAACTTTCTAAAACCACTAATTTTATGTGTTCTTGAGATTTTTGAATTAAAAGGTTGTTAATTAGTGTCTATGGCTCAAGTCTAGTTTGATTATGTGTTTTGTATGCTTGTTCTTGCTATTTTGGTGTAACTAGTTCATATTGAAAGAATGCTTGCTTAATCTTGAGTTTTAGGTGTTCATATGTTGTTGAATGATGAAAGTTCATGTTTTAATTGTGTTCCTAACATCACTAGCTTCAAATTGGTATGTAGGTTGACATGGATTAGTTTCATATGCAAGATTGTTGAATTTGTGATTTTGGGTTAGGGTTTGATAGAAGTAAATTGAATTTTTGATGCATTAAATGCTTGTTAATGTTACTTGTAAGTGTTAGGTTGTGTTGTATGCTTAATTACCTTCGAAACGGCATATCGTTCATGTAATTTGGTTGCCAAATCATTAAATTGCAATTTTGACTTGTATGCATTGATTATGGAACATTAATTGCGGTTTTTGGTTGTTTTAAGTGCAAGTTTTATTGATGATATGTGTTTAGTTGCATTCCTCGTCAAAATACCTTTCCAACGATGTATGATAGGCGTTATAAGTGTTTGCGGGTCAAGTTTTGTGTTAAAATTGATTTTGGCTCGTGCATAGTTTTGCAAAACAGAAAAATGTCTGTACAGGTGGTGGCGCGGCGCGCCCCTTACCCGCGCGGCGCGCAGATTATGCTGGACAGATTCTGACCTCTTGGTCCCAATTCACGCGAAATGTTTGACTAGTTACCGACCTCCGATTCACATGAAACTTGTTTTAATATACTTGTATATGAATAATTAGCATAGAAAATTTGTCCGGGACCCGACCCGAACATGTTGACTTTTTCGTTGACTTTGACCCGACCAAGTTTGACTTTTTGTCAAACTTAACCAATTAATTATGCAATCTTCCTAACATGCTTTTATACTTGTATCTTACATGAAACTTGACAATTTGCTTCACATGTTACATAATCGAGTCGTGTCGAGCCATAGGCCTAATTGAACAACTTTGACCCTTCGTGACTATCGTTATTGATACAACCTAATTGTTTAGGTCGAGACTAGCGTTGTCCTTTGCGCACATTACTTGTTGAAGTACTTTTTGTTCGTGCATACAAGGTGAGATCATAGTCCCACTTTTACTCTTTTGAACTTACTTTTGGGATGAGAAAACATAAACGATTCTTTTGAACTAAGTGAACACAAGAACGGGAAAACAAACATTCTACATACGAGTTTAGAACGAAAATCCTCAATCCGATTATCATTAGTTACATCAGATGGTGTAAGCGAGAACTTATGTTATATGGCCATATGGGTTTGACAAACCCTCATTCAAACGGTTCGCTACCGTTTACGAATGAAATATATTTTCGGGAACAGTGTTGTTCTAGCACTAATTGATGGGGTATTCAACGGACGGAACGTTAAGCTTTGATAATTGGGTGCTCGTGAATATTAACTTTTAGAATGTACTATGGCTTTATCGATGTTGCAAATCTTGTGGTTCAACTTATTATTACTCATTTACTTATTTAAACCTATGATTTCACCAACGTTTTCGTTGACAGATTCTCTATGTTTTTCTCAGGTCCTTGAACTTAGGTGATACATGCTTCCGCTCATACTTTTTGATACTTGCTTTGGATGTCGAGTATAATTGCATACGTGGAGCGCCTTTTTGGCTTCTTTAAACTATGTCGCACGTGTTTTCATATGAACTATAACTTTGTTGTGTACTTGTCTTGGGAATTACTTTGTAAACGTTGAAACATCCTTTTATGAAATGAATGCGACATATTTTCAGTCAAACTTTGTTATAAATACTTATAACCATGTAATGGGACCGTAGGTAGCTGACGCCGTCATTTGACGATTTGTCGGGGTCGCTACAAGTGGTATCAGAGCTTTGGTTGTAGGGATTTAGAGTTCATTGGTGTCAACCCCGAGTCATAGGGTACATTGGTGAGTCTAGACTACAACCGGCATATAGACTTGACATAGGAATTACTTGACAAATTGTGCATTTATACTCTAACTCTTCTACTCATATCTACTCTTATTCTATCTAAATCTTGCGTTGTATAATTTAATTGACACGCCACCTTGACTATATGATGTAATGTCGAATGCACATATGAATTAGGGTAATATAATTCCCGGAAATTATATTACGGTGACTCATATGAACATACCGACATTATGACATAAAGAATTTAAGGCGGGTCAAGGATAATTTTCTCTCTATCTTTATCCCATATCACGGTTAGTATTATTTAGAATACTAACCAACGGTATTCTTTTGTTTTGAAGGAACAATGGCTCCTCGTCGTGTACGCCGCAATGAAACTCCCGAACAAGCTCTCGAACGGATGATAGCTACCGCCGTAGATGCGGCCATGGCCGGTCACTCTTCCAACAACAATAACAATAACAACAACCACAACAACAACAACAACAATGGGGCCGGTAACTCAAACGAGGGATGCTCCTACAAAGCTTTCATGGGGTGCAAACCTCACACTTATGATGGAACCGGTGGACCGGTTGTGCTTACTCGTTGGTTTGAACAAACCGAGGCCGTCTTTAGCATAAGCGGTTGTCGGGATCAAGACAAGGTCAAATACTCCACCCACACGTTCTCCGGTGTTGCTCTCACTTGGTGGAACACCTATGTTCAATCGGTGGGTACCGATGAAGCTCATGCCCTCTCTTGGGCCGATTTGAAGGAAAAGATGATTGTCGAATACTTTCCGCGCGAAGAAACCCGAAAGCTCGAGGAAGAACTAAGAGCTTTGAAAGCCGTCGGAAACGATCTTAAGGCTTATAATCAACGCTTCGCCGAACTATCCTTGATGTGTCCTAATCTTGTTAACCCCGAATCTCAAAGGATTGAGCTCTACATGCTCGGTCTTCCAAAAAGCATCAAACAAGGGGTGATGTCATCCAAACCCGCTACTCATCAAGCCGCTATGAACATGGCCCGTCAATTAATCGAAACGGTTGACGAAATCGTAGTGCCGGCTCCTAAGGCCGAGGACAAGTCGGGTAGCAACAAAAGGAAATGGGAAGCCACTCCATCAACCAACTACAACAACAACACCTTCACCAAAAAGCCTTTCAACAACGACGGCAAGAAGGGTTATGTCGGAAACTTACCTTTTTGCAACAAATGCCACAAGCATCATGACGGCGAATGTAACAAGCTAGTTTGTCACCGTTGCCAAGGTGTTGGTCATAGGGCCAACAATTGCACAAGTGCCGCCCCCGTTGCTCGAAAGGGGCCCAATCCTCCAAAAACGGTCACTTGTTACGAATGTGGCCAAACGGGCCATTATAAGAACGAATGCCCGAAAAAGAAAACCAACCCCAACAACCGAGGCCGAGCCTTTAACATCAACACCGAGGAAGCCCGAGATGACAATGAACTAGTCACGGGTACGTTTCTTCTCAACAACACTTATGTTACTTGCTTATTCGATTCGGGTGCCGATAAATGTTTTGTGTCTAAGACTTTGGCTCCTACTCTTTGCACTCCACCACACCCCTTAGATACTACTTATTCTATCGAAGTGGCCGACGGAAAACTCTTAAGTGCCGACACATATTACCGGGGGTGTACTTTAAACATTTTGGGTAATGAATTTGAAATTGACTTGATAGCCATGGAACTAGGGAGTTTTGATGTAATAATTGGTATGAATTGGATGGTCAAAAATAAATCTCACATTCTTTGCGATCTTCACGCAATCCGAATTCCTATCGAGAACGGTGAACCATTGATTGTCTATGGCGACAAAAATTGCACCGGACTCAATCTCATTTCGTGCCTTAAAGTTCGAAAGCTACTTCGCAAGGGTTGTTTCGCGATTCTTGCTCACGTTAAGAAAGTCGAGGCCGACGAAAAGCGCATCGAAGATGTGCCAATTGTTAGTGACTTTTCCGATGTATTTCCCGACGAATTACCGGGTCTTCCACCTCATCGACCGGTTGAATTTCAAATCGATCTTATTCCCGGAGCCGCACCCGTAGCGCGTGCACCATATAGACTCGCTCCATCCGAATTGCAAGAATTGCAAAGTCAAATCCAAGAGTTACTTGACCGTGGTTTTATCCAACCTAGCCATTCACCATGGGGCGCTCCGATTTTGTTCGTCAAGAAGAAAGACGGATCCCTACGAATGTGCATTGATTATCGTGAACTAAACAAATTGACGGTTAAGAACCGATATCCTCTTCCTCGCATTGATGGCCTTTTTGATCAACTACAAGGTTCTCGTGTATACTCAAAAATCGATCTCCGTTCGGGTTATCATCAACTAAGGGTTAAGGGGGAAGATGTCTCCAAAACCGCTTTCCGGACTCGTTATGGTAGTTATGAGTTCCTTGTCATGCCTTTCGGTCTCACTAACGCACCGGCGGTGTTCATGGATCTCATGAACCGCGTGTGCAAACCTTACCTCGACAAATTCGTTATCGTGTTCATCGATGATATTTTGATCTATTCTAAAAACGAAGAGGAACACAAAGAACATCTCCGACTCGTGCTCGAGCTCTTGAGAAAAGAGCAACTATATGCCAAGTTCTCCAAGTGTGAATTTTGGTTAAAGGAAGTTCAATTTCTTGGTCATGTTGTAAGTGATCAAGGCATTAAAGTCGATCCCGCAAAAATCGAAGCCATTAGTAAATGGGAGACTCCTACTACTCCTACTCAAATTCGTCAATTCTTGGGTCTCGCCGGATACTATCGTAAATTCATCAAGGATTTCTCCTTAATCGCTCGCCCTCTAACCGCGTTAACTCACAAGGAACGAAAATTCGTTTGGACATCCGAACAAGAAACCGCTTTTCAAATCTTGAAAACTAAGCTAACCACCGCTCCTATCTTGTCACTTCCCGAAGGCAATGATGATTTTGTTGTATATTGTGATGCCTCGAAAAATGGTTATGGGTGTGTATTAATGCAACGAAAGAAAGTCATTGCTTATGCCTCTCGACAACTCAAAGTCCACGAACGAAACTACACGACACATGATCTTGAACTCGGTGCCGTCATCTTTGCACTTAAGTTATGGAGACATCATCTTCTTGGTACCAAAAGTACTATCTTTACCGATCACAAAAGTCTCCAACACATCTTCGATCAAAAGCAACTAAACATGAGACAACGAAGGTGGATTGAAACCTTGAACGATTATAATTGCGAGCTTCGTTACCACCCCGGGAAGGCAAATGTAGTGGCCGATGCCTTAAGTCGAAAAGAAAGAGCGGTGCCTCTTCGTGTCCGAGCTTTAAACATCACCATTCACTCCAACCTTAATAGCCAAATTCGTGTAGCCCAAGAGGAGGCTCTTAAAGACAACAACATCGCACGCGAACTTTTAAACATTCTCGTCTCCCGATTCGAAGTTAAGGAGACCGGACTTCGATATTACGCCGGAAGAATTTGGGTGCCTAGATATGGCGACTTACGAAACCTCATCCTAGACGAAGCCCACAAATCGCGATAATCGATTCATCCCGGCGCCAATAAGATGTACCACGACCTTAAAGAACGATATTGGTGGCCGAACATCAAAAAGGAAGTCGCTACTTACGTTGCCAAATGTTTGACTTGCGCTAAAGTCAAAGCCGAACACCAAAGACCGTCCGGGTTACTTCAACAACCCGAGATCCCGCAATGGAAGTGGGAAAGGATCACGATGGATTTTATCACCAAACTACCAAAAACGTCAGGCGGTTATGATACTATTTGGGTCATTGTCGATCGCCTCACCAAATCCGCGCACTTTCTCGCCATGAAAGAGACCGACAAAATGGAGAAACTTGCACGACTATACATTAAGGAGATTGTAGCCCGACACGGTGTACCTTTATCGATTATCTCCGACCGAGATGGTCGTTTCGTTTCTAGATTTTGGCGTACGTTACAAGAAGCGCTGGGAACGCGTTTGGACATGAGCACCGCATATCATCCCCAAACCGATGGGCAAAGTGAACGTACAATACAAACCTTAGAGGATATGTTACGAGCCTGCGTTGTTGATTTTGGAAAAGCTTGGGACAATCACTTACCTCTCGCCGAATTCTCTTACAATAATAGTTATCACGCGAGTATTAAGGCCGCACCTTTTGAAGCGTTATATGGTCGAAAATGTCGCTCTCCTCTTTGTTGGGCCGAAGTGGGTGACGTGCAAATTTCCGGGCCCGAACTCATTCACAAAACAACCGAAAAGATTCTTCAAATCCGAGATAGGCTTCGGACGGCCCAGAGTCGTCAAAAATGCTATACCGACAAAAGACGCAAAGACCTCGAATTTCAAGTCGGTGACCGCGTCATGTTAAAAGTCGCACCTTGGAAAGGTGTCATCCGTTTTGGGAAACGGGGGAAACTAAACCCGCGGTACGTTGGTCCTTTCGAAATCTTAGAGCGTATTGGAACCGTTGCTTATCGTTTAAACCTTCCGCCTCAACTAAGCTCCGTCCATCCTACTTTTCATGTATCTAACTTGAAGAAGTGTCTCGCCGAGCCCGATATCGTCGTCCCTCTCGAGGAACTTACTATTAATGACAAACTCCATTTTGTGGAGGAACCGGTTGAAATTGTGGACTACGTCGAGAAGGAATTAAAATAAAGCCGGATCCCGATTGTTAAGGTCCGATGGAACGCCAAAAGAGGACCCGAGTTTACTTGGGAAAGGGAAGATCAAACGCGAAAGAAACACCCTCATCTATTTCCGGTTCCGGAAACGTCAGATTCTGAGGAAGAAACAACGACTACTACGCCTACCTAAATTTCGGGACGAAATTTCTTTTAAGGTGTAGGTAATGTAACATCCCGCCTTTTTCCGTCAACTTTTCCGTTTAACTATTTATGTTCCGTTATATGTTTATAACACGTCTCGTTGATACGTGTTTGAATTATCTTGTTTAGGTAATTCCCACACCCGTTTTAAAGTTAAGGGACCAAACTTGCCAAGGGTTGAAACTTTTGACTAGGTCAAAGAGTCAACCCTCATCCTCATCCATTCAATCTCATCTCTTTCACTCTTACTACTTCAACTTTTCTCTCAACTTCCATACAAAGATTCATCATCCAAAATCGAGCTAGCGGTCATCTTGCCAAACAAATTACATATTTGAACTCCTCGTGATCTCCTCTTCGATTCCATACCGACCTCATCAAATTTGGGTAACTTTCTAAAACCACTAATTTTATGTGTTCTTGAGATTTTTGAATTAAAAGGTTGTTAATTAGTGTCTATGGCTCAAGTCTAGTTTGATTATGTGTTTTGTATGCTTGTTCTTGCTATTTTGGTGTAACTAGTTCATATTGAAAGAATGCTTTCTTAATCTTGAGTTTTAGGTGTTCATATGTTGTTGAATGATGAAAGTTCATGTTTTAATTGTGTTCCTAACATCACTAGCTTCAAATTGGTATGTAGGTTGACATGGATTAGTTTCATATGCAAGATTGTTGAATTTGTGATTTTGGGTTAGGGTTTGATAGAAGTAAATTGAATTTTTGATGCATTAAATGCTTGTTAATGTTACTTGTAAGTGTTAGGTTGTGTTGTATGCTTAATTACCTTCGAAACGGCATATCGTTCATGTAATTTGGTTGCCAAATCATTAAATTGCAATTTTGACTTGTATGCATTGATTATGGAACATTAATTGCGGTTTTTGGTTGTTTTAAGTGCAAGTTTTATTGATGATATGTGTTTAGTTGCATTCCTCGTCAAAATACCTTTCCAACGATGTATGATAGGCGTTATAAGTGTTTGCGGGTCTAGTTTTGTGTTAAAATTGATTTTCGCTCGTGCATAGTTTTGCAAAACAGAAAAATGTCTGTACAGGTGGTGGCGCGGCGCGCCCCTTACCCGCGCGGCGCGCAGATTATGCTGGACAGATTCTGACCTCTTGGTCCCAATTCACGCGAAATGTTTGACTAGTTACCGACCTCCGATTCACATGAAACTTGTTTTAATATACTTGTATATGAATAATTAGCATAGAAAATTTGTCCGGGACACGACCCGAACATGTTGACTTTTTCGTTGACTTTGACCCGACCAAGTTTGACTTTTTGTCAAACTTAACCAATTAATTATGCAATCTTCCTAACATGCTTTTATACTTGTATCTTGCATGAAACTTGACAATTTGCTTCACATGCTACATAATCGAGTCGTGTCGAGCCATAGGCCTAATTGAACAACTTTGACCCTTCGTGACTATCGTTATTGATACAACCTAATTGTTTAGGTCGAGACTAGCGTTGTCCTTTGCGCACATTACTTGTTGAAGTACTTTTTGTTCGTGCATACAAGGTGAGATCATAGTCCCACTTTTACTCTTTTGAACTTACTTTTGGGATGAGAAAACATAAACGATTCTTTTGAACTAAGTGAACACAAGAACGGGAAAACAAACATTCTACATACGAGTTTAGAACGAAAATCCTCAATCCGATTATCATTAGTTACATCAGATGGTGTAAGCGAGAACTTATGTTATATGGCCATATGGGTTTGACAAACCCTCATTCAAACGGTTCGCTACCGTTTACGAATGAAATATATTTTCGGGAACAGTGTTTTTCTAGCACTAATTGATGGGGTATTCAACGGACGGAACGTTAAGCTTTGATAACTGGGTGCTCGTGAATATTAACTTTTAGAATGTACTATGGCTTTATCGATGTTGCAAATCTTGTGGTTCAACTTATTATTACTCATTTACTTATTTAAACCTATGATTTCACCAACGTTTTCGTTGACAGATTCTCTATGTTTTTCTCAGGTCCTTGAACTTAGGTGATACATGCTTCCGCTCATACTTTTTGATACTTGCTTTGGATGTCGAGTATAATTGCATACGTGGAGCGCCTTTTTGGCTTCTTTAAACTATGTCGCACGTGTTTTCATATGAACTATAACTTTGTTGTGTACTTGTCTTGGGAATTACTTTGTAAACGTTGAAACATCCTTTTATGAAATGAATGCGACATATTTTCAGTCAAACTTTGTTATAAATACTTATAACCATGTAATGGGACCGTAGGTAGCTGACGCCGTCATTTGACGATTTGTCGGGGTCGCTACAAGTGGTATCAGAGCTTTGGTTGTAGGGATTTAGAGTTCATTGGTGTCAACCCCGAGTCATAGGGTACATTGGTGAGTCTAGACTACAACCGGCATATAGACTTGACATAGGAATTACTTGACAAATTGTGCATTTATACTCTAACTCTTCTACTCATATCTACTCTTATTCTATCTAAATCTTGCGTTGTATAATTTAATTGACACGCCACCTTGACTATATGATGTAATGTCGAATGCACATATGAATTAGGGTAATATAATTCCCGGAAATTATATTACGGTGACTCATATGAACATACCGACATTATGACATAAAGAATTTAAGGCGGGTCAAGGATAATTTTCTCTCTATCTTTATCCCATATCACGGTTAGTATTATTTAGAATACTAACCAACGGTATTCTTTTGTTTTGAAGGAACAATGGCTCCTCGTCGTGTACGCCGCAATGAAACTCCCGAACAAGCTCTCGAACGGATGATAGCTACCGCCGTAGATGCGGCCATGGCCGGTCACTCTTCCAACAACAATAACAATAACAACAACCACAACAACAACAACAACAATGGGGCCGGTAACTCAAACGAGGGATGCTCCTACAAAGCTTTCATGGGGTGCAAACCTCACACTTATGATGGAACCGGTGGACCGGTTGTGCTTACTCGTTGGTTTGAACAAACCGAGGCCGTCTTTAGCATAAGCGGTTGTCGGGATCAAGACAAGGTCAAATACTCCACCCACACGTTCTCCGGTGTTGCTCTCACTTGGTGGAACACCTATGTTCAATCGGTGGGTACCGATGAAGCTCATGCCCTCTCTTGGGCCGATTTGAAGGAAAAGATGATTGTCGAATACTTTCCGCGCGAAGAAACCCGAAAGCTCGAGGAAGAACTAAGAGCTTTGAAAGCCGTCGGAAACGATCTTAAGGCTTATAATCAACGCTTCGCCGAACTATCCTTGATGTGTCCTAATCTTGTTAACCCCGAATCTCAAAGGATTGAGCTCTACATGCTCGGTCTTCCAAAAAGCATCAAACAAGGGGTGATGTCATCCAAACCCGCTACTCATCAAGCCGCTATGAACATGGCCCGTCAATTAATCGAAACGGTTGACGAAATCGTAGTGCCGGCTCCTAAGGCCGAGGACAAGTCGGGTGGCAACAAAAGGAAATGGGAAGCCACTCCATCAACCAACTACAACAACAACACCTTCACTAAAAAGCCTTTCAACAACGACGGCAAGAAGGGTTATGTCGGAAACTTACCTTTTTGCAACAAATGCCACAAGCATCATCACGGCGAATGTAACAAGCTAGTTTGTCACCGTTGCCAAGGTGTTGGTCATAGGGCCAACAATTGCACAAGTGCCGCCCCCGTTGCTCGAAAGGGGCCCAATCCTCCAAAAACGGTCACTTGTTACGAATGTGGCCAAACGGGCCATTATAAGAACGAATGCCCGAAAAAGAAAACCAACCCCAACAACCGAGGTCGAGCCTTTAACATCAACACCGAGGAAGCCCGAGATGACAATGAACTAGTCACGGGTACGTTTCTTCTCAACAACACTTATGTTACTTGCTTATTCGATTCGGGTGCCGATAAATGTTTTGTATCTAAGACTTTGGCTCCTACTCTTTGCACTCCACCACACCCCTTAGATACTACTTATTCTATCGAAGTGGCCGACGGAAAACTCTTAAGTGCCGACACATATTACCGGGGGTGTACTTTAAACATTTTGGGTAATGAATTTGAAATTGACTTGATACCCATGGAACTAGGGAGTTTTGATGTAATAATCGGTATGAATTGGATGGTCAAAAATAAATCTCACATTCTTTGCGATCTTCACGCAATCCGAATTCCTATCGAGAACGGTGAACCATTGATTGTCTATGGCGACAAAAATTGCACCGGACTCAATCTCATTTCGTGCCTTAAAGTTCGAAAGCTACTTCGCAAGGGTTGTTTCGCGATTCTTGCTCACGTTAAGAAAGTCGAGGCCGACGAAAAGCGCATCGAAGATGTGCCAATTGTTAGTGACTTTTCCGATGTATTTCCCGACGAATTACCGGGTCTTCCACCTCATCGACCGGTTGAATTTCAAATCGATCTTATTCCCGAAGCCGCACCCGTAGCGCGTGCACCATATAGACTCGCTCCATCCGAATTGCAAGAATTGCAAAGTCAAATCCAAGAGTTACTTGACCGTGGTTTTATCCAACCTAGCCATTCACCATGGGGTGCTCCGATTTTGTTCGTCAAGAAGAAAGACGGATCCCTACGAATGTGCATTGATTATCGTGAACTAAATAAATTGACGGTTAAGAACCGATATCCTCTTCCTCGCATTGATGACCTTTTTGATCAACTACAAGGTTCTCGTGTATACTCAAAAATCGATCTCCGTTCGGGTTATCATCAACTAAGGGTTAAGGGGGAAGATGTCTCCAAAACCGCTTTCCGGACTCGTTATGGTAGTTATGAGTTCCTTGTCATGCCTTTCGGTCTCACTAACGCACCGGCGGTGTTCATGGATCTCATGAACCGCGTGTGCAAACCTTACCTCGACAAATTCGTTATCGTGTTCATCGATGATATTTTGATCTATTCTAAAAACGAAGAGGAACACAAAGAACATCTCCGACTCGTGCTCGAGCTCTTGAGAAAAGAGCAACTATATGCCAAGTTCTCCAAGTGTGAATTTTGGTTAAAGGAAGTTCAATTTCTTGGTCATGTTGTAAGTGATCAAGGCATTAAAGTCGATCCCGCAAAAATCGAAGCCATTAGTAAATGGGAGACTCCTACTACTCCTACTCAAATTCGTCAATTCTTGGGTCTCGCCGGATACTATCGTAAATTCATCAAGGATTTCTCCTTAATCGCTCGCCCTCTAACCGCGTTAATTCACAAGGAACGAAAATTCGTTTGGACATCCGAACAAGAAACCGCTTTTCAAATCTTGAAAACTAAGCTAACCACCGCTCCTATCTTGTCACTTCCCGAAGGCAATGATGATTTTGTTGTATATTGTGATGCCTCGAAAAACGGTTATGGGTGTGTATTAATGCAACGAAAGAAAGTCATTGCTTATGCCTCTCGACAACTCAAAGTCCACGAACGAAACTACATGACACATGATCTTGAACTCGGTGCCGTCATCTTTGCACTTAAGTTATGGAGACATCATCTTCTTGGTACCAAAAGTACTATCTTTACCGATCACAAAAGTCTCCAACACATCTTCGATCAAAAGCAACTAAACATGAGACAACGAAGGTGGATTGAAACCTTGAACGATTATAATTGCGAGCTTCGTTACCACCCCGGGAAGGCAAATGTAGTGGCCGATGCCTTAAGTCGAAAAGAAAGAGCGGTGCCTCTTCGTGTCCGAGCTTTAAACATCACCATTCACTCCAACCTTAATAGCCAAATTTGTGTAGCCCAAGAGGAGGCTCTTAAAGACAACAACATCGCACGCGAACTTTTAAACATTCTCGTCTCCCGATTCGAAGTTAAGGAGACCGGACTTCGATATTACGCCGGGAACCTCTAAACCAACCGACCAAGGTTAATTATGGTCAATGGTGTTTCCGCCAAGGAAGCAAAATATTGGGAGGATTACCAATTCTCCGATGAATCGGATTCCGACGAGAATTCCGATGATGTTATAGAAATTACCCCAACTGAATTTAAAAAGGCAAAAGAAAATAATAAGGGAAAGGGCATAAAAATAGAGAAATCTAATTCCAACCCCGATGAACTTTATATGTATCGTCAACCCCCGAAGTCCTTAAGTTGTAACAATGACCCGGGAACCTCTAAACCACCAGGTTTTTCTAAACCAATGTGGAAAATTACGGCTCGTATTAGGGGAACATCATATATCCCTAGAAACTTGGCAAAACGAACCAAAACCGAAGAAGAAGAAGAAACAAGCGAGTCGGAATAAGATAGTTGTATTCGTGTGGTGTAATATATGTAATATAGTGTGCTTATGCTTTATGATATATGTAAAAATTGCTTGTATTAATAAGTATTTTTTTTATGAATCTAACTCTTGTCTATTTTACAGTATAAAAACACAAAATGGATAGACAACCCAATATTTTAAGAGACCTACCCGGAGACATGATTGATGAAATCTTGTCTAGAGTCGGTCAGAATTCTTCGGCACAACTATTTAAGGCGAGATCAGTTTGTAAGACATTCGAAGAACGTTCCAAGAATGCCTTGGTTTATAAAAGGCTTTCGTTCGAAAGATGGAGGATATCACATTGGGAAATCCATAAGTTACGATGTGTTTACTTTGACGCATATATTGCGGGGAACCCAAATGCTATTTTACGCAATGGGTTAAGAAATTATTTTGACTCAATATATCCGAATATTGGACTTCGTGATTTAGAAAAAGCGGCTACAACTATTAAACAAAAGTGAGAACAAGAACATCGGGCTACAACTATTAAACAAAACGTTCCCACAAGTGACGGAGTCGGTAATTGGGGTAAGAAATGAGGTTTTTAGATTGTTACGGGACTGTTGGACATTACGTAACCCTCGTCCCTTTGACGACGTTACAACACGCTGTCTTATCAACGGCCATAACGGTTATGTTCCACAAGACCAAGGATGGGAAGTAATCCTAGTAAAACCAGAATGCATGACTTGTTTCTGGACGTATGAATTACGTGTCTTTATTGCCTTTGCTGAACGACTTGTGTACTAGCTAGAATTATCTTCACAACCATCTTGTATCAAATTTATTGTGTGCTATATTTCATGCTATATGTAAAATAAGCGGTATTGTAAGTTTGTAAAATATTGTGTAAAAGTTTGAACGCGAAATATTATTATAATCAGTTTTTCATATAGAATTGTAGTAGTTGAATTGTATATTAGCTACTAAGTATGAACTTAACGGGTAGGTACTACCCGAATTTAAACTTATAAAACGCTAATATGAAGAAAAAGCTTTTATAAATGAGTTCATATTATGCTACGAAATACTATTAACTACTCTTAATATTCTGTATGATTAACTTGTTCCATTTGACTATTTTGAAGGAAATGGCACCGACTACTCGACACACCGTGAATATGAATGAAGAGGAATTCCGTACTTTTCTAGCTTCAAACATAGCCGCGGTACAGGCTGCGCTACATACCAACAATAACCTTGGATCTAGCACTACAGGAAATCGTGTAGGATGCACCTACAAAGAATTCACTGCCTGCAAACCTTTGGAATTTGATGGAACCGAAGGACCGATCGGATTGAAACGGTGGACCGAGAAGGTCGAATCGGTGTTTGCCATAAGTAAGTGTACTGAAGAGGACAAAGTGAAGTATGCTACGCATACCTTCACAGGTTCTGCGTTAACATGGTGGAATACCTATCTAGAGCAAGTGGGACAAGATGATGCGTACGCACTACCGTGGTCAGCATTCAAGCACTTGATGAACGAGAAGTACCGTCCCAGAACCGAGGTCAATAAGCTCAAGACAGAACTTAGAGGGTTACGAACCCAAGGATTTGATATTACCACGTACGAAAGACGATTCACAGAATTGTGCCTATTGTGTCCGGGAGCGTTCGAAGATGAGGAAGAGAAGATCGACGCGTTTGTGAAAGGATTACCGGAAAGAATCCAAGAAGATATAAGTTCACACGGGCCCGCCTCCATACAGCAGGCATGTAGAATGGCTCACAAACTAGTGAACCAGATTGAAGAAAGAATTAAAGAACAGACTGCTGAAGAGGCCAATGTGAAGCAAGTCAAAAGAAAGTGGGAGGAAAATGGTGATAAGAATCACCAATACAACAACAACAGCAATTACAACAATAATCGCAACAATTATCCCAACAATCGCAACATCAATCGCAACAACAACAAACGGCCCAACAACAACAACAACAACAACAACAACAACAACAACAACAACAACAACAACAGCAACTACAACAATCATCCCAACAACAATAATAACCGCAACAACAACAACAATCAGAAGCAGCTATGCCAAAGGTGTGAAAAGTATCACTCGGGGTTCTGCACCAAATTTTGCAACAAGTGTAAAAGAAATGGTCATAGCGCGGCGAAGTGTGAGGTCTACGGACCAGGGGTTAATAGAACGAAATTAACAAATGGTGTCGGAACGAGTAATGGCGGAGCAAGTAGTGTCGGAGCAAGTTATGCCAATGTAGTTTGTTATAAATGTGGAAAACCGGGCCACATTATTAGAAATTGCCCGAACCAGGAGAACACGAATGGACAAGGCCACGGAAGAGTTTTCAATATTAATGTGGCAGAGGCACAGGAAGACCCGGAGCTTGTTACGGGTACGTTTCTTATTGACAATAAATCTGCTTACGTTTTATTTGATTCGGGTGCGGATAGAAGCTATATGAGTAGAGATTTTTGTGCTAAATTAAGTTGTCTATTGATGCCTTTGGATAGTAAATTTTTACTCGAATTAGCAAATGGTAAATTAATTTCAGCAGATAATATATGTCGGAATCGAGAAATTAAACTGGTTAGCGAAACATTTAAGATTGATTTGATACCAGTAGAGTTAGGGAGTTTTGATGTGATAATCGGTATGGACTGGTTGAAAGAAGTGAAAGCAGAGATCGTTTGTTACAAAAATGCAATTCGCATTATACGAGAAAAAGGAAAACCCTTAATGGTGTACGGAGAAAAGGGCAACACGAAGCTACATCTTATTAGTAATTTGAAGGCACAAAAACTAATAAGAAAAGGTTGCTATGCTGTTCTAGCACACGTCGAGAAAGTACAAACTGAAGAAAAGAGCATCAATGATGTTCCCGTCGCAAAAGAATTTCCCGATGTATTTTCGAAAGAATTACCGGGATTACCCCCACATCGAACCGTTGAATTTCAAATAGATCTTGTACCAGGAGCTGCACCAATAGCTCGTGCTCCTTACAGACTCGCACCCAGCGAGATGAATTACAAGAACTTTTAGAGCGTGGTTTCATTCGACCAAGCACATCACCGTGGGGAGCTCCTGTTTTGTTTGTCAAGAAGAAAGATGGTACATTCAGGTTGTGTATCGACTACCGAGAGTTGAACAAACTTACCATCAAGAACCGCTACCCACTACCGAGAATCGACAACTTATTTGATCAACTACAAGGCTCGTCTGTTTATTCAAAGATTGACTTACGTTCCGGGTATCATCAAATGCGGGTGAAAGAAGATGATATTCCAAAGACTGCTTTCAGAACACGTTACGGTCATTACGAGTTTATGGTTATGCCATTTGGGTTGACTAACGCACCAGCTGTGTTCATGGACCTCATGAACCGAGTGTGTGGACCATACCTTGACAAGTTTGTCATTGTTTTCATCGATGACATACTTATTTACTCAAAGAATGATCAAGAGCACGGTGAACATTTGAGAAAGGTGCTAGAAGTATTGAGGAAAGAAAAACTGTACGCTAAGTTTTCAAAGTGTGCATTTTGGTTGGAAGAAGTTCAATTCCTCGGTCACATAGTGAACAAAGAAGGTATCCAGGTGGATCCAGCAAAGATCGAAACCGTTGAAAAGTGGGAAACCACAAAAACTCCAAAGCATATATGCCAATTTTTAGGATTGGCTGGTTACTACAGAAGATTCATCCAAGATTTCTCCAAAATAGCAAAACCCTTGACTTCATTAACGCATAAAGGGAAGAAATTTGAATGGAAGGATGAACAAGAGAAGGCGTTTCAGTTATTGAAGAAAAAGCTAACTACGGCACCTATATTGTCATTGCCTGAAGGGAATGATGATTTTGTGATTTATTGTGACGCATCAAAGCAAGGTCTCGGTTGTGTATTAATGCAACGGACGAAGGTGATTGCTTATGCCTCTAGACAATTGAAGATTCACGAGCAAAATTATACGACGCATTATTTGGAATTAGGCGCGGTTGTTTTTGCATTAAAGACTTGGAGGCACTACTTATATGGGGTCAAAAGTATTATATATACCGACCACAAAAGTCTTCAACACATATTTAATCAGAAACAACTGAATATGAGGCAGCGTAGGTGGATTGAATTGTTGAATGATTACTATTTTGAGATTCGTTACCACCCGGGGAAGGCAAATGTGGTAGCCGACGCCTTGAGCAGAAAGGACAGAGAACCCATTCGAATAAAATCTATGAATATAATGATTCACAATAACCTTACTACTCAAATAAAGGAGGCGCAACAAGGAGTTTTAAAAGTGGGAAATTTAAAGGATGAAATACCCAAAGGATCGGAGAAGCATCTTAATATTCGGGAAGACGGAACCCGGTATAGGGCTGAAAGGATTTGGGTACCAAAATTTGGAGATACGAGAGAAATGGTACTTAGAGAAGCTCATAAAACCAGATACTCAATACATCCTGGAACGGGGAAGATGTACAAGGATCTCAAGAAACATTTTTGGTGGCCGGGTATGAAAGCCGATGTTGCTAAATACGTAGGAGAATGTTTGACATGTTTTAAGGTCAAAGCTGAGCATCAGAAACCATCAGGTCTACTTCAACAACCCGAAATCCCGGAAT
This sequence comes from Rutidosis leptorrhynchoides, assembly GCF_046630445.1. Lineage (NCBI taxonomy): Eukaryota > Viridiplantae > Streptophyta > Magnoliopsida > Asterales > Asteraceae > Rutidosis > Rutidosis leptorrhynchoides. The sequence continues at coordinate 315,253,049 of NC_092333.1, read as the reverse complement.
GGAAATGGGAAAACATTACCATGGATTTCATCACTAAATTGCCAAGGACTGCAAGTGGTTTTGATACTATTTGGATAATAGTTGATCGTCTCACCAAATCAGCACACTTCCTGCCAATAAGAGAAGATGACAAGATGGAGAAGTTAGCACGACTATATTTGAAGGAAGTCATCTCCAGACATGGAATACCAATCTCTATTATCTCTGATAGGGATGGCAGATTTATTTCAAGATTCTGGCAGACATTACAGCAAGCATTAGGAACTCGTCTAGACATGAGTACTGCCTATCATCCACAAACTGATGGGCAGAGCGAAAGGACGATACAAACGCTCGAAGACATGCTACGAGCATATGTTATTGATTTCGGAAACAGTTGGGATCAACATCTACCGTTAGCAGAATTTTCCTACAACAACAGCTACCATTCAAGCATTGAGATGGCGCCGTTTGAAGCACTTTATGGTAGAAAGTGCAGGTCTCCAATTTGTTGGAGTGAAGTGGGGGATAGACAGATTACGGGTCCAGAGATAATACAAGAAACTACCGAGAAGATCATCCAAATTCAACAACGGTTGAAAACTGCCCAGAGTCGACAAAAGAGCTACGCAAACATTAAAAGAAAAGATATAGAGTTTGAAATTGGAGAAATGGTCATGCTTAAAGTTGCACCTTGGAAAGGCGTTGTTCGATTTGGTAAACGAGGGAAACTAAATCCAAGGTATATTGGACCATTCAAGATTATTGATCGTGTCGGACCAGTAGCTTACCGACTTGAGTTACCTCAACAACTCGCGACTGTACATAACACTTTCCACGTCTCGAATTTGAAGAAATGTTTTGCTAAAGAAGATCTCACTATTCCGTTGGACGAAATCCAAATCAACGAAAAACTCCAATTCATCGAAGAACCCGTCGAAATAATGGATCGTGAGGTTAAGAGACTTAAGCAAAACAAGATACCAATTGTTAAGGTTCGATGGAATGCTCGTAGAGGACCCGAGTTCACCTGGGAGCATGAAGATCAGATGAAGAAGAAATACCCGCATCTATTTCCAGAAGATTCGTCAACACCTTCAACAGCTTAAAATTTCGGGACGAAATTTATTTAACGGGTAGGTACTGTAGTGACCCGAACTTTTCCATTTTTATATATATTAATTGAGATTGATATTTACATGATTAAATGTTTCCAACATGTTAAGCAATCAAACTTGTTAAGACTTGATTAATTGAAATATGTTTCATATAGACAATTTACCACCCAAGTTGACCGGTGATTCACCAACGTTAAAACTTGTAAAAACTATACGATGACATATATATGGATATATATATAGTTAACATGATTTTATTATAAGTATGTATCTCATTAGGTATTTTAACAATGAGTTATATACATAAAAATGAGACTATTAAATTAAGAAACTCGAAAACGATATATATAACGATTATCGTTATAACAACGTCTTACTAGGTACATATGAATCATATTAAGATATTGATACACTTGGTTAATTATGTTAAATGATAGGTAAATATATCATTAAGTGTATTAACAATGAAATACATATGTAAAAATAAGACTACTAACTTAATGATTTCGAAACGAGACATATATGTAACGATTATCGTTGTAACGACATTTAACTGTATATATATCATACTAAGATATATTATATATCATAATATCATGATAATATAACAATTTAACATCTCATTTAATATAATAAACAATGGGTTAACAACATTTAACAAGATCGTTAACCTAAAGGTATCAAAACAACATTTACATGTAATGACTAACGATGACTTAACGACTCAGTTAAAATGTATATACATGTAGTGTTTTAATATGTATTCATACACTTTTGAAAGACTTCAAGACACTTATCAAAATACTTCTACTTAACAAAAATGCTTACAATTACATCCTCGTTCAGTTTCATCAACAATTCTACTCGTATGCACCCGTATTCGTACTCGTACAATACATAGCTTTTAGATGTATGTACTATTGGTATATACACTCCAATGATCAGCTCTTATCAGCCCATGTGAGTCACCTAACACATGTGGAAACCATCATTTGGCAATTAGCATGAAATATCTCATAAAATTACAAAAATATGAGTAATCATTCATGACTTATTTACATGAAAACAAAATTACATATCCTTTATATCTAATCCATACACCAACGACCAAAAATACCTACAAACACTTTCATTCTTCAATTTTCTTCATCTAATTGATCTCTCTCAAGTTCTATCTTCAAGTTCAAAGTATTCTTCATAAATTCCAAAAGTTCTAGTTTCATAAAATCAAGAATACTTCCAAGATTGCAAGTTTACTTCCAAGTTTTCTAAATCCATTCCAAGTAATCATCCAAGATCAAGAAACCTTTGTTATTTATAGTAGGTTATCTTTCTAATACAAGGTAATAATCATATTCAAACTTTAATTCAATTTCTATAACTATAACAATCTTATTTCGAGTGGAAATCTTACTTGAATTGTTTTCGTGTCATGATTCTGCTTCAAGAACTTTCAAGCCATCCAAGGATCCTTTGAAGCTAGATCCATTTTTCTCATTTAAAGTAGGTTTATCTAAGGAACTTGAGGTGGTAATGATGTTCATAACATCATTCGATTCATACATATAAAGCTATCTTATTCGAAGGTTTAAACTTGTAATCACTAGAACATAGTTTAGTTAATTCTAAACTTGTTCGCAAACAAAAGTTAATCCTTCTAACTTGACTTTTAAAATCAACTAAACACATGTTCTATATCTATATGATATGCTAACTTAATGATTTAAAACCTGGAAACACGACGAACACTGTAAAACCGGACATACGCCGTCGTAGTAACACCGCGGGCTGTTTTGGGTTAGTTAATTAAAAACTATGATAAACCTTGATTTAAAAGTTGTTCTTCTGAGAAAATGATTTTTCTTATGAACATGAAACTATATCCAAAATTCATGGTTAAACTCAAAGTGGAAGTATGTTTTCTAAAATGGTCATCTAGACGTCGTTCTTTCGACCGAAATGACTACCTTTACAAAAACGACTTGTAACTTATTTTTCCGACTATAAACATATACTTTTTCTGTTTAGATTCATAAAATAGAGTTCAATATGAAACCATAGCAATTTGATTCACCCAAAATGGATTTAAAATGAAGAAGTTATGGGTAAAACAAGATTGGATAATTTTTCTCATTTTAGCTACGTGAAAATTGGTAACAAATCTATTCCAACCATAACTTAATCAACTTGTATTGTATATTATGTAATCTTGAGATACCATAGACACGTATACAATGTTTCGACCTATCATGTCGACACATCTATATATATTTCAGAACAACCATAGACACTCTATATGTGAATGTTGGAGTTAGCTATACAGGGTTGAGGTTGATTCCAAAATATATATAGTTTGAGTTGTGATCAATACTGAGATACGTATACACTGGGTCGTGGATTGATTTAAGATAATATTTATCGATTTATTTCTGTACATCTAACTGTGGACAACTAGCTGTAGGTTACTAACGAGGACAGCTGACTTAATAAACTTAAAACATCAAAATATATTAAAAGTGTTGTAAATATATTTTGAACATACTTTGATATATATGTATATATTGTTATAGGTTCGTGAATCAACCAGTGGCCAAGTCTTACTTCCCGACGAAGTAAAAATCTGTGAAAGTGAGTTATAGTCCCACTTTTAAAATCTAATATTTTTGGGATGAGAATACATGCAGGTTTTATAAATGATTTACAAAATAGACACAAGTACGTGAAACTACATTCTATGGTTGAATTATCGAAATCGAATATGCCCCTTTTTATTAAGTCTGGTAATCTAAGAATTAGGGAACAGACACCCTAATTGACGCGAATGCTAAAGATAGATCTATTGGGCCTAACAAACCCCATCCAAAGTACCGGATGCTTTAGTACTTCGAAATTTATATCATATCCGAAGGGTGTCCCGGAATGATGGGGATATTCTTATATATGCATTTTGTTAATGTCGGTTACCAGGTGTTCACCATATGAATGATTTTTATCTCTATGTATGGGATGTGTATTGAAATATGAAATCTTGTGGTCTATTATTATGATTTGATATATATAGGTTAAACCTATAACTCACCAACATTTTTGTTGACGTTTTAAGCATGTTTATTCTCAGGTGATTATTAAGAGCTTCCACTGTCGCATACTTAAATAAGGACGAGATTTAGAGTCCATGCTTGTATGATATTGTGTAAAAACTGCATTCAAGAAACTTATTTTGTTGTAACATATTTGTATTGTAAACCATTATGTAATGGTCATGTGTAAATAGGATATTTTAGATTATCATTATTTGATAATCTACGTAAAGCTTTTTAAACCATTATTGATGAAATAAAGGTTATGGTTTGTTTTAAAATGAATGCAGTCTTTGAAAAACGTCTCATATAGAGGTCAAAACCTCGCAACGAAATCAATTAATATGGAACGTTTTTAATCAATAAGAACGGGACATTTCATCACCATTATCATCTCATCATCATATCGTAACCCTTATCAACTATTATCTAAACTATCCTCATTCATCTCGTTCGACCAGGAGTAGGAAACAAAAAAATATAGCTGCAACAGCAGTGGTTCGACAAGTAACAAAGGCTATTGCTATTTTGAAACAATTCTTGAATTGAGTGTGAAATGGGCTTCAAACAACAATAGACTTTTCGGTAAAGCAGCAGCCCACTTAACAGAAAAACCGGATCACAACTTATTTAAATATCACGGCCCAACTAGTACTAACTGATAAGAAGATTTCGGTGCCTTTTCTTTTCTGTCCTAGTCACGATTCATCACTCCTTTAACCACTCCTAATATATTACTCATATCGTTTAAATAATTCAAGGAGTGTTTACTTTGTCTGCCACTAACTCTATTAATGATAAAAAGGGACTTACTAATTCGTTGAATCCAAAAGAAAAAGAAAGGAATAGATAGCTGAACAAATGGTATCCTCATCTATTTACATTCTTTACTTAATCCTCTTTATTCTTTAGCAAGTATTCATTTATCATTCAAAGATATGTTTCGGTTTGTAAATGCTTTCTATACATAAAGGTGCGCTTGGTGTTGGGCAAAGAACAGAAGATATATTTTGTACCTATAGTTGCAGTAGAAATGATCGAGTAATAATATCAATGGTGTTCTATCATTATTAATGGTGGTGGTGAGGTAGTGATGTTACGAAAGGAGAAGAATAATTATATATAAAGGTGGTGGTGAGGGTAGTTCTTTGATCAAAATATAAGAGAGACAAGGAAAAGAGACTAGTGTTTGTGGGCATGTTCATGATTGTTTGTAGTGGTTGTACATGATTTGTGGGTTCTGTTCGAATGAAGTGATGGAGTGTTGAAGGTGGTTGTTGTTTGGGTACCGTTCGAATAATAAGAAACAGAAAAATGGAAATGATGATGCTTGTTGTTGATGGTGACGATTGAGGTGGTGTTAGGGTGTTTAAGATGGTGGTGCTTGGTTCATAATGGTGGTGAGGTGATGGTTCCTTCGTGATTCTAGAGAGAGAGATAAGTGGTGGTGATCGTGGAAAGATAGTGGAGGTTTGTTGTTGTTCGATGATTACGCAGGAAACAAAGATGGTTTCGGTTTAAACATAGCAAGGATAACGTATCAACAATGGTGATTTGTCACTTTCACGATCAAGGAAGGGAAGAGAGAGATAGTAGGGTTGTTGTGATTGAGGGTGGAGAAACTGAGTGAAATCTATCTATCATAGAGTGATCGTTTATTATGTATTGCAATTGATATCGTCCTGATTTAGACAGGAAACCAATTACAGAGAAATAGAATATAAAGTGATTGTATGAGTAAATGATGGAGTTGGTATCAAATTGAATAGCTTTAACAGACAAGAAGTACAATAATTCCTTCAATCAGACAAATAAATTGAATGAAAGGAATCAAACAAAAATAAAGAAAAAGTAGAAATAGATGGTTAACGGATTTCTTTGCTGTATCTGATTCTATTTTAAGTTGTACAAATATAACAAGACAAGAAACCAAAAAGCATGATAGATACTTAAAACAGATTGTAAATTCTAAATTCATTTATATATAATTTTATATAAATAATATTAATAATTAATAATTATAATTCTATTACAAATATTAATAATAATGTTAATAATAATATTAATAATATGAGTAATAATAACAATAAGACATAATAAGAAGAATTTTAATTGTTAAGGATAATAATAACTAATAATTTATTTAATTTATAATTAATTTGCATTTTTAATCTTTAACATTTATAATAAGGGTCTTTATTATGATAACCCTAAAATTATTAGAATTTATTAATTACAATTATAACAATAATAATAATAATATAATTAATACTAATATTGATATTAGTATTAATAATAATAAAAATAATATTATGATACTATATCTTTAAACTTGTAATTACATTTAATATCTTTAATATCATAATTTATTAATCATGTATCATATTATAATTTAACATTTATATGTTATATATATATATATATATATATATATATATATATATATATATATTCCTTTTAATAATAATCTAATTACTCTGTTCCTAATTTAACATTTTAATTTCAAATTAATTAAGGTGTATTTTATTGATTCAAAATATTATATATTTTCTTATATTTATAAATATATATATATTTACATATTTATTTACACACAACAGTTCGTGAATCGTCGAGGATGGTCAAAGGGTAATCAATTACATGAATATAGATTTTAAAACTTTCGAGACTCAATATTACAGACTTTGCTTATCGTGTCGGAATCATATAAAGATTAAAGTTTAAATTTGATCGGAAATTTCCGGGTCATCACAGAAAGATGGTACATTCAGGTTGTGTATCGACTACCGAGAGTTGAACAAACTTACCATCAACTACAAGGCTCGTCGACCGAGAATCGACGACTTATTCAAAGATTGACTTACCGAGAATCGACGACTTATTTGATCAACTACAAGGCTCGTCTGTTTATTCAAAGATTGACTTACGTTCCGGGTATCATCAAATGCGGGTAAAAGAAGATGATATTCCAAAGACTGCTTTCAGAACACGTTACGGTCATTACGAGTTTATGGTTATGCCATTTGGGTTGACTAACGCACCAGCTGTGTTCATGGACCTCATGAACCGAGTGTGTGGACCATACCTTGACAAGTTTGTCATTGTTTTCATCGATGATATACTTATTTACTCAAAGAATGATCAAGAGCACGGTGAACATTTGAGAAAGGTGTTAGAAGTATTGAGGAAGGAAGAATTGTATGCTAAGTTTTCAAAGTGTGCATTTTGGTTGGAAGAAGTTCAATTCCTCGATCACATAGTGAACAAAGAAGGTATCCAGGTGGACCCGACAAAGATCGAAACCGTTGAAAAGTGGGAAACCCCAAAAACTCCGAAGCATATACGTCAATTTTTAGAATTGGCTGGTTACTACAGAAGATTCATCCAAGATTTCTCCAAAATAGCAAAACCCTTGACTGCATTAACGCATAAAGGGAAGAAATTTGAATGGAAGGATGAACAAGAGAAGGCGTTTCAATTATTGAAGAAAAAGCTAACTACGGCACCTATATTGTCATTGCCTGAAGGGAATGATGATTTTGTGATTTATTGTGACGCATCAAACAAGGTCTCGGTTGTGTAATGCAACGGACGAAGGTGATTGCTTATGCGTCTAGACAATTGAAGATTCACGAACAAAATTATACAATGCATGATTTGGAATTAGGCGCGGTTGTTTTTCCATTAAAGACTTGGAGGCACTACTTATATGGGGTCAAAAGTATTATATATACAGACCACAAAAGTCTTCAACACATATTTAATCAGAAACAACTGAATATGAGGTAGCATAGGTGGATTGAATTATTGAATGATTACGACTTTGAGATTCGTTACCACCCGGGGAAGGCAAATGTGGTAGCCGACGCCTTGAGCAGAAAGGACAGAGAACCCATTCGAGTAAAATCTATGAATATAATGATTCACACTAACCTTACTACTCAAATAAAGGAGGCGCAACAAGGAGTTTTAAAAGAGAGAAATTTAAAGGATGAAATACCCAAAGGATCGGAGAAGCATCTTAATATTCGAGAAGACGGAACCCGGTATAGGGCTGAAATAATTTGGGTACCAAAATTTGGAGATATGAGAGAAATGGTACTTAGAGAAGCTCATAAAACCAGATACTCAATACATGCTGGAACGGGGAAGATGTACAAGGATCTTAAGAAACATTTTTGGTGGCCAGGTATGAAAGCCGATATTGCTAAATATGTAGGAGAATGTTTGACGTGTTCTAAGGTCAAAGCTGAACATCAGAAACCATCAGGTCTACTACAACAACCTGAAATCCCGGAATGGAAATGGGAAAACATTACCATGGATTTCATTACTAAATTGCCAAGGACTGCAAGTGGTTATGATACTATTTGGGTAATAGTTGATCGTCTCACCAAGTCAGCACACTTCCTGTCAATAAGAGAAGATGACAAGATGGAGAAGTTAGCACGACTGTATTTGAAGGAATTCGTCTCTAGAAATGGAATACCAATCTCTATTATCTCTGATAGGGATGGCAGATTTATTTCAAGATTCTGGCAGACATTACAGCAAGCATTGGGAACTCGTCTAGACATGAGTACTGCCTATCATCCACAAACTGATGGGCAGAGCGAAAGGACAATATAAACGCTTGAAGACATGCTACGAGCTTCTATTATTGATTTCGGAAACAGTTGGTATCGACATCTACCGTTAGCAGAATTTTCCTACAACAACAGCTACCATTCAAGCATTGAGATGGAGCCGTTTGAAGCACTTTATGGTAGAACGTGCAGGTCTCCAATTTGTTGGAGTGAAGTGGGGGATAGACAGATTACGGGTCCGGAGATAATACAAGAAACTACCGAGAAAATCATCCAAATTCAACAAAGATTGAAAACCGCCCAGAGTCGACAAAAGAGCTACGCGGACAGTAAAAGAAAAGATATAGAGTTTGAAATTGGAGAAATGGTCATGCTTAAGGTTTCACCTTGGAAAGGCGTTGTTCGATTTGGTAAACGGGGGAAACTAAATCCAAGCTACATTGGACCATTCAAGATTATAGATCGTGTCGGACCAGTAGCTTACCAACTGGAGCTACCTCAACAACTTGCGGCTGTACATAACACTTTTGAAAGGACCCGTTCATATACATTATAAACGATTCACAATAGTTGATTACATTGCGAGGTATTTGACCTCTATATTATACATTTTACAAACATTGCATTCGTTTTTAAAAGACAATCTTTCTTTACATCGAAAATTGACAGGCATGCATACCATTTCATAATATCCACTATCCAACTATAAATTGATTTAATAATAATCTTTGCTGAACTCAATGACTCGAATGCAACGTTCTTCGAAATATGCTATGAAAGACTCCAAGTAATATCTTTAAAATGAGCAAATGCACAGCGGAAGATTTCTTTAACACCTGAGAATAAACATGCTTTAAAGTGTCAACCAAAAGGTTGGTGAGTTCATTAGTTTATCATAATCATTTATTTCCATCATTTTAATATACCACAAGAATTTCATTTCCAGTTCTCATAAATATACGTCCCATGCATAGAGACAAAAATAATCATTCATATGGTGAACACCTGGTAACCGACATTAACAATATGCATATAAGAATATCCCCTATCATTCCGGGATCCTCCTTCGGACATGATATAAATTTCGAAGTACTAAAGCATCCAGTACTTTGGATGGGGTTTGTTAGGCCCAATAGATCTATCTTTAGGATTCGCGTCAATTAGGGTGTCTGTTCCCTAATTCTTAGATTACCAGACTTTAATAAAAAGGGGCATATTCGATTTCGATAATTCAACCATATAATGTAGTTTCGATTACTTGTGTCTATTTCGTAAAACATTTATAAAAATTGCGCATGTATTCTCAGCCCAAAAATATAAAGGGTAAAAAGGCAAATGAAACTCACCATACTGTATTTCGTAGTAAAAATACATATAACGTCATTGAACAAGTGCAAGGTTGGCCTCGGATTCACGACCCTAAATTAGTTATATATATTTATGTGTTGATCAATATTTGTCTAACAAATTAGGTCAAGTCATAGTGTACCACAATCCTAATGCTCGAGACTAATATGCAAAAGTCAACAAAAGTAAATTTGACTCAAAATAATTTCCAAAAATCTATACATGATTAATATATAGTTTAAATATCGTCGTTTTATATTTTTAAATATTTTTAAAAGATTTATTAGAGTAAATAATATAATTTATTTATTAATAAATAAAATTTTATATTAAATTTATATAATAAAATATACTTTTATATATATTAAGTAATAAAATTTATAGGGTTCATTTAATATCATAAAGATAATATGATAGGTATTATTAAAGTAAGTTATTACACGTAGTAAAATATGTTTGTATCACATATTTATTTGATAAAATTATATCTATAATGATAGTAAGTAAAAGTTGTATTATTTTATAATAATAATTATTATTATAAAAATATCAATATTTATAATTACTAAGATGACATTATGATAAAACGATAATTCTAATTATGATAACTTTAATATTTACGATAATTTTTAATATTATCTTTAAAATAATAATTCTATTTAAAATAATAATAATAATGATATTTTATAGTAACAATGACATTTCTATTAAAATGATAATTTTTGTTAAAATGATAGTTTTAATACTAACGATACTTTTAATAATAATAATAGTAATGATAAAAATAATAAGAACGATAATTTTATCTAAATCAATATCTTATAATATTTTAATTTCATCATGATACTCTTACTCATTATTTCCTAATCGTTTCATTTAATAGCTTTTAATCGTCTTTTATATCGTGTTCATAATAATGATAATAATAGTAATCAAAATAATTAGGTGTTACAAATATTTGTTTTAATTACACTAATATTAATAATGATAGTTACTATAACATTATTAACGATAATACTAATAATTATCTTAATGATAATATAGTAATAGTAATAATAATAATAACAATAACAATAACCATTTTTAAATAATGATATATATATTAATAATGATAATAATAATAATAATAATAATAATAATTGGATAATAATAATAATACTAATTATAACTTTAACGATAATAACGATAGTAATAATAAAAAAAAACAATTTTTAATGATAAATTCCTTTTATTGATAAAGATAATAATAATGATAATAATAAGATAAAACTAGAACGACGATAAAAACGACGATAATAATAATCATTTTTAATAAAAATATCGAAAATTCAATTGCTTATAACTTCTAATCCGTTCATCGAAACCATTCGATATCTAAAGGAAAAGTTCTTAATTTTTCGCTAGCTTTCTAAGGACATGCATATCTTATACCTTATCTCAACCGCAAGTGTAACTAATTCAAAATTCAACCTAACCTGTCTAAGGGAAATATCAAAAGTACAAGCATGCATAATCCTAAATACTCGAGCACTAGTCAGGGATACACTATTAGTATGTAAAAGTTAAATTATGAGTACTCACGTATCAATATTGAGATTCAATATTGCAGGAAAGGTACGTAGACGCAACGGAAATGATAAACACTATATTGACCTCACGAGCATACCCATGAACCATACTCAATCACCTCCATAGCTATAACCCATAATTTCCTTAATCCTATCCTACTCGAAAAAAAATTTCGAAATCACTCGGACAGCACTCCGTCGTAATATTTTATGTATACTAATAATATCTTGAAATAATACGGAGTAAATATATATATGTAAATCGATTGAGAGAGTTTAGAGAAAACTATTTTCAAGTTTCTATGAAATAATGAAACCTATTGAATTCTATTTATAATAGATTTTTGAATTATTAAAGTGAATTATTAAAGTATGAATTATTAAAGTGAATTATTAAAGTATGAATTATTAAAGTGAATTATTAAAGTATGAATTATTAAAGTGAATTATTAAAGTATGAATTATTAAAGTGAATTATTAAAGTATGAATTATTAAAGTTAAAGTAAAGTAAAAATAAAGTAAAGGTAAAGTTTAAGTATAGTAAAAGTATAAAACTATGTACGTATAATACGCGTATAAATATATAATATTAATTTAAATCGTTATATATATTTAATAAAATAAAATATAAATATCGTTATCTTTATCATACTAGTTAAGTAATGAGTTTTCAAAAGTGGTTCTAGATATTTATAAAAGTTATATACGTTTTAACAATAAAGTTCTTTTTAAACTGAAAACGTTTTTGTACGTTTGAAACTAAATAGATCAATCGAGTCTTTATGAGATTCAATCTTCCACTATCCTTTGTCTAGTTCTCAATGATTGACAATTTGTTCATATTTATAAATCACTTTACCATTTTCCGAATATTATTAAAATGAAAAGATTTCTCAAATCAACGTGGGCCTTTCAACAGAGACTTGTAATCATAATTCAATATATCTGATAATTCAATCATTTGATCTTATCTTCTAATTCCATTGAAAAACATTTTGAAACAGATACAATCATATAAAGTATTTAATCTAATATTTTGTTTACGTTTCAAGTTATAATATATATACACATATACATATATAATCATATTCGTTTAATGGTTCGTGAATCGTTGGAACTTGGTCGAGGTTGAATGAATGTATGAACATAGTTTAAAATTCTTGAAATTTAACTTAACAAATATTGCTTATCGTGTCGGAAACATATAAAGATTAAAGTTTAAATTTGGTTGGAAATTTCCGGGTTGTCACAGTACCTACCCGTTAAAGAAATTTCGTCCCGAAATTTGAATGGAAAGGTCGTGAATGATAATAAGTATGTTTTCGTGATGCATACGGGCTGAAAATTAGAGTTTTATCATCAGCGAATAATTTGGATAAACAATCCATTTATATAAAGAGTACAAATGAAGCTAACATAGAAGAGTGAAATGAGTAAGTGTAGATTCATCTTATCATTTGACGTAGATATGATTGATTCCCAGATTTCAAGGGATTTGAAGAAAATCTTCTTAATAAGATTTGACTCTCCGGTAATCAAGGGAATTAGGATCCGCTTTAAATGCGATCGTCCATTTTAATTGTTCTGTCGGAGATTTTCTTATAAATTTACCTCCTTCGTTTCCTTACAACTCATACCTTCTGTTGATGCATTTTATGCAAGTCCCTAGACATCTACCCACGTCCATTGCAGGTACAACAGTTTACAGGCCACCATGATTGCTCGTTATTATCCTATCCGTGTTTGTATGTGGTTACGGGAACTGCAGGAATGAGATTTAGATGTTTTACTATGTTAGACTTAGTCAGACGTACGAGTGAAGGCTCACTAGTACGGCTGACAGGCTCATACGCACGGTTGATGCTGAGCTAAGTCGCAATTACAAACTAAATGAGAAGACACGAGTGAGTGATTACCCGTACGGCTGATGAAGCCAACTCGTACGTGTGATGAATGAATCGTATGGGTGAGTCAACAGCAGGGGTATATAAAGTCTTATGTTCTTCATTTTAGGTTAAGCCTCTCATTTGTTACACACACTCAGATCTAGTGAGCTCCTCCGATTCTCTCTCAGTCCAAATCACCCAGGTGGTGAATAATAGCTCTAGGTGTTGATCTAATCACACTTGATTTAGTTGTGGTTTGACTAAATTAATCAAAAAAAAAAAGTTAACCTATTCACTAGAGGGTTTGATTCACTTATTCCGCCATTGTGTGAGTTAAATCTATTGATTTCTAAGTTCCTAGTCATGTTTCATCACCTTCTATTCTTTCCCCCTCAACTCATATTTTAAAGTATTCATCAATATGCTCCATCCAGTTCTGATTCTCGATATACTTCTAACTTTCATATCGGTCATTCTTCTTTTTCATCTACCGCCGGAAGAATCTATTTACTTCTACTATAGTATTGGGTTTATAGTGTTTCTAGTTCTCCCGTGTCTTTATATTGCTATATGCATCGATATATGGTTTATAATTTCTGGTTTGTCGTTGGGCTTTATATGTTCCCTTATATTTCAAAGTCTCTGCTTCTGTCTTCTATAATCATTATCATTCATAGTTAATGCTCTCTTTTATTTGCTGCAATTTATACCCCAATTTCTATTTCGGAGTTTTGTCCTTTCGTTTCTTCTTCTTACGATTAAGCACCGCTTGTAATGGTCCAGAATTCACAGATATAAATTTCGGAATGAACATTGTTAATGTTCTAGGAAGGAAATTGTGATGGCACGATCTTGACTTGTCAAATTACTAGAATACCTTGGAAAAGGCCGAATCATCAAGAAATATTTTCTTGATATTTTAGAGGTTAAATAGAATACAAGAGTCGTATAACATGGCACATGATGATGTTATGATCTGTAAATCATCACGATCCATTTAGAAACTCAGCATGACTTACTGTAATATAATCACATTGATCAAGTGTCATTATATTATACTAATTCATGCTTCAGTTCCCAACACTACTTCAAAATATTCTTTTTTTAAACTTGAATGTTTCAGAATTTAGAAACTAAAATAGTTTCTTTTATGATGTAATACAGATAGCACGAAGAGGTAAATAATTTCAAATAAGAAAAATTAAGAAAATATCTTCAGAAATATGGAGGATATTTATAATGAAAGATATGATGATATTTTAGAATTTCTAATATCAGAGGATGATGAAGAATATTGTCCGCAGGGGTTTAGAGTCAGGAGCAAGGTATTCGTTAATGACTTCAGCAGGTACTGAATCATTTGGATCCTTTGAAGTCAGGTGCAGTCTTTGTAATTTGTCCACAGCCTCCTTCCTACTTTGCTCAATCCGTTTTCCAGTTCCAAAACTTCTCTTTTTCTGCGCTTTGCCAGCACACTTCATCATTATCATCCAGCTTTTACCGTTTAAAGTCGTTTATAGTTTTTGCTGCTTCATCAGCATTTTTTCCATTTTTGGAGAACCAATTCGTAGTTCGGAGTGTTTTTCAGAAACTTCACATTCAAATTAAGTCCAGAAGATAGACGTTATATATACACATATAACTGTTGGCGTAGACATGCTGCGAGATTTCAAAATACTGATTGCTAATTCTCAGTGATTCGTATGGCAATTCTCATTACACGATGTGAATGAGTAAATGATTGGGTTTCAATGAATAATTATAATGACTTTTTGGAGAGGCTAAAGTCAAGGGTAATGAAGTTGTTGGTACATCTGCTAATAATGTGGTGGAATGTAAAAGGTTCCCTGGTAACGATGGTGTATATCTCAAGGTTATAATAAGGTTAGTCTGACTGAAAAGTCAAAGTTGACTTGCTGGAGCTGTGACAAAACTGGCTACTTTGAATAGGAGTCGCAAAGTTATTTTTGGTAATAAATGCCAAAGAATCTGACGCGGATACGTTGTTTAAACTTTTACTTTGGTTTCAAGAGTTTTTTCGGGTACATAACTGTGGGTAACATGTGGTTGGATCATCATCTCAATTGCTCATCATTCGAAGTGTCTTCAGAAATTTTTGAAGGGTTTGAACACAGATTGTAATCATTAACATACATTTGATATTCTAACACAGTTTTGAAGTCAAAATATAGCTTGTGAAAGATGTAAGGATCTAAGAGTGATGATTTTGGTCATATCTCAAGTTGAATTTTGAGATTTCAAAATCAGAATATGTAATTAAATTTTGAATGAGTATGGTTGTTTTGATTTCTATAAAAGAATGTATATTGTTGTGAAAGTAGGGAGTATAATGGATGATTTGCTAAATCAGATTCAAAGAATGTAACATATTAATTGTGAATTTATATATCTCTCGGGTATTACCTATCCGTTAAAAAAAATTTCACAATTAATATTTTGTACAAAAGAATTTTATTACAGTCTTTATGAAAATATATATATGTATATTTTCTTCAGATGTAACATAGATTTAATGAGTTAATGTTAAATTAAACTCATTTGATTTACGGTTGAAACTAGAATTGAATATTCCCAAAAGGCTTTAAAAAGTACATAACTTTTACGCAGTATTTCTTTAATGACATTGAAATTATGAATCAATACTTCGTTATTTGTTGATGTATGATGTTTGGTTCGTGGAATTCTTGTGAATTTCGCAAAGTACGAATGATGTTATCTGAAAAGTTTCGGGTACATCGATGATGAAAGTGTAAAATCAAATATATACTTGATTTATTATGAATTGGAATTTGTTGAATTGCGAAAGAGATTGTAGTTAACGCTGGTTAAGTTGCGGCCGAAGGACGTACATTATTGCATATTTGTAATATGAATTAACCGAGTAGTTAAGATTCACACACAATAGCTTAGCACGGAAAGATTTATATATATATATATATATATATATATATACATATAATTTCTTCAGAGGGAATGAGTTAATTCTTCATAACTCGTTGATACAATATACACGTTATTGATTCGTAATGATGTCCACAGTGATTCTTGAACTGACGGAGTTTATGATGTTATCGGTGTTGTTGATTCGGATGTTGACTGTACTAGCGATGCTGGTAATGCTGACGGTACTGTTGATGCTGTTGGTAAAGCAAGTTTAGCTTGTTAATCACACACCATTTTTGTCAGGGTTTCTACTCTTCCTTCTATCATTTTGGTTCGCTTAACTGATTTATGGTTAGGGCTAGATTAGATAATCTCTAAAACTTTAGAGATTACATAATCGCCGCGGAATGTTTCTCCAATGAAGTTATGAATTAATACTTCGTCAGTTATTGTTGTTGGTACTCCTTGGTATCTATGGTGCGTATGACGTTGATGCTCGTGGGACAGATTGTGAAGTTGAGGTTTACGACGCGGTTGTGGTTGGAGGTGGTAATGGTACTGTTGGCGTTGATGATGGTGGTACTGGTTATGCTGCTGATGCTGCTGCTGGTGTTTGTAATCTCTGCACTATATTCTCCAAAGCCACTACCCGAGCGCGAAGCTCGTTGACTTCTTCTATTACACCGGGATGATTGTCGGTTCGAACGAGCGGATAAATAAAATCTAAAATTTTATGTAATATATAATCGTGACGAGATACTCTGGAAATGAGCGAGAAAATGGTGCTTCGGACAGGTTCGCCGGTAAGTGCTTCAGGTTCTTCGTCAAGAGGGCAATGTGGTGGATGGAAGGGATCACCTTCTTCTTGTCTCCAATGATTGAGGAGGCTACGAACCCATCCCCAATTCATCCAGAATAGGTGATGACTGATTGGTTGATCTATTCCGGTCACACTGCTTTTGGAGCTTGAATGGGATTCCATTTCGGAATCTGAGTGACTTTAACTGATGACGAATTCCATTTCGTACGATTGGATAAAGGATTTTTTTTTTCGATATGAAATGATTTTGGCTAACGGATGGTATTTTAATTACATAGAATATATATATATATATATATATATATATATATATATATATATATATATATATATATATATATATATATATAGATCAAAAGATTTCGTAGATTACGGAGGACTTTGCGAGATATGTCAGGCAAAGTTTAAAGTAACAGATACGATAAGATATGATTTAGCAGATATGCTAAGATATGAATTTTTGTCTATACACTATTCATGCAATCAATGCAGCAAGACGTGTCTTAGACTAAAAATGATAAGCATGTAATTTTCTGAGGATGATAAGTAGTTAATTTTCGACAAGAAATGATAAGTAAAACTTTTGACATGCAGACATGGTCAAAGTCCAGACTCACTAATGCATCCTATCGACTTATCAGTTAGACACACTAATGCAGACCTGGTTCGCTAAGACCATCGCTCTGATACCAACTGAAAGGACCCGTTCATATACATTATAAACGATTCACAATAGTTGATTACATTGCGAGGTATTTGACCTCTATATTATACATTTTACAAACATTGCATTCGTTTTTAAAAGACAATCTTTCTTTACATCGAAAATTGACAGGCATGCATACCATTTCATAATATCTACTATCCAACTATAAATTGATTTAATAATAATCTTTGCTGAACTCAATGACTCGAATGCAACGTTCTTCGAAATATGCTATGAAAGACTCCAAGTAATATCTTTAAAATGAGCAAATGCACAGCGGAAGATTTCTTTAACACCTGAGAATAAACATGCTTTAAAGTGTCAACCAAAAGGTTGGTGAGTTCATTAGTTTATCATAATCATTTATTTCCATCATTTTAATAGACCACAAGAATTTCATTTCCAGTTCTCATAAATATACATCCCATGCATAGAGACAAAAATAATCATTCATATGGTGAACACCTGGTAACCGACATTAACAATATGCATATAAGAATATCCCCTATCATTCCGGGATCCTCCTTCGGACATGATATAAATTTCGAAGTACTAAAGCATCCAGTACTTTGGATGGGGTTTGTTAGGCCCAATAGATCTATCTTTAGGATTCGCGTCAATTAGGGTGTCTGTTCCCTAATTCTTAGATTACCAGACTTTAATAAAAAGGGGCATATTCGATTTCGATAATTCAACCATATAATGTAGTTTCGATTACTTGTGTCTATTTCGTAAAACATTTATAAAAATTGCGCATGTATTCTCAGCCCAAAAATATAAAGGGTAAAAAGGAAAATGAAACTCACCATACTGTATTTCGTAGTAAAAATACATATAACGTCATTGAACAAGTGCAAGGTTGGCCTCGGATTCACGAACCTAAATTAGTTATATATATTTATGTGTTGATCAATATTTGTCTAACAAATTAGGTCAAGTCATAGTGTACCACAATCCTAATGCTCGAGACTAATATGCAAAAGTCAACAAAAGTAAATTTGACTCAAAATAATTTCCAAAAATCTATACATGATTAATATATAGTTTAAATATCGTCGTTTTATATTTTTAAATATTTTTAAAAGATTTATTAGAGTAAATAATATAATATAATTTATTTATTAATAAATAAAATTTTATATTAAATTTATATAATAAAATATACTTTTATATATATTAAGTAATAAAATTTATAGGGTTCATTTAATATCATAAAGATAATATGATAGGTATTATTAAAGTAAGTTATTACACGTAGTAAAATATGTTTGTATCACATATTTATTTGATAAAATTATATCTATAATGATAGTAAGTAAAAGTTGTATTATTTTATAATAATAATTATTATTATAAAAATATCAATATTTATAATTACTAAGATGACATTATGATAAAACGATAATTCTAATTATGGTAACTTTAATATTTACGATAATTTTTAATATTATCTTTAAAATAATAATTCTATTTAAAATAATAATAATAATGATATTTTATAGTAACAATGACATTTCTATTAAAATGATAATTTTTGTTAAAATGATAGTTTTAATACTAACGATACTTTTAATAATAATAATAGTAATGATAAAAATAATAAGAACGATAATTTTATCTAAATCAATATCTTATAATATTTTAATTTCATCATGATACTCTTACTCATTATTTCCTAATCGTTTCATTTAATAGCTTTTAATCGTCTTTTATATCGTGTTCATAATAATGATAATAATAGTAATCAAAATAATTAGGTGTTACAAATATTTGTTTTAATTACACTAATATTAATAATGATAGTTACTATAACATTATTAACGATAATACTAATAATTATCTTAATGATAATATAGTAATAGTAATAATAATAATAACAATAACAATAACCATTTTTAAATAATGATATATATATTAATAATGATAATAATAATAATAATAATTGGATAATACTAATAATACTAATTATAACTTTAACGATAATAATGATAGTAATAATAAAAAAAACAATTTTTAATGATAAATTCCTTTTATTGATAAAGATAATAATAATGATAATAATAAGATAAAACTAGAACGACGATAAAAACGACGATAATAATAATCATTTTTAATAAAAATATCGAAAATTCAATTGATTATAACTTCTAATCCGTTCATCGAAACCATTCGATATCTAAAGGAAAAGTTCTTAATTTTTCGCTAGCTTTCCAAGGACATGCATATCTTATACCTTATCTCAACCGCAAGTGTAACTAATTCAAAATTCAACCTAACCTGTCTAAGGAAAATATCAAAAGTACAAGCATGCATAATCCTAAATACTCGAGCACTAGTCAGGGATACACTATTAGTATGTAAAAGTTAAATTATGAGTACTAACGTATCAATATTGAGATTCAATATTGCAGGAAAGGTACGTAGACGCAACGGAAATGATAAACACTATATTGACCTCACGAGCATACCCATGAACCATACTCAATCACCTTCATAGCTATAACCCATAATTTCCTTAATCCTATCCTACTCGAAAAAAATTTCGAAATCACTCGGACAGCACTCCGTCGTAATATTTTATGTATACTAATAATATCTTGAAATAATACGGAGTAAATATATATATATGTAAATCGATTGAGAGAGTTTAGAGAAAACTATTTTCAAGTTTCTATGAAATAATGAAACCTATTGAATTCTATTTATAATAGATTTTTGAATTATTAAAGTGAATTATTAAAGTATGAATTATTAAAGTGAATTATTAAAGTATGAATTATTAAAGTGAATTATTAAAGTATGAATTATTAAAGTGAATTATTAAAGTATGAATTATTAAAGTGAATTATTAAAGTATGAATTATTAAAGTTAAAGTAAAGTAAAAATAAAGTAAAGTATAGTAAAAGTATAAAACTATGTACGTATAATACGCGTATAAATATATAATATTAATTTAAATCGTTATATATATTTAATAAAATAAAATATAAATATCGTTATCTTTATCATACTAGTTAAGTAATGAGTTGTCAAAAGTGGTTCTAGATATTTATAAAAGTTATATACGTTTTAACAATAAAGTTCTTTTTAAACTGAAAACGTTTTTGTACGTTTGAAACTAAATAGATCAATCGAGTCTTTATGAGATTCAATCTTCCACTATCCTTTGTCTAGTTCTCAATGATTGACAATTTGTTCATATTTATAAATCACTTTACCATTTTCCGAATATTGTTAAAATGAAAAGATTTCTCAAATCAACGTGGGCCTTTCAACAGAGACTTGTAATCATAATTCAATATATCTGATAATTCAATCATTTGATCTTATCTTCTAATTCCATTGAAAAACATTTTGAAACATATACAATCAAATAAAGTATTTAATCTAATATTTTGTTTACGTTTCAAGTTATAATATATATACACATATACATATATAATCATATTCGTTTAATGGTTCGTGAATCGTTGGAACTTGGTCGAGGTTGAATGAATGTATGAACATAGTTTAAAATTCTTGAAATTTAACTTAACAAATATTGCTTATCGTGTCGGAAACATATAAAGATTAAAGTTTAAATTTGGTTGGAAATTTCCGGGTTGTCACAACTTTCCACGTCTCAAATTTGAAGAAATGTTTTGCTAAAGAAGATCTCACTATTCTGTTGGACGAAATCCAAATCAATGAAAAACTTCAATTCATTGAAGAACCCGTCGAAATAATGGATCGTGAGGTTAAGAGACTTAAACAAAACAAGATACCGATTGTTAAGGTTCGATGGAATGCTCATAGAGGACCCGAGTTCACCTGGGAGCGTGAAGATCAGACGAAGAAGAAATACCCGCATTTATTTCCAGAAGATACGTCAACACCTCCAACTGCTTAAAATTTCGGGACGAAATTTATTTAACGGGTAGGTACTGTAGTAACCCGAACTTTTCCATGTTTATATATATATTAAATGAAATTGTTATTTACATGATTAAGTGTTTCCAACATGTTAAGCAATCAAACTTGTTAAGACTTGATTAATTGAAATAGGTTTCATACAGACAATTGACCACCCAAGTTGATCGGTGATTCACGAACATTAAAACTTGTAAAAACTATACGATGACATATATATGGTTATATATATAGTTAACATGATTTTATTATAAGTATGTATCTCATTAGGTATTTTAACAATGAGTTATATACATAAAAATGAGACTATTAATTTAAGAAACTTGAAAACGATATATATAACGATTATCGTTATAACAACGTCTTACTAGGTACATATGAATCATATTAAGATATTGATACACTTGGTTAATTATGTTAAATGATAAGTAAATATATTATTAAGTGTATTAACAATGAAATACATATGTAAAAATAAGACTACTAACTTAATGATTTCGAAACGAGACATATATGTAACGATTATCGTTGTAACGGCATTTAACTGTATATATATCATACTAAGATATATTATATATATCATAATATCATGATAATATAACAATTTAACATCTCATTTGTTATAATAAACAATGGGTTACCAACATTCAATAAGATCGTTAACCTAAAGGTTTCAAAACAGCGTTTACATGTAACGACTAACGATGACTTAACGACTCAGTTAAAATGTATATACATGTAGTGTTTTAATATGTATTCATACACTTTTGAAAGACTTTAAGACACTTATCAAAATACTTCTACTTAACAAAAATGCTTACAATTACATCCTCGTTCAGTTTCATCAACAATTCTACTCGTATGCACCCGTATTCGTACTCGTACAATACACAGCTTTTAGATGTATGTACTATTGGTATATACACTCCAATTATCAGCTCTTAGAGGGACATTAACAAGATGCATATATTCTTATATATGCATCTTGTTAATGTCGGTTACGAGTCTATTGATATACATGCTTTAAACGTCAACAAAAATGTTGGTGAGTTATAGGTTTAACCGATATATATCAAATCGTAACAATAGACCACAAGATTTCATATTTCAATACACATCCCATACATAGAGATAAAAAATCATTCATATGGTGAACACCTGGTAACCGACATTAACAAGATGCATATATAAGAATATCCGCATCATTCCGGGACACCCTTCGGATATGATATAAATTTCGAAGTACTAAAGCATCCGGTACTTTGGATGGGGTTTGTTAGGCCCAATAGATCTATCTTTAGGATTCGCGTCAATTAGGGTGTCTGTTCCCTAATTCTTAGATTACCAGACTTAATAAAAAGGGGCATATTCGATTTCGATAATTCAACCATAGAATGTAGTTTCACGTACTTGTGTCTATTTTGTAAATCATTTATAAAACCTGCATGTATTCTCATCCCAAAAATATTAGATTTTAAAAGTGGGACTACAACTCACTTTCACAGATTTTTACTTCGTCAGGAAGTAAGACTTGGCCACTGGTTGATTCACGAACCTATAACAATATATACTGTAACGACCCGAAAATTTCCGACCAAATTTAAACTCTAATCTCTATATGTTTCCGACAAGATAAGCAAAAAAAAAAAAAAACCTTAATATTGAGTCCCGAAAGTCTAAAATCTATATTTAGGTAAACTGTTACCCTTTGACCATGACTGACGATTCACGAACGAGTGTGTGTAAATAACTGAGAATATATATATATATGGTTTCTAAACCAAATTATTATTATATGTATGTTGTATTATATATAAAATATATAAATATTAGATATTCATTAAATGATAATATATAGTATATATATATACAATTAATAAATATGATATCATTAATAAATTCTAACATTATTATATTAAATATAATTACAGGTTAAATTATGGTTATTATTGTAGTATCATTATTAAGTATAAATTTTTTTATTTATTTCAAATTATTACTTTTGTAATTATTATTATTAGTAATTTAGATTATTATAAAAATAATTATAACTATTAATTATTAATATTATTAATGTTATTATAGCATTATTATTTCTATTATTATTGGTTACATTCTTAATAAATTTAATATGAAATACTAATATGATGAATATTATTTTGTGTTTTTATATATATATATAATTACATATAGATAACAATATATCATGATGCAAATGAATACCATACAAGAATATCTATATATAAATACATATACATATATAAGATACACAGATACATATATATAATTACATACACGATTAATTATATGTAAATACTGTAAATACCTAAATAAATATATATATATACGTATTCTGTTTTGAGTCCTTGTCAAACTGTGATTTAAAAATCGATTCTGGCTACAATCTGGTTCAGTAAATTCAAGAAAGTCATATTAGCATACAAAGTTGTACAAATTTATGTCAATTCACGGTTTTGTTTTAATCCCAAATATGTCCTGGCTAAAATTTGATTGTCGGCAGATTTTACTTTATAATCAAATCAATATCAGCTGTAAACCACGTCCATCGACCTTATATTATCCTCTATCAAACACGGAACCCATCACGACTACCACCATGATCATCAACCTCAAACAAACAAGAAACCAAATCGTCATCAGCACTGTTCTATGTCCAATTCATATCCTTTGCAAACCACACCCAATCATGACCCTAAACCCACTTAATCACTATCACTATTTTCGTTTGTGTCTAATAATCGAGAACCATCACTCGAACCACCACAACCCACCCCATCGAGCCACATGAAACCGTTGCTACTATTAAACCGTCTAGTAGTTATGTATCGACTACCCTGACAAACCACCTTAAGATCACCTTCATCCCACCGAAACAACAACGGCAAACCACCACCGCCCATTTATGTACCACCCTCTCCTTTTGATCAGAACCGAACGCCACTACCCATCATCGAACACTTTCACCATCCTCTCAAACCCATCTAAATCACCACCTCGTCTCCTCTTTTGATCAATCACGAACCCATTTAAACAATTCCCACCAATGAAACCCTACTGTTGCTATTTTATTTCTACTTCTGCTAATACTCGATCGAACACCTTGTCACCACTATAAACCACCAACTCGCCACCCATGCTACAACCATCTTCTTCACCACAATTACCACAAAAGCAATCACCACTTCAAACCCCACCAAAACCCTACCGTTACGCTGCTTTATACTGTTTTTCTGATTTCCTTTTTCTACTTCTATTTGGACATCATACACCACCACAACCATCTTTAAAACCAACAAACAACCATTGTTCACCCCCACGACTACAACTTTTATTTTTCTTTATATTTCTTTCTTTCTCTGTTGACGTGAACCACCACCACAAACCGTTACCATTAAACCCTATTATCGTTGCTAAACCATTGCTGCTATATTCACTGTTCTACTGCACACGAAAGACGATGATGAATGAATTATGATAACGTGATGAAGAGGGACGTATAAATTGTGAATGATTAATACCTCACTAGTGCTTCCATATTTGTATTAATAAACCACTTGTTATATATTAAAACAAATGGTACAGCATATGTGGAAGTATCATGGCCGACATAAATAAATCATTAACATGGCTTTTGTTTGATGAAACTATAAAATATTCGGTGGATTGGTAAAACCCCAAAAACCACGAATTTGCAAGGGGTATCTAATTTGTTCTGTTGCGTTTTTTTTGGGATAAAGCCGACACAAGTGGGAAAGAAGACCCCACTCGTAAATTGATTATGATACAGGATATTTTTTTTTTGTTTTGGACCATCGAGTTCTTGTTTTTAGTTTTGGGGCTGTATGTTTTTGTTGGGCTCCAGCTATCTGTTGAACAAGGCCAAGACACTAAATCAATTAATGGACTGATTAGATGATGAGCCATGATTAAATTGGGGCGAGAGGGTAATCGGTTAAATAAATACGGGCTACAAATGCTAACAGAAAAATAGAAACAGAAGGGATGGTGAGGGTGTTAAGTGGGTGAGTGGGAGGTCACGGGTTCGAGTCCCGCTCAGTGCAACTCTTTTTCGAAAATCGTTTTGAGGTAGTTTCTTCATTAAATTATAATTTTTATTATTGTTATTATTATTATTATTATTGACTTTAAGTATTAGAATTATAATAACTATTAGTAATATTAATTAACACTTATTATTATTATTATTGTAAGTAAATTGTTATTAATATTGTTACTCCTAACAAAGTATAAAAATATAGGATTAATAGTATTATTATTGATATTGTTAGTATTATTATTGGAATTATTATTTTCATTATCAATATTAATAAGTTTATCATTTTTTTTAAAAAGTATCATTTTTATTATTATTTTATCATTATCACTAAAGATATTTTTTTATTAAAATTTTTAACATCACTTTTACTACTAGTATCATTATTATTAGAATAAAAGTTAGTTATATAAAAATATATTATATTAATTATCTATTTAATGAATTAAAAAAAAATAATAAATAAATAAATATAGTTTATTTAGTTATTAGTAAAACGTGCAAGATAATAAAAACATAACAATTAATAATAAAATCTAAATTTGTTCGATTACTACTATATGTGTTAATATACATATAAATGATATAGGTTCGTGAATCGAAGGCCAACCCTACACTTGTTCAATGATGTTATATGTATTTTTACTACAAAATACAGTATGGTGAGTATATAGTTCCCTTTTAACTCTAAATATTTTGGGCTGAGAATACATGCGCTGTTTTTATAAATGATTTACGTTATGGACACAAGTGATCAAAAATATAAATTCTACGTTGAGTTGTACCATGGCATATTTCTTTATACTTGGTAGCTAATATTTACATGAGGAGCGTAAACGCGAATCCTGTTGATAGATCTATCGGGCCTGACAACCCCAACCGGGCTGGACGACCAGTTTTTAACGGTTGCACAGTACTTCGTTTCGTTACTACACTTGGTACGGTGTAGGGTTTATTTAAGAATATGCTGCTGTGATTTAAATGTTAAGTATGGTTACCAAGTGCTCAACGACTTTTTCATACACGAGAAGTGTATTATGTATGTATATGAAATCTTGTGGTCCATAGTTATAACGCTGCTAGCATCAAACCTATATATCTCACCAACTTTATGTTAACGTTTTAAAGCATGTTATTCTCAGGTACAAATTAAGTCTTCCGCTGTGCATTTGCTCATTTTAAGGACATTACTTGGAGTCGATCATCGCAATGGGACCAACTGTTGAAGACTTCGTCCGGGAGGATTAGGACCGGTCCTTTCAGTTGGTATCAGAGCGGTGGTCTTAGCGAACCAGGTCTTGCATTAGTGTGTCTGACTAGTAGTTGTTATGATACATTAATGAGTCTGGACTTTGACCGTGTCTACATGTCAAAAGTTTTGCTTATCATATCTAGTCGGAAACTATCTGCTTATCATCCTTAGGGAACTGCCTGCTTATCATTCTTAAGTCTAGACACGTCTTACTGCATTTAGTGCATTGATAGTGTATAGACCAAATTCATATCTTAACACATTTGTAGGCTTGCCTGACATATGCTGTAACATCCTTTGTAGTCTACGAAATCTTTAGCATTACATATAGATATTCTATATAGTTAGAATCTCATCCGACATCCGAAAATCATTTCACATTGAAGATCCTTTCCATCCATCCAATTACCCCTTGGCAATGAACCTGAAGCACTTACCGGCGAACCTATTCGAAACACCATTTCTCGCTCATTTTTAGAGTATCTCGTCACGATTACATAATATCCCCTATCACGAATCTTGTTCATCCGCTTGCTTCGACTGTCAATCATTCCGGTGTACTAGCAGAAGTTAACAAACTACGCGCTCGTGTGATGGCTTTGGAGAACCCGGTGCGAAAGTTACAAACATCAGCGGCAGCACCGGCAGCATAACCAGTACCTCCAGTAACATCAACATTGCAACCTTCAGCACCAGCACCATCAACAGCATCACCATCATCGACGTCAATAGTATCCTTATCACCCTCAAACCACAACCACGTCATAAATCTCAACGTCATAAAGTACACCTCGAGTATAATCACCATTCTACGTACCGCTCTATCCACTTTATTTCGTTCTACATATCGTTCTACCTCGATTATCTTCGATTTACGTACCATTCTACCTTATTACCTTCATTCAATATGACGACTAAGTAATCTCTAATGTTTTAGAGATCATGTAATCCAGTATTAACGATAAAACAAATGAGTTTAATATCTTATTGACTCATTAAATCCATGATTTCATCCGATGAAAATATAAATGCAAGTATATTTTCATAAAGATTGTAATTAAAAATTATCTCGTACAAACTGTTAATGATGAAAATATTTTAACGGGTGGGTAGTACCCGAGGAATATTTGGATTTCACATTAATAAGTTACACTGTACATTCTTCGAATCTGATTCAACGGTCATCTAATATCCTACTTACAATCACCGATAAAGGTATCCGTTCACCCCAGATTAACCATTTTTTTCATTTAATTTCATATTTGGATTTTTACCTATCCGAATCCAACAAGTGGCATAACGAAGAAAACATTGGACAAAATAAAAATGTGTTAGAAACAAACGGATTAACTAATTGAAATTTGGTTAGGATTCCACGCTAACTGTTCCGGCTAACTGTTCCCAGCTAACTGATTAACATTTAATTTATCGCAATTTACATTCTCGCAATTTTATTTATCGTCATTTAATTTCTGTTATTTACTTTTACGCACTTTAAATAACGGGACACGTATGCAAGGTTTCGACTTATCATATCGACCCATCTATATATATATTTCGGAACAACCGTAGACACTCTATATGTGAAGGTGGGAGTTGGCTATACAGGGTCGGAGTTGATTCCAAAATATATATATACTTTGAGTTGTGATCGACACTGAGACCGGTACACGGGTCACGATACGTATTAAATAATTCGAATATTATATATTTAATTTACATATGAAATTATTGGATCATTGGACAATCGGACTATTGGACTGCTAACTTTAGACAATTAAAATGAATTAAAATGTTGGTTATAACATATAAAACTAAACAATTCTTCAAGTTTGCCACCTGGTTTAATCCTAAACCTCATTTGTACCTCGACAATTACAATTCGCATTCAAATCTTTCATGATTCATGAAAACACCTCGATCGGAAAGATGAACCAACCGCACTTCATCTACGGAAGAAAGATTTATACATACAGTTATGTACCTGGAAAACTTTCGAAACCGAAGTTATAGTTAAAGCATATTCGCGTCGAATTCCTTATCATTCATTAGCAAAAACAACCATACGATTCCTTTTCAAAGTAGTCAATTTTGTTACAGCTCCACTTCGACTTCTCAGTAAGACTACTCCTATCATAACCTCGATATTTATACCTTGTCTTTTCGCCGTCGTTACCGGTGAACCTTTTATATTCCACGACATCATCAACAGATGTACCAGCAGCTCGTCGTTTCCTTGGCAGAATCCGCAATTGGTAATTTGAAAATCTCACAGAACTTCTTCAGTTATACCTATAACGTTTACCCCTAAGAATTTCATACTTCGGATGCGAAGTTTCTGAAAAACACCCTGAATTAAGAGGTAGTTCTTGAAATGCTAATGAAGCGGCATGTAGTAAATGGTCTTAATGGCCAAAAGTGATGATAAAAAGTAGAGTGTTGGGAACGCTCTATAGAAAATTTGGTACTGAAAAACGGATGGAGCTAACCATGAAGGAAACAAAGAACAAATACAAGGACTGAACCTGCCTTCAAAGAATCCAAATGATTCAGTGCTTGCTAAAACCGTTAGTAAGAACCCTACTCCTTATTCTAAATCTTTTCAGATGATATCCTTTATCATCATCTTATCTTAGATATTATAAGACATCTTCGTATCTTCCGTTATACATATCCTCCATATTTCTGGAGATATTTTCACAACTATCCTTATCCGAAATCATTTATCACACCGTAACATCTGTGTTACAACATAAAAGAAACTGTGTTAGTTTCTAAATTCTGAAATCTTCAAGTTTAAAATAGGAATGTTCTGAAGTAGTGTTGGGAACTGATGCATGAATTAGTATAATATAATGAAACTTGATCAACTTCATTATATTACAGTAAGTCATGTTAAGTTCCTAATGGAATGTGATGATTCACAGTACCATCATCATGTGCCATGTTACACGGCTCTTACATTCTATTCAATCTCCAAACATATTAAGAACATATCGTCTTGATAGTTCTATCTATCCAAGATATTATGGTAATTGGACAAATCAAAATTTTGCCATTACCATTTCGTTCTAAGAGCATTAGCTATGTTCATACCTACGAATTTCGGATCATTACTCGCTTGACTTAAGGATGAGAAGAAGAAACGAAGGGACAATGTCCCAAATAGAAATTGGAGAATAAATCGCAGCATATAGAAGGTGTAGAGAATAAGGAAACGGAGGAGATAGATATATAGTGAAATATCCGACAGAGAAATCAAAACAGATTGCCATATTAAATCAAAGAAGATTCGGATCCCTAAAAAGTCAAATCTTGTTACATAAGATTTTCTTTAAATCCCATAAATTCCGGAAATCAATCCTAATCACGTTATCAGTTAAAACAATTCCATATTTACTCATTTCACTCTTTTGTGATAGTTTCATTCGTACTCTTCATATGATCGAATCGTTTTATCTATATCTCTTAATAATGATAAAACTCCATTACTACCTCACATTCGTCATGAAAACATTTCTATTGTTATCCATGACAACCTCTATCAAATTTCAGGGACGAAATTTCTTTAACGGGTGGGTACTGTAACGACCCGAAAATTTCCGACCAAATTTAAACTCTAATCTCTATATGTTTCCGACACGATAAGCAAAAAAAAAAAAACCTTAATATTGAGTCCCGAAAGTCTAAAATCTATATTTAGGTAAACTGTTACCCTTTGACCATGACTGACGATTCACGAACGAGTGTGTGTAAATAACTGAGAATATATATATATATATGGTTTCTAAACCAAATTATTATTATATGTATGTTGTATTATATATAAAATATATAAATATTAGATATTCATTAAATGATAATATATAGTATATATATATACAATTAATAAATATGATATCATTAATAAATTCTAACATTATTATATTAAATATAATTACAGGTTAAATTATGGTTATTATTGTAGTATCATTATTAAGTATAAATTTTTTTATTTATTTCAAATTATTACTTTTGTCATTATTATTATTAGTAATTTAGATTATTATAAAAATAATTATAACTATTAATTATTAATATTATTAATGTTATTATAGCATTATTATTTCTATTATTATTGGTTACATTCTTAATAAATTTAATATGAAATACTAATATGATGAATATTATTTTGTGTTTTTATATATATATATATAATTACATATAGATAACAATATATCATGATGCAAATGAATACCATACAAGAATATCTATATATAAATACATATACATATATAAGATACACAGATACATATATATAATTACATACACGATTAATTATATGTAAATACTGTAAATACCTAAATAAATATATATATATACGTATTCTGTTTTGAGTCCTTGTCAAACTGTGATTTAAAAATCGATTCTGGCTACAATCTGGTTCAGTAAATTCAAGAAAGTCATATTAGCATACAAAGTTGTACAAATTTATGTCAATTCACGGTTTTGTTTTAATCCCAAATATGTCCTGGCTAAAATTTGATTGTCGGCAGATTTTACTTTATAATCAAATCAATATCAGCTGTAAACCACGTCCATCGACCTTATATTATCCTCTATCAAACACGGAACCCATCACGACTACCACCGTGATCATCAACCTCAAACAAACAAGAAACCAAATCGTCATCACCACTGTTCTATGTCCAATTCATATCCTTTGCAAACCACACCCAATCATGACCCTAAACCCACTTAATCACTATCACTATTTTCGTTTGTGTCTAATAATCGAGAACCATCACTCGAACCACCACAACCCACCCCATCGAGCCACATGAAACCGTTGCTACTATTAAACCGTCTAGTAGTTATGTATCGACTACCCTGACAAACCACCTTAAGATCACCTTCATCCCACCGAAACAACAACGGCAAACCACCACCGCCCATTTATGTACCACCCTCTCCTTTTGATCAGAACCGAACGCCACTACCCATCATCGAACACTTTCACCATCCTCTCAAACCCATCTAAATCACCACCTCGTCTCCTCTTTTGATCAATCACGAACCCATTTAAACAATTCCCACCAATGAAACCCTACTGTTGCTATTTTATTTCTACTTCTGCTAATACTCGATCGAACACCTTATCACCACTATAAACCACCAACTCGCCACCCATGCTACAACCATCTTCTTCACCACAATTACCACAAAAGCAATCACCACTTCAAACCCCACCAAAACCCTACCGTTACGCTGCTTTATACTGTTTTTCTGATTTCCTTTTTCTACTTCTATTTGGACATCATACACCACCACAACCATCTTTAAAACCAACAAACAACCATTGTTCACCCCCACGACTACAACTTTTATTTTTCTTTATATTTATTTCTTTCTCTGTTGACGTGAACCACCACCACAAACCGTTACCATTAAACCCTATTATCGTTGCTAAACCATTGCTGCTATATTCACTGTTCTACTGCACACGAAAGACGATGATGAATGAATTATGATAACGTGATGAAGAGGGACGTATAAATTGTGAATGATTAATACCTCACTAGTGCTTCCATATTTGTATTAATAAACCACTTGTTATATATTAAAACAAATGGTACAGCATATGTGGAAGTATCATGGCCGACATAAATAAATCATTAACATGGCTTTTGTTTGATGAAACTATAAAATATTCGGTGGATTGGTAAAACCCCAAAAACCACGAATTTGCAAGGGGTATCTAATTTGTTCTGTTGCGTTTTTTTTGGGATAAAGCCGACACAAGTGGGAAAGAAGACCCCACTCGTAAATTGATTATGATACAGGATATTTTTTTTTTGTTTTGGACCATCGAGTTCTTGTTTTTAGTTTTGGGGCTGTATGTTTTTGTTGGGCTCCAGCTATCTGTTGAACAAGGCCAAGACACTAAATCAATTAATGGACTGATTAGATGATGAGCCATGATTAAATTGGGGCGAGAGGGTAATCGGTTAAATAAATACGGGCTACAAATGCTAACAGAAAAATAGAAACAGAAGGGATGGTGAGGGTGTTAAGTGGGTGAGTGGGAGGTCACGGGTTCGAGTTCCGCTCAGTGCAACTCTTTTTCGAAAATCGTTTTGAGGTAGTTTCTTCATTAAATTATAATTTTTATTATTGTTATTATTATTATTATTATTATTGACTTTAAGTATTAGAATTATAATAACTATTAGTAATATTAATTAACACTTATTATTATTATTATTATTGTAAGTAAATTGTTATTAATATTGTTACTCCTAACAAAGTATAAAAATATAGGATTAATAGTATTATTATTGATATTGTTAGTATTATTATTGGAATTATTATTTTCATTATCAATATTAATAAGTTTATCATTTTTTTTTAAAAAGTATCATTTTTATTATTATTTTATCATTATCACTAAAGATATTTTTTTATTAAAATTTTTAACATCACTTTTACTACTAGTATCATTATTATTAGAATAAAAGTTAGTTATATAAAAATATATTATATTAATTATCTATTTAATGAATTAAAAAAAATAATAAATAAATAAATATAGTTTATTTAGTTATTAGTAAAACGTGCAAGATAATAAAAACATAACAATTAATAATAAAATCTAAATTTGTTCGATTACTACTATATGTGTTAATATACATATAAATGATATAGGTTCGTGAATCGAAGGCCAACCCTACACTTGTTCAATGATGTTATATGTATTTTTACTACAAAATACAGTATGGTGAGTATATAGTTCCCTTTTAACTCTAAATATTTTGGGCTGAGAATACATGCGCTGTTTTTATAAATGATTTACGTTATGGACACAAGTGATCAAAAATATAAATTCTACGTTGAGTTGTACCATGGCATATTTCTTTATACTTGGTAGCTAATATTTACGTGAGGAGCGTAAACGCGAATCCTGTTGATAGATCTATCGGGCCTGACAACCCCAACCGGGCTGGACGACCAGTTTTTAACGGTTGCACAGTACTTCGTTTCGTTACTACACTTGGTACGGTGTAGGGTTTATTTAAGAATATGCTGCTGTGATTTAAATGTTAAGTATGGTTACCAAGTGCTCAACGACTTTTTCATACACGAGAAGTGTATTATGTATGTATATGAAATCTTGTGGTCCATAGTTATAACGCTGCTAGCATCAAACCTATATATCTCACCAACTTTATGTTGACGTTTTAAAGCATGTTATTCTCAGGTACAAATTAAGTCTTCCGCTGTGCATTTGCTCATTTTAAGGACATTACTTGGAGTCGATCATCGCAATGGGACCAACTGTTGAAGACTTCGTCCGGGAGGATTAGGACCGGTCCTTTCAGTTGGTATCAGAGCGGTGGTCTTAGCGAACCAGGTCTTGCATTAGTGTGTCTGACTAGTAGTTGTTATGATACATTAATGAGTCTGGACTTTGACCGTGTCTACATGTCAAAAGTTTTGCTTATCATATCTAGTCAGAAACTATCTGCTTATCATCCTTAGGGAACTGCCTGCTTATCATAGTTTATCATAGTTTTTAATTAACTAACCCAAAACAGCCCGCGGTGTTACTACGACGGCGTAAATCCGGTTTTACGGTGTTTTTCGTGTTTCCAGGTTTTAAATCATTAAGTTAGCATATCATATAGATATAGAAACTGTGTGTAGTTAATTTTAAAAGTCAAGTTAGA
This sequence comes from Rutidosis leptorrhynchoides, assembly GCF_046630445.1. Classification (NCBI taxonomy): domain Eukaryota; kingdom Viridiplantae; phylum Streptophyta; class Magnoliopsida; order Asterales; family Asteraceae; genus Rutidosis; species Rutidosis leptorrhynchoides. The sequence goes on along the minus strand of NC_092333.1, from coordinate 315,218,111 downwards.
AGGATTAACTTTTGTTTGCGAACAAGTTTAGAATTAACTAAACTATGTTCTAGTGATTACGAGTTTAAACCTTCGAATAAGATAGTTTTATATATATGAATCGAATGATGTTATGAACATCATTACTACCTCAAGTTTAGTAGGTAAACCTACTGGAAGTGACAAGAAATGATCTAGCTTCAAAGGATCTTGGATGGCTTGAAAGTTCTTGAAGTAGGATCATGACACAAAAACAAGTTCAAGTAAGATTTTTACTCGAATTAAGATAGTTTATAGTTATAGAAATTGAATCAAAGTTTGAATATGAATATTACCTTGAATAAGAAAGATAACCTACTGTATATAACAAAGGTTTCTTGATCTTAGAAGATTACTTGGAATGGATTAGAAAGCTTGGAAGTAAATTAGTAAACTTGAAGGGATTTTTGAAGTGTTCTTGAAGTGTTCTTCCTATGATGATTATAGCTTGATTCTTGAAGTGATTTTTGATGAAGATGATGATTAACTACTGGAAAAATACGTTCATAATAGTGTGTGTGTGTTGAGAGAGAATTAGAAAGAGAATTGGAAGTGAAATGGAGTGAATGATGAGTGGTAATTGGTGAGTGGTGAGTGGGGTTAAAAGGAGTTCTAGTTAGTTGACTAGCTCATGGTAGAAGTTAAAATTGATTAGTCATACATGACATAATCAAGAGTGGAATCCCATGCTAGTTCCTATTGGTATATACTCATAGTAAGTACGTTTTGAAGCTGTGTATAATACGGGTAAGAATACGACTAGAATTCTTGATGAAAGAAAAGAATGGAAAAGTAACTGTAACCATTTTCGTTAAGTATGAGTGTTTTGATATATGTCTTGAAGTCTTCCAAAAGTATTTTAATACATCTAAATACACTACATGTATATACATTTTAACTGAGTCGTTAAGTCATCGTTAGTCGTTACATGTAAGTGTTGTTTTGAAACCTTTAAGTTAACGATCTCAATTAATGTTGTTAACCCATTGTTTATTATATCTAATGAGATGTTAAATTATTATATTATCATGATATTATAATATATTAATATATCTTAATATGATATATATACATTTAAATGTCGTTACAACGATAATCGTTACATATATGTCTCGTTTCGAAATCCTTAAGTTAGTAGTCTTGTTTATATGTATATAACTCATTGTTAATATACTTATGGAGATACTTACTTATCATAATCTCATGTTAACCATATGTATATCCATATATATATCGTCATGTCGTTTTTACAAGTTTTAACGTTCGTGAATCGCCAGTCAACTTGGGTGGTCAATTGTCTATATGAAACATATTTCAATTAATCAAGTCTTAATAAGTTTGATTGCTTAACATGTTGGAAACATTTAATCATGTAAATATCAATCTCAATTAATATATATAAACATGGAAAAGTTCGGGTCACTACAACCGAGGTCAATAAGCTCAAAACAGAACTTAGAGGGTTACGAACCCAAGGATTTGATATTACCACGTACGAAAGACGATTCACAGAATTGTGCCTATTGTGTCCGGGAGCATTCGAAGATGAGGAAGAGAAGATCGACGCGTTTGTGAAAGGATTACCGGAAAGAATCCAAGAAGATATAAGTTCACACGAGCCCGCCTCCATACAACAGGCATGTAGAATGGCTCACAAACTAGTGAACCAGATTGAGGAAAGAATTAAAGAACAGACTGCTGAAGAGGCCAATGTGAAGCAAGTTAAAAGAAAGTGGGAGGAAAACGGTGATAAGAATCACCAATACAACAACAACAGCAATTACAACAATAATCGCAACAACTATCCCAACAATCGCAACATCAATCGCAACTACAACAAACGGCCCAACAACAAAAACAACAACAACAACAACAACAACAACAACAACAACAACAACAACAACAACAACAACAACAACAATCATCCCAACAACAATAATAACCGCAACAACAACAACAACAACAATCAGAAGCAGCTATGCCAAAGGTGTGAAAAGTATCACTCGGGGTTCTGCACCAAATTTTGCAACAAGTGTAAAAGAAATGGTCATAGCGTGGCGAAGTGTGAGGTCTACGGACCAGGGGTTAACAGAACGAAAGGAACAAATGGTGTCGGAACGAGTAATGGCGGAGCAAGTAGTGTCGGAGCAAGTTATGCCAATGTAGTTTGTTATAAATGTGGAAAACCGGGCCACATTATTAGAAATTGCCCAAACCAGGAGAACACGTGAAATGTCCCGTTCTTATTTATTAAAAACGTTCCATATTAATTGATTTCGTTGCGAGGTTTTGACCTCTATATGAGACGTTTTTCAAAGACTGCATTCATTTTAAAACAAACCATAACCTTTATTTCATCAATAAAGGTTTAAAAAGCTTTACGTAGATTATCAAATAATGATAATCTAAAATATCCTGTTTACACACGACCATTACATAATGGTTTACAATACAAATATGTTACAACAAAATAAGTTTCTTGAATGCAGTTTTTACACAATATCATACAAGCATGGACTCCAAATCTCGTCCTTATTTAAGTATGCGACAGCGGAAGCTCTTAATAATCACCTGAGAATAAACATGCTTAAAACGTCAACAAAAATGTTGGTGAGTTATAGGTTTAACCTATATATATCAAATCGTAACAATAGACCACAAGATTTCATATTTCAATACACATCCCATACATAGAGATAAAAATCATTCATATGGTGAACACCTGGTAACCGACATTAACAAGATGCATATATAAGAATATCCCCATCATTCCGGGACACCCTTCGGATATGATATAAATTTCGAAGTACTAAAGCATCCGGTACTTTGGATGGGGTTTGTTAGGCCCAATAGATCTATCTTTAGGATTCGCGTCAATTAGGGTGTCTGTTCCCTAATTCTTAGATTACCAGACTTAATAAAAAGGGCATATTCGATTTTGATAATTCAACCATAGAATGTAGTTTCATGTACTTGTGTCTATTTTGTAAATCATTTATAAAACCTGCATGTATTCTCATCCCAAAAATATTAGATTTTAAAAGTGGGACTATAACTCACTTTCACAGATTTTTTACTTCGTCAGGAAGTAAGACTTGGCCACTGGTTGATTCACGAACCTATAACAATATATACATATATATCAAAGTATGTTCAAAATATATTTACAACACTTTTAATATATTTTGATGTTTTAAGTTTATTAAGTCAGCTGTCCTCGTTAGTAACCTACAACTAGTTGTCCACAGTTAGATGTACAGAAATAAATCGATAAATATTATCTTGAATCAATCCACGACCCAGTGTATACGTATCTCAGTATTGATCACAACTCAAACTATATATATTTTGGAATCAACCTCAACCCTGTATAGCTAACTCCAACATTCACATATAGAGTGTCTATGGTTGTTCCGAAATATATATAGATGTGTTGACATGATAGGTCGAAACATTGTATACGTGTCTATGGTATCTCAAGATTACATAATATACAATACAAGTTGATTAAGTTATGGTTGGAATAGATTTGTTACCAATTTTCACGTAGCTAAAATGAGAAAAATTATCCAATCTTGTTTTACCCATAACTTCTTCATTTTAAATCCGTTTTGAGTGAATCAAATTGCTATGGTTTCATATTGAACTCTATTTTATGAATCTAAACAGAAAAAGTATAGGTTTATAGTCGGAAAAATAAGTTACAAGTCATTTTTGTAAAGGTAGTCATTTCAGTCGAAAGAACGACGTCTAGATGACCATTTTAGAAAACATACTTCCACTTTGAGTTTAACCATAATTTTTGGATATAGTTTCATATTCATAATAAAAATCATTTTCCCAAAATAACAACTTTTAAATCAAAGTTTATCATAGTTTTTAATTAACTAACCCAAAACAGCCCGCGGTGTTACTACGACGGCGTAAATCCAGTTTTACGGTGTTTTTTGTGTTTCCAGGTTTTAAATCATTAAGTTAGCATATCATATAGATATAGAACATGTGTTTAGTTGATTTTAAAAGTCAAGTTAGAAGGATAAACTTTTGTTTGCGAACAAGTTTAGAATTAACTAAACTATGTTCTAGTGATTACAAGTTTAAACCTTCGAATAAGATAGCTTTATATGTATGAATTGAATGATGTTATGAACATCATTACTACCTTAAGTTCCTTGGATAAACCTACTGGAAAAGAGAAAAATGGATCTAGCTTCAATGGATCCTTGGATGGCTCGAAGTTCTTGAAGCAGAATCATGACACGAAAACAAGTTCAAGTAAGATCATCACTTGAAATAAGATTGTTATAGTTATAGAACTTGAACCAAAGTTTGAATATGATTATTACCTTGTATTAGAATGATAACCTACTGTAAGAAACAAAGATTTCTTGAGGTTGGATGATCACCTTACAAGATTGGAAGTGAGCTAGCAAACTTGAAAGTATTCTTGATTTTATGTAACTAGAACTTGTAGAATATATGAAGAACACTTAGAACTTGAAGATAGAACTTGAGAGAGATCAATTAGATGAAGAAAATTGAAGAATGAAAGTGTTTGTAGGTGTTTTTGGTCGTTGGTGTATGGATTAGATATAAAGGATATGTAATTTTGTTTTCATGTAAATAAGTCATGAATGATTACTCATATTTTTGTAATTTTATGAGATATTTCTTGCTAGTTGCCAAATGATGGTTCCCACATGTGTTAGGTGACTCACATGGGCTGCTAAGAGGTGATAATTGGAGTGTATATACCAATAGTACATACATCTAAAAGCTGTGTATTGTACGAGTACGAATACGGGTGCATACGAGTAGAATTGTTGATGAAACTGAACGAGGATGTAATTGTAAGCATTTTTGTTAAGTAGAAGTATTTTGATAAGTGTATTGAAGTCTTCCAAAAGTGTATAAATACATATTAAAACACTACATGTATATACATTTTAACTGATTCGTTAAGTCATCGTTAGTCGTTACATGTAAGTGTTGTTTTGAAACCTTTAGGTTAACGATCTTGTTAAATGTTGTTAACCCAATGTTTATAATATCAAATGAGATTTTAAATTATTATATTATCATGATATTATCATATATGAATATCTCTTAATATGATATATATACATTAAACGTCTTTACAACGATAATCGTTATATATATGTCTCGTTTAAAAATCATTAAGTTAGTAGTCTTGTTTTTACATATGTAGTTCATTGTTAATATACTTAATGATATGTTTACTTATCATAGTATCATGTTAACTATATATATATCCATATATATGTCATCATATAGTTTTTACAAGTTTTAACGTTAGTGAATCACCGGTCAACTTGGGTGGTCAATTGTCTATATGAAACATATTTCAATTAATCAAGTCTTAACAAGTTTGATTGCTTAACATGTTGGAAACATTTAATCATGTAAATATCAATCTCAATTAATATATATAAACATGGAAAAGTTCGGGTCACTACAACACGAATGGACAAGGCCGCAGAAGAGTTTTCAATATTAATGCGGCAGAGGCACAGGAAGACCCGGAGCTTGTTACGGGTACGTTTCTTATTGACAATAAATCTGTGACAACCCGGAAATTTCCAACCAAATTTAAACTTTAATCTTTATATGATTCCGACACGATAAGCAATATTTGTTAAGTTAAATTTCAAGAATTTTAAACTATGTTCATACATTCATTCAACCTCGACCAAGTTCCAACGATTCACGAACCATTAAACGAATATGATTATATATGTATATGTGTATATATATTATAACTTGAAACGTAAACAAAATATTAGATTAAATACTTTATATGATTGTATCTGTTTCAAAATGTTTATCAATGGAATTAGAAGATAAGATCAAATGATTGGATTATCAGATATATTAAATTATGATTACAAGTCTCTGTTGAAAGGCCCACGTTGATTTGAGAAATCTTTTCATTTTAACAATATTCGGAAAATGGTAAAGTGATTTATAAATATGAACAAATTGTCAATCATTGAGAACTAGACAAAGGATAGTGGAAGATTGTGTAGTGACCCGAACTTTTCCATGTTTATATATATTAATTGAGATTGATGTTTACATGATTAAATGTTTCCAACATGTTAAGCAATCAAACTTTTTAAGACTTGATTAATTGAAATAGGTTTCATATAGACAATTGACCACCCAAGTTGACCGGTGATTCACGAACGTTAAAACTTGTAAAAAAAAAAAACTATATGATGACATATATATGGTTATATATATAGTTAACATGATATTATGATAAGTAAACATATCATTAATTATATTAACAATGAACTACATATGTAAAAACAAGACTACTAACTTAATGATTTTGAAACAAGACATATATGTAACGTTTATCGTTGTAACGACATTTAATGTATATATATCATATTAAGAGATATTCGTACATCATAATATCATGATAATATAATAATTTAAAATCTCTTTTGATATTATAAACATTGGGTTAACAACATTTAACAAGATCGTTAACCTAAAGGTTTCAAAACAACACTTACATGTAACGACTAACGATGACTTAACGACTCAGTTAAAATGTATATACATGTAGTGTTTTAATATGTATTTATACACTTTTGAAAGACTTCAATACACTTATCAAAATACTTCTACTTAACAAAAATGCTTACAATTACATTCTCGTTCAGTTTCATCAACAATTCTACTCGTATGCACCCGTATTCGTACTCGTACAATACACAGCTTTTAGATGTATGTACTATTGGTATATACACTCCAATGATCAGCTCTTAGCAGCCCATGTGAGTCACCTAACACATGTGGGAACCATCATTTGGCAACTAGCATGAAATATCTCATAAGATTACAAAAATATGAGTAATCATTCATGACTTATTTACATGAAAACAAAATTACATATCCTTTATATCTAATCCATACACCAACGACCAAAAACACCTACAAACACTTTCATTCTTCAATTTTCTTCATCTAATTGAACTCTCTCAAGTTCTATCTTCAAGTTCTAAGTGTTCTTCATAAATTCCAAAAGTTCTAGTTTCATAAAATCAAGAATACTTTCAAGTTTGCTAGCTCACTTCCAATCTTGTAAGGTGATCATCCAACCTCAAGAAATCTTTGTTTCTTACAGTAGGTTATCATTCTAATACAAGGTAATAATCATATTCAAACTTTGGTTCAATTTCTATAACTATAACAATCTTATTTCAAGTGATGATCTTACTTGAACTTGTTTTCGTGTCATGATTTTGCTTCAAGAACTTTGAGCCATCCAAGGATCCATTGAAGCTAGATCCATTTTTCTCTTTTCCAGTAGGTTCGTCCAAGGAACTTAAGGTAGTAATGATGTTCATAACATCATTCGATTCATACATATAAAGCTATCTTATTCGAAGGTTTAAACTTGTAATCACTAGAACATAGTTTAGTTAATTCTAAACTTGTTCGCAAACAAAAGTTAATCCTTCTAACTTGACTTTTAAAATAAACTAAACACATGTTCTATATCTATATGATATGCTAACTTAATGATTTAAAACCTGGAAACACGAAAAACACCGTAAAAACCGGATTTACGCCGTCGTAGTAACACCGCGGGCTGTTTTGGGTTAGTTAATTAAAAACTATGATAAACTTTGATTTAAAAGTTGTTATTCTGAGAAAATGATTTTTATTATGAACATGAAACTATATCCAAAAATTATGGTTAAACTCAAAGTGGAAGTATGTTTTCTAAAATGGTCATCTAGACGTCGTTCTTTCGACTGAAATGACTACCTTTACAAAAACGACTTGTAACTTATTTTTCCGACTAGAAACCTATACTTTTTTTGTTTAGATTCATAAAATAGAGTTCAATATGAAACCATAGCAATTTGATTCACTCAAAACGGATTTAAAATGAAGAAGTTATGGGTAAAACAAGATTGGATAATTTTTCTCATTTTAGCTACGTGAAAATTGGTAACAAATCTATTCCAACCATAACTTAATCAACTTGTATTATATATTATGTAATCTTGAGATACCATAGACACGTATACAATGTTTCGACCTATCATGTCGACACATCTATATATATTTCGGAACAACCATAGACACTCTATATGTGAATGTTGGAGTTAGCTATACAGGGTTGAGGTTGATTCCAAAATATATCTAGTTTGAGTTGTGATCAATACTGAGATACGTATACACTGGGTCGTGGATTGATTCAAGATAATATTTATCGATTTATTTCTGTACATCTAACTGTGGACAACTAGTTGTAGGTTACTAACGAGGACAGCTGACTTAATAAACTTAAAACATCAAAATATATTAAAAGTGTTGTAAATATATTTTGAACATACTTTGATATATATGTATATATTGTTATAGGTTCGTGAATCAACCAGTGGCCAAGTCTTACTTCCCGACGAAGTAAAAATCTGTGAAAGTGAGTTATAGTCCCACTTTTAAAATCTAATATTTTTGGGATGAGAATACATGCAGGTTTTATAAATGATTTACAAAATAGACACAAGTACGTGAAACTACATTCTATGGTTGAATTATCGAAATCGAATATGCCCCTTTTTATTAAGTCTGGTAATCTAAGAATTAGGGAACAGACACCCTAATTGACGCGAATCCTAAAGATAGATCTATTGGGCCTAACAAACCCCATCCAAAGTACCGGATGCTTTAGTACTTCGAAATTTATATCATATCCGAAGGGTGTCCCGGAATGATGGGGATATTCTTATATATGCATCTTGTTATTGTCGGTTACCAGGTGTTCACCATATGAATGATTTTTATCTCTATGTATGGGATGTGTATTGAAATATGAAATCTTGTGGTCTATTGTTACGATTTGATATATATAGGTTAAACCTATAACTCACCAACATTTTTGTTGACGTTTTAAGCATGTTTATTCTCAGGTAATTATTAAGAGCTTCCGCTGTCGCATACTTAAATAAGGACAAGATTTGGAGTCCATGCTTGTATGATATTGTGTAAAAACTGCATTCAAGAAACTTATTTTGTTGTAACATATTTGTATTGTAAACCATTATGTAATGGTCGTGTGTAAACAGGATATTTTAGATTATCATTATTTGATAATCTACGTAAAGCTTTTTAAACCTTTATTGATGAAATAAAGGTTATGGTTTGTTTTAAAATGAATGCAGTCTTTGAAAAACGTCTCATATAGAGGTCAAAACCTCGCAACGAAATCAATTAATATGGAACGTTTTTAATCAATAAGAACGGGACATTTCAGTTGGTATCCGAGCGTTGGTCTTAGAGAACCAGAAAATTTGCATTAGTGTGTCTTATCGAGTTTGTTAGGATGCATTAGTGAGTCTGGACTTCGACCGTGTTTTCTTTAAAAATGATTGCTTAACATTTTTGTTGGAAACTATATATTTTTAACATATGAATATTATGTGATATATTAATCTCTTAACGTGTTTGATATTATGTGATAGATGTCTACCTCTAGAACAAGTCCCATTGACTCACCTAATAATAATGAAGAGTCAAATGTAAATTGGAATGATTTGTGGACTGATTCACAAGTTCCCGAAGAGGAACCGGAAGAAGAGTCGGAACCGGAAGAAGAATCGGAACCGGAAGAAGAATCAGAACCGGATGAAGAAATAGAACCGGTGGGGGAAATAATAAAACGGTTAAGTAAAAGAAAATCCTCAACCAACCAACCAAAGTTAATTATGGTCAATGGTGTTTCCGCCAAGGAAGCAAAATATTGGGAGGATTACCAATTCTCCGATGAATCGGATTCCGACGAGAATTCCGATGATGTTATAGAAATTACCCCAACTGAATTTAAAAAGGCAAAAGAAAATAATAAGGGAAAGGGCATAAAAATAGAGAAATCTAATTCCAACCCCGATGAACTTTATATGTATCGTCAACCCCCGAAGTCCTTAAGTTGTAACAATGACCCGGGAACCTCTAAACCACCAGGTTTTTCTAAACCAATGTGGACAACGACGGCTCGTATTAGGGGAACATCATATATCCCTAGAAACTTGGCAAAACGAACCAAAACCGAAGAAGAAGAAGAAACGAGTGAGTCGGAATAAGATAGTTGTATTCGTGTGGTGTAATATATGGAATATAGTGTTCTTATGCTTTATGATATATGTAAAAATTGCTTGTATTAATAAGTATCTTTTTTATGAATCTAACTCTTGTCTATTTTACAGTTTAAAAACACAAAATGGATAGACAACCCAATATTTTAAGAGACCTACCCGGAGACATGATTGATGAAATCTTGTCTAGAGTCGGCCAGAATTCTTCGGCACAACTATTTAAGGCGAGATCAGTTTGTAAGACATTCGAAGAACGTTCCAAGAATGTCTTGGTTTATAAGAGACTTTCGTTTGAAAGATGGGGGATATCACATTGGGAAACCCATAAGTTACGATGTGTTTACTTTGACGCATATATTGCGGGGAACCCAAATGCTATTTTACGCAACGGGTTAAGAAATTATTTTGACTCAATATATCCGAATATTGGACTTCGTGATTTAGAAAAAGCGGCTAACATGCAACATAAAGAAGCATGTTATGCTTACGGATTAGTAATGTTCGCTTCTCACCAAAGTGAGAACAAGAACATCGGGCTACAACTATTAAACAAAACGTTTCCACAAGTGACGGAGTCGGTAATTGGGGTAAGAAATGAGGTTTTTAGATTATTACGGGACTGTTGGACATTACGTAACCCTCGTCCCTTTGATGACGTTACAACACGCTGTCTTATCAACGGCCATAACGGTTATGTTGCACAAGACCAAGGATGGGAAGTAGTCCTAGTAAAACCAGAATGCATGACTTGTTTCTGGACGTATGAATTACGTGTCTTTATTGCCTTTGCTGAACGACTTGTGTACTAGCTAGAATTGTCTTCACAACTATCTTGTATCAAAGTTATTGTGTGCTATATTTCATGCTTTATGTAAAATAAGCGGTATTGTAAGTTTGTAAAATATTGTATAAAAGTTTGAACGCGAAATATTATTATAATCAGTTTTTCATATAGAATTGTAGTAGTTGAATTGTATATTAGCTACTAAGTATGAACTTAACGGGTAGGTACTACCCGAATTTAAACTTATAAAACGCTAATATGAAGAAAAAGCTTTTATAAATGAGTTCATATTATGCTACGAAATACTATTAACTACTCTTAATATTCTGTATGATTAACTTGTTCCATTTAACTATTTTGAAGGAAATGGCACCGACTACTCGACACACCGTGAATATGAATGAAGAGGAATTCCGTACTTTTCTAGCTTCAAACATAGCCGCAGTACAGGCTGCGCTACATACCAACAATAACCTTGGATCTAGCAGTACAGGAAATCGTGTAGGATGCACCTACAAAGAATTCACTGCCTGCAAACCTTTGGAATTTGATGGAACCGAAGGACCGATCGGATTGAAACGGTGGACCGAGAAGGTTGAATCGGTGTTTGCCATAAGTAAGTGTACTGAAGAGGACAAAGTAAAGTACGCTACGCATACCTTCACAGGTTCTGCGTTAACATGGTGGAATACCTATCTAGAGCAAGTGGGACAAAACGATGCGTACGCACTACCGTGGTCAGCATTCAAGCACTTGATGAACGAGAAGTATCGTCCCAGAACCGAGGTCAATAAGCTCAAGACAGAACTTAGAGGGTTACGAACCCAAGGATTTGATATTACCACGTACGAAAGACGATTCACAGAATTGTGCCTATTGTGTCCGGGAGCATTCGAAGATGAGGAAGAGAAGATCGACGCGTTTGTGAAAGGATTACCGGAAAGAATCCAAGAAGATATAAGTTCACACGAGCCCGCCTCCATACAACAGGCATGTAGAATGGCTCACAAACTCGTGAACCAGATTGAAGAAAGAATTAAAGAACAGACTGCTGAAGAGGCCAATGTGAAACAAGTCAAAAGAAAGTGGGAGGAAAACGGTGATAAAAATCACCAATACAACAACAACAGCAATTACAACAATAATCGCAACAATTATCCCAACAATCGCAACATCAATCGCAACTACAACAAACGGCCCAACAATAACAACAACAACAACAACAGCAACTACAACAATCATCCCAACAACAATAATAACCGCAACAACAACAACAATCAGAAGCAGCTATGCCAAAGGTGTGAAAAGAATCACTCGGGGTTCTGCACCAAATTTTGCAACAAGTGTAAAAGAAATGGTCATAGCGCGGCGAAGTGTGAGGTCTACGGACCAGGGGTTAATAGAACGAAAGGAACAAATGGTGTCGGAACGAGTAATGGCGGAGCAAGTAGTGTCGGAGCAAGTTATGCCAATGTAGTTTGTTATAAATGTGGAAAACCGGGCCACATTATTAGAAATTGCCCGAACCAGGAGAACACGAATGGACAAGGCCGTGGAAGAGTTTTCAATATTAATGCGGCAGAGGCACAGGAAGACCCGGAGCTTGTTACGGGTACGTTTCTTATTGACAATAAATCTGCTTACGTTTTATTTGATTCGGGTGCGGATAGAAGCTATATGAGTAGAGATTTTTGTGCTAAATTAAGTTGCCCATTGACGCCTTTGGATAGTAAATTTTTACTCGAATTAGCAAATGGTAAATTAATTTCAGCAGATAATATATGTCGGAATCGAGAAATTAAACTGGTTAGCGAAACATTTAAGATTGATTTGATACCAGCAGAGTTAGGGAGTTTTGATGTGATAATCGGTATGGACTGGTTGAAAGAAGTGAAAGCGGAGATCGTTTGTTACAAAAATGCAATTCGCATTATACGAGAAAAAGGAAAACCCTTAATGGTGTACGGAGAAAAGGGCAACACGAAGCTACATCTTATTAGTAATTTGAAGGCACAAAAACTAATAAGAAAAGGTTGCTATGCTGTTCTAGCACACGTCGAGAAAGTACAAACTGAAGAAAAGAGCATCAATGATGTTCCCATTGCAAAAGAATTTCCCGATGTATTTCCGAAAGAATTACCGGGATTACCCCCACATCGATCCGTTGAATTTCAAATAGATCTTGTACCAGGAGCTGCACCAATAGCTCGTGCTCCTTACAGACTCGCACCCAGCGAGATGAAAGAACTGCAAAGCCAATTACAAGAACTTTTAGAGCGTGGTTTCATTCGACCAAGCACATCACCGTGGGGAGCTCCTGTTTTGTTTGTCAAGAAGAAAGATGGTACATTCAGGTTGTGTATCGACTACCGAGAGTTGAACAAACTTACCATCAAGAACCGCTACCCACTACCGAGAATCGACGACTTATTTGATCAACTACAAGGCTCGTCTGTTTATTCAAAGATTGACTTACGTTCCGGGTATCATCAAATGCGGGTGAAAGAAGATGATATTCCAAAGACTGCTTTCAGAACACGTTACGGTCATTACGAGTTTATGGTCATGCCGTTTGGTTTAACTAATGCACCAGCTGTGTTCATGGACCTTATGAACCGAGTGTGTGGACCATACCTTGACAAGTTTGTCATTGTTTTCATTGATGACATACTTATTTACTCAAAGAATGACCAAGAACACGGTGAACATTTGAGAAAGGTGTTAGAAGTATTGAGGAAGGAAGAATTGTACGCTAAGTTTTCAAAGTGTGCATTTTGGTTGGAAGAAGTTCAATTCCTCGGTCACATAGTGAACAAAGAAGGTATTAAGGTGGATCCGGCAAAGATAGAAACTGTTGAAAAGTGGGAAACCCCAAAAACTCCGAAACACATACGCCAGTTTTTAGGACTAGCTGGTTACTACAGAAGGTTCATCCAAGACTTTTCCAGAATAGCAAAACCCTTGACTGCATTAACGCATAAAGGGAAGAAATTTGAATGGAATGATGAACAAGAGAAATCGTTTCAGTTATTGAAGAAAAAGCTAACTACGGCACCTATATTGTCATTGCCTGAAGGGAATGATGATTTTGTGATTTATTGTGACGCATCAAAGCAAGGTCTCGGTTGTGTATTAATGCAACGAACGAAGGTGATTGCTTATGCGTCTAGACAATTGAAGATTCACGAACAAAATTATACGACGCATGATTTGGAATTAGGCGCGGTTGTTTTTGCATTAAAGACTTGGAGGCACTACTTATATGGGGTCAAAAGTATTATATATACCGACCACAAAAGTCTTCAACACATATTTAATCAGAAACAACTGAATATGAGGCAGCGTAGGTGGATTGAATTATTGAATGATTACGATTTTGAGATTCGTTACCACCCGGGGAAGGCAAATGTGGTAGCCGATGCCTTGAGCAGGAAGGATAGAGAACCCATTCGAGTAAAATCTATGAATATAATGATTCATAATAACATTACTACTCAAATAAAGGAGGCGCAACAAGGAGTTTTAAAAGAGGGAAATTTAAAGGATGAAATACCCAAAGGATCGGAGAAGCATCTTAATATTCGGGAAGACGGAACCCGGTATAGGGCTGAAAGGATTTGGGTACCAAAATTTGGAGATATGAGAGAAATGGTACTTAGAGAAGCTCATAAAACCAGATACTCAATACATCCTGGAACGGGGAAGATGTACAAGGATCTCAAGAAACATTTTTGGTGGCCGGGTATGAAAGCCGATGTTGCTAAATACGTAGGAGAATGTTTGACGTGTTCTAAGGTCAAAGCTGAGCATCAGAAACCATCAGGTCTACTTCAACAACCCGAAATCCCGGAATGGAAATGGGAAAACATTACCATGGATTTCATCACTAAATTGCCAAGGACTGCAAGTGGTTTTGATACTATTTGGGTAATAGTTGATCGTCTCACCAAATCAGCACACTTCCTACCAATAAGAGAAGATGACAAGATGGAGAAGTTAGCACGACTGTATTTGAAGGAAGTCGTCTCCAGACATGGAATACCAATCTCTATTATCTCTGATAGGGATGGCAGATTTATTTCAAGATTCTGGCAGACATTACAGCAAGCATTAGGAACTCGTCTAGACATGAGTACTGCCTATCATCCACAAACTGATGGGCAGAGCGAAAGGACGATACAAACGCTTGAAGACATGCTACGAGCATGTGTTATTGATTTCGGAAACAGTTGGGATCGACATCTACCGTTAGCAGAATTTTCCTACAACAACAGCTACCATTCAAGCATTGAGATGGCGCCGTTTGAAGCACTTTATGGTAGAAAGTGCAGGTCTCCGATTTGTTGGAGTGAGGTGGGGGATAGACAGATTACGGGTCCGGAGATTATACAAGAAACTACCGAGAAGATCATCCAAATTCAACAACGGTTGAAAACCGCCCAAAGTCGACAAAAGAGCTACGCTGACATTAAAAGAAAAGATATAGAATTTGAAATTGGAGAGATGGTCATGCTTAAAGTTTCACCTTGGAAAGGCGTTGTTCGATTTGGTAAACGAGGGAAATTAAATCCAAGGTATATTGGACCATTCAAGATTATTGATCGTGTCGGACCAGTAGCTTACCAACTTGAGTTACCTCAACAACTCGCGGCTGTACATAACACTTTCCACGTCTCGAATTTGAAGAAATGTTTTGCTAAAGAAGATCTCACTATTCCGTTAGATGAAATCCAAATCAACGAAAAACTCCAATTCATCGAAGAACCCGTCGAAATAATGGATCGTGAGGTTAAAAGACTTAAGCAAAACAAGATACCAATTGTTAAGGTTCGATGGAATGCTCGTAGAGGACCCGAGTTCACCTGGGAGCGTGAAGATCAGATGAAGAAGAAATACCCGCATCTATTTCCAGAAGATTCGTCAACACCTTCCACAGCTTAAAATTTCGGGACGAAATTTATTTAACGGGTAGGTACTGTAGTGACCCGAACTTTTCCATGTTTATATATATTAATTGAGATTGATGTTTACATGATTAAATGTTTCCAACATGTTAAGCAATCAAACTTTTTAAGACTTGATTAATTGAAATAGGTTTCATATAGACAATTGACCACCCAAGTTGACCGGTGATTCACGAACGTTAAAACTTGTAAAAAAAAAAAACTATATGATGACATATATATGGTTATATATATAGTTAACATGATATTATGATAAGTAAACATATAATTAATTATATTAACAATGAACTACATATGTAAAAACAAGACTACTAACTTAATGATTTTGAAACAAGACATATATGTAACGTTTATCGTTGTAACGACATTTAATGTATATATATCATATTAAGAGATATTCGTACATCATAATATCATGATAATATAATAATTTAAAATCTCTTTTGATATTATAAACATTGGGTTAACAACATTTAACAAGATCGTTAACCTAAAGGTTTCAAAACAACACTTACATGTAACGACTAACGATGACTTAACGACTCAGTTAAAATGTATATACATGTAGTGTTTTAATATGTATTTATACACTTTTGAAAGACTTCAATACACTTATCAAAATACTTCTACTTAACAAAAATGCTTACAATTACATTCTCGTTCAGTTTCATCAACAATTCTACTCGTATGCACCCGTATTCGTACTCGTACAATACACAGCTTTTAGATGTATGTACTATTGGTATATACACTCCAATGATCAGCTCTTAGCAGCCCATGTGAGTCACCTAACACATGTGGGAACCATCATTTGGCAACTAGCATGAAATATCTCATAAGATTACAAAAATATGAGTAATCATTCATGACTTATTTACATGAAAACAAAATTACATATCCTTTATATCTAATCCATACACCAACGACCAAAAACACCTACAAACACTTTCATTCTTCAATTTTCTTCATCTAATTGAACTCTCTCAAGTTCTATCTTCAAGTTCTAAGTGTTCTTCATAAATTCCAAAAGTTCTAGTTTCATAAAATCAAGAATACTTTCAAGTTTGCTAGCTCACTTCCAATCTTGTAAGGTGATCATCCAACCTCAAGAAATCTTTGTTTCTTACAGTAGGTTATCATTCTAATACAAGGTAATAATCATATTCAAACTTTGGTTCAATTTCTATAACTATAACAATCTTATTTCAAGTGATGATCTTACTTGAACTTGTTTTCGTGTCATGATTTTGCTTCAAGAACTTTGAGCCATCCAAGGATCCATTGAAGCTAGATCCATTTTTCTCTTTTCCAGTAGGTTCATCCAAGGAACTTAAGGTAGTAATGATGTTCATAACATCATTCGATTCATACATATAAAGCTATCTTATTCGAAGGTTTAAACTTGTAATCACTAGAACATAGTTTAGTTAATTCTAAACTTGTTCGCAAACAAAAGTTAATCCTTCTAACTTGACTTTTAAAATCAACTAAACACATGTTCTATATCTATATGATATGCTAACTTAATGATTTAAAACCTGGAAACACGAAAAACACCGTAAAACCGGATTTACGCCGTCGTAGTAACACCGCGGGCTGTTTTGGGTTAGTTAATTAAAAACTATGATAAACTTTGATTTAAAAGTTGTTATTCTGAGAAAATGATTTTTATTATGAACATGAAACTATATCCAAAAATTATGGTTAAACTCAAAGTGGAAGTATGTTTTCTAAAATGGTCATCTAGACGTCGTTCTTTCGACTGAAATGACTACCTTTACAAAAACGACTTGTAACTTATTTTTCCGACTAGAAACCTATACTTTTTTGTTTAGATTCATAAAATAGAGTTCAATATGAAACCATAGCAATTTGATTCACTCAAAACGGATTTAAAATGAAGAAGTTATGGGTAAAACAAGATTGGATAATTTTTCTCATTTTAGCTACTTGAAAATTGGTAACAAATCTATTCCAACCATAACTTAATCAACTTGTATTATATATTATGTAATCTTGAGATACCATAGACACGTATACAATGTTTCGACCTATCATGTCGACACATCTATATATATTTCGGAACAACCATAGACACTCTATATGTGAATGTTGGAGTTAGCTATACAGGGTTGAGGTTGATTCCAAAATATATCTAGTTTGAGTTGTGATCAATACTGAGATACGTATACACTGGGTAGTGGATTGATTCAAGATAATATTTATCGATTTATTTCTGTACATCTAACTGTGGACAACTAGTTGTAGGTTACTAACGAGGACAGCTGACTTAATAAACTTAAAACATCAAAATATATTAAAAGTGTTGTAAATATATTTTGAACATACTTTGATATATATGTATATATTGTTATAGGTTCGTGAATCAACCAATGGCCAAGTCTTACTTCCCGACGAAGTAAAAATCTGTGAAAGTGAGTTATAGTCCCACTTTTAAAATCTAATATTTTTGGGATGAGAATACATGCAGGTTTTATAAATGATTTACAAAATAGACACAAGTACGTGAAACTACATTCTATGGTTGAATTATCGAAATCGAATATGCCCCTTTTTATTAAGTCTGGTAATCTAAGAATTAGGGAACAGACACCCTAATTGACGCGAATCCTAAAGATAGATCTATTGGGCCTAACAAACCCCATCCAAAGTACCGGATGCTTTAGTACTTCGAAATTTATATCATATCCGAAGGGTGTCCCGGAATGATGGGGATATTCTTATATATGCATCTTGTTATTGTCGGTTACCAGGTGTTCACCATATAAATGATTTTTATCTCTATGTATGGGATGTGTATTGAAATATGAAATCTTGTGGTCTATTGTTACGATTTGATATATATAGGTTAAACCTATAACTCACCAACATTTTTGTTGACGTTTTAAGCATGTTTATTCTCAGGTAATTATTAAGAGCTTCCGCTGTCGTATACTTAAATAAGGACAAGATTTGGAGTCCATGCTTGTATGATATTGTGTAAAAACTGCATTCAAGAAACTTATTTTGTTGTAACATATTTGTATTGTAAACCATTATGTAATGGTCGTGTGTAAACAGGATATTTTAGATTATCATTATTTGATAATCTACGTAAAGCTTTTTAAACCTTTATTGATGAAATAAAGGTTATGGTTTGTTTTAAAATGAATGCAGTCTTTGAAAAACGTCTCATATAGAGGTCAAAACCTCGCAACGAAATCAATTAATATGGAACGTTTTTAATCAATAAGAACGGGACATTTCAGATTGAATCTCATAAAGACTCGATTGATCTATTTAGTTTCAAACGTACAAAAACGTTTTCAGTTTAAAAAGAACTTTATTATTAAAACGTATATAACTTTTATAAATATCTAGAACCACTTTTGACAACTCATTACTTAACTAGTATGATAAAGATAACGATATTTATATTTTATTTTATTATATATATATAACGATTTAAATTAATATTATATATATTTATACGCGTATTATACGTACATAGTTTTATACTTTTATTATACTTAAACTTTACCTTTACTTTATTTTTACTTTACTTTAACTTTAATAATTCATACTTTAATAATTCACTTTAATAATTCATACTTTAATAATTCACTTTAATAATTCATACTTTAATAATTCACTTTAATAATTCATACTTTAATAATTCACTTTAATAATTCATACTTTAATAATTCACTTTAATAATTCAAAAATCTATTATAAATAGAATTCAATAGGTTTCATTATTTCATAGAAACTTGAAAATAGTTTTCTCTAAACTCTCTCAATCGATTTACATATATATATTTACTCCGTATTATCTCAAGATATTATTAGTATACATAAAATATTACGACGGAGTGCTGTCCGAGTGATTTCGAAGTTGTTTTTTCGAGTGGGATAGGATTAAGGAAATTATGGGTTATAGCTATGGAGGTGATTGAGTATGGTTCATGGGTATGCTCGTGAGGTCAATATAGTGTTTATCATCTCCGTTGCGTTTACGTACCTTTCCTGCAATATTGAATCTCAATATTGATATGTGAGTACTCATAATTTAATTTTTACATACTAATAGTGTATCCCTGACTAGTGCTCGAGTATATAGGATTATGCATGCTTGTACTTTTGATATTGCCATTAGATAGGTTATGTTAATTCCTGAATTAGTTACATATACGATTGAGATAAGATATAAGATATGCATGTCGTTGGAAAGCTAGCGAAAAATAGTTGAATTTTGGTTTAAGAATCACTTGAATCCAAGTAACGGTTAGAAAGTTATGAAATAAACAAATTGCATAATTAATTTCGTAATTAAAATTGCTGATGATAATTAGTGAACTAATTTTTTAGGTTATAAAAAGTGGTTATTTGGATTCTACTCGTCGAGTAGATGAATTTTCATATAAAGCACGTCTCGTTTCGTTGAACGGTTGTCAAGTTATGGACAAAAGAAGTTTTGCAAATTTTGATGAAATGTCGAAACGGGAACTAAAATTCTCGCTGATCTGCGTTGTTTCATATATAAAAAAAATACCACTGAATTCTTTGCTGTAAGGTCTAACAAAAGACTCTGGCCGTTTGTCAATTCGAGTCTTGATGATTTTTCTAAAAATCATCAAAGTTGACGGTTTGGTCACATTTTAAAATTCTAAAAAGAGCTGAAACTTTTTTATTTAAAAATGTCAGTTTTGTATCAGTTGTCATGGTCGGCCTGATATGTGTTTACTCTTGTCAAAAATCATGTTATATCTTTGTGGTAACGAGAATTTGCAGGCTTTGACCGTTTGTCAATACGAGTTTTGAGGAATTTTCTAAAAATCTCCAAAGTAGGCTACTCGGTCACTTTTGTAAATTTATTAAAGCTGAAAAATTAACTTTGAAACGCCGAAAATGCGTTGGCAACTACGAGTTGTCTAGGTTTAGTTTACTTCTGTAATATTTATGCTTAATCTTTTTGGTAATGTGTAACTTTTATCTTTGGCCGTTTATCAATCGGAGTTCCGATAATTTTTCTAAAAATAGCTGAAGTGGCCCGTTTAGTCATGTTTGACCGAAAATCATTTTTGTATAAGTTATTATATATTTGCATGCGACCTCATTTTTACTTTGACCTTTGACTTTTGACTTTAACCTTTGACTTTTGACTTTGAACTTTGACTTTTCCTGTTAACTTTTCAGTTAACTTTTTGTGTTGATTTTCTCTATAAAAAAAAAACCTAAAATACTATTTTATGATTATGAAACCATTTGTGTTACGTTGTTTCACACGTCACCTTTTACTAGAATCTTAATTGAGCATGAGTAATATAACATGTTACTATACTGTAGAGTCAGACTCGAGCTATAGGATAGGATTACACTATGACCTAACCTAAATTGCTATACAAATATTGACCAACATATAAATATATATAATTAATATAGGTTCGTGAATCCGAGGCCAATCTTGCACTTGTTCAATGACGTTATATGTATTTTTACTACGAAATACAGTATGGTGAGTTTCATTTGCCTTTTTACCCTTTATATTTTTGGGACTGAGAATACATGCGCTTTTATAAATGTTTGACGAAATAGACACAAGTAATTGAAACTACATTCTATGGTTGAATTATCGAAATCGAATATGCCCCTTTTTATTAAAGTCTGGTAATCTAAGAATTAGGGAACAGACACCCTAATTGACGCGAATCCTAAAGATAGATCTATCGGGCCTAACAAACCCCATCCAAAGTAACGGATGCTTTAGTACTTCGAAATTTATATCATGTCCGAAGGAGGATCCCGGAATGATAGGGGATATTCTTATATGCATATTGTTAATGTCGGTTACCAGGTGTTCACCATATGAATGATTATTTTTGTCTCTATGCATGGGACGTATATTTATGAGAACTGGAAATGAAATTCTTGTGGTCTATTAAAATGATGGAAATAAATGATTATGATAAACTAATGAACTCACCAACCTTTTGGTTGACACTTTAAAGCATGTTTATTCTCAGGTGTTAAAGAAATCTTCCGATGTGCATTTGCTCATTTTAAAGATATTACTTGGAGTCTTTCATAGCATATTTCGAAGAACGTTGCATTCGAGTCATTGAGTTCATCAAAGATTATTATTAAATCAATTTATAGTTGGATAGTGGATATTATGAAATGGTATGCATGCCTGTCAATTTTCGATGTAAAGAAAGATTGTCTTTTAAAAACGAATGCAATGTTTGTAAAATGTATCATATAGAGGTCAAATACCTCGCAATGTAATCAACTATTGTGAATCGTTTATAATGTATATGAACGAGTCCTTTCAGAATCTGCTTACGTTTTATTTGATTCGGGTGCGGATAGAAGCTATATGAGTAGAGATTTTTGTGCTAAATTAAGTTGTCCATTGACGCCGTTGGATAGTAAATTTTTACTCGAATTAGCAAACGGTAAATTAATTTCAGCAGATAATATATGCCGAAATCGAGAAATTAAACTGGGTAGCGAAATATTTAAGATTGATTTGATACCAGTAGAGTTAGGGAGTTTTGATGTAATAGTTGGCATGGACTGGCTGAAGAAGGTGAAAGCAGAGATCGTATGTTATAAAAATGCAATTCGCATTGTACGAGAAGAAGGAGAACCCTTAATGGTGTACGGAGAAAAGGGCAACATGAAGCTACATCTTATTAGTAATTTGAAGGCACAAAAACTAATAAGAAAAGGTTGCTATGCTGTTCTAGCACACGTCGAGAAAGTACAAACTGAAGAAAAGAGCATCAATGATGTTCCCGTCGCAAAAGAATTTCCCGATGTATTTCTGAAAGAATTACCGGGATTACCCCCACACCGATCCGTTGAATTTCAAATAGATCTTGTACCAGGAGCTACACCAATAGCTCGTGCTCCTTACGGACTCGCACCCAGCGAGATGAAAGAACTGCAAAGCCAATTACAAGAACTTTTAGAGCGTGGTTTCATTCGACCAAGCACATCACCGTGGGGAGCTCCTATTTTGTTTGTCAAGAAGAAAGATGGTACATTCAGGTTGTGTATCGACTACCGAGAGTTGAACAAACTTACCATCAAGAACCGCTACCCACTACCGAGAATCGACGACTTTTTTGATCAACTACAAGGCTCGTCTGTTTATTCAAAGATTGACTTACGTTCGTATCATCAAATGCGGGTAAAAGAAGATGATATTCCAAAGACTGCTTTCAGAACACGTTACAGTCATTACGAGTTTATGGTCATGTCGTTTGGTTTAACTAATGCACCAGCTGTGTTCATGGACCTTATGAACCGAGTGTGTGGACCATACCTTGACAAGTTTGTCATTGTTTTCATTGATGACATATTTATTTACTCAAAGAATGACCAAGAACATGGTGAACATTTGAGAAAGGTGTTAGAAGTATTGAGGAAGGAAGAATTGTACGCTAAGTTTTCAAAGTGTGCATTTTGGTTGGAAGAAGTTCAATTCCTCGGTCATATAGTGAACAAAGAAGGTATCCAGGTGGACCTGGCAAAGATCGAAACCGTTGAAAAGTGGGAAACCCCAAAAACTCCGAAGCATATACGTCAATTTTTAGGATTGGTTGGTTACTACAGAAGATTCATCCAAGATTTCTCCAAAATAGCAAAACCCTTGACTGCATTAACGCATAAAGGGAAGAAATTTTAATGGAAGGATGAACAAGAGAAGGCGTTTCAATTATTGAAGAAAAAGCTAACTACGGCACGTATATTGTCATTGCCTGAAGGGAATGATGATTTTGTGATTTATTGTGACGCATCAAAGCAAGGTCTCGGTTGTGTAATGCAACGGACGAAGGTGATTGCTTATGCGTCTAGACAATTGAAGATTCATGAACAAAATTATACGACGCATGATTTGAAATTAGGCACGGTTGTTTTTCCATTAAAGACTTGGAGGCACTACTTATATGGGGTCAAAAGTATTATATATACAGACCACAAAAGTCTTCAACACATATTTAATCAGAAACAACTGAATATGAGGCAGCATAGGTGGATTGAATTGTTGAATGATTACGACTTTGAGATTCGTTACCACCCGGGGAAGGCAAATGTGGTAGCCGATGCCTTGAGCAGAAAGGACAGAGAACCCATTCGAGTAAAATCTATGAATATAATGATTCACACTAACCTTACTACTCAAATAAAGGAGGCGCAACAAGGAGTTTTAAAAGAGAGAAATTTAAAGGATGAAATACCCAAAGGATCGGAGAAGCATCTTAATATTCGGGAAGACGGAACCCGGTATAGGGCTGAAAGAATTTGGGTACCAAAATTTGGAGATATGAGAGAAATGGTACTTAGAGAAGCTTATAAAACCAGATACTCAATACATCCTGGAACGGGGAAGATGTACAAGGATCTTAAGAAACATTTTTGGTGGCCAGGTATGAAAGCCGATATTGCTAAATATATAGGAGAATGTTTAACGTGTTCTAACGTCAAAGCTGAACATCGGAAACCATCAGGTCTACTACAACAACCTGAAATCCCGGAATGGAAATGGGAAAACATTACCATAGATTTCATTACTAAATTGCCAAGGACTGCAAGTGGTTATGATACTATTTGGGTAATAGTTGATCGTCTCACCAAGTCAGCACACTTCCTGCCAATAAGAGAAGATGACAAGATGGAGAAGTTAGCACGACTGTATTTGAAGGAAGTCATCTCCAGACATGGAATACCAATCTCTATTATCTCTGATAGGGATGGCAGATTTATTTCCAGATTCTGGCAGACATTACAGCAAGCATTGGGACTCGTCTAGACATGAGTACTGCCTATCATGCACAAACTGATGGGCAGAGCGAAAGGACGATACAAACGCTTGAAGACATGCTACGAGCTTGTGTTATTGATTTCGAAAATAGTTGGTATCGACATCTACCGTTAGCAGAATTTTCCTACAACAACAGCTACCATTCAAGCATTGAGATGGTGCCGTTTGAAGCACTTTATGGTAGAACGTGCAGGTCTCCGATTTGTTGGAGTGAAGTGGGGGATAGACAGATTACGGGTCCGGAGATAATACAAGAAACTACCGAGAAAATCATCCAAATTCAACAAAGATTGAAAACCGCCCAGAGTCGACAAAAGAGCTACGCGGATAGTAAAAGAAAAGATATAGAGTTTGAAATTGGAGAAATGGTCATGCTTAAGGTTTCAACTTGGAAAGGCGTTGTTCGATTTGGTAAACGGGGGAAACTAAATCCAAGGTACATTGGACCATTCAAGATTATAGATCGTGTCGGACCAGTAGCTTACCAACTGGAGCTACCTCAACAACTCGCGGCTGTACATAACACTTTCCACGTCTCAAATTTGAAGAAATGTTTTGCTAAAGAAGATCTCACTATTCCGTTGGACGAAATCCAAATCAATGAAAAACTTCAATTCATTGAAGAACCCGTCGAAATAATGGATCGTGAGGTTAAGAGACTTAAACAAAACAAGATACCGATTGTTAAGGTTCGATGGAATGCTCGTAGAGGACCCGAGTTCACCTGGGAGCGTGAAGATCAGGTGAAGAAGAAATACCCGCATTTATTTCCAGAAGATACGTCAACACCTCCAACTGCTTAAAATTTCGGGTCAAAATTTAATTAACGGGTAGGTACTGTAGTGACCCGAACTTTTCCATGTTTATATATATATTAAATGAAATTGTTATTTACATGATTAAGTGTTTCCAACATGTTAAGCAATCAAACTTGTTAAGACTTGATTAATTGAAATAGGTTTCATACAGACAATTGACCACCCAAGTTGACCGGTGATTCACGAACGTTAAAACTTGTAAAAACTATACGATGACATATATATGGTTATATATATAGTTAACATGATTTTATTATAAGTATGTATCTCATTAGGTATTTTAACAATGAATTATATACATAAAAATGAGACTATTAATTTAAGAAACTCGAAAACTATATATATAACGATTATCGTTCTAACAACGTCTTACTAGGTACATATGAATCATATTAAGATATTGATACACTTGGTTAATTATGTTAAATTATAAGTAAATATATTATTAAGTGTATTAACAATGAAATACATATGTAAAAATAAGACTACTAACTTAATGATTTCGAAACGAGACATATATGTAACGATTATCGTTGTAACGGCATTTAACTGTATATATATCATACTAAGATATATTATATATCATAATATCATGATAATATAACAATTTAACATCTCATTTGTTATAATAAACAATGGGTTAACAACATTCAACAAGATCGTTAACCTAAAGGTTTCAAAACAACGTTTACATGTAACGACTAACGATGACTTAACGACTCAGTTAAAATGTATATACATGTAGTGTTTTAATATGTATTCATACACTTTTGAAAGACTTCAAGACACTTATCAAAATACTTCTACTTAACAAAAATACTTACAATTACATCCTCGTTCAGTTTCATCAACAATTCTACTCGTATGCACCCGTATTCGTACTCGTACAATACACAGCTTTTAGATGTATGTACTATTGGTATATACACTCCAATGATCAGCTCTTAGCAGCCCATGTGAGTCACCTAACACATGTGGGAGCCATCATTTGGCAACTAGCATGAAATATCTCATAAAATTACAAAAATATGAGTAATCATTCATGACTTATTTACATGAAAACAAAATTACATATCCTTTATATCTAATCCATACACCAACGACCAAAAACACCTACAAACACTTTCATTCTTCAATTTTCTTTAGCAAAACATTTCTTCAAATTTGAGACGTGGAAAGTGTTATGTACAGCCGCGAGTTGTTGAGGTAGCTCCAGTTGGTAAGCTACTGGTCCGACACGATCTATAATCTTGAATGGTCCAATGTACCTTGGATTTAGTTTCCCCCGTTTACCAAATCGAACAACGCCTTTCCTAGGTGAAACCTTAAGCATGACCATTTCTCCAATTTCAAACTCTATATCTTTTCTTTTACTGTCCGCGTAGGTCTTTTATCGACTCTGGGCGGTTTTCAATCTTTGTTGAATTTGGATGATTTTCTCGGTAGTTTCTTGTATTATCTCCGGACCCGTAATCTGTCTATCCCCCACTTCACTCCAACAAATCGGAGACCTGCACTTTCTACCATAAAGTGCTTCAAACGGCGCCATCTCAATGCTTGAATGGTAGCTGTTGTTGTAGGAAAATTCTGCTAACGGTAGATGTCGATCCCAACTGTTTTCGAAATCAATAACACATGCTCGTAGCATGTCTTCAAGCATTTATATCGTCCTTTTGCTCTGCCCATCAGTTTGTGGATGATAGGCAGTACTCATGTCTAGACGATTTCCTAATGCTTGCTGTAATGTCTGCCAGAATCTTGAAACAAATCTGCCATCCCTATCAGAGATAATAGAGATTGGTATTCCATGTCTGGAGACGACTTCCTTCAAATACAGTCGTGCTAACATCTCCATCTTGTCATCTTCTCTTATTGGCAGGAAGTGTGCTGATTTGGTGAGACGATCAACTATTACCCAAATAGTATCAAAACCACTTGCAGTCCTTGGCAATTTAGTGATGAAATCCATGGTAATATTTTCCCATTTCCATTCCGGGATTTCGGGTTGTTGAAGTAGACCTGATGGTTTTTGATGCTCAGCTTTGACCTTAGAACACGTCAAACATTCTCTTACGTATTTAGCAACATCGACTTTCATACCCGGCCACCAAAAATGTTTCTTGAGATCCTTGTACATCTTCCCAGTTCCAGGATGTATTGAGTATCTGGTTTTATGAGCTTCTCTAAGTACCATTTCTCTCATATCTCCAAATTTTGGTACCCAAATTCTTTCAGCCCTATACCGGGTTCCGTCTTCCCGAATATTAAGACGCTTCTCCGATCCTTTGTATATTTCATCCTTTAAATTTCCCTCTTTTAAAACTCCTTGTTGCGCCTCCTTTATTTGAGTAGTAAGGTTAGTGTGAATCATTATATTCATAGATTTTACTCGAATGGGTTCTCTGTCCTTTCTGCTCAAGGTGTCGGCTACAACATTTGCCTTCCCCGGGTGGTAACGAATCTCAAAGTCGTAATCATTCAACAATTCAATCCACCTACGCTGCCTCATATTCAGTTGTTTCTGATTAAATATGTGTTGAAGACTTATGTGGTCGGTATATATAATACTTTTGACCCCATATAAGTAGTACCTCCAAGTCTTTAATGCAAAAACAACCGCGCCTAATTCCAAATCATGCGTCGTATAATTTTGCTCGTGAATCTTCAATTGTCTAGACGCATAAGCAATCACCTTCGTCCGTTGCATTAATACACAACCGGGACCTTGCTTTGATGCGTCACAATAAATCACAAAATCATCATTCCCTTCAAGCAATGACAATATAGGTGCCGTAGTTAGCTTTTTCTTCAATAACTGAAACGCCTTTTCTTGTTCATCCTTCCATTCAAATTTCTTCCCTTTATGCGTTAATGCAGTCAAGGGTTTTGCTATTTTGGAGAAATCTTGGATGAATCTTCTGTAGTAACCAGCCAATCCTAAAAATTGACGTATATGCTTCGGAGTTTTTGGGGTTTCTCACTTTTCAACGGTTTCGATCTTTGCCGGGTCCACCTGGATACCTTCTTTGTTCACTATGTGACCGAGGAATTGAACTTCTTCCAACCAAAATGCACACTTTGAAAACTTAGCGTACAGTTTTTCTTTCCTTACTTCTAGCACTTTTCTCAAATGTTCTTCGTGCTCTTGATCATTCTTTGAGTAAATAAGTATGTCATCGATGAAAACAATGACAAACTTGTCAAGATATGGCCCACACACTCGGTTCATAAGGTCCATGAACACAGCTGGTGCGTTAGTCAATCCAAACGGCATAACCATAAACTCGTAATGTCCTTAACGCGTCCTAAAAGCAGTTTTTGGAATATCATCCTCCTTTACTCGCATTTAATGATATCCAGAATGTAAATTGATCTTTGAATAAACCGACGAGCCTTGTAGTTGATCAAATAAGTCGTCAATTCTCGGCAGTGGATAACGGTTTTTGATGGTAAGTTTGTTCAACTCTCTGTAGTCAATACACAACCTAAATGTACCATCCTTCTTCTTGACAAACAAAACAGGAGCTCCCCATGGTGATGTGCTTGGTCGAATGAAATCACGTTCTAATAGTTCTTGCAGTTGGCTTTGCAGTTCTTTCATCTCGCTGGGTGCGAGTCTATAAGGAGCACGAGCTATTGGTGCAGCTCCTGGTACAAGATCTATTTGAAATTCAACAGATCGATGTGGAGGTAGTCCCAGTAATTCTTTCGGAAATACATCGGGAAATTCTTTTGCGACGGGAACATCATTGATGCTCTTTTCTTTAGTTTGTACTTTCTCGACGTGTGCTAGAACAGCATAGCAACCTTTTCTTATTAGTTTTTGTGCCTTCAAATTACTAATAAGATGTAGCTTCATGTTGCCCTTTTCTCCGTACACCATTAAGGGTTCTCCTTCTTCTCGTACAATGCGAATTGCATTTTTATAACATACGATCTCTGCTTTCACCTTCTTCAGCCAGTCCATGCCAACTATTACATCAAAACTCCCTAACTCTACTGGTATCAAATCAATCTTAAATATTTCGCTACCCAGTTTAATTTCTCGATTCCGGCATATATTATCTGCTGAAATTAATTTACCGTTTGCTAATTCGAGTAAAAATTTACTATCCATATAGCACAAAAATCTCTACTCATATAGCTTCTATCCGCACCCGAATCAAATAAAAAGTAAGCAGATTTATTGTCAATAAGAAACGTACCCGTAACAAGCTCCGAGTCTTCCTGTGCCTCTGCCGCATTAATATTGAAAACTCTTCCGCGGCCTTGTCCATTCGTGTTCTCCTGGTTCGGGCAATTTCTAATAATGTGGCCCGGTTTTCCACATTTATAACAAACTACATTGGCATAACTTGCTCCGACACTACTTGCTCCGCCATTACTCGTTCCGACACCATTTGTTCCTTTCGTTCTATTAACCCCTGGTCCGTAGACCTCACACTTCGCCGCGCTATGACCATTTCTTTTACACTTGTTGCAAAATTTGGTGCAGAACCCCGAGTGATACTTTTCACACCTTTGGCATAGCTGCTTCTGATTGTTGTTGTTGTTGTTGTTGCGATTGTTATTGTTGTTGGGATGATTGTTGTAGTTGCTGTTGTTGTTGTTGTTGTTGTTGTTTTTGTTGGGCCGTTTGTTGTAGTTGCGATTGATGTTGCGATTGTTGGGATAATTGTTGCGATTATTATTGTAATTGCTGTTGTTGTTGTATTGGTGATTCTTATCACCGTTTTCCTCCCACTTTCTTTTGACTTGCTTCACATTGGCCTCTTCAGCCGTCTGTTCTTTAATTCTTTCCTCAATCTGGTTCACTAGTTTGTGAGCCATTCTACATGCCTGTTGTATGGAGGCGGGCTCGTGTGAACTTATATCTTCTTGGATTCTTTCCGGTAATCCTTTCACAAACGCGTCGATCTTCTCTTCCTCATCTTCGAACGCTCCCGAACACAATAGGCACAATTCTGTGAATCGTCTTTCGTACGTGGTAATATCAAATCCTTGGGTTCGTAACCCTCTAAGTTCTGTCTTGAGCTTATTGACCTCGGTTCTGGGACGGTACTTCTCGTTCATCAAGTGCTTGAATGCTGACCATGGTAGTGCGTACGCATCATCTTGTCCCACTTGCTCTAGATAGGTATTCCACCATGTTAACGCAGAACCTGTGAAAGTATGCGTAGCGTACTTCACTTTGTCCTCTTCAGTACACTTACTTATGGCAAACACCGATTCGACCTTCTCGGTCCACCGTTTCAATCCGATCGGTCCTTCGGTTCCATCAAATTCCAAAGGTTTGCAGGCAGTGAATTCTTTGTAGGTGCATCCTACACGATTTCCTGTACTGCTAGATCCAAGGTTATTGTTGGTATGTAGCGCAGCCTGTACTGCGGCTATGTTTGAAGCTAGAAAAGTACGGTGAAAGGACCCGTCTTAATCCATCTGGACGAAGTCCATATCGATTACAAATGATTCACAATAGTTGATTACATCGCGAGGTACTTGACCTCTATATGATACATTTTACAAACATTGCATTCGTTTTTAAAAGACAAACTTTCATTACATCTACAGTTGACGACATGCATATCATTTCATAATAAATCCACTATAACTGACTTAATAATAATCTTAATGAACTCAAAGACTCGAATGCAACGTTCTTTGAAATATGCCATGAATGACTTCAAGTAATATCTTTAAAATGAGCAATTGCACAGCGGAAGATTTCTTTAACACCTGAGAATAGACATGCTTTAAAGTGTCAACCAAAAGGTTGGTGAGTTCATTAGTTTAACATAAATAATCATTTCCATCATTTTAATAGACCACAAGGTTTTCATTTTTCAGTTCTCATAAATAAACGTCCCATGCATAGAGACAAAAATATCATTCATATGAATTGAACACCTGGTAACCGACATTCACAATATGCATATAAGAATATCCCCATCATTCCGGGACACCCTTCGGATATGGTATAAATTTCGAAGTACTAAAGCATCCGGTACTTTGGATGGGGTTTGTTAGGCCCGATAGATCTATCTTTAGAGTTCGCGTCAATTAGGGTGTCTGTTCGCTAATTCTTAGATTACCAGACTTAATAAAAAGGGGCATATTCGATTTCGATAATTCAACCATATAATGTATTTTCGATTACTTGTGTCTATTTCGTAAAACATTTATAAAACAGTGCATGTATTCTCAGTCCCAAAATATATATTGCAAAAGCATTTAAAAAGGGAGCAAATGAAACTCACGCATATAAATATTGTAAAACAGTTAATAAAACATTTGCATGTATTCTCAGCCTAAAAATGTAATGAGTAAAAGGGAATCAAATGAAACTCACCTAATGTATTTTGTAGTAAAAATACATATGACAATATTGAACAATGCGGGGTTGGCCTCGGATTCACGAACCTATATCATTTGTATATTTATTAATACACATAATTGTAATCGAATAATTGTATATATATATATATATATATATATATATATATATATATATATTATTAGTTGTGGTATAATTTTTATATTACTAATTTAGCTACTTCATTATATATTCATTTTATCTATGAAAATATTTATATATTTAAGATATGAGCATTAAATATATTTTTATATAATTTATCTTTTATTTACGAAGTACCAGTTATAATAGTACCAAAATAAGTATAATGATAATATTAGTAATAATAATAATTATAATAATGTTATTGATAATGATAATAATAATAAGAGAATAATAATAATAAGTAAATACATAAATAAATAACAACCTCACAGAAGTAGCCCTTAAAATGTAATGTGCCCAAGTCCGGGTTTGAACCCGCGACATCTCGCTAACCCGATAACATATCCAAATCGTTCCTCTACCCGTTACTTTCTGTTATAACTCGTATGCTATATCTATTTAACCCGTAACTCTTTGTTGTCTTCTCAACACCACAAGCTCCATCGTCATCATTATTTTAATTTCCATCATTATCATCATCATAATCTAATCATAACATCATCCTCATCATTCCATAATCATTCTTTCAAAGACATCATCTCCGATTTATTATTAACCTAGTATCATCCCGTCTTCATTATTGTAAAATCACAAGTATCATCACTCTATTCTTCTTGGATCGTCACAGCATAAAATCACAACACCCCGTCATCATTATTTCCTCATTACCATCATTCTTAATTCTTAATTACAATCCTAATTACAATTATCGTTTATCTATATTATTTTATGCAACATCATACTTGCTTATTTTCTATTCTCATTACTTCCACCATCACAATTATAATCGTGATCTTCATCATTCTAATGGCTATTATTATCATCATATACTTCATATTATAATCATCTTATTATTTAATTATCATCACCGCGTTCGTCTTCACTCAATCATAATTCTACCTAGTCATCCTACCTCATATATACCATCATCTTGTTTTATCATACATCAACACCAAATAATTCGCAAAACATAAAAAGGATCGAACGCATGATGATTGGTAATCGGTAGCAGTAGGATCAAATGAAGTCCACATCCTAAATGATGTAAGCCCAAAGATTTGAGAATCATTTAAAAGCGTAAAGTGGCCTGGCCCAGCTTATGGCTCGTCAATTACATCAGTGCCCAAATAGCAGAAAAAAATATAGAATTTTGGCATTTCATGTTATTTTAGCGGCTAAATATCATTAGTTGGTTTTCACAGATCAAAAGCAAGAACATTACACGTCCCACATGTAATCATTTATAATATAGTGACTCACAAAAAAAAAGATGTCTTCTTTGTATTCTTCTTGTGTGTGAGAACCCCACCTCATTCTCCTTTCGGTAAACAAAAAAGAATAATAATGATAAAACTCCAACAGCATTTGTTAACCACTTCATTGTACTAGTCCCACTATCCAAATTTTTCGGTGGCCAACTCATCAAGTGTTCATTAGTTCAAAAGGTGTGGGCTATAAAGGCAAAAGAAATGGAAACGTAAACTTCATCATCATCATTAATCGTATACCGTATCAACATATATATCATCGAAACAGGTACAAGAAATAGAAAGAAAAAAAAAACACGCAGCAATGATTATATGATGTTTGTAGGTGTAGTGGAAGTTCGATGGTTTACTGGGTTTTCATAGAGGTGGACGGGTTGTAAGGTTTATTCACGCTATCAAAACATAAGAGATTACGCAAAAAACAAAATTGATCTTTGCAGCAGTCGTAGGAAAACAGAAAAGATGTTATGACGATATTGGGTAATCTTGGTGACGGAGTGAAACAGAAAAAATTTTGGTGGTGGTGAAGATGGTGGTTTCCATGGTGTTCACAAAGAAGAAGATAAAAGAATGAGATAGTGAGAATTGTCACGGCGGTCCTCGGTTATTCGAATAACAAGAACGAGGAAATGAAGGAAATTTTGTATTTGAAAAAGGTGTGAGAGGATATATGTATGTGTATCTTAATTTTTCTGTCTTTCTGTTTACTTCTTCTCAATTGCAGATATGGATGTATATAATGTAAGTACATTCATGAACTAACAGTATTTTGATCTTAATTGATTTTGTGAAGTCGATGTTTGATAATTTTGGCAGACAAGAAGTACCTAAGTTGTTCAAAAGTAATAAAGTAGATAAACTTTTGTAACTAATTTTTGTGTGTATCTGAGGATTCTCTTATGACCTTCAATCGATTTGGAGACAGGATTGATATTATAAAACAGTTTGATCGATACCTCTAACAGATTCGTATGAGTTTTCATTTTATATAATTAAACTAATATTAATATTAATGATTAATAATTATATTAGAAATAGAAATAATAATAATAATAATAATAATAATAATAATAATAATAATAATAATAATAATAATAATAATAATAATAATAATAATAATAATAATAATAATAATAATAATATTAATACTAATAATGTTAGTATAAATCATAAAAATGATAATAATGATATTATTATTAGAGTATGTTATTTTCTTATAATTATAACTACAATATATCTAATAATATTAAAAGTATAAAGAATCACAATAATAAAATTAATAATTAATAATAATATTACTAATAATGATATTCATAATAATAACAATAATAATTATATAACAATTTAAATGTGTCAAATTTTAATAGATTAACCTTACGTTTTGTTAAATATGTAACACTTATTTTTATAACATATTTGAATATTTAATATATATTTTATATATATATTAAAACATACACATAATATTAATTGTGTATAGATTCATATAAATATAGATATTTGTTTTAAAAGCCAATTTATTATTTTGTATACTACTTTACATATTCAAATCAAATAATTAAATTGTATTTTATTGTTTCAAAATATTATATATACACCTACATTTATATTTATAATTATATATATTTTTTACATTTGTTCATGAATCGTCGAGAATAGTCAAAGATCAAATGGTCTCATGTAAACTGTTACAAAAATCTAGAGACTCAACTTTTCAGACTTTGCTAATCGTGTCAGAAACATATAAGGATTAAAGTTTAAATTTAGTCAGAAAAATCCGGGTCACTACAGTACCTACCCGTTAAAGAAATTTCGTCCCGAAATTTGAGTAAGGTCGTCATGGATAACAATAAGAATATTTTTCTGACAAATATGAGTTGATAAATAGAGTTTTATCATTATTGAGTACTATGGATAAAATTAATTGATTTTGTGAAGAGTACGAGTGAAGCTATCACCGAAGAGTGAAATGAGTAGGTATAGATTTTTCATATCTTTTGAAATAGATAAGATTGATTTCCAAGTTCAAGAGATTTGGAGAAAATCTTCGTAATAAGATTTGATTCTTCGGTAATCAAGGAGATTAGGATCCGTTTTAAATGCGATCATCTGTTTTGATTGCTCTGTCCGATATTTTACAATAAATCCACCCCCTTCGTTTCCTTATTTCCATATCTTACATCTTCTATTCTTTCTCCTTAATTCATACTTTAAAACATTCGTCAATATGCTCCATCCCATTCTGATGCGTGATTATGACTTTAAAAACGCAGTTTAGAACAAGCTTTCTTCACCCAACAGATCTGAAACTAAACACCCAATTGGTAACAGTAACAGCCCCAAACCAGAGTATAAAACTCTGAAATAAGAACACAAGGATAGAGAATCTAAACCCTTAATTGATAAAGATACCACCACAATTAGAGATCTAGAAACACTCCAAATCTTCAACTACAGCTGATAAAGATTCCACCACAACTATAATATCAGATATGAAGATTTGGATTTCACCACAATGTTTGATAAAGTAACACCACAAACACTGATAAAGAAACCACTCTTAGCCACCGGAATCAAAGATTCGTAAAGACACAGAGATTTTGTAAATAGATAAGCTCTATCAAACTTTTCATTCAATCATTAACCAAGTTTTACAATTACAAGAACTCTCTATTTATAGTAGAAGCTTAACAGCTATTTTCTAAATAAGACAAAAACATAAAAAGGAAATGGAGACAAAAAAGGACAAACAATTACAAATTAGCCAATAAGAATAAAGGACACAATCTGCAAAAAGCCTGCCATTTGTTAGTGCTCCTTCCCATGATAAAAGCATCCAATGATAAATGGGAGTCTTCCTTGGACAGCTAACATTCTTCTAGAACAGCCACACACGTGTTAAGCACATGACCTGACCGGTTTATTGAAAAGCATAAGTAAACTTTGAATTGTATCAGCAAGTTGGCCATTCAGACAGAAAATAGCATCGCGTGCTGGTTGTACTAGAGTTTCGTGTGCTGATTGAACTAAAATTCTTTAGCTGGTTGAACTAGCTGGTTCGCCTAAGCATAACTTTGCTGGTTCGATTTGCTGGTTACCCAGCTGAGTGAATTAAAGCTTTACTGGCTGAACTAAACTCATTTGCTGGTCCGGCTTCTTCTTCGTTGCTGGCTTGCCTTCAACTATCAAAAACTTTATTCATGAAAACATAACTACTTCAGTTTAAGGACTGAAGTAGGGTCACCCCTGAGCTTCTTGAACCAGCTCCAAAAACACTTAGATGATACGAAATAGATGGCAAAACGACCATTGCTTGGCCTGATTCGGGTGTAACATCTTTTGAGCTCGAGCTGGCTGTGTTGCTGGTTACATTGCCCAGCACACCCGCATCATCCTCCCCCTCTAAAAAGGAACTTGACCTCAAGTTCTCGAGGTTGTCATCTTCTAAGTAGGGCATCAAATCACCAACATTAAAAGTGCTAGACACAGCAGTATCACCAGGCAGCTCGACCTTGTAAGCATTATCACCAACTTTTTCCAACACTTTAAATGGACCCTCAGCTCTTGGCATCAGCTTGTTCTTCCTTTTTGCTGGGAACCTTTCCTTCCTTAGATGAATCCAAACAAGATCACCAGGAACAAAAGTGGGCTGCTTTCTGTGCTGGTTAGCTAAGCCTTGTAATGCTGGTTGGTCTTCTCAATTTTGGCCCTCACTTGCTCATACAGCTTCTTCATTTCTTTGGCCTTTGCTACTGCATCAACACTTACCTTAGGCTCAACTGCAAAAGGAATCAGATCAATCGGTGTGAGTGGATTTGCACCATAGCAGATTTCAAATGGTGATTTTCCTGTGGAGTAATTAGGTGCTCTATTAAAAGCAAATTCAGCTTGAGCAAGCTTCAAATCCCACTCCTTCAAACTTTTCTTCACAAGTGCCCTTAGCAACATTCCCACAATTCTATTGGTAACTTCAGTTTGATCATCAGTTTGGGGATGGTGAGAAGTGCTGAATAAAAGCTTTGTTCCAAGCAGCTTCCATAATGTCTTCCAAAAATAGCTTAAGAACTTTGTATCTCGATCAGACACAATGGTTTTGGGAACTCCATGAAGACGAACAATTTCTTTGAAGAATAAAGTAGCAACAACAGTAGCATCATTGGTTTTGTTGCAGGCTATGAAATGAGCCATCTTTGAAAACCTGTCAACAACAACCATAATAGAATCTTTGCCTCGCTGAGTCCTTGGTAAAGCAACAATGAAATCCATGCTCAAATCTTCCCATGGCTGGTTGGGAACAGGAAGAGGAGTATATAAACCCTTGTGAAAAGTTGACTTAGCTTGACAGCAGGTAGCACAACGATTAATCACAGCTTTGACATCTTTATCCATACATGGCCAGTAGAAGTGTTCACTTAGGATATCCAATGTCTTGTTAATCCCAAAATGACCAGCTAAACCACCTCCATGTGCTTCTCTAATCAGCAACTCCCTGATTGAATCTTTTGGGATGCACAATCTGCTGCCCTTGAATAGAAAACCATCTTGCTCAACATAATCTCTTTTGGACTCAGCAGGAGAACAGTTCAAAATAGGAGCAAAGTCTGGATCAGCTTCATATAACTCCTTAACAAATGAAAATCCAAGAACTCTAGCTTCCAGAATTGACAACAAGGAATATCTTCTTGAAAGAGCATCAGCAACAACATTAGAAGTACCAGCCTTGTGTTTAGACACAAAGGAGTACATCTGCAAGAATTCAACCCATTTTGCATGCCTTGGATTTAATTTGTGCTGCCCATTAATGTATTTTAATGCTTCATGATCAGAAAAGAGAACAAACTGCCTTGGCTTCAAATAATGTGACCAATGATCAACAGCTCGAATGATGGCATAAAACTCTTTATCATAAGTGCTATAATTCAGCTTTGACCCATTTAGCTTTTCACTGAAATAAGCTACTGGTCTTTTTCCTTGCACTAGCACAGCTCCAATGCCAACACCACTTGCATCACATTCAAGTTCAAACAACATATCAAAATTAGGCAAAGCAAGTATAGGTGCTGAACTTAGCTTCTCTTTCAATGATTCAAATGCTGATTGGGCAGAACTAGACCATTCAAATACCCCTTTCTTCATACAATCAGTAATTGGAGCAACAATTGTGGAGAAGTCTTTGATAAATCTTCTATAAAATGAAGCTAAACCATGAAAACTTCTGACTTCAGTGATGGTAGAAGGACTAGGCCATGATCTGATTGCTTCCACCTTAGATGGATCCATTGAAATGCCTTCTTCAGAAACCACATATCCAAGAAACACTACTTTGCTGACAAAGAAATCACACTTCTCCAGCTTTGCATATAACTGATTCTGCCTTAATAGCTCAAATACTTTCCTCAGATGATCCAAGTGTTCTTCTTTAGTTTTTGAGTACACTAGGATGTCATCAAAGTAAACAACCACAAACTGACCAATAAGCGGCCTGAGCACTTCATTCATAAGCCTCATGAATGTGCTGGGTGCATTAGACAACCCAAAAGGCATAACCAACCACTCGAATAATCCACCTTTGATCTTGAAAGCTGTCTTCCATTCATCTCCTTCTTTCATTCGAATCTGATGATACCCACTTCTAAGATCAACTTTGGAAAACACACAAGAACCATGCAGCTCATCTAGCATATCATCTAATCTAGGTATGGGATACCTATATTTGATGGTGATGTTGTTAATAGCTCTGCTGTCTACACACATTCTCATAGAACCATCTTTCTTTGGAACCAACAAAGCTGGTACTGAACAAGGACTCATGCTGGTTCTAACATATCCCTTGGCAACCAACTCATTAACTTGCTTTTCTAATTCTTTTGCTTCATGAGGGGAACATCGATAAGCTGCTTTATTAGGAAGAACAGATCCAGGTACAAGATCAATTTGATGTTCAATACCCCTGATTGGTGGTAAACCAGTAGGTAACTCAGTAGGAAACACATCAGTAAATTCGGATAACAATGGCTTTACCCTAGATGGTATTTCATCATGCTGGTTCAACTCATCACTTTCAACCATCAGCAATAAATAAGCACCAGTACCACCCTTTAACTCAGTATCAACTTCAGCTTGAGTCATAAATAAAGCTTTATCATTCTTAACAGTAGGATCAGCCCTAGGTATTTCACTAGGCTTTAAAGAAGTGAGGGTGATCTTCTTTCCATTCACATACATTGAATAAGTATTTTGGTGTCCATTATGATAGACATACTTATCAAATAACCAAGGTCTACCAAGCAGCAAATGACAAGCATCCATAGGAATAACAACACAAGTAATCTCATCTTGATAAACAGTACCAATAGAAAATGGAACAGTAACTTGGCGAGTAACCTTTACCTCACTGCCTTGGTTAAGCCATTGAAGTTTGTATGGATGAGGATGCTTCTTTGTAACCAGCTCAAGCTTTTCCACCATGTGAGCAGATGCTGCGTTTGCACAGCTGCCTCCATCAACAATCAGGCTGCACACTTTACCCTTGACTGTGCATCTTGAATGAAAGATGTTTTCTCGCTGGCTCTTATCTTCAATAGTCTCAGCTGAGTGCATTACTCTTCGAACCACTAAAAACTCTCCAATATCAGCAGCAACAAACTCTTCACTATCAGACTCATCATATGCTGGTTCAGTTTCAAAACCCCCTTCCAAATCTTCAATCTCCCTTAGTGTAAGAGCACGCTGGTTAGGACATTGAGCTTGAAAATGCCCAAATCCATGGCACTTGAAGCATTTTCTCCTATCATCTTTAGGACCAGCTACAACCTGCTCTTTGCCTTTAGATACTTTGGATGCTGCCTCGTTATGCCTAGGCAGCATAGATGATTGACCCTTCATAGGCAGCACAGCTGGCTTGGAATAAGACTTAAAATTAATTTTCTTCTTTGCTTGTTTCTCTACTTGAATAGCCAGCTTGCAAGCACTCTCAAAAGTCCATAGAGGCTGCATTTCAACTTGATCAGCAATAGAAGCATTTAAGCCCCCAACGAATCTTGCTATAGTGTGTTCTTCAGCTTCTTTAACATTTGTACGAATCTTGAGCTGCTCAAACTCTCTGATGTAATCAACAACATTCATGGTGCCTTGCTTGAGTATATTCATCTGTATATACAGATCTTGTTTGTAAGCTTGAGGAACTAATCTCTTTTGCATACACTTTTTTAACTTGGACCAGGTTTTGATGGTCTTCTTTCCTTCATATTGCCTTTCTTTTTTTAGATTATCATACCACATTGAAGCATACTTCTTCAATCTGATTACAGCAACTTTAAAGGCCTTTTTATCATCATAGCCTTTAACCTCCATAATTCTATCCATGGCCTGAACCCATTCAAAGTAATCTTCAGGATTAGAGGACCCTTTAAAATCAGGTGGATCTATCTTGATATCTTTCAAATCATCAGCTTTTTTCCTATGCCTTCTTCTTCTTTGTGAAGAAGCATGAGATCCATCAGTAGATTGGCTACCATCCTCAGATTCAGTACTAGGAGACACAATAGTTGTATCTCCATTTTCAGATCTAATTCTATTTCTTCTTGGAACACCATCTTCCAATAAGTTAACCATTCTTTCCATCTGATGTTGTTGAGCTTCAATAGCTCTATCCCTTCTAAGATTATGAGCTTCTTCAAGAGTTATATTCCTTGGAATATCAGCCATTTCAAATATCAGATCTGAAATAGACCTTTAGCAACAAATAGAAACCCAGATCTGAAATAAAGCTTAACAGCTCTAAAACAGAGTATGAACTGAAACAACAATAAAAATGATAAGAAAGCTTCGATTTGAACAACCTAAGCTCTGATACCACTTTGATGCGTGATTATGACTTTAAAAACGCAGTTTAGATCAAGCTTTCTTCACCCAACAGATCTGAAACTAAACACCCAATTGGTAACAGTAACAGCCCCAAAACAGAGTATAAAACTCTGAAATAAGAACACAAGGATAGAGAATCTAAACCCTTAATTGATAAAGATACCACCACAATTAGAGATCTATAAACACTCCAAATCTTCAACTACAGCTGATAAAGATTCCACCACAACTATAATATCAGATATGAAGATTTGGATTTCACCACAATGTTTGATAAAGTAACACCACAAACACTGATAAAGAAACCACTCTTAGCCACCGGAATCAAAGATTCGTAAAGACACAGAGATTTTGTAAATAGATAAGCTCTATCAAACTTTTCATTCAATCATTAACCAAGTTTTACAATTACAAGAACTCTCTATTTATAGTAGAAGCTTAACAACTATTTTCTAAATAAGACAAAAACATAAAAAGGAAATGGAGACAAAAAAAGACAAACAATTACAAATTAGCCAATAAGAATAAAGGACACAATCTGCAAAAAGCCTGCCATTTGTTAGTGCTCCTTCCCATGATAAAAGCATCCAATGATAAATGGGAGTCTTCCTTGGACAGCTAACATTCTTCTAGAACAGCCACACACGTGTTAAGCACATGACCTGACCGGTTTATTGAAAAGCATAAGTAAACTTTGAATTGTATCAGCAAGTTGGCCATTCAGACAGAAAATAGCATCGCGTGCTGGTTGTACTAGAGTTTCGTGTGCTGATTGAACTAAAATTCTTTAGCTGGTTGAACTAGCTGGTTCGCCTAAGCATAACTTTGCTGGTTCGATTTTCTGGTTACCCGGCTGAGTGAATTAAAGCTTTACTGGCTGAACTAAACTCATTTGCTGGTCCGGCTAGCTGGTTCTTCTTCGTTGCTGGCTTGCCTTCAACTATCAAAAACTTTATTCATGAAAACATAACTACTTCAGTTTAAGGACTGAAGTAGGGTCACCCCTGAGCTTCTTGAACCAGCTCCAAAAACACTTAGATGATACGAAATAGATGGCAAAATGACCATTGCTTGGCCTGATTCGGGTGTAACATCTTTTGAGCTCGAGCTGGCTGTGTTGCTAGTTACATTGCCCAGCACACCCGCATCACATTCTGATCCTCGATATACTCTTAACTTTCATATCTGTCATTCTTCTCTTTCATCTACTGCCGGAAGAATCTATTTGCTTCTACTATACTCTTGGGTTTATAGTGTTTCTAGTTCTCCCATGTCTTTACATTGCAATACGTATTGATATACACGGTTTGTAATTTAGGTGCTGTTGTCGAGCTTTATATTTTCCATTATATTCAAGAGTTCCATACTTTTGTCTCCTCTTCCCGAATTCAAGTCAAGCGAATAATGGTCCAGAATTTGTAGATATGAAATTTGGAATGAACATAGTAAATGTTCTAAGAAGAAAATCATAATGGCACGATCTTGATTTGGTAAATTACTAGAATATCCGAAAAGATAGAACTATCAATAAGATATGTTCTTAATATGTTTATAGATTAGATAGAATGTAAGAGTCGTGTAACATGGCACATGATGATGGTACTGAGAATCATCACGTTCCATTAGAAACTCAACATGAATTACTGTAATATAATCAAGTTGATCAAGTGTCATTATATTATACTAACTTATGCATCAATTCCCAACACTACTTCAAAAACATTCATAATTTAAACTCGAATTTTTAAAGAAATTTAGAAACTAAAGTAGTTTCCTTTATGATGTAATATAGATAGCACGAAGAGATAAATAATTTCGGACGAGAATATTTATGAAAATATCTTCAGAAATATCGAAGATATTTATGATGATATTTTGGAATTTCTAAGTTCGATGGTTGATGAGGAAGATTTTCCGCAAGATTTTATCATGAGTACGGAGCAAGATATTTGTAGTGACCCGAACTTTTCCATGTTTATATATATTAATTGAGATTGATATTGACATGATTAAATGTTTCCAACATGTTAAGCAATCAAACTTGTTAAGACTTGATTAATTGAAATATGTTTCATATAGACAATTGACCACCCAAGTTGACCGGTGATTCACGAACGTTAAAACTTGTAAAAACTATATGATGACATATATATGGATATATATATAGTTAACATGATACTATGATAAGTAAACATATCATTAAGTATATTAACAATGAACTACATATGTAAAAACAAGACTACTAACTTAATGATTTTTAAACGAGACATATATGTAACGATTATCGTTGTAAAGACATTTAATGTATATATATCATATTAAGAGATATTCATACATGATAATATCATGATAATATAATAATTTAAAATCTCATTTGATATTATAAACATTGGGTTAACAACATTTAACAAGATCGTTAACCTAAAGGTTTCAAAACAACACTTACATGTAACGACTAACGATGACTTAACGACTCAGTTAAAATGTATATACATGTAGTGTTTTAATATGTATTTATACACTTTTGAAAGACTTCAATACACTTATCAAAATACTTCTACTTAACAAAAATGCTTACAATTACATCCTCGTTCAGTTTCATCAACAATTCTACTCGTATGCACCCGTATTCGTACTCGTACAATACACAGCTTTTAGATGTATGTACTATTGGTATATACACTCCAATGATCAGCTCTTAGCAGCCCATGTGAGTCACCTAACACATGTGGGAACCATCATTTGGCAACTAGCATGAAATATCTCATAAAATTACAAAAATATGAGTAATCATTCATGACTTATTTACATGAAAACAAAATTACATATCCTTTATATCTAATCCATACACCAACGACCAAAAACACTTACAAACACTTTCATTCTTCAATTTTCTTCATCTAATTGATCTC
Organism: Rutidosis leptorrhynchoides; assembly: GCF_046630445.1. Lineage (NCBI taxonomy): Eukaryota > Viridiplantae > Streptophyta > Magnoliopsida > Asterales > Asteraceae > Rutidosis > Rutidosis leptorrhynchoides. The sequence goes on along the minus strand of NC_092333.1, from coordinate 315,173,995 downwards.
TCTCAAGTTCTATCTTCAAGTTCTAAGTGTTCTTCATAAATTCCAAAAGTTCTAGTTTCATAAAATCAAGAATACTTTCAAGTTTGCTAGCTCACTTCCAATCTTGTAAGGTGATCATCCAACCTCAAGAAATCTTTGTTTCTTACAGTAGGTTATCATTCTAATACAAGGTAATAATCATATTGAAACTTTGGTTCAATTTATATAACTATAACAATCTTATTTCAAGTGATGATCTTACTTGAACTTGTTTTCGTGTCATGATTCTGCTTCAAGAACTTCGAGCCATCCAAGGATCCATTGAAGCTAGATCCATTTTTCACTTTTCCAGTAGGTTTATCCAAGGAACTTAAGGTAGTAATGATGTTCATAACATCATTCGATTCATACATATAAAGCTATCTTATTCGAAGGTTTAAACTTGTAATCACTAGAACATAGTTTAGTTAATTCTAAACTTGTTCGCAAACAAAAGTTAATCCTTCTAACATGACTTTTAAAATCAACTAAACACATGTTCTATATCTATATGATATGCTAACTTAATGATTTAAAACCTGGAAACACGAAAAACACCGTAAAACCGGATTTACGCCGTCGTAGTAACACCGCGGGCTGTTTTGGGTTAGTTAATTAAAAACTATGATAAACTTTGATTTAAAAGTTGTTATTCTGAGAAAATGATTTTTATTATGAACATGAAACTATATCCAAAAATTATGGTTAAACTCAAAGTGGAAGTATGTTTTCTAAAATGGTCATCTAGACGTCGTTCTTTCGACTGAAATGACTACCTTTACAAAAACGACTTGTAACTTATTTTTCCGACTATAAACCTATACTTTTTCTGTTTAGATTCATAAAATAGAGTTCAATATGAAACCATAGCAATTTGATTCACTCAAAACGGATTTAAAATGAAGAAGTTATGGGTAAAACAAGATTGGATAATTTTTCTCATTTTAGCTACGTGAAAATTGGTAACAAATCTATTCCAACCATAACTTAATCAACTTGTATTGTATATTATGTAATCTTGAGATACCATAGACACGTATACAATGTTTCGACCTATCATGTCGACACATCTATATATATTTCGGAACAACCATAGACACTCTATATGTGAATGTTGGAGTTAGCTATACAGGGTTGAGGTTGATTCCAAAATATATATAGTTTGAGTTGTGATCAATACTGAGATACGTATACAGGGTCGTGGATTGATTCAAGATAATATTTATCGATTTATTTCTGTACATCTAACTGTGGACAACTAGTTGTAGGTTACTAACGAGGACAGCTGACTTAATAAACTTAAAACATCAAAATATATTAAAAGTGTTGTAAATATATTTTGAACATACTTTGATATATATGTATATATTGTTATAGGTTCGTGAATCAACCAGTGGCCAAGTCTTACTTCCCGACGAAGTAAAAATCTGTGAAAGTGAGTTATAGTCCCACTTTTAAAATCTAATATTTTTGGGATGAGAATACATGCAGGTTTTATAAATGATTTACAAAATAGACACAAGTACGTGAAACTACATTCTATGGTTGAATTATCGAAATCGAATATGCCCCTTTTTATTATGTCTGGTAATCTAAGAATTAGGGAACAGACACCCTAATTGACACGAATCCTAAAGATAGATCTATTGGGTCTAACAAACCCCATCCAAAGTACCGGATGCTTTAGTACTTCGAAATTTATATCATATCCGAAGGGTGTCCCGGAATGATGGGGATATTCTTATATATGCATCTTGTTAATGTCGGTTACCAGGTGTTCACCATATGAATGATTTTTATCTCTATGTATGGGATGTGTATTGAAATATGAAATCTTGTGGTCTATTGTTACGATTTGATATATATAGGTTAAACCTATAACTCACCAACATTTTTGTTGACGTTTTAAGCATGTTTATTCTCAGGTGATTATTAAGAGCTTCCGCTGTCGCATACTTAAATAAGGATGAGATTTGGAGTCCATGCTTGTATGATATTGTGTAAAAACTGCATTCAAGAAACTTATTTTGTTGTAACATATTTGTATTGTAAACCATTATGTAATGGTCGTGTGTAAACAGGATATTTTAGATTATCATTATTTGATAATCTACGTAAAGCTTTTTAAACCTTTATTGATGAAATAAAGGTTATGGTTTGTTTTAAAATGAATGCAGTCTTTGAAAAACGTCTCATATAGAGGTCAAAACCTCGCAACGAAATCAATTAATATGGAACGTTTTTAATCAATAAGAACGGGACATTTCAGTTGGTATCCGAGCGTTGGTCTTAGAGAACCAGAATTTTGCATTACTGTGTCTTATCGAGTTTGTTAGGATGCATTAGTGAGTCTGGACTTCGACCGTGTTTACTTGAAAAATGATTGCTTAACAAATTTTGTTGGAAACTATATATTTTTAACATGTGAATATTATGTGATATATTAATCTCTTAACACGTTTTATATTATGTGATAGATGTCTACCTCTAGAACAAGTCCCATTGACTCACCTAATAATAATGAAGAGTCAAATGTAAATTGGAATGATTCGTGGACTGATTCACAAGTTCCCGAAGAGGAACCGGAAGAAGAGTCGGAACCGGAAGAAGAATCGGAACCGTAAGAAGAATCGGAACCGGATGAAGAAATAGAACCAGTGGGGGAAATAATAAAACGGTTAAGTAAAAGAAAATCCTCAACCAACCGACTGTAGTGACCCGGGAATTTCCGATCAAATTTAAACTTTAATTTTTATATGGTTCCGACACGATAAGCAAAATCTGTAATGTTGAGTCTCGAAAGTTTTGAAATCTATATTCATGTAATCAATTACCCTTTGACTATTCCCGATGATTCACGAACCATTGCTTGTAAATATGTGAGTATATATAAACATGTGTATATATAAATATAAATATGTATATAAAAACTACTTATAAATATATAAAATAATATTAAAACTATTTGTTTAAAAATATATAATATATATTTATGTGATAAAACTTGTTATTTAAAACTGATTATATTTAGAGAGAGAGTAAATGGAAAATGAATGATTTCAAGCTTAATTAGTAAACGTTAGTAACACTCGGTTGACGTTTTATTAATTTTAATATAGATATAGTACTTGATCATGTTGGATTGAAATAAAAGTTGAACTGGAAATTAATTTCGAAGATCTTAGATTTGTTAAATATATTTTTACCCTTTTTAGTTTGAATATTAGTACTCCGTACATATAAATTGGAACAGCAATAAAATATTTTTAGAACTTTTTTTGATCAGGTTTCAATCAGGTAATGAGTGAAATAATTAATTACATTTAATCTAAAAATTTGAGATTTTTAGGAACACTTTATTGCGTTAACTGTTTAGCATTGAACACGATATACCCATCCTCGATCAACTGTCGGCAGAGAATAAGTCATGCATACTGTACTCTAATCGATCCACTTGTTCCACTTGTGTAGGTTTTACTTTTTACTTTTTAATTATTATTATTATTTATATTTATATTAATTATTATATATAATACATAAAATATATATCTATATATATGTAATATATGTATATACTGTAAGGGAAGAAGAAGAAAGTCGCCGCCACTAGACTCGCCGCTGCCACCACCACCGGCCACCATCACAGCCGGCAACCGCCACCCGACCCTAAACCGCCATGTTCTTCTCTCTTATCCTCTCTCTCTTCAAATTCCACCATGTCCACCATCATACGGCTCACTACCACCATGAACATCTACACGATCATCATCCATATGATCTACCGTTGACCACTACAATCAAACCACTGCAACCACCATACACCACCTACGGAAAACCCCAACAAACCGTCACCTTTATAATTCTTATATTTTTTTTTTTTTTTTTTTTTTTTTGTTAATCGATCACTGCAGCCACTGCTACTCGTCTTTTTTGCAGCTCCTTTACAGCTGCTGCTATAACCGAACAAACCCACTTGATCAAACTTTTGCGACCCCATCCTTGCTAACGTTGTTCACCGCAAAACCACCACCAACCTCGTGTTGATGCTACTGCTGCGGTATTTTTTCTGTTTCTTGCTTCTGTCTCAATGAATCTGCAACAACGAGATGAACGAGGAAGAAGACGATGAATAGTGTTGATCAAGATACTATTATGATATTAAATGTAAGTGATGTTGTACGATGATGTTTGGTATACAATTGATGACGAGTGAAAATGTTTATGATTCACTAACGATTCATTGGTGATGATGATAACGATCGTATGAGGTTATGAAGGTGTTGATAACGATATGATGATGATGATGACGATGTTTGATGAACGTTGATGATGAAGAACGGCTATAATGACAATGAAATTCACAAAAGATGATGATGGATATTGTTAAGATAGGATGAAGATGATAGTATAAATATAAAATGATGATGATGCCATCGATTTTTTTATTCTGGGTTACTGTTGTGGGAAAGGCACTAACCCACTTGTTTTGAATCTAAGGTATATTTATATTCATATTTATTATTATTATTATTATTATTATTATTATTATTATTATTATTATTACTATTATTATTATTATTATTATTATTATTATTATGTTAATGTTACATTATTAAAATGTTAGGATTAAGTTATTGATGATGGAGATAATTAGGATAAAAATAAATTAAGAAATAATTATGGTTGATGATTACGATTATAATTGTTCTTATGATTATAATTGTGTCATGATTATGATTATAGGTGGTGATATAGATGGGTAATGATAAAGATGATGAGGTTAGAGAAGATGATTAATAGTTATATATGATATATAATTAAAAAACGCGAATTAATACATGAAATAATTAATGGTTCATTGATCTGAAGGCTGTTGGTTAAACTAGTGGTCTTGAGTTCAAAACCTGGCAACAGCAAATATTTTTTTTTTAAAACAAAAGAAGTTGTCTTGTTAAGCATGGGCCTGTTGGGCTGATTTTTGAAAACTGAATTGGACTAATAATTAAAAATTGTTGGACTGTTAATTTAAAAACCAATGATGGGCTTATGTTGGGCCATTGATGAATTAAGTGAATTTGCAAATGGATTTGCTAGATGGGCTAATTGAGTTATCCTACTTGGGCTTCAAGTAGTAATATGATTGGACTCACATTAAGTCCACTTATTTTAGTCAAAGAGAGTAATGTTTATTTCTTATACTAGTAAAAATTATTATTATTATTATTATTAATATTATTATTGTTATTATTATTATTATTATTATTATTATTATTATTATTACTATTATTATTATTTTTATTATTATTACCACTATATTATTACTATTATTACAATAAAAGTTAGTTATATAAAAATATACTTAATAAAACTATATTAATATTTTATAAATTATTTATTTAAAGTATAAAGGATAGATATATATAACATATAAATTAAGATATAATATATATAAATAAAGTATATATTTTTAAATAAAATTTAGTTTAAAATTTATAAAACTACAAACACATAAATATTATATAATTAATAAATGAAATTATGTGGTTTCCATTATATGTTTTAATGGGTATACAATTGATATAGGTTCGTGAATCCAAGACCAACCCTGCATTGTTCAATATAGTCATATGTATTTTTACTACAAAATACATTAGGTGAGTTTCATTATTCCCTTTTTAAATGCTTTTGCAATATATATTTTTGGGACTGAGAATACATGCGCTGCTTTTATAAATGCTTTACGAAATAGACACAAGTGATCGAAACTACATTCTATGGTTGGATTATCAAATCGAATATCACCCTATATAGTCTGGTAATCTAAGAATTAGGGAACAGAAACCCTAATTGACGCGAACTCTAAAGATAGATCTATCGGGCCTAACAAGCCCCATCCAAAGTACCGGATGCTTTAGTACTTCGAAATTTATATCATGTCCGAAGGAGGATCCCGGAATGATGGGGATATTCTTATATGCAAAATTGTGAATGTCGGTTACCAGGTGTTCAGTCCATATGAATGATATTTTTTTGTCTCTATGCACGGGACGTATGTTTATGAGAAATGGAAATATGAAATCTTGTGGTCTATTAAAATTATGAAATGATTATTATGTTAAACTAATGAACTCACCAACCTTTTGGTTGACACTTTAAAGCATGTTTATTCTCAGGTACGACAGAAATCTTCCGCTGTAAAATTGCTCATTTTAAAGATATTATTTGGAGTCATTCATGACATATTTCAAAAGACGTTGCATTCGAGTCATTGAATTCATCAAGATTATTGTTAAGTCAATATAGTTAGATATATTATAAAATGGTATGCCTGCCGTCAACTTTTGATGTAATGAACGATTGTCTTTCCTAAAACGAATGCAATGTTTGTAAAATGTTTCATATAGAGGTCAAGTACCTCGCGATGTAACCAACTGTTGCGAATCGTTTATAATCGATGTGGACTTTATCCGTATGGATTAGGACGGGTCCTTTCAGTTGGTATCAGAGCGGTGGTCTTAGTGAACCATGTCTGCATTAGTGTGTCTAACTGATAAGTCGTTAGGATGCATTAGTGAGTCTGGACTTCGACCGTGTCTGCATGTCAAAAGTTTTGCTTATCATTTCGTGTCAAAAATTACCTGCTTATCATTCTTAGAGAATCATTTGCTTATCATTCTTAGTCTAGACACGTTTTACTGCATTGACTGCATAAATAGTGTATAGACAAAATTCATATCTTAGCGTATCTGTTACTGTAGATCTTGCCTGATAGCTTCCGTAAATTTCTCCGTAATTTAAGGGATCCTGGTACTATATATATCTATGTAAATTATGCATTGAGAATACCATCCAACTATCAATTACTATCACTAAACTCTTCATATCAAAAATCTTTCCTGAGATCGCGTAAGATGGCCTCTACGAATCGATCAAATTCCTCTGACTCCGAAGACAGCGTGACAGGAGCACATCAATCAATCAACTATCGTGATTACTGGAGAAAATGGGGGTGGGTTCGCGACATACTCACTCTATGGAGAAGGGAAGAAGGTACTCCATATCATGAATCGAATCTACCACCTAACCTTGGAGTACTCGACCCGCTCACTGGCGAACCTGTTCGCAACACCGTTTATACCCTTTTTGCCAGAATTTTTCGTCTTGAGACTACCATTAATGGAACTAGAAAAGATATCCAATCTCTACCTCACATTGATAACCAACCAGGGTTAGTAGAAGAAGTTAAAGAACTCCGAGCTCGAGTGTTAACTTTAGAGAGCACGGTACACCGTCTGCAAACACCAGCGGTATCACCAACACCAGTCACATCACCAACCTTAACACCAACAACACTAGTACCACCAACAACAACATCCGCATCACCAGCTTCGACATCTCATTCTATACCTCATGTATAATCATCGTTCTACGTATCGTTCTATCTATTTTATTTTCGTTCGACATGGCGATTATGTAATCTCTAATGTTTTAGAAATTATATATTCTTGCTCTAATGATAAATCAAATGAGATCAATATCACATTAACTCATTAACTTCATGATTACATCTAAAGAAAATATATACGTATATATGTTTTCATAAAGATTGTAATTAAAAATTCTTTTGTACAAACTGTTAATGGTGAAAATATTTTAACGGGTAGGTAATACCCGAGGAGTATTTAGATATCACATTAATAAGTTACACTGTACATTCTTCGGAATTGATTCAACGATCATTTACTATCCTATTTACAACCACCAATTTACGTATCCGTTCACCAAAGAATAACTATTTTCATTCAAATTCAATTTCATATTTGGATTTTGATCTATCAGAATCCAACAAGTGGCATAATGAAGAAATAATGGACACAATAAAAATTGATTAGAAACAGACTAATTGACAATATGAAATTTTGTTAAGAAACCACGCTAACAAAATCCTAGCTAACTATTCCTAGCTAACTGTTAATTCCATATTACATTTTATTTATCGCAATTTATTTTATCGCAATTTTAATTCTCGCAATTTTATTTATCGTTATTTAATTTCTGTTATTTACTTTACGCATTTTATTTATCGTCATTTAAATTCTGTATTTACTTTACGCACTTTAAATATCGGGACACGTATACAAAGTTTTGACATATCATATCGACACATCTATATATATTATTTGGAATCACCATAGACACTCTATATGCAGTAATGATCGAGTTCTCTATATAGGGTTGAGGTTGATTCTATAATAATATATATACTTTGAGTTGTGATCGAGTCTGAGACATGTACACGGGTCACGGTACGTATTAATTAATTCGAATAGTATATATTAAATTATATATGAATTATTGGACTGTCAACTATGGACTAATAACATTGGACAATTAAAATGAATTAAAATATTGATTATAATATATGAAACTAAATAATTCTTCAAGTTTGCCACTTGATTTCATTTTAAACCCCATTCGTATCATCACAATTACAATCTGCGTTCAAACCTTTCATGATTCTTGAAAACACCTCAATCGAGAGGATGAACCAACCGCACTTCATTTACGGAAGGAAAGAGTTATGCATATAGTAGTGCACCTGAGAAACTCTCGGCAACTGAGTAAAAGTTTAACATTTAGCCGCGTCAGATCCTTTAACATTTATTAGCAAAAATAACTTAGTAATCTCTTTCCAAAGTAGCAAATTTTGTCACAGCTTCAGCAAATCAACTTCGACTTTTCGTTCGAAACAACCTCATTATCACCTTGACTAATATGTATGTTCATTTATTGTTACCGGGAACCTTTTATATTCCACCATATTACCGTCAGCGTTTAATCATCTAAAAACACAACTTTCTTGAAATCATCTCGGATCGATAACAAATGATTCAGATAGGGTAGCAGTAAATGTAGAGGAATCGGCAATCAGTACTTTGAAAACTCACAGCATATCTACATCAACAGTTATATGTATGACATTTATCTCTTAGAATTATGATCTCTCATTCTGAAATTCTGAAAAGCACTCAGTCACAAATCAATACTCTGAATGTTGAAAAAGCTGAATGAAGCAGCAGAAACTGTAGATAACCGTAAACGACCATAACCATCGAGAGTTTGATGATAAAAATTAGTATGTTGGAAAAGCTCAGAAAAGTTGGAACTGAAAAGCGGATTGAGCTAACCATAAAGGAAACCAAGGAGAAATACAAGTAACATACCCTAAATTCATAGAACCCAGATAAATCTAGATCCGTTGAAATCTTTAGAGAATATCTTGCTCCGAAGTCATGTTAAAATCTTGCGGAAAATCTTTCTCCATCAACCATCGAACTTAGATATTCCAAAATATCATCATCAATATCTTCGATATTTCTGAGGATATTTTCATAAATATTCTCGTCCGAAATTATATACCTCTTCGTGCTTTCTGTGTAACATTATATTAGAAACATTCAATAGAAAATTTAGTACCGAAAAGCGGATCATGCGAAACTATGAAGGAAGCCGTGGACAAATCACAAGGAATAAGTTTGACTTCAAAGAATCCAAATGATTCTGTTTCTGATGAAATCTTTAGCGAACACCTTGCTTCCGAATCTAAACCCTTACGGATAAATCTCCTTCATCATCCATCGATATTAGAAATTCCAAGATATCATCGTATCTTCCATTATAAATATTCTCCATATTTATGAAGATATTTTCATAATTATTCTTATCTGAAATCAATAATCTATTCGTGCTATCAATGTTACAACATATAGAAACTGTTAGTTTCTATATTCTGTAAACTTTCGAGCTTAAAATATGAATGTTTTTGGAAGTAGTGTTGGGAACTGATGCATGAGTTAGTATAATATAATGACACTTGATCAACGTGATTATATTACAGTAAGTCATGCTGAGCTTCTAATGAAACCTGATGATGGTTCACAGTAGATTATACCCTCATCATGTGTCATGTTACATAACTCTTTCATTCTACATAACCTCCGAACATATCAAGAAGAATATATTCTTGATAGTTCTATTATCTGTATTTTTGATAAATTTGAAAATCAAATCGTGCTATCACGTTCCACCCTGCTTAGAACATTATAATCATTTAGAACTCTATATCTACAAATTCTGGACCATTATTCGCTTGATTTAAAGTCGGGAAGAGAAAACAAGAGCATGAAGCTCCAATATATAAGAAAAATATAAAGCCCAACAACACCACCGAAATTACAAACTGTGGATATCAGTGCGTATAGCAATATAAAGACACGGGAGAATTATAAATACAATAATCCCTAGACCATAGTAGAAATAAACAGATTCTTCCGGTGGGAGTTGGAAAAGAAGAATGATCATTGCGATAATCAGAATAAGGACAAGGATTAGAACCGGATTAAGCATTATTATAATCTTTTAGATATATGAACTGAGAAAGAAGGTATAGAAGTGGTGGAAACTAATGGAATGGAAAAGATAAATTTATAGTGGAAATATCAGACAGAGCAATCAAGGCAGATCATCGCATTTAATTAAAGAGATCCTAATTTCCTCATTTACCGAAGAATCATATCTTTTAGATTTCGAAGATTTTCTTTGAAATCCCTTGAATTTCGGAATTCAACCAAGGCAATGTCGAAAGTTAAGACGCGCCTTATTTTTTTTCTAAATTCAAACCTGTCTACGTCAAAAGTTAAAAACAAATCTTTGTTTCTCATTTCATTTTTTTTTTTTTGTGAATAGCTTCACTCGTACTCTTCGAATGATCAAATTGTTTTATCCATATTACTCAATGATGATAAAACTCTATTTATCAACTCATATCCGTCATGAAAACATTTTTATAGTTAGCCATGACGACCTCACTCAAATTTCGGGACGAAATTTCTTTAACGGGTAGGTACTGTAGTGACCCGGGAATTTCCGATCAAATTTAAACTTTAATTTTTATATGGTTCCGACACGATAAGCAAAATCTGTAATGTTGAGTCTCGAAAGTTTTGAAATCTATATTCATGTAATCAATTACCCTTTGACTATTCCCGATGATTCACGAACCATTGCTTGTAAATATGTGAGTATATATAAACATGTGTATATATAAATATAAATATGTATATAAAAACTACTTATAAATATATAAAATAATATTAAAACTATTTGTTTAAAAATATATAATATATATTTATGTGATAAAACTTGTTATTTAAAACTGATTATATTTAGAGAGAGAGTAAATGGAAAATGAATGATTTCAAGCTTAATTAGTAAACGTTAGTAACACTCGGTTGACGTTTTATTAATTTTAATATAGATATAGTACTTGATCATGTTGGATTGAAATAAAAGTTGAACTGGAAATTAATTTCGAAGATCTTAGATTTGTTAAATATATTTTTACCCTTTTTAGTTTGAATATTAGTACTCCGTACATATAAATTGGAACAGCAATAAAATATTTTTAGAACTTTTTTTGATCAGGTTTCAATCAGGTAATGAGTGAAATAATTAATTACATTTAATCTAAAAATTTGAGATTTTTAGGAACACTTTATTGCGTTAACTGTTTAGCATTGAACACGATATACCCATCCTCGATCAACTGTCGGCAGAGAATAAGTCATGCATACTGTACTCTAATCGATCCACTTGTTCCACTTGTGTAGGTTTTACTTTTTACTTTTTAATTATTATTATTATTTATATTTATATTAATTATTATATATAATACATAAAATATATATCTATATATATGTAATATATGTATATACTGTAAGGGAAGAAGAAGAAAGTCGCCGCCACTAGACTCGCCGCTGCCACCACCACCGGCCACCATCACAGCCGGCAACCGCCACCCGACCCTAAACCGCCATGTTCTTCTCTCTTATCCTCTCTCTCTTCAAATTCCACCATGTCCACCATCATACGGCTCACTACCACCATGAACATCTACACGATCATCATCCATATGATCCACCGTTGACCACTACAATCAAACCACTGCAACCACCATACACCACCTACGGAAAACCCCAACAAACCGTCACCTTTATAATTCTTATATTTTTTTTTTTTTTTTTTTTTTGTTAATCGATCACTGCAGCCACTGCTACTCGTCTTTTTTGCAGCTCCTTTACAGCTGCTGCTATAACCGAACAAACCCACTTGATCAAACTTTTGCGACCCCATCCTTGCTAACGTTGTTCACCGCAAAACCACCACCAACCTCGTGTTGATGCTACTGCTGCGGTATTTTTTCTGTTTCTTGCTTCTGTCTCAATGAATCTGCAACAACGAGATGAACGAGGAAGAAGACGATGAATAGTGTTGATCAAGATACTATTATGATATTAAATGTAAGTGATGTTGTACGATGATGTTTGGTATACAATTGATGACGAGTGAAAATGTTTATGATTCACTAACGATTCATTGGTGATGATGATAACGATCGTATGAGGTTATGAAGGTGTTGATAACGATATGATGATGATGATGACGATGTTTGATGAACGTTGATGATGAAGAACGGCTATAATGACAATGAAATTCACAAAAGATGATGATGGATATTGTTATGATAGGATGAAGATGATAGTATAAATATAAAATGATGATGATGCCATCGATTTTTTTATTCTGGGTTACTGTTGTGGGAAAGGCACTAACCCACTTGTTTTGAATCTAAGGTATATTTATATTCATATTTATTATTATTATTATTATTATTATTATTATTATTATTATTATTATTACTATTATTATTATTATTATTATTATGTTAATGTTACATTATTAAAATGTTAGGATTAAGTTATTGATGATGGAGATAATTAGGATAAAAATAAATTAAGAAATAATTATGGTTGATGATTACGATTATAATTGTTCTTATGATTATAATTGTGTCATGATTATGATTATAGGTGGTGATATAGATGGGTAATGATAAAGATGATGAGGTTAGAGAAGATGATTAATAGTTATATATGATATATAATTAAAAAACGCGAATTAATACATGAAATAATTAATGGTTCATTGATCTGAAGGCTGTTGGTTAAACTAGTGGTCTTGAGTTCAAAACCTGGCAACAGCAAATATTTTTTTTTTAAAACAAAAGAAGTTGTCTTGTTAAGCATGGGCCTGTTGGGCCGATTTTTGAAAACTGAATTGGACTAATAATTAAAAATTGTTGGACTGTTAATTTAAAAACCAATGATGGGCTTATGTTGGGCCATTGATGAATTAAGTGAATTTGCAAATGGATTTGCTAGATGGGCTAATTGAGTTATCCTACTTGGGCTTCAAGTAGTAATATGATTGGACTCACATTAAGTCCACTTATTTTAGTCAAAGAGAGTAATGTTTATTTCTTATACTAGTAAAAATTATTATTATTATTATTATTAATATTATTATTGTTATTATTATTATTATTATTATTATTATTATTATTATTATTATTACTATTATTATTATTTTTATTATTATTACCACTATATTATTACTATTATTACAATAAAAGTTAGTTATATAAAAATATACTTAATAAAACTATATTAATATTTTATAAATTATTTATTTAAAGTATAAAGGATAGATATATATAACATATAAATTAAGATATAATATATATAAATAAAGTATATATTTTTAAATAAAATTTAGTTTAAAATTTATAAAACTACAAACACATAAATATTATATAATTAATAAATGAAATTATGTGGTTTCCATTATATGTTTTAATGGGTATACAATTGATATAGGTTCGTGAATCCAAGACCAACCCTGCATTGTTCAATATAGTCATATGTATTTTTACTACAAAATACATTAGGTGAGTTTCATTATTCCCTTTTTAAATGCTTTTGCAATATATATTTTTGGGACTGAGAATACATGCGCTGCTTTTATAAATGCTTTACGAAATAGACACAAGTGATCGAAACTACATTCTATGGTTGGATTATCAAATCGAATATCACCCTATATAGTCTGGTAATCTAAGAATTAGGGAACAGAAACCCTAATTGACGCGAACTCTAAAGATAGATCTATCGGGCCTAACAAGCCCCATCCAAAGTACCGGATGCTTTAGTACTTCGAAATTTATATCATGTCCGAAGGAGGATCCCGGAATGATGGGGATATTCTTATATGCAAAATTGTGAATGTCGGTTACCAGGTGTTCAGTCCATATGAATGATATTTTTTTGTCTCTATGCACGGGACGTATGTTTATGAGAAATGGAAATATGAAATCTTGTGGTCTATTAAAATTATGAAATGATTATTATGTTAAACTAATGAACTCACCAACCTTTTGGTTGACACTTTAAAGCATGTTTATTCTCAGGTACGACAGAAATCTTCCGCTGTAAAATTGCTCATTTTAAAGATATTATTTGGAGTCATTCATGACATATTTCAAAAGACGTTGCATTCGAGTCATTGAATTCATCAAGATTATTGTTAAGTCAATATAGTTAGATATATTATAAAATGGTATGCCTGCCGTCAACTTTTGATGTAATGAACGATTGTCTTTCCTAAAACGAATGCAATGTTTGTAAAATGTTTCATATAGAGGTCAAGTACCTCGCGATGTAACCAACTGTTGCGAATCGTTTATAATCGATGTGGACTTTATCCGTATGGATTAGGACGGGTCCTTTCACCGACCAAGGTTAATTATGATCAATGGTGTTTCCGCCAAGGAAGCAAAATATTGGGAGGATTACCAATTCTCCGATGAATCGGATTCCGACGAGAATTCCGATGATGTTATAGAAATTACCCCAACTGAATTTAAAAAGGCAAAAGAAAATAATAAGGGAAAGGGCATAAAAATAGAGAAATATAATTCCAACCTAGATGAACTTTATATGTATCGTCAACCCCCAAAGTCCTTAAGTTGTAACAATGACCTGGGAACCTCTAAACCACCAGGTTTTTCTAAACCAATGTGGATCACGACGGCTCGTATTAGGGGAACATCATATATCCCTAGAAACTTGGCAAAACGAACCAAAACCGAAGAAGAAGAAACAAGCGAGTCGGAATAAGATAGTTGTATTCGTGTGGTGTAATATATGTAATATAGTGTGCTTATGCTTTATGATATATGTAAAAATTGCTTGTATTAATAAGTATTTTTTTTTATGAATCTAACTCTTGTCTATTTTACAGTATAAAAACACAAAATGGATAGACAACCCAATATTTTAAGAGACCTACCCGGCGACATGATTGATGAAATCTTGTCTAGAGTTGGTCAGAATTCTTCGGCACAACTATTTAAGGCGAGATCAGTTTGTAAGACATTCGAAGAACGTTCCAAGAATGCCTTGGTTTATAAAAGGCTTTCGTTCGAAAGATGGGGGATATCACATTGGGAAATCCATAAGTTACGATGTGTTTACTTTGACGCATATATTGCGGGGAACCCAAATGCTATTTTACGCAATGGGTTAAGAAATTATTTTGACTCAATATATCCGAATATTGGACTTCGTGATTTAGAAAAAGCGGCTAACATGCAACATAAAGAAGCATGTTATGCTTACGGATTAGTAATGTTCGCTTCTCACCAAAGTGAGAACAAGAACATCGGGCTACAACTATTAAACAAAACGTTCCCACAAGTGATGGAGTCGGTAATTGGGGTAAGAAATGAGGTTTTTAGATTGTTACGGGACTGTTGGACATTACGTAACCCTCGTCCCTTTGACGACGTTACAACACGCTGTCTTATCAACGGCCATAACGGTTATGTTCCACAAGACCAAGGATGGGAAGTAGTCCTAGTAAAACCAGAATGCATGACTTGTTTCTGGACGTATGAATTACGTGTCTTTATTGCCTTTGCTGAACGACTTGTGTACTAGCTAGAATTATCTTCACAACCATCTTGTATCAAATTTATTGTGTGCTATATTTCATGCTATATGTAAAATAAGCGGTATTGTAAGTTTGTAAAATATTGTGTAAAAGTTTGAAAGCGAAATATTATTATAATCAGTTTTTCATATAGAATTGTAGTAGTTGAATTGTATATTAGCTACTAAGTATGAACTTAACGGGTAGGTACTACCCGAATTTAAACTTATAAAATGCTAATATGAAGAAAAAGCTTTTATAAATGAGTTCATATTATGCTACGAAATACTATTAACTACTCTTAATATTCTCTATGATTAACATGTTCCATTTAATTATTTTGAAGGAAATGGCACCGACTACTCGACACACCGTGAATATGAATGAAGAGGAATTCCGTACTTTTCTAGCTTCAAACATAGCCGCAGTACAGGCTGCGCTACATACCAACAATAACCTTGGATCTAGCAGTACAGGAAATCGTGTAGGATGCACCTACAAAGAATTCACTGCCTGCAAACCTTTGGAATTTGATGGAACTGAAGGACCGATCGGATTGAAACGGTGGACCGAGAAGGTCGAATCGGTATTTGCCATAAGTAAGTGTACTGAAGAGGACAAAGTAAAGTACGCTACGCATACCTTCACAGGTTCTGCGTTAACATGGTGGAATACCTACCTAGAGCAAGTGGGACAAGACGATGCGTACGCACTACCGTGGTCAGCATTCAAGCACTTGATGAACGAGAAGTACCGTCCCAGAACCGAGGTCAATAAGCTCAAGACAGAACTTAGAGGGTTACGAACCCAAGGATTTGATATTACCACGTACGAAAGACGATTCACAGAATTGTGCCTATTGTGTCCGGGAGCATTCGAAGATGAGGAAGAGAAGATCGACGCGTTTGTGAAAGGATTACCGGAAAGAATCCAAGAAGATATAAGTTCACACGAGCCCGCCTCCATACAACAGGCATGTAGAATGGCTCACAAACTCGGGAACCAGATTGAAGAAAGAATTAAAGAACAGACTGCTGAAGAGGCCAATGTGAAGCAAGTCAAAAGAAAGTGGGAGGAAAACGGTGATAAGAATCACCAATACAACAACAACAACAATTACAACAATAATCGCAACAATTATCCCAACAATCGCAACATCAATCACAACTACAACAAACGTCCCAACAACAACAACAACAACAACAACAACAACAACAACAGCAGCAACTACAACAATCATCCCAACAACAATAATAACCGCAACAACAACAACAATCAGAAGCAGCTATGCCAAAGGTGTGAAAAGAATCACTCGGGGTTCTGCACCAAATTTTGCAACAAGTGTAAAAGAAATGGTCATAGCGCGGCGAAGTGTGAGGTCTACGGACCAGGGGTTAATAGAACGAAAGGAACAAATGGTGTCGGAACGAGTAATGGCGGAGCAAGTAGTGTCGGAGCAAGTTATGCCAATGTAGTTTGTTATAAATGTGGAAAACCGGGCCACATTATTAGAAATTGCCCAAACCAGGAGAACACGAATGGACAAGGCCGCGGAAGAGTTTTCAATATTAATGCGGCAGAGGCACAGGAAGACCCGGAGCTTGTTACGGGTACGTTTCTTATTGACAATAAATCTGCTTACGTTTTATTTGATTCGGGTGCGGATAGAATCTATATGAGTAGAGATTTTTGTGCTAAATTAAGTTGTCCATTGACGCCTTTGGATAGTAAATTTTTACTCGAATTAGCAAATGGTAAATTAATTTCAGCAGATAATATATGTCGGAATCGAGAAATTAAACTGGTTAGCGAAACATTTAAGATTGATTTGATACCAATAGAGTTAGGGAGTTTTGATGTGATAATCGGTATGGACTGGTTGAAAGAAGTGAAAGCGGAGATTGTTTGTTACAAAAATGCAATTCGCATTATACGAGAAAAAGGAAAACCCTTAATGGTGTACGGAGAAAAGGGCAACACGAAGCTACATCTTATTAGTAATTTGAAGGCACAAAAACTAATAAGAAAAGGTTGCTATGCTGTTCTAGCACACGTCGAGAAGGTACAAACTGAAGAAAAGAGCATCAATGATGTTCCCATTGCAAAAGAATTTCCCGATGTATTTTCGAAAGAATTACCGGGATTACCCCCACATCGATCCGTTGAATTTCAAATAGATCTTGTACCAGGAGCTGCACCAATAGCTCGTGCTCCTTACAGACTCGCACCCAGCGAGATGAAAGAACTGCAAAGCCAATTACAAGAACTTTTAGAGCGTGGTTTCATTCGACCAAGCACATCACCGTGGGGAGCTCCTGTTTTGTTTGTCAAGAAGAAAGATGGTACATTCAGGTTATGTATCGACTACCGAGAGTTGAACAAACTTACCATCAAGAACCGCTACCCACTACCGAGAATCGATGACTTATTTGATCAACTACAAGGCTCGTCTGTTTATTCAAAGATTGACTTACGTTCCGGGTATCATCAAATGCGGGTGAAAGAAGATGATATTCCAAAGACTGCTTTCAGAACACGTTACGGTCATTACGAGTTTATGGTCATGCCGTTTGGTTTAACTAATGCACCAGCTGTGTTCATGGACCTTATGAACCGAGTGTGTGGACCATACCTTGACAAGTTTGTCATTGTTTTCATTGATGACATACTTATTTACTCAAAGAATGACTAAGAACACGGTGAACATTTGAGAAAGGTGTTAGAAGTATTGCGGAAGGAAGAATTGTACGCTAAGTTTTCAAAGTGTGCATTTTGGTTGGAAGAAGTTCAATTCCTCGGTCACATAGTGAACAAAGAAGGTATTAAGGTGGATCCGGCAAAGATAGAAACTGTTGAAAAGTGGGAAACCCCGAAAACTCCAAAACACATACGCCAGTTTTTAGGACTAGCTGGTTACTACAGAAGGTTCATCCAAGACTTTTCCAGAATAACAAAACCCTTGACTGCATTAACGCATAAAGGGAAGAAATTTGAATGGAATGATGAACAAGAGAAAGCGTTTCAGTTATTGAAGAAAAAGCTAACTACAGCACCTATATTGTCATTGCCTGAAGGGAATGATGATTTTGTGATTTATTATGATGCATCAAAGCAAGGTCTCGGTTGTGTATTAATGCAAGGAACGAAGGTGATTGCTTATGCGTCTAGACAATTGAAGATTCACGAACAAAATTATACGACGCATGATTTGGAATTAGGCGCGGTTGTTTTTGCATTAAAGACTTGGAGGCACTACTTATATGGGGTCAAAAGTATTATATATACCGACCACAAAAGTCTTCAACACATATTTAATCAGAAACAACTGAATATGAGGCAGCGTAGGTGGATTGAATTATTGAATGATTACGACTTTGAGATTCGTTACCACCCGGGGAAGGCAAATGTGGTAGCCGATGCCTTGAGCAGGAAGGACAGAGAACCCATTCGAGTAAAATCTATGAATATAATGATTCATAATAACATTACTACTCAAATAAAGGAGGCGCAACAAGGAGTTTTAAAAGAGGGAAATTTAAAGGATGAAATACCCAAAGGATCGGAGAAGCATCTTAATATTCGGGAAGACGGAACCCGGTATAGGGCTGAAAGGATTTGGGTACCAAAATTTGGAGATATGAGAGAAATGGTACTTAGAGATGCTCATAAAACTAGATACTCAATACATCCTGGAACGGGAAGATGTACAAGGATCTCAAGAAACATTTTTGGTGGCCGGGTATGAAAGCCGATGTTGCTAAATACGTAGGAGAAAGTTTGACGTGTTCTAAGGTCAAAGCTGAGCATCAGAAACCATCAGGTCTACTTCAACAACCCGAAATCCCGGAATGGAAATGGGAAAACATTACCATGGATTTCATCACTAAATTGCCAAGGACTGCAAGTGGTTTTGATACTATTTGGGTAATAGTTGATCGTCTCACCAAATCAGCACACTTCCTGCCAATAAGAGAAGATGACAAGATGGAGAAGTTAGCACGACTGTATTTGAAGGAAGTCGTCTCCAGACATGGAATACCAATCTCTATTATCTCTGATAGGGATGGCAGATTTATTTCAAGATTCTGGCAGACATTACAGCAAGCATTAGGAACTCGTCTAGACATGAGTACTGCCTATCATCCACAAACTGATGGGCAGAGCGAAAGGACGATACAAACTCTTGAAAACATGCTACGAGCATGTGTTATTGATTTCGGAAACAGTTGGGATCGACATCTACCGTTAGCAGAATTTTCCTACAACAACAGCTACCATTCAAGCATTGAGATGGCGCCGTTTGAAGCACTTTATGGTAGAAAGTGTAGGTCTCCGATTTGTTGGAGTGAAGTGGGGGATAGACAGATTACGGGTCCGGAGATTATACAAGAAACTACCGAGAAGATCATCCAAATTCAACAACGGTTGAAAACCGCCCAAAGTCGACAAAAGAGCTACGCTGACATTAAAAGAAAAGATATAGAATTTGAAATTGGAGAGATGGTCGTCATGCTTAAAGTTGGACCTTGGAAAGGCGTTGTTCGATTTGGTAAACGAGGGAAATTAAATCCAAGGTATATTGGACCATTCAAGATTATTGATCGTGTCGGACCAGTAGCTTACCGACTAGAGTTACCTCAACAACTCGCGGCTGTACATAACACTTTCCACGTCTCGAGTTTGAAGAAATGTTTTGCTAAAGAAGATCTCACTATTCCGTTAGATGAAATCCAAATCAACGAAAAACTTCAATTCATCGAAGAACCCGTCGAAATAATGGATCGTGAGGTTAAAAGACTTAAGCAAAACAAGATACCAATTGTTAAGGTTCGATGGAATGCTCGTAGAGGACCCGAGTTCACCTGGGAGCGTGAAGATCAGATGAAGAAGAAATACCCGCATCTATTTCCAGAAGATTCGTCAACACCTTCAACAGCTTAAAATTTCGGGACGAAATTTATTTAACGGGTAGGTACTGTAGTGACCCGAACTTTTCCATGTTTATATATATATTAATTGAGATTGATATTGACATGATTAAATGTTTCCAACATGTTAAGCAATCAAACTTGTTAAGACTTGATTAATTGAAATATGTTTCATATAGACAATTGACCACCCAAGTTGACCGGTGATTCACGAACGTTAAAACTTGTAAAAACTATATGATGACATATATATGGATATATATATAGTTAACATGATACTATGATAAGTAAACATATCATTAAGTATATTAACAATGAACTACATATAAAAACAAGACTACTAACTTAATGATTTTTAAACGAGACATATATGTAACGATTATCGTTGTAAAGACATTTAATGTATATATATCATATTAAGAGATATTCATACATGATAATATCATGATAATATAATAATTTAAAATCTCATTTGATATTATAAACATTGGGTTAACAACATTTAACAAGATCGTTAACCTAAAGGTTTCAAAACAACACTTACATGTAACGACTAACGATGACTTAACGACTCAGTTAAAATGTATATACATGTAGTGTTTTAATATGTATTTATACACTTTTGAAAGACTTCAATACACTTATCAAAATACTTCTACTTAACAAAAATGCTTACAATTACATCCTCGTTCAGTTTCATCAACAATTCTACTCGTATGCACCCGTATTCGTACTCGTACAATACACAGCTTTTAGATGTATGTACTATTGGTATATACACTCCAATGATCAGCTCTTAGCAGCCCATGTGAGTCACCTAACACATGTGGGAACCATCATTTGGCAACTAGCATGAAATATCTCATAAAATTACAAAAATATGAGTAATCATTCATGACTTATTTACATGAAAACAAAATTACATATCCTTTATATCTAATCCATACACCAACGACCAAAAACACTTACAAACACTTTCATTCTTCAATTTTCTTCATCTAATTGATCTCTCTCAAGTTCTATCTTCAAGTTCTAAGTGTTCTTCATAAATTCCAAAAGTTCTAGTTTCATAAAATCAAGAATACTTTCAAGTTTGCTAGCTCACTTCCAATCTTGTAAGGTGATCATCCAACCTCAAGAAATCTTTGTTTCTTACAGTAGGTTATCATTCTAATACAAGGTAATAATCATATTCAAACTTTGGTTCAATTTCTATAACTATAACAATCTTATTTCAAGTGATGATCTTACTTGAACTTGTTTTCGTGTCATGATTCTGCTTCAAGAACTTCGAGCCATCCAAGGATCCATTGAAGTTAGATCCATTTTTCACTTTTCCAGTAGGTTTATCCAAGGAACTTAAGGTAGTAATGATGTTCATAACATCATTCGATTCATACATATAAAGCTATCTTATTCGAAGGTTTAAACTTGTAATCACTAGAACATAGTTTAGTTAATTCTAAACTTGTTCGCAAACAAAAGTTAGTCCTTCTAACTTGACTTTTAAAATCAACTAAACACATGTTCTATATCTATATGATATACTAACTTAATGATTTAAAACCTGGAAACACGAAAAACACCGTAAAAACCGGATTTACGCCGTCGTAGTAACACCGCGGGCTGTTTTGGGTTAGTTAATTAAAAACTATGATAAACTTTGATTTAAAAGTTGTTATTCTGAGAAAATGATTTTTATTATGAACATGAAACTATATCCAAAAATTATGGTTAAACTCAAAGTGGAAGTATGTTTTCTAAAATGGTCATCTAGACGTCGTTCTTTCGACTGAAATGACTACCTTTACAAAAACGACTTGTAACTTATTTTTCCGACTATAAACCTATACTTTTTCTGTTTAGATTCATAAAATAGAGTTCAATATGAAACCATAGCAATTTGATTCACTCAAAACGGATTTAAAATGAAGAAGTTATGGGTAAAACAAGATTGGATAATTTTTCTCATTTTAGCTACGTGAAAATTGGTAACAAATCTATTCCAACCATAACTTAATCAACTTGTATTGTATATTATGTAATCTTGAGATACCATAGACACGTATACAATGTTTCGACCTATCATGTCGACACATCTATATATATATTTCGGAACAACCATAGACACTCTATATGTGAATGTTGGAGTTAGCTATACAGGGTTGAGGTTGATTCCAAAATATATATAGTTTGAGTTGTGATCAATACTGAGATACGTATACACTGGGTCATGGATTGATTCAAGATAATATTTATCGATTTATTTCTGTACATCTAACTGTGGACAACTAGTTGTAGGTTACTAACGAGGACAGCTGACTTAATAAACTTAAAACATCAAAATATATTAAAAGTGTTGTAAATATATTTTGAACATACTTTGATATATATGTATATATTGTTATAGGTTCGTGAATCAACCAGTGGCCTAGCCTTACTTCCCGACGAAGTAAAAATCTGTGAAAGTGAGTTATAGTCCCACTTTTAAAATCTAATATTTTTGGGATGAGAATACATGCAGGTTTTATAAATGATTTACAAAATAGACACAAGTACGTGAAACTACATTCTATGGTTGAATTATCGAAATCGAATATGCCCCTTTTTATTAAGTCTGGTAATCTAAGAATTAGGGAACAGACACCCTAATTGACGCGAATCCTAAAGATAGATCTATTGGGTCTAACAAACCCCATCCAAAGTACCGGATGCTTTAGTACTTCAAAATTTATATCATATCCGAAGGGTGTCCCGGAATGATGGGGATATTCTTATATATGCATCTTGTTAATGTCGGTTACCAGGTGTTCACCATATGAATGATTTTTATCTCTATGTATGGGATGTGTATTGAAATATGAAATCTTGTGGTCTATTGTTACGATTTGATATATATAGGTTAAACCTATAACTCACCAACATTTTTGTTGACGTTTAAAGCATGTTTATTCTCAGGTGATTATTAAGAGCTTCCGCTGTCGCATACTTAAATAAGGACGAGATTTGGAGTCCATGTTTGTATGATATTGTGTAAAAACTGCATTCAAGAAACTGATTTCGATGTAACATATTTGTATTGTAAACCATTATGTAATGGTCGTGTGTAAACAGGATATTTTAGATTATCATTATTTGATAATCTACGTAAAGCTTTTTAAACCTTTATTTATGAAATAAAGGTTATGGTTTGTTTTAAAAATGAATGCAGTCTTTGAAAAACGTCTCATATAGAGGTCAAAACCTCGCAACGAAATCAATTAATATGGAACGTTTTTAATCAATAAGAACGGGACATTTCAGTTGGTATTGTGATTCTGCTTCAAGAACTTTCAAGCCATCTAAGGATCCTTTGAAGCTAGATCTATTTTTCTCATTTCCAGTAGGTTTATCCAAGGAACTTGAGGTAGTAATGATGTTCATAACATCATTCGATTCATACATATAAAGCTATCTTATTCGAAGGTTTAAACTTGTAATCACTAGAACATAGTTTAGTTAATTCTAAACTTGTTCGCAAATAAAAGTTAATCCTTCTAACTTGACTTTTAAAATCAACTAAACACATGTTCTATATCTATATGATATGCTAACTTAATGATTTAAAACCTGGAAACACGAAAAACACCGTAAAACCGGATTTACGCCGTCGTAGTAACACCGCGGGCTGTTTTGGGTTAGTTAATTAAAAATTATGATAAACTTTAATTTAAAAGTTGTTATTCTGGGAAAATGATTTTTATTATGAGCATGAAACTATATCCAAAAATTATGGTTAAAATCAAAGTGGAAGTATGTTTTCTAAAATGGTCATCTAGACGTCGTTCTTTCGACTAAAATGACTACCTTTACAAAAACGACTTGTAACTTATTTTTCCGACAATAAACCTATACTTTTTCTGTTTACATTCATAAAATAGAGTTCAATATGAAACCATAGCAATTTGATTCACTCAAAACGGATTTAAAATGAAGAAGTTATGGGTAAAACAAGATTGGATAATTTTTCTCATTTTAGCTACGTCAAAATTGGTAACAAATCTATTCCAACCATAACTTAATCAACTTGTATTGTATATTATGTAATCTTGAGATACCATAGACACGTATACAATGTTTCGACCTATCATGTCGACACATCTATATATATTTCGGAACAACCATAGACACTCTATATGTGAATGTTGGAGTTAGCTATACAGGGTTGAGGTTGATTCCAAAATATATATAGTTTGAGTTGTGATCAATACTGAGATACGTATACACTAGGTCGTGGATTGATTCAAGATAATATTTATCGATTTATTTCTGTACATCTAACTGTGGACAACTAGTTGTAGGTTACTAACGAGGACAGCTGACTTAATAAACTTAAAACATCAAAATATTTTAAAAGTGTTGTAAATATATTTTGAACATACTTTGATATATATGTATATATTATTATAGGTTCGTGAATCAACCAGTGGCCAAGTCTTACTTCCCGACGAAGTAAAAATCTGTGAAAGTGAGTTATAGTCCCACTTTTAAAATTTAATATTTTTGGGATGAGAATACATGCAGGTTTTATAAATGATTTACAAAATAGACACAAGTACGTGAAACTACATTCTATGGTTGAATTATCGAAATCGAATATGCCCCTTTTTATTAAGTCTGGTAATCTAAGAATTAGGGAACAGACACCCTAATTGACGCGAATCCTAAAGATAGATCTATTGGGTCTAACAAACCCCATCCAAAGTACCGGATGCTTTAGTACTTCGAAATTTATATCATATCCGAAGGGTGTCCCAGAATGATGGGGATATTCTTATATATGCATCTTGTTAATGTCGGTTACCAGGTGTACACCATATGAATGATTTTTATCTCTATGTATGGGATGTGTATTGAAATATGAAATCTTGTGGTCTATTGTTACGATTTGATATATATAGGTTAAACCTATAACTCACCAACATTTTTGTTGACGTTTAAAGCATGTTTATTCTCAGGTGAATACTAAGAGCTTCCGCTGTTGCATACTAAAATAAGGACAAGATTTGGAGTCCATGTTTGTATGATATTGTGTAAAAACTG
This sequence comes from Rutidosis leptorrhynchoides, assembly GCF_046630445.1. Lineage (NCBI taxonomy): Eukaryota > Viridiplantae > Streptophyta > Magnoliopsida > Asterales > Asteraceae > Rutidosis > Rutidosis leptorrhynchoides. Next base: position 315,148,079 of record NC_092333.1, on the reverse strand, counting down.
CATTCAAGAAACTGATTTCAATGTAACATATTTGTATTGTAAACCATTATGTAATGGTCGTGTGTAAACAGGATATTTTAGATTATCATTATTTGATAATCTACGTAAAGCTTTTTAAACCTTTATTTATGAAATAAAGGTTATGTTTTGTTTTAAAAATGAATGCAGTCTTTGAAAAACGTCTCATATAGAGGTTAAAACCTCGCAACGAAATCAATTAATATGGAACGTTTTTAATCAATAAGAACGGGACATTTCAGTTGGTATCATGATTCTGCTTCAAGAACTTTCAAGCAATCCAAGGATCCTTTGAAGCTAGATCTATTTTTCTCATTTCCAGTAGGTTTATCCAAGGAACTTGAGGTAGTAATGATGTTCAAAACATCATTCGATTCCTACATATAAAGCTATCTTATTCGAAGGTTTAAACTTGTAATCACTAGAACATAGTTTAGTTAATTCTAAACTAGTTCGCAAATAAAAGTTAATCCTTCTAACTTGACTTTTAAAATCAACTAAACACCTGTTCTATATCTATATGATATGCTAACTTAATGATTTAAAACCTGGAAACACGAAAAACACCGTAAAACCGGATTTACGCCGTCGTAGTAACACCGCGGGCTGTTTTGGGTTAGTTAATTAAAAACTATGATAAACTTTGATTTAAAAGTTGTTATTCTGGGAAAATGATTTTTATTATGAACATGAAACTATATCCAAAAATTATGGTTAAACTCAAAGTGGAAGTATGTTTTCTAAAATGGTCATCTAGACGTCGTTTTTTCGACTGAAATGACTACCTTTACAAAAATGACTTGTAACTTATTTTTCCGACTATAAACCTATACTTTTTCGGTTTAGATTCATAAAATAGAGTTCAATATGAAACCATAGCAATTTGATTCACTCAAAACGGATTTAAAATGAAGAAGTTATGGGTAAAACAAGATTGGATAATTTTTCTCATTTTAGCTACGTGAAAATTGGTAACAAATCTATTCCAACCATAACTTAATCAACTTGTATTGTATATTATGTAATTTTGAGATACCATAGACACGTATACAATGTTTCGACCTATCATGTCAACACATCTATATATATTTCGGAACAACCATAGGCACTCTATATGTGAATGTTGGAGTTAGGTATACAGGGTTGAGGTTGATTCCAAAATATATATAGTTTGAGTTGTGATCAATACTGAGATACGTATACAATGGGTCGTGGATTGATTGAAGATAATATTTATCGATTTATTTCTGTACATCTAACTGTGGACAACTAGTTGTAGGTTACTAACGAGGACAGCTGACTTAATAAACTTAAAACATCAAAATATATTAAAAGTGTTGTAAATATATTTTGAACATACTTTGATATATATGTATATATTGTTATAGGTTCGTGAATCAACCAGTGGCCAAGTCTTACTTCCCGACGAAGTAAAAATCTGTGAAAGTGAGTTATAGTCCCACTTTTAAAATCTAATATTTTTGGGATGAGAATACATGCAGGTTTTATAAATGATTTACAAAATAGACACAAGTACGTGAAACTACATTCTATGGTTGAATTATCGAAATCGAATATGCCCCTTTTTATTAAGTCTGGTAATCTAAGAATTAGGGAACAGACACCCTAATTGAAGCGAATCCTAAAGATAGATCTATTGGTTCTAACAAACCCCATCCAAAGTACCGGATGCTTTAGTACTTCGAAATTTATATCATATCCGAAGGGTGTCCCGGAATGATGGGGATATTCTTATATATGCATCTTGTTAATGTCGGTTACCAGGTGTTCACCATATGAATGATTTTTATCTCTATGTATGGGCTGTGTATTGAAATATGAAATCTTGTGGTCTATTGTTACGATTTGATATATATAGGTTAAACCTATAACTCACCAACATTTTTGTTGACGTTTAAAGCATGTTTATTCTTAGGTGAATACTAAGAGCTTCCGCTGTTGCATACTAAAATAAGGACAAGATTTGGAGTCCATGTTTGTATGATATTGTGTAAAAACTGCATTCAAGAAACTGATTTCAATGTAACATATTTGTATTGTAAACCATTATGTAATGGTCGTGTGTAAACAGGATATTTTACATTATCATTATTTGATAATCTACGTAAAGCTTTTTAAACCTTTATTTATGAAATAAAGGTTATGGTTTGTTTTAAAAATGAATGCAGTCTTTGAAAAACGTCTCATATAGAGGTCAAAACCTCGCAACGAAATCAATTAATATGGAACGTTTTTAATCAATAAGAACGGGACATTTCAGTTGGTATCATGATTCTGCTTCAAGAACTTTCAAGCAATCCAAGGATCCTTTGAAGCTAGATCTATTTTTCTCATTTCCAGTAGGTGTATCCAAGGAACTTGAGGTAGTAATGATGTTCATAACATCATTCGATTCATACATATAAAGCTATCTTATTCGAAGGTTTAAACTTGTAATCACTAGAACATAGTTTAGTTAATTCTAAACTAGTTCGCAAATAAAAGTTAATCCTACTAACTTGACTTTTAAAATCAACTAAACACATGTTCTATATCTATATGATATGCTAACTTAATGATTTAAAACCTGGAAACACGAAAAACACCGTAAAACCGGATTTACGCCGTCGTAGTAACACCGCGGGCTGTTTTGGGTTAGTTAATTAAAAACTATGATAAACTTTGATTTAAAATTTGTTATTCTGGGAAAATAATTTTTATTATGAACATGAAACTATATCCAAAAATTATGGTTAAACTCAAAGTGGAAGTATGTTTTCTAAAATGGTCATCTAGACGTCGTTCTTTCGACTGAAATGACTACCTTTACAAAAATGACTTGTAACTTATTTTTCCGACTATAAACCTATACTTTTTCGGTTTAGATTCATAAAATAGAGTTCAATATGAAACCATAGCAATTTGATTCACTCAAAACGGATTTAAAATGAAGAAGTTATGGGTAAAACAAGATTGGATAATTTTTCTCATTTTAGCTACGTGAAAATTGGTAACAAATCTATTCCAACCATAACTTAATCAACTTGTATTGTATATTATGTAATTTTGAGATACCATAGACACGTATACAATGTTTCGACCTATCATGTCAACACATCTATATATATTTCGGAACAACCATAGACACTCTATATGTGAATGTTGGAGTTAGCTATACAGGGTTGAGGTTGATTCCAAAATATATATAGTTTGAGTTGTGATCAATACTGAGATACGTATACACTGGGTCGTGGATTGATTCAAGATAATATTTATCGATTTATTTCTGTACATCTAACTGTGGACAACTAGTTGTAGGTTACTAACGAGGACAGCTGACTTAATAAACTTAAAAATCAAAATATATTAAAAGTGTTGTAAATATATTTTGAACATACTTTGATATATATGTATATATTGTTATAGGTTCGTGAATCAACCAGTGGCCAAGTCTTACTTCCTGACGAAGTAAAAATCTGTGAAAGTGAGTTATAGTCCCACTTTTAAAATCTAATATTTTTGGGATGAGAATACATGCAGGTTTTATAAATGATTTACAAAATAGACACAAGTACGTGAAACTACATTCTATGGTTGAATTATCGAAATCGAATATGCCCCTTTTTATTAAGTCTGGTAATCTAAGAATTAGGGAACAGACACCCTAATTGACGCGAATCCTAAAGATAGATCTATTGGGTCTAACAAACCCCATCCAAAGTACCGGATGCTTTAGTACTTCGAAATTTATATCATATCCGAAGGGTGTCCCGGAATGATGGGGATATTCTTATATATGCATCTTGTTAATGTCGGTTACCAGGTGTTCACCATATGAATGATTTTTATCTCTATGTATGGGATGTGTATTGAAATATGAAATCTTGTGGTCTATTGTTACAATTTGATATATATAGGTTAAACCTATAACTCACCAACATTTTTTTTGACGTTTAAAGCATGTTTATTCTCAGGTGAATACTAAGAGCTTCCGCTGTTGCATACTAGAATAAGGACAAGATTTGGAGTCCATGTTTGTATGATATTGTGTAAAAACTGCATTCAAGAAACTGATTTCGATGTAACATATTTGTATTGTAAACCATTAGGTAATGGTCGTGTGTAAACAGGATATTTTAGATTATCATTATTTGATAATCTACGTAAAGCTTTTTAAACCTTTATTTATGAAATAAAGATTATGGTTTGTTTTAAAAATGAATGCAGTCTTTGAAAAACGTCTCATATAGAGGTCAAAACCTCGCAACGAAATCAATTAATATGGAACGTTTTTAATCAATAAGAACGGGACATTTCAGTTGGATCCGTACCAGGCTTGCCAGGATACCTATGGTGTGGATTGGGACCCTTCCAGAGATTTATGGCCGTGAGAATGATTTGTTGCGCATGTTTTTGTTGTAATTTGTTTAAAACTATTTCCTTTTCGTTGGTCTGTATTTGGATAATTACGTATTCTGCTTATGTACTTTGAAACTTAATTTGGGGGCAAGGCGTTTCGGCATCGGGTGGTGCCACCTTGTCCTGTTATGTAGTTCGTTTGTTTTACTTTTCTTAGGTTTGTTGGTGAAACGATTTTTCAAGTCTGGCATTAAGTTCAGCAAAACTGCATGATTGATGATATTGGTGTGATGATCGGAATGGACGATGTTCTTATGCTGGCAGTCAGTTCAGCACCATCTGTCACTGGCATTCCGCGATCAGTGGTTAAGCTCGATAAGTTTTTATATTTTCTTTCTCATATAACCCTTTCGATTTTAATCTATTTTTGATCTCAAGTGATGGGGACATTACTTGATCTCAAGTGTGGGGTGGGGGATGTAAAATCTCTCGGGTTGGTTGTTAATTGTGACAACCCAGAAATTTCCAACCAAATTTAAACTTTAATCTTTATATATTTCTGACACGATAAGCAATATTTGTTAAGTTAAATTTCAAGAATTTTAAACTATGTTCATACATTCATTCAACCTCGACCAAGTTCCAACGATTCACGAACCATTAAACGAATATGATTATATATGTATATGTGTATATATATTATAACTTGAAACGTAAACAAAATATTAGATTAAATACTTTATATGATTGTATCTGTTTCAAAATGTTTATCAATGGAATTAGAAGATAAAATCAAATGATTGAATTATCAGATATATTGAATTATGATTACAAGTCTCTGTTGAAAGGCCCACGTTGATTTAAGAAATCTTTCCATTTTAACAATATTCGGAAAATGGTAAAGTGATTTATAAATAAGAACAAATTGTCAATCATTGAGAACTAGACAAAGGATAGTGAAAGACTGAATCTCATAAAGACTCGATTGATCTATTTAGTTTCAAACGTACAAAAACGTTTTCAGTTTAAAAAGAACTTTATTATTAAAACGTATATAACTTTTATAAATATCTAGAACCACTTTTGACAACTCATTACTTAACTAGTATGATAAAGATAACGATATTTATATTTTATTTTATTAAATATATATAACGATTTAAATTAATATTATATATATTTATACGCGTATTATACGTACATAGTTTTATACTTTTACTATACTTAAACTTTACCTTTACTTTATTTTTACTTTACTTTAACTTTAATAATTCACTTTAATAATTCATACTTTAATAATTCACTTTAATAATTCATACTTTAATAATTCACTTTAATAATTCATACTTTAATAATTCACTTTAATAATTCAAAAATATATTATAAATAGAATTCAATAGGTTTCATTATTTCATAGAAACTTGAAAATATTTTTCTCTAAACTCTCTCAATCGATTTACATATATATATTTACTCCATATTATTTCAAGATATTATTAGTATACATAAAATATTATGACGGAGTGCTGTTCAAGTGGTTTTGAAATTGTTTTTCGAGTAGGATAAGATTAAGGAAATTATGGGTTATAGCTATGGAGGTGATTGAGTATGGTTCATAGGTATGCTCGTGAGGTCAATATAGTGTTTATCATTTCTGTTGCGTCTACGTACCTTTCCTGCAATATTGAATCTCAATATTGATACGTGAGTACTCATAATTTAACTTTTACATACTAATAGTGTATCCCTGACTAGTGCTCGAGTATTTAGGATTATGCATGCTTGTACTTTTGATATTGCCCTTAGACAGGTTAGGTTGAATCTTGAATTAGTTACACTTGCGGTTGAGATAAGGTATAAGATATGCATGTCCTTGGAAAGCTAGCGAAAAATTAAGAACTTTTCCTTTAGATATCGAATGGTTTCGATGAACGGATTAAAAGTTATAATCAATTGAATTTTCAATATTTTTATTAAAAATGATTATTATTATCGTCGTTTTTATCGTCGTTCTAGTTTTATCTTATTATTATGATTATTATTATCTTTATCAATAAAAGGGATTTATCATTAAAAATTGTTATTTTTTTTTATTATTACTATCATTATTATCGTTAAAGTTATAATTAGTATTATTATTATTATTATCCTATTATTATTATTATTATTATTATTATTATTATTATTATTATTATTATTATTATTATTATTATTATTATTATTATTATTATTATTATTAGTATTATTATTATTATTATCATTATTAATATATATATCATTATTTAAAAATGGTTATTGTTATTGTTATTATTATTATTACTATATTATCATTAAGATAATTATTAGTATTATCGTTAATAATGTTATAGTAACTATCATTATAAATATTAGTGTAATTAAAACAAATATTTGTAACACCTAATTATTTTGATTACTATTATTATCATTATTATGAACACGATATAAAAGACGATTAAAAGCTATTAAACGAAACGATTAGGAAATAATGAGTAAGAGTATCATGATGAAATTAAAATATTATAAGATATTGATTTAGATAAAATTATCGTTCTTATTATTTTTATCATTACTATTATTATTAAAAGTATCGTTAGTATTAAAACTATCATTTTAACAAAAATTATCATTTTAATTGAAATGTCATTGTTACTATAAAATATCATTATTATTATTATTTTAAATAGAATTATTATTTTAAAGATAATATTAAAAATTATCGTAAATATTAAAGTTATCATAATTAGAATTATCGTTTTATCATAATGTCATTTAGTAATTATAAATATTGATATTTTTATAATAATAATTATTATTACAAAATAATACAACTTTTACTTACTATCATTATAGATATTATTTTATCAAATAAATATGTGATACAAACATATTTTACAAACATATTATTTTACTTACTTTAATAATACCTATCATATTATCTTTATGATATTAAATGAACCCTATAAATTTTATTACTTAATATATATAAAAGTATATTTTATTATATAAATTTAATATAAAATTTTATTTATTAATAAATAAATTATATTATTTACTCTAATAAATCTTTTAAAAATATTTAAAAATATAAAACGACGATATTTAAACTATATATTAATCATGTATAGATTTTTGGAAATTATTTTGAGTCAAATTTACTTTTGTTGACTTTTGCATATTAGTCTCGAGCATTAGGATTGTAGTACACTATGACTTGACCTAATTTGTTAGACAAATATTGACCAACACATAAATATATACAATTAATTTAGGTTCATGAATCCGAGGCCAACCTTGCACTTGTTCAATGACGTTATATGTATTTTTACTACGAAATACAGTATGGTGAGTTTCATTTGCCTTTTTACCCTTTATATTTTTGGGACTGAGAATACATGCGCTTTTATAAATGTTTGACGAAATAGACACAAGTAATTGAAACTACATTCTATGGTTGAATTATCGAAATCGAATATGCCCCTTTTTATTAAAGTCTGGTAATCTAAGAATTAGGGAACAGACACCCTAATTGACGCGAATCCTAAAGATAGATCTATTGGGCATAACAAACCCCATCCAAAGTACCGGATGCTTTAGTACTTCGAAATTTATATCATGTCCGAAGGAGGATCCCGAAATGATAGGGGATATTCTTATATGTATCTAGTTAATGTCGGTTACCAGGTGTTCACCATATGAATGATTATTTTTGTCTCTATGCATGGGACGTATATTTATGAGAACTGGAAATGAAATTCTTGTGGTCTATTAAAATGATGGAAATAAATGATTATGATAAACTAATGAACTCACCAACTTTTGGTTGACACTTTAAAGTATGTTTATTCTCAGGTGTTAAAGAAATCTTCCGCTGTGCATTTGCTCATTTTAAAGATATTACTTGGAGTCTTTCATAGCATATTTCGAAGAACGTTGCATTCGAGTCATTGAGTTCATCAAAGATTATTATTAAATCAATTTATAGTTGGATAGTGGATATTATAAAATGGTATGCATGCCTGTCAATTTTCGATGTAAAGAAAGTTTGTCTTTTAAAAACGAATGCAATGTTTGTAAAATGTATCATATAAAGGTCAAATACCTCGCAATATAATCAACTATTGTGAATCGTTTATAATGTATATGAACGGGTCCTTTCAGTTACTGAAATGTCCCGTTCTTATTGATTAAAAACGTTCCATATTAATTGATTTCGTTGCGAGGTTTTGACCTCTATATGAGACGTTTTTCAAAGACTGCATTCATTTTTAAAACAAACCATAACCTTTATTTCATAAATAAAGGTTTAAAAAACTTTACGTAGATTATCAAATAATGATAATCTAAAATATCCTGTTTACACACGACCATTACATAATGGTTTACAATACAAATATGTTACATCGAAATCAGTTTCTTGAATGCAGTTTTTACACAATATCATACAAACATGGACTCCAAATCTTGTCCTTATTTTAGTATGCAACAGCAGAAGCTCTTAGTATTCACCTGAGAATAAACATACTTTAAACGTCAATAAAAATGTTGGTGAGTTATAGGTTTAACCTATATATATCAAATCGTAACAATAGACCACAAGATTTCATATTTCAATACACATCCCATACATAGAGATAAAAATCATTCATATGGTGAACACCTGGTAACCGACATTAACAAGATGCATATATATAAGAATATCCCCATCATTCCGGGACACCCTTCGGATATGATATAAATTTCGAAGTACTAAAGCATCCGGTACTTTGGATGGGGTTTGTTAGGCCCAATAGATCTATCTTTAGGATTCGCGTCAATTAGGGTGTCTGTTCCCTAATTCTTAGATTGCCAGACTTAATAAAAAGGGGCATATTCGATTTCGATAATTCAACCATAGAATGTAGTTTCACGTACTTGTGTCTATTTTGTAAATCATTTATAAAACCTGCATGTATTCTCATCCCAAAAATATTAGATTTTAAAAGTGGGACTATAACTCACTTTCACAGATTTTTACTTCGTCGGGAAGTAAGACTTGGCCACTGGTTGATTCACAAACCTATTACAATAAATACATATATATCAAAGTATGTTCAAAATATATTTACAACACTTTTAATATATTTTGATGTTTTAAGTTTATTAAGTCAGCTGTCCTCGTTAGTAACCTACAACTAGTTGTCCACATTTAGATGTACAGAAATAAATCGATAAATATTATCTTGAATCAATCCACGACCCAGTGTATACGTATCTCAATATTGATCACAACTCAAACTATATATATTTTGGAATCAACCTCAACCCTGTATAGCTAACTCCAACATTCACATATAGAGTGTCTATGGTTGTTCCGAAATATATATAGATGTGTCGACATGATAGGTCGAAACATTGTATACGTGTCTATGGTATCTCAAGATTACATAATATACAATACAAGTTGATTAAGTTATGGTTGGAATAGATTTGTTACCAATTTTCACGTAGCTAAAATGAGAAAAATTATCCAATCTTGTTTTACCCATAACTTCTTCATTTTAAATCCGTTTTGAGTGAATCAAATTGCTATGGTTTCATATTGAACTCTATTTTATGAATCTAAACAGAAAAAGTATAGGTTTATAGTCGGAAAAATAAGTTACAAGTCGTTCTTGTAAAGGTAGTCATTTCAGTCGAAAGAACGACGTCTAGATGACCATTTTAGAAAACATACTTCCACTTTGAGTTTAACCATAATTTTTGGATATAGTTTCATGTTCATAATAAAAATCATTTTCCCAGAATAACAACTTTTAAATCAAAGTTTATCATAGTTTTTAATTAACTAACCCAAAACAGCCCGCGGTGTTACTACGACGGCGTAAATCCGGTTTTACGGTGTTTTTCGTATTTCCAGGTTTTAAATCATTAAGTTAGCATATCATATAGATATAGAACATGTGTTTAGTTGATTTTAAAAGTCAAGTTAGAAGGATTAACTTTTGTTTGCGAACAAGTTTAGAATTAACTAAACTATGTTCTAGTGATTACAAGTTTAAACCTTCGAATAAGATAGCTTTATATGTATGAATCGAATGATGTTATGAACATCATTACTACCTTAAGTTCCATGGATAAACCTACTGGAAAAGAGAAAAATGGATTTAGCTTCAATGGATCCTTGGATGGCTCGAAGTTCTTGAAGCAGAATCATGACACGAAAACAAGTTCAAGTAAGATCATCACTTAAAATAAGATTGTTATAGTTATAGAAATTGAACCAAAGTTTGAATATGATTATTACCTTGTATTAGAATGATAACCTACTGTAAGAAACAAAGATTTCTTGAGGTTGGATGATCACCTTACAAGATTGGAAGTGAGCTAGCAAACTTGAAAGTATTCTTGATTTTATGAAACTAGAACTTTTGGAATTTATGAAGAACACTTAGAACTTGAAGATAGAACTTGAGAGAGATCAATTAGATGAAGAAAATTGAAGAATGAAAGTGTTTGTAGGTGTTTTTGGTCGTTGGTGTATGGATTAGATATAAAGGATATGTTATTTTGTTTTCATGTAAATAAGTCATGAATGATTACTCATATTTTTGTAATTTTATGAGATATTTCATGCTAGTTTCAAAATGATGGTTCCCACATGTGTTAGGTGACTCACATGGGCTGCTAAGAGCTGATCATTGGAGTGTATATACCAATAGTACATACATCTAAAAGCTGTGTATTGTACGAGTACGAATACGGGTGCATACGAGTAGAATTGTTGATGAAACTGAACGAGGATGTAATTGTAAGCATTTTTGTTAAGTAGAAGTATTTTGATAAGTGTATTGAAGTCTTTCAAAAGTGTATAAATACATATTAAAACACTACATGTATATACATTTTAACTGAGTCGTTAAGTCATCGTTAGTCGTTACATGTAAGTGTTGTTTTGAAACTTTTAGGTTAACGATCTTGTTAAATGTTGTTAACCCAATGTTTATAATATCAAATGAGATTTTAAATTATTATATTATCATGATATTATCATGTATGAATATCTCTTAATATGATATATATACATTAAATGTCTTTACAACGTTAATCGTTACATATATGTCTCGTTTAAAAATCATTAAGTTAGTAGTCTTGTTTTTACATATGTAGTTCATTGTTAATATACTTAATGATATGTTTACTTATCATAGTATCATGTTAACTATATATATATCCATATATATGTCATCATATAGTTTTTACAAGTTTTAACGTTCGTGAATCACCGGTCAACTTGGGTGGTCAATTGTCTATATGAAACATATTTCAATTAATCAAGTCTTAACAAGTTTGATTGCTTAACATGTTGGAAACATTTAATCATGTAAATATCAATCTCAATTAATATATATATAAACATGGAAAAGTTCGGGTCACTACAGTACCTACCCGTTAAATAAATTTCGTCCCGAAATTTTAAGCTGTTGAAGGTGTTGATGAATCTTCTGGAAATAGATGCGGGTATTTCTTCTTCATCTAATCTTCACGCTCCCAGGTGAACTCGGGTCCTCTACGAGAATTCCATCGAACCTTAACAATTGGTATCTTGTTTTGCTTAAGTCTTTTAACCTCACGATCCATTATTTCGACGGGTTCTTCGATGAATTGAAGTTTTTCGTTGATTTGGATTTCATCTAAAGGAATAGTGAGATCTTCTTTAGCAAAACATTTCTTCAAATTCGAGACGTGGAAAGTGTTATGTACAGCCGCGAGTTGTTGAGGTAACTCAAGTCGGTAAGCTACTGGTCCGACACGATCAATAATCTTGAATGGTCCAATATACCTTGGATTTAATTTCCCTCGTTTACAAAATCGAACAACGCCTTTCCAAGGTGCAACTTTAAGCATGACCATCTCTCCAATTTCAAATTCTATATCTTTTCTTTTAATGTCAGCGTAGCACTTTTGTCGACTTTGGGCAGTTTTCAACCGTTGTTGAATTTGGATGATCTTCTCGGTAGTTTCTTGTATAATCTCCGGACCCGTAATCTGTCTATCCCCCACCTCACTCCAACAAATCGGAGACCTGCACTTTCTACCATAAAGTGCTTCAAACGGCGCCATCTCAATGCTTGAATGGTAGCTGTTGTTGTAGGAAAATTCTGCTAACGGTAGATGTCGATCCCAACTGTTTCCGAAATCAATAACACATGCTCGTAGCATGTCTTCAAGCGTTTGTATCGTCCTTTCGCTCTGCCCATCAGTTTGTGGATGATAGGCAGTAATCATGTCTAGACGAGTTCCTAATGCTTGCTGTAATGTCTGCCAGAATCTTGAAATAAATCTGCCATCCCTATCAGAGATAATAGAGATTGGTATTCCATGTCTGGAGACGACTTCCTTCAAATACAGTCGTGCTAACTTCTCCATCTTGTCATCTTCTCTTATTGGTAGGAAGTGTGCTGATTTGGTGAGACGATCAACTATTACCCAAATAGTATCAAAACCACTTGCAGTCCTTGGCAATTTAGTGATGAAATCCATGGTAATGTTTTCCCATTTCCATTCCGGGATTTCGGGTTGTTGAAGTAGACCTGATGGTTTCTGATGCTCAGCTTTGACCTTAGAACACGTCAAACATTCTCCTACGTATTTAGCAACATCGGCTTTCATACCCGGCCACCAAAAATGTTTCTTGAGATCCTTGTACATCTTCCCCGTTCCAGGATGTATTGAGTATCTGGTTTTATGAGCTTCTCTAAGTACCATTTCTCTCATATCTCCAAATTTTGGTACCCAAATCCTTTCAGCCCTATACCGGGTTCCGTCTTCCCGAATATTAAGATGCTTCTCCGATCCTTTGGGTATTTCATCCTTTAAATTTCCCTCTTTTAAAACTCCTTGTTGCGCCTCCTTTATTTGAGTAGTAATGTTATTATGAATCATTATATTCATAGATTTTACTCGAATGGGTTCTCTGTCCTTCCTGCTCAAGGCATCGGCTACCACATTTGCCTTCCCCGGGTGGTAACGAATCTCAAAGTCGTAATCATTCAACAATTCAATCCACCTACGCTGCCTCATATTCAGTTGTTTCTGATTAAATATGTGTTGAAGACTTTTGTGGTCGGTATATATAATACTTTTGACCCCATATAAGTAGTGCCTCCAAGTCTTTAATGCAAAAACAACCGCGCCTAATTCCAAATCATGCGTCGTATAATTTTGTTCGTGAATCTTCAATTGTCTAGACGCATAAGCAATCACCTTCGTTCGTTGCATTAATACACAACCGAGACCTTGCTTTGATGCATCACAATAAATCACAAAATCATCATTCCCTTCAGGCAATGACAATATAGGTGCCGTAGTTAGCTTTTTCTTCAATAACTGAAACGCTTTCTCTTGTTCATCATTCCATTCAAATTTCTTCCCTTTATGCGTTAATGCAGTCAAGGGTTTTGCTATTCTGGAAAAGTCTTGGATGAACCTTCTGTAGTAACCAGCTAGTCCTAAAAACTGGCGTATGTGTTTCGGAGTTTTCGGGGTTTCCCACTTTTCAACAGTTTCTATCTTTGCCGGATCCACCTTAATACCTTCTTTGTTCACTATGTGACCGAGGAATTGAACTTCTTCCAACCAAAATGCACACTTTGAAAACTTAGCGTACAATTCTTCCTTCCTCAATACTTCTAACACCTTTCTCAAATGTTCACCGGGTTCTTGGTCATTCTTTGAGTAAATAAGTATGTCATCAATGAAAACAATGACAAACTTGTCAAGGTATGGTCCACACACTCGGTTCATAAGGTCCATGAACACAGCTGGTGCATTAGTTAAACCAAACGGCATGACCATAAACTCGTAATGACTGTAACGTGTTCTGAAAGCAGTCTTTGGAATATCATCTTCTTTCACCCGCATTTGATGATACCCGGAACGTAAGTCAATCTTTGAATAAACAGACGAGCCTTGTAGTTGATCAAATAAGTCGTCGATTCTCGGTAGTGGGTAGCGATTCTTGATGGTAAGTTTGTTCAACTCTCGGAAGTCGATACACAACCTGAATGTACCATCTTTCTTCTTGACAAACAAAACAGGAGCTCCCCAAGGTGATGTGCTTGGTCGAATGAAACCTCGCTCTAAAAGTTCTTGTAATTGGCTTTGCAGTTCTTTCATCTCACTGGGTGCGAGTCTGTAAGGAGCACGAGCTATTGGTGCAGCTCCTGGTACAAGATCTATTTGAAATTCAACGGATCGATGTAGGGGTAATCCCGGTAATTCTTTCGGAAATACATCGGGAAATTCTTTTGCGACGGGAACATCATTGATGCTCTTTTCTTCAGTTTGTACTTTCTCGACGTGTGCTAGAACAGCATAGCAACCTTTTCTTATTAGTTTTTGTGCCTTCAAATTACTAATAAGATGTAGCTTCGTGTTGCCCTTTTCTCCGTACACCATTAAGGGTTTTCCTTTTTCTCGTATAATGCGAATTACATTTTTGTAACAAACGATCTCTGCTTTCACTTCTTTCAACCAGTCCATACCGATTATCACATCAAAACTTCCTAACTCTACTGGTATCAAATCAATCTTAAATGTTTCGCTAACCAGTTTAATTTCTCGATTCCGACATATATTATCTGCTGAAATTAATTTACCATTTGCTAATTCGAGTAAAAATTTACTATCCAAAGGCGTCAATGGACAACTTAATTTAGCACAAAAATCTCTACTCATATAGCTTCTATCCGCACCCGAATCAAATAAAACGTAAGCAGATTTATTGTCAATAATAAACGTACCCGTAACAAGCTTCGGGTCTTCCTGTGCCTCTGCCGCATTAATATTGAAAACTCTTCCGCGGCCTTGTCCATTCGTGTTCTCCTGGTTCGGGCAATTTCTAATAATGTGGCCCGGTTTTCCACATTTATAACAAACTACATTGGCATAGCTTGCTCCGACACTACTTGCTCCGCCATTACTCGTTCCGACACCATTTGTTCCTTTTGTTCTATTAACCCCTGGTCCGTAGACCTCACACTTCGCCGCGCTATGACCATTTCTTTTACACTTGTTGCAAAATTTGGTGCAGAACCCCGAGTGATACTTTTCACACCTTTGGCATAGCTGTTTCTGATTGTTGTTGTTGTTGCGGTTATTATTGTTGTTGGGATGATTGTTGTAGTTGCTGTTGCTGTTGTTGTTGTTGTTGTTGTTGTTGTTGTTGAGCCGTTTGTTGTAGTTGCGATTGATGTTGCGATTGTTGTTGTTGTTGTATTGGTGATTCTTATCACCATTTTCCTCCCACTTTCTTTTGACTTGCTTCACATTGGCCTCTTCAGCAGTCTGTTCTTTAATTCTTTCTTCAATCTGGTTCACTAGTTTGTGAGCCATTCTACATGCCTGTTGTATGGAGGCGGGCTCGTGTGAACTTATATCTTCTTGGATTCTTTCCGGTAATCCTTTCACAAACGCGTCGATCTTCTCTTCCTCATCTTCGAATGCTCCCGGACACAATAGGCACAATTCTGTGAATCGTCTTTCGTACGTGGTAATATCAAATCCTTGGGTTCGTAACCCTCTAAGTTCTGTCTTGAGCTTATTGACCTCAGTTCTGGGACGGTACTTCTCGTTCATCAAGTGCTTGAATGCTGACCACGGTAGTGCGTACGCATCGTCTTGTCCCACTTGCTCTAGATAGGTATTCCACCATGTTAACGCAGAACCTGTGAAGGTATGCGTAGCGTACTTCACTTTGTCCTCTTCAGTACACTTACTTATGGCAAACACCGATTCGACCTTCTCGGTCCACCGTTTCAATCCGATCGGTCCTTCGGTTCCATCAAATTCCAAAGGTTTGCAGGCAGTGAATTCTTTGTAGGTGCATCCTACACGATTTCCTGTACTGCTAGATCCAAGGTTATTGTTGGTATGTAGCGCAGCCTGTACTGCGGCTATGTTTGAAGTTAGAAAAGTACGGAATTCCTCTTCATTCATATTCACGGTGTGTCGAGTAGTCGGTGCCATTTCCTTCAAAATAGTTAAATGGAACAAGTTAATCATACAGAATATTAAGAGTAGTTAATAGTATTTCGTAGCATAATATGAACTCATTTATAAAAGCTTTTTCTTCATATTAGCGTTTTATAAGTTTAAATTCGGGTAGTACCTACCCGTTAAGTTCATACTTAGTAGCTAATATACAATTCAACTACTACAATTCTATATGAAAAACTGATTATAATAATATTTCGCTTTCAAACTTTTATACAATATTTTACAAACTTACAATACCGCTTGTTTTACATAAAGCATGAAATATAGCACACAATAACTTTGAAACAAGATAGTTGTGAAGATAATTCTAGCTAATACACAAGTCGTTCAGCAAAGGCAATAAAGACACGTAATTCATACGTCCAGAAACAAGTCATGCATTCTGGTTTTACTAGGACTACTTCCCATCCTTGGTCTTGTGCAACATAACCGTTATGGCCGTTGATAAGACAGCGGGTTGTAACGTCGTCAAAGGGACGAGGGTTACGTAATGTCCAACAGTCCCGTAACAATCTAAAAACCTCATTTCTTACCCCAATTACCGACTCCGTCACTTGTGGAAATGTTTTGTTTAATAGTTGTAGCCCGATGTTCTTGTTCTCACTCTGGTGAGAAGCGAACATTACTAATCCGTAAGCATAACATGCTTCTTTATGTTGCATGTTAGCCGCTTTTTCTAAATCACGAAGTCCAATATTCGGATATATTGAGTCAAAATAATTTCTTAACCCGTTGCGTAAAATAGCATTTGGGTTCCCCGCAATATATGCGTCAAAGTAAACACATCGTAACTTATGGGTTTCCCAATGTGATATCCCCCATCTTTCAAACGAAAGTCTCTTATAAACCAAGACATTCTTGGAACGTTCTTCGAATGTCTTACAAACTGATCTCGCCTTAAATAGTTGTGCCGAGGAATTCTGGCCGACTCTAGACAAGATTTCATCAATCATGTCTCCGGGTAGGTCTCTTAAAATATTGGGCTGTCTATCCATTTTGTGTTTTTAAACTGTAAAATAGACAAGAGTTAGATTCATAAAAAAAATACTTATTAATACAAGCAATTTTTACATATATCATAAAGCATAAGAACACTATATTACATATATTACACCACACGAATACAACTATCTTATTCCGACTCGTTCGTTTCTTCTTCTTCGATTTTTGTTCGTTTTGCCAAGTTTCTAGGGATATATGATGTTCCCCTAATACGAGCTGTCGTTATCCACATTGGTTTAGAAAAACCTGGTGGTTTAGAGGTTCCCGGGTCATTGTTACAACTTAAGGACTTCGGGGGTTGACGATACATATACAGTTCATCGGGGTTGGAATTAGATTTCTCTATTTTTATGCCCTTTCCCTTATTATTTTCTTTTGCCTTTTTAAATTCAGTTGGGGTAATTTCTATAACATCATCGGAATTCTCGTCGGAATCTGATTCATCGGAGAATTGGTAATCCTCCTAATATTTTGCTTCCTTGGCGGAAACACCATTGACCATAATTAACCTTGGTCGGTTGGTTGAGGATTTTCTTTTACTTAACCGTTTTATTATTTCCCCCACCGGTTCTATTTCTTCATCCGGTTTCGATTCTTCTTCCGGTTCCGATTCTTCTTCCGGTTCCGACTCTTCTTCCGGTTCCTCTTCGGGAACTTGTGAATCAGTCCACGAATCATTCCAATTTACATTTGACTCTTCATTATTATTAGGTGAGTCAATGGGACTTGTTCTAGAGGTAGACATCTATCACATAATATCAAACGCGTTAAGAGATTAATATATCACATAATATTCACATGTTAAAAATATATAGTTTCCAACAAAATTTGTTAAGCAATCATTTTTCAAGTAAACACGGTCGAAGTCCAGACTCACTAATGCATCCTAACAAATTAGATAAGACACACTAATGCAAAATTCTGGTTCTCTAAGACCATCGCTCGGATACCAACTGAAATGTCCCGTTCTTATTGATTAAAAACGTTCCATATTAATTGATTTCGTTGCGAGGTTTTGACCTCTATATGAGACGTTTTTCAAAGACTGCATTCATTTTTAAACAAACCATAACCTTTATTTCATCAATAAAGGTTTAAAAAGCTTTACGTAGATTATCAAATAATGATAATCTAAAATATCCTGTTTACACACGACCAATACATAATGGTTTACAATACAAATATGTTACAACAAAATAAGTTTCTTGAATGCAGTTTTTACACAATATCATACAAGCATGGACTCCAAATCTTGTCCTTATTTAAGTATGCAACAGCGGAAGCTCTTAATAATCACCTGAGAATAAACATGCTTAAAACGTCAACAAAAATGTTGGTGAGTTATAGGTTTAACCTATATATATCAAATCATAATAATAGACCACAAGATTTCATATTTCAATACACATCCCATACATAGAGATAAAAATCATTCATATGGTGAACACCTGGTAACCGACATTAACAAAATGCATATATAAGAATATCCCCATCATTCCGGGACACCCTTCGGATATGATATAAATTTCGAAGTACTAAAGCATCCGGTACTTTGGATGGGGTTTGTTAAGCCCAATAGATCTATCTTTAGGATTCGCGTCAATTAGGGTGTCTGTTCCCTAATTCTTAGATTACCAGACTTAATAACAAGGGGCATATTCGATTTCGATAATTCAACCATAGAATGTAGATTCACGTACTTGTGTCTATTTTGTAAATCATTTATAAAACCTGCATGTATTCTCATCCCAAAAATATTAGATTTTAAAAGTGGGACTATAACTCACTTTCACAGATTTTTACTTCGTCGGGAAGTAAGACTTGGCCACTGGTTGATTCACGAACCTATAACAATATATACATATATATCAAAGTATGTTCAAAATATATTTACAACACTTTTAATATATTTTGATGTTTTAAGTTTATTAAGTCAGCTGTCCTCGTTAGTAACCTACAACTAGTTGTCCACAGTTAGAGGTACAGAAATAAATCGATAAATATTATCTTGAATCAATCCACGACCCAGTGTATACGTATCTCAGTATTGATCACAACTCAAGCTAAATATATTTTGGAATCAACCTCAACCCTGTATAGCTAACTCCAACATTCACATATAGAGTGTCTATGGTTGTTCCGAAATATATATAGATGTGTCGACATGATAGGTCGAAACATTGTATACGTGTCTATGGTATCTCAAGATTACATAATATACAATACAAGTTGATTAAGTTATGGTTGGAATAGATTTGTTACCAATTTTCACGTAGCTAAAATGAGAAAAATTATCCAATCTTGTTTTACCCATAACTTCTTCATTTTAAATCCGTTTTGAGTGAATCAAATTGCTATGGTTTCATATTGAACTCTATTTTATGAATCTAAACAGAAAAAGTATAGGTTTATAGTCGGAAAAATAAGTTACAAGTCGTTCTTGTAAAGGTAGTCATTTCAGTCGAAAGAACGACGTCTAGATGACCATTTTAGAAAACATACTTCCACTTTGAGTTTAACCATAATTTTTGGATATAGTTTCATGTTCATAATAAAAATAATTTTCTCAGAATAACAACTTTTAAATCAAAGTTTATCATAGTTTTTAATTAACTAACCCAAAACAGCCCGCGGTGTTACTACGACGGCGTAAATCCGGTTTTACGGTGTTTTTCGTGTTTCCAGGTTTTAAATCATTAAGTTAGCATATCATATAGATATAGAACATGTGTTTAGTTGATTTTAAAAGTCAAGTTAGAAGGATTAACTTTTGTTTGCGAACAAGTTTAGAATTAACTAAACTATGTTCTAGTGATTACAAGTTTAAACCTTCGAATAAGATAGCTTTATATGTATGAATCGAATGATGTTATGAACATCATTACTACCTTAAGTTCCTTGGATAAACCTACTGGAAAAGAGAAAAATGGATCTAGCTTCAATGGATCCTTGGATGGCTCGAAGTTCTTGAAGCAGAATCATGACACGAAAACAAGTTCAAGTAAGATCATCACTTAAAATAAGATTGTTATAGTTATAGAAATTGAATCAAAGTTTGAATATGATTATTACCTTGTATTAGAATGATAACCTACTGTAAGAAACAAAGATTTCTTGAGGTTGGATGATCACCTTACAAGATTGGAAGTGAGCTAGCAAACTTGAAAGTATTCTTGATTTTATGAAACTAGAACTTTTGGAATTTATGAAGAACACTTAGAACTTGAAGATAGAACCTGAGAGAGATCAATTAGATGAAGAAAATTGAAGAATGAAAGTGTTTGTAGGTGTTTTTGGTCGTTGGTGTATGGATTAGATATAAAGGATATGTTATTTTGTTTTCATGTAAATAAGTCATGAATGATTACTCATATTTTTGTAATTTTATGAGATATTTCATGCTAGTTGCCAAATGATGGTTCCCACATGTGTTAGGTGACTCACATGGGCTGCTAAGAGCTGATCATTGGAGTGTATATACCAATAGTACATACATCTAAAAGCTGTGTATTGTACGAGTACGAATACGGGTGCATACGAGTAGAATTGTTGATGAAACTGAACGAGGATGTAATTGTAAGCATTTTTGTTAAGTAGAAGTATTTTGATAAGTGTATTGAAGTCTTTCAAAAGTGTATAAATACATATTAAAACACTACATGTATATACATTTTAACTGAGTCGTTAAGTCATCGTTAGTCGTTACATGTAAGTGTTGTTTTGAAACTTTTAGGTTAACGATCTTGTTAAATGTTGTTAACCCAATGTTTATAATATCAAATGAGATTTTAAATTATTATATTATCATGATATTATCATGTATGAATATCTCTTAATATGATATATATACATTAAATGTCTTTACAACGATAATCGTTACATATATGTCTCGTTTAAAAATCATTAAGTTAGTAGTCTTGTTTTTACATATGTAGTTCATTGTTAATATACTTAATGATATGTTTACTTATCATAGTATCATGTTAACTATATATATATCCATATATATATGTCATCATATAGTTTTTACAAGTTTTAACGTTCGTGAATCACCGGTCAACTTGGGTGGTCAATTGTCTATATGAAACATATTTCAATTAATCAAGTCTTAACAAGTTTGATTGCTTAACATGTTGGAAACATTTAATCATGTAAATATCAATCTCAATTAATATATATAAACATGGAAAAGTTCGGGTCACTACATATAGATGTGTTGACATGATAGGTCGAAACATTGTATACGTGTCTATGGTATCTCAAGATTACATAATATACAATACAAGTTGATTAAGTTATGGTTGGAATAGATTTGTTACCAATTTTCACGTAGCTAAAATGAGAAAAATTATCCAATCTTGTTTTACCCATAACTTCTTCATTTTAAATCCGTTTTGAGTGAATCAAATTGCTATGGTTTCATATTGAACTCTATTTTATGAATCTAAACAGAAAAAGTATAGGTTTATAGTCGGAAAAATAAGTTACAAGTCGTTTTTGTAAAGGTAGTCATTTCAGTCGAAAGAACGACGTCTAGATGACCATTTTAGAAAACATACTTCCACTTTGAGTTTAACCATAATTTTTGGATATAGTTTCACGTTCATAATAAAAATCATTTTCCCAGAATAACAACTTTTAAATCAAAGTTTATCATAGTTTTTAATTAACTAACCCAAAACAGCCCGCGGTGTTACTACGACGGCGTAAATCCGGTTTTACGGTGTTTTTCGTGTTTCCAGGTTTTAAATCATTAAGTTAGCATATCATATAGATATAGAACATGTGTTTAGTTGATTTTAAAAGTCAAGTTAGAAGGATTAACTTTTATTTGCGAACAAGTTTAGAATTAACTAAACTATGTTCATATATCCCTAGAAACTTGGCAAAACGAACCAAAACCGAAGAAGAAGAAATGAGCGAGTCGGAATAAGATAGTTGTATTCGTGTGGTGTAATATATGTAATATAGTGTGCTTATGCGTTATGATATCTGTAATAATTGCTTGTATTAATAAGTATTTTTTTTTATGAATCTAACTCTTGTCTATTTTACAGTATAAAAACACAAAATGGATAGACAACCCAATATTTTAAGAGACCTACCCGGAGACATGATTGATGAAATCTTGTCTAGAGTCGGTCAGAATTCTTCGACACAACTATTTACGGCGAAATCAGTTTGTAAGACATTCAAAGAACGTTCCAAGAATGTCTTGGTTTATAAGAGACTTTCGTTTGAAAGATGGGGGATATCACATTGGGAAACCCATAAGTTACGATGTGTTTACTTTGACACATATATTGCGGGGAACCCAAATGCTATTTTACGCAACGGGTTAAGAAATTATTTTGACTCAATGTATTCGAATATAGGACTTCATGATTTAGAAAAAGCGGCTAACATGCAACATACAGAAGCATGCTATGCTTACGGGTTAGTAATGTTCGCTTCTCACCAAAGTGAGAAAAAGAACATCGGGCTACAACTATTAAACAAAACGTTCCCACAAGTGACGGAGTCGGTAATTGGGGTAAGAAATGAGGTTTTTAGGTTATTACGAGACTGTTGGTCATTACGTAACTGTAATGACCCGGAAATTTCCGACCAAATTTAAACCTTATTCTTTATATGTTTCCGACACGATAAGCAAAACCCTTAAAGTTGAGTCTAGAAAGTTTGAAATCTATATTCAGATAACCAGTTACCCTTTTGACCATGCCTGACGATTCACGAACATTGATATTTATATATAATATATGAGTATAATTATAAGAACATATATATATATAATATATAAATAATAACCCTTCAATAAATGACGTCGTATAATAAAGTAATAAACGGTATTATTTAATTACAAGTTTGAAATATAAATGTTATGCTAATATCATTATTATTACTCTTAGTATTATTATTAACATATATATGTAAAATTAATGTATTTAATTTGTTATATAATCATTATCATAAACATAAATATAATTAGTAGTAAAAAAAAAAAAGAAATTTTTGGTATTGGTTATTATGTTTATTATTAATATTATTACTAAAAATAATCATTTATTTCAGAAGTTATTATTATCATCAATAATGTCATTTTTTTTTACTGTTATCTATTATCATTAGAATTTTTTTTTTTTTTTATAGAATTATATTAATAACTAAAATTATGGAAATTTAATAAAAGAGACATATATATATTTATATACATACAATTATATAAAAGTATAGTTATATAAATAAAGATCTAAATTAATAAAAATAGAATTCAGATATCTATTTAATTAATAAATAAATAATACAGATATAAAACTGATAATTAACCTTGGATTCTGTTTTAGATTTCTATTCAGCCCGTGATATCAATATTCATTTTTTTTTTCTTTATATAAACTCTTATTGTTTTAATAGAAAAGATCAGATAGATATCGAAGCAAAAACTGATTTTTTTTTATTTTTATTTTCCTGTACGTGGAGCTTTATAACAAAAATCGATTTCAAATTGTTTTTCAAAAATCTAAAAATGCAATTACGTTAGGAATCCTCTAGTAAATGTTTCTGCAAAGTCTTATCCCTCAATTCTTGATATCGAGTTTCAATTTCGCAGTCAAAGTTTCAAATACAAAAGTCAAACGATTTCTTTTTGAACAAATTCGAGCTTGTAGTGATGTTATAAGCTTAATTGACGAAGCAGATAGTTTCTAAACATGAATTGAAACCATTTTTATTTTATAAGAATGGTCTATAACAGTCTACAAATCATAATCGACTTTTAGTTCCTGAATAACCTAAACGAGCTGTTGTAGCCTTTTTTTTTATTTATTTATTGTTCTGTTTTGAATTAATCTGTTTAATCATAAGTCGCCTGTATATATTCTCAATCCTAAAATTAATTAATTAAATCGTTGATGGTTGGGTTACGGGTTCTGTCGATGTAAACATGAAGAAGATGAAACAGATGATAAATATTACGGGTTATGGTTATATGGAATCCTTTTAAAATCAAAAGACACCACAGATCAGACGGTTAGTAGGTTGTGTCGACTTTCAAGAGGTCGAGGGTTCGAACCTCGGCCTGGGCAATATTGTTTTTTTAAAAATAGACTAGTTACATGAGGTACCTATTAAATTATTATTATTACTTTTCATTTTATTATTATTATTATCATTAAAATTATTATTAGTATTGTTATTATTAAAATGGTTATTATTATTATTATTATCACACTTATCATTAATGTTGCTATAATCATAATTACTAAGTATTAAAAATTATTATTATTATTATTATTATTAATATTAAAAATTATTATTTTTTTTATTATTATTATTTTTATAAATATTATTATTAATAACACTAAAATTTTCATTTTCATTTTGCTACTAGTATTATCATTGTTAATAAGGTTATTAATATTAGTAGTAGTAAAACATTATCATCTAAATTATTATTTCTTTTGTCAAATAAATATTTTGTATACTAGGATTGTATTAATAATTCACATAACAAACCAATGATATCTTATAATTACAATACTAATCATATATATATATATATATATATATATATATATATATATATATATATATATATATATATATATATATATATATATATATATATATATATATATATATATATATATATATATATATATATATATATATATATATATATATATATATATATATATATATATATATATATATATATATATATATATATATATATTAATATCACTAGTTGTATAAATATTAATCAATATAAATATTTATATAATCTAAGAAATAATATAAGTGTATGTTTTATAAAAATGGTAATTAGTATAAATTCTATAAAACTACAAATATATAAATAATATCTAATAATAAATGAAATTTTGTGATTTACATTATATGTATTAATAATTATACAAATGATATAGGTTCGTGAATCGAAGGCCAACTTTGCCCATGTTAAATGATGTTACATGTATTTTTACTACAAAATACATTAGGTGAGTATATAGTCCCTTTTAAACTCTAAATATTTTTGGGCTGAGAATACATGCGCTGTTTTTATAAATGATTTACGTTATGGACACAAGTGATCAAAAATCTACGTTGAGATGTACCATGGCATATTCTTTATACTTGGTAGCTAATATTTACGTGAGGAGCGTAAACGCGAATCCTGTTGATAGATCTATCGGGCCTGACAACCCCAACCGGGCTGGACGACCAGCATTTAACGGTTGCACAGTACTTCGTTTCGTTACTACACTTGGTACGGTGTAGGGTTTATTTAAGAATATGCTGCTGTGATTTAAATGTTAAGTATGGTTACCAAGTGCTCAACGACTTTTCATACACTTGCGAGTGTATTATGTATGTATATGAAATCTTGTGGTCCATAGTTATAACGCTGCTAGCATCAAACCTATATATCTCACCAACTTTATGTTGACATTTTAAAGCATGTTATTCTCAGGTACGAATTAAGTCTTCCGCTGTGCATTTGCTCATACTAAAGACATTACTTGGAGTCAATCACCGCAATGGGACCAACTGTTGAAGACTACGTCCGGGAGGATTAGTTTCGGATTCTTACAGTTGGTATCAGAGCGTTGGTCTTAGCGAACCAGGTCTCCCATTAGTGTGTCTAACTGGTAGTTGTTAGGATGCATTAGTGAGTCTGGACTTTGACCGTGCCTACATGTCAAAAAGTTTTGCTTATCATTTCTAGTCGGAAACCATTTGCTCATCATCCTTAGGGAATTGCCTGCTTATCATTCTTAAGTCTAGACACGTCTTACTGCATTTAATGCATCGATAGCGTATAGACAAAATTCATATCTTAGTGTATCTGATAATTCCTATCTTAGCACATCTGTAGATTTGCCTGACTTATGCCGTAAATTCCTCTGTAGTCTACAAAATCTTTAGAACTATATATATAGATATTCTATATAGTTAGAATATTACCCGATATCTGAAAAATCATTTCACATTGAAGATCTCTTCCATCCACCAAATTGCCCTTTTCAACCTGAAGCGTTTACTGGCGAACCTGTTCGAGAAACCATTTTCTCTCCCCTTTTTCCGAGTATCTCATCACGATTACATACTATCTCATATCTCGAATCTTATTCATTCGCTCGCTTTAACCGTCAATCATCCTGTAGTACTAGAAGAAGTTAACAAACTACGCGCTCGTGTGACGACTTTGGAGAACCTGGAGCGAAGGATACGAACACCAGCAGCAGCACCAGCAGCATAATCAGTACCACCATCATCGACGTTGACAGTACCCTTATCATCCCTAAACCATAACCGCGTCGTAACTCTCAACATCACAATTTTTACCTCGAATATCAACATCACACGCCTCAATATTACCATCTGTATTTCGAGTATGACCTTCGTTCTACATATCGTTCTACATCGATTAATTTCGTGCTACGTATTGTCCTACCTCATTTACCTTCGTTCGACATGGCAATTATGTAATCTCTAATGTTTTAGAGATCATGTAATTAAGTGCTAACAATAAATCAAATGAGTAGAATATCTTATTGACTCATTAAATCCATAATTACATCTGAAGAAAATATATATGCAAGTATAGTTTCATAAAGATTGTAATTAAAATTTTTTTCGTACAAACTGTTAATGATGAGAATATTTTAACGGGTGGGTAGTACCCGAGGAATATTTAGAATTCACATTAATAAGTTACACTGTACATTCTTCGAATCTGATTCAACGATCATTTACTATCCTACTTACAATCACCGATAAAGGTATCCGTTCACCCCAGATTAACCATTTTCATTTAAATTTCATATTTGGATTTTTACCTATCCAAATCCAACAAGTGGCATAATGAAGAAACATTGGACAAATTAAAAATTATTAGAAACACACAAATTAACTAATTGAAAATCTGTTAAGGATTCCACGCTAACTGTTCCGGCTAACTGTTCCCAGCTAACTGATTAACATTTAATTTATCGCAATTTACATTCTCGCAATTTTAATTTCTGCACTGTACATACTGTCGGGACATATGTACAACAATACGTCGGATTCATTCTGAGACAACACGTTGTATAATGGGTCATGATATATATTTATTTATTTTACGCATTTAAATAACGGGACACGTATACAAGGTTTCGACTTATCATAATGACCCATCTATATATATATTTCGGAACAACCGTAGACACTCTATATGTGAAGGTGGGAGTTGGCTATACAGGGTCGGAGTTGATTCCAAAATATATATATACTTTGAGTTGTGATCGACACTGAGACCGGTACACGGGTCACGATACGTATTAATTAATTATGTATATTAAATTATATATGAATATATTGAACTGTTGAATTATTGGACCATTGGACAATCGGACTATTGGGTTGCTAACTTTGGACATTTAAAAAAAAATAAGTTAAAATGATGATTATAACATATGAAACTAAACAATTCTTCAAGTTTGCCACTTGATTCTATCTAAACCTCATTCGTATCTTGGCGATTACAATTCGTATTCACAACTTTTCACGATTCTTGAAAACGCCTCGATCGAGAAGTTGAACCAGTCGCACCTCGTCTACGGAAGAAAGATTCCTGCATATGGTTATGCACCTGAAAACTCTCGGAAACTGAGTCAACACGTAGCAGTGTAAACTTCTTTAGTATTATTATTACCCAAAATAACTTTACAATCCCTTTCCAAATTAGCCAATTTTGTCACAGCTCCAGCAAATTAACTTCGACTTCTCAGTAAGACCAGCCTTATTATAACCTCGATATATACACCTAGTCCTTGCGCCGTCGTTATCGGAAAATCTTTTATATTCCACCATACTATCATAAGCATTTAATCATCTAAAAACACAATTCGCCCGAAAACACCTTGAATTGATAACCAACGATTCAGATATGGCTGCATTAAATGCAGAGGAAACAGTAAAATTGTAGATGGCCTGAATGACCAAAAGTTGATGATAAAGAAGGGAGTGTTAGGAACGCTCGATAGAAAATTTGGTACTGAAAAATGGATTGAGTTAACCGTGAAGGAAACAAAGAACAAATACAAGGACTGAACCTGCCTTCAAAGAATCCAAAGGATTCAGTGCCTGCTGAAACCGTTAGTAAGAACCCTAGCCCTTATTCCAAACCTTTCCAGATGATATTTTTCCTCATCATCTTATCTTATATATTATAAGATATCTTCATATCTTCCGCTATACATATCCTCCATATTTCTGAAGATGTTTGCACAGCTATCCTTATCTGAAATCATTTATTCCTCCGTAATATCTGCGTTACAATATAAAAGAAACTGTGTTAGTTTCTAAGTTCTAAAATCTTCAAGTTTAATATAGGAATGTTCTGAAGCAGTGTTGGGAACTGATGCATGAATTAGTATAATATAATGAAACTTGATCAACTTCATTATATTACAGTAATACATGTTAAGTTTCTAATGGAATGTGATGATTCACAGTACCGTCATCATGTGCCATGTTATACGGCTCTTACATTCTATTCAATTCCCAAACATAATAGGAATATATCATCCTGATAGTTCTATCTTTTCCAGGGTATTCTGGTAATTTGACAAGTCAAACTCGTGCTATTACCATTTCTTTCTAAGAGCATAGCTATATTCATTCCAAATTTCATGCTTACAAATTCCGGATCATTATTCGCTTGACTCGAGGACGGGAAGAGGAAATGAAAGAATGGAGCTCCAAAATAGAATAGGAGCATAAACTACAGCAAATAAGAGAGAGCCTTAACTGTGGATGACAATGATTATAGAAGATAGGAGTAGGAACATCGAAATATAATGAAAGATATAAAACCCAACAACCACTCAGGATTTACAAACCGTGTATATCAATACGTATTGCAACGTAAAGACAAGGGAGAATTAAAAACATTATAATTCCAAGGAAATGATAGAAGTGACTAGATTCTTCTGGCGGTAAATGGAAGAGAAAAATGAAAGATATGAAAATTAGAAGTATAACAAGAATTAGAACGGGATGGAGCATATTGACGAATGTTTAAAATAGGAATTAAGGAGAAAGGTTAGAAGATGTGGGAAGTAAGGAAGGAAAGGAGGTGGATTTATAGTGAAATATCCGACAAAGAAATCTGTAGTGACCCGAACTTTTCCATGTTTATATATATTAATTGAGATTGATATTTACATGATTAAATGTTTCCAACATGTTAAGCAATCAAACTTGTTAAGACTTGATTAATTGAAATAGGTTTCATATAGACAATTGACCACCCAAGTTGACCGGTGATTCACGAACGTTAAAACTTGTAAAAAAACTATATGATGACATATATATGGTTATATGTATAGTTAACATGATATTATGATAAGTAAACATATCATTAATTATATTAACAATGAACTACATATGTAAAAACAAGACTACTAACTTAATGATTTTGAAACGAGACATATATGTAACGTTTATCGTTGTAACGACATTTAATGTATATATATCATATTAAGAGATATTCGTACATCATAATATCATGATAATATAATAATTTAAAATCTCTTTTGATATTATAAACATTGGGTTAACAACATTTAACAAGATCGTTAACCTAAAGGTTTCAAAACAACACTTACATGTAACGACTAACGATGACTTAACGACTCAGTTAAAATGTATATACATGTAGTGTTTTAATATGTATTTATACACTTTTGAAAGACTTCAATACACTTATCAAAATACTTCTACTTAACAAAAATGCTTACAATTACATTCTCGTTCAGTTTCATCAACAATTCTACTCGTATGCACCCGTATTCGTACTCGTACAATACACAGCTTTTAGATGTATGTACTATTGGTATATACACTCCAATGATCAGATCTTAGCAGCCCATGTGAGTCACCTAACACATGTGGGAACCATCATTTGGCAACTAGCAAGAAATATCTCATAAGATTACAAAAATATGAGTAATCATTCATGACTTATTTACATGAAAACAAAATTACATATCCTTTATATCTAATCCATACACCAACGACCAAAAACACCTACAAACACTTTCATTCTTCAATTTTCTTCATCTAATTGAACTCTCTCAAGTTCTATCTTCAAGTTCTAAGTGTTCTTCATAAATTTCAAAAGTTCTAGTTTCATAAAATCAAGAATACTTTCAAGTTTGCTAGCTCACTTCCAATCTTGTAAGGTTATCATCCAACCTAAAGAAATCTTTGTTTCTTACAGTAGGTTATCATTCTAATACAAGGTAATAATCATATTCAAACTTTGGTTCAATTTCTATAACTATAACAATCTTATTTCAAGTGATGATCTTACTTGAACTTGTTTTCGTGTCATGATTTTGCTTCAAGAACTTTGAGCCATCCAAGGATCCACTGAAGCTAGATCCATTTTTCTCTTTTCCAGTAGGTTCATCCAAGGAACTTAAGGTAGTAATGATGTTCATAACATCATTCGATTCATACATATAAAGCTATCTTATTCGAAGGTTTAAACTTGTAATCACTAGAACATAGTTTAGTTAATTCTAAACTTGTTCGCAAACAAAAGTTAATCCTTCTAACTTGACTTTTAAAATCAACTAAACACATGTTCTATATCTATATGATATGCTAACTTAATGATTTAAAACCTGGAAACACGAAAAACACCGTAAAACCGGATTTACGCCGTCGTAGTAACACCGCGGGCTGTTTTGGGTTAGTTAATTAAAAACTATGATAAACTTTGATTTAAAAGTTGTTATTCTGAGAAAATGATTTTTATTATGAACATGAAACTATATCCAAAAATTATGGTTAAACTCAAAGTGGAAGTATGTTTTCTAAAATGGTCATCTAGACGTCGTTCTTTCGACTGAAATGACTACCTTTACAAAAACGACTTGTAACTTATTTTTCCGACTAGAAACCTATATTTTTTTTGTTTAGATTCATAAAATAGAGTTCAATATGAAACCATAGCAATTTGATTCACTCAAAACGGATTTAAAATGAAGAAGTTATGGGTAAAACAAGATTGGATAATTTTTCTCATTTTAGCTACGTGAAAATTGGTAACAAATCTATTCCAACCATAACTTAATCAACTTGTATTGTATATTATGTAATCTTGAGATACCATAGACACGTATACAATGTTTCGACCTATCATGTCGACACATCTATATATATTTCGGAACAACCATAGACACTCTATATGTGAATGTTGGAGTTAGCTATACAGGGTTGAGGTTGATTCCAAAATATATATAGTTTGAGTTGTGATCAATACTGAGATACGTATACACTGGGTCGTGGATTGATTCAAGATAATATTTATTGATTTATTTCTGTACATCTAACTGTGGACAACTAGTTGTAGGTTACTAACGAGGACAGCTGACTTAATAAACTTAAAACATCAAAATATATTAAAAGTGTTGTAAATATATTTTAAACATACTTTGATATATATGTATATATTGTTATAGGTTCGTGAATCAACCGGTGGTCAAGTTTTACTTCCCGACGAAGTAAAAATCTGTGAAAGTGAGTTATAGTCCCACTTTTAAAATCTAATATTTTTGGGATGAGAATACATGCAGGTTTTATAAATGATTTACAAAATAGACACAAGTACGTGAAACTACATTCTATGGTTGAATTATCGAAATCGAATATGCCCTTTTTTATTAAGTCTGGTAATCTAAGAATTAGGGAACAGACACCCTAATTGACGCGAATCCTAAAGATAGATCTATTGGGCCTAACAAACCCCATCCAAAGTACCGGATGCTTTAGTACTTCGAAATTTATATCATATCCGAAGGGTGTCCCGGAATGATGGGGATATTCTTATATATGCATCTTGTTATTGTCGGTTACCAGGTGTTCACCATATGAATGATTTTTATCTCTATGTATGGGATGTGTATTGAAATATGAAATCTTGTGGTCTATTGTTACGATTTGATATATATAGGTTAAACCTATAACTCACCAACATTTTTGTTGACGTTTTAAGCATGTTTATTCTCAGGTGATTATTAAGAGCTTCCGCTGTCGCATACTTAAATAAGGACAAGATTTGGAGTCCATGCTTGTATGATATTGTGTAAAAACTGCATTCAAGAAACTTATTTTGTTGTAACATATTTGTATTGTAAACCATTATGTAATGGTCGTGTGTAAACAGGATATTTTAGATTATCATTATTTGATAATCTACGTAAAGCTTTTTAAACCTTTATTGATGAAATAAAGGTTATGGTTTGTTTAAAAATGAATGCAGTCTTTGAAAAACGTCTCATATAGAGGTCAAAACCTCGCAACGAAATCAATTAATATGGAACGTTTTTAATCAATAAGAACGGGACATTTCAGTTGGTATCAGAGCGTTGGTCTTAGAGAACCAGAATTTTTCATTAGTGTGTCTTATCGAGTTTGTTAGGATGCATTAGTGAGTCTGGACTTCGACCGTGTTTACTTGAAAAATGATTGCTTAACAAATTTTGTTGGAAACTATATATTTTTAACATGTGAATATTATGTGATATATTAATCTCTTAACGCGTTTGATATTATGTGATAGATGTCTACCTCTAGAACAAGTCCCATTGACTCACCTAATAATAATGAAGAGTCAAATGTAAATTGGAATGATTCGTGGACTGATTCACAAGTTCCCGAAGAGGAACCGGAAGAAGAGTCGGAACCGGAAGAAGAATCGGAACCGGAAGAAGAATCGGAACCGGATGAAGAAATAGAACCGGTGGGGGAAATAATAAAACGCTTAAGTAAAAGAAAATCCTCAACCAACCGACCAAAGTTAATTATGGTCAATGGTGTTTCCGCCAAGGAAGCAAAATATTGGGAGGATTACCAATTCTCCGATGAATCGGATTCCGACGAGAATTCCGATGATGTTATAGAAATTACCCCAACTGAATTTAAAAAGGCAAAAGAAAATAATAAGGGAAAGGGCATAAAAATAGAGAAATCTAATTCCAACCCCGATGAACTTTATATGTATCGTCAACCCCCGAAGTCCTTAAGTTGTAACAATGACCCGGGAACCTCTAAACCACCAGGTTTTTCTAAACCAATGTGGACAACGACGGCTCGTATTAGGAGAACATCATATATCCCTAGAAACTTGGCAAAACGAACCAAAACCGAAGAAGAAGAAACGAGTGAGTCGGAATAAGATAGTTGTATTCGTGTGGTGTAATATATGTAATATAGTGTTCTTATGCTTTATGATATATGTAAAAATTGCTTGTATTAATAAGTATTTTTTTATGAATCTAACTCTTGTCTATTTTACAGTTTAAAAACACAAAATGGATAGACAACCCAATATTTTAAGAGACCTACCCGGAGACATGATTGATGAAATCTTGTCTAGAGTCGGCCAGAATTCTTCGGCACAACTATTTAAGGCGAGATCAGTTTGTAAGACATTCGAAGAACGTTCCAAGAATGTCTTGGTTTATAAGAGACTTTCGTTTGAAAGATGGGGGATATCACATTGGGAAACCCATAAGTTACGATGTGTTTACTTTGACGCATATATTGCGGGGAACCCAAATGCTATTTTACGCAACGGGTTAAGAAATTATTTTGACTCAATATATCCGAATATTGGACTTCGTGATTTAGAAAAAGCGGCTAACATGCAACATAAAGAAGCATGTTATGCTTACGGATTAGTAATGTTCGCTTCTCACCAAAGTGAGAACAAGAACATCGGGCTACAACTATTAAACAAAACATTTCCACAAGTGACGGAGTCGGTAATTGGGGTGAGAAATGAGGTTTTTAGATTATTACGGGACTGTTGGACATTACGTAACCCTCGTCCCTTTGATGACGTTACAACACGCTGTCTTATCAACGGCCATAACGGTTATGTTGCACAAGACCAAGGATGGGAAGTAGTCCTAGTAAAACCAGAATGCATGACTTGTTTCTGGACGTATGAATTACGTGTCTTTATTGCCTTTGCTGAACGACTTGTGTACTAGCTAGAATTGTCTTCACAACTATCTTGTATCAAAGTTATTGTGTGCTATATTTCATGCTTTATGTAAAATAAGCGGTATTGTAAGTTTGTAAAATATTGTATAAAAGTTTGAACGCGAAATATTATTATAATCAGTTTTTCATATAGAATTGTAGTAGTTGAATTGTATATTAGCTACTAAGTATGAACTTAACGGGTAGGTACTACCCGAATTTAAACTTATAAAACGCTAATATGAAGAAAAAGCTTTTATAAATGAGTTCATATTATGCTACGAAATACTATTAACTACTCTTAATATTCTGTATGATTAACTTGTTCCATTTAACTATTTTGAAGGAAATGGCACCGACTACTCGACACACCGTGAATATGAATGAAGAGGAATTCCGTACTTTTCTAGCTTCAAACATAGCCGCAGTACAGGCTGCGCTTCATACCAACAATAACCTTGGATCTAGCAGTACAGGAAATCGTGTAGGATGCACCTACAAAGAATTCACTGCCTGCAAACCTTTGGAATTTGATGGAACCGAAGGACCGATCGGATTGAAACGGTGGACCGAGAAGGTTGAATCGGTGTTTGCCATAAGTAAGTGTACTGAAGAGGACAAAGTGAAGTACGCTACGCATACCTTCACAGGTTCTGCGTTAACATGGTGGAATACCTATCTAGAGCAAGTGGGACAAGATGATGCGTACGCACTACCGTGGTCAGCATTCAAGCACTTGATGAACGAGAAGTACCGTCCCAGAATCGAGGTCAATAAGCTCAAGACAGAACTTAGAGGGTTACGAACCCAAGGATTTGATATTACCACGTATGAAAGACGATTCACAGAATTGTGCCTATTGTGTCCGGGAGCATTCGAAGATGAGGAAGAGAAGATCGATGCATTTGTGAAAGGATTACCGGAAAGAATCCAAGAAGATATAAGTTCACACGAGCCCGCCTCCATACAACAGGCATGTAGAATGGCTCACAAACTAGTGAACCAGATTGAAGAAAGAATTAAAGAACAGACTGCTGAAGAGGCCAATGTGAAGCAAGTCAAAAGAAAGTGGGAGGAAAATGGTGATAAGAATCACCAATACAACAACAACAGCAATCGCAACAATTATCCCAACAATCGCAACATCAATCGCAACTACAACAAACGGCCCAACAACAACAACAACAACAACAACAGCAACTACAACAATCATCCCAACAACAATAATAACCGCAACAACAACAACAATCAGAAGCAGCTATGCCAAAGGTGTGAAAAGAATCACTCGGGGTTCTGCACCAAATTTTGCAACAAGTGTAAAAGAAATGGTCATAGCGCGGCGAAGTGTGAGGTCTACGGACCAGGGGTTAATAGAACGAAAGGAACAAATGGTGTCGGAACGAGTAATGGCGGAGCAAGTAGTGTCGGAGCAAACTATGCCAATGTAGTTTGTTATAAATGTGGAAAACCGGGCCACATTATTAGAAATTGCCCGAACCAGGAGAACACGAATGGACAAGGCCGCGGAAGAGTTTTCAATATTAATGCGGCAGAGGCACAGGAAGACCCGGAGCTTGTTACGGGTACGTTTCTTATTGACAATAAATCTGCTTACGTTTTATTTGATTCGGGTGCGGATAGAAGCTATATGAGTAGAGATTTTTGTGCTAAATTAAGTTGTCCATTGACGCCTTTGGATAGTAAATTTTTACTCGAATTAGCAAATGGTAAATTAATTTCAGCAGATAATATATGTCGGAATCGAGAAATTAAACTGGTTAGCGAAACATTTAAGATTGATTTGATACCAGTAGAGTTAGGGAGTTTTGATGTGATAATCGGTATGGACTGGTTGAAAGAAGTGAAAGCAGAGATCGTTTGTTACAAAAATGCAATTCGCATTATACGAGAAAAAGGAAAACCCTTAATGGTGTACGGAGAAAAGGGAAACACGAAGCTACATCTTATTAGTAATTTGAAGGCAGAAAAACTAATAAGAAAAGGTTGCTATGCTGTTCTAGCACACGTCGAGAAAGTACAAACTGAAGAAAAGAGCATCAATGATGTTCCCATTGCAAAAGAATTTCCCGATGTATTTCCGAAAGAATTACCGGGATTACCCCCACATCGATCCGTTGAATTTCAAATAGATCTTGTACCAGGAGCTGCACCAATAGCTCGTGCTCCTTACAGACTCGCACCCAGCGAGATGAAAGAACTGCAAAGCCAATTACAAGAACTTTTAGAGCGTGGTTTCATTCGACCAAGCACATCACCGTGGGGAGCTCCTGTTTTGTTTGTCAAGAAGAAAGATGGTACATTCAGGTTGTGTATCGACTACCGAGAGTTGAACAAACTTACCATCAAGAACCGCTACCCACTACCGAGAATCGACGACTTATTTGATCAACTACAAGGCTCGTCTGTTTATTCAAAGATTGACTTACGTTCCGGGTATCATCAAATGCGGGTGAAAGAAGATGATATTCCAAAGACTGCTTTCAGAACACGTTACGGTCATTACGAGTTTATGGTCATGCCGTTTGGTTTAACTAA
Source organism: Rutidosis leptorrhynchoides (assembly GCF_046630445.1). Lineage (NCBI taxonomy): Eukaryota > Viridiplantae > Streptophyta > Magnoliopsida > Asterales > Asteraceae > Rutidosis > Rutidosis leptorrhynchoides. The sequence goes on along the minus strand of NC_092333.1, from coordinate 315,111,041 downwards.
TGCACCAGCTGTGTTCATGGACCTTATGAACCGAGTGTGTGGACCATACCTTGACAAGTTTGTCATTGTTTTCATTGATGACATACTTATTTACTCAAAGAATGACCAAGAACACGGTGAACATTTGAGAAAGGTGTTAGAAGTATTGAGGAAGGAAGAATTGTACGCTAAGTTTTCAAAGTGTGCATTTTGGTTGGAAGAAGTTCAATTCCTCGGTCACATAGTGAACAAAGAAGGTATTAAGGTGGATCCGGCAAAGATAGAAACTGTTGAAAAGTGGGAAACCCCGAAAACTCCGAAACACATACGCCAGTTTTTAGGACTAGCTGGTTACTACAGAAGGTTCATCCAAGACTTTTCCAGAATAGCAAAACCCTTGACTGCATTAACGCATAAAGGGAAGAAATTTGAATGGAATGATGAACAAGAGAAAGCGTTTCAGTTATTGAAGAAAAAGCTAACTATGGCACCTATATTGTCATTGCCTGAAGGGAATGATGATTTTGTGATTTATTGTGACGCATCAAAGCAAGGTCTCGGTTGTGTATTAATGCAATGAACGAAGGTGATTGCTTATGCGTCTAGACAATTGAAGATTCACGAACAAAATTATACGACGCATGATTTGGAATTAGGCGCGGTTGTTTTTGCATTAAAGACTTGGAGGCACTACTTATATGGGGTCAAAAGTATTATATATACCGACCACAAAAGTCTTCAACACATATTTAATCAGAAACAACTGAATATGAGGCAGCGTAGGTGGATTGAATTATTGAATGATTACGATTTTGAGATTCGTTACCACCCGGGGAAGGCAAATGTGGTAGCCGATGCCTTGAGCAGGAAGGATAGAGAACCCATTCGAGTAAAATCTATGAATATAATGATTCATAATAACATTACTACTCAAATAAAGGAGGCGCAACAAGGAGTTTTAAAAGAGGGAAATTTAAAGGATGAAATACCCAAAGGATCGGAGAAGCATCTTAATATTCGGGAAGACGGAACCCGGTATAGGGCTGAAAGGATTTGGGTACCAAAATTTGGAGATATGAGAGAAATGGTACTTAGAGAAGCTCATAAAACCAGATACTCAATACATCCTGGAACGGGGAAGATGTACAAGGATCTCAAGAAACATTTTTGGTGGCCGGGTATGAAAGCCGATGTTGCTAAATACGTAGGAGAATGTTTGACGTGTTCTAAGGTCAAAGCTGAGCATCAGAAACCATCAGGTCTACTTCAACAACCCGAAATCCCGGAATGGAAATGGGAAAACATTACCATGGATTTCATCACTAAATTGCCAAGGACTGCAAGTGGTTTTGATACTATTTGGGTAATAGTTGATCGTCTCACCAAATCAGCACACTTCCTACCAATAAGAGAAGATGACAAGATGGAGAAGTTAGCACGACTGTATTTGAAGGAAGTCGTCTCCAGACATGGAATACCAATCTCTATTATCTCTGATAGGGATGGCAGATTTATTTCAAGATTCTGGCAGACATTACAGCAAGCATTAGGAACTCGTCTAGACATGAGTACTGCCTATCATCCACAAACTGATGGGCAGAGTGAAAGGACGATACAAACGCTTGAAGACATGCTACGAGCATGTGTTATTGATTTCGGAAACAGTTGGGATCGACATCTACCGTTAGCAGAATTTTCCTACAACAACAGCTACCATTCAAGCATTGAGATGGCACCGTTTGAAGCACTTTATGGTAGAAAGTGCAGGTCTCCGATTTGTTGGAGTGAAGTGAGGGATAGACAGATTACGGGTCCGGAGATTATACAAGAAACTACCGAGAAGATCATCCAAATTCAACAACGGTTGAAAACCGCCCAAAGTCGACAAAAGAGCTACGCTGACATTAAAAGAAAAGATATAGAATTTGAAATTGGAGAGATGGTCATGCTTAAAGTTGCACCTTGGAAAGGCGTTGTTCGATTTGGTAAACGAGGAAAATTAAATCCAAGGTATATTGGACCATTCAAGATTATTGATCGTGTCGGACCAGTAGCTTACCGACTTGAGTTACCTCAACAACTCGCGGCTGTACATAACACTTTCCACGTCTCGAATTTGAAGAAATGTTTTGCTAAAGAAGATCTCACTATTCCGTTAGATGAAATCCAAATCAACGAAAAACTCCAATTCATCGAAGAACCCGTCGAAATAATGGATCGTGAGGTTAAAAGACTTAAGCAAAACAAGATACCAATTGTTAAGGTTCGATGGAATGCTCGTAGAGGACCCGAGTTCACCTGGGAGCGTGAAGATCAGATGAAGAAGAAATACCCGCATCTATTTCCAGAAGATTCGTCAACACCTTCAACAGCTTAAAATTTCGGGACGAAATTTATTTAACGGGTAGGTACTGTAGTGACCCGAACTTTTCCATGTTTATATATATTAATTGAGATTGATATTTACATGATTAAATGTTTCCAACATGTTAAGCAATCAAACTTGTTAAGACTTGATTAATTGAAATAGGTTTCATATAGACAATTGACCACCCAAGTTGACCGGTGATTCACGAACGTTAAAACTTGTAAAAAAACTATATGATGACATATATATGGTTATATGTATAGTTAACATGATATTATGATAAGTAAACATATCATTAATTATATTAACAATGAACTACATATGTAAAAACAAGACTACTAACTTAATGATTTTGAAACGAGACATATATGTAACGTTTATCGTTGTAACGACATTTAATGTATATATATCATATTAAGAGATATTCGTACATCATAATATCATGATAATATAATAATTTAAAATCTCTTTTGATATTATAAACATTGGGTTAACAACATTTAACAAGATCGTTAACCTAAAGGTTTCAAAACAACACTTACATGTAACGACTAACGATGACTTAACGACTCAGTTAAAATGTATATACATGTAGTGTTTTAATATGTATTTATACACTTTTGAAAGACTTCAATACACTTATCAAAATACTTCTACTTAACAAAAATGCTTACAATTACATTCTCGTTCAGTTTCATCAACAATTCTACTCGTATGCACCCGTATTCGTACTCGTACAATACACAGCTTTTAGATGTATGTACTATTGGTATATACACTCCAATGATCAGATCTTAGCAGCCCATGTGAGTCACCTAACACATGTGGGAACCATCATTTGGCAACTAGCAAGAAATATCTCATAAGATTACAAAAATATGAGTAATCATTCATGACTTATTTACATGAAAACAAAATTACATATCCTTTATATCTAATCCATACACCAACGACCAAAAACACCTACAAACACTTTCATTCTTCAATTTTCTTCATCTAATTGAACTCTCTCAAGTTCTATCTTCAAGTTCTAAGTGTTCTTCATAAATTTCAAAAGTTCTAGTTTCATAAAATCAAGAATACTTTCAAGTTTGCTAGCTCACTTCCAATCTTGTAAGGTTATCATCCAACCTAAAGAAATCTTTGTTTCTTACAGTAGGTTATCATTCTAATACAAGGTAATAATCATATTCAAACTTTGGTTCAATTTCTATAACTATAACAATCTTATTTCAAGTGATGATCTTACTTGAACTTGTTTTCGTGTCATGATTTTGCTTCAAGAACTTTGAGCCATCCAAGGATCCACTGAAGCTAGATCCATTTTTCTCTTTTCCAGTAGGTTCATCCAAGGAACTTAAGGTAGTAATGATGTTCATAACATCATTCGATTCATACATATAAAGCTATCTTATTCGAAGGTTTAAACTTGTAATCACTAGAACATAGTTTAGTTAATTCTAAACTTGTTCGCAAACAAAAGTTAATCCTTCTAACTTGACTTTTAAAATCAACTAAACACATGTTCTATATCTATATGATATGCTAACTTAATGATTTAAAACCTGGAAACACGAAAAACACCGTAAAACCGGATTTACGCCGTCGTAGTAACACCGCGGGCTGTTTTGGGTTAGTTAATTAAAAACTATGATAAACTTTGATTTAAAAGTTGTTATTCTGAGAAAATGATTTTTATTATGAACATGAAACTATATCCAAAAATTATGGTTAAACTCAAAGTGGAAGTATGTTTTCTAAAATGGTCATCTAGACGTCGTTCTTTCGACTGAAATGACTACCTTTACAAAAACGACTTGTAACTTATTTTTCCGACTAGAAACCTATATTTTTTTTGTTTAGATTCATAAAATAGAGTTCAATATGAAACCATAGCAATTTGATTCACTCAAAACGGATTTAAAATGAAGAAGTTATGGGTAAAACAAGATTGGATAATTTTTCTCATTTTAGCTACGTGAAAATTGGTAACAAATCTATTCCAACCATAACTTAATCAACTTGTATTGTATATTATGTAATCTTGAGATACCATAGACACGTATACAATGTTTCGACCTATCATGTCGACACATCTATATATATTTCGGAACAACCATAGACACTCTATATGTGAATGTTGGAGTTAGCTATACAGGGTTGAGGTTGATTCCAAAATATATATAGTTTGAGTTGTGATCAATACTGAGATACGTATACACTGGGTCGTGGATTGATTCAAGATAATATTTATTGATTTATTTCTGTACATCTAACTGTGGACAACTAGTTGTAGGTTACTAACGAGGACAGCTGACTTAATAAACTTAAAACATCAAAATATATTAAAAGTGTTGTAAATATATTTTAAACATACTTTGATATATATGTATATATTGTTATAGGTTCGTGAATCAACCGGTGGTCAAGTTTTACTTCCCGACGAAGTAAAAATCTGTGAAAGTGAGTTATAGTCCCACTTTTAAAATCTAATATTTTTGGGATGAGAATACATGCAGGTTTTATAAATGATTTACAAAATAGACACAAGTACGTGAAACTACATTCTATGGTTGAATTATCGAAATCGAATATGCCCTTTTTTATTAAGTCTGGTAATCTAAGAATTAGGGAACAGACACCCTAATTGACGCGAATCCTAAAGATAGATCTATTGGGCCTAACAAACCCCATCCAAAGTACCGGATGCTTTAGTACTTCGAAATTTATATCATATCCGAAGGGTGTCCCGGAATGATGGGGATATTCTTATATATGCATCTTGTTATTGTCGGTTACCAGGTGTTCACCATATGAATGATTTTTATCTCTATGTATGGGATGTGTATTGAAATATGAAATCTTGTGGTCTATTGTTACGATTTGATATATATAGGTTAAACCTATAACTCACCAACATTTTTGTTGACGTTTTAAGCATGTTTATTCTCAGGTGATTATTAAGAGCTTCCGCTGTCGCATACTTAAATAAGGACAAGATTTGGAGTCCATGCTTGTATGATATTGTGTAAAAACTGCATTCAAGAAACTTATTTTGTTGTAACATATTTGTATTGTAAACCATTATGTAATGGTCGTGTGTAAACAGGATATTTTAGATTATCATTATTTGATAATCTACGTAAAGCTTTTTAAACCTTTATTGATGAAATAAAGGTTATGGTTTGTTTAAAAATGAATGCAGTCTTTGAAAAACGTCTCATATAGAGGTCAAAACCTCGCAACGAAATCAATTAATATGGAACGTTTTTAATCAATAAGAACGGGACATTTCAAAATCGAAACAGATTACCGCATTAAATCAAAGGAGATCCTGTTTCCTAAATCGTCGAAGAACCAAATCTTATTACATAAGATTTTCTTTAAATCCCTTAAATCCCGGAAGTTAGTAGTAACTACGTCATCGGTTGAAACGAATATAATTACTTACTCGTTTCACTCTTTTGTGACATCTTCACTTGTGCGTTTCACATGATCGAATCATTTTATCTATATCCCTCAATACTGATAAAACTCCATTCTTACCTTATACTTATCATGAAGACATTCCTATTGTTATCCATGGCAACCTCTACCAAATTTCGGGGACGAAATTTTTTTTAACGGGTAGGTACTGTAATGACCCGGAAATTTCCGACCAAATTTAAACCTTATTCTTTATATGTTTCCGACACGATAAGCAAAACCCTTAAAGTTGAGTCTAGAAAGTTTGAAATCTATATTCAGATAACCAGTTACCCTTTTGACCATGCCTGACGATTCACGAACATTGATATTTATATATAATATATGAGTATAATTATAAGAACATATATATATATAATATATAAATAATAACCCTTCAATAAATGACGTCGTATAATAAAGTAATAAACGGTATTATTTAATTACAAGTTTGAAATATAAATGTTATGCTAATATCATTATTATTACTCTTAGTATTATTATTAACATATATATGTAAAATTAATGTATTTAATTTGTTATATAATCATTATCATAAACATAAATATAATTAGTAGTAAAAAAAAAAAAGAAATTGTTGGTATTGGTTATTATGTTTATTATTAATATTATTACTAAAAATAATCATTTATTTCAGAAGTTATTATTATCATCAATAATGTCATTTTTTTTACTGTTATCTATTATCATTAGAATTTTTTTATTTTTATTTTTTTTATAGAATTATATTAATAACTAAAATTATGGAAATTTAATAAAAGAGACATATATATATTTATATACATACAATTATATAAAAGTATAGTTATATAAATAAAGATCTAAATTAATAAAAATAGAATTCAGATATCTATTTAATTAATAAATAAATAATACAGATATAAAACTGATAATTAACCTTGGATTCTGTTTTAGATTTCTATTCAGCCCGTGATATCAATATTCGTTTTTTTTTTCTTTATATAAACTCTTATTGTTTTAATAGAAAAGATCAGATAGATATCGAAGCAAAAACTGATTTTTTTTTATTTTTATTTTCCTGTACGTGGAGCTTTATAACAAAAATCGATTTCAAATTGTTTTTCAAAAATCTAAAAATGCAATTACGTTAGGAATCCTCTAGTAAATGTTTCTGCAAAGTCTTATCCCTCAATTCTTGATATCGAGTTTCAATTTCGCAGTCAAAGTTTCAAATACAAAAGTCAAACGATTTCTTTTTGAACAAATTCGAGCTTGTAGTGATGTTATAAGCTTAATTGACGAAGCAGATAGTTTCTAAACATGAATTGAAACCATTTTTATTTTATAAGAATGGTCTATAACAGTCTACAAATCATAATCGACTTTTAGTTCCTGAATAACCTAAACGAGCTGTTGTAGCCTTTTTTTTTATTTATTTATTGTTCTGTTTTGAATTAATCTGTTTAATCATAAGTCGCCTGTATATATTCTCAATCCTAAAATTAATTAATTAAATCGTTGATGGTTGGGTTACGGGTTCTGTCGATGTAAACATGAAGAAGATGAAACAGATGATAAATATTACGGGTTATGGTTATATGGAATCCTTTTAAAATCAAAAGACACCACAGATCAGACGGTTAGTAGGTTGTGTCGACTTTCAAGAGGTCGAGGGTTCGAACCTCGGCCTGGGCAATATTGTTTTTTTAAAAATAGACTAGTTACATGAGGTACCTATTAAATTATTATTATTACTTTTCATTTTATTATTATTATTATCATTATCATTAAAATTATTATTAGTATTGTTATTATTAAAATGGTTATTATTATTATTATCACACTTATCATTAATGTTGCTATAATCATAATTACTAAGTATTAAAAATTATTATTATTATTATTATTATTAATATTAAAAATTATTATTTTTTTTATTATTATTATTTTTATAAATATTATTATTAATAACACTAAAATTTTCATTTTCATTTTGCTACTAGTATTATCATTGTTAATAAGGTTATTAATATTAGTAGTAGTAAAACATTATCATCTAAATTATTATTTCTTTTGTCAAATAAATATTTTGTATACTAGGATTGTATAAATAATTCACATAACAAACCAATGATATCTTATAATTACAATACTAATCATATATATATATATATATATATATATATATATATATATATATATATATATATATATATATATATATATATATATATATATATATATATATATATATATATATTAATATCACTAGTTGTATAAATATTAATCAATATAAATATTTATATAATCTAAGAAATAATATAAGTGTATGTTTTATAAAAATGGTAATTAGTATAAATTCTATAAAACTACAAATATATAAATAATATCTAATAATAAATGAAATTTTGTGATTTACATTATATGTATTAATAATTATACAAATGATATAGGTTCGTGAATCGAAGGCCAACTTTGCCCATGTTAAATGATGTTACATGTATTTTTACTACAAAATACATTAGGTGAGTATATAGTCCCTTTTAAACTCTAAATATTTTTGGGCTGAGAATACATGCGCTGTTTTTATAAATGATTTACGTTATGGACACAAGTGATCAAAAATCTACGTTGAGATGTACCATGGCATATTCTTTATACTTGGTAGCTAATATTTACGTGAGGAGCGTAAACGCGAATCCTGTTGATAGATCTATCGGGCCTGACAACCCCAACCGGGCTGGACGACCAGCATTTAACGGTTGCACAGTACTTCGTTTCGTTACTACACTTGGTACGGTGTAGGGTTTATTTAAGAATATGCTGCTGTGATTTAAATGTTAAGTATGGTTACCAAGTGCTCAACGACTTTTCATACACTTGCGAGTGTATTATGTATGTATATGAAATCTTGTGGTCCATAGTTATAACGCTGCTAGCATCAAACCTATATATCTCACCAACTTTATGTTGACATTTTAAAGCATGTTATTCTCAGGTACGAATTAAGTCTTCCGCTGTGCATTTGCTCATACTAAAGACATTACTTGGAGTCGATCACCGCAATGGGACCAACTGTTGAAGACTACGTCCGGGAGGATTAGTTTCGGATTCTTACAGTAACCCTCGTCCCTTTGACGACGTTACAACACGCTGTCTTATCAACGTCCATTACGGTTATGTTCCACAAGACCAAGGATGGGAAGTAGTCCTAGTAAAACCAGAATGCATGACTTGTTTCTGGACGTATGAATTACGTGTCTTTATTGCCTTTGCTGAACGACTTGTGTACTAGCTAGAATTATCTTCACAACTATCTTGTATCAAAGTTATTGTGTGCTATATTTCATGCTTTATGTAAAATAAGCGGTATTGTAAGTTTGTAAAATATTGTATAAAAGTTTGAACGCGAAATATTATTATAATCAGTTTTTCATATAGAATTGTAGTAGTTGAATTGTATATTAGCTACTAAGTATGAACTTAACGGGTAGGTACTACCCGAATTTAAACTTATAAAACGCTAATATGAAGAAAAAGCTTTTATAAATGAGTTCATATTATGCTATGAAATACTATTAACTACTCTTAATATTATGTATGATTAACTTGTTCCATTTGACTATTTTGAAGGAAATGGCACCGACTACTCGACACACCGTGAATATGAATGAAGAGGAATTCCGTACTTTTCTAGCTTCAAACATAGCTGCAGTACAGGCTGCGCTACATGTAGTGACCCGAACTTTTCCATGTTTATATATATTAATTGAGATTGATATTTACATGATTAAATGTTTCCAACATGTTAAGCAATCAAACTTGTTAAGACTTTATTAATTGAAATATGTTTCATATAGACAATTGACCACCCAAGTTGACCGGTGATTCACGAACGTTAAAACTTGTAAAAACTATACGATGACATATATATGGTTATATATATAGTTAACATGTTTTTATTATAAGTATGTATCTCATTAGGTATTTTAACAATGAGTTATATACATAAAAATGAGACTATTAATTTAAGAAACTCGAAAACGATATATATAACGATTATCGTTATAACAACGTCTTACTAGGTACATATGAATCATATTAAGATATTGATACACTTGGTTAATTATGTTAAATGATAAGTAAATATATTATTAAGTGTATTAACAATGAAATACATATGTAAAAATAAGACTACTAACTTAATGATTTCGAAACGAGACAAATATGTAACGATTATCGTTGTAACGACATTTAACTGTATATACATCATACTGAGATATATTATATATCATAATATCATGATAATATAACAATTTAATATCTCATTTGTTATAATAAACAATGGGTTAACAACATTCAACAAGATCGTTAACCTAAAGGTTTCAAAACAATATTTACATGTAACGACTAACGATGACTTAACGACTCAGTTAAAATGTATATACATGTAGTGTTTTAATATGTATTCATACACTTTTGAAAGACTTCAAGACACTTATCAAAATACTTCTACTTAACAAAAATGCTTACAATTACATCCTCGTTCAGTTTCATCAACAATTCTACTCGTATGCACCCGTATTCGTACTCGTACAATACACAGCTTTTAGATGTATGTACTATTGGTATATACACTCCAATGATCAGCTCTTAGCAGCCCATGTGAGTCACCTAACACATGTGGGAACCATCATTTGGCAACTAGCATGAAATATCTCATAAAATTACAAAAATATGAGTAATCATTCATGACTTATTTACATGAAAACAAAATTACATATCCTTTATATCTAATCCATACACCAACGACCAAAAACACCTACAAACACTTTCATTCTTCAATTTTCTTCATCTAATTGATCTCTCTCAAGTTCTATCTTCAAGTTCTAAGTGTTCTTCATAAATTCCAAAAGTTCTAGTTTCATAAAATCAAGAATACTTTCAAGTTTGCTAGCTCACTTCCAATCTTGTAAGGTGATCATCCAACCTCAAGAAATCTTTGTTTCTTACAGTAGGTTATCATTCTAATACAAGGTAATAATCATATTCAAACTTTGGTTCAATTTCTATAACTATAACAATCTTATTTCAAGTGATGATCTTACTTGAACTTGTTTTCGTGTCATGATTCTGCTTCAAGAACTTCGAGCCATCCAAGGATCCATTGAAGCTAGATCCACTTTTCTCTTTTCCAGTAGGTTTATCCAAGGAACTTAAGGTAGTAATGATGTTCATAACATCATTCGATTCATACATATAAAGCTATCTTATTCGAAGGTTTAAACTTGTAATCACTAGAACATAGTTTAGTTAATTCTAAACTTGTTCTCAAATAAAAGTTAATCCTTCTAACTTGACTTTTAAAATCAACTAAACACATGTTCTATATCTATATGATATGCTAACTTAATGATTTAAAACCTGGAAACACAAAAAACACCGTAAAACCGGATTTACGCCGTCGTAGTAACACCGCGGGCTGTTTTGGGTTAGTTAATTAAAAACTATGATAAACTTTGATGTAAACGTTGTTATTCTGGGAAAATGATTTTTATTATGAACATGAAACTATATCCAAAAATTATGGTTAAACTCAAAGTGGAAGTATGTTTTCTAAAATGGTCATCTAGACGTCGTTCTTTCGACTGAAATGACTAACTTTACAAAAACGACTTGTAACTTATTTTTCCGACTATAAACCTATACTTTTCTGTTTAGATTCATAAAATAGAGTTCAATATGAAACCATAGCAATTTGATTCACTCAAAACGGATTTAAAATGAAGAAGTTATGGGTAAAACAAGATTGGATAATTTTTCTCATTTTAGCTACGTGAAAATTGGTAACAAATCTATTCCAACCATAACTTAATCAACTTGTATTGTATATTATGTAATCTTGAGATACCATAGACACGTATACAATGTTTCGACCTATCATGTCGACACATCTATATATATTTCGGAACAACCATAGACACTCTATATGTGAATGTTGGAGTTAGCTATACAGGGTTGAGGTTGATTCCAAAATATATATAGTTTGAGTTGTGATCAATACTGAGATACGTATACACTGGGTCGTGGATTGATTCAAGATAATATTTATCGATTTATTTCTGTACATCTAACTGTGGACAACTAGTTGTAGGTTACTAACGAGGACAGCTGACTTAATAAACTTAAAACATCAAAATATATTAAAAGTGTTGTAAATATATTTTGAACATACTTTGATATATATGTATATATTGTTATAGGTTCGTGAATCAACCAGTGGCCAAGTCTTACTTCCCGACGAAGTAAAAATCTGTGAAAGTGAGTTATAGTCCCACTTTTAAAATCTAATATTTTTGGGATGAGAATACATGCAGGTTTTATAAATGATTTACAAAATAGACACAAGTACGTGAAACTACATTCTATGGTTGAATTATCGAAATCGAATATGCCCCTTTTTATTAAAGTCTGGTAATCTAAGAATTAGGGAACAGACACCCTAATTGACGCGAATCCTAAAGATAGATCTATTGGGCCTAACAAACCCCATCCAAAGTACCGGATGCTTTAGTACTTCGAAATTTATATCATATCCGAAGGGTGTCCCGGAATGATGGGGATATTCTTATATATGCATCTTGTTATTGTCGGTTACCAGGTGTTCACCATATGAATGATTTTTATCTCTATGTATGGGATGTGTATTGAAATATAAAATCTTGTGGTCTATTGTTACGATTTGATATATATAGGTTAAACCTATAACTCACCAACATTTTTGTTGACGTTTAAAGCATGTTTATTCTCAGGTGAATATTAAGAGCTTCCGCTGTTGCATACTAAAATAAGGACAAGATTTGGAGTCCATGTTTGTATGATATTGTGTAAAAACTGCATTCAAGAAACTGATTTCGATGTAACATATTTGTATTGTAAACCATTATGTAATGGTCGTGTGTAAACAGGATATTTTAGATTATCATTATTTGATAATCTACGTAAAGCTTTTTAAACCTTTATTTATGAAATAAAGGTTATGGTTTGTTTTAAAAATGAATGCAGTCTTTGAAAAACGTGTCATATAGAGGTCAAAACCTCGCAACGAAATCAATTAATATGGAACGTTTTTAATCAATAAGAACGGGACATTTCAGTTGGTATCCGAGCGTTGGTCTTAGAGAACCAGAAAATTTGCATTAGTGTGTCTTATCGAGTTTGTTAGGATGCATTAGTGAGTCTGGACTTCGACCGTGTTTTCTTTAAAAATGATTGCTTAACATTTTTGTTGGAAACTATATATTTTTAACATATGAATATTATGTGATATATTAATCTCTTAACGTGTTTGATATTATGTGATAGATGTCTACCTCTAGAACAAGTCCCATTGACTCACCTAATAATAATGAAGAGTCAAATGTAAATTGGAATGATTTGTGGACTGATTCACAAGTTCCCGAAGAGGAACAGGAAGAAGAGTCGGAACCGGAAGAAGAATCGGAAACGGAAGAAGAATCGGAACCGGATGAAGAAATAGAACCGGTGGGGGAAATAATAAAACGGTTAAGTAAAAGAAAATCCTCAACCAACCGACCAAAGTTAATTATGGTCAATGGTGTTTCCGCCAAGGAAGCAAAATATTGGGAGGATTACCAATTCTCCGATGAATCGGATTCCGACGAGAATTCCGATGATGTTATAGAAATTACCCCAACTGAATTTAAAAAGGCAAAAGAAAATAATAAGGGAAAGGGCATAAAAATAGAGAAATCTAATTCCAACCCCGATGAACTTTATATGTATCGTCAACCCCCGAAGTCCTTAAGTTGTAACAATGACCCGGGAACCTCTAAACCACCAGGTTTTTCTAAACCAATGTGGACAACGACGGCTCGTATTAGGGGAACATCATATATCCCTAGAAACTTGGTAAAACGAACCAAAACCGAAGAAGAAGAAACGAGCGAGTCGGAATAAGATAGTTGCATTCTTGTGGTGTAATATATGTAATATAGTGTTCTTATGCTTTATGATATATGTAAAAATTGCTTGTATTAATAAGTATTTTTTTATGAATCTAACTCTTGTCTATTTTACAGTTTAAAAACACAAAATGGATAGACAACCCACTATTTTAAGAGACCTACCCGGAGACATGATTGATGAAATCTTGTCTAGAGTCGGCCAGAATTCTTCGGCACAACTATTTAAGGCGAGATCAGTTTGTAAGACATTCGAAGAACGTTCCAAGAATGTCTTGGTTTATAAGAGACTTTCGTTTGAAAGATGGGGGATATCACATTGGGAAACCCATAAGTTACGATGTGTTTACTTTGACGCATATATTGCGGGGAACCCAAATGCTATTTTACGCAACGGGTTAAGAAATTATTTTGACTCAATATATCCGAATATTGGACTTCGTGATTTAGAAAAAGTGGCTAACATGCAACATAAAGAAGCATGTTATGCTTACGGATTAGTAATGTTCGCTTCTCACCAAAGTGAGAACAAGAACATCGGGCTACAACTATTAAACAAAACGTTTCCACAAGTGACGGAGTCGGTAATTGGGGTAAGAAATGAGGTTTTTAGATTATTACGGGACTGTTGGACATTACGTAACCCTCGTCCCTTTGATGATGTTACAACACGCTGTCTTATCAACGGCCATAACGGTTATGTTGCACAAGACCAAGGATGGGAAGTAGTCCTAGTAAAACCAGAATGCATGACTTGTTTCTGGACATATGAATTACGTGTCTTTATTGCCTTTGCTGAACGACTTGTGTACTAGCTAGAATTGTCTTCACAACTATCTTGTATCAAAGTTATTGTGTGCTATATTTCATGCTTTATGTAAAATAAGCGGTATTGTAAGTTTGTAAAATATTGTATAAAAGTTTGAACGCGAAATATTATTATAATCAGTTTTTCATATAGAATTGTAGTAGTTGAATTGTATATTAGCTACTAAGTATGAACTTAACGGGTAGGTACTACCCGAATTTAAACTTATAAAACGCTAATATGAAGAAAAAGCTTTTATAAATGAGTTCATATTATGCTACGAAATACTATTAACTACTCTTAATATTCTGTATGATTAACTTGTTCCATTTAACTATTTTGAAGGAAATGGCACCGACTACTCGACACACCGTGAATATGAATGAAGAGGAATTCCGTACTTTTCTAGCTTCAAACATAGCCGCAGTACAGGCTGCGCTACATACCAACAATAACCTTGGATCTAGCAGTACAGGAAATCGTGTAGGATGCACCTACAGAGAATTCACTGCCTGCAAACCTTTGGAATTTGATGGAACCGAAGGACCGATCGGATTGAAACGGTGGACCGAGAAGGTTGAATCGGTGTTTGCCATAAGTAAGTGTACTGAAGAGGACAAAGTGAAGTACGCTACGCATACCTTCACAGGTTCTGCGTTAACATGGTGGAATACCTATCTAGAGCAAGTGGGACAAGATGATGCGTACGCACTACCGTGGTCAGCATTCAAGCACTTGATGAACGAGAAGTACCGTCCCAGAACCGAGGTCAATAAGCTCAAGACAGAACTTAGAGGGTTACGAACCCAAGGATTTGATATTACCACGTACGAAAGACGATTCACAGAATTGTGCCTATTGTGTCCGGGAGCATTCGAAGATGAGGAAGAGAAGATCGACGCGTTTGTGAAAGGATTACCGGAAAGAATCCAAGAAGATATAAGTTCACACGAGCCCGCCTCCATACAACAGGCATGTAGAATGGCTCACAAACTAGTGAACCAGATTGAAGAAAGAATTAAAGAACAGACTGCTGAAGAGGCCAATGTGAAGCAAGTCAAAAGAAAGTGGGAGGAAAACGGTGATAAGAATCACCAATACAACAACAACAGCAATTACAACAATAATCGCAACAATTATCCCAACAATCGCAACATCAATCGCAACTACAACAAACGGCCCAACAACAACAACAACAGCAACTACAACAATCATCCCAACAACAATAATAACCGCAACAACAACAACAATCAGAAGCAGCTATGCCAAAGGTGTGAAAAGAATCACTCGGGGTTCTGCACCAAATTTTGCAACAAGTGTAAAAGAAATGGTCATAGCGCGGCGAAGTGTGAGGTCTACGGGCCAGGGGTTAATAGAACGAAAGGAACAAATGGTGTCGGAACGAGTAATGGCGGAGCAAGTAGTGTCGGAGCAAGTTATGCCAATGTAGTTTGTTATAAATGTGGAAAACCAGGCCACATTATTAGAAATTGCCCGAACCAGGAGAACATGAATGGACAAGGCCGTGGAAGAGTTTTCAATATTAATGCGGTAGAGGCACAGGAAGACCCGGAGCTTGTTACGGGTACGTTTCTTATTGACAATAAATCTGCTTACGTTTTATTTGATTCGGGTGCGGATAGAAGCTATATGAGTAGAGATTTTTGTGCTAAATTAAGTTGTCCATTGACGCCTTTGGATAGTAAATTTTTACTCGAATTAGCAAATGGTAAATTAATTTCAGCAGATAATATATGTCGGAATCGAGAAATTAAACTGGTTAGCGAAACATTTAAGATTGATTTGATACCAGTAGAGTTAGGGAGTTTTGATGTGATAATCGGTATGGACTGGTTGAAAGAAGTGAAAGCGGAGATCGTTTGTTACAAAAATGCAATTCGTATTATACGAGAAAAAGGAAAACCCTTAATGGTGTACGGAGAAAAGGGCAACACGAAGCTACATCTTATTAGTAATTTGAAAGCACAAAAACTAATAAGAAAAGGTTGCTATGCTGTTCTAGCACACGTCGAGAAAGTACAAACTGAAGAAAAGAGCATCAATGATGTTCCCGTCGCAAAAGAATTTCCTGATGTATTTCCGAAAGAATTACCGGGATTACCCCCACATCGATCCGTTGAATTTCAAATAGATCTTGTACCAGGAGCTGCACCAATAGCTCGTGCTCCTTACAGACTCGCACCCAGCGAGATGAAAGAACTACAAAGCCAATTACAAGAACTTTTAGAGCGTGGTTTCATTCGACCAAGCACATCACCGTGGGGAGCTCCTGTTTTGTTTGTCAAGAAGAAAGATGGTACATTCAGGTTGTGTATCGACTACCGAGAGTTGAACAAACTTACCATCAAGAACCGCTACCCACTACCGAGAATCGATGACTTATTTGATCAACTACAAGGCTCGTCTGTTTATTCAAAGATTGACTTACGTTCCGGGTATCATCAAATGCGGGTGAAAGAAGATGATATTCCAAAGACTGCTTTCAGAACACGTTACGGTCATTACGAGTTTATGGTCATGCCGTTTGGTTTAACTAATGCACCAGCTGTGTTCATGGACCTTATGAACCGAGTGTGTGGACCATACCTTGACAAGTTTGTCATTGTTTTCATTGATGACATACTTATTTACTCAAAGAATGACCAAGAACACGGTGAACATTTGAGAAAGGTGTTAGAAGTATTGAGGAAGGAAGAATTGTACGCTAAGTTTTCAAAGTGTGCATTTTGGTTGGAAGAAGTTCAATTCCTCGGTCACATAGTGAACAAAGAAGGTATTAAGGTGGATCCGGCAAAGATAGAAACTGTTGAAAAGTGGGAAACCCCGAAAACTCCGAAACACATACGCCAGTTTTTAGGACTAGCTGGTTACTACAGAAGGTTCATCCAAGACTTTTCCAGAATAGCAAAACCCTTGACTGCATTAACGCATAAAGGGAAGAAATTTGAATGGAATGATGAACAAGAGAAAGCGTTTCAGTTATTGAAGAAAAAGCTAACTACGGCACCTATATTGTCATTGCCTGAAGGGAATGATGATTTTGTGATTTATTGTGATGCATCAAAGCAAGGTCTCGGTTGTGTATTAATGCAACGAACGAAGGTGATTGCTTATGCGTCTAGACAATTGAAGATTCACAAACAAAATTATACGACGCATGATTTGGAATTAGGCGCGGTTGTTTTTGCATTAAAGACTTGGAGGCACTACTTATATGGGGTCAAAAGTATTATATATACCGACCACAAAAGTCTTCAACACATATTTAATCAGAAACAACTGAATATGAGGCAGCGTAGGTGGATTGAATTATTGAATGATTACGACTTTGAGATTCGTTACCACCCGGGGAAGGCAAATGTGGTAGCCGATGCCTTGAGCAGGAAGGACAGAGAACCCATTCGAGTAAAATCTATGAATATAATGATTCATAATAACCTTACTACTCAAATAAAGGAGGCGCAACAAGGAGTTTTAAAAGAGGGAAATTTAAAGGATGAAATACCCAAAGGATCGGAGAAGCATCTTAATATTCGGGAAGACGGAACCCGGTATAGGGCTGAAAGGATTTGGGTACCAAAATTTGGAGATATGAGAGAAATGGTACTTAGAGAAGCTCATAAAACCAGATACTCAATACATCCTGGAACGGGGAAGATGTACAAGGATCTCAAGAAACATTTTTGGTGGCCGGGTATGAAAGCCGATGTTGCTAAATACGTAGGAGAATGTTTGACGTGTTCTAAGGTCAAAGCTGAGCATCAGAAACCATCAGGTCTACTTCAACAACCCGAAATCCCGGAATGGAAATGGGAAAATATTACCATGGATTTCATCACTAAATTGCCAAGGACTGCAAGTGGTTTTGATACTATTTGGGTAATAGTTGATCGTCTCACCAAATCAGCACACTTCCTGCCAATAAGAGAAGATGACAAGATGGAGAAGTTAGCACGACTGTATTTGAAGGAAGTTGTCTCCAGACATGGAATACCAATCTCTATTATCTCTGATAGGGATGGCAGATTTATTTCAAGATTCTGGCAGACATTACAGCAAGCATTAGGAACTCGTCTAGACATGAGTACTGCCTATCATCCACAAACTGATGGGCAGAGTGAAAGGACGATACAAACGCTTGAAGACATGCTACGAGCATGTGTTATTGATTTCGGAAACAGTTGGGATCGACATCTACCGTTAGCAGAATTTTCCTACAACAACAGCTACCTTTCAAGCATTGAGATGGCGCCGTTTGAAGCACTTTATGGTAGAAAGTGCAGGTCTCCGATTTGTTGGAGTGAAGTGGGGGATAGACAGATTACGGGTCCGGAGATTATACAAGAAACTACCGAGAAGATCATCCAAATTCAACAACGGTTGAAAACCGCCCAAAGTCGACAAAAGAGCTACGCTGACATTAAAAGAAAAGATATAGAATTTGAAATTTGAGAGATGGTCATGCTTAAAGTTGCACCTTGGAAAGGCGTTGTTCGATTTGGTAAACGAGGGAAATTAAATCCAAGGTATATTGGACCATTCAAGATTATTGATCGTGTCGGACCAGTAGCTTACCGACTAGAGTTACCTCAACAACTCGCGGCTGTACATAACACTTTCCACGTCTCGAATTTAAAGAAATGTTTTGCTAAAGAAGATCTCACTATTCCGTTAGATGAAATCCAAATCAACGAAAAACTTCAATTCATCGAAGAACCCGTCGAAATAATGGATCGTGAGGTTAAAAGACTTAAGCAAAACAAGATACCAATTGTTAAGGTTCGATGGAATGCTCGTAGAGGACCCGAGTTCACCTGGGAGCGTGAAGATCAGATGAAGAAGAAATACCCGCATCTATTTCCAGAAGATTCGTCAACACCTTCAACAGCTTAAAATTTCGGGACGAAATTTATTTAACGGGTAGGTACTGTAGTGACCCGAACTTTTCCATGTTTATATATATTAATTGAGATTGATATTTACATGATTAAATGTTTCCAACATGTTAAGCAATCAAACTTGTTAAGACTTTATTAATTGAAATATGTTTCATATAGACAATTGACCACCCAAGTTGACCGGTGATTCACGAACGTTAAAACTTGTAAAAACTATACGATGACATATATATGGTTATATATATAGTTAACATGTTTTTATTATAAGTATGTATCTCATTAGGTATTTTAACAATGAGTTATATACATAAAAATGAGACTATTAATTTAAGAAACTCGAAAACGATATATATAACGATTATCGTTATAACAACGTCTTACTAGGTACATATGAATCATATTAAGATATTGATACACTTGGTTAATTATGTTAAATGATAAGTAAATATATTATTAAGTGTATTAACAATGAAATACATATGTAAAAATAAGACTACTAACTTAATGATTTCGAAACGAGACAAATATGTAACGATTATCGTTGTAACGACATTTAACTGTATATACATCGTACTGAGATATATTATATATCATAATATCATGATAATATAACAATTTAATATCTCATTTGTTATAATAAACAATGGGTTAACAACATTCAACAAGATCGTTAACCTAAAGGTTTCAAAACAATATTTACATGTAACGACTAACGATGACTTAACGACTCAGTTAAAATGTATATACATGTAGTGTTTTAATATGTATTCATACACTTTTGAAAGACTTCAAGACACTTATCAAAATACTTCTACTTAACAAAAATGCTTACAATTACATCCTCGTTCAGTTTCATCAACAATTCTACTCGTATGCACCCGTATTCGTACTCGTACAATACACAGCTTTTAGATGTATGTACTATTGGTATATACACTCCAATGATCAGCTCTTAGCAGCCCATGTGAGTCACCTAACACATGTGGGAACCATCATTAGGCAACTAGCATGAAATATCTCATAAAATTACAAAAATATGAGTAATCATTCATGACTTATTTACATGAAAACAAAATTACATATCCTTTATATCTAATCCATACACCAACGACCAAAAACACCTACAAACACTTTCATTCTTCAATTTTCTTCATCTAATTGATCTCTCTCAAGTTCTATCTTCAAGTTCTAAGTGTTCTTCATAAATTCCAAAAGTTCTAGTTTCATAAAATCAAGAATACTTTCAAGTTTGCTAGCTCACTTCCAATCTTGTAAGGTGATCATCTGTAGTGACCCGAACTTTTCCATGTTTATATATATTAATTGAGATTGATGTTTACATGATTAAATGTTTCCAACATGTTAAGCAATCAAACTTGTTAAGACTTGATTAATTGAAATAGGTTTCATATAGACAATTGACCACCCAAGTTGACCGGTGATTCACGAACGTTAAAACTTGTAAAAAAAAAAACTATATGATGACATATATATGGTTATATATATAGTTAACATGATATTATGATAAGTAAACATATCATTAATTATATTAACAATGAACTACATATGTAAAAACAAGACTACTAACTTAATGATTTTGAAACGAGACATATATGTAACGTTTATCGTTGTAACGACATTTAATGTATATATATCATATTAAGAGATATTCGTACATTATAATATCATGATAATATAATAATTTAAAATCTCTTTTGATATTATAAACATTGGGTTAACAATATTTAACAAGATCGTTAACCTAAAGGTTTCAAAACAACACTTACATGTAACGACTAACGATGACTTAACGACTCAGTTAAAATGTATATACATGTAGTGTTTTAATATGTATTTATACACTTTTGAAAGACTTCAATACACTTATCAAAATACTTCTACTTAACAAAAATGCTTACAATTACATTCTCGTTCAGTTTCATCAACAATTCTACTCGTATGCACCCGTATTCGTACTCGTACAATACACAGCTTTTAGATGTATGTACTATTGGTATATACACTCCAATGATCAGCTCTTAGCAGCCCATGTGAGTCACCTAACACATGTGGGAACCATCATTTGGCAACTAGCATGAAATATCTCATAAGATTACAAAAATATGAGTAATCATTCATGACTTATTTACATGAAAACAAAATTACATATCCTTTATATCTAATCCATACACCAACGACCAAAAACACCTACAAACACTTTCATTCTTCAATTTTCTTCATCTAATTGAACTCTCTCAAGTTCTATCTTCAAGTTCTAAGTGTTCTTCATAAATTCCAAAAATTCTAGTTTCATAAAATCAAGAATACTTTCAAGTTTGCTAGCTCACTTCCAATCTTGTAAGGAGATCATCCAACCTCAAGAAATCTTTGTTTCTTACAGTAGGTTATCATTCTAATACAAGGTAATAATCATATTCAAACTTTGGTTCAATTTCTATAACTATAACAATCTTATTTCAAGTGATGATCTTACTTGAACTTGTTTTCGTGTCATGATTTTGCTTCAAGAACTTTGAGCCATCCAAGGATCCATTGAAGCTAGATCCATTTTTCTCTTTTCCAGTAGGTTCATCCAAGGAACTTAAGGTAGTAATGATGTTCATAACATCATTCGATTCATACATATAAAGCTATCTTATTCGAAGGTTTAAACTTGTAATCACTAGAACATAGTTTAGTTAATTCTAAACTTGTTCGCAAACAAAAGTTAATCCTTCTAACTTGACTTTTAAAATCAACTAAACACATGTTCTATATCTATATGATATGCTAACTTAATGATTTAAAACCTGGAAACACGAAAAACACCGTAAAACCGGATTTACGCCGTCGTAGTAACACCGCGGGCTGTTTTGGGTTAGTTAATTAAAAACTATGATAAACTTTGATTTAAAAGTTGTTATTCTGAGAAAATGATTTTTATTATGAACATGAAACTATATCCAAAAATTATGGTTAAACTCAAAGTGGAAGTATGTTTTCTAAAATGGTCATCTAGACGTCGTTCTTTCGACTGAAATGACTACCTTTACAAAAACGACTTGTAACTTATTTTTCTGACTAGAAACCTATAATTTTTTTGTTTGGATTCATAAAATAGAGTTCAATATGAAACCATAGCAATTTGATTCACTCAAAACGGATTTAAAATGAAGAAGTTATGGGTAAAATAAGATTGGATAATTTTTCTCATTTTAGCTACGTGAAAATTGGTAACAAATCTATTCCAACCATAACTTAATCAACTTGTATTATATATTATGTAATCTTGAGATACCATAGACACGTATACAATGTTTCGACCTATCATGTCGACACATCTATATATATTTCGGAACAACCATAGACACTCTATATGTGAATGTTGGAGTTAGCTATACAGGGTTGAGGTTGATTCCAAAATATATATAGTTTGAGTTGTGATCAATACTGAGATACGTATACACTGGGTCGTGGATTGATTCAAGATAATATTTATCGATTTATTTCTGTACATCTAACTGTGGACAACTAGTTGTAGGTTACTAACGAGGACAGCTGACTTAATAAACTTAAAACATCAAAATATATTAAAAGTGTTGTAAATATATTTTGAACATACTTTGATATATATGTATATATTGTTATAGGTTCGTGAATCAACCAGTGGCCAAGTCTTACTTCCCGACGAAGTAAAAATCTGTGAAAGTGAGTTATAGTCCCACTTTTAAAATCTAATATTTTTGGGATGAGAATACATGCAGGTTTTATAAATGATTTACAAAATAGACACAAGTACGTGAAACTACATTCTATGGTTGAATTATCGAAATCGAATATGCCCCTTTTTATTAAGTCTGGTAATCTAAGAATTAGGGAACAGACACCCTAATTGACGCGAATCCTAAAGATAGATCTATTGGGCCTAACAAACCCCATCCAAAGTACCGGATGCTTTAGTACTTCGAAATTTATATCATATCCGAAGGGTGTCCCGGAATGATGGGGATATTCTTATATATGCATCTTGTTATTGTCGGTTACCAGGTGTTCACCATATGAATGATTTTTATCTCTATGTATGGGATGTGTATTGAAATATGAAATCTTGTGGTCTATTGTTACGATTTGATATATATAGGTTAAACCTATAACTCACCAACATTTTTGTTGACGTTTTAAGCATGTTTATTCTCAGGTGATTATTAAGAGCTTCCGCTGTCGCATACTTAAATAAGGACAAGATTTGGAGTCCATGCTTGTATGATATTGTGTAAAAACTGCATTCAAGAAACTTATTTTGTTGTAACATATTTGTATTGTAAACCATTATGTAATGGTCGTGTGTAAACAGGATATTTTAGATTATCATTATTTGATAATCTACGTAAAGCTTTTTAAACCTTTATTGATGAAATAAAGGTTATGGTTTGTTTAAAAATGAATGCAGTCTTTGAAAAACGTCTCATATAGAGGTCAAAACCTCGCAACGAAATCAATTAATATGGAACGTTTTTAATCAATAAGAACGGGACATTTCATCATCCAACCTCAAGAAATCTTTGTTTCTTACAGTAGGTTATCATTCTAATACAAGGTAATAATCATATTCAAACTTTGGTTCAATTTCTATAACTATAACAATCTTATTTCAAGTGATGATCTTACTTGAACTTGTTTTCGTGTCATGATTCTGCTTCAAGAACTTCGAGCCATCCAAGGATCCATTGAAGCTAGATCCACTTTTCTCTTTTCCAGTAGGTTTATCCAAGGAACTTAAGGTAGTAATGATGTTCATAACATCATTCGATTCATACATATAAAGCTATCTTATTCGAAGGTTTAAACTTGTAATCACTAGAACATAGTTTAGTTAATTCTAAACTTGTTCTCAAATAAAAGTTAATCCTTCTAACTTGACTTTTAAAATCAACTAAACACATGTTCTATATCTATATGATATGCTAACTTAATGATTTAAAACCTGGAAACACAAAAAACACCGTAAAACCGGATTTACGCCGTCGTAGTAACACCGCGGGCTGTTTTGGGTTAGTTAATTAAAAACTATGATAAACTTTGATTTAAAAGTTGTTATTCTGGGAAAATGATTTTTATTATGAACATGAAACTATATCCAAAAATTATGGTTAAACTCAAAGTGGAAGTATG
The DNA here is from genome assembly GCF_046630445.1 of Rutidosis leptorrhynchoides. Classification (NCBI taxonomy): domain Eukaryota; kingdom Viridiplantae; phylum Streptophyta; class Magnoliopsida; order Asterales; family Asteraceae; genus Rutidosis; species Rutidosis leptorrhynchoides. Next base: position 315,086,363 of record NC_092333.1, on the reverse strand, counting down.
TTTTCTAAAATGGTCATCTAGACGTCGTTCTTTCGACTGAAATGACTAACTTTACAAAAACGACTTGTAACTTATTTTTCCGACTATAAACCTATACTTTTCTGTTTAGATTCATAAAATAGAGTTCAATATGAAACCATAGCAATTTGATTCACTCAAAACGGATTTAAAATGAAGAAGTTATGGGTAAAACAAGATTGGATAATTTTTCTCATTTTAGCTACGTGAAAATTGGTAACAAATCTATTCCAACCATAACTTAATCAACTTGTATTGTATATTATGTAATCTTGAGATACCATAGACACGTATACAATGTTTCGACCTATCATGTCGACACATCTATATATATTTCGGAACAACCATAGACACTCTATATGTGAATGTTGGAGTTAGCTATACAGGGTTGAGGTTGATTCCAAAATATATATAGTTTGAGTTGTGATCAATACTGAGATACGTATACACTGGGTCGTGGATTGATTCAAGATAATATTTATCGATTTATTTCTGTACATCTAACTGTGGACAACTAGTTGTAGGTTACTAACGAGGACAGCTGACTTAATAAACTTAAAACATCAAAATATATTAAAAGTGTTGTAAATATATTTTGAACATACTTTGATATATATGTATATATTGTTATAGGTTCGTGAATCAACCAGTGGCCAAGTCTTACTTCCCGACGAAGTAAAAATCTGTGAAAGTGAGTTATAGTCCCACTTTTAAAATCTAATATTTTTGGGATGAGAATACATGCAGGTTTTATAAATGATTTACAAAATAGACACAAGTACGTGAAACTACATTCTATGGTTGAATTATCGAAATCGAATATGCCCCTTTTTATTAAAGTCTGGTAATCTAAGAATTAGGGAACAGACACCCTAATTGACGCGAATCCTAAAGATAGATCTATTGGGCCTAACAAACCCCATCCAAAGTACCGGATACTTTAGTACTTCGAAATTTATATCATATCCGAAGGGTGTCCCGGAATGATGGGGATATTCTTATATATGCATCTTGTTATTGTCGGTTACCAGGTGTTCACCATATGAATGATTTTTATCTCTATGTATGGGATGTGTATTGAAATATAAAATCTTGTGGTCTATTGTTACGATTTGATATATATAGGTTAAACCTATAACTCACCAACATTTTTGTTGACGTTTAAAGCATGTTTATTCTCAGGTGAATATTAAGAGCTTCCGCTGTTGCATACTAAAATAAGGACAAGATTTGGAGTCCATGTTTGTATGATATTGTGTAAAAACTGCATTCAAGAAACTGATTTCGATGTAACATATTTGTATTGTAAACCATTATGTAATGGTCGTGTGTAAACAGGATATTTTAGATTATCATTATTTGATAATCTACGTAAAGCTTTTTAAACCTTTATTTATGAAATAAAGGTTATGGTTTGTTTTAAAAATGAATGCAGTCTTTGAAAAACGTGTCATATAGAGGTCAAAACCTCGCAACGAAATCAATTAATATGGAACGTTTTTAATCAATAAGAACGGGACATTTCACTACATACCAACAATAACCTTGGATCTAGCAGTACAGGAAATCGTGTAGGATGCACCTACAAAGAATTCACTGCCTGCAAACCTTTGGAATTTGATGGAACCGAAGGACCGATCGGATTGAAATGGTGGACCGGGAAGGTCGAATCGGTGTTTGCCATAAGTAAGTGTACTGAAGAGGACAAAGTGAAGTACGCTACGCATACCTTCACAGGTTCTACGTTAACATGGTGGAATACCTATCTAGAGCAAGTGGGACAAGATGATGCTTATGCACTACCGTGGTCAGCATTCAAGCACTTGATGAACGAGAAGTACCGTCCCAGAACCGAGGTCAATGAGCTCAAGACAGAACTTAGAGGGTTACGAACCCAAGGATTTGATATTACCACGTACGAAAGACGATTCACAGAATTGTGCTTATTGTGTCTGGGAGCGTTCGAAGATGAGGAAGAGAAGATCGACGCGTTTGTGAAAGGATTACCGGAAAGAATCCAAGAATATATAAGTTCACACGAGCCCGCCTCCATTCAACAGGCATGTAGAATAGCTCACAAACTAGTGAACCAGATTGAGGAAAGAATTAAAGAACATACGGCTGAAGAGGCCAATGTGAAGCAAGTCAAAAGAAAGTGGGAGGAAAACGGTGATAAGAATCACCAATACAACAACAACAGCAATTACAATAATAATCGCAACAATTATCCCAACAATCGCAACATCAATCGCAACTACAACAAACAGTCCATCAACAACAACAACAACAACAACAGGAACTACAACAATCATCCCAACAACAATAACAACCGCAACAATAACAACAATCAGAAGCAGCTATGCCAAAGGTGTGAAAAGTATCACTCGGGGTTCTGCACCAAATTTTGCAACAAGTGTAAAAGAAATGGTCATAGCGCGGTGAAGTGTGAGGTCTACGGACCAGGGGTTAACAGAACGAAAGGAACAAATGGTGTCGGAACGAGTAATGGCGGAGCAAGTAGTGTCGGAGCAAGTTATGCCAATGTAGTTTGTTATAAATGTGGAAAACCGGGCCACATTATTAGAAATTGCCCGAACCAGGAGAACACGAATGGACAAGGCCGCGGAAGAGTTTTCAATATTAATGCGGCAGAGGCACAGGAAGACCCGGAGCTTGTTACGGGTACGTTTCTTATTGACAATAAATCTGCTTAAGTTTTATTTGATTCGGGTGCGGATAGAAGCTATATGAGTAGAGATTTTTGTGCTAAATTAAGTTGTCCATTGACGCCGTTGGATAGTAAATTTTTACTCGAATTAACAAACGGTAAATTAATTTCAGCAGATAATATATGCCGGAATCGAGAAATTAAACTGGGTAGCGAAATATTTAAGATTGATTTAATACCAGTAGAGTTAGAGAGTTTTGATGTAATAGTTGGCATGGACTGGCTGAAGAGGTGAAAGCAGAGATCGTATGTTATAAAAATGCAATTCGCATTGTATGAGAAGAAGGAGAACCCTTAATGGTGTACGGAGAAAAGGGCAACATGAAGCTACATCTTATTAGTAATTTGAAGGCACAAAAACTAATAAGAAAAGGTTGCTATGCTGTTCTAGCACACGTCGAGAAAGTACAAACTGAAGAAAAGAGCATCAATGATGTTCCCGTCGCAAAAGAATTTCCCGATGTATTTCCGAAAGAATTACCGGGACTACCTCCACATCGATCTGTTGAATTTCAAATAGATCTTGTACCAGGAGCTGCACCAATAGCTCGTGCTCCTTATAGACTCGCACCCAGCGAGATGAAAGAACTGCAAAGCCAACTGCAAGAACTATTAGAACGTAGTTTCATTCGACCAAGCACATCACCATGGGGAGCTCCTGTTTTGTTTGTCAAGAAGAAGGATGGTACATTTAGGTTGTGTATTGACTACAGAGAGTTGAACAAACTTACCATCAAAAACCGTTATCCACTGCCGAGAATTGACGACTTATTTGATCAACTACAAGGCTCGTCAGTTTATTCGAAGATCGATTTACGTTCTGGATATCATCAAATGCGAGTATAGGAGGATGATATTCCAAAAACTGCTTTTAGGACGCGTTATGGTCATTACGAGTTTATGGTTATGCCGTTTGGATTGACTAACGCACCAGCTGTGTTCATGGACCTTATGAACCGAGTGTGTGGGCCATATCTTGACAAGTTTGTCATTGTTTTCATCGATGACATACTTATTTACTCAAAGAATTATCAAGAGCATGAAGAACATTTGAGAAAAGTGCTAGAAGTATTGAGGAAAGAAAAACTGTACGCTAAGTTTTCAAAGTGTGCATTTTGGTTGGAAGAAGTTCAATTCCTCGGTCACATAGTGAACAAAGAAGGTATCCAGGTGGACCCAGCAAAGATTGAAACCGTTAAAAAGTGGAAAACCCCAAAAACTCCGAAGCATATACGTCAATTTTTCGGATTGGCTGGTTACTACAGAAGATTCATCCAAGATTTCTCCAAAATAGCAAAACCCTTGACTGCATTAACGCATAAAGGGAAGAAATTTGAATGGAAGGATGAACAAGAAAAGACGTTTCAATTATTGAAGAAAAAGCTAACTACGGCACCTATATTGTCATTGCCTGAAGCGAATGATGATTTTGTGATTTATTGTGACGCATCAAAGCAAGGTCTCGGTTGTGTATTAATGCAACGGACGAAGGTGATTGCTTATGCGTCTAGACAATTGAAGATTCACGAGCAAAATTATACGACGCATGATTTGGAATTAAGCGCGGTTGTTTTTGCATTAAAGACTTGGAGGCACTACTTATATGGGGTCAAAAGTATTATATATACCGACCACAAAAGTCTTCAACACATATTTAATCAGAAACAACTGAATATGAGGCAGCGTAGGTGGATTGAATTGTTGAATGTGTGACGACCCGGGAATTTCCGACCAAATTTAAACTTAAACTTTATATGATTTCGACACGATACGCAAAGTCTGTAATGTTGAGTCTCAAAAACTTTGGAACAATTTACATGAATGCATTTACCCTTCGACTACTCTCGACAAATAACAATAACAATATTAATGATAAGTATAATGATAATTATTAATAATTTTGTAAATAATTATATTAATAATAATAATATTAATAATTTATAACAAATTAAATGTATTAAATTTCATATCTATATATCTATATTATATATATAGTAATATTATTTTAATTTATTTTTTAAATTATTTTATATATATATATATATATATATATATATATATATATATATATATATATATATATATATAAAATAATTTAAAAAATAAATTAAAATAATATTACTATATATATAATATAGATATATAGATATGAAATTTAATACATTTAATTTGTTATAAATTATTAATATTATTATTATTATTATTAATATCATTATTTACAAAATTATTAATAATTATCATTATACTTATCATTAATATTGTTATTGTTATTTTTAATATTAAAAGTATTATTATTATTATTATTAATATATTTATATTTATTAATTATTAATATTAATTATATATAAATCCTAAATTGAGATGAATTATATGGAATTTGTTTTACATCTCGAATTGATCCTTGTCTAACCAGTACAATATGTCAATACAAAATGCAGCTGGATTACTATTATTACACAAGATATTTATTCATATTTATGTTATTGTTTCATGATCATCACCTTGCTATCAAAATCACATTAAAAATATACCACTATCTATCCATCTAATGACTATCTATAGATAGGTATACAAACAAAATCCGTTAGGGGTCAATATCACTTTTTATTTTTTGTTTGCTCGAATCTTTCCCTGCCACTAATTGAATAATGAATCACTAATGGAATGTCGATTGAATAATTGATCAAGACACTATGCTTTCAGTTTTAAATCCTTTTCACAACCATCTATCTACCTAATCTAATATTATATATAACATATACATATACAATTCACAGAGAGAAAGGAATGCATCATCCATCACCTTTCACCTAAACACCATCGAACACCACCATCACGATCCTACCGTAACAACCAAAACCCGCTTGTCTCTATTGTTATTCAACTTTTATTTTGGTTACAAACAATACTTGATCAAGTCATTCGAATACCAAAACTAACGAACACCCGTTTAGTGTTACACATGATTTCTAAATCATGTTTATGTTCAAATAACACCCACATCTATCTCTAACAATGGCTCCATCATTTCGCAAGCAAAAACCTGTTCCATGTTTGAGCACACCACCACCTTTGGTTTGAAAACACCACCATCTCGAAACCACCCTAACCGCACCCGAACCCCCACCACTTCACCACAATCACCAACTCCACTAACGAACCCGTTTATACTGCTACACCAGCTTGGTTCTTTCTGTTTTGCAGCAACCCCACGACCCACCTGCACCATCATCTCCTCTTCTTCTGTCACCACCATGATTCCAACATCTTATTTTTTTTTTACAATCAAACACCATCACCTTAATCATCTCAACCCACAACAACCATCTCTGAACTCGCTAATTCTGCAACTGCATTATTGGTTCGCTACAACAGCTTTTTGCTATTAATATTCCTGTTAAACCGAACACCAAACCATCAATCTTTAATCAGACATAATTGCTCCTGCTACAGCTGGTTTCTGTTGCAGTTTAGAGTTCATAACTGTCCTGGCGACTGCTATACTACTGTCCAAGCAACCCGCTACTGCTATGATGTCGTTATTGCTGCTGTTTCATCACTGAAGAACGCCACAATAGCCACCAGAGAATAACTGCATGCTGCTGTAGCCACGCTGCGTTCTATTTCTGTTATAGGTGAAAAAGGTTAAACAAAAGAATGAACATATTGGAACGATTATAAAAAGATGAAAACATAGGTATTGGATTCCATAATTTTAGTGGGATGTGGGCCTTTTAAACTAATGAGTAACAGATTTAGTGTGGTGATTCATATTGATTGTATTGAATCAATCGAGACTTGGTCTTCAATTATAAGGGTTGCTCAATGATTAAAAATAATAATAATAATAATAAATAAATAAATAAATAATAATAATAAAAATAAATAAATCGAAGATGGGTCATGTTAATGATGGAAGAGGGTGTATGATGCAGAGGGGGTAAAACGATGAAGAATGATGATATAGATGATGAGGAAGTTGATAATGATTGATGATGAGATACACGATTAGATGATGATGTAGTTATGAGTGATGATGATGTTAAGATGATAGATGATTATGGATATTATGAAATCCATGATCTCGATGATACTTTGATCGATATGATGTATGATAAAGATGATGATGAAGATAGAAATTTAGAGGTTGATAATGATACAATACATGATGATGATCTATTAATGATACATGATGTAGATGATGAATGATGATGGAATTCGTTCCTGGTAATTATAATTTGAGGGAAGAAGAAAGTAAAACACGTACGGGTTATATATATATTTCTTTTGAGGTATAACTTCCATTATTATTATTATTATTATTATTATTATTATTATTATTATTATTATTATTATTATTATTATTATTATTATTATTATTATTATTATTATTATTATTATTATTATTACTATTATTATTATTATTATTATTATTATTATTATTATTATTATTATTATTATTATTATTATTATTACTACTACTACTATTGTTACTACTAATATAATTATTAATATAGGTATTATTATTAACTAATATGATTATTAAAATTATCACTATTAATATCAAAATCTACCTTTTAAACAGATAAATATGTTGTACATGAAATATATTTGTTACATATACATAACTATATATATCAAACCTATTAAAATTATTTATATAAAAATATACAAATAACAAACTATCAATTTTTAAATATAAATTAAACAATTATGTATATAAATATGGATATATTAATATAACTATAAAAATATTAACCATTATAAATATATATACAAATTAAACATACATAAAATATAAATTAAAAATATAATAAATGAATTTGTTCAATTACGATTATATGTTTTAATATATATATATATACAAATGATATAGGTTCGTGAATCCGAGGCCAACCCTGCATTGTTCACTTGTTCAATGTCGTCATATGTATTTTTACTACAAAATACAGTATTGTGAGTTCATTTGATTCCCTTTTACTCTTTACATTTTTGGGACTGAGAATACACGCGCTGCTTTTACAACTGCTTTATTAAATGCTTTTGAAATATGTTTTGAACTGCGACTACTTGAAATGCCTTTATAAATGTTTGACGAGATAGACACAAACAAAACATTCCTCGAATGAATTATTATGCAGACAGAAGTTCTGCGGATTATTATTGAATTATGTGGACATGATAATTGCCACCATTGAATTATGTGGACATGATAATTGCCACCATTGAATTATGTGGACATGATAATTGCCACCAGTTGACGTAAATGTTATATATCGAGAGAATGATTTTATACACAGGTTATGTGTATGTTATTTTTGTGCACAAGATATGTGTATGGTTACTATGATTTATGAAAATGGTTTCGTACATGAGAAAGATGTACTGTATTTAAAAGATATAGCATGTACATTACAGGTGGGTATAGGATTCGGGCCCATTTGTACCATGCAGCATTTAAATTTTGTGGTCTATCAAAATGATGAATTTTATTATTTTAAGATAAACCTATGAACTCACCAACCTTTTGGTTGACACTTGAAAGCATGTTTATTCTCAGGTATGAAAGAAATATTCCGCTGTGCATTTGCTCAATTTAAGGACATTACTTGGAGTCGATCATCGCTCTGGGATCAAATGTTGATGACTTCGTCCAGATGGATTAGGACGGGGCATTTCAGTTGGTATCAGAGCGGTGGTCTTAGCGAACCAGGTCTTGCATTAGTGTGTCTAATTGATAGTCGTTAGGATGCATTAGTGAGTCTGGACTTCGACCGTGTCTGCATATCAAAAGTTTTGCTTATCATTTTTGTTGGAAATCATTTGCTTATCATCCTTAGTAAATTACCTGCTCATTATTCTTAGTCTAGACACATATTATTGCATTGACTGCATGAATAGTGTATAGAAAAAATCCAAATCTTAACGTATCTGCTAATTCATATCTTAGCGTATCTGTTATTGTTATCTTTGCCTGACAGCTTCTGTAGATTCCTCTTTAACTTATGAGATTTTAGTATTATATATGCATATGTAAGTTATGTATTGCAGGATACTAATCTACATCCTATAATCTATTTCTTAACGCAAATCCTTTATCTGATCGTACGAGATGAATCCCTCAACTAGTTTGAGTCCCTCAGATTCCGTTAGCTATTTCGAAAGATATTCCGACAGCTATTCTGATATGGATTTCCACTCGAACTCCGAAAGCAGTATAACCAGAATGAATCAACCAATCAGTCATCCCCAATTCATCTGATGAGTTTGTAGTCGATTTAAACAATGGAGACGCGAAGAAGGCGATCCTTTCCATCCACCAAATTGCCCTCTTAGCGAAGAACCTGGAGCACCTACCGGCGAATCTATCCGAAACACCATTTTTAGCCTCATTTCCAGAGTATTTCGACGCAATTATATTCTATCCACAATTCTAAACCTTATTCATCCGCTCGTTCCGACCGACAATCATCCCGGAATAATAGAAGGAGTTAGCGAATTTCGCGCTCGAGTAATCAATTTGGAGAATATTGTGCAAAATCTACCAGCTTCAGCAACATCACCGGCACCAATAGTACCATCAATAACAGCACCAGTACCATCAACAATCCATGCTCCAATATCATCATCTGTACTTCGAGTATGATCTTCGTTCTACGTATCGTTCTAGTTCATTTATCTTCGTTCGACATGGCGAATATGTAATCTCTAAAGTTTTAGAGATTATTTATTCTAGTTCCAACCGAAAACTAAATGAGTTTAATATTATATTAATTCATTAAATCCATGATTACATATGAAGAAAATATATATGTATATATGTTTTCATAAAGGTTGTAATTAAAAATTCTTTTGTACAAACTGTTAATGGTGAAAATATTTTAACGGGTAGGTAATACCCGAGGAATGTTTAGATTTCACCTTAATAAGTTACAGTGTACATTCGTCGAAGCTGATTCAACAAGTCATTTATTATCCTACTTACAAAAACCGATATACGTATCCGTTCACCGTAGAATAACCATTTTCATTCAATTTCATATTTGGATTTTGACCTATCGGAATCCAACAAGTGGCATAATGAAGAAAACATATGACAAAATAAAATTTGTTAGAAACAGACAAATTAACTATGAGAAATTTTGTTAAGAATCCACGCTTACTGTTCCTAGCTAACTGTTAATTCCGTATTACCTTTTATTTATCGCAATTTTAATTCTCGTAATTTATTTATCGTCATTTAATTCCTGTTATTTATTTTACGCACTTTAAATATCGGGACATGTATACAAGGTTTTGACATATCATATCGACGCATCTATATATATTATTTGGAATAACCATAGACACTCTAAAATGTCCCGTTCTTATTGATTAAAAACGTTCCATATTAATTGATTTCGTTGCGAGGTTTTGACCTCTATATGAGACGTTTTTCAAAGACTGCATTCATTTTAAAACAAACCATAACCTTTATTTCATCAATAAAGGTTTAAAAAGCTTTACGTAGATTATCAAATAATGATAATCTAAAATATCCTGTTTACACACGACCATTACATAATGGTTTACAATACAAATATGTTACAACAAAATAAGTTTCTTGAATGCAGTTTTTACACAATATCATACAAGCATGGACTCCAAATCTCGTCCTTATTTAAGTATGCGACAGCGGAAGCTCTTAATAATCACCTGAGAATAAACATGCTTAAAACGTCAACAAAAATGTTGGTGAGTTATAGGTTTAACCTATATATATCAAATCATAATAATAGACCACAAGATTTCATATTTCAATACACATCCCATACATAGAGATAAAAATCATTCATATGGTGAACACCTGGTAACCAACATTAACAAGATGCATATATAAGAATATCCCCATCATTTCGGGACACCCTTCGGATATGATATAAATTTCGAAGTACTAAAGCATCCGGTACTTTGGATGGGGTTTGTTAGGCCCAATAGATCTATCTTTAGGATTCGCGTCAATTAGGGTGTCTGTTCCCTGATTCTTAGATTACCAGACTTAATAAAAAGGGGCATATTCAATTTCGATAATTCAACCATAGAATGTAGTTTCACTTACTTGTGTCTATTTTGTAAATCATTTATAAAACCTGCATGTATTCTCATCCCAAAAATATTAGATTTTAAAAGTGGGACTATAACTCACTTTCACAGATTTTTACTTTCATCGGGAAGTAAGACTTGGCCACTGGTTGATTCACGAACCTATAACAATATATACATATATATCAAAGTATGTTCAAAATATATTTACAACACTTTTAATATATTTTGATGTTTTAAGTTTCTTAAGTCAGCTGTCCTCGTTAGTAACCTACAACTAGTTGTCCACAGTTAGATGTACAGAAATAAATCGATAAATATTATCTTGAATCAATCCACGACCCAGTGTATACGTATCTCAGTATTGATCACAACTCAAACTATATATATTTTGGAATCAACCTCAACCCTGTATAGCTAACTCCAACATTCACATATAGAGTGTCTATGGTTGTTCCGAAATATATATAGATGTGTCGACATGATAGGTCGAAACATTGTATACGTGTCTATGGTATCTCAAGATTACATAATATACAATACAAGTTGATTAAGTTATGGTTGGAATAGATTTGTTACCAATTTTCACGTAGCTAAAATGAGAAAAATTATCCAATCTTGTTTTACCCATAACTTCTTCATTTTAAATCCGTTTTGAGTGAATCAAATTGCTATGGTTTCATATTGAACTCTATTTTATGAATCTAAATAGAAAAAGTATAGGTTTATAGTCGGAAAAATAAGTTACAAGTCGTTTTTGTAAAGGTAGTCATTTCAGTCGAAAGAACGACGTCTAGATGACCATTTTAGAAAACATACTTCCACTTTGAGTTTAACCATAATTTTTGGATATAGTTTCATGTTCATAATAAAAATCATTTTCTAAGAATAACAACTTTTAAATCAAAGTTTATCATAGTTTTTAATTAACTAACCCAAAACAGCCCGCGGTGTTACTACGACGGCGTAAATCCGGTTTTACGGTGTTTTTCGTGTTTCCAGGTTTTAAATCATTAAGTTAGCATATCATATAGATATAGAACATGTGTTTAGTTGATTTTAAAAGTCAAGTTAGAAGGATTAACTTTTGTTTGCGAACAAGTTTAGAATTAACTAAACTATGTTCTAGTGATTACAAGTTTAAACCTTCGAATAAGATAGCTTTATATGTATGAATCGAATGATGTTATGAACATCATTACTACCTTAAGTTCCTTGGATAAACCTACTGGAAAAGAGAAAAATGGATCTAGCTTCAACGGATCCTTGGATGGCTCGAAGTTCTTGAAGCAGAATCATGACACGAAAACAAGTTCAAGTAAGATCATCACTTGAAATAAGATTGTTATAGTTATAGAAATTGAACCAAAGTTTGAATATGATTATTACCTTGTATTAGAATGATAACCTACTGTAAGAAACAAAGATTTCTTGAGGTTGGATGTGAAATGTCCCGTTCTTATTGATTAAAAACGTTCCATATTAATTGATTTCGTTGCGAGGTTTTGACCTCTATATGAGACGTTTTTCAAAGACTGCATTCATTTTTAAACTAACCATAACCTTTATTTCATCAATAAAGGTTTAAAAAGCTTTACGTAGATTATCAAATAATGATAATCTAAAATATCCTGTTTACACACGACCATTACATAATGGTTTACAATACAAATATGTTACAACAAAATAAGTTTCTTGAATGCAGTTTTTACACAATATCATACAAGCATGGACTCCAAATCTCGTCCTTATTTAAGTATGCGACAGCGGAAGCTCTTAATAATCACCTGAGAATAAACATGCTTAAAACGTCAACAAAAATGTTGGTGAGTTATAGGTTTAACCTATATATATCAAATCGTAACAATAGACCACAAGATTTCATATTTCAATATACATCCCATACATAGAGATAAAAATCATTCATATGGTGAACACCTGGTAACCGACATTAACAAGATGCATATATGAGAATATCCCCATCATTCCGGGACACCCTTCGGATATGATATAAATTTCGAAGTACTAAAGCATCCGGTACTTTGGATGGGGCTTGTTGGGCCCGATAGATCTATCTTTAGGATTCGCGTCAATTAGGGTGTCTGTTCCCTAATTCTTAGATTACCAGACTTAATAAAAAGGGGCATATTCGATTTTGATAATTCAACCATAGAATGTAGTTTCACGTACTTGTGTCTATTTTGTAAATCATTTATAAAACCTGCATGTATTCTCATCCCAAAAATATTAGATTTTAAAAGTGGGACTATAACTCACTTTCACAGATTTTTACTTCGTCGGGAAGTAAGACTTGGCCACTGGTTGATTCACGAACCTATAACAATATATACATATATATCAAAGTATGTTCAAAATATATTTACAACACTTTTAATATATTTTGATGTTTTAAGTTTATTAAGTCAGCTGTCCTCGTTAGTAACCTACAACTAGTTGTCCACAGTTAGATGTACAGAAATAAATCGATAAATATTATCTTGAATCAATCCACGACCCAGTGTATACGTATCTCAGTATTGATCACAACTCAAACTATATATATTTTGGAATCAACCTCAACCCTGTATAGCTAACTCCAACATTCACATATAGAGTGTCTATGGTTGTTCCGAAATATATATAGATGTGTCGACATGATAGGTCGAAACATTGTATACGTGTCTATGGTATCTCAAGCTTACATAATATATAATACAAGTTGATTAAGTTATGGTTGGAATAGATTTGTTACCAATTTTCACGTAGCTAAAATGAGAAAAATTATCCAATCTTGTTTTACCCATAACTTCTTCATTTTAAATCCGTTTTGAGTGAATCAAATTGCTATGGTTTCATATTGAACTCTATTTTATGAATCTAAACAAAAAAAGTATAGGTTTCTAGTCGGAAAAATAAGTTACAAGTCATTTTTTGTAAAGGTAGTCATTTTAGTCGAAAGAACGACGTCTAGATGACCATTTTAGAAAACATACTTCCACTTTGAGTTTAACCATAATTTTTGGATATAATTTCATGTTCATAATAAAAATCATTTTCTCAGAATAACAACTTTTAAATCAAAGTTTATCATAGTTTTTAATTAACTAACCCAAAACAGCCCGCGGTGTTACTACGACGGCGTAAATCCGGTTTTACGGTGTTTTTCGTGTTTCCAGGTTTTAAATCATTAAGTTAGCATATAATATAGATATAGAACATGTGTTTAGTTGATTTTAAAAGTCAAGTTAGAAGGATTAACTTTTGTTTGCGAACAAGTTTAGAATTAACTAAACTATGTTCTAGTGATTACAAGTTTAAACCTTCGAATAAGATAGCTTTATATGTATGAATCGAATGATGTTATGAACATCATTACTACCTTAAGTTCCTTGGATGAACCTACTGGAAAAGAGAAAAATGGATCTAGCTTCAATGGATCCTTGGATGGCTCAAAGTTCTTGAAGCAAAATCATGACACGAAAACAAGTTCAAGTAAGATCATCACTTGAAATAAGATTGTTATAGTTATAGAAATTGAACCAAAGTTTGAATATGATTATTACCTTGTATTAGAATGATAACCTACTGTAAGAAACAAAGATTTCTTGAGGTTGGATGATCACCTTACAAGATTGGAAGTGAGCTAGCAAACTTGAAAGTATTCTTGATTTTATGAAACTAGAACTTTTGGAATTTATGAAGAACACTTAGAACTTGAAGATAGAACTTGAGAGAGTTCAATTAGATGAAGAAAATTGAAGAATGAAAGTGTTTGTAGGTGTTTTTGGTCGTTGGTGTATGGATTAGATATAAAGGATATGTAATTTTGTTTTCATGTAAATAAGTCATGAATGATTACTCATATTTTTGTAATCTTATGAGATATTTCATGCTAGTTGCCAAATGATGGTTCCCACATGTGTTAGGTGACTCACATGGGCTGCTAAGAGCTGATCATTGGAGTGTATATACCAATAGTACATACATCTAAAAGCTGTGTATTGTACGAGTACGAATACGGGTGCATACGAGTAGAATTGTTGATGAAACTGAACGAGGATGTAATTGTAAGCATTTTTGTTAAGTAGAAGTATTTTGATAAATGTCTTGAAGTCTTTCAAAAGTGTATGAATACATATTAAAACACTACATGTATATACATTTTAACTGAGTCGTTAAGTCATCGTTAGTCGTTACATGTAAATGTTGTTTTGAAACCTTTAGGTTAACGATCTTGTTAAATGTTGTTAACCCAATGTTTATAATATCAAAAGAGATTTTAAATTATTATATTATCATGATATTATGATGTACGAATATCTCTTAATATGATATATATACATTAAATGTCGTTACAACGATAATCGTTACATATATGTCTCGTTTCAAAATCATTAAGTTAGTAGTCTTGTTTTTACATATGTAGTTCATTGTTAATATAATTAATGATATGTTTACTTATCATAATATCATGTTAACTATATATATAACCATATATATGTCATCATATAGTTTTTACAAGTTTTAACGTTCGTGAATCACCGGTCAACTTGGGTGGTCAATTGTCTATATGAAACCTATTTCAATTAATCAAGTCTTAACAAGTTTGATTGCTTAACATGTTGGAAACATTTAATCATGTAAATATCAATCTCAATTAATATATATAAACATGGAAAAGTTCGGGTCACTACAGTACCTACCCGTTAAATAAATTTCGTCCCGAAATTTTAAGCTGTTGAAGGTGTTGACGAATCTTCTGGAAATAGATGCGGGTATTTCTTCTTCATCTGATCTTCACGCTCCCAGGTGAACTCGGGTCCTCTACGAGCATTCCATCGAACCTTAACAATTGGTATCTTGTTTTGCTTAAGTCTTTTAACCTCACGATCCATTATTTCGACGGGTTCTTCGATGAATTGAAGTTTTTCGTTGATTTGGATTTCATCTAACGGAATAGTGAGATCTTCTTTAGCAAAACATTTCTTCAAATTCGAGACGTGGAAAGTGTTATGTACAGCCGCGAGTTGTTGAGGTAACTCAAGTCTGTAAGCTACTGGTCCGACACGATCAATAATCTTGAATGGTCCAATATACCTTGGATTTAATTTCCCTCGTTTACCAAATCGAACAACGCCTTTCCAAGGTGCAACTTTAAGCATGACCATCTCTCCAATTTCAAATTCTATATCTTTTCTTTTAATGTCAGCGTAGCTCTTTTGTCGACTTTGGGCGGTTTTCAACCGTTGTTGAATTTGGATGATCTTCTCGGTAGTTTCTTGTATAATCTCCGGACCCGTAATCTGTCTATCCCCCACTTCACTCCAACAAATCGGAGACCTGCACTTTCTACCATAAAGTGCTTCAAACGGCGCCATCTCAATGCTTCAATGGTAGCTGTTGTTGTAGGAAAATTCTGCTAACGGTAGATGTCGATCCCAACTGTTTCCGAAATCAATAACACATGCTCGTAGCATGTCTTCAAGCGTTTGTATCGTCCTTTCGCTCTGCCCATCAGTTTGTGGATGATAGGCAGTACTCATGTCTAGACGAGTTCCTAATGCTTGCTGTAATGTCTGCCAGAATCTTGAAATAAATCTGCCATCCCTATCAGAGATAATAGAGATTGGTATTCCATGTCTAGAGACGACTTCCTTCAAATACAGTCGTGCTAACTTCTCCATCTTGTCATCTTCTCTTATTGGTAGGAAGTGTGCTGATTTGGTGAGACGATCAACTATTACCCAAATAGTATCAAAACCACTTGCAGTCCTTGGCAATTTAGTGATGAAATCCATGGTAATGTTTTCCCATTTCCATTCCGGGATTTCGGGTTGTTGAAGTAGACCTGATGGTTTCTGATGCTCAGCTTTGACCTTAGAACACGTCAAACATTCTCCTACGTATTTAGCAACATCGGCTTTCATACCCGGCCACCAAAAATGTTTCTTGAGATCCTTGTACATCTTCCCCGTTCCAGGATGTATTGAGTATCTGGTTTTATGAGCTTCTCTAAGTACCATTTCTCTCATATCTCCAAATTTTGGTACCCAAATCCTTTCAGCCTTATACCGGGTTCCGTCTTCCCGAATATTAAGATGCTTCTCCGATCCTTTGGGTATTTCATCCTTTAAATTTCCCTCTTTTAAAACTCCTTGTTGCGCCTCCTTTATTTGAGTAGTAATGTTATTATGAATCATTATATTCATAGATTTTACTCGAATGGGTTCTCTATCCTTCCTGCTCAAGGCATCGGCTACCACATTTGCCTTCCCCGGGTGGTAACGAATCTCAAAATCGTAATCATTCAATAATTCAATCCACCTACGCTGCCTCATATTCAGTTGTTTCTGATTAAATATGTGTTGAAGACTTTTGTGGTCGGTATATATAATACTTTTGACCCCATATAAGTAGTGCCTCCAAGTCTTTAATGCAAAAACAACCGCGCCCAATTCCAAATCATGCGTCGTATAATTTTGTTCGTGAATCTTCAATTGTCTAGACGCATAAGCAATCACCTTCGTTCGTTGCATTAATACACAACCGAGACCTTGCTTTGATGCATCACAATAAATCACAAAATCATCATTCCCTTCAGGCAATGACAATATAGGTGCCGTAGTTAGCTTTTTCTTCAATAACTGAAATGCTTTCTCTTGTTCATCATTCCATTCAAATTTCTTCCCTTTATGCGTTAATGCAGTCAAGGGTTTTGCTATTCTGGAAAAGTCTTGGATGAACCTTCTGTAGTAACCAGCTAGTCCTAAAAACTGGCGTATGTGTTTCGGAGTTTTCGGGGTTTCCCACTTTTCAACAGTTTCTATCTTTGTCGGATCCACCTTAATACCTTCTTTGTTCACTATGTGACCGAGGAATTGAACTTCTTCCAACCAAAATGCACACTTTGAAAACTTAGCGTACAATTCTTCCTTCCTCAATACTTCTAACACCTTTCTCAAATGTTCACCGTGTTCTTGGTCATTCTTTGAGTAAATAAGTATGTCATCAATGAAAACAATGACAAACTTGTCAAGGTATGGTCCACACACTCGGTTCATAAGGTCCATGAACACAGCTGGTGCATTAGTTAAACCAAACGGCATGACCATAAACTCGTAATGACCGTAACGTGTTCTGAAAGCAGTCTTTGGAATATCATCTTCTTTCACCCGCATTTGATGATACCCGGAACGTAAGTCAATCTTTGAATAAACAGACGAGCCTTGTAGTTGATCAAATAAGTCGTCGATTCTCGGTAGTGGGTAGCGGTTCTTGATGGTAAGTTTGTTCAACTCTCGGTAGTCGATACACAACCTGAATGTACCATCTTTCTTCTTGACAAACAAAACAGGAGCTCCCCACGGTGATGTGCTTGGTCGAATGAAACCACGCTCTAAAAGTTCTTGTAATTGGCTTTGTAGTTCTTTCATCTCGCTGGGTGCGAGTCTGTAAGGAGCACGAGCTATTGGTGCAGCTCCTGGTACAAGATCTATTTGAAATTCAACGGATCGATGTGGGGGTAATCCCGGTAATTCTTTCGGAAATACATCAGGAAATTCTTTTGCGACGGGAACATCATTGATGCTCTTTTCTTCAGTTTGTACTTTCTCGACGTGTGCTAGAACAGCATAGCAACCTTTTCTTATTAGTTTTTGTGCCTTCAAATTACTAATAAGATGTAGCTTCGTGTTGCCCTTTTCTCCGTACACCATTAAGGGTTTTCCTTTTTCTCGTATAATGCGAATTGCATTTTTGTAACAAACGATCTCCGCTTTCACTTCTTTCAACCAGTCCATACCGATTATCACATCAAAACTCCCTAACTCTACTGGTATCAAATCAATCTTAAATGTTTCGCTAACCAGTTTAATTTCTCGATTCCGACATATATTATCTGCTGAAATTAATTTACCATTTGCTAATTCGAGTAAAAATTTACTATCCAAAGGCGTCAATGGACAACTTAATTTAGCACAAAAATCTCTACTCATATAGCTTCTATCCGCACCCGAATCAAATAAAACGTAAGCAGATTTATTGTCAATAAGAAACGTACCCGTAACAAGCTCCGGGTCTTCCTGTGCCTCTGCCGCATTAATATTGAAAACTCTTCCACGGCCTTGTCCATTCGTGTTCTCCTGGTTCGGGCAATTTCTAATAATGTGGCCCGGTTTTCCACATTTATAACAAACTACATTGGCATAACTTGCTCTGACACTACTTGCTCCACCATTACTCGTTCCGACACCATTTGTTCCTTTCGTTCTATTAACCCCTGGTCCGTAGACCTCACACTTCGCCGCGCTATGACCATTTCTTTTACACTTGTTGCAAAATTTGGTGCAGAACCATGAGTGATTCTTTTCACACCTTTGGCATAGCTGCTTCTGATTGTTGTTGTTGTTGCGGTTATTATTGTTGTTGGGATGATTGTTGTAGTTGCTGTTGTTATTATTGTTGTTGTTGTTAGGCCGTTTGTTGTAGTTGCGATTGATGTTGCGATTGTTGGGATAATTGTTGCGATTATTGTTGTAATTACTGTTGTTGTTGTATTGGTGATTCTTATCACCGTTTTCCTCCCACTTTCTTTTGACTTGCTTCACATTGGCCTCTTCAGCAGTCTGTTCTTTAATTCTTTCTTCAATCTGGTTCACTAGTTTGTGAGCCATTCTACATGCCTGTTGTATGGAGGCGGGCTCGTGTGAACTTATATCTTCTTGAATTCTTTCCGGTAATCCTTTCACAAATGCGTCGATCTTCTCTTCCTCATCTTCGAATGCTCCCGGACACAATAGGCACAATTCTGTGAATCGTCTTTCGTACGTGGTAATATCAAATCCTTGGGTTCGTAACCCTCTAAGTTCTGTCTTGAGCTTATTGACCTCGGTTCTGGGACGGTACTTCTCGTTCATCAAGTGCTTGAATGCTGACCACGGTAGTGCGTACGCATCGTCTTGTCCCACTTGCTCTAGATAGGTATTCCACCATGTTAACGCAGAACCTGTGAAGGTATGCGTAGTATACTTTACTTTGTCCTCTTCAGTACACTTACTTATGGCAAACACCGATTCGACCTTCTCGGTCCACCGTTTCAATCCGATCGGTCCTTCGGTTCCATCAAATTCCAAAGGTTTGCAGGCAGTGAATTCTTTGTAGGTGCATCCTACACGATTTCCTGTACTGCTAGATCCAAGGTTATTGTTGGTATGTAGCGCAGCCTGTACTGCGGCTATGTTTGAAGCTAGAAAAGTACGGAATTCCTCTTCATTCATATTCACGGTGTGTCGAGTAGTCGGTGCCATTTCCTTCAAAATAGTTAAATGGAACAAGTTAATCATACAGAATATTAAGAGTAGTTAATAGTATTTCGTAGCATAATATGAACTCATTTATAAAAGCTTTTTCTTCATATTAGCGTTTTATAAGTTTAAATTCGGGTAGTACCTACCCGTTAAGTTCATACTTAGTAGCTAATATACAATTCAACTACTACAATTCTATATGAAAAACTGATTATAATAATATTTCGCGTTCAAACTTTTATACAATATTTTACAAACTTACAATACCGCTTATTTTACATAAAGCATGAAATATAGCACACAATAACTTTGATACAAGATAGTTGTGAAGATAATTCTAGCTAGTACACAAGTCGTTCAGCAAAGGCAATAAAGACACGTAATTCATACGTCCAAAAACAAGTCATGCATTCTGGTTTTACTAGGACTACTTCCCATCCTTGGTCTTGTGCAACATAACCGTTATGGCCGTTGATAAGACAGCGTGTTGTAGCGTCGTCAAAGGGACGAGGGTTACGTAATGTCCAACAGTCCCGTAATAATCTAAAAACCTCATTTCTTACCCCAATTACCGACTCCGTCACTTGTGGAAACGTTTTGTTTAATAGTTGTAGCCCGATGTTCTTGTTCTCACTTTGGTGAGAAGCGAACATTACTAATCCGTAAGCATAACATGCTTCTTTATGTTGCATGTTAGCCGCTTTTTCTAAATCACGAAGTCCAATATTCGGATATATTGAGTCAAAATAATTTCTTAACCCGTTGCGTAAAATAGCATTTGGGTTCCCCGCAATATATGCGTCAAAGTAAACACATCGTAACTTATGGGTTTCCCAATGTGATATCCCCCATCTTTCAAACGAAAGTCTCTTATAAACCAAGACATTCTTGGAACGTTCTTCGAATGTCTTACAAACTGATCTCGCCTTAAATAGTTGTGCCGAGGAATTCTGGCCGACTCTAGACAAGATTTCATCAATCATGTCTCCGGGTAGGTCTCTTAAAATATTGGGTTGTCTATCCATTTTGTGTTTTTAAACTGTAAAATAGACAAGGGTTAGATTCATAAAAAAATACTTATTAATACAAGCAATTTTTACATATATCATAAAGCATACGAACACTATATTACATATATTACACCACACGAATACAACTATCTTATTCTGACTCGCTCGTTTCTTCTTCTTCGGTTTTTGGTTCGTTTTGCCAAGTTTCTAGGGATATATGATGTTCCCCTAATACGAGCCGTCGTGATCCACATTGGTTTAGAAAAACCTGGTGGTTTAGAGGTTCCCGGGTCATTGTTACAACTTAAGGACTTCGGGGGTTGACGATACATATAAAGTTCATCGGGGTTGGAATTAGATTTCTCTATTTTTATGCCCTTTCCCTTATTATTTTCTTTTGCCTTTTTAAATTCAGTTGGGGTAATTTCTATAACATCATCGGAATTCTCGTCGGAATCCGATTCATCGGAGAATTGGTAATCCTCCCAATATTTTGCTTCCTCGGCGGAAACACCATTGACCATAATTAACCTTGGTCGGTTGGTTGAGGATTTTCTTTTACTTAACCGTTTTATTATTTCCCCCACCGGTTCTATTTCTTCATCCGGTTCCGATTCTTCTTCCGGTTCCGATTCTTCTTCCGGTTCCGACTCTTCTTCCGGTTCCTCTTCGGGAACTTGTGAATCAGTCCACGAATCATTCCAATTTACATTTGACTCTTCATTATTATTAGGTGAGTCAATGGAACTTGTTCTAGAGGTAGACATCTATCACATAATATCAAACGCGTTAAGAGATTAATATATCACATAATATTCACATGTTAAAAATATATAGTTTCCAACAAAATTTGTTAAGCAATCATTTTTCAAGTAAACACGGTCGAAGTCCAGACTCACTAATGCATCCTAACAAACTCGATAAGACACACTAATGCAAAATTCTGGTTCTCTAAGACCAACGCTCTGATACCAACTGAAATGTCCCGTTCTTATTGATTAAAAACGTTCCATATTAATTGATTTCGTTGCGAGGTTTTGACCTCTATATGAGACGTTTTTCAAAGACTGCATTCATTTTTAAACAAACCATAACCTTTATTTCATCAATAAAGGTTTAAAAAGCTTTACGTAGATTATCAAATAATGATAATCTAAAATATCCTGTTTACACACGACCATTACATAATGGTTTACAATACAAATATGTTACAACAAAATAAGTTTCTTGAATGCAGTTTTTACACAATATCATACAAGCATGGACTCCAAATCTCGTCCTTATTTAAGTATGCGACAGCGGAAGCTCTTAATAATCACCTGAGAATAAACATGCTTAAAACGTCAACAAAAATGTTGGTGAGTTATAGGTTTAACCTATATATATCAAATCGTAACAATAGACCACAAGATTTCATATTTCAATATACATCCCATACATAGAGATAAAAATCATTCATATGGTGAACACCTGGTAACCGACATTAACAAGATGCATATATGAGAATATCCCCATCATTCCGGGACACCCTTCGGATATGATATAAATTTCGAAGTACTAAAGCATCCGGTACTTTGGATGGGGCTTGTTGGGCCCGATAGATCTATCTTTAGGATTCGCGTCAATTAGGGTGTCTGTTCCCTAATTCTTAGATTACCAGACTTAATAAAAAGGGGCATATTCGATTTTGATAATTCAACCATAGAATGTAGTTTCACGTACTTGTGTCTATTTTGTAAATCATTTATAAAACCTGCATGTATTCTCATCCCAAAAATATTAGATTTTAAAAGTGGGACTATAACTCACTTTCACAGATTTTTACTTCGTCGGGAAGTAAGACTTGGCCACTGGTTGATTCACGAACCTATAACAATATATACATATATATCAAAGTATGTTCAAAATATATTTACAACACTTTTAATATATTTTGATGTTTTAAGTTTATTAAGTCAGCTGTCCTCGTTAGTAACCTACAACTAGTTGTCCACAGTTAGATGTACAGAAATAAATCGATAAATATTATCTTGAATCAATCCACGACCCAGTGTATACGTATCTCAGTATTGATCACAACTCAAACTATATATATTTTGGAATCAACCTCAACCCTGTATAGCTAACTCCAACATTCACATATAGAGTGTCTATGGTTGTTCCGAAATATATATAGATGTGTCGACATGATAGGTCGAAACATTGTATACGTGTCTATGGTATCTCAAGCTTACATAATATATAATACAAGTTGATTAAGTTATGGTTGGAATAGATTTGTTACCAATTTTCACGTAGCTAAAATGAGAAAAATTATCCAATCTTGTTTTACCCATAACTTCTTCATTTTAAATCCGTTTTGAGTGAATCAAATTGCTATGGTTTCATATTGAACTCTATTTTATGAATCTAAACAAAAAAAGTATAGGTTTCTAGTCGGAAAAATAAGTTACAAGTCGTTTTTTTGTAAAGGTAGTCATTTTAGTCGAAAGAACGACGTCTAGATGACCATTTTAGAAAACATACTTCCACTTTGAGTTTAACCATAATTTTTGGATATAATTTCATGTTCATAATAAAAATCATTTTCTCAGAATAACAACTTTTAAATCAAAGTTTATCATAGTTTTTAATTAACTAACCCAAAACAGCCCGCGGTGTTACTACGACGGCGTAAATCCGGTTTTACGGTGTTTTTCGTGTTTCCAGGTTTTAAATCATTAAGTTAGCATATAATATAGATATAGAACATGTGTTTAGTTGATTTTAAAAGTCAAGTTAGAAGGATTAACTTTTGTTTGCGAACAAGTTTAGAATTAACTAAACTATGTTCTAGTGATTACAAGTTTAAACCTTCGAATAAGATAGCTTTATATGTATGAATCGAATGATGTTATGAACATCATTACTACCTTAAGTTCCTTGGATGAACCTACTGGAAAAGAGAAAAATGGATCTAGCTTCAATGGATCCTTGGATGGCTCAAAGTTCTTGAAGCAAAATCATGACACGAAAACAAGTTCAAGTAAGATCATCACTTGAAATAAGATTGTTATAGTTATAGAAATTGAACCAAAGTTTGAATATGATTATTACCTTGTATTAGAATGATAACCTACTGTAAGAAACATAGATTTCTTGAGGTTGGATGATCACCTTACAAGATTGGAAGTGAGCTAGCAAACTTGAAAGTATTCTTGATTTTATGAAACTAGAACTTTTGGAATTTATGAAGAACACTTAGAACTTGAAGATAGAACTTGAGAGAGTTCAATTAGATGAAGAAAATTGAAGAATGAAAGTGTTTGTAGGTGTTTTTGGTCGTTGGTGTATGGATTAGATATAAAGGATATGTAATTTTGTTTTCATGTAAATAAGTCATGAATGATTACTCATATTTTTGTAATCTTATGAGATATTTCATGCTAGTTGCCAAATGATGGTTCCCACATGTGTTAGGTGACTCACATGGGCTGCTAAGAGCTGATCATTGGAGTGTATATACCAATAGTACATACATCTAAAAGCTGTGTATTGTACGAGTACGAATACGGGTGCATACGAGTAGAATTGTTGATGAAACTGAACGAGGATGTAATTGTAAGCATTTTTGTTAAGTAGAAGTATTTTGATAAATGTCTTGAAGTCTTTCAAAAGTGTATGAATACATATTAAAACACTACATGTATATACATTTTAACTGAGTCGTTAAGTCATCGTTAGTCGTTACATGTAAATGTTGTTTTGAAACCTTTAGGTTAACGATCTTGTTAAATGTTGTTAACCCAATGTTTATAATATCAAAAGAGATTTTAAATTATTATATTATCATGATATTATGATGTACGAATATCTCTTAATATGATATATATACATTAAATGTCGTTACAACGATAATCGTTACATATATGTCTCGTTTCAAAATCATTAAGTTAGTAGTCTTGTTTTTACATATGTAGTTCATTGTTAATATAATTAATGATATGTTTACTTATCATAATATCATGTTAACTATATATATAACCATATATATGTCATCATATAGTTTTTACAAGTTTTAACGTTCGTGAATCACCGGTCAACTTGGGTGGTCAATTGTCTATATGAAACCTATTTCAATTAATCAAGTCTTAACAAGTTTGATTGCTTAACATGTTGGAAACATTTAATCATGTAAATATCAATCTCAATTAATATATATAAACATGGAAAAGTTCGGGTCACTACAGGATGATCACCTTACAAGATTGGAAGTGAGCTAGCAAACTTGAAAGTATTCTTGATTTTATGTAACTAGAACTTGTAGAATATATGAAGAACACTTAGAACTTGAAGATAGAACTTGAGAGAGATCAATTAGATGAAGAAAATTGAAGAATGAAAGTGTTTGTAGGTATTTTTGGTCGTTGGTGTATGGATTAGATATAAAGGATATGTAATTTTGTTTTCATGTAAATAAGTCATGAATGATTACTCATATTTTTGTAATTTTATGAGATATTTCATGCTAGTTACCAAATGATGGTTCCCACATGTGTTAGGTGACTCACATGGGCTGCTAAGAGCTGATCATTAGAGTGTATATACCAATAGTACATACATCTAAAAGCTGTGTATTGTACGAGTACTAATACGGGTGCATACGAGTAGAATTGTTGATGAAACTGAACGAGGATGTAATTGTAAGCATTTTTGTTAAGTAGAAGTATTTTGATAAGTGTATTGAAGTCTTTCAAAAGTGTATAAATACATATTAAAACACTACATGTATATACATTTTAACTGAGTCGTTAAGTCATCGTTAGTCGTTACATGTAAGTGTTGTTTTGAAACTTTTAGGTTAACGATCTTGTTAAATGTTGTTAACCCAATGTTTATAATATCAAATGAGATTTTAAATTATTATATTATCATGATATTATCATGTATGAATATCTCTTAATATGATATATATATATATACATTAAATGTCTTTACAACGATAATCGTTACATATATGTCTCGTTTAAAAATCATTAAGTTAGTAGTCTTGTTTTTACATATGTAGTTCATTGTTAATATACTTAATGATATGTTTACTTATCATAGTATCATGTTAACTATATATATATCCATATATATGTCATCATATAGTTTTTACAAGTTTTAACGTTCGTGAATCATCGGTCTACTTGGGTGGTCAATTGTCTATATGAAACATATTTCAATTAATCAAGTCTTAACAAGTTTGATTGCTTAACATGTTGGAAACATTTAATCATGTAAATATCAATCTCAATTAATATATATAAACATGAAAAAGTTCGGGTCACTACACACTCTATATGCAGTAATGCTGGAGTTAGCTATACAGGGTTGAGGTTGATTCTACAATAATATATATAGTTTGAGTTGTGATCGAGTCTGAGACATGTACACGGGTCACGATACGTATTAATTAATTCGAATATTATATATTAAACTATATATGAATTATTGAACTACTAACTGTGGACTATCAACATTGGACAATTAAAATGAATTAAAATATGGATTAAAACATATGAAACTAAACAATTCTTCAAGTTTGCCACTTGATTTCATCTTAAACCTCATTTGTATCTTGACGATTACAATATGCGTTCAAACCTTTCATAATTCTTGAAGACACCTCAATAGAGAGGATGAACCAACCGCACTTCATCTATAGAAGAAAAGATTGATGCATATAGTTATGCACCTGAAAAACACTCGGAACCTGAGAAAACGTCTAACACGTATCTGTGCAAATTTCTTTAGTGTTATTATTACCCAAAATAACTTTGTAGTCCCTTTCCAAATTAGCAAATTTTGTCACAGCTTCAATGAGCCAACTTTGACTTTTCATTCAAAACAACCTTATTATAACTTCGATATATATGCGTGCTCTTTATTGTTACCAGGGAACCTTTTATATTCCATCATATTACCATCAGTGTTTAATCACCTAAAAACATAATTCTCCTGAAACCCCTCGGATTGATAACCGATGATTCAGATATCGTAGCATTAAATGCAGAGGAAACAGAAAAATGGTAGATGGTCTAAAACGGCCAAAAGTTGATAATAAAGAATGGAATGTTGGGAACGCTCGATAGAAAATTTGGTACTGAAAAACAAATTGAGCTAACCATGAAGGAGACCAAGGACAAATACAAGGACCAAACCCTATATTCAAAGAATCCAGGTAATTCTGGATCCGCCGAAATCTTTAGAGAATATCTTGTTTCGAAGTCATGTTAAAATCTTGCGGAAAATTTTTCTTCATCAACCTTCGAACTTAGAAATTCTAAAATATCATCATAAATATCTTTGATATTTATGAGGATATTTTTATAAATATTCTTGTCCGAAATTATCTACCTCTTCGTGCTTTCTGTATTCCATTATATTGGAAACTTCTGTAAAATTTAAGTATAAATTATGAATGAATTGTGAAGAAGTGTTGGGAATTAAAGCATGGGTTAGTATAATATAATGACGTCCGACCAACATGATTATATTACAGTAAGTCATGTTGAGTTTCTAATGGAATGTGAAAGAGGATCACAGATCATACCTTTATCATGAACCATGTTACATAACTCTTTCATTCTACTTAACCTCTGAACATATCAAGAAAATATATTGTTGATAGTTCCATTCTCATGGATTCTGATAATTTGACAAATCAAATTGTGCTATCACGTTCTTTCCTGCTTAGAATATTATAATCATTCGATACTCTATATCTACAAATTCTGGACCATTATTCGCTTGACTTGAAGTCGGGAAGAGAAAACAAAAGCATAGAGCTTCGAAATATAAAGGAAAATATAAAACCCGATAACAACACATAAATTACAAACCGTGTATATCAATGTTTATCGCAACATAAAGACACGGAAGAATTAAGAACACTGTAACCCCAAGGGCGAAGTAGAAGAAAGCAGATTCCTCCGGTGGTAGATAAAAAAGGAGGAAGACAGAAGTGATTGACAGAAGAAGGACAAGGATTAGAACCAGATTAAGCATTTTACAATCTTTTGGATATATGAACTGAGAAAGAAAGTATAGGAATGGTGAGAATAATGGAAAGGAAGAGTTTAATTTATAATGGAAATATCAGACAAAGTAATCGAGGCAGATCACCGTATTTAATTATAGAGATCTTAATTTCCTTACTCGCCGAAGAATCAAATCTTTTAAATTTCGAAGATTTTTTTTATATCCCTTGAATTCCGGAATTCAACCAAGACAACGTCAAAAGTCAAGACGCACCTTATTTTCTAAATTCAACCATGACTAGTCAAAAGTTATGATGAAATTTGTCTTTCTCATTTCACTATTTAATGATAGCTTCATTCGTACTCTTCGAGTAATCGAATTTTCTTATTCATATTACTCAATGAAGATAAAACTCTATTTATCAGCTCACATTCGTCAGGAAAACATCTTTATTGTTAGCCATGACGACCTCACTCAAATTTCGGGACGAAATTTCTTTAACGGGTAGGTACTGTGGCGACCCGGGAATTTCCGACCAAATTTAAACTTAAACTTTATATGATTTCGACACGATACGCAAAGTCTGTAATGTTGAGTCTCAAAAACTTTGGAACAATTTACTTGAATGCATTTACCCTTTGTAACGACCCGGAAATTTCCGACCAAATTTAAACCTTAATCTTTATATGTTTCCGACACGATAAGCAAAATCTGTAATGTTGAGTCTAGAAAGTTTGAAATCTATATTAGAATAATCAGTTACCCTTTGACCATGTCTGATGATTCACGAACATTTATGTGTACGATATATACTTATTAATTGATAACGTGTTAGATATGTAATATTTGGTTTCGATATAAGATTTCTATATTTATTGGCGAGAGTAAAAGATAATTATTATTA
The DNA here is from genome assembly GCF_046630445.1 of Rutidosis leptorrhynchoides. Lineage (NCBI taxonomy): Eukaryota > Viridiplantae > Streptophyta > Magnoliopsida > Asterales > Asteraceae > Rutidosis > Rutidosis leptorrhynchoides. The sequence continues at coordinate 315,057,311 of NC_092333.1, read as the reverse complement.
CATTGATATATATTAATATTATTACCCTCATAAATATTATTATTATTAGGATAATTTGATACAATTGATTTGTTATATTATTGTGAAAAATCATTAGAACTAAAAGTAAAATTTTAATACTAGTATTACTAAATATTGTTATCATTATGTTTTTTTTTTTTTCAAAATTAACAAATTATTATTATCTCTATTATTACTATTAGTATCATCTGTTTATTATTGTTATTTTCATAAATATCAGTATTTTATATATATATATATATATATATATATATATATATATATATATATATATATATATATATATATATATATATATTTAGTTATTTACATTTACTAATTATTAAAAATTAAATTTTATTAGGATTAAAATTATACAAAATCAAACTTGCTGTTTGATGTCACGATTCATATATCCAAGTGTTTTGTTTTTGTCACTAAAAATCCAATTTAGATAGCTATCTAAATCAAGCTTTATTTTTATTTCCTACTTTCTTGGATTTTTCTTTTTGGATCGAACAAACCTATCTCAAGTTGTTAAAACGTCTGAATCAATTTACTTTACAATCTGAAAAGAATATTGTGTCGCTATATTTACATGTGTTTGGTCTCTGCAAAAACAAAACAACACCCATATCAACAACATTACTTTTAACCATCTCTTTATCACTCTCTGCAATTACGATAGTATCTCTTATTACCCATTCGAGGATCACCAACATTCCATCTCCATCTTTATCAAATCATCATAACCGCACCTTGAATCACCGCTAGAACTTCCACAACCGAGAGTTACCAAGACACCATCATTATTACCTTCTACTTGTAATAACCATCGAACGCCCAACATGCTTTCATGCTCACTTTTTGCTCACCTTCGAACCCTTCTTGCTCACGTGTTGTTTACAACATGATCATCTTCATCAACCCTCGTCGACCCACCATGATAACCACCACACCATCGATTATTCATACAAAAACCAACTTATTCAACTCAAATCTTAATGAATGCTCACTGTTTCTACCTATTGTGTAAACCGATCCCCATCAACCCAAACACCACTAACCTCGATCAACACCTCTATTACCCTCATCACCACTTGAAACCGTCACCATGATACTGTACCAAACCACCACCTTGTACCCATCTTCTTCACCACCATGAAACCATGGTTCAACCACTCACCTCTTAAAGTTTTACTCGTCCTGATTGTTGCTATAATCAAACTCGCTGATTTTCTGTTTCTTTTTACGAACCTCAAACATCTGTACCAAAACCCATTTATTAAATATTGAAGATGATTGAATACCGCTGTATTTTTTTTTAACGAAAGCGAATGATGAAAGATGATTATGAAACGAAGAAGATAAAGCAATATAATGAATTGATAAACAAAAACGATCGATGATGACATGTTTTCTTTCTCCCTAGTGGCCGACAATCTCTACATCAAATAACCCTACTATCAATTCAATAAGGTTGAGGTTATCTCGTTTATTTTTTTAAAACTATCGACTTAAACCAACTGGGAAAATCAATCGGGCTAAGAGCTTTGTACACGGGTTGCAATCCATTTCAAAATTTCTATTGGGCCGATGTAAAATGGATTTGGGTATAGATATATGTTTATGATATGGGTTATAAGATTAATGAAGCATAGAAACAAAACGGTTCAGACGGTTTGGAGTGTTTGTGCATAATCGAGAGGTCTGGGGTTCGAGTCCCGTCTTGGGCGGATTCAATCTTTTAAATGATACAAGGTATAAATTGATATTATTAGTATTATTTTTTTTATTATTGTTATCTATATAAAAAAAAATAAAAAAATTTTATAATTATTTGTATTATCAATAAGACTAATATTAAAATTATCATTACATTTTTTTAAAAAGTGTTATTATTATTAATTATTATTATTATCATTATTGTCATTAGAATTAAAATTAGAATTTGAACTTGAATTATTATTATTATTACTATAAAAATTATTATTATTATTATAATTTTTTTTATTAAATTATTATTTTTTTTATTTGTTATTATTAACAATATTTCTAAATACATCTAAAAATATTGATACGTAATATTACATGAAATATTAAATAGACATTAACAATTATTATATAAGTATTACATAATTAATAGGTGAAATTAGTTGACTTCAATTATGTGTTAACATATATACCTGATATAGGTTCGTGAATCGAAGGCCAACCTTACATTTGTTAAATGATGATATATGTATTTTTACTACAAAATACAGTATGGTGAGTATAAAGTCCCTTTTTGAACTTTAAATATTTTTGGGATGAGAATACATGCGCTGTTTTTATAAATGATTTACGATATGGACACAAGTGATCAAAAATCTACGTTGAGTTGTACCATGGCATATTTCTTTATACTTGGTAGCTAATATTTACGTGAGGAGCGTAAACGCGAATCCTGTTGATAGATCTATCGGGCCTGACAACCCCAACCGGGCTGGACGACCAGTTTTAAACGGTTGCACAGTACTTCATTTCGTTACTACACTTGGTACGGTGTAGGGTTTATTTAAGAATATGCTGCGATGATATATATATGTTAAGTATGGTTACCAAGTGCTCAACGACTTTTCATACACGAGGAGTGTATTATGTTTAACTATATGAAATCTTGTGGTCCATAGTTATAACGCTGCTAGCATCAAACCTATATATCTCACCAACATTATGTTGACTTTTTAAAGCATGTTATTCTCAGGTACGAATTAAGTCTTCCGCTGTGCATTTGCTCATTTTAAGGACATTACTTGGAGTCGATCAACGCAATGGAACCAGATGTTGATGATTTCGTCCAGAGGATAAGGACGGGTTGTTACATGTGGTATCAGAGCGTTGGTCTTAGCGAACCAGGCCTTACATTAGTGTGTCTAACTGGTAGTTGTTAGGATACATTAGTGAGTCTGGACTATGACCGTGTCTGCCTGTCAAAAGTTTTGCTTATCATTTCTAGTCGTAAATCATCTGCTTATCATCCTTAGGAAATTGCCTGCCTATCATTCTCAAGTCTAGACACGCTCTACTGCATTTAGTGCATCGATAGTGTATAGACGAAATTCATATCTTAGCGTATCTGATAATTCCTATCTTGACGTATCTGTAGATTTGCCTGATATATGCCGTAACATCCTTTGTGGCCTACGAAATCTTTAGTATTACATATAGATATTCTATATAGTTAGAATATCATCCGATATCCGGAAATCATTTCATATTAAAGATCCTTTCCATCCATCCAATTACCCCTTGGCGATGAACCTGAAGCACTTACCGGCGAACCTACTCGAAACATCATTTTTTCGCTCATTCCTAGAGTATCTCGTCACGATTACATAATATCCCATATCACAAATCTTGTTCATCCGCTTGCTTCGACCGCCAATCGTCCCAGTGTACTAGCAGAAGTTAAGAAACTACACGCTTGTGTGACGGCTTTGGAGAACCTGGTGCGAAGGTTACAAACACCAGCGGCAGCACCGGCAGCATAACCAGTATCTCCAGTAACATCAACATCGCAATCTTCAGTACTAGCACTATCAATATCATCACCATCATCAACGTCAATGATATCCTTATTCCCCTCAAACCACAACCACGTCGTAAATCTCAACGTCACAAATTGCACCTCGAGTATAATCACCATTCTATGTATCGCTCTATCCACTTTATTTTCGTTCTACATATCGTTCTACATCGATTAACTTCGATTTACGTACCATTCTACCTCATTACCTCCGTTCAATATGGCGACTAAGTAATCTCTAATGCTTTAGAGATTATGTAATCTAGTATTAACAATAAACCTGATGAGTTTAATATTTTATTGACTCATTAAATCTATGATTACATTTGAAGAAATTATATATGCAAGCATATTTTCATAAAAGATTGTAATTAAAAATTCTTTTGTACAAACTGTTAATGGTGAAAAATATTTTAACGGGTGGGTAATACCCGATGAATATTTAGATTTCACATTAATAAGTTACACTGTACATTCTTCGAATCTGATTCAACGGTCATCTATTATCCCACATACGACTACCAATATACGTATCCGTTCACCACAGAACAATCATTTCTATTCAAATTTCATATTTGGATTTTGATCTATCAGAATCCAACAAGTGGCATAAAGAAGAAAATATTGGACAAAATAAAAATTTGATAGAAACAGATGAATTAACTAAATGAAATTTGGTTAGGATTACACGCTAACTGTTCCGGCTAACTGTTCCCAGCTAACTGATTAACATTTAATTTATCGCAATTTACATTCTCGCAATTTTAATTTCTGCACTGTACATACTGTCGGGACACATGTACAACAACACGTCGGATTAATTCTGAGACAACACGTTGTATAATGGGTCATGATATATATTTATTTATTTTACGCATTTTAAATAACGGGACACGTATGCAAGGTTTCGACTTATCATATTGACCCATATATATATATATATATTTTGGAACAACCATAGACACTCTATATGTGAAGGTGGGAGTTGGCTATACAGGGTAGGAGTTGATTCCAAAATATATATATACTTTGAGTTGTGATCGACACTGCGACCGGTACACGGGTCACGATACGTATTAATTATGTATATTAAATTATATATATATGAATATATTGAACTGTTATAGGACCATTGGACAATCGGACAATAGACTTCTAACTATGGACAAGTAAAATGAATTAAAATATTGATTATAACATATGAAACTAAACTAATCTTCAAGTTTGCCACTTGATTCTATCTTAAACCTTATTCGTATCTTGACAATTACAATTCGTGTTCAAATCTTTCATGATTCTTGAGAACACCTCGATTGAGAAATTGAATCAGCCACACCTCGTTTATGGAAGAGAGATTTATGCATACAGTTATGCACCTGAAAAACTTTCAAAAACTGAAGTTATAGTTAAAACGTATCCGCGTCAAAATTCCTTATCATCCATTAGTAAAAGCAACCCTCCGATTCCTTTTCAAGTAGCCAATTTTGTCACAGCTCCACTTCGACTTCTCAGTAAAACTAGTCTTACTATCATCTCGATATAAATACGTTGTCCTTTCGCCGTTGTTATTGGAGAACCTTTTATATCCCCGACATCATCAGCAGATATACCAGCAGCTCGTTATCTCTTCGGCGGAATCCGCAATTAGTATTTTGAAAATCTCATAGCATTTCTCCAGTTATACCTATAATATTTATTTCTAAGAATTCATACTCCGAATGTGAAGTTTATGAAAACACCCTGAACTATGAAGTAGTTCTTAAAATGCTGATGAAGCAGCAAAAACTGTGAATGAATTTAGCATTCTAAAGATGACGATAAAGTATCATGTGTTGGTAAAGCTCAGGAAAAGAGGAGATTTGGGACTGGAAAACGGATTTAGCAAAGTATGAAGGAAGGTGTGGATAAATCACAAGAACTGAATCTGCTATCACAGAATCCAAACGATTCAAAACCTGCTGAAACAGTTAGTAAGAACCCTACTCGATATTCTAAACCTTTCCGGATGATATTCTTCATCATTACCTTATCCTAGATATTATAAGATATCTTCGTATTTTCTGTTATACATATTCTCCAGATTTCAGGAGATATTTTCACAACTACTCCTATCTGCGATCATGTATCTTTCCGTAATATCTGCATTATAAAATAAAAGAAACTATGTTAGTTTCTAAATTCTGAAACCTTCAAAATTGAAATATGAATGTTTTGAAGTAATGTTGGGAACTGATGCATGAATTAGTATAATATAATGAAACTTGATCAACTTCATTATATTACAGTAAGTCATGTTAAGTTTCTAATAGAATGTGATGATTCACAGTACCGTCATCATGTGCCATGTTACACGGCTCTTACATTCTATCCAATCTCCAAACCCATTAGGAACATATCACCTTGATAGTTCAATCTTTCCAGAATATTCTGGTAATTTGACAATTCGAAACCATTCCATTACCATTTCTTTCCAAGAACATTAGCTATGTTCATTCCAAATTTCATACCTACGAATTCTGAACCACTACTCGCTTGACTCGAAGTCGGAAGGAGAAAACGAAAGCATGAAGCTCCGAAAAGTAATGAAGTATATAAAGCTCGATAATAACCCAAAAATTTCAAACCGTGTATATCGATGCAGATAGCAATATAGAGACACGGGAGACTGAAAACACTATAAACACAAGAGTATAGTAGAAGTAAATAGATTCTCCTGGTGGTAGATGAAAAAGAAGAATGACAGATGTGAAAATTAAGAGTATATCAAGAATCAGAATGGGATGGAGCATATTAGCGAATGTCCTAAAGTAGGAATTAAGACGAAAGAATAGAAGATGAGTTGTGGAAAAAAAAAACGAAGGAGTAGATTTATAGTAAAGTATCCGACAAAGAAATCAAAACAGATTGCCGCATTTAATCAAAGAAGATTCTGATCGTCGAAAAATCAAATCTTATTACGTAAGATTTTCTTTGAATTTCTTAAAATTCGGAAATCAATCATAATCACGCCATCGGTTAAAACGATTTCATATTTACTCATGTCACTCTTTTGTGATAGCTTCACTCGTGCGCTTCATATGATCAAATCGTTTTATCTATATCTCTCAATAAAGATAAAACTTCATTATTACTTCATATACGTCATGAAAACATTCCTATTGTTATCCATGACAACCTCTATCAAATTTCGGGGACGAAATTTCTTTAACGGGTGGGTACTGTAACGACCCGGAAATTTTCGACCAAATTTAAACCTTAATCTTTATATGTTTCCGACACGATAAGCAAAATCTGTAATGTTGAGTCTAGAAAGTTTGAAATCTATATTAGAATAATCAGTTACCCTTTGACCATGTCTGATGATTCACGAACATTTATGTGTACGATATATACTTATTAATTGATAACGTGTTAGATATGTAATATTTGGTTTCGATATAAGATTTCTATATTTATTGGCGAGAGTAAAAGATAATTATTATTACATTGATATATATTAATATTATTACCCTCATAAATATTATTATTATTAGGATAATTTGATACAATTGATTTGTTATATTATTGCGAAAAATCATTAGAACTAAAAGTAAAATTTTAATACTAGTATTACTAAATATTGTTATCATTATGTTTTTTTTTTTTTTCAAAATTAACAAATTATTATTATCTCTATTATTACTATTAGTATCATCTGTTTATTATTGTTATTTTCATAAATATCAGTATTATATATATATATATATATATATATATATATATATATATATATATATATATATATATATATATATATTATTTAGTTATTTACATTTACTAATTATTAAAAATTAAATTTTATTAGGATTAAAATTATACAAAATCAAACTTGCTATTTGATGTCACGATTCATATATCCAAGTGTTTTGTTTTTGTCACTAAAAATCCAATTTAGATAGCTATCTAAATCAAGCTTTATTTTTATTTCCTACTTTCTTGGATTTTTCTTTTTGGATCGAACAAACCTATCTCAAGTTGTTAAAACGTCTGAATCAATTTACTTTACAATCTGAAAAGAATATTGTGTCGCTATATTTACATGTGTTTGGTCTCTGCAAAAACAAAACAACACCCATATCAACAACATTACTTTTAACCATCTCTTTATCACTCTCTGCAATTACGATAGTATCTCTTATTACCCATTCGAGGATCACCAACATTCCATCTCCATCTTTATCAAATCATCATAACCGCACCTTGAATCACCGCTAGAACTTCCACAACCGAGAGTTACCAAGACACCATCATTATTACCTTCTACTTGTAATAACCATCGAACGCCCAACATGCTTTCATGCTCACTTTTTGCTCACCTTCGAACCCTTCTTGCTCACGTGTTGTTTACAACATGATCATCTTCATCAACCCTCGTCGACCCACCATGATAACCACCATACCATCGATTATTCATACAAAAACCAACTTATTCTACTCAAATCTTAATGAATGCTCACTGTTTCTACCTATTGTGTAAACCGATCCCCATCAACCCAAACACCACTAACCTCGATCAACACCTCTATTACCCTCATCACCACTTGAAACCGTCACCATGATACTGTACCAAACCACCACCTTGTACCCATCTTCTTCACCACCATGAAACCATGGTTCAACCACTCACCTCTTAAAGTTTTACTCGTCCTGATTGTTGCTATAATCAAACTCGCTGATTTTCTGTTTCTTTTTACGAACCTCAAACATCTGTACCAAAACCCATTTATTAAATATTGAAGATGATTGAATACCGCTGTATTTTTTTTTAACGAAAGCGAATGATGAAAGATGATTATGAAACGAAGAAGATAAAGCAATATAATGAATTGATAAACAAAAACGATCGATGATGACATGTTTTCTTTCTCCCTAGTGGCCGACAATCTCTACATCAAATAACCCTACTATCAATTCAATAAGGTTGAGGTTATCTCGTTTATTTTTTTAAAACTATCGACTTAAACCAACTGGGAAAATCAATCGGGCTAAGAGCTTTGTACACGGGTTGCAATCCATTTCAAAATTTCTATTGGGCCGATGTAAAATGGATTTGGGTATAGATATATGTTTATGATATGGGTTATAAGATTTATGAAGCATAGAAACAAAACGGTTCAGACGGTTTGGAGTGTTTGTGCATAATCGAGAGGTCTGGGGTTCGAGTCCCGTCTTGGGCGGATTCAATCTTTTAAATGATACAAGGTATAAATTGATATTATTAGTATTATTTTTTTATTATTGTTATCTATATAAAAAAAAATAAAAACAAATTTTATAATTATTTGTATTATCAATAAGACTAATATTAAAATTATCATTACATTTTTTTTAAAAGTGTTATTATTATTATTAATTATTATTATTATCATTATTGTCATTAGAATTAAAATTAGAATTTGAACTTGAATTATTATTATTATTACTATAAAAATTATTATTGTTATTATAATTTTTTTTTATTAAATTATTTTTTTTTTATTTGTTATTATTAACAATATTTCTAAATACATCTAAAAATATTGATACGTAATATTACATGAAATATTAAATAGACATTAACAATTATTATATAAGTATTACATAATTAATAGGTGAAATTAGTTGACTTCAATTATGTGTTATCATATATACCTGATATAGGTTCGTGAATCGAAGGCCAACCTTACATTTGTTAAATGATGATATATGTATTTTTACTACAAAATACAGTATGGTGAGTATATAGTCCCTTTTTGAACTTTAAATATTTTTGGGATGAGAATACATGCGCTGTTTTTATAAATGATTTACGATATGGACACAAGTGATCAAAAATCTACGTTGAGTTGTACCATGGCATATTTCTTTATACTTGGTAGCTAATATTTACGTGAGGAGCGTAAACGCGAATCCTGTTGATAGATCTATCGGGCCTGACAACCCCAACCGGGCTGGACGACCAGTTTTAAACGGTTGCACAGTACTTCGTTTCGTTACTACACTTGGTACGGTGTAGGGTTTATTTAAGAATATGCTGCGATGATATATATATGTTAAGTATGGTTACCAAGTGCTCAACGACTTTTCATACACGAGGAGTGTATTATGTTTAACTATATGAAATCTTGTGGTCCATAGTTATAACGCTGCTAGCATCAAACCTATATATCTCACCAACATTATGTTGACTTTTTAAAGCATGTTATTCTCAGGTACGAATTAAGTCTTCCGCTGTGCATTTGCTCATTTTAAGGACATTACTTGGAGTCGATCAACGCAATGGAACCAGATGTTGATGATTTCGTCCAGAGGATAAGGACGGGTTGTTACACCCTTCGACTACTCTCGACGATTCACGAACAACTATTTGTATATATATATATATATATATATATATATATATAATAATTTAAAAACTAAATTAAAATAATATTACTATATATATAATATAGATATATAGATATGAAATTTAATACATTTAATTTGTTATAAATTATTAATATTATTATTATTTATATCATTATTTACAAAATTATTAATAATTATCATTATACTTATCATTAATATTGTTATTGTTATTTTTAATATTAAAAGTATTATTATTATTATTATTATTAATATATTTATATTTATTAATTATTAATATTAATTATATATAAATCCTAAATTGAGATGAATTATATGGAATTTGTTTTACATCTCGAATTGATCCTTGTCTAACTAGTACAATATGTCAATACAAAATGCAGCTGGATTACTATTATTACACAAGATATTTATTCATATTTATGTTATTGTTTCATGATCATCACCTTGCTATCAAAATCACATTAAAAATATACCACTATCTATCCATCTAATGACTATCTATAGATAGGTATACAAACAAAATCCGTTAGGGGTCAATATCACTTTTTGTTTTTTGTTTGCTCGAATCTTTCCCTGCCACTAATTGAATAATGAATCACTAATGGAATGTCGATTGAATAATTGATCAAGACACTATGCTTTCAGTTTTAAATCCTTTTCACAACCATCTATCTACCTAATCTAATATTATATATAACATATACATATACAATTCACAGAGAGAAAGGAATGCATCATCCATCACCTTTCACCTAAACACCATCGAACACCACCATCACGATCCTACCGTAACAACCAAAACCCGCTTGTCTCTATTGTTATTCAACTTTTATTTTGGTTACAAACAATACTTGATCAAGTCATTCGAATACCAAAACTAATGAACACCCATTTAGTGTTACACATGATTTCTAAATCATGTTTATGTTCAAACAACACCCACATCTATCTCTAACAATGGCTCCATCATTTCGCAAGCAAAAACCTGTTCCATGTTTGAGCACACCACCACCTTTGGTTTGAAAACACCACCATCTTGAAACCACCCTAACCGCACCCGAACCCCCACCACTTCACCACAATCACCAACTCCACTAACGAACCCGTTTATACTGCTACACCAGCTCGGTTCTTTCTGTTTTGCAGCAACCCCACGACCCACCTGCACCATCATCTCCTCTTCTTCTGTCACCACCATGATTCCACCATCTTATTTTTTTTTTTTTACAATCAAACACCATCACCTTAATCATCTCAATCCACAACAACCATCTCTGAACTCGCTAATTCTGCAACTGCATTATTGGTTCGCTACAACAGCTTTTTGCTATTAATATTCCTGTTAAACCGAACACCAAACCATCAATCTTTAATCAGACATAATTGCTCCTGCTACAGCTGGTTTCTGTTGCAGTTTAGAGTTCATAACTGTCCTAGCGACTGCTATACTACTGTCCAAGCAACCCGCTACTACTATGATGTCGTTATTGCTGCTGTTTCATCACTGAAGAACCCCACAATAGCCACCAGAGAATAACTGCATGCTGCTGTAGCCACGCTGCATTCTATTTCTGTTATAGGTGAAAAAGGTTAAACAAAAGAATGAACATATTGGAACGATTATAAAAAGATGAAAACATAGGTATTGGATTCCATAATTTTAGTGGGATGTGGGCCTTTTAAACTAATGAGTAACAGATTTAGTGTGGTGATTCATATTGATTGTATTGAATCAATCGAGACTTGGTCTTCAATTATAAGGGTTGCTCAATGATTAAAAATAATAATAATAATAATAATAAATAAATAAATAAATAATAATAATAAAAATAAATAAATCGAAGATGGGTCATGTTTGAAATGCCCCGTCCTAATCCATCCGGACGAAGTCCATATCGATTATAAACGATTCATAATAGTTGGTTACATTGCGAGGTACTTGACCTCTAAATGATACATTTTACAAACATTGCATTCGTTTTTAAAAGACAAACTTTCATTTCATCGAAAGTTGACAAGTATGCATACCATTTCATAATATTCAACTATAAATGACCCAAACCGTCATTTAGTAAATAATAATCTCTAATGAACTTCAACGACTCGAATGCAACGTCTTGTGAAATATGTCATGAATGACTCCAAGTAATATCCTTAAAATGAGCTAATGCACAGCGGAAGATTTCTTTAATACCTGAGAATAAACATGCTTTAAAGTGTCAACCAAAAGGTTGGTGAGTTCATAGATTTATCTTAAAACAATAAAATTCATCATTTTGATAGACCACAAAATTTAAATGCTGCATGGTACAAATGGGCCCGAATCCTATACCCACCTGTAATGTACATGCGATATCTTTTAAATACAGTACACCTTTTTCGTGTACAAAATCATCTTTCATAAATCATAGTAACCGTACATATATCTTGTGCACAAAATAACATACACATAACTTGTGTATAAAATCATTCTCTCGATATATAACATTCACATCAACTGGTGGCAATTATCATGTCCACATAATTCAATGGTGGCAATTATCATGTCCACATAATTCAATAATAATCCGCAGAACTTCTGTCTGCATAATAATTCATTCGAGGAATGTTTTGCTTGTGTCTATCTCGTCAAACATTTATAAAAGCATTTCATGTATTCGCAGTTCGAAATATATTTCAAAAGTATTTAATAAAGCAGTTGTAAAAACAGCGCATGTATTCTCAGTCCCAAAAATGTAAAGAGTAAAAGGGAGCAAATGAAACTCACCATACTGTATTTTATAGTAAAAATACATATTACGACATTAAACAATGCAGGGTTGGCCTCGGATTCATGAACCCTTTAAAAGCTGCTTTAAAAAGAATTGCACGAGACTGGGCTCGACCCGCTCACACATCAACATTCTCAACCATCCCTCTATTAACGCTTTTCTGATTAAATCCCCAAATAAATTTTATTTAACCCAGCTAATTTTGTTTCCTTCTTTCCTCTTTTTCTAAAAATAAAAATAGCACCACCTGGGATTGAACCCGCAATCTCTCCTTCAAGCCAACAAACGCCTAACCATTTTTCTATTTTCTCTTTTCTGTTTTAATCACTCTTAAAATTCTCTTAACTCGTTCCAGTTTATTCATAGCCCAACAACAACCCATTACGGCCCAACTTAGGAAACTAGATCCTTAGCCCATCTATAACACTAAATCTCGGCCATGTGGTGGCCCAACAGGTAGTTCCTGAATCCAAATGAAGCCCAATCACACTTGGCCTAATTTTCTTCAGTCCAAACATATCTGTTGTTTCTTTAAAAAAAAAAAATCTGTCGTTGCCAGGTTTCGATCCTGTGAACTCTCGATCCACACACACCCTTCCAACCACTAAACTATTAAATCATTCTTGTATTAACTTTCTTAATTAACTATTTATTACTTATAAAACTGTTCAATCATCATCAACAATCTATAATCATCATCGATTAATCACCACAGAAATATTAACACCAACGTCATTATCATTCATCATTATAGTCATAATCATCATTCGATATCATCTCCTTTTATTTCATTACTTCATACTCGTGTATAACCATTGACGTCTTCATCGATTATCACTATTATTTTTTTGGACCAAATCATCACGACATCATCAACATTTCTATCATCTTGCTCACGTATCATCCATCTTCATCATCAACATTATTCGTTGATCATAAATCTCTTCATCAAGCTTCGCTATCCTCACCATTACCCCATATATACTACCGTCATCCTCATTGTTGAAAAAAAAAAAATGCAAAATCGCGAGCAACAGAAATCTTGGAACAAAAATCGAATAACGATGTCTTTGGGTTTCATAAAGAAGAAGGGAAGAGTGAGAGAGAGTGAGATGGTGAGAGATGAAGGTGGCGGTGGTGTTTGATCTTAGGTGGTGGCGACATGGTGTGGGTTATTGGAGACCGTCGAACAAGAATAGAAAAAGAGACAAGGTGGTGGGTGTTTCAGTGGTGGTTGCGATGTCCAAAAACTGCAGCAAGGCTGCTGTGGTGGCGGTATAACAAACAAAAAGAAAAGAAAAAAATAGCGGCAGTTAGCACGCAAAGAAGAAAATAAAACAATGGAAAAAGGGTTATAATGGGTGGTGACTTTTTGAGGAGAGTAATGGTGGTTGCCGGAAAGGTTGAGGAAAAAGGTTTGGAGGAGGTGGTGGACGGTTACTCATAATGAACGATGGTTGTGGTGATGGAAAGTATTGAGGAAAATGGGTGATAGTTGTAACTAGAAAACCAAGTTGGTGGGTTACATATTTTATTTTCTTTTATTATGCAGATAAGGGTGGATATGTATATATTAATATCATATAACTTATATGATTGAAAAAGGAAACGAGATTTCAAAAAGGAAGAGGTAAGTGATACAGTATGAGATAGACTTGAAACATAATTTGTAAATTGAATTGACATCAAACAACCTAAAAGTATGTATCTCAATCTATCTGTCGACATCTATATATTATAAAATTTTAATAATAATAATAATAATAATAATAATAAATAATATAAATATGACTTGAAAGTCATAAATGGCACAGTAATTGAAATCACAAGTTTAATAGTTTTGCCGTCAATAATAGGATCAATTCACGGGGTATTATGTCATGCTCCGCTGTTAGTCAGTGGCGGATAAAATAATTCAGAAAAATTTCATATTTTTAAATTAACTGTCTTTATTTAATTCAGTCATTATTGTATAAAATTCGATCATTAATTTATTAAATAAAAATTACATCAACAGTCCCTCTCAATTCTGGGTAAAATATAAAAAGTGTTAAAATTAAATAACTATATCCTAAATACATTTTTAGTAAGCCTATAATTTATAGAACTCATTTTTGGATCACCGTTTATTTTAAAATTATATATGTTTGAATTTAACTTACTTAATATCAATCGGAACATCAGACGAATATTACAATCATTTAATATTTATTTTTAATATACTTTATATATATATATATATAGATTCAGGTTTTATTATATAATTAATTACATTAAATATATGTTTTCAAATAAATAAATTTAATATTTAATCTTATATATTTACAATTAATATTCATGTACATATATATATACATACCTAAATATATATGAATCTATTTACAAATAGTTGTTCGTGCATCGTTGGAACAGTCGAAGGTCAATTGAATATATAAACATAGTTTCAAAATTTTCGAGACTCAACATTACAGACATTGCTTATCATATTGAAATCATATAAAGATTAAGTTTAAATTTGATAGGAAATTCCCGGGTCATCACAGTACCTACCCGTTAAAGAAATTTCGTCCCGAAATTTGAGTGAGGTCGTCATGGCTAACAATAAATATGTTTTCCTGACGAATATGAGCTGATAAATAGAGTTTTATCATTACTGAATAATACAGATAAAATAATTCGATTATTCGAAGAGCACGAATGAAACTATCACAAAAGAGTGAAATGAATAAATGAAGTTTCGTTTTAACTTTTGACGTTGTCTTGGTTGAATTCCGGAATTCAAGGGATTTAGAGAAAATCTTTGGAAATCTATAAGATCTGATTCTTCGGCGAATAAGGAAATCAGGATCTCTCTAATTAAATGCGGAGATTTGCCTTGATTACTCTGTCTGATATTTCCATTATAAATTAAACTTTTCCGTTCCATTATTCTCACCATTCCTATACCTTCTTTCTTAGTTCATACATCTAAAAGATTGTGAAAATACTTAATCCCGTTCTCATCCTTGATATTTTCCTAATTATCATCTCTGTCATCTATCTTTTCAATCTTCCACCAGAAAAATCTGTTTGCTTCTACTATTACCTTGGGTGATACTATTCTTAATTATACCGTGTCTTTATGTTGCTATTCGTATTAATATCTACGGTTTGCAACTTCCGTGTTGTTATTGGGCTTTATATTTTCTCTTATATTTTGAAGCTTTTTGTCTTTTTATTATCTTCTCGATCTCTAGCAAAGCGAGTAACGGTCCAGAATTCATAAGTATGGAGTTTCGAATGATTATAATGTTCTAAGCAGGAAAGAACGTAATAGCACGATTTGATTTGTCAAATTACCAGAATCACTGAGAATAGAACTATCAACAATATATTTTCTTGATATGTTCAGAAGTTAATCAGAATGAAAAAGTTATGTAACATGACACATGATGACGTTATAATCTGTGAATCATCATGTTCCATTTAGAAACTCAGCATGACTTACTGTAATATAATCATGTTGATCAAGTGTCATTATATTATACTAACTCATGCATCAGTTCCCCACACTACTTCAATATCATTCATAATTTAATCTCGAAAGTTTACAGAATATAGAAACTAACAGTTTTTTATATGATGTAACACTGATAGCACAAAGAGATATATAATTTCGGATGAGAATATTTATGAAAATATCTTCAGAAATATCAAAGATATTTATGATGATATTTTGGAATTTCTAAGTTCGATGGTTGATGGACAAAGATTTTTCCGCAAGATTTTAACATGACTTCGGAGCAAGATATTCTCTAAAGATTTCAACGGATCCAGAATTACCTGAATCCTTTGAATATAGGGTTTGGTCCTTGTATTTGTCCTTGGGCTCCTTCATAGGTAGCTAAATCTGTTTTTCAATACTCAATTTTCTATCGTTCGTTCCTAACACTCCTTTCTTTATCATCAAACTTTTGACCGTTTAGACCATCTACCATATTTCTGTTTCCTCTGCATTTAATGCCATGATATATGAATCATCGGTTATTAATCCGAGGTGGTTTTAGGAGAATTGTGTTTTTAGATGATTAAACGCTGATGGTAATATGGTGGAATATGGAAGGTTCCCTGGTAACAATAAAAGAGCACGCGTATATATCAACGTTATAATAAGGTTGTTTCGTACGAAAAGTCGAAATTGTCTTGCTGGAGTTGTGACAAAATTGACTAATTTTGAAAAGGAATTGCAAAGTTATTTTTGGTAATAACAATGCCAAAAAAAATTTAACACAGATACGTGTTTAACGTTTACTCAGGTTCCGAGTGTTTTCAGGTGCATAACTATATGCATTAACCTTTTCTTCCGTAGATGAAGTGCGGTTGGTTCATCCTCTCGATTGAGGTGTTTTCAAGAATCATAAAAGTTTGAAAATAGACTGGAATTGTCAAGATACAAATGAGGTTTAAGATGAAATCAAGTGGCAACTTGAAGAATTATTTAGTTTCATATGTTATAATCAGTATTTTAATTCATTTTGATTGTCCAATATTATTCGTCCACAGTTAACAGTTCAATAATTTATATACAGTTTAATATATAATATTCGAAGTAATTAATACGTGTCGTAACCCGTATACGTCTCAGACTCGATCACAACTCAAAGTATATATATTATTGTAGAATGAACCTCAACCCTGTATAGAGAACTCGATCATTACTGCATATAGAGTGTCTATGGTGATTCCAAATAATATATATAGATGCGTCGATATGATATGTCAAAACCTTGTATACGTGTCCCGATATTTAAAGTGCGTAAAATAAATAACAAAAATTAAATAACGATAAATAAAGTGCGTAAAGTAAATAACAGAAATTAAATGACGATAAATAAAATTGTGAGAATGTAAATTGCGATAATTAAAATGCGATAAATAAATAAATTGCGATAAATAAATTGCGATAGATAAATTGCGATAAATAAATGTAATCAGTTAGCTAGGAACAGTTAGCTGGAACAGTTAGCGTGTATTCTTAACAAAGTTTTTCGTAGTTAATTTGTTTGTTTCTATCATATTTTTATTTTATCCAATGTTTTTCTTCATTATGCCACTTGTTGAATTCTGATAGGTCAAAATCCAATTATAAAATTGAATGAAAATGGTTATTCTACGGTGAACAGATACGTATCTCTGTAGATGTAAATAGGATAATAAAGGACCGTTGAATCAGATTCGAAGAATGTACAATGCAACTTATTAATGTGAAATCTAAATATTCCTCGGGTATTACCTACCCGTTAAAATATTTTCACAATTAACACTTTGTACGAAAGAATTTTTAATTACATTCTTTATGAAAGCATATATACATATATATTTTCTTCAGATGTAATCATGGATTCATCGAGTTAATACGATATTAAACTCATTTGGTTTACCGTTAGAACTAGAATACATAATCTCTAAAACATTTAGAGATTACTTAATCATCATGAAGAACGAAGATAATCGATGTAAAACGATACATAGAACGATGATTATACTCGAGGTACAGAATGAGATGTTGAGGCATGGATTGTTGATGGTACTGGTGCTGTTATTGATTGTACTGTTGGTGCCGGTGATGTTGCTGAAGCTGGTACATTTTGCACCATATTCTCCGAATTGATTATTCGAGCGCGAAGTTCATTGACTTATTACTCCAGGATGATTGTCGGTCGGAACGAGCGGATGAATAAGGTTCAGAATTGTGGATAGAATATAATTTTGTCGAGTTACCCTGGAAATGAGACTGAAAATGGTGTCTCGAACAGGTTCGCCGGTAAACGCTTCAGGTTCATTGTCAAGATGTGAATTCGGTTGGTGGAATGAATCGCCTTCTTCGCGTCTCCATTGATTAAGTCAACTACGAACCCATCAAATGAATTGGTTGATTCATTCTGGTGACACTGCTTTCGGAGCTTAGGTGAAACTCTATATCGAAATAGCTGTCGGAATCCGAGGAATTCGAACTGGTTGAGGGATTCATCTCGTACGATCAGATGAAGGATTTTTGATAAGAAATAGATTATAGGATGTAGATTAGTATCCTGCAATACCTAATTTGCATATACATATATAATACTAAAATCTCATAAGTTACAGAGGAATCTACGGAAGCTGTCAGGCAAAGATAACAATAACAGATACGCTAAAATATGAATTTTGTCTATACACTTTTCATGCAGTTAATGCAATAAGATGTGTCTAGACTAAGAATGATAAGCAGGTAATTTCCTAAGGAGGATAAGCAGGAAATTTTTCGACATGAAAAGATAAGCAAAACTTTTGACATGCAGACACGGTCGAAGTCCAGACTCACTAATGCATCTAAACAACTATCAGTTAGACACACTAATGCAAGACATGGTTCGCTAAGACCACCGCTCTGATACCAACTGAAATGCCCCGTCCTAATCCATCCGGACGAAGTCCATATCGATTATAAATGATTCATAATAGTTGGTTACATTGCGAGGTACTTGACCTCTAAATGATACATTTTACAAACATTGCATTCGTTTTTAAAAGACAAACTTTCATTTCATCGAAAGTTGACAAGTATGCATACCATTTCATAATATTCAACTATAAATGACCCAAACCGTCATTTAGTAAATAATAATCTCTAATGAACTTCAACGACTCGAATGCAACGTCTTGTGAAATATGTCATGAATGACTCCAAGTAATATCCTTAAAATGAGCTAATGCACAGCGGAAGATTTCTTTAATACCTGAGAATAAACATGCTTTAAAGTGTCAACCAAAAGGTTGGTGAGTTCATAGATTTATCTTAAAACAATAAAATTCATCATTTTGATAGACCACAAAATTTAAATGCTGCATGGTACAAATGGGCCCGAATCCTATACCCACCTGTAATGTACATGCGATATCTTTTAAATACAGTACACCTTTTTCGTGTACAAAATCATCTTTCATAAATCATAGTAACCGTACACATATCTTGTGCACAAAATAACATACACATAACTTGTGTATAAAATCATTCTCTCGATATATAACATTCACATCAACTGGTGGCAATTATCATGTCCACATAATTCAATGGTGGCAATTATCATGTCCACATAATTCAATAATAATCCGCAGAACTTCTGTCTGCATAATAATTCATTCGAGGAATGTTTTGCTTGTGTCTATCTCGTCAAACATTTATAAAAGCATTTCATGTATTCGCAGTTCGAAATATATTTCAAAAGTATTTAATAAAGCAGTTGTAAAAACAGCGCATGTATTCTCAGTCCCAAAAATGTAAAGAGTAAAAGGGAGCAAATGAAACTCACCATACTGTATTTTATAGTAAAAATACATATTACGACATTAAACAATGCAGGGTTGGCCTCGGATTCATGAACCCTTTAAAAGCTGCTTTAAAAAGAATTGCACGAGACTGGGCTCGACCCGCTCACACATCAACATTCTCAACCATCCCTCTATTAACGCTTTTCTGATTAAATCCCCAAATAAATTTTATTTAACCCAGCTAATTCTGTTTCCTTCTTTCCTCTTTTTCTAAAAATAAAAATAGCACCACCTGGGATTGAACCCGCGATCTCTCCTTCAAGCCAACAAACGCCTAACCATTTTTCTATTTTCTCTTTTCTGTTTTAATCACTCTTAAAATTCTCTTAACTCGTTCCAGTTTATTCATAGCCCAACAACAACCCATTACGGCCCAACTTAGGAAACTAGATCCTTAGCCCATCTATAACACTAAATCTCGGCCATGTGGTGGCCCAACAGGTAGTTCCTGAATCCAAATGAAGCCCAATCACACTTGGCCTAATTTTCTTCAGTCCAAACATATCTGTTGTTTCTTTAAAAAAAAAAAATCTGTCGTTGCCAGGTTTCGATCCTGTGAACTCTCGATCCACACACACCCTTCCAACCACTAAACTATTAAATCATTCTTGTATTAACTTTCTTAATTAACTATTTATTACTTATAAAACTGTTCAATCATCATCAACAATCTATAATCATCATCGATTAATCACCACAGAAATATTAACACCAACGTCATTATCATTCATCATTATAGTCATAATCATCATTCGATATCATCTCCTTTTATTTCATTACTTCATACTCGTGTATAACCATTGACGTCTTCATCGATTATCACTATTATTTTTTTGGACCAAATCATCACGACATCATCAACATTTCTATCATCTTGCTCACGTATCATCCATCTTCATCATCAACATTATTCGTTGATCATAAATCTCTTCATCAAGCTTCGCTATCCTCACCATTACCCCATATATACTACCGTCATCCTCATTGTTGAAAAAAAAAAAATGCAAAATCGCGAGCAACAGAAATCTTGGAACAAAAATCGAATAACGATGTCTTTGGGTTTCATAAAGAAGAAGGGAAGAGTGAGAGAGAGTGAGATGGTGAGAGATGAAGGTGGCGGTGGTGTTTGATCTTAGGTGGTGGCGACATGGTGTGGGTTATTGGAGACCGTCGAACAAGAATAGAAAAAGAGACAAGGTGGTGGGTGTTTCAGTGGTGGTTGCGATGTCCAAAAACTGCAGCAAGGCTGCTGTGGTGGCGGTATAACAAACAAAAAGAAAAGAAAAAAATAGCGGCAGTTAGCACGCAAAGAAGAAAATAAAACAATGGAAAAAGGGTTATAATGGGTGGTGACTTTTTGAGGAGAGTAATGGTGGTTGCCGGAAAGGTTGAGGAAAAAGGTTTGGAGGAGGTGGTGGACGGTTACTCATAATGAACGATGGTTGTGGTGATGGAAAGTATTGAGGAAAATGGGTGATAGTTGTAACTAGAAAACCAAGTTGGTGGGTTACATATTTTATTTTCTTTTATTATGCAGATAAGGGTGGATATGTATATATTAATATCATATAACTTATATGATTGAAAAAGGAAACGAGATTTCAAAAAGGAAGAGGTAAGTGATACAGTATGAGATAGACTTGAAACATAATTTGTAAATTGAATTGACATCAAACAACCTAAAAGTATGTATCTCAATCTATCTGTCGACATCTATATATTATAAAATTTTAATATTAATAATAATAATAATAAATAATATAAATATGACTTGAAAGTCATAAATGGCACAGTAATTGAAATCACAAGTTTAATAGTTTTGCCGTCAATAATAGGATCAATTCACGGGGTATTATGTCATGCTCCGCTGTTAGTCAGTGGCGGATAAAATAATTCAGAAAAATTTCATATTTTTAAATTAACTGTCTTTATTTAATTCAGTCATTATTGTATAAAATTCGATCATTAATTTATTAAATAAAAATTACATCAACAGTCCCTCTCAATTCTGGGTAAAATATAAAAAGTGTTAAAATTAAATAACTATATCCTAAATACATTTTTAGTAAGCCTATAATTTATAGAACTCATTTTTGGATCACCGTTTATTTTAAAATTATATATGTTTGAATTTAACTTACTTAATATCAATCGGAACATCAGACGAATATTACAATCATTTAATATTTATTTTTAATATACTTTATATATATATATAGATTCAGGTTTTATTATATAATTAATTACATTAAATATATGTTTTCAAATAAATAAATTTAATATTTAATCTTATATATTTACAATTAATATTCATGTACATATATATATACATACCTAAATATATATGAATCTATTTACAAATAGTTGTTCGTGCATCGTTGGAACAGTCGAAGGTCAATTGAATATATAAACATAGTTTCAAAATTTTCGAGACTCAACATTACAGACATTGCTTATCATATTGAAATCATATAAAGATTAAGTTTAAATTTGATAGGAAATTCCCGGGTCATCACAATGTTAATGATGGAAGAGGGTGTATGATGCAGAGGGGGTAAAACGATGAAGAATGATGATATAGATGATGAGGAAGTTGATAATGATTGATGATGAGATACACGATTAGATGATGATGTAGTTATGAGTGATGATGATGTTAAGATGATAGATGATTATGGATATTATGAAATCCATGATCACGATGATACTTTGATCGATATGATGTATGATAAAGATGATGATGAAGATAGAAATTTAGAGGTTGATAATGATACAATACATGATGATGATCTATTAATGATACATGATGTAGATGATGAATGATGATGGAATTCGTTCCTGGTAATTATAATTTGAGGGAAGAAGAAAGGAAAACACGTACGGGTTATATATTTATTTAAGGGTGTTAAAATCAGAAATGTGTGAATTGGTTGAATGGTTAAGAGTGTTTATGATTAAGCGGGAGGTTGCGGGTTCGAGCCCTGCCGATGCTAATTTTTTTTTTTTTTTAAAAAAACCTTTTTCTTTTGAGGTATAACTTCCATTATTATTATTATTATTATTATTATTATTATTATTATTATTATTATTATTATTATTATTATTATTATTATTATTATTATTATTATTATTATTATTATTATTATTATTATTACTATTATTATTATTATTATTATTATTATTATTACTACTACTACTACTACTACTACTATTGTTACTACTAATATAATTATTAATATAGGTATTATTATTAACTAATATGATTATTAAAATTATCACTATTAATATCAAAATCTACCTTTTAAACGGATAAATATGTTGTACATGAAATATATTTGTTACATATACATAACTATATATATCAAACCTATTAAAATTATTTATATAAAAATATACAAATAACAAACTATCAATTTTTAAATATAAATTAAACAATTATGTATATAAATATGGATATATTAATATAACTATAAAAATATTAACCATTATAAATATATATACAAATTAAACATACATAAAATATAAATTAAAAATATAATAAATGAATTTGTTCAATTACGATTATATTTTTTAATATATATATATACAAATGATATAGGTTCGTGAATCCGAGGCCAACCCCGCATTGTTCACTTGTTCAATGTCGTCATATGTATTTTTACTACAAAATACAGTATTGTGAGTTCATTTGATTCCCTTTTACTCTTTACATTTTTGGGACTGAGAATACATGCGCTGCTTTTACAACTGCTTTATTAAATGCTTTTGAAATATGTTTTGAACTGCGACTACTTGAAATGCCTTTATAAATGTTTGATGAGATAGACACAAGCAAAACATTCCTCGAATGAATTATTATGCAGACAGAAGTTCTGCAGATTATTATTGAATTATGTGGACATGATAATTGCCACCATTGAATTATGTGGACATGATAATTGCCACCATTGAATTATGTGGACATGATAATTGCCACCAGTTGATGTGAATGTTATATATCGAGAGAATGATTTTATACACAGGTTATGTGTATGTTATTTTTGTGCACAAGATATGTGTACGGTTACTATGATTTATGAAAATGGTTTCGTACACGAGAAATATGTACTGTATTTAAAAGATATAGCATGTACATTACAGGTGGGTATAGGATTCGGGCCCATTTGTACCATGCAGCATTTAAATTTTGTGGCCTATCAAAATGATGAATTTTATTATTTTAAGATAAACCTATGAACTCACCAACCTTTTGGTTGACACTTGAAAGCATGTTTATTCTCAGGTATGAAAGAAATCTTTCACTGTGCATTTGCTCAATTTAAGGACATTACTTGGAGTCGATCATCGCTCTAGGATCAAATGTTGATGACTTCGTCCAGATGGATTAGGACGGGGCATTTCAGAATGATTACGACTTTGAGATTCGTTACCACCCGGGGAAGGCAAATGTGGTAGCCGACGCCTTGAGCAGAAAGGACAGAGAACCCATTCGAGTAAAATCTATGAATATAATGATTCACACTAACCTTACTACTCAAATAAAGGAGGCGCAACAAGGAGTTTTAAAAGAGGAAAATTTAAAGGATGAAATACCCAAAGGATCGGAGAAGCATCTTAATATTCGGGAAGACGGAACCCGGTATAGGGCTGAAAGAATTTGGGTACCAAAATTTAGAGATATGAGAGAAATGGTACTTAGAGAAGCTCATAAAACCAAATACTCAATACATCTGGAACGGGGAAGATGTACAAGGATCTTAAGAAACATTTTTGGTGCCAGGTATGAAAGCCGATATTGCTAAATATGTAGGAGAATGTTTGACGTGTTCTAAGGTCAAAGCTGAACATCAGAAACTATCAGGTCTACTACAACAACCTGAAATCTAGGAATGGAAATGGGAAAACATTACCATGGATTTCATTACTAAATTACCAAGGACTGCAAGTGGTTATGATACTATTTGGGTAATAGTTGATCGTCTCACCAAGTCAGCACACTTCCTGCCAATAAGAGAAGATGACAAGATGGAGAAGTTAGCACGACTGTATTTGAAGGAAGTCGTCTCCAGACATGGAATACCAATCTCTATTATCTCTGATAGGGATGGCAGATTTATTTCAAGATTCTGGCAGACATTACAGCAAGCATTGGGAACTCGTCTAGACATGAGTACTGCCTATCATCCACAAACTGATGGGCAGAGCGAAAGGACGATAGAAACGCTTGAAGACATGCTACGATCTTGTGTTATTCATTTCGGAAACAGTTGGGATCGACATCTACCGTTAGCAGAATTTTTATGGTAGAAAGTGTAGGTCTCCGATTTGTTGGAGTGAAGTGGGGGATAGACAGATTACGGGTCCGGAGATAATACAAGAAACTACCGAGAAAATCATCCAAATTCAACAAAGATTGAAAACCGCCCAGAGTCGACAAAAGAGCTACGCGGATAGTAAAAGAAAAGATATAGAGTTTGAAATTGGAGAAATGGTCATGCTTAAGGTTTCACCTTGGAAAGGCGTTGTTCGATTTGGTAAACGGGGGAAACTAAATACAAGGTACATTGGACCATTCAAGATTATAGATCGTGTCGGAGCAGTAGCTTACCAACTGGAGCTACCTCAACAACTCGCGGCTGTACATAACACTTTCCACATCTCAAATTTGAAGAAATGTTTTGCTAAAGAAGATCTCACTATTCCGTTGGACGAAATCCAAATCAATGAAAAACTTCAATTCATTGAAGAACCCGTCGAAATAATGGATCGTGAGGTTAAGAGACTTAAACAAAACAAGATACCGATTGTTAAGGTTCGATGGAATGCTCGTAGAGGACCCGAGTTCACCTGGGAGCATGAAGATCAGGTGAAGAAGAAATACCCGCATTTATTTCCAGAAGATACGTCAACACCTCCAACTGCTTAAAATTTCGGGTCGAAATTTAATTAACGGGTAGGTACTGTAGTGACCCGAACTTTTCCATGTTTATATATATATTAAATGAAATTGTTATTTACATGATTAAGTGTTTCCAACATGTTAAGCAATCAAACTTGTTAAGACTTGATTAATTGAAATAGGTTTCATATAGACAATTGACCACCCAAGTTGACCGGTGATTCACGAACGTTAAAACTTGTAAAAACTATACGATGACATATATATGGTTATATATATAGTTAACATGATTTTATTATAAGTATGTATCTCATTAGGTATTTTAACAATGAGTTATATACATAAAAATGAGACTATTAATTTAAGAAACTCGAAAACGATATATATAACGATTATCGTTATAACAACGTCTTACTAGGTACATATGAATCATATTAAGATATTGATACACTTGGTTAATTATGTTAAATGATAAGTAAATATATTATTAAGTGTATTAACAATGAAATACATATGTAAAAATAAGACTACTAACTTCATGATTTCGAAACGAGACATATATGTAACGATTATCGTTGTAACGGCATTTAACTGTATATATATATATATCATACTAAGATATATTATATATCATAATATCATGATAATATAACAATTTAATATCTCATTTGTTATAATAAACAATGGGTTAACAACATTCAACAAGATCGTTAACCTAAAGGTTTCAAAACAACATTTACATGTAACGACTAACGATGACTTAACGACTCAGTTAAAATGTATATACATGTAGTGTTTTAATATGTATTCATACACTTTTTAAAGACTTCAAGACACTTATCAAAATACTTCTACTTAACAAAAATGCTTACAATTACATCCTCGTTCAGTTTCATCAACAATTCTACTCGTATGCACCCGTATTCGTACTCGTACAATACACAGATTTTAGATGTATGTACTATTGGTATATACACTCCAATGATCAGCTCTTAGCAGCCCATGTGAGTCACCTAACACATGTAGGAACCATCATTTGGCAACTAGCATGAAATATCTCATAAAATTACAAAAATATGAGTAATCATTCATGACTTATTTACATGAAAACAAAATTACATATCCTTTATATCTAATCCATACACCAACGACCAAAAACACCTACAAACACTTTCATTCTTCAATTTTCTTCATCTAATTGATCTCTCTCAAGTTCTATCTTCAAGTTCTAAGTGTTCTTCATAAATTCCAAAAGTTCTAGTTTCATAAAATCAAGAATACTTCCAAGATTGCAAGTTTACTTCCAAGTTTTCTAAATCCATTCCAAGTAATCATCCAAGATCAAGAAACCTTTGTTACTTACAGTAGGTTATCTTTCTAATACAAGGTAATAATCATATTCAAACTTTAATTCAATTTCTATAACTATAACAATACTGTAGAGACCCTTCCAAATCCATCCGGACGAAGTCCATATCGATTATAAACAATTCACAACAGTTAATTTCATCGCGAGGTACTTAACCTCTATATGATACATTTTACAAACATTACATTCGTTTTTGAAGAGACAATCTTTCATTAAATTGAAAGTTGACTGTATGCATACCAATTTATAATATATCTAACTATAATTGACTTAATAATAATCTTGATGAACTCAACGACTCGAATGCAACGTCTTTTGAAATATGTCATGAATGACTCCAAGTAATATCTTTAAAATGAGCAATTGCACAACGAAAGATTTCTTTCGTACCTGAGAATAAACATGCTTTAAAATGTCAACCAAAAGGTTGGTGAGTTCATTAGTTTAATATAAATAATCATTTCCATCATTTTAATAGACCACAAGATTTCATATTTCCATTTCTCATAAATATACGTCCCATGCATAGAGACAAAAATCATTCATATGGATTGAACTCCTGGTAACCGACCTTAACAATATGCATATAAGAATATCCCCATCATTCCGGGATCCTCCTTCGGACATGATATAAATTTCGAAGTACTAAAGCATCCGGTACTTTGGATGGGGCTTGTTGGGCCCAATAGATCTATCTTTAGGATTCGCATCAATTAGGGTGTCTGTTCCCTAATTCTTAGATTACCAGACTTAATAAAAAAGGGCATATTCGATTAGATAATCCAACCATAGAATGTAGTTTTGATTACTTGTGTCTATTTCTTAAAGCATTTATAAAAGCAGCGCATGTATTCTCAGTCCCAAAAATATATATTGCAAAAGCATTTAAAAAGGGATTAATGAACTCACGCATATAAATATTGTAAAACAGTTAATAAAGCATTTGCATATATTCTCAGCCCAAAAACGTAAAGAGTAAACGGGATTCAAATGAACTCACCTAATGTATTTTGTAGTAAAAATACATATGACTATATTGAACAAAGCAGGGTTGGCCTCGGATTCAGGAACCTATATCATTTATATATATATATTAACACATATATTTGTAATCGAACAAATTTATTATATCTTAAATTATATATTATATGTACTTAATTTGTATGTATCTTTAAAAAATGACTAATGTTTATATAATTATATTAATATTTATATATGTTTAACATTATATTAAAAATACATCATTTGTTATATATGAATATTTATATATAAAAAATATATGTTTATAATATGTAATGTTATTATAAGTATAATTTTATATACATATTATTTATTTGTTGTAAAAATAATAATGATGATAATACTAGTAATAAAAATAATGATAATAATAATAATGATAATAATTTGTAAAAATAATAATACTTATGTTCATAATAATAATAATAATAATAATAATAATAATAATAATAATAATAATAATAATAATAATAATAATAATAATAATAATAATAATAATAATAATAATAATAATAATAATAATAATTTGATATTTGATAAGTGATCTACCTTAAAAGGCTCAAAAATACAAAAACTGCTCAGGCCGGGACTCGAACCTGTGACCTCTCACTTATCACAAACACCTTCCAACCAATCGACCACTTCTAATTTTCTGTTATAATTATACCATAATTATATTTATTCTATATCTCTGTGTCTTCCTTCTTCTTAATTCACCAACCCCAAACTACTCTTATCGAGTATCATTTACTTCACCCATCATCATGGTTATCATCATCTAATCCTCATCATAAAACTATGATAATCATATTCGATCTCATGTTATCTTAATCATCTTATCATTAACCGTAATCACCATCATTAAATCTCGCATGGCATATTATAGTATCATCGTCTGTGTAATCTTTTAATATCACCATCACTACATCAATCTCGGTTTCCTCATGAAATCAATAATCATGATTATCTTAATTAAAATAGGGTTCGGCTAAGATAGAAAGATGGAACATGGTAGTCCTACAGTGAATCGGTAAAAAAAAATATCACGATCTATAGATGATACGCTTAGGATCCTAAATTGAAACATAAAGTGATAGTTGTTATCCACTGATTTACCTTTTTAATATTTAATTCCCAAATGCCCATTCTCTAAGAAGTATGTCCAAATAATAAAGTCAGAGACATGGTTTGCAAATGGGTTTGAAGGAAACACCTTGGTCCACCCTCTTTAGCTAGTAGGGAGCACACACAAAAAAATAGACGTGATGTTTTCATTTAATCGAACAAAAGCTGTGTCCTTTTATCCTCAATTATTTCGTATCATGGAAAGATGAAACAGAATAATTCACAGCATAAAACAGTCACCACAGCAGTCCGTTAGTCGTGGTTTGCAGGCGTTTTGATCGATTGAAACACAAGGATTACAAGTAGAAACGGGTTGTAGAATTTGGAGAGAGAAGAATAGAAAGAGGTGATGGTTATAGGTGTGTTTATTTCAGTTCATCACAGCAATTAAAGAGACGGGAAAGATGATGGTTATTGTTACGTTTTGTTGATGAAGAAAGATGAAGGTGGTTTCAAGGTGAAAAAGGGTGGTTAGGGTGGCGATTGTGGTTTGGGTTTTAGATGTAAACCGATTAGAAACAGCGACTTTGGGGTTATGGTTGTGATGGTTTGCATGGGTGGTAATTGTGATGGGTTTTAAAATGAAAACAGAAGGAATAGACATAGAAGCGTAACTAGTTCTAGTTGTATTTTAAAATGGTAGTGTAAGGTGGTTAGTTCTCTTGTTCGATCAAGGAAGGGATACCGGATTAATAAGTAGTCGATGGTGGGTGTTGTGGTGGTGATCATAAGAGTGTTGTGGGAACCTTGGTGGTGGTGTCGGTTCAAATGGAAAAAAATACGCATAACAACAACAAAAAATAACAGATAGTTTACCATGGTTGAAGGTGGTGACTGCAAGTGACGGGTTAAGTTTCATGAAGGGACAGAAAACGAACAACAATTATAATGATGATGATGGTGGTTATCCGTGGACTGCAAAAACAATTAGGTGGCGTAGTGGAGATGATTCACGAGAGAAAGGGTGGTGTTTTGGGTGGTTGTAGGAGATTGTCAAAGAAGGAGAAGGAGTGTGATCGAGCTAGTAGGTGTAGTATGTATATCATATACGGAGTATCATATATTATTGAAGATAGATAGGAATATAAATCATAGATGAAGAAAGAAAGTGATAGATAAAAACAAAATAAAAATACAAAGGAGTGGGTGATAGGGTGTCGGCCACAGAAAATTAAGAAAGAAGAAAGTAATGTAATTTACTAATAATATAAGATAATAATAATTGAAATTGAGAATCAAACACAAATCACGGTAATATGATATTCCAAAGGACAGAAATATTATAAAAAAAATAATAAAGCCTGACTTAGATAGCAACTGAATTTTAACTCTATCTGATATTTAGATTCGATTTGTACAATCATGGAGACGTAGGGACACATCAGTAACAGATTGAAATCGTTTGGAACTGAAATATATATTTATTTGTATTTAAATTTATATATATTAGCCTTTTACATATACATATATCTGTATATGTTTCTATATATATATATGTTTCTATATATATATATATATATATATATATATATATATATATATATATATATATATATGATTGTATTTTGTATATATATATATATATATATGTATTTATATAAACATGTATGTATATATCTATTTATATGTATGTAATTCATAAATCTAGATAATTATAATTATAAGTGTGTTAATTTTATTAATAGTAAAATAATAAAATTATTGGTAAAAAGGCTAGTAATGATAGATAATAAATAATGATAATATTGATACTAACAATAATGCAAATTTTAATAAATTTAATTACTAATAATAACCATGATATTGATAGTTTTATACATGATATTAATAATAGTACTAGTTATAATAATAATATTAATATTATCAATGATCTTAATAATATAATAACTTATACATATTAAATTTTATAATTATATAATATACTAGACTTAATACCATAAATAATTAATATTAATATTAACAATAATAATCATGAAATTAATTATAATAATTTTAATATAACTACTATAATACAATTTATTAATTATATCAAATTTACAAACTATCATCTGTTGAATCTTTAATATCTATTATTTACAATATATTTAATATTACGTATGTATAGCATTTATACATATATATTTACACACAATAGTTCGTGAATCGTCAGGGATAGTCAAAGGTCAAATGGTTCTATGTAAACAGTTCAAAGATTTTAAGACTCAACCTTACAGACTTTGCTTATCGTGTCGAAATCAAATAAGATTCAAGTTTAAATTTGGTCAGAAATTCCCGGGTCATCACAGTACCTACCCGTTAAAGAAATTTCGTCCCGAAATTTGAGTGAGGTCTTCATGGCTAACAATAAATATGCTTTCCTGACGAATTTGAGCTGATAAATAGAGTTTTATCATTATTGAATAATTTGGATAAAACGATTTGATTACTCGAAGCGTACGAGTGAAGCTATCACAAAAGAGTGAAATGAATAAATGAAGTTTAGTTTTAACTTCTGACGTTGCCTTGGTTGAATTCCGGAATTCAAGGGATTTAGAGAAAATCTTCGAAATCTAAAAGATGTGATTCTTCGGCGAGTAAGAAAATTGAGATCTCTATAATTAAATACGGTGATCTGCCTCGATTACTTTGTCTGATATTTCCATTATAAATTAAGCTCTTCCGTTCCATTATTCTACCATTCCCATACTCCATTCCTTAGTTCATACATCCAAAAGATTGTGGAAATGCTTAATCCAGTTCTAATCCTTGTCCTTATCCTTACTATCGTAACAATTATTCTCCTTTTCCAACTTCCACCCGAGGAATCTGCTTACTTCTACTGCGCTCTTGGGGTTATAGTGTTTTTAATTCTCCCGTGTCTTTATGTCGCGATAAACATTGATATACACGGTTTGTAATTTATGCGTTGTTATCGGGCTTTATATCTCTTCTTATATTTCAATGTCCCCCTTTCTGCTTCCTATAATCATTGTCATCCACAGTTAATACTCCCTCATATTTGCTGCGATTTATACTCCAATTTCTATTTCAGAGCTTTGTCCCTTCGTTTCTTCCTCTGGCGATTTGGCATCTCTTGTTATGGTCCAGAATTCGCAGATATAAGTTTCAGAATGAACATTATTAATGTTCTAAATAAGAAGGAACGTAATAGCACGATTTGATTTGTCAAATTACTAGATTCACTAAGAATAGAACTATAAAGAATATACTTTCTTGATATGTTCAGAAGTTAAGCAGAATGACAGAGTTATGTAACATGGCACATGATGACGATATGATCTGTGAATCATCACGTTCCATTAGAAACTCAGCATGACTTACTGTAATATAATCACGTTGATCAAGTGTCATTATATTATACTAACTCATGCATCAGTTCCCAACACTACTTCAAAAACATTCATATTTTAAGCTCGAAAGTTTACAGAATATAGAAACTAACAGTTTCTATATGATGTAACACTGATAGCACGAAAAGATTAATGATTTCAGATAAGAGTAATTATGAAAATATCTTCAGAAATATGGAGAATATTTATAATGAAAGATACGATGATATCTTGGAATTTCTAATATCGAAGTATGATGAAGAAGATTTATCCGTAAGGGTTTAGATTCGGAAGCAAGGTATTCGCTAAAGATTTCATCAGAAACAGAATCATTTATATTCTTTGAAGTCAAACTTATTCTTTGTGATTTGTCCACGGCTTCTTTCATAGTTTTGCATAATCCGCTTTTTGGTACTAGATTTTCTATTGAATGTTTCCAATACAATGATACACAGAAAGCACGAAGAGGTATATAATTTCGGACGAGAATATTTATGAAAATATCCTCAGAAATATCGAAGATATTGATGATGATATTTTGGAATATCTAAGTTCGATGGTTGATAGAGAAAGGTTTTCCGTAAAATTTTAACATGACTTCGGAGCAAGATATTCTCTAAAGATTTCAACGGATCCAGAATTATCTGGATTCTTTGAATATAGGGTATGGTCCTTGTATTTGTCCTTGGTCTCCTTCATGGTTAACTCTATCCGTTTTCCAGTTCCAACATTTCTGAACTTTTCCAACATATTATTCTTTATCATCAACTTCCGATGATTTAAGGTCGTCTACGGCTATCTACGGTTCCTGCTGCTTCATTCAGCTTTTTCAACATTCGGAGTATTGATTTGTAGACTGAGTGCTTTTCAGAATTGTAGAATGAAAGACCATAATTCTAAGAGATAAATGTTATACATGTAACTGTTGATGTAGATATGCTGTGAGTTTTCAAAGTACTGATTGCTGATTCCCGATAATTGGTATGGCAGTTCTCGTTACAATATGTGGATGAGTATATGATAGGGTTTCAATGAATAATTATAATGATTTGTCAAAGAGATTTAAGCCAAGAAGTAACGAGGTTGCTGGTACATCTGCTGGTAATATGGTGGAATATAAAAGAATTCTCTGGTATCAAAAGGGTATTTGTAAATATCAGGATTATAGTAAGGCTACTTCGAATGAAAAGTCGAAGTAGACTTGCTGGAGCTGTGACAAAATTGGCTACTTTAAAAAGGGATCGCAAAGTTATTTTTGCTAATAAATGTCAAAGGATCTGACGCGGCTACGTGTTAAACGTTTACTCAGTTGCCGAGAGTTTCTCAGGTGCATAACTATATGCATAAATCTTTTCTTCCGTTAATGAAGTGCAGTTGATTCATCCTCTTGATTTAGGTGTTTTCAATAATTACGAAAAGTTTGAACGCAGATTGTAATCGTCAAGATACATACGAGGTTTAAGATGAAATCAAGTGTTGTGAATTGTTTATAATCGATATGGACTTCGTTCGGATGGATTTGGACGGGTCTCTACAGTTGGTATCAAAATATATTTACATTAATGAAAAACTACTTTTAGGACGCGTTATGGTCATTACGAGTTTATGGTTATGCCGTTTGGATTGACTAACGCACCAGCTGTGTTCATGGACCTTATGAACCGAGTGTGTGGGCCATATCTTGACAAGTTTGTCATTGTTTTCATCGATGACATACTTATTTACTCAAAGAATGATCAAGAGCACGAAGAACATTTGAGAAAAGTGCTAGAAGTATTGAGGAAAGAAAAACTGTACGCTAAGTTTTCAAAGTGTGCATTTTGGTTGGAAGAAGTTCAATTCCTCGGTCACATAGTGAACAAAGAAGGTATCCAGGTGGACCCTGCAAAGATCGAAACCGTTAAAAAGTGGAAAACCCCAAAAACTCCGAAGCATATACATCAATTTTTCGGATTGGCTGGTTACTACAGAAGATTCATCCAAGATTTCTCCAAAATAGCAAAACCCTTGACTGCATTAACGCATAAAGGGAAGAAATTTGAATGGAAGGATGAACAAGAAAAGGCATTTCAATTATTGAAGAAAAAGCTAACTACGGCACCTATATTGTCATTGCCTGAAGGGAATGATGATTTTGTGATTTATTGTGACGCATCAAAGCAAGGTCTCGGTTGTGTATTAATGCAACGGACGAAGGTGATTGCTTATGCGTCTAGACAATTGAAGATTCACGAGCAAAATTATATGACGCATGATTTGGAATTAGGCGCGGTTGTTTTTGCATTAAAGACTTGGAGGCACTACTTATATGGGGTCAAAAGTATTATATATACTGACCACAAAAGTCTTCAACACATATTTAATCAGAAAAAATTGAATATGAGGCAGCGTAGGTGGATTGAATTGTTGAATGATTACGACTTTGAGATTCGTTACCACCCGGGGAAGGCAAATGTGGTAGCCGACGCCTTGAGCAGAAAGGACAGAGAACCCATTCGAGTAAAATCTATGAATATAATCACACTAACCTTACTACTCAAATAAAGGAGGCGCAACAAGGAGTTTTAAAAGAGGGAAATTTAAAGGATGAAATACCCAAAGGATCGGAGAAGCATCTTAATATTCGGGAAGACGGAACCCGGTATAGGGCTGAAAGAATTTGGGTACCAAAATTTGGAGATATGAGAGAAATGGTACTTAGAGAAGCTCATAAAACCAGATACTCAATACATCCTGGAACGGGGAAGATGTACAAGGATCTCAAGAAACATTTTTGGTGGCCGGGTATGAAAGCCGATGTTGCTAAATACGTAGGAGAATGTTTGACGTGTTCTAAGGTCAAAGCTGAGCATCAGAAACCATCAGGTCTACTTCGAAAACCCGAAATCCCGGAATGGAAATGGGAAAATATTACCATGGATTTCATCACTAAATTGCCAAGGACTGCAAGTGGTTTTGATAATATTTGGGTAATAGTTGATCGTCTCACCAAATCAGCACACTTCCTGCCAATAAGAGAAGATGACAAGATGGAGAAGTTAGCACGACTGTATTTGAAGGAAGTCGTCTCCAGACATGGAATACCAATCTCTACTATCTCTGATAGGGATGGCAGATTTTTTTCAAGATTCTGGCAGACATTACAGCAAGCATTAGGAACTCGTCTAGACATGAGTACTGCCTATCATCTACAAACTGATGGACAGAGCGAAAGGACGATACAAACGCTTGAAGACATGCTACGAGCATGTGTTATTGATTTCGGAAACAGTTGGGATCGACATCTACCGTTAGCAGAATTTTCCTACAACAACAGCTACCATTCAAGCATTGAGATGGCGCCGTTTGAAGCACTTTATGGTAGAAAGTGCAGGTCTCCGATTTGTTGGAGTGAAGTGGGGGATAGACAGATTACGGGTCCGGAGATAATACAAGAAACTATCCAAATTCAACAAAGATTGAAAACCGCCCAGAGTCGACAAAAGAGCTACGCGGACAGTAAAAGAAAAGATATAGAGTTTGAAATTGGAGAAATGGTCATGCTTAAGGTTTCACCTTGGAAAAGCGTTGTTCGATTTGGTAAACGGGGGAAACTAAATCCAAGGTACATTGGACCATTCAAGATTATAGATCGTGTCGGACCAGTAGCTTACCAACTGGAGCTACCTCAACAACTCGCGGCTGTACATAACACTTTCCACATCTCAAATTTGAAGAAATGTTTTGCTAAAGAAGATCTCACTATTCCGTTGGACGAAATCCAAATCAATGAAAAACTTCAATTCATTGAAGAACCCGTCGAAATAATGGATCGTGAGGTTAAGAGACTTAAACAAAACAAGATGAAATGTCCCGTTCTTATTGATTAAAAACGTTCCATATTAATTGATTTCGTTGCGAGGTTTTGACCTCTATATGAGACGTTTTTCAAAGACTGCATTCATTTTTAAAACAAACCATAACCTTTATTTCATAAATAAAGGTTTAAAAAGCTTTACGTAGATTATCAAATAATGATAATCTAAAATATCCTGTTTACACACGACCATTACATAATGGTTTACAATACAAATATGTTACAACAAAATAAGTTTCTTGAATGCAGTTTTTACACAAAATATCATACAAGCATGGACTCCAAATCTCGTCCTTATTTAAGTATGTGACAGCGGAAGCTCCTAATAATCACCTGAGAATAAACATGCTTAAAACGTCAACAAAAATGTTGGTGAGTTATAGGTTTAACCTATATATATCAAATCATAATAATAGACCACAAGATTTCATATTTCAATACACATCCCATACATAGAGATAAAAATCATTCATATGGTGAACACCTGGTAACCGACATTAACAAGATGCATATATAAGAATATCCCCATCATTCCGGGACACCCTTCGGATATGATATAAATTTCGAAGTACTAAAGCATCCGGTACTTTGGATGGGGTTTGTTAGGCCCAATAGATCTATCTTTAGGATTCGCGTCAATTAGGGTGTCTGTTCCCTAATTCTTAGATTACCAGACTTAATAAAAAGGGGCATATTCGATTTCGATAATTCAACCATAGAATGTAGTTTCACGTACTTGTGTCTATTTTGTAAATCATTTATAAAACCTGCATGTATTCTCATCCCAAAAATATTAGATTTTAAAAGTGGGACTATAACTCACTTTCACAGATTTTTACTTCGTCGGGAAGTAAGACTTGGCCACTGGTTGATTCACGAACCTATAACAATATATACATATATATCAAAGTATGTTCAAAATATATTTACAACACTTTTAATATATTTTGATGTTTTAAGTTTATTAAGTCAGCTGTCCTCGTTAGTAACCTACAACTAGTTGTCCACAGTTAGATGTACAGAAATAAATCGATAAATATTATCTTGAATCAATCCACGACCCAGTGTATACGTATCTCAGTATTGATCACAACTCAAACTATATATATTTTGGAATCAACCTCAACCCTGTATAGCTAACTCCAACATTCACATATAGAGTGTCTATGGTTGTTCCGAAATATATATAGATGTGTCGACATGATAGGTCGAAACATTGTATACGTGTCTATGGTATCTCAAGATTACATATTATATAATACAAGTTGATTAAGTTATGGTTGGAATAGATTTGTTACCAATTTTCACGTAGCTAAAATGAGAAAAATTATCCAATCTTGTTTTACCCATAACTTCTTCATTTTAAATCCGTTTTGAGTGAATCAAATTGCTATGGTTTCATATTGAACTCTATTTTATGAATCTAAACAAAAAAAGTATAGGTTTCTAGTCGGAAAAATAAGTTAAAAGTCGTTTTTGTAAAGGTAGTCATTTCAGTCGAAAGAACGACGTCTAGATGACCATTTTAGAAAACATACTTCCACTTTGAGTTTAACCATAATTTTTGGATATAGTTTCATGTTCATAATAAAAATCATTTTCTCAGAATAACAACTTTTAAATCAAAGTTTATCATAGTTTTTAATTAACTAACCCAAAACAGCCCGCGGTGTTACTACGACGGCGTAAATCCGGTTTTACGGTGTTTTTCGTGTTTCCAGGTTTTAAATCATTAAGTTAGCATATCATATAGATATAGAACATGTGTTTAGTTGATTTTAAAAGTCAAGTTAGAAGGATTAACTTTTGTTTGCGAACAAGTTTAGAATTAACTAAACTATGTTCTAGTGATTACAAGTTTAAACCTTCGAATAAGATAGCTTTATATGTATGAATCGAATGATGTTATGAACATCATTACTACCTTAAGTTCCTTGGATGAACCTACTGGAAAAGAGAAAAATGGATCTAGCTTCAATGGATCCTTGGATGGCTCAAAGTTCTTGAAGCAAAATCATGACACGAAAACAAGTTCAAGTAAGATCATCACTTGAAATAAGATTGTTATAGTTATAGAAATTGAACCAAAGTTTGAATATGATTATTACCTTGTATTAGAATGATAACCTACTGTAAGAAACAAAGATTTCTTGAGGTTGGATGATCACCTTACAAGATTGGAAGTGAGCTAGCAAACTTGAAAGTATTCTTGATTTTATGAAACTAGAACTTTTGGAATTTATGAAGAACACTTAGAACTTGAAGATAGAACTTGAGAGAGTTCAATTAGATGAAGAAAATTGAAGAATGAAAGTGTTTGTAGGTGTTTTTGGTCGTTGGTGTATGGATTAGATATAAAGGATATGTAATTTTGTTTTCATGTAAATAAGTCATGAATGATTACTCATATTTTTGTAATCTTATGAGATATTTCATGCTAGTTGCCAAATGATGGTTCCCACATGTGTTAGGTGACTCACATGGGCTGCTAAGAGCTGATCATTGGAGTGTATATACCAATAGTACATACATCTAAAAGCTGTGTATTGTACGAGTACGAATACGGGTGCATACGAGTAGAATTGTTGATGAAACTGAACGAGAATGTAATTGTAAGCATTTTTGTTAAGTAGAAGTATTTTGATAAGTGTATTGAAGTCTTTCAAAAGTGTATAAATACATATTAAAACACTACATGTATATACATTTTAACTGAGTCGTTAAGTCATCGTTAGTCGTTACATGTAAGTGTTGTTTTGAAACCTTTAGGTTAACGATCTTGTTAAATGTTGTTAACCCAATGTTTATAATATCAAAAGAGATTTTAAATTATTATATTATCATGATATTATGATGTACGAATATCTCTTAATATGATATATATACATTAAATGTCGTTACAACGATAAACGTTACATATATGTCTCGTTTAAAAATCATTAAGTTAGTAGTCTTGTTTTTACATATGTAGTTCATTGTTAATATACTTAATGATATGTTTACTTATCATAGTATCATGTTAACTATATATATATCCATATATATGTCATCATATAGTTTTTACAAGTTTTAACGTTCGTGAATCACCGGTCAACTTGGGTGGTCAATTGTCTATATGAAACATATTTCAATTAATCAAGTCTTAACAAGTTTGATTGCTTAACATGTTGGAAACATTTAATCATGTAAATATCAATCTCAATTAATATATATAAACATGGAAAAGTTCGGGTCACTACAGTACCTACCCGTTAAATAAATTTCGTCCCGAAATTTTAAGCTGTTGAAGGTGTTGACGAATCTTCTGGAAATAGATGTGGGTATTTCTTCTTCATCTGATCTTCACGCTCCCAGGTGAACTCGGGTCCTCTACGAGCATTCCATCGAACCTTAACAATTGGTATCTTGTTTTGCTTAAGTCTTTTAACCTCACGATCCATTATTTCGACGGGTTCTTCGATGAATTGAAGTTTTTCGTTGATTTGGATTTCATCTAACGGAATAGTGAGATCTTCTTTAGCAAAACATTTCTTCAAATTCGAGACGTGGAAAGTGTTATGTACAGCCGCGAGTTGTTGACTTAACTCAAGTCGGTAAGCTACTGGTCCGACACGATCAATAATCTTGAATGGTCCAATATACCTTGGATTTAATTTCCCTCGTTTACCAAATCGAACAACGCCTTTCCAAGGTGCAACTTTAAGCATGACCATCTCTCCAATTTCAAATTCTATATCTTTTCTTTTAATGTCAGCGTAGCTCTTTTGTCGACTTTGGGCGGTTTTCAACCGTTGTTGAATTTGGATGATCTTCTCGGTAGTTTCTTGTATAATCTCCGGACCCGTAATCTGTCTATCCCCCACTTCACTCCAACAAATCGGAGACCTGCACTTTCTACTATAAAGTGCTTCAAACGGCGCCATCTCAATGCTTGAATGGTAGCTGTTGTTGTAGGAAAATTCTGCTAACGGTAGATGTCGATCCCAACTGTTTCCGAAATCAATAACACATGCTCGTAGCATGTCTTCAAGCGTTTGTATCATCCTTTCGCTCTGCCCATCAGTTTGTGGATGATAGGCAGTACTCATGTCTAGACGAGTTCCTAATGCTTGCTGTAATGTCTGCCAGAATCTTGAAATAAATCTGTCATCCCTATCAGAGATAATAGAGATTGGTATTCCATGTCTGGAGACGACTTCCTTCAAATACAGTCGTGCTAACTTTTCCATCTTGTCATCTTCTCTTATTGGCAGGAAGTGTGCTGATTTGGTGAGACGATCAACTATTACCCAAATAGTATCAAAACCACTTGCAGTCCTTGGCAATTTAGTGATGAAATCCATGGTAATGTTTTCCCATTTCCATTTCGGGATTTCGGGTTGTTGAAGTAGACCTGATGGTTTCTGATGCTCAGCTTTGACCTTAGAACACGTCAAACATTCTCCTACGTATTTAGCAACATCGGCTTTCATACCCGGCCACCAAAAATGTTTCTTGAGATCCTTGTACATCTTCCCCGTTCCAGGATGTATTGAGTATCTGGTTTTATGAGCTTCTCTAAGTACCATTTCTCTCATATCTCCAAATTTTGGTACCCAAATCCTTTCAGCCCTATACCGGGTTCCGTCTTCCCGAATATTAAGATGCTTCTCCGATCCTTTGGGTATTTCATCCTTTAAATTTCCCTCTTTTAAAACTCCTTGTTGCCTCCTTTATTTGAGTAGTAATGTTATTATGAATCATTATATTCATAGATTTTACTCGAATGGGTTCTCTATCCTTCCTGCTCAAGGCATCGGCTACCACATTTGCCTTCCCCGGGTGGTAACGAATCTCAAAATCGTAATCATTCAATAATTCAATCCACCTACGCTGCCTCATATTCAGTTGTTTCTGATTAAATATGTGTTGAAGACTTTTGTGGTCGGTATATATAATACTTTTGACCCCATATAAGTAGTGCCTCCAAGTCTTTAATGCAAAAACAACCGCGCCTAATTCCAAATCA
Organism: Rutidosis leptorrhynchoides; assembly: GCF_046630445.1. Taxonomy (NCBI): domain Eukaryota; kingdom Viridiplantae; phylum Streptophyta; class Magnoliopsida; order Asterales; family Asteraceae; genus Rutidosis; species Rutidosis leptorrhynchoides. Next base: position 315,015,632 of record NC_092333.1, on the reverse strand, counting down.
TGCGTCGTATAATTTTGTTCGTGAATCTTCAATTGTCTAGACGCATAAGCAATCACCTTCGTTCGTTGCATTAATACACAACCGAGACCTTGCTTTGATGCGTCACAATAAATCACAAAATCATCATTCCCTTCAGGCAATGACAATATAGGTGCCGTAGTTAGCTTTTTCTTCAATAACTGAAACGCTTTCTCTTGTTCATCATTCCATTCAAATTTCTTCCCTTTATGCGTTAATGCAGTCAAGGGTTTTGCTATTCTGGAAAAGTCTTGGATGAACCTTCTGTAGTAACCAGCTAGTCCTAAAAACTGGCGTATGTGTTTCGGAGTTTTCGGGGTTTCCCACTTTTCAACAGTTTCTATCTTTGCCGGATCCACCTTAATACCTTCTTTGTTCACTATGTGACCGAGGAATTGAACTTCTTCCAACCAAAATGCACACTTTGAAAACTTAGCATACAATTCTTCCTTCCTCAATACTTCTAACACCTTTCTCAAATGTTCACCGTGTTCTTGGTCATTCTTTGAGTAAATAAGTATGTCATCAATGAAAACAATGACAAACTTGTCAAGGTATGGTCCACACACTCGGTTCATAAGGTCCATGAACACAGCTGGTGCATTAGTTAAACCAAACGGCATGACCATAAACTCATAATGACCGTAACGTGTTCTGAAAGCAGTCTTTGGAATATCATCTTCTTTCACCCGCATTTGATGATACCCGGAACGTAAGTCAATCTTTGAATAAACAGACGAGCCTTGTAGTTGATCAAATAAGTCGTCGATTCTCGGTAATGGGTAGCGGTTCTTGATGGTAAGTTTGTTCAACTCTCGGTAGTCGATACACAACCTGAATGTACCATCTTTCTTCTTGACAAACAAAACAGGAGCTCCCCACGGTGATGTGCTTGGTCGAATGAAACCACGCTCTAAAAGTTCTTGTAATTGGCTTTGCAGTTCTTTCATCTCGCTGGGTGCGAGTCTGTAAGGAGCACGAGCTATTGGTGCAGCTCCTGGTACAAGATCTATTTGAAATTCAACGGATCGATGTGGGGGTAATCCCGGTAATTCTTTCGGAAATACATCGGGAAATTCTTTTGCAATGGGAACATCATTGATGCTCTTTTCTTCAGTTTGTACTTTCTCGACGTGTGCTAGAACAGCATAGCAACCTTTTCTTATTAGTTTTTGTGCCTTCAAATTACTAATAAGATGTAGCTTCGTGTTGCCCTTTTCTCCGTACACCATTAAGGGTTTTCCTTTTTCTCGTATAATGCGAATTGCATTTTTGTAACAAACGATTTCCGCTTTCACTTCTTTCAACCAGTCCATACCGATTATCACATCAAAACTCCCTAACTCTACTGGTATCAAATCAATCTTAAATGTTTCGCTAACCAGTTTAATTTCTCGATTCCGACATATATTATCTGCTGAAATTAATTTACCATTTGCTAATTCGAGTAAAAATTTACTATCCAAAGGCGTCAATGGACAACTTAATTTAGCACAAAAATCTCTACTCATATAGCTTCTATCCGCACCCGAATCAAATAAAACGTAAGCAGATTTATTGTCAATAAGAAACGTACCTGTAACAAGCTCCGGGTCTTCCTGTGCCTCTACCGCATTAATATTGAAAACTCTTCCACGGCCTTGTCCATTCGTGTTCTCCTGGTTCGGGCAATTTCTAATAATGTGGCCTGGTTTTCCACATTTATAACAAACTACATTGGCATAACTTTCTCCGACACTACTTGCTCCGCCATTACTCGTTCCGACACCATTTGTTCCTTTCGTTCTATTAACCCCTGGTCCGTAGACCTCACACTTCGCCGCGCTATGACCATTTCTTTTACACTTGTTGCAAAATTTGGTGCAGAACCCCGAGTGATTCTTTTCACACCTTTGGCATAGTTGCTTCTGATTGTTGTTGTTGTTGCGGTTATTATTGTTGTTGGGATGATTGTTGTAGTTGCTGTTATTGTTGTTGTTGTTGTTGTTGGGCCGTTTGTTGTAGTTGCGATTGATGTTGCGATTGTTGGGATAATTGTTGCGATTATTGTTGTAATTGCTGTTGTTGTTGTATTGGTGATTCTTATCACCGTTTTCCTCCCACTTTCTTTTGACTTGCTTCACATTGGCCTCTTCAGCAGTCTGTTCTTTAATTCTTTCTTCAATCTGGTTCACTAGTTTGTGAGCCATTCTACATGCCTGTTGTATGGAGGCGGGCTCGTGTGAACTTATATCTTCTTGGATTCTTTCCGGTAATCCTTTCACAAACGCGTCGATCTTCTCTTCCTCATCTTCGAATGCTCCCGGACACAATAGGCACAATTCTGTGAATCGTCTTTCGTACGTGGTAATATCAAATCCTTGGGTTCGTAACCCTCTAAGTTCTGTCTTGAGCTTATTGACCTCGGTTCTGGGACGGTACTTCTCGTTCATCAAGTGCTTGAATGCTGACCACGGTAGTGCGTACGCATCATCTTGTCACACTTGCTCTAGATAGGTATTCCACCATGTTAACGCAGAACCTGTGAAGGTATGCGTAGCGTACTTCACTTTGTCCTCTTCAGTACACTTACTTATGGCAAACACCGATTCAACCTTCTCGGTCCACCATTTCAATCCGATCGGTCCTTCGGTTCCATCAAATTCCAAAGGTTTGCAGGCAGTGAATTCTTTGTAGGTGCATCCTACACGATTTCCTGTACTGCTAGATCCAAGGTTATTGTTGGTATGTAGCGCAGCCTGTACTGCGGCTATGTTTGAAGCTAGAAAAGTACGGAATTCCTCTTCATTCATATTCACGGTGTGTCGAGTAGTCGGTGCCATTTCCTTCAAAATAGTTAAATGGAACAAGTTAATCATACAGAATATTAAGAGTAGTTAATAGTATTTCGTAGCATAATATGAACTCATTTATAAAAGCTTTTTCTTCATATTAGCGTTTTATAAGTTTAAATTCGGGTAGTACCTACCCGTTAAGTTCATACTTAGTAGCTAATATACAATTCAACTACTACAATTCTATATGAAAAACTGATTATAATAATATTTCGCGTTCAAACTTTTATACAATATTTTACAAACTTACAATACCGCTTATTTTACATAAAGCATGAAATATAGCACACAATAACTTTGATACAAGATAGTTGTGAAGACAATTCTAGCTAGTACACAAGTCGTTCAGCAAAGGCAATAAAGACACGTAATTCATACGTCCAGAAACAAGTCATGCATTCTGGTTTTACTAGGACTACTTCCCATCCTTGGTCTTGTGCAACATAACCGTTATGGCCGTTGATAAGACAGCGTGTTGTAACGTCATCAAAGGGACGAGGGTTACGTAATGTCCAACAGTCCCGTAATAATCTAAAAACCTCATTTCTTACCCCATTTACCGACTCCGTCACTTGTGGAAACGTTTTGTTTAATAGTTGTAGCCCGATGTTCTTGTTCTCACTTTGGTGAGAAGCGAACGTTACTAATCCGTAAGCATAACATGCTTCTTTATGTTGCATGTTAGCCGCTTTTTCTAAATCACAAAGTCCAATATTCGGATATATTGAGTCAAAATAATTTCTTAACCCGTTGCGTAAAATAGCATTTGGGTTCCCCGCAATATATGCGTCAAAGTAAACACATCGTAACTTATGGGTTTCCCAATGTGATATCCCCCATCTTTCAAACGAAAGTCTCTTATAAACCAAGACATTCTTGGAACGTTCTTCGAATGTCTTACAAACTGATCTCGCCTTAAATAGTTGTGCCGAAGAATTCTGGCCGACTCTAGACAAGATTTCATCAATCATGTCTCCGGGTAGGTCTCTTAAAATATTGGGTTGTCTATCCATTTTGTGTTTTTAAACTGTAAAATAGACAAGAGTTAGATTCATAAAAAAATACTTATTAATACAAGCAATTTTTACATATATCATAAAGCATAAGAACACTATATTCCATATATTACACCACACGAATACAACTATCTTATTCCGACTCGCTCGTTTCTTCTTCTTCGGTTTTGGTTCGTTTTGCCAAGTTTCTAGGGATATATGATGTTCCCCTAATACGAGCCGTCGTTGTCCACATTGGTTTAGAAAAACCTGGTGGTTTAGAGGTTCCCGGGTCATTGTTACAACTTAAGGACTTCGGGGGTTGACGATACATATAAAGTTCATCGGGGTTGGAATTAGATTTCTCTATTTTTATGCCCTTTCCCTTATTATTTTCTTTTTCCTTTTTAAATTCAGTTGGGGTAATTTCTATAACATCATCGGAATTCTCGTCGGAATCCGATTCATCGGAGAATTGGTAATCCTCCCAATATTTTGCTTCCTTGGCGGAAACACCATTGACCATAATTAACTTTGGTCGGTTGGTTGAGGATTTTCTTTTACTTAACCGTTTTATTATTTCCCCCACCGGTTCTATTTCTTCATCCGGTTCCGATTCTTCTTCCGGTTCCGATTCTTCTTCCGGTTCCGACTCTTCTTCCGGTTCCTCTTCGGGAACTTGTGAATCAGTCCACAAATCATTCCAATTTACATTTGACTCTTCATTATTATTAGGTGAGTCAATGGGACTTGTTCTAGAGGTAGACATCTATCACATAATATCAAACACGTTAAGAGATTAATATATCACATAATATTCATATGTTAAAAATATATAGTTTCCAACAAAAATGTTAAGCAATCATTTTTAAAGAAAACACGGTCGAAGTCCAGACTCACTAATGCATCCTAACAAACTCGATAAGACACACTAATGCAAATTTTCTGGTTCTCTAAGACCAACGCTCGGATACCAACTGAAATGTCCCGTTCTTATTGATTAAAAACGTTCCATATTAATTGATTTCGTTGCGAGGTTTTGACCTCTATATGAGACGTTTTTCAAAGACTGCATTCATTTTTAAAACAAACCATAACCTTTATTTCATAAATAAAGGTTTAAAAAGCTTTACGTAGATTATCAAATAATGATAATCTAAAATATCCTGTTTACACACGACCATTACATAATGGTTTACAATACAAATATGTTACAACAAAATAAGTTTCTTGAATGCAGTTTTTACACAAAATATCATACAAGCATGGACTCCAAATCTCGTCCTTATTTAAGTATGTGACAGCGGAAGCTCCTAATAATCACCTGAGAATAAACATGCTTAAAACGTCAACAAAAATGTTGGTGAGTTATAGGTTTAACCTATATATATCAAATCATAATAATAGACCACAAGATTTCATATTTCAATACACATCCCATACATAGAGATAAAAATCATTCATATGGTGAACACCTGGTAACCGACATTAACAAGATGCATATATAAGAATATCCCCATCATTCCGGGACACCCTTCGGATATGATATAAATTTCGAAGTACTAAAGCATCCGGTACTTTGGATGGGGTTTGTTAGGCCCAATAGATCTATCTTTAGGATTCACGTCAATTAGGGTGTCTGTTCCCTAATTCTTAGATTACCAGACTTAATAAAAAGGGGCATATTCGATTTCGATAATTCAACCATAGAATGTAGTTTCACGTACTTGTGTCTATTTTGTAAATCATTTATAAAACCTGCATGTATTCTCATCCCAAAAATATTAGATTTTAAAAGTGGGACTATAACTCACTTTCACAGATTTTTACTTCGTCGGGAAGTAAGACTTGGCCACTGGTTGATTCACGAACCTATAACAATATATACATATATATCAAAGTATGTTCAAAATATATTTACAACACTTTTAATATATTTTGATGTTTTAAGTTTATTAAGTCAGCTGTCCTCGTTAGTAACCTACAACTAGTTGTCCACAGTTAGATGTACAGAAATAAATCGATAAATATTATCTTGAATCAATCCACGACTCAGTGTATACGTATCTCAATATTGATCACAACTCAAACTATATATATTTTGGAATCAACCTCAACCCTGTATAGCTAACTCCAACATTCACATATAGAGTGTCTATGGTTGTTCCGAAATATATATAGATGTGTCGACATGATAGGTCGAAACATTGTATACGTGTCTATGGTATCTCAAGATTACATATTATATAATACAAGTTGATTAAGTTATGGTTGGAATAGATTTGTTACCAATTTTCACGTAGCTAAAATGAGAAAAATTATCCAATCTTGTTTTACCCATAACTTCTTCATTTTAAATCCGTTTTGAGTGAATCAAATTGCTATGGTTTCATATTGAACTCTATTTTATGAATCTAAACAAAAAAAGTATAGGTTTCTAGTCGGAAAAATAAGTTACAAGTCGTTTTTGTAAAGGTAGTCATTTCAGTCGAAAGAACGACGTCTAGATGACCATTTTAGAAAACATACTTCCACTTTGAGTTTAACCATAATTTTTGAATATAGTTTCATGTTCATAATAAAAATCATTTTCTCAGAATAACAACTTTTAAATCAAAGTTTATCATAGTTTTTAATTAACTAACCCAAAACAGCCCGCGGTGTTACTACGACGGCGTAAATCCGGTTTTACGGTGTTTTTCGTGTTTCCAGGTTTTAAATCATTAAGTTAGCATATCATATAGATATAGAACATGTGTTTAGTTGATTTTAAAAGTCAAGTTAGAAGGATTAACTTTTGTTTGCGAACAAGTTTAGAATTAACTAAACTATGTTCTAGTGATTACAAGTTTAAACCTTCGAATAAGATAGCTTTATATGTATGAATCGAATGATGTTATGAACATCATTACTACCTTAAGTTCCTTGGATGAACCTACTGGAAAAGAGAAAAATGGATCTAGCTTCAATGGATCCTTGGATGGCTCAAAGTTCTTGAAGCAAAATCATGACACGAAAACAAGTTCAAGTAAGATCATCACTTGAAATAAGATTGTTATAGTTATAGAAATTGAACCAAAGTTTGAATATGATTATTACCTTGTATTAGAATGATAACCTACTGTAAGAAACAAAGATTTCTTGAGGTTGGATGATCACCTTACAAGATTGGAAGTGAGCTAGCAAACTTGAAAGTATTCTTGATTTTATGAAACTAGAACTTTTGGAATTTATGAAGAACACTTAGAACTTGAAGATAGAACTTGAGAGAGTTCAATTAGATGAAGAAAATTGAAGAATGAAAGTGTTTGTAGGTGTTTTTGGTCGTTGGTGTATGGATTAGATATAAAGGATATGTAATTTTGTTTTCATGTAAATAAGTCATGAATGATTACTCATATTTTTGTAATCTTATGAGATATTTCATGCTAGTTGCCAAATGATGGTTCCCACATGTGTTAGGTGACTCACATGGGCTGCTAAGAGCTGATCATTGGAGTGTATATACCAATAGTACATACATCTAAAAGCTGTGTATTGTACGAGTACGAATACGGGTGCATACGAGTAGAATTGTTGATGAAACTGAACGAGAATGTAATTGTAAGCATTTTTGTTAAGTAGAAGTATTTTGATAAGTGTATTGAAGTCTTTCAAAAGTGTATAAATACATATTAAAACACTACATGTATATACATTTTAACTGAGTCGTTAAGTCATCGTTAGTCGTTACATGTAAGTGTTGTTTTGAAACCTTTAGGTTAACGATCTTGTTAAATGTTGTTAACCCAATGTTTATAATATCAAAAGAGATTTTAAATTATTATATTATCATGATATTATGATGTACGAATATCTCTTAATATGATATATATACATTAAATGTCGTTACAACGATAAACGTTACATATATGTCTCGTTTAAAAATCATTAAGTTAGTAGTCTTGTTTTTACATATGTAGTTCATTGTTAATATACTTAATGATATGTTTACTTATCATAGTATCATGTTAACTATATATATATCCATATATATGTCATCATATAGTTTTTACAAGTTTTAACGTTCGTGAATCACCGGTCAACTTGGGTGGTCAATTGTCTATATGAAACATATTTCAATTAATCAAGTCTTAACAAGTTTGATTGCTTAACATGTTGGAAACATTTAATCATGTAAATATCAATCTCAATTAATATATATAAACATGAAAAAGTTCGGGTCACTACACAAGATACCGATTGTTAAGGTTCGATGGAATGCTCGTAGAGGACCCGAGTTCACCTAGGAGCGTGAAGATCAGATGAAGAAGAAATACCCGCATTTATTTCCAGAAGATACGTCAACACCACCAACTTCTTAAAATTTCGGGACGAACTTTATTTAACGGGTAGGTACTGTAGTGACCCGAACTTTTCCATGTTTATATATATATTAAATGAAATTGTTATTTACATGATTAAGTGTTTCCAACATGTTAAGCAATCAAACTTGTTAAGACTTGATTAATTGAAATAGGTTTCATATAGACAATTGACCACCCAAGTTGACCGGTGATTCATGAACGTTAAAACTTGTAAAAACTATACGATGACATATATATGGTTATATATATAGTTAACATGATTTTATTATAAGTATGTATCTCATTAGGTATTTTAACAATGAGTTATATACATAAAAATGAGACTATTAATTTAAGAAACTCGAAAACGATATATATAACGATTATCGTTATAACAACGTCTTACTAGGTACATATGAATCATATTAAGATATTGATACACTTGGTTAATTATGTTAAATGATAAGTAAATAAATTATTAAGTGTATTAACAATGAAATACATATGTAAAAATAAGACTACTAACTTAATGATTTCGAAACGAGACATATATGTAACGATTATCGTTGTAACGGCATTTAACTGTATATATATCATACTAAGATATATTATATATCATAATATCATGATAATATAACAATTTAACATCTCATTTGTTATAATAAACAATGGGTTAACAACATTCAACAAGATCGTTAACCTAAAGGTTTCAAAACAACATTTACATGTAACTACTAACGATGACTTAACGACTCAGTTAAAATGTATATACATGTAATGTTTTAATATGTATTCATACACTTTTGAAAGACTTCAAGACACTTATCAAAAAACTTCTACTTAACAAAAATGCTTACAATTACATCCTCGTTCAGTTCCATCAACAATTCTACTCGTATGCACCCGTATTCGTACTCGTACAATACACAGCTTTTAGATGTATGTACTATTGGTATATACACTCCAATGATCAGCTCTTAGCAGCCCATGTGAGTCACCTAACACATGTGGGAACCATCATTTGGCAACTAGCATGAAATATCTCATAAAATTACAAAAATATGAGTAATCATTCATGACTTATTTACATGAAAACAAAATTACATATCCTTTATATCTAATCCATACACCAACGACCAAAAACACCTACAAACACTTTCATTCTTCAATTTTCTTCATCTAATTGATCTCTCTCAAGTTCTATCTTCAAGTTCTAAGTGTTCTTCATAAATTCCAAAAGTTCTAGTTTCATAAAATCAAGAATACTTCCAAGATTGCAAGTTTACTTCCAAGTTTTCTAAATCCATTCCAAGTAATCATCCAAGATCAAGAAACCTTTGTTACTTACAGTAGGTTATCTTTCTAATACAAGGTAATAATCATATTCAAACTTTAATTCAATTTCTATAACTATAATAATCTTATTTCTAGTGGAAATCTTACTTGAAATTGTTTTAGTGTCATGATTCTGCTTCAAGAACTTTCAAGCCATCCAAGGATCCTTTGAAGCTAGATCTATTTTTCTCATTTCCAGTAGCTTTATCCAAGGAACTTGAGGTAGTAATGATGTTCATAACATCATTCAATTCATACATATAAAGCTATCTTATTCGAAGGTTTAAACTTGTAATCACTAGAACATAGTTTAGTTAATTCTAAACTTGTTCGCAAATAAAAGTTAATCCTTCTAACTTGACTTTTAAAATCAACTAAACACATGTTCTATATCTATATGATATGCTAACTTAATGATTTAAAACCTGGAAACATGAAAAACACCGTAAAACCGGATTTACGCCGTCGTAGTAACACTGCGGGCTGTTTTGGGTTTGTTAATTAAAAACTATGATAAACTTTGATTTAAAAGTTGTTATTCTGGGAAAATGATTTTTATTATGAACATGAAACTATATCCAAAAATTATTGTTAAACTCAAAGTGGAAGTATGTTTTCTAAAATGGTCATCTAGACGTTGTTCTTTCGACTAAAATGACTACCTTTACAAAAACGACTTGTAACTTATTTTTCCGACTATAAACCTATACTTTTTGTGTTTAGATTCATAAAATAGAGTTCAATATGAAACCATAGCAATTTGATTCATTCAAAACGGATTTAAAATGAAGAAGTTATGGGTAAAACAAGATTGGATAATTTTTCTCATTTTAGCTACGTGAAAATTGGTAACAAATCTATTCCAACCATAACTTAATCACCTTGTATTGTATATTATATAATCTTGAGATACCATAGACATGTATACAATGTTTCGACCTATCATGTCGACACATCTATATATATTTCGGAACAACCATATACACTCTATATGTGAATGTTGGAGTTAGCTATACAGGGTTGAGGTTGATTCCAAAATATATATAGTTTGAGTTGTGATCAATACTGAGATATGTATACACTGGGTCGTGGATTGATTCAAGATAATATTTATCGATTTATTTCTGTACATCTAACTGTGGACAACTAGTTGTAGGTTACTAACGAGGACAGCTAACTTAATAAACTTAAAACATCAAAATATATTAAAAGTGTTGTGAATATATTTTGAACATACTTTGATATATATGTATATATTGTTATAGGTTCGTGAATCAACCAGTGGCCAAGTCTTACTTCCCGACGAAGTAAAAATCTGTGAAAGTGAGTTATAGTCCCACTTTTAAAATCTAATATTTTTGGGATGAGAATACATGCAGGTTTTATAAATGATTTACAAAATAGACACAAGTACGTGAAACTACATTCTATGGTTGAATTATCGAAATCGAATATGCCCCTTTTTATTAAGTCTGGTAATCTAAGAATTAGGGAACAGACACCCTAATTGACGCGAATCCTAAAGATAGATCTATTGGGCCTAACAAACCCCATCCAAAGTACCGGATGCTTTAGTACTTCGAAATTTATATCATATCCGAAGGGTGTCCCGGAATGATGGGGATATTCTTATATATATGCATCTTGTTAATGTCGGTTACCAGGTGTTCATCATATGAATGATTTTTATCTCTATGTATGGGATGTGTATTAAAATATGAAATCTTGTGGTCTATTGTTACGATTTGATATATATAGGTTAAACCTATAACTCACCAACATTTTTGTTGACGTTTAAAGCATGTTTATTCTCAGGTGAATACTAAGAGCTTCCGCTGTTGCATACTAAAATAAGGACAAGATTTGGAGTCCATGTTTGTATGATATTGTGTAAAAACTGCATTCAAGAAACTGATTTCGATGTAACATATTTGTATTGTAAACCATTATGTAATGGTCGTGTGTAAACAGGATATTTTAGATTATCATTATTTGATAATCTACGTAAAGCTTTTTAAACCTTTATTTATGAAATAAAGGTTAAGGTTTGTTTTTAAAATGAATGCAGTCTTTGAAAAACGTCTCATATAGAGGTTAAAACCTCGCAACGAAATCAATTAATATGGAACGTTTTTAATCAATAAGAATGGGACATTTCAGTAGGACACCCTTCGGATATGATATAAATTTCGAGGTACTAAAGCATCCGGTACTTTGGATGGGGTTTGTTAGGCCCAATAGATCTATCTTTAGGATTCGCGTCAATTAGGATGTCTGTTCCCTAATTCTTAGATTACCAGACTTAATAAAAAGGGGCATATTCGATTTCGATAATTCAATCATAGAATGTAGTTTCACGTACTTGTGTCTATTTTGTAAATCATTTATAAAACCTGCATGTATTCTCATCCCAAAAATATTAGATTTTAAAAGTGGGACTATAACTCACTTTCACAGATTTTTACTTCGTCGGGAAGTAAGACTTGGCCACTGGTTGATTCACGAACCTATAACAATATATACATATATATCAAAGTATGTTCAAAATATATTTACAACACTTTTAATATATTTTGATGTTTTAAGTTTATTAAGTCAGCTGTCCTCGTTAGTAACCTACAACTAGTTGTCCACAGTTAGATGTACAGAAGATTTTTATAATGAATGATTGATATATGTATATATTGTTATAGGTTCGTGAATCAACCAGTGGCCAAGTCTTACTTCCCGACAAAGTAAAAATCTGTGAAAGTGAGTTATAGTCCCACTTTTAAAATCTAATATTTTTGGGATGAGAATACATGCAGGTTTTATAAATGATTTACAAAATAGACACAAGTACGTGAAACTACATTCTATGGTTGAATTATCGAAATCGAATATGCCCCTTTTTATTAAGTCTGGTAATCTAAGAATTAGGGAACAGACACCCTAATTGACGCGAATCCTAAAGATAGATCTATTGGGTCTAACAAACCCCATCCAAAGTACCGGATGCTTTAGTACTTCGAAATTTATATCATATCCGAAGGGTGTCCCGGAATGATGGGGATATTCTTATATATGCATCTTGTTAATGTCGGTTACCAGGTGTTCACCATATGAATGATTTTTATCTCTATGTATGGGATGTGTATTGAAATATGAAATTTTGTGGTCTATTGTTACGATTTGATATATATAGGTTAAACCTATAACTCACCAACATTTTTGTTGACGTTTAAAGCATGTTTATTCTCAGGTGAATACTAAGAGCTTCCGCTGTTGCATACTAAAATAAGGACAAGATTTGGAGTCCATGTTTGTATGATATTGTTTAAAAACTGCATTCAAAAAACTGATTTCGATGTAACATATTTGTATTATAAACCATTATGTAATGGTCGTGTGTAAACAGGATATTTTAGATTATCATTATTTGATAATCTACGTAAAGCTTTTTAAACCTTTATTTATGAAATAAAGGTTATGGTTTGTTTTAAAAATGAATGCAGTCTTTGAAAAACGTCTCATATAGAGGTCAAAACCTCGCAATGAAATCAATTAATATATCAACTGAAATGTCCCGTTCTTATTGATTAAAAACCAAGTGTATTAAAAACCAGACTTAATAAAAAGGGGCATATTCGATTTCGATAATTCAACCATAGAATGTAGTTTCACGTACTTGTGTCTATTTTGTAAATCATTTATAAAACCTGCATGTATTCTCATCCCAAAAATATTAGATTTTAAAAGTGGGACTATAACTCACTTTCACAGATTTTTACTTCATCGGGAAGTAAGACTTGGCCACTGGTTGATTCACGAACCTATAACAATATATACATATATATCAAAGTATGTTCAAAATATATTTACAACACTTTTAATATATTTTGATGTTTTAAGTTTATTAAGTCAGCTGTCCTCGTTAGTAACCTACAACTAGTTGTCCACAGTTAGATGTACAGAAATAAATCGATAAATATTATCTTGATTCAATCCACGACCCAGTGTATACGTATCTTAGTATTGATCACAACTCAAACTATATATATTTTGGAATCAACCTCAATCCTGTATAGCTAACTCTAACATTCACATATAGAGTGTCTATAGTGGTTCTGAAATATATATAGATGTGTCGACATGATAGGTCGAAACATTGTATACGTGTCTATGGTATCTCAAGATTACATAATATACAATACAAGTTGATTAAGTTATGGTTGGAATAGATTTGTTACCAATTTTCACGTAGCTAAAATGAGAAAAATTATCCAATCTTGTTTTACCCATAAATTCTTCATTTTAAATCCGTTTTGAGTGAATCAAATTGCTATGGTTTCATATTGAACTCTATTTTATGAATCTAAACAGAAAAAGTATAGGTTTATAGTCGGAAAAATAAGTTACAAGTCTTTTTTGTAAAGGTAGTCATTTTAGTCGAAAGAACGACGTCTAGATGACCATTTTAGAAAACATACTTCCACTTTGAGTTTAACCATAATTTTTGGATATAGTTTCATGTTCATAATAAAAATCATTTTTCCAGAATAACAACTTTTAAATCAAAGTTTATCATAGTTTTTAATTAACTAACCCAAAACAGCCCGCGTTGTTACTACGACGGCGTAAATCCGGTTTTACGGTGTTTTTCGTGTTTCCAGGTTTTAAATCATTAAGTTAGCATATCATATAGATATAGAACATGTGTTTAGTTGATTTTAAAAGTCAAGTTAGAAGGATTAACTTTTATTTGCGAACAAGTTTAGAATTAACTAAACTATGTTCTAGTGATTACAAGTTTAAACCTTCGAATAAGATAGATTTATATGTATGAATTGAATGATGTTATGAACATCATTACTACCTCAAGTTCCTTGAATAAACCTACTGGAAATGAGAAAAATAGATCTAGCTTCAAAGGATCCTTGGATGGCTTGAAAGTTCTTGAAGCAGAATCATGATACGAAAACAATTTCAAGTAAGATTTCCACTCGAAATAAGATTGTTATAGTTATAGAAATTGAATTAAAGTTTGAATATGATTATTACCTTGTATTAGAAAGATAACCTACTGTAAGTAACAAAGGTTTCTTGATCTTGAATGATTACTTGGAATGGATTTAGAAAACTTGGAAGTAAACTTGCAATCTTGGAAGTATTCTTGATTTTATGAAACTAGAACTTTTGGAATTTATGAAGAACACTTGGAACTTGAAGATAGAACTTGAGAGATATCAATTAGATAAAGAAAATTGAAGAATGAAAGTGTTTGTAGGTGTTTTTAGTCGTTGCTATATGGATTAGATATAAAGGATATGTAATTTTGTTTTCATGTAAATAAGTCATGAATGATTACTCATATTTTTGTAATTTTATGAGATATTTCATGCTAGTTGCCAAATGATGGCTCCCACATGTGTTAGGTGACTCACATGGGTTGCTAAGAGCTGATCATTAGAGTGTATATACCAATAGTACATACATCTAAAAGCTGTGTATTGTACGAGTACGAATACGGGTGCATACGAGTAGAATTGTTGATGAAACTGAACGAGGATGTAATTGTAAGCATTTTTGTTAAGTAGAAGTATTTTGATAAGTGTCTTGAAGTCTTTCAAAAGTGTATGAATACATATTAAAACACTACATGTATATACATTTTAACTGAGTCGTTAAGTCATCGTTAGTCGTTACATGTAAACGTTGTTTTGAAACCTTTAGGTTAACGATCTTGTTGAATGTTGTTAACCCATTGTTTATTATAACAAATGAGATGTTAAATTGTTATATTATCATGATATTATGATATATAATATATCTTAGTATGATATATATACAGTTAAATGCCGTTACAACGATAATCGTTACATATATGTCTCGTTTCGAAATCATTAAGTTAGTAGTCTAATTTTTACATATGTATTTCATTGTTAATACACTTAATAATATATTTACTTATCATTTAACATAATTAAACAAGTGTATCAATATCTTAATATGAATCATATGTACCTAGTAAGACGTTGTTATAACGATAATCGTTATATATATCGTTTTCGAGTTTCTTAAATTAATAGTCTCATTTTTATGTATATAACTCATTGTTAAAATACCTAATGAGATACATACTTATAATAAAATCATGTTAACTATATATATAACCATATATATGTCATCGTATAGTTTTTACAAGTTTTAACATTCGTGAATCACCGGTCAACTTGGGTGGTCAATTGTCTATATGAAACCTATTTCAATTAATCAAGTCTTAACAAGTTTGATTGCTTAACATGTTGGAAACACTTAATCATGTAAATAACAATTTCATTTAATATATATATATATAAACAGCAATGAACGATGAAGTATTGATCCATAACTTCATCAATATTCTGCGAAGAATATGTGGATCCTAACAGTTTTAGAGAGATTACTTATTCTAGCTCAAACCGAAAAGCAAATGAGTTTAATATCATATTAACTCATTAACTCCATGATTACATTTGAAGAAAATATATATGCAAGTATATTTTCATAAAGATTGTAATTAAAAATTCTTTCGTACAAACTGTTAATGATGAAAATATTTTAACGGGTAGGTAATACCCGAAGAATACTTAAGATTTCACATTAATAAGTTACACTGTACATTCTTCAATTCAGATTCAACAGTCATTAACAATACTGCTCAAAATCACGCATATACGTATCCGTTCACCATAGAGCAACTATTTTCATCCAAATTCAATTTCATATTGGATTTTGACCTATCAGAATCCAACAAGTGGCATAGTGAAGAAAACATTTGACGGAATAAAATTTGTTAGAAACAAACAAATTAACTATGAGAAATTTTGTTAAGAATCCACGTTAACAAAATCCTAGATAACTGTTCCTAGCTAACTGTGGACTAATCAATTGAGGACTACCAACAATGGACAATTAAAATGAATTAAAATATTGATTATAACATATGAAACTAAACAATTCTTCAAGTTTGCCACTTGATTTTCATCTTAAACCTCATTTGTATTTTGACGATTACAATCTGCGTTCAAACCTTTCATGATTCTTGAAAACACCTCAATCAAGAGAATGAACCAACCACACTTCATCTACGGAGGAAAAGATTGATGCATATAGTTATGCACTTGAAAACACTCGAAACCTGAGTAAACGTTTAACACGTATATGTGCTAACTCCTTTGGCGTTGTTATTACCGAAAATAACTTTACAATCCCTTTTCAAATTAGCCAATTTTGTCACAGCTTCAGCAAATCAACTTTGATTTCTATTCGAATTAGCCTTATTATAACCTTGATATACGAGTTTGCCTTTCGTCATCATTACCGAAGAATCGTTTATATTCCACCACGTTAGTAGTAAACTTACTAGCAACTGCATTACTCATTGGCTTAAATCTCTCTGATAAATCATTATATTTATTCATTGAAACCGTATCACATACTCATCCGCATCTTGTAACTAGAACTGCCATACCAATTACCGAGAATTAGCAATCAGTATTTTGAATCTCGCCGCATTTCTACATCAATAGTTATATGTATACATATAACATTTATCTCATAGAATTATGAACTTTCATTCTGAAATTCTGGAAAGCACTCTAGCTTACGAATCAGATCTCTGAGTTCTGAAAAATGAATCGAGCAAATATGAAGGAGACCAAGGACAAATACAAGGACCACACCCTGTATTTAAAGAATCTTGATGATTCTGTATCTGATGAAATCTTTAGCGAATACCTTACTCCTTAACCGCTCTAAATCATCGTGAATGAATTTCTTCATCACAATTTGGTTCTAACATTTCAAGATATTATCGTATCTTTCATTGTAAATATCCTCAATATTTCTGAAGATATCTTCATAAATATTCTCGTTCGATATTAATTATCTCTCTGCGCTATCTGTATTATATCATAAAAGGAAACTGTTTTAGTTTCTATATTCTGCGAACCTTCAAAGTTAAAATATGAATGTTTTTGAAGTAGTGATGGGAACTGAAGCATGAGTTAGTATAATATAATGACACTTGATCAACGTGATTATATTACAGTAATTCATGCTGAGTTTCTAATGGAACGTGATGATTCACAGAACATACCATCATCATGTGCCATTTACACGACTCTTGAATTCTACTCAATCTCTAAATATATTAAGAACATATCTTCTTGATAGTTCTATCTTTTCGGATCTTCTGGTAATTTACCAAATCAAGATCGTGCCATTACGATTTCCTTCTTAAAACATTAACGATGTTCATCAAAAAAAAAAAAACTTCGCATCTATGAATTCTGGACCATTATTCGCTTGACTTGAAGTCAGGAAGAGGAGACAAAAGTATGAAACTCTTGAATATAAAAGAAAATATAAAGCTCGAACAACAACATATAAATTACAAACCGTGCATATCAATACGTATTGCCACGTAAAGGCACGAGAGAATTAAAATTACTATAACCCCAAGGTAATAGTAGAAATGAATAGATTCTTCTGGCGGCAATTGAAAGAGAAGAATGACAGATATGAAAGTTAGGAGTATATCAAGAATCGGCACTGGATGGAGCATATTGACGAATGCTTTAAAGTATGAGTTGAGGGAGAAAGAATAGAAGGTGTGAGTTGTAAGGAAATGACGGGGGTGGATTTATAGTAAGATATTCGATAGAGCAATCAAAACAGATGATCGCATTTTAAGTGGATCCTAATTCCCTTGATTACCGAAGAATCAAATCTTATTACGAAGATTTTCTTCAAATCTCTTGAACTTGAGAAATCAATACTATCTACGTTAAAAGATATGACGAATCTATACCTACTCATTTCACTATTTGGTAATAGCTTTACTTGTACTCTTCACAAAATTAAATGATTCTATCCATATTACTCAATGATGGTAAAACTCTATTTATCAACTCATATTTGTCATGAAAACATTTTTATTGTTAGTCATGACCACCTCACTCAAATTTCGGGACGAAATTTCTTTAACGGGTAGGTACTGTGATGACCCGGAAATTTCTGACCAAATTTAAACTTTAATCTTTATATGTTTTCGACACGATAAGCAAAAATTGTTAAGTTAAATCTCAAGAATTTTAAACTGTGTTCATACATTCTTTTAGCGTTCCAACAATTCACGAACCATTAGATGAACATATATGATTATGTATGCATATGTGTATATATTATAACTTGAAAATATCAATAAAGTATTTAAACGTATAATGCTTTACATGAACGCATTTGTTTCAATATGTTTATCAATAAAATTAGAAGATAATATATTATATGTAAATACAAATTAATGTATAAATAATATATTGTGATCATTACTTTCGTTAATGTTGATATTAATATTAATAATTGTATTATTAATATTATAAATTTTAATATAAATAAGATTGGATATATATAAGTTGTTATTATTATTATAGTAGTGTTAATATTAATAATATAATTGTTATCATTTATTTATTACTAGTATTACTAATATTATTGTTATTAATTATATTATTATTATGATTAATATAATTATTATTAATATTTAATAAAACTTAAAAAAAAATAGTACATGGACCCAATTCGGTTTGATATCCACATCAAACCATTATTCTGTGGTCCCCTAAATTCTTATATATCTGTTATGGATCAATTAGTATCTAGGATAATTACAAAATCTGTTAGAAATATTAATCAACCTTTATTTTTTTATTATTTCTTATGTACTAGGTTTACAATAATAGACATCAAAATTCAATGTATGAGTCTCAATCAATTAGCTCACATTACTGATAAGAATTTTTCAATGTACCACAACCATATTCAAAATATCAATTACGAAACCCACTTCTACCCTACAGTCACTGTCTAACACCCATGCCAATCATCAACTCAACTAACTTGCAACGCTAACAGTTTCTGGACCAGTCCTCACGACACACACACAAGTAAGCTATTTGTTTCCTTATTATATCTCATACTTCGACATACAATTCTGTCACCAACATCACTACCACAAACTACCACTAAACAACCTGAACCACCATGAAAACATGTATTATCGTTTGGTTTGGTTACTCACAATTAAAAGTCTCAAGTTTCCTATACATATACATATACATATACATATACATATATATATATATATATATATAAACCATGACACCTCTCTTCACTTTTTATTTTCCTTCCTCATGAACAACCACTAAAACCATCACCATTTTTGCTCGACAAGTGTAGTGACCCGAACTTTTCCATGTTTATATATATTAATGGAGATTGATATTTACATGATTAAATGTTTCCAACATGTTAAGCAATCAAACTTGTTAAGACTTGATTAATTGAAATAGGTTTCATATAGACAATTGACCACCCAAGTTGTCCGGTGATTCACGAACGTTAAAACTTGTAAAAACTATATGATGACATATATATGGTTATATATATAGTTAACATGATATTATGATAAGTAAACATATCATTAAGTATATTAACAATGAACTACATATGTAAAAACAAGACTACTAACTTAATGATTTTGAAACGAGACATATATGTAACGATTATCGTTGTAACGACATTTAATGTATATATATCATATTAAGAGATATTCGTACATCATAATATCATGATAATATAATAATTTAAAATCTCTTTTGATATTATAAACATTGGGTTAACAACATTTAACAAGATCGTTAACCTAAAGGTTTCAAAACAACATTTACATGTAACGACTAACGATGACTTAACGACTCAGTTAAAATGTATATACATGTAGTGTTTTAATATGTATTCATACACTTTTGAAAGACTTCAAGACACTTATCAAAATACTTCTACTTAACAAAAATGCTTACAATTACATCCTCGTTCAGTTTCATCAACAATTCTACTCGTATGCACCCGTATTCGTACTCGTACAATACACAGCTTTTAGATGTATGTACTATTGGTATATACACTCCAATGATCAGCTCTTAGCAGCCCATGTGAGTCACCTAACACATGTGGGAACCATCATTTGGCAACTAGCATGAAATATCTCATAAAATTACAAAAATATGAGTAATCATTCATGACTTATTTACATGAAAACAAAATTACATATCCTTTATATCTAATCCATACACCAACGACCAAAAACACCTACAAACACTTTCATTCTTCAATTTTCTTCATCTAATTGATCTCTCTCAAGTTCTATCTTCAAGTTCTAAGTGTTCTTCATAAATTCCAAAAGTTCTAGTTTCATAAAATCAAGAATACTTTCAAGTTTGCTAGCTCACTTCCAATCTTGTAAGGTGATCATCCAACCTCAAGAAATCTTTGTTTCTTACAGTAGGTTATCATTCTAATACAAGGTAATAATCATATTCAAACTTTGGTTCAATTTCTATAACTATAACAATCTTATTTCAAGTGATGATCTTACTTGAACTTGTTTTCGTGTCATGATTTTGCTTCAAGAACTTCGAGCCATCCAAGGATCCATTGAAGCTAGATCCATTTTTCTCTTTTCCAGTAGGTTTATCCAAGGAACTTAAGGTAGTAATGATGTTCATAACATCATTCGATTCATACATATAAAGCTATCTTATTCGAAGGTTTAAACTTGTAATCACTAGAACATAGTTTAGTTAATTCTAAACTTGTTCGCAAACAAAAGTTAATCCTTCTAACTTGACTTTTAAAATCAACTAAACACATGTTCTATATCTATATGATATGCTAACTTAATGATTTAAAACCTGGAAACACGAAAAACACCGTAAAACCGGATTTACGCCGTCGTAGTAACACCGCGGGCTGTTTTGGGTTAGTTAATTAAAAACTATGATAAACTTTGATTTAAAAGTTGTTATTCTGAGAAAATGATTTTTATTATGAACATGAAACTATATCCAAAAATTATGGTTAAACTCAAACTGGAAGTATGTTTTCTAAAATGGTCATCTAGACGTCGTTCTTTCGACTGAAATGACTACCTTTACAAAAATGACTTGTAACTTATTTTTCCGACTATAAACCTATACTTTTCTGTTTAGATTCATAAAATAGAGTTCAATATGA
Organism: Rutidosis leptorrhynchoides; assembly: GCF_046630445.1. NCBI lineage: Eukaryota > Viridiplantae > Streptophyta > Magnoliopsida > Asterales > Asteraceae > Rutidosis > Rutidosis leptorrhynchoides. Next base: position 314,994,008 of record NC_092333.1, on the reverse strand, counting down.
AACCATAGCAATTTGATTCACTCAAAACGGATTTAAAATGAAGAAGTTATGGGTAAAACAAGATTGGATAATTTTTTTCATTTTAGCTACGTGAAAATTGGTAACAAATCTATTCCAACCATAACTTAATCAACTTGTATTGTATATTATGTAATCTTGAGATACCATAGACACGTATACAATGTTTCGACCTATCATGTCTGTAGTGACCCGAACTTTTCCATGTTTATATATATTAATTGAGATTGATATTTATATGATTAAATGTTTCCAACATGTTAAGCAATCAAACTTGTTAAGACTTGATTAATTGAAATATGTTTCATATAGACAATTGACCACCCAAGTTGACCGGTGATTCACGAACGTTAAAACTTGTAAAAACTATATGATGACATATATATAGATATATATATAGTTAACATGATACTATGATAAGTAAACATATCATTAAGTATATTAACAATGAACTACATATGTAAAAACAAGACTACTAACTTAATGATTTTTAAACGAGACATATATGTAACGATTATCGTTGTAAAGGCATTTAATGTATATATATCATATTAAGAGATATTCATACATGATAATATCATGATAATATAATAATTTAAAATCTCATTTGATATTATAAACATTGGGTTAACAACATTTAACAAGATCGTTAACCTAAAGGTTTCAAAACAACACTTACATGTAACGACTAACGATGACTTAACGACTCAGTTAAAATGTATATACATGTAGTGTTTTAATATGTATTTATACACTTTTGAAAGACTTCAATACACTTATCAAAATACTTCTACTTAACAAAAATGCTTACAATTACATCCTCGTTCAGTTTCATCAACAATTCTACTCGTATGCACCCGTATTCGTACTCGTACAATACACAGCTTTTAGATGTATGTACTATTGGTATATACACTCCAATGATCAGCTCTTAGCAGCCCATGTGAGTCACCTAACACATGTGGGAACCATCATTTGGCAACTAGCATGAAATATCTCATAAAATTACAAAAATATGAGTAATCATTCATGACTTATTTACATGAAAACAAAATAACATATCCTTTATATCTAATCCATACACCAACGACCAAAAACACCTACAAACACTTTCATTCTTCAATTTTCTTCATCTAATTGATCTCTCTCAAGTTCTATCTTCAAGTTCTAAGTGTTCTTCATAAATTCCAAAAGTTCTAGTTTCATAAAATCAAGAATACTTTCAAGTTTGCTAGCTCACTTCCAATCTTGTAAGGTGATCATCCAACCTCAAGAAATCTTTGTTTCTTACAGTAGGTTATCATTCTAATACAAGGTAATAATCATATTCAAACTTTGGTTCAATTTCTATAACTATAACAATCTTATTTCAAGTGATGCTCTTACTTGAACTTGTTTTCGTGTCATGATTCTGCTTCAAGAACTTCGAGCCATCCAAGGATCCATTGAAGCTAGATCCATTTTTCTCTTTTCCAGTAGGTTTATCCAAGGAACTTAAGGTAGTAATGATGTTCATAACATCATTCGATTCATACATATAAAGCTATCTTATTCGAAGGTTTAAACTTGTAATCACTAGAACATAGTTTAGTTAATTCTAAACTTGTTCGCAAACAAAAGTTAATCCTTCTAACTTGACTTTTGAAATCAACTAAACACATGTTCTATATCTATATGATATGCTAACTTAATGATTTAAAACCTGGAAACACGAAAAACACCGTAAAACCGGATTTACGCCGTCGTAGTAACACCGCAGGCTGTTTTGGGTTAGTTAATTAAAAACTATGATAAACTTTGATTTTAAAGTTGTTATTTTTAGAAAATGATTTTTATTATGAACATGAAACTATATCCAAAAATTATGATTAAACTCAAAGTGGAAGTATGTTTTCTAAAATGGTCATCTAGACGTCGTTCTTTCGACTGAAATGACTACCTTTACAAAAACGACTTGTAACTTATTTTTCCGACTATAAACCTATACTTTTCTGTTTAGATTCATAAAATAGAGTTCAATATGAAACCATAGCAATTTGATTCACTCAAAACGGATTTAAAATGAAGAAGTTATGGGTAAAACAAGATTGGATAATTTTTCTCATTTTAGCTACGTGAAAATTGGTAACAAATCTATTCCAACCATAACTTAATCAACTTGTATTGTATATTATGTAATCTTGAGATACCATAGACACGTATACAATGTTTCGAACTATCATGTCGACACATCTATATATATTTCGGAACAACCATAGACACTCTATATGTGAATGTTGGAGTTAGCTATACAGGGTTGAGGTTGATTCCAAAATATATATAGTTTGAGTTGTGATCAATACTGAGATACGTATACACTGGGTCGTGGATTGATTCAAGATAATATTTATCGATTTATTTCTGTACATCTAACTGTGGACAACTAGTTGTAGGTTACTAACGAGGAGAGCTGACTTAATAAACTTAAAACATCAAAATATATTAAAAGTGTTGTAAATATATTTTGAACATACTTTGATATATATGTATATATTGTTATAGGTTCGTGAATCAACCAGTGGCCAAGTCTTACTTCCCGACGAAGTAAAAAATCTGTGAAAGTGAGTTATAGTCCCACTTTTAAAATCTAATATTTTTGGGATGAGAATACATGCAGGTTTTATAAATGATTTACAAAATAGACACAAGTACGTGAAACTACATTCTATGGTTGAATTATCGAAATCGAATATGCCCCTTTTTATTAAGTCTGGTAATCTAAGAATTAGGGAACAGACACCCTAATTGACGCGAATCCTAAAGATAGATCTATTGGGCCTAACAAACCCCATCCAAAGTACCGGATGCTTTAGTACTTCGAAATTTATATCATATCCGAAGGGTGTCCCAGAATGATGGGGATATTCTTATATATACATCTTGTTAATGTTGGTTACCAGGTGTTCACCATATGAATGATTTTTATCTCTATGTATGGGATGTGTATTGAAATATGAAATCTTGTGGTCTATTATTATGATTTGATATATATAGGTTAAACCTATAACTCACCAACATTTTTGTTGACGTTTTAAGCATGTTTATTCTCAGGTGATTATTAAGAGCTTCCGCTGTCGCATACTTAAATAAGGACGAGATTTGGAGTCCATGCTTGTATGATATTGTGTAAAAACTGCATTCAAGAAACTTATTTTGTTGTAACATATTTGTATTGTAAACCATTATGTAATGGTCGTGTGTAAACAGGATATTTTAGATTATCAGTATTTGATAATCTACGTAAAGTTTTTTTTTTAAAACCTTTATCTATGAAATAAAGGTTATGGTTTGTTTTAAAAATTAATGCAGTCTTTGAAAAACGTCTCATATAGAGGTCAAAACCTCGCAACGAAATCAATTAATATGGAACGTTTTTAATCAATAAGAACGGGACATTTCAGTTGGTATCAGAGCGTTGGTCTTAGAGAACCAGAATTTTGCATTAGTGTGTCTTATCGAGTTTGTTAGGATGCATTAGTGAGTCTGGACTTCGACCGTGTTTACTTGAAAAATGATTGCTTAACAAATTTTGTTGGAAACTATATATTTTTAACATGTGAATATTATGTGATATATTAATCTCTTAACGCGTTTGATATTATGTGATAGATGTCTACCTCTAGAACAAGTCCCATTGACTCACCTAATAATAATGAAGAGTCAAATGTAAATTGGAATGATTCGTGGACTGATTCACAAGTTCCCGAAGAGGAACCGGAAGAAGAGTCGGAACCGGAAGAAGAATCGGAACCGGAAGAAGAATCGGAACCGGATGAAGAAGTAGAACCGGTGGGGGAAATAATAAAACGGTTAAGTAAAAGAAAATCCTCAACCAACCGACCAAGGTTAATTATGGTCAATGGTGTTTCCGCCAAGGAAGCAAAATATTGGGAGGATTACCAATTCTCCGATGAATCGGATTCCGACGAGAATTCCGATGATGTTATAGAAATTACCCCAACTAAATTTAAAAAGGCAAAAGAAAATAATAAGGGAAAGGGCATAAAAATAGAGAAATCTAATTTCAACCCCGATGAACTTTATATGTATCGTCAACCCCCGAAGTCCTTAAGTTGTAACAATGACCCAGGAACCTCTAAACCACCAGGTTTTTCTAAACCAATGTGGACAACGACGGCTCGTATTAGGGGACATCATATATCCCTAGAAACTTGGCAAAATGAACCAAAACCGAACAAGAAGAAACGAGCGAGTCGGAATAAGATAGTTGTATTCGTGTGGTGTAATATATGTAATATAGTGTGCTTATGCTTTATGATATATGTAAAAATTGCTTGTATTAATAAGTATTTTTTTTATGAATCTAACTCTTGTCTATTTTACAGTATAAAAACACAAAATGGATAGACAACCCAATATTTTAAGAGACCTACCCGGAGACATGATTGATGAAATCTTGTCTAGAGTCGGCCAGAATTCCTCGGCACAACTATTTAAGGCGAGATCAGTTTGTAAGACATTCGAAGAACGTTCCAAGAATGTCTTGGTTTATAAGAGACTTTCGTTTGAAAGATGGGGGATATCACATTGGGAAACCCATAAGTTACGATGTGTTTACTTTGACGCATATATTGCGGGGAACTCAAATGCTATTTTACGCAATGGGTTAAGAAATTATTTTGACTCAATATATCCGAATATTGGACTTCGTGATTTAGAAAAAGCGGCTAACATGCAACATAAAGAAGCATGTTATGCTTATGGATTAGTAATGTTCGCTTCTCACCAAAGTGAGAACAAGAACATCGGGCTACAACTATTAAACAAAACGTTTCCACAAGTGACGGAGTCGGTAATTGGGGTAAGAAATGAGGTTTTTAGATTATTACGGGACTGTTGGACATTACGTAACCCTCGTCCCTTTGACGACGTTACAACACGCTGTCTTATCAACGGCCATAACGGTTATGTTCCACAAGACCAAGGATGGGAAGTAGTCCTAGTAAAACCAGAATGCATGACTTGTTTCTGGACGTATGAATTACGTGTCTTTATTGCCTTTGCTGAACGACTTGTGTACTAGCTAGAATTATCTTCACAACTATCTTGTATCAAAGTTATTGTGTGCTATATTTCATGCTTTATGTAAAATAAGCGGTATTGTAAGTTTGTAAAATATTGTATAAAAGTTTGAACGCGAAATATTATTATAATCAGTTTTTCATATAGAATTGTAGTAGTTGAATTGTATATTAGCTACTAAGTATGAACTTAACGGGTAGGTACTACCCGAATTTAAACTTATAAAACGCTAATATGAAGAAAAAGCTTTTATAAATGAGTTCATATTATGCTACGAAATACTATTAACTACTCTTAATATTCTGTATGATTAACTTGTTCCATTTGACTATTTTGAAGGAAATAGCACCGACTACTCGACACACCGTGAATATGAATGAAGAGGAATTCCGTACTTTTCTAGCTTCAAACATAGCCGCAGTACAGGCTGCGCTACATACCAACAATAACCTTGGATCTAGCAGTACAGGAAATCGTGTAGGATGCACCTACAAAGAATTCACTGCCTGCAAACCTTTGGAATTTGATGGAACCGAAGGACCGATCGGATTGAAACGGTGGACCGAGAAGGTCGAATCGGTGTTTGCCATAAGTAAGTGTACTGAAGAGGACAAAGTAAAGTACGCTACGCATACCTTCACAGGTTCTGCGTTAACATGGTGGAATACCTATCTAGAGCAAGTGGGACAAGACGATGCGTACGCACTACCGTGGTCAGCATTCAAGCACTTGATGAACGAGAAGTACCATCCCAGAACCGAGGTCAATAAGCTCAAGACAGAACTTAGAGGGTTACGAACCCAAGGATTTGATATTACCACGTACGAAAGACGATTCACAGAATTGTGCCTATTGTGTCCGGGAGCATTCGAAGATGAGGAAGAGAAGATCGACGCGTTTGTGAAAGGATTACCGGAAAGAATCCAAGAAGATATAAGTTCACACGAGCCCGCCTCCATACAACAGGCATGTAGAATGGCTCACAAACTAGTGAACCAGATTGAAGAAAGAATTAAAGAACAGACTGCTGAAGAGGCCAATGTGAAGCAAGTCAAAAGAAAGTGGGAGGAAAACGGTGATAAGAATCACCAATACAACAACAACAGCAATTACAACAATAATCGCAACAATTATCCCAGCAATCGCAACATCAATCGCAACTACAACAAACGGCCCAACAACAACAACAACAACAGCAACTACAACAATCATCCCAACAACAATAATAACCGCAACAACAACAACAATCAGAAGCAGCTATGCCAAAGGTGTGAAAAGTATCACTCGGGGTTCTGCACCAAATTTTGCAACAAGTGTAAAAGAAATGGTCATAGCGCGGCGAAGTGTGAGGTCTACGGACCAGGGGTTAATAGAACGAAAGGAACAAATGGTGTCGGAACGAGTAATGGCGGAGCAAGTAGTGTCAGAGCAAGTTATGCCAATGTTGTTTGCTATAAATGTGGAAAACCGGGCCACATCGTTAGAAATTGCCCGAACCAGGAGAACACGAATGGACAAGGCCGCGGAAGAGTTTTCAATATTAATGCGGCAGAGGCACAGGAAGACCCGGAGCTTGTTACGGGTACGTTTCTTATTGACAATAAATCTGCTTACGTTTTATTTGATTCGGGTGTGGATAGAAGCTATATGAGTAGAGATTTTTGTGCTAAATTAAGTTGTCCATTGATGCCTTTGGATAGTAAATTTTTACTCGAATTAGCAAATGGTAAATTAATTTCAGCAGATAATATATGTCGGAATCGAGAAATTAAACTGGTTAGCGAAACATTTAAGATTGATTTGATACCAGTAGAGTTAGGAAGTTTTGATGTGATAATCGGTATGGACTGGTTAAAAGAAGTGAAAGCAGAGATCGTCTGTTACAAAAATGCAATTCGCATTATACGAGAAAAAGGAAAACCCTTAATGGTGTACGGAGAAAAGGGCAACACGAAGCTACATCTTATTAGTAATTTGAAGGCACAAAAACTAATAAGAAAAGGTTGCTATGCTGTTCTAGCACACGTCGAGAAAGTACAAACTGAAGAAAAGAGCATCAATGATGTTCCCATTGTAAAAGAATTTCCCGATGTATTTCCGAAAGAATTACCGGGATTACCCCCACATTGATCCGTTGAATTTCAAATAGATCTTGTACCAGGAGCTGCACCAATAGCTCGTGCTCCTTACAGACTCGCACCCAGCGAGATGAAAGAACTGCAAAGCCAATTACAAGAACTTTTAGAGCGTGGTTTCATTCGACCAAGCACATCACCGTGGGGAGCTCCTGTTTTGTTTGTCAAGAAGAAAGATGGTACATTCAGGTTGTGTATCGACTACCGAGAGTTGAACAAACTTACCATCAAGAACCGCTACCCACTACCGAGAATCGACGACTTATTTGATCAACTACAAGGCTCGTCTGTTTATTCAAAGATTGACTTACGTTCCGGGTATCATCAAATGCGGGTGAAAGAAGATGATATTCCAAAGACTGCTTTCAGAACACGTTACGGTCATTACGAGTTTATGGTCATGCCGTTTGGTTTAACTAATGCACCAGCTGTGTTCATGGACCTTATGAACCGAGTGTGTGGACCATACCTTGACAAGTTTGTCATTGTTTTCATTGATGACATACTTATTTACTCAAAGAATGACCAAGAACACGGTGAACATTTGAGAAAGGTGTTAGAAGTATTGAGGAAGGAAGAATTGTACGCTAAGTTTTCAAAGTGTGCATTTTGGTTGGAAGAAGTTTAATTCCTCGGTCACATAGTGAACAAAGAAGGTATTAAGGTGGATCCGGCAAAGATAGAAACTGTTGAAAAGTGGGAAACCCCGAAAACTCCGAAACACATACGCCAGTTTTTAGGACTAGCTGGTTACTACAGAAGGTTCATCCAAGACTTTTCCAGAATAGCAAAACCCTTGACTGCATTAACGCATAAAGGGAAGAAATTTGAATGGAAGGATGAACAAGAGAAAGCGTTTCAGTTATTGAAGAAAAAGCTAACTACGGCACCTATATTGTCATTGCCTGAAGGGAATGATGATTTTGTGATTTATTGTGACGCATCAAAGCAAGGTCTCGGTTTTGTATTAATGCAACGAACGAAGGTGATTGCTTATGCCTCTAGACAATTGAAGATTCACGAGCAAAATTATACGACGTATGATTTGGAATTAGGCGCGGTTGTTTTTGCATTAAAGACTTGGAGGCACTACTTATATGGGGTCAAAAGTATTATATATACCGACCACAAAAGTCTTCAACACATATTTAATCAGAAACAACTGAATATGAGGCAGCGTAGGTGGATTGAATTGTTGAATGATTACGACTTTGAGATTCGTTACCACCCGGGGAAGGCAAATGTGGTAGCCGATGCCTTGAGCAGGAAGGACAGAGAACCCATTCGAGTAAAATCTATGAATATAATGATTCATAAAAACCTTACTACTCAAATAAAGGAGGCGCAACAAGGAGTTTTAAAAGAGGGAAATTTAAAGGATGAAATACCCAAAGGATCGGAGAAGCATCTTAATATTCGGGAAGACGGAACCCGGTATAGGGCTGAAAGGATTTGGGTACCAAAATTTGGAGATATGAGAGAAATGGTACTTAGAGAAGCTCATAAAACCAGATACTCAATATATCCTAGAACGGGGAAGATGTACAAGGATCTCAAGAAACATTTTTGGTGGCCGGGTATGAAAGCCGATGTTGCTAAATACGTAGGAGAATGTTTGACGTGTTCTAAGGTCAAAGCTGAGCATCAGAAACCATCAGGTCTACTTCAACAACCCGAAATCCCAGAATGGAAATGGGAAAACATTACCATGGATTTTATCACTAAATTGCCAAGGACTGTAAGTGGTTTTGATACTATTTGGGTAATAGTTGACCGTCTCACCAAATCAGCACACTTCTTGCCAATAAGAGAAGATGACAAGATGGAGAAGTTAGCACGACTGTATTTGAAGGAAGTCGTCTCCAGACATGGAATACCAATCTCTATTATCTCTGATAGGGATGGCAGATTTATTTCAAGATTCTGGCAGACATTACAGCAAGCATTAGGAACTCGTCTAGACATGAGTACTGCCTATCATCCACAAACTGATGGGCAGAGCGAAAGGACGATACAAACGCTTGAAGACATGCTACGAGCATGTGTTATTGATTTCGGAAACAGTTGGGATCGACATCTACCATTAGCAGAATTTTCCTACAACAACAGCTACCATTCAAGCATTGAGATGGCGCCGTTTGAAGCACTTTATGGTAGAAAGTGCAGGTCTCCGATTTGTTGGAGTGAAGTAGGGGATAGACAGATTACGGGTCCAGAGATTATACAAGAAACTACCGAGAAGATCATCCAAATTCAACAACGGTTGAAAACCGCCCAAAGTCGACAAAAGTGCTACGCTGACATTAAAAGAAAAGATATAGAATTTGAAATTGGAGAGATGGTCATGCTTAGAGTTGCACCTTGGAAAGGCGTTGTTCGATTTGGTAAACGAGGGAAATTAAATCCAAGGTATATTGGACCATTCAAGATTATTGATCGTGTCGGACCAGTAGCTTACCGACTTGAGTTACCTCAACAACTCGCGGCTGTACATAACACTTTCCACGTCTCGAATTTGAAGAAATGTTTTGCTAAAGAAGATCTCACTATTCCGTTAGATGAAATCTAAATCAACGAAAAACTTCAATTCATCGAAGAACCCGTCGAAATAATGGATCGTGAGGTTAAAAGACTTAAGCAAAACAAGATACCAATTGTTAAGGTTCGATGGAATGCTCGTAGAGGACTTGAGTTCACCTGGGAGCGTGAAGATCAGATGAAGAAGAAATACCCGCATCTATTTCCAGAAGATTCGTCAACACCTTCAACAGCTTAAAATTTCGGGACGAAATTTATTTAACGGGTAGGTACTGTAGTGACCCGAACTTTTCCATGTTTATATATATTAATTGAGATTGATATTTATATGATTAAATGTTTCCAACATGTTAAGCAATCAAACTTGTTAAGACTTGATTAATTGAAATATGTTTCATATAGACAATTGACCACCCAAGTTGACCGGTGATTCACGAACGTTAAAACTTGTAAAAACTATATGATGACATATATATAGATATATATATAGTTAACATGATACTATGATAAGTAAACATATCATTAAGTATATTAACAATGAACTACATATGTAAAAACAAGACTACTAACTTAATGATTTTTAAACGAGACATATATGTAACGATTATCGTTGTAAAGACATTTAATGTATATATATCATATTAAGAGATATTCATACATGATAATATCATGATAATATAATAATTTAAAATCTCATTTGATATTATAAACATTGGGTTAACAACATTTAACAAGATCGTTAACCTAAAGGTTTCAAAACAACACTTACATGTAACGACTAACGATGACTTAACGACTCAGTTAAAATGTATATACATGTAGTGTTTTAATATGTATTTATACACTTTTGAAAGACTTCAATACACTTATCAAAATACTTCTACTTAACAAAAATGCTTACAATTACATCCTCGTTCAGTTTCATCAACAATTCTACTCGTATGCACCCGTATTCGTACTCGTACAATACACAGCTTTTAGATGTATGTACTATTGGTATATACACTCCAATGATCAGCTCTTAGCAGCCCATGTGAGTCACCTAACACATGTGGGAACCATCATTTGGCAACTAGCATGAAATATCTCATAAAATTACAAAAATATGAGTAATCATTCATGACTTATTTACATGAAAACAAAATAACATATCCTTTATATCTAATCCATACACCAACGACCAAAAACACCTACAAACACTTTCATTCTTCAATTTTCTTTATCTAATTGATCTCTCTCAAGTTCTATCTTCAAGTTCTAAGTGTTCTTCATAAATTCCAAAAGTTCTAGTTTCATAAAATCAAGAATACTTTCAAGTTTGCTAGCTCACTTCCAATCTTGTAAGGTGATCATCCAACCTCAAGAAATCTTTGTTTCTTACAGTAGGTTATCATTCTAATACAAGGTAATAATCATATTCAAACTTTGGTTCAATTTCTATAACTATAACAATCTTATTTCAAGTGATGATCTTACTTGAACTTGTTTTCGTGTCATAATTCTGCTTCAAGAACTTCGAGCCATCCAAGGATCCATTGAAGCTAGATCCATTTTTCTCTTTTCCAGTAGGTTTATCCAAGGAACTTAAGGTAGTAATGATGTTCATAACATCATTCGATTCATACATATAAAGCTATCTTATTCGAAGGTTTAAACTTGTAATCACTAGAACATAGTTTAGTTAATTCTAAACTTGTTCGCAAACAAAAGTTAATCCTTCTAAATTGACTTTTAAAATCAACTAAACACATGTTCTATATCTATATGATATGCTAACTTAATGATTTAAAACCTGGAAACACGAAAAACACCGTAAAACCGGATTTACGCCGTCGTAGTAACACCGCGGGCTGTTTTGGGTTAGTTAATTAAAAACTATGATAAACTTTGATTTTAAAGTTGTTATTTTGAGAAAATGATTTTTATTATGAACATGAAACTATATCCAAAAATTATGATTAAACTCAAAGTGGAAGTATGTTTTCTAAAATGGTCATCTAGACGTCGTTCTTTCGACTGAAATGACTACCTTTACAAAAACGACTTGTAACTTATTTTTCCGACTATAAACCTATACTTTTCTGTTTAGATTCATAAAATAGAGTTCAATATGAAACCATAGCAATTTGATTCACTCAAAACGGATTTAAAATGAAGAAGTTATGGGTAAAACAAGATTGGATAATTTTTCTCATTTTAGCTACGTGAAAATTGGTAACAAATCTATTCCAACCATAACTTAATCAAATTGTATTGTATATTATGTAATCTTGAGATACCATAGACACGTATACAATGTTTCGACCTATCATGTCGACACATCTATATATATTTCGAAACAACCATAGACACTCTATATGTGAATGTTGGAGTTAGCTATACAGGGTTGAGGTTGATTCCAAAATATATATAGTTTGAGTTGTGATCAATACTGAGATACGTATACACTGGGTCGTGGATTGATTCAAGATAATATTTATCGATTTATTTCTGTACATCTAACTGTGGACAACTAGTTGTAGGTTACTAACGAGGAGAGCTGACTTAATAAACTTAAAACATCAAAATATATTAAAAGTGTTGTAAATATATTTTGAACATACTTTGATATATATGTATATATTGTTATAGGTTCGTGAATCAACCAGTGGCCAAGTCTTACTTCCCAACGAAATAAAAAATCTGTGAAAATGAGTTATAGTCCCACTTTTAAAATCTAATATTTTTGGGATGAGAATACATGCAGGTTTTATAAATGATTTACAAAATAGACACAAGTACGTGAAACTACATTCTATGGTTGAATTATCGAAATCGAATATGCCCCTTTTTATTAAGTCTGGTAATCTAAGAATTAGGGAACAGACACCCTAATTGACGCGAATCCTAAAGATAGATCTATTGGGCCTAACAAACCCCATCCAAAGTACCGGATGCTTTAGTACTTCGAAATTTATATCATATCCGAAGGGTGTCCCGGAATGATGGGGATATTCTTATATATGCATCTTGTTAATGTTGGTTACCAGGTGTTCACCATATGAATGATTTTTATCTCTATGTATGGGATGTGTATTGAAATATGAAATCTTGTGGTCTATTATTATGATTTGATATATATAGGTTAAACCTATAACTCACCAACATTTTTGTTGACGTTTTAAGCATGTTTATTCTCAGGTGATTATTAAGAGCTTCCGCTGTCGCATACTTAAATAAGGACGAGATTTGGAGTCCATGCTTGTATGATATTGTGTAAAAACTGCATTCAAGAAACTTATTTTGTTGTAACATATTTGTATTGTAAACCATTATGTAATGGTCGTGTGTAAACAGGATATTTTAGATTATCAGTATTTGATAATCTACGTAAAGTTTTTTTCTTAAAACCTTTATCTATGAAATAAAGGTTATGGTTTGTTTTAAAAATTAATGCAGTCTTTGAAAAACGTCTCATATAGTGGTCAAAACCTCGCAACGAAATCAATTAATATGGAACGTTTTTAATCAATAAGAACGGGACATTTCAATGTCGACACATCTATATATATTTCGGAACAACCATAGACACTCTATATGTGAATGTTGGAGTTAGCTATACAGGGTTGAGGTTGATTCCAAAATATATATAGTTTGAGTTGTGATCAATACTGAGATACGTATACACTGGGTCGTGGATTGATTCAAGATAATATTTATTTATTTCTGTACATCTAACTGTGGACAACTAGTTGTAGGTTACTAACGAGGACAGCTGACTTAATAAACTTAAAACATCAAAATATATTAAAAGTGTTGTAAATATATTTTGAACATACTTTGATATATATGTATATATTGTTATAGGTTCGTGAATCAACCAGTGGCCAAGTCTTACTTCCCGACGAAGTAAAAATCTGTGAAAGTGAGTTATAGTCCCACTTTTAAAATCTAATATTTTTGGGATGAGAATACATGCAGGTTTTATAAATGATTTACAAAATAGACACAAGTACGTGAAACTACATTCTATGGTTGAATTATCGAAATCGAATATGCCCCTTTTTATTAAGTCTGGTAATCTAAGAATTAGGGAACAGACACCCTAATTGACACGAATCCTAAAGATAGATCTATTGGGCCTAACAAACCCCATCCAAAGTACAGGATGCTTTAGTACTTCGAAATTTATATCATATCCGAAGGGTGTCCCGGAATGATGGGGATATTCTTAAATATATGCATCTTGTTAATGTCGGTTACCAGGTGTTCACCATATGAATGATTTTTATCTCTATGTATGGGATGTGTATTGAAATATGAAATCTTGTGGACTATGGTTACGATTTGATATATATAGGTTAAACCTATAACTCACCAACATTTTTGTTGACGTTTTAAGCATGTTTATTCTCAGGTGATTATTAAGAGCTTCCGCTGTCGCATACTTAAATAAGGACAAGATTTGGAGTCCATGCTTGTATGATATTGTGTAAAAACTGCATTCAACAAACTTATTTTGTTGTAACATATTTGTATTGTAAACCATTTTGTAATGGTCGTGTGTAAACAGGATATTTTAGATTATCATTATTTGATAATCTACGTAAAGCTTTTTAAACCTTTATTGATGAAATAAAGGTTATGGTTTGTTTTAAAATGAATGCAGTCTTTGAAAAACGTCTCATATAGAGGTCAAAACCTCGCAACGAAATCAATTAATATGGAATGTTTTTAATCAATAAGAACGGGACATTTCAGTTGGTATCCGAGCGTTGGTCTTAGAGAACCAGAAAATTTGCATTAGTGTGTCTTATCGAGTTTGTTAGGATGCATTAGTGAGTCTGGACTTCGACCGTGTTTTCTTTAAAAATGATTGCTTAACATTTTTGTTGGAAACTATATATTTTTAACATATGAATATTATGTGATATATTAATCTCTTATCGTGTTTGATATTATGTGATAGATGTCTACCTCTAGAACAAGTCCCATTGACTCACCTAATAATAATGAAGAGTCAAATGTAAATTGGAATGATTCGTGGACTGATTCACAAGTTCCCGAAGAGGAACCGGAAGAAGAGTCGGAACCGGAAGAAGAATCGGAACCGGAAGAAGAATCGGAACCGGAAGAAGAAATAGAACCGGTGGGGGAAATAATAAAACGGTTAAGTAAAAGAGAATCCTCAACCAACCGACCAAGGTTAATTATGGTCAATGGTGTTTCCGCCAAGGAAGCAAAATATTGGGAGGATTACCAATTCTCCGATGAATCGGATTCCGACGAGAATTCCGATGATGTTATAGAAATTACCCCAACTGAATTTAAAAAGGCAAAAGAAAATAATAAGGGAAAGGGCATAAAAATAGAGAAATCTAATTTCAACCCCGATGAACTTTATATATATCGTCAACCCCCGAAGTCCTTAAGTTGTAACAATGACCCGGGAACCTCTAAACCACCCGGTTTTTCTAAACCAATGTGGATAACGACGGCTCGTATTAGGGGAACATCATATATCCCTAGAAACTTGGCAAAAAGAACCAAAACCGAACAAGAAGAAACGAGCGAGTCGGAATAAGATAGTTATATTCGTGTGGTGTAATATATGTAATATAGTGTGCTTATGCTTTATGATATATGTAAAAATTGCTTGTATTAATAAGTATTTTTTTTATGAATCTAACTCTTGTCTATTTTACAGTATAAAAACACAAAATGGATAGATAACCCAATATTTTAAGAGACCTACCCGGAGACATGATTGATGAAATCTTGTCTAGAGTCGGTCAGAATTCCTCGGCACAACTATTTAAGGCGAGATCAGTTTGTAAGACATTCGAAGAACGTTCCAAGAATGCCTTGGTTTATAAAAGGCTTTCGTTCGGAAGATGGGGAATATCACATTGGGAAATCCATAAGTTACGATGTGTTTACTTTGACGCATATATTGCGGGGAACCCAAATGCTATTTTACGCAACGTGTTAAGAAATTATTTTGACTCAGTATATCCGAATATAGGACTTCGTGATTTAGAAAAAGCGGCTAACATGCAACATAAAGAAGCATGTTATGCTTACGGGTTAGTAATGTTCGCTTCTCACCAAAGTGAGAACAAGAACATCGGGCTACAACTATTAAATAAAACGTTCCCACAAGTGACGGAGTCGGTAATTGGGGTAAGAAATGAGGTTTTTAGATTGTTACGGGACTGTTGGACATTACGTAACCCTCGTCCCTTTGACGACGTTACAACACGCTGCCTTATCAACGGCCATAACGGTTATGTTCCACAAGACCAAGGATGGGAAGTAATCCTAGTAAAACCAGAATGCATGACTTGTTTCTGGACGTATGAATTACGTGTCTTTATTGCCTTTGCTGAACGACTTGTGTACTAGCTAGAATTATCTTCACAACCATCTTGTATCAAATTTATTGTGTGCTATATTTCATGCTATATGTAAAATAAGCGGTATTGTAAGTTTGTAAAATATTGTGTAAAAGTTTGAACGCGAAATATTATTATAATCAGTTTTTCATATAGAATTGTAGTAGTTGAATTGTATATTAGCTACTAAGTATGAACTTAATGGGTAGGTACTACCCGAATTTAAACTTATAAAACGCTAATATGAAGAAAAAGCTTTTATAAATGAGTTCATATTATGCTACGAAATACTATTAACTACTCTTAATATTCTGTATGATTAACTTGTTCCATTTGACTATTTTGAAGGAAATGGCACCGACTACTCGACACACAGTGAATATGAATGAAGAGGAATTCCGTACTTTTCTAGCTTCAAATATAGCCGCAGTACAGGCTGCGCTACATACCAACAATAACCTTGGATCTAGCAGTACAGGAAATCGTGTAGGATGCACCTACAAAGAATTCACTGCCTGTAAACCTTTGGAATTTGATGGAACTGAAGGACCGATCGGATTGAAACGGTGGACCGAGAAGGTCGAATCGGTGTTTGCCATAAGTAAGTGTACTGAAGAGGACAAAGTGAAGTACGCTACGTATACCTTCACAGGTTCTGCGTTAACATGGTGGAATACCTATCTAGAGCAAGTGGGACAAGACGATGCGTACGCACTACCGTGGTCAGCATTCAAGCACTTGATGAACGAGAAGTACCGTCCCAGAACCGAGGTCAAAAAGCTCAAGACAGAACTTAGAGGGTTACGAACCCAAGGATTTGATATTACCACGTACGAAGGACGATTCACAGAATTGTGCCTATTGTGTCCGGGAGCATTCGAAGATGAGGAAGAGAAGATCGACGCATTTGTGAAAGGATTACCGGAAAGAATTCAAGAAGATATAAGTTCACACGAGGCCGCCTCCATACAACAGGCATGTAGAATGGCTCACAAACTAGTGAACCAGATTGAAGAAAGAATTAAAGAACAGACTGCTGAAGAGGCCAATGTGAAGCAAGTCAAAAGAAAGTGGGAGGAAAATGGTGATAAGAATCACCAATACAACAACAACAGCAAACGCAACAATTATCCCAACAATCGCAACATCAATCGCAACTACAACAAATGGCCCAACAACAACAACAACAACAGCAACTACAACAATCATCCCAACAACAATAATAACCGCAACAACAACAACAATCAGAAACAGCTATGCCAAAGGTGTGAAAAGTATCACTCGGGGTTCTGCACCAAATTTTGCAACAAGTGTAAAAGAAATGGTCATAGTGCGGCGAAGTGTGAGGTCTACGGACCAGGGGTTAATAGAACGAAAGGAACAAATGGTGTCGGAACGAGTAATGGCGGAGCAAGTAGTGTCGGAGCAAGCTATGCCAATGTAGTTTGTTATAAATGTGGAAAACCGGGTCACATTATTAGAAATTGCCCGAACCAGGAGAACACGAATGGACAAGGCCGCGGAAGAGTTTTCAATATTAATGCGGCAGAGGCACAGGAAGACCCGGAGCTTGTTACGGGTACGTTTCTTATTGACAATAAATCTGCTTACGTTTTATTTGATTCGGGTGCGGATAGAAGCTATATGAGTAGAGATTTTTGTGCTAAATTAAGTTGCCCATTGACGCCTTTGGATAGTAAATTTTTACTCGAATTAGCAAATGGTAAATTAATTTCAGCAGATAATATATGTCGGAATCGAGAAATTAAACTGGTTAGCGAAACATTTAAGATTGATTTAATACCAGTAGAGTTAGGGAGTTTTGATGTGATAATCGGTATGGACTGGTTGAAAGAAGTGAAAGCAGAGATTGTTTGTTACAAAAATGCAATTCGCATTATACGAGAAAAAGGAAAACCCTTAATGGTGTACGGAGAAAAGGGCAACACGAAGCTACATCTTATTAGTAATTTGAAGGCACAAAAACTAATAAGAAAAGGTTGCTATGCTATTCTAGCACACGTCGAGAAAGTACAAACTGAAGAAAAGAGCATCAATGATGTTCCCATTGCAAAAGAATTTACCGATGTATTTTGGAAAGAATTACCGGGATTACCCCCACATCGATCCGTTGAATTTCAAATAGATCTTGTACCAGGAGCTGCACCAATAGCTTGTGCTCCTTACAGACTCGCACCCAGCGAGATGAAAGAACTGCAAAGCCAATTACAAGAACTTTTAGAGCGTGGTTTCATTCGACCAAGCACATCACCGTGGGGAGCTCCTGTTTTGTTTGTCAAGAAGAAAGATGGTACATTCAGGTTGTGTATCGACTACCGAGAGTTGAACAAACTTACCATCAAGAACCGCTATCCACTACCGAGAATCGACGACTTATTTGATCAACTACAAGGATCGTCTGTTTATTCAAAGATTGACTTACGTTCCGGGTATCATCAAATGCGGGTGAAAGAAGATGATATTCCAAAGACTGCTTTCAGAACACATTACGGTCATTACGAGTTTATGGTCATGCCATTTGGTTTAACTAATGCACCAGCTGTGTTCATGGACCTTATGAACCGAGTGTGTGGACCATACCTTGACAAGTTTGTCATTGTTTTCATTGATGACATACTTATTTACTCAAAAAATGACCAAGAACACGGTGAACATTTGAGAAAGGTGTTAGAAGTATTGAGGAAGGAAGAATTGTACGCTAAGTTTTCAAAGTGTGCATTTTGGTTGGAAGAAGTTCAATTCCTCGGTCACATAGTGAACAAAGAAGGTATTAAGGTGGATCCGGCAAAGATAGAAACTGTTGAAAAGTGGGAAACCCCGAAAACTCCGAAACACATACGCCAGTTTTTAGGACTAGCTGGTTACTACAGAAGGTTCATCCAAGACTTTTCCAGAATAGCAAAACCCTTGACTGCATTAACGCATAAAGGGAAGAAATTTGAATGGAATGATGAACAAGAGAAAGCGTTTCAGTTATTGAAGAAAAAGCTAACTACGGCACCTATATTGTCATTGCCTGAAGGGAATGATGATTTTGTGATTTATTGTGACGCATCAAAGCAAGGTCTCGGTTGTGTATTAATGCAACGAATGAAGGTGATTGCTTATGCGTCTAGACAATTGAAGATTCACGAACAAAATTATACGACGCATGATTTGGAATTAGGCGCGGTTGTTTTTGCATTAAAGACTTGGAGGCACTACTTATATGGGGTCAAAAGTATTATATATACCGACCACAAAAGTCTTCAACACATATTTAATCAGAAACAACTGAATATGAGGCAGCGTAGGTGGATTGAATTATTGAATGATTACGACTTTGAGATTCGTTACCACCCGGGGAAGGCAAATGTGGTAGCCGATGCCTTGAGCAGGAAGGACAGAGAACCCATTCGAGTAAAATCTATGAATATAATGATTCATAATAACCTTACTACTCAAATAAAGGAGGCGCAACAAGGAGTTTTAAAAAAGGGAAATTTAAAGAATGAAATACCCAAAGGATCGGAGAAGCATCTTAATATTCGGGAAGACGGAACCCGGTATAGGGCTGAAAGGATTTGGGTACCAAAATTTGGAGATATGAGAGAAATGGTACTTAGAGAAGCTCATAAAACCAGATACTCAATACATCCTGGAACGGGGAAGATGTACAAGGATCTCAAGAAACATTTTTGGTGGCCGGGTATGAAAGTCGATGTTGCTAAATACGTAGGAGAATGTTTGACGTGTTCTAAGGTCAAAGCTGAGCATCAGAAACCATCAGGTCTACTTCAACAACCCGAAATCCCGGAATGGAAATGGGAAAACATTACCATGGATTTCATCACTAAATTGCCAAGGACTGCAAGTGGTTTTGATACTATTTGGGTAATAGTTGATCGTCTCACCAAATCAGCACACTTCCTGCCAATAAGAGAAGATGACAAGATGGAGAAGTTAGCACGACTGTATTTGAAGGAAGTCGTCTCCAGACATGGAATACCAATCTCTATTATCTCTGATAGGGATGGCAGATTTATTTCAAGATTCTGGCAGACGTTACAACAAGCATTAGGAACTCGTCTAGACATGTGTACTGCCTATCATCCACAAACTGATGGGCAGAGCGAAAGGACGATACAAACGCTTGAAGACATGCTACGAGCATGTGTTATTGATTTCGGAAACAGTTGGGATCGACATCTACCGTTAGCAGAATTTTCCTACAACAACAGTTACCATTCAAGCATTGAGATGGCGCCATTTGAAGCACTTTATGGTAGAAAGTGCAGGTCTCCGATTTGTTGGAGTGAAGTAGGGGATAGACAGATTATGGGTCCAGAGATTATACAAGAAACTACCGAGAAGATCATCCAAATTCAACAACGGTTGAAAACCGCCCAAAGTCGACAAAAGAGCTACGCTGACATTAAAAGAAAAGATATAGAATTTGAAATTGGAGAGATGGTCATGCTTAAAGTTGCACCTTGGAAAGGCGTTGTTCGATTTGGTAAACGAGGGAAATTAAATCCAAGGTATATTGGACCATTCAAGATTATTGATCGTGTCGGACCAGTAGCTTACCGACTTGAGTTACCTCAACAACTCGCGGCTGTACATAACACTTTTCACGTCTCGAATTTGAAGAAATGTTTTGCTAAAGAAGATCTCACTATTCCGTTAGATGAAATCCAAATCAACGAAAAACTTCAATTCATTGAAGAACACGTCAAAATAATGGATCGTGAGGTTAAAAGACTTAAGCAAAACAAGATACCAATTGTTAAGGTTCGATGGAATGCTTGTAGAGGACCCGAGTTCACCTGGGAGCGTGAAGATCAGATGAAGAAGAAATATCCGCATCTATTTCCAGAAGATTCGTCAACACCTTCAACAGCTTAAAATTTTGGGACGAAATTTATTTAACGGGTAGGTACTGTAGTGACCCAAACTTTTCCATGTTTATATATATTAATGGAGATTGATATTTACATGATTAAATGTTTCCAACATGTTAAGCAATCAAACTTGTTAAGACTTGATTAATTGAAATAGGTTTCATATAGACAATTGACCACCCAAGTTGTCCGGTGATTCACGAACGTTAAAACTTGTAAAAACTATATGATGACATATATATGGTTATATATATAGTTAACATGATATTATGATAAGTAAACATATCATTAAGTATATTAACAATGAACTACATATGTAAAAACAAGACTACTAACTTAATGATTTTGAAACGAGACATATATGTAACGATTATCGTTGTAACGACATTTAATGTATATATATCATATTAAGAGATATTCGTACATCATAATATCATGATAATATAATAATTTAAAATCTCTTTTGATATTATAAACATTGGGTTAACAACATTTAACAAGATCGTTAACCTAAAGGTTTCAAAACAACATTTACATGTAACGACTAACGATGACTTAACGACTCAGTTAAAATGTATATACATGTAGTGTTTTAATATGTATTCATACACTTTTGAAAGACTTCAAGACACTTATCAAAATACTTCTACTTAACAAAAATGCTTACAATTACATCCTCGTTCAGTTTCATCAACAATTCTACTCGTATGCACCCGTATTCGTACTCGTACAATACACAGCTTTTAGATGTATGTACTATTGGTATATACACTCCAATGATCAGCTCTTAGCAGCCCATGTGAGTCACCTAACACATGTGGGAACCATCATTTGGCAACTAGCATGAAATATCTCATAAAATTACAAAAATATGAGTAATCATTCATGACTTATTTACATGAAAACAAAATTACATATCCTTTATATATAATCCATACACCAACGACCAAAAACACCTACAAACACTTTCATTCTTCAATTTTCTTCATCTAATTGATCTCTCTCAAGTTCTATCTTCAAGTTCTAAGTGTTCTTCATAAATTCCAAAAGTTCTAGTTTCATAAAATCAAGAATACTTTCAAGTTTGCTAGCTCACTTCCAATCTTGTAAGGTGATCATCCAACCTCAAGAAATCTTTGTTTCTTACAGTAGGTTATCATTCTAATACAAGGTAATAATCATATTCAAACTTTGGTTCAATTTCTATAACTATAACAGTCTTATTTCAAGTGATGATCTTACTTGAACTTGTTTTCGTGTCATGATTTTGCTTCAAGAACTTCGAGCCATCCAAGGATCCATTGAAGCTAGATCCATTTTTCTCTTTTCCAGTAGGTTTATCCAAGGAACTTAAGGTAGTAATGATGTTCATAACATCATTCGATTCATACATATAAAGCTATCTTATTCGAAGGTTTAAACTTGTAATCACTAGAACATAGTTTAGTTAATTCTAAACTTGTTCGCAAACAAAAGTTAATCCTTCTAACTTGACTTTTAAAATCAACTAAACACATGTTCTATATCTATATGATATGCTAACTTAATGATTTAAAACCTGGAAACACGAAAAACACCGTAAAACCGGATTTACGCCGTCGTAGTAACACCGCGGGCTGTTTTGGGTTAGTTAATTAAAAACTATGATAAACTTTGATTTAAAAGTTGTTATTCTGAGAAAATGATTTTTATTATGAACATGAAACTATATCCAAAAATTATGGTTAAACTCAAAGTGGAAGTATGTTTTCTAAAATGGTCATCTAGACGTCGTTCTTTCGACTGAAATGACTACCTTTACAAAAACGACTTGTAACTTATTTTTCCGACTATAAACCTATACTTTTCTGTTTAGATTCATAAAATAGAGTTCAATATGAAACCATAGCAATTTGATTCACTCAAAACGGATTTAAAATGAAGAAGTTATGGGTAAAACAAGATTGGATAATTTTTCTCATTTTAGCTACGTGAAAATTGGTAACAAATCTATTCCAACCATAACTTAATCAACTTGTATTGTATATTATGTAATCTTGAGATACCATAGACACGTATACAATGTTTCGACCTATCATGTCTATAGTGACCCGAACTTTTCCATGTTTATATATATTAATTGAGATTGATATTTATATGATTAAATATTTCCAACATGTTAAGCAATCAAACTTGTTAAGACTTGATTAATTGAAATATGTTTCATATAGACAATTGACCACCCAAGTTGACCGGTGATTCACGAACGTTAAAACTTGTAAAAACTATATGATGACATATATATAGATATATATATAGTTAACATGATACTATGATAAGTAAACATATCATTAAGTATATTAACAATGAACTACATATGTAAAAACAAGACTACTAACTTAATGATTTTTAAACGAGACATATATGTAACGATTATCGTTGTAAAGGCATTTAATGTATATATATCATATTAAGAGATATTCATACATGATAATATCATGATAATATAATAATTTAAAATCTCATTTGATATTATAAACATTGGGTTAACAACATTTAACAAGATCGTTAACCTAAAGGTTTCAAAACAACACTTACATGTAACGACTAACGATGACTTAACGACTCAGTTAAAATGTATATACATGTAGTGTTTTAATATGTATTTATACACTTTTGAAAGACTTCAATACACTTATCAAAATACTTCTACTTAACAAAAATGCTTACAATTACATCCTCGTTCAGTTTCATCAACAATTCTACTCGTATGCACCCGTATTCGTACTCGTACAATACACAGCTTTTAGATGTATGTACTATTGGTATATACACTCCAATGATCAGCTCTTAGCAGCCCATGTGAGTCACCTAACACATGTGGGAACCATCATTTGGCAACTAGCATGAAATATCTCATAAAATTACAAAAATATGAGTAATCATTCATGACTTATTTACATGAAAACAAAATAACATATCCTTTATATCTAATCCATACACCAACGACCAAAAACACCTACAAACACTTTCATTCTTCAATTTTCTTCATCTAATTGATCTCTCTCAAGTTCTATCTTCAAGTTCTAAGTGTTCTTCATAAATTCCAAAAGTTCTAGTTTCATAAAATCAAGAATACTTTCAAGTTTGCTAGCTCACTTCCAATCTTGTAAGGTGATCATCCAACCTCAAAAATCTTTGTTTCTTACAGTAGGTTATCATTCTAATATGTATATATTGTTATAGGTTCGTGAATCAACCAGTGGCCAAGTCTTACTTTCCGACGAAGTAAAAATCTGTGAAAGTGAGTTATAGTCCCACTTTTAAAATCTAATATTTTTGGGATGAGAATACATGCAGGTTTTATAAATGATTTACAAAATAGACACAAGTACGTGAAACTACATTCTATGGTTGAATTATCGAAATCGAATATGCCCCTTTTTATTAAGTCTGGTAATCTAAGAATTAGGGAACAGACACCCTAATTGACGCGAATCCTAAAGATAGATCTATTGGGCCTAACAAACCCCATCCAAAGTACCGGATGCTTTAGTACTTCGAAATTTATATCATATCCGAAGGGTGTCCCGGAATGATGGGGATATTCTTAAATATATGCATCTTGTTAATGTCGGTTACCAGGTGTTCACCATATGAATGATTTTTATCTCTATGTATGGGATGTGTATTGAAATATGAAATCTTGTGGTCTATGGTTACGATTTGATATATATAGGTTAAACCTATAACTCACCAACATTTTTGTTGACGTTTTAAGCATGTTTATTCTCAGGTGATTATTAAGAGCTTCCGCTGTCGCATACTTAAATAAGGACAAGATTTGGAGTCCATGCTTGTATGATATTGTGTAAAAACTGCATTCAAGAAACTTATTTTGTTGTAACATATTTGTATTGTAAACCATTTTGTAATGGTCGTGTGTAAACAGGATATTTTAGATTATCATTATTTGATAATCTACGTAAAGCTTTTTAAACCTTTATTGATGAAATAAAGGTTATGGTTTGTTTTAAAATGAATGCAGTCTTTGAAAAACGTCTCATATAGAGGTCAAAACCTCGCAACGAAATCAATTAATATGGAATATTTTTTATCAATAAGAACGGGACATTTCAACAAGGACCAAAGAAAATCACCTGCTCAAGCTCGTTGTTGCACACTATATTTTTCTGTTTCATAATCAAAACAAAATCATTGTTACTGCTATACCGCTTATCTATTTTTTTTTCTTCCTGATCGAACGAGCTCGTCAAGACCCACTTCTGTTATGTGCTGCTGCTCGATCTGACTTCCTGTTACAAAGAATGTGACACAAGGAAGTTGATAAGTGATAACCGATGATGTTCCTCCTGCCTTCTGTTCGGTTTCTTTGCATCACCATTTTCATTCATTTTCACATACAAGACTACCAGCTATTGCAACCCGATTCTACCACCATGATCACCATAAAAACCGTCGACCACCACTTAAACTTGTTTCCACTTTTGACTTACAATCTGCGTTTCTTTGATTCTGTTTTAAACCGAAGATAGCCTGCAAAACCACCAACCATAATCACCTCAATTGCACCTCTCTCTCTCTCTTCTCTCTCTCTTCTCTCTCTCTTCTCTCTCTCCGTTTCTTCTTTATTCGTAAACATTCAAAAAAAATCAAAACTATTGCTCCGTTTTTGTTCACATCGAACCACTCTTTTGTTCCTTTCTGCTACCGCCTTTCTCAGCTACTGTTACCTTACGTTTCTGTTGCCATTTCGGTTTAAACAACCACGCAACCAAAGGAGGATGATGATGAGATAATATGAGATGATATGGAATGATACAGATAAAAGAAAAATGATGATTTAAATATGTTAGTGTGTGATTAATCTAATCCTCTAAATGGCCGACATACAATAAACATATAACTCCACTTTGTGTCTCCCACTTAGCTCTTGAATCAATGAATGCAGCTGTTAACACGAATTGGAATGGGTTAAATCATTTTCATGGGCCACTTGAAGTTAAAAGGGCTAGACTATTGGATTTTACTAATTAGGTGTAGATAACGTTTGGGTCGAGATCCCAATTCATGTTGCACGTTGGATTGATAGGTGATAGTAACGAATGTTGATGATTGACGATATATAAGTTAATAATAATAATGATACATAAAATCACGAAGAGGATGAATGGTGTTTATGATTATGATTAATGATGATCGATGGTAATGATAATGATAATGATAAACAGAATAATAATGGATTAAATAGTAGTGGAAGGGGTATTAAATCAGAAATGCAAGGGATGGAAGGGTGGTATAGGGTTGTTTGGGCATTCAAGAGGTCTTGGGTTCAATCCTAACTGGTGGCTATTTTTTTTTAAAAACCCTTTGTTTTGAGGTATAATTTCTAATTTTATTATTATTATTATTAGTATTGTTACAAGTAATATTATGATTAAGTTGATTATAAATATGTTAAAAAAATAATAATAATCATATTATGAATTTAATAATAAAAGATGTTATGACAAACATTATGGAAAAATTGTTATAACGATATGAATAAATGTTTAATTATGGTTATGATTATAAATTATAGTTATAAAAGCTATAGACTTAGGTTTTAAAATTTACCACAAAGAATAAGTTTATTATGGTTATAAATATAAAAATTATGTATACATACCTTATTATGGAAATGATTAAAGTCATAATTTAGTTATGAATTTAATGAATTAATAATTATTGTTAATATTATCATTAATATTAAATCCATCATTTTATTTAAAATTAGTATCATCATTATTAATATTACTAAGCATCTTTATTATAAATATTAGTATTAGAATTCTCGTTAACCTTGATATCAGTATTATTATTAATATGACTATTAAAATACTATCAAGACTATCATTATTATTAAAATCACCATTATTATTAAAATATTATCTTTATAAAAACTACCACTTTTATCTTAGCATTATTTCTTATTAAAACTATTATTTTTTTTACTATCATTATTATTATAATTATCATTAAAATTATCATTAGTAGAATTATTCACATTATTAACGTTATTAGTAATATTAAGTATTATGATTATTATCATTTTTACCATTGATAAAATTATTATAGTTACTATTTTTAACAAACAAATGATATATATAAATATATTTAATACATATAACATAACAACATTAATATTTTAATATACAAAATGGATATATGAAACATGTATATTTAACATGAAAATGATATAAATAATAAATTTAAATTTGTTCGATTACCATTATATGTGTTAATATATATAAAAATGATATAGGTTCGTGAATCCGAGGCCAACCCTGCATTATTCAGTTGTTCAATATAGTCATATGTATTTTTACTACAAAATACAATAGGTGAGTTTCATTTGCTCCCTTTTACTCTTTATGTTTTTGGGCTGAGAATACATGCAAATGCTTTATTAACTGTTTTACAATATTTATATACTTGAGTTTCATTTGATTCCCTTTTTACTCTTTACATTTTTGGGACTGAGAATACATGCGCATTTATAAATGTTTGACGCAATAGATACAAGTAACTTAACTGCATTCTATGATAGAATTATCTGGGATTGGGGTTGATTATTATGTCACGCATTAGCCCCCGGTTTCCGTTAGAGCGTGTGAGCTCACGAGCCGGGTAGATGGTTTATTATTTACGACATTTTGGCACCGGTTGTCCTATATTTTATAAACATGTGTTCAGCCGTGGGGTGTAAAGACCGGCATAGAGGTTCTATATTTTGAAGGCACATGTATTCAGCCGTGGGGTGAAAGACCGGCATAGATGGTTACTATTATATTTTGAATCCTCACCAGGTGTTCTTCATATGAAAGATATTTTTTTTGTGCAGTTGGAATGGGACTTCTGCACGTTTTATAATATTTAAAAATCTTGTGGTCTATTAAAATGATGAAAATGAAATGATTACTATAAACTAATGAACTCACCAACCTTTTGGTTGACACTTGAAAGCATGTTTATTCTCAGGTTTGAAAGAAATCTTCTGCTGTGCATTAGCTCATTTTAAGGATATTACTTGGAGTCATTCATGACATATTTCAAAAGATGTTGCATTCGAGTTGTTGAAGTCCATTAGAGATTATTATTAAGTAAATGATGGATTAGGTCATTTATAGTTTGGATATTATGAAATGGTATGCATACCTGTCAACTTTCGATGAAATGAAAGTTTGTCTTTTAAAAACGAATGCAATGTTTGTAAAATGTATCATTTAGAGGTCAAGTACCTCGCGATGTAACCAACTATTATGAATTGTTTATAATCGATATGGACTTCGTCCGGATGGATTAGGACGGGGCGTTCAACTGAAATGTCCCGTTCTTATTGATTAAAAACGTTCCATATTAATTGATTTCGTTGCGAGGTTTTGACCTCTATATGAGACGTTTTTCAAAGACTGCATTCATTTTTAAAACAAACCATAACCTTTATTTCATAAATAAAGGTTTAAAAAGCTTTACGTAGATTATCAAATAATGATAATCTAAAATATCCTGTTTACTGTAGTGACCCGAACTTTTCCATGTCTATATATATTAATTGAGATTGATATTTACATGATTAAATGTTTCCAACATGTTAAGCAATCAAACTTGTTAAGACTTGATTAATTGAAATATGTTTCATATAGACAATTGACCACCCAAGTTGACCGGTGATTCACGAACGTTAAAACTTGTAAAAACTATATGATGACATATATATGGATATATATATAGTTAACATGATACTATGATAAGTAAACATATCATTAAGTATATTAACAATGAACTACATATGTAAAAACAAGACTACTAACTTAATGATTTTTAAACGAGACATATATGTAACGATTATCGTTGTAAAGACATTTAATGTATATATATCATATTAAGAGATATTCATACATGATAATATCATGATAATATAATAATTTAAAATCTCATTTGATATTATAAACATTGGGTTAACAACATTTAACAAGATCGTTAACCTAAAGGTTTCAAAACAACACTTACATGTAACGACTAACGATGACTTAACGACTCAGTTAAAATGTATATACATATAGTGTTTTAATATGTATTTATACACTTTTGAAAGACTTCAATACACTTATCAAAATACTTCTACTTAACAAAAATTCTTACAATTACATCCTCGTTCAGTTTCATCAACAATTCTACTCGTATGCACCCGTATTCGTACTCGTACAACACACAGCTTTTAGATGTATGTACTATTGGTATATACACTCCAATGATCAGCTCTTAGCAGCCCATGTGAGTCACCTAACACATGTGGGAACCATCATTTGGCAACTAGCATGAAATATCTCATAAAATTACAAAAATATGAGTAATCATTCATGACTTATTTACATGAAAACAAAATTACATATCCTTTATATCTAATCCATACACCAACGACCAAAAACACCTACAAATACTTCCATTCTTCAATTTTCTTCATCTAATTGATCTCTCTCAAGTTCTATCTTCAAGTTCTAAGTGTTCTTCATAAATTCTACAAGTTCTAGTTACATAAAATCAAGAATACTTTCAAGTTTGCTAGCTCACTTCCAATCTTGTAAGGTGATCATCCAACCTCAAGAATGTAGTGACCCGAACTTTTCCATGTTTATATATATTAATTGAGATTAATATTTACATGATTAAATATTTCCAACATGTTAAGCAATCAAACTTGTTAAGACTTGATTAATTGAAATATGTTTCATATAGGCAATTGACCACCCAAGTTGACCGGTGATTCACGAACGTTAAAACTTGTAAAAACTATATGATGACATATATATGGATATATATATAGTTAACATGATACTATAATAAGTAAACATATCATTAAGTATATTAACAATAAACTACATATGTAAAAACAAGACTACTAACTTAATGATTTTTAAACGAGACATATATGTAACGATTATCGTTGTAAAGACATTTAATGTATATATATATCATATTAAGAGATATTCATACATGATAATATCATGATAATATAATAATTTAAAATCTCATTTGATATTATAAACATTGGGTTAACAACATTTAACAAGATCGTTAACCCAAAGGTTTCAAAACAACACTTACATGTAACGAGTAACGATGACTTAACGACTCAGTTAAAATGTATATACATGTAGTGTTTTAATATGTATTTATACACTTTTAAAAGACTTCAATACACTTATCAAAATACTTCTACTTAACAAAAATGCTTACAATTACATCCTCGTTCAGTTTCATCAACAATTCTACTCGTATGCACCCGTATTCGTACTCGTACAATACACAGCTTTTAGATGTATGTACTATTGGTATATACACTCCAATGATCAGCTCTTAGCAGCCCATGTGAGTCACCTAACACATGTGGGAACCATCATTTGGCAACTAGCATGAAATATCTCATAAAATTACAAAAATATGAGTAATCATTCATGACTTATTTACATGAAAACAAAATTACATATCCTTTATATCTAATCCATACACCAACGACCAAAAACACCTACAAACACTTTCATTCTTCAATTTTCTTCATCTAATTAATCTCTATCAAGTTCTATCTTCAAGTTCTAAGTGTTCTTCATAAATTCCAAAAGTTCTATTTTCATAAAATCAAGAATACTTTCAAGTTTGCTAGCTCACTTCCAATCTTGTAAGGTGATCATCCAACCTCAAGAAATCTTTGTTTCTTACAGTAGGTTATCATTCTAATACAAGGTAATAATCATATTCAAACTTTGGTTCAATTTCTATAACTATAACAATCTTATTTCAAGTGATGATCTTACTTGAACTTGTTTTCGTGTCATGATTCTGCTTCAAGAACTTCGAGCCATCCAAGGATCCATTGAAGCTAGATCCACTTTTCTCTTTTCCAGTAGGTTTATCCAAGGAACTTAAGGTAGTAATAATGTTCATAACATCATTCAATTCATACATATAAAGCTATCTTATTCGAAGGTTTAAACTTGTAATCACTAGAACATAGTTTAGTTAATTCTAAACTTGTTCGCAAATAAAAGTTAATCCTTCTAACTTGACTTTTAAAATTAACTACACACATGTTCTATATCTATATGATTTGCTAACTTAATGATTTAAAACCTGAAAACACGAAAAACACCGTAAAACCGGATTTACGCCGTCGTAGTAACACCGCGGGCTGTTTTGGGTTAGTTAATTAAAAACTATGATAAACTTTGATTTAAAAGTTGTTATTCTGGGAAAATAATTTTTATTATGAACATGAAACTATATCAAAAAATTATGGTTAAACTCAAAGTGGAAGTATGTTTTCTAAAATGGTCATCTAGACGTCGTCTTTCGACTGAAATGACTACCTTTACAAAAACGACTTGTAACTTATTTTTCCGACTATAAACCTATACTTTTTCTGTTTAGATTCATAAAATAGAGTTCAATATGAAACCATAGCAATTTGATTCACTCAAAACGGATTCAAAATGAAGAAGTTATGGGTAAAACAAAATTGGATAATTTTTCTCATTTTAGCTACGTGAAAATTGGTAACAAATCTATTCCAACCATAACTTAATCAACTTGTATTGTATATTATGTAATCTTGAGATACCATAGACACGTATACAATGTTTCGACCTATCATGTCCACACATCTATATATATTTCGGAACAACCATAGACACTCTATATGTGAATGTTGGAGTTAGCTATACAGGGTTGAGGTTGATTCCAAAATATATATAGTTTGATTTGTGATCAATACTGAGATACGTATACACTGGGTCGTGGATTGATTCAAGATAATATTTATCGATTTATTTCTGTACATCTAACTGTGGACAACTAGTTGTAGGTTACTAACGAGGACAGCTGACTTAATAAACTTAAAACATCAAAATATATTAAAAGTGTTGTAAATATATTTTAAACATACTTTGATAAATATGTATATATTGTTATAGGTTCGTGAATCAACCAGTGGCCAAGTCTTACTTCCCGATGAAGTAAAAATCTTTGAAAGTGAGTTATAGTCCCACTTTTAAAATCTAATATTTTTGGGATGAGAATACATGCAGGTTTTATAAATGATTTACAAAATAGACACAAGTACGTGAAACTACATTCTATGGTTGAATTATTGAAATCGAATATGCCCCTTTTTATTAAGTCTGGTAATCTAAGAATTAGGGAACAGACACTCTAATTGACGCGAATCCTAAAGATAGATCTATTGGGCCTAACAAACCCCATCCAAAGTACCGGATGCTTTAGTACTTCGAAATTTATATCATATCCGAAGGGTGTCCCGAAATGATGGGGATATTCTTATATATGCATCTTGTTAATGTCGGTTACCAGGTGTTCACCATATGAATGATTTTTATCTCTATGTATGGGATGTGTATTGAAATATGAAATCTTGTGGTCTATTATTATGATTTGATATATATAGGTTAAACCTATAACTCACCAACATTTTTGTTGACGTTTTAAGCATGTTTATTCTCAGGTGATTATTAAGAGCTTCCGCTGTCGCATACTTAAATAAGGACGAGATTTGGAGTCCATGCTTGTATGATATTGTGTAAAAACTGCATTCAAGAAACTTATTTTGTTGTAACATATTTGTATTGTAAACCATTATGTAATGGTCGTGTGTAAACAGGATATTTTAGATTATCATTATTTGATAATCTACGTAAAGCTTTTTAAACCTTTATTGATGAAATAAAGGTTATGGTTTGTTTTAAAATGAATGCAGTCTTTGAAAAACGTCTCATATAGAGGTCAAAACCTCGCAACGAAATCAATTAATATGGAACGTTTTTAATCAATAAGAACGGGACATTTCAGTTGGTATCCGAGCGTTGGTCTTAGAGAACCAGAATTTTGCATTAGTGTGTCTTATCGAGTTTGTTAGGATGCATTAGTGAGTCTGGACTTCGACCGTGTTTACTTGAAAAATGATTGCTTAATAAATTTTGTTGAAAACTATATATTTTTAACATGTGAATATTATGTGATATATTAATCTCTTAACGCGTTTGATATTATGTGATAGATGTCTACCTCTAGAACAAGTCCCATTGACTCACCTAATAATAATGAAGAGTCAAATGTAAATTGGAATGATTCGTGGACTGATTCACAAGTTCCCGAAGAGGAACCGGAAGAAGAGTCGGAACCGGAAGAAGAATCGGAACCGGAAGAAGAATCGGAACCGGAAGAAGAAATAGAACCGGTGGGGGAAATAATAAAATGGTTAAGTAAAAGAGAATCCTCAACCAACCGACCAAGGTTAATTATGGTCAATGGTGTTTCCGCCAAGGAAGCAAAATATTGGGAGGATTACCAATTCTCCGATGAATCGGATTCTGACGAGAATTCCGATGATGTTATAGAAATTACCCCAACTGAATTTAAAAAGCCAAAAGAAAATAATAAGGGAAAGGGCATAAAAATAGAGAAATCTAATTCCAACCCCGATGAACTTTATATGTATCGTCAACCCCCGAAGTCCTTAAGTTGTAACAATGACCCGGGAACCTCTAAACCACCAGGTTTTTCTAAACCAATGTGGACAACGACGGCACGTATTAGGGGAACATCATATATCCCTAGAAACTTGGCAAAACGAACCAAAACCGAACAAGAAGAAACGAGCGAATCGGAATAAGATAGTTGTATTCGTGTGGTGTAATATATGTAATATAGTGTGCTTATGCTTTATGATATATGTAAAAAAATTGCTTGTATTAATAAGTATTTTTTTTATGAATCTAACTCTTGTCTATTTTACAGTATAAAAACACAAAATGGATAGACAACCCAATATTTTAAGAGACCTACCCGGAGACATGATTGATGAAATCTTGTCTAGAGTCGGTCAGAATTCTTCGGCACAACTATTTAAGGCGAGATACGTTTGTAAGACATTCGAAGAACGTTCCAAGAATGCCTTGGTTTATAAAAGGCTTTCGTTCGAAAGATGGGGGATATCACATTGGAAATCCATAAGTTACGATGTGTTTACTTTGACGCATATATTGCGGGGAACCCAAATGCTATTTTACGCAATGGGTTAAGAAATTATTTTGACTCAATATATCCGAATATTGGACTTCGTGATTTAGAAAAAGCGGCTAACATGCAACATAAAGAAGCATGTTATGCTTACGGATTAGTAATGTTCGCTTCTCACCAAAGTGAGAACAAGAACATCGGGCTACAACTATTAAACAAAACGTTTCCACAAGTGACGGAGTCGGTAATTAGGGTAAGAAATGAGGTTTTTAGATTGTTACGGGACTGTTGGACATTACGTAACCCTCGTCCCTTTGACGACGTTACAACACGCTGTCTTATCAACGGCCATAACGATTATGTTCCACAAGACCAAGGATGGGAAGTAATCCTAGTAAAACCAGAATGCATGACTTGTTTCTGGACGTATGAATTACGTGTCTTTATTGCCTTTGCTGTACGACTTGTGTACTAGCTAGAATTATCTTCACAACCATCTTGTATCAAATTTATTGTGTGCTATATTTCATGCTATATGTAAAATAAGCGGTATTGTAAGTTTGTAAAATATTGTGTAAAAGTTTGAACGCGAAATATTATTATAATCAGTTTTTCATATAGAATTGTAGTAGTTGAATTGTATATTAGCTATTAAGTATGAACTTAACGGGTAGGTACTACCCAAATTTAAACTTATAAAACGCTAATATGAAGAAAAAGCTTTTATAAATGAGTTCATATTATGCTACGAAATACTATTAACTACTCTTAATATTCTGTATGATTAACTTGTTCCATTTGACTATTTTGAAGGAAATGGCACCGACTACTCGACACACCGTGAATATGAATGAAGAGGAATTCCGTACTTTTCTAGCTTCAAACATAGCCGCAGTACAGGCTGCGCTACATACCAACAATAACCTTGGATCTAGCAGTACAGGAAATCGTGTAGGATGCACCTACAAAGAATTCACTGCCTGCAAACCTTTGGAATTTGATGGAACCGAAGGACCGATCGGATTGAAACGGTGGACCGAGAAGGTCGAATCGGTGTTTGCCATAAGTAAGTGTACTGAAGAGGACAAAGTGAAGTATGCTACGCATACCTTCACAGGTTCTGCGTTAACATGGTGGAATACCTATCTAGAGCAAGTGGGACAAGATGATGCGTACGCACTACCGTGGTCAGCATTCAAGCACTTGATGAACGAGAAGTACCGTCCCAGAACCGAGGTCAATAAGCTCAAGACAGAACTTAGAGGGTTACGAACCCAAGGATTTGATATTACCACGTACGAAAGATGATTCACAGAATTGTGCCTATTGTGTCCGGGAGCATTCGAAGATGAGGAAGAGAAGATCGACGCGTTTGTGAAAGGATTACCGGAAAGACTCCAAGAAGATATAAGTTCACACGAGCCCGCCTCCATACAACAGGCATGTAGAATGGCTCACAAACTAGTGAACCAGATTGAAGAAAGAATTAAAGAACAGACTGCTGAAGAGGCCAATGTGAAGCAAGTCAAAAGAAAGTGGGAGGAAAACGGTGATAAGAATCACCAATACAACAACAACAGTAATTACAACAATAATTGCAACAATTATCCCAACAATCGCAACATCAATCGCAACTACAACAAACGGCCCAACAACAACAACAACAACAACAACAACAACAACAACAACAGCTACAACAATAATCCCAACAACAATAATAACCGCAACAACAACAACAATCAGAAGCAGCTATGCCAAAGGTGTGAAAAGTATCACTCGGGGTTCTGCACCAAATTTTGCAACAAGTGTAAAAGAAATGGTCATAGCGCGGCGAAGTGTGAGGTCTACGGACCAGGGGTTAATAGAACGAAAGGAACAAATGGTGTCGGAACGAGTAATGGCGGAGCAAGTAGTGTCGGAGCAAGTTATGCCAATGTAGTTTGTTATAAATGTGGAAAACCGGGCCACATTATTAGAAATTGCCCGAACCAGGAGAACACGAATGGACAAGGCCGTGGAAGAGTTTTCAATATTAATGCGGCAGAGGCACAGGAAGACCCGGAGCTTGTTACGGGTACGTTTCTTATTGACAATAAATCTGCTTACGTTTTATTTGATTCGGGTGCGGATAGAAGCTATATGAGTAGAGATTTTTGTGCTAAATTAAGTTGTCCATTGACGCCTTTGGATAGTAAATTTTTACTCGAATTAGCAAATGGTAAATTAATTTCAGCAGATAATATATGTCGGAATCGAGAAATTAAACTGGTTAGCGAAACATTTAAGATTGATTTGATACCAGTAGAGTTAGGGAGTTTTGATGTGATAATCGGTATGGACTGGTTGAAAGAAGTGAAAGCGGAGATCGTTTGTTACAAAAATGCAATTCGCATTATACGAGAAAAAGGAAAACCCTTAATGGTGTACGGAGAAAAGGGCAACACGAAGCTACATCTTATTAGTAATTTGAAGGCACAAAAACTAATAAGAAAAGGTTGCTATGCTGTTCTAGCACACGTCGAGAAAGTACAAACTGAAGAAAAGAGCATCAATGATGTTCCCATTGCAAAAGAATTTCCCGATGTATTTTCGAAAGAATTACCGGGATTACCCCCACATCGATCCGTTGAATTTCAAATAGATCTTGTACCATGAGCTGCACCAATAGCTCGTGCTCCTTACAGACTCACACCCAGCGAGATGAAAGAACTACAAATCCAATTACAAGAACTTTTAGAGCGTGGTTTCATTCGACCAAGCACATCACCGTGGGGAGCTCCTGTTTTGTTTGTCAAGAAGAAAGATGGTACATTCAGGTTGTGTATCGACTACCGAGAGTTGAACAAACTTACCATCAAGAACCGCTACCCACTACTGAGAATCGATGACTTATTTGATCAACTACAAGGCTCGTCTGTTTATTCAAAGATTGACTTACGTTCCGGGTATCATCAAATGCGGGTGAAAGAAGATGATATTCCAAAGACTGCTTTCAAAACACGTTACGGTCATTACGAGTTTATGGTCATGCCGTTTGGTGTAACTAATGCACCAGCTGTGTTCATGGACCTTATGAACCGAGTGTGTGGACCATACCTTGACAAGTTTGTCATTGTTTTCATTGATGACATACTTATTTACTCAAAGAATGACCAAGAACACAGTGAACATTTGAGAAAGGTGTTAGAAGTATTGAGGAAGGAAGAATTGTACGCTATGTTTTCAAAGTGTGCATTTTGGTTGGAAGAAGTTCAATTCCTCGGTCACATAGTGAACAAAGAAGGTATTAAGGTGGATCCGGCAAAGATAGAAACTGTTGAAAAGTGGGAAAGACCGAAAACTCCGAAACACATACGCCAGTTTTTAGGACTAGCTGGTTACTACAGAAGGTTCATCCAAGACTTTTCCAGAATAGCAAAACCCTTGACTGCATTAACGCATAAAGGGAAGAAATTTGAATGGAATGATGAACAATAGAAAGCGTTTCAGTTATTGAAGAAAAAGCTAACTACGGCACCTATATTGTCATTGCCTGAAGGGAATGATGATTTTATGATTTATTGTGACGCATCAAAGTAAGGTCTCGGTTGTGTATTAATGCAACGAACGAAGGTGATTGCTTATGCGTCTAGACAATTGAAGATTCACGAACAAAATTACACGACGCATGATTTGGAAATAGGCGCGGTTGTTTTTACATTAAAGACTTGGAGGCACTACTTATATGGGGTCAAAAGTATTATATATACCGACCACAAAAGTCTTCAACACATATTTAATCAGAAACAACTGAATATGAGGCAGCGTAGGTGCATTGAATTATTGAATGATTACGACTTTGAGATTCGTTACCACCCGAGGAAGGCAAATGTGGTAGCCGATGCCTTGAGCAGGAAGGACAGAGAACCCATTCGAGTAAAATCTATGAATATAATGATTCATAAAAACCTTACTACTCAAATAAAGGAGGCGCAACAAGGAGTTTTAAAAGAGGGAAATTTAAAGGATGAAATACCCAAAGGATCGGAGAAGCATCTTAATATTCGGGAAGACGAAACCCGGTATAGGGCTGAAAGGATTTGGGTACCAAAATTTGGAGATATGAGAGAAATGGTATTTAGAGAAGCTCATAAAACCAGATACTCAATACATCCTGGAACGGGGAAGATGTACAAGGATCTCAAGAAACATTTTTGGTGGCCGGGTATGAATGCCGATGTTGCTAAATACGTAGGAGAATGTTTGACGTGTTCTAAGGTCAAAGCTGAGCATCAGAAACCATCAGGCCTACTTCAACAACCCGAAATTCTGGAATGGAAATGGGAAAACATTACCATGGATTTCATCACTAAATTGCCAAGGACTGCAAGTGGTTTTGATACTATTTGGGTAATAGTTGATCGTCTCACCAAATCAGCACACTTCCTGCCAATAAGAGAAGATGACAAGATGGAGAAGTTAGCACGACTGTATTTGAAGGAAGTCGTCTCCAGACATGGAATACCAATCTCTATTATCTCTGATAGGGATGGCAGATTTATTTCAAGATTCTGGCAGACATTACAGCAAGCATTAGGAACTCGTCTAGATATGAGTACTGCCTATCATCCACAAACTGATGGGCAGAGTGAAAGGACGATACAAACGCTTGAAGACATGCTACGAGCATGTGTTATTGATTTCGGAAACAGTTGGGATCGACATCTACCGTTAGCAGAATTTTCCTACAACAACAGCTACCATTCAAGCATTGGGATGGCGCCGTTTGAAGCACTTTATGGTAGAAAGTGCAGGTCTCCGATTTGTTAGAGTGAAGTGGGGGATAGACAGATTACGGGTCCGGAGATTATACAAAAACTACGGAGAAGATCATCCAAATTCAACAACGGTTGAAAACCGCCCAAAGTCGACAAAAGAGCTACGCTGACATTAAAAGAAAAGATATAGAATTTGAAATTGGAGAGATGGTCATGCTTAAAGTTGCACCTTGGAAAGGCGTTGTTCGATTTGGTAAACGAGGGAAATTAAATCCAAGGTATATTGGACCATTCAAGATTATTGATCGTGTCGGACCAGTAGCTTACCGACTTGAGTTACCTCAACAACTCGCGGCTGTACATAACACTTTCCACGTCTCGAATTTGAAGAAATGTTTTGCTAAAGAAGATCTCAATATTCCGTTAGATGAAATCCAAAACAACGAAAAACTCCAATTCATCGAAGAACCCGTTGAAATAATGGATCGTGAGGTTAAAAGACTTAAGCAAAACAAGATACCAATTGTTAAGGTTCGATGGAATGCTCGTAGAGGACCCGAGTTCACCTAGGAGCGTGAAGATCAGATGAAGAAGAAATACCCGCATCTATTTCCAGAAGATTCGTCAACACCTTCAACAGCTTAAAATTTCGGGACGAAATTTATTTAACGGGTAGGTACTGTAGTGACCCGAACTTTTCCATGTTTATATATATTAATTGAGATTAATATTTACATGATTAAATGTTTCCAACATGTTAAGCAATCAAACTTGTTAAGACTTGATTAATTGAAATATGTTTCATATAGGCAATTGACCACCCAAGTTGACCGGTGATTCACGAACGTTAAAACTTGTAAAAACTATATGATGACATATATATGGATATATATATAGTTAACATGATACTATAATAAGTAAACATATCATTAAGTATATTAACAATAAACTACATATGTAAAAACAAGACTACTAACTTAATGATTTTTAAACGAGACATATATGTAACGATTATCGTTGTAAAGACATTTAATGTATATATATCATATTAAGAGATATTCATACATGATAATATCATGATAATATAATAATTTAAAATCTCATTTGATATTATAAACATTGGGTTAACAACATTTAACAAGATCGTTAACCCAAAGGTTTCAAAACAACACTTACATGTAACGAGTAACGATGACTTAACGACTCAGTTAAAATGTATATACATGTAGTGTTTTAATATGTATTTATACACTTTTAAAAGACTTCAATACACTTATCAAAATACTTCTACTTAACAAAAATGCTTACAATTACATCCTCGTTCAGTTTCATCAACAATTCTACTCGTATGCACCCGTATTCGTACTCGTACAATACACAGCTTTTAGATGTATGTACTATTGGTATATACACTTCAATGATCAGCTCTTAGCAGCCCATGTGAGTCACCTAACACATGTTGGAACCATCATTTGGCAACTAGCATGAAATATCTCATAAAATTACAAAAATATGAGTAATCATTCATGACTTATTTACATGAAAACAAAATTACATATCCTTTATATCTAATCCATACACCAACGACCAAAAACACCTACAAACACTTTCATTCTTCAATTTTCTTCATCTAATTAATCTCTATCAAGTCCTATCTTCAAGTTCTAAGTGTTCTTCATAAATTCTAAAAGTTCTAGTTTCATAAAATCAAGAATACTTTCAAGTTTGCTAGCTCACTTCCAATCTTGTAAGGTGATCATCCAACCTCAAGAAATCTTTGTTTCTTACAGTAGGTTATCATTCTAATACAAGGTAATAATCATATTCAAACTTTGGTTCAATTTCTATAACTATAACAATCTTATTTCAAGTGATAATCTTACTTGAACTTGTTTTCGTGTCATGATTCTGCTTCAAGAATTTCGAGCCATCCAAGGATCCATTGAAGCTAGATCCACTTTTCTCTTTTCCAGTAGGTTTATCCAAGGAACTTAAGGTAGTAATAATGTTCATAACATCATTCAATTCATACATATAAAGCTATCTTATTCGAAGGTTTAAACTTGTAATCACTAGAACATAGTTTAGTTAATTCTAAACTTGTTCGCAAATAAAAGTTAATCCTTCTAACTTGACTTTTAAAATTAACTACACACATGTTCTATATCTATATGATATGCTAACTTAATGATTTAAAACCTGAAAACACGAAAAACACCGTAAAACCGGATTTACGCCGTCGTAGTAACACCGCGGGCTGTTTTGGGTTAGTTAATTAAAAACTATGATAAACTTTGATTTAAAAGTTGTTATTCTGGGAAAATTATTTTTATTATGAACATGAAACTATATCCAAAAATTACGGTTAAACTCAAAGTGGAAGTATGTTTTCTAAAATGGTCATCTAGACGTCGTTCTTTCGACTAAAATGACTACCTTTACAAAAACGACTTGTAACTTATTTTTCCGACTATAAACCTATACTTTTTCTGTTTAGATTCATAAAATAGAGTTCAATATGAAACCATAGCAATTTGATTCACTCAAAACGGATTTAAAATGAAGAAGTTATGGGTAAAACAAAATTGGATAATTTTTCTCATTTTAGCTACGTGAAAATTGGTAACAAATCTATTCCAACCATAACTTAATCAACTTGTATTGTATATTATGTAATCTTGAGATACCATAGACACGTATACAATGTTTCGACCTATCATGTCGACACATCTATATATATTTCGGAACAACCATAGACACTCTATATGTGAATGTTGGAGTTAGCTATACAGGGTTGAGGTTGATTCCAAAATATATATAGTTTGAGTTGTGATCAATACTGAGATACGTATACACTGGGTCGTGGATTGATTCAAGATAATATTTATCGATTTATTTCTGTACATCTAACTGTGGACAACTAGTTGTAGGTTACTAACGAGGACAGCTGACTTAATAAACTTAAAACATCAAAATATATTAAAAGTGTTGTAAATATATTTTAAACATACTTTGATAAATATGTATATATTGTTATAGGTTCGTGAATCAACCAGTGGCCAAGTCTTACTTCCCGATGAAGTAAAAATCTGTGAAAGTGAGTTATAGTCCCACTTTTAAAATCTAATATTTTTGGGATGAGAATACATGCAGGTTTTATAAATGATTTACAAAATAGACACAAGTACGTGAAACTACATTCTATGGTTGAATTATTGAAATCGAATATGCCCCTTTTTATTAAGTCTGGTAACCTAAGAATTAGGGAACAGACACTCTAATTGACGCGAATCCTAAAGATAGATCTATTGGGCCTAACAAACCCCATCCAAAGTACCGGATGCTTTAGTACTTTGAAATTTATATCATATCCGAAGGGTGTCCCGGAATGATGGGGATATTCTTATATATGCATCTTGTTAATGTCGGTTACCAGGTGTTCACCATATGAATGATTTTTATCTCTATGTATGGGATGTGTATTGAAATATGAAATCTTGTGGTCTATTATTA
This sequence comes from Rutidosis leptorrhynchoides, assembly GCF_046630445.1. Lineage (NCBI taxonomy): Eukaryota > Viridiplantae > Streptophyta > Magnoliopsida > Asterales > Asteraceae > Rutidosis > Rutidosis leptorrhynchoides. Next base: position 314,951,616 of record NC_092333.1, on the reverse strand, counting down.
TGATTTGATATATATAGGTTAAACCTATAACTCACCAACATTTTTGTTGACGTTTTAAGCATGTTTATTCTTAGGTGATTATTAAGAGCTTCCGCTGTCGCATACTTAAATAAGGACGAGATTTGGAGTCCATGCTTGTATGATATTGTGTAAAAACTGCATTCAAGAAACTTATTTTGTTGTAACATATTTGTATTGTAAACCATTATGTAATGGTCGTGTGTAAACAGGATATTTTAGATTATCATTATTTGATAATCTACGTAAAGCTTTTTAAACCTTTATTGATGAAATAAAGGTTATGGTTTGTTTTAAAATGAATGCAGTCTTTGAAAAACGTCTCATATAGAGGTCAAAACCTCGCAACGAAATCAATTAATATGGAACGTTTTTAATCAATAAGAACGGGACATTTCAAAGAAATCTTTGTTTCTTACAGTAGGTTATCATTCTAATACAAGGTAATAATCATATTCAAACTTTGGTTCATTTTCTATAACTATAACAATCTTATTTCAAGTGATGATCTTACTTGAACTTGTTTTCGTGTCATGATTCTGCTTCAAGAACTTCGAGCCATCCAAGGATCCGTTGAAGCTAGATCCATTTTTCTCTTTTCCAGTAGGTTTATCCAAGGAACTTAAGGTAGTAATGATGTTCATAACATCATTCGATTCATACATATAAAGCTATCTTATTCGAAGGTTTAAACTTGTAATCACTAGAACATAGTTTAGTTAATTCTAAACTTGTTCGCAAACAAAAGTTAATCCTTCTAACTTGACTTTTAAAATCAACTAAACACATGTTCTATATCTATATGATATGCTAACTTAATGATTTAAAACCTGGAAACACGAAAAACACCGTAAAACCGGATTTACGCCGTCGTAGTAACACCGCGGGCTGTTTTGGGTTAGTTAATTAAAAACTATGATAAACTTTGATTTAAAAGTTGTTATTCTGAGAAAATGATTTTTATTATGAACATGAAACTATATCCAAAAATTATGGTTAAACTCAAAGTGGAAGTATGTTTTCTAAAATGGTCATCTAGACGTCGTTCTTTCGACTGAAATGACTACCTTTACAAAAACGACTTGTAACTTATTTTTCCGACTATAAACCTATACTTTTTCTGTTTATATTCATAAAATAGAGTTCAATATGAAACCATAGCAATTTGATTCACTCAAAACGGATTTAAAATGAAGAAGTTATGGGTAAAACAAGATTGGATAATTTTTCTCATTTTAGCTACGTGAAAATTGGTAACAAATCTATTCCAACCATAACTTAATCAACTTGTATTGTATATTATGTAATATTGAGATACCATAGACACGTATACAATGTTTCGACCTATCATGTCGACACATCTATATATATTTCGGAACAACCATAGACACTCTATATGTGAATGTTGGAGTTAGCTATACAGGGTTGAGGTTGATTCTAAAATATATATAGTTTGAGTTGTGATCAATACTGAGATACGTATACACTGGGTCGTGGATTGATTCAAGATAATATTTATCGATTTATTTCTGTACATCTAACTGTGGACAACTAGTTGTAGGTTACTAACGAGGACAGCTGACTTAATAAACTTAAAACATCAAAATATATTAAAAGTGTTGTAAATATATTTTGAACATACTTTGATATATATGTATATATTGTTATAGGTTCGTGAATCAACCAGTGGCCAAGTCTTACTTCCCGACGAAGTAAAAATCTGTGAAAGTGAGTTATAGTCCCACTTTTAAAATCTAATATTTTTGGGATGAGAATACATGCAGGTTTTATAAATGATTTACAAAATAGACACAAGTACGTGAAACTACATTCTATGGTTGAATTATCGAAATCGAATATGCCCCTTTTTATTAAGTCTGGTAATCTAAGAATTAGGGAACAGACACCCTAATTGACGCGAATCCTAAAGATAGATCTATCGGGCCCAACAAGCCCCATCCAAAGTACCGGATGCTTTAGTACTTCGAAATTTATATCATATCCGAAGGGTGTCCCGGAATGATGGGGATATTCTTATATATGCATCTTGTTAATGTCGGTTACCAAGTGTTCACCATATGAATGATTTTTATCTCTATGTATGGGATGTGTATTGAAATATGAAATCTTGTGGTCTATTATTATAATTTGATATATATAGGTTAAACCTATAACTCACCAACATTTTTGTTGACGTTTTAAGCATGTTTATTCTCAGGTGATTATTAAGAGCTTCCGCTGTCGCATACTTAAATAAGGACGAGATTTGGAGTCCATGCTTGTATGATATTGTGTAAAAACTGCATTCAAGAAACTTATTTTGTTGTAACATATTTGTATTGTAAACCATTATGTAATGGTCGTGTGTAAACAGGATATTTTAGATTATCATTATTTGATAATCTACGTAAAGCTTTTTAAACCTTTATTGATGAAATAAAGGTTATGGTTTGTTTTAAAATGAATGCAGTCTTTGAAAAACGTCTCATATAGAGGTCAAAACCTCGCAACGAAATCAATTAATATGGAACATTTTTAATCAATAAGAACGGGACATTTCAGTTGGTATCAGAGCGTTAGTCTTAGAGAACCAGAATTTTGCATTAGTGTGTCTTATCGAGTTTATTAGGATGCATTAGTGAGTCTGGACTTCGACCGTATTTTCTTTAAAAATGATTGCTTAACATTTTTGTTGGAAACTATATATTTTTAACATGTGAATATTATGTGATATATTAATCTCTTAACGCGTTTGATATTATGTGATAGATGTCTACCTCTAGAACAAGTCCCATTGACTCACCTAATAATAATAAAGAGTCAAATGTAAATTGGAATGATTCGTGGACTGATTCACAAGTTCCCGAAGAGGAACCGGAAGAAGAGTCGGAACCGGAAGAAGAATCGGAACCGGAAGAAGAATCGGAACCGGATGAAGAAATAGAACCGGTGGGGGAAATAATAAAACGGTTAAGTAAAAGAAAATCCTCAACCAACCGACCAAGGTTAATTATGGTCAATGGTGTTTCCGCCAAGGAAGCAAAATATTGGGAGGATTACCAATTCTCCGATGAATCGGATTCCGACGAGAATTCCGATGATGTTATAGAAATTACCCCAACTGAATTTAAAAAGGCAAAAGAAAATAATAAGGGAAAGGGCATAAAAATAGAGAAATCTAATTCCAACCCCGATGAACTTTATATGTATCGTCAACCCCCGAAGTCCTTAAGTTGTAACAATGAACTGGGAACCTCTAAACCACCAGGTTTTTCTAAACCAATGTGGATTACGACGGCTCGTATTAGGGGAACATCATATATCCCTAGAAACTTGGCAAAACGAACCAAAACCGAAGAAGAAGAAACAAGCGAGTCGGAATAAGATAGTTGTATTCGTGTGGTGTAATATATGTAATATAGTGTGCTTATGCTTTATGATATATGTAAAAATTGCTTGTATTAATAAGTATTTTTTTTTTATGAATCTAACTCTTGTCTATTTTACAGTATAAAAACACAAAATGGATAGACAACCCAATATTTTAAGAGACCTACCCGGAGACATGATTGATGAAATCTTGTCTAGAGTCGGTCAGAATTCTTCGGCACAACTATTAAAGGCGAGATCAGTTTGTAAGACATTTGAAGAACGTTCCAAGAATGTCTTGGTTTATAAGAGACTTTCATTTGAAAGATGGGGGATATCACATTGGGAAACCCATAAGTTACGATGTGTTTACTTTGACGCATATATTGCGGGGAACCCAAATGATATTTTACGCAACGGGTTAAGAAATTATTTTGACTCAATATATCCGAATATTGGACTTCGTGATTTAGAAAAAGCGGCTAACATGCAACATAAAGAAGCATGTTATGCTTACGGATTAGTAATGTTCGCTTCTCACCAAAGTGAGAACAAGAACATCGGGCTACAACTATTAAACAAAACGTTCCCACATGTGACGGAGTCGGTAATTGGGATAAGAAATGAGGTTTTTAGATTGTTACGGGACTGTTGGACATTACGTAACCCTCGCCCCTTTGACGACGTTACAACACGCTGTCTTATCAACGGCCATAACGGTTATGTTCCACAAGACCAAGGATGGGAAGTAATCCTAGTAAAACCAGAATGCATGACTTGTTTCTGGACGTATGAATTACGTGTCTTTATTGCCTTTGCTGAACGACTTGTGTACTAGCTGGAATTATCTTCACAACCATCTTGTATCAAATTTATTGTGTGCTATATTTCATGCTATATGTAAAATAAGCGGTATTGTAAGTTTGTAAAATATTGTGTAAAAGTTTGAACGCGAAATATTATTATAATCAGTTTTTCATATAGAATTGTAGTAGTTGAATTGTATATTAGCTACTAAGTATGAACTTAACGGGTAGGTACTACCCGAATTTAAACTTATAAAACGCTAATATGAAGAAAAAGCTTTTATAAATGAGTTCATATTATGCTACGAAATACTATTAACTACTCTTAATATTCTGTATGATTAACTTGTTCCATTTGACTATTTTGAAGGAAATGGCACCGACTACTCGACACACCGTGAATATGAATGAAGAGGAATTCCGTACTTTTCTAGCTTCAAACATAGCCGCAGTACAGGTTGCGCTACATACCAACAATAACCTTGGATCTAGCAGTACAGGAAATCGTGTAGGATGCACCTACAAAGAATTCACTGCCTGCAAACCTTTGGAATTTGATGGAACCGAAGGACCGATCGGGTTGAAACGGTGGACCGAGAAGGTCGAATCGGTGTTTGCCATAAGTAAGTGTACTGAAGAGGACAAAGTGAAGTACGCTACACATACCTTTACAGGTTCTGCGTTAACATGGTGGAATACCTATCTAGAGCAAGTGGGACAAGACGATGCGTACGCACTACCGTGGTCAGCATTCAAGCACTTGATGAACGAGAAGTACCGTCCCAGAACCGAGGTCAATAAGCTCAAGACAGAACTTAGAGGGTTACGAACCCAAGGATTTGATATTACCACGTACGAAAGACGATTCACAGAATTGTGCCTATTGTGTCCGGGAGCATTCGAAGATGAGGAAGAGAAGATCGACGCGTTTGTGAAAGGATTACCGGAAAGAATCCAAGAAGATATAAGTTCACACGAGCCCGCCTCCATACAACAGGCATGTAGAATGGCTCACAAACTAGTGAACCAGATTGAAGAAAGAATTAAACAACAGACTGCTGAAGAGGCCAATGTGAAGCAAGTCAAAAGAAAGTGGGAGGAAAACGGTGATAAGAATCACCAATACAACAACAACAGTAATTACAACAATAATCGCAACAATTATCCCAACAATCGCAACATCAATCGCAACTACAACAAACGGCCCAACAACAACAACAACAACAACAACAACAACAACAACAACAGCAGCTACAACAATCATCCCAACAACAATAATAACCGCAACAACAACAACAATCAGAAGCAGCTATGCCAAAGGTGTGAAAAGTATCACTCGGGGTTCTGCACCAAATTTTGCAACAAGTGTAAAAGAAATGGTCATAGCGCGGCGAAGTGTGAGGTCTACGGACCAGGGGTTAATAGAACGAAAGGAACAAATGGTGTCGGAACGAGTAATGGCGGAGCAAGTAGTGTCGGAGCAAGTTATGCCAATGTAGTTTGTTATAAATGTGGAAAACCGGGCCACATTATTAGAAATTGCCCGAACCAGGAGAACACGAATGGACAAGGCCGTGGAAGAGTTTTCAATATTAATGCGGCAGAGGCACAGGAAGACCCGGAGCTTGTTACGGGTACGTTTCTTATTGACAATAAATCTGCTTACGTTTTATTTGATTCGGGTGCGGATAGAAGCTATATGAGTAGAGATTTTTGTGCTAAATTAAGTTGTCCATTGACGCCTGTGGATAGTAAATTTTTACTCGAATTAGCAAATGGTAAATTAATTTCAGCAGATAATATATGTCGGAATCGAGAAATTAAACTGGTTAGCGAAACATTTAAGATTGATTTGATACCAGTAGAGTTAGGGAGTTTTGATGTGATAATCGGTATGGACTGGTTGAAAGAAGTGAAAGCGGAGATCGTTTGTTATAAAAATGCAATTCGCATTATACGAGAAAAAGGAAAACCCTTAATGGTGTACGGAGAAAAGGGCAACACGAAGCTACATCTTATTAGTAATTTGAAGGCACAAAAACTAATAAGAAAAGGTTGCTATGCTGTTCTAGCACACGTCGAGAAAGTACAAACTGAAGAAAAGAGCATCAATGATGTTCCCGTCGCAAAAGAATTTCCTGATGTATTTCCGAAAGAATTACCGGGATTACCCCCACATCGATCCGTTGAATTTCAAATAGATCTTGTACCAGGAGCTGCACCAATACCTCGTGCTCCTTACAGACTCGCACCCAGCGAGATGAAAGAACTACAAAGCCAATTACAAGAACTTTTAGAGCGTGGTTTCATTCGACCAAGCACATCACCGTGGGGAGCTCCTGTTTTGTTTGTCAAGAAGAAAGATGGTACATTCAGGTTATGTATCGACTACCGAGAGTTGAACAAACTTACCATCAAGAACCGCTACCCACTACCGAGAATCGATGACTTATTTGATCAACTACAAGGCTCGTCTGTTTATTCAAAGATTGACTTACGTTCCGGGTATCATCAAATGCGGGTGAAAGAAGATGATATTCCAAAGACTGCTTTCAGAACATGTTACGGTCATTACGAGTTTATGGTCATGCCGTTTGGTTTAACTAATGCACCAGCTGTGTTCATGGACCTTATGAACCGAGTGTGTGGACCATACCTTGACAAGTTTGTCATTGTTTTCATTGATGACATACTTATTTACTCAAAGAATGACCAAGAACACGGTGAACATTTGAGAAAGGTGTTAGAAGTATTGAGGAAGGAAGAATTGTACGCTAAGTTTTCAAAGTGTGCATTTTGGTTGGAAGAAGTTCAATTCCTCGGTCACATAGTGAACAAAGAAGGTATTAAGGTGGATCCGGCAAAGATAGAAACTGTTGAAAAGTGGGAAACCCCGAAAACTCCGAAACACATACGCCAGTTTTTAGGACTAGCTGGTTACTACAGAAGGTTCATCCAAGACTTTTCCAGAATAGCAAAACCCTTGACTGCATTAACGCATAAAGGGAAGAAATTTGAATGGAATGATGAACAAGAGAAAGCGTTTCAGTTATTGAAGAAAAAGCTAACTACGGCACCTATATTGTCATTGCCTGAAGGGAATGATGATTTTGTGATTTATTGTGATGCATCAAAGCAAGGTCTCGGTTGTGTATTAATGCAACGAATGAAGGTGATTGCTTATGCGTCTAGACAATTGAAGATTCACGAACAAAATTATACGACGCATGATTTGGAATTAGGCGCGGTTGTTTTTGCATTAAAGACTTGGAGGCACTAGTTATATAGGGTCAAAAGTATTATATATACCGACCACAAAAGTCTTCAACACATATTTAATCAGAAACAACTGAATATGAGGCAGCGTAGGTGGATTGAATTATTGAATGATTACGACTTTGAGATTCGTTACCACCCGGGGAAGGCAAATGTGGTAGCCGATGCCTTGAGCAGGAAGGACAGAGAACCCATTCGAGTAAAATCTATGAATATAATGATTCATAATAACATTACTACTCAAATAAAGGAGGCGCAACAAGGAGTTTTAAAAGAGGGAAATTTAAAGGATGAAATACCCAAAGGATCGGAGAAGCATCTTAATATTCGGGAAGACGGAACCCGGTATAGGGCTGAAAGGATTTGGGTACCAAAATTTGGAGATATGAGAGAAATGGTACTTAGAGAAGCTCATAAAACCAGATACTCAATACATCCTGGAACGGGGAAGATGTACAAGGATCTCAAGAAACATTTTTGGTGGCCGGGTATGAAAGCCGATGTTGCTAAATACGTAGGAGAATGTTTGACGTGTTCTAATGTCAAAGCTGAGCATCAGAAACCATCGGGTCTACTTCAACAACCCGAAATCCCGGAATGGAAATGGGAAAACATTACCATGGATTTCATCACTAAATTGCCAAGGACTGCAAGTGGTTTTGATACTATTTGGGTAATAGTTGATCGTCTCACCAAATCAGCACACTTCCTGCCAATAAGAGAAGATGACAAGATAGAGAAGTTAGCACGACTGTATTTGAAGGAAGTCGTCTCCAGACATGGAATACCAATCTCTATTATCTCTGATAGGGATGGCAGATTTATTTCAAGATTCTGGCAGACATTACAGCAAGCATTAGGAACTCGTCTAGACATGAGTACTGCCTATCATCCACAAACTGATGGGCAGAGCGAAAGGACGATACAAACGCTTGAAGACATGCTACGAGCATGTGTTATTGATTTCAGAAACAGTTGGGATCGACATCTACCGTTAGCAGAATTTTCCTACAACAACAGCTACCATTCAAGCATTGAGATGGCGCCGTTTGAAGCACTTTATGGTAGAAAGTGCAGGTCTCCAATTTGTTGGAGTGAAGTGGGGGATAGACAGATTACGGGTCCGGAGATTATACAAGAAACTACCGAGAAGATCATCCAAATTCAACAACGGTTGAAAACCGCCCAAAGTCGACAAAAGAGCTACGCTGACATTAAAAGAAAAGATATAGAATTTGAAATTGGAGAGATGGTCATGCTTAAAGTTGCACCTTGGAAAGGCGTTGTTCGATTTGGTAAACGAGGGAAATTAAATCCAATGTATATTGGACCATTCAAGATTATTGATCGTGTCGGACCAGTAGCTTACCGACTTGAGTTACCTCAACAACTCGCGGCTGTACATAACACTTTCCACGTCTCGAATTTGAAGAAATGTTTTGCTAAAGAAGATCTCACTATTCCGTTAGATGAAATCCAAATCAACGAAAAACTTCAATTCATCGAAGAACCCGTCGAAATAATGGATCGTGAGGTTAAAAGACTTAAGCAAAACAAGATACCAATTGTTAAGGTTCGATGGAATGCTCGTAGAGGACCCGAGTTCACCTGGGAGCGTGAAGATCAGATGAAGAAGAAATACCCGCATCTATTTCCAGAAGATTCGTCAACACCTTCAACAGCTTAAAATTTCGGGACGAAATTTATTTAACGGGTAGGTACTGTAGTGACCCGAACTTTTCCATGTCTATATATATTAATTGAGATTGATATTTACATGATTAAATGTTTCCAACATGTTAAGCAATCAAACTTGTTAAGACTTGATTAATTGAAATATGTTTCATATAGACAATTGACCACCCAAGTTGACCGGTGATTCACGAACGTTAAAACTTGTAAAAACTATATGATGACATATATATGGATATATATATAGTTAACATGATACTATGATAAGTAAACATATCATTAAGTATATTAACAATGAACTACATATGTAAAAACAAGACTACTAACTTAATGATTTTTAAACGAGACATACATGTAACGATTATCGTTGTAAAGACATTTAATGTATATATATCATATTAAGAGATATTCATACATGATAATATCATGATAATATAATAATTTAAAATCTCATTTGATATTATAAACATTGGGTTAACAACATTTAACAAGATCGTTAACCTAAAGGTTTCAAAACAACACTTACATGTAACGACTAACGATGACTTAACGACTCAGTTAAAATGTATATACATGTAGTGTTTTAATATGTATTTATACACTTTTGAAAGACTTCAATACACTTATCAAAATACTTCTACTTAACAAAAATTCTTACAATTACATCCTCGTTCAGTTTCATCAACAATTCTACTCGTATGCACCCGTATTCGTACTCGTACAACACACAGCTTTTAGATGTATGTACTATTGGTATATACGCTCCAATGATCAGCTCTTAGCAGCCCATGTGAGTCACCTAACACATGTGGGAACCATCATTTGGCAACTAGCATGAAATATCTCATAAAATTACAAAAATATGAGTAATCATTCATGACTTATTTACATGAAAACAAAATTACATATCCTTTACATCTAATCCATACACCAACGACCAAAAACACCTACAAACACTTCCATTCTTCAATTTTCTTCATCTAATTGATCTCTCTCAAGTTCTATCTTCAAGTTCTAAGTGTTCTTCATAAATTCTACAAGTTCTAGTTACATAAAATCAAGAATACTTTCAAGTTTGCTAGCTCACTTCCAATCTTGTAAGGTGATCATCCAACCTCAAGAAATCTTTGTTTCTTACAGTAGGTTATCATTCTAATACAAGGTAATAATCATATTCAAACTTTGGTTCATTTTCTATAACTATAACAATCTTATTTCAAGTGATGATCTTACTTGAACTTGTTTTCGTGTCATGATTCTGCTTCAAGAACTTCGAGCCATCCAAGGATCCGTTGAAGCTAGATCCATTTTTCTCTTTTCCAGTAGGTTTATCCAAGGAACTTAAGGTAGTAATGATGTTCATAACATCATTCGATTCATACATATAAAGCTATCTTATTCGAAGGTTTAAACTTGTAATCACTAGAACATAGTTTAGTTAATTCTAAACTTGTTCGCAAACAAAAGTTAATCCTTCTAACTTGACTTTTAAAATCAACTAAACACATGTTCTATATCTATATGATATGCTAACTTAATGATTTAAAACCTGAAAACACGAAAAACACCGTAAAACCGGATTTACGCCGTCGTAGTAACACCGCGGGCTGTTTTGGGTTAGTTAATTAAAAACTATGATAAACTTTGATTTAAAAGTTGTTATTCTGAGAAAATGATTTTTATTATGAACATGAAACTATATCCAAAAATTATGGTTAAACTCAAAGTGGAAGTATGTTTTCTAAAATGGTCATCTAGACGTTGTTCTTTCGACTGAAATGACTACCTTTACAAAAATGACTTGTAACTTATTTTTCCGACTATAAACCTATACTCTTTCTGTTTATATTCATAAAATAGAGTTCAATATGAAACCATAGCAATTTGATTCACTCAAAACGGATTTAAAATGAAGAAGTTATGGGTAAAACAAGATTGGATAAGTTTTCTCATTTTAGCTACGTGAAAATTGGTAACAAATCTATTCCAACCATAACTTAATCAACTTGTATTGTATATTATGTAATATTGAGATACCATAGACACGTATACAATGTTTCGACCTATCATGTCGACACATCTATATATATTTCGGAACAACCATAGACACTCTATATGTGAATGTTGGAGTTAGCTATACAGGGTTGAGGTTGATTCCAAAATATATATAGTTTGAGTTGTGATCAATACTGAGATACGTATACACTGGGTCGTGGATTGATTCAAGATAATATTTATCGATTTATTTCTGTACATCTAACTGTGGACAACTAGTTGTAGGTTACTAACGAGGACAGCTGACTTAATAAACTTAAAACATCAAAATATATTAAAAGTGTTGTAAATATATTTTGAACATACTTTGATATATATGTATATATTGTTATAGGTTTGTGAATCAACCAGTGGCCAAGTCTTACTTCCCGACGAAGTAAAAATCTGTGAAAGTGAGTTATAGTCCCACTTTTAAAATCTAATATTTTTGGGATGAGAATACATGCAGGTTTTATAAATGATTTACAAAATAGACACAAGTACGTGAAACTACATTCTATGGTTGAATTATCGAAATCGAATATGCCCCTTTTTATTAAGTCTGGTAATCTAAGAATTAGGGAACATACACCCTAATTGACGCGAATCCTAAAGATAGATCTATCGGGCCCAACAAGCCCCATCCAAAGTACCGGATGCTTTAGTACTTCGAAATTTATATCATATCCGAAGGGTGTCCCGGAATGATGGGGATATTCTTATATATGCATCTTGTTAATGTCGGTTACCAGGTGTTCACCATATGAATGATTTTTATCTCTATGTATGGGATGTGTATTGAAATATGAAATCTTGTGGTCTATTATTATGATTTGATATATATAGGTTAAACCTATAACTCACCCACATTTTTGTTGACGTTTTAAGCATGTTTATTCTCAGGTGATTATTAAGAGCTTCCGCTGTCGCATACTTAAATAAGGACGAGATTTGGAGTCCATGCTTGTATGATATTGTGTAAAAACTGCATTCAAGAAACTTATTTTGTTGTAACATATTTGTATTGTAAACCATTATGTAATGGTCGTGTGTAAACAAGATATTTTAGATTATCATTATTTGATAATCTACGTAAAGCTTTTTAAACCTTTATTGATGAAATAAAGGTTATGGTTTGTTTTAAAATGAATGCAGTCTTTGAAAAACGTCTCATATAGAGGTCAAAACCTCGCAACGAAATCAATTAATATGGAACGTTTTTAATCAATAAGAACGGGATATTTCATTTACACACGACCATTACATAATGGTTTACAATAAAAATATGTTACATCGAAATCAGTTTCTTGAATGCAGTTTTTACACAATATCATACAAACATGGACTCCAAATCTTGTCCTTATTTTAGTATGCAACAGCGGAAGCTCTTAGTATTCACCTGAGAATAAACATGCTTTAAACGTCAACAAAAATGTTGGCGAGTTATAGGTTTAACCTATATATATCAAATCGTAATAATAGACCACAAGATTTCATATTTCAATACACATCCCATACATAGAGATAAAAATCATTCATATGGTTAACACCTGGTAACAGACATTAACAAGATGCATATATAAGAATATCCCCATCATTCCAGGACACCCTTCGATGGGGTTTGTTAGGCCCAATAGATCTATCTTTAGGATTCGCGTCAATTAGGGTGTCTGTTCCCTAATTCTTAGATTACCAGACTTAATAAAAAGGGGCATATTCGATTTTGATAATTCAACCATAGAATGTAGTTTCACGTACTTGTGTCTATTTTGTAAATCATTTATAAAACCTGCATGTATTCTCATCCCAAAAAATATTAGATTTTAAAAGTGGGACTATAACTCACTTTCACAGATTTTTACTTCGTCGGGAAGTAAGACTTGGCCACTGGTTGATTTACGAACCTATAACAATATATACATATATATCAAAGTATGTTCAAAATATATTTACAACACTTTTAATATATTTTGATGTTTTAAGTTTATTAAGTCAGCTGCCCTCGTTAGTAACCTACAACTAGTTGTCCACAGTTAGATGTACAGAAATAAATCGATAAATATTATCTTGAATCAATCCACAACCCAGTGTATACGTATCTCAGTATTGATCACAACTCAAAATATATATATTTTGGAATCAACCTCAACCCTGTATAGCTAACTCCAACATTCACATATAGAGTGTCTATGGTTGTTCCGAAATATATATAGATGTGTCGACATGATAGGTCGAAACATTATATACGTGTCTATGGTATCTCAAGATTACATAATATACAATACAAGTTGATTAAGTTATGGTTGGAATAGATTTGTTACCAATTTTCACGTAGCTAAAATGAGAAAAATTATCCAATCTTGTTTTACCCATAACTTCTTCATTTTAAATCCGTTTTGAGTGAATCAAATTGCTATGGTTTCATATTGAACTCTATTTTATGAATCTAAATAGAAAAAGTATAGGTTTATAGTCGGAAAAATAAGTTACAAGTCGTTTTTGTAAAGGTAGTCATTTCAGTCGAAAAAACGACGTCTAGATGACCATTTTAGAAAACATACTTCCACTTTGAGTTTAACCATAATTTTTGGATATAGTTTCATGTTAATAATAAAAATCATTTTCCCAGAATAACAACTTTTAAATCAATGTTTATCATAGTTTTTAATTAACTAACCCAAAACAGCCCGCGGTGTTACTACGACGGCGTAAATCCGATTTTACGGTGTTTTTCGTGTTTCCAGGTTTTAAATCATTAAGTTAGCATATCATATAGATATAGAACATGTGTTTAGTTGATTTTAAAAGTCAAGTTAGAAGGATTAACTTTTATTTGCGAACAAGTTTAGAATTAACTAAACTATGTTCTAGTGATTACAAGTTTAAACCTTCGAATAAGATAGCTTTATATGTATGAATCGAATGATGTTATGAACATCATTACTATCTCAAGTTCCTTGGATAAACCTACTGGAAATGAGAAAAATAGATCTAGCTTCAAAGGATCCTTGGATAGCTTGAAAGTTCTTGAAGCAGAATCATGACACGAAAACAATTTCAAGTAAGATTTTCACTCGAAATAAGATTGTTATAGTTATAGAAATTGAATTAAAGTTTGAATATGATTATTACCTTGTATTAGAAAGATAACCTACTGTAAGTAACAAAGGTTTCTTGATCTTGGATGATTACTTGGAATGGATTTAGAAAACTTGGAAGTAAACTTGCAATCTTGGAAGTATTATTGATTTTATGAAACTAGAACTTTTGGAATTTATGAAGAACACTTAGAACTTGAAGATAGAACTTGAGAGAGATCAATTAGATGAAGAAAATTGAAGAATGAAAGTGTTTGTAGGTGTTTTTGGTCGTTGGTGTATGGATTAGATATAAAGGATATGTAATTTTGTTTTCATGTAAATAAGTCATGAATGATTACTCATATTTTTGTAATTTTATGAGATATTTCATGCTAGTTGCCAAATGATGGTTCCCACATGTGTTAGGTGAAATGTCCCGTTCTTATTGATTAAAAACGTTCCATATTAATTGATTTCGTTGCGAGGTTTTGACCTCTATATGAGACGTTTTTCAAAGACTGCATTCATTTTTAAAACAAACCATAACCTTTATTTCATAAATAAAGGTTTAAAAAGCTTTACGTAGATTATCAAATAATGATAATCTAAAATATCCTGTTTACACACGACCATTACATAATGGTTTACAATACAAATATGTTACAACAAAATCAGTTTCTTGAATGCAGTTTTTACACAATATCATACAAGCATGGACTCCAAATCTCGTCCTTATTTAAGTATGCGATAGCGGAAGCTCTTAATAATCACCTGAGAATAAACATGCTTAAAACGTCAACAAAAATGTTGGTGAGTTATAGGTTTAACCTATATATATCAAATCATAATAATAGACCACAAGATTTCATATTTCAATATACATCCCATACATAGAGATAAAAATTATTCATATGGTGAACACCTGGTAACCGACATTAACAAGATGCATATATAAGAATATCCCCATCATTCCGGGACACCCTTCGGATATGATATAAATTTCGAAGTACTAAAGCATCCGGTACTTTGGATGGGGTTTGTTAGGCCCAATAGATCTATCTTTAGGATTCGCGTCAATTAGGGTGTCTGTTCCCTAATTCTTAGATTACCAGACTTAATAAAAAGGGGCATATTCGATTTCGATAATTCAACCATAGAATGTAGTTTCACGTACTTGTGTCTATTTTGTAAATCATTTATAAAACCTGCATGTATTCTCATCCCAAAAATATTAGATTTTAAAAGTGGGACTATAACTCACTTTCACAAATTTTTACTTCGTCGGGAAGTAAGACTTGGCCACTGGTTGATTCACGAACCTATAACAATATATACATATATATCAAAGTATGTTCAAAATATATTTACATCACTTTTAATATATTTTGATGTTTTAAGTTTATTAAGTCAGCTGTCCTCGTTAGTAACCTACAACTAGTTGTCCACAGTTAGATGTACAGAAATAAATCGATAAATATTATCTTGAATCAATCCACGACCCAGTGTATACGTATCTCAGTATTGATCACAACTCAAACTATATATATTTTGGAATCAACCTCAACCCTGTATAGCTAACTCCAACATTCACATATAGAGTGTCTATGGTTGTTCCGAAATATATATAGATGTGTCGACATGATAGGTCGAAACATTGTATACGTGTCTATGGTATCTCAAGATTACATAATATACAATACAAGTTGATTAAGTTATGGTTGGAATAGATTTGTTACCAACTTTCACGTAGCTAAAATGAGAAAAATTATCCAATCTTGTTTTACCCATAACTTCTTCATTTTAAATCCGTTTTGAGTGAATCAAATTGCTATGGTTTCATATTGAACTCTATTTTATGAATCTAAACAGAAAAAGTATAGGTTTATAGTCGGAAAAATAAGTTACAAGTCGTTTTTGTAAAGGTAGTCATTTCAGTCGAAAGAACGACGTCTAGATGACCATTTTAGAAAACATACTTCCACTTTGAGTTTAACCATAATTTTTGGATATAGTTTCATGTTCATAATAAAAATCATTTTCTCAGAATAACAACTTTTAAATCAAAGTTTATCATAGTTTTTAATTAACTAACCCAAAACAGCCCGCGGTGTTACTACGACGGCGTAAATCCGGTTTTACGGTGTTTTTCGTGTTTCCAGGTTTTAAATCATTAAGTTAGCATATCATATAGATATAGAACATGTGTTTAGTTGATTTTAAAAGTCAAGTTAGAAGGATTAACTTTTGTTTGCGAACAAGTTTAGAATTAACTAAACTAGGTTCTAGTGATTACAAGTTTAAACCTTCGAATAAGATAGCTTTATATGTATGAATCGAATGATGTTATGAACATCATTACTACCTTAAGTTCCTTGGATAAACCTACTGGAAAAGGAAAAAATGGATCTAGCTTCTACGGATCCTTGGATGGCTCGAAGTTCTTGAAGCAGAATCATGACACGAAAACAAGTTCAAGTAAGATCATCACTTGAAATAAGATTGTTATAGTTATAGAAATTGAACCAAAGTTTGAATATGATTATTACCTTGTATTAGAATGATAACCTACTGTAAGAAATAAAGATTTCTTGAGGTTGGATGATCACCTTACAAGATTGGAAGTGAGCTAGCAAACTTGAAAGTAATCTTGATTTTATGTAACTAGAACTTGTAGAATATATGAAGAACACTTAGAACTTGAAGATAGAACTTGAGAGAGATCAATTAGATGAAGAAAATTGAAGAATGAAAGTGTTTGTAGGTGTTTTTGGTCGTTGGTGTATGGATTAGATATAAAGGATATGTAATTTTATTTTCATGTAAATAAGTCATGAATGATTACTCATATTTTTGTAATTTTATGAGATATTTCATGCTAGTTGCCAAATGATGGTTCCCACATGTGTTAGGTGACTCACATGGGCTGCTAAGAGCTGATCATTGGAGTGTATATTGAAGGTATTTCGTATGCCCGAGAGACATATTAAATTAACGTGGCCACTATGTTATGATCCAAGTCGGGTCATACCCAATAACAAGCTTACCAACACTTTATATGTATTTATTTTAACAAATGGATTGTTCAGAAAATACGCGACACTTGGATTTTGGAAAATCGGTTTTCTAAAGTATTATCACTTGAGATAAATTATTTGGATAATTTATATATAATTGTTTATAGGTTTAAATGATTATATTGTGTTATATTTTATAAAAGGTTTTATGAAATGTATTAGTAACAAAATAATACATAAGTTTATAACAAGTTTATAAACTTTTATAAACTTATAAGTATTTTTATGAATCATGTGTGTGCAGTTTTTTTTGGGTCTCCAAGAATGACAAACACATGCTCTTTTGTTGCTTTCCATGTACACACTCCTTAAGGACATGCAAGGTTCTTTTAACCAAGGCTTGACTCACTTTCTCTCATGTGATAACTAGTCATTTTACTTGTAAAAAAAAAACTGAAAAATTCTGCTGGAAATAAGCAGCAGGCCGTGGCCAATTAGGAGCTCAAAGGGAGTTCTTAATTTGTTTTTACAAGCTTGTTTCAAGTGTCAAATAAAAGCCTAACCATAGAGAAAGGTGTTGGGGTTAATTGCTTGGGGTATTACACACTTGAGGCTTCAAGTTAGAAGCTATAAACTCTTCAATATCATCAAACATTCTGCTCATATTTGGGAGTTGCTATTCGAATTTTTCCAAGGCAGAAAGGTGGGTTTTCAAGCTAGATTAACAAGGATGTTAAGGTTATAAAGTCTAGCTAACTTAAGGGTGGTGTTGGAGGATCAAAGGCTTGAAGTTCTACACTTTTGTTCATCATCTTACTACCATTTTGGACAGCCCTTAAACTTGTTTTAAGGAGGTATATTACTCTTCCTTTTCTTGTTAATTGTAAGCATGATTTCATAACTTGATCCTTGTGGGATTTAACTTTAATTGGTTTAAAGATTAAACAAGTTTAATTTATGATTACACGCTTCCGTTTTGATTATAATCTTAAATGGTTTTAAGAGTTTCAAACTTGTTAAATCCCATCAATGGTATCTAGAGCCGAAGTTGTTGAAATATGCTTCGAATTGTTGTTTTAAACCCACTATATTTGCAATCTATGAACATGCATGAATGTAGATTGCAAAAACAAATGAGTTTGGGTGGGTTTATGATGAATGCCGAATTCAAAAGGGTCCAAAAGTGGGTTTGGGCTCTTCCATTTGGTTCATATTTGGTTACATGTTAATGTTCACAATCTTAGCCTTGACCTTGTGTTGCATGCATGTGTGTTTGGTTGATTTGTAATGTTATTTGGTTTGTAATATTATTCATTCATATGGCATGTAATAATTCATTCATTTGGCTATGTAATTTGTTTTACATTTGGTATGTAAAATAGAATAGGTTGTATTTTCATTTTCTAGATAAAAATGTATTAGGATACATATTTTGTAAAAATGAAGATACAAGATGATCAAGACTTGAAGAACACAAGGAGCATATGGATGCAAGGTTAAGTGGGAGATTTGAAATCTCCTACTTTGTATTATTACCCCTTAACCCGGTGACATTTGTTTTCGGCTAAACAAATGTCCACCAAAATGGCTAGATTGTAACATACTTGTTTTGCATGTGTGGTTGTTTGTTTGTTTATTGTATTGTATGTTTGGTTGATACAATTAATCACAAGATAACAACAAGCAAAACGACAATTTAAATGGTTAAATTAGATGTATTAATGACATGCAAAACGATAATTTAATTGGTTAAATTAAAAGCAACTAAAGACCTTAATAAATGGTTATTAAGAACAAGAAAAGGATCATATATATATAAAATAGTTTATATCAAGTAATTGGCAAATTACAAGACATGAAAATGGTTTTTCATAGGTACCATACACTAAATGCATGTTGGTGTATGGCATAAAAGTTTTCTCAAACTAGTATTAATGAAAACTTAAAATCCCTTTTACAAACAAGGAAAACAAGTTAAACGCCATCCTATTGTGGGACACTTGAACATAGTAGTGAACTCATAATGGGATAAAGGTCACCTAACCGTTATGAGCAAACTAATATGGTTAAGGTAAAATTCACATGCTTGTGGGATAAAGGTCACCTAACCACTTGCATGTTAATTTTACATGTTTACACAAGTAGGACGACTTGATTTGGGAATCATGAACTTAGGGTCACCGAAGCATGAGGAACAAATAGGCGTTGATGGGATAAATATGCCATGCAAAAGGATTGCATGATCCCATAATTTAGAAGTTGCAAAAGGATTGCAATTGTCATATAAATGACTATCTAGCTAAATCAAATAACGGGATAAAGGTCACCTAACTGAAATTTTATTTACCGTTGGATTCTAATATTTAATAAGACAATTATAATATAAAAGGGTATTGTTTATTAAATTTGAAATCAATACTTAAATGAACTTTGTTAATTTTGTAGATGGCCGCTAATAACAACAACAACATGCAAAACGCACCACTTAACCTAAACAACCTATCGTTAAGGTCTCTCCTCGAGAAAGACAAACTCAACCATACGAACTTTATGGATTGGTTCCGTAATCTTAGGATTGTCCTCAAACTCGAGGATAAAGCGTATGTGTTGGAGGACCCCATTCCCGATCAACCCGACATGGATGATACGGAGGGCATGGCTTACTATGACAAATTGAAGGAATTCATCATAACAACAAGTTCTTAATGTCAACTTAATCACAAAACCATTTTATGATAGTTAAAGAAAGCGGAAGCATGATTGTTTGTAGAAACAAGTTTATATGTTAAACCATTTTAATGAATTCCATATTGTTATCAAGTCTTGAAACATATACTTACATACAAGAACAAAGGAAGTAAGATTAATACCTCCTCAAGTAAATTGAGGGTTGTTTTCAAGTTGCAAGATGATGATGAAGATGATGAACAATTAGCTTCTAACTTGAAGCCTCAAGTGTGTAATACCCCAAGCAATTAACCCCAACACCTTTCTCTATGGTTAGGCTTTTATTTGACACTTGATACAAGCTTGCAAAACAAATTTTAGAACCTCCTTTGGTCCTAAAACACCCACGGCCAGCAGCAAAGACAGGATGCTGTTTTTGCAGTTTTTTTTTTAAGCTTAATGTCTAGTTCTCTCACTTAGAAAATGAGTCAAGCCTTGGTCTTTTATGTTAAGCATGCACTTGAGAATCTATGTATCAAAAGTAACAAGAATAATTAAGCATGGGACTTGTCTAGGAGTCTTAAAAAACTGCCCATCCATGCATTATTTTATAACAAGAATGTTTTATAAAATTTGTTACAAGTTTTATAAAACATGTATAAAATAAAATGTATTTGTTACTTGCAATAATTTTATAAACCATTTTATAAAATATAACATAACATAATTATTTAAACCCATAAATAATTAAATATAAATTATCCAAATAACTTATCTCAAGTGATGATATTTTAGAAAACCGATTTTCTAAAGTACAAGTGTCGCGTATTTGTTTAATGAACCAATCGTTAAGATCAAATATGTTTAAGGTGTCGGTAAACTTGTTATTGGGTATGACCCGACTTGGATCAAAACATATTAGCCACATTGATTTAATATGTCTCTCGGGCATACGAAATACCTTCAATCTCCCACTTGCACGAGAAACATAAGAAATTGATGCAAGTGATGGATACAGCCTAACACACTGTCCATCACCCCTAATATGTTATGACTTTGTGCCATTCAATAACATCATCCCTTTCGAGATCCCTACTCGAACTGATATATGTAGGTGAATCTTTCATTATATCCTTTCATCCTAGATGTCATGTTAAATCCAAGAGATACAGAGTGATCACTCTCTTATAGATTTAACTTTTCAGGCCTTAGACATCTGACTCTCAACGAATAAGAGGGACAAATTCCATCTTGACTACATACGTCCTAGATATACACTTTGTAATATACCTGTGTTCTTCCTTATGTACTACCATGTTTCAGAATAGCGAAGGAAAGAATCAAGGTACAGTACTTGGTGAATCTCCGAACCCAATATGTATCTCAGGTCAGAGGATACAATGATATTCGCCTTTACTCAAGATTACATGTGATCAACCACAAAGGCTCTATTCAGTAATTCTTGAGAGCGGGTCTTCCAATATTTGTTTCCCACAAATATCTATGAACCTTGGTTGCAACTTTGCCCCACATTCAACCTATGAATGTATACCAATCCGAGTTCATAATAGTCTAAACCTCACACTTGTTCCCACAAATGTGATCGACTACGGAAATTTAGAATAATTGCTTATTCATGGATGAAATATGCAAAATAGGAACATAACTCAAATAAATTAACACCATAGTTATATTAATGAGTTTGAATAATTTCGTTCCGGTACAATACATAAAATAGATCATATCCAATCACTAGAATATCGAAGCCCTAATGCACAAACATGTCCCTCATGTTTTGGCCCATGTAAAAGCTTCGTGAGTGGATCCGCAACATTATGATCTGTATGAACTTTGCGAATACATATCTTTCCTTTTTCAACCTCATCCCTGATGTAGTTGAATCTCCGCTCAATGTGACGAGTCTTTTGATGAGCACGAGGTTCCTTGATTTGAGCAATCGCACCCTCGTTGTCACAAAAAATCTCAAGAGGGTCCTGAATGGAAGGGACCACTCCTAAGTCGTCGATGAATTTCTTCATCCATGCAGCTTCCTGAGCTGCTAGTGAGGCGGCAATGTACTCTGACTCTGTAGTGGATAACGCAACAACTTCCTGTTTCGAACTCTTCCAAGAGACCGCACCACCATTTAACATGAAGACATAACCGGATTGTGATCGAGAGTCATCTCGATCAGTTTGGAAACTCGCGTCCACGTAACCTTTTACGGCGAGTTCCTCCTCACCAGACCCATATATTAGAAACATATCCTTAGTTCTCCTAAGGTATTTCAATATACTTTTAACAGCAATCCAATGACTGTTTCCTGGGTTATTCTGGTATCTACTTGTCAAGCTTAGAGCGCATGACACATCCGGTCTAGTACATATCATCGCATACATGATAGACCCAATAGCAGATGCGTATGGGACTTTCTTCATTCTCTCTTGTTCATCTTTCGTGGTAGGACACTGAGATGAATTGAGAACGGTTCCTCTTTGAATAGGTACCAAACCTTTCTTAGAGTTTTCCATCTTGAACCTTTTCAAGATTTTATCAATGTATGTACTTTGACTTAAACCTATCAATCTCTTGGATCTATTTCTATAGATCCCTATCCCCAATATGTATTGTGCATCTCCAAGATCCTTAATGGAGAAGCAACTCTTTAGCCAAGTTTTGACTCCTTGCATTGTGGTAATATCATTCCCAAATAATAATATATCATCCACATATAGTACAAGGAATATGATAGTGCTCCCACTAGCTTTCTTATATACACAAGCTTCATCACCATTTTTAATGAAGCCAAATTTCTCGGCTTCCTCATTAAAACGATGATTCCACATTCTAGATGCTTGTTTCAATCCGTAGATTGACTTCTTTAACTTGCATACACTTTTAGGATATTTTGGATCAACAAAACCTTCAGGCTGGACCATATAGACATCTTCCATAAGATATCCATTTAGGAAAGCGGTTTTGACATCCATTTGCCATATTTCATAGTCGTAATGAGCAGCAATGGCAAATAATATCCTAATAGACTTTAGCATTGCCACTGGCGAGAAAGTTTCATCATAATCAACCCCTTGAGTTTGAGTGAAACCTTTTGCTACAAGTCTAGCTTTATATGTATCCAAGTTTCCATGTATGTCGGTTTTCTTCTTGAAAAGCCACTTGCAATCAACTAGCTTAGAGCTAGGAGGTTGCTCAACAAGTTCCCACACTTGGTTTTCATACATGGATTGCATCTCGGCGTTCATGGCATCCTGCCATTTATCTTTATCAATCCTTGATAAAGCATCTTCGTAGTTTGTCAGTTCATCCAAATCAACCGTATAGCAACCATCCACGAGAAACCCATATCTCTCGGGAGGATTACTAATCCTACTAGATCTTCGAACGTCTTGTGTACTTTGATCATCCACTTGATGATTTTCAACATCCTCATGTTGAGTACTAGTGCCAACTAATTGTGTATCATCTGCTTGATCTTGTACCTCTACAAGATCTATCTTCCTTTCACCATCCCCTTCCATAAGGAACTTGGTTTCCAGGAATTCCGCTTTCCGAGCAACAAATACCGTTTGCTCGGATGGATCATAGAAGTAATATCCCATGTCATCTTTGGGATATCCTATGAAGATACACTTTGTGGATCGAGCATGTAGCTTATTTGCTACATAACGCTTAGGATAAGCTTCACATCCCCATACTTTCAAGTATGAAAGAGAAGGAGGTTTTCCAAACCACATCTCATGAGGAGTTCGTTCCACTTTCTTGGTTGGGGCCATATTTAAAATACGAGCCGCGGAGCTTAGACAATAACCCCAAAATGATAGAGGCAACGAGCTTCTTGCCATCATAGATCGAACCATATCCATTAGGGTTCGGTTCCTCCTTTCGGAAACTCCATTAAGTTGGGGTGTTCCGGGTGGAGTAAGTTGTGAGATAATCCCACAACTCCTAAGATGATCTTGGAAGGCATCGCTTAGGTATTCACCTCCTCTATCGGTACGTAGTACCTTAATTGTCTTATTGAGTTGATTTTGTACTTCGTTTTGATATTCTTTGAATGCTTCAAACGTTTCGTCCTTGTGTCTTAATAAGTAGACATATCCGAAACGACTAAAGTCATCAATGAAAGTAACAAAGTATCTTTCACCTTTCCTAGTCATGGGTTTAAAGGGTCCACATACATCCGAATGTATTAATCCCAATAAATCTTTAGCCCTTTCATAGGTCCCTTTGAAAGGTGCTTTAGTCATCTTGCCTTGTAAACAAGATTCACATACATCAAACGAATCCATTTCATTTGATTTCAAAAGTCCATTCTTTTGAAGTGTATGCATTCGGTTCTTGTTTATGTGACCAAGGCGACAATGCCATAAATAGGAATCACTCAAATCTCTTTTGAGTTTCTTGGTGCTTGTATGGTACATTGAGCTACTAGATGATGTGTCATCATGAACCAATTCATAAATTCCATTTGAAGGCGAAGCCTTGAAATAGAATACATTATCTTTAGAAACATGAATATCATCATCAATAAAATTAACAACGTAACCACATTGTTTTAAGCGAGAAATAGAAATAATGTTTCTACACAAATCCGGAGCATACAAAACATTTTCTAAAATAAGTTCCAATCCGCTTGGAAGCTTCAAAATAAAATCTCCTTGAGCTTTAACATGCACCTTTGCACCATTGCCCATATAGAGACTTGATGTTCCCGCCTTATGATCACTTCTTTTGAACCCCTGCAAAGAATTGCAAATATGAGTTCCACATCCAGTGTCTAATACCCATGTATTAGAAGAAGTAATACTAAGCTCTATATATACCATATATATATTACCTGAGGTTTGCCCTGCATCCCTCTTGTCCTTCAACTCCTTAAGATAGACCGGACAGTTTCGTTTCCAATGACCCATCTCACCGCAACCGAAACATGGGTCTTCCTTGGGGTTTGCCTTCTCGGCTACCTTTTGCTTCTTAGCCTTGTTCTTGGTTAGGGTAACCATCTTCCCCTTCCCTTTGCCTTGATGGGCGGGTCCTTTCCTCTTAGCCACCTTTGGCTTAGAGGTGTTACCTTTGGATCCACCTTGATCGATTGCTAACACGGGTAAAGCCCTTTTACCCATGCTAGTTTCCGCCGTTCTAAGCATACCGTGAAGCTCACCTATGCTCTTATCCATCCCATTCATATTGTAATTAATTACAAATTGATCAAACCTTTTTGATAGGGAGTTAAGGATAAGATCGGTGGCTAACTCATTGGAAATGTTTAGGTTAAGACGGTTAGCACGATCGATAAGGCTTTTCATCTTAAGTACATAAGATGAAACCGATTGGGTATCGTCCATACGACAAGCATGTAGCGCTCGAACCGTTTCGAAGCGTTCGACACGCGCTTGTTGAAGGAACATCTCCTTCAATTGCGTTATCATGTCGTATGCACTATGATGTTCGAAATCCTTTTGGAGTTCGGGTATCATAGTCCCAAGCATTAAGCATGAGACTTGAAGGGAGTCGTGGCAATACTTATCATAAGAGGCCATTGCCTCCACATCATTCTCATCCGGTTGATCGGGAATGGGGTCCTCAAGCACATACATTTTATCCTCTTGTTTGAGGACAATCCGAAGATTGCGGAACCAATCCATAAAGTTTGTATGGTTGAGTTTGTCTTTCTCTAAGAGAGACCTTAATGATAGGTGGTTTAGATTAAGTGGTGCGTTTGGAATGTTGTTGTTGTTATTGGCGGCCATCTACAAAATTAACAAAGTTTGTTTAAGTATCGATTTTAATTTAACATTCAATACCCTTTAAATCAAATTGAATTATTAAATTCTAGAATCCAACGGTAAACCAAATTTCGGTTAGGTGACCTTTATCCCGCAATTTGATTTAGCTAGGTAGTCAATAAATGACAATTGCAATCCATTTGCAACTTCTAGAGTATGGGATCATGCAATCCTTTTGCATGGCATATTTATCCCATCAACGCCTATTTGTTCTTCATGCTTCGGTGACCCTAAGTTCATGATTCCCAAATCAAGTCGTCCTATTTGTATAGACTTGTAAATTTAACATACATGTGGTTAGGTGACCTTTATCCTACAAGCATGCGAAATTTACCTTAATCATATTAGTTTGCTCATAATGGTTAGGTGACCTTTATCCCATCATGAGTTCCCTAATACTTTTAATTGTCACACAATAGGATGGCGTTTAACTTGTTTACCTTGTTAGTGAAAGGGATTTTGAGTTTTCGTTAATTCTAGTTTGAGAAACCTTTTATACCATACACCAACATGCATTTAGTGCATGGTACTTATGAAAAACCATTTTATATGTATGATCCTTATCATGTCCTTAATAACCGTTTATTAATGTCCTTTTAGCCGTTTTTAATTTAACCATTTAAATTGACGTTTTGCATGTCGTTAATAATGTCAATTTTAACCAATTCAAATTGGCATTTTAGTTTGTTGTTAACTTGTGTGATTAACTTGTAGCATTCAAACATACAATCCACATAATCATACAAAACAACCACGCATGCAAAATCATATGTTCACAATCAAGCCAATTTTGGTAGACATTTGTTTAGCCGAAAACAAATGCCACCGGTTAAGGGTAATAACACAAAGTAGAAGATTTTAAAATCTCCCACTTAATCTTGCATCCAAATGCTTCTTCTTGTGTTCTTCAAGTCTTCATCATCTTCATCATTTTACAAAATATATCCTAATACATTTTGTCTAGAAAATGAAATAACATCCTAATCTATTTTACATACCAAATATAAAATAAATTACATAACCAAAGTAATAATATTACAAACCAAATTGCATGAATATTACAACCACATGAATGAATTAATATTACATACCAAATGAATGAATTTATTCAACCAAACATGCAACCATTCAAACAAAAGGCCAAGGCTTGATTGTGAACTTCAACATACAACAAAATGACCAATTTGCAAGTTCCAAACCAACTTTTGGAACCCTTTAAAATTCGGCCATTCTTATACAACCCTCCCAAATCCATTAATTTTGCATTTTACTTTCATGCATGTTAGTAGAATGCAAAGTTGATGGGTTTTAAAGACCATATATAAGAAGCATATTTCATAGACTTCGGCTCTAGATACCAATGAAGGAATTCATCATAACAACAAGTTCTTAATGTCAACTTAATCACAAAACCATTTTATGATAGTTAAAGAAAGCGGAAGCATGATTGTTTGTAGAAACAAGTTTATATGTTAAACCATTTTAATGAATTCCATATTGTTATCAAGTCTTGAAACATATACTTACATACAAGAACAAAGGAAGTAAGATTAATACCTCCTCAAGTAAATTGAGGGTTGTTTTCAAGTTGCAAGATGGTGATGAAGATGATGAACAATTAGCTTCTAACTTGAAGCCTCAAGTGTGTAATACCCCAAGCAATTAACCCCAACACCTTTCTCTATGGTTAGGCTTTTATTTGACACTTGATACAAGCTTGCAAAACAAATTTTAGAACCTCCTTTGGTCCTAAAACACCCACGGCCAGCAGCAAAGACAGGATGCTGTTTGTGCAGTTTTTTTTTTTAAGCTTAATGTCTAGTTCTCTCACTTAGAAAATGAGTCAAGCCTTGGTCTTTTATGTTAAGCATGCACTTGAGAATCTATGTATCAAAAGTAACAAGAATAATTAAGCATGGGACTTGTCTAGGAGTCTTAAAAAACTGCCCATCCATGCATTATTTTATAACAAGAATGTTTTATAAAATTTGTTACAAGTTTTATAAAACATGTATAAAATAAAATGTATTTGTTACTTGCAATAATTTTATAAACCATTTTATAAAATATAACATAACATAATTATTTAAACCCATAAATAATTAAATATAAATTATCCAAATAACTTATCTCAAGTGATGATATTTTAGAAAACCGATTTTCTAAAGTACAAGTGTCGCGTATTTGTTTAATGAACCAATCGTTAAGATCAAATACGTTTAAGGTGTCGGTAAACTTGTTATTGGGTATGACCCGACTTGGATCAAAACATATTAGCCACATTGATTTAATATGTCTCTCGGGCATACGAAATACCTTCACAAATATTGTGCCGATTCGGTGCAAGTTGGTTGCCTAATGCTTGGGACTATGATACCCGAACTCCAAAAGGATTTCGAACATCATAGTGCATATGACATGATAACGCAATTGAAGGAGATGTTCCTTCAACAAGCACGTGTCGAGCGCTTCGAAACGGTTCGAGCGCTACATGCATGTCGTATGGATGACACCCAATCCGTCTCCTCCTATGTCCTCAAAATGAAAAGCCTCATTGATCGCGCAAACCGTCTTAACCTCAACATTTCCAATGAGCTAGCCACCGATCTTATCCTAAACTCCTTGTCAAAGAGGTTTGACCAATTTGTAATTAATTACAATATGAATGGGATGGATAAGACCATTGGTGAACTTCATGGCATGTTAAGGACAGCGGAAACTAGCATGGGTAAGAGGGCTTCACCCGTGCTAATGATCAATGATGGTGGGTCCAAAGGTAACAACACCTCTAAGCCAAAGGCGGCTAAGAGGAAAGGACCCGCCCATCAAGGCAAAGGAAAGGGGAGGATGGTTACCCCAACCAAAAACAAGAACAAGAAGCAAAAGGTTGCCGGACAAGCAAACCCCAAGGAAGACCCGTGCTTCGGTTGCGGTGAAATGGGTCACTGGAAACGCAATTGCCCGGTCTACCTTAAGGAGTTGAAGGAAAAGAGGGATGCGGGGCAATCCTCAGGTAACATATATATGGTATATATAGAGCTTAGTATTACTTCTTCTAATACATGGGTATTAGACACTGGATGTGGAACTCACATTTGCAATTCTTTGCAGGGTTCAAAAGAAGTAGCAAGCAAACGGGAACATCAAGTCTCTTTATGGGTAATGGAGCCAAAGTGCAAGTGAAGGCTCAAGGAGACTTTGTATTAAAGCTTCCAAGTAGTTTGGAACTTATTTTGAACAATGTTTTGTATGCACCTTACTTGTGTCGAAACATTATTTCTGTTTCCTGTTTGAAACAATATGGTTTTAATGTTAATTTTATTAATGATGATATCCATGTTTGTTTAGATAATGTATTCTATTTCAAGGCTTCGCCTTCAAATGGAATTTATGAATTGGTTCATGATGACACATCATCTAGTAGCTCAATGTACCATACAAGCACCAAGAAACTCAAAAGGGATTTGAGTGATTCCTACTTATGGCATTGTCGCCTTGGTCACATAAACAAGAACCGAATGCATACACTTCAAAAGAATGGACTTTTAAAATCAAATGAGATGGACTCGTTTGATGTATGTGAATCTTGTTTACAAAGCAAAATGACTAAAGCACCTTTCAAAGGGACCTATGAAAGGGCTAAAGACTTATTGGGATTAATACATTCGGATGTGTGTGGACCCTTTAAGCCCATGACTAGGAATGGTGAAAGATACTTTGTTACATTCATTGATGACTTCAGTCGTTTCGGATATGTCTACTTGTTAAGGCATAAGGATGAAACTTTTGAAGCATTCAAAGAATATCAAAACGAAGTACAAAATCAACTCAACAAGACAATCAAGGTACTGCGTACCGATAGAGGAGGTGAATACCTAAGCGATGCCTTCCAAAATCATCTTAGAAGTTGTGGGATTATCTCACAACTCACTCCTCCTAGAACACCCCAACTGAATGGAGTTTCCGAAAGGAGGAACCGAACCCTAATGGATATGGTTCGATCTATGATGGC
Organism: Rutidosis leptorrhynchoides; assembly: GCF_046630445.1. NCBI lineage: Eukaryota > Viridiplantae > Streptophyta > Magnoliopsida > Asterales > Asteraceae > Rutidosis > Rutidosis leptorrhynchoides. Next base: position 314,921,841 of record NC_092333.1, on the reverse strand, counting down.
TAGAAGCTCGTTACCTCTATCATTTTAGGGTTATTGTCTATGCTCCGCGGCTCGTATTTTAAATATGGCCCCAACCAAGAAAGTGGAACGAACACCTCATGAGATGTGGTTTGGAAAACCTCCATCTCTTTCATACTTAAAGGTATGGGGATGTGAAGCTTACCCTAAGCGTTACGTCCCTAATAAGTTGAATGCTCGATCCACGAAGTGTATCTTCATAGGATATCCCAAGAATGATATGGGATATTATTTCTATGATCCATCCGAGCAGAATGTATTTGTTGCTCGGAAGGCGGAATTCCTTGAAACTAAGTTCCTAATGGAAGGAAATAGTGAAAGGAAGATAGATCTTGAGGAGGTTCAAGATCAAGTAGATGATACACAATTGGTTGACACTAGCACTCAACATGAAAATGTTGAGAATGATCAAATGGATGATCAAAATACACAAGACGTTCGCAGATCTGGTAGGATTAGTAATCCTCCTGAGAGATATGGGTTTCTCATGGATGGTTGCTATGTGGTTGATTTGGATGAACCAATAAACTACCAAGATGCTTTATCAAGGATTGATAAAGGTAAATGGCAGGAAGCCATGAACGCTGAGATGCAATCCATGTATGACAACCAAGTTTGGGAACTTGTTACACAACCTGCTGGCTCAAGGCTAGTTGATTGTAAATGGCTTTTCAAAATGAAAACCGACATACATGGAAACTTGGATACATATAAAGCTAGACTTGTAGCAAAAGGTTTCACTCAAACTCAAGGGGTTGACTATGATGAAACTTTTTCGCCTGTGGCAATGCTAAAGTCTATTAGGATATTACTTGCCATTGCTGCTCATTATGATTATGAAATATGGCAAATGGATGTCAAGACCGCTTTCCTAAATGGACATCTTGAGGAAGATGTCTATTGAAATGTCCCGTTCTTATTGATTAAAAACGTTCCATATTAATTGATTTCGTTGCGAGGTTTTGACCTCTATATGAGACGTTTTTCAAAGACTGCATTCATTTTTAAAACAAACCATAACCTTTATTTCATAAATAAAGGTTTAAAAAGCTTTACGTAGATTATCAAATAATGATAATCTAAAATATCCTGTTTACACACGACCATTACATAATGGTTTACAATACAAATATGTTACATCGAAATCAGTTTCTTGAATGCAGTTTTTACACAATATCATACAAACATGGACTCCAAATCTTGTCCTTATTTTAGTATGCAACAGCGGAAGCTCTTAATATTCACCTGAGAATAAACATGCTTTAAACGTCAACAAAAATGTTGGTGAGTTATAGGTTTAACCTATATATATCAAATCGTAACAATAGACCACAAGATTTCATATTTCAATACACATCCCATACATAGAGATAAAAATCATTCATATGGTGAACACCCGGTAACCGACAATAACAAGATGCATATATATAAGAATATCCCCATCATTCCGGGATACCCTTCGGATATGATATAAATTTCGAAGTACTAAAGCATCCGGTACTTTGGATGGGGTTTGTTAGGCCCAATAGATCTATCTTTAGGATTCGCGTCAATTAGGGTGTCTGTTCCCTAATTCTTAGATTACCAGACTTAATAAAAAGGGGCATATTCGATTTCGATAATTCAACCATAGAATGTAGTTTCACGTACTTGTGTCTATTTTGTAAATCATTTATAAAACCTGCATGTATTCTCATCCCAAAAATATTAGATTTTAAAAGTGGGACTATAACTCACTTTCACAGATTTTTACTTCGTCGGGAAGTAAGACTTGGCCACTGTTGATTCACGAACCTATAACAATATATACATATATATTAAAGTATGTTCAAAATATATTTACAACACTTTTAATATATTTTGATGTTTTAAGTTTATTAAGTCAGCTGTCCTCGTTAGTAACCTATAACTAGTTGTCCACAGTTAGATGTACAGAAATAAATCGATAAATATTATCTTGAATCAATCCACGACCCAGTGTATACGTATCTCAGTATTGATCACAACTCAAACTATATATATTTTGGAATCAACCTCAACCCTGTATAGCTAACTCCAACATTCACATATAGAGTGTCTATGGTTGTTCCGAAATATATATAGATGTGTCGACATGATAGGTCGAAACATTATATACGTGTCTATGGTATCTCAAGATTACATAATATACAATACAAGTTGATTAAGTTATAGTTGGAATAGATTTGTTACCAATTTTCACGTAGCTAAAATGAGAAAAATTATCCAATCTTGTTTTACCCATAACTTCTTCATTTTAAATCCGTTTTGAGTGAATCAAATTGCTATGGTTTCATATTGAACTCTATTTTATGAATCTAAACAGAAAAAGTATAGGTTTATAGTCGGAAAAATAAGTTACAAGTCGTTTTTGTAAAGGTAGTCATTTCAGTCGAAAGAACGACGTCTAGATGACCATTTTAGAAAACATACTTCCACTTTGAGTTTAACCATAATTTTTGGATATAGTTTCATGTTCATAATAAAAATCATTTCCTCAGAATAACAACTTTTAAATCAAAGTTTATCATAGTTTTTAATTAACTAACCCAAAACAGCCCGCGGTGTTACTACGACGACGTAAATCCGGTTTTACGGTGTTTTTCGTGTTTCCAGGTTTTAAATCATTAAGTTAGCATATCATATAGATATAGAACATGTGTTTAGTTGATTTTAAAAGTCAAGTTAGAAGGATTAACTTTTGTTTGCGAACAAGTTTAGAATTAACTAAACTATGTTCTAGTGATTACAATTTTAAACCTTCGAATAAGATAGCTTTATATGCATGAATCGAATGATGTTATGAACATCATTACTACCTTAATTTCCTTGGATAAACCTACTAGAAAAGAGAAAAATGGATCTAGCTTCAATGGATCCTTGGATGGCTCGAAGTTCTTGAAGCAGAATCATGACACGAAAACAAGTTCAAGTAAGATCATCACTTGAAATAAGATTGTTATAGTTATAGAAATTGAACCAAAGTTTGAATATGATTATTACCTTGTATTAGAATGATAACCTACTGTAAGAAACAAAGATTTCTTGAGGTTGGATGATCACCTTACAAGATTGGAAGTGAGCTAGCAAACTTGAAAGTATTCTTGATTTTATGAAACTAGAACTTTTGGAATTTATGAAGAACACTTAGAACTTGAAGATAGAACTTGAGAGAGATCAATTAGATGAAGAAAATTGAAGAATGAAAGTGTTTGTAGGTGTTTTTGGTCGTTGGTGTATGGATTAGATATAAAGGATATGTAATTTTGTTTTCATGTAAATAAGTCATGAATGATTACTCATATTTTTGTAATTTTATGAGATATTTCATGCTAGTTGCCAAATGATGGTTCCCACATGTGTTAGGTGACTCACATGTGCTACTAAGAGCTGATCATTGGAGTGTATATACCAATAGTACATACATCTAAAAGCTGTGTATTGTACGAGTACGAATACGGGTGCATACGAGTAGAATTGTTGATGAAACTGAACGAGGATGTAATTGTAAGCATTTTTGTTAAGTAGAAGTATTTTGATAAGTGTATTGAAGTCTTTAAAAAGTGTATAAATACATATTAAAACACTACATGTATATACATTTTAACTGAGTCGTTAAGTCATCGTTAGTCGTTACATGTAAGTGTTGTTTTGAAACCTTTAGGTTAACGATCTTGTTAAATGTTGTTAACCCAATGTTTATAATATCAAATGAGATTTTAAATTATTATATTATCATGATATTATCATGTATGAATATCTCTTAATATGATATATATACATTAAATGTCTTTACAACGATAATCGTTACATATATGTCTCGTTTAAAAAAAACATTAAGTTAGTAGTCTTGTTTTTACATATGTAGTTCATTGTTAATATACTTTATGATATGTTTTCTTATCATAGTATCATGTTAACTATATATATATATATCCATATATATGTCATCATATAGTTTTTACAAGTTTTAACGTTCGTGAATCACCGATCAACTTGGGTGGTCAATTGTCTATATGAAACATATTTCAATTAATCAAGTCTTAACAAGTTTGATTGCTTAACATGTTGGAAACATTTAATCATGTAAATATCAATCTCAATTAATATATATAAACATGGAAAAGTTCGGGTCACTACAGTACCTACTCGTTAAATAAATTTCGTCCCGAAATTTTAAGCTGTTGAAGGTGTTGACGAATCTTCTGGAAATAGATGCGGGTATTTCTTCTTCATCTGATCTTCACGCTCCCAGGTGTACTCGGGTCCTCTACGAGCATTCCATCGAACCTTAACAATTGGTATCTTGTTTTGCTTAAGTCTTTTAACCTAACGATCCATTATTTCGACGGGTTCTTCGATGAATTGAAGTTTTTCGTTGATTTGGATTTCATCTAACGGAATAGTGAGATCTTCTTTAGCAAAACATTTCTTTAAATTCGAGACGTGGAAAGTGTTATGTACAGCCGCGAGTTGTTGAGGTAACTCTAGTCGGTAAGCTACTGGTCCGACACGATCAATAATCTTGAATGGTCCAATATACCTTGGATTTAATTTCCCTCGTTTACCAAATCGAACAACGCCTTTCCAAGGTGCAACTTTAAGCATGACCATCTCTCCAATTTCAAATTCTATATCTTTTCTTTTAATGTCAGCGTAGCTCTTTTGTCGACTTTGGGCGGTTTTCAACCGTTGTTGAATTTGGATGATCTTCTCGGTTGTTTCTTGTATAATCTCCGGACCCGTAATCTGTCTATCCCCCACTTCACTCCAACAAATCGGAGACCTGCACTTTCTACCATAAAGTGCTTCAAACGGCGCCATATCAATGCTTGAATGGTAGCTGTTGTTGTAGGAAAATTCTGCTAACGGTAGATGTCGATCCCAACTGTTTCCGAAATCAATAACACATGCTCGTAGCATGTCTTCAAGCGTTTGTATCGTCCTTTCGCTCTGCCCATCAGTTTGTGGATGATAGGCAGTACTCATGTCTAGACGAGTTCCTAATGCTTGCTGTAATGTCTGCCAGAATCTTGAAATAAATCTGCCATCCCTATCAGAGATAATAGAGATTGGTATTCCATGTCTGGAGACGACTTCCTTCAAATACAGTCGTGCTAACTTCTCCATCTTGTCATCTTCTCTTATTGGTAGGAAGTGTGCTGATTTGGTGAGACGATCAACTATTACCCAAATAGTATCAAAACCACTTGCAGTCCTTGGCAATTTAGTGATGAAATCCATGGTAATGTTTTCCCATTTCCATTCCGGGATTTCGGGTTGTTGAAGTAGACCTGATGGTTTCTGATGCTCAGCTTTGACCTTAGAACACGTCAAACATTCTCCTACGTATTTAGCAACATCGGCTTTCATACCCGGCCACCAAAAATGTTTCTTGAGATCCTTGTACATCTTCCCCGTTCCAGGATGTATTGAGTATCTGGTTTTATGAGCTTCTCTAAGTACCATTTCTCTCATATCTCCAAATTTTGGTACCCAAATCCTTTCAGCCCTATACCGGGTTCCGTCTTCCTGAATATTAAGATGCTTCTCCGATCCTTTGGGTATTTCATCCTTTAAATTTCCCTCTTTTAAAACTCCTTGTTGCGCCTCCTTTATTTGAGTAGTAATGTTATTATGAATCATTATATTCATAGATTTTACTCGAATGGGTTCTCTATCCTTCCTGCTCAAGGCATCGGCTACCACATTTGCCTTCCCCGGGTGGTAACGAATCTCAAAATCGTAATCATTCAATAATTCAATCCACCTACGCTGCCTCATATTCAGTTGTTTCTGATTAAATATGTGTTGAAGACTTTTGTGGTCGGTATATATAATACTTTTGACCCCATATAAGTAGTGCCTCCAAGTCTTTAATGCAAAAACAACCGCGCCTAATTCCAAATCATGCGTCGTATAATTTTGTTCGTGAATCTTCAATTGTCTAGACGCATAAGCAATCACCTTCGTTCGTTGCATTAATACACAACCGAGACCTTGCTTTGATGCGTCACAATAAATCACAAAATCATCATTCCCTTCAGGCAATGACAATATAGGTGCCGTAGTTAGCTTTTTCTTCAATAACTGAAACGCTTTCTCTTGTTCATCATTCCATTCAAATTTCTTCCCTTTATGCGTTAATGCAGTCAAGGGTTTTGCTATTCTGGAAAAGTCTTGGATGAACCTTCTGTAGTAACCAGCTAGTCCTAAAAACTGGCGTATGTGTTTCGGAGTTTTCGGGTTTTCCCACTTTTCAACAGTTTCTATCTTTGCCGGATCCACCTTAATACCTTCTTTGTTCACTATGTGACCGAGGAATTGAACTTCTTCCAACCAAAATGCACACTTTGAAAACTTAGCGTACAATTCTTCCTTCCTCAATACTTCTAACACCTTTCTCAAATGTTCACCGTGTTCTTGGTCATTCTTTGAGTAAATAAGTATGTCATCAATGAAAACAATGACAAACTTGTCAAGGTATGGTCCACACACTCGGTTCATAAGGTCCATGAACACAGCTGGTGCATTAGTTAAACCAAACGGCATGACCATAAACTCGTAATGACCGTAACGTGTTCTGAAAGCAGTCTTTGGAATATCATCTTCTTTCACCCGCATTTGATGATACCCAGAACGTAAGTCAATCTTTGAATAAACAGACGAGCCTTGTAGTTGATCAAATAAGTCGTCGATTCTCGGTAGTGGGTAGCGGTTCTTGATGGTAAGTTTGTTCAACTCTCGGTAGTCGATACACAACCTGAATGTACCATCTTTCTTCTTGACAAACAAAACAGGAGCTCCCCACGGTGATGTGCTTGGTCGAATGAAACCACGCTCTAAAAGTTCTTGTAATTGGCTTTGCAGTTCTTTCATCTCGCTGGGTGCGAGTCTGTAAGGAGCACGAGCTATTGGTGCAGCTCCTGGTACAAGATCTATTTGAAATTCAACGGATCGATGTGGGGGTAATCCCGGTAATTCTTTCGGAAATACATCGGGAAATTCTTTTGCAATGGGAACATCATTGATGCTCTTTTCTTCAGTTTGTACTTTCTCGACGTGTGCTAGAACAGCATAGCAACCTTTTCTTATTAGTTTTTGTGCCTTCAAATTACTAATAAGATGTAGCTTCGTGTTGCCCTTTTCTCCGTACACCATTAAGGGTTTTCCTTTTTCTCGTATAATGCGAATTGCATTTTTGTAACAAACGATCTCCGCTTTCACTTCTTTCAACCAGTCCATACCGATTATCACATCAAAACTCCCTAACTCTACTGGTATCAAATCAATCTTAAATGTTTCGCTAACCAGTTTAATTTCTCGATTCCGACATATATTATCTGCTGAAATTAATTTACCATTTGCTAATTCGAGTAAAAATTTACTATCCAAAGGCGTCAATGGACAACTTAATTTAGCACAAAAATCTCTACTCATATAGCTTCTATCCGCACCCGAATCAAATAAAACGTAAGCAGATTTATTGTCAATAAGAAACGTACCCGTAACAAGCTCCGGGTCTTCCTGTGCCTCTACCGCATTAATATTGAAAACTCTTCCACGGCCTTGTCCATTCGTGTTCTCCTGGTTCGGGCAATTTCTAATAATGTGGCCTGGTTTTCCACATTTATAACAAACTACATTGGCATAACTTGCTCCGACACTACTTGCTCCGCCATTACTCGTTCCGACACCATTTGTTCCTTTCGTTCTATTAACCCCTGGTCCGTAGACCTCACACTTCGCCGCGCTATGACCATTTCTTTTACACTTGTTGCAAAATTTGGTGCAGAACCCCGAGTGATTCTTTTCACACCTTTGGCATAGCTGCTTCTGATTGTTGTTGTTGTTGCGGTTATTATTGTTGTTGGGATGATTGTTGTAGTTGCTATTGTTGTTGTTGTTGTTGTTGTTGGGCCGTTTGTTGTAGTTGCGATTGATGTTGCGATTGTTGGGATAATTGTTGCGATTATTGTTGTAATTGCTGTTGTTGTTGTATTGGTGATTCTTATCACCGTTTTCCTCCCACTTTCTTTTGACTTGCTTCACATTGGCCTCTTCAGCAGTCTGTTCTTTAATTCTTTCTTCAATCTGGTTCACTAGTTTGTGAGCCATTCTACATGCCTGTTGTATGGAGGCAGGCTCGTGTGAACTTATATCTTCTTGGATTCTTTCCGGTAATCCTTTCACAAACGCGTCGATCTTCTCTTCCTCATCTTCGAATGCTCCCGGACACAATAGGCACAATTCCGTGAATCGTCTTTCGTACGTGGTAATATCAAATCCTTGGGTTCGTAACCCTCTAAGTTCTGTCTTGAGCTTATTGACCTCGGTTCTGGGACGGTACTTCTCGTTCATCAAGTGCTTGAATGCTGACCACGGTAGTGCGTACGCATCATCTTGTCCCACTTGCTCTAGATAGGTATTCCACCATGTTAACGCAGAACCTGTGAAGGTATGCGTAGCGTACTTCACTTTGTCCTCTTCAGTACACTTACTTATGGCAAACACCGATTCAACCTTCTCGGTCCACCGTTTCAATCCGATTGGTCCTTCGGTTCCATCAAATTCCAAAGGTTTGCAGGCAGTGAATTCTTTGTAGGTGCATCCTACATGATTTCCTGTACTGCTAGATCCAAGGTTATTGTTGGTATGTAGCGCAGCCTGTACTGCGGCTATGTTTGAAGCTAGAAAAGTACGGAATTCCTCTTCATTCATATTCACGGTGTGTCGAGTAGTCGGTGCCATTTCCTTCAAAATAGTTAAATGGAACAAGTTAATCATACAGAATATTAAGAGTAGTTAATAGTATTTCGTAGCATAATATGAACTCATTTATAAAAGCTTTTTCTTCATATTAGCGTTTTATAAGTTTAAATTCGGGTAGTACCTACCCGTTAAGTTCATACTTAGTAGCTAATATACAATTCAACTACTACAATTCTGTATGAAAAACTGATTATAATAATATTTCGCGTTCAAACTTTTATACAATATTTTACAAACTTACAATACCGCTTATTTTACATAAAGCATGAAATATAGCACACAATAACTTTGATACAAGATAGTTGTGAAGACAATTCTAGCTAGTACACAAGTCGTTCAGCAAAGGCAATAAAGACACGTAATTCATACGTCCAGAAACAAGTCATGCATTCTGGTTTTACTAGGACTACTTCCCATCCTTGGTCTTGTGCAACATAACCGTTATGGCCGTTGATAAGACAGCGTGTTGTAACGTCATCAAAGGGACGAGGGTTACGTAATGTCCAACAGTCCCGTAATAATCTAAAAACCTCATTTCTTACCCCAATTACCGACTCCGTCACTTGTGGAAACGTTTTGTTTAATAGTTGTAGCCCGATGTTCTTGTTCTCACTTTGGTGAGAAGCGAACATTACTAATCCGTAAGCATAATGATGTGCAACGAGGTGTATATAAAATAGTTATTATTTTACTAGGAAAATACTATTAAATACGATACAATTTTACACAAGATATTTATTTATTTATAGAATGGATATACTTAAACCTTGCTACAACACTTATAGGCAGTGTACCTAATCGTACAGTAGTGTAGTTTTTAGTAAGTCCGGTTCGTTCCACAGGGAAATCTTTAAACAAAGCTCAACGCTATATTAGTTTACTTTTATAAAAATACAAATATATATATAAGTAATATTATTATTATAAAGGGGGGTTTTTACCGTTTAATGACCGGTTTGTCGATTTTAAAACTTTTAGTCGCAGTTAAAACCTAATGTAAAATATAAAATAAATACAAGACTTTAAATTAAAGCGTAAAGTAAATAACGATAATGAAATTGCGAATAATAAAAATGCGATAAAATTAAATTGCGATAATTAAAAGTACGATAATTAAAAGTGCGATTAAATAAAATAACAATAAATAAAAGTGCGATAATTAGAAGTGCAATTAAATATAAAATAAAGGAAATTAAATATGAAATAAAAGAATTATGCTTATTTAAACTTCCGTAATCATGATGTTTGACGTGTTGATTTTAGTTTTATGCCCATGGGTTAATTGTCCTTTGTCCTGGATTATTCAATAAGTCCGTCTGGTTTTCGTCCATAACAGTCCATCAGTCATAAATATAAATTGCAAGTGTCCTTGTCAAATTATTATTATACCCGAAGATAAATATTCCAACTAATTGGGGATTCGAATTGTAACAAGGTTTTAATACTTTGTTTAATGAATACACCAGGTTATCGACTGCGTGTAAACCAAGGTTTTACTACTTTGTTAACAATTACACCAATTACCCTTGAATGTAATTTCACCCCTGTTTTAATTATTCTAGTGGCTATTAATCCATTCCCGTGTCCGGTTAAATGAACGATTATTCGTACATATAAATACCCCGCCCATCGTGTCCGATCGAGTGTATATGGTAATTTATAGGGACGCCCAATTGTAAATCTTTATATTAACATTAACAAACTTTCATTTAGTTAAACAAATATAAAGCCCATTAATAGCCCATAGTCTAGTTTCCACAAGTGTCGTTCTTTTGTCCAAACCCCAATTATGGTACAAAGCCCAATTACCCAATTTTAGTAATTAGCCCAACATCATGATTACTTCGTTTTAAATAAGCATAATAATAACTTAGCTACGAGACATTAATATAAAAAGGTTGAACATAACTTACAATGATTAAAAATAGCGTAGCGTTACACGGGCAGAATTTCGACTTACACCCTTACAACATTCGCTAACATACCCTTATTATTAGAATTATAATTAAAATTAAAATATAAATTATAAATATAAATATATATTACTTCGTATGAATGAGAAGAAAAAATGATGATAATTTTGATCAGAATTCGGGTTGATTTATAGCCAGACTTGATTTTTGGGGCTCCGCGACTCGCGGCCAAATACCCTTAAAACTCCGCGAGTCGCGGAGAGGTATTTACAGTTTACACCCTTGGAGTTTTCCTGCTGCCGACGGTTTTTAATATATTTATATAATATATATATAATTAATATAATTAATTATATATTATATTATATTTATATACATAGTTAACTTGTAATTTTTAGTCCGTTGCGTCGAGCGTTAAGAGTTGACTCTGGTCCCGGTTCCGGATTTTCGAACGTCCTCGCGTACAATTTAATATCTTGTACTTTGCGTTTTGAATCTTGTACTCTTGTGATTTTGAGACGTTTCTTATCAATAATTGGAACCTTTTTGATTGTCTTTTGTTCTTTTGAGCTTTTTGGTCGTTTGCGTCTTCAAATCGTCGAATCTGTCTTTTGTCTTCACCTTTTATTATTTAAACGAATATCACTTGTAAATAGAACAATTGCAACTAAAAGCTTGTCTTTCTTGAGGAATAATGCTATGAAATATATGTTCGTTTTTAGCATTATCAAATATTCCCACACTTGAGCGTTGCTTGTCCTCAAGCAATATTGTCTTGAAATACTAGAATCACTTCTTTATTCTTCACACTTTGTACATCAGTGATTTCTATACGGCGGTATAAACAATGGTAGTAACGATATGGTTTACAGTCCCACATGACTATAAAAATTTAGATCCATTAAGGAAATTGGATCTTTATGAAAACATTTGATCTTTTGAAAATTAAATCTAGTTTTTACCCTAGATAAGTTTTCCGGAATAACCCTTTACCGGTGTTTGCAAAATATTTTTGTGGGTTTGGTGGGTTTCAGATTTGAAAATTTTAGCTCAAAACTTGCGGTTTTGTGTCACCCACTTGCTAACCTTGTATTTGGAAAGCAACACGTCCAGTTTACTTGTTCCGTATATTACCTTTCGGCAAACTACCGTCCGGTTGTAAAGGAAAGCGTTGAACAAGCAACTGTTAAGGCAATGTCCCGTGACATGCTTTTGATTATGGTCTATAACGTGTCGGACGCAATTACTATCCTTGGTAGGAGTGATAGTAAAGCTCACCCTTATAATTTGTCGGTCTGGCACAAGGTCCTGTCTTTGACCATGCTATGCAACCACCGTTCTTACGGTTGACACCCGATTTAGTTCAGGTGACCTAATGAATTCCAGGTGAATTCCTAGGATTCTACGTTCAATGGTAATGAACGCATTGAAAATAGGGTTTTCAGAAAACAAATCGGTTTGTATTTTTGATCAAAATATTTTCTCGTTTAAGCTCGAGTTTAGATATCATTGAATTCCATGAGTTTGAATTCTCAATCTTTAAGGTCAATCTCTAGGATTGAGTAATATCAGTCTTAAAAGCTGATTTTTAATCTTTAAGGAGATTATCCTTTCTGGGGATCTGATTCATTAGTCTTATCCAGCTAATTTGCACGGTGCCTCCCCATTGTACGAGATAAATCCTTCTCATGGTTAGGATAAATCTGACCACTTGGCGACCCTGTTTGATGCTGAGGTCCGTGGATTTCCTGCTGATTTTAGTGATGACTTTTCTAGATTTTTCGTCAACCTACAGCTGGTCTGGACGACAACTTCATGACCTAAATCAAGAAGCGCGTTTCTTTTTCGGAAGACTTTACTTCCTTTTAATGATGGAATTGATTCATCGTGTAGATCCATCTCTTCTTTTCTTTCATCGGGTAAAACAGTTTAGTTTAGTCCAAAGCAAAAGTATTTTCAGTTATTTGTTACAAATATATGTGGCATATGTTTAAAATAACTTGGTAAATTTTCCCACACTTGGCTTTTTATTTTTCTTTTTATCGTCCTCTATTCCATTTTAAATGAATTTTGACGTTTTAGTTTGTTTCTCAATTTATGTCCTTTTTGAGGTAACAATAATTTCGGTGTTAAAACCTAGTTTTATCGTTCATAAATATGTATAAACATGATTTTGAATTCATTTAATTGAAAATTTTGAAAAATTTTACTAGAATTGGGTAGTCAGTATATAAGACTAAGGCTGTTCTTTTTTTATCAGAGAGCACTAGATTCTAATACAACTACTGCTTTACTAGTATTTTTAATGGTAACCAAGTGTTTAATATAAAAATTTTAAAATCCGAAAGAATTTAATCCCTTCCCACACTTAAGATCTTGCAATGCCCTCATTTGCAAGAAATCAGTAACAATTTAAATTATTGAGGGTGATTTGTGTGAAAATGATTAAATTTTTACCAAAGTTTCCAAATATATTGGCGTTTGTTTGCTGAATGATAAATGGTGCACGTCATTTGTTCATTCCGTCTTGTTGTTATTTCACATATATTTTGCATCATTGTCGTCAAAATTACTTGCTTTTGCTGAACTTAATGCCAGTCTTTGAAAATGCGTTGTTTTACCCTGTTATGTACATAAGATAAATTGCAAACATATATACATATTTTTGAAGTTTGGTATATTACCCCACATTCAAAAATTATTAAAATCTAAGAATAAAAGTTAGATAATTATAAAAATGATTACAATATTAACAAAAATATTAAATGTATCAATAATTACAAATTTCAAAATAAAAATAAAAATAAGTAAACTAAGGATGATATTGGTACCAATAGGGGTTCCACGCATAACCATAAGTGCTATAGAATGCTTCGGCAGGGTCATACGTAGGATATGGTGGCTGCATCTCTATCGACCAAGGAGGGAAGACGGGTTTCGGTGTAGGAATATAGTTTCTACCTATATGTTGGCAATGCGCTATGATCTGGTTCTGATGAACTTGCCAATCTTCAAATGCTCTCTGTCTAGCATTTTCGTATTCCTGAGAAGCTATAAACCTATGCATTTCTTGCATCTGGTTCCCCCCTCCTACATTACCTTGTTCCTGGTTTCTCTCTACCTGTGGATGTCTACCATTGTATCGTACTGCGGCGTTATTTCGCCGCTTCAAAACTTTTGCACCATGGTATACATTTAAACCTATAGTGTCGCGGGGTTCCGGCTCTTCTACTAATAATCCCCCCCGACTTATATCCACACCGAGATATTCACCAATCAAAGTAATAAAAATACCACCTCCTATTATGCTATGTGGACGCATCCCTCGAACCATAGCTGATAAATAATAACCCACACAATATGGTATACTTACAGCGCTGTGTGGGTCTCGAATACACATATGGTAAAACAAATCTTGTTCATTTACCTTTTCTTTGTTTTTACCCCTTTGTGTAATCGAATTAGCTAAAAACCTATGTATTACTCTTAATTCGGCTCTATCTATATCCAAATAAGAGTAGTTTCCCCCTTTGAAACGGTGGTGGCTTGTCATTTGACTCCACACACCGTGTGTATCAAAATTCTCATCTATTTTCCTACCGTTTAGTATCAATCCTCTACAATCGGCAGACGCTAATTCCTCAGGCGTATATATACGTAAAGCCTGAGCCATGTCCAGTAAAGACATGTGGCGCATCGAACCGCCTAACAAAAATCTGATAAAAGAACGATCGGTTAAACTAGCTACCCGATCATTCAACTCTATACTACATAACAACTCTTCACACCATACTTTATATACAGGTCTGCGTATGGTGAATAAACATATCCAGTCATTAAAAGAAGAATTACCATACCTCTGTACCAGTAATTCCCTAATTGGCCCGGCCAATTCTACAGCTTCCAAGGGTCCCCATTCTATGACCCTCGGTACCTCAACAACCTTGGAATGAAGAGTATGCAAACCCCGTTGATATTTTGGATAATCTATCCAAAGTCTGTCAAATCGCAGGTTCGGGTGCAACTGTTCCAAGTGCATATCTGAAAAGGTCATGACTGGATGAGGTACATCCTGCTTGTAGTAGTTATCTACCTCCTGTTGTTCCAAGTTCTCAGCAGGAGCATGACGGGCTTGGGATGAAGATTCACCCCTTTCATTCTGCAAAACACATCAAACACAAATTTTGTGCATCCAAATATGCATTAGTGTCAGCAAAATCATCAATCAAAATAATTACAATGACATTATCAATTTACATCAAACTTAAGCTTATTTTCACATTTTTATCAAATCTACACTTTTTCAAATAAGCATATACGAAAATTTTCGCCAAGTTCATAAGCATTCAACTCAAATAACATGTCAAAATAATCATTACTAGCAAATAAACAAGTCTCAAATGGCATTATCTTTCAAAAATCAAGTTCATGAATTTTGGACTTGAAAAAGTCCACTTTAATTCTCAAAATCATGTTTAGGCTCAAAGTTTGGATCATTTAACTACCTAGACATGTTACATTACTCAATTTAGCAACAATTCATGACAAAAATCGGCCATAACCTGTTTATATCAAAAAGCCCCAAATTGCTCAAGAACACAAACCCTAGATTCTAAAGATTTTGAAGTTTTTGGCTTCAAATCATGTTAACAAGCATCAATCTAGGTTATACATGCATAATATACTAACAATTTAACACTAATTACACTAAAAATTAACAAAATTCAAATTATGAAAATATGCTCAAGAACACACTAAAATTCGGATTTAAAGGTGATTTGGGGTGTAATTGTACCTGTTTTCTTGAGTAATTCTTAGATATCATCCTTCTCAACATGATTTTAGCAAAAAATTTGGTGATTAACGGTTAAAAATTGAGATTTTTGGGGGTGATTTTCGTGGGTTTTCGGGTGCTTTTTCGCAGAAAATTTCTGTGTTTTTGGTGGTGGGAGTTCACTGATCGATTCAGCTGTTTTATTTTTTTTCTGTGTTTCGGTCCCTCCGCGAGTCGCGGAGGTTTTCACTGAAAACTCCGCGAGTCGCGGAGTTACCCTTTTTTTTTTTTTTTTTTTTTTTTTTTTTTTTTTTTTAATCCTTAACTTATAAAACAATTAAGAAATTAATTTTAAAATTTTGTTTCCCTTGTTATTTAGGACGAGGTCGTTTCGGATCGATGTCCTAGTCCGTCCTTCGACAAAATTTTAAAATTTGTCTTTTTTGTAGCGATTGTTTTAAAAGCTAAGATTTTTGGGTTTTTTCAATGTTTTTGGCATACTTTAAATCAATAAGATTAAAAATAATGATAATAAAAGTTCTCGTCCCTCCCTCGGGTAAAGCAATTTCGGTTCAGAGACCTAGTCTTCAACTTACGACGAATTTTAAAAATCATATTCTTAACTTAATGAGATAAAGTAAATTTTTGTTTTTAAATTCACACAACTTAAATATAAAATTCAAAATTAATATTAAAAATTCAAAATTCACACCAAACTTAAAATTTGAAATGCATAAAATTAAAATTTCATATTTTAAAACTTAAAAATTCACACCAAACTTAATTTAAAAATTCATAAATTCATACCAAACTTATATTAATTTTTCAAATATTTACAATTTTAAAAATATTGTTTTTACAAAGTTTACAATATTAATTTAAGATTTAAATATTAATTTTAAAAACATAGTAAAAATAAAATTAAAAATCTTTTTGTCTTTTTTTATCCCACTTTAATCAATCAAATATTATCAAAAATATGCGCCCCTCTTTTCGGTAAAGTAATTTCGGTTCCAAAACCTAATTTAACTCATGACGAATTTTTGAAATATTTTGGGTTGATTTGATTAAAGATATTTATACCTTAAGAATAAACGTTAAATTTCGCAGTGATGTAATAAATTTTTTTTTTTGAACGATATCAATAATTTCGGTCGCCAAACCTAATTTTATTTAATACCAATTTAATACTTTTTAGCGAACAAATTAGCGTTTATTATCAAAAGGTTAAAAATAAAAATAAAAATAAAAACTGTACAGACATACCTGTGAAATAGATTTCTTAGTTATATGATCTATTATATTCATAAGATAGTCGGTTTAATTGGTTTTCCATGGCTGCATAGGCGTAACCTCGAGCATTCATTGTCTTTTCTTCTAAACATATGAACGGTCCGTCTCTGCATAAAGTAACAAATTCGGTATTTGAATAGGTTTGATTATTTGAACATTTACCTCCATGTGACCATTTTCCGCATTTGTGACATTTTTCTAGGTGTCGTGCTCTTCTTTTCACTGCGGATTTTGATTTTCCTTTACCAAATTGTAACTTATTATCTTCGCATCTGGATCCTTTTCTAACTCCGTCCATTCTTTCTCTGATTACTGATACTATTTCACTCGGGAGTATGTCATTATTTCGTTTAGTGATCAAAGCGTGTAGCATTAGACCATGGTTTAGTTCACAGGCAGTCTTCATTTCGTAAAAACCTAAAAAAAATAAAAATTCAGAATGGGGGGAGAAGACTAGTTCTTTAGGGTCTGCTAGGGAAAGACCATACGTGTTCCATTTTCGAGAACTACACGAAAACAGACAATCTAACTCTAACAGAAATACATATTATCCTTTAAAGACTTGATTCTCCCCACACTTAGTTAGGTGTGGTGTCGAAATTGTGATTAACTTCGTTGTCGACTTCCATCGGACCCTGTATGTAATGTTTAACTCTGTGACCATTAACTTTAAATTCAATCCCATTTGAATTTATTAATTCTATCGTTCCGTATGGGAAAACTCTTTTGACTATGAATGGTCCAGACCATCTTGATTTCAATTTTCCAGGAAATAGCTTGAATCGTGAATTGAAAAGAAGAACTCTGTCTCCTTCTTTAAATTCTTTTGAACTTCTGATTCTTTTATCATGCCATTTCTTCGTTCTTTCTTTATAGATTAACGAATTTTCGTATGCTTCATGTCTTAATTCTTCTAATTCGTTTAGTTGACTTAATCGTAGACGTCCAGCTTCATGTAAATCAAGATTACATGTTTTCAAAGCCCAAAATGCTTTGTGTTCAATTTCTACTGGAAGATGACACGCTTTTCCATAAACAAGTCTAAAAGGTGTGGTTCCAATTGGAGTTTTGTAGGCTGTTCTAAAAGCCCAGAGTGCATCCTCCAATTTAATGGACCATTCCTTCGGATTTGATCCTACGGTTTTCTCTAGAATACGTTTTAAAGCTCGGTTGGTATTTTCAACTTGTCCACTTGTTTGTGGATGATATGCGGTGGAGATTTTATGAGTTACTCCATATCTTTTAAGAACTTTCTCAAGTTGATTATTACAGAAATGAGTACCCCGATCACTTATTAAAGCTTTCGGTGTTCCAAACCTTGCAAAAAGACGTTTTAAAAAGTTGACTACAACTCGTGCATAGTTAGTTGGGAGAGCTTGTGCTTCCGCCCATTTAGATACATAATCAATGGCTACGAGTATATATAGATTATTATGAGATTTTGGAAATGGACCCATAAAGTCAATACCCCAAATGTCAAATACTTCACATACTTGGATGACATTTTGTGGCATTTCGTCACGTTGACTTATTTTTCCGGCCCTTTGACATGCATCACAGGATTTGCAAAGAAGGTGTGCGTCTTTGTAAATTGTAGGCCAATAGAATCCAGCTTCATAAACTTTTCTTGCTGTTAGTTGAGGCCCATAATGCCCTCCTGTTGGTCCTGTGTGACAATGGTTTAAAATTTTACTAGCTTCATCTCCAAATACACATCGGCGTATTATTCCATCGGGACAACTTTTAAACAGATGTGGATCTTCCCAGAAATAGTGTTTTATATCACTGAAGAATTTCTTTCGTCTTTGGTACGATAATCCTTTTTCAAGGAATCCACAAACTAAGTAGTTTGCATAGTCTGCAAACCATGGGATTTCTTTATAATCTATCTTCAATAGATATTCATCAGGAAAGTTGTCTTGTATGGTCGATTCATTTAGAACTTCTAATTCGGGATTTTCAAGACGAGAAAGATGATCAGCGGCGAGATTTTCTGCTCCTTTTTTATCTCGGATTTCAATATCAAACTCTTGTAAGAGTAAGATCCAACGGATTAATCTTGGTTTAGCATCTTGTTTTGAAAATAGGTATCTAAGAGCAGAATGGTCGGTATAGACCACCGTTTTTGCTAGAACGAGATATGATCGGAATTTGTCAAAAGCAAAGACAATAGCAAGGAGTTCTTTTTCAGTAGTTGTATAGTTCGTTTGTGCTCCTTGTAACGTCTTACTAGCATAATATATAGGTTGAAATCGTTTTTCAATCCTTTGTCCTAAAACGGCTCCCATTGCAAAATCACTTGCATCGCACATTAGTTCAAATGGTAGATTCCAATTTGGTGTTATCATGATCGGTGCATTAGTGAGTTTTTCTTTAAGAATATTAAAAGATTTGATACATTCATCTGAAAAGATGAATGGCGCATCCTTTTCTAGGAGTTTATTCATAGGAGTGGCAATTTTAGAAAAATCTTTTATGAAACGTCGGTAAAAACCGGCATGCCCTAGAAAACTCCTAACTCCTCTAACATTGGTGGGATGTGGAAGTTTAGCAATTACATCTACTTTAGCTCTATCCACTTCGATTCCTTCTTTTGAAATTTTATGTCCAAGAACGATGCCTTCTTTAACCATGAAATGGCATTTTTCCCAATTAAGTACTAGATTTGATTTTTCGCATCTAATTAGCATTCGTTCCAGATTAACTAGACATGATTTAAATGTATCACCGAAGACTGAAAAGTCATCCATGAATACTTCCATGCATTCTTCTATCATGTCGTGAAAAATCGCCATCATACACCTTTGAAAGGTTGCAGGGGCGTTACAAAGTCCAAATGGCATGCGTTTGTAAGCAAAAGTACCATAAGGGCACGTGAATGTGGTTTTCTCTTGATCCTCGGGTGCTATTGGAATTTGAAAATATCCGGAAAATCCATCTAGAAAACAATAGTAACTATTTCCGGCTAATCTTTCCAACATTTGATCTATGAAAGGTAAGGGAAAGTGATCTTTTCTGGTGGCGTCATTTAATTTTCTATAATCAATACATACACGCCATCCTGTTACAGTCCTAGTAGGAATAAGCTCATTTTTCTCATTTGTGATGACAGTCATGCCACCCTTCTTTGGCACGCATTGAACTGGGCTTACCCATGGACTATCAGAGATTGGATATATCAAACCTGCATCTAGCAGTTTAATAATCTCTTTCTTAACTACATCTTGCATATTAGGATTTAGTCTTCGTTGGCGTTGCACATACGTTTTATGACCTTCTTCCATAAGGATTTTATGTGTGCAATACGAAGGACTTATTCCTTTAATATCATGAATCTTCCATGCAATGGCTGGTTTATGAGCTTTCAACACAGAAATGAGTTGTGATTTCTCATTTTCAGTAAGAGAAGACGATATTATTACAGGTAATTCAGATTCACCATGTAAATAAGCGTATTCCAAATGGTTTGGAAGTGGCTTTAACTCTAATTTCGGAGGTTCTTCTATCGATGATTTATATCGATATCTGTCTTCTTCTTTTAGCATTTGAATTTCTTCTATTGTTGGCTCATATCCATTAGCTATAAGTGTAGCTAACATTTCAGCTTCATCAATTGGTTCATTACCTTCTCCTAAAGAACATTCTCCTGTTCCTTGTAATTCTGGAAATTCTTCTAATAATTCTGCATGTGCATCTATAGTTTGAATATAATAACATGTATCATCTGCAGATTGTGGTTGTTGCATTGCTCTATCAACTGAAAAGGTGACACTCTCATCCTCTATACTTAGGGTCAGTTTCTTACCGAACACGTCTATCATTGCTTTAGCCGTGTTTAAAAATGGTCTTCCTAATATGAGAGGAACTTGAGAATCTTCTTCCATGTCCAAAACAACAAAATCTACTGGAAATACTAAAGTACCAACTTTAACTAGCATGTTCTCCATTATCCCTCTAGGATATTTTATTGATCTATCGGCTAGTTGTATGCTTATTCTGGTTGGTTTCAATTCTCCAAGGTCTAGTTTAGTGTATAGTGAATATGGCATTAGATTTATACTAGCACCTAAGTCTGCCAATGCTTCTATTGAACTAAGACTACCCAGAAAACATGGAATTGTGAAACTTCCTGGATCAGATAGTTTTTCTGGTATCTTATTCAACAGCACTGCTGAACAATTGGCATTCATAGTAACAGCCGAGAGTTCTTCCATTTTCTTTCTATTCGTGATTAGATCTTTCAAGAATTTAGCATATCTTGGCATTCCTGAAATCACATCAATGAAAGGAAGATTTACATTTATCTGTTTAAACATATCCAAGAATTTGGATTGCTCGGCTTCAAGTTTTTCTTTCTTCATTTTACTCGGATAAGGAAGTGGTGGTTGGTATGGTTTAACATAAGGTTTATCCTTAACTGTGTTATCTTCATTAACCTTTTCAACTACCGGTTCTTTTTCCTTATCTTGATCGGGTTGTGGTTCTTGTGGAGTAGGAATAGTTTCATCAGAAGTTACAGGTATTTCAGGTGGTTTAAGTGTTGTACCACTTCTTGTGGTAATAGCTTTAGCTGTTTCATTCCGGGGGTTAGCGTTTTTATCGCTTGGTAAACTTCCCGGTTTTCTTTCACCTATTAACCTTGCTAGGTTACTCACTTCTTGTTCCAGATTTTGAATAGAAGCTTGTTGATTTCTAAATGCTTGAGCATTTTGTTCATTGGTTTGTTTTTGAGATGTGAAAAACTGCGTTTGAGTTTCAACTAGCTTCGTCATCATTTCTTCTAAATTCGGCTTTTTATCATCGGTTTGTTGTGGTGGTTTGTTTTGAAAATTCGGTCTTTGCTGATTATAAGTATTATTGGATACTTGTTGATTGCTAGGACCTTGTTGGTTGTTGTATGGAATATTTCGGTTATAATTCTGGTTTTGATTGTAAATTGGTCTTGGCGGTTGATAATTATTCTGATAATTATTTCCAGGCCTTTGGTTTATGTATGAAATATTCTCTCTTTGTTCCATTGTTAATTCAATATTGAGACAATCTTTTGTCAAATGTGGTCCTCCACACTGCTCACAACTAATTCGTATAGCATGAATATCTTTAGTCATCTTTTCCATTCGTCTCTCGAAAGCATCTATCTTTGCGGAAATGGAATCTAAGTCATGGCTAGAATCGGCTCTAGCTGCTTTAGATGATCTAATGATGTCTTTTTCTTGGTGCCACTCATGTGAGTGGGAAGCAGTATTATCAATAATTTTGTAAGCATCAGTTTCGGTTTTCTTCATAATCGAACCACCAGCTGCTATATCTATGTCTTTTCTTGTAGTGATGTCGCATCCTTGGTAGAATATTTGTACTATTTGACAGGTGTCTAAACCATGTTGCGGACATCCTCGTAATAACTTTCCATATCTTGTCCACGCCTCATATAGAGTTTCATTTGGTTTCTGTGTGAACGTAACAATTTCTGCTTGAAGTCTTACGGCTTTAGATGCAGGAAAAAATTGTTTAAGAAATTTGTCAACTAAAACATCCCATGTATCGATCGCCCCTTCAGGTAACGATTCCAACCAATCTTTGGCTTCTCCCTTTAAAGTCCAGGGAAATAACATGAGATATATCTGTTCATCCTCCACTTCTCGTATTTTAAATAGTGTGCAGATCCTATTAAAGGTACGTAGATGTTCATTTGGATCTTCCTTCGGCGCACCACTAAATTGGCATTGATTAGTCACCATGTGTAGAATTTGTCCTTTGATTTCATAATCTGGCGCATTAATGTCTTGATGAGTAATTGCGTGACCTTGGCCAGTGCGTTTAGCTCTCATTCGGTCTTCCATACTTAAAGGTTCCAGATTCTCCATAATTGAATTTGTTGACTCGGTATCACTAGATGGTTCTGATTTAATAGTTCGTTCCTCAACAATCTCTGTTTGAATGATTGGTGGTTCCGGAGGAAAGTTTAATGGTTCAGGATCTACGAACCGTTCCTGAATATTTTCTGGATTCTCAATTGTGAGGTCGGGTTCAAAAAATGGATTATCGGAAATTTGAACTGAAGTACTTGGTCGACTGGATGACGATTCTAAAGAAAAATCAACGGCGGTTATATTTGTTAAACGATGTCTTGATCGAGTTACAGGTGGTGAACGTACAAAAGGTGATGAACGTCTTGCTCGGTGCATTCACTGAATATCCTATTAGTTTTTAAAAGGAAAGAAAAATTATAATAAGTTATCCAATCAATAGACTTTTCTGATTTTGCCCACGTTTCGAATAGCCAAAAGATGCAGCAGAGGGGCAGGATTCGTTTGGTCTCAATATAATTGAGGACTGTTTGGCTCCAATAACCCGGTCCACGTACAAATCCAACTATTACTACGAACCAGAAAATTTTGATGTCTATCAATTTAACCACTTAAAATAAATTTTCGTAATTTTAAGAAATTTAGATAAGAAGTAGAAAAAATTCTAAGTCCTAAAACTAGAATAGCGAGAAATAAGAGAGAAAAAGATTGCGCGTCGAAAAATGTCGAAAAAGAAAAATGGTTGAAAAATAAAAGGTGACGGAAAAATAAAAGAAACTTATAACAACTTAAAAATACTTAACTAATTTAACCTTATTACTACAACTAACTTAAAATTATAATCGCAAATTGAAATTACTAATTGGAATGATAATTGATACATAGTAAAAGGTCAAAAAAAAAAAAAAAAAAAATATTAAAGCTTACAGGAAAAACTAAATCCCAAATGGAAATAACTTAAAAAGAAACTAAAACTTAAAAAGGCGTCGCAAAATTCTAAAGCACCTAAATCTTAGTCTAAAGAAAAAGCACTTAAGGAATTCTACGGCAAAGCCTAAAAATAACTATAGCAAAAACTAAGTTTAAAATTAAATATGAGCTAAAAAATACAAATATTATGCTACAACGATTAAAAAGGTACAAAATATAAAAATATACAAAAAGTTGTAAAAAGTACAATTTTTATAAAAAATATTATTTTTATATTATTTATTTAATAAAACTATTAATTTTATAATTTAATAAAAACTAATTAAAACTAAATACATAAATATAAAGTAAAAAGTAAAAATAAAACTAAAATTAATAATAATAATAATAATAATAATTAAAATTAGGTTTAATAATTAATAATAATTAAAAATAACCCGTGATTAGGGTTTTTGTCCGTGTGTCAGAGGGTCTCCGCGAGTCGCGGCAAATAAAGAGGAAAACCCCGCGAGTCGCGGGGTTCAGGAATTCAGTTGACAGGACTTACTTTTTACGCGTTTTTCTTTTTTTTTTTTCTTATTTTGTTTTCTGTTTTTTTTAATTAAATAAAAGATATTAAAATTAAAACTTATATTTTTATAAATTAAAATAAAAATAAAGAAACTTATAAAACTTAAATATTTAACAAAATCTTAAAAATGCTTATATTTTTGTTTTTTATATTTTTGAATAATTAAAACGTATTTCTACAAAAGCAAATTTTTAATAAAAGTAACTAAAAATCTTGTTTTTTTTTTTTTATATTAGCGTTGCGCTTCCGGCTTTTAAGATGTCCCCGGCAGCGGCGCCAAAAATACTTGATGTGCAACGAGGTGTATATAAAATAGTTATTATTTTACTAGGAAAATACTATTAAATACGATACAATTTTACACAAGATATTTATTTATTTATAGAATGGATATACTTAAACCTTGCTACAACACTTATAGGCAGTGTACCTAATCGTACAGTAGTGTAGTTTTTAGTAAGTCCGGTTCGTTCCACAGGGAAATCTTTAAACAAAGCTCAACGCTATATTAGTTTACTTTTATAAAAATACAAATATATATATAAGTAATATTATTATTATAAAGGGGGGTTTTTACCGTTTAATGACCGGTTTGTCGATTTTAAAACTTTTAGTCGCAGTTAAAACCTAATGTAAAATATAAAATAAATACAAGACTTTAAATTAAAGCGTAAAGTAAATAACGATAATGAAATTGCGAATAATAAAAATGCGATAAAATTAAATTGCGATAATTAAAAGTACGATAATTAAAAGTGCGATTAAATAAAATAACAATAAATAAAAGTGCGATAATTAGAAGTGCAATTAAATATAAAATAAAGGAAATTAAATATGAAATAAAAGAATTATGCTTATTTAAACTTCCGTAATCATGATGTTTGACGTGTTGATTTTAGTTTTATGCCCATGGGTTAATTGTCCTTTGTCCTGGATTATTCAATAAGTCCGTCTGGTTTTCGTCCATAACAGTCCATCAGTCATAAATATAAATTGCAAGTGTCCTTGTCAAATTATTATTATACCTGAAGATAAATATTCCAACTAATTGGGGATTCGAATTGTAACAAGGTTTTAATACTTTGTTTAATGAATACACCAGGTTATCGACTGCGTGTAAACCAAGGTTTTACTACTTTGTTAACAATTACACCAATTACCCTTGAATGTAATTTCACCCCTGTTTTAATTATTCTAGTGGCTATTAATCCATTCCCGTGTCCGGTTAAATGAACGATTATTCGTACATATAAATACCCCGCCCATCGTGTCCGATCGAGTGTATATGGTAATTTATAGGGACGCCCAATTGTAAATCTTTATATTAACATTAACAAACTTTCATTTAGTTAAACAAATATAAAGCCCATTAATAGCCCATAGTCTAGTTTCCACAAGTGTCGTTCTTTTGTCCAAACCCCAATTATGGTACAAAGCCCAATTACCCAATTTTAGTAATTAGCCCAACATCATGATTACTTCGTTTTAAATAAGCATAATAATAACTTAGCTACGAGACATTAATATAAAAAGGTTGAACATAACTTACAATGATTAAAAATAGCGTAGCGTTACACGGGCAGAATTTCGACTTACACCCTTACAACATTCGCTAACATACCCTTATTATTAGAATTATAATTAAAATTAAAATATAAATTATAAATATAAATATATATTACTTCGTATGAATGAGAAGAAAAAATGATGATAATTTTGATCAGAATTCGGGTTGATTTATAGCCAGACTTGATTTTTGGGGCTCCGCGACTCGCGGCCAAATACCCTTAAAACTCCGCGAGTCGCGGAGAGGTATTTACAGTTTACACCCTTGGAGTTTTCCTGCTGCCGACGGTTTTTAATATATTTATATAATATATATATAATTAATATAATTAATTATATATTATATTATATTTATATACATAGTTAACTTGTAATTTTTAGTCCGTTGCGTCGAGCGTTAAGAGTTGACTCTGGTCCCGGTTCCGGATTTTCGAACGTCCTCGCGTACAATTTAATATCTTGTACTTTGCGTTTTGAATCTTGTACTCTTGTGATTTTGAGACGTTTCTTATCAATAATTGGAACCTTTTTGATTGTCTTTTGTTCTTTTGAGCTTTTTGGTCGTTTGCGTCTTCAAATCGTCGAATCTGTCTTTTGTCTTCACCTTTTATTATTTAAACGAATATCACTTGTAAATAGAACAATTGCAACTAAAAGCTTGTCTTTCTTGAGGAATAATGCTATGAAATATATGTTCGTTTTTAGCATTATCACATAACATGCTTCTTTATGTTGCATGTTAGCCGCTTTTTCTAAATCACGAAGTCCAATATTCAGATATATTGAGTCAAAATAATTTCTTAACCCGTTGCGTAAAATAGCATTTGGGTTCCCCGCAATATATGCGTCAAAGTAAACACATCGTAACTTATGGGTTTCCCAATGTGATATCCCCCATCTTTCAAACGAAAGTCTCTTATAAACCAAGACATTCTTGGAACGTTCTTCGAATGTCTTACAAACTGATCTCGCCTTAAATAGTTGTGCCGAAGAATTCTGGCCGACTCTAGACAAGATTTCATCAATCATGTCTCCGGGTAGGTCTCTTAAAATATTGGGTTGTCTATCCATTTTGTGTTTTTAAACTGTAAAATAGACAAGAGTTAGATTCATAAAAAAATACTTATTAATACAAGCAATTTTTACATATATCATAAAGCATAAGAACACTATATTACATATATTACACCACACGAATACAACTATCTTATTCTGACTCGCTCGTTTCTTCTTCTTCGGTTTTGGTTCGTTTTGCCAAGTTTCTAGGGATATATGATGTTCCCCTAATACGAGCCGTCGTTGTCCACATTGGTTTAGAAAAACCTGGTGGTTTAGAGGTTCCCGGGTCATTGTTTCAACTTAAGGACTTCAGGGGTTGACGATACATATAAAGTTCATCGGGGTTGGAATTAGATTTCTCTATTTTTATGCCATTTCCCTTATTATTTTCTTTTGCCTTTTTAAATTCAGTTGGGGTAATTTCTATAACATCATCGGAATTCTCGTCGGAATCCGATTCATCGGAGAATTGGTAATCCTCCCAATATTTTGCTTCCTTGGCGGAAACACCATTGACCATAATTAACTTTGGTCGGGTGGTTGAGGATTTTCTTTTACTTAACCGTTTTATTATTTCCCCCACCGGTTCTATTTCTTCATCCGGTTCCGATTCTTCTTCCGGTTCCGATTCTTCTTCCGGTTCCGACTCTTCTTCCGGTTCCTCTTCGGGAACTTGTGAATCAGTCCACAAATCATTCCAATTTACATTTGACTCTTCATTATTATTAGGTGAGTCAATGGGACTTGTTCTAGAGGTAGACATCTATCACATAATATCAAACACGTTAAGAGATTAATATATCACATAATATTCATATGTTAAAAATATATAGTTTCCAACAAAAATGTTAAGCAATCATTTTTAAAGAAAACACGGTCGAAGTCCAGACTCACTAATGCATCCTAACAAACTCGATAAGACACACTAATGCAAATTTTCTGGTTCTCTAAGACCAACGCTCGGATACCAACTGAAATGTCCCGTTCTTATTGATTAAAAACGTTCCATATTAATTGATTTCGTTGCGAGGTTTTGACCTCTATATGAGACGTTTTTCAAAGACTGCATTCATTTTTAAAACAAACCATAACCTTTATTTCATAAATAAAGGTTTAAAAAGCTTTACGTAGATTATCAAATAATGATAATCTAAAATATCCTGTTTACACACGACCATTACATAATGGTTTACAATACAAATATGTTACATCGAAATCAGTTTCTTGAATGCAGTTTTTACACAATATCATACAAACATGGACTCCAAATCTTGTCCTTATTTTAGTATGCAACAGCGGAAGCTCTTAATATTCACCTGAGAATAAACATGCTTTAAACGTCAACAAAAATGTTGGTGAGTTATAGGTTTAACCTATATATATCAAATCGTAACAATAGACCACAAGATTTCATATTTCAATACACATCCCATACATAGAGATAAAAATCATTCATATGGTGAACACCCGGTAACCGACAATAACAAGATGCATATATATAAGAATATCCCCATCATTCCGGGATACCCTTCGGATATGATATAAATTTCGAAGTACTAAAGCATCCGGTACTTTGGATGGGGTTTGTTAGGCCCAATAGATCTATCTTTAGGATTCGCGTCAATTAGGGTGTCTGTTCCCTAATTCTTAGATTACCAGACTTAATAAAAAGGGGCATATTCGATTTCGATAATTCAACCATAGAATGTAGTTTCACGTACTTGTGTCTATTTTGTAAATCATTTATAAAACCTGCATGTATTCTCATCCCAAAAATATTAGATTTTAAAAGTGGGACTATAACTCACTTTCACAGATTTTTACTTCGTCGGGAAGTAAGACTTGGCCACTGTTGATTCACGAACCTATAACAATATATACATATATATTAAAGTATGTTCAAAATATATTTACAACACTTTTAATATATTTTGATGTTTTAAGTTTATTAAGTCAGCTGTCCTCGTTAGTAACCTATAACTAGTTGTCCACAGTTAGATGTACAGAAATAAATCGATAAATATTATCTTGAATCAATCCACGACCCAGTGTATACGTATCTCAGTATTGATCACAACTCAAACTATATATATTTTGGAATCAACCTCAACCCTGTATAGCTAACTCCAACATTCACATATAGAGTGTCTATGGTTGTTCCGAAATATATATAGATGTGTCGACATGATAGGTCGAAACATTATATACGTGTCTATGGTATCTCAAGATTACATAATATACAATACAAGTTGATTAAGTTATAGTTGGAATAGATTTGTTACCAATTTTCACGTAGCTAAAATGAGAAAAATTATCCAATCTTGTTTTACCCATAACTTCTTCATTTTAAATCCGTTTTGAGTGAATCAAATTGCTATGGTTTCATATTGAACTCTATTTTATGAATCTAAACAGAAAAAGTATAGGTTTATAGTCGGAAAAATAAGTTACAAGTCGTTTTTGTAAAGGTAGTCATTTCAGTCGAAAGAACGACGTCTAGATGACCATTTTAGAAAACATACTTCCACTTTGAGTTTAACCATAATTTTTGGATATAGTTTCATGTTCATAATAAAAATCATTTCCTCAGAATAACAACTTTTAAATCAAAGTTTATCATAGTTTTTAATTAACTAACCCAAAACAGCCCGCGGTGTTACTACGACGACGTAAATCCGGTTTTACGGTGTTTTTCGTGTTTCCGGGTTTTAAATCATTAAGTTAGCATATCATATAGATATAGAACATGTGTTTAGTTGATTTTAAAAGTCAAGTTAGAAGGATTAACTTTTGTTTGCGAACAAGTTTAGAATTAACTAAACTATGTTCTAGTGATTACAATTTTAAACCTTCGAATAAGATAGCTTTATATGTATGAATCGAATGATGTTATGAACATCATTACTACCTTAATTTCCTTGGATAAACCTACTGGAAAAGAGAAAAATGGATCTAGCTTCAATGGATCCTTGGATGGCTCGAAGTTCTTGAAGCAGAATCATGACACGAAAACAAGTTCAAGTAAGATCATCACTTGAAATAAGATTGTTATAGTTATAGAAATTGAACCAAAGTTTGAATATGATTATTACCTTGTATTAGAATGATAACCTACTGTAAGAAACAAAGATTTCTTGAGGTTGGATGATCACCTTACAAGATTGGAAGTGAGCTAGCAAACTTGAAAGTATTCTTGATTTTATGAAACTAGAACTTTTGGAATTTATGAAGAACACTTAGAACTTGAAGATAGAACTTGAGAGAGATCAATTAGATGAAGAAAATTGAAGAATGAAAGTGTTTGTAGGTGTTTTTGGTCGTTGGTGTATGGATTAGATATAAAGGATATGTAATTTTGTTTTCATGTAAATAAGTCATGAATGATTACTCATATTTTTGTAATTTTATGAGATATTTCATGCTAGTTGCCAAATGATGGTTCCCACATGTGTTAGGTGACTCACATGTGCTACTAAGAGCTGATCATTGGAGTGTATATACCAATAGTACATACATCTAAAAGCTGTGTATTGTACGAGTACGAATACGGGTGCATACGAGTAGAATTGTTGATGAAACTGAACGAGGATGTAATTGTAAGCATTTTTGTTAAGTAGAAGTATTTTGATAAGTGTATTGAAGTCTTTAAAAAGTGTATAAATACATATTAAAACACTACATGTATATACATTTTAACTGAGTTGTTAAGTCATCGTTAGTCGTTACATGTAAGTGTTGTTTTGAAACCTTTAGGTTAACGATCTTGTTAAATGTTGTTAACCCAATGTTTATAATATCAAATGAGATTTTAAATTATTATATTATCATGATATTATCATGTATGAATATCTCTTAATATGATATATATACATTAAATGTCTTTACAACGATAATCGTTACATATATGTCTCGTTTAAAAAAAACATTAAGTTAGTAGTCTTGTTTTTACATATGTAGTTCATTGTTAATATACTTTATGATATGTTTTCTTATCATAGTATCATGTTAACTATATATATATATCCATATATATGTCATCATATAGTTTTTACAAGTTTTAACGTTCGTGAATCACCGATCAACTTGGGTGGTCAATTGTCTATATGAAACATATTTCAATTAATCAAGTCTTAACAAGTTTGATTGCTTAACATGTTGGAAACATTTAATCATGTAAATATCAATCTCAATTAATATATATAAACATGGAAAAGTTCGGGTCACTACATCTATATGGTTCAGCCTGAGGGTTTTGTTGATCCGAAATATCCTAAAAGGGTATGCAAGTTAAAGAAGTCAATCTACGGATTGAAACAAGCATCTAGAATGCGGAATCATCGTTTTAATGAGGAGGCCAAGAAATTTGGCTTCATTAAAAATGGTGATGAAGCTTGTGTATACAAGAAAGCTAGTGGGAGCACTATCATGTTCCTTGTACTATATGTGGATGATATATTGTTATTTGGAAATGATATTCCGGCAATGCAAGGTGTTAAAACTTGGTTAAGCAAATGCTTCTCCATTAAGGATCTTGGAGAAGCACAATACGTTTTGGGGATTGGGATCTACAGGGATAGATCCAAGAAACTGATAGGTTTAAATCAAAGTGCATACATTGAAAAGATCTTGAAAAGGTTCAAGATGGAGAACTCTAAGAAAGGTTTGGTACCTATTCAAAAGGGAACACTTCTCAGTTCATCTCAGTGCCCCACCACGAAAGATGAACAGGAGAGAATGAAGAAAGTCCCATATGCTTCTGCCATTGGGTCAATCATGTATGCAATGATATGCACTAGACCGGATGTGTCATGCGCTCTTAGCCTGACAAGTAGATACCAGAATAACCCAGGAAACGGTTATTGGATTGCTGTTAAAAGTATATTGAAATACCTTAGGAGGACTAAGGATATGTTTCTGATATATGGGTCTGGTGAGGAGGAACTCGCTGTAAAAGGTTACGTGGATGCGAGTTTCCAAACTGATCGAGATGATTCTCGATCACAATCCGGTTATGTCTTCACATTAAATGGTGGTGCGGTCTCTTGGAAGAGTTCAAAACAGGATGTTGTTGCATTATCCACTACAGAGTCGGAGTACATTGCCAACTCATTGGCAGCTCAGGAAGCTGCATGGATGAAGAAATTCATAGACGACTTAGGAGTGGTCCCATCCATTCAGGACCCTCTTGAGATCTTTTGTGACAACGAGGGTGCGATTGCTCAAATCAAAGAACCTCGTGCTCACCAAAAGACCCGTCACATTGAACGGAGATTCAACTACATAAGGGATGAAGTTGAAAAGGGAAAGATATGTATTCGCAAAGTTCACACAGATCATAACATAGCGGATCCACTCACGAAACTTTTATATGGAGCAAAACATGAAGGACATGTTTGTGCATTAGGGCTTCGATATTCTAGTGATTGGTCATGATCTATTTTAAGTATTGTAACGGAACGAAGTGGTTCAAACTCATTAATATAATTATGGTTTAATTTATTTTGAGTTATGTTCCTATTTTGCATATTTTATCCATGAATAAGTAATTACTCTAAATTCCGTAGTCAATCACATTTGTGGGAACAAGTGTGAGGTTTAGACTATTATGAACTTGGATTGGTATACATTCATAGGTTGAATGTGGGGCAAGGTTGCTACCAAGGTTCATAGATATTTGTGGGATACAAATATTGGAAGACCCGCTCTCAAGATTTACTGTATGGAGCCTTTGTGGTTGATCACATGTAATCTTGAGTAAAGGCGAATATCATCGTATCCTCTGACCTGAGATACATATTGGGTTCGGATATTTACCAAGTATTATGCCTTGATTCTTTCCTTCGCTATTCTGAAATATGGTAGTTCATAAGGAAGAGCTCAGGTATAATGCAAGGTGTATATTTAGAACGTATGTAGTCAAGATGGGATTTGTCCCTCTTATTCGTTGAGAGTCAGATGTCTAAGGCCTGATAAAGTTAAATCTAAAAGAGAGTGATCACTCTGTATCTCTTGGATTTAACATGACATCTAGGATGAAAGGATATGATGAAAGATTCACTTATATATATCAGTTCGAGTAAGGAACTCGAAAGGGATGATGTTATTGAATGGCACAAAGTCATAACATATTGGGGGTGATGGACGGTCGTTAGGTGGTATCCATCACTTGCATTAATTTCTTAGGTGTCTCGTGCAAGTGGGAGATTGAAGGTATTTCGTATGCCCGAGAGACATATTAAATTAACGTGGCCACTATGTTATGATCCAAGTCGGGTCATACCCAATAACAAGCTTACCAACACTTTATATGTATTTATTTTAACAAATGGATTGTTAAGAAAATACGCGACACTTGGATTTTGGAAAATCGGTTTTCTAAAGTATTATCACTTGAGATAAATTATTTGGATAATTTATATATAATTGTTTATAGGTTTAAATGATTATATTGTGTTATATTTTATAAAAGGTTTTATGAAATGTATTAGTAACAAAATAATACATAAGTTTATAACAAGTTTATAAACTTTTATAAACTTAATAAGTATTATTATGAATCATGTGTGTGCAGTTTTTTTTGGGTCTCCAAGAATGACAAACACATGCTCTTTTGTTGCTTTCCATGTACACACTCCTTAAGGGCATGCAAGGTTCTTTTAACCAAGGCTTGACTCACTTTCTCTCATGTGATAACTAGTCATTTTACTTGTAAAAAAAAACTGAAAAATTCTGCTGGAAATAAGCAGCAGGCCGTGGCCTATTAGGAGCTCAAAGGGAGTTCTTAATTTTTTTTTACAAGCTTGTTTCAAGTGTCAAATAAAAGCCTAACCATAGAGAAAGGTGTTGGGGTTAATTGCTTGGGGTATTACACACTTGAGGCTTCAAGTTAGAAGCTATAAACTCTTCAATATCATCAAACATTCTGCTCATATTTGGGAGTTGCTATTCGAATTTTTCCAAGGCAGAAAGGTGGGTTTTCAAGCTAGATTAACAAGGGTGTTAAGGTTATAAAGTCTAGCTAACTTAAGGGTGGTGTTGGAGGATCAAAGGCTTGAAGTTCTACACTTTTGTTCATCATCTTACTACCATTTTGGACAGCCCTTAAACTTGTTTTAAGGAGGTATATTACTCTTCCTTTTCTTGTTAATTGTAAGCATGATTTCATAACTTGATCCTTGTGGGATTTAACTTTAATTGGTTTAAAGATTAAACAAGTTTAATTTATGATTACACGCTTCGGTTTTGATTATAATCTTAAATGGTTTTAAGAGTTTCAAACTTGTTAAATCCCATCATATATACCAATAGTACATACATCTAAAAGATGTGTATTGTACGAGTACGAATACGGGTGCATACGAGTAGAATTGTTGATGAAACTGAACTAGGATGTAATTGTAAGCATTTTTGTTAAGTAGAAGTATTTTGATAAGTGTATTGAAGTCTTTCAAAAGTGTATAAATACATATTAAAACACTACATGTATATACATTTTAACTGAGTCGTTAAGTCATCGTTAGTCGTTACATGTAAGTGTTGTTTTGAAACCTTTAGGTTAACGATCTTGTTAAATGTTGTTAACCCAATGTTTATAATATCAAATGAGATTTTAAATTATTATATTATCATGATATTATGATGTATGAATATCTCTTAATATGATATATATACATTAAATGTCTTTACAACGATAATCGTTACATATATGTCTCGTTTAAAAATCATTAAGTTAGTAGTCTTGTTTTTACATATGTAGTTCATTGTTAATATACTTTATGATATGTTTACTTATCATAGTATCATGTTAACTATATATATATCCATATATATGTCATCATATAGTTTTTACAAGTTTTAACGTTCGTGAATCACCGGTCAACTTGGGTGGTCAATTGTCTATATGAAACATATTTCAATTAATCAAGTCTTAACAAGTTTGATTGCTTAACATGTTGGAAACATTTAATCATGTAAATATCAATCTCAATTAATATATATAAACATGGAAAAGTTTGGGTCACTACAGTACCTACCCGTTAAATAAATTTCGTCCCGAAATTTTAAGCTGTTGAAGGTGTTGACGAATCTTCTGGAAATAGATGCGGGTATTTCTTCTTCATCTGATCTTCACGTTCCCAGGTGAACTCGGGTCCTCTACGAGCATTCCATCAAACCTTAACAATTGGTATCTTGTTTTACTTAAGTCTTTTAACTTCACGATCCATTATTTCGACGGGTTCTTCGATGAATTGAAGTTTTTCGTTGATTTGGATTTCATCTAACGGAATAGTGAGATCTTCTTTAGCAATACATTTCTTCAAATTCGAGACGTGGAAAGTGTTATGTACATCCGCGAGTTGTTGAGGTAACACAAGTCGGTAACCAACTGGTCCGACACGATCAATAATCTTGAATGGTCCAATATACCTTGGATTTAATTTCCCTCGTTTACCAAATCGAACAACGCCTTTCGAAGGTGCAACTTTAAGCATGACCATCTCTCCAATTTCAAATTCTATATCTTTTCTTTTAATGTCGGCGTAGCTTTTTTGTCGACTTTGGGCGGTTTTCAACCGTTGTTGAATTTGGATGATCTTCTCGGTAGTTTCTTGTATAATCTCCGGACCCGTAATCTGTCTATCCCCCACTTCACTCCAACAAATCGGAGACCTGCACTTTCTACCATAAAGTGCTTCAAACGGCGCCATCTCAATGCTTGAATGGTAGCTGTTGTTGTAGGAAAATTCTGCTAACGGTAGATGTCGATCCCAACT
The DNA here is from genome assembly GCF_046630445.1 of Rutidosis leptorrhynchoides. Lineage (NCBI taxonomy): Eukaryota > Viridiplantae > Streptophyta > Magnoliopsida > Asterales > Asteraceae > Rutidosis > Rutidosis leptorrhynchoides. Next base: position 314,886,346 of record NC_092333.1, on the reverse strand, counting down.
GTTTCCGAAATCAATAACACATGCTCGTAGCATGTCTTCAAGCGTTTGTATCGTCCTTTCGTTCTGCCCATCAGTTTGTGGATGATAGGCAGTACTCATGTCTAGACGAGTTCCTAATGCTTGCTGTAATGTCTGCCAGAATCTTGAAATAAATCTGCCATCCCTATCAGAGATAATAGAGATTGGTATTCCATGTCTGGAGACGACTTCCTTCAAATACAGTCGTGCTAACTTCTCCATCTTGTCATCTTCTCTTATTGGTAGGAAGTGTGCTGATTTGGTGAGACGATCAACTATTACCCAAATAGTATCAAAACCACTTGCAGTCCTTGGCAATTTAGTGATGAAATCCATGGTAATGTTTTCCCATTTCCATTCCGGGATTTCGGGTTGTTGAAGTAGACCTGATGGTTTCTGATGCTCAGCTTTGACCTTAGAACACGTCAAACATTCTCCTACGTATTTAGCAACATCGGCTTTCATAACAGGCCACCAAAAATGTTTCTTGAGATCCTTGTACATTTTCCCCGTTCCAGGATGTATTGAGTATCTGGTTTTATGAGCTTCTCTAAGTACCATTTCTCTCATATCTCCAAATTTTGGTACCCAAATCCTTTCAGCCCTATACCGGGTTCCGTCTTCCCGAATATTAAGATGCTTCTCCGATCCTTTGGGTATTTCATCCTTTAAATTTCCCTCTTTTAAAACTCCTTGTTGAGCCTCCTTTATTTGAGTAGTAAGGTTATTATGAATCATTATATTCATAGATTTTACTTGAATGGGTTCTCTGTCCTTTCTGCTCAAGGCGTCGGCTACCACATTTGCTTTTCCCGGGTGGTAACGAATCTCAAAGTCATAATCATTCAACAATTCAATCCACCTACGCTGCCTCATATTCAGTTGTTTCTGATTAAATATGTGTTGAAGACATTTGTGGTCGGTATATATAATACTTTTGACCCCATATAAGTAGTGCCTCCAAGTCTTTAATGCAAAAACAACCGCGCCTAATTCCAAATCATGCGTCGTATAATTTTGCTCGTGAATCTTCAATTGTCTAGATGCATAAGCAATCACCTTCGTCCGTTGCATTAATACACAACCGAGACCTTGCTTTGATGCGTCACAATAAATCACAAAATCATCATTCCCTTCAGGCAATGACAATATAGGTGCCGTAGTTAGCTTTTTCTTCAATAACTGAAACGCTTTCTCTTGTTCATCATTCCATTCAAATTTCTTCCCTTTATGCGTTAATGCAGTCAAGGGTTTTGCTATTCTGGAAAAGTCTTGGATGAACCTTCTGTAGTAACCAGCTAGTCCTAAAAATTGGCGTATGTGTTTCGGAGTTTTCGGGGTTTCCCACTTTTCAACAGTTTCTATCTTTGCCGGATCCACCTTAATACCTTCTTTGTTCACTATGTGACCGAGGAATTGAACTTCTTCCAACCAAAATGCACACTTTGAAAACTTAGCGTACAATTCTTCCTTCCTCAATACTTCTAACACCTTTCTCAAATGTTCACCGTGTTCTTGGTCATTCTTTGAGTAAATAAGTATGTCATCAATGAAAACAATGACAAACTTGTCAAGGTATGGTCCACACACTCGGTTCATAAGGTCCATGAACACAGCTGGTGCATTAGTTAAACCAAACGGCATGACCATAAACTCGTAATGACCGTAACGTGTTCTGAAAGCAGTCTTTGGAATATCATCTTCTTTCACCCGCATTTGATGATACCCGGAACGTAAGTCAATCTTTGAATAAACAGACGAGCCTTGTAGTTGATCAAATAAGTCGTCGATTCTCGGTAGTGGGTAGCGGTTCTTGATGGTAAGTTTGTTCAACTCTCGGTAGTCGATACACAACCTGAATGTACCATCTTTCTTCTTGACAAACAAAACAGGAGCTCCCCACAGTGATGTGCTTGGTCGAATGAAACCACGCTCTAAAAGTTCTTGTAATTGGCTTTGCAGTTCTTTCATCTCGCTGGGTGCGAGTCTGTAAGGAGCACGAGCTATTGGTGCAGCTCCTGGTACAAGATCTATTTGAAATTCAACGGATCGATGATGGGGTAATCCCGGTAATTCTTTCGGAAATACATCGGGAAATTCTTTTGCAATGGGAACATCATTGATGCTCTTTTCTTCAGTTTGTACTTTCTCGACATGTGCTAGAATAGCATAGCAACCTTTTCTTATTAGTTTTTGTGCCTTCAAATTACTAATAAGATGTAGCTTCGTGTTGCCCTTTTATCCATACACCATTAAGGGTTTTCCTTTTTCTCGTATAATGCGAATTGCATTTTTGTAACAAACGATCTCTCCTTTCACTTCTTTCAACCAGTCCATACCGATTATCACATCAAAACTCCCTAACTCTACTGGTATCAAATCAATCTTAAATGTTTCGCTAACCAGTTTAATTTCTCGATTCCGACATATATTATCTGCTGAAATTAATTTACCATTTGCTAATTCGAGTAAAAATTTACTATCCAAAGGCGTCAATGGACAACTTAATTTAGCACAAAAATCTCTACTCATATAGCTTCTATCCGCACCCGAATCAAATAAAACGTAAGCAGATTTATTGTCAATAAGAAACGTACCCGTAACAAGCTCCGGGTCTTCCTGTGCCTCTGCCGCATTAATATTGAAAACTCTTCCGCGGCCTTGTCGATTCGTGTTCTCCTGGTTCGGGCAATTTCTAATAATGTGGCCCGGTTTTCCACATTTATAACAAACTACATTGGCATAACTTGCTCCGACACTACTTGCTCCGCCATTACTCGTTCCGACACCATTTGTTCCTTTCGTTCTATTAAACCCTGGTCCGTAGACCTCACACTTCGTCGTGCTATGACCATTTCTTTTACACTTGTTGCAAAATTTGGTGCAGAACCCCGAGTGATACTTTTCACACCTTTGGCATAGCTGCTTCTGATTGTTGTTGTTGTTGCGGTTATTATTGTTGTTGGGATGATTGTTGTAGTTGCTGTTGTTGTTGTTGTTGTTCGGCCATTTGTTGTAGTTGCGATTGATGTTGTGATTGTTGGGATAATTGTTGCGATTATTGTTGTAATTGCTGTTGTTGTTGTATTGGTGATTCTTATCACCGTTTTCCTCCCACTTTCTTTTTACTTGCTTCACATTGGCCTCTTCAGCAGTCTGTTCTTTAATTCTTTCTTCAATCTGGTTCACTAGTTTGTGAGCCATTCTACATGCCTGTTGTATGGAGGCGGGCTCGTGTGAACTTATATCTTCTTGGATTCTTTCCGGTAATCCTTTCACAAACGCGTCGATCTTCTCTTCCTCATCTTCGAATGCTCCCGGACACAATAGGCACAATTCTGTTAATCGTCTTTCGTACGTGGTAATATCAAATCCTTGGGTTCGTAACTCTCTAAGTTCTGTCTTGAGCTTATTGACCTCGGTTCTGGGACGATACTTCTCGTTCATCAAGTGCTTGAATGCTGACCACGGTAGTGCGTAAGCATCATCTTGTCCCACTTGCTCTAGATAGGTATTCCACCATGTTAACGCAGAACCTGTGAAGGTATGCGTAGCGTACTTCACTTTGTCCTCTTCAGTACACTTACTTATGGCAAACACCGATTCGACCTTCTCGGTCCACCGTTTCAATCCGATCGGTCCTTCGGTTCCATCAAATTCCAAAGGTTTGCAGGCAGTGAATTCTTTGTAGGTGCATCCTACACGATTTCCTGCACTACTAGATCCAAGGTTATTGTTGGTATGTAGCGCAGCCTGTACTGCGGCTATGTTTGAAGCTAGAAAAGTACGGAATTCCTCTTCATTCATATTCACGGTGTGTCGAGTAGTCGGTGCCATTTCCTTCAAAATAGTCAAATGGAACAAGTTAATCATACAGAATATTAAGAGTAGTTAATAGTATTTCGTAGCATAATATGAACTCATTTATAAAAGCTTTTTCTTCATATTAGCGTTTTATAAGTTTAAATTCGGGTAGTACCTACCCGTTAAGTTCATACTTAGTAGCTAATATACAATTCAACTACTACAATTCTATATGAAAAACTGATTATAATAATATTTCGCGTTCAAACTTTTACACAATATTTTACAAACTTACAATACCGCTTATTTTACATATAGCATGAAATATAGCACACAATAAATTTGATACAAGATGGTTGTGAAGATAATTCTAGCTAGTACACAAGTCGTTCAGCAAAGGCAATAAAGACACGTAATTCATACGTCTAGAAACAAGTTGATGCGGGTGAGCTGGGCAATGTAACCAGCAACACAGCCAGCTCGAGCTCAAAAGATGTTACACCCGAATCAGGCCAAGCAATGGTCGTGTTGCCATCTATTTTGTATCATCTAAGTGTTTTTGGAGCTGGTTCAAGAAGCTCAGGGGTGACCCTACTTCAGTCCTTAAACTGAAGTAGTTATGTTTTCATGAATAAAGTTTTTGATAGTTGAAGGCAAGCCAGCAACGAAGAAGAACCAGCTAGCCGGACCAGCAAATGAGTTTAGTTCAGCCAGTAAAGCTTTAATTCACTCAGCCGGGTAACCAGCAAAGTTATGCTTAGGCGAACCAGCTAGTTCAACCAGCTAAAGAATTTTAGTTCAATCAGTACACGAAACTCTAGTACAACCAGCACGCGATGCTATTTTCTGTCTGAATGGCCAACTTGCTGATACAATTCAAAGTTTACTTATGCTTTTCAATAAACCGGTCAGGTCATGTGCTTAACACGTGTGTGGCTGTTCTAGAAGAATGTTAGCTGTCCAAGGAAGACTCCCATTTATCATTGGATGCTTTTATCATGGGAAGGAGCACTAACAAATGGCAGGCTTTTTGCAGATTGTGTCCTTTATTCTTATTGGCTAATTTGTAATTGTTTGTTCTTTTTGTCTCCATTTCCTTTTTATGTTTTTGTCTTATTTAGAAAATAGCTGTTAAGCTTCTACTATAAATAGAGAGCTCTTGTAATTGTAAAACTTGGTTGATGATTGAATGAAAAGTTTGATAGAGCTTATCTATTTACAAAATCTCTGTGTCTTTACGAATCTTTGATTCCGGTGGCTAAGAGTGGTTTCTTTATCAGTGTTTGTGGTGTTACTTTATCAAACATTGTGGTGAAATCCAAATCTTCATATCTGATATTATAGTTGTGGTGGAATCTTTATCAGCTGTAGTTGAAGATTTGGAGTGTTTCTAGATCTCTAATTGTGGTGGTATCTTTATCAATTTGGGGTTTAGATTCTTCTATCCTTGTGTTCTTATTTCAGAGTTTTATACTCTGTTTTTGGGGCTGTTACTGTTACAAATTTGGGGGTTTGTGTTCAGATCTGTTTAAGTGAAGAAAGCTTGTTCTAAATTGCGTTTTTAAAGTCATAATCACGCATCAAAGTGGTATCAGAGCTTAGGTTGTTCAAATCGAAGCTTTCTTATCATTTTATTGTTGTTTCATTTCATACTCTGTTTTAGAGCTGTTAAGCTTTATTTCATATCTGGGTTTCTATTTGTTGCTAAAGGTCTATTTCAGATCTGATATTTGAAATGGCTGATATTCCAAGGAATATGACTCTTGAAGAAGCTCATAATCTTAGAAGAGATAGAGCTATTGAAGCTCTACAACATCAGATGGAAAGAATGGTTAACTTGTTGGAAGATGGTGTTCCAAGAAGAAATAGAATTAGATCTGAAAATGGAGATACAACTATTGTGTCTTCTAGTACTGAATCTGAGGATGGTAGCCAATCTACTGATGGATCTCATGCTTCTTCACAAAGAAGAAGAAGGCATAGGAAAAAAGCTGATGATTTGAAAGATATCAAGATAGATCCACCTGATTTTGAAGGGTCCTCTAATCCTGAAGATTACTTTGAATGGGTTCAGGCCATGGATAGAATTATGGAGGTTAAAGGCTATGATGATAAAAAGGCCTTTAAAGTTGCTGTAATCAGATTGAAGAAGTATGCTTCAATGTGGTATGATAATCTAAAAAAAGAAAGGCAATATGAAGGAAAGAAGACCATCAAAACCTGGTCCAAGTTAAAAGAGTGTATGCAAAAGAGATTTGTTCCTCAAGCTTACAAACAAGATCTGTATATACAGATGAATATACTCAAGCAAGGCACCATGAATGTTGTTGATTACATCAGAGAGTTTGAGCAGCTCAAGATTCGTACAAATGTTAAAGAAGCTGAAGAACACACTATAGCAAGATTCGTTGGGGGCTTAAATGCTTCTATTGCTGATCAAGTTGAAATGCAGCCTCTATGGACTTATGAGAGTGCTTGCAAGCTGGCTATTCAAGTAGAGAAACAAGCAAAGAAGAAAATTAATTTTAAGTCTTATTGCAAGCCAGCTGTGCTGCCTATGAAGGGTCAATCATCTATGCTGCCTAGGCATAACGAGGCAGCATCCAAAGTATCTAAAGGCAAAGAGCAGGTTGTAGCTGGTCCTAAAGATGATAGGAGAAAATGCTTCAAGTGCCATGGATTTGGGCATTTTCAAGCTCAATGTCCTAACCAGCGTGCTCTTACACTAAGGGAGATTGAAGATTTGGAAGGGGGTTTTGAAACTGAACCAGCATATGATGAGTCTGATAGTGAAGAGTTTGTTGCTGCTGATATTGGAGAGTTTTTAGTGGTTCGAAGAGTAATGCACTCAGCTGAGACTATTAAAGATAAGAGCCAGCGAGAAAACATCTTTCATTCAAGATGCACAGTCAAGGGTAAAGTGTGCAGCCTGATTGTTGATGGAGGCAGCTGTGCAAACGCAGCATCTGCTCACATGGTGGAAAAGCTTGAGCTGGTTACAAAGAAGCATCCTCATCCATACAAACTTCAATGGCTTAACCAAGGCAGTGAGGTAAAGGTTACTCGCCAAGTTACTGTTCCATTTTCAATTGGTACTGTTTATTAAGATGAGATCACTTGTGACGTTATTCCTATGGATGCTTGTCATTTGCTGCTTGGTAGACCTTGGTTGTTTGATAAGTATGTCTATCATAATGGACATCAAAATACTTACTCGCTGTATGTGAATGGAAAGAAGATCACCCTCACTTCTTTAAAGCCTAGTGAAATACCTAGAGCTGACCCTACTGTTAAGAATGATAAAACTTTGTTTATGACTCAAGCTGAAGTTGATACTGAGTTAAAGGGTGGTACTGGTGCTTATTTATTGATGATGGTTGAAAGTGATGAGTTGAACCAGCATGATGAAATACCAGCTAGGGTAAAGCCATTGTTATCTGAATTTACTGATGTGTTTCCTACTGGTTTACCACCAATCAGGGGTATTGAACATCAAATTGATCTTGTACCTGGATCTGTTCTTCCTAATAAAGCAGCTTATCGATGTTCCCCTCATGAAGCAAAAGAATTAGAAAAGCAAGTTAATGAGTTGGTTGCCAAGGGATATGTTAGAACCAGCATGAGTCCTTGTTCAGTACCAGCTTTGTTGGTTCCAAAGAAAGATGGTTCTATGAGAATGTGTGTAGACAGCAGAGCTATTAACAACATCACCATCAAATATAGGTATCCCATACCTAGATTAGATGATATGCTAGATGAGCTGCATTGTTCTTGTGTGTTTTCCAAAGTTGATCTTAGAAGTGGGTATCATCAGATTCGAATGAAAGAAGGAGATGAATGGAAGACAGCTTTCAAGATCAAAGGTGGATTATTCGAGTGGTTGGTTATGCCTTTTGGGTTGTCTAATGCACCCAACACATTCATGAGGCTTATGAATGAAGTGCTCAGGCCGCTTATTGGTCAGTTTGTGGTTGTTTACTTTGATGACATCCTAGTGTACTCAAAAGCTAAAGAAGAACACTTGGATCATCTGAGGAAAGTATTTGAGCTATTAAGGCAAATCAGTTATATGCAAAGCTGGAGAAGTGTGATTTCTTTGTCAGCAAAGTAGTGTTTCTTGGATATGTGGTTTCTGAAGAAGGCATTTCAATGGATCCATCTAAGGTGGAAGCAATCAGATCATGGCCTAGTCCTTCTACCATCACTGAAGTCAGAAGTTTTCATGGTTTAGCTTCATTTTATAGAAGATTTATCAAAGACTTCTCCACAATTGTTGCTCCAATTACTGATTGTATGAAGAAAGGGGTATTTGAATGGTCTAGTTCTGCCCAATCAGCATTTGAATCATTGAAAGAGAAGCTAAGTTCAGCACCTATACTTGCTTTGCCTAATTTTGATATGTTGTTTGAACTTGAATGTGATGCAAGTGGTGTTGGCATTGGAGCTGTGCTAGTGCAAGGAAAAAGACCAGTAGCTTATTTCAGTGAAAAGCTAAATGGGTCAAAGCTGAATTATAGCACTTATGATAAAGAGTTTTATGCCATCATTCGAGCTGTTGATCATTGGTCACATTATTTGAAGCCAAGGCAGTTTGTTCTCTTTTCTGATCATGAAGCATTAAAATACATTAATGGGCAGCACAAATTAAATCCAAGGCATGCAAAATGGGTTGAATTCTTGCAGATGTACTCCTTTGTGTCTAAACACAAGGCTGGTACTTCTAATGTTGTTGCTGATGCTCTTTCAAGAAGATATTCCTTGTTGTCAATTCTGGAAGCTAGAGTTCTTGGATTTTCATTTGTTAAGGAGTTATATGAAGCTGATCCAGACTTTGCTCCTATTTTGAACTGTTCTCCTGCTGAGTCCAAAAGAGATTATGTTGAGCAAGATGGTTTTCTATTCAAGGGCAGCAGATTGTGCATCCCAAAAGATTCAATCAGGGAGTTGCTGATTAGAGAAGCACATGGAGGTGGTTTAGCTGGTCATTTTGGGATTAACAAGACATTGGATATCCTAAGTGAACACTTCTACTGGCCATGTATGGATAAAGATGTCAAAGCTGTGATTAATCGTTGTGCTACCTGCTGTCAAGCTAAGTCAACTTTTCACAAGGGTTTATATACTCCTCTTCCTGTTCCCAACCAGCCATGGGAAGATTTGAGCATGGATTTCATTGTTGCTTTACCAAGGACTCAGCGAGGCAAAGATTCTATTATGGTTGTTGTTGACAGGTTTTCAAAGATGGCTCATTTCATAGCCTGCAACAAAACCAATGATGCTACTGTTGTTGCTACTTTATTCTTCAAAGAAATTGTTCGTCTTCATGGAGTTCCCAAAACCATTGTGTCTGATCGAGATACAAAGTTCTTAAGCTATTTTTGGAAGACATTATGGAAGCTGCTTGGAACAAAGCTTTTATTCAGCACTTCTCACCATCCCCAAACTGATGGTCAAACTGAAGTTACCAATAGAACTGTGGGAATGTTGCTAAGGGCACTTGTGAAGAAAAGTTTGAAGGAGTGGGATTTGAAGCTTGCTCAAGCTGAATTTGCTTTTAATAGAGCACCTAATTACTCCACAGGAAAATCACCATTTGAAATCTGCTATGGTGCAAATCCACTCACACCGATTGATCTGATTCCTTTTGCAGTTGAGCCTAAGGTAAGTGTTGATGCAGTAGCAAAGGCCAAAGAAATGAAGAAGCTGTATGAGCAAGTGAGGGCCAAAATTGAGAAGACCAACCAGCAATACAAGGCTAAAGCTAACCAGCACAGAAAGCAGCCCACTTTTGTTCCTGGTGATCTTGTTTGGATTCATCTAAGGAAGGAAAGGTTCCCAGCAAAAAGGAAGAACAAGCTGATGCCAAGAGCTGAGGGTCCATTTAAAGTGTTGGAAAAAGTTGGTGATAATGCTTACAAGGTCGAGCTGCCTGGTGATACTGCTGTGTATAGCACTTTTAATGTTGGTGATTTGATGCCCTACTTGGAAGATGACAACCTCGAGAACTTGAGGTCAAGTTCCTTTTTAGAGGGAGAGGATGATGCGGGTGAGCTGGGCAATGTAACCAGCAACACAGCCAGCTCGAGCTCAAAAGATGTTACACCCGAATCAGGCCAAGCAATGGTCGTGTTGCCATCTATTTCGTATCATCTAAGTGTTTTTGGAGCTGGTTCAAGAAGCTCAGGGGTGACCCTACTTCAGTCCTTAAATTGAAGTAGTTATGTTTTCATGAATAAAGTTTTTGATAGTTGAAGGCAAGCCAGCAACGAAGAAGAACCAGCTAGCCGGACCAGCAAATGAGTTTAGTTCAGCCAGTAAAGCTTTAATTCACTCAGCCGGGTAACCAGCAAATCGAACCAGCAAAGTTATGCTTAGGCGAACCAGCTAGTTCAACCAGCTAAAGAATTTTAGTTCAATCAGTACACGAAACTCTAGTACAACCAGCACGCGATGCTATTTTCTGTCTGAATGGCCAACTTGCTGATACAATTCAAAGTTTACTTATGCTTTTCAATAAACCGGTCAGGTCATGTGCTTAACACGTGTGTGGCTGTTCTAGAAGAATGTTAGCTGTCCAAGGAAGACTCCCATTTATCATTGGATGCTTTTATCATGGGAAGGAGCACTAACAAATGGCAGGCTTTTTGCAGATTGTGTCCTTTATTCTTATTGGCTAATTTGTAATTGTTTGTTCTTTTTGTCTCCATTTCCTTTTTATGTTTTTGTCTTATTTAGAAAATAGCTGTTAAGCTTCTACTATAAATAGAGAGCTCTTGTAATTGTAAAACTTGGTTGATGATTGAATGAAAAGTTTGATAGAGCTTATCTATTTACAAAATCTCTGTGTCTTTACGAATCTTTGATTCCGGTGGCTAAGAGTGGTTTCCTTATCAGTGTTTGTGGTGTTACTTTATCAAACATTGTGGTGAAATCCAAATCTTCATATCTGATATTATAGTTGTGGTGGAATCTTTATCAGCTGTAGTTGAAGATTTGGAGTGTTTCTAGATCTCTAATTGTGGTGGTATCTTTATCAATTTGGGGTTTAGATTCTTCTATCCTTGTGTTCTTATTTCAGAGTTTTATACTCTGTTTTTGGGGCTGTTACTGTTACAAATTTGGGGGTTTGTGTTCAGATCTGTTTAAGTGAAGAAAGCTTGTTCTAAATTGCATTTTTAAAGTCATAATCACGCATCACAAGTCATGCATTCTGGTTTTACTAGGATTACTTCCCATCCTTGGTCTTGTGGAACATAACCGTTATGGCCGTTGATAAGACAGCGTGTTGTAACGTCGTCAAAGGGACGAGGGTTACGTAATGTCCAACAGTCCCGTAACAATCTAAAAACCTCATTTCTTACCCCAATTACCGACTCCGTCACTTGTGGGAACGTTTTGTTTAATAGTTGTAGCCCGATGTTCTTGTTCTCACTTTGGTGAGAAGCGAACATTACTAATCCGTAAGCATAACATGCTTCTTTATGTTGCATGTTAGCCGCTTTTTCTAAATCACGAAGTCCAATATTCGGATATATTGAGTCAAAATAATTTCTTAACCCATTGCGTAAAATAGCATTTGGGTTCCCAGCAATATATGCGTCAAAGTAAACACATCGTAACTTATGGATTTCCCAATGTGATATCCCCCATCTTTCGAACGAAAGCCTTTTATAAACCAAGGCATTCTTGGAACGTTCTTCGAATGTCTTACAAACTGATCTCGCCTTAAATAGTTGTGCCGAAGAATTCTGACCGACTCTAGACAAGATTTCATCAATCATGTCTTCGGGTAGGTCTCTGAAAATATTGGGTTGTCTATCCATTTTGTGTTTTTATACTGTAAAATAGACAAGAGTTAGATTCATAAAAAAAATACTTATTAATACAAGCAATTTTTACATATATCATAAAGCATAAGCACACTATATTACATATATTACACCACACGAATACAACTATCTTATTCCAACTCGCTTGTTTCTTCTTCTTCGGTTTTGGTTCGTTTTGCCAAGTTTCTAGGGATATATGATGTTCCCCTAATACGAGCCGTCATTTTCCACATTGGTTTAGAAAAACCTGGTGGTTTAGAGGTTCCCGGGTCATTGTTACAACTTAAGGACTTTGGGGGTTGACGATACATATAAAGTTCATCGGGGTTGGAATTAGATTTCTCTATTTTTATGCCCTTTCCCTTATTATTTTCTTTTGCCTTTTTAAATTTAGTTGGGGTAATTTCTATAACATCATCGGAATTCTCGTCGAAATCCGATTCATCAGAGAATTGGTAATCCTCCCAATATTTTGCTTCCTTGGCGGAAACACCATTGACCATAATTAACCTTGGTCGGTTGGTTGAGGATTTTCTTTTATTTAATCGTTTTATTATTTCCCCCACCGGTTCTATTTCTTCATTCGGTTCCGATTCTTCTTCCGGTTCCGATTCTTCTTCCGGTTCCGACTCTTCTTCCGGTTCCTCTTCGGGAACTTGTGAATCAGTCCACGAATCATTCCAATTTACATTTGACTCTTCATTATTATTAGATGAGTCAATGGGACTTGTTCTAGAGGTAGACATCTATCACATAATATCAAACGCGTTAAGAGATTAATATATCACATAATATTCACATGTTAAAAATATATAGTTTCCAACAAAATTTGTTAAGCAATCATTTTTCAAGTAAACACGGTCGAAGTCCAGACTCACTAATGCATCCTAACAAACTCGATAAGACACACTAATGCAAATTTCTGGTTCTCTAAGACCAACGCTCGGATACCAACTGAAATGTCCCGTTCTTATTGATTAAAAACGTTCCATATTAATTGATTTCATTGCGAGGTTTTGACCTCTATATGAGACGTTTTTCAAAGACTGCATTCATTTTTAAAACAAACCATAACCTTTATTTCATAAATAAAGGTTTAAAAAGCTTTACGTAGATTATCAAATAATGATAATCTAAAATATCCTGTTTACACTCGACCATTACATAATGGTTTACAATACAAATATGTTACAACAAAATCAGTTTCTTGAATGCAGTTTTTACACAATATCATACAAGCATGGACTCCAAATCTCGTCCTTATTTAAGTATGCGACAGCGGAAGCTCTTAATAATCACCTGAGAATAAACATGCTTAAAACGTCAACAAAAATGTTGGTGAGTTATAGGTTTAACCTATATATATCAAATCATAATAATAGACCACAAGATTTCATATTTCAATATACATCCCATACATAGAGATAAAAATTATTCATATGGTGAACACCTGGTAACCGACATTAACAAGATGCATATATAAGAATATCCCCATCATTCCGGGACACCCTTCGGATATGATATAAATTTCGAAGTACTAAAGCATCCGGTACTTTGGATGGGGTTTGTTCGGCCCAATAGATCTATCTTTAGGATTCGCGTCAATTAGGGTGTCTGTTCCCTAATTCTTAGATTACCAGACTTAATAAAAAGGGGCATATTCGATTTCGATAATTCAACCATAGAATGTAGTTTCACGTACTTGTGTCTATTTTGTAAATCATTTATAAAACCTGCATGTATTCTCATCCCAAAAATATTAGATTTTAAAAGTGGGACTATAACTCACTTTCACAAATTTTTACTTCGTCGGGAAGTAAGACTTGGCCACTGGTTGATTCACGAACCTATAACAATATATACATATATATCAAAGTATGTTCAAAATATATTTACAACACTTTTAATATATTTTGATGTTTTAAGTTTATTAAGTCAGCTGTCCTCGTTAGTAACCTACAACTAGTTGTCCACAGTTAGATGTACAGAAATAAATCGATAAATATTATCTTGAATCAATCCACGACCCAGTGTATACGTATCTCAGTATTGATCACAACTCAAACTATATATATTTTGGAATCAACCTCAACCCTGTATAGCTAACTCCAACATTCACATATAGAGTGTCTATGGTTGTTCCGAAATATATATAGATGTGTCGACATGATAGGTCGAAACATTGTATACGTGTCTATGGTATCTCAAGATTACATAATATACAATACAAGTTGATTAAGTTATGGTTGGAATAGATTTGTTACCAACTTTCACGTAGCTAAAATGAGAAAAATTATCCAATCTAGTTTTACCCATAACTTCTTCATTTTAAATCCGTTTTGAGTGAATCAAATTGCTATGGTTTCATATTGAACTCTATTTTATGAATCTAAACAGAAAAAGTATAGGTTTATAGTCGGAAAAATAAGTTACAAGTCGTTTTTGTAAAGGTAGTCATTTCAGTCGAAAGAACGACGTCTAGATGACCATTTTAGAAAACATACTTCCACTTTGAGTTTAACCATAATTTTTGGATATAGTTTCATGTTCATAATAAAAATCATTTTCTCAGAATAACAACTTTTAAATCAAAGTTTATCATAGTTTTTAATTAACTAACCCAAAACAGCCCGCGGTGTTACTACGACGGCGTAAATCCGGTTTTACGGTGTTTTTCGTGTTTCCAGGTTTTAAATCATTAAGTTAGCATATCATATAGATATAGAACATGTGTTTAGTTGATTTTAAAAGTCAAGTTAGAAGGATTAACTTTTGTTTGCGAACAAGTTTAGAATTAACTAAACTATGTTCTAGTGATTACAAGTTTAAACCTTCGAATAAGATAGCTTTATATGTATGAATCGAATGATGTTATGAACATCATTACTACCTTAAGTTCCTTGGATAAACCTACTGGAAAAGAGAAAATGGATCTAGCTTCAACGGATCCTTGGATGGCTCGAAGTTCTTGAAGCAGAATCATGACACGAAAACAAGTTCAAGTAAGATCATCACTTGAAATAAGATTGTTATAGTTATAGAAATTGAACCAAAGTTTGAATATGATTATTACCTTGTATTAGAATGATAACCTACTGTAAGAAACAAAGATTTCTTAAGGTTGGATGATCACCTTACAAGATTGGAAGTGAGCTAGCAAACTTGAAAGTAATCTTGATTTTATGTAACTAGAACTTGTAGAATATATGAAGAACACTTAGAACTTGAAGATAGAGCTTGAGAGAGATCAATTAGATGAAGAAAATTGAAGAATGAAAGTGTTTGTAGGTGTTTTTGGTCGTTGGTGTATGGATTAGATATAAAGGATATGTAATTTTGTTTTCATGTAAATAAGTCATGAATGATTACTCATATTTTTGTAATTTTATGAGATATTTCATGCTAGTTGCCAAATGATGGTTCCCACATGTGTTAGGTGACTCACATGGGCTGCTAAGAGCTGATCATTGGAGTGTATATACCAATAGTACATACATCTAAAAGCTGTGTATTGTACGAGTACGAATACGGGTGCATACGAGTAGAATTGTTGATGAAACTGAACTAGGATGTAATTGTAAGCATTTTTGTTAAGTAGAAGTATTTTGATAAGTGTATTGAAGTCTTTCAAAAGTGTATAAATACATATTAAAACACTACATGTATATACATTTTAACTGAGTCGTTAAGTCATCGTTAGTCGTTACATGTAAGTGTTGTTTTGAAACCTTTAGGTTAACGATCTTGTTAAATGTTGTTAACCCAATGTTTATAATATCAAATGAGATTTTAAATTATTATATTATCATGATATTATCATGTATGAATATCTCTTAATATGATATATATACATTAAATGTCTTTACAACGATAATCGTTACATATATGTCTCGTTTAAAAATCATTAAGTTAGTAGTCTTGTTTTTACATATGTAGTTCATTGTTAATATACTTTATGATATGTTTACTTATCATAGTATCATGTTAACTATATATATATCCATATATATGTCATCATATAGTTTTTACAAGTTTTAACGTTCGTGAATCACCGGTCAACTTGGGTGGTCAATTGTCTATATGAAACATATTTCAATTAATCAAGTCTTAACAAGTTTGATTGCTTAACATGTTGGAAACATTTAATCATGTAAATATCAATCTCAATTAATATATATAAACATGGAAAAGTTCGGGTCACTACATTAGGTGACTCACATGGGCTGCTAAGAGCTGATCATTAGAGTGTATATACCAATAGTACATACATCTAAAAGCTGTGTATTGTACGAGTACGAATACGGGTGCATACGAGTAGAATTGTTGATGAAACTGAACGAGGATGTAATTGTAAGCATTTTTGTTAAGTAGAAGTATTTTGATAAGTGTCTTGAAGTCTTTCAAAAGTGCATGAATACATATTAAAACACTACATGTGTATACATTTTAACTGAGTCGTTAAGTCATTGTTAGTCGTTACATGTAAATGTTGTTTTGAAACCTTTAGGTTAACGATCTTGCTGAATGTTGTTAACCCATTGTTTATTATAACAAATGAGATGTTAAATTTTTATATTATCATGATATTATGATATATTATGATATATAATATATCTTAGTATGATATATATACAGTTAAATGTCGTTACAACGATAATCGTTACATATATGTCTCGTTTCGAAATCATTAAGTTAGTAGTCTTATTTTTACATATGTATTTCATTGTTAATACACTTAATAATATATTTACTTATCATTTAACATAATTAACCAAGTGTATCAATATCTTAATATGATTCATATGTACCTAGTAAGACGTTGTTATAACGATAATCGTTATATATATCGTTTTCGAGTTTCTTAAATTAATAGTCTCATTTTTATGTATATAACTCATTGTTAAAATACCTAATGAGATACATACTTATAATAAAATCATGTTAACTATATATATAACCATATATATGTCATCGTATAGTTTTTACAAGTTTTAACGTTCGTGAATCACCGGTCAACTTGGGTGGTCAATTGTCTATATGAAACCTATTTCAATTAATCAAGTCTTAACAAGTTTGATTGCTTAACATGTTAGAAACACTTAATCATGTAAATAACAATTTCATTTAATATATATATAAACATGGAAAAGTTCGGGTCACTACAGTACCTACCCGTTAAATAAATTTCGTCCCGAAATTTTAAGTAGTTGGAGGTGTTGACGTATCTTATGGAAATAAATGCGGGTATTTCTTCTTCATCTGATCTTCACGCTCCCAGGTGAACTCGGGTCCTCTACGAGCATTCCATCGAACCTTAACAATCGGTATCTTGTTTTGTTTAAGTCTCTTAACCTCACGATCTATTATTTCGACGGGTTCTTTAATGAATTGAAGTTTTTCATTGATTTGGATTTAGTCCAACGGAATAGTGAGATCTTCTTTAGCAAAACATTTCTTCAAATTTGAGACGTGGAAAGTGTTATGTACAGCCGCGAGTTGTTGAGGTAGCTCCAGTTGGTAAGCTACAGGTCCGACACGATCTATAATCTTGAATGGTCCAATGTACCTTGGATTTCGTTTCCCCCGTTTAACAAATCGAACAACGCCTTTCCAAGGTGAAACCTTAAGCATGACCATTTCTCCAATTTCAAACTCTATATCTTTTCTTTTACTGTCCGCGAAGCTCTTTTGTCGACTCTGGGCGGTTTTCAATCTTTGTTGAATTTGGATGATTTTCACGGTAGTTTCTTGTATTATCTCTGGACCCGTAATCTGTCTATCCCTCACTTCACTCCAACAAATCGGAGACCTGCACTTTCTACCATAAAGTACTTCAAACGGCACCATCTCAATGCTTGAATGGTAGCTGTTGTTGTAGAAAAATTCTGCTAACGGTAGATGTCGATCCCAACTGTTTCCGAAATCAATAACACAAGCTCGTAGCATGTCTTCAAGCGTTTGTATCGTCCTTTCACTCTGCCCATCAGTTTGTGGATGATAGGCAGTACTCATGTCTAGACGAGTTCCCAATGCTTGCTGTAATGTCTGCCAGAAATTTGAAATAAATCTGCCATCCCTATCAGAGATAATAGAGATTGGTATTCCATGTCTGGAGACGACTTCCTTCAAATACAGTCGTGCTAACTTCTCCATCTTGTCATCTTCTCTTATTATCAGGAAGTGTGCTGACTTGGTGAGACGATCAACTATTACCCAAATAGTGTCATAACCACTTGCAGTCCTTGGCAATTTAGTAATGAAATCCATGGTAATGTTTTCCCATTTCCATTCCGGGATTTCGGGTTGTTGAAGTAGACCTAATGGTTTCTGATGCTTAGCTTTGACCTTAGAACATGTCAAACATTCTCCTACGTATTTAGCAACATCGGCTTTCATACCCGGCCACCAAAAATCTTTCTTGAGATCCTTGTACATCTTCCCCGTTCCAGGATGTATTGAGTATCTGGTTTTATGAGCTTCTTTAAGTACCATTTCTCTCATATCTCCAAATTTTGGTACCCAAATCCTTTTAGCCCTATACCGGGTTCCGTGTTCCCGAATATTAAGATGCTTCTCCGATCCTTTGGGTATTTCATCCTTTAAATTTCCCTCTTTTAAAACTCCTTGTTGCGCCTCCTTTATTTGAGTAGTAAGGTTATTGTGAATCATTATATTCATAGATTTTACTGCAATGGGTTCTCTGTCCTTCCTGCTCAAAGCGTCGGCTACCAAATTTGCCTTCCCCGGGTGGTAACGAATCTCAAAGTCGTAATCATTCAACAATTCAATCCACCTACGCTGCCTCATATTCAGTTGTTTCTGATTAAATATGCGTTGAAGACTTTTATGGTCGGTATATATAATACTTTTGACCCCATATAAGTAGTGCCTCCAAGTCTTTAATGCAAAAACAACCGCGCCTAATTCCAAATCATGTGTCGTATAATTTTGCTCGTGAATCTTCAATTGTCTAGACGCATAAGCAATCACCTTCGTCCGTTGCATTAATACACAACCGAGACCTTGCTTTGATGCGTCACAATAAATCACAAAATCATCATTCCCTTCAGGCAATGACAATATAGGTGCCGTATTTGCTTTTTCTTCAATAATTGAAACGCCTTCTCTTGTTCATCCTTCCATTCAAATTTTTTCCCTTTATGCGTTAATGCAGTCAAGGGTTTTGCTATTTTGGAGAAATCTTAGATGAATCTTCTGTAGTAACCAGCCAATCCTAAAAATTGACGTATATGCTTCAGAGTTTTTAGGGTTTCCCACTTTTCAACGGTTTCGATCTTTGCCGGGTCCACCTGGATACCTTCTTTGTTCACTATGTGACCGAGGAATTGAACTTCTTCTAACCAAAATGCACACTTTGAAAACTTAGCGTACAGTTTTTCTTTCCTCAATACTTCTAGCACTTTTCTCAAATGTTCTTCGTGCTCTTGATCATTCTTTAAGTAAATAAGTATGTCATCGATGAAAACAATGACAAACTTGTCAAGATATGGCCCACACACTCGGTTCATAAGGTCCATGAACACAGCTGGTGCGTTAGTCAATCCAAACGGCATAACCATAAACTCGTAATGACCATAACGCGTCCTAAAAGCAGTTTTTGGAATATCATCCTCCTTTACTCGCATTTGATGATATCCATAACGTAAATCGATCTTCGAATAAACCGACGAGCCTTGTAGTTGATCAAATAAGTCGTCAATTCTCGGCAGTGGATAACGGTTTTTGATGGTAAGTTTGTTCAACTCTCTGTAGTCAATACACAACCTAAATGTACCATTCTTCTTCTTGACAAACAAAACAGGAGCTTCCCATGGTGATGTGCTTGGTCGAATGAAACCACGTTCTAATAGTTCTTGCAGTTGGCTTTGCAGTTCTTTCATCTCGCTGGGTGCGAGTCTATAAGGAGCACGAGCTATTGGTGCAGCTCCTGGTACAAGATCTATTTGAAATTCAACAGATCGATGTGGAGGTAGTCCCGGTAATTCTTTCGAAAATACATCGGAAAATTCTTTTGCGACGGGAACATCATTGATGCTCTTTTCTTCAGTTTGTACTTTCTCGACGTGTGCTAGAACAGCATAGAAACCTTTTCTTATTAGTTTTTGTGCCTTCAAATTACTAATAAGATGTAGCTTCATGTTGCCCATTTCTCCGTACACCATTAAGGGTTCTCCTTCTTCTCGTACAATGCGAATTGCATTTTTATAGCATACGATTTCTGCTTTCACCTTCTTCAGCCAGTCCATGCCAACTATTACATCAAAACTCCCTAACTCTACTGGTATCAAATCCATCTTAAATATTTTGCTATCCAGTTTAATTTCTCGATTCCGACATATATTATCTGCTGAAATTAATTTACCGTTTGCTATTTCGAGTAAAAATTTACTATCCAACGGCGTCAATGGACAACTTAATTTCGCACAAAAATCTCTACTCATATAGCTTCTATCCGCACCCAAATCAAATAAAACGTAAGCAGATTTATTGTCAATAAGAAACGTACCCGTAACAAGCTCCGGGTCTTCCTGTGCCTCTGCCGCATTAATATTAAAAACTCTTCCGCGGCCTTGTCCATTCGTGTTCTCCTGGTTCGGGCAATTTCTAATAATGTGGCCCGGTTTTCCACATTTATAACAAACTACATTGGCATAACTTGCTCCGACACTACTTGCTCCGCCATTACTCGTTCCGACACCATTTGTTCCTTTCGTTCTATTAACCCCTGGTCCGTAGACCTCACACTTCGCCGCGCTATGACCATTTCTTTTACGCTTGTTGCAAAATTTGGTGCAGAACCCCGAGTGATACTTTTCACACCTTTGGCATAGTTGCTTCTGATTGTTGTTGTTGCGGTTGTTATTGTTGTTGGGATGATTGTTGTAGTTGCTGTTGTTGTTGTTGTTGGGCCGTTTATTGTAGTTGCGATTGATGTTGCGATTGTTGGGATAATTGTTGCGATTATTATTGTAATTGCTGTTGTTGTATTGGTGATTCTTATCACCGTTTTCCTCCCACTTTCTTTTGACTTGCTTCACATTGGCCTCTTCAGCCGTCTGTTCTTTAATTCTTTCCTCAATCTGGTTCACTAGTTTGTGAGCCATTCTACATGCCTGTTGTATGGAGGCAGGCTCGTGTGAACTTATATCTTCTTGGATTCTTTCCGGTAATCCTTTCACAAACGCGTCGATCTTTTCTTCCTCATCTTCGAACGCTCCCGGACACAATAGGCACAATTCTGTGAATCGTCTTTCATACGTGGTAATATCAAATCCTTGGGTTCGTAACCCTCTAAGTTCTGTCTTGAGCTTATTGACCTCGGTTCTGGGGCGGTACTTCTCGTTCATCAAGTGCTTGAATGCTGACCACGGTAGTGCGTACGCATCATCTTGTCCCACTTGCTCTAGATAGGTATTCCACCATGTTAACGCAGAACCTGTGAAGGTATGCGTAGCGTACTTCCCTTTGTCCTCTTCAGTACACTTACTTATGGCAAACACCGATTTGACCTTCTCGGTCCACCGTTTCAATCCGATCGATCCTTCGGTTCCATCAAATTCCAAAGGTTTGCAGGCAGTGAATTCTTTGTAGGTGCATCCTACACGATTTCCTGTACTGCTAGATCCAAGGTTATTGTTGGTATGTAGCGCAGCCTGTACTGCGGCTATGTTTGAAGCAAGAAAGGCACGAAATTCTTCTTTGCTCATATTCAAGGTGTGTCGAGTAGTTGGTGCCATTTCCTTCAAAATAGTCAAATGAAACAAGTTAATCATACAGAATATTAAGAGTAGTTAATAGTATTTTGTAGCATAATATGAACTCATTTATAAAAGCTTTTTCTTCATATTAGCATTTTATAAGTTTAAATTCGGGTAGTACCTACCCGTTAAGTTCATACTTAGTAGCTAATATACAATTCAACTACTACAATTCTATATGAAAAACTGATTATAATAATATTTCGCATTCAAACTTTTATACAATATTTTACAAACTTACAATACCGCTTATTTTACATAAAGCATGAAATATAGCACACAATAACTTTGATACAAGATAGTTGTGAAGATAATTCTAGCTAGTACACAAGTCGTTCAGCAAAGGCAATAAAGACACGTAATTCATACGTCCAGAAACAAGTCATGCATTCTGGTTTTACTAGGACTACTTCCCTTTGACGACGTTACAACACGCTGTCTTATCAACGGCCATAACGGTTATGTTCCACAAGACCAAGGATGGGAAGTAGTCCTAGTAAAACCGGAATGCATGACTTGTTTCTGGACGTATGAATTACGTGTCTTTATTGTAACATCCCGCCTTTTTCCGTTAAATTTATTTTTAACATCGTCTTTTTTTTTTAAATAATACCTTTCGTTATTTAAAATCGTATTTTCCGTTGACTAACGTTCTTAATATTCCCGTTATTTAATTATAACATCACTCGTTTACTCGAGCGTTTTTAAAATATTCGTTTGGTTAATTCCCGCACCCGCTTTCAAACTTGAGGGACCAAAGTTGCAAAGGGGCCAAACTAGTTGACTAGGTCAACTAGTCAAACCCCACTCTCCACCATTCATTCACTCCATCCTCCACCTCCCCATTTTCTCTCTACTTCCATTTTATGAACTCAAACACCCAACTCACAAAATCATCATCTAAATTCGAATCAAGAAGCAAACATCAAAACAAATTACATTTTCGTGATCCTCTCTTCATCCTCTACATTTTGGTACCAATTTCATCAAGTTTGGGTAACATTTCTAAAACTCTAGATTTTCTCTAAATTCGTGTTTTTATACTTGAAATGGTGTTAGTTAGTGTCTATGGCTCGTGTCTAGCATGAATATATGTTTTGTTTGCTCGATTTGTTGTTTTTGGTGTAACTAGCTTGAACATGAAAAGTGCTTGCTTAATCTTTGATTTTGGATGAGTTAATGTTGTTTAAATGTTAAAGTTCATGTATTAAAAGTGTTACTAGTATCATTAGCTTCAAATTGATGTATAGGTTGATTTAGAAAAGCTTCATTTACAAAATTGTTGAATTCGTGATTTTGGTTAGGGTTTGATGAACTTTAAAATGAGATTTTGATGCATTGAATGCTTGTTAATGTTGTTAGTAAGTGTTTAATTGTATTATATGTTTCATTACCTTCAAAACGATGTATCGTATGTGTAAATTGGATTCCCGAATCATAAAATACGTTTTACGAACTTGAAACTTTGAAAATAAACCTTTCTTGATCAATTGACGAGTTTTCAGTTATTGTAATTGATGTTTTTGCTTGTGAAAGGTAGTTAATTGTATTCCTTGTCAAAAGAGCTTTCCAATGATATAAGATGCGTATTCTAAGTGTTTACGGTTTGCGTTTTGTGCTAAATTGAATTTTGGATCAAGACTTGAACTTTTGAAGCTGACCAGGTACCAGGCCACGCCTAATGTCGCGGCGCGACACCTCTGGCCGCGGCGCGGCAATAGCCGTGTTTGGGTTCTGACCTACTTTGTCAAATTTTGAAAAATGTTTGCTATGCTACGCACCTCTGATTCACATGTAACTTGTTCTAACATGCTTATATATGAATAAAAACCTCAGAAAAATAGTTCGGGACCCGACCCGACCTTGTTGACTTTTTCGTTGACTTTGACCAAGTTTGACTTTTAGTCAAACTTAACAAAACACTTATATAATCGTTCTAATCTTATTTTATACTTGATTCTTGCATGAAACTTGACAACGTGATTCACATGCTATATAATCGAGTCGTAATGAGCCATAGGACTAATTGAACACATTTCGCCCGACCTTGTGTCGTAACCGGTTAATTGATACAACTTACTTGTTTAGGTCAAGGCTAAGCAACATTCATGCACACGTTTACTTTGTGAAGTACATTTATACTCGTGCACTCGAGGTGAGATCATAGTCCCATCTTTCAAACAACTTTTATGCTTTAAACTATGGGATGAGAAACATATACGTATCATGCTTTTACACTTTGAACACAAGTACGAAAACGAACATTCCACGTACGGGTTTGAACAAAAAGCCTCAATTCAATTATCATTAGTTACACTTGCAGGGTGTAAACGTGAACTTATATTATGTGATCACATGGGCTTGACGAGCCTCATTCGGACGGTTCGCTACCGTTAGCGGATGAAATATATTTTCGGGTCTAGTGTATGTTCTAACACTACGCAAAGGGTGCAAAACAGTTAAGTTTGATAATTGGGTGCCCGGGATACAAACAACAACTTTGGAATGCAAATGATTTTGATAATCATCTTATACTAAATCTTGTGGTTCAAATACAACGTTTACTAAAACACCTATGATTTCACCAACGTTTTTCGTTGACAGTTTTCTATATGTTTCTCAGGTTCATACTTGGGTATTTGATACATGCTTCCGCGTACACTCATACTTGCTTGGAGTTAAGCATACATGCATACACTCTGATTTCTTGCTTGGGGTCAAGCATACATACATACATACGCTAGTGATAGCACCTTTGGACCAGACTCCAAATCTTGTCCTTATTTTAGTATGCAACAGCAGAAGCTCTTAGTATACAACTGAGAATAAACATGCTTTAAACGTCAACAAAAATGTTGGTGAGTTATAGGTTTAACCTATATATATCAAATCGTAACAATAGACCACAAGATTTCGTATTTCAATACACATCCCATACATAGAGATAAAAATCATTCATATGGTGAACACCTGGTAACCGACATTAACAAGATGCATATATAAGAATATCCCCATCATTCCGGGACACCCTTCGGATATGATATAAATTTCGAAGTACTAAAGCATCCGGTACTTTGGATGGGGTTTGTTAGGCCCAATAACAACTTTTAAATCAAAGTTTATCATAGTTTTTAATTAACTAACCCAAAACAGCCTGCGGTGTTACTACGACGGCGTAAATCCGGTTTTACGGTGTTTTTCGTGTTTCCAGGTTTTAAATCATTAAGTTAGCATATCATATAGATATAGAACATGTGTTTAGTTGATTTTAAAAGTCAAGTTAGAAGGATTAACTTTTGTTTGCGAACAAGTTTAGAATTAACTAAACTATGTTCTAGTGATTACAAGTTTAAACCTTCGAATAAGATAGCTTTATATATATGAATCGAATGATGTTATGAACATCATTACTACCTTAAGTTCCTTGGATAAACCTACTGAAAAAGAGAAAAATGGATCTAGCTTCAACGGATCCTTGGATGGCTCGAAGTTCTTGAAGCAGAATCATGACACGAAAACAAGTTCAAGTAAGATCATCACTTGAAATAAGATTGTTATAGTTATAGAAATTGAATCAAAGTTTGAATATGATTATTACCTTGTATTAGAATGATAACCTACTGTAAGAAACAAAGATTTCTTGAGGTTGGATGATCACCTTACAAGATTGGAAGTGAGCTAGCAAACTTGAAAGTATTCTTGATTTTATGTAACTAGAACTTGTAGAATATATGAAGAACACTTAGAACTTGAAGATAGAACTTGAGAGAGATCAATTAGATGAAGAAAATTGAAGAATGAAAGTGTTTGTAGGTGTTTTTGGTCGTTGGTGTATGGATTAGATATAAAGGATATGTAATTTTGTTTTCATGTAAATAAGTCATGAATGATTACTCATATTTTTGTAATTTTATGCGATATTTCATGCTAGTTGCCAAATGATGGTTCCCACATGTGTTAGGTGACTCACATGGGCTGCTAAGAGCTGATCATTGGAGTGTATATACCAATAGTACATACATCTAAAAGCTGTGTATTGTACGAGTACGAATACGGGTGCATACGAGTAGAATTGTTGATGAAACTGAACGAGGATGTAATTGTAAGCATTTTTGTTAAGTAGAAGTATTTTGATAAGTGTATTGAAGTCTTTCAAAAGTGTATAAATACATATTAAAACACTACAAGTATATACATTTTAACTGAGTCGTTAAGTCATCGTTAGTCGTTACATGTAAGTGTTGTTTTGAAACCTTTAGGTTAACGATCTTGTTAAATATTGTTAACCCAATGTTTATAATATCAAATGAGATTTTAAATTATTATATTATCATGATATTATCATGTATGAATATCTCTTAATATGATATATATACATTAAATGTCTTTACAACGATAATCGTTACATATATGTCTCGTTTAAAAATCATTAAGTTAGTAGTCTTGTTTTTACATATGTAGCTCATTGTTAATATACTTAATGATATGTTTACTTATCATAGTATCATGTTACCTATATAAATATCCATATATATGTCATCATATAGTTTTTACAAGTTTTAACGTTCGTGAATCACCGGTCAACTTGGGTGGTCAATTGTCTATATGAAACATATTTCAATTAATCAAGTCTTAACAAGTTTGATTGCTTAACATGTTGGAAACATTTAATCATGTAAATATCAATCTCAATTAATATATATAAACATGGAAAAGTTCGGGTCACAACAATCCAAGCACCTTAGCTATCAGACCTAGCACACCTTTCTTAAGCTCAGCAAAATTGCCCTCGCCTTTATCCGCCCTCCGGAGTAGCTCAGCAGACTTCTCTCTCTATGCACTCAGCTATTTCTCCAGCTCACCCACTTTCACCTGCTCAGCATCCTTTTCCCCTTGCAGAACAGCAGCAACATCTTGAGCACTTTTTAACTCAACTTCTTTAGCCTTTATTATTTTCTGCGCATCATTTAAGGCACGCTCAGCATCAGCAGCTCTTTTACGGGCATTTTCACTTTCAGCTATGTCTTTACGAGCAAAAGCAAGAATAGACTCTTGATGTTCCTACAGTTGAAGCACAGAGTCCAGGTGGTTGGTTAGCAGTACATGAGCTGTCATAGTTGATTCCCTAAGTTGATGAGAACGAAGAGCAGAGAATTGGGGTTTCAGCTCAGGGATAACACAACCCTGTACATCAATAAAATTTTATGAGTTATTTCAAACAGCTCACATCAATAAATTACAAGCATATATATGCAGAGGGTCTTATCGTTCATACCTGAATAAGAGTTGCAAATTCTTTATCTTTAGTGGCAGGGTTTGCAATGATGGCTTGCAAAGCCCTCACATGAGCAGGAAGAGTTAGCTCTTGAACAATGGAGGAGGTGACAGCAGGATTAGTGATATTAGGAAGAGGGGAATCATAAGCAGAGTTGCCTTCAGGCCTATCTTCATGAAATTCAGATTCATCGAAGGGGGCAAAGTTTGGGTCAGGCATTTTCAGGCCCTTCTCTCCTTCACTTTCAAGATTCCTCTCCGGCCTCCGGTCACCGCCCTCCGTAGCCTTCCCTTGGCTATCATCCGACTCTGCTAAAATTACTAACAAAAACAAATTAGTATTATGAACAAACATAACAGTTATAAGCAAAAACATGTGCATTTTCAAAAGAGAGCAGAATGGACATACTTCTCCTACGTTTTTGCTTTTTGCCCTCCTCAGTACTCTTCACCCTTTTAGAGCCTATGCTCTTCTTTCTTGTCTTTTGGGTTGGAGGAGGAGTAGGGTTGGTTTCATCCGTGATGTCAATTGATGCCGATGTTTGCTGATCGGCGGTGGTGGTGTCATCCGTTGTCCGCTCAGTGTCTGTATGATCAGACCCGAATTCGCTGTCTGAGCTGCTCACAACAATTTCTTTCCCCTTTTCAGCATCAGCAGCAGCTTTAGCTTCAGCTGCAACTCTCTCTGCCTCAAGCTCTTCAACAGTTTTGTCACGAGCAGTGACCTCCACATCATCATCAAGATCAGGGGATAAAAGAGCAGAGCGGACCTGCATCACGGAGTTGCCTGCAAAGATTACATATTAATAGCAATATAAGTACACATGACAAACAGTAGACAAAAATCTATATATATAATAGGATGATCATATCACATCCTACCCTGTTTTTTCTCACGAAGTACTGGCACAGAATTGCTTGGCCATTCTTGGCTCACTTTGCACAGCACAAGAATTCCCTCATACCTTTCGTATGATCTGGGTGGAATACGGAGTCCTTTCAAGCTATTTACTATCCGCTGTTCTGCGGGAGAAATTTTAACACCCTTTCCTATGCCAGCATCAATAGCACCCCACTCCCGGACAACGGAGTATTCTTCCGGAATAACAGTTTCATCAACAAAGAAAAATGGACTTTTCCAGTCCTTCAAGTTTGAAACTCTATTTAGACCAACAAAATGATTATTTTTCTTACTATCAATAGTAAGCCAGCAATCGCTAATTGTGCGGATTCTAAACAAAGAGATAAAAACATTAATGCGAGGCTTTATATTAATAGCATTGCAGTACATTTCAAAAAGGATGATTTTTTAAAGACCATGGGGATGTATCTGACTAAGACAGGCCCCGTAATATCTAAGAAGGCGAAGAAGAAAGTTAGTAAGGGGAACACGGAGGTTGCCGTGGGTAATTTGTAAAGCGTATAAAGTAATTTTCCCCTCAGGAGGGTTGTCAGCAGTTTGTCTGATGGTGGGAAGAACAGGGTTGTATTGATTGAGATGGCGAAAGGCAATCTTTAATCCATCTAAATATTCACTAGTCAATGATGAAGCCATCGTGCTAACTTCTGGAATGTCAGCAGTATTTGATGAAGAAGGCTTGGCGTGTTCTTGGCCAGTACTCCGTGAAGAAGCAATGATAATACAGTAACATATATCAACAAGAAGAAAATAGCAGTAAGATGAAGTGTACTGACCTTGGAAGACGGTAAACCTTAAAAAGTTGAAGATTGAAGAAGGCGATGAAGATTTGGGAGAAATATGCTTTTTGGATCTTGGCAAAGGTAAAAAAGTGATGGTAACAGGGTTA
The DNA here is from genome assembly GCF_046630445.1 of Rutidosis leptorrhynchoides. NCBI lineage: Eukaryota > Viridiplantae > Streptophyta > Magnoliopsida > Asterales > Asteraceae > Rutidosis > Rutidosis leptorrhynchoides. The sequence goes on along the minus strand of NC_092333.1, from coordinate 314,857,834 downwards.
TAACGGTTTTTATAAGGGTTCATCGGTGCAATTTTTATGGTCATGATTGAGACACGTGTATGGGTGAGTTTAAACGAAGGGTGCAAGATAACACTTTTTACAGCTGGAGGCGCGTGGATGATCTTAGCCGTAAAAAATTAATCATAACAGTGTCAGTAAAATTCGTCTGCATTTAATGCCTAAAATGTTTTCCCCGATGCAAGTGGGCAATGAACAGGCTGGTTTGTCATGCGTTATCAAAATTTTAACAACTTAATCATTTTTCAAATGCTTAAGTCCTTAAACTGGGGGGACTTAATGGTGTATCCTATCGTATACACACATAAAAAGCATAATAGTTGCATAAAAATAGCATCAGGAAGGCTGGAAACAACAGTTTTGTGGAGATTGTCCGTCCAGCGTTCTCCGCTGTACAGGCTGCTCCGTCATGCGTAAGCCCTGAAGGCCGCCTAGCGTATAAGCCCTGGCCGGAGAGTGCCGCATTTAGCATAAATTTCGGAGCACATGTAACAGAATGTATCATCATTTGACACGTGTCCCCAAATAAATCTGGTAGATCTGACACTATAAATAGACCCCTTGGGTCGTCATTTTACACAAGTTCAGATATTATGACAACTTTGAGAGCTGAGACTTCACTTCTCTTTCTCTCTCTACTTTCTCTCACTAGAAGTCATCCGGCTAGCACTCTTACGCTCTACGGACGACAGATTGATTAAGCCACCCCACAAGTTTCTACACTTGTGAACCGGGTCTGCAGGGATTATTTCTCGAGGGTAAAAATCAATCGGCAACACTCCGCCCTCCTAAAGCTAGATCACTTCTAGTCTCTTATTGACATACTAAGCCTTACCTCATAAGGAAATAGGTGTTAATATTTTCATATATGCTTATTTGAAAAAGTGTAGATTTGATAAAAATATGAAAATGAGTATAAGTTTAATATGGATTAAACATGTTATTGTAATTGTTTTAATTTGTTATTTTGCTAACACTAATGCATATTTGGATGCACAAATTTTGTGTTTAATGTGTTTTGCAGAGAAATACCGATACTGATGGTGCATCATCATCATCATCTAGGCAACCTGCTCCGAAACCACAGCCAGAAATGCAATATTACGAACCGGAGCAACAACAGGAACAACAACAACAACAACCTGATCAACATGTGCCATACTATGAACCAGACCCATAATTTTTTATTGCCTACGTTGTATTTTTCGCTCACCATATAATAGAACACCCAACAATTCATGAAGAATAGTTGCATCCCAATTTAAGAATTGATAGAAGTTGGAGAGATTACCCGACGTACCAAAGTAACAAATTTAAGCTTTGGACCAAAAATGTAGAAGTTCCAAGGCTAATAGATTGGGAGCCTTTGGAAAGGGTCCACCTATCTAACCCAGTTAGGCAGCATCTAATCCAAAGGTATGGCAGCTCTTCTTTTCCTGATTGGGAACATTTATTTACCACTCATAGGCCTGTATATAAGGAGTGGTGTGTTGAGCTTATGAGTTCTATAGCTTTTAATAAGGATTTAGATAGGTTAGACGATAAGAGTTTTCTTAGATTTTTACTTGGCCGTAGGATGTACAGGATGTCCATGCTGGACATGGCCAGGGCTTTACAGATTTATACTCCCGCTGAATTACTATTACCTGATTGTACAAATTTGATTTATCATGGTGAGCGGGTAGATAGAAATTTCGACGCCAACGCCGTCTGGAGGCTTATGTCAAATTTTAATGTGTTTACGCGGGGAGGAAGACACTCCTATTTAGATATTAATAAAAGCCGAGCTTCGTATAATACATAGATTCTTAGTAAACTCGATTACACAAAGAGGTAACAATAAGGAGAAAATGACCTTACACTATTTATTTTACCTTAAGTGCATTCAAAACACTAGAAGCTTTGTTAATATCCCCTACTGTGTTGGTTTTTATCTGTCCAAAATGGTGGAAGGAATACAGGAAGGGGGAATAATAGGAGGAGGTATTTTTGTTACTCTCATTAGAGAGTATTTAGGTGTAGATAGGGATCAAGGGGGTCCGATGATGGTATGTAGGGAACAGGACGAGACTTTAGGTTTGCAAGTCTATCAAGGTGCAAAGGTATTGACTAGGAGACGCAATCAGGCAGTACAATATCAGGGCCGCCATCCACAGGTAGAGAGGGGTTCGGATGAAGAGATGGAGGAAGCGGATGACATCAGGGATGTCATTAGGGATAGTTTTACTGACGTTTTCCAGCGTATAGATGAGGTAGAAATGACTATTGAGGAAAGGCATCATCGGTATGAGCAGTGGCAAGCCGCGAATGAGTATGAGACTTCCAGGCGATGCCAACACGATAGCTGGCAAGTTCATCAGCACAAAATCATAAGCCAGCTATCATATCAGGTACCAAATAACTACATTCTGACTCGGCCTGCTTACTATCCACCACATCAGCCCGACATGCGACCACCCTTTGACCTGTACGACCCCAATCAAGCATACCAGAACACCTATCACCAACCATGGAACCCAAACGATGATATGAACTGGAACCCCTATCCTAATCAATAGTGTTCCATTGGTGATGTCTTCTCTTTTATTATTTTTATCTATTTATGTTAAACACTTAACATTTTAATACTTTTGTGTAATGTTTAATATTGTTTATTATTGTATACTAATATTTCATTTTTGTAATTTGAAAGTGGGATATCAAGTCCCATTTCAAATTACCATGCATGTTTATATTTATTGTATGTATTTTATCTAATGTACACAACAGGGTAAAACAATGCATTTTCAAAGACTGGCATTAAGTTCAGCAAAAGCTATTAATTTGGTATAAAAACAAGTGTGATGTAACAACAGACGGAATGAACAAATGATGTGCACCATTTATCATTCAACACAAACAACAATATGTTTAGAAACTTTGGTAAAATTTAATCATTTTTCTACGATAATCACCCGCAATAATTTAAATTGTTACTGATTTCTTGCAAATGAGGGCATCGCAAGATCTTAAGTGTGGGAAGGGATTAAATTCTTTCGGATTTAAAAAAAAAAAAAAAAATTTTAAACACTTGGTTACCATTAAAAATACTAGTAATGCAGTAGTTGTATTAGAATCTAGTGCTCTCTGATAATAAAGAACAGCCCTAGTCTTATATACTGACTACCCAATTCTAGTAAAATTTTTCAAAATTTTCAACTAAATGAACTCAAAATCATGTTTATACATATTTATGAACGATAAAACTAGGTGTTAACACCGAAATTATTGTTATCTCGGAAAGGACATAAATTGAGAAACAACCCAAAATGTTAGAATTCGTTTAAAATGGAATAGAGGAAAATAAAAGGCAAAGAAAGGAAAATAAAAGCCAAGTGTGGGAAAAATTTACCAAGTTATTTAGAACATATATCACATATTTTTGTACAAATAGATGAAGATACTTTTGTTTTGGACTATATTAATCAGTTTTACCCAGTTTATTGTAATATAAATGAAATTTAAAAGGAAGTAAAGTCTTCCGAGAGAAAAAGACACGCGCTTCTTGATTTAGGTCAAGAAGTTGTCGTCCAGACCAGTTGTAGAGTCTACGAAAAACCTTGAAAAGTTTTCTCGAAAATCAGCTGGAAATCCACGGACCTCAGCATCAAACAGGGTCGCCAAGTGGTCAGACTTATCCTAACCATGAGAGGATCTGTCTCGTACAATGGGGGGCACCGTGCAAATTAGCTTATAAGACTAATGAATCAGATCCTCAGAAAGGATAATCTCCTTAAAGATCAAAAATCAGCTTTTAAGCCTGATATTACTCAATCCTTGGGATTGACCTTAAAGATTGAGAATTACAAACTCATGGAATTCGATGATATCTAAACTCGAGCTTGAACGAGAAAATATTTTGATCAAAATTACAAAACGATTTGTTTTCTGAAAACCCATTTTCAATGCGTTCATTACCATTGAACGTAAAATCCTAAGAATTCACCGGAATTCATTAGGTCACCTGAACCAAATCGGGTGTCAACCGTAAGAACGGTGGTTGCATAGCATGGTCGAAGACATGACCTTGTTCCAGACCGAAAAACTATAGGGTGATCTTTACTATGGCTCCTATAAAGGATATTAATTGCATCCGACACGATATAGACCATAATTAAATGCATGTCACGGGACATTGCCGTAACAGTTGCTTGTTCAACGCTTTCCTTTACAACCGGACGGTAGTTTACCGAAAGGTAATATACGGAGCAAGTATACTAGATGTGTTGCTTTCCCAATATAAGGTTAGCAAGTCTGTGACACAAAACCATAAGTTTTGAGCTAAAATTTTCAAATCTGAAACCCACAAAACCCACAAAAACATTTTGCAACACCGGTGAAGGGTTATTCCGGAAAACTAATCTAGAGTAAAAGCTAGATTGAAATTTCAAAAGATCAAATGTTTTCATAAAGATCCAATTTCCTAAAAGATCTAAATTTTTATAGTCATGTGGGACTGTAAACCACATCGTTACTACCATTGTTCATACCGCCGTATTAAAATCACTGATGTACAAAGTGTGAAGAATAAAGAAGTGATTCTAGTAAAGTTATATTCAATTCTATATTGCTTGAGGATAAGCAACGCTCAAGTGTGGGAATATTTGATAATGCTAAAAACGAACATATATTTCATATCATTATCCCTCAAGAAAGACAAGCTTTTAGTTGCAATTGTTCTATTTACAAGCGATATTCGTTTAAATATTAAAAGGTGAAGACAAAAGACAGATTCGATGATTTGAAGACGCAAACGACCAAAAAGCTAAAAAGTACAAAGTACAATCAAAGTGGTTCAAATTATTGATGAGAAACGTCTAAAAGTTACAAGAGTACGAGCCACGGAACGCAAAGTATAAGATATTAAATAGTACGAAAGGACGTTCGAAAATCCGGAACCGGGACCAGAGTCAACTCTCAACGCGCGACGCAACGGAGCTAAAATGACAAGTCAACTATGCATATAAATATAATATATATATATATATATATATAATAAGTGTCGGCAAGCTTGCAAACAAAAGATCCTAAGCTGTAAAATGGTGTCATGCGATTGCATGGCCTGGAGGCATAAACTCCATGCGATCGCATAGAGTCCTGTAGCTGCACAAGTGCTATAAAAAGCAACGAATTCGGCCAAATGAATTACACAATATTCAATCTCTCTTACTCTCAATGTATATTTTAATTTTAATTTTAATTTTAAAGTTAATAATAATAAGGTTATAGTGGCGAATGTTTTAAGTTTGTAAGTCGAAATTCTGTCCGTGTAACACTACGCAATTAATACTTAATGGTGTATCCTATCGTATACACGCGTAAAAGGCATAACGGTTGCATAAAAGTAACATCAGGAAGGCTGGAAACAACAGTTTTGTGGAATTATCCGTCCAGCGTTCTCCGCTATACAGGTTGCTCCGTCACGCGTAATATAACGATCCGTTCCTAATCCATTCGGACAACGTCCATATTGATTACAAACGAATTATAATAGTTGATAACATCGCGAGGTATTTGACCTCTATATGATACATTTTACAAACGTTGCATTTATTCTTAAAAAGACAATCTACCATTACATCAAAATTGACATGTTCGTCTAACATTTCCCAAAATTCAAATAACTAAATTTTAGCTCTTAATGATCTTCAATGACTCGAATGCAACGTTCTTGTATCATGACTTAAATGGTCCCAACTAGTATCCTTTATATGAGCTAATGCACAGCGGAAGACTTAATTCGTACCTGAGAATAAACATGCTTAAAAGTGTCAACCAAAAGGTTGGTGAGTTCATAGGTTTATCGTAACAACAGTTATCAGAAATTTCAATAGACCACAAGATTTCATAGTTATACATATCTGTACACTCGCAAGTGTATAAAAGCATTCTAAGTGGTTGAGCACTTGGTAACCATACTTAACAATTTATCACGTCGCATATTCCCTTTAATACGAAATCTTACTACACTGTACCAAGTGTAGTCACAAAACGAAGTACTGTGCAACCGTTGAATACTGGTCGTCCAGTCCGGTTGGGGTTGTCAGGCCCGATAGATCTATCAACAGGATTCGCGTTTACAATACAGCTGTAAATATTAGTTACCAAGCTACAGGGAAGTATGCAAGTGGTACAACTCAACGTAGAATGTATTTTAAGTACTTGTGTCTATTTCGTAAACATTTATAAAAGCATCGCATGTATTCTCAGTCCCAAAAATATATATTGCAAAAGCAATTAAAAAGGGAGCAAATGAAACTAACCAATCGTATTTTGTAGTAAAAATACATATAACGGCATTGAATACTTATAAGGTTGACCTTCGATTCACGAACCTAATTAGTTATATATTTATATAAAAATTAATATCTATTTAACAAACAAAGTCAAATTATAGTGTACCAATCCTAATGCTCGAGACTAATATGTAAAAGTTAACAGAAATTCATTTGACTCAAAATGATTTTCCAAAAATTTATACATGATTAAATATCGTCATGTTATATTTTTAAATGTCTACACAAAATTTATTAGTTAAATAATATAACTTATTTATTGTTAAATAAACTTTATTTTAAAAAAAAAATAAATTACTACATAATCATAATTTCACTAAAATAATACTTTTAACAAATATATAAATAATTTAACAGTTTTATAATAATTTGATAATTTTAAATAAAATATTATTTGTTTTTAATAAGAATAAATATAATCATAATAATAATATTAATATTTTCATAAAACATAATTTTTATGTTACTAATAATAAAAATCGCGAATTAATAACTTTTAACAATAAAAATGATTAAAATGATGATTTATTAGTTTTTGATTAAAATATTAAATATTTTTAGACAATCATAATAATAATTACTAATAATTTAAATAATAACGATTTTTGACGACGTAAACTAAAAATATTCATTTTTTTTTTAAAATTTGTGCAAAAGTTCAATTGATTATAACTTCAAATCCGTCCGTCGAATTCGTTCGACATCTAAATGAAAAGTTTATAGTTTTTCACCACCTTTCCAAAAACATATTATTCATATACCTTATCTTAACCGCAGGAGTAACTAATTCAGATTCTATCCTAAAAATATATTTTAACAAAAAAAAAATAGATATAAAAATATACACGATCCTAATTTCTCGAGCACCAGTCAAGGACACACTAAAAGTAAATAAAAGTTAAGTTTAGAGTGCTCACGTATCAATATTGAGATTCAATATTGCAGGATATTATTTAGACGCAACGGAGATGACAAACACTAGTTTGTCTCAAGAGCAAAACCCCCGATCTATACCCATAACATCCATAGATTTGACCCATAATCTCCTTAATTCTATCCCACTCATGATATTTGTTTTGGAACACTTGGACAGAACCCCGTCATAGTAATTTGTATATAACTAAGTTTTATTATCACTCCTACTCTCTTAAGATTAACAATAATCTTATTATAAGTCTTTAGAATTAATAATAATAATAATAATAATAATAATAAAAATAATAATTTATAATTATTAGTGAAAGATACGGAGTAATATATATCTTAAATATGTGTGTGTGCGTGTTCTGTGTTTAAAATGAATAAAGCAAGTATCATACCCACTTTTTATAACAATTTTCGTCACCTAACCACTTTATGTCGGCAAAACATTACACGATTCGTGTAGATGGGTACACGATTCGTGTAAGGTATAGTCACGAAAGTTGTAGATTTTTGAGTTACGGTCGTTTGGACACCAAGATCACCCTTTTTCGAGTCCGAATGAATTAGTTATGATTTTTCTCGTGCAAGTGCGCAGGTTTAGTGATTTCCAACATTTTAACTTGAAATCTTGTGATGAAATGTTGTAGTCTTTTGGTGCTCATTAAAAATCTTTATATTATCTTTATTTTTATTTTTATATCATTGAAAATCCCTAAAAATATTTTATAATCAAATTATATTATATCAAAAAAATGTTCGTTGTTTAACTAAGTATTTTTAAATACAAAACGTTTTATATTTAGGTAAAGACTATATTTAATCATTTTGTAAAAATACATAAATATATATTTAATAAACACGCTTTATTTAAATATTCATTTTTATTAAAATCACAGACCGTTATCATTTACAATTTGTCAAAAGGTTTCTAGAAAAATTCCAACTTTTAAGATAACGTTAAAAATCTTTATTCTTACCAAAATGGTTTGATAATAATTTGACGAAAGTAGTTTCAGATATTTATAAAAATTATAATCCTTTTTAAAGAAGACGTGACATTTAAATCATATTTTATAATTTCTAAAATAATAACAGATAACTATATTAAACTTAATAATTACACCTTGACCTGTAGTAAAAATATATTATCTTTTACTCTCGCCGATAAATATAGTATTCTTATATCGAAACCAAATATTACATATCTAATACCTTGTTAACGTTATTAATTAATAAATATATATCATATATACACATAAATGTTCGTGAATCGTCAGGCTTGGTCAAAGGGTAACTAATTATCCAAAAGAAGATTTCAGACTTTCTAGACTCAACATTAGGGTTTTTGCTTATCGTGTCGGAACCATATAGAGTTTAGGGTTTAAATTTGGTCGGAAATTTCCGGGTCGTTACAGTACCCACCCGTTAAAGAAATTTCGTCCCCGAAATTTGTTAGAGGTAGTCATGGATATCAATAGGAATGCTTTCATGACGAATATGAGGTGATAACGGAGTTTTATCATCATTGATAGATATAGATAAAACATTTCGATTATGTGAAGCGTACTAGCGAAGCTATCACAAAAGAGAGTGAAATGAGTAAATATAGAATTGTTGTAACCGATGACGTGGTTATGATTAATTTCCGGAATTTACGAGATTTAAAGAAAATCTTTTGTTATAAGATTTGGTTCTTCGGCGATTTAGGAAACAGAATCTCCTTTGATTAAATGCGGCAAATCAGTTGTGATTTCTTTGTCGGATTTTTCACTTATAAAACTATTCCCATCGTTTCCTTATTTCCATACCTCACATCTTCTTTTCTTCCTCCTTTAATTCATACTTTAAGGTATTCTTTAAAATGCTTCATCCTGTTCTGATTTTTGTTATACTTCTAACTTTCATATCTTTCATTCTTCTCTTTCATCTACCGCCAGAAGAATCTATTCACTTTTGTGATTTTCTTGGAATTATAATGTTTCTAATTCTCCCGTGTCTTTACGTCGCCATACGTATTGATATACACGGTTTGTAGTTTCTGAGTCGTTTTTTTTGGGTTTGATATCTTTCCTTACACCTCAATGTTCCTGCTCCTGTTTTCTACAATCATTGTCATCCATAGTTAATACTTTCTCCTGTTTGCTGCGATTTATACCCCAATTTCTATTTTGGGCTTTGTCCCTTCGTTTCTTCTTCCCGTCCTTGAGCCAAGCGAACAATAATCCGGAGTTCGTAGGTATGAGATTCGGAATGAACATAGCTAATGTTCTCAGAAAGGAATGGTAATGGTACGATTTTAATTTGTCAAATTACCAGAACATTTTCAGAAAATTAGAACTATCAGGGTGATACGTTCTAATATATTTGGAGATTGAATAGAATGTAAAAGCCGTGTAACATGGCACATGATGACGGTATTGTAAATCATCATATTCCATTAGAAATTTAACATAGCTTAATGTAATATAATGAAGTTGATCAAGTTTCATTATATTATACTAATTTATGCATCAGTTCCCAACACTATTTCAAACATTCATATTTTAAACTCGGAGGTTTCAGAAGTTAGAAACTAACACAGTTTCTTTTATGTTGTAACGCAGATGTTACGGGGAGATAAATGATCGCAGATAGGAATAGTTGTGAAAATATTTCCAGAGATATGGAGAATATGTATAACGAAAGATATGAAGATATCTTATAATATCTAAAATGAGATGATGATGAAGAATATCATCTTGAAAAGTTTAAAATAAGGAATAGAGTTATTACTAACGGTTTCAGCAGGTACGGAATCATTGGGATTCTTTGAAGACAGGTTCCGCTTTCACGATTTGTTTACGGCCTCCTTCATACTTTGCTCAATCCGTTTTCCAGTTCCAAACCTTCTCTTTTTCTCAGCTTTACCACCTTACTATTCTTTGTCATCAAACTTTTGACGGTTAAAGTCGTTTATGATCCTTGCTGTTTTATCAGCATTTCAAGAACTACTTCATAGTCCAGGGTGTTTTCCAGAAACTTCACATTCGAGATGTGTAATTCTTAGGGATAGACGTTTTTGATATAACTGGGGAATTTCTATAAGATTTTCAACATACTGTTTGCGGATTTTCATCGAAGAGATAACGAGCTGCTGGTATATCTGCTGATGATGTCGTGGGATATAAAAGGTTCTCTGATAACAACGGCGAAAGGACAATGTATAAATATCAAGGTTATAATAGGAGTAGTCTTACTGAGAAGTTGAAGTGGAGCTGTGACAAAATTAACTTCTTGGAAAGGAATTGTAGAGTTGTTTTTGCTAATAAATAGCATAGGATTCAACACGGTATTTATTAAACTATGAATTTGGATTCGAGAGTTTTCCGGTGTATAAATCTTTTCTTCGATAGACGAGATGCGGTGGGTTCGACTTTAAGATCGAGATGTTTTCAAGAATCATGAAAAATTGTGAATACGAATTGCAATTGTCAAGATAAGAATGAGGTTTAAAATAGAATCAAGTGGCAAGCTTGAAGAATTATTTAGTTTCATATGTTATAATCAATATTTTAATTCATTTTTCTTGTCCATAGTTAGCAGTCTGTTAGTTCGATTGTCCAATAGTTTATATATATATATATTATAATATTCGAATTAAATAATACATATCGTGACCCGTGTACCGGTCTCGGTATTGATCACAACTCAAACTATATATATAGATGGGTCGATATGATAAATCGAAACCTTGTATACGTGTCCCGTTATATAAAGTGCGTAAAATAAATAAATGTATATCATGACCCATGCACCGGTGTTGTCTCAGAATTAATCCGACGTGTTGCGTACATGTGTCCCGACAGTAGTACAGTGCGGAAATTAAAATTGCGGGAATGTAAATTGCGGAAATGTAAATTGCGAGAATGTAAATTGCGAGAATATAAATTGCGATAAATTAAATGTTAATCAGTTAGCTGGGAACAGTTAGCCGGAACAGTTAGCGTGAAATCCTTAATAGATTTTCAATTAGTTAAATCGTGTGTTTCTAACAATTTTAATATATCCAATGTTTTCTTCATTATGCCACTTGTTGGATTCTGATAAGTCAAAATCCGAATATGAAATGAGAATGGTTATTCTGGGATGAGCGGATACGAATACCGGTGGTTGCGAGTAAAATAATAGATGACCGTTGAATCAGATTCAAATAATGTACAGTGTACTTATTAATGTGAATTCTAAATATTCCTCGGGTGCTACCCACCCGTTAAAATATTTTCATCATTAACAGTTTGTACGAAAGAAATTTTTAATTACAATCTTTATGAAAATATACTTGCATATATATTTTCATCGGATGTAATTATGGATTTAATGAGTAAAGAAAATATTATACTCATTTGATTTACTGTTGGCACTTGATTTCATGATCTCTGAACATTAGAGATTACGTAGTTGTCATGTTAAACGGAAGTAAATGAGGTAGGACGTAAGGCGAAGGTAATCGATGTCGAACGAAAATTTAGTAGATGGAACGATACGTAGAACGGTGACTATACTCATGGTATAGTTTATGACGTTGAGGTTTATGACGCGACTGTGGCTGCTGCTGGTGTTTGTAACCGTCACACCATATTTTCCATTGCTGTCACACAAACGCGAAGTTTATTAACTTATACTTGTACACCGGATTGATTGGCGATTGAAGCGAGCGGATGTATAAAATTCGGAATATGAGATGGTATATAATTATGATGAGATATCCGTAAAAAGGAGAAAAGAAATGGTTTCTCGAACAGGTTCGTCGGTAAGTGTTTCAGGTTTATCGCCAAAAGAGTAATTTAGTGGATGGAAAGGTTCTTCAATGTGAAATGATTTCCGGATGTCGTATGATATTCTAACTATATAGAATATCTATATATATTACCAAAGATTTCGTAGTCTTCAAAGAAATTTACGGCGTGTATCAGGCAAATCTAGGATGCGCTAAGATATGAATTTCGTCTATACACTATCGATGCACTAAATGCAGTAAGACGTGTCTAGGCTTAAGAATGCTAAGCAGGCAATTCCCTAAAGATGATAAGCAGATGATTTCCGACTAATGTGATAAGCAAAACTTTTTGACAAGCAGACACGGTCAAAGTCCAGTCTCACTAATGTATCCTAACAACCACCAGTTAGACACACTAATGGGTGACCTGGTTCGCTAAGACCAACGCTCTGATACCACCTATAACGATCCGTTCCTAATCCATTCGGACAACGTCCATATTGATTACAAACGAATTATAATAGTTGATAACATCGCGAGGTATTTGACCTCTATATGATACATTTTACAAACGTTGCATTTATTCTTAAAAAGACAATCTACCATTACATCAAAATTGACATGTTCGTCTAACATTTCCCAAAATTCAAATAACTAAATTTTAGCTCTTAATGATCTTCAATGACTCGAATGCAACGTTCTTGTATCATGACTTAAATGGTCCCAACTAGTATCCTTTATATGAGCTAATGCACAGCGGAAGACTTAATTCGTACCTGAGAATAAACATGCTTAAAAGTGTCAACCAAAAGGTTGGTGAGTTCATAGGTTTATCGTAACAACAGTTATCAGAAATTTCAATAGACCACAAGATTTCATAGTTATACATATCTGTACACTCGCAAGTGTATAAAAGCATTCTAAGTGGTTGAGCACTTGGTAACCATACTTAACAATTTATCACGTCGCATATTCCCTTTAATACGAAATCTTACTACACTGTACCAAGTGTAGTCACAAAACGAAGTACTGTGCAACCGTTGAATACTGGTCGTCCAGTCCGGTTGGGGTTGTCAGGCCCGATAGATCTATCAACAGGATTCGCGTTTACAATACAGCTGTAAATATTAGTTACCAAGCTACAGGGAAGTATGCAAGTGGTACAACTCAACGTAGAATGTATTTTAAGTACTTGTGTCTATTTCGTAAACATTTATAAAAGCATCGCATGTATTCTCAGTCCCAAAAATATATATTGCAAAAGCAATTAAAAAGGGAGCAAATGAAACTCACCAATCGTATTTTGTAGTAAAAATACATATAACGGCATTGAATACTTATAAGGTTGACCTTCGATTCACGAACCTAATTAGTTATATATTTATATAAAAATTAATATCTATTTAACAAACAAAGTCAAATTATAGTGTACCAATCCTAATGCTCGAGACTAATATGTAAAAGTTAACAGAAATTCATTTGACTCAAAATGATTTTCCAAAAATTTATACATGATTAAATATCGTCATGTTATATTTTTAAATGTCTACACAAAATTTATTAGTTAAATAATATAACTTATTTATTGTTAAATAAACTTTATTTTAAAAAAAAAAATAAATTACTACATAATCATAATTTCACTAAAATAATACTTTTAACAAATATATAAATAATTTAACAGTTTTATAATAATTTGATAATTTTAAATAAAATATTATTTGTTTTTAATAAGAATAAATATAATCATAATAATAATATTAATATTTTCATAAAACATAATTTTTATGTTACTAATAATAAAAATCGCGAATTAATAACTTTTAACAATAAAAATGATTAAAATGATGATATATTAGTTTTTGATTAAAATATTAAATATTTTTAGACAATCATAATAATAATTACTAATAATTTAAATAATAACGATTTTTGACGACGTAAACTAAAAATATTCATTTTTTTTTTAAAATTTGTGCAAAAGTTCAATTGATTATAACTTCAAATCCGTCCGTCGAATTCGTTCGACATCTAAATGAAAAGTTTATAGTTTTTCACCACCTTTCCAAAAACATATTATTCATATACCTTATCTTAACCGCAGGAGTAACTAATTCAGATTCTATCCTAAAAATATATTTTAACAAAAAAAAAATAGATATAAAAATATACACGATCCTAATTTCTCGAGCACCAGTCAAGGACACACTAAAAGTAAATAAAAGTTAAGTTTAGAGTGCTCACGTATCAATATTGAGATTCAATATTGCAGGATATTATTTAGACGCAACGGAGATGACAAACACTAGTTTGTCTCAAGAGCAAAACCCCCGATCTATACCCATAACATCCATAGATTTGACCCATAATCTCCTTAATTCTATCCCACTCATGATATTTGTTTTGGAACACTTGGACAGAACCCCGTCATAGTAATTTGTATATAACTAAGTTTTATTATCACTCCTACTCTCTTAAGATTAACAATAATCTTATTATAAGTCTTTAGAATTAATAATAATAATAATAATAATAATAATAATAAAAATAATAATTTATAATTATTAGTGAAAGATACGGAGTAATATATATCTTAAATATGTGTGTGTGCGTGTTCTGTGTTTAAAATGAATAAAGCAAGTATCATACCCACTTTTTATAACAATTTTCGTCACCTAACCACTTTATGTCGGCAAAACATTACACGATTCGTGTAGATGGGTACACGATTCGTGTAAGGTATAGTCACGAAAGTTGTAGATTTTTGAGTTACGGTCGTTTGGACACCAAGATCACCCTTTTTCGAGTCCGAATGAATTAGTTATGATTTTTCTCGTGCAAGTGCGCAGGTTTAGTGATTTCCAACATTTTAACTTGAAATCTTGTGATGAAATGTTGTAGTCTTTTGGTGCTCATTAAAAATCTTTATATTATCTTTATTTTTATTTTTATATCATTGAAAATCCCTAAAAATATTTTATAATCAAATTATATTATATCAAAAAAATGTTCGTTGTTTAACTAAGTATTTTTAAATACAAAACGTTTTATATTTAGGTAAAGACTATATTTAATCATTTTGTAAAAATACATAAATATATATTTAATAAACACGCTTTATTTAAATATTCATTTTTATTAAAATCACGGACCGTTATCATTTACAATTTGTCAAAAGGTTTCTAGAAAAATTCCAACTTTTAAGATAACGTTAAAAATCTTTATTCTTACCAAAATGGTTTGATAATAATTTGACGAAAGTAGTTTCAGATATTTATAAAAATTATAATCCTTTTTAAAGAAGACGTGACATTTAAATCATATTTTATAATTTCTAAAATAATAACAGATAACTATATTAAACTTAATAATTACACCTTGACCTGTAGTAAAAATATATTATCTTTTACTCTCGCCGATAAATATAGTATTCTTATATCGAAACCAAATATTACATATCTAATACCTTGTTAACGTTATTAATTAATAAATATATATCATATATACACATAAATGTTCGTGAATCGTCAGGCTTGGTCAAAGGGTAACTAATTATCCAAAAGAAGATTTCAGACTTTCTAGACTCAACATTAGGGTTTTTGCTTATCGTGTCGGAACCATATAGAGTTTAGGGTTTAAATTTGGTCGGAAATTTCCGGGTCGTTACACGTAAGCCCTGAAGGCCGCCTAGCGCGTAAGCCCTGGACGGAGAACGCCACCTTCAGCATAAATTGTGGATCACGAATAACAAAAGGTATCACCATCTGACACGTGTCCCCGAACAATCTAGTGGGTCTGACACTATCAGTAGACCCTTTGGGTCATCATTTTACAGAGTTCAGACATTCTGACAACTTTGAGAGCTGAGACTTCACTTCTCTTTCTTTCTCTACTTTCTCTCACTAGAAGTCATCCGGCTAGCACTTTTACGCTCTATGGACGACAGATTGATTAAGCCACCCCATAAGTTTCTACACTTGTGAACCGGGTCTGCAGGGATTATTTCCCGAGGGTAAAAATCAATCGGCAACACTCCGCCCTCCTAAAGCTAGATTACTTCTAGTATCTTGTTAACACACTAAGCCTTACCTCATAAGGAAATAGGTGTTAACAATGGCGCCATCCATTATTAAGACGAATCATCTCACCAACACTGATAAAGACGGCGAGGATAACGAATTCATACCCATAGAAGTAGGTATGATACATCTATGGAAAGCAGGACAACGGAGGAAGGCAGAAGTATTAGAAGATTGGGAAGAGCAATTAATATCATTTCCTTCTATGTGTAACACAAATCCATCCGATGGTCCAGTAGTTATAGAAGCGCGAGTTGCTAATTTCTTAATACGCAACATTTACACTGACATAGGAGCTGGAGCAGACATTATGTATGAACATTGCTTCATACAGCTACCCAAAGATGTACAAGAAAAAATGAGGGAAACATATGTGCCGTTGGCAAGTTTTACAAGTGAGCCGTCCTGGTCTGAAGGAAGTATTCTGCTTGAAGTAACCTTGGGCAAGCCACCCCTAAGACGCACGGCCAACATTAAGTTCTTGGTGGTTAAAGCAAATTCACAGTACAACATAATTTTGGGAAGAACTGCTTTAATGACGCTTGGAGCTGTAACATCAACTTTACATGGTATGATGAAGTTTCCAACGCCAGGCGGAGTAGCAACGTTATATGCAGAACGGCAGAAGTCAATTGAGTGTTCTCAAGTAACAAATGCAGTAATAAAACCAATCATACACGATGATGGGTCAATTTCACCAAATCTTAAATTTCCAGATCAGAAAATCATAATTGGGCACACGTTGTCCGCCGAATGTAAAGAAAAATTATACAATATTTTGACAATAAATCTTGACGTTTTTGCATGGCAGCCGTCTGATATGACCGGTGTTCCAAGGGAAATTGCAGAGCATAGGCTAAATGTGAATCCCAACATACATCCTGTTTGTCAGAAAATGGCATGGAGCCAGAAAGAAGCAAATTCCTCCGTGATGAGGTATGAAGTTTGGTGGATGCTGGGATCTTGCGAGAGGTCAAATATCAGACATGGGTAGCCAATCCAGTCATGGTTAGGAAGCCGGACAACTCATGGCGGATGTGTGTGGATTTCCCTGATATCAATAAAGCATGTCCAAAGGATAATTATCCTTTACCTGAAATTGATTGGAAGGTTGAATCATTGGCAGGATATCGATTCAAATGTTTCCTCGATGCAGCTAAGGGATATCATCAACTCCCAATGGCTTTAAAAGATGAAGACAATGTAGTGACCCGAACTTTTCCATGTTTATATATATATTAAATGAAATTGTTATTTACATGATTAAGTGTTTCCAACATGTTAAGCAATCAAACTTGTTAAGACTTGATTAATTGAAATAGGTTTCATATAGACAATTGACCACCCAAGTTGACCAGTGATTCAGGAACGT
Organism: Rutidosis leptorrhynchoides; assembly: GCF_046630445.1. Classification (NCBI taxonomy): domain Eukaryota; kingdom Viridiplantae; phylum Streptophyta; class Magnoliopsida; order Asterales; family Asteraceae; genus Rutidosis; species Rutidosis leptorrhynchoides. Next base: position 314,840,350 of record NC_092333.1, on the reverse strand, counting down.
TAAAACTTGTAAAAACTATACGATGACATATATATGGTTATATGTATAGTTAACATGATTTTATTATAAGTATGTATCTCATTAGGTATTTTAACAATGAGTTATATACATAAAAATGAGACTATTAATTTAAGAAACTCGAAAACGATATATGTAACGATTATCGTTATAACAACGTCTTACTAGGTACATATTGTAGTGACCCGAACTTTTCCATGTTTATATATATTAATTGAGAGTGATATTTACATGATTAAATGTTTCCAACATGTTAAGCAATCAAACTTGTTAAGACTTGATTAATTGAAATAGGTTTCATATAGACAATTGACCACCCAAGTTGACCGGTGATTCACGAAAGTTAAAACTTGTAAAAACTATATGATGACATATATATGGTTATATATATAGTTAACATTATATTATGATAATTAAACATATCATTAAGTATATTAACAATGAACTACATATGTAAAAACAAGACTACTAACTTAATGATTTTGAAACGAGACATATATGTAACGATTATCGTTGTAACGACATTTAATGTATATATATCATATTAAGAGATATTCGTACATCATAATATCATGATAATATAATAATTTAAAATCTCTTTTAATATTATAAACATTGGGTTAACAACATTTAACAAGATCGTTAACCTAAAGGTTTCAAAACAACATTTACATGTAACGACTAACGATGACTTAACGACTCAGTTAAAATGTATATACATGTAGTGTTTTAATATGTATTTATACACTTTTGAAAGACTTCGATACACTTATCAAAATACTTCTACTTAACAAAAATGCTTACAATTACATCCTCGTTCAGTTTCATCAACAATTCTACTCGTATGCACCCGTATTCGTACTCGTACAATACACAGCTTTTAGATGTATGTACTATTGGTATATACACTCCAATGATCAGCTCTTAGCAGCCCTTGTGAGTCACCTAACACATGTGGGAACCATCATTTGGCAACTAGCATGAAATATCTCAAAAAATTACAAAAATATGAGTAATCATTCATGACTTATTTACATGAAAACAAAATTACATATCCTTTATATCTAATCCATACACCAATGACCAAAAACACCTACAAACACTTTCATTCTTTAATTTTCTTCATCTAATTGATCTCTCTCAAGTTCTATCTTCAAGTTCTAAGTGTTCTTCATAAATTCCAAAAGTTCTAGTTTCATAAAATCAAGAATACTTTCAAGTTTGCTAGCTCACTTCCAATCTTGTAAGGTGATCATCCAACCTCAAGAAATCTTTGTTTCTTACAGTAGGTTATCATTCTAATACAAGGTAATAATCATATTCAAACTTTGGTTCAATTTCTATAACTATAACAATCTTATTTCAAGTGATGATCTTACTTGAACTTGTTTTCGTGTCATGATTCTGCTTCAAGAACTTCGAGCCATCCAAGGATCCATTGAAGCTAGATCCACTTTTCTCTTTTCCAGTAGGTTTATCCAAGGAACTTAAGGTAGTAATGATGTTCATAACATCATTCGATTCATACACATAAAGCTATCTTATTCGAAGGTTTAAACTTGTAATCACTAGAACATAGTTTAGTTAATTCTAAACTTGTTCGCAAATAAAAGTTAATCCTTCTAACTTGACTTTTAAAATCAACTAAACACATGTTCTATATCTATATGATATGCTAACTTAATGATTTAAAACCTGGAAACACGAAAAACACCGTAAAACCGGATTTACGCCGTCGTAGTAACACCGCGGGCTGTTTTGGGATAGTTAATTAAAAACTATGATAAACTTTGATTTAAAAGTTGTTATTCTGGGAAAATGATTTTTATTATGAACATGAAACTATATCCAAAAATTATGGTTACTCTCAAAGTGGAAGTATGTTTTCTAAAATGGTCATCTAGACGTCGTTCTTTCGACTGAAATGACTAACTTTACAAAAACGACTTGTAACTTATTTTTCCGAATATAAACCTATACTTTTCTGTTTAGATTCATAAAATAGAGTTCAATATGAAACCATAGCAATTTGATTCACTCAAAACAGATTTAAAATGAAGAAGTTATGGGTAAAACAAGATTGGATAATTTTTCTCATTTTAGCTACGTGAAAATTGGTAACAAATCTATTCCAACCATAACTTAATCAACTTGTATTGTATATTATGTAATCTTGAGATACCATAGACACGTATACAATGTTTCGACCTATCATGTCGACACATCTATATATATTTCGGAACAACCATAGACACTCTATATGTGAATGTTGGAGTTAGCTATACAGGGTTGAGGTTGATTCCAAAATATATATAGTTTGAGTTGTGATCAATACTGAGATACGTATACACTGGGTCGTGGATTGATTCAAGATAATATTTATCGATTTATTTCTGTACATCTAACTGTGGACAACTAGTTGTAGGTTACTAACGAGGACAGCTGACCTAATAAACTTAAAACATCAAAATATATTAAAAGTGTTGTAAATATATTTTGAACATACTTTGATATATATGTATATATTGTTATAGGTTTGTGAATCAACCAGTGGCCAAGTCTTACTTCCCGACGAAGTAAAAATCTGTGAAAGTGAGTTATAGTCCCACTTTTAAAATCTAATATTTTTGGGATGAGAATACATGCAGGTTTTATAAATGATTTACAAATAGACACAAGTACGTGAAACTACATTATATGGTTGAATTATCGAAATCGAATATGCCCCTTTTTATTAAGTCTGGTAATCTAAGAATTAGGGAACAGACACCCTAATTGACGCGAATCCTAAAGATAGATCTATCGGGCCCAACAAGCCCCATCCAAAGTACCGGATGCTTTAGTACTTCGAAATTTATATCATATCCGAAGGGTGTCCCGGAATGATGGGGATATTCTTATATATGCATCTTGTTAATGTCGGTTACCAGGTGTTCACCATATGAATGATTTTTATCTCTATGTATGGGATGTGTATTGAAATATGAAATCTTGTGGTCTATTATTATGATTTGATATATATAGGTTAAACCTATAACTCACCAACATTTTTGTTGACGTTTTAAGCATGTTTATTCTCAGGTGATTATTAAGAGCTTCCGCTGTCGCATACTTAAATAAGGACGAGATTTGGAGTTCATGCTTGTATGATATTGTGTAAAAACTGCATTCAAGAAACTTATTTTGTTGTAACATATTTGTATTGTAAACTATTATGTAATGGTCGTGTGTAAACAGGATATTTTAGATTATCATTATTTGATAATCTACGTAAAGCTTTTTAAACCTTTATTGATGAAATAAAGGTTATGGTTTGTTTTAAAATGAATGCAGTCTTTGAAAAACGTCTCATATAGAGGTCAAAACCTCGCAACGAAATCAATTAATATGGAACGTTTTTAATCAATAAGAACGGGACATTTCAGTTGGTATCAGAGCGTTGGTCTTAGAGAACCAGAATTTTGCATTAGTGTGTCTTATCGAGTTTGTTAGGATGCATTAGTGAGTCTGGACTTCGACCGTGTTTACTTGAAAAATGATTGCTTAAAAAATTTTGTTGGAAACTATATATTTTTAACATGTGAATATTATGTGATATATTAATCTCTTAACGCGTTTGATATTATGTGATAGATGTCTACCTCTAGAACAAGTCCCATTGATTCACCTAATAATAATGAAGAGTCAAATGTAAATTGGAATGATTTGTGGACTGATTCACAAGTTCCCGAAGAGGAACCGGAAGAAGAGTCGGAACCGGAAGAAGAATCGGAACCGGAAGAAGAATCGGAACCGGATGAAGAAATAGAACCGGTGGGGGAAATAATAAAACGGTTAAGTAAAAGAAAATCCTCAACCAACCGACCAAGGTTAATTATGGTCAATGGTGTTTCCGCCAAGGAAGCAAAATATTGGGAGGATTACCAATTCTCCGATGAATCGGATTCCGACGAGAATTCCGATGATGTTATAGAAATTACCCCAACTGAATTTAAAAAGGCAAAAGAAAATAATAAGGGAAAGGGCATAAAAATAGAGAAATCTAATTCCAACCCCGATGAACTTTATATGTATCGTCAACCCCCGAAGTCCTTAAGTTGTAACAATGACCCGAGAACCTCTAAACCACCAGGTTTTTCTAAACCAATGTGGATCACGACGGCTCGTATTAGGGGAACATCATATATCCCTAGAAACTTGGCAAAACGAACCAAAACCGAAGAAGAAGAAACGAGCGAGTCAGAATAAGATAGTTGTATTCGTGTGGTGTAATATATGTAATATAGTGTTCGTATGCTTTATGATATATGTAAAAATTGCTTGTATTAATAAGTATTTTTTTATGAATCTAACTCTTGTTAATTTTACAGTTTAAAAACACAAAATGGATAGACAACCCAACATTTTAAGAGACCTACCCGGAGACATGATTGATGAAATCTTGTCTAGAGTCGGCCAGAATTCCTCAGCACAACTATTTAAGGCGAGATCAGTTTGTAAGACATTCGAAGAACGTTCCAAGAATGTCTTGGTTTATAAGAGACTTTCGTTTGAAAGATGGGGGATATCACATTGGGAAACCCATAAGTTACGATGTGTTTACTTTGACGCATATATTGCGGGGAACCCAAATGCTATTTTACGCAACGGGTTAAGAAATTATTTTGACTCAATATATCCGAATATTGGACTTCGTGATTTAGAAAAAGCGGCTAACATGCAACATAAAGAAGCATGTTATGCTTACGGATTAGTAATGTTCGCTTCTCACCAAAGTGAGAACAAGAACATCGGGCTACAACTATTAAACAAAACGTTCCCACAAGTGACGGAGTCGGTAATTGGGGTAAGAAATGAGGTTTTTAGATTATTACGGGACTGTTGGACATTACGTAACCCTCGTCCCTTTGATGACGCTACAACACGCTGTCTTATCAACGGCCATAACGGTTATGTTGCACAAGACCAAGGATGGGAAGTAGTCCTAGTAAAACCAGAATGCATGACTTGTTTCTGGACGTATGAATTACGTGTCTTTATTGCCTTTGCTGAACGACTTGTATACTAGCTAGAATTATCTTCACAACTATCTTGTATCAAAGTTATTGTGTGCTATATTTCATGCTTTATGTAAAATAAGCGGTATTGTAAGTTTGTAAAATATTGTATAAAAGTTTGAACGCGAAATATTATTATAATCAGTTTTTCATATAGAATTGTAGTAGTTGAATTGTATATTAGCTACTGAGTATGAACTTAACGGGTAGGTACTACCCGAATTTAAACTTATAAAACGCTAATATGAAGAAAAAGCTTTTATAAATGAGTTCATATTATGCTACGAAATACTATTAACTACTCTTAATATTCTGTATGATTAACTTGTTCCATTTAACTATTTTGAAGGAAATGGCACCGACTACTCGACACACCGTGAATAAGAATGAAGAGGAATTCCGTACTTTTCTAGCTTCAAACATAGCCGCAGTACAGGCTGCGCTACATACCAACAATAACCTTGGATCTAGCAGTACAGGAAATCGTGTAGGATGCACCTACAAAGAATTCACTGCCTGCAAACCTTTGGAATTTGATGGAACCGAAGGACCGATCGGATTGAAACGGTGGACCGAGAAGGTTGAATCGGTGTTTGCCATAAGTAAGTGTACTGAAGAGGACAAAGTGAAGTACGCTACGCATACCTTCACAGGTTCTGCGTTAACATGGTGGAATACCTATCTAGAGCAAGTGGGACAAGACGATGCGTACGCACTACCGTGGTCAGCATTCAAGCACTTGATGAACGAGAAGTACCGTCCCAGAACCGAGGTCAATAAGCTCAAGACAGAACTTAGAGGGTTACGAACCCGAGGATTTGATATTACCACATACGAAAGACGATTCACAAAATTGTGCCTATTGTGTCCGGGAGCATTCGAAGATGAGGAAGAGAAGATCGACGCGTTTGTGAAAGGATTACCGGAAAGAATCCAAGAAGATATAAGTTCACACGAGCCCGCCTCCATACAACAGGCATGTAGAATGGCTCACAAACTAGTGAACCAGATTGAAGAAAGAATTAAAGAACAGACTGCTGAAGAGGCCAATGTGAAGCAAGTCAAAAGAAAGTGGAAGGAAAACGGTGATAAGAATCACCAATACAACAACAACAGCAATTACAACAATAATCGCAACAATTATCCCAACAATCGCAACATCAATCGCAACTACAACAAACGGCCCAACAACAACAACAACAACAACAACAACAACAACAACAACAGCAACTACAACAATCATCCCAACAACAATAATAACCGCAACAACAACAACAATCAGAAGCAGCTATGCCAAAGGTGTGAAAAGAATCACTCGGGGTTCTGCACCAAATTTTGCAACAAGTGTAAAAGAAATGGTCATAGCGCGGCGAAGTGTGAGGTCTACGGACCAGGGGTTAATAGAACGAAAGGAACAAATGGTGTCGGAACGAGTAATGGCGGAGCAAGTAGTGTCGGAGCAAGTTATGCCAATGTAGTTTGTTATAAATGTGGAAAACCGGGCCACATTATTAGAAATTGCCCGAACCAGGAGAACACGAATGGACAAGGCTGTCATAACCCGTCCTTAACCATAAGAACGTGTTAGATAACGTATGATTTCATTGCGAGGTATTGACCTCTATATGCGACATTTTTAAAAAGGAAAACTGCATATATTATACATTACAAACCAAACCATTATTTTTGTTACAAGCTTTAGACAATAAAAAGATGATTATCGTTTAACGATAATCTTCGACTTACAAACTTTACAAATGATAATAACAACACGATTTCTAGCATATTTTACAACACACGTCCTCGGATATGCAGTTTTATTTTTGACACAAATATGAGTACGCATGATCCTGCTTAGATTCAACATAATGCAGCGGAAGCTTTAATTATCACCTGAGAATAAACATGTTTAAAAATGTCAACATAAAGTTGGTGAGATATAGGTTTAGTGCGCAGCAATATATATATATAGACCACAAGATTTCGTATATAAACATTTCAATAAAAATATTCTAAGTGGTTGAGCACTTGGTAACCATACTTAACATTTTCACGTCGCATATTCCCTTTAATATGAAATCTTACTACACCGTACCAAGTGTAGTCACAAAACGAAGTACTGTGCAACCGTTGAATACTGGTCGTCCAGTCCGGTTGGGGTTGTCAGGCCCGATAGATCTATCAACAGGATTCGCGTTTACAATACCGCTGTAAATATTAGTTACCAAGCTACAGGGAAGTATGCCAGTGGTACAACTCAACGTAGAATATATTTTTCAGTTACTTGTGTCCATAATGTAAAACATAAAATACATGTATTCTCATCCCGAAATATTTAGAGTTTAAAAGTGGGACTATATACTCACTCTTGTCTTGATGATATATATATTTTGACTCGGTCTTCCGGTTGATATCACGAACCTATCCATATATAATATATCAATATGTTTTCATTTTAAAACAAACGTTATATATATATATACTTGTTATACTTTTAATATTTTGAATATTTCCTTAGTCCGTAGTTAGCATTTCGATGTTAGTAATTCAATTTTAATGGTTCATTTTTAGATGTTTAATATACCCGCAATAAACAAAACCCCCAACGAAATAAATAAAACCCCATCGTATATGTATTGGTTGAGATTAATCTTGACCCACGGTACCGGTGTTGTCAAATGACGTATTGCGTACATAAAGTACCGGTGTTGTCAAATGACGTGTTGCGTACAAACATGGGATCTTATGATTAATCTTCTCGTGTTGCTTACGGGTGATCCTGAACCATTTGAAATTGAATTATGAGTACATATATATAAAATATCATGTTATCTTATAAAGATGTGATTTTATGTAAATTTTTCCAATGAATCCCGAAGTCAATTAAGTCTTGGATAACCAATTTTGTTTCGGTCATAGTTTCTTCGTTACAAGTCCGTTTTCGTTGATTCAAATTGCCATCTTCTTGGATCGAGTTCTTCTATAAGACTATGAACTGTAAATACCTTGGTTTGTATTCAAAATCATACGGCATAGATGAAAGTTTAGTGAAACATATGAAGTTAAACATTTTTGTTACAACAAAATCATTTAATGACCATTTTTCCAAAAATACTTATACTTTGAAAAACCAAGTTTTACCTTGTTAAATTAACATATAAATAAGTTATGTTACATGTCTTGAAGTATTTTAAAAGTTAAGTTAGAAGGATCTATTTAGTTTGCAAACAAGTTTGAAAACATTCAAACTATGTTCTTGTTGTTAAACTTTTGTACCACAAAATAAGATAGCTATATATATATGAATCGAATAAGGTTATGAACATAGATTCTACCTCAAGTTCCTTGGATAAGTTTGCTGTAAAAGAGAAGTAAGAAGCTAGAATCAAAAGGGTGATAGAAGTGGATGAAAGATTGGTAGTAAGTTGGTGTTCTTGGAGGGTTTTCTTGAAGTGTTTTTGTATGGTTTTCTTATGGTGTTTTAGTATGGTTTTTGAAGCTAGATCTTCATGGAACTTTGCTGGATTGTTGAAGGTGTTTAAGGCTTCAAAGTTTGTGTGTGTTTTGGCTAAAAAGTTGAAGTAAAAATGAACCAAAATGATCATGTATAAATACTACAAAAAAATGTGGCATAAGGAGTATATGGACAAAATTTTCAAGTAATCATTTTATGTATCTAGTCCTAATTGTTTCCAAATACAATTACCTAGCCCTAAGGGCATGAACATGGCTGGTTAGGTGGTGATTTTGATGTGTATTTACTATTAGTAAATACGTATAGAAGCTAGGTATGATACGAGTACAAATACTCTAAATATACGTATAGAAATTTTGTGAAAAATGGAATGAGGATTCAAATATAGCTATCTTTTGTGAATACACTTATATGATTTTATGTATTTAAGTTCTTAAAAGTGATTAAATACATTACTTATACAATATATGTATAAACATTATAGTCTTAAGTATTTAAGTCAAATAACGTTACGTATTGTTATCGTTTTGAAAACTTAAGTTAGTAGTTTCAAAATACACATATAACTTGTTGTTATTAATACAAAATGAGATATTAAAACATTCATTAATCATGTTAAATATGTATATATACATATATATACACAAACGTATAATTATCATATATTGTATAGTTCGTGATATCATCGGTCAAACTAGACGGTCAAACGTTGTGTAAAACTCTTTTCGGAAATATAAGTCTCGACAATTTGGATTGCTTATCATGTTGGCAAGGTTTAATTTATGTAAATATTAATCTTATAAGTATAGTATGATCGAAAAAGTGCGGGTCGTTACATTACCTCCCCGTTAAATAAATTTCGTCCCGAAATTTTAAAATTGTACCTATTTTGCATCATCGAGAAACAAATGCGGATACTTTCGTTTCATCTGATCCTCTCGTTCCCAAGTAAACTCGGGACCTCTTCTAGCATTCCAACGAACCTTAACAATCGGTATATTACTCTGTTTGAGCTGTTTAACTTCACGGTCCATGATTTCGATTGGTTCTTCGACGAATTGTAGTTTCTCGTCGACATGAATTTCTTCAAGAGGAATGGTGAGGTCTTCCTTTGCAAGACACTTCTTCAGGTTTGAGACGTGAAAGGTATTATGTACTCCGGCGAGTTGTTGTGGTAACTCGAGTCGATAAGCTACCGGTCCAATGCGTTCGATGATCTTGAACGGGCCTACGTACCTTGGGTTCAGTTTACCCCTTTTGCCGAAACGTATTACACCTTTCCAAGGTGACACCTTTAGCATAACCATGTCCCCGACCTGAAACTCTAATGGTTTCCTTCGAACATCGGCGTAGCTCTTTTGGCGACTACGGGCTGTTTTCAATCTCTCCTTGATTTGCACTATCTTCTCAGTCGTTTCATGTATGATCTAGGGACCAGTTAAATGTCGATCTCCTACTTCATTCCAACAGATAGGAGATCTACACTTCCTTCCGTACAATGCTTCGAATGGCGCAGCTCCAATGCTCGCATGATAACTATTATTATACGAGAATTCTGCTAACGGTAGATATTTATCCCATCCGTTTCCAAAATCGATCACACATGCCCTGAGCATGTCTTCGAGAGTCTGAATCGTTCTTTCACTCTGTCCATCGGTTTGTGGATGATATGCGGTACTCATATCCAACCGAGTTCCTAGTGCCTCCTGTAGTGATTGCCAAAACTTTGAGGTAAATCTACTATCACGATCGGATATAATGGAAATAGGTATTCCATGCCTTGAAACAACTTCCTTTATATACAACCGTAATAGTTTCTCCATTCTATCCGTTTCCTTTATAGGCAAGAAATGTGCAGACTTGGTGAGACGATCAACAATCACCCAAATGGTGTCGTATCCCCAGGCAGTCTTTGGTAACTTCGTGATGAAATCCATGGTAATACCATCCCATTTCCATTCTGGGATTTCTGGTTGTTGAAGTAACCCTGACGGCTTCTGGTGTTCTGCTTTAACCTTGGAACAAGTTAAACACTCCCCAACATATGTTGCAACGTCTGTTTTTAAATTAGGCCACCAATAATGCGTCTTAAGATCTTGGTACATCTTTCCAACTCCAGGATGTATCGAATATCTTGTCTTATGTGCCTCGTTCAATATCAATTTCCTTAATCCACCCAACTTCGGTACCCAAATACGATTTGCAAAATATCGAATTCCATCTTCCCGCATAACGAGTTGCTTCTCATACTTCTTCATTATTTCATTTCCTATATTTTCTTTAGTAAGTGCTTCTCGTTGAACTTCTTTGATTTGTGAGTTGAGATTCATGCGAATTTTTATGTTCATCGCTCGTACTCGAATTGGTTCTCGTTCCTTTCTGCTTAGAGCGTCGGCCACCACGTTCGCTTTCCCGGGATGATAACGAATTTCACAATCATAGTCATTTATTAACTCAACCCACCTACGTTGCCTCATGTTCAGCTGTTTTTGATCGAAAATATGTTGAAGGCTTTTATGATCAGTAAACACAGTGAATTTAACCCCATACAAGTAATGTCTCCACATCTTCAATGCAAACACGACTGCTCCCAATTCTAGATCATGCGTCGTATAATTTCGCTCGTGAATCTTCAATTGTCGGGATGCGAATGCAATAACTTTCTTCCGTTGCATAAGAACACAACCAAAACCTTGTCGCGAAGCGTCACAATATATTTCAAAATCATCGTTCCCTTCAGGTAACGATAAAATAGGCGCCGTAGTTAACTTCTTCTTCAATAATTGAAATGCGTTCTCCTGCTCCGAGGTCCATTCGTATTTCTTCCCTTTTTGCGTTAACGCTGTCAACGGTTTAGCTATTCGGGAAAAATCTTGAATAAACCTTCTATAATAACCGGCTAAACCCAAAAATTGGCGTATCTGCGTTGGTGTCTTAGGAGTCTCCCATTTTTCAATGGCTTCAATTTTTGCTGGATCAACCTGAATTCCTTTGCTACTAACAACGTGGCCAAGAAATTGTACTTCTTTCAACCAGAAAGCACACTTAGAAAATTTAGCATAAAGTTGTTCTTTTCTCAACAACTCCAGTATCAACCTTAAATGCTCTTCATGCTCTTGCTCACTCTTGGAATAGATAAGAATATCATCAATGAAAACGATAACAAACTTATCTAAATACGGACTACAAACTCGATTCATGAGGTCCATGAATACAGCTGGCGCATTCGTCAATCCAAACGGCATAACCAAAAATTCGTAATGACCATAACGTGTCCGAAAAGCAGTTTTCGGAATGTCCTCTTCTTTGACGCGTAGTTGATGATAGCCCGATCTTAAGTCGATTTTCGAATAAACACATGATCCTTGCAATTGATCAAATAAGTCATCAATTCTCGGTAGTGGATACCGATTCTTGATAGTTAACTTATTTAATTCACGATAATCTATACACATTCGGAAAGATCCGTCTTTCTTCTTGACAAACAAAATTGGAGCTCCCCACGGTGAAGTACTCGGTCGTATGAATCCACGGTCCAGTAATTCTTTTAACTGACTTTGAAGTTCTTTTAACTCGGACGGTGCAAGTCTATATGGAGCACGAGCCACTGGTGCAGCTCCTGGTACTAAATCTATTTGAAATTCTACCGATCTAAATGGAGGTAATCCCGGCAATTCTTCCGGAAAAACTTCAGGAAAATCTCTTGCCACAGGCACGTCGTTGATGCACTTTTCTTTCTTTTCGACTTTATTAACATGTGCTAAAATAGCGTAACATCCCTTTTCTAAACACTTCTTGGCTTTCAAACAGCTAATGAGTTTTAGCTTTGAATTACCCTTCTCTCCATAAATCATCACCGGTATTTTATCCTTACCAGGAATACGAATTGCCTTCTTAGCACAAACAACTTCCGCTCCTATTTTGGACATCCAGTCCATGCCGACTATTACATCAAAACCTCCCAATTCTACGGGTATTAAGTCGATTTTAAACGTTTCTCCGGCTAAATTTATTTCACAATCACGACAAATTTTATCGGCTTCAATTAGTTTACCATTAGCTAACTCAATCAAGTACTTAGCATCTAAAGGTAATGATGAACAATTCAATTTAGTGTAAAAATTTATACACACGTAGCTTCTATCGGCGCCAGTATCAAATAAAATAGATGCTGATAAGTTATTAATGGTAAACGTACCCGTAACAAGCTCCGGGTCTTCTCGTGCCTCTCTAGCATTAATAACAAACGCTCTTCCACGTGCAGGTCCGCCATTCTGATTCGGGCACTGACTCTTATAGTGACCTTGTTTTCCACAACCAAAACAAGTAATGGTAGCCAAAGCAGTTCTATTTGCGTTGGTGGCAGGAGTCTTGTTGCCATTTGTAACGAGAGCCTTACAATCTTCCGCAAGATGACCTTGTCGATTACACTTGGTGCATAACACACTACAGTAACCAAAGTGATGTTTGTGGCAACGGTTGCATAAAGGATTTTGTCCTTTATAACCAAAGCTTAAACCACTACCCGCACCTTGCGTGTTTTCTTGTTTCTTAAAAGATTGTTGTTGGTTACCTCGATCATAATTTCCATTCCACTTTCTTTTGTTACCTGATACCTTCACATCAGTATTGGATACTTTCTTATCCATGATGACCTGATCCATTAGCTCGTTTGCCATGGTTATAGCTTCATGAATTGTCTTAGGTTTCGATGCTGTAACATTTGCCTTGACCTTTTTGGGCAAACCAGCTTTGTACATTTCAATCTTCCGTTCTTCGGTTGGAACCAATTCAGGACATAGCAAAACTAATTCCATGAATCGCTGGTTGTAGTTGGTGATTTCAGTACCAACCACCTTCAAACTTCGTAACTCATCTTCTAACTTAATAACCTCATTCCTTGGACAATACTCGGTGATTATCATTGCTTTGAATTCTTCCCATGGAGTATCATAAGCTACATCTCCTCCTACCGCCTTCACATAATTCTTCCACCATGTGAGTGCACTATCTTGTAAAGTGCACGATGCAAACTTGGTCATGTCTTTTTCATCACAACCACTGATTTTAAACACCGTCTCCATCTTTTCTATCCATCGGGTTAAACCGATAGGTCCTTCCGTTCCACTGAATGATGAAGGCTTGCAAGCTTGAAACGTCTTGTAGGAGCATCCTACACGAGGATTTGGATTAACTGCAGCAGCTCTTGCAGCCTCAACCCATAACATTCTGTCGTTCACTCGCTGGTTGATGAGTTCCTCGAGTTCTTGTTCCGTCATTCGATTCAATCGCGCCATTTCCTAATGAAAGAAAATAATTATTCACATGGATTATTATAGATGTAGTGTGTATTTATAGTACATTATAGCTTATTAATAATATGAACTAGGTATTGTTATAAAAGCCTTTTCTTCTTATTAGCGTTTTATAATTATATCTTGGGTAGTACCTACCCGTTAATGTTCATACTTAATAGCTTAGTACAGAATCAATTACTACAATCTAAATAATACTTAACCATGGAAAATTATTGCATTTCATACTTCAATATTTTACATATGCTTATCTTACATCGAACATTAAGCAAACCACACTATTAATATTATACAAAACATTATTCGGTTCCATGGTTTGACACAGCAGCGCATCGTTTGATCTATTTTCTAGGACGTTTAGACACAAAGATTTGCTTAACGCTTATCCTAACTGTCTGCCTATATTTTGGCTGTGGGACTGAAGAACTGGATGCCGGGACAGAACGAATAGGAATAGCGGGGATAGGGGTGGTAGTGTTGAGTGGAATTGGTGCCACATCATTCTCATTAAACTCGGGATTTGGATTTTCTAATTCATTAGCCTTTCGTTTCTTTCCTAGTTCGAACTCGTCTTTTGTAATTTCCTGTATTTCTTCCTCGGGTTCACTTTCCTCCTCGGGTTCACTTTCCTCCTCGGGTTCACTTTCCGGGTTCTTTATAGTTGGTTCATCCGGAATTTGTGAGTCTTCCCCAAGGATATCATTTTCGTCATCGGACAGGTTAATGACTGGAACGCCATCTGAAGATTCTGATTCGGAGTCGTTGATTGTGATAATAAGTTTTGAGCCCGACATCTATCACATAACACTAACCCATTAGTACTTACATAATATTTACATATAAATTTTTAACCAACAGTGATAAGCAATGGTTTTCAAAATCAGACCCGGTCAAAGTCCAGACTTACTAATGTATCCTAACGACTTCTCGGTTAGACACACTAATGCAGACCTGGTTCGCTAAGACCAACGCTCTGATACCACATGTCATAACCCGTCCTTAACCATAAGAACGTGTTAGATAACGTATGATTTCATTGCGAGGTATTGACCTCTATATGCGACATTTTTAAAAAGGAAAACTGCATATATTATACATTACAAACCAAACCATTATTTTTGTTACAAGCTTTAGACAATAAAAAGATGATTATCGTTTAACGATAATCTTCGACTTACAAACTTTACAAATGATAATAACAACACGATTTCTAGCATATTTTACAACACACGTCCTCGGATATGCAGTTTTATTTTTGACACAAATATGAGTACGCATGATCCTGCTTAGATTCAACATAATGCAGCGGAAGCTTTAATTATCACCTGAGAATAAACATGTTTAAAAATGTCAACATAAAGTTGGTGAGATATAGGTTTAGTGCGCAGCAATATATATATATAGACCACAAGATTTCGTATATAAACATTTCAATAAAAATATTCTAAGTGGTTGAGCACTTGGTAACCATACTTAACATTTTCACGTCGCATATTCCCTTTAATATGAAATCTTACTACACCGTACCAAGTGTAGTCACAAAACGAAGTACTGTGCAACCGTTGAATACTGGTCGTCCAGTCCGGTTGGGGTTGTCAGGCCCGATAGATCTATCAACAGGATTCGCGTTTACAATACCGCTGTAAATATTAGTTACCAAGCTACAGGGAAGTATGCCAGTGGTACAACTCAACGTAGAATATATTTTTCAGTTACTTGTGTCCATAATGTAAAACATAAAATACATGTATTCTCATCCCGAAATATTTAGAGTTTAAAAGTGGGACTATATACTCACTCTTGTCTTGATGATATATATATTTTGACTCGGTCTTCCGGTTGATATCACGAACCTATCCATATATAATATATCAATATGTTTTCATTTTAAAACAAACGTTATATATATATATACTTGTTATACTTTTAATATTTTGAATATTTCCTTAGTCCGTAGTTAGCATTTCGATGTTAGTAATTCAATTTTAATGGTTCATTTTTAGATGTTTAATATACCCGCAATAAACAAAACCCCCAACGAAATAAATAAAACCCCATCGTATATGTATTGGTTGAGATTAATCTTGACCCACGGTACCGGTGTTGTCAAATGACGTATTGCGTACATAAAGTACCGGTGTTGTCAAATGACGTGTTGCGTACAAACATGGGATCTTATGATTAATCTTCTCGTGTTGCTTACGGGTGATCCTGAACCATTTGAAATTGAATTATGAGTACATATATATAAAATATCATGTTATCTTATAAAGATGTGATTTTATGTAAATTTTTCCAATGAATCCCGAAGTCAATTAAGTCTTGGATAACCAATTTTGTTTCGGTCATAGTTTCTTCGTTACAAGTCCGTTTTCGTTGATTCAAATTGCCATCTTCTTGGATCGAGTTCTTCTATAAGACTATGAACTGTAAATACCTTGGTTTGTATTCAAAATCATACGGCATAGATGAAAGTTTAGTGAAACATATGAAGTTAAACATTTTTGTTACAACAAAATCATTTAATGACCATTTTTCCAAAAATACTTATACTTTGAAAAACCAAGTTTTACCTTGTTAAATTAACATATAAATAAGTTATGTTACATGTCTTGAAGTATTTTAAAAGTTAAGTTAGAAGGATCTATTTAGTTTGCAAACAAGTTTGAAAACATTCAAACTATGTTCTTGTTGTTAAACTTTTGTACCACAAAATAAGATAGCTATATATATATGAATCGAATAAGGTTATGAACATAGATTCTACCTCAAGTTCCTTGGATAAGTTTGCTGTAAAAGAGAAGTAAGAAGCTAGAATCAAAAGGGTGATAGAAGTGGATGAAAGATTGGTAGTAAGTTGGTGTTCTTGGAGGGTTTTCTTGAAGTGTTTTTGTATGGTTTTCTTATGGTGTTTTAGTATGGTTTTTGAAGCTAGATCTTCATGGAACTTTGCTGGATTGTTGAAGGTGTTTAAGGCTTCAAAGTTTGTGTGTGTTTTGGCTAAAAAGTTGAAGTAAAAATGAACCAAAATGATCATGTATAAATACTACAAAAAAATGTGGCATAAGGAGTATATGGACAAAATTTTCAAGTAATCATTTTATGTATCTAGTCCTAATTGTTTCCAAATACAATTACCTAGCCCTAAGGGCATGAACATGGCTGGTTAGGTGGTGATTTTGATGTGTATTTACTATTAGTAAATACGTATAGAAGCTAGGTATGATACGAGTACAAATACTCTAAATATACGTATAGAAATTTTGTGAAAAATGGAATGAGGATTCAAATATAGCTATCTTTTGTGAATACACTTATATGATTTTATGTATTTAAGTTCTTAAAAGTGATTAAATACATTACTTATACAATATATGTATAAACATTATAGTCTTAAGTATTTAAGTCAAATAACGTTACGTATTGTTATCGTTTTGAAAACTTAAGTTAGTAGTTTCAAAATACACATATAACTTGTTGTTATTAATACAAAATGAGATATTAAAACATTCATTAATCATGTTAAATATGTATATATACATATATATACACAAACGTATAATTATCATATATTGTATAGTTCGTGATATCATCGGTCAAACTAGACGGTCAAACGTTGTGTAAAACTCTTTTCGGAAATATAAGTCTCGACAATTTGGATTGCTTATCATGTTGGCAAGGTTTAATTTATGTAAATATTAATCTTATAAGTATAGTATGATCGAAAAAGTGCGGGTCGTTACAAAGGCCGCGGAAGAGTTTTCAATATTAATGCGGCAGAGGCACAGGAAGACCCGGAGCTTGTTACGGGTACGTTTCTTATTGACAATAAATCTGCTTACGTTTTATTTGATTCGGGTGCGGATAGAAGCTATATGAGTAGAGATTTTTGTGCTAAATTAAGTTGTCCATTGACGCCTTTGGATAGTAAATTTTTACTCGAATTAGCAAATGGTAAATTAATTTCAGCAGATAATATATGTCGGAATCGAGAAATTAAACTGGTTAGCGAAACATTTAAGATTGATTTGATACCAGTAGAGTTAGGGAGTTTTGATGTGATAATCGGTATGGACTGGTTGAAAGAAGTGAAAGCAGAGATCGTTTGTTACAAAAATGCAATTCGCATTATACGAGAAAAAGGAAAACCCTTAATGGTGTACGGAGAAAAGGGCAACACGAAGCTACATCTTATTAGTAATTTGAAGGCACAAAAACTAATAAGAAAAGGTTGCTATGCTGTTCTAGCACACGTTGAGAAAGTACAAACTGAAGAAAAGAGCATCAATGATGTTCCCATTGCAAAAGAATTTCCCGATGTATTTCCGAAAGAATTACCGGGATTACCCCCACATCGATCCGTTGAATTTCAAATAGATCTTGTACCAGGAGCTGCACCAATAGCTCGTGCTCCTTACAGACTCGCACCCAGCGAGATGAAAGAACTACAAAGCCAATTACAAGAACTTTTAGAGCGTGGTTTCATTCGACCAAGCACATCACCGTGGGGAGCTCCTGTTTTGTTTGTCAAGAAGAAAGATGGTACATTCAGGTTGTGTATCGACTACCGAGAGTTGAACAAACTTACCATCAAGAACCATTACCCACTACCGAGAATCGATGACTTATTTGATCAGCTACAAGGCTCGTCTGTTTATTCAAAGATTGACTTACGTTCCGGGTATCATCAAATGCGGGTGAAAGAAGATGATATTCCAAAGACTGCTTTCAGAACACGTTACGGTCATTACGAGTTTATGGTCATGCCGTTTGGTTTAACTAATGCACCAGCTGTGTTCATGGACCTTATGAACCGAGTGTGTGGACCATACCTTGACAAGTTTGTCATTGTTTTCATTGATGACATACTTATTTACTCAAAGAATGACCAAGAACACGGTGAACATTTGAGAAAGGTGTTAGAAGTATTGAGGAAGGAAGAATTGTACGCTAAGTTTTCAAAGTGTGAATTTGGTTGGAAGAAGTTCAATTCCTCGGTCACATAGTGAACAAAGAAGGTATTAAGGTGGATCCGGCAAAGATAGAAACTGTTGAAAAGTGGGAAACCCCGAAAACTCCGAAACACATACGCCAGTTTTTAGGACTAGCTGGTTACTACAGAAGGTTCATCCAAGACTTTTCCAGAATAGCAAAACCCTTGACTGCATTAACGCATAAAGGGAAGAAATTTGAATGGAATGATGAACAAGAGAAAGCGTTTCAGTTATTGAAGAAAAAGCTAACTACGGCACCTATATTGTCATTGCCTGAAGGGAATGATGATTTTGTGATTTATTGTGACGCATCAAAGCAAGGTCTCGGTTGTGTATTAATGCAACGAACGAAGGTGATTGCTTATGCGTCTAGACAATTGAAGATTCACGAACAAAATTATACGACGCATGATTTGGAATTAGGCGCGGTTGTTTTTGCATTAAAGACTTGGAGGCACTACTTATATGGGGTCAAAAGTATTATATATACCGACCACAAAAGTCTTCAACACATATTTAATCAGAAACAACTGAATATGAGGCAGCGTAGGTGGATTGAATTATTGAATGATTACGACTTTGAGATTCGTTACCACCCGGGGAAGGCAAATGTGGTAGCCGATGCCTTGAGCAGGAAGGACAGAGAACCCATTCGAGTAAAATCTATGAATATAATGATTCATAATTACCTTACTACTCAAATAAAGGAGGCGCAACAAGGAGTTTTAAAAGAGGGAAATTTAAAGGATGAAATACCCAAAGGATTGGAGAAGCATCTTAATATTCGGGAAGACGGAACCCGGTATAGGGCTGAAAGGATTTGGGTACCAAAATTTGGAGATATGAGAGAAATGGTACTTAGAGAAGCTCATAAAACCAGATACTCAATACATCCTGGAACGGGGAAGATGTACAAGGATCTCAAGAAACATTTTTGGTGGCCGGGTATGAAAGCCGATGTTGCTAAATACGTAGGAGAATGTTTGACGTGTTCTAAGGTCAAAGCTGAGCATCAGAAACCATCAGGTCTACTTCAACAACCCAAAATCCCAGAATGGAAATGGGAAAACATTACCATGGATTTCATCACTAAATTGCCAAGGACTGCAAGTGGTTATGATACTATTTGGGTAATAGTTGATCGTCTCACCAAGTCAGCACACTTCCTGCCAATAAGAGAAGATGACAAGATGGAGAAGTTAGCACGACTGTATTTGAAGGAAGTCGTCTCCAGACATGGAATACCAATCTCTATTATCTCTGATAGGGATGGCAGATTTATTTCAAGATTCTGGCAGACATTACAGCAAGCATTAGGAACTCATCTAGACATGAGTACTGCCTATCATCCACAAACTGATGGGCAGAGCGAAAGGACGATACAAATGCTTGAAGACATGCTACGAGCATGTGTTATTGATTTCGGAAATAGTTGGGATCGACATCTACCGTTAGCAGAATTTTCCTACAACAACAGCTACCATTCAAGCATTGAGATGGCGCCGTTTGAAGCACTTTATAGTAGAAAGTGAAGGTCTCTGATTTGTTGGAGTGAAGTGGGGGATAGACAGATTACGGGTCCAGAGATTATACAAGAAACTACCGAGAAGATCATCCAAATTCAACAACGGTTGAAAACCGCCCAAAGTCGACAAAAGAGCTACGCTGACATTAAAAGAAAAGATATAGAATTTGAAATTGGAGAGATGGTCATGCTTAAAGTTGCACCTTGGAAAGGCGTTGTTCGATTTGGTAAACGAGGGAAATTAAATCCAAGGTATATTGGACCATTCAAGATTATTGATCGTGTCGGACCAGTAGCTTACAGACTTGAGTTACCTCAACAACTCGCGGCTGTACATAACACTTTCCACGTCTCGAATTTGAAGAAATGTTTTGCTAAAGAAGATCTCACTATTCCGTTAGATGAAATCCAAATCAACGAAAAACTTCAATTCATCGAAGAACCCGTCGAAATAATGGATCGTGAGGTTAAAAGACTTAAGGAAAACAAGATACCAATTGTTAAGGTTCGATGGAATGCTCGTAGAGGACCCGAGTTCACCTGGGAGCGTGAAGATCAGATGAAGAAGAAATACCCGCATCTATTTCCAGAAGATTCGTCAACATCTTCAACAGCTTAAAATTTCGGGACGAAATTTATTTAACGGGTAGGTACTGTAGTGACCCGAACTTTTCCATGTTTATATATATTAATTGAGAGTGATATTTACATGATTAAATGTTTCCAACATGTTAAGCAATCAAACTTGTTAAGACTTGATTAATTGAAATAGGTTTCATATAGACAATTGACCACCCAAGTTGACCGGTGATTCACGAAAGTTAAAACTTGTAAAAACTATATGATGACATATATATGGTTATATATATAGTTAACATTATATTATGATAATTAAACATATCATTAAGTATATTAACAATGAACTACATATGTAAAAACAAGACTACTAACTTAATGATTTTGAAACGAGACATATATGTAACGATTATCGTTGTAACGACATTTAATGTATATATATCATATTAAGAGATATTCGTACATCATAATATCATGATAATATAATAATTTAAAATCTCTTTTAATATTATAAACATTGGGTTAACAACATTTAACAAGATCGTTAACCTAAAGGTTTCAAAACAACATTTACATGTAACGACTAACGATGACTTAACGACTCAGTTAAAATGTATATACATGTAGTGTTTTAATATGTATTTATACACTTTTTAAAGACTTCAATACACTTATCAAAATACTTCTACTTAACAAAAATGCTTACAATTACATCCTCGTTCAGTTTCATCAACAATTCTACTCGTATGCACCCGTATTCGTACTCGTACAATACACAGCTTTTAGATGTATGTACTATTGGTATATACACTCCAATGATCAGCTCTTAGCAGCCCATGTGAGTCACCTAACACATGTGGGAACCATCATTTGGCAACTAGCATGAAATATCTCAAAAAATTACAAAAATATGAGTAATCATTCATGACTTATTTACATGAAAACAAAATTACATATCCTTTATATCTAATCCATACACCAACGACCAAAAACACCTACAAACACTTTCATTCTTTAATTTTCTTCATCTAATTGATCTCTCTCAAGTTCTATCTTCAAGTTCTAAGTGTTCTTCATAAATTCCAAAAGTTCTAGTTTCATAAAATCAAGAATACTTTCAAGTTTGCTAGCTCACTTCCAATCTTGTAAGGTGATCATCCAACCTCAAGAAATCTTTGTTTCTTACAGTAGGTTATCATTCTAATACAAGGTAATAATCATATTCAAACTTTGGTTCAATTTCTATAACTATAACAATCTTATTTCAAGTGATGATCTTACTTGAACTTGTTTTCGTGTCATGATTCTGCTTCAAGAACTTCGAGCCATCCAAGGATCCATTGAAGCTAGATCCACTTTTCTCTTTTCCAGTAGGTTTATCCAAGGAACTTAAGGTAGTAATGATGTTCATAACATCATTCGATTCATACACATTAAGCTATCTTATTCGAAGGTTTAAACTTGTAATCACTAGAACATAGTTTAGTTAATTCTAAACTTGTTCGCAAATAAAAGTTAATCCTTCTAACTTGACTTTTAAAATCAACTAAACACATGTTCTATATCTATATGATATGCTAACTTAATGATTTAAAACCTGGAAACACGAAAAACACCGTAAAACCGGATATACGCCGTCGTAGTAACACCGCGGGCTGTTTTGGGTTAGTTAATTAAAAACTATGATAAACTTTGATTTAAAAGTTGTTATTCTGGGAAAATGATTTTTATTATGAACATGAAACTATATCCAAAAATTATGGTTAAACTCAAAGTGGAAGTATGTTTTCTAAAATGGTCATCTAGACGTCGTTCTTTCGACTGAAATGACTAACTTTACAAAAACGACTTGTAACTTATTTTTCCGAATATAAACCTATACTTTTCTGTTTAGATTCATAAAATAGAGTTCAATATGAAACCATAGCAATTTGATTCACTCAAAACAGATTTAAAATGAAGAAGTTATGGGTAAAACAAGATTGGATAATTTTTCTCATTTTAGCTACGTGAAAATTGGTAACAAATCTATTCCAACCATAACTTAATCAACTTGTATTGTATATTATGTAATCTTGAGATACCATAGACACGTATACAATGTTTCGACCTATCATGTCGACACATCTATATATATTTCGGAACAACCATAGACACTCTATATGTGAATGTTGGAGTTAGCTATACAGGGTTGAGGTTGATTCCAAAATATATATAGTTTGAGTTGTGATCAATACTGAGATACGTATACACTGGGTCGTGGATTGATTCAAGATAATATTTATCGATTTATTTCTGTACATCTAACTGTGGACAACTAGTTGTAGGTTACTAACGAGGACAGCTGACCTAATAAACTTAAAACATCAAAATATATTAAAAGTGTTGTAAATATATTTTGAACATACTTTGATATATATGTATATATTGTTATAGGTTCGTGAATCAACCAGTGGCCAAGTCTTACTTCCCGACGAAGTAAAAATCTGTGAAAGTGAGTTATAGTCCCACTTTTAAAATCTAATATTTTTAGGATGAGAATACATGCAGGTTTTATAAATGATTTACAAATAGACACAAGTACGTGAAACTACATTCTATGGTTGAATTATCGAAATCGAATATGCCCCTTTTTATTAAGTCTGGTAATCTAAGAATTAGGGAACAGACACCCTAATTGACGCGAATCCTAAAGATAGATCTATCGGGCCCAACAAGCCCCATCCAAAGTACCGGATGCTTTAGTACTTCGAAATTTATATCATATCCGAAGGGTGTCCCGGAATGATGGGGATATTCTTATATATGCATCTTGTTAATGTCGGTTACCAGGTGTTCACCATATGAATGATTTTTATCTCTATGTATGGGATGTGTATTGAAATATGAAATCTTGTGGTCTATTATTATGATTTGATATATATAGGTTAAACCTATAACTCACCAACATTTTTGTTGACGTTTTAAGCATGTTTATTCTCAGGTGATTATTAAGAGCTTCCGCTGTCGCATACTTAAATAAGGACGAGATTTGGAGTCCATGCTTGTATGATATTGTGTAAAAACTGCATTCAAGAAACTTATTTTGTTGTAACATATTTGTATTGTAAACTATTATGTAATGGTCGTGTGTAAACAGGATATTTTAGATTATCATTATTTGATAATCTACGTAAAGCTTTTTAAACCTTTATTGATGAAATAAAGTTATGGTTTGTTTTAAAATGAATGCAGTCTTTGAAAAACGTCTCATATAGAGGTCAAAACCTCGCAACGAAATCAATTAATATGGAACGTTTTTAATCAATAAGAACGGGACATTTCACATATGAATCATATTAAGATATTGATACACTTGGTTAATTATGTTAAATGATAAGTAAATATATTATTAAGTGTATTAACAATGAAATACATATGTAAAAATAAGACTACTAACTTAATGATTTCTAAACGAGACATATATGCAATGATTATCGTTGTAATGACATTTAACTGTATATATATCATACTAAGATATATTATATATCATAATATCATGATAATATAACAATTTAACATCTCATTTGTTATAATAAACAATGGGTTAACAACATTCAACAAGATCGTTAACCTAAAGGTTTCAAAACAACATTTACATGTAACGACTAACGATGACTTAACGACTCAGTTAAAATGTATATACATGTAGTGTTTTAATATGTATTCATACACTTTTGAAAGACTTCAAGACACTTATCAAAATACTTATACTTAACAAAAATGCTTACAATTACATCCTCGTTCAGTTTCATCAACAATTCTACTCGTATGCACCCGTATTTGTACTCGTACAATACACAGCTTTTAGATGTATGTACTATTGGTATATACACTCCAATGATCAGCTCTTAGCAGCCCATGTGAGTCACCTAACACATGTGGGAACCATCATTTGGCAACTAGCATGAAATATCTCATAAAATTACAAAAATATGAGTAATCATTCATGACTTATTTACATGAAAACAAAATTACATATCCTTTATATCTAATCCATACACCAACGACCAAAAACACCTACAAACACTTTCATTCTTCAATTTTTTTCATTTAATTGATCTCTCTCAAGTTCTATCTTCAAGTTCTAAGTGTTCTTCATAAATTCCAAAAGTTCTAGTTTCATAAAATCAAGAATACTTCCAAGATTGCAGGTTTACTTCCAAGTTTTCTAAATCCATTCCAAGTAATCATCCAAGATCAAGAAACCTTTGTTACTTATAGTAGGTTATCTTTCTAATACAAGGTAATAATCATATTCAAACTTTAATTCAATTTCTATAACTATAACAATCTTATTTCGAGTGGAAATCTTACTTGAAATTGTTTTCGTGTCATGATTCTGCTTTAAGAACTTTCAAGCCATCCAAGGATCCTTTGAAGCTAGATCTATTTTTCCCATTTCCAGTAGGTTTATCCAAGGAACTTGAGGTAGTAATGATGTTCATAACATCATTCGATTCATACATATAAAGGTATCTTATTCGAAGGTTTAAACTTGTAATCACTAGAACATAGTTTAGTTAATTCTAAACTTGTTCGCAAATAAAAGTTAATCCTTCTAACTTGACTTTTAAAATCAAATAAACACATGTTCTATATCTATATGATATGCTAACTTAATGATTTAAAACCAGGAAACACGAAAAACACCGTAAAATCGGATTTACGCCGTCGTAGTAACACCGCGGGCTGTTTTGGGTTAGTTAATTAAAAACTATGATAAACTTTGATTTAAAAGTTGTTATTCTGGGAAAATGATTTTTATTATGAACATGAAACTATATCCAAAAATTATGGTTAACTCAAAGTGGAAGTATGTTTTCTAAAATGGTCATCTAGACGTCGTTCTTTCGACTGAAATGACTACCTTTACAAAAATGACTTGTAACTTATTTTTCCGACTATAAACCTATACTTTTTCTGTTTAGATTCATAAAATAGAGTTCAATATGAAACCATAGCAATTTGATTCACTCAAAACGGATTTAAAATGAAGAAGTTATGGGTAAAACAAGATTGGATAATTTTTCTCATTTTAGCTACGTGAAAATTGGTAACAAATCTATTCCAACCATAACTTAATCAACTTGTATTGTATATTATGTAATCTTGAGATACCATAGACACGTATACAATGTTTCGACCTATCATGTCGACACATCTATATATATTTCGGAACAACCATAGACACTCTATATGTGAATGTTGGAGTTAGCTATACAGGGTTGAGGTTGATTCCAAAATATATATAGTTTGAGTTGTGATCAATACTGAGATACGTATACACTAGGTCGTGGATCAATACTGTGACGACCCGGGAATTTCTGACTAAATTTAAACTTAATCTTTATATGATTTCAATACGATAAGCAAAGTCTGTAATGTTGAAATCTCAAAAACTTTGAAAACTATGTTCATGTGTTCAATTGACCTGCGACCATTCCTAACGATTCACGAACAACTAATTGTAAATAGATATGTGTGTATGCATATATATAAATAATAATTCGAAATATAATTTGAAGTATTATGTGCTGTTGTTATTAAAAATTAATAAAATAAAAATAGGATATTATAATAATTATTATTTAAAATATATCTCTATATTAAAAATAAATATTAAATGATTGTAATACTCGTTTGATGTTTCGATTGATATTAAGCAAGTTAAATTCAAACTTATGTAATTTTAAAATAAACGGTGATACGAAAATGAGTTCTATAAATTTTAGGCTTATTAAAAATGTATTTAGGAACTATTTGTTAAGTTTTAACACTTTTTATATTTTACCCAGAATTGAGAGGGACAATTGATGTAATTTTTATTTAATACATTAATGACCAATTTTACACCATAATGACCAAAATAAATAAAGATAATTATTGTAAAAATTTGAGATTTATCTGAGTACTTTTTATCCGTCACTGATTTAACAATGGAGTACGAATTTCAGTCCGTGAAATGATGTCGGTAGCGTAAGAACAATTAAAACTCACGGGATGATTTGATTACTATTCTCGTTATTATTATATTAGTACTTTATTTTATTATTTTATTATATATAAATTACATATACATGTTACTACATATATCAACCAAAAATCTATGATAATGATAATAAATATAATATAAATGAGAATGATAATCATGAATGAAAGATTTTATCTCTGTTACATTTATTTGGAATTTACTTGTACTCTTTACTCAAATTCATATTCAGAAGACGACAATTACAGAGAAACATATTTATAACTTATTAATTATATATACCATTTAATCTATATTACTTTTAACATTCTAATAAATAAATGAAAATAAGAAAAAGAAGAAACAGAAAAACAAAAAAGTTATGGCAGACATGATCTTTCCATCATTTTTGTTGGTATGTGATCTTAAACAAAATCAACTCAAAAGTCAAATTTTTAACTGTGTAAACATAAACCATCTTCATTTTCATATTATTATATATATCACCTTTACTCATAGTGTCTATTTGATATCTTTCTTCATATGAGCGTATAAAAAAAAAACAAAACAAAAAAAAAACAAACACCCAATAAAAAAAAAAAAAAACAAGTCATGTAAACTACACAAGAAGAGAAGGACGTTGGGAACTAGATGAATTGCTAAATTAATTTTGGTTTCAAAACTTTTTAAGAATTAAGGTAAGTTCACAACCCATTTTCGTTCGTCACCTACAAAAAAAAAAAATCCACTGCCATTAAACACCCACCATCGAAACCTGCTGTAAAATTCGCTGTCTTCTTTTATAATTTCTATTGTTGCACTTCGTGATCCAATAAAACCCATCTGGTTTACATCTTCTACTACAACTCATTATTTTTTTTTTCTTTTGTATCTCTTCGAAAACCACCATAACCCGTAACCGTTAATCACCACCTCTCTACCATCAATAACCATGAACCACCTATATTCGTTCTTCAACCTCCGACTAATCACTATTCGGAAACAACCAAGACCCAAACCATCACCCTATTTGATCATTAAAAATATGTTACGTGTTTGTTTGTTCGGTCAAAAATCTATTAAACCACCATCATCATCTCAACCTGCCACCCTAACTCCTCCAAGAACACCACCGCAACACCACTTCATTATTTTTTTTTCTGTTCCTTGTATGGCTCGATCACTACCATCGGCTCACAGCGATCACAACCCACCATGTTCACCACCATCGAATCACTGCCCAAGAACCGCCACCCTAGCTTCACCGTCAGCTCACCCACCACAATCTAACCATGAGCAACCACCCTTAATCTTACAACCAAACCGCCACCATCAATCGAACATCTCTTGATCGAAGCTCCTGTTGCGTTTGTTCCTTTTCGATTTTTTTTAAAGAAAACCAAACTGCGTGATTTTTTTATTTTTTATTTTATATTTTTTTATTCGATCAACCTACAGTATGTGCTTGCTGCTACTGCTCGAGACATTTATTTCCAGTAAATCTATTGTAGTTGGCAACTTGGGCTTTATTGTGTTAAAGGACTTTAATTTGGGCTTCTTTTAATTAATTCTTGGACTAAACAAAGTGGACTAGTAGGTTGGGCTGCAGGCCACAAATTTATTAATGTGGTTTTAGTCATGTGCCTGTACGAAATTGGGCCTGGCTACGTTGGGCTTGTACCAGCCTGATTTCGAGTGAGAAGATGATACACGATCAAAGACGATAAGGAAGATGAAATCTTGACTATTTCGTATAGGTTATATATTTTAACGCGAGTAATTGAAAGAAAGTAACCAACAGCTCATTGGTTTAAGAGTGTGGTTGTTAAGTGAGAGGTCAAGGGTTCAAGCCTGGACAGTGGTGTTTATTTTCTTTTTAAGAGCTCATTACTTGGAGGTATTATTATTATTATTATTATTATTATTATTATAATTATTATTATTATTATTATTATTATTATTATTATTATTATTATTATTATTATTATTATTATTATTATTATTATTATTATTATTATTATTATTATTATTATAAGTATTACTATTAGTATTATCATTAAGTTATTACAAATATTAAAAATATAATTATTAGTATCATTCATATAATTAATATTATTATCATTAGTATTAAAATGATTAATAAATTTTTGTAATTTTAATTAATAACATTAATATTAGTATTAATATTATTACCAGTATTATTATTATTGTTATCATTATAAGTATTAATAACACTATTAGTATCATTATTATTAAAAAATATCATTTTCATTAGTATTATCATTATTATTAAAATTATTATTATTATTATTAGTAAATCAATATTATCAAAACTATCATTCTAACAAATAAATATTTTGTACATTAAAAATACATATTACATAACTATATTAATATTACATATAACAAATTATTGATTTTTGATATAATACCAATTACAAATATATATAGATTAATATAACTATGTGTATAAATATTAATAACTTTACAAAATAAATATGTATAACATATAACTGAAAATATAATATATCAAATAGTTCGATTCCGATTATATGTGTTAATATATATACACAAATGATATAGGTTCGTGAATCCGAGGCCAACCCTGCACTGTTCAATGTCGTTATATGTATTTTTACTACAAAATACAGTATGGTGAGTTTCATTTGCTCCCTTTTACTCTTTACGTTTTTGGGCTGAGAATACATGCAAATGCTTTATTAACTGTTTTACAATATTTATATGCGTGAGTTTCATTTGCCTTTTTACTCTTTATATTTTTGGGCTGAGAATACATGCGCAATTTTTATAAATGTTTTACGAAATAGACACAAGTAATTGAAACTACATTATATGGGTGAATGATCGAAATCGAATATGCCCCTTTTTATTAAGTTTGGTAATCTAAGAATTAGGGAACAGAGACCCTAATTGACGCGAACTCTAAAGATAGATCTATCGGGTCCAACAAGCCCCATCCAAAGTACCGGATGCTTTAGTACTTCGAAATTTATATCATGTCCGAAGGAGGATCCCGGAATGATGGGGATATTCTTATATGTATATTGTGAATGTCGGTTACCAGGTGTTCAATCCATATGAATGATATTTTTGTCTCTATGCATGGGACGTATGTTTATGAGAAATGGAAATATAAAATCTTGTGGTCTATCAAAATTACAGAATTTTATTGTTTTTATGATAAACTTATGAACTCACCAACCTTTTGGTTGACACTTTAAAGCATGTTTATTCTCAGGTATGAAAGAAATCTTCCGCTGTGCATTTGCTCATATTAAATGGAGTCGTTCATGGCATATAGAGGTCAGAACCTCGCAATGGGACCAACTGTTGAAGACTTCGTCCAGATGGATTAGGACGGGGCATTTCAGTTGGTATCAGAGCGGAGGTCTTAGCGAACCAGGTCTGCATTAGTGTGTCTAACTGATAAGTCGATAGGATACATTAGTGAGTCTGGACTTCGACCGTGTCTGCATGTCAAAAGTTTTGCTTATCATTTTTGTCGGAAATCATCTGCTTATCATCCTTAGGAAATTACCAGCTTATCATTCTTAGTCTAGACACATCTTACTGCAATGATTGCATAAATAGTGTATAGACAAAATTCGTATCTTATCGTATCTGCTAATCCATATCTTAGCGTATCTGTTACTGTAACTTTGCCTGACATATTCCGTAGATTCCTCCGAACTTATGGGATTTTAGTATTATATATGCATATGTAAATTATGTATTGCAGGGTACTAATCTACATTCTAATCTATTTCTTATTGAAAATCCTTCATCTGATTGTACGGGATGAATCCCTCAACCAGTTCGAGTCCCTCAGATTTCGATAGCTATTCCGATAGTTATTCCGACAACTATTCCGACATGGATATTCGCCTAAGCTTCGAAGTCCTTAAGTTGTAATAGAGAAATCTAATTCCAACCCCGATGAACTTTATATGTATCGTCAACCCCCGAAGTCCTTAAGTTGTAACAATGACCCGGGAACCTCTAAACCACCAGGTTTTTCTAAACCAATGTGGATAACGACGGCTCGTATTAGGGGAACATCATATATCCCTAGAAACTTGGCAAAACGAACCAAAACCGAAGAAGAAGAAACAAGCGAGTCGGAATAAAATAGTTGTATTCATGTGGTGTAATATAAGTAATATAGTGTGCTTATGCTTTATGATATATGTAAAAATTGCTTGTATTAATAAGTATTTTTTTTTTTATGAATCTAACTCTTGTCTATTTTACAGTATAAAAACACAAAATGGATAGACAACCCAATATTTTAAGAGACCTACCCGGAGACATGATTGATGAAATCTTGTCTAGAGTCGGTCAGAATTCTTCGGCACAACTATTTAAGGCGAGATCAGTTTGTAAGACATTCGAAGAACGTTCCAAGAATGCCTTGGTTTATAAAAGGCTTTCGTTCGAAAGATGGGGGATATCACATTGGGAAATCCATAAGTTACGATGTGTTTACTTTGACGCATATATTGCGGGGAACCCAAATGCTATTTTACGCAATGGGTTAAGAAATTATTTTGACTCAATATATCCGAATATTGGACTTAGTGATTTAGAAAAAGCGGCTAACATGCAACATAAAGAAGCATGTTATGCTTACGGATTATTAATGTTCGCTTCTCACCAAAGTGAGAACAAGAACATCGGGCTACAACTATTAAACAAAACGTTCCCACAAGTGATGGAGTCGGTAATTGGGGTAAGAAATGAGGTTTTTAGATTGTTACGGGACTGTTGGACATTACGTAACCCTCGTCCCTTTGACGACGTTACAACACGCTGTCTTATCAACGGCCATAACGGTTATGTTCCACAAGACCAAGGATGGGAAGTAATCCTAGTAAAACCAGAATGCATGACTTGTTTCTGGACGTATGAATTACGTGTCTTTATTGCCTTTGCTGAACGACTTGTGTACTAGCTAGAATTATCTTCACAACTATCTTGTATCAAAGTTATTGTGTGCTATATTTCATGCTTTATGTAAAATAAGCGGTATTGTAAGTTTGTAAAATATTGTATAAAAGTTTGAACGCGAAATATTATTATAATCAGTTTTTCATATAGAATTGTAGTAGTTGAATTGTATATTGGCTACTAAGTATGAACTTAACGGGTAGGTACTACCCGAATTTAAACTTATAAAACGCTAATATGAAGAAAAAGCTTTTATAAATGAGTTCATATTATGCTACGAAATACTATTAACTACTCTTAATATTCTGTATGATTAACTTGTTCCATTTGACTATTTTGAAGGAAATGGCACCGACTACTCGACACACCGTGAATATGAATGAAGAGGAATTCCATACTTTTCTAGCTTCAAACATAGCCGCAGTACAGGCTGAGCTACATACCAACAATAACCTTGGATCTAGCAGTACAGGAAATCGTGTAGGATGCACCTACAAAGAATTCACTGCCTGCAAACCTTTGGAATTTGATGGAACCGAAGGACCGATCGGATTGAAACGGTGGACTGAGAAGGTCGAATCGGTGTTTGCCATAAGTAAGTGTACTGAAGAGGACAAAGTAAAGTACGCTACGCATACCTTCACAGGTTCTGCGTTAACATGGTGGAATACCTATCTAGAGCAAGTGGGACAAGACGATGCGTACGCACTACCGTGGTCAGCATTCAAGCACTTGATGAACGAGAAGTACCGTCCCAGAACCGAGGTCAATAAGCTCAAGACAGAACTTAGAGGGTTACGAACCCAAGGATTTGATATTACCACGTACGAAAGACGATTCACAGAATTGTGCCTATTGTGTCCGGGAGCGTTCGAAGATGAGGAAGAGAAGATCGACGCGTTTGTGAAAGGATTACCGGAAAGAATCCAAGAAGATATAAGTTCACACGAGCCCGCCTCCATACAACAAGCATGTAGAATGGCTCACAAACTAGTGAACCGGATTGAAGAAAGAATTAAAGAACAGACTGCTGAAGAGGCCAATGTGAAGCAAGTCAAAAGAAAGTGGGAGGAAAACGGTGATAAGAATCACCAATACAACAACAACAGCAATTACAACAATAATCGCAACAATTATCCCAACAATCGCAACATCAATCGCAACTACAACAAACGGCCCAACAACAACAACAACAACAACAACAACAGCAGCAACTACAACAATCATCCCAACAACAATAATAACCGCAACAACAACAACAATCAGAAGCAGCTATGCCAAAGGTGTGAAAAGTATCACTCGGGGTTCTGCACCAAATTTTGCAACAAGTGTAAAAGAAATGGTCATAGCGCGGCGAAGTGTGAGGTCTACGGACCAGGGGTTAATAGAACGAAAGGAACAAATGGTGTCGGAACGAGTAATGGCGGAGCAAGCAGTGTCGGAGCAAGTTATGCCAATGTAGTTTGTTATAAATGTGGAAAACCGGGCCACATTATTAGAAATTGCCCGAACCAGGAGAACACGAATGGACAAGGCCGCGGAAGAGTTTTCAATATTAATGCAGCAGAGGCACAAGAAGACCCGGAGCTTGTTACGGGTACGTTTCTTATTGACAATAAATCTGCTTACGTTTTATTTGATTCAGGTGCGGATAGAAGCTATATGAGTAGAGATTTTTGTGCTAAATTAAGTTGTCCATTGACGCCTTTGGATAGTAAATTTTTACTCGAATTAGGAAATGGTAAATTAATTTCAGCAGATAATATATGTCGGAATCGAGAAATTAAACTGGTTAGCGAAACATTTAAGATTGATTTGATACCAGTAGAGTTAGGGAGTTTTGATGTGATAATCGGTATGGACTGGTTGAAAGAAGTGAAAGCAGAGATCGTTTGTTACAAAAATGCAATTCGCATTATACGAGAAAAAGGAAAACCCTTAATGGTGTACGGAGAAAAGGGCAACACGAAGCTACATCTTATTAGTAATTTGAAGGCACAAAAACTAATAAGAAAAGGTTGCTATGCTGTTCTAGCACACGTCGAGAAAGTACAAACTGAAGAAAAGAGCATCATAGATGTTCCCATTGCAAAAGAATTTCTCGATGTATTTCTGAAAGAATTACCGGGATTACCCCCACATCGATCCGTTGAATTTCAAATAGATCTTGTACCAGGAGCTGCACCAATAGCTCGTGCTCCTTACAGACTCGCACCCAGCGAGATGAAAGAACTGCAAAGCCAATTACAAGAACTTTTAGAGCGTGGTTTCATTCGACCAAGCACATCACCGTGGGGAGCTCCTGTTTTGTTTGTCAAGAAGAAAGATGGTACATTCAGGTTGTGTATCGACTACCGAGAGTTGAACAAACTTACCATCAAGAACCGCTACCCACTACCGAGAATCGATGACTTATTTGATCAACTACAAGGCTCGTCTGTTTATTCAAAGATTGACTTACGTTCCGGGTATCATCAAATGCGGGTGAAAGAAGATGATATTCCAAAGACTGCTTTCAGAACACATTACGGTCATTACGAGTTTATGGTCATGCCTTTTGGTTTAACTAATGCACCAGCTATGTTCATGGACCTTATGAACCGAGTGTGTGGACCATACCTTGACAAGTTTGTCATTGTTTTCATTGATGACATACTTATTTACTCAAAGAATGACCAAGAACACGGTGAACATTTGAGAAAGGTGTTAGAAGTATTGAGGAAGGAAGAATTGTACGCTAAGTTTTCAAAGTGTGCATTTTGGTTGGAAGAAGTTCAATTCCTCGGTCACATAGTGAACAAAGAAGGTATTAAGGTGGATCCAGCAAAGATAGAAACTGTTGAAAAGTGGGAAACCCCGAAAACTCCGAAACACATACGCCAGTTTTTAGGACTAGCTGGTTACTACAGAAGGTTCATCCAAGACTTTTCCAGAATAGCAAAACCCTTGACTGCATTAACGCATAAAGGGAAGAAATTTGAATGGAATGATGAACAAGAGAAAGCGTTTCAGTTATTGAAGAAAAAGCTAACTACGGCACCTATATTGTCATTGCCTGAAGGGAATGATGATTTTGTGATTTATTGTGACGCATCAAAGCAAGGTCTCGGTTGTGTATTAATGCAACGAACGAAGGTGATTGCTTATGCGTCTAGACAATTGAAGATTCACGAGCAAAATTATACGACGCATGATTTGGAATTAGGCGCGATTGTTTTTGCATTAAAGACTTGGAGGCACTACTTATATGGGGTCAAAAGTATTATATATACCGACCACAAAAGTCTTCAACACATATTTAATCAGAAACAACTGAATATGAGGCAGCGTAGGTGGATTGAATTATTGAATGATTACGACTTTGAGATTCGTTACCACCCGGGGAAGGCAAATGTGGTAGCCGATGCCTTGAGCAGGAAGGACAGAGAACCCATTCGAGTAAAATCTATGAATATAATGATTCATAATAACATTACTACTCAAATAAAGGAGGCACAACAAGGAGTTTTAAAAGAGGGAAATTTAAAGGATGAAATACCCAAAGGATCGGAGCAGCATCTTAATATTCGGGAAGACGGAACCCGGTATAGGACTGAAAGGATTTGGGTACCAAAATTTGGAGATATGAGAGAAATGGTACTTAGAGAAGCTCATAAAACCAGATACTCAATACATCCTGGAACGGGGAAGATGTACAAGGATCTCAAGAAACATTTTTGGTGGCCGGGTATGAAAACCGATGTTGCTAAATGCGTAGGAGAATGTTTGACGTGTTCTAAGGTCAAAGCTGAGCATCAGAAACCATTAGGTCTACTTCAACAACCCGAAATCCCAGAATGGAAATGGGAAAACATTACCATGGATTTCATCACTAAATTGCTAAGGACTGTAAGTGGTTTTGATACTATTTGGGTAATAGTTGATCGTCTCACCAAATCAGCACACTTCCTGCCAATAAGAGAAGATGACAAGATGGAGAAGTTAGCACGACTGTATTTGAAGGAAGTCGTCTCCAGACATGGAATACCAATCTCTATTATCTCTGATAGGGATGGCAGATTTATTTCAAGATTCTGGCAGACATTACAGCAAGCATTAGGAACTCGTCTAGACATGAGTACTGCCAATCATCCATAAACTGATGGGCAGAGCGAAAAGATGATACAAACGCTTGAAGACATGCTACGAGCATGTGTTATTGATTTCGGAAACAGTTGGGATCGACATCTACCGTTAGCAGAATTTTCCTACAACAACAGCTACCATTCAAGCATTGAGATGGTGCCGTTTGAAGCACTTTATGGTAGAAAGTGCAGGTCTCCGATTTGTTGGAGTGAAGTGGGGGATAGACAGATTACGGGTCCGGAGATTATACAAGAAACTACCGAGAAGATCATCCAAATTCAACAACGGTTGAAAACCGCCCAAAGTCGACAAAAGAGCTACGCTGACATTAAAAGAAAAGATATAGAATTTGAAATTGGAGAGATGGTCATGCTTAAAGTTGCACCTTGGAAAGGCGTTGTTCGATTTGGTAAACGAGGGAAATTAAATCCAAGGTATATTGGTCATTCAAGATTATTGATCGTGTCGGACCATTAGCTTACCGACTTGAGTTACCTCAACAACTCGCGGCTGTACATAACACTTTCCACGTCTCGAATTTGAAGAAATGTTTTGCTAAAGAAGATCTCACTATTCCGTTAGATGAAATCCAAATCAACGAAAAACTCCAATTCATCGAAGAACCCGTCGAAATAATGGATCGTGAGGTTAAAAGACTTAAGCAAAACAAGATACCAATTGTTAAGGTTTGATGGAATGCTCGTAGAGGACCCGAGTTCACCTGGGAGCGTGAAGATCAGATGAAGAAGAAATACCCGCATCTATTTCCAGAAGATTCGTCAACACCTTCAACAGCTTAAAATTTCGGGACGAAATTTATTTAACGGGTAGGTACTGTAGTGACCCGAACTTTTTCATGTTTATATATATTAATTGAGATTGATATTTACATGATTAAATGTTTCCAACATGTTAAGCAATCAAACTTGTTAAGACTTGATTAATTGAAATATGTTTCATATAGACAATTGACCACCCAAGTTGACCGGTGATTCACAAACGTTGAAACTTGTAAAAACTATATGATGACATATATATGGATATATATATAGTTAACATGATACTATGATAAGTAAATATATCATTAAGTATATTAACAATGAACTACATATGTAAAAACAAGACTACTAACTTAATGATTTTTAAACGAGACATATATGTAACGATTATCGTTGTAAAGACATTTAATGTATATATATCATATTAAGAGATATTCATACATGATAATATCATGATAATATAATAATTTAAAATCTCATTTGATATTATAAACATTGGGTTAACAACATTTAACAAGATCGTTAACCTAAAGGTTTCAAAACAACACTTACATGTAACGACTAACGATGACTTAACGACTCAGTTAAAATGTATATACATGTAGTGTTTTAATATGTATTTATATACTTTTGAAAGACTTCAATACACTTATCAAAATACTTCTACTTAACAAAAATGCTTACAATTACATCCTCGTTCAGTTTCATCAACAATTCTACTCGTATGCACCCGTATTCGTACTCGTACAATACACAGCTTTTAGTGTATGTACTATTGGTATATACACTCCAATGATCAGCTCTTAGCAGCCCATGTGAGTCACCTAACACATGTGGGAACCATCATTTGGCAACTTGCATGAAATATCTCATAAAATTACAAAAATATGAGTAATCATTCATGACTTATTTACATGAAAACAAAATTACATATCCTTTATATCTAATCCATACACCAACGACCAAAAACACCTACAAACACTTTCATTCTTCAATTTTCTTCATCTAATTGATCTCTCTCAAGTTATATCTTCAAGTTCTAAGTGTTCTTCATATATTCTACAAGTTCTAGTTACATAAAATCAAGAATACTTTCAAGTTTGCTAGCTCACTTCCAATTTTGTAAGGTGATCATCCAACCTCAAGAAATCTTTGTTTCTTACAGTAGGTTATCATTCTAATACAAGGTAATAATCATATTCAAACTTTGGTTCAATTTCTATAACTATAACAATCTTATTTCAAGTGATGATCTTACTTGAACTTGTTTTCGTGTCATGATTCTGCTTCAAGAACTTCGAGCCATCCAAGGATCCGTTGAAGCTAGATCCATTTTTCTCTTTTCCAGTAGGTTTATCCAAGAAACTTAAGGTAGTAATGATGTTCATAACATCATTCGATTCATACATATAAAGCTATCTTATTCGAAGGTTTAAACTTGTAATCACTAGAACATAGTTTAGTTAATTCTAAACTTGTTCGCAAACAAAAGTTAATCCTTCTAACTTGACTTTTAAAATCAACTAAACACATGTTCTATATCTATATGATATGCTAACTTAATGATTTAAAACCTGGAAACACGAAAAACACCGTAAAACCGGATTTACGCCGTCGTAGTAACACCGCGGGCTGTTTTGGGTTAGTTAATTAAAAACTATGATAAACTTTGATTTAAAAGTTGTTATTCTGAGAAAATGATTTTTATTATGAACATGAAACTATATCCAAAAACTATGGTTAAACTCAAAGTGGAAGTATGTTTTCTAAAATGGTCATCTAGACGTCGTTCTTTCGACTGAAATGACTACCTTTACAAAAACGACTTGTAACTTATTTTTCCGACTATAAACCTATACTTTTTCTGTTTAGATTCATAAAATAGAGTTCAATATGAAACCATAGCAATTTGATTCACTCAAAACGGATTTAAAATGAAGAAGTTATGGGTAAAACAAGATTGAATAATTTTTCTCATTTTAGCTACGTGAAAATTGGTAACAAATCTATTCCAACCATAACTTAATCAACTTGTATTGTATATTATGTAATCTTGGGATACCATAGACACGTATACAATGTTTCGACCTATCATGTCGACACATCTATATATATTTCGGAACAACCATAGACACTCTATATGTGAATGTTGGAGTTAGCTATACAGGGTTGAGGTTGATTCCAAAATATATATAGTTTGAGTTGTGATCAATACTGAGATACGTATACACTGGGTCGTGGATTTATTCAAGATAATATTTATCGATTTATTTCTGTACATCTAACTGTGGACAACTAGTTGTAGGTTACTAACGAGGACAGCTGACTTAATAAACTTAAAACATCAAAATATATTAAAGGTGTTGTAAATATATTTTGAACATACTTTGATATATATGTATATATTGTTATAGGTTCGTGAATCAACCAGTGGCCAAGTCTTACTTCCCGACGAAGTAAAAATCTGTGAAAGTGAGTTATAGTCCCACTTTTAAAATCTAATATTTTTGGGATGAGAATACATGCAGGTTTTATAAATGATTTACAAAATAGACACAAGTACGTGAAACTACATTCTATGGTTGAATTATCGAAATCGAATATGCCCTTTTTTATTAAGTCTGGTAATCTAAGAATTAGGGAACAGACACCCTAATTGACGCGAATCCTAAAGATAGATCTATTGGGCCTAATAAACCCCATCCAAAGTACCGGATGCTTTAGTACTTCGAAATTTATATCATATCCGAAGGGTGTCCCGGAATGATGGGGATATTCTTATATATGCATCTTGTTAATGTCGGTTACCAGGTGTTCACCATATGAATGATTTTTATCTCTATGTATGGGATGTGTATTGAAATATGAAATCTTGTGGTCTATTATTATGATTTGATATATATAGGTTAAACCTATAACTCACCAACATTTTTGTTGACGTTTTAAGCATGTTTATTCTCAGGTGATTATTAAGAGCTTCCGCTGTCGCATACTTAAATAAGTACGAGATTTGGAGTCCATGCTTGTATGATATTGTGTAAAAACTGCATTCAAGAAACTTATTTTGTTGTAACATATTTGTATTGTAAACCATTATGTAATGGTCGTGTGTAAACAGGATATTTTAGATTATCATTATTTGATAATCTACGTAAAGCTTTTTAAACCTTTATTGATGAAATAAAGGTTATGGTTTGTTTTAAAATGAATGCAGTCTTTGAAAAACGTCTCATATAGAGGTCAAAACCTCGCAACGAAATCAATTAATATGGAACGTTTTTAATCAATAAGAACGGGACATTTCACTGTTGGTGATGGTGATGTTGCTGAGGCTGGTAAATTTTGCATCATATTCTCCAAATTGATTACTCGAGCGCGAAGTTCGTTGACTTCTTCTATTATTCATGGGTGATTGTCGATCGGAACGAACGGATGAATAAGGTTTTAGAATTTGAGTTATGATATAGTCGTGGTGAGATACTCTGAGAGATAGATTGGTGTTTCGAACAGGTTCATCGCCAAGAGGTAAATTCGGTTGGTGAAAAGGATCGCCTTCTTCGCGTTTCCATTTATTAAGTCGACTACGAACCCATCATATGAATTGGAGATGGATGATTGGTTGATTCATTCTGGTGACACTGTTTTTGGAGCTTAGGTGAAACTCCATATTCGAATAGCTGTCAGAATAATTATCAGAATAGCTATCGAAATCTGAGGGACTCGAACTGGTTGAGGGATTCATCTCGTACGATCAGATAAAGGATTTTCGATAAGAAATAGATTATAGGATGTAGATTAGTATCCTGCAATACATAATTTACATATGCATATAAAATACTGAAATCTCATTAATTACGGAGGAATCTACGAAATCTGTCAGGCAAAGGTAATAATAACAGATACGCTGAAATGTCCCGTTCTTATTGATTAAAAACGTTCCATATTAATTGATTTCGTTGCGAGGTTTTGACCTCTATATGAGACGTTTTTCAAAGACTGCATTCATTTTAAAACAAACCATAACCTTTATTTCATCAATAAAGGTTTAAAAAGCTTTACGTAGATTATCAAATAATGATAATCTAAAATATCCTGTTTACACACGACCATTACATAATGGTTTACAATACAAATATGTTACAACAAAATAAGTTTCTTGAATGCAGTTTTTACACAATATCATACAAGCATGGACTCCAAATCTCGTCCTTATTTAAGTATGCGACAGCGGAAGCTCTTAATAATCACCTGAGAATAAACATGCTTAAAACGTCAAAAAAATGTTGGTGAGTTATAGGTTTAACCTATATATATCAAATCATAATAATAGACCACAAGATTTCATATTTCAATACACATCCCATACATAGAGATAAAAATCATTCATATGGTGAACACCTGGTAACCGACATTAACAAGATGCATATATAAGAATATCCCCATCATTGCGGGACACCCTTCGGATATGATATAAATTTCGAAGTACTAAAGCATCCGGTACTTTGGATGGAGTTTGTTAAGCCCAATAGATCTATCTTTAGGATAAGCCCAATATTATCTTGAATCAATCCACGACCCAGTGTATACGTATCTCAGTATTGATCACAACTCAAACTATATATATTTTGGAATCAACCTCAACCCTGTATAGCTAACTCCAACATTCACATATAGAGTGTCTATGGTTGTTCCGAAATATATATAGATGTGTCGACATGATAGGTCGAAACATTGTATACGTGTCTATGGTATCTCAAGATTACATAATATACAATACAAGTTGATTAAGTTATGGTTGGAATAGATTTGTTACCAATTTTCACGTAGCTAAAATGAGAAAAATTATCCAATCTTGTTTTACCCATAACTTCTTCATTTTAAATCCGTTTTGAGTGAATCAAATTGCTATGGTTTCATATTGAACCCTATTTTATGAATCTAGACAGAAAAAGTATAGGTTTATAGTCGGAAAAATAAGTTACAAGTCATTTTTGTAAAGGTAGTCATTTCAGTCGAAAGAACGACGTCTAGATGACCATTTTAGAAAACATACTTCCACTTTGAGTTTAACCATAATTTTTGGATATAGTTTCATGTTCATAATAAAAATCATTTTCTCAGAATAACAACTTTTAAATCAAAGTATATCATAGTTTTTAATTAACTAACCCAAAACAGCCCGCGGTGTTACTACGATGGCGTAAATCCGGTTTTACGGTGTTTTTCGTGTTTCCAGGTTTTAAATCATTAAGTTAGCATATCATATAGATATAGAACATGTGTTTAGTTTATTTTAAAAGTCAAGTTAGAAGGATTAACTTTTGTTTGCGAACAAGTTTAGAATTAACTAAACTATGTTCTAGTGATTACAAGTTTAAACCTTCGAATAAGATAGCTTTATATGTATGAATAGAATGATGTTATGAACATCATTACTACCTTAAGTTCCTTGGATAAACCTACTGGAAAAGTGAAAAATGGATCTAGCTTCAATGGATCCTTGGATGGCTCGAAGTTCTTGAAGCAGAATCATGACACGAAAACAAGTTCAAGTAAGATCATCACTTAAAATAAGATTGTTATAGTTATAGAAATTGAACCAAAGTTTGAATATGATTATTACCTTGTATTAGAATGATAACCTACTGTAAGAAACAAAGATTTCTTGAGGTTGGATGATCACCTTACAAGATTGGAAGTGAGCTAGCAAACTTGAAAGTATTCTTGATTTTATGAAACTAGAACTTTTGGAATTTATGAAGAACACTTAGAACTTGAAGATAGAACTTGAGAGAGATCAATTAGATGAAGAAAATTGAAGAATGAAAGTGTTTGTAGGTGTTTTTGGTCGTTGGTGTATTGATTAGATATAAAGGATATGTTATTTTGTTTTCATGTAAATAAGTCATGAATGATTACTCATATTTTTGTAATTTTATGAGATATTTCATGCTAGTTGCCAAATGATGGTTCCCACATGTGTTAGGTGACTCACATGGGCTGCTAAGAGCTGATCATTGGAGTGTATATACCAATAGTACATACATCTAAAAGCTGTGTATTGTACGAGTACGAATACGGGTGCATACGAGTAGAATTGTTGATGAAACTGAACGAGGATGTAATTGTAAGCATTTTTGTTAAGTAGAAGTATTTTGATAAGTGTCTTGAAGTCTTTCAAAAGTGTATGAATACATATTAAAACACTACATGTATATACATTTTAACTGAGTCGTTAAGTCATCGTTAGTCGTTACATGTAAATGTTGTTTTGAAACCTTTAGGTTAACGATCTTGTTAAATGTTGTTAACCCAATGTTTATAATATCAAAAGAGATTTTAAATTATTATATTATCATGATATTATGATGTACGAATATCTCTTAATATGATATATATACATTAAATGTCGTTACAACGATAATCGTTACATATATGTCTCGTTTCAAAATCATTAAGTTAGTAGTCTTGTTTTTACATATGTAGTTCATTGTTAATATAATTAATGATATGTTTACTTATCATAATATCATGTTAACTATATATATTACCATATATATGTCATCATATAGTTTTTACAAGTTTTAACGTTCGTGAATCACCGGTCAACTTGGGTGGTCAATTGTCTATATGAAACCTATTTCAATTAATCAAGTCTTAACAAGTTTGATTGCTTAACATGTTGGAAACATTTAATCATGTAAATATCAATCTCAATTAATATATATAAACATGGAAAAGTTCGGGTCACTACAGTACCTACCCGTTAAATAAATTTCGTCCCGAAATTTTAAGCTGTTGAAGGTATTGACGAATCTTCTAGAAATAGATGCGGGTATTTCTTCTTCATCTGATCTTCACGCTCCCAGGTGAACTCAGGTCCTCTACGAGCATTCCATCGAACCTTAACAATTGGTATCTTGTTTTGCTTAAGTCTTTTAACCTCACGATCCATTATTTCGGCGGGTTCTTCGATGAATTGAAGTTTTTCGTTGATTTGGATTTCATCTAACGGAATAGTGAGATCTTCTTTAGCAAAACATTTCTTCAAATTCGAGACGTGGAAAGTGTTATGTTCAGCCGCGAGTTGTTGAGGTAACTCAAGTCGGTAAGCTACTGGTCCGACACGATCAATAATCTTGAATGGTCCAATATACCTTGGATTTAATTTCCCTCGTTTACCAAATCGAACAACGCCTTTCCAAGGTGCAACTTTAAGCATGACCATCTCTCTAATTTCAAATTCTATATCTTTTCTTTTAATGTCAGCGTAGCTCTTTTGTCGACTTTGGGCGGTTTTCAACCGTTGTTGAATTTGGATGATC
This sequence comes from Rutidosis leptorrhynchoides, assembly GCF_046630445.1. NCBI lineage: Eukaryota > Viridiplantae > Streptophyta > Magnoliopsida > Asterales > Asteraceae > Rutidosis > Rutidosis leptorrhynchoides. The sequence continues at coordinate 314,796,183 of NC_092333.1, read as the reverse complement.
TTCTCGGTAGTTTCTTGTATAATCTCCGGACCCGTAATCTGTCTATCCCCCACTTCACTCCAACAAATCGGAGACTTGCACTTTCTACCATAAAGTGCTTCAAACGGTGCCATCTCAATGCTTGAATGGTAGCTGTTGTTGTAGGAAAATTCTACTAACGGTAGATGTCGATCCCAACTGTTTCCGAAATCAATAACACATGCTCGTAGCATGTCTTCAAGCGTTTGTATCATCCTTTCGCTCTGCCCATCAGTTTGTGGATGATAGGCAGTACTCATGTCTAGACGAGTTCCTAATGCTTGCTGTAATGTCTGCCAGAATCTTGAAATAAATCTGCCATCCCTATCAGAGATAATAGAGATTGGTATTCCATGTCTGGAGATGACTTCTTTCAAATACAGTCGTGCTAACTTCTCCATCTTGTCATCTTCTCTTATTGGCAGGAAGTGTGCTGATTTGGTGAGACGATCAACTATTACCCAAATAGTATCAAAACCACTTGCAGTCCTTGGCAATTTAGTGATGAAATCCATGGTAATGTTTTTCCCATTTCCATTCCGGGATTTCGGGTTGTTGAAGTAGACCTGATGGTTTCTGATGCTCAGCTTTGACCTTAGAACACGTCAAACATTCTCCTACGTATTTAGCAACATCGGCTTTCATACCCGGCCACCAAAAATGTTTCTTGAGATCCTTGTACATCTTCCCCGTTCCAGGATGTATTGAGTATCTGGTTTTATGAGCTTCTCTAAGTACCATTTCTCTCATATCTCCAAATTTTGGTACCCAAATCCTTTCAGCCCTATACCGGGTTCCGTCTTCCCGAATATTAAGATGCTTCTCCGATCCTTTGGGTATTTCATCCTTTAAATTTCCCTCTTTTAAAACTCCTTGTTGCGCCTCCTTTATTTGAGTAGTAAGGTTATTATGAATCATTATATTCATAGATTTTACTCGAATGGGTTCTCTGTCCTTCCTGCTCAAGGCATCGGCTACCACATTTGCCTTCCCCGGGTGGTAACGAATCTCAAAGTCATAATCATTCAATAATTCAATCCACCTACGCTGCCTCATATTCAGTTGTTTCTGATTAAATATGTGTTGAAGACTTTTGTGGTCGGTATATATAATACTTTTAACCCCATATAAGTAGTGCCTCCAAGTCTTTAATGCAAAAACAACTGCGCCTAATTCCAAATCATGCGTCGTATAATTTTGTTCGTGAATCTTCAATTGTCTAGACGCATAAGCAATCACCTTCGTTCGTTGCATTAATACACAACCGAGACCTTGCTTTGATGCGTCACAATAAATCACAAAATCATCATTCCCTTCAGGCAATGACAATATAGGTGCCGTAGTTAGCTTTTTCTTCAATAACTGAAACGCTTTCTCTTGTTCATCATTCCATTCAAATTTCTTCCCTTTATGCGTTAATGCAGTCAAGGGTTTTGCTATTCTGGAAAAGTCTTGGATGAACCTTCTGTAGTAACCAACTAGTCCTAAAAACTGACGTATGTGTTTCGGAGTTTTCGGGGTTTCCCACTTTTCAACAGTTTCTATCTTTGCCGGATCCACCTTAATACCTTCTTTGTTCACTATGTGACCGAGGAATTGAACTTCTTCCAACCAAAATGCACACTTTGAAAACTTAGCGTACAATTCTTCCTTCCTCAATACTTCTAACACCTTTCTCAAATGTTCACCGTGTTCTTGGTCATTCTTTGAGTAAATAAGTATGTCATCAATGAAAACAATGACAAACTTGTCAAGGTATGGTCCACACACTCGGTTCATAAGGTCCATGAACACAGCTGGTGCATTAGTTAAACCAAATGGCATGACCATAAACTCGTAATGACCGTAACGTGTTCTGAAAGCAGTCTTTGGAATATCATCTTCTTTCACCCGCATTTGATGATACCCGGAACGTAAGTCAATCTTTGAATAAACAGACGAGCCTTGTAGTTGATCAAATAAGTCGTCGATTCTCGATAGTGGGTAGCGGTTCTTGATGGTAAGTTTGTTCAACTCTCGGTAGTCGATACACAACCTGAATGTACCATCTTTCTTCTTGACAAACAAAACAGGAGCTCCCCACGGTGATGTGCTTGGTCGAATGAAACCACGCTCTAAAAGTTCTTGTAATTGGCTTTGCAGTTCTTTCATCTCGCTGGGTGCGAGTCTGTAAGGAGCACGAGCTATTGGTGCAGCTCCTGGTACAAGATCTATTTGAAATTCAACGGATCGATGTGGGGGTAATCCCGATAATTCTTTCGGAAATACATCGGGAAATTCTTTTGCAATGGAAACATCATTGATGCTCTTTTCTTCAGTTTGTACTTTCTTGACGTGTGCTAGAACAGCATAGCAACCTTTTCTTATTAGTTTTTGTGCCTTCAAATTACTAATAAGATGTAGCTTCGTGTTGCCCTTTTCTCCGTACACCATTAAGGGTTTTCCTTTTTCTCGTATAATGCGAATTGCAATTTTGTAACAAACGATCTCTGCTTTCACTTCTTTCAACCAGTCCATACCGATTATCACATCAAAACTCCCTAACTCTACTGGTATCAAATCAATCTTAAATGTTTCGCTAACCAGTTTAATTTCTCGATTCCGACATATATTATCTGCTGAAATTAATTTACCATTTGCTAATTCGAGTAAAAATTTACTATCCAAAGGCGTCAATGGACAACTTAATTTAGCATAAAAATCTCTACTCATATAGCTTCTATCCGCACCCGAATCAAATAAAACGTAAGCAGATTTATTGTCAATAAGAAACGTACCCGTAACAAGCTCTGGGTCTTCTTGTGCCTCTGCCGCATTAATATTGAAAACTCTTCCGCGGCCTTATCCATTCGTGTTCTCCTGGTTCGGGCAATTTCTAATAATGTGGCCCGATTTTCCACATTTATAACAAACTACATTGGCATAACTTGCTCCGACACTACTTGCTCCTCCATTACTCGTTCCGACACCATTTGTTCCTTTTGTTCTATTAACCCCTGGTCCGTAGACCTCACACTTAGCTGCGCTATGACCATTTCTTTTACACTTGTTGCAAAATTTGGTGCAGAACCCCGAGTGATACTTTTCACACCTTTGGCATAGCTGCTTCTGATTGTTGTTGTTATTGCGGTTATTATTGTTGTTGGGATGATTGTTGTAGTTGCTGTTGTTGTTGTTGTTGTTGTTGTTGGGCCGTTTGTTGTAGTTGCGATTGATGTTGCGATTGTTGGGATAATTGCTGCGATTATTGTTGTAATTGCTGTTGTTGTTGTATTGGTGATTCTTATCACCGTTTTCCTCCCACTTTCTTTTGACTTGCTTCACATTGGCCTCTTCAGCAGTCTGTTCTTTAATTCTTTCTTCAATCTGGTTCACTAGTTTGTGAGCCATTCTACATGCCTGTTGTATGGAGGCGGGCTCGTGTGAACTTATATCTTCTTGGATTCTTTCCGGTAATCCTTTCACAAACGCGTCGATCTTCTCTTCCTCATCTTCGAAAGCTCCCGGACACAATAGGCACAATTCTGTGAATCGTCTTTCGTACGTGGTAATATCAAATCCTTGGGTTCGTAACCCTCTAAGTTCTGTCTTGAGCTTATTGACCTCGGTTCTGGGACGGTACTTCTCGTTCATCAAGTGCTTGAATGCTGACCACGGTAGTGCGTACGCATCGTCTTGTCCCACTTGCTCTAGATAGGTATTCCACCATGTTAACGCAGAACCTGTGAAGGTATGCGTAGCGTACTTCACTTTGTCCTCTTCAGTACACTTACTTATGGCAAACACCGATTCGACCTTCTCGGTCCACCGTTTCAATCCGATCGGTCCTTCGGTTCCATCAAATTCCAAAGGTTTGCAGGCAGTAAATTCTTTGTAGGTGCATCCTACACGATTTCCTGTACTGCTAGATCCAAGGTTATTGTTGGTATGTAGCGCAGCCTGTACTGCGGCTATGTTTGAAGCTAGAAAAGTACGGAATTCCTCTTCATTCATATTCACGGTGTGTCGAGTAGTCGGTGCCATTTCCTTCAAAATAGTCAAATGGAACAAGTTAATCATACAGAATATTAAGAGTAGTTAATAGTATTTCATAGCATAATATGAACTCATTTATAAAAGCTTTTTCTTCATATTAGCGTTTTATAAGTTTAAATTCGGGTAGTACCTACCCGTTAAGTTCATACTTAGTAGCTAATATACAATTCAACTACTACAATTCTATATGAAAAACTGATTATAATAATATTTCGCGTTCAAACTTTTACACAATATTTTACAAACTTACAATACCGCTTATTTTACATATAGCATGAAATATAGCACACAATAAATTTGATACAAGATGGTTGTGAAGATAATTCTAGCTAGTACACAAGTCGTTCAGCAAAGGCAATAAAGACACGTAATTCATACGTCCAGAAACAAGTCATGCATTCTGGTTGTACTAGGATTACTTCCCATCCTTGGTCTTGTGGAACATAACCGTTATGGCCGTTGATAAGACAGCGTGTTGTAACGTCGTCAAAGGGGCGAGGGTTACGTAATGTCCAACAGTCCCGTAACAATCTAAAAACCTCATTTCTTACCCCAATTACCGACTCCGTCACTTGTGGGAACGTTTTGTTTAATAGTTGTAGCCCGATGTTCTTGTTCTCACTTTGGTGAAGCGAACATTACTAATCCGTAAGCATAACATGCTTCTATATGTTGCATGTTAGCCGCTTTTTCTAAATCACGAAGTCCAATATTCGGATATATTGAGTCAAAATAATTTCTTAACCCATTGCGTAAAATAGCATTTGGGTTCCCCGCAATATATGCGTCAAAGTAAACACATCGTAACTTATGGATTTCCCAATGTGATATCCCCCATCTTTCGAACGAAAGCCTTTTATAAACCAAGGCATTCTTGGAACGTTCTTCGAATGTCTTACAAACTGATCTCGCCTTAAATAGTTGTGCCGAAGAATTCTGACCGACTCTAGACAAGATTTCATCAATCATGTCTCCGGGTAGGTCTCTTAAAATATTGGGTTGTCTATCCATTTTGTGTTTTTATACTGTAAAATAGACAAGAGTTAGATTCATAAAAAAAAATACTTATTAATACAAGCAATTTTTACATATATCATAAAGCATAAGCACACTATATTACATATATTACACCACACGAATACAACTATCTTATTCCGACTCGCTTGTTTCTTCTTCTTCGGTTTTGGTTCGTTTTGCCAAGTTTCTAGGGATATATGATGTTCCCCTAATACGAGCCGTCGTAATCCACATTGGTTTAGAAAAACCTGGTGGTTTAGAGGTTCCCGGGTCATTGTTACAACTTAAGGACTTCGGGGGTTGACGATACATATAAAGTTCATCGGGGTTGGAATTAGATTTCTCTATTTTTATGCCCTTTCCCTTATTATTTTCTTTTGCCTTTTTAAATTCAGTTGGGGTAATTTCTATAACATCATCGGAATTCTCGTCGGAATCCGATTCATCGGAGAATTGGTAATCCTCCCAATATTTTGCTTCCTTGGCGGAAACACCATTGACCATAATTAACCTTGGTCGGTTGGTTGAGGATTTTCTTTTACTTAACCGTTTTATTATTTCCCCCACCGGTTCTATTTCTTCATCCGGTTCCGATTCTTCTTCCGGTTCCGATTCTTCTTCCGGTTCCGACTCTTCTTCCGGTTCCTCTTCGAGAACTTGTGAATCAGTCCACGAATCATTCCAATTTACATTTGACTCTTCATTATTATTAGGTGAGTCAATGGGACTTGTTCTAGAGGTAGACATCTATCACATAATATCAAACGCGTTAAGAGATTAATATATCACATAATATTCACATGTTAAAAATATATAGTTTCCAACAAAATTTGTTAAGCAATCATTTTTCAAGTAAACACGGTCGAAGTCCAGACTCACTAATGCATCCTAACAAACTCGATAAGACACACTAATGCAAAATTCTGGTTCTCTAAGACCAACGCTCGGATACCAACTGAAATGTCCCGTTCTTATTGATTAAAAACGTTCCATATTAATTGATTTCGTTGCGAGGTTTTGACCTCTATATGAGACGTTTTTCAAAGACTGCATTCATTTTAAAACAAACCATAACCTTTATTTCATCAATAAAGGTTTAAAAAGCTTTACGTAGATTATCAAATAATGATAATCTAAAATATCCTGTTTACACACGATCATTACATAATGGTTTACAATACAAATATGTTACAACAAAATAAGTTTCTTGAATGCAGTTTTTACACAATATCATAATCACCTGAAGTATGCGACAGCGGAAGCTCTTAATAATCACCTGAGAATAAACATGCTTAAAACGTCAAAAAAAATGTTGGTGAGTTATAGGTTTAACCTATATATATCAAATCATAATAATAGACCACAAGATTTCATATTTCAATACACATCCCATACATAGAGATAAAAATCATTCATATGGTGAACACCTGGTAACCGACATTAACAAGATGCATATATAAGAATATCCCCATCATTGCGGGACACCCTTCGGATATGATATAAATTTCGAAGTACTAAAGCATCCGGTACTTTGGATGGGGTTTGTTAAGCCCAATAGATCTATCTTTAGGATTCGCGTCAATTAGGGTGTCTGTTCCCTAATTCTTAGATTACCAGACTTAATAAAAAGGGGCATATTCGATTTCGATAATTCAACCATAGAATGTAGTTTCACGTACTTGTGTCTATTTTGTAAATCATTTATAAAACCTGCATGTATTCTCATCCCAAAAATATTAGATTTTAAAAGTGGGACTATAACTCACTTTCACAGATTTTTACTTCGTCGGGAAGTAAGACTTGGCCACTGGTTGATTCACGAACCTATAACAATATATACATATATATCAAAGTATGTTCAAAATATATTTACAACACTTTTAATATATTTTGATGTTTTAAGTTTATTAAGTCAGCTGTCCTCGTTAGTAACCTAGAACTAGTTGTCCACAGTTAGATGTACAGAAATAAATCAATAAATATTATCTTGAATCAATCCACGACCCAGTGTATACGTATCTCAGTATTGATCACAACTCAAACTATATATATTTTGGAATCAACCTCAACCCTGTATAGCTAACTCCAACATTCACATATAGAGTGTCTATGGTTGTTCCGAAATATATATAGATGTGTCGACATGATAGGTCAAAACATTGTATACGTGTCTATGGTATCTCAAGATTACATAATATACAATACAAGTTGATTAAGTTATGGTTGGAATAGATTTGTTACCAATTTTCACGTAGCTAAAATGAGAAAAATTATCCAATCTTGTTTTACCCATAACTTCTTCATTTTAAATCCGTTTTGAGTGAATCAAATTGCTATGGTTTCATATTGAACCCTATTTTATGAATATAGACAGAAAAAGTATAGGTTTATAGTCGGAAAAATAAGTTACAAGTCATTTTTGTAAAGGTAGTCATTTCAGTCGAAAGAACGACGTCTAGATGACCATTTTAGAAAACATACTTCCACTTTGAGTTTAACCATAATTTTTGGATATAGTTTCATGTTCATAATAAAAATCATTTTCTCAGAATAACAACTTTTAAATCAAAGTTTATCATAGTTTTTAATTAACTAACCCAAAACAGCCCGCGGTGTTACTACGATGGCGTAAATCCGGTTTTACGGTGTTTTTCGTGTTTCCAGGTTTTAAATCATTAAGTTAGCATATCATATAGATATAGAACATGTGTTTAGTTTATTTTAAAAGTCAAGTTAGAAGGATTAACTTTTGTTTGCGAACAAGTTTAGAATTAACTAAACTATGTTCTAGTGATTACAAGTTTAAACCTTCGAATAAGATAGCTTTATATGTATGAATAGAATGATGTTATGAACATCATTACTACCTTAAGTTCCTTGGATAAACCTACTGGAAAAGAGAAAAATGGATCTAGCTTCAATGGATCCTTGGATGGCTCGAAGTTCTTGAAGCAGAATCATGACACGAAAACAAGTTCAAGTAAGATCATCACTTAAAATAAGATTGTTATAGTTATAGAAATTGAACCAAAGTTTGAATATGATTATTACCTTGTATTAGAATGATAACCTACTGTAAGAAACAAAGATTTCTTGAGGTTGGATGATCACCTTACAAGATTGGAAGTGAGCTAGCAAACTTGAAAGTATTCTTGATTTTATGAAACTAGAACTTTTGGAATTTATGAAGAACACTTAGAACTTGAAGATAGAACTTGAGAGAGATCAATTAGATGAAGAAAATTGAAGAATGAAAGTGTTTGTAGGTGTTTTTGGTCGTTGGTGTATTGATTAGATATAAAGGATATGTTATTTTGTTTTCATGTAAATAAGTCATGAATGATTACTCATATTTTTGTAATTTTATGAGATATTTCATGCTAGTTGCCAAATGATGGTTCCCACATGTGTTAGGTGACTCACATGGGCTGCTAAGAGCTGATCATTGGAGTGTATATACCAATAGTACATACATCTAAAAGCTGTGTATTGTACGAGTACGAATACGGGTGCATACGAGTAGAATTGTTGATGAAACTGAACGAGGATGTAATTGTAAGCATTTTTGTTAAGTAGAAGTATTTTGATAAGTGTCTTGAAGTCTTTAAAAAGTGTATGAATACATATTAAAACACTACATGTATATACATTTTAACTGAGTCGTTAAGTCATCGTTAGTCGTTACATGTAAATGTTGTTTTGAAACCTTTAGGTTAACGATCTTGTTAAATGTTGTTAACCCAATGTTTATAATATCAAAAGAGATTTTAAATTATTATATTATCATGATATTATGATGTACGAATATCTCTTAATATGATATATATACATTAAATGTCGTTACAACGATAATCGTTACATATATGTCTCGTTTTAAAATCATTAAGTTAGTAGTCTTGTTTTTACATATGTAGTTCATTGTTAATATAATTAATGATATGTTTACTTATCATAATATCATGTTAACTATATATATTACCATATATATGTCATCATATAGTTTTTACAAGTTTTAACGTTCGTGAATCACCGGTCAACTTGGGTGGTCAATTGTCTATATGAAACCTATTTCAATTAATCAAGTCTTAACAAGTTTGATTGCTTAACATGTTGGAAACATTTAATCATGTAAATATCAATCTCAATTAATATATATAAACATGGAAAAGTTCGGGTCACTACATACGCTAAGATATGAATTAGCAGATACGCTAAGATATGAATTAGCAGATACGCTAAGATATGAATTTTTGTCTATACACTATTCATGCAATCATTGCAGTATGATGTGTCTATACTAAGAATGATAAGCCAGTGATTCCCTAAGATTGATAAGCAGGTAATTTTCGACACGAAATGATAAGCAAAACTTTTTAAATGCAGACACGGTCGAAGTCCGGACTCACTAATGCATCATAACAACTATCAGTTTGACACACTAATGCAAGACCTGGTTCACTAAGACCTCAGCTCTGATACCAACTGTAAAGGCCCGTCCTAATCCACCTGGACGAAATCTTCTACATTTGATCCCATTGCGAGGTACTGACCTAAATATGCCATGAATGACTTCAAGTAATATCTTTAAGTTGAGCAAATGCACAGCGGAAGACTTAATTCGTACCTGAGAATAAACATGCTTAAAAGTGTCAACCAAAAGGTTGGTGAGTTCATTAGTTTATCATAACAATCATTTCAATATATTAATAGACCACAAGATTTCCGTTTATAAATATATGTACACTCGCAAGTGTATAAAAGTATTCTATAAGTTGTAGGCACCCGGTAACAAGCCTTAACGTTCATGTTTTACCCTCTAAAGTACACCAGATCAGGTGTGTTTAAAATAACCTCGAAGTACTAAAGCATCCCATAGTCAGGATGGGGTTTGTCAGGCCCAATAGATCTATCTTTAGGATTCGCGCCTACCGTACATAGACAAGTAGTTTAATGTTACCAAGCTAAGGGTATATTTCTGGTTTAAACCACATAGAATTAGTTTTAGTACTTGTGCCTATTTCGTAAAACATTTATAAAAATAGCGCATGTATTCTCAGTCCCAAAAATATATATTGCAAAAGCAATTAAAAAGGGAGCAAATGAAACTCACCTAATGTATTTTGTAGTGAAAATACATAGAACGACATTGAAAAAGTATAGGGTTGGCCTCGGATTCACGAGCCTTCATGTATCCTGTTTTTAAAAATAAATAAACATCGCTGCCCAGGCTTGAACCCGCAACCTCTCGCTCACTAAAACACCCCTTAACCAATCTGCTATCTCAGTTCTTCTGTTTAATACCCTAAACTAAATCCATATAAACCGTCATGTATTCTGGCCCGACAAGATAATCTCATATGGCAAACCCATTAAATCATAACAGCCCAACTAGTTAGATTTCGACCCAACCACAAATAATTGACTTCGGCCCAAGTACAAAAAGGAACATAGCCCTATTATTACGGCCCAAGTAGAAACATAAAATGATTTCGATTACATCTGTTAGTGTTATAGCTATGGGTGGGGTTCGAAAAACATCAAACAAATCGCTATTTTCTTTATAATTCATCATCTTCTTCCTAATCCTATACCATCGTGACATCACCTTACTAACCGTATCTATACCCTCGTCCCTTATATAACGTTACATCATCAACAATCGGTATTCATTTAATCGTCATGGAATCATCATTAATTTGTAACTTATCATCACTAGTTATAATTATCATCTAAACCATAATAACCCATCATCATCGTTGTTTATCTCTTGTGTCATCAGCTTCTCGTAAAAAATATATATATATAATAACCTAATGCCACTGTATGTGACCCATTTGGTCGACTTTTGGCCTTACAATTTGATAACTACTCCACTAGGCTAAAGTGAGGAAAATACGTTGGTACTCTATCTTCTGCCCCACTACTTATCTAACACTCCATTAAATTTAATCATTCATGTGGGCATATGCTTGAATGTGTCGGCTAGTAAGTGAAAAAAAAACGCACCCATAACAGTATGATTTGTTTATTCACAAGTGGGTTGTTATTGTTGTTGGACACAAAATAGATAAAAAGAAATATTGCAAGTGGTGATGTCTATCGAATGGGTTTCAAGGTGAAATCAAAACAAATACACGTATAATATTCATAGGTTATTAACCTAATGGATTTGTGTTGGTGTAAAGTGGTGGATTGAAATGATGTTGGGTAAATGGTAAACTGAAAACTAGCAGTTCATGGGTTTGTTTTAAAAAGGTGATGGGTGAGATGTAAGTTTAGTTCGAAGTGTAAACAGAGAAGAGAAAAAAAAAATAATATACCTGATAGTATATAAGTGATGGTTTAAGGCGAGAAGATGAAACCATGGTGACTGTGGAGTGGCGATGGTTGTCGAATGATGGCGGGTTTAGGTGGTTTATTTTAGATCATACCTGGATAGAAACACGATTATATCTGCAACAATAGTTTTGGGTTGAATTGTTTATCAAATGGAAACAGAATAATATTAAAAGAGATAGAGAGATAAAAATGGTGAGGCGATGAGGTCACTTAACAGCTGGCTTTGATTTAGATATAGCCAAATTAAATTTATTAGAAGGAATCGTTCGTTCATGAAAAGAAATAAAAAAAAAAATATAAAGGACGATGTGGACTTTAACAGATTTGGAATGTATCTGGGATTGAACCTTTATAGTACAAATCAAGAGACAAAAACAAATTTTAACAACATGACGATAGCTATGTGAATCGGATTAGTAATTCAGTCCGTATTTATATATCTTTATATAACTAATATTGATAATTATTTATTATAATTGAAATACTAATATTAATAATAATAATAATAATAGTAATAATAAGAGTAATAATAATAATATTATGATAATATTAATAATTACAATAATAATGTTCTTAAGACGTTTAGTAATGATATTAATAATGTTAACAATAATATTAATAATAACAAATTAAATGTATCAATTTTTATATCTATATATCATATATATTTATATTATTAATATTGATATTAATATCACTCTTTATTTTAATGAAAGTAATAATAATTTAACAACTATATTTTAATCTTGTAAGTAAGTCTAGTATATCGATATTACATATTATTAATTTATGTAGTACTTATATTATATATTTATCTATTTACAAATAATGGTTCGTGAATCGTTGAAACTGGTCGAAGTCAAATGATTTCATAAAAAAATTCGAAATTTTGAGACTAAATATTACAGACTTAGCTTATCGTGTCAAAATCATATAAAGATTAAGTTTAAATTTGGTCGAAAATTCCCGGGTCGTCACAGTAATTCTTTCGGAAATACATCGGGAAATTCTTTTGCGACGGGAACATCATTGATGCTCTTTTCTTCAGTTTGTACTTTCTCGACGTGTGCTAGAACAGCATAGCAACCTTTTCTTATTAGTTTTTGTGCCTTCAAATTACTAATAAGATGTAGCTTCGTGTTGCCCTTTTCTCCGTACACCATTAAGGGTTTTCCTTTTTATCGTATAATGCGAATTGCATTTTTGTAACAAACGATCTCTGCTTTCACTTCTTTCAACCAGTCCATACCGATTATCACATCAAAACTCCCTAACTCTACTGGTATCAAGTCAATCTTAAATGTTTCGCTAACCAGTTTAATTTCTCGATTCCGACATATATTATCTGCTGAAATTAATTTACCATTTGCTAATTCGAGTAAAAATTTACTATCCAAAGGCGTCAATGGACAACTTAATTTAGCACAAAAATCTCTACTCATATAGCTTCTATCCGCACCCAAATCAAATAAAACGTAAGCAGATTTATCGTCAATAAGAAACGTACCCGTAACTTGATCTTTATATTATTTCGACCAAATTTAAACTTGATCTTTATATTATTTCGACACGATAAGCAAAGTCTATAATACCGAGTCTCAAGAATGTTAGAACTGTTTCATATATTCAATTGACCTTCGACTACTCTCGATGATTCACGAACATTTTTTGTGCAGATAATATTTATATATATATACACATAAATATAATATAGTTAAGTGGATCCATAATGTAATGTAATAGTTAGAACAAATAAGTTAATATCAATATATATATATATATATATATATATATATATATATATATATATATATATATATATATATATATATATATATATATTATGAATTTATATATATAAATTTCTATTTATAGTTATTAACATATTGTAATATTAAATACACAATAAACGTTATTATATAATATAGTGAAAAGTTAATATTAATATTAATATTTGTATTGTTAATATTATAAATTATAATACGAGATATAAACATATATATATATGTATATATATATAAAATTGTTATGTATAAGTTATTATATTGTTGTTATTTATTATTATTCTCATTAATAATATTGATATTTTTATAACTAATATTATTATTAGTATTATTATGATTAATATTATTATTATTATTATTATTAATATTATTAGTATTACTATTTTTTTTAATTATTAATTATTAGATTTATTGATATTTTATTCATTATTATAAATTGTATTTTATATTTATTATTAGTACTAATATTATTAATAATACATGTATATATATATATATATATATATATATATTAATTCAGATTGTAAAACATATACATCTACTTATACAAATATTGAATACCATACGTATACATTCAAATACACACACACACACACACACACACACACACACATATATATATATATATATATATATATATATATATATATATATATATATATATATATATATATATATATATATATATATATATATATATATATATATATATGTATATAAATAAAGTAAGGATATATATAAATTTAAATAAATACGTATTACTTCTCTAGAGAATAAAAGTCAGTTTAATATCGTTTTCAAACTTTATGTAAGCTGATCTTTCTGTTTTCTGATCATATCAATTAGAGATTCAATTATAGATGTAGTGACCCGAACTTTTCCATGTTTATATATATTAATTGAGATTGATGTTTACATGATTAAATGTTTCCAACATGTTAAGCAATCAAACTTGTTAAGACTTGATTAATTGAAATAGGTTTCATATAGACAATTGACCACCCAAGTTGACCGGTGATTCACGAACGTTAAAACTTGTAAAAAAACTATATGATGACATATATATGGTTATATATATAGTTAACATGATATTATGATAAGTAAACATATCATTAATTATATTAACAATGAACTACATATGTAAAAACAAGACTACTAACTTAATGATTTTGAAACGAGACATATATGTAACGTTTATCGTTGTAACGACATTTAATGTATATATATCATATTAAGAGATATTCGTACATCATAATATCATGATAATATAATAATTTAAAATCTCTTTTGATATTATAAACATTGGGTTAACAACATTTAACAAGATCGTTAACCTAAAGGTTTCAAAACAACACTTACATGTAACGACTAACGATGACTTAACGACTCAGTTAAAATGTATATACATGTAGTGTTTTAATATGTATTTATACACTTTTGAAAGACTTCAATACACTTATCAAAATACTTCTACTTAACAAAAATGCTTACAATTACATTCTCGTTCAGTTTCATCAACAATTCTACTCGTATGCACCCGTATTCGTACTCGTACAATACACAGCTTTTAGATGTATGTACTATTGGTATATACACTCCAATGATCAGCTCTTAGCAGCCCATGTGAGTCACCTAACACATGTGGGAACCATCATTTGGCAACTAGCATGAAATATCTCATAAGATTACAAAAATATGAGTAATCATTCATGACTTATTTACATGAAAACAAAATTACATATCCTTTATATCTAATCCATACACCAACGACCAAAAACACCTACAAACACTTTCATTCTTCAATTTTCTTCATCTAATTGAACTCTCTCAAGTTCTATCTTCAAGTTCTAAGTGTTCTTCATAAATTCCAAAAGTTCTAGTTTCATAAAATCAAGAATACTTTCAAGTTTGCTAGCTCACTTCCAATCTTGTAAGGTGATCATCCAACCTCAAGAAATCTTTGTTTCTTACAGTAGGTTATCATTCTAATACAAGGTAATAATCATATTCAAACTTTGGTTCAATTTCTATAACTATAACAATCTTATTTCAAGTGATGATCTTACTTGAACTTGTTTTCGTGTCATGATTTTGCTTCAAGAACTTTGAGCCATCCAAGGATACATTGAAGCTAGATCCATTTTTCTCTTTTCCAGTAGGTTCATCCAAGGAACTTAAGGTAGTAATGATGTTCATAACATCATTCGATTCATACATATAAAGCTATCTTTTTCGAAGGTTTAAACTTGTAATCACTAGAACATAGTTTAGTTAATTCTAAACTTGTTCGCAAACAAAAGTTAATCCTTCTAACTTGACTTTTAAAATCAACTAAACACATGTTCTATATCTATATGATATGCTAACTTAATGATTTAAAACCTGGAAACACGAAAAACACCGTAAAACCGGATTTACGCCGTCGTAGTAACACCGCGGGCTGTTTTGGGTTAGTTAATTAAAAACTATGATAAACTTTGATTTAAAAGTTGTTATTCTGAGAAAATTATTTTTATTATGAACATGAAACTATATCCAAAAATTATGGTTAAACTCAAAGTGGAAGTATGTTTTCTAAAATGGTCATCTAGACGTCGTTCTTTCGACTGAAATGACTACCTTTACAAAAACGACTTGTAACTTATTTTTCCGACTAGAAACCTATACTTTTTTTGTTTAGATTCATAAAATAGAGTTCAATATGAAACCATAGCAATTTGATTCACTCAAAACGGATTTAAAATGAAGAAGTTATGGGTAAAACAAGATTGGATAATTTTTCTCATTTTAGCTACGTGAAAATTGGTAACAAATCTATTCCAACCATAACTTAATCAACTTGTATTATATATTATGTAATCTTGAGATACCATAGACACGTATACAATGTTTCGACCTATCATGTCGACACATCTATATATATTTCGGAACAACCATAGACACTCTATATGTGAATGTTGGAGTTAGCTATACAGGGTTGAGGTTGATTCCAAAATATATATAGTTTGAGTTGTGATCAATACTGAGATACGTATACACTGGGTCGTGGATTGATTCAAGATAATATTTATCGATTTATTTCTGTACATCTAACTGTGGACAACTAGTTGTAGGTTACTAACGAGGACAGCTGACTTAATAAACTTAAAACATCAAAATATATTAAAAGTGTTGTAAATATATTTTGAACATACTTTGATATATATGTATATATTGTTATAGGTTCGTGAATCAACCAGTGGCCAAGTCTTACTTCCCGACGAAGTAAAAATCTGTGAAAGTGAGTTATAGTCCCACTTTTAAAATCTAATATTTTTGGGATGAGAATACATGCAGGTTTTATAAATGATTTACAAAATAGACACAAGTACGTGAAACTACATTCTATGGTTGAATTATCGAAATCGAATATGCCCCTTTTTATTAAGTCTGGTAATCTAAGAATTAGGGAACAGACACCCTAATTGACGCGAATCCTAAAGATAGATCTATTGGGCCTAACAAACCCCATCCAAAGTACCGGATGCTTTAGTACTTCGAAATTTATATCATATCCGAAGGGTGTCCCGGAATGATGGGGATATTCTTATATATGCATCTTGTTATTGTCGGTTACCAGGTGTTCACCATATGAATGATTTTTATCTCTTTGTATGGGATGTGTATTGAAATATGAAATCTTGTGGTCTATTGTTACGATTTGATATATATAGGTTAAACCTATAACTCACCAACATTTTTGTTGACGTTTTAAGCATGTTTATTCTCAGGTGATTATTAAGAGCTTCCGCTGTCGCATACTTAAATAAGGACAAGATTTGGAGTCCATGCTTGTATGATATTGTGTAAAAACTGCATTCAAGAAACTTATTTTGTTGTAACATATTTGTATTGTAAACCATTATGTAATGGTCGTGTGTAAACAGGATATTTTAGATTATCATTATTTGATAATCTACGTAAAGCTTTTTAAACCTTTATTGATGAAATAAAGGTTATGGTTTGTTTAAAAATGAATGCAGTCTTTGAAAAACGTCTCATATAGAGGTCAAAACCTCGCAACGAAATCAATTAATATGGAACGTTTTTAATCAATAAGAACGGGACATTTCAGTTGGTATCCGAGCGTTGGTCTTAGAGAACCAGAAAATTTGCATTAGTGTGTCTTATCGAGTTTGTTAGGATGCATTAGTGAGTCTGGACTTCGACCGTGTTTTCTTTAAAAATGATTGCTTAACATTTTTGTTGGAAACTATATATTTTTAACATATGAATATTATGTGATATATTAATCTCTTAACGTGTTTGATATTATGTGATAGATGTCTACCTCTAGAACAAGTCCCATTGACTCACCTAATAATAATGAAGAGTCAAATGTAAATTGGAATGATTTGTGGACTGATTCACAAGTTCCCGAAGAGGAACCGGAAGAAGAGTCGGAACCGGAAGAAGAATCGGAACCGGAAGAAGAATCGGAACCGGATGAAGAAATAGAACCAGTGGGGGAAATAATAAAACGGTTAAGTAAAAGAAAATCCTCAACCAACCGACCAAAGTTAATTATGGTCAATGGTGTTTCCGCCAAGGAAGCAAAATATTGGGAGGATTACCAATTCTCCGATGAATCGGATTCCGACGAGAATTCCGATGATGTTATAGAAATTACCCCAACTGAATTTAAAAAGGCAAAAGAAAATAATAAGGGAAAGGGCATAAAAATAGAGAAATCTAATTCCAACCCCGATGAACTTTATATGTATCGTCAACCCCCGAAGTCCTTAAGTTGTAACAATGACCCGGGAACCTCTAAACCACCAGGTTTTTCTAAACCAATGTGGACAACGACGGCTCGTATTAGGGGAACATCATATATCCCTAGAAACTTGGCAAAACGAACCAAAACCGAAGAAGAAGAAACGAGCGAGTCGGAATAAGATAGTTGTATTCGTGTGGTGTAATATATGGAATATAGTGTTCTTATGCTTTATGATATATGTAAAAATTGCTTGTATTAATAAGTATTTTTTTTATGAATCTAACTCTTGTCTATTTTACAGTTTAAAAACACAAAATGGATAGACAACCCAATATTTTAAGAGACCTACCCGGAGACATGATTGATGAAATCTTGTCTAGAGTCGGCCAGAATTCTTCGGCACAACTATTTAAGGCGAGATCAGTTTGTAAGACATTCGAAGAACGTTCCAAGAATGTCTTGGTTTATAAGAGACTTTCGTTTGAAAGATGGGGGATATCACATTGGGAAACCCATAAGTTACGATGTGTTTACTTTGACGCATATATTGCGGGGAACCCAAATGCTATTTTACGCAACGGGTTAAGAAATTATTTTGACTCAATATATCCGAATATTGGACTTCGTGATTTAGAAAAAGCGGCTAACATGCAACATAAAGAAGCATGTTATGCTTACGGATTAGTAATGTTCGCTTCTCACCAAAGTGAGAACAAGAACATCGGGCTAGAACTATTAAACAAAACGTTTCCACAAGTGACGGAGTCGGTAATTGGGGTAAGAAATGAGGTTTTTAGATTATTACGGGACTGTTGGACATTACGTAACCCTCGTCCCTTTGATGACGTTACAACACGCTGTCTTATCAACGGCCATAACGGTTATGTTGCACAAGACCAAGGATGGGAAGTAGTCCTAGTAAAACCAGAATGCATGACTTGTTTCTGGACGTATGAATTACGTGTCTTTATTGCCTTTGCTGAACGACTTGTGTACTAGCTAGAATTGTCTTCACAACTATCTTGTATCAAAGTTATTGTGTGCTATATTTCATGCTTTATGTAAAATAAGCGGTATTGTAAGTTTGTAAAATATTGTATAAAAGTTTGAACGCGAAATATTATTATAATCAGTTTTTCATATGGAATTGTAGTAGTTGAATTGTATATTAGCTACTAAGTATGAACTTAACGGGTAGGTACTACCCGAATTTAAACTTATAAAACGCTAATATGAAGAAAAAGCTTTTATAAATGAGTTCATATTATGCTACGAAATACTATTAACTACTCTTAATATTCTGTATGATTAACTTGTTCCATTTAACTATTTTGAAGGAAATGGCACCGACTACTCGACACACCGTGAATATGAATGAAGAGGAATTCCGTACTTTTCTAGCTTCAAACATAGCCGCAGTACAGGCTGCGCTACATACCAACAATAACCTTGGATCTAGCAGTACAGGAAATCGTGTAGGATGCACCTACAAAGAATTCACTGCCTGCAAACCTTTGGAATTTGATGGAACCGAAGGACCGATCGGATTGAAACGGTGGACCGAGAAGGTTGAATCGGTGTTTGCCATAAGTAAGTGTACTGAAGAGGACAAAGTGAAGTACGCTACGCATACCTTCACAGGTTCTGCGTTAACATGGTGGAATACCTATCTAGAGCAAGTGGGACAAGATGATGCGTACGCACTACCGTGGTCAGCATTCAAGCACTTGATGAACGAGAAGTACCGTCCCAGAACCGAGGTCAATAAGCTCAAGACAGAACTTAGAGGGTTACGAACCCAAGGATTTGATATTACCACGTACGAAAGACGATTCACAGAATTGTGCCTATTGTGTCCGGGAGCATTCGAAGATGAGGAAGAGAAGATCGACGCGTTTGTGAAAGGATTACCGGAAAGAATCCAAGAAGATATAAGTTCACACGAGCCCGCCTCCATACAACAGGCATGTAGAATGGCTCACAAACTAGTGAACCAGATTGAAGAAAGAATTAAAGAACAGACTGCTGAAGAGGCCAATGTGAAGCAAGTCAAAAGAAAGTGGGAGGAAAACGGTGATAAGAATCACCAATACAACAACAACAGCAATTACAACAATAATCGCAACAATCGCAACATCAATCGCAACTACAACAAACGGCCCAACAACAACAACAACAACAACAACAACAACAGCAACTACAACAATCATCCCAACAACAATAATAACCGCAACAACAACAACAATCAGAAGCAACTATGCCAAAGGTGTGAAAAGAATCACTCGGGGTTCTGCACCAAATTTTGCAACAAGTGTAAAAGAAATGGTCATAGCGCGGCGAAGTGTGAGGTCTACGGACCAGGGGTTAATAGAACGAAAGGAACAAATGGTGTCGGAACGAGTAATGGCGGAGCAAGTAGTGTCGGAGCAAGTTATGCCAATGTAGTTTGTTATAAATGTGGAAAACCAGGCCACATTATTAGAAATTGCCCGAACCAGGAGAACACGAATGGACAAGGCCGCGGAAGAGTTTTCAATATTAATGCGGCAGAGGCACAGGAAGACCCGGAGCTTGTTACGGGTACGTTTCTTATTGACAATAAATCTGCTTACGTTTTATTTGATTCGGGTGCGGATAGAAGCTATATGAGTAGAGATTTTTGTGCTAAATTAAGTTGTCCATTGACGCCTTTGGATAGTAAATTTTTACTCGAATTAGCAAATGGTAAATTAATTTCAGCAGATAATATATGTCGGAATCGAGAAATTAAACTGGTTAGCGAAACATTTAAGATTGATTTGATACCAGTAGAGTTAGGGAGTTTTGATGTGATAATCGGTATGGACTGGTTGAAAGAAGTGAAAGCAGAGATCGTTTGTTACAAAAATGCAATTCGCATTATACGAGAAAAAGGAAAACCCTTAATGGTGTACGGAGAAAAGGGCAACACGAAGCTACATCTTATTAGTAATTTGAAGGCACAAAAACTAATAAGAAAAGGTTGCTATGCTGTTCTAGCACACGTCGAGAAAGTACAAACTGAAGAAAAGAGCATCAATGATGTTCCCATTGCAAAAGAATTTCCCGATGTATTTCCGAAAGAATTACCGGGATTACCCCCACATCGATCCGTTGAATTTCAAATAGATCTTGTACCAGGAGCTGCACCAATAGCTCGTGCTCCTTACAGACTCGCACCCAGCGAGATGAAAGAACTGCAAAGCCAATTACAAGAACTTTTAGAGCGTGGTTTCATTCGACCAAGCACATCACCGTGGGGAGCTCCTGTTTTGTTTGTCAAGAAGAAAGATGGTACATTCAGGTTGTGTATCGACTACCGAGAGTTGAACAAACTTACCATCAAGAACCGCTACCCACTACCGAGAATCGACGACTTATTTGATCAACTACAAGGCTCGTCTGTTTATTCAAAGATTGACTTACGTTCCGGGTATCATCAAATGCGGGTGAAAGAAGATGATATTCCAAAGACTGCTTTCAGAACACGTTACGGTCATTACGAGTTTATGGTCATGCCGTTTGGTTTAACTAATGCACCAGCTGTGTTCATGGACCTTATGAACCGAGTGTGTGGACCATACCTTGACAAGTTTGTCATTGTTTTCATTGATGACATACTTATTTACTCAAAGAATGACCAAGAACACGGTGAACATTTGAGAAAGGTGTTAGAAGTATTGAGGAAGGAATAATTGTACGCTAAGTTTTCAAAGTGTGCATTTTGGTTGGAAGAAGTTCAATTCCTCGGTCACATAGTGAACAAAGAAGGTATTAAGGTGGATCCGGCAAAGATAGAAACTGTTGAAAAGTGGGAAACCCCGAAAACTCCGAAACACATACGCCAGTTTTTAGGACTAGCTGGTTACTACAGAAGGTTCATCCAAGACTTTTCCAGAATAGCAAAACCCTTGACTGCATTAACGCATAAAGGGAAGAAATTTGAATGGAATGATGAACAAGAGAAAGCATTTCAGTTATTGAAGAAAAAGCTAACTACGGCACCTATATTGTCATTGCCTGAAGGGAATGATGATTTTGTGATTTATTGTGACGCATCAAAGCAAGGTCTCGGTTGTGTATTAATGCAACGAACGAAGGTGATTGCTTATGCGTCTAGACAATTGAAGATTCACGAACAAAATTATACGACGCATGATTTGGAATTAGGCGCGGTTGTTTTTGCATTAAAGACTTGGAGGCACTACTTATATGGGGTCAAAAGTATTATATATACCGACCACAAAAGTCTTCAACACATATTTAATCAGAAACAACTGAATATGAGGCAGCGTAGGTGGATTGAATTATTGAATGATTACGATTTTGAGATTCGTTACCACCCGGGGAAGGCAAATGTGGTAGCCGATGCCTTGAGCAGGAAGGATAGAGAACCCATTCGAGTAAAATCTATGAATATAATGATTCATAATAACATTACTACTCAAATAAAGGAGGCGCAACAAGGAGTTTTAAAAGAGGGAAATTTAAAGGATGAAATACCCAAAGGATCGGAGAAGCATCTTAATATTCGGGAAGACGGAACCCGGTATAGGGCTGAAAGGATTTGGGTACCAAAATTTGGAGATATGAGAGAAATGGTACTTAGAGAAGCTCATAAAACCAGATACTCAATACATCCTGGAACGGGGAAGATGTACAAGGATCTCAAGAAACATTTTTGGTGGCCGGGTATGAAAGCCGATGTTGCTAAATACGTAGGAGAATGTTTGACGTGTTCTAAGGTCAAAGCTGAGCATCAGAAACCATCAGGTCTACTTCAACAACCCGAAATCCCGGAATGGAAATGGGAAAACATTACCATGGATTTCATCACTAAATTGCCAAGGACTGCAAGTGGTTTTGATACTATTTGGGTAATAGTTGATCGTCTCACCAAATCAGCACACTTCCTACCAATAAGAGAAGATGACAAGATGGAGAAGTTAGCACGACTGTATTTGAAGGAAGTCGTCTCCAGACATGGAATACCAATCTCTATTATCTCTGATAGGGATGGCAGATTTATTTCAAGATTCTGGCAGACATTACAGCAAGCATTAGGAACTCGTCTAGACATGAGTACTGCCTATCATCCACAAACTGATGGGCAGAGCGAAAGGACGATACAAACGCTTGAAGACATGCTACGAGCATGTGTTATTGATTTCGGAAACAGTTGGGATCGACATCTACCGTTAGCAGAATTTTCCTACAACAACAGCTACCATTCAAGCATTGAGATGGCGCCGTTTGAAGCACTTTATGGTAGAAAGTGCAGGTCTCCAATTTGTTGGAGTGAGGTGGGGGATAGACAGATTACGGGTCCGGAGATTATACAAGAAACTACCGAGAAGATCATCCAAATTCAACAACGGTTGAAAACCGCCCAAAGTCGACAAAAGAGCTACGCTGACATTAAAAGAAAAGATATAGAATTTGAAATTGGAGAGATGGTCATGCTTAAAGTTTCACCTTGGAAAGGCGTTGTTCGATTTGGTAAACGAGGGAAATTAAATCCAAGGTATATTGGACCATTCAAGATTATTGATCGTGTCGGACCAGTAGCTTACCGACTTGAGTTACCTCAACAACTCGCGGCTGTACATAACACTTTCCACGTCTCGAATTTGAAGAAATGTTTTGCTAAAGAAGATCTCACTATTCCGTTAGATGAAATCCAAATCAACGAAAAACTCCAATTCATCGAAGAACCCGTCGAAATAATGGATCGTGAGGTTAAAAGACTTAAGCAAAACAAGATACCAATTGTTAAGGTTCGATGGAATGCTCGTAGAGGACCCGAGTTCACCTGGGAGCGTGAAGATCAGATGAAGAAGAAATACCCGCATCTATTTCCAGAAGATTCGTCAACACCTTCAACAGCTTAAAATTTCGGGACGAAATTTATTTAACGGGTAGGTACTGTAGTGACCCGAACTTTTCCTTGTTTATATATATTAATTGAGATTGATGTTTACATGATTAAATGTTTCCAACATGTTAAGCAATCAAACTTGTTAAGACTTGATTAATTGAAATAGGTTTCATATAGACAATTGACCACCCAAGTTGACCGGTGATTCACGAACGTTAAAACTTGTAAAAAAACTATATGATGACATATATATGGTTATATATATAGTTAACATGATATTATGATAAGTAAACATATCATTAATTATATTAACAATGAACTACATATGTAAAAACAAGACTACTAACTTAATGATTTTGAAACGAGACATATATGTAACGTTTATCGTTGTAACGACATTTAATGTATATATATCATATTAAGAGATATTCGTACATCATAATATCATGATAATATAATAATTTAAAATCTCTTTTGATATTATAAACATTGGGTTAACAACATTTAACAAGATCGTTAACCTAAAGGTTTCAAAACAACACTTACATGTAACGACTAACGATGACTTAACGACTCAGTTAAAATGTATATACATGTAGTGTTTTAATATGTATTTATACACTTTTGAAAGACTTCAATACACTTATCAAAATACTTCTACTTAACAAAAATGCTTACAATTACATTCTCGTTCAGTTTCATCAACAATTCTACTCGTATGCACCCGTATTCGTACTCGTACAATACACAGCTTTTAGATGTATGTACTATTGGTATATACACTCCAATGATCAGCTCTTAGCAGCCCATGTGAGTCACCTAACACATGTGGGAACCATCATTTGGCAACTAGCATGAAATATCTCATAAGATTACAAAAATATGAGTAATCATTCATGACTTATTTACATGAAAACAAAATTACATATCCTTTATATCTAATCCATACACCAACGACCAAAAACACCTACAAACACTTTCATTCTTCAATTTTCTTCATCTAATTGAACTCTCTCAAGTTCTATCTTCAAGTTCTAAGTGTTCTTCATAAATTCCAAAAGTTCTAGTTTCATAAAATCAAGAATACTTTCAAGTTTGCTAGCTCACTTCCAATCTTGTAAGGTGATCATCCAACCTCAAGAAATCTTTGTTTCTTACAGTAGGTTATCATTCTAATACAAGGTAATAATCATATTCAAACTTTGGTTCAATTTCTATAACTATAACAATCTTATTTCAAGTGATGATCTTACTTGAACTTGTTTTCGTGTCATGATTTTGCTTCAAGAACTTTGAGCCATCCAAGGATACATTGAAGCTAGATCCATTTTTCTCTTTTCCAGTAGGTTCATCCAAGGAACTTAAGGTAGTAATGATGTTCATAACATCATTCGATTCATACATATAAAGCTATCTTTTTCGAAGGTTTAAACTTGTAATCACTAGAACATAGTTTAGTTAATTCTAAACTTGTTCGCAAACAAAAGTTAATCCTTCTAACTTGACTTTTAAAATCAACTAAACACATGTTCTATATCTATATGATATGCTAACTTAATGATTTAAAACCTGGAAACACGAAAAACACCGTAAAACCGGATTTACGCCGTCGTAGTAACACCGCGGGCTGTTTTGGGTTAGTTAATTAAAAACTATGATAAACTTTGATTTAAAAGTTGTTATTCTGAGAAAATTATTTTTATTATGAACATGAAACTATATCCAAAAATTATGGTTAAACTCAAAGTGGAAGTATGTTTTCTAAAATGGTCATCTAGACGTCGTTCTTTCGACTGAAATGACTACCTTTACAAAAACGACTTGTAACTTATTTTTCCGACTAGAAACCTATACTTTTTTTGTTTAGATTCATAAAATAGAGTTCAATATGAAACCATAGCAATTTGATTCACTCAAAACGGATTTAAAATGAAGAAGTTATGGGTAAAACAAGATTAGATAATTTTTCTCATTTTAGCTACGTGAAAATTGGTAACAAATCTATTCCAACCATAACTTAATCAACTTGTATTATATATTATGTAATCTTGAGATACCATAGACACGTATACAATGTTTCGACCTATCATGTCGACACATCTATATATATTTCGGAACAACCATAGACACTCTATATGTGAATGTTGGAGTTAGCTATACAGGGTTGAGGTTGATTCCAAAATATATATAGTTTGAGTTGTGATCAATACTGAGATACGTATACACTGGGTCGTGGATTGATTCAAGATAATATTTATCGATTTATTTCTGTACATCTAACTGTGGACAACTAGTTGTAGGTTACTAACGAGGACAGCTGACTTAATAAACTTAAAACATCAAAATATATTAAAAGTGTTGTAAATATATTTTGAACATACTTTGATATATATGTATATATTGTTATAGGTTCGTGAATCAACCAGTGGCCAAGTCTTACTTCCCGACGAAGTAAAAATCTGTGAAAGTGAGTTATAGTCCCACTTTTAAAATCTAATATTTTTGGGATGAGAATACATGCAGGTTTTATAAATGATTTACAAAATAGACACAAGTACGTGAAACTACATTCTATGGTTGAATTATCGAAATCGAATATGCCCCTTTTTATTAAGTCTGGTAATCTAAGAATTAGGGAACAGACACCCTAATTGACGCGAATCCTAAAGATAGATCTATTGGGCCTAACAAACCCCATCCAAAGTACCGGATGCTTTAGTACTTCGAAATTTATATCATATCCGAAGGGTGTCCCGGAATGATGGGGATATTCTTATATATGCATCTTGTTATTGTCGGTTACCAGGTGTTCACCATATGAATGATTTTTATCTCTTTGTATGGGATGTGTATTGAAATATGAAATCTTGTGGTCTATTGTTACGATTTGATATATATAGGTTAAACCTATAACTCACCAACATTTTTGTTGACGTTTTAAGCATGTTTATTCTCAGGTGATTATTAAGAGCTTCCGCTGTCGCATACTTAAATAAGGACAAGATTTGGAGTCCATGCTTGTATGATATTGTGTAAAAACTGCATTCAAGAAACTTATTTTGTTGTAACATATTTGTATTGTAAACCATTATGTAATGGTCGTGTGTAAACAGGATATTTTAGATTATCATTATTTGATAATCTACGTAAAGCTTTTTAAACCTTTATTGATGAAATAAAGGTTATGGTTTGTTTAAAAATGAATGCAGTCTTTGAAAAACGTCTCATATAGAGGTCAAAACCTCGCAACGAAATCAATTAATATGGAACGTTTTTAATCAATAAGAACGGGACATTTCAATAGAACCCAGCCAAAAATCTGTTAACCACTTCATTCAACTTTTTATATTTTATATTTTGCTTTGGTACCTGATTATTCCCCTTATCGAGGTTAACTAATTATAAGACAAACGATTAAGTAAATATTTTGTATGTGTCTGTTCTCCACTAACTCTCAAATTATACATGCATATAATTACATTAGAAAGAAAACCACAAACACTTTAAGACTTATATTTTTGTTCTTCCTTTTCTCTACTTCTTTACTACAGCTCAACTAATACTCAAACAACCTAACCATTCATCACCAAAAACTTTCTTCTCATGTTGCTTTCCGTTAGTTCAAAGGAAACCCTTCACTCTTGCAACCATCTTCATCCTTTACGGTGAGCACCATTTCCTCTCTCTCTAAAAAAAATTCTTCTTCGTGAACTTGAAAACCGCTACCCATAAAATACCATCACTATCTCAACATTCGAATACCTTGCAACTATAATTTTGGTTACTACTATTATTCATTAACGCCATCGACGACCCAAACACCCACTAAAACAAACCTTTAAGAATTAACCTCCACAACCGCCACCTTCTACCAAAACCCACAATTTAATAGCCTACTTCTACACTGCTATCTTCTGTTCTTTTAAACGCCAACAAAACCAATTTTTTTTATTCACGATCACTTCTATTCGCAGCCACTCGGACTGCCCAACATTGAACCAAGAATCAACCACCATCGAAACCACAATACTACGGTTCCTCCTGTCGATGTATTTTTCTCCTGTTCGTTTATAAACCAAACTTTCACAATGAACTAAATAAATATTGAAATGATATTAAAGGCTTTTTAAAAGAAAGGATAAGTGCTCTATCCTTTTCTGTTGTGGCCAACACATCATGATCAAAAGAACCCCACTTGAATTGAAATTGGTACAATATATATTGTTTGCTGTTTAAAAAAAAATCTCGCATGCACCATATCAAACCCATCGGTATTAGGCCAACAATAAAGGGAGTGGATTTGGGCCGTCTTATTTTTGCTTGTTGGGCCGTGGCCCTGTTATGTTCTTGGGCCGGGAAACAGTTTACATTTTGTTGTTGGGCCATGGTAATAACTCAAGTGCTCGAATAATTACTGCTAGGCTGATGCTACTTATTTTTTTTTTTGACAATGCAAAATAAGGTAAATGATGGATGTGATAATAATAAAAAGGATACATAAAGAATCAAATGATGATGATTAAGAATAAAGATAACACGATGGAAATGAAGTAATGATAATGTTAATATGATCATACTTTGAAGGAGGAGGAGTATTAACAGTGTGTTTATTTTTGGGAATGAAATAAAAAATCGAATTTAAAGGTTTTAAGATTCTAGTTGCGTTTTAGTATAGAAAAGCATGGCAGCTTAGTTGGTTTGGGTGTTTGTGGGTCAGACGAGAGATCTCGAGTTCAAGCCCGGGCGGTGACATTATTTTTTTTTGAAGTTTATTTCTTTGAGGTAGTAAACTTATTTTATTATTATTATTATTATTATTGTTATTATTATTATTATTATTATTATTATTATTATTATTATTATTATTATTATTATTATTATTATTATTATTATTATTATTATTATTTATTATTGTTATTATGCTAATGCTAAAATCAATATTAGTTATTATTATCATTAACATTAAATTTTATTATGATTATTATTAATATTATTATCATTATTAGTATTATTATTAAGTAATATTATTATTAATATTATCATTAGTATTAATATAATTCATACTAATACTATAAATCTTACCATTTTTGTATATTAATATTATTATAAAAATGATACAAATTATTGGTACTTTCATAAATATTAGTATTATTAACATTTTATAAACAACAAGAATTATTATTATTAACATAAATATATTATTAATGTTATTATCATTATATTTATCATTACTAATATTAATTTAGTATAATTAGAACTACTATTTTGATAAACAAATGAAATATATAAATAATTATGTTTAACACATATAACCTAACAATATATTTTTATATATAAAATAAATATATGAAATATAAATATATTATTAATATAAAAATAATATAATTAATAAGATATATATATAAACTTATTCGATTACGATTATGTGAATTAATATATATACAAATGATATAGGTTCGTGAATCCGAGGCCAAACCCTGCATTGTTCAATGTCGTCATATGTATTTTTACTACAAAATACAGTATGGTGAGTTTCATTTGCCCTTTTTACTCTTTACGTTTTTGGGCTGAGAATACATGCAAATGCTTTATTAACTGTTTTACAATATTTATATGCGTGAGTTTCATTATTCCCTTTTTTTTTAAATGCTTTCGCAATATATATTTTTGGGACTGAGAATACATGCGCTGTTTTTATAACTGTTTTACGAAATAGACACAAGTAATTGAAACTACATTATATGGTTGAATGATCGAAATCGAATATGCCCCTTTTTATTAAGTCTGGTAATCTAAGAATTAGGGAACAGACACCCTAATTGACGCGAATCCTAAAGATAGATCTATCGGGCTCAACAAGCCCCATCCAAAGTACCGGATGCTTTAGTACTTCGAAATTTATATCATGTCCGAAGGAGGATCCCGGAATGATGGGGATATTCTTATGCATATTGTGAATGTCGGTTACCAGGTGTTCAATCCATATGAATGATATTTTTGTCTCTATGCATGGGACGTTTGTTTATGAGAAATGGAATTATGAAACCTTGTGGTCTATTAAAATTATGAAATGATTATTTATGTTAAACTAATAAACTCACCAACCTTTTGGTTGACACTTTAAAGCATGTTTGTTCTCAGGTACGAAAGAAATCTTCTGCTGTGCATTAACTCTTATTAGAGACATTACTTGGAGTCATTCATGACATATTTCAAAAGACGTTGCATTCAAGTCGTTGAGTTTCATCAATATTATTATTAAGTCAATTATAATTGGATATATTATGAAATGGTATGACTGCTGTCAACTTTCGATATAATGAAAGTTTGTCTTTTCAAAAACGAATGCAATGTTTGTAAAATGTATCATATAGGGGTCAAGTACCTCGCGATGTAATCAACTGTTGTGAATTGTTTATAATCGATATGGACTTCGTCCGGATGGATTAGGACGGGTCTTCACAGTTGGTATCAGAGCGGTGGTCTTAGCGAACCATGTCTGCATTAGTGTATCTAACTGATAAGTCGTTAGGATGCATTAGTGAGTCTGGACTTCGACCGTGTCTGCATGTCGAAAGTTTTGCTTATCTTTTTGTGTCAAAAATTACCTGCTTATCATTCTTAGAGAATCACTTGTTTATCATTCTTAGTCTAGACACGTTTTACTGCATTGACTGCATGAATAGTGTATAGACAAAATTCATATCTTAGTGTATCTGCTACTTCATATCTTAGCGTATCTGTTACTGTAACTTTGCCTGACAACTTCCGTAGATTCCTCCGTAACTTATGGAATTAGTATTATATATGCATATGTAAATTATGTATTGCAGTGTACTAATCTACATCCTATAATCTATTTCTTATCGAAAATCCTTCATCTGATCGTACAAGATGAATCCTGCAACCAGTTCGAGTCCCTCAGATTCCGATAGCTATTCCGATAGTTATTCCGACAACTATTCCGACATAGATGTTCACCTAAGCTCTGAAAACAGCGTCATCGGCATGAATCAACCAATCAGCCATTATCAATTTATCTGATGGGTTCGTAGTCGACTTAATTAATGGAAACGCGCAGAAGGCAATCCCTTCCACCAACCGAATTCACCTCTTGACAATGAACCTGAAGCGTTTACCGGCGAACCTGTTCGAGACACCATTTTCAGTCTCATTTCCGGGTAACTTGACAAGATTATATTCTATCCACAATTCTGAACCTTATTCATCCGCTCGTTCGGACCGACAATCATCCTGGAGTAATAAGTCAACAAACTTCGCGCTCGAATAATCAATTCGGAGAATATGGTGCAAAATGTACCAGCTTCAGCAACATCACCGGCACCAACAGTACAATCAATAACAGCACCAGTACCATCAACAATCCGTGCTTCAATATCATCATCTGTACTTTGAGTATGATCTTCATTTGACATGTCGAATATGTAATCTCTAAAGTTTTAGAGATTATTTATTCTAGTTCCAACCGAAAAGCAAATGAATTTAATATCATATTAACTCATTAAATCCATGAATACATCTGAAGAAAATATATATGTATATATGTTTTCATAAAGATTGTAATTAAAAATTCTCTTGTACAAACTGTTAATGGTGAAAATGTTTTAACGGGTAGGTAATACCCGAGGACTATTTAAATTTCACATTAATAAGTTACATTGTACGTTCTTCGAATCTGTTTCAACAGTCATATACTATCCTACTTACATCCACCGATATACAAATCCGTTCACACAGAATAACCATATTCATCCAATTACATATTTGGATTTTGACCTATCAGAATCCAACAAGTGGCATAATGAAGAAATAATGGACACAATAAAAATTGATTAGAAATAGATTAATTAACAATATGAAATTCTATTAAGAATCCACGCTAACTGTTTCCAGCTAACTGTTCCTTGCTAACGGATTACATTTTATTTATCGCAGTTTATTTATCGCAATTTAATTATCGCAATTTTATTTATCGTTATTTAATTTCTATTATTTACTTTACGCACTTTATTTATCGTCATTTAATTTCTGTATTTATTTTACGCACTTTAAATATCGGGACACGTATACAAGGTTTTGACATATCATATCGACGCATTTATATATATTATTTGGAATAACCATAGACACTCTATATGCAGTAATGATCGAGTTCTCTATACAGGGTTGAGGTTGATTCTACAATAATATATATAATTTGAGTTGTGATCGAGTCTGAGACATGTACACGGGTCACGATACGTATTAATTCGAATATTATATATATAATTGTATATGAATTATTGAATTGCTAACTGTGGACTATCAATTGAGGACTATCAATATTGGACAATTAAAATAAATTAAAATATTGATTATAACATATGAAACTAAACAATTCTTCAAGTTTGTCACTTGATTTCATCTTAAACCTCATTTGTATTTTGATAATTACAATCTACGTTCAAACCGTTCATGATTCTTGAAAACACCTCAATCGAGAGGATAAACCAACCGCACTTCATCTACGTAAGAAGAGATTGATGCATATAGTTATTCACTTGAAAACTCTCGGAACCTGAGTAAACGTTTAACACGTATCTGTGATAGCTCCTTTGGCGTTGTTATTACCGAAAATAATATTGCAATCCTTTTTCAAATTAGCCAATTTTGTCACAGCTCCAGCATGTCAACCTCGACTTTTCGTTCGAAACAACCTTATTATAACCTTGATATATATGCGTGCTCTTTTATTGTTACCAGGGAACCTTTTATATTCCATCATATTACCAGCAGACGTACCAGCAACCTCGTTGCTCCTTGGCTTAAATCTCTCCGATAAATCACTATATTTATCTATTGAAGTCTTATCATATACTCATCCGCACCTTGTAACGAGAACTGCCATACCAATTATCGGGAATCAGCAATCAGTACTTTGAAAACTCACAGCATATCTACATCAACAGTTATATTTATAACATTTATCTCTTAGAATTATGATCTTTCATTCTGAAATTCTGAAAAGCACTCAGTCTACAAATCAATACTCTGAATGTTGAAAAAGCTGAATGAAGCAGCAGAAACCGTAGACAACCTTAAACGACCTTAATCATCAGAAGTTTGATGATAAAGAATAGTATGTTGGAAAAGCTCAGAAAAGTTGGAACTGGAAAACGGATTGAGCTAACCACGAAGGAGACCAAGGACAAATACAAGGACCAAACCTTATATTCAAAGGATTCAGGTAATTCTGGATCCGTTGAAATCTTTAGAAAATATCTTGCTCCGAAGTCATGTTAAAATCTTGCGGAAAATCTTTCTCCATCAACCATCGAACTTAGAAATTCCAAAATATCATCATCAATATCTTCGATATTTCTGAGGATATTTTCATAAATATTCTCGTCCGAAATTATATACCTCCTCGTGCTTCCTGTGTATCATTATATTGGAAACATTCAATAGAAAATTTAGTACCGAAAAGCAGGTTATGCGAAACTAGGAAGAAAGCCGTGGACAAATCACAAAGAATAAGTTTGACTTTAAAGAATCCAAATGATTCAATGTCTGCTAAAGTCTTTAGTGAATATCTTGCTCCTTACTCTAAACCTTTGCCGATAATAGTTTCTATCATCCTCTGATCTTAGATATTCCGAGATATTATCGTATCTTTCATTATAAATATCCTCCATATTTCTGGAGATATTTTTATAACTATTCTTATCTGAAATCATTAATCTCTTCGTGCTATCAGTATTACATCATATAGAAACTGTTAATTTCTATATTCTGTAAACTTTCGAGCTTAAAATATCAATGTTATTGAAGTAATGTTGGGAACTGATGCATGAGTTAGTATAATATAATGACACTTGATCAACGTGATTATATTACAGTAATTCATGCTGAGTTTCTAAATGGAACATGATGATTCACAGATTATAATGTCATCATGTGCCATGTTACATAACTCTTTCATTCTGCTTAACTTCTGAACATATCAAGAAAATATATTCTTGATAGTTCTATTCTCAGTGATTCAGGTAATTTGACAAAACAAATCGTGCTACTATCTTTCCTTTCTACCTTGAATGTTATGATAATTCAAAACTCCATACCTATGAATTCTGGACCGTTACTTGCGAAAAGTAAACAAAAGCATGAAGCTCCGAAATAGAAGGGGGGTATAAATCGCAGCAAATAAGAGAGCGCATTAACTGTGTATGAAAATAATTATAGGAGACAGAAGCAGTGACATTGAAATATAAGGGAAGATATAAAACCCAAAAACAACACAGAAGTTACAAACCGTGGATATTAATACGAATAGAAATATAAAGACACAGTATAATTAAGAATAGTATCCCCCCAAGGCAATAGTAGAAGTAAACAGATTTTCTGGTGGAAGATTGAAAAGAAGGATGACAGATACATAGATAGGAAAATATCAAGAATCAGAACTAGATGGAGCATTTCCACAATATTTTAGAAGTAGGAATAGAGGAAGGAAGTATAGGAATGGTGAAAGTAATGGAACGGAAAAAGTACATTTATAGTGAAAATACCAGACAAAGAAATCAAGGCAGATTTCCGCAATAATTATAGAGATCTTAATTTCCTTACTCGCCGAAGAATCAAATCTTTTAGATTTCGAAGATTTTCTTCAAATTCCTTGAATTCCGGAATTCAACCCCCTACGCCAAAAGTTAAGGCGCACCTTACTTTCTAAATTCAATCGCGACTACGTCAAAAGTTATGGAAAATCTCTATTTTTTTCATCTCAATTTTTTTTGTGATAACTTCATTCATACGCTTCGATTAATCGAATCATTTTATCCATATTACTTAATGATAATAAAACTCTATTTATCAACTCATATTCGTCATGAAAATATTTTTATTGTTAACCATGACCACCTCACTCAAATTTCGGGACGAAATTTCTTTAACGGGTAGGTACTGTGATGACCCGGGAATTTCCGACCAAATTTAAACTTGATCTTTATATTATTTCGACACGATAAGCAAAGTCTGTAATACTGAGTCTCAAGAATGTTAGAACTGTTTCATATATTCAATTGACCTTCGACTACTCTCGATGATTCACGAACATTTTTTGTGCAGATAATATTTATATATATATATACACATAAATATAATATAGTTAAGTGGATCCATCATGTAATGTAATATTTAGAACAAATAAGTTAATATCAAAATATATATATATATATATATATATATATATATATATATATATATATATATATATATATATATATATATATATATATTATGAATTTATATATATAAATTTCTATTTATAGTTATTAACATATTGTAATATTAAATACACAATAAACGTTATTATATAATATAGTGAAAAGTTAATATTAATATTAATATTTGTATTGTTAATATTATAAATTATAAAACGAGATATAAACATATATATATATATATATATATATATATGTATATATATATAAAATTGTTATGTATAAGTTATTATATTGTTGTTATTATTATTATTCTCATTAATAATATTGATATTGTTATAACTAATATTATTATTAGTATTATTATGATTAATATTATTATTATTATTATTAATATTATTAGTATTACTATTTTTTTTCAATTATTAATTATTAGATTTATTGATATTTTATTCATTATTATAAATTGTATTTTATATTTATTATTAGTACTAATATTATTAATAATACATGTATATATATATATATATATATATATATATATATATATATATATATATTAATTCAGATTGTAAAACATATACTTATACAAATATTGAATACCATATGTATACATTCAAATACACACACACACACATATATATATATATGTATATATGTATATATATATATCTATATATATATATATATATATGTATATATATATATATATATATATATATATATATATATATATATGTATATATATATATATATATATGTATATAAATAAAGTAAGGATATATATAAATTTAAATAAATACGTATTACTTCTCTAGAGAATAAAAGTCAGTTTAATATCGTTTTCAAACTTTATGTAAGCTGATCTTTCTGTTTTTTGATCATATCAATTAGAGATTCAATTATAGAACCTAGCCAAAAATCTGTTAACCACTTCATTCAACTTTTTATATTTTATATTTTGCTTTGGTACCTGATTATTCCCCTTGTCGAGGTTAACTAATTATAAGACAAACGATTAAGTAAATATTTTGTATGTGTCTGTTCTCCGCTAACTCTCAAATTATACATGCATATAATTACATTAGAAAGAAAACCACAAACACTTTAAGACTTATATTTTTGTTCTTCCTTTTCTCTACTTCTTTACTACTGCTCAACTAATACTCAAACAACCCAACCATTCATCACCAAAAACTTTCTTCTCATGTTGCTTTCCGTTAGTTCAAAGGAAACCCTTCACTCTTGCAACCATCTTCATCCTTTACGGTGAGCACCATTTCCTCTCTCTCTAAAAAAAATTCTTCTTCGTGAACTTGAAAACCGCTACCCATAAAATACCATCACTATCTCAACATTCGAATACCTTGCAACTATAATTTTGGTTACTACTATTATTCATTAACGCCATCGACGACCCAAACACCCACTAAAACAAACCTTCAAGAATTAACCTCCACAACCGCCACCTTCTACCAAAACCCACAATTTAATAGCCTACTTCTACACTGCTATCTTCTGTTCTTTTAAACGCCAACAAAACCAATTTTTTTTTATTCACGATCACTTCTGTTCGCAGCCACTCGGATTGCCCAACATTGAACCAAGAATCAACCACCATCGAAACCACAATACTACGGTTCCTCCTGTCGATGTATTTTTCTCCTGTTCGTTTATAAACCAAACTTTCACAATGAACTAAATAAATATTGAAATGATATTAAAGGCTTTTTAAAAGAAAGGATAAGTGCTCTATCCTTTTCTGTTGTGGCCAACACATCATGATCAAAAGAACCCCACTTGAATTGAAATTGGTACAATATATATTGTTTGCTGTTTAAAAAAAAATCTCGCATGCACCATATCAAACCCATCGGTATTAGGCCAACAATAAAGGGAGTGGATTTGGGCCGTCTTATTTTTGCTTGTTGGGCCGTGGCCCTGTTATGTTCTTGGGCCGGGAAACAGTTTACATTTTGTTGTTGGGCCATGGTAATAACTCAAGTGCTCGAATAATTACTGCTAGGCTGATGCTACTTATTTTTTTTTTTTGACAATGCAAAATAAGGTAAATGATGGATGTGATAATAATAAAAAGGATACATAAAGAATCAATGATGATGATGATTAAGAATAAAGATAACACGATGGAAATGAAGTAATGATAATGTTAATATGATCATACTTTGAAGGAGGAGGAGTATTAACAGTGTGTTTATTTTTGGGAATGAAATAAAAAAATCGAATTTAAAGGTTTTAAGATTCTAGTTGCGTTTTAGTATAGAAAAGCATGGCAGCTTAGTTGGTTTGGGTGTTTGTGGGTCAGACGAGAGATCTCGAGTTCAAGCCCGGGCGGTGACATTATTTTTTTTTGAAGTTTATTTCTTTGAGGTAGTAAACTTATTTTATTATTATTATTATTATTGTTATTATTATTATTATTATTATTATTATATTATTATTATTATTATTATTATTATTATTATTATTATTATTTATTATTGTTATTATGCTAATGCTAAAATCAATATTAGTTATTATTATCATTAACATTAAATTTTATTATGATTATTATTAATATTATTATCATTATTAGTATTATTATTAAGTAATATTATTATTAATATTATCATTAGTATTAATATAATTCATACTAATACTATAAATCTTACCATTTTAGTATATTAATATTATTATAAAAATGATACAAATTATTGGTACTTTCATAAATATTAGTATTATTAACATTTTATAAATAACAAGAATTATTATTATTTGTTGGGATTTAACAAGTTCCATTATACTTAAAACCATTTAAGAATCAATTAAAAACGGAAGCGTGTAATTATAAATTTTTACTTGTTAAACTTTAACCATTTAAAGCTAAATCCCAATTAGGATCAAGTTTTGAATATATATGCTTACAAACTAAAGAAAGTTAAAAGGATTATACCTCCTCAAAACTTATGTTTGAGGGCTGCAAAACCTTGAATGATGATGAAGAAAGTGATGAAACCAAGCACCAAACTATCACCTTAACACCCTTGCTTTGTTGTAAACCTTGGACACCTTCAAACCCAAGCTTAAAACCACTTTGTTTATGCTCAAAATCGACCAGCTGCTGCTGTCCAAAATGGGCAGAAACTTTGTGAAGATGATGATGAAATTATGCCTCTAACTTGAAGCCTCAAGTGTGCTATACCCCAAGCTTTCAATCACCAACACTTTCCTTTGTTTGGTTAGGATTTAGGACACTTATTTGCTAGAACACCAAGCTCAAGAACCTCTCTTTTTCCCTCACCAAATTCGGCCAGCAGCATTCAAGTGAAGAATGAGAGAGTATTTTTGGTTCTAAGTACAAGTCTTGAGTCAAAATCTTGGTTATATGAAACTAGCATGCACATGAGGGAATGTGTTCTTAAAAGTAACAAAAAAATGCATGTGTTGGACATCCTAGGAGTCCTAAAACCGTCCACCACCAAGGGGTTTTAAAAAAAAAGGGTTATTTTTTAAAACTAGTTAAAATACCATGCATTTTATTAAGTTACTTGCATATTTTATAAAACCATTTATAAAATATAACACAATGTATTTATTTAAACCTATAAATAATTAAATATAAATTATCCAAATAATTTATCTCAAGTGATAATATTTTAGAAAACCCATTTTCTAAAATCCAAGTGTCGCGTATTTATTTAACGATTCAATCGTCAAGATTAAATACAGTTAAAGTGTCGGTAAGCTTGTTATTAGGTATGACCCGACTTGGATCATAACAGGTTAGCCACGTTAATTTAATATGTCTCTCGGGCATACGAAATACCTTCAATCTCCCACTTGCACGAGAAACATAAGAAATTAATGCAAGTGATGGATACAGCCTAACACACCGTCCATCACCCCTAATATGTTATGACTTTGTGCCATTCAATAACATCATCCCTTTCGAGTTCCCTTCTCGAATATGAATAGGTGAATCTTTCATTATATCCTTTCATCCTAGATGTCATGTCAAATCCAAGAGATACAGAGTGACCACTCTCTTATAGACTCAACTTTATCAGGCCTTAGACATCTTACTCTCAACGAATAAGAGGGACAAATTCCATCTTGACTACATACGTCCTAGATACACACTTTGTATTATACCTGAGCTCTTCCTTATGTACTACCATATTTCAGAATAGCGAAGGAAAGAGTCAAGGCATAATACTCGGTGAATATCAGGACCCAATATGTATCTCAGGTCAGAGGATACGATGATATTCGCCTTTACTCAAGATTACATGTGATCAACCACAAAGGCTCCATACAGTAAATCTTGAGAGCGGGTCTTCCAATATTTGTATCCCACAAATATCTATGAACCTTGGCAGCAACCCTGCCCCACATTCAACCTATGAATGTATACCAATCCAAGTTCATAATAGTCTAAACCTCACACTCATTCCCACAAATGTGATCGACTACGGAATTTAGAATAATAGCTTATTCATGGATAACCAATATTTGTATCCCACAAATATCTATGAACCTTGGTAGCAACCTTGCCCCACATTCAGTCCGTGAATGTATACCAATCCAAGTTCATAATAGTCTAAACCTCACACTCATTCCCACAAATGTGATCGACTACGGAATTTAGAATAATAACTTATTCATGGATAAAATATGCAAAATAGGAACTTAACTCAAAAATAAATTAAACCATAATTATATTAATGAGTTTGAACCACTTCTTCCCGTTACAATACTTAAAACAGATCATGACCAATCACTAGAATATCTAAGCCCTAATGCACAAACATGTCCTTCATGTTTTGCTCCATATAAGAGTTTCGTGAGTGGATCCGCTATGTTATGATCTGTGTGAATTTTGCGAATACATATCTTTCCCTTTTCAACTTCATCCCTAATGTAGTTGAATCTCCGCTCAATGTGACGGGTCTTTTGGTGAGCACGAGGTTCCTTGATTTGAGCAATCGCACCTTCGTTGTCACAAAAGATCTCAAGAGGGCCTTGAATGGTAGGAACCACTCCTAAGTCGTCGATGAATTTCTTCATCCATGCAGCTTCCTGAGCTGCCAATGAGGCGGCAATGTACTCCAATTCTGTAGTGGATAATGCAACAACATCTTGTTTTGAACTCTTCCAAGAGACCGCACCTCCATTTAATGTAAATACATAACCGGATTGTGATCGAGAATCATCTCGATCAGTTTGGAAACTCGCATCCACGTAACCTTTTACAGCGAGTTCCTCCTCACCAGACCCGTATATTAGAAACATATCCTTAGTCCTCCTAAGGTATTTCAGTATACTTTTAACAGCAATCCAATGACTGTTTCCTGGGTTGTTCTGGTATCTACTTGTCAAGCTTAGAGCGCATGACACATCCGGTCTAGTACATATCATTGCATACATGATAGACCCAATTGCAGATGCGTATGGGACTTTCTTCATTCTATCTTGTTCATCTTTCGTGGTAGGACACTGAGATGAACTGAGAACGGTTCCTCTTTGAATAGGTACCAAACCTTTCTTAGAGTTTTCCATCTTGAACCTTTTCAAGATTTTATCAATGTATGTACTTTGACTTAAACCTATCAATCTCTTGGATCTATTCCTATAGATCCCTATCCCCAATATGTATTGTGCATCTCCAAGATCCTTAATGGAGAAGCAACTCTTTAGCCAAGTTTTGACTCCTTGCATTGTGGTAATATCATTCCCAAATAATAATATATCATCCACATATAGTACAAGGAACATGATAGTGCTCCCACTAGCTTTCTTATATACACAAGCTTCATCACCATTTTTAATGAAGCCAAATTTCTCGGCTTCCTCATTAAAACGATGATTCCACATTCTAGATGCTTGTTTCAATCCGTAGATTGACTTCTTTAACTTGCATACCTTTTTAGGATATTTTGGATCAACAAAACCTTCAGGCTGGACCATATAGACATCTTCCATAAGATATCCATTTAGGAAAGCGGTTTTGACATCCATTTGCCATATTTCATAGTCGTAGTGAGCAGCAATGGCAAATAATATCCTAATAGACTTTAGCATTGCCACTGGCGAGAAAGTTTCATCATAATCAACCCCTTGAGTTTGAGTGAAACCTTTTGCCACAAGTCTAGCTTTATATGTATCCAAGTTTCCATGTATGTCGGTTTTCTTCTTGAAAAGCCATTTGCAATCAACTAGCTTAGAGCTAGGAGGTTGCTCAACAAGTTCCCACACTTGGTTTTCATACATGGATTGCATCTCGGCGTTCATGGCTTCCTGCCATTTATCTTTATCAATCCTTGATAAAGCATCTTCGTAGTTTGTCGGTTCATCCAAATCAACCGTATAGCAACCATCTACGAGAAACTCATATCTCTCGGGAGGATTACTAATCCTACTAGATCTTCGAACGTCTTGTGTATTTTGATCATCCATTTGATCACTATCAACATTTTCATGTTGAGTGCTAGTGTCAACCAATTGTGTATCATCTACTTGATCTTGAACCTCTTCAAGATCTATCTTCCTTTCACTATTTCCTTCCATTAGGAACTTAGTTTCAAGGAATTCCGCCTTCCGAGCAACAAATACATTCTGCTCGGATGGATCATAGAAATAGTATCCCATATCATCCTTGGGATATCCTATGAAGATACACTTCGTGGATCGAGCATTCAACTTATTAGGGACGTAACGCTTAGGATAAGCTTCACATCCCCATACCTTTAAGTATGATAGAGATGGAGGTTTACCAAACCACATCTCGTGAGGAGTTCGTTCCACTTTCTTGGTTGGGGCCATATTTAAAATACGGGCCGCGGAGCTTAGACAATAACCCCAAAATGATAGAGGCAACGAGCTTCTTGCCATCATAGATCGAACCATATCCATTAGGGTTTGGTTCCTCCTTTCGGAAACTCCATTAAGCTGGGGTGTTCCGGGTGGAGTAACTTGTGAGATAATCCCACAACTCCTAAGATGATCTTGGAAGGCATCGCTTAGGTATTCACCTCCTCTATCGGTACGAAGTACCTTAATTGTCCTATTGAGTTGATTTTGTACTTCGTTTTGATATTCTTTGAATGCT
This sequence comes from Rutidosis leptorrhynchoides, assembly GCF_046630445.1. NCBI lineage: Eukaryota > Viridiplantae > Streptophyta > Magnoliopsida > Asterales > Asteraceae > Rutidosis > Rutidosis leptorrhynchoides. The sequence goes on along the minus strand of NC_092333.1, from coordinate 314,754,005 downwards.
TCAAACGTTTCGTCCTTGTGTCTTAATAAGTAGACATATCCGAAACGACTAAAGTCATCAATGAAAGTAACAAAGTATCTTTCACCATTCCTAGTCATGGGTTTAAAGGGTCCACATACATCCGAATGTATTAATCCCAATAAATCTTTAGCCCTTTCATAGGTCCCTTTGAAAGGTGCTTTGGTCATCTTGCCTTGTAAACAAGACTCACATACTTCAAACGAATCCATTTCATTTGATTTCAAAAGTCCATTCTTTTGAAGTGTATGTATTCGGTTCTTGTTTATGTGACCAAGGCGACAATGCCATAAGTAGGAATCACTCAAATCCCTTTTGAGTTTCTTGGTGCTTGTATGGTACATTGAGCTACTAGATGATGTGTCATCATGAACCAATTCATAAATTCCATTTGAAGGTGAAGCCTTGAAATAGAATACATTATCTAAATAAATATGGATATCATCATTAACAAAATTAAGATAAAACCCACATTGTTTCAAACGGGAAATGGAAATAATGTTTCGACATAAATCGGGTGCATACAAAACATCTTTCAAAATAAGTTCCAAACCACTTGGAAGCTTTAACACAAAGTCTCCTTGAGCCTTCACTTGCACTTTGGCTCCATTACCCATGTAGAGACTCGATGTTCCCGTTTGCTTGCTACTTCTTTTGAACCCCTGCAATGAATTGCAAATGTGAGTTCCACATCCAGTGTCTAATACCCATGTATTAGAAGAAGTAATACTAAGCTCTATATATACCATATATATATTACCTGAGGTTTGCCCTGCATCCCTCTTCTCCTTCAACTCCTTAAGGTAGACCGGACAGTTTCGTTTCCAATGACCCATCTCACCGCAACCGAAACATGGGTCTTCCTTGGGGTTTGCCTTCTCGGCTACCTTTTGCTTCTTAGCCTTGTTCTTGGTTGGGGTAACCATCTTCCCCTTCCCTTTGCCTTGATGGGCGGGTCCTTTCCTCTTAGCCACCTTTGGCTTAGAGGCGTTACCTTTGGATCCACCTTGATCGATTGCTAACACGGGTAAAGCCCTTTTACCCATGCTAGTTTCGGCCGTTCTAAGCATACCGTGAAGCTCACCTATGCTCTTATCCATCCCATTCATATTGTAATTAATTACAAATTGATCAAACCTTTTTGATAGGGAGTTAAGGATAAGATCGGTGGCTAACTCATTAGATATGTTTAGGTTAAGACGGTTTGCACGATCGATAAGGCTTTTCATCTTAAGTACATAAGATGAAACCGATTGGGTATCGTCCATACGACAAGCATGTAGCGCCCGAACCGTTTCGAAGCGCTCGACACGCGCTTGTTGAAGGAACATCTCCTTCAATTGCGTTATCATGTCGTATGCACTATGATGCTCGAAATCCTTTTGGAGTTCGGGAATCATAGTCCCAAGCATTAGGCATGAGACTTGAAGGGAGTCGTGGCAATACTTATCGTAAGAGGCCATTGCCTCCACATCATTCTCATCCGGTTGATCGGGAATGGGGTCCTCAAGTACATACGCTTTATCCTCTTGTTTGAGGACAATCCGAAGATTGCGGAACCAATCCATAAAGTTGGTATGGTTGAGTTTGTCTTTCTCTAAGAGAGACCTTAATGATAGGTGGTTTAGGTTAAGTGGTGCGTTTGGAATGTTGTTGTTGTTATTGGCAGCCATCTACAAAATTAACAAAGTTCGTTTAAGTATCGATTTTAATTTAACATTCAATACCCTTTAAATCAAATTGAATTATTAAATTCTAGAATCCAACGGTAAACCAAATTTCGGTTAGGTGACCTTCATCCCGCAATTTGATTTAGCTAGGTAGTCAATAAATGACAATTGCAATCCATTTGCAACTTCTAGAGTATGGGATCATGCAATCCTTTTGCATGGCATATTTATCCCATCAACGCCTATTTGTTCCTCATGCTTCGGTGACCCTAAGTTCATGATTCCCAAATCAAGTCGTCCTACTTGTATAGACTTGTAAATTTAACATACAAGTGGTTAGGTGACCTTTATCCCACAAGCATGTGAAATTTACCTTAATCATATTAGTTTGCTCATAACGGTTAGGTGACCTTTATCCCATCATGAGTTCCCTAATACTTTTAAGTGTCACACAATAGGATGGCGTTAAACTTGTTTACCTTGTTTGTAAAAGGGATTTTAAGTTTTCGTTAATTCTAGTTTGAGAAAACTTTTATGCCATACACCAACATGCATTTAGTGTATGGTACTTGTGAAAAACCAATTTCATGTCTTGTAATTGAGCCAATTACTTGATATAAACCATTTTATATACGTTATCCTTTTCTTGTTCTTAATAACCATTTATTAAGGGTTTTGGTTGCTATTTTAATTTAACCATTTAAATTGCCGTTTTGCATGTACTTAGAATGTCTAATTTAACCAATTAAATTGTCGTTTTGTTTGTTGTTATCTTGTGATTAATTGTATCAACCAAACATACAAAACAATAATCATACAAACAACCACACATGCAAAATAAGCGTGTTCACAATCTAGCCATTTTGGTGGACATTTGTTTAGCCGAAAACAAATGTCACCGGGTTAAGGGGTAATAATACAAAGTAGGAGATCACTTAACCTTGCATCCAAATGCTCCTTGTGTTCTTCAAGTCTTCATCATCTTGTTCTTCATTTTTACAAAATATGTATCCTAATACATTTTTATCTAGAAAATGAAATACAACCTATTCTATTTTACATACCAAATGTAAAACAAATTACATAGCCAAAATAATAATTATTACATGCCAATTGAATGAATAATATTACATACCAAATGAATATAACAAATCAACCAAATATAACATGCAATCAACACAAGGTCAAGGCTAGGATTGTGAACTTTAACATGCAACAAAATATGACCAAATGATAGAGTTCAAAACCCAATTTTGAACCCTAATAAATTCGGCCATAATGAAGTACCCACCCAAAACCAACAATTTTTGCATTCTTCTTTCATGCATGTACTTAGAATGCAAATATAGTGGGTTTAAAACAATAATTCGAAGCATATTTCAACAACTTCGGCTCTGATACCATTGTTGGGATTTAACAAGTTCCATTATACTTAAAACCATTTAAGAATCAATTAAAAACGGAAGCGTGTAATTATAAATTTTTACTTGTTAAACTTTAACCATTTAAAGCTAAATCCCAATTAGGATCAAGTTTTGAATATATATGCTTACAAACTAAAGAAAGTTAAAAGGATTATACCTCCTCAAAAATTATGTTTGAGGGCTGCAAAACCTTGAATGATGAGGAAGAAAGTGATGAAACCAAGCACCAAACTATCACCTTAACACCCTTGCTTTGTTGTAAACCTTGGACACCTTCAAACCCAAGCTTAAAACCACTTTGTTTATGCTCAAAATCGACCAGCTGCTGCTGTCCAAAATGGGCAGAAACTTTGTGAAGATGATGATGAAATTATGCCTCTAACTTGAAGCCTCAAGTGTGCTATACCCCAAGCTTTCAATCACCAACATTATTAACATTAATATATTATTAATGTTATTATCATTATATTTATCATTACTAATATTAATTTAGTATAATTAGAACTACTATTTTGATAAACAAATGAAATATATAAATAATTATGTTTAACACATATAACCTAACAATATATTTTTATATATAAAATAAATATATGAAATATAAATATATTATTAATATAAAAATAATATAATTAATAAGATATATATATAAACTTATTCGATTACGATTATGTGAATTAATATATATACAAATGATATAGGTTCGTGAATCCGAGGCCAAACCCTGCATTGTTCAATGTCGTCATATGTATTTTTACTACAAAATACAGTATGGTGAGTTTCATTTGCCCTTTTTACTCTTTACGTTTTTGGGCTGAGAATACATGCAAATGCTTTATTAAATGTCTTACAATATTTATATGCGTGAGTTTCATTATTCCCTTTTTTTTAAATGCTTTCGCAATATATATTTTTGGGACTGAGAATACATGCGCTGTTTTTATAACTGTTTTACGAAATAGACACAAGTAATTGAAACTACATTATATGGTTGAATGATCGAAATCGAATATGCCCCTTTTTATTAAGTCTAGTAATCTAAGAATTAGGGAACAGACACCCTAATTGACGCGAATCCTAAAGATAGATCTATCGGGCTCAAGAAGCCCCATCCAAAGTACCGGATGCTTTAGTACTTCGAAATTTATATCATGTCCGAAGGAGGATCCCGGAATAATGGGGATATTCTTATGCGTATTGTGAATGTCGGTTACCAGGTGTTCAATCCATATGAATGATATTTTTGTCTCTATGCATGGGACGTTTGTTTATGAGAAATGGAATTATGAAACCTTGTGGTCTATTAAAATTATGAAATGATTATTTATGTTAAACTAATGAACTCACCAACCTTTTGGTTGACACTTTAAAGCATGTTTGTTCTCAGGTACGAAAGAAATCTTCTGCTGTGCATTAACTCTTATTAGAGACATTACTTGGAGTCATTCATGACATATTTCAAAAGACGTTGCATTCAAGTCGTTGAGTTTCATCAATATTATTATTAAGTCAATTATAGTTGGATATATTATGAAATGGTATGCCTGCTGTCAACTTTCGATGTAATGAAAGTTTGTCTTTTCAAAAACGAATGCAATGTTTGTAAAATGTATCATATAGGGGTCAAGTACCTCGCGATGTAATCAACTGTTGTGAATTGTTTATAATCGATATGGACTTCGTCCGGATGGATTAGGACGGGTCTTCACAGAATTCCTCTTCATTCATATTCACGGTGTGTCGAGTAGTCGGTGCCATTTCCTTCAAAATAGTCAAATGGAACAAGTTAATCATACAGAATATTAAGAGTAGTTAATAGTATTTCGTAGCATAATATGAACTCATTTATAAAAGCTTTTTCTTCATATTAGCTTTTTCTTCATTTATAAGTTTAAATTCGGGTAATTTGTATGCTCGATCTTGTTATTTGGTGTAACTAGCATGAACACTTGAAATGGGTTAGTTTAAACTTATAAAACGCTAATATGAAGAAAAAGCTTTTATAAATGAGTTCATATTATGCTACGAAATACTATTAACTACTCTTAATATTCTGTACGATTAACTTGTTCCATTTGACTATTTTGAAGGAAATGGCACCGACTACTCGACACACCGTGAATATGAATGAAGAGGAATTCCGTACTTTTCTAGCTTCAAACATAGCCGCAGTACAGGCTGCGCTACATACCAACAATAACCTTGGATCTAGCAGTACAGGAAATCGTGTAGGATGAACCTACAAAGAATTCACTGCCTGCAAACCTTTGGAATTTGATGGAACCGAAAGACCGATCGGATTGAAACGATGGACCGAGAAGGTAGAACCGGTGTTTGCCATAAGTAAGTGTACTGAAGAGGACAAAGTGAAGTACGCTACGCATACCTTCACAGGTTCTGCGTTAACATGGTGGAATACCTATCTAGAGCAAGTGGGACAAGATGATGCGTACGCACTACCGTGGTCAGCATTCAAGCACTTGATGAATGAGAAGTACCGTCCCAGAACCGAGGTCAATAAGCTCAAGACAGAACTTAGAGGGTTACGAACCCAAGGATTTGATATTACCATGTACGAAAGACGATTCACAGAATTGTGCCTATTGTGTCCGGGAGCGTTCGAAGATGAGGAAGAGAAGATCGACGCATTTGTGAAAGGATTACCGGAAAGAATCCAAGAAGATATAAGTTCACACGAGCCCGCCTCCATACAACAGGCATGTAGAATGGCTCACAAACTAGTGAACCAGATTGAAGAAAGAATTAAAGAACAGACTGCTGTAGAGGCCAATGTGAAGCAAGTCAAAAGAAAGTGGGAAGAAAACGGTGATAAGAATCACCAATACAACAACAACAGCAATTACAACAATAATCGCAACAACTATCCTAACAATCGCAACATCAATCGCAACTACAACAAACGGCCCAACAACAACAACAACAACAGCAACTACAACAATCATCTTAGCAACAATAATAACCGCAACAACAACAACAACAATTAGAAGCAGCTATGCCAAAGGTGTGAAAAGTATCACTCGGGGTTCTGCACCAAATTTTGCAACAAGTGTAAAAGAAAAGGTCATAGCGCGGCCAAGTGTAAGGTCTACGGACCAGGGGTTAATAGAACGAAAGGAACAAATGGTGGTGTCGGAACGAGTAATGGCGGAGCAAGTAGTTTCGGAGCAAGTTATGCCAATGTAGTTTGTTATAAATGTGGAAAACCGGGCCACATTATTAGAAATTGCCCGAACCAGGAGAACACGAATGGACAAGGCCGCGTAAGAGTTTTCAATATTAATGCGGCAGAGGCACAGGAAGACCCGAAGCTTGTTACGGGTACGTTTCTTATTGACAATAAATATGCTTACGTTTTATTTGATTCGGGTTCGGATAGAAGCTATATGAGTAGAGATTTTTGTGCTAAATTAAGTTGTCCATTGATGCCGTTGGATAGTAAATTTTTACTCGAATTAGCAAACGGTAAATTAATTTCAGCAGATAATATATGCCGGAATCGAGAAATTAAACTAGGTAGCAAAATATTTAAGATTGATTTGATACCAGTAGAGTTAGGGAGTTTTGATGTAATAGTTGGCATGGACTGGCTGAAGAAGGTGAAAGCAGAGATCGTATGTTATAAAAATGCAATTCGCATTGTACGAGAAGAAGGAGAACCCTTAATGGTGTACGGAGAAAAGGGCAACATGAAGCTACATCTTATTAGTAATTTGAAGGCACAAAAACTAATAAGAAAAGGTTGCTATGCTGTTCTAGCACACATCGAGAAAGTACAAACTGAAGAAAAGAGCATCAATGATGTTCCCGTCGCAAAAGAATTTCCCGATGTATTTCTGAAAGAATTACCGGGACTACCTCCACATCGATCTGTTGAATTTCAAATAGATCTTGTACCAGGAGCAGTACCAATAGCTCGTGCTACTTATAGACTCGCACCCAGCGAGATGAAAGAACTGCAAAGCCAACTGCAAGAACTATTAGAACGTGGTTTCATTCGACCAAGCACATCACCATGGGGAGCTCCTGTTTTGTTTGTCAAGAAGAAGGATGGTACATTTAGGTTGTGTATTGACTACAGATAGTTGAACAAACTTACAATCAAAAACCGTTATCCACTGCCGAGAATTGACGACTTATTTGATCAACTACAAGGCTCGTCAGTTTATTCGAAGATCGATTTACGTTCTGGATATCATCAAATGCGAGTAAAGGAGGATGATATTCCAAAAACTGCTTTTAGGACACGTTATGGTCATTACGAGTTTATGGTTATGCCGTTTGGATTGACTAACGCACCAGCTGTGTTCATGGACCTTATGAACCGAGTGTGTGGGCCATATCTTGACAAGTTTGTCATTGTTTTCATCGATGACATACTTATTTACTCAAAGAATGATCAAGAGCACGAAGAACATTTGAGAAAAGTGCTAGAAGTATTGAGGAAAGAAAAACTTTACGCTAAGTTTTCAAAGTGTGCATTTTGGTTGGAAGAAGTTCAATTCCTCGGTCACATAGTGAACAAAGAAGGTATCCAGGTGGACCCGGCAAAGATCGAAACCGTTGAAAAGTGGGAAACCCCAAAAACTCCGAAGCATATACGTCAATTTTTAGGATTGGCTGGTTACTACAGAAGATTCATCCAAGATTTCTCCAAAATAGCAAAACCCTTGACTGCATTAACGCATAAAGGGAAGAAATTTGAATGGAAGGATGAACAAGAGAAGGCGTTTCAATTATTGAAGAAAAAGCTAACTACGGCACCTATATTGTCATTGCCTGAAGGGAATGATGATTTTGTGATTTATTGTGACGCATCAAAGCAAGGTCTCGGTTGTGTATTAATGCAACGTAATGGTGTATCCTATCGTATACACACATAAAAGGCATAATAGTTTCATAAAAATAGCATCAGGAAGGCTGGAAACAACAGTTTTGTGGAGATTGTCCGTCCAGTGTTCTCCGCTGTACAGGCTGCTCCGTCATGCGTAAGCCCTGAAGGCCGCCTAGCGCATAAGCCCTGGCCGAAGAGCGCCGCATTTAGCATAAATTTCGGAGCACATGTAACAGAACGTATCATCATTTGACACGTGTCCCCAAACAAATCTGGTAGATCTGACACTATAATTAGACCCCTTGGGTCGTCATTTTACACAAGTTCAGATATTCTGACAACTTTGAGAGCTGAGACTTCACTTCTCTTTCTCTCTCTACTTTCTCTCACTAGAAGTCATCCGGCTAACACTTGTGAACCGGGTCTGCAGGGATTATTTCCCGAGGGTAAAAATCAATCGGCAACACTCCGCCCTCCTAAAGCTAGATCACTTCTAGTCTCTTGTTGACATACTAAGCCTTACCTCATAAGGAAATAGGTGTTAACAATGGCGCCATCTACTAATGCAAAGAACACACGAAACGGAAAAGGAACGAAAGCAGCTGAAGCTCCATTTATACTTGAAGCAGTCAACAATCCATCAACTGACGACATGGTCACTGTTGAAGATGTACCTATTTCACCACTAGATGGTACGATTGAAGAAACAGTTGCTGAAACTACAGAAAGGCTTAAACATTTGGCAACTAATTCGGAGAAAAGGCCAGTAATCGAAGAAGCGACAGCTAAAAGTGCAGAAAGACTTCCAAATTTTGTTACTAATCCAGAGCGACGACCATTGATGCAACCACGGCGATGTCCGTCATTTGTACCTTTTCGGCAGATGGCGGATGGCAAAGACAAGCAGATAATGAAAAGGCAATCTATATCAAAGTACAAGTTATCCAGGCTACATGACAAGCTGGGCAGTCTTATTGATGATTCTGGGGATGATAATGACCTGAGTTGTGAAAATAATGACTCTGATGATGAAATTGACAAAGATGAGTTCATGTCAGAAAAGCTGGCAGTGTTGCTTTTAAATGACATTCTTAAGCAGACAGCTCCAGCAAAATACAAGCAACGCTTAGCGCAGCCCGCCGTCCGTGCTGTGGCTGTGGACAACTTTTTTGCCCTCATTACTGGAGAACAAGCCACCAAGCCACCAGCGATGGCAGAATCAACGCAGTGTTTCATTGATCGAATTGTTAATTATCCATTGCCCAGAAATCTTGCTATACCAACAATTGGAGTTTATGATGGCACAACAGATCCGGAAGACTTTTTGACAATGTTTGAAGGCGTTATGAGGTTGCAGCATTGGGAGGATGAAACTGCGTGTCTTATGTTTCCTATGGTACTGCAGAAAATGGCACGTGAATGGTTTGCTGGTTTGCCGCCAAGGAGTATTACCAGTTTTCTCGATTTGAGAGCAAAATTTGTGATGCAATACCAAAATCTTCGGAGCTGTACTCTGACTCATCTTGATGCACATGAGATCACAATGCATCATAATGAATCTTTGAGCAATTTTATGAAACGTTATTCACTTAAAGCACAGAAGATCCCTGATTGTCCAGAATCACAGCTTGTATCTGGCTTCATTTTTTGTCTGGACCAGCGACGGTTTAGTGCACTTGTTCATGCGTTACGGTATGACTTGCCAAAAACATTACATCAGGCGTTGGAGGTAGCACAGAGGCATGTTCGAGCTGGTGAGCGTGGGTTAAACTAGTTTGAAACTGGTGGCAGTAGCAAGCCGCACAACGGAGGACGGTATTTTGACAGAAATCAGAGAAGGAATGATAATTCAAATGGAGGATGGAGAGGAAACAATCACCCTAATGATTTCCACCACAACAGAAGGCCAATCGAAAGGCACCCGTTGATAATGGCGCTTACTAAAACGCCGAAAGAGATCCTTTTCACTGAACCAATTCGGACCACTTTCAATGCTCCAGCACCTATGGAAGAGAGGGAGGGTCCAAAGAGTGAGTTGTGGTGTGATTTCCATGAGGCTTGGGGCCATGATACGGACAATTGCAAATCTTTGATGAGAGAAATTATAGCGAAAATCAAGGCAGGAGAATTGAATCATTTGTTGCCTGGCAAACAGTACAGGAGGAATGATCCTCGCAGGAAATTTACGTGGTAAAGGAATGATGGTAGCAGAGGACGTCGTGGAGAGAACAGAAGAGAGCAGCATGGCAGAAGAGATAATCGGAACCAACCGCAGTACGGATAACGGATCACAGAGCGTGAGACAACTCCAGAAGTTGTAATCATGATGGTTTGGATTAACGATGGTCATTATGAAGAAGGTGAATCATCAAACAGCAATTTGGACAGCTAGAGATATGCCCCAATTATCTTTCAGCCAATTCAGAATTGGGCGTTGTCCGTCCAACCAGTGATCATTTCAGCAGAGATAGCAAATAAGTTTGTCAATTGTATCTACACGGATACAGAAAGTGAAGCTGACATCATCTACTGGCATTGTTTGAGAACTTTTCCAAGGCATGTGCAGAGCAGAGCTAGGCAAACGAGGTTGAAAGTTTCTGGACTAACAGGAGCACCGATAAATGCCATGGGGCAGATTCGTTTGGAAGTTGTTATGGGCACATTTCCACTATTGAGAGCAGAAAAGATTGACTTTACTATTCTAGATGGAAATTCTCGATTCAATGTCCTTTTTGGGCAGACAGCGATAGCAAAATTTGGCGCCATAACATCAACGGCCCATGCAGAGGTCAGATTCCCCACTCCAAATGGAGTCGCAGCCATACATTCACAGTATGTGCAGCCAACAAGGGAAAGATCAACGTTTGCAAATGGGCCAGAATGCAGAATGAATCAGAGAAGGCGTGATAGGTTATTCAGCGAGTAAGAAGTTCAGGAGTTTTTCATTCCGTAAGCAAGTGTGAAGGCCGGACAGCGCTGGGCGCTCGGCATATGAAGAAGCAATTTTTCAACAAGTTATCAAGAACAGTGTTTATCTTTTCAATAAAGAGCAGTTTCATTTAGCATTTCAATAAAAGCAGTCTTTTACAATCGTTGTACTCATGCCTGTTTGGCATTTGAAGAACACATTTCGAATTATAAGATGAAGCAGCGTTTATCAAACTTACTGTGAACCATTGTGGTTATTTTGCAGTGCATACATTAGCAATTGCATACATTAAACATTCATGACGTACTAATTAGGCTTGATCCACCTAAAAGTCATCATCAATCGTTTATGTACTGCACAGTACTGAACAATAATTTTATATTTTTCTTAAACAAAGTGCTGCCCGTGATAAATGTAAAACATTACATTTATAACCTGCCCACAGAAGGATCGTATTTTTAAATACCTCCGATGGCGGAAGCTTTTGTGCCGGCCAGTAAAGGCACAAGGGATCGGCTAGAAAACGTTTAAGTTTTACTAGAACGCACCGAGGCATGATACAAAACTCAGATACTTGTCATGACAAACATTATAAAAAATTACTTCACAGAACGAAGTTATATATTTTATGTATGAAGGCAAAATAATTAACAATTCTTCCTCATATACTTTATGACGGAAGGCGTAAGACGGAGAGTTTATTGATTTATAGTCATTCTTCTAAAAACACTTCATAATTCTTCCTCATTAATTTTATGATGGAAGGCGTAATCAGACATCGTATTCTTGATACTGCAAGGCATTTACATATGAGTTACCTTATGCACTTTTCAAAATGATTTGCTCAAATTATACACTGTACAATTGTGTCTAGAAATTTTATGCTCAGGTGCATAATTGATTGGTTTTAAACCGTTAAGCATAAAAATATTTGCAACAAGCATATAAGCACACATAGTCATCACAATAAAGTCAGTATATATATATATAATGTTAAAGTCAGTAAGAAATTTATTACAAAACATTGTTTGAAATTTTTACAAAGATCAATTAAACTGCACGCCAAGCACATCTTGAGCAGAAGAGTCTTCTTTGCTGCATACTTCATTATAAACATTTATCTTCAGATTTATCAATTTGTTCTTGGCCTCATCAACTTTTTCTTGAGTACCAGGAGGCATAAGTTTGGCAATGGCAGCAGAAGGAGTTTGGTTGGGAGCAAGGCTTTTGAACAGCTTGCCGGTCACATCAGCAATAGCATGGGCGCAGGCAGCATCAACATAATCATTGTAGGGATTCCCTACAAGACTGGATCTAAGCACCTTAGCTATCAGACCTGGCACACCTTTCTTAAGCTCAGCAAAATTGCCCTCGCCTTTCTCCGCCCTTCGGAGTAGCTCAGCAGACTTCTCTCTCTCTGCACTCAGCTGTTTCTCCAGCTCATCCACTTTCACCTGCTCAGCATCCTTTTCCCCTTGCAGAACAGCAGCAACATCTTGAGCACTTTTTAACTCAACTTCTTTAGCCTTTATTATTTTCTGCACATCATTTAAGGCACGCTCAGCATCAGCAGCTCTTTTACGAGCATTTGCACTTTCAGCTATGTCTTTACGAGCAAAGACAAGAATAGACTCTTGATGTTCCTGCAGTTGCAGCACAGAGTCCAGGTGGTTGGTTAGCAGTACATGAGCTGCCATAGTTGATTCCCTGAGTTAATGAGAACGAAGAGCAGAGAATTGGGGTTTCAGCTCAGGGATAACACAACCATGTACATCAATAAAATTTATGAGTTATTTCAAACAACTCACATCAATAAATTACAAGCATATATATGTAGAGGGTCTTATCGTTCATACTTGAATAAGAGTTGCAAATTCTTTATCTTTAGTGGCGGGGTTTGCAATGATGGCTTGCAAAGCCCTCACATGAGCAGGAAGAGTTGGCTCTTGAACATTGGAGGAGGTGACAGCAGGATTAGTGATATTAGGAAGTGGAGAATCATAAGCAGAGTTGTCTTCAGGCCTATCTTCATGAAATTCAGATTCATCGAAGGGAGCAAAGTTTGGGTCAGGCATTTTCAGGCCCTTCTCTCCTTCACTTTCAAGATTCCTCTTCGGCCTCCGGTCACCGCCCTCCGTAGCCTTCCCTTGGCTATCATCCGACTCTGCTAAAATTACTAACAAAAACAAATTAGTATTATGAACAAACATAACAGTTATATGCAAAAACATGTGCATTTTCAAAAGAGAGAAGAATGGACATACTTCTCCTACGTTTTTGCTTTTTGCCCTCCTCAGTACTCTTCACCCTTTTAGAGCCTATGCTCTTCTTTCTTGTCTTTTGGATTGGAGGAGGAGTAGGGTTGGTTTCACCCGTAATGTCAACTGATGCCGATGTTTGCTGATCGGCGGTGGTGGTATCATCCGTTGTCCGCTCAGTGTCTGTATGATCAGACACGGATTCGTTGTCTGAGCTGCTCACAGCAATTTCTTTCCCCTTTTTAGCATCAGCAGCAACTTTAGCTTCAGCTGCAACTCTCTCCGCCTCAAGCTCTTCAACAGTTTTGTCACGAGCAGTGACCTCTACATCATCATCAAGATCAGGGGATAAAAGAGCAGAGCGGACCTGCATCAAGGAGTTGCCTGCAAAGATTACACATTAATAGCAATATAAGTACACATGACAAACAGTAGACAAAAATCTATATATATAATAGGATGATCATATCACATCCTACCCTGTTTTTTCTCACGAAGTACTGGCACAGAATTGCTTGGCCATTCTTGGCTCACTTTGCACAGCACAAGGATTCCCTCATACCTTTCATATGATCTGGGTGGAATACGGAGTCCTTTCAAGCTATTTACTATCCGCTATTCTGCGGGAGAAATTTTAACACCCTTTCTTATGCCAGCATCAATAGCACCCCACTCCCGGACAACGGAGTGTTCTTCTGGAATAACAGTTTCATCAACAAAGAAAAATGGACTTTTCCAGTCCTTCAAGTTTGAAACTCTATTTAGACCAACAAAATGATTATTTTTCTTAATATCGTAAGCCAGCAATCGCTAATCGTGCGGATTCTAAACAAAGAGATAAAAACATTAATGCGAGGCTTTATATTAATAGCATTGCAGTACATTTCAAAAAGGATGATTTTTTGAAGACCATGGGGATGTATCTGACTAAGACAGGCCCCGTAATATCTAAGAAGGCGAAGAAGAAAGTTAGTAAGGGGAACACAGAGGTTGCCGCGGGTAATTTGTAAAGCGTATAAAGTAATTTTCCCCTCAGGAGGGTTGTCAGCAGTTTGTCCGATGGTGGGAAGAACAGGGTTGTATTGATTGAGATAGCGAAAGGCAATCTATAATCCATCTAAATATTCACTAGTCAATGATGAAGCCATCGTTCTAACTTCTGGAATGTCAGCAGTATTTGATGAAGAAGGCTTGGAGTGTTCTTGGCCAGTACTCCGTGAAGAAGCCATGATAATACAGTAACAGATATCAACAAGAAGAAAATAGCAGTAAGATGAAGTGTACTGACCTTGGAAGACGGTAAACCTTAAAAAGTTGAAGATTAAAGAAGGCGATGAAGATTTGGGAGAAATACGCTTTTTGGATCTTGGTAAAGGTAAAAAAGTGATGGTAACAGGGTTATGACGGTTTTTATAAGGGTTCATCGGTGCAATTTTTATGGTCATGATTGAGACACGTGTATGGGTGAGTTTAAACGAAGGGTGCAAGATAACACTTTTTACAGCTGGAGGCGCGTGGATGATCTTAGTCGTAAAAAATTAATCATAACAGTGTCAGTAAAATTCGTCTGCATTTAATGCCTAAAATGTTTTCCCCGATGCAAGTGGGCAATGAACAGGCTGGTTTGGCATGCGTTATCAAAAGTTTAACAACTTAATCATTTTTCAAATGCTTAAGTCCTTAAACTGGGGGGACTTAATGGTGTATCCTATCATATACACACATAAAAGGCATAATAGTTGCATAAAAATAGCATCAAGAAGGCTGGAAACAACAGTTTTGTGGAGATTGTCCGTCCAGTGTTCTTCGCTGTACAGGCTACTCTGTCATGCGTAAGCCTTGAAGGCCGCCTAGCACATAAGCCCTGGCCGGAGAGTGCCGCATTTAGCATAAATTTCGGAGCACATGTAACAGAACGTATCATCATTTGACACGTGTCCCCAAACAAATCTGGTAGATCTGACACTATAAATAGACCCCTTGGGTCGTCATTTTACACAAGTTCAGATATTCTGACAACTTTGAGAGCTGAGACTTCACTTCTCTTTCTCTCTCTACTTTCTCTCACTAGAAGTCATCCGGCTAGCACTCTTACGCTCTACGGACGACAGATTGATTAAGCCACCCCACAAGTTTCTACACTTGTGAACCAGGTCTGCAGGGATTATTTCCCGAGGGTAAAAATCAATCAGCAACACTCCGCCCTCCTAAAGCTAGATCACTTCTAGTCTCTTGTTGACATACTAAGCCTTACCTCATAAGGAAATAGGTGTTAACACAACGGATGAAGGTAATTGCTTATGCGTCTAGACAATTGAAGATTCACGAGCAAAATTATACGACGCATGATTTGGAATTAGGCGCAGTTGTTTTTGCATTAAAGACTTGGAGGCACTACTTATATGGGGTCAAAAGTATTATATATACCGACCACAAAAGTCTTCAACACATATTTAATCAAAAACAACTGAATATGAGGCAGCGTAGGTGGATTGAATTGTTGAATGATTACTACTTTGAGATTCGTTACCACCAGGGGAAGGCAAATGTGGTAGCCGACGCCTTGAGCAGAAAGGACAGAGAACCCATTCGAGTAAAATCTATGAATATAATGATTCACACTAACCTTACTACTCAAATAAAGGAGGCGCAACAAGGAGTTTTAAAAGAGGGAAATTTAAAGGATGAAATACCCAAAGGATCGGAGAAGCATCTTAATATTCGGGAAGACGGAACCCGGTATAGGGCTGAAAGAATTTGGGTACCAAAATTTGGAGATATGAGAGAAATGGTACTTAGAGAAGCTCATAAAACCAGATACTCAATACATCAGTGGAACGGGGAAGATGTACAAAGATCTTAAGAAACATTTTTGGTGGCCAGGTATGAAATCCGATATTGCTAAATATGTAGGAGAATGTTTGACTTGTTCTAAGGTCAAAGCTGAACATCAGAAACCATCAGGTCTACTACAACAACTTGAAATCCCGGAATAGAAATGAGAAAACATTACCATGGATTTCATTACTAAATTGCCAAGGACTGCAAGTGGTTATGATACTATTTGGGTAATAGTTGATCGTCTCACCAAGTCAGCACACTTCCTGCCAATAAGAGAAGATGACAAGATGGAAAAGTTAGCACGACTGTATTTGAAGGAAGTCTTCTCCAGACATGGAATACCAATCTCTATTATCTCTGATAGGGATGGCAGATTTATTTCAAGATTCTGGCAGACATTACAGCAAGCATTGGGAACTCGTCTAGACATGAGTACTGCCTATCATCCACAAACTGATGGGCAGAGCGAAAGGACGATACAAACGCTTGAAGACATGCTACGAGCTTGTGTTATTGATTTCGGAAACAGTTGGGATCGACATCTACCGTTAGCACTTTATGGTAGAAAGTGCAGGTCTCTGATTTGTTGGAGTGAAGTGGGGGATAGACTGATTACGGGTCCGGAGATAATACAAGAAACTACCGAGAAAATCATCCAAATTCAAAAAAGATTGAAAACCGCCCAGAGTCGACAAAAGAGCTACGCGGACAGTAAAAGAAAAGATATAGAGTTTGAAATTGGAGAAATGGTCATGCTTAAGGTTTCACCTTGGAAAGGCGTTGTTCGATTTGGTAAACGGGGGAAACTAAATCCAAGGTACATTGGACCATTCAAGATTATAGATCGTGTCGGACCAGTAGCTTACCAACTGGAGCTACCTCAACAATTTGCGGCTGTACATAACAATTTCCACGTCTCAAATTTGAAGAAATGTTTTGCTAAAGAAGATCTCACTATTCCGTTGGACGAAATCCAAATCAATGAAAAACTTCAATTCATTGAAGAACCTGTCGAAATAATGGATCGTGAGGTTAAGAGACTTAAACAAAACAAGATACCGATTGTTAAGGTTTGATGGAATGCTTGTAGAGGACCCGAGTTCACCTGGGAGCGTGAAGATCAGATGAAGAAGAAATACCCGCATTTATTTCCAGAAGATACGTCAACACCTCCAACTACTTAAAATTTCGGGACGAAATTTATTTAACGGGTAGGTACTGTAGTGACCCGAACTTTTCCATGTTTATATATATATATATTAAATGAAATTGTTATTTACATGATTAAGTGTTTCCAACATGTTAAGCAATTAAACTTGTTAAGACTTGATTAATTGAAATAAGTTTCATATAGACAATTGACCACCCAAGTTGACCGGTGATTCACGAACGTTAAAACTTGTAAAAACTATACGATGACATATATATGGTTATATATATAGTTAACATGATTTTATTATAAGTATGTATCTCATTAGGTATTTTAACAATGAGTTATTGTAACGACCCGGAAATTTCCGACCAAATTTAAACTCTAATCTTTATATGTTCCGACACGATAAGCAAAAACCCCATTGTTAAGTCTAGAAAGTTTGAAATCTATATTCGGATGATTAATTACCCTTTTGATCAAGCCAGACGATTCACGAACATTTATGTGCGTATACGATATATACTTATTATTTGATAACGATAACAAAGTATTAGATATACAATATTAGGTTTCGAAATAAAATTATTATTGATAATTATTATTGTTATTTATGTCATTATTATTATAATTATTTTTATTTAGATTATTATTAATTATTAAATTTATTTAAAAAAAATCATTAGAACAATTTTAGGATTCGATTTAGTTTTCCATATCTTTTAAACTGTAGTAAATCTTGTTTTTATATGTAAATTGGTACAAGCAATTGCCATCAAGCCCTATAATCAAGTGAATACAGACATAATAAGTATACATCTTTTTCTTTTATCCCTGTTCTTGATTGAACCAATTTGTTGAAGCTTGCTGCTATAAAACAATTCCATTACTCATATTATTTTAAAAAACAAACCTATTCCCATGTTCAAAGACGATATCAATTAACATATATAATCAGTCTTGTTTGAAGAATTGAACGGAAATAACATTAAAGTAGCTCGACACCTCCTTTCTCTCCACCATTAAAACCATCCACCCTCGACTACCACTCTATCACCCATTTATCTTCACCACAAACCAACAAGAACATCGACCAAGTTGTTTCCTGCTCAAACCCTAAACCATCTATACCGTCACCACCTTCCTATATCAACCCTTGACCCATTCACCACCGTAACCACAACCTTTACCACCATGTTTGATGTTTTGTTTGATGAGCCAAATAACCACCAAAACCTTCGGTGCCACAGTAACCACCTCACGAACACCATATTCATCATCTAACTCGTCTAGAAAACTACCATCTTTCATTCTTCCCTTCACCACCACCTACAACTCCTCTCTTCCTTCCCTTTCTCTCTTTGTATCTCTCTTCACCTACTCTTTATGAACCCATCAACTACAACCCTTACTGTGAACAACGGGTCACCTTATTAATGCCACTTTCTTTCACCACTAGACTACTTTGTTTTCTGTCTATTTCCCTACGGCTATGACCACATAAACCGCCACCTTCAAACTATTTCTCTAATTCTCTTTCTTTCACTACAGTTCCTCTTTAACTTCATGGAAACCATCATCACAAGACCTCGTTTTCCTGTTCTTTTCTCTGCTCGAACACAGCAGCTTCTGCTACTTGTAGCTTATAGCCAACCAACTTGCAAAACTGTTACTCGATCTCTTCCACTACTTGATTTATTTAAATCGAAATAGAGAGGAAAGCAATCGAAATATGTGTGATGGTGGATTTTTTTTAAAAAAATAATAAAGGTGTTTATACATAATCCTTGTATCCCACTCAAATAACTTTACAGCTATCAAACCCATGGCTCATCATAATATTCTAAAGCTAAAATCCCACGTTGCAAATTGTGAATGGATGCCGAGTATTATACTGCCACTTCTCCTTTTGGACCACATGCAAAAAGCAAACCTAACCCCACTTGGTTATAA
Organism: Rutidosis leptorrhynchoides; assembly: GCF_046630445.1. Classification (NCBI taxonomy): domain Eukaryota; kingdom Viridiplantae; phylum Streptophyta; class Magnoliopsida; order Asterales; family Asteraceae; genus Rutidosis; species Rutidosis leptorrhynchoides. The sequence goes on along the minus strand of NC_092333.1, from coordinate 314,734,910 downwards.
TTAAAAATCGAATTGGCTATTACCCATATTTTTTTTTCTGTCGCTAGAGACCACCACCATTATCCTTTTTATTTTTCTAGTCGAAATAGGACTGCTGCAGTACTACATCTTGTTGTTTTTTTTTCTTTTAAACCGAACCCTTGTGGACTTGTGTTATTAGACTAGTTTGACGGATCCAAATAATCAAGCATATGGGCTATTATATTGGACTCCATTGAATCAAATTTGGGCTGCCTTGTCATACAAAACCTACCTTGTTACAGAGCTTATATTTTTTTTTTGTTTTTCTGAACATACGAAACCCACTTAATTTGATGATAGTGATAGATAATGAAGTGGTCACGTAATGATAAATGGTGATGCATGATCACGAGAATGAAACCGGGTATGGTAAATGATGAATATGATGTTTAAGTTAGATGACCAATTACGAATATGGAGGATGATAAAAATGAGATTTTATGGGTTATTAAAGATGATGAACGAGAAGCTTGATAATTCATAGATATACATAAGATCATTATGGTATGAATATGAGTTATAGATGATGATTTGATGATTAAGATGATGGCAAACTTGATGATGATAATATTGATGATTAAAAAAAAAGAACAAGAGAGGAATAGTTATATGGATTATATATTAGTTAGTTAAAAACCAGGACAGAAAAGTAAAAGCAGCACAAATGGTTAAGGTGTTATGTTGATTAGTGGGAGGTCGCGTGTTCGAGTACCTTCTGGAGTATTCTTTTTAGACAAAGCTATGAGGGTTCATGAATTCAAGGTCAACCTTACATTGTTCAGTATCGTCGTATGCATATTTTTACTACAAAATATCGTATGGTGAGTTTCATTTGCTCCCTTTTTAATTGCTTTGCAATATATATTTTGGGCTGAGAATACATGCGCTGCTTTTATAAATGTTTACGAAATAGACACAAGTACTTAAAAATATATTCTACGTTGAGTTGTACCACTGGCATATTTCCCTGTAGCTTGGTAACTACTATTTACATGGGTATTGTAAACGCGAATCCTGTTGATAGATCTATCGGGCCTGACAACCCCAACCGGACTGGACGACCAGTATTCAACGGTTGCACAGTACTTCGTTTCGGTGACTACACTTGGTACGGTGTAGTGAGATTTCATAATAAAGGGAATATGCGACGTGATTAAATGTTAAGTATGGTTACCAAGTGCTCAACCACTTAGAATGCTTTACATACACTTGCGAGTGTATTATGTTTATGTTTATGAAATCTTGTGGTCTATTAACATATTGAAATGATTATTATGATAAACCTATGAACTCACCAACCTTTTGGTTGACACTTTTAAGCATGTTATTTCTCAGGTACGAATTAAGTCTTCCGCTGTGCATTTGCTCATTTTAAGGACATTACTTGGAGTCAATCATCGCAATGGGACCAAATGTTGACGACTTCGTCCAGGAGGATTAGGACAGGGTCGTTACAGGTGGTATCAGAGCGTTGGTCTTAGCGAACCAGGCCTTGCATTAGTGTGTCTAACTGGTAGTTGTTAGGATACATTAGCGAGTCTGGACTTCGACCCTAGCTGCATATTATAAGTATTGTATATCATTCATAGTGGAAAATTACCTGCTAATTATTCCTAAGTCTAGACACGCCTTACTGCCTTTATTGCATAGATAGTGTATAGACAAATTCATATCTTAGCGTATCTATTACGGTATACTTTACCTGATATCTTCCGTAAATTTTTCCGTAATTTAAGGGATCCTGGTACTATATATATCTAGGCATATTATGCATTGAGAATACCATCCAACTATCATTTGCTGTCACTAAGCTTTTCATACCAAAAATCTTTTCTGTGATCGCGTACGATGGCCTCTACGAATCGACCAAGTTCTTCTGACTCCGAAGATAGCGTGACGGGAACGCACCAATCGATCAACTACCGTGATTTCTTTAGAAAGTGGGGATGGGTTCGCGAAATACTTACCCTATGGAGAAATGAAGAAGGTACTCCATATCACGAGCCGAACTTACCACCTAACGTCGGAGTGCTCGACCCGCTCACCGGCGAACCTGTTCGCAACACCGTTTATACCCTTTTTGCAAGAATTTTTCGTCTTGAGGCTACCATTAACGGAACTAGAGAAGATATCCGACCTCTACCTCACACTGATAACCAACCAGGGTTAGTAGAAGAAGTTAAAGAACTCCGAGCTCGAGTGTTAACTTTAGAGAGCACGGTACACAATTTGCAAGCACTAGCAGTATCATCAACACCAGTAACATCACCAGCCTCAGCACCAACAGCACTAGTACCACCAAGAACAACATTCGCGTCACCAGCTTCGACACCTCGAGTATAATCATCGTTCTACATGACATTCTACATCATTTATCTTAGTTCGACATAGTGATTATGTAATCTCTAATGTTTTAGAGATTATATATTCTTGTTCTAACGGTAAATCAGATGAGTTAATATCATATTAACTCATAAAATCCATGATTACATCTGAAGAAAATATATATATGTATGTATATTTTCATAAAGATTGTAATTAAAAATTCTTTCGTACAAACTGTTAATGGTGAAAATATTTTAACGGGTAGGTAATACCCGAGGAATATTTAGATTTCACATTAATAAGTTGCACTGTACATTCTTCGAATCTGATTCAACGGTCATTTACTATCCTATGTACAACCACCGATATACGTATCCATTCACCACAGAATAACCATTTCCATTTAAATTTCATATTTGGATTTTGACCTATCAGAATCCAACAAGTGGCATAATGAAGAAAACATTGGACAAATAAAATTTGATAGAAACAAACGAACTAATTAATTGAAATATTGTTAAGATTTCACGCTAACTGTTCCTAGCTAACTGTTCCCAGCTAACTGATTAACATTTAATTTATCGCAATTTACATTATCGCAATTTTATTTAATTTCTACACTTTACATACCGTCGGGACACATGTACAACAATACGTCGGATTAATTCTGAGACAACACGTTGTATAATGGGTCATGATATATATTTATTTATTTTACGCACTTTAAATATCGGGACATGTATACAAGGTTTTGACATATCATATCGACGCATCTATATATATTATTTGGAATAACCATAGACACTCTATATGCAGTAATGCGGGAGTTAGCTGTCATAACCCGTCCTTAACCGTAAGAACGTGTTAGATAACGTATGATTTCATTGCGAGGTATTGACCTCTATATGCGACATTTTTAAAAGAAAAACTGCATATATTATACATTACAAACCATGATTCTTATTTTTGATACAAGCTTTGGACGAAATAAAGATGATTATCGTTTAGCGATAATCTTTGACTTACAAACTTTACAAATGATGATAACAACACGATTTCTAGCATATTTTACAACACAAGTTCTTGGATATGCAGTCTTATTTTTGACACAAATATGCGTACTCAAGATCCTGCTCAAATTCAACATAATGCAGCGGAAGCTTTTAGAAATCACCTGAGAATAGACATGTTTTAAAAGGTCAACATAAAGTTGGTGAGATATAGGTTTAGTGCCGGCAGCAATATATATATAGACCACAAGATTTCGTATATAAACAGTTTAATAAAAATATTCTAAGTGGTTGAGCACTTGGTAACCATACTTAACAATTAATCACGTCGCATATTCCCTTTAATATGAAATCTTACTACACTGTACCAAGTGTAGTCAAGAAACGAAGTACTGTGCAACCGTTGAATACTGGTCGTCCAGTCCGGTTGGGGTTGTCAGGCCCGATAGATCTATCAACAGGATTCGCGTTTACAATACCGCTGTAAATATTAGTTACCAAGCTACAGGGAAGTATGCCAGTGGTACAACTCAACGTAGAATATATTTTTCAGTTACTTGTGTCCATATTGTAAAACATAAAATACATGTATTCTCATCCCGAAATATTTAGAGTTTAAAAGTGGGACTATATACTCACTTTCGTCTTGAAGATATATATATATAATTTGACTTGGTCTCCGGTTGATATCACGAACCTATCCATATATAATATATCAATACCTTTTCTTTTTAAGCAAACGTCACATATATATACTTGTTATACTTTTAATACTTTGAATAATTCCTTAGTCCGTAGTTAGCAGTTCGTTGTTAGTAATTCAATTTTAATGGTTCATTTTTAGATGTTTAATATACCCGCAATGAAATAAATAAAACCCCCAACGAAATAAATAAAACCCCATCGTATATGTATTGGTCGAGATTAATCTTGACCCACGGTACCGGTGTTGTCAAATGACGTGTTGCGTACATAAAGTACCGGTGTTGTCAAATGACGTGTTGCGTACAATCATGAGATCTTATGATTAATCTTCTCGTGTTGTTTACGGGTGATCCTGAACCATATAAAATTGAATTATATAAAATATCATGTTATCTTAGAAAGATGTGATTTTATTTAATTTTTCCCAATTAATCCCGAAGTTAAACAAGTCTTGGATAACCAATTTTGTTTCGGTCATAGTTTCTTCGTTACAAATCCGTTTTCGTTGATTCAACTTGCCATCTCCTTGGATCGAGTCCCTCTTTAAGACTATGAACTGAAAATACCTTGTTTTGTATTCAAAATCACACGGCATAGGTGAAACTTTAGTGAAACTTATGAAGTTAAACATTTTCCTTTATGTAAACAACCTTAAATGATTATTTTTCTAAAAATACTTATACTTTGAATTAAATCATGGAATTTTTATGTGTTATCATATCCATAGTAAAAATTATTTTTCCAGAACATAAACCTCCAATTCAAAGTTTAAGATAGTTTTTAATTATCCAACCCAAAACAGTCCCCGGTGGCACTCCGACGTCGTAAAAACAGTTTTTAAGATAATCTTTGAAAAACCAAGTTATACCTTGTTAAATTAGCATATATTTAAGTTATATTACAGGTCTTGGAGTATTTTAAAAGTTAAGTTAGAAGGATCTATTTAGTTTGCAAACAAGTTTGAAAACATTCAAACTATGTTCTTGTTGTTAAAATTTTATACCACAAAATAAGATAGCTATATATATATGAATCGAATAAGGTTATGAACATAGATTCTACCTCAAATTCCTTGGACAAGGTTGCTGTAAAAGAGGAGTAAGAACCTAGAACCAAAAGGGTGATGGAAGTGGATGAAAGATTGGAAGTAAGTTGGTGTTCTTGGAAGGTTTTCTTGAAGTATTTTTGTAAGGGTTTTCTTATGATGATTAAGTGATGTTTTGAAGCTAAAAACTTATGAGGACCTTGAAGAACACTTGAAGGTTGAAGATAAGAGAGTTTAGAAGATCATTTAACTTGAAAGAAAATTGTTATGAAAGTGTGCATATGTGTATATAGGCGTATATATGTATATGTATATATATATAGACTTTATTTTTTTGATTTTTAGCTCAAAAGTCCTCATATATGATCCCACATGTATTGACTAATCAAAGGCTGCTAAGATCATATAATTGAAGTCTAATAATTGGTATTTTTCAATAGTAAAACTTCTAGAAACTGCGTATTTATACGGGTACATATACCCTAAGTATACGTATAGAAATCTTGTGAAAACGGAACGAGGATTCAAATATAGCTATTTTTTGTGAATATACTTATATGGTTTTATGTATTTAAGTCCTTAAAAATGATTAAATACATTACTTATACGATATATGTATAAACATTATATGTCATAAGTATTTAAGTCAAATAACGTTACGTATGGTTATCGTTTTGAAAACTTAAGTTAGTAGTTTCAAAATATACTTATAACTTATTGTTATTAATACAAAATGAGGTATTAAAACATCCTTAAATCATGTTAAACATGTATATATACATATATATATACAAACGTATAATTATCATATATTGTATAGTTCGTGATATCATCGGTCAAACTAGACGGTCAAACGTTGTGTAAATCTCTTTTCGAAAAACATAAGTCTCGACAATTTGGATTGCTTATCATGTTGGTAAGGTTTAATTTATGTAAATATTAATCTTATAAGTATAGAATGATCGAAAAAGTGCGGGTCGTTACATTACCTCCCCGTTAAATAAATTTCGTCCCGAAATTTTAAAATTGTACCTATTTTGCTTCATCGAGAAACAAGTGTGGATACTTTTGTTTCATCTGATCCTCTCGTTCCCAAGTAAACTCGGGACCTCTTCTAGCATTCCAACGAACCTTAACAATCGGTATGTTGCTCTGTTTGAGCTGTTTAACTTCACGGTCCATGATTTCGATTGGTTCTTCGACGAATTGTAGTTTCTCGTCGATATGGATTTCTTCAAGAGGAATAGTGAGGTCTTCCTTTGCAAGACACTTCTTAAGGTTTGAGACGTGAAAGCTATTATGTACCCCGGCGAGTTGTTGCGGTAACTCAAGTCGATAAGCTACCCGTCCAATGCGTTCAATAATCTTGAACGGGCCTACATATCTTGGGTTCAGCTTACCCCTTTTGCCGAAACGTATTACACCTTTCCAAGGTGACACCTTTAACATAACCATGTCCCCGACCTGAAAATCTAATGGTTTCCTTCGGACATCGGCGTAGCTCTTTTGGCGACTACGGGCTGTTTTCAATCTCTCCTTGATTTGTACTATCTTCTCAGTCGTTTCGTGTATGATCTCGGGACCAGTTAATTGTCGATCTCCTACTTCATTCCAACAGATAGGAGATCTACACTTCCTTCCATACAATGCTTCGAATGGCGCAGCTCCAATGCTCGCATGATAACTATTATTATACGAGAATTCTTCTAACGGTAAATACTTATCCCATCCGTTTCCAAAATCGATCACACATGCCCTGAGCATATCTTCAAGAGTCTGAATTGTTCTTTCACTCTGCCCGTCCGTTTGCGGATGATATGCGGTACTCATATCTAAACGAGTTCCTAGTGCCTCCTGTAGTGCTTGCCAGAACTTTGAGGTAAATCTACTATCACGATCAGATATAATGGAAATAGGTATTCCATGCCTTGAAACAACTTCCTTTATATACAATCGTAATAGTTTCTCCATTCTATCCGTTTCCTTTATAGGCAAGAAATGTGCAGACTTGGTGAGACGATCAACAATCACCCAAATGGTGTCGTAACCCCAGGCAGTCTTTGGTAACTTCGTGATGAAATCCATGGTAATACCATCCCATTTCCATTCTGGGATTTCTGGTTGTTGAAGTAACCCTGACCGCTTTTGGTGTTCTGCTTTGACCTTGGAACAAGTTAAACACTCCCCAACATATGTTGCTACGTCTGTCTTTAAATTAGGCCACCAATAACGTGTCTTAAGATCTTGATACATCTTTCCAACTCCAGGATGTATCGAGTATCTTGTCTTATGTGCCTCATTCAATATCAACTTCCTTAATCCACCCAACTTCGGTACCTAAATACGATTTGCAAAATATCGAATTCCGTCTTCCCGTATAACGAGTTGCTTCTCATACTTCTTCATTATTTCATTTCTTATGTTTTCTTTATTGAGTGCTTCTTGTTGAACTTCTTTGATTTGTGAGTTGAGATTCATGCGAATTTTTATGTTCATTGCTCGAACTCGGATTGGTTCTCGTTCCTTTCTGCTTAGAGCATCGGCCACTACGTTCGCTTTCCCGGGATGATAACGAATTTCACAATCATAGTCATTTATTAACTCGACCCACCTACGTTGCCTCATGTTCAACTGTTTCTGATCAAAAATATGTTGAAGGCTTTTATGATCAGTAAACACAGTGCATTTAACCCCATACAAGTAGTGTCTCCATATCTTCAATGCAAACACGACTGCTCCCAGTTCTAGATCATGCGTCGTATAATTCCGCTCGTGAATCTTTAATTGTCGGGATGCGTATGCAATAACTTTCTTCCGTTGCATAAGAACGCAACCAAAACCTTGTCGCGAAGCGTCACAATATATTTCAAAATCATCGTTCCCTTCTGGTAACGATAAAATAGGCGCCGTAGTTAACTTCTTCTTTAGTAATTGAAATGCACTCTCCTGCTCAGAAGTCCATTCATATTTCTTCCCTTTTTGTGTTAACGCTGTCAACGGCTTAGCTATTCGGGAAAAATCTTGAATAAACCTTCTATAATAACCGGCTAAACCCAAAAATTGGCGTATCTGCATTGCTGTCTTAGGAGTCTCCCATTTTTCAATGGCTTCAATTTTTGCTGGATCAACCTGAATTCCTTTGCTACTAACAACGTGGCCAAGAAATTGCACTTCTTTCAACCAGAAAGCACATTTAGAAAATTTAGCATATAGCTGTTCTTTTCTTAACAACTCTAATATTAAACTTAAATGCTGCTCATGCTCTTGCTCACTCTTGGAATAGATAAGAATGTCATCAATGAAAACAATAACAAACTTATCTGAATATGGACTACAAACTCGATTCATGAGGTCCATGAATACAGCTGGCGCATTCGTCAATCCAAACGGCATGACCAAAAATTCGTAATGACCGTAACGTGTCCGAAAAGCAGTTTTCGGTATATCTTCTTCTTTGACACGTAATTGATGATAACCCGATCTTAGGTCGATTTTCGAATAAACACATGATCCTTGGAGTTGATCAAATAAGTCGTCAATTCTCGGTAGTGGATACCGATTCTTGATAGTTAACTTATTTAATTCACGATAATCTATACACATTCGGAAAGATCCGTCTTTCTTCTTGACGAATAAAATTGGAGCTCCCCACGGTGAAGTACTTGGTCGTATGAATCCACGATCCAGTAATTCTTTTAACTGACTCTGAAGTTCTTTTAACTCGGACGGTGCAAGTCTATATGGAGCACGGGCAACCGGTGCAGCTCCTGGTACAAGATCTATTTGAAATTCTACAGATCTAAATGGAGGTAATCCCGGCAACTCTTCCGGAAATACTTCAGGAAAATCTCTTGCCACAGGCACGTCATTGATGCACTTCTCTTTTTCTTTCTTTTCGACTTTATTAACATGTGCTAAGATAGCATAGCACCCTTTCTTCAAGTACTTTTGAGCTTTCAAATAACTAATGAGTTTTAGCTTTGAGTTACCCTTCTCTCCATAAATCATTACTGGCGTTTTATCCTTACGAGGAATGCGAATTGCCTTCTTGGCGCACACAACTTCAGCTCCTATTTTGGACATCCAGTCCATGCCGATTATTACATCAAAACTTCCTAATTCTACGGGTATCAAATCAATCTTAAATGTTTCTCCGGCTAAATTTATTTTACAATCACGGCAAATTTTATTGGCTTTAATTAGTTTACCATTAGCTAACTCAATCATGTACTAGCATCTAGAGGTAATGATGAACAATTCAATTTAGCGTGAAAGTCTCTACACAGGTAACTTCTATCAGCACCAGTATCAAATATAATAGATGCGGATAAGTTATTAATGGTAAACGTACCCGTAACAAGCTCCGGATCTTCGCGTGCCTCTCTAGCATTAATAACAAATGCTCTCCCACGTGCAGGTCTGACATTCTTCTCTGAATTCGGGCACTGACTCTTATAGTGACCTTGTTTTCCACACCCAAAACAAGTAACGGTAGCCAAAGCAGTTCTATTTGCATTGGTGGCAGGAGTCTTGGTACCATTTGTATTTGTAACGAGAGCCCTACAATCTTCAGCAAGATGACCCTGTCGATTACACTTGGTGCATAACACACTACAGTAACCAAAGTGATGTTTGTGACAACGGTTGCATAAAGGATTTTGTCCTTTGTAACCAAAGCTTGAACCACTACCTGCACCTTGCGTGGTTTCTTGTTTCTTAAAAGATTGTTGTTGGTTACCTCGATCATAATTTCCATTCCACTTTCTTTTGTTACCTGATACCTTCACATCAGTATTGGATGCTTTCTTCTCCATGATGACCTGATCCATTAGCTCGTTTGCCATGGTTATAGCTTCATGAATTGTCTTAGGTTTCGATGCTGTAACATTTGCCTTGACCTTTTTGGGCAAACCATCTTTGTACATTTCAATCTTCCGTTCTTCGGTTGGAACCAATTCAGGACATAGCAAAACTAATTCCATGAATCGCTGATTGTAGTTGGTGATTTCAGTACCAGCAACCTTCAGGCTTCGTAATTCATCTTCCAACTTTCTAACCTCGTTCCTTGGACAATACTCGTTGATTAACATTATTTGGAATTCTTCCCATGGAGTATCATAAGCTACATCTCCTCCTACAGCCTTCACATAATTTTTCCACCACGTGAGTGCACTATCTTGTAAAGTGCACGATGCATACTTGGTCATGTCCTTTTCAACACAACCACTGATTTTAAACACAGTCTCCATCTTTTCTATCCACCGGGTTAAACCGATCGGTCCTTCTGTTCCACTGAATGATGAGGGCTTGCAAGCTTGAAAAGTTTTGTAAGTGCACCCCACACGAGGATTTGGGTTAACTGCAGCACCTCTTGCAGCCTCGACCCATAACATTCTGTCGTTCACTCGCTGATTGATGAGTTCTTGGATTTCTTGTTCCGTCATTCGGTTCAATCGCGCCATATTCTTCTATAAGAATGAAAAGAAAATAATTATTCACATGGAATATTATAGATGTAGTGTATATTTACAGTACATTATAGCTTATTAATAATATGAACCAGGTATTATTATAAAAGCCTTTTCTTCTTATTAGCATTTTATAATTATATCTAGGGTAGTACCTACCCGTTAATGTCCATACTTAATAGCTTAGTACAGAATCAATTACTACCATCTAAATAATACTTAACCATGGAAAATTATTGCATTTCACACTTCACTATTTTACATATGCTTATCTTACATCGAACATTAAGCAAACCACACTAATAATATTATACAAAACATTATATGATCCCATGGTTTAATACGGCAGCGCATCGTTTGGTCTATTTTCTAGGACGTTTAGGTTCAAAGAATCGCTTAACGCTTATCCTGGCTGTCTGCCTATATTTTGGCTGTGGGACTGAAGAACTGGATGCCGGGATAGAACGAATAGGAATAACGGGAATAGGGGTGGTAGTGTCTAGTGGAGTTGGTGCCACATCATCCTTATTAAACTCAGGATTTGAATTTTCTAATTCATTAGCCTTTCGTTTCTTTCCTAGTTCGAACTCTTCTTTTGTAATTTCCTGTATTTCCTCCTCGGGTTCACTTTCCTCCTAGGGTTCACTTTCCTCCTCGGGTTCACTTTCCTCCTCGGGTTCACTTTCCGGGTTCTCTATAGTCGGTTCATCCGGAATTTGTGAGTCTTCCCCAAAGATATTATTTTCGTCATCGGATAGGTTAATGACTGGAACACCATCTGAAGATTCTGGTTCGGAGTCGCTGAATGTGATAACAAGTTTTGAGCCCGACATCTATCACACAACAACTAACCCATTAGTACTACATAATATTTACATATAAATTTTAACCAACAATGATAAGCAATGGTTTTTAAATCAGACCCAGTCAAAGTCCAGACTTACTAATGTATCCTAACGACTTATCAGTTAGACACACTAATGCAAACCTGGTTCGCTAAGACCACCGCTCTGATACCACATGTCATAACCCGTCCTTAACCGTAAGAACGTGTTAGATAACGTATGATTTCATTGCGAGGTATTGACCTCTATATGCGACATTTTTAAAAGAAAAACTGCATATATTATACATTACAAACCATGATTCTTATTTTTGATACAAGCTTTGGACGAAATAAAGATGATTATCGTTTAGCGATAATCTTCGACTTACAAACTTTACAAATGATGATAACAACACGATTTCTAGCATATTTTACAACACAAGTTCTTGGATATGCAGTCTTATTTTTGACACAAATATGCGTACGCAAGATCCTGCTCAAATTCAACATAATGCAGCGGAAGCTTTTAGAAATCACCTGAGAATAGACATGTTTTAAAAGGTCAACATAAAGTTGGTGAGATATAGGTTTAGTGCCGGCAGCAATATAAGATTTCGTATATAAACAGTTTAATAAAAATATTCTAAGTGGTTGAGCACTTGGTAACCATACTTAACAATTAATCACGTCGCATATTCCCTTTAATATGAAATCTTACTACACTGTACCAAGTGTAGTCACGAAACGAAGTACTGTGCAACCGTTGAATACTGGTCGTCCAGTCCGGTTGGGGTTGTCAGGCCCGATAGATCTATCAACAGGATTCGCGTTTACAATACCGCTGTAAATATTAGTTACCAAGCTACAGGGAAGTATGCCAGTGGTACAACTCAACGTAGAATATATTTTTCAGTTACTTGTGTCCATATTGTAAAATATAAAATACATGTATTCTCATCCCGAAATATTTAGAGTTTAAAAGTGGGACTATATACTCACTTTCGTCTTGAAGATATATATATATAATTTGACTTGGTCTCCGGTTGATATCACGAACCTATCCATATATAATATATCAATACATTTTCTTTTTAAGCAAACGTCACATATATATACTTGTTATACTTTTAATACTTTGAATAATTCCTTAGTCCGTAGTTAGCAGTTCGTTGTTAGTAATTCAATTTTAATGGTTCATTTTTAGATGTTTAATATACCCGCAATGAAATAAATAAAACCCCCAACGAAATAAATAAAACCCCATCGTATATGTATTGGTCGAGATTAATCTTGACCCACGGTACCGGTGTTGTCAAATGAAGTGTTGCGTACATAAAGTACCGGTGTTGTCAAATGACGTGTTGCGTACAATCATGGGATCTTATGATTAATCTTCTCGTGTTGTTTACGGGTGATCCTGAACCATATAAAATTGAATTATATAAAATATCATGTTATCTTAGAAAGATGTGATTTTATTTAATTTTTCCCAATTAATCCCGAAGTTAAACAAGTCTTGGATAACCAATTTTGTTTCGGTCATAGTTTCTTCGTTACAAATCCGTTTCGTTGATTTAACTTGCCATCTCCTTGGATCGAGTCCCTCTTTAAGACTATGAACTGAAAATACCTTGGTTTGTATTCAAAATCACACGGCATAGGTGAAACTTTAGTGAAACTTATGAAGTTAAACATTTTCCTTTATGTAAACAACCTTAAATGATTATTTTTCTAAAAATACTTATACTTTGAATTAAATCATGGAATTTTTATGTGTTATCATATCCATAGTAAAAATCATTTTTCCAGAACATAAACCTCCAATTCAAAGTTTAAGATAGTTTTTAATTATCCAACCCAAAACAGTCCCCGGTGGCACTCCGACGTCGTAAAAACAGTTTTTAAGATAATCTTTGAAAAACCAAGTTATACCTTGTTAAATTAGCATATATTTAAGTTATATTACAGGTCTTGGAGTATTTTAAAAGTTAAGTTAGAAGGATCTATTTAGTTTGCAAACAAGTTTGAAAACATTCAAACTATGTTCTTGTTGTTAAAATTTTATACCACAAAATAAGATAGCTATATATATATGAATCGAATAAGGTTATGAACATAGATTCTACCTCAAATTCCTTGGACAAGGTTGCTGTAAAAGAGGAGTAAGAACCTAGAACCAAAAGGGTGATGGAAGTGGATGAAAGATTGGAAGTAAGTTGGTGTTCTTGGAAGGTTTTCTTGAAGTATTTTTGTAAGGGTTTTCTTATGATGATTAAGTGATGTTTTGAAGCTAAAAACTTATGAGGACCTTGAAGAATACTTGAAGGTTGAAGATAAGAGAGTTTAGAAGATCATTTAACTTGAAAGAAAATTGTTATGAAAGTGTGCATATGTGTATATAGGCGTATATATGTATATGTATATATATATAGACTTTATTTTTTTGATTTTTAGCTCAAAAGTCCTCATATATGATCCCACATGTATTGACTAATCAAAGGCTGCTAAGATCATATAATTGAAGTCTAATAATTGGTATTTTTCAATAGTAAAACTTCTAGAAACAACGTATTTATACGGGTACATATACCCTAAGTATACGTATAGAAATCTTGTGAAAACGGAACGAGGATTCAAATATAGCTATCTTTTGTGAATATACTTATATGGTTTTATGTATTTAAGTCCTTAAAAATGATTAAATACATTACTTATACGATATATGTATAAACATTATATGTCATAAGTATTTAAGTCAAATAACGTTACGTATGGTTATCGTTTTGAAAACTTAAGTTAGTAGTTTCAAAATATACTTATAACTTATTGTTATTAATACAAAATGAGGTATTAAAACATCCTTAAATCATGTTAAACATGTATATATACATATATATATACAAACGTATAATTATCATATATTGTATAGTTCGTGATATCATCGGTCAAACTAGACGGTCAAACATTGTGTAAATCTCTTTTCGAAAAACATAAGTCTCGACAATTTAGATTGTTTATCATGTTGGTAAGGTTTAATTTATGTAAATATTAATCTTATAAGTATAGAATGATCGAAAAAGTGCGGGTCGTTACATTAGCTATACAGGGTTGAGGTTGATTCTCAAATAATATATATACTTTGAGTTGTGATCGAGTCTGAGACATGTACACGGGTCACGATACGTATTATTTAATTCGAATATTATATATTAAATTATATATGAATTATTGAACTATTGGATTATCGGACTATTGGACTGCTAACTTTAGACAATTAAAATAAATTAAAATGTTGATTATAACATATGAAACTAAACAATTCTTCAAGTTTGCCACTTGATTCCATCTTAAACCTCGTTTGTACCTCGACAATTACAATCCATAATTCAAACCAATCATGATTCTTAAAAACACTTCGATCGAGAAGTTGAACCAGCCGCACCTCGTCTATGGAAGAGAGATTTATGCATACAGTTATGCACCTGAAAAACTTTCGAAACCGAAGTTATAGTTAAAACATATCCGCGTCGAATTCTTTATCATTCACTAGCAAAAACAACCATACGATTCCTTTTCAAGAAGCTAATTTTGTCACAGCTCCACTTCGACTTCTCAGTAAGATTACTCTTGGTATAACCTCGATATACATACGTCGTTCTTTCGCCATCGTTACCGGAGAACCTTTTATATCCCATCATATTACCATCAGCGTTTAATCATCTAAAAACACAAATCTCTTAAAATCACCTCGGTTTGAAAACCAATGACCCAAATTCGTTAACTTTGAAAATGCTGACGAAGCAGCATGTTGTAGATGGTCTTAATGACCAAAAGTTGATGATTAAGAAGGAGGTGTTGGAAACACCCGATGGAAAATTTGGTATTAAAAATCGGATTGAGCTAACCATGAAAGAGACCAAGAACAAATACAAGGACCAAACTCGGTATTTAAGGAATCCAGATGAATCTGTTTCTAATGAAATCTTTAGTGAACACTTTGCTTACGAATCTAAACCCTTACGGGTCAATCTTCATCATCATCCTTCGACATTAGAAATTCCAAGATATTATCATATCTTTCATTATAAATATCCTCAATATTTCTGAAGATGTTTTCACAGCTATCCTTATCTGAAATCATTTATTCCTCCGTAATATCTGCGTTACAATATAAAAGAAACTGTGTTAGTTTTTAAGTTCTAAAACCTTCAAGTTTAAAATAGGAATGTTCTGAAGCAGTGTTGGGAACTGATGCATGAATTAGTATAATATAATGAAACTTGCTCAACTTCATTATATTACAGTAAGTCATGTTAAGTTTCTAATGGAATGTGATGATTCACAGTACCCTCATCATGTGCCATGTTATACGGCTCTTACATTTTATCCAATCTCTAAAAATATCAAGAAAATATTTCTTGATAATTCGATCTTTTCCAAGATATTCTGGTAATTTGATAAATCAAAATCGTGTCATTACCATTTCTTTATAATAGCATTAGCTATGCTCATTCCAAATTTCATACATACGAATTCCGGATCATTACTCGTTTGACTCGAAGTCGGGAAAAGAAAATGGAAGCATGAAGCTCTGAAAAATAATGAAGGAAATAAAAACCAACAATCACCCAGGATTTACAAACCGTGTATATCAATACGTATTGCAACGTAAAGACACGGGAGAATTAAAAACATTATAATTCCGAGGAAAGGATAGAAGTAAATAGATTCTTCTGCTGATAAATGAAAAAGAAGAATGAAAGATATGAAAGTTAGAAGTATAACAAGAATTAGAACGGGATGGAGCATTTAAAAGAATACTTTAAGGTATGAATTGAGGGAGAAAGGATAGAAGATGTGAGTTGTGGAAAAAAAAAGAAGAGAAGGAAGTGGATATATAGCAAAATATTCGACAGAGAAATCGAAACAAATCGCCGCACTAAATCAAAGAAGATCCTGATCGCCGAAGAACCAAATCTCATTACGTAAGATTTTCTTTAAATTTCTTAAACCCCGGAAGTCAATAGTAACCACGTCATCGGTTAAGAACGAATTCATATTTATTCATTTCACTCTTTTGTGATAACTTCACTCGTGCGCTTTACATGATCGAACTGTTTTATCTATATCTCTCAATAATGATAAAACTCCATTATCACCTCATATTTGTCATGAACACATTCCCATTGTTATCTATGATGACCTCTATCAAATTTCGGGGACGAAATTTCTTTAACGGGTGGGTACTGTAACGACCCGGAAATTTCCGACCAAATTTAAACCCTAATCTTTATATGTTCCGACACGATAAGCAAAAACCCCATTGTTAAGTCTAGAAAGTTTGAAATCTATATTCGGATGATTAATTACCCTTTTGATCAAGCCAGACGATTCACGAACATTTATGTGCGTATACGATATATACTTATTATTTGATAACGATAACAAAGTATTAGATATACAATATTAGGTTTCGAAATAAAATTATTATTGATAATTATTATTGTTATTTATGTCATTATTATTATAATTATTTTTATTTAGATTATTATTAATTATTAAATTTATTTAAAAAAAAATCATTAGAACAATTTTAGGATTCGATTTAGTTTTCCATATCTTTTAAACTGTAGTAAATCTCGTTTTTATATGTAAATTGGTACAAGCAATTGCCATCAAGCCCTATAATCAAGTGAATACAGACATAATAAGTATACATCTTTTTCTTTTATCCCTGTTCTTGATTGAACCAATTTGTTGAAGCTCGCTGCTATAAAACAATTCCATTACTCATATTATTTTAAAAAAAAACCTATTCCCATGTTCAAAGACGATATCAATTAACATATATAATCAGTCTTGTTTGAAGAATTGAATGGAAATAACATTAAAGTAGCTCGACACCTCCTTTCTCTCCACCATTAAAACCATCCACCCTCGACTACCACTCTATCACCCATTTATCTTCACCACAAACCAACAAGAACATCGACCAAGTTGTTTCCTGCTCAAACCCTAAACCATCTATACCGTCACCACCTTCCTATATCAACCCTTGACCCATTCACCACCGTAACCACAACCTTTACCACCATGTTTGATGTTTTGTTTGACGAGCCAAATAACCACCAAAACCTTCGGTGCTACAGTAACCTCCTCACGAACACCATATTCATCATCTAACTCGTCTAGAAAACTACCATCTTTCATTCTTCCCTTCACCACCACCTACAACTCCTCTCTTCCTTCCCTTTCTCTCTTTGTATCTCTCTTCACCTCCTCTTTATGAACCCATCAACTACAACCCTTACTGTGAACAACGGGTCACCTTATTAATGCCACTTTCTTTCACCACTAGACTACTTTGTTTTCTGTCTATTTCCCTACGGCTATGACCACATAAACCGCCACCTTCAAACTATTTCTCTAATTCTCTTTCTTTCACTACAGTTCCTCTTTAACTTCATGGAAACCATCATCACAAGACCTCGTTTTCCTGTTCTTTTCTCTGCTCGAACACAGCAGCTTCTGCTACTTGTAGCTTATAGCCAACCAACTTGCAAAACTGTTACTCGATCTCTTCCACTACTTGATTTATTTAAATCGAAATAGAGAGGAAAGCAATCGAAATATGTGTGCTGGTGGATTTTTTTTAAAAAAAGAATAAAGGTGTTTATACATAATCCTTGTATCCCACTCAAATAACTTTACAGCTATCAAACCCATGGCTCATCATAATATTCTAAAGCTAAAATCCCACGTTGCAAATTGTGAATGGATGCCGAGTATTATACTGCCACTTCTCCTTTTGGACCACATGCAAAAAGCAAACCTAACCCCACTTGGTTATAATTAAAAATCGAATTGGCTATTACCCATATTTTTTTTTCTGTCGCTAGAGACCACCACCATTATCCTTTTTATTTTCCTAGTCGAAATAGGACTGCTGCAGTACTACATCTTGTTGTTTTTTTTTCTTTTAAACCGAACCCTTGTGGACTTGTGTTATTAGACTAGTTTGATGGATCCAAATAATCAAGCATATGGGCTATTATATTGGACTCCATTGAATCAAATTTGGGCTGCCTTGTCATACAAAACCTACCTTGTTACAGAGCTTATATTTTTTTTTTTTTGTTTTTCTGAACATACGAAACCCACTTAATTTGATGATAGTGATAGATAATGAAGTGGTCACGTAATGATAAATGGTGATGCATGATCACGAGAATGAAACCGGGTATGGTAAATGATGAAGATGATGTTTAAGTTAGATGACCAATTACGAATATGGAGGATGATAAAAATGAGATTTTATGGGTTATTAAAGATGATGAACGAGAAGCTTGATAATTCATAGATATACATAAGATCATTATGGTAAGAATATGAGTTATAGATGATGATTTGATGATTAAGATGATGGCAAACTTGATGATGATAATATTGGTGATTAAAAAAAAAGAACAAGAGAGGAATAGTTATATGGATTATATATTAGTTAGTTAAAAACCAGGACAGAAAAGTAAAAGCAGCACAAATGGTTAAGGTGTTATGTTGATTAGTGGGAGGTCGCGTGTTCGAGTACCTTCTGGAGTATTCTTTTTAGACAAAGCTATGAGGGTTCATGAATTCAAGGTCAACCTTACATTGTTCAGTATCGTCGTATGCATATTTTTACTACAAAATATCGTATGGTGAGTTTCATTTGCTCCCTTTTTAATTGCTTTTGCAATATATATTTTGGGCTGAGAATACATGCGCTGCTATTATAAATGTTTACGAAATAGACACAAGTACTTAAAAATATATTCTACGTTGAGTTGTACCACTGGCATATTTCCCTGTAGCTTGGTAACTACTATTTACATGGGTATTGTAAACGCGAATCCTGTTGATAGATCTATCGGGCCTGACAACCCCAACCGGACTGGACGACCAGTATTCAACGGTTGCACAGTACTTCATTTCGGTGACTACACTTGGTACGGTGTAGTGAGATTTCATAATAAAGGGAATATGCGACGTGATTAAATGTTAAGTATGGTTACCAAGTGCTCAACCACTTAGAATGCTTTACATACACTTGCGAGTGTATTATGTTTATGTTTATGAAATCTTGTGGTCTATTAACATATTGAAATGATTATTATGATAAACCTATGAACTCTCCAACCTTTTGGTTGACACTTTTAAGCATGTTATTTCTCAGGTACGAATTAAGTCTTCCGCTGTGCATTTGCTCATTTTAAGGACATTACTTGGAGTCAATCATCGCAATGGGACCAAATGTTGACGACTTCGTCCAGGAGGATTAGGACAGGGTCGTTACAGTTATATACATAAAAATGAGACTATTAATTTAAGAAACTCGAAAACGATATATATAACGATTATCGTTATAACAACGTATTACTAGGTACATATGAATCATATTAAGATATTGATACACTTGGTTAATTATGTTAAATGATAAGTAAATATATTATTAAGTGTATTAACAATGAAATACATATGTAAAAATAAGACTACTAACTTAATGATTTCGAAACGAGACATATATGTAACGATTATCGTTGTAACGACATTTAACTGTATATATATCATACTAAGATATATTATATATCATAATATCATGATAATATAACAATTTAACATCTCATTTGTTATAATAAACAATGGGTTAACAACATTCTGAAGGTATTTCATATGCCCGAGAGACATATTAAACTAATGTGGCTAACATGTTATGATCCAAGTCGGGTCATACCCAATAACAAGCTAATCAACACTTTTGTATTTATCTTATCGAATGGATCGTTAAGTAAATACTCGACACTTAAATTTAGAAAATTGGTTTTCTAAAATATAAATAACTTGAGTTTAAATTATTCGGATAATTTATTTAATTAATGGATCTAATTGTTTATATGGTTAAACAATTAATATGTGTTCTACATTTTATAAAAGGATTATAAAAGTAGAAACATCCACCCCTTTTATACTTGCTTAATAATATATATATATATATATATATATATATATACATATATATGTTTGATAGTTTATATGTAATTAAACTATCAAGAGGAAGTATATATTTTATAAAAGGTTTTATAAAATATAAAAGCAAGTATTATTTATCAACATGTACTAGTTATAAAATGTTGCAAAAAAAAAAATAAAAAAAAAGGGGTTGCATGGGAGGTGGTGGCGGTTTGGGGCTTCCAAGAAAAGCCTCCCATGCTTGAGTGTGGAAGTAAATGATCTCTTGCTTTAAGGACATGCAAAGGCTTTTCTCTCACATACTCTTAATCACTCAAGTTACTTTCAAAATTAGCAAATATTTCTCTCTTCCTCTTGCTTCATTTGGCCGAAATTTTTGGGGAGAAATAAGGGTTCATAGCTTACATCTTTTGCTAATTTAAGTGTTTGGTAAATCCTAACTAAAGTTGGTGTTGATTGCTATAGCTTGTGGGTATTCTTTGCTTGAGGTTTCATACTTTTGAGGCTTGCTTCATCATCTTCTTCATCATCCTAACTTGTGACCCTCAACTAGCTTGAGGAGGTAAAATATCCTTAAACCCACTCTTATATATGTAAGTATAATTCAAGACTTGATATGGTTATGGATTTTGTCTTTAAAATGGTTAATCTATAACTTGTTCTAATTGCTTCCGCTCACTTTTAACTTCATAAAATGGGTTTTATGAAACTAGTTAAATATGTAGAACATGATTTTATAAAAGTTTATCAAAATCCATCAATGGTATCTAGAGCCGAGGTCTATGGATTATGCTTCTATATTGTCTTTGAACCCACTAATTTTTGCATTCCAAGTACATGCATGAAAATGGAATACAAAAATTGTCGGGTTTCGGGTGGATTTTTTTTGGGCCGAAAATTTGGAGACCCAAAATGGGTTTTGGGTGCTTCCATTTTTTTCAATTTTGTTGTATGTTTATGTTCACAATCATTGCCTAGACCTTGTGGTTGTTTGGTTGCATGTTTGGTGATTATTATTTATTCATATGGTTTGTAATAATTTTAGTAATTTGGTTTGTAATAAGTTGTAAGAAATCTTGTAATTTTTCATGTAATTTATTCTATTTGGTTTGTAATATAGAATAGGTTGTATTTTCATTTTTTTTAGAAAAATGTATTAGGATATATTTTCTTGTAAAAATGAAGATGCAAGATGAAGACATGGAAGATACAAGATTAAGTGGGAGATATGGAATCTCTTACTTTATGCTATAACCCTTCCGGTGGCATTTGTTTTCGGCTAAACAAATGTCTAACCAAATTGAATTTGGCATGATTGTGAACACTTTTATTTTGCATGTGTGGTTGTTTATTGTATGATTGTGGATTGTATGTTTGTATGCTACAAGTTATTCACACAAGTTTACAACTTGCAAAATACTTTATAATTGGTTATAAACAACATATGACACTAATAATTGGTTATTAGACCTAAATAAGATGGTTTATTTAATTGGTAAGAAAATGGTTTATAACTAGTAATTGGTTTACTAAAAGGACATGAAAATGGGTTTTTCATAAACATACTACACACCAAATGCATGTTGGTATGTAGCACTTTGTTTTCTAAAACTAGAATGTAGAAAACTTAAAATCCCTTACTATAACAAGGTAAACAAGTTAAACGCCATCCTTTTGTGAAAACACTTAGACATATTAGGAATCTCTTGATGGGATAAAGGTCACCTAACCGTCATGAGTGAACTAATATGAATAAGGTACACTTTGCATACATGTGGGATAAAGGTCACCTAACCACTTGTATGTTAAGTTTACATGTCTACACAAGTAGGACGACTTGATTTGGGAATCATGAACTTAGGGTCACCGAAGCATGAGGAACAAATAGGCGTTGATGGGATTAATATGCCATGCAAAAGGATTGCATGATCCCATAACTTAGAAGTTGCAAAAGGATTGCAACTGTCATTATGACTACCTAGCTAAATCAAATGACGGGATAAAGGTCACCTAACCGAAATTTGATTTACCGTTGGATTCTAATATTTAATAAAAACAATTAAAAGGGTATTGTTTATTAAATTTAAATCAATACTTAATAGAACTTTGTTAATTTTGTAGATGGCCGCTAATAACAACAACAACATGAACAACGCACCACTTAACATGAACAACCTATCATTAAGGTCTCTCTTAGAGAAAGACAAACTCAACCATACAAATTTTATGGATTGGTTCCGCAATCTTCGGATTGTCCTCAAACAAGAGGATAAAATGTATGTGCTTGAGGACCCCATTCCCGATCAACCGGATGAGAGTGATGTGGAGGCAATGGCCTCTTACGATAAGTATTGCCACGACTCCCTTCAAGTCTCATGCTTAATGCTTGGGACTATGATACCCGAACTCCAAAAGGATTTCGAGCATCATAGCGCATACGACATGATAACACAATTGAAGGAGATGTTTCTCCAACAAGCACGTGTTGAGCGTTTCGAAACGGTTCGGGCGCTTCATGCTTGTCGTATGGACGATACCCAATCGGTTTCATCTTATGTACTTAAGATGAAAAGCCTTATCGATCGTGCTAACCGTCTTAACCTAAACATATCTAATGAGTTAGCCACCGATCTTATCCTTAACTCCCTATCAAAAAGGTTTGATCAATTTGTAATTAATTACAACATGAATGGGATGGATAAGAGCATAGGTGAGCTTCACGGTATGCTAAGAACGGCGGAAACTAGCATGGGTAAAAGGGCTTTACCCGTGTTAACAATCGATCAAGGTGGGTCCAAAAGTAACACCTCTAAGCCAAAGGTGGCTAAGAGGAAAGGACCCGCCTATCAAGGCAAGGGAAAGGGGAAGATGGTTACCCCAATCAAGAACAAGAACAAGAAGCAAAAGGTTGCTGAAAAGGCAAACCCCAAGGAAGACCCATGTTTCGGTTGCGGTGAGATGGGTCATTGGAAACGAAACTGTCCGGTCTACCTAAAGGAGTTGAAAGAAAAGAGGGATGCGGGGCAATCCTCAGGTAATATATATATGGTATATATAGAGCTTAGTATTACTTCTTCTAATACATGGGTATTAGACACTGGATGTGGAACTCACATTTGCAATTCTTTGCAGGGGTTCAAAAGAAGTAACAAGCAAACGGGAACATCAAGTCTCTTCATGGGGAATGGAGCTAAAGTGCAAGTGAAAGCTCAAGGAGACTTTGTGTTGAAACTTCCAAGTGGCTTGGAACTTATTTTAAATGATGTTTTGTATGCACCCGATTTATGTCGAAACATTATTTCTATTTCCCGTTTGAGACAAAGTGGATTTAATGTTAATTTTATTAATGATGATATCCATTTTTCTAAAGATGATATATTCTATTTCAAGGCTACGCCTTCAAATGGAATTTATGAATTGGTTCAAGATGACGCATCATCAAGCTCTATATACCATACTAGCACCAAGAAACTCAAAAGGGATTTGAGTGATTCCTACTTATGGCATTGTTGCCTTGGTCATATAAACAAGAACCGAATGCATACACTTCAAAAGAATGGACTTTTGAAATCAAATGAAATGGATTCGTTTGATGTATGTGAATCTTGTTTACAAGGCAAGATGACTAAGGCACCTTTCAAAGGGACTTATGAGAGGGCTAAAGATTTATTGGGATTAATACATTCGGATGTATGTGGACCCTTTAAACCCATGACGAGGAATGGTGAAAGATACTTTGTTACTTTCATTGATGACTTTAGTCGTTTCGGATATGTCTACTTATTAAGACACAAGGACGAAACGTTTGAAGCATTCAAAGAATACCAAAACGAAGTACAAAATCAACTCAATAAGACAATTAAGGTACTTCGTACCGATAGAGGAGGTGAATACCTAAGCGATGCCTTCCAAGATCATCTTAGGAGTTGTGGGATCATCTCACAACTTACTCCACCCGGAACACCCCAACTTAATGGAGTTTCCGAAAGGAGGAACCGAACTCTAATGGATATGGTTCGATCTATGATGGCTAGAAGCTCGTTACCTCTATCATTTTGGGGTTATTGTCTAAGCTCCGCGGCACGTATTTTAAATATGGCCCCAACCAAGAAAGTGGAACGAACTCCTCACGAGATGTGGTTTGGAAAACCTCCTTCTCTTTCATACTTAAAAGTATGGGGATGTGAAGCTTATCCTAAGCGTTATGTAGCTAACAAGCTACATGCTCGATCCACAAAGTGTATCTTCATAGGATATCCCAAAGATGACATGGGATATTACTTCTATGATCCATCCGAGCAAACGGTATTTGTTGCTCGGAAAGCGGAATTCCTTGAAACCAAGTTCCTTATGGAAGGTGATGGTGAAAGGAAGATAGATCTTGTAGAGGTACAAGATCAAGCCGATGATACACAATTGGTTGACACTAGCACTCAACAAGAGAATGTTGAAAATGATCAAGTGGATGATCAAGGTACACAAGACGTTCGAAGATCTAGTAGGATTAGTAATCCTCCTGAGAGATATGGTTTTCTCGTGGATGGTTGCTATACGGTTGATTTGGATGAACAGGTAAACTACGAAGATGCTTTATCAAGGATTGATAAAGATAAATGGCAGGAAGCCATGAACGCCGAGATGCAATCCATGTATGAAAACCAAGTTTGGGAACTTGTTGTGCAACCTCCTAGCTCCAAGCTAGTTGATTGCAAGTGGCTTTTCAAGAAGAAAACCGACATACATGGAAACTTGGATACATACAAAGCTAGACTTGTAGCAAAAGGTTTCACTCAAACTCAAGGGGTTGATTATGATGAAACTTTCTCGCCTGTGGCAATGCTAAAGTCTATTAGGATATTATTTGCCATCGCTGCTCATTATGATTACGAAATTTGGCAAATGGATGTCAAAACCGCTTTCCTAAATGGATATCTTGAGGAAGATGTCTATATGGTACAGCCCAAAGGTTTTGTTGATCCGAAAAATCCTAAAAAGGTATGCAAGTTAAAGAAATCAATCTACGGATTGAAACAAGCATCTAGAATGTGGAATCATCGTTTTAATGAAGAGGCAAAGAAATTTGGCTTCATTAAAAATGGTGATGAAGCTTGTGTATACAAGAAGGCTAGTGGGAGCTCCATAATGTTCCTTGTGCTATATGTGGATGATATATTATTATTTGGGAATGATATAACCACAATGCAAGAAGTCAAAAATTGGCTAAAGAGTTGCTTCTCCATTAAGGATCTTGGAGAAGCACAATATATATTGGGGATTGGAATCTATAGGAATAGATCCAAGAGATTGATAGGTTTAAGCCAAAGTACATACATTGATAAGGTCTTGAAAAGGTTCAAGATGGAAAACTCTAAGAAAGGTTTGGTACCTATTCAAAAGGGAACCGTTCTCAGTTCATCTCAGTGTCCTACCACGAAAGATGAACAAGAGAGAATGAAGAAAGTCCCATACGCATCTGCTATTGGGTCTATCATGTATGCAATGATATGTACTAGACCGGATGTGTCATGCGCTCTGAGCTTGACAAGTAGATACCAGAATAACCCAGGAAATAGTCATTGGACTGCGGTTAAATGTATATTGAAATACCTTAGAAGGACTAAGGATATGTTTCTAATATATGGGTCTGGTGAGGAGGAACTCGTTGTAAAAGGTTACGTGGACGCGAGTTTCCAAACTGATCGAGATGACTCTCGGTCACAATCCGGTTATGTATTCATGTTAAATGGTGGTGCGGTCTCTTGGAAGAGTGCGAAACAGGAAGTTGTTGCGTTATCCACTACAGAGTCGGAGTACATTGCCGCCTCATTGGCAGCTCAGGAAGCTGCATGGATGAAGAAATTCATCGACGACTTAGGAGTGGTCCCTTCCATTCAGGACCCTCTTGAGATCTTTTGTGACAACGAGGGTGCGATTGCTCAAATCAAGGAACCTCGTGCTCATCAAAAGACTCGTCACATTGAGCGGAGATTCAACTACATTAGGGATGAGGTTGAAAAGGGAAAGATATGTATTCACAAGGTTCACACAGATCAAAATGTTGCGGATCCACTCACGAAGCTCTTACATGGGCCAAAACATGAGGGACATGTATGTGCATTAGGGCTTCGATATTCTAGTGATTGGAATTGATCTACTTTATGTATTG
The DNA here is from genome assembly GCF_046630445.1 of Rutidosis leptorrhynchoides. Taxonomy (NCBI): domain Eukaryota; kingdom Viridiplantae; phylum Streptophyta; class Magnoliopsida; order Asterales; family Asteraceae; genus Rutidosis; species Rutidosis leptorrhynchoides. The sequence goes on along the minus strand of NC_092333.1, from coordinate 314,708,338 downwards.
TAACGGAACGAATTAGTTCAAACTCATTAATATAATTATGGTATTAATTTTAAATTATGAGTCATGTTCCAATTTAGCATATTTTATCCATGAATTAACTATTATTCTAAATTCCGTAGTCGATCACATTTGTGGGAACAAGTGTGAGGTCTAGACTATTATGAACTTGGATTGGTTAACATTCAAATGGTGAATGTAGGGCAAGGTTGCAACCAAGGTTCATAGATATTTGTGGGACACAAATATTGGAAGACCCGCTCTCAAGATTTACTATATGGAGCCTTTGTGGATGATCACATGTAATCTTGAGTAAAGGAGAATATCATTATATCCTCTGACCTGAGACACATATTGGGTTCAGATATTCACCGAATATTGTGCCTTGATTCCTTCCTTCGCTATTCTGAAACATGGTAGTACATAAGGGAGGCTTCAGGTATGGTACAAAGTGTAGTGTCTAGGACATATGTAGTCAAGATGGAATTTGTCCCTCTTATTCGTTGAGAGACAGATGTCTAAGGCCTGATAAAGTTAGATCTATAAGAGAGTGATCATTCTATGTCTCTTGGATTTGACATGACATCTAGGACAAAAGGATATATTGAAAGATTCACCTAATTCATATTCGAGATGGGAACTCGAAAAGGATGATGTTATTGAATGGCACTAAGTCATAACATATTAGGGGTGATGGACGGTAGTTAGGTGGTATCCATCACTTGCATTAATTTCTTATGTTTCCCGTGCAAGTGGGAGATTGAAGGTATTTCATATGCCCGAGAGACATATTAAACTAATGTGGCTAACATGTTATGATCCAAGTCGGGTCATACCCAATAACAAGCTAATCAACACTTTTGTATTTATCTTATCGAATGGATCGTTAAGTAAATACTCGACACTTAAATTTAGAAAATTGGTTTTCTAAAATATAAATAACTTGAGTTTAAATTATTCGGATAATTTATTTAATTAATGGATCTAATTGTTTATATGGTTAAACAATTAATATGTGTTCTACATTTTATAAAAGGATTATAAAAGTAGAAACATCCACCCCTTTTATACTTGCTTAATAATATATATATATATATATATATATATATATACATATATATGTTTGATAGTTTATATGTAATTAAACTATCAAGAGGAAGTATATATTTTATAAAAGGTTTTATAAAATATAAAAGCAAGTATTATTTATCAACATGTACTAGTTATAAAATGTTGCAAAAAAAAAAATAAAAAAAAAGGGGTTGCATGGGAGGTGGTGCCGGTTTGGGGCTTCCAAGAAAAGCCTCCCATGCTTGAGTGTGGAAGTAAATGATCTCTTGCTTTAAGGACATGCAAAGGCTTTTCTCTCACATACTCTTAATCACTCAAGTTACTTTCAAAATTAGCAAATATTTCTCTCTTCCTCTTGCTTCATTTGGCCGAAATTTTTGGGGAGAAATAAGGGTTCATAGCTTACATCTTTTGCTAATTTAAGTGTTTGGTAAATCCTAACTAAAGTTGGTGTTGATTGCTATAGCTTGTGGGTATTCTTTGCTTGAGGTTTCATACTTTTGAGGCTTGCTTCATCATCTTCTTCATCATCCTAACTTGTGACCCTCAACTAGCTTGAGGAGGTAAAATATCCTTAAACCCACTCTTATATATGTAAGTATAATTCAAGACTTGATATGGTTATGGATTTTGTCTTTAAAATGGTTAATCTATAACTTGTTCTAATTGCTTCCGCTCACTTTTAACTTCATAAAATGGGTTTTATGAAACTAGTTAAATATGTAGAACATGATTTTATAAAAGTTTATCAAAATCCATCACATTCAACAAGATCGTTAACCTAAAGGTTTCAAAACAACATTTACATGTAACGACTAACGATGACTTAACGACTCAGTTAAAATGTATATACATGTAGTGTTTTAATATGTATTCATACACTTTTGAAAGACTTCAAGACACTTATCAAAATACTTCTACTTAACAAAAATGCTTACAATTACATCCTCATTCAGTTTCATCAACAATTCTACTCGTATGCACCCGTATTCATACTCGTACAATACACAGCTTTTAGATGTATGTACTATTGGTATATACACTCCAATGATCAGCTTTTAGCAGACCATGTGAGTCACCTAACACATGTGGGAACCATCATTTGGCAACTAGCATAAAATATCTCATAAAATTACAAAAATATGAGTAATCATTCATGACTTATTTACATGAAAACAAAATTACATATCCTTTATATCTAATCCATACACCAACGACCAAAAACACCTACAAACACTTTCATTCTTTAATTTTATTCATCTAATTGATCTCTCTCAAGTTCTATCTTCAAGTTCTAAGTGTTTTCATAAATTCCAAAAGTTCTAGTTTCATAAAATCAAGAATACTTCCAAGATTGCAAGTTTACTTCCAAGTTTTCTAAATCCATTCCAAGTAATCATCCAAGATCAAGAAACCTTTGTTACTTACAGTAGGTTATCTTTCTAATACGAGGTAATAATCATATTCAAACTTTAATTCAATTTCTATAACTATAACAATCTTATTTCGAGTGGAAATCTTACTTGAAATTGTTTTCGTGTCATGATTCTGCTTCAAGAACTTTCAATCCATCCAAGGATCCTTTGAAGCTAGATCTATTTTTCTCATTTCCAGTAGGTTTATCCAAGGAACTTGAGGTAGTAATGATGTTCATAACATCATTCGATTCATACATATAAAGCTATCTTATTCGAAGGTTTAAACTTGTAATCACTAGAACATAGTTTAGTTAATTCTAAACTTGTTCGCAAATAAAAGTTAATCCTTCTAACTTGACTTTTAAAATCAACTAAACACATGTTCTATATCTATATGATATGCTAACTTAATGATTTAAAACCTGGAAACACGAAAAACACCGTAAAATCGGATTTACGCCGTCGTAGTAACACCGCGGGCTGTTTTGGGTTAGTTAATTAAAAACTATGATAAACTTTGATTTAAAAGTTGTTATTCTGGGAAAATGATTTTTATTATGAACATGAACTATATCCAAAAATTATGGTTAAACTCAAAGTGGAAGTATGTTTTCTAAAATGGTCATCTAGACGTCGTTCTTTCGACTGAAATGACTACCTTTACAAAAACGACTTGTAACTTATTTTTCCGACTATAAACCTATACTTTTTCTGTTTAGATTCATAAAATAGAGTTCAATATGAAACCATAGCAATTTGATTCACTCGAAACTTAGTTATGGGTAAAACAAGATTGGATAATTTTTCTCATTTTAGCTACGTGAAAATTGGTAACAAATCTATTCCAGCCATATCTTAATCAACTTGTATTGTATATTATGTAATCTTGAGATACCATAGACACGTATACAATGTTTCGACCTATCATGTCGACACATCTATATATATTTCAGAACAACCATAGACACTCTATATGTGAATGTTGGAGTTAGCTATACAGGGTTGAGGTTGATTCCAAAATATATATAGTTTGAGTTGTGATCAATACTGAGATACGTATACACTGGGTCGTGGATTGATTCAAGATAATATTTATCAATTTATTTCTGTACATCTAACTGTGGACAACTAGTTGTAGGTTACTAACGAGGACAGCTGACTTAATAAACTTAAAACATCAAAATATATTAAAAGTGTTGTAAATATATTTTGAACATACTTTGATATATATGTATATATTGTTATAGGTTCGTGAATCAACCAGTGGCCAAGTCTTACTTCCCGACGAAGTAAAAATCTGTGAAAGTGAGTTATAGTCCCACTTTTAAAATCTAATATTTTTGGGATGAGAATACATGCAGGTTTTATAAATGATTTACAAAATAGACACAAGTACGTGAAACTACATTCTATGGTTGAATTATCGAAATCGAATATGCCCCTTTTTATTAAGTCTGGTAATCTAAGAATTAGGGAACAGACACCCTAATTGACGCGAATCCTAAAGATAGATCTATTGGGCCTAACAAACCCCATCCAAAGTACCGGATGCTTTAGTACTTCGAAATTTATATCATATCCGAAGGGTGTCCCGGAATGATGGGGATGTTCTTATATATGCATCTTGTTAATGTCGGTTACCAGGTGTTCACCATATGATTGATTTTTATCTCTATGTATGGGATGTGTATTGAAATATGAAATCTTGTGGTCTATTGTTACGATTTGATATATATAGGTTAAACCTATAACTCACCAACATTTTTGTTGACATTTAAAGCATGTTTATTCTCAGGTGAATACTAAGAGCTTCCGCTGTTGCATACTAAAATAAGGACAAGATTTGGAGTCCATGTTTGTATGATATTGTGTAAAAACTGCATTCAAGAAACTGATTTCGATGTAACATATTTGTATTGTAAACCATTATGTAATGGTCGTGTGTAAACAGTATATTTTAGATTATCATTATTTGATAATCTACGTAAAGCTTTTTAAACCTTTATTTATGAAATAAAGGTTATGGTTTGTTTTAAAAATGAATGCAGTCTTTGAAAAACATCTCATATAGAGGTCAAAACCTCGCAACGAAATCAATTAATATGGAACGTTTTTAATCAATAAGAACGGGACATTTCAAAAAGTATTATATATTCCGATCACTAAAGTCTTCAACACATATTTAATCAGAAACAACTGAACATGAGGCAGCATAGATGGATTGAATTGTTGAATGATTACGACTTTGAGATTCGTTACCACCCAGGGAAGGCAAATATAGTAGCCGACGCCTTGAGCAGAAAGGACAGAGAACCTATTCGTGTAAAATCTATGAATATAATGATTCACACTAACCTTACTACTCAAATAAAGGAGGCGCAACAAGGAGTTTTAAAAGAGGGAAACTTAAAGGATGAAATACCCAAAGGATCGGAGAAGCATCTTAATATTCGGGAAGACGGAACCCGGTATAGGGCTGAAAGAATTTGGGTACCAAAATTTGAAGATATGAGAGAAATGGTACTTAGAGAAGCTCATAAAACCAGATACTCAATACATCCTGGAACGGGGAAGATGTACAAGGATCTCAAGAAACATTTTTGGTGGCCAGGTATGAAAGCCGATGTTGCTAAATAGGTAGGGGAATGTTTGACGTGTTCTAAGGTTAAAGCGGAGCATCAGAAACCATCAGGTCTACTTCAACAACCCGAAATCCCGGAATGGAAATGGGAAAACATTACCATGGATTTCATCACTAAATTGCCAAGGACTGCAAGTGGTTTTGATACTATTTGGGTAATAGTTGATCGTCTCACCAAATCAGCACACTTCCTGCCAATAAGAGAAGATGACAAGATGGAGAAGTTAGCACGACTGTATTTGAAGGAAGTCGTCTTCAGACATGGAATACCAATCTCTATTATCTCTGATAGGGATGGCCGATTTATTTCAAGATTCTGGCAGACATTACAGCAAGCATTAGGAACTCGTCTAGACATGAGTACTGCCTATCATCCACAAACTGATGGGCAGAGCGAAAGTACGATACAAACGCTTGAAGACATGCTACGAGCATGTGTTATTGATTTCAGAAACAGTCGGAATCGACATCTACCGTTAGCAGAATTTTCCTACAACAACAGCTACCATTCAAGCATTGAGATGGCGCCGTTTGAAGCACTTTATGGTAGAAAGTGCAGGTCTCCGATTTATTGAAGTGAAGTGGGGAATAGATAGATTACGGGTCCGGAGATAATATAAGAAACTACAGAGAAGATCATCCAAATTCAACAACGATTGAAAACCGCCCAAAGTCGACAAAAGAGCTACGCTGAAATTAAAAGAAAAGATATAGAATTTGAAATTGGTGAGATGGTCATGCTTAAAGTTTCACCTTGGAAAGGAGTTGTTCGATTTGGTTAACGAGGGAAATTAAATCCAAGGTATATTGGACCATTCAAGATTATTGAACGTGTCGGACCAGTAGCTTACCGACTTGAATTACCACAACAACTCGCGGCTGTACATAACACTTTCCTCGTCTCGAATTTAAAGAAATATTTTGCTAAAGAAGATCTCACTATTCCGTTAGACGAAATTCAAATCAACGAAAAACTTCAATTTCATCGAAGAACCCGTCGAAATAATGGATCGTGAGGTTAAAAGACTTAAGCAAAACAAAATACCAATTGTTAAGGTTCGATGGAATGCTCATAGAGGACCCAAGTTCACCTAGGAATGAGAAGATCAGATGAAGAAGAAATACCCGCACTTATTTCCAGAAGATACGACAACACCTCCAACTGCTTAAAATTTCGGGACGAAATTTATTTAACGGGTAGGTACTGTAGTGACCCGAACTTTTCCACGTTTATATATATAAAATGAAATTGTTATTTACATGATTAAGTGTTTCCAACATGTTAAGCAATCAAACTTGTTAAGACTTGATTAATTGAAATAGGTTTCATATAGACAATTGACCACCCAAGTTGACCGGTGATTCACGAACTTTAAAACTTGTAAAAACTATATGATGACATATATATGATTATATATATAGTTAACATGATATTATGATAAGTAAGTATCTCATTAGGTATTTTAACAATGAGTTATATACATAAAATTGAGTTTATTGAATTAAGAAACTCGAAACGATATATATAACTATTATCATTATAACAACGTCTTACTAAATACATATGAATCATATTAAGATATTGATAAACTATGTTTAATCATGATTAATGATAATTAAACATATCATTAAGTGTATTAACAATGAACTACATATGTAAAATCAAGACTACTAACTTAATGATTTCGAAATGAGACATATATGTAACGATTATCGTTGTAACAACATTTAACTGTATATATATATCATACTAAGACATATTATTATATCAGAATATCATGATAAAGTAATAATTTAACATATCTTTAGGATTAATAAACAATGGGTTAACAACATTTAACAAGATCGTTAACCTAAAGGTTTCAAAACAACATTTACATCTAACGACTAACGATGACTTAACGACTCAGTTAAAATGTATATACATGTAGTGTTTTAATATGTATTCATACACTTTTGAAAGACTTCAAGACACTTATCAAAATACTTCTACTAAACACAAATGCTTACAATTACATCCTCGTTCAGTTTCATCAACAATTCTACTCGTATGCACCCGTATTCGTACTCGTACAATACACAGCTTTTAGACGTATGTACTATTGGTATATACACTCCAATGATCAGCTCTTAGCAGCCCATGTGAGTTACCTAATACATGTGAGTTTCATTTGCCTTTTTACCCTTTATATTTTTGGGCTGAGAATACATGCGCAACTTTTATAAATGTTTTACGAAATAGACACAAGTAATCAAAACTACATTATATGGTTGAATGATCGAAGCCGAATATGCCCCTTTTTGCTTGGTAACCTATGAATTAGTAAACCGATCTGCTAATTGACGCGAATCCTAAAGATAGATCTATTGGGCCTAACGAACCCCATCCAAAGTACCGGATGCTTTAGTACTTCGATGTTGTTTTTATCATGTCCGAAGGATTTCTCGGAATGATAGGGGATATTCTTATATGCATCTTGTTAATGTCGGTTACCAGGTGTTCAATCCATATGAATGATTTTATCTCTATGTATGGGATGTGTATTGAAATATGAAATCTTGTGGTCTATTATTATGATTTGATAATATATAGGTTAAACCTATAACTCACCAACATTTTTGTTGACGTTTTAAGCATGTTTATTCTCAGGTGATTATTAAGAGCTTCCGCTGTTGCATACTAAAATAAGGACAAGATTTGGAGTCCATGCTTGTATAATATTATGTAAAAACTGCATTCAAGAAACTTATTTTTGATGTAATATATTCTTATTGTAAACCATTATGTAACGGTCGTGTGTAAACGGTATATTTTAGATTATCATTATTTGATAATCTATGTAATGCTTTTTAAACCTTTATAGATAAAATAAAGGTTATGGTTGTTTTAAAAATGAATGCAGTCTTTGAAAAACGTCTCATATAGAGGTCAAAACCTCGCGACGAAATCAATTAATATGGAACGTTTATAATCAATATGAACGGGACATTTCAAATGTAACAACCCGACTTTTTCCTTTTACTATCGTTACTTGTCCGTTAAATATTTAACGGTGATTAGTTAGAACTTTATGTGTTTGTTTGATTTAAATGCATACTTGATCCTATTGGATTATTTGAATTAATATGTTATATTAGTTTATGAACTTATTTCAAATAATGAAATAACTAGAAAACGATACGATCAAGTTAATCGCCTAGAAAGCTTTTCAGTTTACGGAACTCAGAAAAACGATAAAATAATTATTTCTAATAATTATTGACTTTATGAAAAACTTATTTAATTTATTATTTATTTAGTAAATTAAATCCGGTGAATTCGTTTTAACGATTAGTTAACGTTTCGGAGACCCGGTACGGTTAACGGCACTCGAAACGGATCACGCGCACATGAGTAAATTAACAAAACAAACCTAAGACCCATCTTAGTGGACCCCACGGCCGACCACCCACCCCCCCAAGCCCCTTAAATTTGTAATTTGGGCTCCTAGTGTGCTTGTGGACTTGTAATTAGGCCCTAAATGCTAGCCTTAAATAGGAAATTTAACCTTGACTTCCCCATAATCTTATTCTGTTCGATCCTCTGCTCCCCCTTCTCCCTTCTTGCTCGTCAAACAGCCCCCATCACCATACCACCTTCATCAAACAAAATTAGATCAAGTCTCGAAGATAAAAGTCGTTCATTTGATCGTTCTACACGCGATAGTACTTGCAATTTGTGATTCTAAGGTATAATTGAAAACCCTAATCTTATTAAATCTGATTTTTGTTCAATTACATAGTGTAATCAAGTCTAGTGCTCAATTAATGGTGTTATGTGATGTAATTTATCGTTTGGTTACGTAATTAACGTTGTATGTACGAAAAACGAATTTGTATTTTAATTATCTGATTTAATTGACATGATATATGAGTTTGTAATATGTTTAATTAGAAAGATATCGAAAAGTTATTAATTTTAGACTCTGATTTTGCGTGATTTCGTTATCGTATGCTCAAGATATGCTTAATCGAAGTTTTCGTTAGGGTTTGCATGATATCCGAATTTTCTGAGTTGCATGCTTTGTGTTTTAGCTCATTTAAAGTGTACTACTGTATTCCTTGTGAAAAGTTATGCAATTTAGACTTAAGAATTGCGTTAAAAGGTTATGTAAGGCTCCCGTTATGTCAAAACGAAGATTTGGTTTCTAAAGTGAGCTAAATCGTTTTTCAAAGTTACATAAAAATTTCTAGAGTGAACTAGGAATTGATTTAGAATTTGATATTCTGGAATATGTTAGTTTAAGTGTTCCTTGACATTTTTTATTTGTATACGAACTTGCGAGAACGTGAATTGCCATGAGATATATGCTTATCTATGTGATGCATCCGGTTGATTGTCAAAAACTGATGAGTCTATAAAGATTTGAAAAACTGGAAAAATTGGCTAAAGCAATGTTTCTGATTATTTTATCACTAAAACTTTGAGATGTTTTGAGATGACTCCAATTGGCCGTTCATCAAAATCTATTTTCTATATTTTATGAAAAATGTTTAAAAACTGACGCGCGGGCAGATATTTCTGTAATGAACTATGAATTGACCCTTTCTGATATTGGACTTTTAATTATTGTATGAGGCTTTGGCCGGACTTTTTGGAATCGATTTTAAGTGTAGTTATGATCTGGAGTTGTTCATGATTTAATGATTTATGTGCGATGATATATAGTTGGATCTTTCTACGACGTACGAATTTCTAAGGCATGCTTTAAGGTGCAAAAGTGCAATATGCTTAATTGTGACTTGTAAAATGATACTTGACCTAGTTTTGACTTATTGATCATGTTTGTATGACCTACTGAAATGTTTGACTTTATTTGACCACTTTGACCGAGTTGACTTTAGGGTTGACTTTCATTGACTTGCTTGGATTAGTTGACTTTTACTTGTTCGTTGAGTCAGTATGAGCACTAGGACTTTGCGTACACTATGGGTTGACATGGTTTGACCTATATGTGTATACTTAAGATGACTTATATGGTTAGGTTGCGTTGTTCGGTCGAGATTGTTCGACTACAGTACGTTTTGCTAAGATATTTCAGGTGCTTTTGCTAAGGTGAGTCTACAATCCCTTTTTCATCAACATTTTTGGGATGAGATACATGCTACTTTTGAACTATTTTCTTAAACTATTTTTACAACGATATTACATAATAGGCACGAGTAACTTACCAAGAATATACATATGAGTTCAGATCAAAAATCCATTAGCTTGATTATATTAGTTACTTTGTAAGCTCGACTTATAGGGACGGTACCGTTAAGTTTGACAAACCTCACCGCAACATTAAACAGGTGCTTATATAGTTGTCACTCGTACACTTGATCGGTGTATCGCCAGTATAGGGTAAACTAAAGACGTGTGCTCGGCTCACGCAAAGGTTAAAGCTTTATAATCAAGTGCTCATGATAAGTGTATATTATTACGAAGCTTTTCAGAAATCTCGTGGCCTAACTTACGATGAATGTTACTTAAACTTGAAGTTTACAAACTAGAACCTAGACATGTTAATGTCTACAAACAGATGAAAGAAAAGAACTTTTTGATGTCACTCACAGTTGAAACTTGACATCTTACAAATAGTTTATTACTTAGCATTTGCTATACGCAAACTTTTGAGATTAAACCTTAGCGTTTTATTCAGATAAACGATTTTGAGAAATGATTTTCGACAAACGATTTATGGAAACTGTTTTATGAAACATACGAGAACTATTTACTCACACCTGTAGATTCACTCAACTTTATATTGATCTGTTTTGCATCTTTTATCTCAGTTATTAGTTGCTTCCGCTGTAGAACATTGCTGTCATATAGAAGTCAAGCCAAGCATTTGGACCAGAGTTAATGCGCCGTTAGTGGATTCGGATGGGGTATTACAGTAGCGCTCTCTCCATGTGATCGTAAGACCATGGTTTGATTATACACGTCAATGACAGTCCTTGCTCATCATATACATAGGAATGAATATGCATATTTTAAGTGAAAAAGGCAAAACAAAAGCAAGTTCAATTAAAGCTGCGTGAATAAACAACAACCACGCATATTACATTATGGCATTGCGGAAGGCCGCGTAAACTAAAGATTGCGAAAGTGTCCCGCATAAACACTGCGTATCATTAAAGAATACGCATATATTGATCTAGCAAAGATACCAAACCTATAAATAGGGAGCTTAGCCTCTCATTTTAGGTTGTTGATTCTGTGTGATTGCTCTAGCCTTTGTAATTCACTCGTGACATTGCCCGAGGAGTTATCATAACTTTGGCTAAGGTAATTCTATCAAGACCAGGACGTGGTGATTGATCACTCGATGTTAGTAAAAAGATGATCATAATTCCACCCTTCATTGCAATCAATCCTTGATTAGGTTAAACTCTAGTCCAGGATTGATCAATTGGTGCCATGCGTGGTACACGAATTAGAATTGAATTCGACAAATTTACGTCCGTTAAATCAAAAAATTGGATTCGGAATTCAATTTTGATAATGTTCTTATTTACCAAATAAAGGTTAATACATCTACAACGTTTGATCTCTAAGCAAGTTCTGAATTGAATAAGAAAATGAAAAAATACCGTGAAAATGCAATGGCTAAGAAAACTGTAAAAATGTTAAAGTTTTGATATAAGCATAATAGCAAATCAATAAATAACTCATAGATTAAAGAAATCGCAAACTTAAAGCAAAAATGGTTGGCAGTGTTAACTTTACGCAAAGATGTGCAAAATTGGACAAAAGTGCAAAAAATGTCAAATGTAGGCGTAAAAGAGCGAACAAATGCACAAAACTCTTGTGGCTAAAAATCTTCCTGATGGGCATAAATACGCGCAAGAAACGCAAATAATATGCATGGTGCATAAGCGAAAGAAGGCCCACAAAAGAAAAGCCACAGAAATGCTAGAGAAGTGGCAGCTCGCGCCAATAACATTTCCACCAATGCAAAATTATGACATGTCTGATGAGCCAGTAATTATATCATGCAAAATTGTGGGCACAAGGATAATGATCATGAAAGTGCATATAAACACTGGAAGCAGCGTAGACATAATATATGAGCAATGTTTTCGCAAATTGCCAGAAATCATTAAGGCAGAATTAACGCCAACTACAGTTTCGTTATTCGGCATTGCAGGAGAATCTTCACGGCCTGTTGGTCAATTATCGCTAAATATTGAGCTTATTGATGAAGAAGACGCAAAGTTAATGTGGCAAGCATGAAAAAAATTTGTATGTTATGCGGTCTGCCTCTCGCTATAATATGCTGTTTGGACGCTCTGCGCTATATAAACTTGGCATCATTTCTTCAACAATACATGGAATGATAAAGTTTACAACATGCAAGTGTGTTGCAACAATGAATTCTGCAGCAATAAATCCAATTTGCGCAACTGTTAATGCGCAAGGGGCAGTTATAGCGCAGAAAATTATATGGTTGTGATGAATCGCGCATATCCAGAACAGACAATTAAAATTGGCAGTATTTTGAATGCAGAAGTAAAGAAACAGTTCTTACAATTACTTATGGAAAATATGGATGTCTTTGCATAGTGTGAGCAAGACATGACTGGTGTTCCACGAAAAATTGCAGAACACAAGCTTAATGCAAATCCTGCGTTAAAATCGATCATTCAAAAACGCAGAGGTATGGCTCCGGATCGCATGAAATGGTCATACGATGATGTAACAAAACTTTTTAAGGCATGAATTCTGCAAGAAGTAAAATATCAAACGTGGGTTGCAAACCCAGTGCTTGTTAAAAAGCCTGCTGGATCGTGGCAGATGTGCATAGATTTTAATGATATTAACAAAGCTTGCTCTAAGGATAATTATTCGCTGCCTGAGATAGATTGGAAGGTTGCATCACTTCATGAATACCCTTTAAGTGCTTCTTGGACGCTTATAAAGGGTATCATCAAATTCCAATGGCGGAGGAGGATGAGGAAAAAACGGTGTTTCATACTGGCATAGGCATTTACTGCTCTATCAAGATGCCCTTTGGACTTAAGATTGTTGGCGCAACATATCAACGCTTGATAGACAGCGCATTTGAAAGTCAAATTGGGTGTAATCTTGAGGCGTATGTAGATGACTTAGTCATTAAAACTAAAATGCAAGATCAAATTTTACTTGATATCGTATAAACATTTGAAAATTTGTGAAGAATTAACATGAAGCTAAATCCATTAAAGTGCAGTTTTGGTGAAAAAGAAGAAATTTTTTTAGGATATTATGTTATTGAACAGGGCATTAAGGCTAATCCCAAAAAGATAGCTTCAATTGAAAACATGACTGCACCAAAAACAATAACGAAAGTGCAAAGTCTAACCGGCAAGTTAGCGGTTCTAACCAGGTTCTTGTCAAAAGCTGCGGAAAGACAGTTGCCTTTCTTCAAAACGCTAAAGGGATGTTTGAGTCAGAATTTTTTTTTTGTGGACGGACGAAGTGAAAAGTGCAATTTTTAGAGTTTATTATGTTATATTTTCTGCGCAAATATAACACAATAAACTGGGGAGACTTGATCATATAAATAGGCATTGCAAAAAGAAAAACAAAAGCAAGTACAAATAAAGTTGCGTGAATAAACAACATCCGCATATTACATTATGGAATTGCGGAAGGCCACGTAAACTAAAGATTGCAAAAGTGTCCCGCATAAATATACCGTGGATCAATAAAGATTGCGCAGATATTTATTTCGTGAAGATTCCAAACCTATAAATAGAGAGCTTGGCCTCTCATTTTAGGTTTTTGATTCTTTGTGATTGATCACTCGATGTTAGTGAAATACGATCATAAGGTCCCATAAACATTATCAACACCACATTCCACCCCTCATTGTAATCAATCCTTGATTAGGTTAAACTCTAATCTAGGATTGATCAATAGCCACAATCGTCCTAAGAAGATAGGGGTATTGAGATCTTCCTTGATATCCATAACTACAAAATCCGTAGGATACAAGAATTTATTGACTTTCGCAAAGAAGTTCTCAACTATGCTTTTAGGATATCTGATAGTGTGGTCGGTAAGCTAGATAGTCACTTTGGTTAGCGTTAAGTCTCCCAGCTCTAATCTCTTGAAGAGAGAATAGGGCACGAGGTTGATGTTTGCTCCTAAATCAGCTAAAGCATGAATGGTTCCAGATTCGTAGATTGAACATGGGAAAGTAAATCATCCCGTATCTCCTAGTTTCTTAAGTAGAATATTTCTGAGTAGTGCGGAGCTTTCTGTGATGACCCGGGAATTTTCGACCAAATTTAAACTTAAATCTTATATGGTTTCGATACGATAAGCAAAGTCTATAATGTTGAGTCTCAGAAACTTTGAACTGTTTTGTATATTCAATTGATCTTCGACCATTCTCGACGATTCACGAACAACTATATATAAATAGATACATATATATTAATTTGAAAATATTATTTGAATTAATATATGATTTAAATGTTGAAAATAAATATGAAAAATAATATGCGATGTAATGAAAACTATTATTATAAATATATAAATATATATTTATATATATAAATATGTATATAAATATTACTTGTAAATATATAAATTATATTAAATTCAATGGTTTAAAGATATATAACATATTTATTTAGTAGTTAAATTTGCTATTTAAAAACTCTTTATATATAGAAAGAGAATATATTAAAAAGAAATGATTTCGAGTCTAATTAGTAAATGTCAGTAGCACTCGATTGACGATTCGTTAGTTTTAATATAGATATAACCCATGTTCATGAAGATTTAAAATAAAAGTTGAACTGTAAATTGTTTATGAAGATTTTAGATTTGTTAAAAATGGTTTTATTCTTTTTAGTTTAAATATTAGTACTCTGTACATATAAATTGGAACAAAAAATAAATAATTATCGAACCTTTTTGATCAGGTTTCAATCAGATAATGAGTGAAATAATTAAATATGTTTAATCTAAAATTTTGGGATTTTTAGGAAGACTTTTATATTTTAACTGTTTAGCAAGGAGCACGAGATCCAGTCCGCGGAAATATGAATTCTAAATAATAATAAAAGAAATAATAAAAATAAAATTATGTCGACATGTACAATGTACAGAGAATGGCTGCTATTGCATATTCTAAAAGGTTAATATTATATTATAATTAAAATTATTATATATTATATAAATATAAAAATCTAGATTATATATACACATATATAACGATACATTTAAAGAAACTATCGATCACACCACCTCTCACCTCGTCGGACCACCACCTCGCCGGATCACCATGTCGTCGGACCACCACCGGTCAGTCTCTCCCACCTACAACCACCAATCTACACCTCTTCTCTCTCTTCCTCTCTCTCCTTCCTCTTTCGTGATTTTTTTCATGAACCCATTAAAAACACCACCATATATCAACGTTAATTTTGCTTCTTTTATTTTCTGTTTTGTTTGAAGACCGCCATCACCATGACCACCTTCCATCACAACCAACCAAGAACTACCAACACTTCATCATCTCAAACCAGGAACCACCATCACCAAACCCAAGTTTCTGTTTGGCTGGATGTTAAGGACCAAGACAACCGGGTCACCACCTTCACCTTAAAACACATTCACTTTTCATTTTTCTTCCCTTTTTCAGTCAAAGATCACTACCACTGCTATTCTTTTCTATTTCTTCGAACCTAACAACCAAACCATCTCCATCAACAATTATTATATAACCACCGTAAACCACCTTTGTCTTTCTACTTACAACCGTTACGACCCCATGCCTACCAACGAAGACAGCCTGCAAAAACCATATGAACGAATATCAACTATTGCTATTATTGGTTGCTGCCTTGTTATTATTTTATATTCGAACCCATAACAATCACCATCTACACTAATACATCGAATCACCACCACTGTAGAACCCTTTCAGCTGTAGTTGTTAATCGATGTTTTGGTTAGGATTAAAACGCGAAAGTAATGAAGCAAGGAATGATGAAGATGATGTGATGGAGCACCTTTTGTTCTCTGATATGGATTGATAAAACCCAATCATCACCACCGCCTAAATTTTTATATTTATATCTTCCACTTGCTAGTTAAATAATTTTGTGGACCAAGGTTTGTTTCTTTTAAATTCACGTACCAAATCAATTGTTATGAAATTCAGTATGGGCCGCAGACCACTTAAAACAACCTAAACTTATTGGGTTTGTGAGCTTGTTAATGGGCCGCAGATGAATTGGATTCAAAAACCGTGATTCCTTGGGTTTTAGAACAATGAAGATGGCGATTGGAAACTGATGTTAAATGAGATGATTATGACACTGTTATGATGCGGTATTAGCGATAATAGTGATAAATATAAACAACGATGAAATTAGATGATACTCGATTAAGAAGTTGAGGAAGAAACCATGATTTCATGATGATATCATGATGAGCATATGATGATGAAAAGAGGTGGTGATATTGTTAGATTTTGATGATGTACGATCATAATAATTATAATTGATATAATGAAAATGTTGATACATAATGATGATGGTAACGGGGTATCATGAAGATGAAAATGATAAATGAATAATGATGATAAAATGAATCGTGAGTGATAATTTGGGTTAAAAATATACATACGCGGTATAAATCAAATAAGCAAGGCAGAGGGAATGGTTAAAAGGTGCTGCGGGAGGTCGCAGGTTCGAGTCCCGTCAATGGCGTTTTTTTTTTGGGCTTTTCTTCAAGGGTTCGTGAATCCGAGGCCAACCCTGCATTTGTCCAATATCGTAATATGTATTTTTACTACAAAATACATTAGGTGAGTTTCATTCGCCCTTTTTACTCTTTACATTTTTGGCCTGAGAATACATGCAAATGCTTTATTAACTGTTTTACAATATTTATATGCGTGAGTTTCATTTGCTCCCTTTTTACTTATTACATTTTTGGGCTAAGAATACATGCAATGTTTAAATAACTGTTTTTGCAATATATATATGCGTGAGTTTCATTTACCTTTTTACCCTTTATATTTTTGGGCTGAGAATACATGCGCAACTTTTATAACTGTTTTACGAAATAGACACAAGTAATCGAAATTACGTTCTATGGTTGAATGATCGAAACTGAATATGCCCTTTTTTATTAAGTCTGGTAATCTAAGAATTAGGGAACAGACACCCTAATTGACGCGAACTCTAAAGATAGATCTATCGGGCCCAACAAGCCCCATCCAAAGTACCGGATGCTTTAGTACTTTGAAATTTATATCATGTCCGAAGGAGGATCCCGGAATGATGGGGATATTCTTATATACATATTGTGAATGTCGGTTACCAGGTGTTCAATCCATATGAATGATTTTTGTCTCTATGCATGGGACGTATGTTTATGAGAATTGGAAATATGAAATCTTGTGGTCTATTAAAATTATGAAATGATTATTTATGTTAAACTAATGAACTCACCAACCTTTTGGTTGACACTTTAAAGCATGTTTATTCTCAGGTATGAAAGAAATCTTCCGCTGTGCATTTGCTCATCTTAGAGACATTACTTGAAGTCATTCATGACATATTTCAAAAGACGTTGCATTCGAGTCATTGAGTTCATCAAGATTATTTAAAGTCAATTATAGTTACATATATTATGAAATAGTATGCCTGCCGTCAACTTTCGATGTAAGGAAAGATTGTCTTTTCAAAAACGAATGCAATGTTTGTAAAATGTATCATATAGAGGTCAAGTACCTCGCGATGTAATCAACTGTTGTGAATCGTTTATAATCGATATGGACGAAGTCCGGATGGATTAG
This sequence comes from Rutidosis leptorrhynchoides, assembly GCF_046630445.1. Classification (NCBI taxonomy): domain Eukaryota; kingdom Viridiplantae; phylum Streptophyta; class Magnoliopsida; order Asterales; family Asteraceae; genus Rutidosis; species Rutidosis leptorrhynchoides. The sequence goes on along the minus strand of NC_092333.1, from coordinate 314,690,381 downwards.
GACGGGTCTTCACACTTTCGACTTAGCGGAATTTTATCTGCTACCAGCATCCGTTCATTTGTAGAGAAAAGCCTTCGTATATATCTACTCTGGTTATGTAATTTGGAAATGGTATCCAAGAATTATCGTCGAGCTTGAAGGTATCAAGCTTCTTCGGATCATTCTTTAGTCTTCCAGGATAGGGTACATGAACTGGATTCGGTGAAGGTGTCTTTGGTACGTCAATAGACTTCTTCTTTAGGCTGGCTGACCTTCTTCTAGGTGAGGGTTCTTCCTCTGGGTAATTGAATCCATTTGTTTTGCTACTTCTATGTGGGGATTTTGGATGGTATTACTAGGAAATCTTCCCGATGGTCGGACCTCAAGGCGTTGAGATAACTGTCCGAGCTGCGTCTCTAAACTTTTGAGCAGAGCCAATTGATTTCTCATGAGTACTTCTGTCTGGTCTTGTCTAGATGAAGTTCTTTGATTTAGCTGGTGTTGACCTTGAATGAATTAGTTGATATGGTCTTCAGTTTCGAGAGCTGAGTTGGTTGCTTTTGTACTTTGGTTAGCAGGAGGGTTCTCTTCTGGTGGTGGACTAGTGAGTGGTAGAGGCTGGTCATAGGTTATTTGTTGTTGAGGCTAAGGTGGGAATCAAAAACGAGGTGGATTAATTCTTTGAAACTGGTTTCCTCTAGATTGCTTATTAAATCTGGGGTTTTGCTGACGAGCAGGGTATTAAACGTATCAAACTGAACCGTCAGGGTTTTCATACTCAACCTGATTTTCTTCTATTGGTTGTTGATTAGTACAGATAGTACAGGCCTGAACTTGATTAACTTGATGGGTTGCTTCTTCAGATCACCGAGTTTATTGGTAAGAGAATCAATCTTATCCGTGAGGGTTTTGATGGCCTCTGCTTGAGTGTTGAGCGCGAAGAGAGGGGCAGATGATGAAAGTTTTTCACCACTATTCCAGTCATGATGATGTATTGTCATGTTTTTGAGCAAATTCCATGCTTCATATGTGTTTTGGTTCATCAGATTTCCTTAAGTAGTTGTGAAATGTCCCGTTCTTATAGATTAAAAACGTTCCATATTAATTGATTTCGTTGCGAGGTTTTGACCTCTATATGAGACGTTTTTCAAAGACTGGATTCATTTTAAAACAAACCATAACCTTTATTTCATCAATAAAGGTTTAAAAAGCTTTACGTAGATTATCAAATAATGATAATCTAAAATATCCTATTTACACACGACCATTACATAATGGTTTACAATACAAATATGTTACAACAAAATAAGTTTCTTGAATGCAGTTTTTACACAATATCATACAAGCATGGACTCCAAATCTCGTCCTTATTTAAGTATGTGACAGCGGAAGCTCTTAATAATCACCTGAGAATAAACATGCTTAAAACGTCAACAAAAATGTTGGTGAGTTATATGTTTAACCTATATATCAAATCATAATAATAGACCACAAGATTTCATATTTCAATACACATCCCATACATAGAGATAAAAATCATTCATATGGTGAACACCTGGTAACCGACATTAACAAGATGCATATATAAGAATATCCCCATCATTCCGGGACACCCTTCGGATATGATATAAATTTTGAAGTACTAAAGCATCCGGTACTTTGGATGGGGTTTGTTAAGCCCAATAGATCTATCTTTAGGATTCGCGTCAATTAGGGTGTCTGTTCCCTAATTCTTAGATTACCAGACTTAATAAAAAGGGGCATATTCGATTTCGATAATTCAACCATAGAATGTAGTTTCACGTACTTGTGTCTATTTTGTAAATCATTTATAAAACCTGCATGTATTCTCATCCCAAAAATATTAGATTTTAAAAGTGGGACTATAACTCACTTTCACAGATTTTTACTTCGTCGGGAAGTAAGACTTGGCCACTGGTTGATTCACGAACCTATAACAATATATACACATATATCAAAGTATGTTCAATATATATTTACAACACTTTTAATATATTTTGATGTTTTAAGTTTCTTAAGTCAGCTGTCCTCGTTAGTAACCTACAACTAGTTGTCCACAGTTAGATGTACAGAAATAAATCAATAAATATTATCTTGAATCAATCCACGACCCAGTGTATACGTATCTCAGTATTGATCACAACTCAAACTATATATATTTTGGAATCAACCTCAACCCTGTATAGCTAACTCCAACATTCACATATAGAGTGTCTATGGTTGTTCCGAAATATATATAGATGTGTCGACATGATAGGTCGAAACATTGTATACGTGTCTATGGTATCTCAAGATTACATAATATACAATACAAGTTGATTAAGTTATGGTTGGAATAGATTTGTTACCAATTTTCAAGTAGCTAAAATGAGAAAAATTATCCAATCTTGTTTTACCCATAACTTCTTCATTTTAAATCCGTTTTGAGTGAATCAAATTGCTATGGTTTCATATTGAACTCTATTTTATGAATATAAACAGAAAAGTATAGGTTTATAGTCAGAAAAAATAAGTTACAAGTCGTTTTTGTAAAGGTAGTCATTTCAGTCGAAAGAACGACGTCTAGATGACCATTTTAGAAAACATACTTCCACTTTGAGTTTAACCATAATTTTTGGATATAGTTTCATGTTCATAATAAAAATCATTTTCTCAGAATAACAACTTTTAAATCAAAGTTTATCATAGTTTTAAATTAACTAACCCAAAACAGCCCGCGGTGTTACTACGACGACGTAAATCCGGTTTTACGGTGTTTTTTCGTGTTTCCAGGTTTTAAATCATTAAGTTAGCATATCATATAGATATAGAACATGTTTTAGTTGATTTTAAAAGTCAAGTTAGAAGGATTAACTTTTGTTTGCGAACAAGTTTAGAATTTACTAAACTATGTTCTAGTGATTACAAGTTTAAACCTTCGAATAAGATAGCTTTATATGTATGAATCGAATGATGTTATGAACATAATTACTACCTTAAGTTCCTTGGATAAACCTACTGGAAAAGAGAAAAATGGATCTAGCTTCAATGGATCCTTGGATGGCTCGAAGTTCTTGAAGCAGAATCATGACACGAAAACAAGTTCAAGTAAGATCATCACTTAAAATAAGATTGTTATAGTTATAGAAATTGAACCAAAGTTTGAATATGATTATTACCTTGTATTAGAATGATAACCTACTGTAAGAAACAAAGATTTCTTGAGGTTGGATGATCACCTTACAAGATTGGAAGTGAGCTAGCAAACTTGAAAGTATTCTTGATTTTATGAAACTAGAACTTTTGGAATTTATGAAGAACACTTAGAACTTGAAGATAGAACTTGAGAGAGATCAATTAGATGAAGAAAATTGAAGAATGAAAGTGTTTGTAGGTGTTTTTGGTCGTTGGTGTATGGATTAGATATAAAGGATATGTTATTTTGTTTTCATGTAAATAAGTCATGAATGATTACTCATATTTTTGTAATTTTATGAGATATTTCATGCTAGTTGCCAAATGATGGTTCCCACATGTGTTAGGTGACTCACATGGGCTGCTAAGAGCTGATCATTGGAGTGTATATACCAATAGTACATACATCTAAAAGCTGTGTATTGTACGAGTACGAATACGGGTGCATACAAGTAGAATTGTTGATGAAACTGAACGAGGATGTAATTGTAAGCATTTTTGTTAAGTAGAAGTATTTTGATAAGTGTCTTGAAGTCTTTCAAAAGTTTATGAATACATATTAAAACACTACATGTATATACATTTTAACTGAGTCGTTAAGTCATCGTTAGTCGTTACATGTAAATGTTGTTTTGAAACCTTTAGGTTAACGATCTTGTTAAATGTTGTTAACCCAATGTTTATAATATCAAAAGAGATTTTAAATTATTATATTATCATGATATTATGATGTACGAATATCTCTTAATATGATATATATACATTAAATGTCGTTACAACGATAATCGTTACATATATGTCTCGTTTCAAAATCATTAAGTTAGTAGTCTTGTTTTTACATATGTAGTTCATTGTTAATATAATTAATGATATGTTTACTTATCATAATATCATGTTAACTATATATATAACCATATATATGTCATCATATAGTTTTTACAAGTTTTAACGTTCGTGAATCACCGGTCAACTTGGGTGGTCAATTGTCTATATGAAACCTATTTCAATTAATCAAGTCTTAACAAGTTTGATTGCTTAACATATTGGAAACATTTAATCATGTAAATATCAATCTCAATTAATATATATAAACATGGAAAAGTTCGGGTCACTACAGTACCTACCCGTTAAATAAATTTCGTCCTGAAATTTTAAGCTGTTGAAGGTGTTGACGAATCTTCTGGAAATAGATGCGGGTATTTCTTCTTCATCTGATCTTCATGCTCCCAGGTGAACTCGGGTCCTCTACGAGCATTCCATCGAACCTTAACAATTGGTATCTTGTTTTGCTTAAGTCTTTTAACCTCACGATCCATTATTTCGACGGGTTCTTCGATGAATTGAAGTTTTTCGTTGATTTGGATTTCATCTAACGGAATAGTGAGATCTTCTTTAGCAAAACATTTCTTCAAATTCGAGACGTGGAAAGTGTTATGTACAGCCGCGAGTTGTTGAGGTAACTCAAGTCGGTAAGCTACTGGTCCAACACGATCAATAATCTTGAATGGTCCAATATACCTTGGATTTAATTTCCCTCGTTTACCAAATCGAACAACGCCTTTCCAAGGTGCAACTTTAAGCATGACCATCTCTCCAATTTCAAATTCTATATCTTTTCTTTTAATGTCAGCGTAGCTCTTTTGTCGACTTTGGGCGGTTTTCAACCGTTGTTGAATTTGGATGATCTTCTCGGTAGTTTCTTGTATAATCTCCGGACTCGTAATCTGTCTATCCCCCACTTCACTCCAACAAATCGGAGACCTGCACTTTCTACCATAAAGTGCTTCAAATGGCGCCATCTCAATGCTTGAATGGTAGCTGTTGTTGTAGGAAAATTCTACTAACGGTAGATGTCGATCCCAACTGTTTCCGAAATCAATAACACATGCTCGTAGCATGTCTTCAAGCGTTTGTATCGTCCTTTCGCTCTGCCCATCAGTTTGTGGATGATAGGCAGTACTCATGTCTAGACGAGTTCCTAATGCTTGCTGTAATGTCTGCCAGAATCTTGAAATAAATCTGCCATCCCTATCAGAGATAATAGAGATTGGTATTCCATGTCTGGAGATAACTTCCTTCAAATACAGTCGTGCTAACTTCTCCATCTTGTCATCTTCTCTTATTGGCAGGAAGTGTGCTGATTTGGTGAGACGATCAACTATTACCCAAATAGTATCAAAACCACTTGCAGTCCTTGGCAATTTAGTGATGAAATCCATGGTAATGTTTTCCCAATTCCATTCCGGGATTTCGGGTTGTTGAAGTAGACCTGATGGTTTCTGATGCTCAGCTTTGACCTTAGAACACGTCAAACATTCTCCTACATATTTAGCAACATCGGCTTTCATACCCGGCCACCAAAAATGTTTCTTAAGATCCTTGTACATCTTCCCCGTTCTAGGATGTATTGAGTATCTGGTTTTATGAGCTTCTCTAAGTACCATTTCTCACATATCTCCAAATTTTGGTACCCAAATCCTTTCAGCCCTATACCGGGTTCCGTCTTCCCGAATATTAAGATGTTTCTCCGATCCTTTGGGTATTTCATCCTTTAAATTTCCCTCTTTTAAAACTCCTTGTTGCGCCTCCTTTATTTGAGTAGTAAGGTTATTATGAATCATTATATTCATAGATTTTACTCGAATGGGTTCTCTGTCCTTCCTGCTCAAGGCATCGGCTACCACATTTGCCTTCCCCGGGTGGTAACGAATCTCAAAGTCGTAATCATTCAATAATTCAATCCACCTACGCTGCCTCATATTCAGTTGTTTCTGATTAAATATGTGTTGAAGACTTTTGTGGTCGGTATATATAATACTTTTGACCCCATATAAGTAGTGCCTCCAAGTCTTTAATGCAAAAACAACCGCGCCTAATTCCAAATCATGTGTCGTATAATTTTGTTCGTGAATCTTCAATTGTCTAGACGCATAAGCAATCACCTTCGTTCGTTGCATTAATACACAACCGAGACCTTGCTTTGATGCGTCACAATAAATCACAAAATCATCATTCCCTTCAGGCAATGACAATATAGGTGCCGTAGTTAGCTTTTTCTTCAATAACTGAAACGCTTTCTCTTGTTCATCATTCCATTCAAATTTCTTCCCTTTATGCGTTAATGCAGTCAAGGGTTTTGCTATTCTGGAAAAGTCTTGGATGAACCTTCTGTAGTAACCAGCTAGTCCTAAAAACTGGCGTATGTGTTTCGGAGTTTTCGGGGTTTCCCACTTTTCAACAGTTTCTATCTTTGTCGGATCCACCTTAATACCTTCTTTGTTCACTATGTGACCAAGGAATTGAACTTCTTCCAACCAAAATGCACACTTTGAAAACTTAGCGTACAATTCTTCCTTCCTCAATACTTCTAACACCTTTCTCAAATGTTCACCGTGTTCTTGGTCATTTTTTGAGTAAATAAGTATGTCATCAATGAATACAATGACAAACTTGTCAAGGTATGGTCCACACACTCGGTTCATAAGGTCCATGAACACAGCTGGTGCATTAGTTAAACCAAACGGCATGACCATAAACTCGTAATGACCGTAACGTGTTCTGAAAGCAGTCTTTGGAATATCATCTTCTTTCACCCGCATTTGATGATACCCGGAACGTAAGTCAATCTTTGAATAAACAGACGAGCCTTGTAGTTGATCAAATAAGTCGTCGATTCTCGGTAGTGGGTAGCGGTTCTTGATGGTAAGTTTGTTCAACTCTCGGTAGTCGATACACAACCTGAATGTACCATCTTTCTTCTTGACAAATAAAACAGGAGCTCCCCACGGTGATGTGCTTGGTTGAATGAAACCACGCAATAAAAGTTCTTGTAATTGGCTTTGCAGTTCTTTCATCTCACTGGGTGCGAGTCTGTAAGGAGCACGAGCTATTGGTGCAGCTCCTGGTACAAGATCTATTTGAAATTCAACGGATCGATGTGGGGGTAATCCCGGTAATTCTTTCGGAAATACATCAGGAAATTCTTTTGCAATGGGAACATCATTGATGCTCTTTTCTTCAGTTTGTACTTTCTCGACGTGTGCTAGAACAGCATAGCAACCTTTTCTTATTAGTTTTTGTGCCTTCAAATTACTAATAAGATGTAGCTTCGTGTTGCCCTTTTCTCCGTACACCATTAAGGGTTTTACTTTTTCTCGTATAATGCGAATTGCATTTTTGTAACAAACGATCTCTGCTTTCACTTCTTTCAACCAGTCCATACCGATTATCACATCAAAACTCCCTAACTCTACTGGTATCAAATCAATCTTAAATGTTTCGCTAACCAGTTTAATTTCTCGATTCCGACATATATTATCTGCTGAAATTAATTTACCATTTGCTAATTCGAGTAAAAATTTACTATCCAAAGGCGTCAATGGACAACTTAATTTAGCACAAAAATCTCTACTCATATAGCTTCTATCCGCACCCGAATCAAATAAAATGTAAGCAGATTTATTGTCAATAAGAAACGTACCCGTAACAAGCTCCGGGTCTTCCTGTGCCTCTGCTGCATTAATATTGAAAACTCTTTCACGGCCTTGTCCATTCGTGTTCTCCTGGTTCGGGCAATTTCTAATAATGTGGCCCGGTTTTCCACATTTATAACAAACTACATTGGCATAACTTGCTCCGACACTACTTGCTCCGCCATTACTCGTTCCGACACCATTTGTTCCTTTCGTTCTATTAACCCCTGGTCCGTAGACCTCACACTTCGCCGCGCTATGACCATTTCTTTTACACTTGTTGCAAAATTTGGTGCAGAACCCCGAGTGATTCTTTTCACACCTTTGGCATAGCTGCTTCTGATTGTTGTTGTTGTTGCGGTTATTATTGTTGTTGGGATGATTGTTGTAGTTGCTGTTGTTGTTGTTGTTGTTGTTGTTGTTGGGCCGTTTGTTGTAGTTGCGATTGATGTTGCGATTGTTGGGATAATTGCTGCGATTATTGTTGTAATTGCTGTTGTTGTTGTATTGGTGATTCTTATCACCGTTTTCCTCCCACTTTCTTTTGACTTGCTTCACATTGGCCTCTTCAGCAGTCTGTTCTTTAATTCTTTCTTCAATCTGGTTCACTAGTTTGTGAGCCATTCTACATGCCTGTTGTATAGAGGCGGGCTCGTGTGAACTTATATCTTCTTGGATTCTTTCCGGTAATCCTTTCACAAACGCGTCGATCTTCTCTTCCGCATCTTCGAATGCTCCCGGACACAATAGGCACAATTCCGTGAATCGTCTTTCGTACGTGGTAATATCAAATCCTTGGGTTCATAACCCTCTAAGTTCTGTCTTGAGCTTATTGATCTCGGTTCTGGGACGGTACTTCTCGTTCATCAAGTGCTTGAATGCTGACCACGGTAGTGCGTACGCATCATCTTGTCCCACTTGCTCTAGATAGGTATTCCACCATGTTAACGCAGAACCTGTGAAGGTATGCGTAGCGTACTTCACTTTGTCCTCTTCAGTACACTTAGTTATGGCAAACACCGATTCGACCTTCTCGGTCCACCGTTTCAATCCGATCGGTCCTTCAGTTCCATCAAATTCCAAAGGTTTGCAGGCAGTGAATTCTTTGTAGGTGCATCCTACACGATTTCCTGTACTGCCAGATCCAAGGTTATTGTTGGTATGTAGCGCAGCCTGTACTGCGGCTATGTTTGAAGCTGGAAAAGTACGGAATTCCTCAAAATAGTCAAATGGAACAAGTTAATCATACAGAATATTAAGAGTAGTTAATAGTATTTCGTAGCATAATATGAACTCATTTATAAAAGCTTTTTCTTCATATTAGCGTTTTATAAGTTTAAATTCGGGTAGTACCTACCCGTTAAGTTCATACTTAGTAGCTAATATACAATTCAACTACTACAATTCTATATGAAAAACTGATTATAATAATATTTCGCGTTCAAACTTTTACACAATATTTTACAAACTTACAATACCGCTTATTTTACATATAGCATGAAATATAGCACACAATAAATTTGATACAAGATGGTTGTGAAGATAATTCTAGCTAGTACACAAGTCGTTCAGCAAAGGCAATAAAGACACGTAATTCATACGTCCAGAAACAAGTCATGCATTCTGGTTTTACTAGGATTACTTCCCATCCTTGGTCTTGTGGAACATAACCGTTATGGCCGTTGATAAGACATCGTGTTGTAACGTCGTCAAAGGGACGAGGGTTACGTAATGTCCAACAGTCCCGTAACAATCTAAAAACCTTATTTCTTACCCCAATTACCTACTCCGTCACTTGTGGGAACGTTTTGTTTAATAGTTGTAGCCCGATGTTCTTGTTCTCACTTTGGTGAGAAGCGAACATTACTAATCCGTAAGCATAACATGCTTCTTTATGTTGCATGTTAGCCGCTTTTTCTAAATCACGAAGTCCAATATTCGGATATATTGAGTCAAAATAATTTCTTAACCCATTGCGTAAAATAGCATTTGGGTTCCCCGCAATAAATGCGTCAAAGTAAACACATCGTAACTTATGAATTTCCCAATGTGATATCCCCCATCTTTCGAACGAAAGCCTTTTATAAATCAAGGCATTCTTGGAACGTTCTTCGAATGTCTTACAAACTGATCTCACCTTAAATAGTTGTGCCGAAGAATTCTGACCGACTCTAGACAAGATTTCATCAATCATGTCTCCGGGTAGGTCTCTTAAAATATTGGGTTGTCTATCCATTTTGTGTTTTTATACTGTAAAATAGACAAGAGTTAGATTCATAAAAAAAAATACTTATTAATACAAGCAATTTTTACATATATCATAAAGCATAAGCACACTATATTACATATATTACACCACACGAATACAACTATCTTATTCCGACTTGCTTGTTTCTTCTTCTTCGGTTTTGGATCGTTTTGCCAAGTTTCTAGGGATATATGATGTTCCCCTAATACGAGCCGTCGTTGTCCACATTGGTTTAGAAAAACCTGGTGGTTTAGAGGTTCCCGGGTCATTGTTACAACTTAAGGACTTCGGGGGTTGACGATACATATAAAGTTCATCGGAGTTGGAATTAGATTTCTCTATTTTTATGCCCTTTCCCTTATTATTTTCTTTTGCCTTTTTAAATTCAGTTGGGGTAATTTCTATAACATCATCGGAATTCTCGTCAGAATCCGATTCATCGGAGAATTGGTAATCCTCCCAATATTTTGCTTCCTTGGCGGAAACACCATTGACCATAATTAACCTTGGTCGGTTGGTTGAGGATTTTCTTTTACTTAACCGTTTTATTATTTCCCCCACCGGTTCTATTTCTTCATCCGGTTCCGATTCTTCTTCCGGTTCCGACTCTTCTTCCTGTTCCTCTTCGGGAACTTGTGAATCAGTCCACGAATCATTCCAATTTACATTTAACACTTCATTATTATTAGGTGAGTCAATGGGACTTGTTCTAGAGGTAGACATCTATCACATAATATCAAACGCGTTAAGAGATTAATATATCACATAATATTCACATGTTAAAAATATATAGTTTCCAACAAAATTTGTTAAGCAATCATTTTTCAAGTAAACACGGTCGAAGTCCAGACTCACTAATGCATCCTAACAAACTCGATAAGACACACTAATGCAAAATTCTGGTTCTCTAAGACCAACGCTCGGATACCAACTGAAATGTCCCGTTCTTATAGATTAAAAACGTTCCATATTAATTGATTTCGTTGCGAGGTTTTGACCTCTATATGAGACGTTTTTCAAAGACTGCATTCATTTTAAAACAAACCATAACCTTTATTTCATCAATAAAGGTTTAAAAAGCTTTACGTAGATTATCAAATAATGATAATCTAAAATATCCTGTTTACACACGACCATTACATAATGGTTTACAATACAAATATGTTACAACAAAATAAGTTTCTTGAATGCAGTTTTTACACAATATCATACAAGCATGGACTCCAAATCTCGTCCTTATTTAAGTATGTGACAGCGGAAGCTCTTAATAATCACCTGAGAATAAACATGCTTAAAACGTCAACAAAAAATGTTGGTGAGTTATATGTTTAACCTATATATCAAATCATAATAATAGACCACAAGATTTCATATTTCAATACACATCCCATACATAGAGATAAAAATCATTCATATGGTGAACACCTGGTAACTGACATTAACAAGATGCATATATAAGAATATCCCCATCATTCCGGGACACCCTTCGAATATGATATAAATTTCGAAGTACTAAAGCATCCGGTACTTTAGATGGGGTTTGTTAAGCCCAATAGATCTATCTTTAGGATTCGCGTCAATTAGGGTGTCTGTTCCCTAATTCTTAGATTAACAGACTTAATAAAAAGGGGCATATTCGATTTCGATAATTCAACCATAGAATGTAGTTTCACGTACTTGTGTCTATTTTGTAAATCATTTATAAAACCTGCATGTATTCTCATCCCAAAAATATTAGATTTTAAAAGTGGGACTATAACTCACTTTCACAGATTTTTACTTCGTCGGGAAGTAAGACTTGGCCACTGGTTGATTCACGAACCTATAACAATATATACACATATATCAAAGTATGTTCAAAATATATTTACAACACTTTTAATATATTTTGATGTTTTAAGTTTCTTAAGTCAGCTGTCCTCGTTAGTAACCTACAACTAGTTGTCCACAGTTAGATGTACAGAAATAAATCAATAAATATTATCTTGAATCAATCCACAACCCAGTGTATACGTATCTCAGTATTGATCACAACTCAAACTATATATATTTTGGAATCAACCTCAACCCTGTATAGCTAACTCCAACATTCACATATAGAGTGTCTATGGTTGTTCCGAAATATATATAGATGTGTCGACATGATAGGTCGAAACATTGTATACGTGTCTATGGTATCTCAAGATTACATAATATACAATACAAGTTGATTAAGTTATGGTTGGAATAGATTTGTTACCAATTTTCACGTAGCTAAAATGAGAAAAATTATCCAATCTTGTTTTACCCATAACTTCTTCATTTTAAATCCGTTTTGAGTGAATCAAATTGCTATGGTTTCATATTGAACTCTATTTTATGAATCTAAACAGAAAAGTATAGGTTTATAGTCAGAAAAAATAAGTTACAAGTCGTTTTTGTAAAGGTAGTCATTTCAGTCGAAAGAACGACGTCTAGATGACCATTTTAGAAAACATACTTCCACTTTGAGTTTAACCATAATTTTTGGATATAGTTTCATGTTCATAATAAAAATCATTTTCTCAGAATAACAACTTTTAAATCAAAGTTTATCATAGTTTTTAATTAACTAACCCAAAACAGCCCGCGGTGTTACTACGACGGCGTAAATCCGGTTTTACGGTGTTTTTTCGTGTTTCCAGGTTTTAAATCATTAAGTTAGCATATCATATAGATATAGAACATGTGTTTAGTTGATTTTAAAAGTCAAGTTAGAAGGATTAACTTTTGTTTGCGAACAAGTTTAGAATTTACTAAACTATGTTCTAGTGATTACAAGTTTAAACCTTCGAATAAGATAGCTTTATATGTATGAATCGAATGATGTTATGAACATAATTACTACCTTAAGTTCCTTGGATAAACCTACTGGAAAAGAGAAAAATGGATCTAGCTTCAATGGATCCTTGGATGGCTCGAAGTTCTTGAAGCAGAATCATGACACGAAAACAAGTTCAAGTAAGATCATCACTTAAAATAAGATTGTTATAGTTATAGAAATTGAACCAAAGTTTGAATATGATTATTACCTTGTATTAGAATGATAACCTACTGTAAGAAACAAAGATTTCTTGAGGTTGGATGATCACCTTACAAGATTGGAAGTGAGCTAGCAAACTTGAAAGTATTCTTGATTTTATGAAACTAGAACTTTTGGAATTTATGAAGAACACTTAGAACTTGAAGATAGAACTTGAGAGAGATCAATTAGATGAAGAAAATTGAAGAATGAAAGTGTTTGTAGGTGTTTTTGGTCGTTGGTGTATGGATTAGATATAAAGGATATGTTATTTTGTTTTCATGTAAATAAGTCATGAATGATTACTCATATTTTTGTAATTTTATGAGATATTTCATGCTAGTTGCCAAATGTTGGTTCCCACATGTGTTAGGTGACTCACATGGGCTGCTAAGAGCTGATCATTGGAGTGTATATACCAATAGTACATACATCTAAAAGCTGTGTATTGTACGAGTACGAATACGGGTGCATACGAGTAGAATTGTTGATGAAACTGAACGAGGATGTAATTGTAAGCATTTTTGTTAAGTAGAAGTATTTTGATAAGTGTCTTGAAGTCTTTCAAAAGTGTATGAATACATATTAAAACACTACATGTATATACATTTTAACTGAGTCGTTAAGTCATCGTTAGTCGTTACATGTAAATGTTGTTTTGAAACCTTTAGGTTAACGATCTTGTTAAATGTTGTTAACCCAATGTTTATAATATCAAAAGAGATTTTAAATTATTATATTATCATGATATTATGATGTACGAATATCTCTTAATATGATATATATACATTAAATGTCGTTACAACGATAATCGTTACATATATGTCTCGTTTCAAAATCATTAAGTTAGTAGTCTTGTTTTTACATATGTAGTTCATTGTTAATATAATTAATGATATGTTTACTTATCATAATATCATGTTAACTATATATATAACCATATATATGTCATCATATAGTTTTTATAAGTTTTAACGTTCGTGAATCACCGGTCAACTTGGGTGGTCAATTGTCTATATGAAACCTATTTCAATTAATCAAGTCTTAACAAGTTTGATTGCTTAACAAGTTGGAAACATTTAATCATGTAAATATCAATCTCAATTAATATATATAAATATGGAAAAGTTCGGGTCACTACAAGTTGCATCAATCGTCGTCATGTGATGCACTGTTACACCATTGTAGAAGGTACAGATTTGGGTTGACCGTTCTAACTTGTGGTTAGGGCATTTTTTCAGCAGAGTTTTGAATCGCTCCCATGCGGTGTATAGAGATTCATCATAAGTTTGTCTAAAGTTGATGATGTCATTTTTGAGCTTGGTTTGTTTGAACAGAGGAAAATATTTGGTCAGGAACTTGGTGGCCATCTCCTGCCATGATGTGACTGACTCGTTCTCTAATCCTTCGAACCACGTCTGTGCATGATGAGTGAGAGAGTAAGGGAATAGATATAGCTTGACAATATCTTGTCTTACTCTTTTCTACTTATAGGAGTGAGACAGAGAGATGAACTTATCTAGGTGAGAGTTAGGGTCGTCATTCGGTAATCTATGAAATTGACAGCCATTTTGGATACGCTGAACAATGTGATGTTTTAGCTCGAATGATTGTCCTGGTATCTCGAGAAATCAAATCGGTCCTCCTCGACCTTCAATCGAGGATTTGGTATATTCGGTGAGGGTAACTCATAGTGCCATCGGGTTATTAAGAGCTTTGAGCTTGGCTTTTTTCGCGCTTTGGATAATATTTACTCCAAATCAGGAACAAATAGGAGAGGTCCTGTAATGGATCGGGTTTGGGTCATACACTAGGCGTGCCTTATTTGTTTAGTTTTTAGATAAAGGAAACCTAGGGGTTTCTAAGGTATACTAAGGATAAACTAAGGCGAATATTTTGGTTCTTACTGCTGATTCCCTAGTACTTCGGTAACAGAGTTTGTCACAAAACTGTCTTACAAACCCAAGTGGCCAGATCGACAACGGAGAGGCATGATCCTTTTGGTTCTAATAATTTGGAGATTGTTCGGAAAATCCAACAACCAAGTCTGTGTATAATTGTCTTTCTTAGACACTACTATAAGTGTGTTCAACAAATTTGATTAAAACAGTATTTCCTAATACTAGTCCCCGGCAACGGCGCCAAAAACTCCTTCACCCCTGCTGTGCACAGGACGGTTTATTTTATGCGGTGTCGTTAGGTCGCTAAACGTCTATTAAGTGATCAACAGAGATGAGTGGTTTTTAATTTATAATTGCGTAGTCGAAATCTACTATTGCTTCATATGGTGAGCAAAGGAAGTATGACCTAGGGTCGTTCGTTTAAGAAGTCAACAGAATCGAACCTTTCGTTATAGTGTAATCCTAGGATTGTTCTAAGGAGTAATTGGGATATGTTTTGGTTTTCTAAATCCTGAATAATAAGTATAGAGATATATAAATGAATAAAGCAGTAAAGGATAAAATATGTATTTCGGATAAGGCTAAAGCTAGTGCATGTTATTGCTTTCGTTAATACGATGTTAGATATGTGTAATGTCAGCTCATGGGTAAGTTATGACCAGTTACCTGCTATACTATCCTAAATGGCCCGATCAAAGACATGTCACTGGTTAATACCAATAGGCTTGAAAATTCTGAATAGACCGCAAACACCACATACCTCCGACGCCAGAGCAACACGACTACGTGAATACACTAGATGGCTCATCCATAGGAGGACCCGGTAACGTGGCGTATTAATGATCCTTAAGGTCTAAATTTTCTTAAGTATAGCTAAAATAAAAAGTCATATCATAACCGAGAGATGTGATGTGTTTTAACGCTTGCAATAATGATTGGTAAAAGATCAGTTAGGTTCTTAATTAAAAGAAAGTCAACCATGATGAACACCGTGGTCAGATTTACAAGTGTAAACTCCATGAACACATTAGGTTATCCAAACGGTCCAATCCTTTTAGAGTTAAACAAACAGTTCCTGAATTAACTAAAGAATCCCTCAAGCGAAGTGCAATGCCTGAGAACTCGTTATGGTGTAAATGTACATTATCCACACTGAAACCATTTCCATGGCCATACATAGCATAGGCATAGAGTACTATAACCGGTGTGCCTCCTCATATAGATGTGATGTTTATGTAAAGACCCGTCCTAATCCACAAGAACGAATACAATAACATTTGGTTACATCACGAGGTACTTGACCTCTATATGAAACATTTTACAAACATTTCATTCGTTTTTAAAAGACAAACTTTCATTACATCGAATGTTGATGGCATGCATACCATTTCATAATATATCCAAACTATAAATGACTTGATAATAATCTTGATGAACTTAATGACTCGAATGCAACGTCTTTTGAAATATGTCATGAATGACTCCAAGTAATATCCTTAAAATGAGCAAATGCACAGCGGAAGATTTCTTTCATACCTGAGAATAAACATGCTTTAAAGTGTCAACCAAAAGGTTGGTGAGTTATTAGTTTAACATAAATAATCATTTCCATCATTTTAATAGACCACAAGATTTCATTTTAAGTTCTCATAAATACGTCCCATGCATAGAGACAAAAATAATCATTCATATGGTGAACACCTGGTAACCGACATTAACAAGATGCATATAAGAATATCCCCTATCATTCTGGGAAATCCTTCAGACATGATAAAAACAACATCGAAGTACTAAAGCATCCGGTACTTTGGATGGGGTTCGTTAGGCCCAATAGATCTATCTTTAGGATTCTCGTCAATTAGTAGATCGGTTTACTAATTCTTAGGTTACCAAGCAAAAGGGGCATATTCGGCTTCGATCATTCACCCATATAATGTAGTTTCAATTACTTGTGTCTATTTCGTAAAACATTTATAAAAATTGCGCATGTATTCCCAGCCCAAAAATTTAAATGGTAAAAAGGCAAATGAAACTCACCTATTGTATTTTGAAGTAAAAATACATATGTTGACAATGAACAAGTGTAGGTTTGGCCTCGGATTCACGAACCTATATCAATTATATATCTATTAAAACATTTAATGAAAATCACATGATTTCTTTTATTAATATATTATTTATATATTTTTAGTTATATAGAATTTATACTAAGTTCCATTTAAAAACGTATACTTATATCATATCTTAAATTTTATAATATATATTTATTTTGCATATTAAAATTATTAATATCTATATATTTAGTTATATTAACATATATATATATATATATATATATATATATATATATATATATATATATATATATATATATATATATATATATATATATATATATATATATATAATTATTACTATTTTTAAAAAAATATCATCAGTTTATTATATTAAAGAATTTATATACGAAATGTTAATATTTTTTATATATAGTTATATGAAATATTAAGATAATTCTAGTTTATGTAATAAGTATATTTAATGTAAAAAAGATTTATTTGTTAAAATGATAGTTTTGATAATAATGGTTTACTAATAATGTTGTTAATAATGATAATGATACTGATCATATACATGGCATTGTATATGTATATTTAATTGGCTTAAGGCCAAAAGCAGAACTACGCGAATTATAAGCCAAAGCTATGCAATATTCGCTGAAAAATAAGTACAGCAGTTATGTTTTCGCATTAATGAAAGACCGCGGTTTAATCCGCTGAGTTTCCGCGGATAGTTAAGAAACTCGCAGACCGCGGATATTTCGAATACTATAAATAGGGAGCTTGGCCTCTCATTTATGGGTTGTTGATTCTCTTCCATTTTGCCCAAGCCTTTGTAATTTCCACTTGTGACCTTGCCCAAGGGATTTTTACACCGCGCAAAGGTGAAATATGCTAATTAACAAACAAGACCGGGTCGGGGTGGTTGATCACTTGATAGTTAAAGTGAAAGACGATCATCGGGGCCCAAAATAATCATCAAACATTCCATCTTCCATTATAATCTTATTGCACTCAATCTGTAATTATGTAACATTATTAATTAAGGATTGATCAATTGGCGCCATCCGTGGGACACGTTTTACAAATTAAAGTGAAAATTTTTTGTTTCGTGCCAACAAACAATTAATTTGTCGATTTAATTTCAATCGTGTTTTTATTGTTATGATTTGCAGGTGCATACATCTAAAATCGGCGGTGAATTGCTTGACTGCTTAGAATAATGAGTAATATTGGAAATAATAGTAATGTAGTGGTCGCTGTGCGAGCGAATGCCCAAAAAAGAGGAAAAAAGCGAAAGTCCGCTAAAATGTATCATAATTGGCAATTTGCGCCAATTGGTTTCCCGAAAATGCAGAGCGATGATTTTTCTGAAATGCCGATAGTAGTATCGTGCAAAATCGCGGATGCTGACATTACAGTCATGAAAGTTCATGTTGACAATGGCAGTAGCGTCGATATTATTTATGAACAATGCTTCGCTCAATTGCCAGAAAGTATTAAAACAAACCTGCGAACAACCGCAGTTTCGCTAACCGGTTTTGCAGGAGAATCTTCATTACCTATAGGTGTTTTGCCATTAAACATCGAGTTAGCTGATGTTAATAATGATGCTTTAGTGTGACAAGCGTGCTTAGATTTTTATGTTATGAGAGCCTCTTCTCGCTATAACATGCTGCTGGGAAGAACCGCTATAAGTAAATTTGGAATTGTCCCGTCCACAATTCATGGCATGATTAAGTTTCCAACATATAAGGGAGTCGCCACAATATGTTCAAAGAGCATTATGCCTATTTGTGCGGCTGTTAACATAAAAACCGCAGGGGTAGAACCTGTTGATGGTGCGGATGCTATGGAAATAATTAATCCCGCATATCCAGAGCAGAAAATCAAAGTAGGACGTAATGTTAGTGCGGATACTAGAAAACAAATTGTGCAATTACTTGTCCAGTATATGGATGTTTTTGCCTGGTGCGAAAATGATATGACTGGTGTTCCGCGTCATATTGCGGAACACAGGCTTAATGTGAATCCAGCTCTAAAACCCGTAGTGCAAAAGCGAAGGGGTATGGCTCTAGATCGCGTAAAATGGCTATGTGAAGAAGTAACAAAATTGGTGAGAGCCGGAATTTTGCGCGAAGTCCAATACCAATCATGGATTGCAAATCCAGTATTGGTGAAAAAACCTGATGGTTCTTGGAGAATGTGTATTGATTACAAAGATTTGAATAAAGCATGCCCTAAGGATAATTATCAGCTTCCAGAAATTGATCTAAAAGTGGAATCTTTACATGCTTTTCCATATAAATGTTTTCTGGACGTGGCAAGAGGAAATCATCAGATCCCTATGGCGCAAGAAGACGCAGATAAAACCGCATTTCATACGGGCAAAGGCATATATTGCTATATAATGATGCCTTTCGGTTTAATCAATGCGGGCGCGACATATCAACGGTTGATTGATACCGCGTTTGATAAACAAATAGGGCGTAATCTTGAAGCTTATGTAGATGATTTAGTCATCAAAATCACGATGCAAGAGCGAATCATTGAAGATATGCGCGAAACATTTGACAGACTGCGAAAAATAAATATGAAGCTTAATCCGCTAAAATGTAGTTTTGGCGAAACGGAGGGGAAATTTTTGGGATATCTTGTTACAGAACAAGGTATTCAAGCTAATCCAAAAAAGATCGCGGCTATAGAAAATATGACCGCGCCAAAAACGGTCAAAGAAGTACAAAGTTTGACAGGGAAACTAGCCGCATTAACGCGCTTCTTGTCTAAAGCTGCCGAAAGGCAGTTGCCATTTTTCAAAACTCTGAAAGGGTGCTTGAAGCAAAAGAATTTTGTTTGGACCAGTGAAGCAGAAACTGCGTTTCAAGAGATGAAAACGTTGTTGAAAACTTTGCCTACATTAACAGCGCCGGTTCATGGCGAAACTCTTTATCTTTATATCTCAGTAGCAAACGAAGCTTTTGGCTCAGTTTTGATCGCGGAAAGGAACAAAATACAAAAGCCAGTGTATTTTGTTAGCAAAGCTCTTACGGGAAGTGAAATAAACTATGCGCCGATTGAAAAGTTTGTGTATGCACTCATTTTAACAACGTGAAGGCTACGAAGATATTTTCAAGGGCATCCGGTGCATGTATTAACTAATCTGCCAATCAGGCAAGTTTTAACAAAACCAGAGATATCTGGTAGACTCGCATTATGGGCAGTAGAATTAGGTGCTTATCAAATATCTTACCTTCCGCGTAGCGCTGAAAAAGGACAAGTTATGGCGGATTATCTCGCTGAACTGTCTGGAGAATTGGAGGTGCTTAATGAGCGAACCGCACTAAAACCTGAACACGGCGAAACTTGGGATTTATTTACTGATGGTGCTTCGTGTGCAGAAGGTGCAGTTGCGGGTTTAGTTTTGGCAAGTTCAAGCGGTGAGGAGCATACTTACGCATTACGGTTTAATTTTGACGTAACAAACAATGAGGCAGAGTATGAGGCATTGCTTGCAGGCTTAAATATTGTGCGAAAGATGAATATTGTTAAGTTGCGTGCATTCACGGATTCGCAGCTAGTAGCAAATCAGTTTAGCGGAACTTTTGAAGCACATGATCCTTCTATGCAGAAGTACTTGCAGTTATTAAAGGAAACTGCAGCGCGTTTTGAACATTTTGAACTCGCGCAAGTGCCAAGAAGTCAACACAAGAAAGCGGATGCTTTAAGCAAATTAGCCGCTTTAACTTTTTCGCATTTTCAAAAGCAAGTATGGGTTGAAGAATTGCCAAGTAAGTCGATAGATAGTGACTTGATGGTTGCATCTGTTATAGAAGAACAGCCAAACTGGATGGAGCCAATCTTACAATATATCCGCAGTAATATTCTGCCAGAGGATAGTCGCGAAGCTCGCTTAGTGCGAGAGCGAGCGCCAATGTATATCATTCAAGATGATATCTTATATCGCAAATCATACTGCGGACCAATGATGCGATGTGTTGGCCCAACCGAGGCAGAAATGATTGTTGAAGAAGTACATAATGGTACTTGTGCACTGCATTCAGGTTACAAAACCATCGCAGCAAAAATTATGCGGATGGGATAATTTTGGCCATCCCTATACCGCGATGTAGCTAAAATTGTTAAACGCTGTAAAAGTTGCCAACGGCATGCTCCGCAGAATCGAATGCCGCGACATGACATGATCCCCGTTAATTCGCCGTGGCCATTTAATAAATGGGCTATTGACATTGTAGGGCCATTTCCTGCAGGGCCCGGCAATGTTAAATTTCTCATCGTTGCAATCGATTATTTTACCAAATGGGTTGAAGCTAAGGCGGTTCGCACTATTACTGGTGTGCAAGTGCGAAATTTTGTTTGGGAGTACATTGTTTGCAGGTTCGGTATTCCGCGAGAATTGGTTAGCGATAATGGTGCACAAATAGCGAAAGATCCTTTCAAGACATGGTGCGCTAATCTAAATATAATACAAAATTTTACGTCAGTGGCGCACCCGCAAGCCAATGGACTGTGCGAAGTAAGCAATCGCGATATTGTCAGCTGTGATGCCCCGTACAAAACCATCGTGTACGAATCATCAACAACAGGATCATTACAAGGTTAAGTACTATATGCTGTAATTAAAGAAGTTGCATTCACGATAAAAAGGTGATGTCATAACCGACATCAAATGTTTTACATTTCAAAAGCATGTTTCACTAAGTAGAAGCAAATAATAAGTGTATGTGACCACAATGGTCGTTACAAGTCATAGTTCAAAAGTACTAAAGTTTGAATGCAAGGTAAAGTATTTCATGCGATGACAACTCTAAGAAGCGGGTGTCTACAGCACGACTAGTACACAGCGGAAGCTAACCTCAAGCACCTGAAAAAAACATGCTTAAAAATGTCAACACAAAGGTTGGTGAGCTATAGTTTAAGTATAACAGTATGTAAGGTAGGCCACGAGATTTCTGTGCTACAAAGAGCGTTTCAAAACAGTATGATAAAGTATATGTTAACCGTGGGCACTTGGTAACTAACTTAACGTTTATACCCCCTGAAAGTACACTTGGCAAGTGCGTATGTTTACGAAGTATTAAACACTCGTTAAATGCTAGCGCTACTAGCCCGAGTGGGGATGTCAAACCCTATGGATCCATATCTAAGATTCGCGTTCACCGGTTCAAAAACCAATGACTAAACGTTACCGAGCTAAAGGGAATGTTTCTGCAGTTATATAACCCACACATATATAAAGTTTAAGTACTCGTTCCTAGTATGTAAAACATAAAATCCGCATGTATTCTCAGTTCCCAAAATAAGTTAAAGTAAAAAGGGAATGCTATAACTCACAATGATAATGTAGTCGTAAAGTCGGTTCGGAAAAGGTGTGCAAGTAATCGGTCCGAAGGTCCTCAACCTAAGGCAAATAGTACTAAGTCAGTAAATCATCTTAATAGGTTTAAAAGTATGTAAATAAGGTCTTAAGGTGTGATGACCCGAGAATTTCCGACCAAATTTAAACTTAATCAATATATGATCTCAACACGATAAGCAAACTTGTTATTTGAAAGTCTCAAACTTTTGAAATATACATTCATTTATCATTTCGACCATTCCTACGATTCACGAACTATATTAATTGATATATATATATATATATATATATATATATATATATATATATATATATATATATATACATATATATATATATAACAACTTGAAACGTATTATATTATGATATAATTCACATTTATGATAATTGATATTTATCATACATTTTATGGGTTGCATTTTATGCGTCTAAGTTATCCCTAATTTCGAACTTCTTTATTTAATTTTGGTTACCACCTCAAGTTACAAAATCACCTTAAGTGGGATATGTTATAATGATCTATATTAAATATGTGTACTAATGTTAAGTTAAAATAGACAATAATAACAATGTGATAATACAAGATTAAATTAAATATATATTTTAACGTAATAATAATATTATGGTAGTATGTTTTATTTTACCTAAACATATGAATCTTATTATTTGGATTCCATAACACTTATCCATTATACTAATCTATATCATACTCACTTAGATATATATCTTGTAAATTTATTAAAAAAAATTGTAATGGCCTAATCATCCTATCTAAACAACAATAATATAAAACCATAATGATAATAATATACTGGATTGAATTCCATGACTCGATTTAGATTTAAAATCTCTGGCCTTTACAAGAAGTAGTTAAAAAGGGTTTAGAGACTATCAATAATAATTGTATATACGTCATATTTTTAAAACTTATTTGGCCTACTTTAATAATTCTACTACCTACTACCAATTATTACATAATTAAATAGAAAAAGGAAGTAACATACTACAACTCTTCAAAACCCACTGCTCATTCATCAATCTTCATTATCACCTTTTCATGAAAATCACAATTATTACATTACCAGCTACATATAATAATAATAATAATAATAATAATAATAATAATAATAATAATAATAATAATAATAATAATAATAATAATAATAATAATAATAATAATAATAATTGAACTTGATAGTAAAAGTCTAAAACACATTCACTTACTCAATTAATTGGGAAGAAACAGCCTATGTCCCACTAATAAATAATAACCGGAGGTTACGACTTGAATTGGGAAATTTTCTAAAATTATTATTTATTATATATTGTATTGTATATATATTAGATCACATTCACCACATTCATTTACTCAAAACTAAAGTTCATAAACAAATTTTAAAACTCAATCTCATTGTGAACCTAAGAACGAGAGTAAGAACGGGAAGTTTTACGCATTCAATTCGGTGTGAACTCGATTTCTTTTTATAAAGTTAAAATCTTAACCAAACTTTAATATTTATATAGTTTTGTTAATTATCTAGTGTTCATATGTACGATCTAAACAAAATGAAACCACTGGTTAAGTCCTTGTTTCGATTTCGATATCTGGATGTTCAAGTCTTAAAAATAAACCGTATATATATGAAATGTCTATAAGTTTTTAAATAGTTTAGACTTGTTAGGTTATTTAAATTAAACAAAATAAATCAAAGGTTTGTAAGATCTAAAAAGAAAACATATGCATACGTACATGAAACAAAGAAGATGTGTTTCTAATGAGTTTCAGTCTAAATACATGTCAATCAAGAAGTACGAATTAAGCAAAATTAAACTAATCTAATAAATAAAGATATGATTATGAAAGTAACTTTGAGAAATAAATATATTTAATTTATTTATTAAAATAGCAAATAATTTATTAATATAACAAGTATATTACTGAATATATATATAAACTTGTGCAATTTCTATTATATGTTTTAACATATAAAATTGATATAGGTTCATGAATCCGAGACCAACCGTGCATCTGTTCATTTCCGCCGCACTCATATTTACTACAAAATATAGTATTGTGAGTTTCATTTGCTCCCTTTTTAAATGCTTTTGCAATATATATTTTTGGGACTGAGAATACATGCGCTGCTTTTATAAATGCTTTACGAAATAGACACAAGTGATCGAAACTACATTCTATGGTTGGATTATTAAACCGAATATGCCCCTTTTTAGTCTGATAATCTAAGAATTTGGGAACAGACACCCTAATTGACGCGAATCCTAAAGATAGATCTATCGGGCCCAACAAGCCCCATCCAAAGTACCGGATGCTTTAGTACTTCGAAATTTATATCTTGTCCGAAGGAGGATCCCAGAATGATGGGGATATTCTTATATACATATTGTGAATGTCGGTTACCAGGTGTTCAATCCATATGAATGATATTTTTGTCTCTATGCATGGGACGTATGTTTATGAGAAATGGAAATATGAAATCTTGTGGTCTATTAAACTTATGAAATGATTATTTATGTTAAACTAATGAACTCACCAACCTTTTGGTTGATATTTTAAAGCATGTTTATTCTCAGGTACGACAGAAATCTTCCGCTGTGCAATTGCTCATTTTAAAGATATTATTTGGAGTCATTCATGACATATTTCAAAAGACGTTGCATTCGAGTCGTCGGGTTCATCAAGATTATTATTTAGTCAATTATAGTTGAATATATTATGAGATGATTTGCATGTCATCAGTTTTCGATATAAAGCAAGTTTGTCTTTTAAAAACGAATGCAATGTTTGTAAAATGTATCATATAGAGGTCAAGTACCTCGCGATGTAACCAACTATTGTGAATCGTTTGTAATCGATATGGACTTTGTCCGGATGGATTAGGACGGGTCCTTTTAGTTGGTATCAGAGTGGTGGTCTTAGTGAACCAGGTCTGCATTAGTGTGTCTAACTGATAAGTCGTTAGGATGCATTAGTGAGTCTGGACTTCGACCGTGTCTGCATGTCAAAAGTTTTGCTTATCATTTTTGTCAAAAATCATCTGTTTACCATCCTTAGGAAATTACCTGCTTATCATTCTTAGTCTAGACACATCTTACTGCAATGATTGCATGAATAGTGTATAGACAAAAATTCATATCTTAGCGTATCTGACAATTCATATCTTAGTGTATCTGTTACTGTAGACCTTGTCTGATATCTCTCGTAAATTTCTCCGTAATTTAAGGGATCCGGGTTCTATATATATATATCTATGCATATTATGCATTGAGAATACCATCCAACTATCAATTGCTGCCACTAAACTCTTCATACCAAGAATCCTTTCTGAGATCGCATAAGATGGCCTATACGAATCGACCAAGTTCCTCTGACTCCGAAGACAGCGTGACAGGAGCACACCAACCAATCAACCATCGTGATTACTGGAGAAAATGGGGGTGGGTTCGCGACATACTCACCCTATGGAGAAGGGAAGTGAAATGTCCCGTTCTTATTGATTAAAAACGTTCCATATTAATTGATTTCGTTGCGAGGTTTTGACCTCTATATGAGACGTTTTTCAAAGACTGCATTCATTTTTAAACAAACCATAACCTTTATTTCATCAATAAAGGTTTAAAAAGCTTTACGTAGATTATCAAATAATGATAATCTAAAATATCCTGTTTACACACGACCATTACATAATGGTTTACAATACAAATATGTTACAACAAAATAAGTTTCTTGAATGCAGTTTTTACACAATATCATACAAGCATGGACTCCAAATCTTGTCCTTATTTAAGTATGCGACAGCGGAAGCTCTTAATAATCACCTGAGAATAAACATGCTTAAAACGTCAACAAAAATGTTGGTGAGTTATAGGTTTAACCTATATATATCAAATCGTAACAATAGACCACAAGATTTCATATTTCAATACACATCCCATACATAGAGATAAAAATCATTCATATGGTGAACACCTGGTAACCGACAATAACAAGATGCATATATAAGAATATCCCCATCATTCCGGGACACCCTTCGGATATGATATAAATTTCGAAGTACTAAAGCATCCGGTACTTTGGATGGGGTTTGTTAGGCCCAATAGATCTATCTTTAGGATTCGCGTCAATTAGGGTGTCTGTTCCCTAATTCTTAGATTACCAGACTTAATAAAAAGGGGCATATTCGATTTCGATAATTCAACCATAGAATGTAGTTTCACGTACTTGTGTCTATTTTGTAAATCATTTATAAAACCTGCATGTATTCTCATCCCAAAAATATTAGATTTTAAAAGTGGGACTATAACTCACTTTCACAGATTTTTACTTCGTCGGGAAGTAAGACTTGGCCACTGGTTGATTCACGAACCTATAACAATATATACATATATATCAAAGTATGTTCAAAATATATTTACAACACTTTTAATATATTTTGATGTTTTAAGTTTATTAAGTCAGCTGTCCTCGTTAGTAACCTACAACTAGTTGTCCACAGTTAGATGTACAGAAATAAATCGATAAATATTATCTTGAATCAATCCACGACCCAGTGTATACGTATCTCAGTATTGATCACAACTCAAACTATATATATTTTGGAATCAACCTCAACCCTGTATAGCTAACTCCAACATTCACATATAGAGTGTCTATGGTTGTTCCGAAATATATATAGATGTGTCGACATGATAGGTCGAAACATTGTATACGTGTCTATGGTATCTCAAGATTACATAATATATAATACAAGTTGATTAAGTTATGGTTGGAATAAATTTGTTACCAATTTTCACGTAGCTAAAATGAGAACAATTATCCAATCTTGTTTTACCCATAACTTCTTCATTTTAAATCCGTTTTGAGTGAATCAAATTGCTATGGTTTCATATTGAACTCTATTTTATGAATCTAAACAAAAAAAGTATAGGTTTCTAGTCGGAAAAATAAGTTACAAGTCGTTTTTGTAAAGGTAGTCATTTCAGTCGAAAGAACGACGTCTAGATGACCATTTTAGAAAACATACTTCCACTTTGAGTTTAACCATAATTTTTGGATATAGTTTCATGTTCATAATAAAAATCATTTTTCTCAGAATAACAACTTTTAAATCAAAGTTTATCATAGTTTTTAATTAACTAACCCAAAACAGCCCGCGGTGTTACTACGACGGCGTAAATCCGGTTTTACGGTGTTTTTCGTGTTTCCAGGTTTTAAATCATTAAGTTAGCATATCATATAGATATAGAACATGTGTTTAGTTGATTTTAAAAGTCAAGTTAGAAGGATTAACTTTTGTTTGCGAACAAGTTTAGAATTAACTAAACTATGTTCTAGTGATTACAAGTTTAAACCTTCGAAAAAGATAGCTTTATATGTATGAATCGAATGATGTTATGAACATCATTACTACCTTAAGTTCCTTGGATGAACCTACTGGAAAAGAGAAAAATGGATCTAGCTTCAATGGATCCTTGGATGGCTCAAAGTTCTTGAAGCAAAATCATGACACGAAAACAAGTTCAAGTAAGATCATCACTTGAAATAAGATTGTTATAGTTATAGAAATTGAACCAAAGTTTGAATATGATTATTACCTTGTATTAGAATGATAACCTACTGTAAGAAACAAAGATTTCTTGAGGTTGGATGATCACCTTACAAGATTGGAAGTGAGCTAGCAAACTTGAAAGTATTCTTGATTTTATGAAACTAGAACTTTTGGAATTTATGAAGACTACTTAGAACTTGAAGATAGAACTTGAGAGAGTTCAATTAGATGAAGAAAATTGAAGAATGAAAGTGTTTGTAGGTGTTTTTGGTCGTTGGTGTATGGATTAGATATAAAGGATATGTAATTTTGTTTTCATGTAAATAAGTCATGAATGATTACTCATATTTTTGTAATCTTATGAGATATTTCATGCTAGTTGCCAAATGATGGTTCCCACATGTGTTAGGTGACTCACATGGGCTGCTAAGAGCTGATCATTGGAGTGTATATACCAATAGTACATACATCTAAAAGTTGTGTATTGTACGAGTACGAATACGGGTGCATACGAGTAGAATTGTTGATGAAACTGAACGAGAATGTAATTGTAAGCATTTTTGTTAAGTAGAAGTATTTTGATAAGTGTATTGAAGTCTTTCAAAAGTGTATAAATACATATTAAAACACTACATGTATATACATTTTAACTGAGTCGTTAAGTCATCGTTAGTCGTTACATGTAAGTGTTGTTTTGAAACCTTTAGGTTAACGATCTTGTTAAATGTTGTTAACCCAATGTTTATAATATCAAAAGAGATTTTAAATTATTATATTATCATGATATTATGATGTACGAATATCTCTTAATATGATATATATACATTAAATGTCGTTACAACGATAAACGTTACATATATGTCTCGTTTCAAAATCATTAAGTTAGTAGTCTTGTTTTTACATATGTAGTTCATTGTTAATATAATTAATGATATGTTTACTTATCATAATATCATGTTAACTATATATATAACCATATATATGTCATCATATAGTTTTTTTACAAGTTTTAACGTTCGTGAATCACCGGTCAACTTGGGTGGTCAATTGTCTATATGAAACCTATTTCAATTAATCAAGTCTTAACAAGTTTGATTGCTTAACATGTTGGAAACATTTAATCATGTAAACATCAATCTCAATTAATATATATAAACATGGAAAAGTTCGGGTCACTACAGTACCTACCCGTTAAATAAATTTCGTCCCGAAATTTTAAGCTGTTGAAGGTGTTGACGAATCTTCTGGAAATAGATGCGGGTATTTCTTCTTCATCTGATCTTCACGCTCCCAGGTGAACTCGGGTCCTCTACGAGCATTCCATCGAACCTTAACAATTGGTATCTTGTTTTGCTTAAGTCTTTTAACCTCACGATCCATTATTTCGACGGGTTCTTCGATGAATTGGAGTTTTTCGTTGATTTGGATTTCATCTAACGGAATAGTGAGATCTTCTTTAGCAAAACATTTCTTCAAATTCGAGACATGGAAAGTGTTATGTACAGCCGCGAGTTGTTGAGGTAACTCAAGTCGGTAAGCTACTGGTCCGACACGATCAATAATCTTGAATGGTCCAATATACCTTGGATTTAATTTCCCTCGTTTACCAAATCGAACAACGCCTTTCCAAGGTGAAACTTTAAGCATGACCATCTCTCCAATTTCAAATTCTATATCTTTTCTTTTAATGTCAGCGTAGCTCTTTTGTCGACTTTGGGCGGTTTTCAACCTTTGTTGAATTTGGATGATCTTCTCGGTAGTTTCTTGTATAATCTCCGGACCCGTAATCTGTCTATCCCCCACCTCACTCCAACAAATCGGAGACCTGCACTTTCTACCATAAAGTGCTTCAAACGGCGCCATCTCAATGCTTGAATGGTAGCTGTTGTTGTAGGAAAATTCTGCTAACGGTAGATGTCGATCCCAACTGTTTCTGAAATCAATAACACATGCTCGTAGCATGTCTTCAAGCGTTTGTATCGTCCTTTGCTCTGCCCATCAGTTTGTGGATGATAGGCAGTACTCATGTCTAGACGAGTTCCTAATGCTTGCTGTAATGTCTGCCAGAATCTTGAAATAAATTTGCCATCCCTATCAGAGATAATAGAGATTGGTATTCCATGTCTGGAGACGACTTCCTTCAAATACAGTCGTGCTAACTTCTCCATCTTGTCATCTTCTCTTATTGGTAGGAAGTGTGCTGATTTGGTGAGACGATCAACTATTACCCAAATAGTATCAAAACCACTTGCAGTCCTTGGCAATTTAGTGATGAAATCCATGGTAATGTTTTCCCATTTCCATTCCGGGATTTCGGGTTGTTGAAGTAGACCTGATGGTTTCTGATGCTCAGCTTTGACCTTAGAACACGTCAAACATTCTCCTACGTATTTAGCAACATCGGCTTTCATACCCGGCCACCAAAAATGTTTCTTGAGATCCTTGTACATCTTCCCCGTTCCAGGATGTATTGAGTATCTGGTTTTATGAGCTTCTCTAAGTACCATTTCTCTCATATCTCCAAATTTTGGTACCCAAATCCTTTCAGCCCTATACCGGGTTCCGTCTTCCCGAATATTAAGATGCTTCTCCGATCCTCTGGGTATTTCATCCTTTAAATTTCCCTCTTTTAAAACTCCTTGTTGCGCCTCCTTTATTTGAGTAGTAATGTGTGACAACCCGGAAATTTCCAACCAAATTTAAACTTTAATCTTTATATGTTTCCGACACGATAAGCAATATTTGTTAAGTTAAATTGCAAGAATTTTAAACTACGTTCATACGTTCATTCAACCTCGACCATGTTCCAACGATTCACGAACCATTAAACGAATATGATTATATATGTATATGTGTATATATATTATAACTTGAAACATAAACAAAATATTAGATTAAATACTTTATATGATTGTATCTGTTTCAAAATATTTATCAATGGAATTAGAAGATAAGATCAAATGATTGAATTATCAGATATATTGAATTATGATTACAAGTCTCTGTTGAAAGGCTCACGTTGATTTGAGAAATCTTTCCGTTTTAACAATATTCGGAAAATGGTAAAGTGATTTATAAATAAGAATAAATTGTCAATCATTGAGAACTAGACAAAGGATAGTGGAAGATTGAATCTCATAAAGACTCGATTGATCTATTTAGTTTCAAACGTATAAAAACGTTTTCAGTTTAAAAAGAACTTTATTATTAAAACGTATATAACTTTTATAAATATCTAGAACCACTTTTGACAACTCATTACTTAACTAGTATGATAAAAATAACGATATTTATATTTTAATTTATTAAATATATATAACGATTTAAATTAATATTATATATATTTATACGTGTATTATACGTACATAGTTTTATACTTTTACTATACTTAAACTTTACCTTTACTTTATTTTTACTTTACTTTAACTTTAATAATTCACTTTAATAATTCATACTTTAATAATTCACTTTAATAATTCATACTTTAATAATTCACTTTAATAATTCATACTTTAATAATTCACTTTAATAATTCATACTTTAATAATTCACTTTAATAATTCATACTTTAATAATTCACTTTAATAATTCAAAAATCTATTATAAATAGAATTCAATAGGTTTCATTATTTCATAGAAACTTGAAAATATTTTTCTCTAAACTCTCTCAATCGATTTACATATATATATTTACTCCGTATTATTTCAAGATATTATTAGTATACATAAAATATTACGACGGAGTGCTGTCCGAGTGATTTCGAAATTGTTTTTCGAGTAGGATAGGATTAAGGTAATTATGGGTTATAGCTATGGAGGTGATTGAGTATGGTTCATGGGTATGCTCGTGAGGTCAATATAGTGTTTATCATTTCCGTTGCATCTACGTACATTTCCTGCAATATTGAATCTCAATATTGATACGTGAGTACTCATAATTTAACTTTTACATACTAATAGTGTATCCCTGACTAGTGCTCGAGTATTTAGGATTATGCATGCTTGTACTTTTGATATTGCCCTTAGACAGGTTAGGTTGAATATTGAATTAGTTACACTTGCGGTTGAGATAAGGTATAAGATATGCATGTCCTTGGAAAGCTAGCGAAAAATTAAGGACTTTTCCTTTAGATATCGAATGGTTTCGATGAACGGATTAGAAGTTATAATCAATTGAATTTTCTATATTTTTATTAAAAATGATTATTATCGTCGTTTTTATCGTCGTTCTAGTTTTATCTTATTATTATCATTATTATTATCTTTATCAATAAAATGGATTTATCATTAAAAATTGTTATTTTTTTTATTATTACTATCGTTATTATTGTTAAAGTTATAATTAGTATTATTATTATTATTATTATCCAATTATTATTATTATTATTATTATTATTAGTATTATTATTATTATTATTATCATTATTAATATATATATCATTATTTAAAAATGGATATTGTCATTGTTATTATTATTATTACTATATTATCATTAAGATAATTATTAGTATTATCGTTAAAAATGTTATAATAACTATCATTATTAATATTAGTGTAATTAAAACAAATATTTGTAACACCTAATTATTTTGATTACTATTATTATCATTATTATGAACACGATATAAAAGACGATTAAAAGCTATTAAACGAAACGATTAGGAAATAATGAGTAAGAGTATCATGATGAAATTAAAATATTATAAGATATTGATTTAGATAAAATTATTGTTCTTATTATTTTTATCATTACTATTATTATTAAAAATATCGTTAGTATTAAAACTATCATTTTAACAAAAAATATCATTTTAATAGAAATGTCATTGTTACTATAAAATATCATTATTATTATTATTTTAAATAGAATTATTATTTTAAAGATAATATTAAAAATTATCGTAAATATTAAAGTTATCATAATTAGAATTATCGTTTTATCATAATGTCATCTTAGTAATTATAAATATTGATATTTTTATAATAATTATTATTATTACAAAATAATACAACTTTTACTTACTATCATTATAGATATTATTTTATCAAATAAATATGTGATACAAACATATTTTACTACGCGTAATAACTTACTTTAATAATACCTATCATATTATCTTTATGATATTAAATGAACCCTATAAATTTTATTACTTAATATATATAAAAGTATATTATATTATATAAATTTAATATAAAATTTTATTTATTAATAAATAAATTATATTATTTACTCTAATAAATCTTTTAAAAATATTTAAAAATATAAAACGACGATATTTAAACTATATATTAATCATGTATAGATTTTTAGAAATTATTTTGAGTCAAATTTACTTTTGTTGACTTTTGCATATTAGTCTCGAGCATTAGGATTGTGGTACACTATGACTTGGCCTAATTTGTTAGACAAATATTGACCAACAC
Organism: Rutidosis leptorrhynchoides; assembly: GCF_046630445.1. Taxonomy (NCBI): domain Eukaryota; kingdom Viridiplantae; phylum Streptophyta; class Magnoliopsida; order Asterales; family Asteraceae; genus Rutidosis; species Rutidosis leptorrhynchoides. The sequence goes on along the minus strand of NC_092333.1, from coordinate 314,657,118 downwards.
ATAATTATATATAATTAATTTAGGTTCGTGAATCCGAGGCCAACCTTGCACTTGTTCAATGACGTTATATGTATTTTTACTACGAAATACAGTATGGTGAGTTTCATTTGCCTTTTTACCCTTTATATTTTTGGGACTGAGAATACATGCGCTTTTATAAATGTTTGACGAAATAGACACAAGTAATTGAAACTACATTCTATGGTTGAATTATCGAAATCGAATATGCCCCTTTTTATTAAAGTCTGGTAATCTAAGAATTAGGGAACAGACACCCTAATTGACGCGAATCCTAAAGATAGATCTATTGGGCCTAACGAACCCCATCCAAAGTACCGGATGCTTTAGTACTTCGAAATTTATATCATGTCTGAAGGAGGATCCCGGAATGATAGGGGATATTCTTATATGCATCTTGTTAATGTCGGTTACCAGGTGTTCACCAATGAATGATTTTTGTCTCTATGCATGGGACGTATATTTATGAGAACTGGAAATGAAATTCTTGTGGTCTATTAAAATGATGAAAATGAATGATTATGATAAACTAATGAACTCACCAACCTTTTGGTTGACACTTTAAAGCATGTTTATTCTCAGGTATTAAAGAAATCTTCCGCTGTGCATTTGCTCATATTAAAGATATTACTTGGAGTCATTCATGGCATATATTTTCGAAAGACGTTGCATTCGAGTCATTGAATTCATCAAGATTATTATTAAGTCAATTATAGTTGGATAGTGGATATTATGAAATGGTATGCATGCCTGTCAACTTTCTATGTAAAGAAAGTTTATCTTTTAAAAACGAATGCAATGTTTGTAAAATGTATCATATAGAGGTCAAACACCTCGCGATGTAATCAGCTATTGTGAATCGTTTATAATGTATATGAATGGGTCCTTTCAGTTGGTATCAGAGCGGTGGTCTTAGCGAACCAAGTCTGCATTAGTGTGTCTAACTGATAGTCGTTAGGATGCATTAGTGAGTCTGGACTTCGACCGTGTCTGCATTTCAAAAGTTTTGCTCATCATTCTTGTCGGAAATTACCTGCTTATCATTCTTAGTCTAGACACATCTTATTGCATTGATTGCATGAATAGTGTATAGACAAAATTCATATCTTAGCGTATCTGCTAATTCATATCTTAGCGTATCTGTTACTGTAAACTTTGCCTGACATATTCCGTAAATTCCTCCGTAATCTACGAAACCTTTTGCTCTATATAATTAGAATACCACCCGATAGCCGGAAAATCATTTCATATCAAAAAAATCCTTTATCCAATCGTACGAAATGGAATTCATCGTTAGTTCAAGTCACTCGGATTCCGAAATGGAATCTCACTCAAGCTCCGAAAGCAGTGTGACCGGAATGGATCAACCAATCAGTCATCACCTATTCTGGATGAATTGGGGATGGGTTCGTAGCCTCCTCAATCATTGGAGACAAGAAGAAGGCGATCCTTTCCATCCACCACATTGCCCTCTTGACGAAGAACCTGAAGCACTTACCGGCGAACCTGTCCGGAACACCATTTTCTCTCTCATTTCCAGAGTATCTCGTCACGATTATATACTACATCAAATTCTAGATTTTATTTATCCGCTCGTCCGAACCGACAATCACCCCGGTGTAATAGAAGAAGTCAACGAACTTCGCGCTCGGGTAGTGGCTTTGGAGAATATGGTACAAAGATTACAAACACCATCAGCAGCATCAGCAGCATAACCAGTACCACCATCATTAATGCCAACAGTACCATTACCACCTCCAACCATAACCGCGTCGTAACCCTCAACTTCACAATCTGTCCCAAGAGCATCAAAGTCATACGCACCATAGGTACCACGGAATACCAACAACAATAACTGACAAAGTATTAATTCATAACTTTATTGGAGAAACATTTCGCGGAGATTATGTAATCTCTAAAGTCTTAAAGATTATCTAATCTAGCCCTAACCATAAAGCAGTTAAGCAAACCGAAATGATAGAAGAAAGAGTAGAAACCCTGACAAAAATGGTGTGTGATTAACCTGCGTTAACTACAATCTCTGTCTCAATTCAACAAATTTCAATTCATAATAAATCAAGTATATATTTGATTTTACACTCGAAACTTTTTCAGATAACATCATTCGTGCTTTACGAAGTTCACAAGAATTTAACGAAAACCAACATCACGCCTCAACAAATAACGAAGTATTGATTCATAACTTCAATATTATTGAAGAAATACTTATGTAATCTCTAAAGCCTTCAAGGGATTATTCAATTCTAGTTCCAACCGTAAATCGAATGAGTTTAATTTAGTATTAACTCATTAAAATCTATGTTACATCTGAGGAGAATATATACATATATATTTTCATAAAGACTGTAATAAAATTCTTATGTACAAAATATTAATTGTGAAATTTTTTTTAACGGGTAGGTAATACCCGAGATATATATATATATATATATATATATATATATATATATATTCACAATTAATATGTTACATTCTTCGAATCAGATTAAGCAAATTATCAACTATACTTCCTACTTTCACAATAATATACATTCTTTCATAGAAATCAAAATAACCATACTCATTCAAACCCAATTACATATTTTGATTTTGAAACCTCAGAATTCAATTCGAGATATAACCGGTACCATCACTTTTTGTTTCCTACATCTTTCGAAGCTATACTTTGACTTCAAAACTATGTTAGAACATCAAATGTATATTAACGATTACAATCTGTGTTCAAACCCTTCGAAAATTTCTGAAGACACTTCAATTAATGAGCAATCGAGATGATGATCCAACCACATATTACCCACAGTTATGTACTTAAAAAAAAAAGCTCTCGAAACCAATGTCGTAATTCAACACATATCTGTGTCAGATCCTTTGGCATTTATTAGCAAAAATAACTTTGCAATTCCTTTTTCAAAGTAGCAAATTCTATCACAGCTCCAGCAAGACAACTTCAATTTTTCATTCGGAGTAGCCTTATCATAATCTTGATAAATATGTTGCCCTTTCGCCATTGTTACTAGGGAACCTTTCATATCTCACCACATTAGCTGTCTTATCAGCAACCGTAATGATCTGAGATTTTCTGAAAAATCATTATATTTATCAAAACCCCATCATTTTCTCATTCGGATCTTTTAACGAGAATTGCCATACGAATCATCGGGAATTAACAATCAGTATTTTGAAATCTCGCAGCATGTCCACGCCAACAGTTATATGTGTATATATAACGTCTATCTCCTGGACTTACATACTTGAATGTGAAGTTTCTGAAAAACACCCTAAACTGTGGAATAGTTCTCGAAATTGTTGATGAAGCAGCAAAAACTATAAAACAACCTTAACAGTAAAAAGTTTGATAATAAAGAGTAGTGTGTTGGCAGAACTCAGAAAACGAAAAGAGTTGGAACTGGAAAACGGATTGATCAAAGCATGAAGGAGGCTGTGGACAAATCACAAAGGCTAAACCTGCCTTCAAAGGATCCAAATGATTCAGTATCTGCTGAAGTCATTATCGAATACCTTGCTCCTGACTCTAAACCCTTGCGTACAATATTCTTCATCATCCTCTGATATCAGAAATCCTAAGATATCATCATATCTTTCATTATAAATATCCTAGGAATTTTTTTTATTTGAAATCATTTACCTCTTCGCGCTATCTGTATTACATCATAAAAGAAACTAATTTAGTTTCTAAATTTTGAAACATTCAAGTTTAAAATAGGAATATTTTGAAGTAGTGTTGGGAACTGAAGCATGAATTAGTATAATATAATGACACTTGATCAACGTGATTATATTACAGTAAGTCATGCTGAGTTTCTAAATGGAACGTGATGAATCACAGATCATAACATCATCATGTGCCATGTTATACGACTCTTGTATTCTATTTAACCTCTAAAATATCAAGAAAATTTTTCTTGATGATTCGGCCTTTTCCAAGGTATTCTGGTAATTTGGCAAGTCAAGATCGTGCCATCACAATTTCCTTCCTAAAACATTAACAATGTTCGTTCCGAAATTCATATCCGTGAATTCTGGACCATTACAAGCTGTGTTTAATCGTAAGAAGAAGAAACGAAAGGGACAAAACTCCGAAATAGAAATTGGAGTATAAATTGCAGCAAATAAAATAGAGCATTAACTGTGAATGACAATGATTATAGAAGACAGAAGCAGAGACTTTGAAATATAAGGGAAGATATAAAGCCCAACGACAAACCAGAAATTATAAACCATATATATCATATAGCAATATAAAGACACGAGAGAACTAGAAACACTATAAACTCAAGAGTATAGTAGAAGTAAATAGATTCTTCCGGCGGTAGATGAAAAAGAAGAATGACCGATATGAAAGTTAGAAGTATATCGAGAATCAGAACTGGATGGAGCATAGTGATGAATACTTTAAAATATGAGTTGAGGGGGAAAGAATAGAAGATGATGAAACATGACTAGGAACTTAGAAATCAACAGATTTAACTCACACAATGGCGGAATAAGTGAATCAAACCCTCTAGTGAATAGGTTAATTTTTTTTTTTTGGATTAATTTAGTCAAACCACAACTAAGTCAAGTGTGATTAGATCAACACCTAGAGCTATTATTCACCACCTGGGTGATTTGGACTGAGAGAGAATCGGAGGAGCTCACTAGATCTGAGTGTGTGTAACAAATGAGAGGCTTAACCTAAAATGAAGAACATAAGACTTTATATACCCTGCTGTTGACTCACCTATACGATTCATTCATCACACGTACGAGTTGGCTTCATCAGTCGTACGGGTGATCACTCACTCGTGTCTTCTCATTTAGGTTGTAATTGTGACTTAGCTCAGCATCAACCGTGCGTATGAGCCTGTCAGCTGTACTAGTGAGGCTTCACTCGTACGTCTGACTAAGTCTAACATAGTTAAACATTTAAATCTCGTTCCTGCAGTTCCTGTAACCACATACAAACACGGATAGGATAATAACGAGCAATCATGGTGGCCTGTAAACTGTTGTACCTGCAATGGACGCGGGTAGATGTCTAGGAACTGCATAAAATGCATCAACAGAAGGTGTGAGTTGTAAGGAAACGAAGGAGGTGAATTTATAAGAAAATCTCCTACAGAACAATTAAAATGGACGATCGCATTTAAAGCGGATCCTAATTCCCTTGATTACCGGAGAGTCAAATCTTATTAAGAAGATTTTCTTCAAATCCCTTGAAATCTGGGAATCAATCATATCTACGTCAAATGATAAGATGAATCTACACTTACTCATTTCACTCTTCTATGTTAGCTTCATTCGTACTCTTCATATAAATGGATTGTTTATCCAAATTATTCGCTGATGATAAAACTCTAATTTTCAGCCCGTATGCATCATGAAAACATACTTATTATCATTCACGACATTTCCACTCAAATTTCGGGACGAAATTTCTTTAACGGGTAGGTACTGTGACAACCCGGAAATTTCCAACCAAATTTAAACTTTAATCTTTATATGTTTCCGACACGATAAGCAATATTTGTTAAGTTAAATTGCAAGAATTTTAAACTACGTTCATACGTTCATTCAACCTCGACCATGTTCCAACGATTCACGAACCATTAAACGAATATGATTATATATGTATATGTGTATATATATTATAACTTGAAACATAAACAAAATATTAGATTAAATACTTTATATGATTGTATCTGTTTCAAAATATTTATCAATGGAATTAGAAGATAAGATCAAATGATTGAATTATCAGATATATTGAATTATGATTACAAGTCTCTGTTGAAAGGCTCACGTTGATTTGAGAAATCTTTCCGTTTTAACAATATTCGGAAAATGGTAAAGTGATTTATAAATAAGAATAAATTGTCAATCATTGAGAACTAGACAAAGGATAGTGGAAGATTGAATCTCATAAAGACTCGATTGATCTATTTAGTTTCAAACGTATAAAAACGTTTTCAGTTTAAAAAGAACTTTATTATTAAAACGTATATAACTTTTATAAATATCTAGAACCACTTTTGACAACTCATTACTTAACTAGTATGATAAAAATAACGATATTTATATTTTAATTTATTAAATATATATAACGATTTAAATTAATATTATATATATTTATACGTGTATTATACGTACATAGTTTTATACTTTTACTATACTTAAACTTTACCTTTACTTTATTTTTACTTTACTTTAACTTTAATAATTCACTTTAATAATTCATACTTTAATAATTCACTTTAATAATTCATACTTTAATAATTCACTTTAATAATTCATACTTTAATAATTCACTTTAATAATTCATACTTTAATAATTCACTTTAATAATTCATACTTTAATAATTCACTTTAATAATTCAAAAATCTATTATAAATAGAATTCAATAGGTTTCATTATTTCATAGAAACTTGAAAATATTTTTCTCTAAACTCTCTCAATCGATTTACATATATATATTTACTCCGTATTATTTCAAGATATTATTAGTATACATAAAATATTACGACGGAGTGCTGTCCGAGTGATTTCGAAATTGTTTTTCGAGTAGGATAGGATTAAGGTAATTATGGGTTATAGCTATGGAGGTGATTGAGTATGGTTCATGGGTATGCTCGTGAGGTCAATATAGTGTTTATCATTTCCGTTGCATCTACGTACATTTCCTGCAATATTGAATCTCAATATTGATACGTGAGTACTCATAATTTAACTTTTACATACTAATAGTGTATCCCTGACTAGTGCTCGAGTATTTAGGATTATGCATGCTTGTACTTTTGATATTGCCCTTAGACAGGTTAGGTTGAATATTGAATTAGTTACACTTGCGGTTGAGATAAGGTATAAGATATGCATGTCCTTGGAAAGCTAGCGAAAAATTAAGGACTTTTCCTTTAGATATCGAATGGTTTCGATGAACGGATTAGAAGTTATAATCAATTGAATTTTCTATATTTTTATTAAAAATGATTATTATCGTCGTTTTTATCGTCGTTCTAGTTTTATCTTATTATTATCATTATTATTATCTTTATCAATAAAATGGATTTATCATTAAAAATTGTTATTTTTTTTATTATTACTATCGTTATTATTGTTAAAGTTATAATTAGTATTATTATTATTATTATTATCCAATTATTATTATTATTATTATTATTATTAGTATTATTATTATTATTATTATCATTATTAATATATATATCATTATTTAAAAATGGATATTGTCATTGTTATTATTATTATTACTATATTATCATTAAGATAATTATTAGTATTATCGTTAAAAATGTTATAATAACTATCATTATTAATATTAGTGTAATTAAAACAAATATTTGTAACACCTAATTATTTTGATTACTATTATTATCATTATTATGAACACGATATAAAAGACGATTAAAAGCTATTAAACGAAACGATTAGGAAATAATGAGTAAGAGTATCATGATGAAATTAAAATATTATAAGATATTGATTTAGATAAAATTATTGTTCTTATTATTTTTATCATTACTATTATTATTAAAAATATCGTTAGTATTAAAACTATCATTTTAACAAAAAATATCATTTTAATAGAAATGTCATTGTTACTATAAAATATCATTATTATTATTATTTTAAATAGAATTATTATTTTAAAGATAATATTAAAAATTATCGTAAATATTAAAGTTATCATAATTAGAATTATCGTTTTATCATAATGTCATCTTAGTAATTATAAATATTGATATTTTTATAATAATTATTATTATTACAAAATAATACAACTTTTACTTACTATCATTATAGATATTATTTTATCAAATAAATATGTGATACAAACATATTTTACTACGCGTAATAACTTACTTTAATAATACCTATCATATTATCTTTATGATATTAAATGAACCCTATAAATTTTATTACTTAATATATATAAAAGTATATTATATTATATAAATTTAATATAAAATTTTATTTATTAATAAATAAATTATATTATTTACTCTAATAAATCTTTTAAAAATATTTAAAAATATAAAACGACGATATTTAAACTATATATTAATCATGTATAGATTTTTAGAAATTATTTTGAGTCAAATTTACTTTTGTTGACTTTTGCATATTAGTCTCGAGCATTAGGATTGTGGTACACTATGACTTGGCCTAATTTGTTAGACAAATATTGACCAACACATAATTATATATAATTAATTTAGGTTCGTGAATCCGAGGCCAACCTTGCACTTGTTCAATGACGTTATATGTATTTTTACTACGAAATACAGTATGGTGAGTTTCATTTGCCTTTTTACCCTTTATATTTTTGGGACTGAGAATACATGCGCTTTTATAAATGTTTGACGAAATAGACACAAGTAATTGAAACTACATTCTATGGTTGAATTATCGAAATCGAATATGCCCCTTTTTATTAAAGTCTGGTAATCTAAGAATTAGGGAACAGACACCCTAATTGACGCGAATCCTAAAGATAGATCTATTGGGCCTAACGAACCCCATCCAAAGTACCGGATGCTTTAGTACTTCGAAATTTATATCATGTCTGAAGGAGGATCCCGGAATGATAGGGGATATTCTTATATGCATCTTGTTAATGTCGGTTACCAGGTGTTCACCAATGAATGATTTTTGTCTCTATGCATGGGACGTATATTTATGAGAACTGGAAATGAAATTCTTGTGGTCTATTAAAATGATGAAAATGAATGATTATGATAAACTAATGAACTCACCAACCTTTTGGTTGACACTTTAAAGCATGTTTATTCTCAGGTATTAAAGAAATCTTCCGCTGTGCATTTGCTCATATTAAAGATATTACTTGGAGTCATTCATGGCATATATTTTCGAAAGACGTTGCATTCGAGTCATTGAATTCATCAAGATTATTATTAAGTCAATTATAGTTGGATAGTGGATATTATGAAATGGTATGCATGCCTGTCAACTTTCTATGTAAAGAAAGTTTATCTTTTAAAAACGAATGCAATGTTTGTAAAATGTATCATATAGAGGTCAAACACCTCGCGATGTAATCAGCTATTGTGAATCGTTTATAATGTATATGAATGGGTCCTTTCATAATGTTATTATGAATCATTATATTCATAGATTTTACTCGAATGGGTTCTCTATCCTTCCTGCTCAAGGCATCGGCTACCACATTTGCCTTCCCCGGGTGGTAACGAATCTCAAAATCGTAATCATTCAATAATTCAATCCACCTACGCTGCCTCATATTCAGTTGTTTCTGATTAAATATGTGTTGAAGACTTTTGTGGTCGGTATATATAATACTTTTGACCCCATATAAGTAGTGCCTCCAAGTCTTTAATGCAAAAACAACCGCGCCTAATTCCAAATCATGCGTCGTATAATTTTGTTCGTGAATCTTCAATTGTCTAGACGCATAAGCAATCACCTTCGTTCGTTGTATTAATACACAACCGAGACCTTGCTTTGATGCGTCACAATAAATCACAAAATCATCATTCCCTTCAGGCAATGACAATATAGGTGCCGTAGTTAGCTTTTTCTTCAATAACTGAAACGCTTTCTCTTGTTCATCATTCCATTCAAATTTCTTCCCTTTATGCGTTAATGCAGTCAAGGGTTTTGCTATTCTGGAAAAGTCTTGGATGAACCTTCTGTAGTAACCAGCTAGTCCTAAAAACTGGCGTATGTGTTTCGGAGTTTTCGGGGTTTCCCACTTTTCAACAGTTTCTATCTTTGCCGGATCCACCTTAATACCTTCTTTGTTCACTATGTGACCGAGGAATTGAACTTCTTCCAACCAAAATGCACACTTTGAAAACTTAGCGTACAATTCTTCCTTCCTCAATACTTCTAACACCTTTCTCAAATGTTCACCGTGTTCTTGGTCATTCTTTGAGTAAATAAGTATGTCATCAATGAAAACAATGACAAACTTGTCAAGGTATGGTCCACACACTCGGTTCATAAGGTCCATGAACACAGCTGGTGCATTAGTTAAACCAAACGGCATGACCATAAACTCGTAATGACCGTAACGTGTTCTGAAAGTAGTCTTTGGAATATCATCTTCTTTCACCCGCATTTGATGATACCCGGAACGTAAGTCAATCTTTGAATAAACAGACGAGCCTTGTAGTTGATCAAATAAGTCGTCGATTCTCGGTAGTGGGTAGCGGTTCTTGATGGTAAGTTTGTTCAACTCTCGGTAGTCGATACACAACCTGAATGTACCATCTTTCTTCTTGACAAACAAAACAGGAGCTCCCCACGGTGATGTGCTTGGTCGAATGAAACCACGCTCTAAAAGTTCTTGTAATTGGCTTTGCAGTTCTTTCATCTCGATGGGTGCGAGTCTGTAAGGAGCACGAGCTATTGGTGCAGCTCCTGGTACAAGATCTATTTGAAATTCAACGGATCGATGTGGGGGTAATCCCGGTAATTCTTTCGGAAATACATCGGGAAATTCTTTTGCAATGGGAACATCATTGATGCTCTTTTCTTCAGTTTGTACTTTCTCGACGTGTGCTAGAACAGCATAGCAACCTTTTCTTATTAGTTTTTGTGCCTTCAAATTACTAATAAGATGTAGCTTCGTGTTGCCCTTTTCTCCGTACACCATTAAGGGTTTTCCTTTTTCTCGTATAATGCGAATTGCATTTTTGTAACAAACGATCTCCGCTTTCACTTCTTTCAACCAGTCCATACCGATTATCACATCAAAACTCCCTAACTCTACTGGTATCAAATCAATCTTAAATGTTTCGCTAACCAGTTTAATTTCTCGATTCCGACATATATTATCTGCTGAAATTAATTTACCATTTGCTAATTCGAGTAAAAATTTACTATCCAAAGGCGTCAATGGACAACTTAATTTAGCACAAAAATCTCTACTCATATAGCTTCTATCCGCACCCGAATCAAATAAAACGTAAGCAGATTTATTGTCAATAAGAAACGTACCCGTAACAAGCTCCGGGTCTTCCTGTGCCTCTACCGCATTAATATTGAAAACTCTTCCACGGCCTTGTCCATTCGTGTTCTCCTGGTTCGGGCAATTTCTAATAATGTGGCCTGGTTTTCCACATTTATAACAAACTACATTGGCATAACTTGCTCCGACACTACTTGCTCCGCCATTACTCGTTCCGACACCATTTGTTCCTTTCGTTCTATTAACCCCTGGTCCGTAGACCTCACACTTCGCCGCGCTATGACCATTTCTTTTACACTTGTTGCAAAATTTGGTGCAGAACCCCGAGTGATTCTTTTCACACCTTTGGCATAGTTGCTTCTGATTGTTGTTGTTGTTGCGGTTATTATTGTTGTTGGGATGATTGTTGTAGTTGCTGTTGTTGTTGTTGTTGTTGTTGTTGTTGGGCCGTTTGTTGTAGTTGCGATTGATGTTGCGATTGTTGGGATAATTGTTGCGATTATTGTTGTAATTGCTGTTGTTGTTGTATTGGTGATTCTTATCACCGTTTTCCTCCCACTTTCTTTTGACTTGCTTCACATTGGCCTCTTCAGCAGTCTGTTCTTTAATTCTTTCTTCAATCTGGTTCACTAGTTTGTGAGCCATTCTACATGCCTGTTGTATGGAGGCGGGCTCGTGTGAACTTATATCTTCTTGGATTCTTTCCGGTAATCCTTTCACAAACGCGTCGATCTTCTCTTCCTCATCTTCGAATGCTCCCGGACACAATAGGCACAATTCTGTGAATCGTCTTTCGTACGTGGTAATATCAAATCCTTGGGTTCGTAACCCTCTAAGTTCTGTCTTGAGCTTATTGACCTCGGTTCTGGGACGGTACTTCTCGTTCATCAAGTGCTTGAATGCTGACCACGGTAGTGCGTACGCATCATCTTGTCCCACTTGCTCTAGATAGGTATTCCACCATGTTAACGCAGAACCTGTGAAGGTATGCGTAGCGTACTTCACTTTGTCCTCTTCAGTACACTTACTTATGGCAAACACCGATTCAACCTTCTCGGTCCACCGTTTCAATCCGATCGGTCCTTCGGTTCCATCAAATTCCAAAGGTTTGCAGGCAGTGAATTCTTTGTAGGTGCATCCTACACGATTTCCTGTACTGCTAGATCCAAGGTTATTGTTGGTATGTAGCGCAGCCTGTACTGCGGCTATGTTTGAAGCTAGAAAAGTACGGAATTCCTCTTCATTCATATTCACGGTGTGTCGAGTAGTCGGTGCCATTTTGTCATAACCCGTCCTTAACCATAAGAACGCGTTAGATAACGTATGATTTCATTGCGAGGTATTGACCTCTATATGAGACATTTTTGAAAGAAAACTGCATATATTATACATTACAAACCATAACCATTATTTTTGTTACAAGCTTAAGACAATAAAAAGAAGATTAACGTTTAGCGATAATCTTCGACTTACAAACTTTACAAATGATGACAACAACACGGTTTCTAGCATATTTTACAGTACAACATCTTGGATATGCAGTTTTATTTTTGACACAAACATGCGTACGCAAGATCCTGGTTAGATCCAACATGATGCAGCGGAAGCTTTAGAAATCACCTGAGAATAGACATGTTTAAAAAGGTCAACATAAAGTTGGTGAGATATAGGTTTAATGCCGGCTGCAATATATATATAGACCACAAGATTTCGTATATAATCAGTTTAATAAAAGTATTCTAAGTGGTTGAGCACTCGGTAACCATACTTAACATTTTCACGTCGCATATTCCCTTTAATATGAAATCTTACTACACCGTACCAAGTGTAGTCACAAAAACGAAGTACTGTGCAACCGTTGAATACTGGTCGTCCAGTCCGGTTGGGGTTGTCAGGCCCGATAGATCTATCAACAGGATTCGCGTTTACAATACTGCTGTAAATATTAGTTACCAAGCTACAGGGAAGTATGCCAGTGGTACAACTCAACGTAGAATATATTTTTCAGTTACTTGTGTCCATATCGTAAAACATAAAATACATGTATTCTCATCCCGAAATATTTAGAGTTTAAAAGTGGGACTATATACTCACTCTTGTCTTGATGATATATATAATTTGACTCGGTCTTCCGGTTGATATCACAAACCTATCCATATATAATATATCAATATGTTTTCATTTTAAAACAAACGTTATATATATCTATACTTGTTATACTTTTAATACTTTGAATATTTCCTTAGTCCGAAGTTAGCTGTCCGAGGTTAGCAATTCAATTTTTAATGGTTCATTTTTAGATGTTTAATATACCCGCAATAAATAAAACCCCCAACGAAATAAATAAAACCCCAACATATATGTATTGGTCGAGATTAATCTTGACCCATGGTACCGGTGTTGTCAAATGACGTGTTGCGTACAATCATGAGATCTTATGATTAATCTTCTCGTGTTGTTTACGGGTGATCCTGAACCATATAAAATTGAATTATAAGTACATATATATAAAATATCATGTTATCTTAGAAGTATGTGATTTTATGTAAATTTTTCCAATGAATCCCGAAGTCATTTAAGCCTTGGATAACCAATTTTGTTTCGGTCATAGTTTCTTCGTTACAAGTCCGTTTTCGTTGATTCAACTTGCCATCTCCTTGGATCGAGTCCCTCTTTAAGACTATGAACTGTAAATACCTTAGTTTGTATTCAAAATCACACGGCATAGGTCAAACTTTAGTGAAACTTATGAAGTTAATCATTTTCGTTACAACAAAATCATTTAATGACCATTTTTCTAAAAATACTTATACTTTGAAAAACCAAGTTTTACCTTGTTAAATTAGCATATACATAAGTTATATTACAGGTCTTGAAGTATTTTAAAAGTTAAGTTAGAAGGATCTATTTAGTTTGCAAACAAGTTTGAAAACATTCAAACTATGTTCTTGTTGTTAAACTTGTATACCACAAAATATGATAGCTATATATATATGAATCGAATAAGGTTATGAACATATATTCTACCTCAAGTTCCTTGGATGAAGTTGCTGTAAAAGAGAAGTAAGAAGCTAGAATCAAAAGGGTGATAGAAGTGGATGAAAGATTGGAAGTAAGTTGGTGTTCTTGGAGGGTTTTCTTGAAGTGTTTTTGTATGGTTTTCTTATGGTGTTTTAGTATGGTTTTTGAAGCTAGATCTTTATGGAATTTTGCTGGGTTGTTATGGAGTTTAGAGAGTAAGAAAGAGTGTGTGTTTTAGCTAGGAAATTGAAGTAGTAAATGAAGCAAAATGATCATGTATATATACACCATAAAAACGTGAATGATGATGATGATGGACAAGTTCACATGTTGTATTTTTGTGTAATAATTCATGCATGCATCCAAAATCCAATTACCTTGCTCTAAGGGCAGTAACAAGGGTGGGTTAGGTGGTGATTTGATGTGTATTTACTATTAGTAAATACGTATAGAAGCTTGGTATGATACGAGTACAAATACTCTAGGTATACGTATAGAAATTTTGTGAAAAATGGAATGAGGATTCAAATATAGCTATCTTTTGTGAATACACTTATATGATTTTATGTATTTAAGTCTTTAAAAGTGATTAAATACATTACTTATACAATATATGTATAAACATTATAAGTCTTAAGTATTTATGTCAATTAACGTTACGTATTGTTATCATTTTGAAAACTTAAGTTAGTAGTTTCAAAATATACTTATAACTTGTTGTTATTAATACAAAATGAGATATTAAAACATTTATTAATCATGTTAAATATGTATATATACATATATATACACAAACGTATAATTATTATATATTGTATAGTTCGTGATATCATTAGTCAAACTAGACGGTCAAACGTTGCGTAAAACTCTTTTCGGAAATATAAATCTCGACAATTTGGATTGCTTATCATGTTGGCAAGGTTTAATTTATGTAAATATTAATCTTATAAGTATAGTATGATCGAAAAAATGCGGGTCGTTACACATTACCTCCCCGTTAAATAAATTTCGTCCCGAAATTTTAAAATTGTACCTATTTTGCGTCATCAAGAAACAAGTGTGGATACTTTTGCTTCATCTGATCCTCTCGTTCCCAAGTAAACTCGGGACCTCTTCTAGCATTCCAACGAACCTTAACAATCGGTATATTGCTCTATTTGAGCTGTTTAACTTCACGGTCCATGATTTCGATTGGTTCTTCGACGAATTGTAGTTTCTCGTCGACATGGATTTCTTCGAGAGGAATGGTAAGGTCTTCCTTTGCAAGACACTTCTTAAGGTTTGAGACGTGAAAGGTATTATGTACTCCAGCGAGTTGTTGCGGTAACTCGAGTCGATAAGCTACCGGTCCAATGCGTTCGATGATCTTAAACGGGCCTACGTACCTTGGGTTCAGTTTACCCCTTTTGCCGAAACGTATTACACCTTTCCAAGGTGACACCTTTAGCATAACCATGTCCCCGACCTGAAACTCTAATGGTTTCCTTCGGACATCGGCGTAGCTCTTTTGGCGACTACGAGCTGTTTTCAATCTCTCCTTGATTTGTACTATCTTCTCGGTCGTTTCGTGTATGATCTCGGGACCAGTTAAATACCGATCTCCTACTTCAGTCCAACAGATAGGAGATCTACACTTCCTTCCATACAATGCTTCGAATGGTGCAGCTCCAATGCTCGCATGATAACTATTATTATACGAGAATTCTGCTAACGGTAGATACTTATCCCATCCGTTTCCAAAATCGATCACACATGCCCTGAGCATATCTTCAAGAGTCTGAATTGTTCTTTCACTCTGCCCGTCGGTCTGCGGATGATATGCGGTACTCATATCCAAACGAGTTCCTAGTGCCTCCTGTAGTGATTGCCAAAACTTTGAGGTAAATCTACTATCACGATCGGATATAATGGAAATAGGTATTCCATGCCTTGAAACAACTTCCTTTATATACAATCGTAATAGTTTCTCCATTCTATCCGTTTCCTTTATAGGTAAGAAATGTGCAGACTTGGTGAGACGATCAACAATCACCCAAATGGTGTCGTATCCCCAGGCAGTCTTTGGTAACTTCGTGATGAAATCCATGGTAATACCATCCCATTTCCATTCTGGAATTTCTGGTTGTTGAAGTAACCCTGACGGCTTTTGGTGTTCTGCTTTAACCTTGGAACAAGTTAAACACTCCCCAACATATGTTGCAATGTCTGTTTTTAAATTAGGCCACCAATAACGTGTCTTAAGATCTTGATACATTTTTCCAACTCCAGGATGTATCGAGTATCTTGTCTTATGTGCCTCGTTCAATATCAACTTCCTTAATCCACCCAACTTCGGTACCCAAATACGATTTGCAAAATATCGAATTCCATCTTCCCGCATAATGAGTTGCTTCTCATACTTCTTCATTATTTCATTTCCTACATTTTCTTTAGTAAGTGCTTCTCGTTGAACTTCTTTGATTTGTGAGTTGAGATTCATACGAATTTTTATGTTCATTGCTCGAACTCGAATTGGTTCTCGTTCTTTTCTGCTTAAAGCATCAGCCACCACGTTTGCCTTCCCGGGATGATAACGAATTTCACAATCATAGTCGTTTATTAACTCGACCCACCTACGTTGCCTCATGTTCAATTGTTTCTGATCAAAAATATGTTGAAGGCTTTTATGATCAGTAAACACAGTGAATTTAACCCCATACAAGTAGTGTCTCCACATCTTCAATGCAAACACGACTGCTCCCAATTCTAGATCATGCGTCGTATAATTTCGCTCGTGAATCTTCAATTGTCGGGATGCAAATGCAATAACTTTCTTCCGTTGCATAAGAACACAACCAAAACCTTGTCGCGAAGCGTCACAATATATTTCAAAATCATTGTTCCCTTCTGGTAACGATAAAATAGGCGCCGTAGTTAACTTCTTCTTCAGTAATTGAAATGCGTTCTCCTGCTCCGAGGTCCATTCGTATTTCTTCCCTTTTTGTGTTAATGCTGTCAACGGCTTAGCTATTCGGGAAAAATCTTGAATAAACCTTCTATAATAACCGGCTAAACCCAAAAATTGGCGTATCTGTGTTGGTGTCTTAGGAGTCTCCCATTTTTCAATAGCTTCAGTTTTTGCTGGATCGACCTGAATTCCTTTGCTATTAACAACGTGACCAAGAAATTGCACTTCTTTCAACCAAAAAGCACACTTAGAAAATTTAGCATATAGCTGTTCTTTTCTTAACAATTCTAATATCAACCTTAAATGCTCTTCATGCTCTTGCTCACTCTTGGAATAGATAAGAATATCATCAATGAAAACGATAACAAACTTATCTAAATATGGACTACAAACTCGATTCATGAGGTCCATGAATACAGCTGGCGCATTCGTCAATCCAAACGGCATAACCAAAAATTCGTAATGACCATAACGTGTCCGAAAAGCAGTTTTCGGAATATCCTCTTCTTTGACGCGTAGTTGATGATAGCCCGATCTTAAGTCGATTTTCGAATACACACATGATCCTTGCAATTGATCAAATAAGTCATCAATTCTCGGTAGTGGATACCGATTCTTGATAGTTAACTTATTTAATTCACGATAATCTATACACATCCTGAAAGATCCATCTTTCTTCTTAACAAACAAAATTGGAGCTCCCCACGGTGAAGTACTCGGTCGTATGAATCCACGGTCCAGTAATTCTTTTAACTGACTTTGAAGTTCTTTTAACTCGGACGGTGCAAGTCTATATGGAGCACGAGCCACTGGTGCAGCTCCTGGTACTAAATCTATTTGAAATTCTACCGATCTAAATGGAGGTAATCCCGGCAATTCTTCCGGAAAAACTTCAGGAAAATCTCTTGCCACAGGCACGTCGTTGATGCACTTTTCTTTCTTTTCGACTTTATTAACATGTGCTAAAATAGCGTAACATCCCTTTTCTAAACACTTCTTGGCTTTCAAACAGCTAATGAGTTTTAGCTTTGAATTACCCTTCTCTCCATAAATCATCACCGGTATTTTATCCTTACCAGGAATACGAATTGCCTTCTTGGCACAAACAACTTCCGCTCCTATTTTGGACATCCAGTCCATGCCGACTATTACATCAAAACCTCCTAATTCTACGGGTATTAAGTCGATTTTAAACGTTTCTCCGGCTAGATTTATTTCACAATCACGACAAATTTTATCGGCTTTAATTAGCTTACCATTAGCTAACTCAATCAAGTACTTAGCATCTAGAGGTAATGATGAACAATTCAATTTAGTGTAAAAATTTATACACACGTAACTTCTATCGGCGCCAGTATCAAATAAAATAGATGCTGATAAGTTATTAATGGTAAACGTACCCGTAACAAGTTCCGGGTCTTCTCGTGCCTCTCTAGCATTAATAACAAACGCTCTTCCACGTGCAGGTCCGCCATTCTTTTCTGGATTCGGGCACTGACTCTTATAGTGACCTTGTTTTCCACACCCAAAACAAGTAATGTTAGCCAAAGCAGTTCTATTTGCGTTGGTGGCAGGAGTCTTGTTACCATTTGCATTTGTAACGAGAGCCTTACAATCTTCAGCAAGATGTCCCTGTCTATTGCATTTGGTGCACAACACACTGCAGTAACCAAAATGATGTTTGTGACAACGGTTGCATAAAGGACTTTGTCCTTTGTAACCAAAGCCTGAACCGCTACCCGCACCTTTCGTGGTTTCTTGTTTCTTATAAGGTTGTTGTTGGTTACCTCGATCATAACCTCCATTCCACTTTTTCTTGTTCCCCAATACCTTCACCTCAGTATTGAATGCTTTCTTGTCCAAAATGACCTGATCCATTAGCTCGTTCGCCATGGTTATAGCTTCATGAATTGTCTTAGGTTTCGACGCCGTAACGTTTGCCTTGACCTTTTTGGGCAAACCACCTTTGTACATTTCAATCTTCCGTGCTTCGGTTGGGACCAATTCAGGACATAGTAAAACTAATTCCATGAATCGCTGGTTGTAGTTGGTGATTTCAGTACCAACCACCTTCAAACTTCGTAACTCATCTTCTAACTTAATAACCTCATTCCTTGGACAATACTCGGTGATTATCATTGCTTTGAATTCTTCCCATGGAGTATCATAAGCTACATCTCCTCCTACCGCCATCACATAATTCTTCCACCATGTGAGTGCACTATCTTGTAAAGTGCACGATGCATACTTGGTCATGTCTTTTTCATCACAACCGCTGATTTTGAACACCGTCTCCATCTTTTCTATCCATCGGGTTAAACCGATAGGTCCTTCCGTTCCACTGAATGATGAAGGTTTGCAAGCTTGAAACGTCTTGTAGGAGCATCCTACACGAGGATTTGGATTAACTGCAGTAGCTCTTGCAGCTTCGACCCATAGCATTCTATCGTTGACTCGCTGGTTGATGAAGTTCTCGACTTCTTGTTCCGTCATTCGGTTCAATCGCGCCATTTCCTAATGAAAGAAAATAATTATTCACATGGATTATTATAGATGTAGTATGTATTTATAGTACATTTATAGCTTGTTAATAATATGAACCAGGTATTATTATAAAAGCCTTTTCTTCTTATTAGCGTTTTATAATTATATCTTGGGTAGTACCTACCCGTTAATGTTCATACTTAATAGCTTAGTACAGAATCAATTACTACAATCTAAATAATACTTAACCATGGAAAATTATTGCATTTCATACTTCGCTATTTTTACATATGCTTATCTTACATCAAACTTTAAGCAAACCACACTAATAATATTATACAAAACATTATATGATTCCATGGCTTAATACGGCAGTGCATCGTTCGGTCTATTTTCTAGGGCGTTTAGTTCCAATGAATGGCCTAACGCTTATCCTAGCTGTCTGCCTACGTTTTGGCTGAGGAGCCGAAGAACTAGATGCGGGGATAGCACTAATAGGAATAGCGGGAATAGGGGTGGTAGTGTTGAGTGGAATTGGTGCTACGTCATTCTCACTAAGTTCGGGATTTGAATTTTCTAATTCATTCGCTTTTCGTTTCTTTCCTTGATCGAATTTTTCTTTCGTAATTTCTAGTATTTCTTCCTCGGGTTCACTTTCTTCTTCGGGTTCACTTTCCTCTTCGGGTTCACTTTCCTCCTCGGGTTCACTTTCCGATATTTCTATAGTTGGTTCATCTGGAAATTGTGAGTCTTCCCCAAAAATACCATTTTCGTCATCGGATATGTTAATGACTGAAACACAATCTGAAGATTCTGATTCGGAGTCGCTGAATGTGATAATAAGTTTCGAGCCCGACATCTATCACACAACAACTAACCCATTAGTACTTACATAATATTTACATATGAATTTTTAACCAACAGTGATAAGCAATGGTTTTTTTTTTTAAAATCAAACCCGGTCAAAGTCCAGACTTACTAATGTATCCTAACGACTTATCGATTTAGACACACTAATGCAAACCTGGTTCGCTAAGACCACCGCTCTGATACCACATGTCATAACCCGTCCTTAACCATAAGAACGCGTTAGATAACGTATGATTTCATTGCGAGGTATTGACCTCTATATGAGACATTTTTGAAAGAAAACTGCATATATTATACATTACAAACCATAACCATTATTTTTGTTACAAGCTTAAGACAATAAAAAGAAGATTAACGTTTAGCGATAATCTTCGACTTACAAACTTTACAAATGATGACAACAACACGGTTTCTAGCATATTTTACAGTACAACATCTTGGATATGCAGTTTTATTTTTGACACAAACATGCGTACGCAAGATCCTGGTTAGATCCAACATGATGCAGCGGAAGCTTTAGAAATCACCTGAGAATAGACATGTTTAAAAAGGTCAACATAAAGTTGGTGAGATATAGGTTTAATGCCGGCTGCAATATATATATAGACCACAAGATTTCGTATATAATCAGTTTAATAAAAGTATTCTAAGTGGTTGAGCACTCGGTAACCATACTTAACATTTTCACGTCGCATATTCCCTTTAATATGAAATCTTACTACACCGTACCAAGTGTAGTCACAAAAACGAAGTACTGTGCAACCGTTGAATACTGGTCGTCCAGTCCGGTTGGGGTTGTCAGGCCCGATAGATCTATCAACAGGATTCGCGTTTACAATACCGCTGTAAATATTAGTTACCAAGCTACAGGGAAGTATGCCAGTGGTACAACTCAACGTAGAATATATTTTTCAGTTACTTGTGTCCATATCGTAAAACATAAAATACATGTATTCTCATCCCGAAATATTTAGAGTTTAAAAGTGGGACTATATACTCACTCTTGTCTTGATGATATATATAATTTGACTCGGTCTTCCGGTTGATATCACAAACCTATCCATATATAATATATCAATATGTTTTCATTTTAAAACAAACGTTATATATATCTATACTTGTTATACTTTTAATACTTTGAATATTTCCTTAGTCCGAAGTTAGCTGTCCGAGGTTAGCAATTCAATTTTTAATGGTTCATTTTTAGATGTTTAATATACCCGCAATAAATAAAACCCCCAACGAAATAAATAAAACCCCAACATATATGTATTGGTCGAGATTAATCTTGACCCATGGTACCGGTGTTGTCAAATGACGTGTTGCGTACAATCATGGGATCTTATGATTAATCTTCTCGTGTTGTTTACGGGTGATCCTGAACCATATAAAATTGAATTATAAGTACATATATATAAAATATCATGTTATCTTAGAAGTATGTGATTTTATGTAAATTTTTCCAATGAATCCCGAAGTCATTTAAGCCTTGGATAACCAATTTTGTTTCGGTCATAGTTTCTTCGTTACAAGTCCGTTTTCGTTGATTCAACTTGCCATCTCCTTGGATCGAGTCCCTCTTTAAGACTATGAACTGTAAATACCTTAGTTTGTATTCAAAATCACACGGCATAGGTCAAACTTTAGTGAAACTTATGAAGTTAATCATTTTCGTTACAACAAAATCATTTAATGACCATTTTTCTAAAAATACTTATACTTTGAAAAACCAAGTTTTACCTTGTTAAATTAGCATATACATAAGTTATATTACAGGTCTTGAAGTATTTTAAAAGTTAAGTTAGAAGGATCTATTTAGTTTGCAAACAAGTTTGAAAACATTCAAACTATGTTCTTGTTGTTAAACTTGTATACCACAAAATATGATAGCTATATATATATGAATCGAATAAGGTTATGAACATATATTCTACCTCAAGTTCCTTGGATGAAGTTGCTGTAAAAGAGAAGTAAGAAGCTAGAATCAAAAGGGTGATAGAAGTGGATGAAAGATTGGAAGTAAGTTGGTGTTCTTGGAGGGTTTTCTTGAAGTGTTTTTGTATGGTTTTCTTATGGTGTTTTAGTATGGTTTTTGAAGCTAGATCTTTATGGAATTTTGCTGGGTTGTTATGGAGTTTAGAGAGTAAGAAAGAGTGTGTGTTTTAGCTAGGAAATTGAAGTAGTAAATGAAGCAAAATGATCATGTATATATACACCATAAAAACGTGAATGATGATGATGATGGACAAGTTCACATGTTGTATTTTTGTGTAATAATTCATGCATGCATCCAAAATCCAATTACCTTGCTCTAAGGGCAGTAACAAGGGTGGGTTAGGTGGTGATTTGATGTGTATTTACTATTAGTAAATACGTATAGAAGCTTGGTATGATACGAGTACAAATACTCTAGGTATACGTATAGAAATTTTGTGAAAAATGGAATGAGGATTCAAATATAGCTATCTTTTGTGAATACACTTATATGATTTTATGTATTTAAGTCTTTAAAAGTGATTAAATACATTACTTATACAATATATGTATAAACATTATAAGTCTTAAGTATTTATGTCAATTAACGTTACGTATTGTTATCATTTTGAAAACTTAAGTTAGTAGTTTCAAAATATACTTATAACTTGTTGTTATTAATACAAAATGAGATATTAAAACATTTATTAATCATGTTAAATATGTATATATACATATATATACACAAACGTATAATTATTATATATTGTATAGTTCGTGATATCATTAGTCAAACTAGACGGTCAAACGTTGCGTAAAACTCTTTTCGGAAATATAAATCTCGACAATTTGGATTGCTTATCATGTTGGCAAGGTTTAATTTATGTAAATATTAATCTTATAAGTATAGTATGATCGAAAAAATGCGGGTCGTTACACATTTCCTTCAAAATAGTTAAATGGAACAAGTTAATCATACAGAATATTAAGAGTAGTTAATAGTATTTCGTAGCATAATATGAACTCATTTATAAAAGCTTTTTCTTCATATTAGCGTTTTATAAGTTTAAATTCGGGTAGTACCTACCCGTTAAGTTCATACTTAGTAGCTAATATACAATTCAACTACTACAATTCCATATGAAAAACTGATTATAATAATATTTCGCGTTCAAACTTTTATACAATATTTTACAAACTTACAATACCGCTTATTTTACATAAAGCATGAAATATAGCACACAATAACTTTGATACAAGATAGTTGTGAAGACAATTCTAGCTAGTACACAAGTCGTTCAGCAAAGGCAATAAAGACACGTAATTCATACGTTCAGAAACAAGTCATGCATTCTGGTTTTACTAGGACTACTTCCCATCCTTGGTCTTGTGCAACATAACCGTTATGGCCGTTGATAAGACAGCGTGTTGTAACATTATCAAAGGGACGAGGGTTACGTAATGTCCAACAGTCCCGTAATAATCTAAAAACCTCATTTCTTACCCCAATTACCGACTCCGTCACTTGTGGAAACGTTTTGTTTAATAGTTGTAGCCCGATGTTCTTGTTCTCACTTTGGTGAGAAGCGAACATTACTAATCCGTAAGCATAACATGCTTCTTTATGTTGCATGTTAGCTGCTTTTTCTAAATCACGAAGTCCAATATTCGGATATATTGAGTCAAAATAATTTCTTAACCCGTTGCGTAAAATAGCATTTGGGTTCCCCGCAATATATGCGTCAAAGTAAACACATCGTAACTTATGGGTTTCCCAATGTGATATCCCCCATCTTTCAAACGAAAGTCTCTTATAAACCAAGACATTCTTGGAACGTTCTTCGAATGTCTTACAAACTGATCTCGCCTTAAATAGTTGTGCCGAAGAATTCTGGCCGACTCTAGACAAGATTTCATCAATCATGTCTCCGGGTAGGTCTCTTAAAATATTGGGTTGTCTATCCATTTTGTGTTTTTAAACTGTAAAATAGACAAGAGTTAGATTCATAAAAAAAATACTTATTAATACAAGCAATTTTTACATATATCATAAAGCATAAGAACACTATATTCCATATATTACACCACACGAATACAACTATCTTATTCCGACTCGCTCGTTTCTTCTTCTTCAGTTTTGGTTCGTTTTGCCAAGTTTCTAGGGATATATGATGTTCCCCTAATACGAGCCGTCGTTGTCCACATTGGTTTAGAAAAACCTGGTGGTTTAGAGGTTCCCGGGTCATTGTTACAACTTAAGGACTTCGGGGGTTGACGATACATATAAAGTTCATCGGGGTTGGAATTAGATTTCTCTATTTTTATGCCCTTTCCCTTATTATTTTCTTTTGCCTTTTTAAATTCAGTTGGGGTAATTTCTATAACATCATCGGAATTCTCGTCGGAATCCGATTCATCAGAGAATTGGTAATCCTCCCAATATTTTGCTTCCTTGGCGGAAACACCATTGACCATAATTAACTTTGGTCGGTTGGTTGAGGATTTTCTTTTACTTAACCATTTTATTATTTCCCCCACTGGTTCTATTTCTTCATCCGGTTCCGATTCTTCTTCCGGTTCCGACTCTTCTTCCGGTTCCTCTTCGGGAACTTGTGAATCAGTCCACAAATCATTCCAATTTACATTTGACTCTTCATTATTATTAGGTGAGTCAATGGGACTTGTTCTGGAGGTAGACATCTATCACATAATATCAAACACGTTAAGAGATTAATATATCACATAATATTCATATGTTAAAAATATATAGTTTCCAACAAAAATGTTAAGCAATCATTTTTAAAGAAAACACGGTCGAAGTCCAGACTCACTAATGCATCCTAACAAACTCGATAAGACACACTAATGCAAATTTTCTGGTTCTCTAAGACCAACGCTCGGATACCAACTGAAATGTCCCGTTCTTATTGATTAAAAACGTTCCATATTAATTGATTTCGTTGCGAGGTTTTGACCTCTATATGAGACGTTTTTCAAAGACTGCATTCATTTTTAAACAAACCATAACCTTTATTTCATCAATAAAGGTTTAAAAAGCTTTACGTACATTATCAAATAATGATAATCTAAAATATCCTGTTTACACACGACCATTACATAATGGTTTACAATACAAATATGTTACAACAAAATAAGTTTCTTGAATGCAGTTTTTACACAATATCATACAAGCATGGACTCCAAATCTTGTCCTTATTTAAGTATGCGACAGCGGAAGCTCTTAATAATCACCTGAGAATAAACATGCTTAAAACGTCAACAAAAATGTTGGTGAGTTATAGGTTTAACCTATATATATCAAATCGTAACAATAGACCACAAGATTTCATATTTCAATACACATCCCATACATAGAGATAAAAATCATTCATATGGTGAACACCTGGTAACCGACAATAACAAGATGCATATATAAGAATATCCCCATCATTCCGGGACACCCTTCGGATATGATATAAATTTCGAAGTACTAAAGCATCCGGTACTTTGGATGGGGTTTGTTAGGCCCAATAGATCTATCTTTAGGATTCGCGTCAATTAGGGTGTCTGTTCCCTAATTCTTAGATTACCAGACTTAATAAAAAGGGGCATATTCGATTTCGATAATTCAACCATAGAATGTAGTTTCACGTACTTGTGTCTATTTTGTAAATCATTTATAAAACCTGCATGTATTCTCATCCCAAAAATATTAGATTTTAAAAGTGGGACTATAACTCACTTTCACAGATTTTTACTTCGTCGGGAAGTAAGACTTGGCCACTGGTTGATTCACGAACCTATAACAATATATACATATATATCAAAGTATGTTCAAAATATATTTACAACACTTTTAATATATTTTGATGTTTTAAGTTTATTAAGTCAGCTGTCCTCGTTAGTAACCTACAACTAGTTGTCCACAGTTAGATGTACAGAAATAAATCGATAAATATTATCTTGAATCAATCCACGACCCAGTGTATACGTATCTCAGTATTGATCACAACTCAAACTATATATATTTTGGAATCAACCTCAACCCTGTATAGCTAACTCCAACATTCACATATAGAGTGTCTATGGTTGTTCCGAAATATATATAGATGTGTCGACATGATAGGTCGAAACATTGTATACGTGTCTATGGTATCTCAAGATTACATAATATATAATACAAGTTGATTAAGTTATGGTTGGAATAAATTTGTTACCAATTTTCACGTAGCTAAAATGAGAACAATTATCCAATCTTGTTTTACCCATAACTTCTTCATTTTAAATCCGTTTTGAGTGAATCTGGTTTCATATTGAACTCTATTTTATGAATCTAAACAAAAAAAGTATAGGTTTCTAGTCGGAAAAATAAGTTACAAGTCGTTTTTGTAAAGGTAGTCATTTCAGTCGAAAGAACGACGTCTAGATGACCATTTTAGAAAACATACTTCCACTTTGAGTTTAACCATAATTTTTGGATATAGTTTCATGTTCATAATAAAAATCATTTTTCTCAGAATAACAACTTTTAAATCAAAGTTTATCATAGTTTTTAATTAACTAACCCAAAACAGTCCGCGGTGTTACTACGACGGCGTAAATCCGGTTTTACGGTGTTTTTCGTGTTTCCAGGTTTTAAATCATTAAGTTAGCATATCATATAGATATAGAACATGTGTTTAGTTGATTTTAAAAGTCAAGTTAGAAGGATTAACTTTTGTTTGCGAACAAGTTTAGAATTAACTAAACTATGTTCTAGTGATTACAAGTTTAAACCTTCGAAAAAGATAGCTTTATATGTATGAATCGAATGATGTTATGAACATCATTACTACCTTAAGTTCCTTGGATGAACCTACTGGAAAAGAGAAAAATGGATCTAGCTTCAATGGATCCTTGGATGGCTCAAAGTTCTTGAAGCAAAATCATGACACGAAAACAAGTTCAAGTAAGATCATCACTTGAAATAAGATTGTTATAGTTATAGAAATTGAACCAAAGTTTGAATATGATTATTACCTTGTATTAGAATGATAACCTACTGTAAGAAACAAAGATTTCTTGAGGTTGGATGATCACCTTACAAGATTGGAAGTGAGCTAGCAAACTTGAAAGTATTCTTGATTTTATGAAACTAGAACTTTTGGAATTTATGAAGAATACTTAGAACTTGAAGATAGAACTTGAGAGAGTTCAATTAGATGAAGAAAATTGAAGAATGAAAGTGTTTGTAGGTGTTTTTGGTCGTTGGTGTATGGATTAGATATAAAGGATATGTAATTTTGTTTTCATGTAAATAAGTCATGAATGATTACTCATATTTTTGTAATCTTATGAGATATTTCATGCTAGTTGCCAAATGATGGTTTCCACATGTGTTAGGTGACTCACATGGGCTGCTAAGAGCTGATCATTGGAGTGTATATACCAATAGTACATACATCTAAAAGTTGTGTATTGTACGAGTACGAATACGGGTGCATACGAGTAGAATTGTTGATGAAACTGAACGAGAATGTAATTGTAAGCATTTTTGTTAAGTAGAAGTATTTTGATAAGTGTATTGAAGTCTTTCAAAAGTGTATAAATACATATTAAAACACTACATGTATATACATTTTAACTGAGTCGTTAAGTCATCGTTAGTCGTTACATGTAAGTGTTGTTTTGAAACCTTTAGGTTAACGATCTTGTTAAATGTTGTTAACCCAATGTTTATAATATCAAAAGAGATTTTAAATTATTATATTATCATGATATTATGATGTACGAATATCTCTTAATATGATATATATACATTAAATGTCGTTACAACGATAAACGTTACATATATGTCTCGTTTCAAAATCATTAAGTTAGTAGTCTTGTTTTTACATATGTAGTTCATTGTTAATATAATTAATGATATGTTTACTTATCATAATATCATGTTAACTATATATATAACCATATATATGTCATCATATAGTTTTTTTACAAGTTTTAACGTTCGTGAATCACCGGTCAACTTGGGTGGTCAATTGTCTATATGAAACCTATTTCAATTAATCAAGTCTTAACAAGTTTGATTGCTTAACATGTTGGAAACATTTAATCATGTAAACATCAATCTCAATTAATATATATAAACATGGAAAAGTTCGGGTCACTACAGTACCTACCCGTTAAATAAATTTCGTCCCGAAATTTTAAGCTGTTGAAGGTGTTGACGAATCTTCTGGAAATAGATGCGGGTATTTCTTCTTCATCTGATCTTCACGCTCCCAGGTGAACTCGGGTCCTCTACGAGCATTCCATCGAACCTTAACAATTGGTATCTTGTTTTGCTTAAGTCTTTTAACCTCACGATCCATTATTTCGACGGGTTCTTCGATGAATTGGAGTTTTTCGTTGATTTGGATTTCATCTAACGGAATAGTGAGATCTTCTTTACCAAAACATTTCTTCAAATTCGAGACATGGAAAGTGTTATGTACAGCCGCGAGTTGTTGAGGTAACTCAAGTCGGTAAGCTACTGGTCCGACACGATCAATAATCTTGAATGGTCCAATATACCTTGGATTTAATTTCCCTCGTTTACCAAATCGAACAACGCCTTTCCAAGGTGAAACTTTAAGCATGACCATCTCTCCAATTTCAAATTCTATATCTTTTCTTTTAATGTCAGCGTAGCTCTTTTGTCGACTTTGTGCGGTTTTCAACCTTTGTTGAATTTGGATGATCTTCTCGGTAGTTTCTTGTATAATCTCCGGACCCGTAATCTGTCTATCCCCCACCTCACTCCAACAAATCGGAGACCTGCACTTTCTACCATAAAGTGCTTCAAACGGCGCCATCTCAATGCTTGAATGGTAGCTGTTGTTGTAGGAAAATTCTGCTAACGGTAGATGTCGATCCCAACTGTTTCCGAAATCAATAACACATGCTCGTAGCATGTCTTCAAGCGTTTGTATCGTCCTTTCGCTCTGCCCATCAGTTTGTGGATGATAGGCAGTACTCATGTCTAGACGAGTTCCTAATGCTTGCTGTAATGTCTGCCAGAATCTTGAAATAAATCTGCCATCCCTATCAGAGATAATAGAGATTGGTATTCCATGTCTGGAGACGACTTCCTTCAAATACAGTCGTGCTAACTTCTCCATCTTGTCATCTTCTCTTATTGGTAGGAAGTGTGCTGATTTGGTGAGACGATCAACTATTACCCAAATAGTATCAAAACCACTTGCAGTCCTTGGCAATTTAGTGATGAAATCCATGGTAATGTTTTCCCATTTCCATTCCGGGATTTCGGGTTGTTGAAGTAGACCTGATGGTTTCTGATGCTCAGCTTTGACCTTAGAACACGTCAAACATTCTCCTACGTATTTAGCAACATCGGCTTTCATACCCGGCCACCAAAAATGTTTCTTGAGATCCTTGTACATCTTCCCCGTTCCAGGATGTATTGAGTATCTGGTTTTATGAGCTTCTCTAAGTACCATTTCTCTCATATCTCCAAATTTTGGTACCCAAATCCTTTCAGCCCTATACCGGGTTCCGTCTTCCCGAATATTAAGATGCTTCTCCGATCCTCTGGGTATTTCATCCTTTAAATTTCCCTCTTTTAAAACTCCTTGTTGCGCCTCCTTTATTTGAGTAGTAATGTTATTATGAATCATTATATTCATAGATTTTACTCGAATGGGTTCTCTATCCTTCCTGCTCAAGGCATCGGCTACCACATTTGCCTTCCCCGGGTGGTAACGAATCTCAAAATCGTAATCATTCAATAATTCAATCCACCTACGCTGCCTCATATTCAGTTGTTTCTGATTAAATATGTGTTGAAGACTTTTGTGGTCGGTATATATAATACTTTTGACCCCATATAAGTAGTGCCTCCAAGTCTTTAATGCAAAAACAACCGCGCCTAATTCCAAATCATGCGTCGTATAATTTTGTTCGTGAATCTTCAATTGTCTAGACGCATAAGCAATCACCTTCGTTCGTTGCATTAATACACAACCGAGACCTTGCTTTGATGCGTCACAATAAATCACAAAATCATCATTCCCTTCAGGCAATGACAATATAGGTGCCGTAGTTAGCTTTTTCTTCAATAACTGAAACGCTTTCTCTTGTTCATCATTCCATTCAAATTTCTTCCCTTTATGCGTTAATGCAGTCAAGGGTTTTGCTATTCTGGAAAAGTCTTGGATGAACCTTCTGTAGTAACCAGCTAGTCCTAAAAACTGGCGTATGTGTTTCGGAGTTTTCGGGGTTTCCCACTTTTCAACAGTTTCTATCTTTGCCGGATCCACCTTAATACCTTCTTTGTTCACTATGTGACCGAGGAATTGAACTTCTTCCAACCAAAATGCACACTTTGAAAACTTAGCGTACAATTCTTCCTTCCTCAATACTTCTAACACCTTTCTCAAATGTTCACCGTGTTCTTGGTCATTCTTTGAGTAAATAAGTATGTCATCAATGAAAACAATGACAAACTTGTCAAGGTATGGTCCACACACTCGGTTCATAAGGTCCATGAACACAGCTGGTGCATTAGTTAAACCAAACGGCATGACCATAAACTCGTAATGACCGTAACGTGTTCTGAAAGCAGTCTTTGGAATATCATCTTCTTTCACCCGCATTTGATGATACCCGGAACGTAAGTCAATCTTTGAATAAACAGACGAGCCTTGTAGTTGATCAAATAAGTCGTCGATTCTCGGTAGTGGGTAGCGGTTCTTGATGGTAAGTTTGTTCAACTCTCGGTAGTCGATACACAACCTGAATGTACCATCTTTCTTCTTGACAAACAAAACAGGAGCTCCCCACGGTGATGTGCTTGGTCGAATGAAACCACGCTCTAAAAGTTCTTGTAATTGGCTTTGCAGTTCTTTCATCTCGCTGGGTGCGAGTCTGTAAGGAGCACGAGCTATTGGTGCAGCTCCTGGTACAAGATCTATTTGAAATTCAACGGATCGATGTGGGGGTAATCCCGGTAATTCTTTCGGAAATACATCGGGAAATTCTTTTGCAATGGGAACATCATTGATGCTCTTTTCTTCAGTTTGTACTTTCTCGACGTGTGCTAGAACAGCATAGCAACCTTTTCTTATTAGTTTTTGTGCCTTCAAATTACTAATAAGATGTAGCTTCGTGTTGCCCTTTTCTCCGTACACCATTAAGGGTTTTCCTTTTTCTCGTATAATGCGAATTGCATTTTTGTAACAAACGATCTCCGCTTTCACTTCTTTCAACCAGTCCATACCGATTATCACATCAAAACTCCCTAACTCTACTGGTATCAAATCAATCTTAAATGTTTCGCTAACCAGTTTAATTTCTCGATTCCGACATATATTATCTGCTGAAATTAATTTACCATTTGCTAATTCGAGTAAAAATTTACTATCCAAAGGCGTCAATGGACAACTTAATTTAGCACAAAAATCTCTACTCATATAGCTTCTATCCGCACCCGAATCAAATAAAACGTAAGCAGATTTATTGTCAATAAGAAACGTACCCGTAACAAGCTCCGGGTCTTCCTGTGCCTCTACCGCATTAATATTGAAAACTCTTCCACGGCCTTGTCCATTCGTGTTCTCCTGGTTCGGGCAATTTCTAATAATGTGGCCTGGTTTTCCACATTTATAACAAACTACATTGGCATAACTTGCTCCGACACTACTTGCTCCGCCATTACTCGTTCCGACACCATTTGTTCCTTTCGTTCTATTAACCCCTGGTCCGTAGACCTCACACTTCGCCGCGCTATGACCATTTCTTTTACACTTGTTGCAAAATTTGGTGCAGAACCCCGAGTGATTCTTTTCACACCTTTGGCATAGTTGCTTCTGATTGTTGTTGTTGTTGCGGTTATTATTGTTGTTGGGATGATTGTTGTAGTTGCTGTTGTTGTTGTTGTTGTTGTTGTTGTTGTTGGGCCGTTTGTTGTAGTTGCGATTGATGTTGCGATTGTTGGGATAATTGTTGCGATTATTGTTGTAATTGCTGTTGTTGTTGTATTGGTGATTCTTATCACCGTTTTCCTCCCACTTTCTTTTGACTTGCTTCACATTGGCCTCTTCAGCAGTCTGTTCTTTAATTCTTTCTTCAATCTGGTTCACTAGTTTGTGAGCCATTCTACATGCCTGTTGTATGGAGGCGGGCTCGTGTGAACTTATATCTTCTTGGATTCTTTCCGGTAATCCTTTCACAAACGCGTCGATCTTCTCTTCCTCATCTTCGAATGCTCCCGGACACAATAGGCACAATTCTGTGAATCGTGTATCGTACGTGGTAATATCAAATCCTTGGGTTCGTAACCCTCTAAGTTCTGTCTTGAGCTTATTGACCTCGGTTCTGGGACGGTACTTCTCGTTCATCAAGTGCTTGAATGCTGACCACGGTAGTGCGTACGCATCATCTTGTCCCACTTGCTCTAGATAGGTATTCCACCATGTTAACGCAGAACCTGTGAAGGTATGCGTAGCGTACTTCACTTTGTCCTCTTCAGTACACTTACTTATGGCAAACACCGATTCAACCTTCTCGGTCCACCGTTTCAATCCGATCGGTCCTTCGGTTCCATCAAATTCCAAAGGTTTGCAGGCAGTGAATTCTTTGTAGGTGCATCCTACACGATTTCCTGTACTGCTAGATCCAAGGTTATTGTTGGTATGTAGCGCAGCCTGTACTGCGGCTATGTTTGAAGCTAGAAAAGTACGGAATTCCTCTTCATTCATATTCACGGTGTGTCGAGTAGTCGGTGCCATTTCCTTCAAAATAGTTAAATGGAACAAGTTAATCATACAGAATATTAAGAGTAGTTAATAGTATTTCGTAGCATAATATGAACTCATTTATAAAAGCTTTTTCTTCATATTAGCGTTTTATAAGTTTAAATTCGGGTAGTACCTACCCGTTAAGTTCATACTTAGTAGCTAATATACAATTCAACTACTACAATTCCATATGAAAAACTGATTATAATAATATTTCGCGTTCAAACTTTTATACAATATTTTACAAACTTACAATACCGCTTATTTTACATAAAGCATGAAATATAGCACACAATAACTTTGATACAAGATAGTTGTGAAGACAATTCTAGCTAGTACACAAGTCGTTCAGCAAAGGCAATAAAGACACGTAATTCATACGTCCAGAAACAAGTCATGCATTCTGGTTTTACTAGGACTACTTCCCATCCTTGGTCTTGTGCAACATAACCGTTATGGCCGTTGATAAGACAGCGTGTTGTAACGTCATCAAAGGGATGAGGGTTACGTAATGTCCAACAGTCCCGTAATAATCTAAAAACCTCATTTCTTACCCCAATTACCGACTCCGTCACTTGTGGAAACGTTTTGTTTAATAGTTGTAGCCCGATGTTCTTGTTCTCACTTTGGTGAGAAGCGAACATTACTAATCCGTAAGCATAACATGCTTCTTTATGTTGCATGTTAGCTGCTTTTTCTAAATCACGAAGTCCAATATTCGGATATATTGAGTCAAAATAATTTCTTAACCCGTTGCGTAAAATAGCATTTGGGTTCCCCGCAATATATGCGTCAAAGTAAACACATCGTAACTTATGGGTTTCCCAATGTGATATCCCCCATCTTTCAAACGAAAGTCTCTTATAAACCAAGACATTCTTGGAACGTTCTTCGAATGTCTTACAAACTGATCTCGCCTTAAATAGTTGTGCCGAAGAATTCTGGCCGACTCTAGACAAGATTTCATCAATCATGTCTCCGGGTAGGTCTCTTAAAATATTGGGTTGTCTATCCATTTTGTGTTTTTAAACTGTAAAATAGACAAGAGTTAGATTCATAAAAAAAAATACTTATTAATACAAGCAATTTTTACATATATCATAAAGCATAAGAACACTATATTCCATATATTACACCACACGAATACAACTATCTTTTTCCGACTCGCTCGTTTCTTCTTCTTCAGTTTTGGTTCGTTTTGCCAAGTTTCTAGGGATATATGATGTTCCCCTAATACGAGCCGTCGTTGTCCACATTGGTTTAGAAAAACCTGGTGGTTTAGAGGTTCCCGGGTCATTGTTACAACTTAAGGACTTCGGGGGTTGACGATACATATAAAGTTCATCGGGGTTGGAATTAGATTTCTCTATTTTTATGCCCTTTCCCTTATTATTTTCTTTTGCCTTTTTAAATTCAGTTGGGGTAATTTCTATAACATCATCGGAATTCTCGTCGGAATCCGATTCATCAGAGAATTGGTAATCCTCCCAATATTTTGCTTCCTTGGCGGAAACACCATTGACCATAATTAACTTTGGTCGGTTGGTTGAGGATTTTCTTTTACTTAACCATTTTATTATTTCCCCCACTGGTTCTATTTCTTCATCCGGTTCCGATTCTTCTTCCGGTTCCGACTCTTCTTCCGGTTCCTCTTCGGGAACTTGTGAATCAGTCCACAAATCATTCCAATTTACATTTGACTCTTCATTATTATTAGGTGAGTCAATGGGACTTGTTCTGGAGGTAGACATCTATCACATAATATCAAACACGTTAAGAGATTAATATATCACATAATATTCATATGTTAAAAATATATAGTTTCCAACAAAAATGTTAAGCAATCATTTTTAAAGAAAACACGGTCGAAGTCCAGACTCACTAATGCATCCTAACAAACTCGATAAGACACACTAATGCAAATTTTCTGGTTCTCTAAGACCAACGCTCGGATACCAACTGAAATGTCCCGTTCTTATTGATTAAAAACGTTCCATATTAATTGATTTCGTTGCGAGGTTTTGACCTCTATATGAGACGTTTTTCAAAGACTGCATTCATTTTTAAACAAACCATAACCTTTATTTCATCAATAAAGGTTTAAAAAGCTTTACGTAGATTATCAAATAATGATAATCTAAAATATCCTGTTTACACACGACCATTACATAATGGTTTACAATACAAATATGTTACAACAAAATAAGTTTCTTGAATGCAGTTTTTACACAATATCATACAAGCATGGACTCCAAATCTTGTCCTTATTTAAGTATGCGACAGCGGAAGCTCTTAATAATCACCTGAGAATAAACATGCTTAAAATGTCAACAAAAATGTTGGTGAGTTATAGGTTTAACCTATATATATCAAATCGTAACAATAGACCACAAGATTTCATATTTCAATACACATCCCATACATAGAGATAAAAATCATTCATATGGTGAACACCTGGTAACCGACAATAACAAGATGCATATATAAGAATATCCCCATCATTCCGGGACACCCTTCGGATATGATATAAATTTCGAAGTACTAAAGCATCCGGTACTTTGGATGGGGTTTGTTAGGCCCAATAGATCTATCTTTAGGATTCGCGTCAATTAGGGTGTCTGTTCCCTAATTCTTAGATTACCAGACTTAATAAAAAGGGGCATATTCGATTTCGATAATTCAACCATAGAATGTAGTTTCACGTACTTGTGTCTATTTTGTAAATCATTTATAAAACCTGCATGTATTCTCATCCCAAAAATATTAGATTTTAAAAGTGGGACTATAACTCACTTTCACAGATTTTTACTTCGTCGGGAAGTAAGACTTGGCCACTGGTTGATTCACGAACCTATAACAATATATACATATATATCAAAGTATGTTCAAAATATATTTACAACACTTTTAATATATTTTGATGTTTTAAGTTTATTAAGTCAGCTGTCCTCGTTAGTAACCTACAACTAGTTGTCCACAGTTAGATGTACAGAAATAAATCGATAAATATTATCTTGAATCAATCCACGACCCAGTGTATACGTATCTCAGTATTGATCACAACTCAAACTATATATATTTTGGAATCAACCTCAACCCTGTATAGCTAACTCCAACATTCACATATAGAGTGTCTATGGTTGTTCCGAAATATATATAGATGTGTCGACATGATAGGTCGAAACATTGTATACGTGTCTATGGTATCTCAAGATTACATAATATATAATACAAGTTGATTAAGTTATGGTTGGAATAGATTTGTTACCAATTTTCACGTAGCTAAAATGAGAAAAATTATCCAATCTTGTTTTACCCATAACTTCTTCATTTTAAATCCGTTTTGAGTGAATCAAATTGCTATGGTTTCATATTGAACTCTATTTTATGAATCTAAACAAAAAAAGTATAGGTTTCTAGTCGGAAAAATAAGTTACAAGTCGTTTTTGTAAAGGTAGTCATTTCAGTCGAAAGAACGACGTCTAGATGACCATTTTAGAAAACATACTTCCACTTTGAGTTTAACCATAATTTTTGGATATAGTTTCATGTTCATAATAAAAATCATTTTTCTCAGAATAACAACTTTTAAATCAAAGTTTATCATAGTTTTTAATTAACTAACCCAAAACAGCCCGCGGTGTTACTACGACGGCGTAAATCCGGTTTTACGGTGTTTTTCGTGTTTCCAGGTTTTAAATCATTAAGTTAGCATATCATATAGATATAGAACATGTGTTTAGTTGATTTTAAAAGTCAAGTTAGAAGGATTAACTTTTGTTTGCGAACAAGTTTAGAATTAACTAAACTATGTTCTAGTGATTACAAGTTTAAACCTTCGAAAAAGATAGCTTTATATGTATGAATCGAATGATGTTATGAACATCATTACTACCTTAAGTTCCTTGGATGAACCTACTGGAAAAGAGAAAAATGGATCTAGCTTCAATGGATCCTTGGATGGCTCAAAGTTCTTGAAACAAAATCATGACACGAAAACAAGTTCAAGTAAGATCATCACTTGAAATAAGATTGTTATAGTTATAGAAATTGAACCAAAGTTTGAATATGATTATTACCTTGTATTAGAATGATAACCTACTGTAAGAAACAAAGATTTCTTGAGGTTGGATGATCACCTTACAAGATTGGAAGTGAGCTAGCAAACTTGAAAGTATTCTTGATTTTATGAAACTAGAACTTTTGGAATTTATGAAGAATACTTAGAACTTGAAGATAGAACTTGAGAGAGTTCAATTAGATGAAGAAAATTGAAGAATGAAAGTGTTTGTAGGTGTTTTTGGTCGTTGGTGTATGGATTAGATATAAAGGATATGTAATTTTGTTTTCATGTAAATAAGTCATGAATGATTACTCATATTTTTGTAATCTTATGAGATATTTCATGCTAGTTGCCAAATGATGGTTCCCACATGTGTTAGGTGACTCACATGGGCTGCTAAGAGCTGATCATTGGAGTGTATATACCAATAGTACATACATCTAAAAGCTGTGTATTGTACGAGTACGAATACGGGTGCATACGAGTAGAATTGTTGATGAAACTGAACGAGAATGTAATTGTAAGCATTTTTGTTAAGTAGAAGTATTTTGATAAGTGTATTGAAGTCTTTCAAAAGTGTATAAATACATATTAAAACACTACATGTATATACATTTTAACTGAGTCGTTAAGTCATCGTTAGTCGTTACATGTAAGTGTTGTTTTGAAACCTTTAGGTTAACGATCTTGTTAAATGTTGTTAACCCAATGTTTATAATATCAAAAGAGATTTTAAATTATTATATTATCATGATATTATGATGTACGAATATCTCTTAATATGATATATATACATTAAATGTCGTTACAACGATAAACGTTACATATATGTCTCGTTTCAAAATCATTAAGTTAGTAGTCTTGTTTTTACATATGTAGTTCATTGTTAATATAATTAATGATATGTTTACTTATCATAATATCATGTTAACTATATATATAACCATATATATGTCATCATATAGTTTTTTTACAAGTTTTAACGTTCGTGAATCACCGGTCAACTTGGGTGGTCAATTGTCTATATGAAACCTATTTCAATTAATCAAGTCTTAACAAGTTTGATTGCTTAACATGTTGGAAACATTTAATCATGTAAACATCAATCTCAATTAATATATATAAACATGGAAAAGTTCGGGTCACTACAGGAAGAAGGTACTCCATATCATGAATCGAATCTACCACCTAATCTTGGAGTACTTGACCCGCTCACCGGCGAACCCGTTCGCAACACCGTTTATATCCTTTTTGCAAGAATTTTTCATCTTGAGGCTACCATTAACGGAAATAGAGGAGATATCCGACCTCTACCTCACACTGATAACCAACCACGATTAGTAGAAGAAGTTAGAGAACTCCGAGCTTGAGTATTAACTTTAGAGAGCATGGTACACAATTTGCAAGCACCAGCAGTATCACCAACACCAGTAACATCCCCAGCCTCAGCACCAACGGCACCAGTACCACCAACAACCCAAGTCTCAACAATCCATGCCTCAACATCTCATTCTGTACCTCGAGTATAATCATCGTTCTACGTATCATTCTACATCAATTACCTTCGTTCTTCATGGCGATTTTGTAATCTCTAATGTTTTAGAAATTATGTGTTCTTGTTCTAACGGTAAATTAGATGTGTTAATATCATATTAACTCATTAAATCCATGATTGCATCTGAAGAAAATATATATGTATATATGTGTTCATAAAGATTGTAATTAAAAATTCTTTTGTACAAACTGTTAATGGTGAAAATATTTTAACGGGTAGGTAATACCCGAGGAAATATTTAACTTTCATATTAACATGTTATACTGTACATTCTTCGAATCTGATTCAAGTCATTTACTATCCTATTTACATCCATAGATATACATATCCGTTTACAGCAAAATAACCATTTTCCTTCAATTTCATATTTGAATTTTGACCTATCAGAATCCAACAAGTGGCATAATGAAGAAAACATTGGACAAAATAAAATTTGTTAGAAACAAACAAATTAACTATGAGAAATTCTGTTAAGAATCCACGCTAACAAAATCCTAGCTAACTGTTCCTAGCTAACTGATTACATTTTATTTATCGCAATTTATTTATCGCAATTTAATTATCGCAATTTTATTTATTGTCATTTAATTTCTGTTATTTACTTTACGCACTTTATTTATCATCATTTAATTTTTGTTATTTATTTTACGCACTTTAAATATCGGGACACGTATACAAGGTTTTGACATATCATATCGACGCATCTATATATAGTATTTGGAATCACCATAGACACTCTATGTGCAGTAATGATCGAGTTCTCTATACAGGGTTGGGGTTGATTCCACAATAATATATATACTTTGAGTTGTGATCGAGTCTGAAACGAATACGGGTCACGATACGTATTAATTAATTCAAATATTATATATTAAATTATATATGAATTGTTGAATTGCTAACTGTGGACTATCAATCGAGGACTACCAACATTGGACAATTAAAATGAATTAAAATATTAATTATAACATATGAAACTAAACAAATCTTCAAGTTTGCCACTTGATTTCACCCTAAAACCTCATTTGTATCTTGACGATTACAATCTGCGTCCAAACCTTTCGTAATTCTTGAAAACACCTCAATCGAGAGGATAAACCAGCCGCATTTCATCTACGGAAGAAAAGATTGATGCATATAACTTTTCACCTGAGAAACTCTCGGCAACTGAGTAAACGTTTAAAACACAGCCATGCTAATTTTTTTGTGTTATTATTACCCAAAATAACTTTGCAATCCCTTTCTGAATTAGCAAATTTTGTCACAGCTCCAGCAAGTCAACTTTGACTTTTCGTTCAAAATAACCTTATTATAACCTTGATTTATATGTGTACTCTTTTATTATTATCGGAGAACCTGTTATATTCCACCATATTACCGTCAGCGTTTAATCATCTAAAAACACAATTATCTTGAAATCATCTCAGAACGATAACCAATGATTCAGATATGGTAGCAGTAAATGTAGAGAAATCGGCAATTAGTACTTTGAAAACTCACAGCATATCTACATCAACAATTATATATATAATAATTATCTCCTAGAATTACGACCTTCAATTCAAAAATTTTGAAAAGGTACCCAGTTTATGAATCGATACTCTGTATGTTGAAAAAAAAAAAAAAAAGCTGAATGAAGCAGCAGAAACTGTAGGCAATCGTAAACGGCCTTAGTCATCGGAAATTTGATGATAAAGAATAGTATGTTGGAAAAGCTCAGAAACGTTGAAACTGGAAAACGGATTAAGCTAACCATAAAGGAAACCAAGGAGAAATACAAGTAACATACCCTAAATTCATAGAACCCAGATAAATCTAGATCCGTTGAAATCTTTAGAGAATATCTTGCTCCGAAGTCATGTTAAAATCTTCCGGAAAATCTTTCTCCATCAATCATCGAACTTAGAAATTCCAAAATATCATCATCAATATTTTTGATATTTCTGAGGATATTGTCATAAATATTCTCGTCCGAAATTATATACCTCTTCGTGCTTCCTGTGTACCATTATATCGGAAACATTCAATAGAAAATTTAATACCGAAAAGCAGATTATGCGAAACTATTAAGAAAGCCGTAGATAAATCACAAAGAATAAGTTTGACTTCAAAGAATCCAAATGATTCAATGCCTGCTGAAGTCTTTAGAGAATATCTTACTCCTTACCCGAAACCCTTGCAGACAATAGTCTTCATCATCCTCTGACCTTAAATATTCAAAGATATTATCGTATCGTTCATTATAAATATCCTCCATATTTCTGAAGATATTTTTATAACTATTCTTATCTGAAATCATTAATCTCTTCGTGCTATCAGTATTACATCATATAGAAACTGTTAGTTTCTATATTCTGTAAACTTTCGAGCTTAAAATATGAATGTTATTGAAGTAACGTTGGAGATTGATGCATGAGTTAGTATAATATAATGACACTTGATCAACGTGATTATATTACAGTAAGTCATGCCGAGTTTCCAATGGGACGTGATGATTCACAGATCATAACATCATCATGTGCCATGTTACATAACTCTGTCATTCTGCTTAACTTCTGAACATATCAAGAAAGTATATTCTTGATAGTTCCATTCTCAGTGAATCTGGTAATTTGACAAATCAAATCGTGCTATTACGTTCCTTTTTATTTGGAACATTAATAATGTTCATTCTGAAACTTATATCTGCGAATTCTGGACCATTACAAGAGATGCCAAATCGCCAGAAGAAGAAACGAAGGGACAAAACTCTGAAATAGAAATTGGAGTATAAATCGCAGCAAATAGGAGGGAGTATTAACTGTGGATGACAATGATTATAGGAAACAGAAAGGGGGACATTGTAATATAAGGAGAGATATAAAGCCCGATAACAACGCATAATTTACAAACCGTGTATATCAATGTTTATCGCAACATAAAGACACGGGAGAATTAAAATCACTATAATCCCAAGAGCAAAGTAGAAGTAAGCAGATTCCTCGGGTGGAAGTTGGAAAAGGAGAATGATTGTTACAATAGTAAGGATAAGGACAAAGATTAGAACTGGATTAAGCATTTCCACAATCTTTTGGATGTATGAACTAAGGAAAAGAGTATGGAAATGGTGAGAATAATGGAACGGAAGAAGTTCATTTATAGTGGAATTATCAGACAGAGTAATCGAAGCAGATCACCGCATTTAATTAGAAAGATCTTAATTTCCTTATTCACCGAAGAATCAAATCCTTTAGATTTCAAAGATTTTTTGTAAATCCCTTAAATTCCGGAATTCAACCAAGGCAAAGTCAAAAGTTAAAACGAAACTTCATTTATTCATTTCACTCTTTTGTGATAGCTTCATTCGTGCTCTTCGAATAATCGAATTATTTTATCTGTATTATTCAATAATGATAAAACTCTATTTATCAGCTCATATTCGTCAGGAAAACATATTTATTGTTGAAATGTCCCGTTCTTATTGATTAAAAACGTTCCATATTAATTGATTTCGTTGCGAGGTTTTGACCTCTATATGAGACGTTTTTCAAAGACTGCATTCATTTTAAAACAAACCATAACCTTTATTTCATCAATAAAGGTTTAAAAAGCTTTACGTAGATTATCAAATAATGATAATCTAAAATATCCTGTTTACACACGACCATTACATAATGGTTTACAATACAAATATGTTACAACAAAATAAGTTTCTTGAATGCAGTTTTTACACAATATCATACAAGCATGGACTCCAAATCTCGTCCTTATTTAAGTATGCGACAGCGGAAGCTCTTAATAATCACCTGAGAATAAACATGCTTAAAACGTCAACAAAAATGTTGGTGAGTTATAGGTTTAACCTATATATATCAAATCATAATAATAGACCACAAGATTTCATATTTCAATACACATCTCATACATAGAGATAAAAATCATTCATATGGTGAACACCTGGTAACCGACATTAACAATATGCATATATATAAGAATATCCCCATCATTCCGGGACACCCTTCGGATATGATATAAATTTCGAAGTACTAAAGCATCCGGTACTTTGGATGGGGTTTGTTAGGCCCAATAGATCTATCTTTAGGATTCGCGTCAATTAGAGTGTCTGTTCCCTAATTCTTAGATTACCAGACTTAATAAAAATGGGCATATTCGATTTCGATAATTCAACCATAGAATGTAGTTTCACGTACTTGTGTCTATTTTGTAAATCATTTATAAAACCTACATGTATTCTCATCCCAAAAATATTAGATTTTAAAAGTGGGACTATAACTCACTTTCACAGATTTTTTACTTCGTCGGGAAGTAAGACTTGGCCACTGGTTGATTCACGAACCTATAACAATATATACATATATATCAAAGTATGTTCAAAATATATTTACAACACTTTTAATATATTTTGATGTTTTAAGTTTATTAAGTCAGCTGTCCTCGTTAGTAACCTACAACTAGTTGTCCACAGTTAGATGTACGGAAATAAATCGATAAATATTATCTTGAATCAATCCACGACCCAGTGTATACGTATCTCAGTATTGATCACAACTCAAACTATATATATTTTGGAATCAACCTCAACCCTGTATAGCTAACTCCAACATTCACATATAGAGTGTCTATGGT
This sequence comes from Rutidosis leptorrhynchoides, assembly GCF_046630445.1. Taxonomy (NCBI): domain Eukaryota; kingdom Viridiplantae; phylum Streptophyta; class Magnoliopsida; order Asterales; family Asteraceae; genus Rutidosis; species Rutidosis leptorrhynchoides. The sequence goes on along the minus strand of NC_092333.1, from coordinate 314,613,791 downwards.
TGTTCCGAAATATATATAGATGTGTCGACATGATAGGTCGAAACATTGTATACGTGTCTATGGTATCTCAAGATTACATAATATACAATACAAGTTGATTAAGTTATGGTTGGAATAGATTTGTTACCAATTTTCACGTAGCTAAAATGAGAAAAATTATCCAATCTTGTTTTACCCATAACTTCTTCATTTTAAATCCGTTTTGAGTGAATCAAATTGCTATGATTTCATATTGAACTCTATTTTATGAATCTAAACAGAAAAAGTATAGGTTTATAGTCGGAAAAATAAGTTACAAGTCGTTTTTGTAAAGGTAGTCATTTCAGTCGAAAGAACGACGTCTAGATGACCATTTTAGAAAACATACTTCCACTTTGAGTTTAACCATAATTTTTGGATATAGTTTCATGTTCATAATAAAAATCATTTTCTCAGAATAACAACTTTTAAATCAAAGTTTATCATAGTTTTTAATTAACTAACCCAAAACAGCCCGCGGTGTTACTACGACGGCGTAAATCCGGTTTTACGGTGTTTTTCGTGTTTCCAGGTTTTAAATCATTAAGTTAGCATATCATATAGATATAGAACATGTGTTTAGTTGATTTTAAAAGTCAAGTTAGAAGGATTAACTTTTGTTTGCGAACAAGTTTAGAATTAACTAAACTATGTTCTAGTGATTACAAGTTTAAACCTTCGAATAAGATAGCTTTATATGTATGAATCGAATGATGTTATGAACATCATTACTACCTTAAGTTCCTTGGATAAACCTACTGGAAAAGAGAAAAATGGATCTAGCTTCAATGGATCCTTGGATGGCTCGAAGTTCTTGAAGCAGAATCATGACACGAAAACAAGTTCAAGTAAGATTATCACTTGAAATAAGATTGTTATAGTTATAGAAATTGAACCAAAGTTTGAATATGATTATTACCTTGTATTAGAATGATAACCTACTGTAAGAAACAAAAATTTCTTGAGGTTGGATGATCACCTTACAAGATTGGAAGTGAGCTAGCAAACTTGAAAGTATTCTTGATTTTATGAAACTAGAACTTTTGGAATTTATGAAGAACACTTAGAACTTGAAGATAGAACTTGAGAGAGATCAATTAGATGAAGAAAATTGAAGAATGAAAGTGTTTGTAGGTGTTTTTGGTCGTTGGTGTATGGATTAGATATAAAGGATATGTAATTTTGTTTTCATGTAAATAAGTCATGAATGATTACTCATATTTTTGTAATTTTATGAGATATTTCAAGCTAGTTGCCAAATGATGGTTCCCACATGTGTTAGGTGACTCACATGGGCTGCTAAGAGCTGATCATTGGAGTGTATATACCAATAGTACATACATCTAAAAGCTGTGTATTGTACGAGTACGAATACGGGTGCATACGAGTAGAATTGTTGATGAAACTGAACGAGGATGTAATTGTAAGCATTTTTGTTAAGTAGAAGTATTTTGATAAGTGTATTGAAGTCTTTCAAAAGTGTATAAATACATATTAAAACACTACATGTATATACATTTTAACTGAGTCGTTAAGTCATCGTTAGTCATTACATGTAAGTGTTGTTTTGAAACCTTTAGGTTAACGATCTTGTTAAATGTTGTTAACCCAATGTTTATAATATCAAATGAGATTTTAAATTATTATATTATCATGATATTATCATGATATTATCATGTATGAATATCTCTTAATATGATATATATACATTAAATGTCTTTACAACGATAATCGTTACATATATGTCTCGTTTAAAAATCATTAAGTTAGTAGTCTTGTTTTTACATATGTAGTTCATTGTTAATATACTTTATGATATGTTTTCTTATCATAGTATCATGTTAACTATATATATATATCCATATATATGTCATCATATAGTTTTTACAAGTTTTAACGTTCGTGAATCACCGATCAACTTGGGTGGTCAATTGTCTATATTAAACATATTTCAATTAATCAAGTCTTAACAAGTTTGATTGCTTAACATGTTGGAAACATTTATTCATGTAAACATCAATCTCAATTAATATATATAAACATGGAAAAGTTCGGGTCACTACAGTACCTACCCGTTAAATAAATTTCGTCCCGAAATTTTAAGCTGTTGAAGGTGTTGACGAATCTTCTGGAAATAGATGCGGGTATTTCTTCTTCATCTGATCTTCACGCTCCCAGGTGAACTCGGGTCCTCTACGAGCATTCCATCGAACCTTAACAATTGGTATCTTGTTTTGCTTAAGTCTTTTAACCTCACGATCCATTATTTCGACGGGTTCTTCGATGAATTGAAGTTTTTCGTTGATTTGGATTTCATCTAACGGAATAGTGAGATCTTCTTTAGCAAAACATTTCTTTAAATTCGAGACGTGGAAAGTGTTATGTACAGCCGCGAGTTGTTGAGGTAACTCTAGTCGGTAAGCTACTGGTCCGACACGATCAATAATCTTGAATGGTCCAATATACCTTGGATTTAATTTCCCTCGTTTACCAAATCGAACAACGCCTTTCCAAGGTGCAACTTTAAGCATGACCATCTCTCCAATTTCAAATTCTATATCTTTTCTTTTAATGTCAGCGTAGCTCTTTTGTCGACTTTGGGCGGTTTTCAACCGTTGTTGAATTTGGATGATCTTCTCGGTAGTTTCTTGTATAATCTCCGGACCTGTAATCTGTCTATCCCCCACTTCACTCCAACAAATCGGAGACCTGCACTTTCTACCATAAAGTGCTTCAAACGGCGCCATCTCAATGCTTGAATGGTAGCTGTTGTTGTAGGAAAATTCTGCTAACGGTAGATGTCGATCCCAACTGTTTCCGAAATCAATAACACATGCTCGTAGCATGTCTTCAAGCGTTTGTATCGTCCTTTCGCTCTGCCCATTAGTTTGTGGATGATAGGCAGTACTCATGTCTAGACGAGTTCCTAATGCTTGCTGTAATGTCTGCCAGAATCTTGAAATAAATCTGCCATCCCTATCAGAGATAATAGAGATTGGTATTCCATGTCTGGAGACGACTTCCTTCAAATACAGTCGTGCTAACTTCTCCATCTTGTCATCTTCTCTTATTGGCAGGAAGTGTGCTGATTTGGTGAGACGATCAACTATTACCCAAATAGTATCAAAACCACTTGCAGTCCTTGGCAATTTAGTGATAAAATCCATGGTAATGTTTTCCCATTTCCATTCTGGGATTTCGGGTTGTTGAAGTAGACCTGATGGTTTCTGATGCTCAGCTTTGACCTTAGAACACGTCAAACATTCTCCTACGTATTTAGCAACATCAGCTTTCATACCCGGCCACCAAAAATGTTTCTTGAGATCCTTGTACATCTTCCCCGTTCCAGGATGTATTGAGTATCTGGTTTTATGAGCTTCTCTAAGTACCATTTCTCTCATATCTCCAAATTTTGGTACCCAAATCCTTTCAGCCCTATACCGGGTTCCGTCTTCCTGAATATTAAGATGCTTCTCCGATCCTTTGGGTATTTCATCCTTTAAATTTCCCTCTTTTAAAACTCCTTGTTGCGCCTCCTTTATTTGAGTAGTAATGTTATTATGAATCATTATATTCATAGATTTTACTCGAATGGGTTCTCTGTCCTTCCTGCTCAAGGCATCGGCTACCACATTTGCCTTCCCCGGGTGGTAACGAATCTCAAAGTCGTAATCATTCAATAATTCAATCCACCTACGCTGCCTCATATTCAGTTGTTTCTGATTAAATATGTGTTGAAGACTTTTGTGGTCGGTATATATAATACTTTTGACCCCATATAAGTAGTGCCTCCAAGTCTTTAATGCAAAAACAACCGCGCCTAATTCCAAATCATGCGTCGTATAATTTTGTTCGTGAATCTTCAATTGTCTAGACGCATAAGCAATCACCTTCGTTCGTTGCATTAATACACAACCGAGACCTTGCTTTGATGCATCACAATAAATCACAAAATCATCATTCCCTTCAGGCAATGACAATATAGGTGCCGTAGTTAGCTTTTTCTTCAATAACTGAAACGCTTTCTCTTGTTCATCATTCCATTCAAATTTCTTCCCTTTATGCGTTAATGCAGTCAAGGGTTTTGCTATTCTGGAAAAGTCTTGGATGAACCTTCTGTAGTAACCAGCTAGTCCTAAAAACTGGCGTATGTGTTTCGGAGTTTTCGGGGTTTCCCTCTTTTCAACAGTTTCTATCTTTGCCGGATCCACCTTAATACCTTCTTTGTTCACTATGTGACCGAGGAATTGAACTTCTTCCAACCAAAATGCACACTTTGAAAACTTAGCGTACAATTCTTCCTTCCTCAATACTTCTAACACCTTTCTCAAATGTTCACCGTGTTCTTGGTCATTCTTTGAGTAAATAAGTATGTCATCAATGAAAACAATGACAAACTTATCAAGGTATGGTCCACACACTCGGTTCATAAGGTCCATGAACACAGCTGGTGCATTAGTTAAACCAAACGGCATGACCATAAACTCGTAATGACCGTAACGTGTTCTGAAAGCAGTCTTTGGAATATCATCTTCTTTCACCCGCATTTGATGATACCCGGAACGTAAGTCAATCTTTGAATAAACAGACGAGCCTTGTAGTTGATCAAATAAGTCGTCGATTCTCGGTAGTGGGTAGCGGTTCTTGATGGTAAGTTTGTTCAACTCTCGGTAGTCGATACACAACCTGAATGTACCATCTTTCTTCTTGACAAACAAAACAGGAGCTCCCCACGGTGATGTGCTTGGTCGAATGAAACCACGCTCTAAAAGTTCTTGTAATTGGCTTTGTAGTTCTTTCATCTCGCTGGGTGCGAGTCTGTAAGGAGCACGAGCTATTGGTGCAGCTCCTGGTACAAGATCTATTTGAAATTCAACGGATCGATGTGGGGGTAATCCCGGTAATTCCTTCGGAAATACATCAGGAAATTCTTTTGCGACGGGAACATCATTGATGCTCTTTTCTTCAGTTTGTACTTTCTCGACGTGTGCTAGAACAGCATAGCAACCTTTTCTTATTAGTTTTTGTGCCTTCAAATTACTAATAAGATGTAGCTTCGTGTTGCCCTTTTCTCCGTACACCATTAAGGGTTTTCCTTTTTCTCGTATAATGCGAATTGCATTTTTGTAACAAACGATCTCCGCTTTCACTTCTTTCAACCAGTCCATACCGATTATCACATCAAAACTTCCTAACTCTACTGGTATCAAATCAATCTTAAATGTTTCGCTAACCAGTTTAATTTCTCGATTCCGACATATATTATCTGCTGAAATTAATTTACCATTTGCTAATTCGAGTAAAAATTTACTATCCAAAGGCGTCAATGGACAACTTAATTTAGCACAAAAATCTCTACTCATATAGCTTCTATCCGCACCCGAATCAAATAAAACGTAAGCAGATTTATTGTCAATAAGAAACGTACCCGTAACAAGCTCCGGGTCTTCCTGTGCCTCTGCCGCATTAATATTGAAAACTCTTCCACGGCCTTGTCCATTCGTGTTCTCCTGGTTCGGGCAATTTCTAATAATGTGGCCCGGTTTTCCACATTTATAACAAACTACATTGGCATAACTTGCTCCGACACTACTTGCTCCGCCATTAATCGTTCCGACACCATTTGTTCCTTTCGTTCTATTAACCCCTGGTCCGTAGACCTCACACTTCGCCGCGCTATGACCATTTCTTTTACACTTGTTGCAAAATTTGGTGCAGAACCCCGAGTGATTCTTTTCACAACTTTGGCATAGCTGCTTCTGATTGTTGTTGTTGTTGCGGTTATTATTGTTGTTGGGATGATTGTTGTAGTTGATGTTGCTGTTGTTGTTGTTGTTGTTGTTGTTGGGCCGTTTGTTGTAGTTGCGATTGATGTTGCGATTGTTGGGATAATTGTTGCGATTATTGTTGTAATTGCTGTTGTTGTTGTATTGGTGATTCTTATCACCGTTTTCCTCCCACTTTCTTTTGACTTGCTTCACATTGGCCTCTTCAGCAGTCTGTTCTTTAATTCTTTCTTCAATTTGGTTCACGAGTTTGTGAGCCATTCTACATGCCTGTTGTATGGAGGCGGGCTCGTGTGAACTTATATCTTCTTGGATTCTTTCCGGTAATCCTTTCACAAACGCGTCGATCTTCTCTTCCTCATCTTCGAATGCTCCCGGACACAATAGGCACAATTCTGTGAATCGTCTTTCGTACGTGGTAATATCAAATCCTTGGGTTCGTAACCCTCTAAGTTCTGTCTTGAGCTTATTGACCTCGGTTCTGGGACGGTACTTCTCGTTCATCAAGTGCTTGAATGCTGACCACGGTAGTGCGTACGCATCATCTTGTCCCACTTGCTCTAGATAGGTATTCCACCATGTTAACGCAGAACTTGTGAAGGTATGCGTAGCGTACTTCACTTTGTCCTCTTCAGTACACTTACTTATGGCAAACACCGATTCAACCTTCTCGGTCCACCGTTTCAATCCGATCGGTCCTTCGGTTCCATCAAATTCCAAAGGTTTGCAGGCAGTGAATTCTTTGTAGGTGCATCCTACACGATTTCCTGTACTGCTAGATCCAAGGTTATTGTTGGTATGTAGCGCAGCCTGTACTGCGGCTATGTTTGAAGCTAGAAAAGTACGGAATTCCTCTTCATTCATATTCACGGTGTGTCGAGTAGTCGGTGCCATTTCCTTCAAAATAGTTAAATGGAACAAGTTAATCATACAGAATATTAAGAGTAGTTAATAGTATTTCGTAGCATAATATGAACTCATTTATAAAAGCTTTTTCTTCATATTAGCGTTTTATAAGTTTAAATTCGGGTAGTACCTACCCGTTAAGTTCATACTTAGTAGCTAATATACAATTCAACTACTACAATTCTATATGAAAAACTGATTGTAATAATATTTCGCGTTCAAACTTTTATACAATATTTTACAAACTTACAATACCGCTTATTTTACATAAAGCATGAAATATAGCACACAATAACTTTGATACAAGATAGTTGTGAAGACAATTCTAGCTACTACACAAGTCGTTCGGCAAAGGCAATAAAGACACGTAATTCATACGTCCAGAAACAAGTCATGCATTCTGGTTTTACTAGGACTACTTCCCATCCTTGGTCTTGTGTAACATAACCGTTATGGCCGTTGATAAGACAGCGTGTTGTAACGTCATCAAAGGGACGAGGGTTACGTAATGTCCAACAGTCCCGTAATAATCTAAAAACCTCATTTCTTACCCCAATTACCGACTCCGTCACTTGTGGAAACGTTTTGTTTAATAGTTGTAGCCCGATGTTCTTGTTCTCACTTTGGTGAGAAGCGAACATTACTAATCCGTAAGCATAACATGCTTCTTTATGTTGCATGTTAGCCGCTTTTTCTAAATCACGAAGTCCAATATTCGGATATATTGAGTCAAAATAATTTCTTAACCCGTTGCGTAAAATAGCATTTGGGTTCCCCGCAATATATGCGTCAAAGTAAACACATCGTAACTTATGGGTTTCCCAATCTGATATCCCCCATCTTTCAAACGAAAGTCTCTTATAAATCAAGACATTCTTGGAATGTTCTTCGAATGTCTTACAAACTGATCTCGCCTTAAATAGTTGTGCCGAAGAATTCTGGCCGACTCTAGACAAGATTTCATCAATCATGTCTCCGGGTAGGTCTCTTAAAATATTGGGTTGTCTATCCATTTTGTGTTTTTAAACTGTAAAATAGACAAGAGTTAGATTCATAAAAAAAATACTTATTAATACAAGCAATTTTTACATATATCATAAAGTATAAGAACACTATATTCCATATATTACACCACACGAATACAACTATCTTATTCCGACTCGCTCGTTTCTTCTTCTTCGGTTTTGGTTCGTTTTGCCAAGTTTCTAGGGATATATGATGTTCCCCTAATACGAGCCGTCGTTGTCCACATTGGTTTAGAAAAACCTGGTGGTTTAGAGGTTCCCGGGTCATTGTTACAACTTAAGGACTTCGGGGGTTGACGATACATATAAAGTTCATCGGGGTTGGAATTAGATTTCTCTATTTTTATGCCCTTTCCCTTATTATTTTCTTTTGCCTTTTTAAATTCAGTTGGGGTAATTTCTATAACATCATCGGAATTCTCGTCGAAATCCGATTCATCGGAGAATTGGTAATCCTCCCAATATTTTGCTTCCTTGGCGGAAACACTATTGACCATAATTAACTTTGGTCGGTTGGTTGAGGATTTTCTTTTACTTAACCGTTTTATTATTTCCCCCACCGGTTCTATTTCTTCATCCGGTTCCGATTCTTCTTCCGGTTCCGATTCTTCTTCCGGTTCCGACTCTTCTTCCGGTTCCTCTTCGGGAACTTGTGAATCAGTCCACAAATCATTCCAATTTACATTTGACTCTTCATTATTATTAGGTGAGTCAATGGGACTTGTTCTAGAGGTAGACATCTATCACATAATATCAAACACGTTAAGAGATTAATATATCACATAATATTCATATGTTAAAAATATATAGTTTCCAACAAAAATGTTAAGCAATCATTTTTAAAGAAAACACGGTCGAAGTCCAGACTCACTAATGCATCCTAACAAACTCGATAAGACACACTAATGCAAATTTTCTGGTTCTCTAAGACCAACGCTCGGATACCAACTGAAATGTCCCGTTCTTATTGATTAAAAACGTTCCATATTAATTGATTTCGTTGCGAGGTTTTGACCTCTATATGAGACGTTTTTCAAAGACTGCATTCATTTTAAAACAAACCATAACCTTTATTTCATCAATAAAGGTTTAAAAAGCTTTACGTAGATTATCAAATAATGATAATCTAAAATATCCTGTTTACACACGACCATTACATAATGGTTTACAATACAAATATGTTACAACAAAATAAGTTTCTTGAATGCAGTTTTTACACAATATCATACAAGCATGGACTCCAAATCTCGTCCTTATTTAAGTATGCGACAGCGGAAGCTCTTAATAATCACCTGAGAATAAACATGCTTAAAACGTCAACAAAAATGTTGGTGAGTTATAGGTTTAACCTATATATATCAAATCATAATAATAGACCACAAGATTTCATATTTCAATACACATCTCATACATAGAGATAAAAATCATTCATATGGTGAACACCTGGTAACCGACATTAACAAGATGCATATATATAAGAATATCCCCATCATTCCGGGACACCCTTCGGATATGATATAAATTTCGAAGTACTAAAGCATCCGGTACTTTGGATGGGGTTTGTTAGGCCCAATAGATCTATCTTTAGGATTCGCGTCAATTAGAGTGTCTGTTCCCTAATTCTTAGATTACCAGACTTAATAAAAAGGGGCATATTCGATTTCGATAATTCAACCATAGAATGTAGTTTCACGTACTTGTGTCTATTTTGTAAATCATTTATAAAACCTGCATGTATTCTCATCCCAAAAATATTAGATTTTAAAAGTGGGACTATAACTCACTTTCACAGATTTTTTACTTCGTCGGGAAGTAAGACTTGGCCACTGGTTGATTCACGAACCTATAACAATATATACATATATATCAAAGTATGTTCAAAATATATTTACAACACTTTTAATATATTTTGATGTTTTAAGTTTATTAAGTCAGCTGTCCTCGTTAGTAACCTACAACTAGTTGTCCACAGTTAGATGTACAGAAATAAATCGATAAATATTATCTTGAATCAATCCACGACCCAGTGTATACGTATCTCAGTATTGATCACAACTCAAACTATATATATTTTGGAATCAACCTCAACCCTGTATAGCTAACTCCAACATTCACATATAGAGTGTCTATGGTTGTTCCAAAATATATATAGATGTGTCGACATGATAGGTCGAAACATTGTATACGTGTCTATGGTATCTCAAGATTACATAATATACAATACAAGTTGATTAAGTTATGGTTGGAATAGATTTGTTACCAATTTTCACGTAGCTAAAATGAGAAAAATTATCCAATCTTGTTTTACCCATAACTTCTTCATTTTAAATCCGTTTTGAGTGAATCAAATTGCTATGATTTCATATTGAACTCTATTTTATGAATCTAAACAGAAAAAGTATAGGTTTATAGTCGGAAAAATAAGTTACAAGTCGTTTTTGTAAAGGTAGTCATTTCAGTCGAAAGAACGACGTCTAGATGACCATTTTAGAAAACATACTTCCACTTTGAGTTTAACCATAATTTTTGGATATAGTTTCATGTTCATAATAAAAATCATTTTCTCAGAATAACAACTTTTAAATCAAAGTTTATCATAGTTTTTAATTAACTAACCCAAAACAGCCCGCGGTGTTACTACGACGGCGTAAATCCGGTTTTACGGTGTTTTTCGTGTTTCCAGGTTTTAAATCATTAAGTTAGCATATCATATAGATATAGAACATGTGTTTAGTTGATTTTAAAAGTCAAGTTAGAAGGATTAACTTTTGTTTGCGAACAAGTTTAGAATTAACTAAACTATGTTCTAGTGATTACAAGTTTAAACCTTCGAATAAGATAGCTTTATATGTATGAATCGAATGATGTTATGAACATCATTACTACCTTAAGTTCCTTGGATAAACCTACTGGAAAAGAGAAAAATGGATCTAGCTTCAATGGATCCTTGGATGGCTCGAAGTTCTTGAAGCAGAATCATGACACGAAAACAAGTTCAAGTAAGATTATCACTTGAAATAAGATTGTTATAGTTATAGAAATTGAACCAAAGTTTGAATATGATTATTACCTTGTATTAGAATGATAACCTACTGTAAGAAACAAAAATTTCTTGAGGTTGGATGATCACCTTACAAGATTGGAAGTGAGCTAGCAAACTTGAAAGTATTCTTGATTTTATGAAACTAGAACTTTTGGAATTTATGAAGAACACTTAGAACTTGAAGATAGAACTTGAGAGAGATCAATTAGATGAAGAAAATTGAAGAATGAAAGTGTTTGTAGGTGTTTTTGGTCGTTGGTGTATGGATTAGATATAAAGGATATGTAATTTTGTTTTCATGTAAATAAGTCATGAATGATTACTCATATTTTTGTAATTTTATGAGATATTTCAAGCTAGTTGCCAAATGATGGTTCCCACATGTGTTAGGTGACTCACATGGGCTGCTAAGAGCTGATCATTGGAGTGTATATACCAATAGTACATACATCTAAAAGCTGTGTATTGTACGAGTACGAATACGGGTGCATACGAGTAGAATTGTTGATGAAACTGAACGAGGATGTAATTGTAAGCATTTTTGTTAAGTAGAAGTATTTTGATAAGTGTATTGAAGTCTTTCAAAAGTGTATAAATACATATTAAAACACTACATGTATATACATTTTAACTGAGTCGTTAAGTCATCGTTAGTCATTACATGTAAGTGTTGTTTTGAAACCTTTAGGTTAACGATCTTGTTAAATGTTGTTAACCCAATTTTTATAATATCAAATGAGATTTTAAATTATTATATTATCATGATATTATCATGATATTATCATGTATGAATATCTCTTAATATGATATATATACATTAAATGTCTTTACAACGATAATCGTTACATATATGTCTCGTTTAAAAATCATTAAGTTAGTAGTCTTGTTTTTACATATGTAGTTCATTGTTAATATACTTTATGATATGTTTTCTTATCATAGTATCATGTTAACTATATATATATATCCATATATATGTCATCATATAGTTTTTACAAGTTTTAACGTTCGTGAATCACCGATCAACTTGGGTGGTCAATTGTCTATATTAAACATATTTCAATTAATCAAGTCTTAACAAGTTTGATTGCTTAACATGTTGGAAACATTTATTCATGTAAACATCAATCTCAATTAATATATATAAACATGGAAAAGTTCGGGTCACTATAATTGTTAGCCATGATGACACCACTCAAATTTCGGGACGAAATTTCTTTAACGGGTAGGTACTGTGATGACCCGAGAATTTCTAACCAAATTTAAACTTAATCAATATATGATCTCAACACGATAAGCAAACTTGTTATTTGAAAGTCTCAAACTTTTGAAATATACATTCATTTATCATTTCGACCATTCCTACGATTCACGAACTATATTAATTGATATATATATATATATATATATATATATATATATATATATATATATATATATATATATATACATATATATATATAACAACTTGAAACGTATTATATTATGATATAATTCACATTTATGATAATTGATATTTATCATACATTTTATGGGTTGCATTTTATGCTTCTAAGTTATCCCTAATTTCGAACTTCTTTATTTAATTTTGGTTACCACCTCAAGTTACAAAATCACCTTAAGTGGGATATGTTATAATGATCTATATTAAATATGTGTACTAATGTTAAGTTAAAATAGACAATAATAACAATGTGATAATACAAGATTAAATTAAATATATATTTTAACGTAATAATAATATTATGGTAGTATGTTTTATTTTACCTAAACATATGAATCTTATTATTTGGATTCCATAACACTTATCCATTATACTAATCTATATCATACTCACTTAGATATATATCTTGTAAATTTATTAAAAAAAATTGTAATGGCCTAATCATCCTATCTAAACAACAATAATATAAAACCATAATGATAATAATATACTGGATTGAATTCCATGACTCGATTTAGATTTAAAATCTCTGGCCTTTACAAGAAGTAGTTAAAAAGGGTTTAGAGACTATCAATAATAATTGTATATACGTCATATTTTTAAAACTTATTTGGCCTACTTTAATAATTCTACTACCTACTACCATTTATTACATAATTAAATAGAAAAAGGAAGTAACATACTACAACTCTTCAAAACCCACTGCTCATTCATCAATCTTCATTATCACCTTTTCATGAAAATCACAATTATTACATTACCAGCTACATATAATAATAATAATAATAATAATAATAATAATAATAATAATAATAATAATAATAATAATAATAATAATAATAATAATAATAATAATAATAATAATAATAATTGAACTTGATAGTAAAAGTCTAAAACACATTCACTTACTCAATTAATTGGGAAGAAACAGCCTATGTCCCACTAATAAATAATAACCGGAGGTTACGACTTGAATTGGGAAATCTTCTAAAATTATTATTTATTATATATTGTATTGTATATATATTAGATCACATTCACCACATTCATTTACTCAAAACTAAAGTTCATAAACAAATTTTAAAACTCAATCTCATTGTGAACCTAAGAACGAGAGTAAGAACGGGAAGTTTTACGCATTCAATTCGGTGTGAACTCAATTTCTTTTTATAAAGGTAAAATCTTAACCAAACTTTAATATTTATATAGTTTTGTTAATTATCTAGTGTTCATATGTACGATCTAAACAAAATGAAACCACTGGTTAAGTCCTTGTTTCGGTTTCGATATCTGGATGTTCAAGTCTTAAAAATAAACCGTATATATATGAAATGTCTATAAGTTTTTAAATAGTTTAGACTTGTTAGGTTATTTAAATTAAACAAAATAAATCAAAGGTTTGTAAGATCTAAAAAGAAAACATATGCATACGTACATGAAACAAAGAAGATGTGTTTCTAATGAGTTTCAGTCTAAATACATGTCAATCAAGAAGTACGAATTAAGCAAAATTAAACTAATCTAATAAATAAAGATATGATTATGAAAGTAACTTTGAGAAATAAATATATTTAATTTATTTATTAAAATAGCAAATAATTTATTAATATAACAAGTATATTACTAAATATATATATAAACTTGTGCAATTTCTATTATATGTTTTAACATATAAAATTGATATAGGTTCGTGAATCCGAGACCAACCGTGCATCTGTTCATTTCCGCCGCACTCATATTTACTACAAAATATAGTATTGTGAGTTTCATTTGCTCCCTTTTTAAATGCTTTTGCAATATATATTTTTGGGACTGAGAATACATGCGCTGCTTTTATAAATGCTTTACGAAATAGACACAAGTGATCGAAACTACATTCTATGGTTGGATTATTAAACCGAATATGCCCCTTTTTAGTCTGATAATCTAAGAATTTGGGAACAGACACCCTAATTGACGCGAATCCTAAAGATAGATCTATCGGGCCCAACAAGCCCCATCCAAAGTACCGGATGCTTTAGTACTTCGAAATTTATATCATGTCCGAAGGAGGATCCCGGAATGATGGGGATATTCTTATATACATATTGTGAATGTCGGTTACCAGGTGTTCAATCCATATGAATGATATTTTTGTCTCTATGCATGGGACGTATGTTTATGAGAAATGGAAATATGAAATCTTGTGGTCTATTAAACTTATGAAATGATTATTTATGTTAAACTAATAAACTCACCAACCTTTTGGTTGACATTTTAAAGCATGTTTATTCTCAGGTACGACAGAAATCTTCCGCTGTGCAATTGCTCATTTTAAAGATATTATTTGGAGTCATTCATGACATATTTCAAAAGACGTTGCATTCGAGTCGTCGGGTTCATCAAGATTATTATTTAGTCAATTATAGTTGAATATATTATGAGATAATTTGCATGTCATCAGTTTTCGATATAAAGCAAGTTTGTCTTTTAAAAACGAATGCAATGTTTGTAAAATGTATCATATAGAGGTCAAGTACCTCGCGATGTAACCAACTATTGTGAATCGTTTGTAATCGATATGGACTTTGTCCGGATGGATTAGGACGGGTCCTTTCATAAGGGTCATCATCATTCATCATTTAACAAAAGGTGTAAAGTAGGTTTCGTTCATGAAAGTAGTTTAAAACAAAAGCTGACTTCGATCAGTCACCACGACCTCTACACCTACTGAAATAAGGTGAGACCAGTGGCCATGGCTCCATTTATGAGTCCTTTAAGTGTGGTAAAATTTACAGAATCAAACTCATCTTCGTTTGACCGTGGTGACGGTCTAAGTGCGAGTAGGTCAGAAATTTCTGCACAACGTTAAAAGGACATAGTGACTATCGGAGGGCCATAAATCCTAAACCGTAACTCGGATTAAGACAAGTCCTATATGAAAAGTTATCTACTCGAAAAGTTCTATCTAAAAATCATGGTCTCAGTAGCCCAGGTCTACTGGTCTGTTACAGAAACAGCAGGTCAGTAGGGTTTGGACAGAAACAGTAAGTTTAAGTGAGTTCCGGTGGTCTTGGTGCTTGATGTTCATCATGGTTCTCATCCTTGATGCATATAGCTTCAAGTGTACAACTCGTTGATGTGTTTGAATCATCATGACCAAGATTTGACCATCATAACCCAAGTGCAAGTCTAAGACATGGAGCACAACTCACTTAAGAGTTGCATGAAGTTTGATGAACCCAAGTTACATCAAAGTCTTAGATCTAACACATACATGAACTTTAAAGCTAATAACAAGTTACAAACTTGAAAGTAAACTAACTAATCAAGATCTTAAAATGTAGAACATAGTTCTTAGTTAGATCTTGAAGATCCAAGACTCAAAAATCTAGATCAAGCATAAGTATACAAAGTTATATTTAAAGAAAACTTATTTGTGTGTTCTTGAACCTTCAAATTAACTTTTAGTTCAAGATCAATGAGATCAAAGTTAACTAGTAACATTTGACCAATAATAACATAAATCATGAAATTAAAGTGCAAGTAAATGAAGTAAATAGCTTAGTAAACAAGTAATTTGTTCATGGTTGTTCATACTTTAAAGATTCAAACCCAAGTTTGATCTTTAAGAAAGTAACTTTATGAATCACAAGTATGATTTTAATTAACACATGAACTTGCAATCTTTAAAGAAAGTATATGTAGAACCTAAACTAGAGAGTTTAGTTCTTGAATTTTCTTGATAAATACAAGATATTATGAAGAATGAAACTAATGAGTATGATTCTTGTATATGTAAGTAAGTAACAAGTAACAACAACAACTATCAAATACAAGTAATTAAACAACATTAAAGATCAAAAGATGATGATGATGATACATGTGTATGTGGCGGTTTTTGTAAGAAAAAAAGAAGAGAAGAAATAACTTGTTACTTACAAGTTAGAGAGAAAAGTGAGAGAAAAATGAAGTGCAAGTTTGAAGTGTGAGAGATGAATGAAAGAAGCATGAATGAAGTAGTAAAAAAAAGAAACCAAACTCCCTTGTTGGAGGGAGTAGGCCGACGGTTTTGGCCTTCAAGGAGGGGGGATGGATTAGTTTTGTGGTCACTAGAATGTAAAGCTTCATAAAGGTGGTTAATGAGTGTGTTTACATGGGAATGACAAGTAACTAGATTCCAATCTTCCTTAATCAAACTAGTTCATTCTGAAAATGATACTTACATGTATGTATAGGCTAACTAGTCCACTAATAATGTAGGGTGGGCTTATAAGTCCAAAGTCATGAGTCCATTACACTAATAAAGCCGAAGTTCAATTAATTAACAAATAAATCCAATTAAAAGCCCAAGTAACTAACTAACAACTTTAGTTAATTAAAATGATTAATAAACTTAATCATGAATGTAAATAATATCCTAAAAATATTATTCGTGAAGTTTCGGGTGTCACAAACACGTTTCGGGCAATTAAAGTCAAGTTCGGGCAATCATGGCAACATGTAAATGTAATTACATACATTCGTTTAATCACACGTATTAATAATAATTATTATTAATAAATAAACGTTGGAAAATCCAGGGTCGTTACATTACCCACCTGTTAAAGAAAATTTCGTCCCGAAATTTTTAAGCTGAGGTAGATGAAGGAGTCGGGAAAAGGTGAGGATACTTCCGCATCATTTGATCCTCTCGCTCCCAAGTAAACTCAGGTCCTCGTTTGGCATTCTGTCGTACTCGGAAGATCGAAATCTTGTTGTGTTTCAAAGTTTTGATCTCACGATCCATAATTTCAACAGGTTCTTCCACGAAGTGGAGTTTGTCGTCAATCGTAAGTTGCTTAAGTGGTATGATAAGTTCAGGTGCAGCAAGACACTTTTTCAAGTTCGACACGTGGAAGGTAGGATGAACTGAGCTCAATTGTGCTGGTAGATCCAAACGGTATGCAACGGGTCCAACACGTTCCAAGACTTCAAAAGGACCAATGTATCGTGGGTTTAACTTTCCACGTTTTCCAAAACGGATCACACCTTTCCAAGGTGCAACCTTTAACATTACATGATCACCAACGTTGAATTCAAAGTCCTTACGTTTGAGGTCTGCATAACTCTTTTGGCGATCGCGGGCAGTCTTAAGTCTAGCTTGAATCTGAGCAATCTTCTCCGTCGTTTCATGGACTACCTCGGGTCCGGTGATTTGCTTTTCGCCTATTTCGGCCCAACAAATAGGAGATCGGCACTTACGGCCATACAACGCTTCAAAAGTTGCAGCATTAATGCTCGAGTGATAACTGTTGTTGTACGAGAATTCGGCGAGTGGCAAATGCCTTTCCCAAGCCTTTCCGAAATCAATGACACATGCACGCAGCATGTCCTCCAAGGTCTGAATCGTTCGCTCACTTTGTCTGTTAGTCTGAGGGTGATAAGCAGTACTCATATCGAGACGAGTTCCCATGGCTTCTTGTAAAGAGTGCCAAAATCTAGAGGCAAAACGGGGATCGCGATCAGAGATGATCGATAAAGGTACACCATGACGAGATACAACCTCCTTGATGTATAATTGAGCAAGTCTCTCCATTGTATCCGTTTCCTTCATCGCTAGAAAGTGTGCAGATTTGGTACGGCGGTCATCAATAACCCAAATGGTATCGTATCCGCCCACCGTCTTTGGTAGCTTGGTGATGAAATCCATTGTTATCCGTTCCCACTTCCATTGTGGGATTTCTGGTTGTTGAAGTAACCCAGAAGGTCTCTGATGCTCGGCTTTAACCTTCGAGCAAGTCAAACACTTACCAACATAAGTCGCAACGTCCTTCTTGAGATTCGGCCATCAATACTGTTCTTTAAGGTCGTGGTACATTTTGCCCGCTCCAAGATGAATCGAATATCTCGATTGGTGTGCTTCATCAAGTATAAGGTTCCGTAGATCTCCATAAAGAGGTACCCAAATTCTTCCGGCATAGCATCAGAGTCCAGACTCCCTAACCTCGAATCGAGAGACAAGTATGTTCAAATGTTCATGAGATATATTCTCCTCTTTGAGAGCCTCATCTTGGGCTACTCTGATCTGGCTGTTGAGGTTCGAATGAATGGTGATGTTCAGAGCCCTAACACGAAGAGGTGCCGTCCTCTCCTTTCGGCTCAAAGCGTCAGCTACAACATTGGCCTTGCCAGGGTGATAACGAAGTTCACAATCGTAGTCGTTGAGCGTCTCGATCCATCGACGCTGTCTCATATTCAGTTGCTTTTGATCGAAGATGTGCTGGAGACTCTTGTGATCGGTGAAGATAGTGCTCTTAGTTCCATACAAATAGTGTCTCCACAATTTGAGCGCAAAGACAACGGCTCCAAGTTCAAGATCATGAGTAGTGTAGTTCCGCTCGTGAATCTTCAGTTGGCGGGAGGCATAGGCAATAACTTTTGATCGTTGCATCAGTACACAACCAAAACCACTCTTCGATGCATCACAATAAACAACAAAGTCGTCACTGCCCTCAGGAAGTGATAGGATAGGTGCGGTGGTTAACTTCTTCTTCAAATTTTGGAATGCTGATTCATGTGCGGGTTCCCAAATGAACTTCTTGCCCTTGTGAGTCAGCGCGGTCAAAGGACGCGCAATCAGAGAAAATCCTTCGATAAACCTTCGATAATAACCGGCGAGACCTAGGAATTGGCGAATATGAGATCGAGTAGTGGGGGTCTCCCACTTGCTGATAGCTTCAATCTTGGCGGGGTCAACTTTGATACCCTGGTCGCGCACAACATGACCCAGAAACTGGACTTCCTTCAACCAAAATTCGCACTTGGAGAATTTGGCGTAAAGTTGCTCTTGTCTCAAGAGTTCAAGTACTAGCCGGAGGTGTTGCTCATGCTCTTCTTCGCTCTTAGAGTAGATGAGAATATCATCTATGAAGACGATGACAAACTTGTCCAAGTAAGGCTTCCAGACACGATTCATTAGGTCCATGAACACGGCAGGTGCATTTGTCAAACCGAATGGCATCATGAGAAACTCATAATGACCATAACGGGTCCTGAATGCAGTTTTCATCACGTCACTTTCCTTCACCCTCAGCTGGTGATAACCGGATCGCAAATCGATCTTTGAGTAGACGCTCGATCCTTGTAGTTGATCAAAAAGATCGTCAATTCGTGGAAGAGGATACCGATTCTTGATTGTCAATTTGTTGAGTTCGCGGTAGTCGATACACATACGGAAGGATCCATCCTTCTTCTTCACAAACAGAACTGGTGCGCCCCAAGGCGAGAAACTTGGTTGGATAAACCCTCGATCAAGTAGCTCTTGTAGTTGACTCTGTAATTCTTGCATCTCGGAAGGTGCGAGTCTATAAGGTGCGTGAGCTACAGGTGCTGCTCCTGGCACTAAATCAATCTGAAACTCTACTGCTCTCTGCGGCGGCAATCCAGGCAATTCTTCAGGGAAGACATCGGAAAATTCATTCACAATTCGAACGTCGTTCACGCTTTTCACCTCAGTTTCTACCGCTTTCACATGTGCTAGGACAGTAAAACGTCCCTTCTTCATAATCCTTTACGCTTTCACGCAACTAATGAGGTTCAACTTCGAGGTACATCTCTCTCCATAGATAACCAGTGGTTCGCCATCTCCTTGTGGTATGCGAAGTGCTTTATCTCCATAGATAATATCGGCCTTTATCTTGCTCAACCAATCTATACCGACGATCACGTCAAAACTTCCCAGTTTGATTGGTATCAAATCAATTTCAAAATCTGCACCAGCTATGTTGTAATAGCTCCTCGACTAATGTGGTCAACTTTTTCAAGTTTACCGTTGGCGACCTCGACAAGCATACTCTCTTTTACAGGACTAATGACCAATTAATCTTATCGCAAAAATGTCTACATACATAACTTCTATCCGCACCAGTATCTGAAAGGACCCGTTCATATACATTATAAACGATTCACAATAGTTGATTACATCGCGAGGTATTTGACCTCTATATGATACGTTTTACAAACATTGCATTCGTTCTTAAAAGACAAACTTTTTTTACATCAAAAATTGACGGCATGCATACCATTTCATATTACATCCAACTATAATTGACTTAATATTAATCTTGATGAACTCAACGACTCGAATGCAACGTCTTTCAAAGTATGTCATGAATGACTCCAGGTAACATCCTTAAAATGAGCTAATGTACAGTGGAAGATTTCTTTCATATCTGAGAATAAACATGCTTAAAAGTGTCAACCAAAAGGTTGGTGAGTTCATAGGTTTATCATAACAATCATTTCAATATTTTAATAGACCACAAGATTTCCATTTATAAACATATGTACACTCGCAAGTGTATAAAAGTATTCTATAAGTTGTAGGCACCCGGTAACAAGTCTTAACGTTCATGTTTTACCCTCTGAAGTACACCAGATCAGGTGTGTTTAAAATAACCTCGAAGTACTAAAGCATCCCATAGTCAGGATAGGGTTTGTCAGGCCCAATAGATCTATCTTTAGGATTCGCGCCTACCGTACATAGACAAGTAGTTTAATGTTACCAAGCTAAGGGTATATTTCTGGTTTAAACCCACATAGAGTTAGTTTTAGTACTTGTGCCTATTTCGTAAAACATTTATAAAACAGCGCATGTATTCTCAGCCCAAAAATATATATATTGCAAAAGCAATTAAAAAGGGAGCAAATGAAACTCACAATACTGTATTTCGTAGCAATTATGTATATCACGGCACTGAACAAATGCAGGGTTTGTCTCGGATTCACGAACGTATCAATATTGTGATTCAATATTGCAGGAAAGTACGTAGACGCAACGAAAATGATAAACGTTAGGTTGACCTCACGAGCAATACCCTCGATCAATACCCATAACCTCCATAGCAATAAACCATAATTTCCTTAACTCTATCCCGTTTGAAAACTTATTTTGAAATCGTCTGAATATAACTCCGTCGTAGTATTTTATGTATACTAATAATATCTTGAAATAATACAAAGAAAATATATATATGTAATTCGATTAAGAGAGTTTAGAGAAATATATTTTCAAGTTTCTATGAAATAATAAAAACTATTGAATTCTATTTATAATAGATTTTTGAGTTATTAAAGTGAATTATTAACGTATAAATTATTAAAGTGAATTATTAAAGTATGAATTATTAAAGTGAATTATTAAAGTATGAATTATTAAAGTGAATTATTAAAGTATGAATTATTAAAGTGAATTATTAAAGTATAATTATTAAAGTGAATTATTAAAGTATGAATTATTAAAGTGAATTATTAAAGTATAAATTATTAAAGTTAATGTAAAGTAAAAGTAAGTAAATGTAAAGTTAAAGTATATAGTAAAAGTATAAAACTATGTACGTATAATACGCGTATAAATATATATAATATTAATTTAAATCGTTATATATATTTAATAAAATAAAATATAAATATCATTATCTTTATCATACTGGTTAAGTAATGAGTTGTCAAAAGTAGTTCTAGATATTTATAAAAGATATATACGTTTTAATAATAAAGTTCTTTTTAAACTGAAAACGTTTTTTGTACTTTTGAAACTAAATCAAATAAATATAATAATTTTGTTTTCCAAAACTAAATATATTTAAGAATCATTTTGTTAAAAGGTTAAAATAATAGAAATCGTTATATCATAAAACATTTTAGAAAAGTAGAATTATATATATTCATAATAGGTTTCAAGTTTTTAAATTACAGTCTGTTGGTGAAGCATGGGGTAAAGTCCAAAGGTTAAATAAACGTATGAAATCATCTTAATGAAAAATGTCGAGTTACTTAACTTGTCGATATCCAACATCTAAGTTATTTACACTCCACGTTCTTATTTTCATATTAAATAAAATGAAAGTTAACATAGTTATCTTATCAAGGTCACGAGAAAAATATTATAAAACATGCCTTGTAAATTAAACATGAATTTTCACTAACCCTTGTCTAGTTTCCGTTAATTGACACATTTGTTATTACTTATAAATCACTTTACCATTTTTCTAATGTTGTCAAAAAGAATAGATTTCTTAAATCACAGTAGACCTCATAACATAGGCCCGTAATCATATCATAATGTATCTGATAATTCAATCATTTGATATTATCTCTTAATTCTGTCGATAAATATATCGAAACAAATACGTTCATGTAAAGTATCATATATCTAATACAATGTTAATGTTTTCAGTTAATATTATATATTATACATATCTATATACTCATAATTGTTCGTGAATCGTCGAACACGGTCAAAGGGCAATTGATTACATGAATGTAGTTCCAAACTTTTTGAGATTCAACATTACAAATTCTGCTTATCGTGTCGGAAACATATAAAGGTTAAGTTTAAATTTGGTCGAAAATTTCCGGGTCGTCACAGTATCTACCCGTTAAAGAAATTTCGTCCCGAAATTTGATCGAGGTCGTCATGGCTACCTATAAAAATGTTTTCATGACGAATATGAGTTGATAAATAGAGTTTTATCATCATTGAGTAATATAGATAAAACAATTTGATTACGCGAAGAGTATAAGTGAAGCTATCGCAAGAGAGTGAAATGAGTAAACGTATATTTGTTTTAACCGATGACGTAGTTATGATTGATTTCCGGAATTCATGGGATTTAAAGAAAATCTTTGCAATAATATTTGGTTCTTCGGCGATTAAGGAAATCATGATCTTCTTTGATTAAATGCGATAATCTGTCTCGATTTCTCTGTCTGATATTTTACTATAAATTCACCCCCTTCGTTTCTTTATTTCCACAGCTCACACCTTCTAGTATTTCTCCCCAATTCATACTTTAAAGCATTCGTTAATATGCTTCATCCAATATTGATTCTTGATATACTCTTAACTTTCATATCTGTCATTCTTCATTTTCATCTACCACCAGAGGAAGTTATTTTCTTCTACCATTACCTTGGGGTTATTGTGTTTTTCATTCTCCCGTGTCTTTATATTGCTATACGCATTGATATACACGGTTTGTAATTTCGGGATTGTTATCGGGCTTTATATTCTCCATTATATTTCGGAGCTTCATGCTTTCGTTTTCTCTTCCAGGCTTTAAGTCAAGCGGATAATGGTCCAGAATTCGTAGATATGAATTTTTGGATGAACATAGTTAATGTTCCAAGAAGAAAATCATAATGGCACGATCTTGATTTGGCAAATTACCAGAATATCCGAAAATATAGAGCTATCAAGATGATATGTTCTTAATATGTTTGGAAATTGGGTAGAATGTAAGAGTCGTGTAAATAGTACATGATGACGGTATGTTCTGTGAATCATCACGTTCCATTAGAAACTCACCATGACTTACTGTAATATAATCACGTTGATCATGTGTCATTATATTATA
The DNA here is from genome assembly GCF_046630445.1 of Rutidosis leptorrhynchoides. Taxonomy (NCBI): domain Eukaryota; kingdom Viridiplantae; phylum Streptophyta; class Magnoliopsida; order Asterales; family Asteraceae; genus Rutidosis; species Rutidosis leptorrhynchoides. The sequence continues at coordinate 314,590,191 of NC_092333.1, read as the reverse complement.
CTAACTCATGCTTCAGTTTCCAACACTACTTTAAAAACATTCCTATTTTAAATTCGAATTTTTTTTTCTTCAGAATTTAGAAACTAACACAGTTTCTTTTTATGTTGTAACGCAGATATTGCGAAGAGATAAAAGATTTCGGATAAGAATAGTTGTGAAAATATCTTCAGGAATATCGAAGATATTTATAATAAAAGATACGATAATATCTTAGAATTCTTAACATAGATGGATGATGAAGAAGATTTGTCTGTGAAGGTTTAGAATAAGAAGTAAGGTGTTTGCTAACGATTTCAGTAGACACTGAATCATTTGGATCCTTTGAAGGCAGGTTTAGTCTTTGTGATTTGTCCACAGCCTCCTTCTTGGTCTGCTCAATCCATTTTCTAGTTTCAAACCTTCTCCGTTTCTCAGCTTTACCACCATACTATTCTTTATCATCAAACTTTTGAATGTTAAAGTCGTTTACAGTTTTTGCTGCTTCATCAGCATTTTTCCAATTTCGGAGAACTAGTTCATAGTTTGGGATATTTGTCAGAAAATTCACATTCGAAGTATGTAAGTCTAGGAGATAGACGTTATATGTATACATATAACTTTTGACGTAAAATTGTTGCGAAATTCAAAATACTGATTGCTAATTCCCGGTAATTGGTGTGACAATTATTGTTACAGGATGTAGGCGAGTACATGATGGGGTTTTAATGAATAAGTATAGTGGCTTTTCGAAGAGGCTTAAGTCGAAGGTTAATGAAGTTGTTGATAAGTTTACTGCTAATGTGGCGAGATATGAAAGGTTCCCCGGTAACCATGATGAAGGGTTTATTCGTATAAACAAATGAAGGTGATTTGCTGGAGCTGTGACAAAACTGTCTATTTTGGAAAGAGATTGAAAATTTATATTTGGTAATAAATATCAAAGGATCTGACACGGATACATGTTAAACTATAACTTTGGTTTCGAGAGCTTTTCAGGTGCACGACATTGGGTAATGTGTGGTTGGATCATCATCTCGCATGTCTTTAGGAATTTCGAAGTGTTTGAACACATATTGTAATTGTTAATATACACATGATGTTCTAAGATTTTGAATGATACAAATATTTTTGTGACTTCCATGAATAGAAATGAGGTTCTAGGACAGTTTTGAAGTCAAAGTATAGTTTTGAAAGATGTAGGAATCTAATAGTGATGATTTCGGTTATATCTTGAATCGAATTCTGAGATTTCAAAATCAGAATATGTAATTAGATTTTGAATGAGTATGGTTGTTTTGATTTCTATAAAAGAATGTATATTGTTGTGAAAGTAGGGAGTATAATGGATGACTTGCTGAATCAGATTCGAAGAATGTAACATATTAATTGTGAATTTATATATCTCTCGTGTATTACCTACCCGTTAAAAAAAATTTCACAATTAATATTTTGTACAAAAGAATTTTATTACAGTCTTTATGGAAATATATATGTGTATATTTCTTCAGATGTAATATAGATTTAATGAGTTAATATTAAATTAAACTCATTTGATTTATGGTTAAGGCTGGGATAGATCATTTCTAAACTTTAGAAATTACATAATCGTCGTAGAATATTTCCCCAATGAAGTTATGAATCAATACTTCATCGTTGTGGTATTCCTTGGTATCTACATGGCGTATGACGTCAATGCTCGTGGGACAGATTGTGAAGTTGAGGTTTGCGATGCGGTTGTTGTTGGTGGTGGTAATGGTACTATTGATGTTGTTGATGGTGGTACTGGTTATGCTGCTGGTGCTGCTGCTGGTGTTTGTAACCTTTGCACCATATTCTCCAAAGCCACTACCCGAGCGCGAAGCTCGTTGACTTCTTCTATTACACCGGGGTGATTGTCGGTTCGGACGAGCGGATAAATAAGATCAAGAATTTTGTGTAGTATATAATCATGACGAGATACTCTGGAAATGAGTGAGAAAATGGTGTTTCGGACAGGTTCGCCGGTAAGTGCTTCAGGTTCATTGCCAAGAGGGCAATGTGGTGGATGAAAGGGATCACCTTCTTCTTGTCTCCAATGGTTAAGTAGATTACGAACACATCCCCAATTCATCCAGAATAAATGATGGCTAATTGGTTGATCCATTCCGGTCACGCTGCTTTCGGAGCTCATGTGGAAATCCATATTGACATAGCTGTCGGAATCCGAGGAACTCGAACTGGTTGAGGGATCCATCTTGTATGATCAGGGAAAGAATTTTTTTGTATGAAATAGATTGTAGAATTTAGATTTGGTATTCTTCAATACATAATTTACATATGTATATATAATACCAAAATCCCATAAATTACGGAGGAATCTTTGAAAGATGTCAGTCAAAGTTCACAGTAACAGATATGCTAAGATAAGAATTCGTCTATACACTATTATGCAATAAATATAGGAAAACGCGTCTAGACTTAAGAATGATAAGCAGATAATTTCCTAAGGATGGTAAGTAGATGATTTCCGACTAAAAACGATAAGAAAAACTTTTGACATGCAGACACGGTCGAAGTCCAGACTCACTAATGCATCTTAACAACTATTAGTTAGACACACTAATACAAGACCTGGTTCGCTAAGACCACCGCTCTGATACCAACTGAAAGGACCCGTTCATATACATTATAAACGATTCACAATAGTTGATTACATCGCGAGGTATTTGACCTCTATATGATACGTTTTACAAACATTGCATTCGTTCTTAAAAGATGAACTTTTTTTACATCAAAAATTGACGGCATGCATACCATTTCATATTACATCCAACTATAATTGACTTAATATTAATCTTGATGAACTCAACGACTCGAATGCAACGTCTTTCAAAGTATGTCATGAATGACTCCAGGTAACATCCTTAAAATGAGCTAATGCACAGCGGAAGATTTCTTTCATATCTGAGAATAAACATGCTTAAAAGTGTCAACCAAAAGGTTGGTGAGTTCATAGGTTTATCATAACAATCATTTCAATATTTTAATAGACCACAAGATTTCCATTTATAAACATATGTACACTCGCAAGTGTATAAAAGTATTCTATAAGTTGTAGGCACCCTGTAACAAGCCTTAACGTTCATGTTTTACCCTCTGAAGTACACCAGATCAGGTGTGTTTAAAATAACCTCGAAGTACTAAAGCATCCCATAGTCAGGATGGGGTTTGTCAGGCCCAATAGATCTATCTTTAGGATTCGCGCCTACCGTACATAGACAAGTAGTTTAATGTTACCAAGCTAAGGGTATATTTCTGGTTTAAACCCACATAGAGTTAGTTTTAGTACTTGTGCCTATTTCGTAAAACATTTATAAAACAGCGCATGTATTCTCAGCCCAAAAATATATATATTGCAAAAGCAATTAAAAAGGGAGCAAATGAAACTCACAATACTGTATTTCGTAGCAATTATGTATATCACGGCACTGAACAAATGCAGGGTTTGTCTCGAATTCACGAACGTATCAATATTGTGATTCAATATTGCAGGAAAGTACGTAGACGCAACGAAAATGATAAACGTTAGGTTGACCTCACGAGCAATACCCTCGATCAATACCCATAACCTCCATAACAATAAACCATAATTTCATTAACTCTATCCCGTTTGAAAACTTATTTTGAAATCGTCTGAATATAACTCCGTCGTAGTATTTTATGTATACTAATAATATCTTAAAATAATACAAAGAAAATATATATATGTAATTCGATTAAGAGAGTTTAGAGAAATATATTTTCAAGTTTCTATGAAATAATGAAAACTATTGAATTCTATTTATAATAGATTTTTGAGTTATTAAAGTGAATTATTAACGTATAAATTATTAAAGTATGAATTATTAAAGTGAATTATTAAAGTATGAATTATTAAAGTGAATTATTAAAGTATGAATTATTAAAGTGAATTATTAAAGTATGAATTATTAAAGTTAATGTAAAGTAAAAGTAAGTAAATGTAAAGTTAAAGTATATAGTAAAAGTATAAAACTATGTACGTATAATACGCGTATAAATATATATAATATTAATTTAAATCGTTATATATATTTAATAAAATAAAATATAAATATCATTATCTTTATCATACTGGTTAAGTAATGAGTTGTCAAAAGTAGTTCTAGATATTTAAAAAAGATATATACGTTTTAATAATAAAGTTCTTTTTAAACTGAAAATGTTTTTTGTACTTTTGAAACTAAATCAAATAAATATAATAATTTTGTTTTCCAAAACTAAATATATTTAAGAATCATTTTGTTAAAAGGTTAAAATAATAGAAATCGTTATATCATAAAACATTTTAGAAAAGTAGAATTATATATATTCATAATAGGTTTTAAGTTTTTAAATTACAGTCTGTTGGTGAAGCATGGGGTAAAGTCCAAAGGTTAAATAAACGTATGAAATCATCTTAATGAAAAATGTCGAGTTACTTAACTTGTTGATATCCAACATCTAAGTTATTTACACTCCACGTTCTTATTTTCATATTAAATAAAATGAAAGTTAACATAGTTATCTTATCAAGGTCACGAGAAAAATATTATAAAACATGCCTTGTAAATTAAACAGGAATTTTCACTAACCCTTTTCTAGTTTCCGTTAATTGACACATTTGTTATTACTTATAAATCACTTTACCATTTTTCGAATGTTGTCAAAAAGAATAGATTTCTTAAATCACAGTGGACCTCATAACATAGGCCCGTAATCATATCATAATGTATCTGATAATTCAATCATTTGATATTATCTCTTAATTCTGTCGATAAATATATCGAAACAAATACGTTCATGTAAAGTATCATATATCTAATACTATGTTAATGTTTTCAGTTAATATTATATATTATACATATCTATATACTCATAATTGTTCGTGAATCGTCGAACACGGTCAAAGGGCAATTGATTACATGAATGTAGTTCCAAACTTTTTGAGATTCAACATTACAAATTCTGCTTATCGTGTCGGAAACATATAAAGGTTAAGTTTAAATTTGGTCGAAAATTTCCGGGTCGTCACAGTATCAAACAAGACAGAAGCTAAGAGATTGTTGATTTTGAATATACCTGTCACCAAGTCGGGGTTATCGCGTGCATCCCTTGCATTAACATTAAAAGCTCTACCACGGGGTAGCCCGCCATCTTTTCGCTTGTTTGGGCACGCATTTCTGAAATGGCCCGTCTGTCCGCATTCGTAGCACTTTTTCGGTCCATTGGTGTTCGGCTTCCCATTCAAAGTGGTGACCTTGCAGTCCCGATATGCCCAGCCCATTGGCACTTCTCACAGACAATATTGCAATATCCAGTATGGTGCTTGTAGCATCGCTTGCATTGTGGTAAGGTTCCTTTGTAGTTCGGGTTGGTGTTGGTGTTGTTGTTGGGATTAGGGTTTCCACCACTGTTGTGCCTCTTGGCGGGGGTTTGATCGTAGTTTCTCCCCCTGTTGTTGTTGTTATTGTGGTTGTTGTGGTTGTTGTCCCATTTCCTCTTTTCGCTACTACCAGCCTCAAACTTAGCCTTCTCCGGCTCATCAACAAGAATCTGATTCATGAGGGTATGCGCCATGCGCATTGCTTCGGGAACATTCGGAGGTTTGGACGATGTGGCGTTTCCTTTGATGGACTTAGGAAGTCCCCAGAAGTATCTCTCCATACGCTTGAATTCCGGTGTGACCATTGTCGGACACATAAGAGGTAGTTCCAAGAATCTCCTGTTGTAACCGTCAAGGTCGTTCCCAATGGCCTTTAACTGCATGAATTCGATTTCCATCTTCTGGATTTCGGTTCTCGGACAATACTCATCAATCATAGCCGCTTTGAATTCCTCCCATGGCGTAGCATACGCCTCATCGATACCTTTCGCTTGAGCTAACGTGTTTCACCACGTTAGTGCGCTGTCAGATAGCGTGCAAGATGCAAACTTGGTTTTGTTGTCCTCCGAACAGTTGCAAACTCGGAATACTGATTCAAGTTTCTTGAACCATCTGGTGAGACCAACCGGTCCCTCGGTTCCACTGAAGTTATGCGGTTTGTAGCTCTGAAATTCCTTGTAAGTACACCCATTTCGAACGGGTGGATAACTGGTGGTGGTGGCGGTGGAGCCTGGAGATTTCTTTCGGCTAGGGCCGCGGCTACCCGTTCGTTGATCATGTCTTCAATTTGAGCGGCAGTAGGTGTGGATCAACCGTTAGCCATGATGTTCTAAACAAAAACTTTGACTCAAGTCAAAATCCAGTATGCAAGTAGTAATAATACAGTATATAGTAACCAACATGGAATCAAAACATCACATGTTATTAAATAACGCATCTAGGTACAAATACCACAGAATCATCGTACAGTACTGTAAATAGAACATCGTGCAAGAATTAAATAACGCAAAGTTCCATTAATAAATAATAAGTTTCATACATCCGCATAAGTTCTTACAATACATAAATAATACAAGAAGCTACAACTAGATTACATCATGAAATCTAATAAAAAGTCCTACGGTGAAGGTGGGTGTAGGATGTCTAAAACCTGAGCCAACTGCTCCTCGAGCTCAGCAACCCGAGCTCGGAGGATTCCCACCTCCCTTGTCAATTCCTCGACAGTGGGTGTTGGTGGGGCAGGCGGTGTGAAATGTCCCGTTCTTATTGATTAAAAACGTTCCATATTAATTGATTTCGTTGCGAGGTTTTGACCTCTATATGAGACGTTTTTCAAAGACTGCATTCATTTTTAAAACAAACCATAACCTTTATTTCATAAATAAAGGTTTAAAAAGCTTTACGTAGATTATCAAATAATGATAATCTAAAATATCCTGTTTACACACGACCATTACATAATGGTTTACAATACAAATATGTTACATCGAAATCAGTTTCTTGAATGCAGTTTTTACACAATATCATACAAACATGGACTCCAAATCTTGTCCTTATTTTAGTATGCAACAGCGGAAGCTCTTAATATTCACCTGAGAATAAACATGCTTTAAACGTCAACAAAAATGTTGGTGAGTTATAGGTTTAACCTATATATATCAAATCGTAACAATAGACCACAAGATTTCATATTTCAATACACATCCCATACATAGAGATAAAAATCATTCATATGGTGAACACCTGGTAACCGACATTAACAAGATGCATATATAAGAATATCCCCATCATTCCGGGACACCCTTCGGATATGATATAAATTTCGAAGTACTAAAGCATCCGGTACTTTGGATGGGGTTTGTTAGGCCCAATAGATCTATCTTTAGGATTCGCGTCAATTAGGGTGTCTGTTCCCTAATTCTTAGATTACCAGACTTAATAAAAAGGGGCATATTCGATTTCGATAATTCAACCATAGAATGTAGTTTCACGTACTTGTGTCTATTTTGTAAATCATTTATAAAACCTGCATGTATTCTCATCCCAAAAATATTAGATTTTAAAAGTGGGACTATAACTCACTTTCACAGATTTTTACTTCGTCGGGAAGTAAGACTTGGCCACTGGTTGATTCACGAACCTATAACAATATATACATATATATCAAAGTATGTTCAAAATATATTTACAACACTTTTAATATATTTTGATGTTTTAAGTTTATTAAGTCAGCTGTCCTCGTTAGTAACCTACAACTAGTTGTCCACAATTAGATGTACAGAAATAAATTGATAAATATTATCTTGAATCAATCCACGACCCAGTGTATACGTATCTCAGTATTGATCACAACTCAAACTATATATATTTTGGAATCAACCTCAACCCTGTATAGCTAACTCCAACATTCACATATAGAGTGTCTATGGTTGTTCCGAAATATATATAGATGTGTCGACATGATAGGTCGAAACATTGTATACATGTCTATGGTATCTCAAGATTACATAATATACAATACAAGTTGATTAAGTTATGGTTGGAATAGATTTGTTACCAATTTTCACGTAGCTAAAATGAGAAAAATTATCCAATCTTGTTTTACCCATAACTTCTTCATTTTAAATCCGTTTTGAGTGAATCAAATTGCTATGGTTTCATATTGAACTCTATTTTATGAATCTAAACAGAAAAGTATAGGTTTATGATGGAATTCTTCACATAAACAAGTTTCAAAATCCATTTTGTATATGTATGTATTCGTGTATATATGTGTAGAAGCGGAAGCATTTTACAAGTTTATGCATGCAAAGTTTTAACCTTTTAAAACAAGAATTCCATTAAAGATCTAGTCTTGAATAATACACTAAAATGTAAATAAAAGCTAGTATGAAGTTATACCTACTCCAAAAGGAGGTGAAGAACAAGGAAGAAGATGATGAAGATGGAAGGCAAGTTTCTAACTTGAAACCTCAAGACTTTGATACCCACAAGCTATGTAATCAACACCACCTTTGGTTAGGATTTGCAAGACACCAAAAACACAAGCAAAAATCAATGGAAGAACCCTCTTCCTTGCTCAAAAATTTCGGCCAAGAATGGGAGAAAAGGAGAGCTTTTGCTAATTTGAAAATGCTAGTGAATGTGCCAAGTAACTTGTGCAAGATGCATGCTTTGATATATGTACAAAAGTAAATGTAACAAGCAAGCATGAGGCTCCCTTGGAACCCACCAAAACCGCCACCCATGTGGCCCCCACCCTTTTTATTTATTTATTTTCTTTTATAAAACAAAAGGGTGCATTTTTGTTACTTGTAGTGTACATATATATTTATAAGCCTTTTATAAATAATATGTACATGTAATAGTTTAATAAAATAATTAAACTTATGTATATAATTATCCAAATAATTATTACAAGCATTTTCATCTTTTTAGAAAACCAATTTCTAAAGTCTCAGTGCCAAGAATCAGTTTTAATGAACCGATCCTTAAAACAAATACATTAATAGTGTTGATAGCTTGTTATTGGGTATGACCCGACTTGGATCATAACATGTAAGCCGCATTAATTTATTATGTCTCTTGGGCATAAGAAAACCCTTCAGTTTATAGTCGGAAAAATAAGTTACAAGTCGTTTTTGTAAAGGTAGTCATTTCAGTCGAAAGAACGACGTCTAGATGACCATTTTAGAAAACATACTTCCACTTTGAGTTTAATCATAATTTTTGGATATAGTTTCATGTTCATAATAAAAATCATTTTCTCAAAATAACAACTTTAAAATCAAAGTTTATCATAGTTTTTAATTAACTAACCCAAAACAGCCCTCGGTGTTACTACGACGGCGTAAATCCGGTTTTACGGTGTTTTTCGTGTTTCCAGGTTTTAAATCATTAAGTTAGCATATCATATAGATATAGAACATGTGTTTAGTTGATTTTAAAAGTCAAGTTAGAAGGATTAACTTTTGTTTGCGAACAAGTTTAGAATTAACTAAACTATGTTCTAGTGATTACAAGTTTAAACCTTCGAATAAGATAGCTTTATATGTATGAATCGAATGATGTTATGAACATCATTACTACCTTAAGTTCCTTGGATAAACCTACTGGAAAAGAGAAAAATGGATCTAGCTTCAATGGATCCTTGGATGGCTCGAAGTTCTTGAAGCAGAATCATGACACGAAAACAAGTTCAAGTAAGATCATCACTTGAAATAAGATTGTTATAGTTATAGAAATTGAACCAAAGTTTGAATATGATTATTACCTTGTATTAGAATGATAACCTACTGTAAGAAACAAAGATTTCTTGAGGTTGGATGATCACCTTACAAGATTGGAAGTGAGCTAGCAAACTTGAAAGTATTCTTGATTTTATGAAACTAGAACTTTTGGAATTTATGAAGAACACTTAGAACTTGAAGATAGAACTTGAGAGAGATCAATTAGATGAAGAAAATTGAAGAATGAAAGTGTTTGTAGGTGTTTTTGGTCGTTGGTGTATGGATTAGATATAAAGGATATGTAATTTTGTTTTCATGTAAATAAGTCATGAATGATTACTCATATTTTTGTAATTTTATGAGATATTTCATGCTAGTTGCCAAATGATGGTTCCCACATGTGTTAGGTGACTCACATGGGCTGCTAAGAGCTGATCATTGGAGTGTATATACCAATAGTACATACATCTAAAAGCTGTGTATTGTACGAGTACGAATACGGGTGCATACGAGTAGAATTGTTGATGAAACTAAACGAGGATGTAATTGTAAGCATTTTTGTTAAGTAGAAGTATTTTGATAAGTGTATTGAAGTCTTTCAAAAGTGTATAAATACATATTAAAACACTACATGTATATACATTTTAACTGAGTCGTTAAGTCATCGTTAGTCGTTACATGTAAGTGTTGTTTTGAAACCTTTAGGTTAACGATCTTGTTAAATGTTGTTAACCCAATGTTTATAATATCAAATGAGATTTTAAATTATTATATTATCATGATATTATCATGTATGAATATCTCTTAATATGATATATATATACATTAAATGTCTTTACAACGATAATCGTTACATATATGTCTCGTTTAAAAATCATTAAGTTAGTAGTCTTGTTTTTACATATGTAGTTCATTGTTAATATACTTAATGATATGTTTACTTATCATAGTATCATGTTAACTATATATATATCCATATATATGTCATCATATAGTTTTTACAAGTTTTAACGTTCGTGAATCACCGGTCAACTTGGGTGGTCAATTGTCTATATGAAACATATTTCAATTAATCAAGTCTTAACAAGTTTGATTGCTTAACATGTTGGAAACATTTAATCATGTAAATATCAATCTCAATTAATATATATAATAATGGAAAAGTTCGGGTCACTACAGTACCTACCCGTTAAATAAATTTCGTCCCGAAATTTTAAGCTGTTGAAGGTGTTGACGAATCTTCTGGAAATAGATGCGGGTATTTCTTCTTCATCTGATCTTCACGCTCCCAGGTGAACTCGGGTCCTCTACGAGCATTCCATCGAACCTTAACAATTGGTATCTTGTTTTGCTTAAGTCTTTTAACCTCACGATCCATTATTTCGACGGGTTCTTCGATGAATTGAAGTTTTTCGTTGATTTGGATTTCATCTAACGGAATAGTGAGATCTTATTTAGCAAAACATTTCTTTAAATTCGAGACGTGGAAAGTGTTATGTACAGCCGCGAGTTGTTGAGGTAACTCTAGTCGGTAAGCTACTGGTCCGATACGATCAATAATCTTGAATGGTCCAATATACCTTGGATTTAATTTCCCTCGTTTACCAAATCGAACAACGCCTTTCCAAGGTGCAACTTTAAGCATGACCATCTCTCCAATTTCAAATTCTATATCTTTTCTTTTAATGTCAGCGTAGCTCTTTTGTTGACTTTGGGCGGTTTTCAACCGTTGTTGAATTTGGATGATCTTCTCGGTAGTTTCTTGTATAATCTCCGGACCCGTAATCTGTCTATCCCCCACTTCACTCCAACAAATCGGAGACCTGCACTTTCTACCATAAAGTGCTTCAAACGGCACCATCTCAATGCTTGAATGGTAGCTGTTGTTGTAGGAAAATTCTGCTAACGGTAGATGTCGATCCCAACTGTTTTCGAAATCAATAACACATGCTCGTAGCATGTCTTCAAGCGTTTGTATCGTCCTTTCGCTCTGCCCATCAGTTTGTGGATGATAGGCAGTACTCATGTCTAGACGAGTTCCTAATGCTTGCTGTAATGTCTGCCAGAATCTTGAAATAAATCTGCCATCCCTATCAGAGATAATAGAGATTGGTATTCCATGTCTGGAGATGACTTCCTTCAAATACAGTCGTGCTAACTTCTCCATCTTGTCATCTTCTCTTATTGGCAAGAAGTGTGCTGATTTGGTGAGACGGTCAACTATTACCCAAATAGTATCAAAACTACTTGCAGTCCTTGGCAATTTAGTGATGAAATCCATGGTAATGTTTTCCCATTTCCATTTCGGGATTTCGGGTTGTTGAAGTAGACCTGATGGTTTCTGATGCTCAGCTTTGACCTTAGAACACGTCAAACATTCTCCTACGTATTTAGCAACATCGGCTTTCATACCCGGCCACCAAAAATGTTTCTTGAGATCCTTGTACATCTTCCCCGTTCCAGGATGTATTGAGTATCTGGTTTTATGAGCTTCTCTAAGTACCATTTCTCTCATATCTCCAAATTTTGGTACCCAAATCCTTTCAGCCCTATACCGGGTTCCGTCTTCCCGAATATTAAGATGCTTCTCCGATCCTTTGGGTATTTCATCCTTTAAATTTCCCTCTTTTAAAACTCCTTGTTGCGCCTCCTTTATTTGAGTAGTAATGTTATTATGAATCATTATATTCATAGATTTTACTCGAATGGGTTCTCTGTCCTTCCTGCTCAAGGCATCGGCTACCATATTTGCCTTCCCCGGGTGGTAACGAATCTCAAAGTCGTAATCATTCAATAATTCAATCCACCTACGCTGCCTCATATTCAGTTGTTTCTGATTAAATATGTGTTGAAGACTTTTGTGGTCGGTATATATAATACTTTTGACCCCATATAAGTAGTGCCTCCAAGTCTTTAATGCAAAAACAACCGCGCCTATTTCCAAATCATGCGTCGTATAATTTTGTTCGTGAATCTTCAATTGTCTAGACGCATAAGCAATCACCTTCGTTCGTTGCATTAATACACAACCGAGACCTTGCTTTGATGCATCACAATAAATCACAAAATCATCATTCCCTTCAGGCAATGACAATATAGGTGCCGTAGTTAGCTTTTTCTTCAATAACTGAAACGCTTTCTCTTGTTCATCATTCCATTCAAATTTCTTCCCTTTATGCGTTAATGCAGTCAAGGGTTTTGCTATTCTGGAAAAGTCTTGGATGAACCTTCTGTAGTAACCAGCTAGTCCTAAAAACTGGCGTATGTGTTTCGGAGTTTTCGGGGTTTCCCACTTTTCAACAGTTTCTATCTTTGCCGGATCCACCTTAATACCTTCTTTGTTCACTATGTGACCGAAGAATTGAACTTCTTCCAACCAAAATGCACACTTTGAAAACTTAGCGTACAATTCTTCCTTTCTCAATACTTCTAACACCTTTCTCAAATGTTCACCGTGTTCTTGGTCATTCTTTGAGTAAATAAGTATGTCATCAATGAAAACAATGACAAAATTGTCAAGGTATGGTCCACACACTCGGTTCATAAGGTCCATGAACACAGCTGGTGCATTAGCTAAACCAAACGGCATGACCATAAACTCGTAATGACCGTAACGTGTTCTGAAAGCAGTCTTTGGAATATCATCTTCTTTCACCCGCATTTGATGATACCCGGAACGTAAGTCAATCTTTGAATAAACAGACGAGCCTTGTAGTTGATCAAATAAGTCATCGATTCTCGGTAGTGGGTAGCGGTTCTTGATGGTAAGTTTGTTCAACTCTCGGTAGTCGATACACAACCTGAATGTACCATCTTTCTTCTTGACAAACAAAACAGGAGCTCCCCACGGTGATGTGCTTGGTCGAATGAAACCACGCTCTAAAAGTTCTTGTAATTGGCTTTGTAGTTCTTTCATCTCGCTGGGTGCGAGTCTGTAAGGAGCACGAGCTATTGGTGCAGCTCCTGGTACAAGATCTATTTGAAATTCAACGGATCGATGTGGGGGTAATCCCGGTAATTCTTTCGGAAATACATCAGGAAATTCTTTTGCGACGGGAACATCATTGATGCTCTTTTCTTCAGTTTGTACTTTCTCGACGTGTGCTAGAACAGCATAGCAACCTTTTCTTATTAGTTTTTGTGCCTTCAAATTACTAATAAGATGTAGCTTCGTGTTGCCCTTTTCTCCGTACACCATTAAGGGTTTTCCTTTTTCTCGTATAATGCGAATTGCATTTTTGTAACAAACGATCTCCGCTTTCACTTCTTTCAACCAGTCCATACCGATTATCACATCAAAACTCCCTAACTCTACTGGTATCAAATCAATCTTAAATGTTTCGCTAACCAGTTTAATTTCTCGATTCCGACATATATTATCTGCTGAAATTAATTTACCATTTGCTAATTCGAGTAAAAATTTACTATCCAAAGGCGTCAATGGACAACTTAATTTAGCACAAAAATCTCTACTCATATAGCTTCTATCCGCACCCGAATCAAATAAAACGTAAGCAGATTTATTGTCAATAAGAAACGTACCCGTAACAAGCTCCGGGTCTTCCTGTGCCTCTGTCGCATTAATATTGAAAACTCTTCCACGGCCTTGTCCATTCGTGTTCTCCTGGTTCGGGCAATTTCTAATAATGTGGCCCGGTTTTCCACATTTATAACAAACTACATTGGCATAACTTGCTCCGACACTACTTGCTCCGCCATTACTCGTTCCGACACCATTTGTTCCTTTCGTTCTATTAACCCCTGGTCCGTAGACCTCACACTTCGCCGCGCTATGACCATTTCTTTTACACTTGTTGCAAAATTTGGTGCAGAACCCCGAGTGATTCTTTTCACACCTTTGGCATAGCTGCTTCTGATTGTTGTTGTTGTTGCGGTTATTATTGTTGTTGGGATGATTGTTGTAGTTGCTGTTGTTGTTGTTGTTGGGCCGTTTGTTGTAGTTGCGATTGATGTTGCGATTGTTGGGATAATTGTTGCGATTATTGTTGTAATTGCTGTTGTTGTTGTATTGGTGATTCTTATCACCGTTTTCCTCCCACTTTCTTTTGACTTGCTTCACATTGGCCTCTTCAGCAGTCTGTTCTTTAATTCTTTCTTCAATTTGGTTCACGAGTTTGTGAGCCATTCTACATGCCTGTTGTATGGAGGCGGGCTCGTGTGAACTTATATCTTCTTGGATTCTTTCCGGTAATCCTTTCACAAACGCGTCGATCTTCTCTTCCTCATCTTCGAATGCTCCCGGACACAATAGACACAATTCTGTGAATCGTCTTTCGTACGTGGTAATATCAAATCCTTGGGTTCGTAACCCTCTAAGTTCTGTCTTGAGCTTATTGACCTCGGTTCTGGGACGGTACTTCTCGTTCATCAAGTGCTTGAATGCTGACCACGGTAGTGCGTACGCATCGTCTTGTCCCACTTGCTCTAGATAGGTATTCCACCATGTTAACGCAGAACCTGTGAAGGTATGCGTAGCGTACTTTACTTTGTCCTCTTCAGTACACTTACTTATGGCAAACACCGATTCAACCTTCTCGGTCCACCGTTTCAATCCGATCGGTCCTTCGGTTCCATCAAATTCCAAAGGTTTGCAGGCAGTGAATTCTTTGTAGGTGCATCCTACACGATTTCCTGTACTGCTAGATCCAAGGTTATTGTTGGTATGTAGCGCAGCCTGTACTGCGGCTATGTTTGAAGCTAGAAAAGTACGGAATTCCTCTTCATTCATATTCACGGTGTGTCGAGTAGTCGGTGCCATTTCCTTCAAAATAGTTAAATGGAACAAGTTAATCATACAGAATATTAAGAGTAGTTAATAGTATTTCGTAGCATAATATGAACTCATTTATAAAAGCTTTTTCTTCATATTAGCGTTTTATAAGTTTAAATTCTGGTAGTACCTACCCTTTAAGTTCATACTTAGTAGCTAATATACAATTCAACTACTACAATTCTATATGAAAAACTGATTATAATAATATTTCGCGTTCAAACTTTTATACAATATTTTACAAACTTACAATGCCGCTTATTTTACATAAAGCATGAAATATAGCACACAATAACTTTGATACAAGATAGTTGTGAAGATAATTCTAGCTAGTACACAAGTCGTTCAGCAAAGGCAATAAAGACACGTAATTCATACGTCCAGAAACAAGTCATGCATTCTGGTTTTACTAGGACTACTTTGAAATGTCCCGTTCTTATTGATTAAAAATGTTCCATATTAATTGATTTCGTTGCGAGGTTTTAACCTCTATATGAGACGTTTTTCAAAGACTGCATTCCTTTTTAAAACAAACCATAACCTTTATTTCATAAATAAAGGTTTAAAAAGCTTTACGTAGATTATCAAATAATGATAATCTAAAATATCCTGTTTACACACGACCATTACATAATGGTTTACAATACAAATATGTTACATCGAAATCAGTTTCTTGAATGCAGTTTCTACACAATATCATACAAACATGGACTCCAAATCTTGTCCTTATTTTAGTATGCAACAGCGGAAGCTCTTAATATTCACCTGAGAATAAACATGCTTTAAACGTCAACAAAAAATGTTGGTGAGTTATAGGTTTAACCTATATATATCAAATCGTAACAATAGACCACAAGATTTCATATTTCAATACACATCCCATACATAGAGATAAAAATCATTCATATGGTGAACACCTGGTAACCGACAATAACAAGATGCATATATAAGAATATCCCCATCATTCCGGGACACCCTTCGGATATGATATAAATTTCGAAGTACTAAAGCATCCGGTACTTTGGATGGGGTTTGTTAGGCCCAATAGATCTATCTTTAGGATTCGCGTCAATTAGGGTGTCTGTTCCCTAATTCTTAGATTACCAGACTTAATAAAAAGGGGCATATTCGATTTCGATAATTCAACCATAGAATGTAGTTTCACGTACTTGTGTCTATTTTATAAATCATTTATAAAACCTGCATGTATTCTCATCCCAAAAATATTAGATTTTAAAAGTGGGACTATAACTCACTTTCACAGATTTTTACTTCGTCGGGAAGTAAGACTTGGCCACTGGTTGATTCACGAACCTATAACAATATATACATATATATCAAAGTATGTTCAAAATATATTTACAACACTTTTTAATATATTTTGATGTTTTAAGTTTATTAAGTCAGCTGTCCTCGTTAGTAACCTACAACTAGTTGTCCACAATTAGATGTACAGAAATAAATCGATAAATATTATCTTGAATCAATCCACGACCCAGTGTATACGTATCTCAATATTGATCACAACTCAAACTATATATATTTTGGAATCAACCTCAACCCTGTATAGCTAACTCCAACATTCACATATAGAGTGTCTATGGTTGTTCCGAAATATATATAGATGTGTCGACATGATAGGTCGAAACATTGTATACGTGTCTATGGTATCTCAAGATTACATAATATACAATACAAGTTGATTAAGTTATGGTTGGAATAGATTTGTTACCAATTTTCACGTAGCTAAAATGAGAAAAATTATCCAATCTTGTTTTACCCATAACTTCTTCATTTTAAATCCGTTTTGAGTGAATCAAATTGCTATGGTTTCATATTGAACTCTATTTTATGAATCTAAACAGAAAAAGTATAGGTTTATAGTCGGAAAAATAAGTTACAAGTCGTTTTTGTAAAGGTAGTCATTTCAGTCGAAAGAACGACGTCTAGATGACCATTTTAGAAAACATACTTCCACTTTGAGTTTAACCATAATTTTTGGATATAGTTTCATGTTCATAATAAAAATCATTTTCTCAGAATAACAAATTTTAAATCAAAGTTTATCATAGTTTTTAATTAACTAACCCAAAACAGCCCGCGGTGTTACTACGACGGCGTAAATCCGGTTTTACGGTGTTTTTCGTGTTTCCAGGTTTTAAATCATTAAGTTAGCATATAATATAGATATAGAACATGTGTTTAGTTGATTTTAAAAGTCAAGTTAGAAGGATTAACTTTTGTTTGCGAACAAGTTTAGAATTAACTAAACTATGTTCTAGTGATTACAAGTTTAAACCTTCGAATAAGATAGCTTTATATGTATGAATCGAATGATGTTATGAACATCATTACTACCTTAAGTTCCTTGGATAAACCTACTGGAAAAGAGAAAAATTGATCTAGCTTCAACGGATCCTTGGATGGCTCGAAGTTCTTGAAGCAGAATCATGACACGAAAACAAGTTCAAGTAAGATCATCACTTGAAATAAGATTGTTATAGTTATAGAAATTGAACCAAAGTTTGAATATGATTATTACCTTGTATTAGAATGATAACCTACTGTAAGAAACAAAGATTTCTTGAGGTTGGATGATCACCTTACAAGATTGGAAGTGAGCTAGCAAACTTGAAAGTATTCTTGATTTTATGAAACTAGAACTTTTGGAATTTATGAAGAACACTTAGAACTTGAAGATAGAACTTGAGAGAGATCAATTAGATGAAGAAAATTGAAGAATGAAAGTGTTTGTAGGTGTTTTTGGTCGTTGGTGTATGGATTAGATATAAAGGATATGTAATTTTGTTTTCATGTAAATAAGTCATGAATGATTACTCATATTTTTATAATTTTATGAGATATTTCATGCTAGTTGCCAAATGATGGTTCCCACATGTGTTAGGTGACTCACATGGGCTGCTAAGAGCTGATCATTGGAGTGTATATACCAATAGTACATACATCTAAAAGCTGTGTATTGTACGAGTACGAATACGGGTGCATACGAGTAGAATTGTTGATGAAACTGAACGAGGATGTAATTGTAAGCATTTTTGTTAAGTAGAAGTATTTTGATAAGTGTCTTGAAGTCTTTCAAAAGTGTATGAATACATATTAAAACACTACATGTATATACATTTTAACTGAGTCGTTAAGTCATCGTTAGTCGTTACATGTAAATGTTGTTTTGAAACCTTTAGGTTAACGATCTTGTTAAATGTTGTTAACCCAATGTTTATAATATCAAAAGAGATTTTAAATTATTATATTATCATGATATTATGATGTACGAATATATCTTAATATGATATATATACATTAAATGTCGTTACAACGATAATCGTTACATATATGTCTCGTTTCAAAATCATTAAGTTAGTAGTCTTGTTTTTACATATGTAGTTCATTGTTAATATACTTAATGATATGTTTACTTATCATAATATCATGTTAACTATATATATAACCATATATATGTCATCATATAGTTTTTACAAGTTTTAACGTTCGTGAATCACCGGTCAACTTGGGTAGTCAATTGTCTATATGAAACCTATTTCAATTAATCAAGTCTTAACAAGTTTGATTGCTTAATATGTTGGAAACATTTAATCATGTAAATATCAATCTCAATTAATATATATAAACATGGAAAAGTTCGGGTCACTACAGTACCTACCCGTTAAATAAATTTCGTCCCGAAATTTTAAGCTGTTGAAGGTGTTGACGAATCTTCTGGAAAGAGATGCGGGTATTTCTTCTTCATCTGATCTTCACGCTCCCAGGTGAACTCGGGTCCTCTACGAGCATTCCATCGAACCTTAACAATTGGTATTTTGTTTTGCTTAAGTCTTTTAACCTCACGATCCATTATTTCGACGGGTTCTTCGATGAATTGAAGTTTTTCGTTGATTTGGATTTCATCTAACGGAATAGTGAGATCTTCTTTAGCAAAACATTTCTTCAAATTCGAGACGTGGAAAGTGTTATGTACAGCCGCGAGTTATTGAGGTAAATCAAGTCGGTAAGCTACTGGTCCGACACGATCAATAATCTTGAATGGTCCAATATACCTTGGATTTAATTTCCCTCGTTTACCAAATCGAACAACGCCTTTTCAAGGTGCAACTTTAAGCATGACCATCTCTCCAATTTCAAATTCTATATCTTTTCTTTTAATGTCAGCGTAGCTCTTTTGTCGACTTTGGGCGGTTTTCAACCGTTGTTGAATTTGGATGATCTTCTCGGTAGTTTCTTGTATAATCTCCGGACCCGTAATCTGTCTATCCCCCACCTCACTCCAACAAATCGGAGACCGGCACTTTCTACCATAAATTGCTTCAAACGGCGCCATCTCAATGCTTGAATGGTAGCTGTTGTTGTAGGAAAATTCTGCTAACGGTAGATGTCGATCCCAACTGTTTCCGAAATCAATAACACATGCTCGTAGCATGTCTTCAAGCGTTTGTATCGTCCTTTCGCTCTGCCCATCAGTTTGTGGATGATAGGCAGTACTCATGTCTAGACGAGTTCCTAATGCTTGCTGTAATGTCTGCCAGAATCTTGAAATAAATCTGCCATCCCTATCAGAGATAATAGAGATTGGTATTCCATGTCTGGAGATGACTTCCTTCAAATACAGTCGTGCTAACTTCTCCATCTTGTCATCTTCTCTTATTGGCAGGAAGTGTGCTGATTTGGTGAGACGATCAACTATTACCCAAATAGTATCAAAACCACTTGCAGTCCTTGGCAATTTAGTGATGAAATCCATGGTAATGTTTTCCCATTTCCATTCTGGGATTTCGGGTTGTTGAAGTAGACCTGATGGTTTCTGATGCTCAGCTTTGACCTTAGAACACGTCAAACATTCTCCTACGTATTTAGCAACATTGGCTTTCATACCCGGCCACCAAAAATGTTTCTTGAGATCCTTGTACATCTTCCCCGTTCCAGGATGTATTGAGTATCTGGTTTTATGAGCTTCTCTAAGTACCATTTCTCTCATATCTCCAAATTTTGGTACCCAAATCCTTTCAGTCCTATACCGGGTTCCGTCTTCCCGAATATTAAGATGCTTCTCCGATCCTTTGGGTATTTCATCCTTTAAATTTCCCTCTTTTAAAACTCCTTGTTGCGCCTCCTTTATTTGAGTAGTAAGGTTATTATGAATCATTATATTCATAGATTTTACTCGAATGGGTTCTCTGTCCTTCCTGCTCAAGGCATCGGCTACCACATTTGCCTTCCCCGGGTGGTAACGAATCTCAAAGTCGTAATCATTCAATAATTCAATCCACCTACGCTGCCTCATATTCAGTTGTTTCTGATTAAATATGTGTTGAAGACTTTTGTGGTCGGTATATATAATACTTTTGACCCCATATAAGTAGTGCCTCCAAGTCTTTAATGCAAAAACAACCGCGCCTAATTCCAAATCATGCGTCGTATAATTTTGTTCGTGAATCTTCAATTGTCTAGACGCATAAGCAATCACCTTCGTTCGTTGCATTAATACACAACCGAGACCTTGCTTTGATGCATCACAATAAATCACAAAATCATCATTCCCTTCAGGCAATGACAATATAGGTGCCGTAGTTAGCTTTTTCTTCAATAACTGAAACGCTTTCTCTTGTTCATCATTCCATTCAAATTTCTTCCCTTTATGCGTTAATGCAGTCAAGGGTTTTGCTATTCTGGAAAAGTCTTGGATGAACCTTCTGTAGTAACCAGCTAGTCCTAAAAACTGGCGTATGTGTTTCGGAGTTTTCGGGGTTTCCCACTTTTCAACAGTTTCTATCTTTGCCGGATCCACCTTAATACCTTCTTTGTTCACTATGTGACCGAGGAATTGAACTTCTTCCAACCAAAATGCACACTTTGAAAACTTAGCGTACAATTCTTCCTTCCTCAATACTTCTAACACCTTTCTCAAATGTTCACCGTGTTCTTGGTCATTCTTTGAGTAAATAAGTATGTCATCAATGAAAACAATGACAAACTTGTCAAGGTATGGTCCACACACTCGGTTCATAAGGTCCATGAACACAGCTGGTGCATTAGTTAAACCAAACGGCATGTCCATAAACTCGTAATGACCGTAACGTGTTCTGAAAGCAGTCTTTGGAATATCATCTTCTTTCACCCGCATTTGATGATACCCGGAACGTAAGTCAATCTTTGAATAAACAGACGAGCCTTGTAGTTGATCAAATAAGTCGTCAATTCTCGGTAGTGGGTAGCGATTCTTGATGGTAAATTTGTTCAACTCTCGGTAGTCGATACACAACCTGAATGTACCATCTTTCTTCTTGACAAACAAAACAGGAGCTCCCCACGGTGATGTGCTTGGTCGAATGAAACCACGCTCTAAAAGTTCTTGTAATTGGCTTTGCAGTTCTTTCATCTCGCTGGGTGCGAGTCTGTAAGGAGCACGAGCTATTGGTGCAGCTCCTGGTACAAGATCTATTTGAAATTCAACGGATCGATGTGGGGGTAATCCCGGTAATTCTTTCGGAAATACATCGGGAAATTCTTTTGCAATGGGAACATCATTGATGCTCTTTTCTTCAGTTTGTACTTTCTCGACGTGTGCTAGAACAGCATAGCAACCTTTTCTTATTAGTTTTTGTGCCTTCAAATTACTAATAAGATGTAGCTTCGTGTTGCCCTTTTCTCCGTACACTATTAAGGGTTTTCCTTTTTCTCGTATAATGCGAATTGCATTTTTGTAACAAACGATCTCCGCTTTCACTTCTTTCAACCAGTCCATACCGATTATCACATCAAAACTCCCTAACTCTACTGGTATCAAATCAATCTTAAATGTTTCGCTAACCAGTTTAATTTCTCGATTCCGACATATATTATCTGCTGAAATTAATTTACCATTTGCTAATTCGAGTAAAAATTTACTATCCAAAGGCGTCAATGGACAACTTAATTTAGCACAAAAATCTCTACTCATATAGCTTCTATCCGCACCCGAATCAAATAAAACGTAAGCAGATTTATTGTCAATAAGAAATGTACCCGTAACAAGCTCCGGGTCTTCCTGTGCCTCTACCACATTAATATTGAAAACTCTTCCACGGCCTTGTCCATTCGTGTTCTCCTGGTTCGGGCAATTTCTAATAATGTGGCCTGGTTTTCCACATTTATAACAAACTACATTGGCATAACTTGCTCCGACACTACTTGCTCCGCCATTACTCGTTCCGACACCATTTGTTCCTTTTGTTCTATTAACCCCTGGTCCGTAGACCTCACACTTCGCCGCGCTATGACCATTTCTTTTACACTTGTTGCAAAATTTGGTGCAGAACCCCGAGTGATTCTTTTCACACCTTTGGCATAGTTGCTTCTGATTGTTGTTGTTGTTGCGGTTATTATTGTTGTTGGGATGATTGTTGTAGTTGCTGTTGTTGTTGTTGTTGTTGTTGTTGTTGTTGTTGGGCCGTTTGTTGTAGTTGCGATTGATGTTGCGATTGTTGGGATAATTGTTGCGATTATTGTTGTAATTGCTGTTGTTGTTGTATTGGTGATTCTTATCACCGTTTTCCTCCCACTTTCTTTTGACTTGCTTCACATTGGCCTCTTCAGCAGTCTGTTCTTTAATTCTTTCTTCAATCTGGTTCACTAGTTTGTGAGCCATTCTACATGCCTGTTGTATGGAGGCGGGCTCGTGTGAACTTATATCTTCTTGGATTCTTTCCGGTAATCCTTTCACAAACGCGTCGATCTTCTCTTCCTCATCTTCGAATGCTCCCGGACACAATAGGCACAATTCTGTGAATCGTCTTTCGTACGTGGTAATATCAAATCCTTGGGTTCGTAACCCTCTAAGTTCTGTCTTGAGCTTATTGACCTCGGTTCTGGGACGGTACTTCTCGTTCATCAAGTGCTTGAATGCTGACCACGGTAGTGCGTACGCATCATCTTGTCCCACTTGCTCTAGATAGGTATTCCACCATGTTAACGCAGAACCTGTGAAGGTATGCGTAGCGTACTTCACTTTGTCCTCTTCAGTACACTTACTTATGGCAAACACCGATTCAACCTTCTCGGTCCACCGTTTCAATCCGATCGGTCCTTCGGTTCCATCAAATTCCAAAGGTTTGCAGGCAGTGAATTCTTTGTAGGTGCATCCTACACGATTTCCTGTACTGCTAGATCCAAGGTTATTGTTGGTATATAGCGCAGCCTGTACTGCGGCTATGTTTGAAGCTAGAAAAGTACGGAATTCCTCTTCATTCATATTCACGGTGTGTCGAGTAGTCGGTGCCATTTCCTTCAAAATAGTTAAATGGAACAAGTTAATCATACAGAATATTAAGAGTAGTTAATAGTATTTCGTAGCATAATATGAACTCATTTATAAAAGCTTTTTCTTCATATTAGCGTTTTATAAGTTTAAATTCGGGTAGTACCTACCCGTTAAGTTCATACTTAGTAGCTAATATACAATTCAACTACTACAATTCTATATGAAAAACTGATTATAATAATATTTCGCGTTCAAACTTTTATACAATATTTTACAAACTTACAATACCGCTTATTTTACATAAAGCATGAAATATAGCACACAATAACTTTGATACAAGATAGTTGTGAAGACAATTCTAGCTAGTACACAAGTCGTTCAGCAAAGGCAATAAAGACACGTAATTCATACGTCCAGAAACAAGTCATGCATTCTGGTTTTACTAGGACTACTTCCCATCCTTGGTCTTGTGCAACATAACCGTTATGGCCGTTGATAAGACAGCGTGTTGTAACGTCATCAAAGGGACGAGGGTTACGTAGTGTCCAACAGTCCCGTAATAATCTAAAAACCTCATTTCTTACCCCAATTACCGACTCCGTCACTTGTGGAAACGTTTTGTTTAATAGTTGTAGCCCGATGTTCTTGTTCTCACTTTGGTGAGAAGCGAACATTACTAATCCGTAAGCATAACATGCTTCTTTATGTTGCATGTTAGCCGCTTTTTCTAAATCACGAAGTCCAATATTCAGATATATTGAGTCAAAATAATTTCTTAACCCGTTGCGTAAAATAGCATTTGGGTTCCCCGCAATATATGCGTCAAAGTAAACACATCGTAACTTATGGGTTTCCCAATGTGATATCCCCCATCTTTCAAACGAAAGTCTCTTATAAACCAAGACATTCTTGGAACGTTCTTCGAATGTCTTACAAACTGATCTCGCCTTAAATAGTTGTGCCGAAGAATTCTGGCCGACTCTAGACAAGATTTCATCAATCATGTCTCCGGGTAGGTCTCTTAAAATATTGGGTTGTCTATCCATTTTGTGTTTTTAAACTGTAAAATAGACAAGAGTTAGATTCATAAAAAAAATACTTATTAATACAAGCAATTTTTACATATATCATAAAGCATAAGAACACTATATTACATATATTACACCACACGAATACAACTATCTTATTCCGACTCGCTCGTTTCTTCTTCTTCGGTTTTGGTTCGTTTTGCCAAGTTTCTAGGGATATATGATGTTCCCCTAATACGAGCCGTCGTTGTCCACATTGGTTTAGAAAAACCTGGTGGTTTAGAGGTTCCCGGGTCATTGTTACAACTTAAGGACTTCGGGGGTTGACGATACATATAAAGTTCATCGGGGTTGGAATTAGATTTCTCTATTTTTATGCCCTTTCCCTTATTATTTTCTTTTGCCTTTTTAAATTCAGTTGGGGTAATTTCTATAACATCATCGGAATTCTCGTCGGAATCCGATTCATCGGAGAATTGGTAATCCTCCCAATATTTTGCTTCCTTGGCGGAAACACCATTGACCATAATTAACTTTGGTCGGTTGGTTGAAGATTTTCTTTTACTTAACCGTTTTATTATTTCCCCCACTGGTTCTATTTCTTCATCCGGTTCCGATTCTTCTTCCGGTTCCGATTCTTCTTCCGGTTCCGACTCTTCTTCCGGTTTTTCTTCGGGAACTTGTGAATCAGTCCACAAATCATTCCAATTTACATTTGACTCTTCATTATTATTAGGTGAGTCAATGGAACTTGTTCTAGAGGTAGACATCTATCACATAATATCAAACACGTTAAGAGATTAATATATCACATAATATTCATATGTTAAAAATATATAGTTTCCAACAAAAATGTTAAGCAATCATTTTTAAAGAAAACACGGTCGAAGTCCAGACTCACTAATGCATCCTAACAAACTCGATAAGACACACTAATGCAAATTTTCTGGTTCTCTAAGACCAACGCTCTGATACCAACTGAAATGTCCCGTTCTTATTGATTAAAAACGTTCCATATTAATTGATTTCGTTGCGAGGTTTTAACCTCTATATGAGACGTTTTTCAAAGACTGCATTCCTTTTTAAAACAAACCATAACCTTTATTTCATAAATAAAGGTTTAAAAAGCTTTACGTAGATTATCAAATAATGATAATCTAAAATATCCTGTTTACACATGACCATTACATAATGGTTTACAATACAAATATGTTACATCGAAATCAGTTTCTTGAATGCAGTTTCTACACAATATCATACAAACATGGACTCCAAATCTTGTCCTTATTTTAGTATGCAACAGCAGAAGCTCTTAATATTCACCTGAGAATAAACATGCTTTAAACGTCAACAAAAAATGTTGGTGAGTTATAGGTTTAACCTATATATATCAAATCGTAACAATAGACCACAAGATTTCATATTTCAATACACATCCCATACATAGAGATAAAAATCATTCATATGGTGAACACCTGGTAACCGACAATAACAAGATGCATATATAAGAATATCCCCATCATTCCGGGACACCCTTCGGATATGATATAAATTTCGAAGTACTAAAGCATCCGGTACTTTGGATGGGGTTTGTTAGGCCCAATAGATCTATCTTTAGGATTCGCGTCAATTAGGGTGTCTGTTCCCTAATTCTTAGATTACCAGACTTAATAAAAAGGGGCATATTCGATTTCGATAATTCAACCATAGAATGTAGTTTCACGTACTTGTGTCTATTTTGTAAATCATTTATAAAACCTGCATGTATTCTCATCCCAAAAATATTAGATTTTAAAAGTGGGACTATAACTCACTTTCACAGATTTTTACTTCGTCGGGAAGTAAGACTTGGCCACTGGTTGATTCACGAACCTATAACAATATATACATATATATCAAAGTATGTTCAAAATATATTTACAACACTTTTTAATATATTTTGATGTTTTAAGTTTATTAAGTCAGCTGTCCTCGTTAGTAACCTACAACTAGTTGTCCACAATTAGATGTACAGAAATAAATCGATAAATATTATCTTGAATCAATCCACGACCCAGTGTATACGTATCTCAGTATTGATCACAACTCAAACTATATATATTTTGGAATCAACCTCAACCCTGTATAGCTAACTCCAACATTCACATATAGAGTGTCTATGGTTGTTCCGAAATATATATAGATGTGTCGACATGATAGGTCGAAACATTGTATACGTGTCTATGGTATCTCAAGATTACATAATATACAATACAAGTTGATTAAGTTATGGTTGGAATAGATTTGTTACCAATTTTCACGTAGCTAAAATGAGAAAAATTATCCAATCTTGTTTTACCCATAACTTCTTCATTTTAAATCCGTTTTGAGTGAATCAAATTGCTATGGTTTCATATTGAACTCTATTTTATGAATCTAAACAGAAAAAGTATAGGTTTATAGTCGGAAAAATAAGTTACAAGTCGTTTTTGTAAAGGTAGTCATTTCAGTCGAAAGAACGACGTCTAGATGACCATTTTAGAAAACATACTTCCACTTTGAGTTTAACCATAATTTTTGGATATAGTTTCATGTTCATAATAAAAATCATTTTCTCAGAATAACAAATTTTAAATCAAAGTTTATCATAGTTTTTAATTAACTAACCCAAAACAGCCCGCGGTGTTACTACGACGGCGTAAATCCGGTTTACGGTGTTTTTCGTGTTTCCAGGTTTTAAATCATTAAGTTAGCATATAATATAGATATAGAACATGTGTTTAGTTGATTTTAAAAGTCAAGTTAGAAGGATTAACTTTTGTTTGCGAACAAGTTTAGAATTAACTAAACTATGTTCTAGTGATTACAAGTTTAAACCTTCGAATAAGATAGCTTTATATGTATGAATCGAATGATGTTATGAACATCATTACTACCTTAAGTTCCTTGGATAAACCTACTGGAAAAGAGAAAAATTGATCTAGCTTCAACGGATCCTTGGATGGCTCGAAGTTCTTGAAGCAGAATCATGACACGAAAACAAGTTCAAGTAAGATCATCACTTGAAATAAGATTGTTATAGTTATAGAAATTGAACCAAAGTTTGAATATGATTATTACCTTGTATTAGAATGATAACCTACTGTAAGAAACAAAGATTTCTTGAGGTTGGATGATCACCTTACAAGATTGGAAGTGAGCTAGCAAACTTGAAAGTATTCTTGATTTTATGAAACTAGAACTTTTGGAATTTATGAAGAACACTTAGAACTTGAAGATAGAACTTGAGAGAGATCAATTAGATGAAGAAAATTGAAGAATGAAAGTGTTTGTAGGTGTTTTTGGTCGTTGGTGTATGGATTAGATATAAAGGATATGTAATTTTGTTTTCATGTAAATAAGTCATGAATGATTACTCATATTTTTGTAATTTTATGAGATATTTCATGCTAGTTGCCAAATGATGGTTCCCACATGTGTTAGGTGACTCACATGGGCTGCTAAGAGCTGATCATTGGAGTGTATATACCAATAGTACACACATCTAAAAGCTGTGTATTGTACGAGTACGAATACGGGTGCATACGAGTAGAATTGTTGATGAAACTGAACGAGGATGTAATTGTAAGCATTTTTGTTAAGTAGAAGTATTTTGATAAGTGTCTTGAAGTCTTTCAAAAGTGTATGAATACATATTAAAACACTACATGTATATACATTTTAACTGAGTCGTTAAGTCATCGTTAGTCGTTACATGTAAATGTTGTTTTGAAACCTTTAGGTTAACGATCTTGTTAAATGTTGTTAACCCAATGTTTATAATATCAAAAGAGATTTTAAATTATTATATTATCATGATATTATGATGTACGAATATATCTTAATATGATATATATACATTAAATGTCGTTACAACGATAATCGTTACATATATGTCTCGTTTCAAAATCATTAAGTTAGTAGTCTTGTTTTTACATATGTAGTTCATTGTTAATATACTTAATGATATGTTTACTTATCATAATATCATGTTAACTATATATATAACCATATATATGTCATCATATAGTTTTTACAAGTTTTAACGTTCGTGAATCACCGGTCAACTTGGGTAGTCAATTGTCTATATGAAACCTATTTCAATTAATCAAGTCTTAACAAGTTTGATTGCTTAATATGTTGGAAACATTTAATCATGTAAATATCAATCTCAATTAATATATATAAACATGGAAAAGTTCGGGTCACTACATACTTCCCATCCTTGGTCTTGTGCAACATAACCGTTATGGCCGTTGATAAGACAGCGTGTTGTAACGTCGTCAAAGGGACGAGGGTTACGTAATGTCCAACAGTCCTGTAATAATCTAAAAACCTCATTTCTTACCCCAATTATCGACTCCGTCACTTGTGGAAACGTTTTGTTTAATAGTTGTAGCCCGATGTTCTTGTTCTCACTTTGGTAAGAAGCGAACATTACTAATCCGTAAGCATAACATGCTTCTTTATGTTGCATGTTAGCCGCTTTTTCTAAATCACGAAGTCCAATATTCGGATATATTGAGTCAAAATAATTTCTTAACCCGTTGCGTAAAATAGCATTTGGGTTCCCCGCAATATATGCGTCAAAGTAAACACATCGTAACTTATGGGTTTCCCAATGTGATATCCCCCATCTTTCAAACGAAAGTCTCTTATAAACCAAGACATTCTTGGAACGTTCTTCGAATGTCTTACAAACTGATCTCGCCTTAAATAGTTGTGCCGAGGAATTCTGGCCGACTCTAGACAAGATTTCATCAATCATGTCTCCGGGTAGGTCTCTTAAAATATTGGGATGTCTATCCATTTTGTGTTTTTAAACTGTAAAATAGACAAGAGTTAGATTCATAAAAAAAAAATACTTATTAATACAAGCAATTTTTACATATATCATAAAGCATAAGAACACTATATTACATATATTACACCACACGAATACAACTATCTTATTCCGACTCGCTCGTTTCTTCTTCTTCGGTTTTGGTTCGTTTTGCCAAGTTTATAGGGATATATGATGTTCCCCTAATACGAGCCGTCGTTGTCCACATTGGTTTAGAAAAACCTGGTGGTTTAGAGGTTCCCGGGTCATTGTTACAACTTAAGGACTTCGGGCGTTGACGATACATATAAAGTTCATCGGGGTTGGAATTAGATGTCTCTATTTTTATGCCCTTTCCCTTATTATTTTCTTTTGCCTTTTTAAATTCAGTTGGGGTAATTTCTATAACATCATCGGAATTCTCGTCGGAATCCGATTCATCGGAGAATTGGTAATCCTCCCAATATTTTGCTTCCTTGGCGGAAACACCATTGACCATAATTAACCTTGGTCGGTTGGTTGAGGATTTTCTTTTACTTAACTGTTTTATTATTTCCCCCACCGGTTCTATTTCTTCATCCGGTTCCGATTCTTCTTCCGGTTCCGATTCTTCTTCCGGTTCCGACTCTTCTTCCGGTTCCTCTTCGGGAACTTGTGAATCAGTCCACGAATCATTCCAATTTACATTTGACTCTTCATTATTATTAGGTGAGTCAATGGGGCTTGTTCTAGAGGTAGACATCTATCACATAATATCAAACGCGTTAAGAGATTAATATATCACATAATATTCACATGTTAAAAATATATAGTTTCCAACAAAATTTGTTAAGCAATCATTTTTCAAGTAAACACGGTCGAAGTCCAGACTCACTAATGCATCCTAACAAACTCGATAAGACACACTAATGAAAAATTATGGTTCTCTAAGACCAACGCTCGGATACCAACTGAAATGTCCCGTTCTTATTGATTAAAAACATTCCATATTAATTGATTTCGTTGCGAGGTTTTGACCTCTATATGAGACGTTTTTCAAAGACTGCATTCATTTTTAAAACAAACCATAACCTTTATTTCATAAATAAAGGTTTAAAAAGCTTTACGTAGATTATCAAATAATGATAATCTAAAATATCCTGTTTACACACGACCATTACATAATGGTTTACAATACAAATATGTTACATCGAAATCAGTTTCTTGAATGCAGTTTTTACACAATATCATACAAACATGGACTCCAAATCTTGTCCTTATTTTAGTATGCAACAGCGGAAGCTCTTAATATTCACCTGAGAATAAACATGCTTTAAAGGTCAACAAAAATGTTGGTGAGTTATAGGTTTAACCTATATATATCAAATCGTAACAATAGACCACAAGATTTCATATTTCAATACACATCCCATACATAGAGATAAAAATCATTCATATGGTGAACACCTGGTAACCGACATTAACAAGATGCATATATAAGAATATCCCCATCATTCCGGGACACCCTTCGGATATGATATAAATTTCGAAGTACTAAAGCATCCGGTACTTTGGATGGGGTTTGTTAGGCCCAATAGATCTATCTTTAGGATTCGCGTCAATTAGGGTGTCTGTTCCCTAATTCTTAGATTACCAGACTTAATAAAAAGGGGCATATTCGATTTCGATAATTCAACCATAGAATGTAGTTTCACGTACTTGTGTCTATTTTGTAAATCATTTATAAAACCTGCATGTATTCTCATCCCAAAAATATTAGATTTTAAAAGTGGGACTATAACTCACTTTCACAGATTTTTACTTCGTCGGGAAGTAAGACTTGGCCACTGGTTGATTCACGAACCTATAACAATATATACATATATATCAAAGTATGTTCAAAATATATTTACAACACTTTTAATATATTTTGATGTTTTAAGTTTATTAAGTCAGCTGTCCTCGTTAGTAACCTACAACTAGTTGTCCACAGTTAGATGTACAGAAATAAATCGATAAATATTATCTTGAATCAATCCACGACCCAGTGTATACGTATCTCAGTATTGATCACAACTCAAACTATATATATTTTGGAATCAACCTCAACCCTGTATAGCTAACTCCAACATTCACATATAGAGTGTCTATGGTTGTTCCGAAATATATATAGATGTGTCGACATGATAGGTCGAAACATTGTATACGTGTCTATGGTATCTCAAGATTACATAATATATAATACAAGTTGATTAAGTTATGGTTGGAATAGATTTGTTACCAATTTTCACGTAGCTAAAATGAGAAAAATTATCCAATCTTGTTTTACCCATAACTCCTTCATTTTAAATCCGTTTTGAGTGAATCAAATTGCTATGGTTTCATATTGAACTCTATTTTATGAATCTAAACAAAAAAAGTATAGGTTTCTAGTCGGAAAAATAAGTTACAAGTCGTTTTTGTAAAGGTAGTCATTTCAGTCGAAAGAACGACGTCTAGATGACCATTTTAGAAAACATACTTCCACTTTGAGTTTAACCATAATTTTTGGATATAGTTTCATGTTCATAATAAAAATCATTTTCTCAGAATAACAATTTTTAAATCAAAGTTTATCATAGTTTTTAATTAACTAACCCAAAACAGCCCGCGGTGTTACTACGACGGCGTAAATCCGGTTTTACGGTGTTTTTCGTGTTTCCAGGTTTTAAATCATTAAGTTAGCATATCATATAGATATAGAACATGTGTTTAGTTGATTTTAAAAGTCAAGTTAGAAGGATTAACTTTTTTTTGCGAACAAGTTTAGAATTAACTAAACTATGTTCTAGTGATTACAAGTTTAAACCTTCGAATAAGATAGCTTTATATGTATGAATCGAATGATGTTATGAACATCATTACTACCTTAAGTTCCTTGGATGAACCTACTGGAAAAGAGAAAAATGGATCTAGCTTCAATGGATCCTTGGATGGCTCAAAGTTCTTGAAGCAAAATCATGACACGAAAACAAGTTCAAGTAAGATCATCACTTGAAATAAGATTGTTATAGTTATAGAAATTGAACCAAAGTTTGAATATGATTATTACCTTGTATTAGAATGATAACCTACTGTAAGAAACAAAGATTTCTTGAGGTTGGATGATCACCTTACAAGATTGGAAGTGAGCTAGCAAACTTGAAAGTATTCTTGATTTTATGAAACTAGAACTTTTGGAATTTATGAAGAACACTTAGAACTTGAAGATAGAACTTGAGAGAGTTCAATTAGATGAAGAAAATTGAAGAATGAAAGTGTTTGTAGGTGTTTTTGGTCGTTGGTGTATGGATTAGATATAAAGGATATGTAATTTTGTTTTCATGTAAATAAGTCATGAATGATTACTCATATTTTTGTAATCTTATGAGATATTTCATGCTAGTTGCCAAATGATGGTTCCCACATGTGTTAGGTGACTCACATGGGCTGCTAAGAGCTGATCATTTGAGTGTATATACCAATAGTACATACATCTAAAAGCTGTGTATTGTACGAGTACGAATACGGGTGCATACGAGTAGAATTGTTGATGAAACTGAACGAGAATGTAATTGTAAGCATTTTTGTTAAGTAGAAGTATTTTGATAAGTGTATTGAAGTCTTTCAAAAGTGTATAAATACATATTAAAACACTACATGTATATACATTTTAACTGAGTCGTTAAGTCATCGTTAGTCGTTACATGTAAGTGTTGTTTTGAAACCTTTAGGTTAACGATCTTGTTAAATGTTGTTAACCCAATGTTTATAATATCAAAAGAGATTTTAAATTATTATATTATCATGATATTATGATGTACGAATATCTCTTAATATGATATATATACATTAAATGTCGTTACAACGATAAACGTTACATATATGTCTCGTTTCAAAATCATTAAGTTAGTAGTCTTGTTTTTACATATGTAGTTCATTGTTAATATAATTAATGATATGTTTACTTATCATAATATCATGTTAACTATATATATAACCATATATATGTCATCATATAGTTTTTTTTTTTACCAGTTTTAACGTTCGTGAATCACCGGTCAACTTGGGTGGTCAATTGTCTATATGAAACCTATTTCAATTAATCAAGTCTTAACAAGTTTGATTGCTTAACATGTTGGAAACATTTAATCATGTAAACATCAATCTCAATTAATATATATAAACATGGAAAAGTTCGGGTCACTACAATTAACTCATCCAAAATCAAGGATTAAGCACACCCATCTCAAGTTCATGCTAGTTACTCCAAAAACAACAAATCGAGCAAACCAAACATATATTCATGTTAGACTCGAGCCATAGACACTAACTAACACCATTTCAAATCAAAAACACGAATTTAGAGAAATCTAGAGTTTTAGAAATGTTACCCAAACGAGATGAAGTTGGTATCAAATTGTAGAGGATGAAGAGAGGATTCCAAATATGTAATCGGATTTGTCGTGAGCTTCCAAGATTGAATTTAGATGATGAATGAATGGAATGGGTTTGTGTGTGTGTTCTTGAGATGGAGAGAAAAGGGATGAGGGAGATGATGGAATGGATGAAATGGGTTGACTAGTTGACCTAGTCAACTAGTTTGCCCATTTGGCAACTCCGGTCCCTCGAGTTTCAAAGCGGGTGCGGGATTTAACCGATCGAATATTTTTAAAACGCAAGTTAACGAGAGATGTTATAATTAAATGACGGAATTATTATGAACGTTAGTCAACGGAAACTACGAATTTAAATAACGAAAGGTATTATTTAAAAGAAAAAGACGGTGTTAAAAATAAATTTAACGGAAAAACGCGGGATGTTACATTATCCACAACTCAAAAGAAATTTCGTCCCGAAATTTAGTTGGAAGTAGTAGTCGATATCTCTTACTCGAGACTTTACGTTGTCAATGCTATGAATAAGTGAAAGTACGTTCTTGAGGGTTCTCATGAATTTGGATAGTCAGGGTTTTACGTTGCATTAAGGTTCGGTTTTTATGATCCCCAGTTTCAACTGGTTTTCCTATGAAGAGAAGTTTGTCATCGATAGTTGATGTATCCAGCAGGATTGCACGTTCCTGTTCCGCAGGACACGTTTCTAAGTTTGTTGCACGAAATGTAGGGTAAACGGAAACTTAATTGAGTCGGAAGTTCTAAACGGTAGGGAGCGGTTCCAATACGCCCCAAGGTTTCAAAAGGGTTCGATACTGCGGATATAGCCTTTCTCAATTTCCCCAAAATGGATTACACCCCTCCAAGGTGCGGTTTCTCAATATTACGCGGTTACACACTGGGTTTGGTGAGGTTTTCATCTAAGTTTGGTATAACTCTTCTGGCGACAATGGGTTGTCTCGAGCCCTTCTCGGACTTGAACGATCTCAATTGTTGTTTCTTGATGGAGTTCAGATTTCGGTGGTTGATGCTTTGGTTAAATGAACAGGGGTATGACATTAGCGGTCATATAGGGTTTCGAAAATTGCGCGTGAACACACGAGTGGTAACTACTGTTGTAAGAGTGATCTACTAAAGGTGACAATACGAGTTTGTGACATGTCTTTCCAAGACGTAAATCGTTCGTTTGCTCGGTTCGTCAGTTTGTGGGAGATACGCGGTACATGTGTCTAAGCGGGTCTCCAAGGTTCCTTGTAAAACTAGAAGTGAAACGAGTATTTCAATACGGAATAATTGACAAGGATACACCGTGTTGGAATAGAATCTCTTAAGATACGTTTGAACAAGTTAGTTAGGGTTCGAAAAAAAATGTTCGTTAGGACTATTCACCCTCGTGGCGAATACTTATGTAATATGAGGAGTTTCTCTATCCATGGAGAAATGTTACAAGGAGTTTCTTTAAACGGAAAAGCGAACGGTAAAGATAGTAGTGAAATGAGGACTTAGAATAGGATGAGTTTACATCTCGAGATTGCCATAACGTGCCTCTAGTTGTCAAATGTTGAAGTCTGAAAGAGAAACGAGGTAGTACACGTAGTTGTATAGTTCGGGGTTGAATAATAGTTGACCGATTATCAGAAACACAAGGGCGTTAAGTCAAAGAAGAGTGAAGTATCGTTGGATTGTGTGCTATCTTAAATTCCAGTAATATCAGACGGTGACGGTGAAATAACAGAGGTATGTAGTGTGGTACATGATGACGAGAAGATTGATCGGATCCACAATTTAGTATTCGGATTCTTCGTGTAAAATAACGAATTTTAGTTATGTTGATTTTTGAGTCGAGAGAGTATGCCTTTCGGCGTTCAAATAGAAATATTTCCATGTTCGAGTTCCATCTGTTGCTATACGATTTTTAACTAGAAATGTTGGTGTGAAGAATCACGTTCAAGGCTCGAACACGGAGAGGTTTATAGTTTTTCCTTAGTGAGTTAACGAGTTTAAAAGTCGGGTAACACGAGAAAAGTCAGAAATGAATCTTCGGTGATAACAGGCGAGTTCTAAGATTTTACGAATACAAGTCTGAGTTGAGAGAGTTTCATGATCACGTGTGGCTTGATTTCGAGATTGATTGTAATGCCTTGACCATTAACATCATGGTCTAGAAAATTTGACTTCGTTTAACAGAAATTCTCACTCGGAGAATTTGGTATAGAGTTGCTCTTTTCTCAAAAGTTCGAGCGTAAGATGGTGATGTTGTTCGTTTTCCTTCTTTACCTAAATAAGTTAAGACGTCATCTATAAATACGATAACAGATTTGTCTAGATAAGTTGCATACGTGATTTAGGAGGTTCATGAATACGGACGGAGTCCTAAATAAATCAAACGGTACTAAGAGAGATTTACAACTAACGTTGCGAGTTCGGAAATGGCTTAGGAGACATCGTCTCACTTAACCCCCAATTGATGATAACCGGAACGGAGGTCGATTTGGAACATACGGGATTCGTGCAAATAATCATGAGGTCATGGATGCGAGGGAGAGGGTATCGGTTTCCAACCGAAAATTACTCAGTTCACAATAATCTGTACAAGGTGATGGGGAAAACACAATTTTTTTTTTTTTTTTTTTTTTTTTTTTTTTTTTTACGAATAGGTTCCGAGCTCCCTAGTTCTATAGGTGTCAAGTCAAAAGTCTTAACGTATTTCCTCCAATAAAATTTATAGGCACACAATATTTTCCGTTGGTCACTTAAATCGTCTAAGTAGTATCTAGGGGAAAAAGTGGAATGTAAAGAGCACGAGTCAAAGACTTGTTTATAAAATGTCTAACGGTAACCGAATCGAATAAACATGAAACGTGAGAATTTCGAGGAGAAACATACCCGTGACTAGTCCCTCATCGTCTAGGGCATCCTAGGTGTCGATGTTGTAAGTTCAACGGCGTGCGTTGGGGTTGATTTTCTTGTTTGGGCACGCACTCCTAAAATGACCCGGTTGGCCACATTCAAAACAAACACCCGTCTTGGGTGCATTGTGCTCCTTTTGGGCGACGGGAGCGGTATTCCTACAATCGTGGGCTACATGGCCACTTCTTTGACACTTCAAGCAAAAAGGTTTGCCACATTCACCTAAATGATGTTTGTAGCACTCGTTACAATACGGTAGGTGTCCGGTATAACCTTTCTTGTCGTTGGGGATGAAGGGCTTTTTGGCGGGGTTGTTGTAATTGCTTGATTGGGGGGCTTCCCATTTTCTTTTGTTGTCACCCGACTTATCCTCGGCTTTACGTGCCGGCACTTCAATCTCGTCCACTGTTTCAATCAATTGGCGGGCCATATTCAAAGCCTCTTGGTGGTTAGCGGGTTTGGATGACATTACTCCTTGTTTGATGCTCTTGGGGAGACCATCCATGTAAAGTTCAACCCTTAAAGATTCGGGGTTCACAAGATTTGGGCACATCAAAGCAAGTTCGGAGAATCGTTGATTATATGCCTTTAGGTCATTCCCGACCGCTTTTAAAGTTCTTAGTTCGTGTTCGAGCTTACGGGTCTCTTCGCGCGGGAAGTATTCGGTGATCATCTTTTTCTTTAAGTCGGCCCATGAGAGTGTGTGGGCTTCATCGATACCCACCGACAGCACATACGTATTCCACCATGTGAGGGCGATACCGGCAAAAGTGTGGGTGGAATATTTGACTTTGTCTTGGTCCCGACAACCGCTTATGCTAAAAACGGCTTCTGTTTGCTCAAACCATCGGGTGAGCACAACCGGTCCTCCGGTCCCATCGAAGGTGTGAGGTTTGCACCCCATGAAAGTTTTGTAGGAGCAACCCTCGTTTGAATTACCGGCTCCATGGTTGTTGTGGTTGTGGTTGTTATTGTTGTTGTTGGAGGAGTGACCGGCCATGGCCGCATCCACGGCAGTGGCTATCATACGTTGGAGGGCTTGTTCGGGAGTTTCGGGAGGAGCGCGTCGACGAGCCATTGTTCCTTCATGACACAAGAATATCGTTGGTTAGTATTTTCAACAATACTAACCGGAGTATGGAATAAGGATAGAGAGAAAATTTTCCTTGACTCGCCCTAAATTCTTTATGTCATAATGTCGGAACGTCCATGTGAATCACCGTAATATAATCCCGGAAATTATATTACCCTGATTCTCATGTGCATTTAACATTACTTCATAAAGTCAAGGTGGCGCGTCAACAAAATTTATTAACGTAAGATCAAGATCGAATACAAGTTAGATATGATAGAAGAGTTCGAGTATAAATGCACAAATAGTCAAGTAATTCCTACTGCAGTCTATATGCCGGTTGTAGTCTAGATTCACCTATGTACCCTATGACTCGGGGTGGACACAAATGAACTCTAAATCCCTACAACCAAGGCTCTGATACCACTTGTAGCGACCCCGACAAATCGTCAAGTGACGGCGTCGGCTACGTGGGTCCCATTACCTGATTATAAGTCTTTAAGATAACGTTTGACCAAAATATGTCGCCTTCATTTCAAAATAAAGATTGTTTCAAAGTTTACAAGAATTGTTCAACCAAAAGTTAAGTTACAACGTTATAAGTACGATTGAAGTCTAGGCGACACGGTCTAAAGTAAAGTCAAAAGACGCTCCATGAAATGCATGTATACTCGACATCGGATGCAAGTATCAAATAGTAAGCGGAAGCATGTTTCACATATCGTGCAAGACCTGAGAAAAACATAGAAATCTGTCAACGAAAACGTTGGTGAAATCATAGGTTTAGTAAGTAAATTGTATTGAACCACAAGGTTCTTTAAGAATTGTTCAACCAGAATCGTTCACATTCCAAAATAGTATTTGTATCACGAGCACCCAATTATCAAGGCTTAACCGAATCTTCCCTCTGAATTTTGAATTTAGTGTTAGAACTTACACTATACATTGTTGAAATTATATTTCATTCACTAACGGTAGCGAACCGTCTGAATGAGGGTTTGTTAAACCCGTATGGCCACACAACATAATTACACGCTTACACTTACACCCTGCAAGTGGAACTAATGATAATTGGATTGAGGACTTTTGTTCAAACTCGTATGCATCTTTGTATTTGTATTTGTTCACAATGTAAAAGCATGAAAAGTAAATAAGTATGAAATGTATGTGTTTCTCAGCCCACGATGTAAAGAATAAAAGTGATTGAAAAAGTGGGACTATGATCTCACCTTGAGTGCAAGAGTTAATAAAGTACTTCAACAAGTAGACGCGTGCAAAGACAAAGCTAGTCTTGACCTAAACATATAGGTTATATCAATAACGGTAAACACAAACGGTCAAAGATGTTCAATTAGTCCTATGGCTCGTTACGACTCGATTATATTAGCATGTGAATCAAATTGTCAAGTTTCATGCAAGATACTAGTAAATAATCATGTTAGAAAGGTTGCATAAGTATTTGGTTAAGTTTGACAAAAAGTCAAACTTGGTCAAAGTCAACGAAAAGTCAACACGTTCGGGTCGGGTCCCGAACTATTTTTCTAAGCTTAGAAGTCATATATGAGCATGTTGGCCAAGTTACATGTTACTCGGAGGTGCGTAGCATAGCAAACATTTTCCGAAATTTGACAAAATAGGTCAGAATCTGACCACGGCATATGCCGCGCCGCGGCCAGATGTGTCGCGCCGCGACATAACACGTGGTCTGGCACCTGGTCAGTTTCAAGGTTCAAGTCTTGGTCAAAACTTCAAATAACCATAAAACGCAAACCGTAAACAACTAGAAGACGTATCTTATACCGTTGGAAAGCTCTTTTGACAAGGAACACAACTAAGCACTTATCATCAAACGACAACATCATTTACAATAGCCGAAAACTCATCAAGTGATCATTAAACGTTCATTTCAAGGTTTCAAGTTCATCAAATGC
This sequence comes from Rutidosis leptorrhynchoides, assembly GCF_046630445.1. Classification (NCBI taxonomy): domain Eukaryota; kingdom Viridiplantae; phylum Streptophyta; class Magnoliopsida; order Asterales; family Asteraceae; genus Rutidosis; species Rutidosis leptorrhynchoides. The sequence goes on along the minus strand of NC_092333.1, from coordinate 314,550,326 downwards.
AATTTGAGTTTCGGGAAACCAATTCACACATATGATATGCCGTTTTGAAGGTAATGGAGCATACATTACAACTAAACACTAACAATTAACATTCCATGGCATTCAAGCATCCAAAAATTCATGTCAAGAACCATCAAACCCTAGTCAAGAATCACAAAATCATTAATCATGTTTTTGAAGTTTTACAAATCAACCTACACATCAAAATGAAGCTAGTGATACTAGTAACACAATTAAAACATGCACTTTAACAATCTAACAACATTAACTCATCCAAAATCAAGGATTAAGCACACCCATCTCAAGTTCATGCTAGTTACTCCAAAAACAACAAATCGAGCAAACCAAACATATATTCATGTTAGACTCGAGCCATAGACACTAACTAACACCATTTCAAATCAAAAACACGAATTTAGAGAAATCTAGAGTTTTAGAAATGTTACCCAAACGAGATGAAGTTGGTATCAAATTGTAGAGGATGAAGAGAGGATTCCAAATATGTAATCGGATTTGTCGTGAGCTTCCAAGATTGAATTTAGATGATGAATGAATGGAATGGGTTTGTGTGTGTGTTCTTGAGATGGAGAGAAAAGGGATGAGGGAGATGATGGAATGGATGAAATGGGTTGACTAGTTGACCTAGTCAACTAGTTTGCCCATTTGGCAACTCCGGTCCCTCGAGTTTCAAAGCGGGTGCGGGATTTAACCGATCGAATATTTTTAAAACGCAAGTTAACGAGAGATGTTATAATTAAATGACGGAATTATTATGAACGTTAGTCAACGGAAACTACGAATTTAAATAACGAAAGGTATTATTTAAAAGAAAAAGACGGTGTTAAAAATAAATTTAACGGAAAAACGCGGGATGTTACAGTTTGGGCTTTGGAATTTTGAATTTTCGTTACCGTATGCTCATGTTATGCTTAATTGAAGTTTTAACTCGTTTTTATGAATGATCACGTTTTTCATTAATATGATACTGATATGAACATGATATTTTTAGTTTATGAAATGTTTATATATGAAATCCTTGTGAAAAATTAATAAGTTTGCTCGAAAAAATCATCGAATTTCGTTAAGAATTGCTCTCGTTATGTTTATTTGAAGTTTTAACTTGTTTATGTTTAAATCCGAATTTTCTGGGCAAAATCCTTTATGATTTGGAATTTTATTTATTTACTATCTGTTAGAAAATTAAAAATCACTCAAGTTAGGCTAGGATATCATGTGAAACAGATATGTATTGCTCATGTTATGATTTATTGATTTCGGTTTAAAAATTCGTAATTGAAACTGAGAATCTGGAAAAGTATACTATATATTCAGGTCTTGAGAGGTATATAATTGTATTCCTTGCAAAAAAATATTTGGTTTTCATTTAGATATTGTCAAATTCTGATAAACGAGTCAAAATCTATCGTCAAATCAAAGTTACAATTTTATATTATTTAAAACCGAACAGAGCAGTTGTCTCGGGATGCGTGCGACCTGATTCCAGATTTCTGGGTTAACGGTTGCGTGGGTATCGAAAAATTAATAAGTTTGGACTCCAGAAACGCGTCATTTGGATACCTTTTGGATTTGATATGATTTTTCAAAGTTTATACATGTTATGTAAAAGTGCTGAAACGTTTCAGCATTATAGTCTGGTACGTTTTCAGTCACTGCGATCTTTTTGTTTATAGTTAGAGGCTGTGCTTCGAATATATTATAGTGTACTAAATTGCGGAGATTTTGGCATGTATTTCAAGTCAAACGGAGTTGAACTTATTTTTATAAAAATTCCAGAAGTTGACTGCATTGTTTAAACTAAATATTACGTGCAGTTGACTTTGTTTGACCAAATGAGTTTAACGGGTCAAAATGGGTAACGATCAGTGTAGACAAGTCCCATACGTCGATTTAAGTAAGTTTGAAGGTTGTAGTATTTTAAAAATAAGTTTTGGCACGTTTTGGTTAAATTGGGTGTTTATGACTCATTTGGGTCATAAGGACCTATTTTGACCCATACACATAATTTCGGGAATTCGAGTTTACAAACACGTCAATAATGTCATTTTAAACTTGTGTTATGATAATGAAACATTCAGGTCTCCCGGATTGAATTTTGAGTCGTCAACACAAAATATTATTAGTTTTTGTAAAGTGACAAAAATGACTCTTGGACATACTTTGCGGACTCGTAAGTTGAAATCGGTTAAGTTTGGATAAAAACTATTATTTGTTATTGAAAGTATTCACGACAGGCTTTAAAACAATATATTATCTGTATGATATTGTCGAGCCTAAACTAGTCTAAAACGAGTACGAAAACTGGGCGCCGCTGCTGATCAATGCTATTAACAGCACCAAATTTCAGCATTTTATGTTTTGAGGGGCTGTTTTCGCAAGGTCATAACTTTCAAACCGTAACTCCGTTTTTGTCAAATAAACTGGCTATAGAAAGATGGTATGATATACTTTCCAATGGTCACGACCAAAGGTACTACATCAAAATTGGTGGGACCAGAAATCAGCTGCAAAATACCAAAATATACATATATGTAAATAATAATTTTTGCTAAGTAAAAATGTATTACTTAAGATTGACCTATGTTTGACTATTTGACCCAACTTGAGTAATATTATGAGATTGTTGACTTGTGTTAACCATGTTAACTGTGTTCGACTACGTTTGACTTACATTTGACTTACTTTGACTTGTGTTGACTTTTGTTGACTTTTGCTAAATTTTGCTAAATTTATGAGTCGGACTTGAGCATTAGGACTATACTTACCCTATGGACCGACCTAGCTTATTAGACACTTATTGACCAACATATATTCTCTAGGTTGAGGTCTACGGTTACTTGCATTCTGATTTTCGGTCACACCTCTGTGATTTATTTCTGAAGTTGTCAGGTGAGTTTCATTTGCTCCTTTTTATATATATTTTTGGGACTGAGAATACATGCGCTGTTTTTATAAATGTTTTATGAAATAGGCACAAGTACTAAAACTAATTCTACGTGGGTTTAAACCAGAAATATACCCTTAGCTTGGTAACATTAAACTACTTGTCTATGTACGGTAGGCGCGAATCCTAAAGATAGATCTATTGGGCCTGACAAACCCCATCCTGACTATGGGATGCTTTAGTACTTCGAGGTTATTTTAAACACACCTGATCTGGTGTACTTCAGAGGGTAAAACATGAACGTTAAGGCTTGTTACCGGGTGCCTACAACTTATAGAATACTTTTATACACTTGCGAGTGTACATATATTTATAGACGGAAATCTTGTGGTCTATTAAAATAATGAAAATGATTGTTTATGATAAACTAATGAAGTCACCAACCTTTTGGTTGACACTTTTAGCATGTTTATTCTCAGGTTTTTCAAAAGTGCTTCCGCTGTCTGCTTGCTATTTGCTCAAGGTGCTGCATGGAGTATTTTATGCCATATTTTCAAAAAGACATTGCATTCAAATATTATTGTTACAATCTGTTATTAAATAAATTGATGATTTAGTCATTTTGTATAAGTTGTCATATATATTTGGGATATGTCTATATTTTGGTAAACTTTCTATGTATAGAAAGTATTTAAAAAAAAAAAAATGAAAGCAATATTTTATCAAAACGTATCATATAGAGGTCGAAACCTCGCTGTGGGACCGTAGATAACGTACCGCGTCAATAGCGATTTTGGCGGGTCGTTACAAGTGGTATCAGAGCGTTGGTTCTAGGGAATTAGGTGCATTAATGTGTCTGACCTGGACCGTTAGGATACATTAGTGATCTAGTCTAGAATCGTGTCGTTACACTTATATGTGATTATGTGCATATTCTGATATTAATATAATATTATTATTACTATCGGTGAGAAAGTATTTCTCCCTTTGATTACAAGCCTTCTCATGCTCAAACGAGTTCATTTTCAACACCCGGTCATTGAAAAACCAGGAAGCGTCATTCAGGACTTTCGAAATTTCCGACATTCCTACGTGAGTTATTACTTAAATATTTTTATAGATATCATATGTGTTATATTATGTGCTTATATGCTTCGATTCAGAAACTCCTGACATCTCGAATTGTAAATCGGAAGAAGTCTTATCCGACTCACGAAGATTCTCAATAGTTCCAAAGACATTCTTACGTCATTACCCTTTCAATATTATTAACTAAAATAAATATTATATTCTCGTACTATTTTTAGTACACCCCTTTTTGAAATCATTTTGATTTATAAATTCTGGAAAACGACACTTGTTTTATATCCATAAATATTTTAGAGTAATGTTGGAACGGAAGTATGAGTTAGTGTAATATAATTACGCTTGATCAACGTGGTTATATTACGGTAAGTCATGCAGAAGTTCTAATGGAACGTGATGGTGGTAATGCTTGATCAACCTTATCTTCACCACGTACCATGTTACATGACTCTATTTTCTGTGCTGATATCTGAATATACCAAGACTCTATATGTGACATCATTTGAGTCATGTGTGGTTCCTTCTCATCTTTGTCATATCACACTTGCACTCCGAGCAGTTTATTCAAAGGTATTCGTATCAAAGGACTATGATCTCGTTTTACCTAACTTTCATATTTAACTACAAGATGCTCGATCTTTCTACGTCAAGACGAACATTCTATCCTCACTTGTTTCTTAAACGCCGTTTAATCACACCAACCAAAATTTCGGGACGAAATTTTCTTTAAGGGGTAGGTAATGTAATAACCCGATTTTTTTCGTCAACTTTTCGTTGAAAACTTAACAACCGGTACTTAAAATCTACAATTTTGTATGTTTTTTTTTTAAATATACTATTATTAATATTGATTAGATTTTTTTTTTTTTAAAACACTAAGGTTAGTGAAAACGAGAAAAATATATTTTAAGACAACAAAAAGTATGATTATTAATTTTAATAATTATTATGTTATATAATAATTGAGTTTTGAAAAATCAATTTTATTAATTAGGATATTCTTAAACTAAACTCGAGAAAATTAGTTTAAACATTCATGTTTTCAGTATCAAATTTAAAAATATAATAAATAAGTATTTTATGAAACACACAAACCAGGTATGACGTCAAGAGTTTAAAAGGTTTCAAATAATATAGATATATATATATATATATATAATTTTTTTATAAATATAAAATTAACCAGTCATTGAATCATATTAAGATAAAATACATTGGATCTTAGCTAAAGGATAAAAATTTAATTATAACATGTGACTATACAGTAATACCCGTGTTTACCTAATTATTATACCCGTGATATATCTATTTACCTGTGACTACACATTAATACCCGTGTATATTAATTATTACATTCCATGATATCTATTATTGAGATAGAAATATACCCGTGACATATCTATCTATTTATAACCCTAATTCATTTCATCAAACACACACATACGTACATATTCTTCCCCTCCTCAAGAACACCCACTACTATTCATCATCATCATCAATCTTTCATCCTCAAGAACACCTTCAATAATCACTTGATCATAAAATTGTTTACATATTCGGACTCCTCTCGAAGAGCTCTACACATCTATACCAATAATTTCTTGATTAGGGTAAGTTTTAAAAACTCTAATTTTTGGGTTTTCATGTTTTTGTTACATTTTAGGTTAGATATAGTGTCTAGTGCTCAAGTCCTTGTATGTATGCATGATAGTATTCGTTAATTTGATCGTTTGATGACTTTTTGATGAATCACGAATTTGTTTTGTGAGAGGTCATAAACTTGAACTTGTTGAATATATAATATTATGAGATAATCAGAATCCTCTTGAAAAACTAATAAGTTTGGGCTTTGGAATTTTGAATTTTCGTTACCGTATGCTCATGTTATGCTTAATTGAAGTTTTAACTCGTTTTTATGAATGATCACGTTTTTCATTAATATGATACTGATATGAACATGATATTTTTAGTTTATGAAATGTTTATATACGAAATCCTTGTGAAAAATTAATAAGTTTGCTCGAAAGAATCATCGAATTTCGTTAAGAATTGCTCTCGTTATGTTTATTTGAAGTTTTAACTTGTTTATGTTTAAATCCGAATTTTCTGGGCAAAATCCTTTATGATTTGGAATTTTATTTATTTACCATCTGTTAGAAAATTAAAAATCACTCAAGTTAGGCTAGGATATCATGTGAAACGGATACGTTTTGCTCATGTTATGATTTATTGATTTCGGTTTAAAAATTCGTAATTGAAACTGAGAATCTGGAAAAGTATACTATATATTCAGGTCTTGAGAGGTATATAATTGTATTCCTTGCGAAAAAATATTTGGTTTTCATTTAGATATTGTCAAATTCTGATAAACGAGTCAAAATCTATCGTCAAATCAAAGTTACAATTTTATATTATTTAAAACCGAACAGAGCAGTTGTCTCGGGATGCGTGCGACCTGATCTCAGATTTCTGGGTTCACGGTTGCGTGGGTATCGAAAAATTAATAAGTTTGGACTCCAGAAACGCGTCATTTGGATACCTTTTGGATTTGATATGATTTTTCAAAGTTTATACATGTTATGTAAAAGTGCTGAAACGTTTCAGCATTATATTCTGGTACGTTATCAGTCACTGCGATCTTTTTGTTTATAGTTAGAGGCTGTGCTTCGAATATATTATAGTGTACTAAATTGCGGAGATTTTGGCATGTATTTCAAGTCAAACGGAGTTGAACTTATTTTTATAAAAATTCCAGAAGTTGACTGCATTGTTTAAACTAAATATTACGTGCAGTTGACTTTGTTTGACCAAATGAGTTTAACGGGTCAAAATGGGTAACGATCAGTGTAGACAAGTCCCATACGTCGATTTAAGTAAGTTTGAAGGTTGTAGTGTTTTAAAAATAAGTTTTGGCACGTTTTGGTTAAATTGGGTGTTTATGACTCATTTGGGTCATAAGGACCTATTTTGACCCATACACATAATTTCGGGAATTCGAGTTTACAAACACGTCAATAATGTCATTTTAAACTTGTGTTATGATAATGAAACATTCAGGTCTCCCGGATTGAATTTTGAGTCGTCAACACAAAATATTATTAGTTTTTGTAAAGTGACAAAAATGACTCTTGGACATACTTTGCGGACTCGTAAGTTGAAATCGGTTAAGTTTGGATAAAAACTATTATTTGTTATTGAAAGTATTCACGACAGGCTTTAAAACAATATATTATCTGTATGATATTGTCGAGCCTAAACTAGTCTAAAACGAGTACGAAAACTGGGCGCCGCTGCTGATCCATGCTATTAACAGCACCAAATTTCAGCATTTTATGTTTTGAGGGGCTGTTTTCGCAAGGTCATAACTTTCAAACCGTAACTCCGTTTTTGTCAAATAAACTGGCTATAGAAAGATGGTATGATATACTTTCCAATGGTCACGACCAAAGGTACTACATCAAAATTGGTGGGACCAGAAATCAGCTGCAAAATACCAAAATATACATATATGTAAATAATAATTTTTGCTAAGTAAAAATGTATTACTTAAGATTGACCTATGTTTGACTATTTGACCCAACTTGAGTAATATTATGAGATTGTTGACTTGTGTTAACCATGTTGACTGTGTTCGACTACGTTTGACTTACATTTGAATTACTTTGACTTGTGTTGACTTTTGTTGACTTTTGCTAAATTTTGCTAAATTTATGAGTCGGACTTGAGCAATAGGACTATACTTACCCTATGGACCGACCTAGCTTATTAGACACTTATTGACCAACATATATTCTCTAGGTTGAGGTCTACGGTTACTTGCATTCCGATTTTCGGTCACACCTCTGTGATTTATTTCTGAAGTTGTCAGGTGAGTTTCATTTGCTCCTTTTTATATATATTTTTGGGACTGAGAATACATGCGCTGTTTTTATAAATGTTTTACGAAATAGGCACAAGTACTAAAACTAATTCTACGTGGGTTTAAACCAGAAATATACCCTTAGCTTGGTAACATTAAACTACTTGTCTATGTACGGTAGGCGCGAATCCTAAAGATAGATCTATTGGGCCTGACAAACTCCATCCTGACTATTGGATGCTTTAGTACTTCGAGGTTATTTTAAACACACCTGATCTGGTGTACTTCAGAGGGTAAAACATGAACGTTAAGGCTTGTTACCAGGTGCCTACAACTTATAGAATACTTTTATACACTTGCGAGTGTACATATATTTATAGACGGAAATCTTGTGGTCTAATAAAATAATGAAAATGATTGTTTATGATAAACTAATGAACTCACCAACCTTTTGGTTGACACTTTTAGCATGTTTATTCTCAGGTTTTTCAAAAGTGCTTCCGCTGTCTGCTTGCTATTTGCTCAAGGTGCTGCATGGAGTCTTTTATGCCATATTTTCAAAAAGACATTGCATTCAAATATTATTGTTATAATCTGTTATTAAATAAATTGATGATTTAGTCATTTTGTATAAGTTGTCATATATATTTGGGATATGTCTATATTTTGGTAAACTTTCTATGTATAGAAAGTATTTAAAAAAAACTGAAAGCAATATTTTATCAAAACGTATCATATAGAGGTCGAAACCTCGCTGTGGGATCGTAGATAACGTACCGCGTCAATAGCGATTTTGGCGGGTCGTTACATCCTCAACCTAAGGCAAATAGTACTAAGTTAGTAAATCGTCTTAATAGGTTTAAAAGTATGTAAATAAGGTCTTAAGGGTCATCATCATCATTCATGATTTAACAAAAGGTGTAAAGTAGGTTTCGTTCATGAAAGTAGTTTAAAACAAAAGCTGACTTCGATCAGTCACCACGACCTCTACACCTACTGAAATAAGGTGAGACTAGTGGACATGGCTCCGTCTATGAGTCCTTTAAGTGTGGTAAAATTTACAGAAGCAAACTCGTCTTCGTTTGACCGTGGTGACGGTCTAAGTGCGAGTAGGTCAGAAATTTCTGCACAACGTTAAAAGGACATAGTGATGATCGGAGGGCCATAAATCCTAAACCGTAACTCGGATTAAGATGAGTCCTATATGAAAAGTTATCTACTCGAAAAGTTCTATCTAAAAATCATGGTCTCAATAGCCCAGGTCTACTGGTCCGTTACAGAAACAGCAGGTCAGTAGGGTTTGGACAGAAACAGTAAGTTTAAGTGAGTTCCGGTGGTCTTGGTGCTTGATGTTCATCATGGTTCTCATCCTTGATGCATATAGCTTCAAGTGTACAACTCGTTGATGTGTTTGCATCATCATGACAAAGATTTGACCATCATAACTGTGACGACCCGGAAATTTCTGACTAAATTTAAACTTTATCTTTATATTATTCTGACACAATAAGCAATATTTGTTAAGTTAAATCTCAAGGATTTTAAACTATGTTTATACATTCATTTAAACCTTGACCAAATTCCAATGATTCACGAAACATTAAATGAACATATATGAATATGTATGTATATGTGTATATGTTATAAATTGAAAATGTCAACAAAGTATTTAAAAGTATAATGCTTTATATGAACGTATTTGTTTCAATATGATTATCGACGAAATTAAAAAAATATATATTAAATGATTGAATTATCAGAAACATTGAATTATGATTACAAGTCTCTGTTGAGAGGTCCACTATGATTTGAGAAATCTATTCCTCTTAACGATATTCGGAATAATTTGTAAAGCTATTTATAAATAAAAATAAAAAGTGTCATTTACGAAAGTTAGACAAAAGCTAGTGGAGAATTGGTTTCCATAATATTCTATTAATCTATTTTCAAACGTACAAAAACGTTTTCAGTTTAAAAAAAAAACTTTATTATTAAACTTTTATAAATATCTAGAATCACTTTTGACAACTCATTACTTAACCAGTATAATAAATATAACGATATTTATATTTTATTTCATTAAATATATATAACGATTTAAATTAATATTATATATATTTATACGCGTATTATACATACATAGTTTTTATACTTTTACTATACTTTAACTTTACCTTTACTTTACTTTTACTTTACTTTAACTTTAATAATTCACTTTAATAATTCATACTTTAATAATTCACTTTAATAATTCATACTTTAATAATTTACTTTAATAATTCATACTTTAATAATTCACTTTAATAATTCATACTTTAATAATTCACTTTAATAATTCATACTTTAATAATTCACTTTAATAATTTATACTTTAATAATTCACTTTAATAATTCATACTTTAATAATTCACCTTAATAATTCAAAAATCTATTATAAATAGAATTCAATAGGTTTCATTATTTCATAGAAACTTGAAAATATATTTCTCTAAACTCTCTCAATCGATTTACATATATATATATATATATATATATATATATATATATATATATATATATATATATATATATATATATATATTTGTTCTGTATTATTTCAAGATATTATTAGTATACATAAAATATTACGACGGAGTGATGTCCGTGTGATTTCAAAATAGTTTTTTGAATGAGTCGAAGCTAAGGAAATTATGGGTTATAGCTACGGAAGTGATGGGTATGGTTCATGGGTATGCTCGTGAGGTCAATCTAGTGTTTATCATCTCCGTTGACTTTAATAATTCACCTTAATAATTCAAAAATCTATTATAAATAGAATTCAATAGGTTTCATTATTTCATAGAAACTTAAAAATATATTTCTCTAAACTCTCTCAATCGATTTACATATATATATATATATATATATATATATATATATATATATATTTGCTCTGTATTATTTCAAGATATTATTAGTATACATAAAATATTACGACGGAGTGATGTCCGAGTGATTTCAAAATAGTTTTTTGAATGAGTCGAAGCTAAGGAAATTATGGGTTATAGCTATGGAAGTGATGGGTATGGTTCATGGGTATGCTCGTGAGGTCAATCTAGTGTTTATCATCTCCGTTGCGTCTACGTACTTTCCTGCAATATTGAATCTCAATATTGATACGTGAGCACTCATAACTTAACTTTTATATATCAATAGTGTATCCCTGACTAGTGCTCGAGTATATAGGATTATGCATGCTTGTACATTCGATATTGTCCTTAGATAGGTTTGTTGAATCCTGAATTAGATACATATGCTACTGAGATAGGGTATATGATATGCATGTCATTGGAAAGCTAGCGAAAAATTAAGAACTTTTCATTTAGATATCGAATGGTTTCGATGAACGGATTTGAAGTTATAGTCAACTGAATTTTAGTATTATTGTTAAAATGATTATTATTACTATCGTCGTTATTATTTTAATAGAAATATCATTGTTATTATAAAATATCATTATTACTATTATGTTAGTATTATCATTTTATCATAATAACATTTTTAGTAAATATAAATATTGTTATTTTTTTATAGAATAATAATAATTATTATTAGAAAATAATACAACTTTTACTTATTATTATTATGATCAATATTATTTTATCAAATAAATAGGGGATACAAAGATATTTTTCACCACGCGTAATATAATTACATTAATAATACTTACCACTATAGTTTTAAGATATTAAGTGAACTTTATAAATTCTACTACTTAAGATATATAAAAGTATATTTTATCATATATAAACGTTAATATAAATTTTTATTAATAAATGACTTTTATTATTATAAAATGTAATAAATATATTTAAATATATAAAACGACTATAGTTAAGTTATATAATAAACACGTATAAATTTTAGAAGTCATTTTGGGTCAAGTTGACTTTTGTTGACTTTTGCATATTAGTCTCGAGCATTAGGATTGTGGTACACTATGACTTGACCAAAAATTGTTAGACAAATATTGACCAACATATAAATATATAATTAATATAGGTTCATGAATCTGAGGCCAACCTTGCACTTGTTAAATGACGTTATATGTATTTTTACTACGAAATACAGTATGGTGAGTTTCATTTGCTCCCTTTTATATATATTTTTGGGACTGAGAATACATGCGCTGTTTTTATAAATGTTTTACGAAATAGGCACAAGTATTAAAACTAATTCTATGTGGGTTTAAACCAGAAATATACCCTTAGCTTGGTAACATTAAACTACTTGTCTATGTACGGTAGGCGCGAATCCTAAAGATAGATCTATTGGGCCTGACAAACCCCATCCTGACTAAGGGATGCTTTAGTACTTCGAGGTTATTTTAAACACACCTGATCTGGTGTACTTCAGAGGGTAAAACATGAACGTTAAGGCTTGTTACCGGGTGCCTACAACTTATAGAATAATTTTATACACTTGCGAGTGTACATATATTTATAAACGGAAATCTTGTGGTCTATTAATATATTGAAATTATTGTTATGATAAACCTATGAACTCACCAACCTTTTCATGTTTATTCTCAGGTATTAAAGAAATCTTCCGCTGTGCATTAACTCATTTTAAGGATATTACTTGGAGTCATTCATGGCATATTTTGAAAGACGTTGCATTCAAGTCATTGAGTTCATCAAGATTATTATTAAGTCAATTATAGTTGGATGTATTATGAAATGTTGTGCATACCGTCAATTTTTGTTGTAAAGAAAGTTTGACTTTTAAAAACGAATGCAATGTTTGTAAAATGTATCATATAGAGGTCAAATATCTCGCGATGTAATCAACTATTGTGAATCATTTGTAATGTATATGAACGGGTCCTTTCAGTTGGTATCAGAGCGGTGGTCTTAGCGAACCAGGTCTGCATTAGTGTGTCTAACTGATAGTCGTTAGGATGCATTAGTGAGTCTGGACTTCGACCGTGTCTGCATTTTAAAAGTTTTGCTCATCATTCTTGTCGGAAATTACCTGCTTATCATTCTTAGTCTAGACACATCTTATTGCATTGATTGCATGAATAGTGTATAGACAAAATTCATATCTTAGCGTATCTGCTAATTCATATCTTAGCGTATCTGTTACTGTAAACTTTGCCTGACATATTCCGTAAATTCCTCCGTAATCTACGAAACCTTTTGCTCTATATAATTAGAATACCACCCGATAGCCGGAAAATCATTTCATATCCAAAAATTCTTTATTCAATCGTACGAAATGGAATTCGTCATTAGTTCAAGTCCCTCGGATTCCGAAATGGAATCCCACTCAAGTTCCGAAAGCAGTGTGACCGGAATGGATAAACCAATTAGTCATCATCTATTCTGGATGAATTGGGGATGGGTTCGTAGCCTCCTTAATCATTGGAGACAAGAAGAAGGTGATCCCTTCCATCCACCACATTGCCCTCTTGGCGAAGAACCTGAAGCACTTACCGGCGAACCTATCCGAAACACCATTTTCTCTCTTATTTCTAGAGTATCTCGTCACGATTACATACTACACCAAATTCTAGATTTTATTTATCCGCTCGTTCGAACCGACAATCACCCCGGTGTAATAGAAGAAGTCAACGAGCTTCGCGCTCGGGTAGTGACTTTGGAGAATATGGTGCAAAGGTTACAAACACCAGCAGCAGCACCAGCAGCATAAACAGTACCACCATCAGCAACACCAACAGTACCATTACCACCACCAACAACAACCGCATCGCAAACCTCAACTTAACAATCTGTCCCATGAGCATCGACGTCATACGCCCCGTAGATACTAAGGAATACCACAACGATGAAGTATTGATTCATAACTTCATTGGGAAAACATTCTACGACGATTATGTAATTTCTAAAGTTTAGAAATTATCTATCCTAGCCTTAACCATAAATCAAGTGAGTTTAATTTAATATTAACTCATTAAATCTATATTACATCTGAAGAAATATACACATATATTTCCAAAAAGACTGTAATAAAATTCTTTTGTACAAAATATTAATTGTGACATTTTTTTTAACGGGTAGTTAATACCCGAGAGATATATAAATTCACAATTAATATGTTACATTCTTCGAATCTGATTCAGCAAATCATCCATTATACTCCCTACTTTCACAACAATATACATTCTTTTATAGAAATCAAAACAACCATACTCATTCAAAAATCTAATTACATATTCTGATTTTGAAATCGCCGAATTCAATTCAAGTTATAAACGATATCATCACTCTTAGATTCTTACATCTTTCAAAACTATACTTTAACTTCAAAACTGTGTTAGAACATCGTATGTATATTAACGACTATAATCTGTGTTCAAGCCCTTCGAAATACCTGAAGACACTTCAAATAATGAACAATCGAGATGATGATCCAACCACATGTTATCCACAGTTACGTAAATGAAAAACTCTTGAAACCAAAGTCATAATTTAACATGTATCCATGTCAGACCTTTTGGCATTTACTAGCTAAAATAACTTTTCAATCCCTTCTAAAAATAGACGATTTTGTCACAGCTCCAGCAAACCAACTTCAATTGTTCATTCGAATAAGCCTTATTATAATGATTACCCCTTCATCATTATTACCGGGGAACCTTTCATATCTCGCCACATTAGCAGTAAACTTATTAACAACTTCATTGATCTTTGACTTACCGAAAAATCTTTATATTTATCAAAATCCCATCATTTACTCATCTGCATCTTGTAACGAGAATTGCCATATGAATCAACAGAAATTAGCAATCAGTATTTTGAAATCTCGCAGCATGTCTACGCCAACAATTATATGTGTCTATCTTCTGGACTTATATACTTTGAATGTGAAGTTTCTGAAAAACACCTTAAACTGCGAACTAGTTCTCGAAATACTGATGAAGCATCAAAAACTGTAAACGATCTTAACAGTAAAAAGTTTGATGACAAAGAATAGTAAGGTGGAAAAGCTGAGAAAAAGAGAAGGTTTGGAACTGGAAAACGGATTGAACAGACTATGAAGGAGGCTGTGGACAAATCACAAAGACTAAATCTGCCTTCAAAGAATCCAAATGATTCAGTGCCTGCTAAAGTCATTAACGAATACCTTACTCTTTATTCTAAACCTTTACAGACAAATCTTCATCATCATCCATCAATATTAAAAATTCTAAGATATTATCATATCTTTCATTATAAATATCCGCGATATTTCTGAAGATATTTTCACAACTAATCTTATCTGAAGTCATTTATCTCTTTACGCTATCAGTG
This sequence comes from Rutidosis leptorrhynchoides, assembly GCF_046630445.1. NCBI lineage: Eukaryota > Viridiplantae > Streptophyta > Magnoliopsida > Asterales > Asteraceae > Rutidosis > Rutidosis leptorrhynchoides. The sequence goes on along the minus strand of NC_092333.1, from coordinate 314,535,184 downwards.
TTACATCATATAAGAAACTATTAGTTTCTATATTCTATAAACTTTCGAGTTTAAATTATGAATGTTTTGAAGTAGTGTTGGGAACTAAAGCATGAGTTAGTATAATATAATGACACTTGATCAACGTGATTATATTACAGTAAGTCATGCTGAGTTTCTAATGGAACATGACGATTCACAGACCATGCCGTCATCATGTTCCATGTTACACGACTCTTGTATTCTATTTAATCTCTAAAAATATCAAGAATATATTTTCTTGATGATTCGGTCTTTTCAGGGTATTCTGGTAAATTAACAAATCAAGATCGTGCCATTACCATTTCCTTCTTAGAACATTAACTATGTTCATTCTGAAATTCATATCTGCGAATACTGGACCATTACAAACGTTGCTTAATCGCAAGAAGAAGAAACGAAAGGACAAAACTCCAAAATAGAAATTGGAGTATAAATCGCAGCAAATAGAAGGGAGCATTAACTGTGGATGTCAATGATTATAGAAGACAAAAGCAGAGGCTTTGAAATATAAGGGAAGATATAAAACCCAACAACCACCCAAAAATTATAAACCGTATATATCGATGCATATAGCAATATAAAGACACGGAAGAACTAAAAACACTATAAAACCGAGAGTGAAGTAAATAGATTCTTCCGGAGGCAGATGAAAAAGAAGAACGACAGATATGAAAGTGAGGAGTATATCAAGAATCAGTACTGGATGAAGCATATTGACAAATACTTTAAAATATGAGTTGAGGGAGAAAGAATAGAAGGTGTGAGTTGTAAGGAAACGAAGGAGGTGGATTTATAGTGAAATACCCGACAGAGAAATCAAGATGGATTATCGTATTAATTCGAAGAGAATCATAATCTCCTTAATCACCGAAGCATCAAATCCAACATAGATTACAAAGATTTTCTTTAAATTCGGAGATCAATTGTGACGACGTCAAAAGATATGACGAATCACTATAATATTATTTCCTTCATTTACGATAACTTCCCTCATACGCTTTGAGTAATCGAATTATTTTATCCATACTTCTTAGACATGATAAAACTTCATAATCGTCATAATAACATTCTCATTGTTAGCCATAACGACCTCTATCAAATTTCGGGGACGAAATTTCTTTAACGGGTAGGTACTGTGACGACCCGGAAATTTCTGACAAAATTTAAACTTTATCTTTATATTATTCTGACACGATAAGCAATGTTTGTTAAGTTAAATCTCAAGGATTTTAAACTATGTTTATACATTCATTTAAACCTCGACCAAATTCCAATGATTCAAGAAACATTAAATGAACATATATGAATATGTATGTATATGTGTATATGTTATAAATTGACAATGTCAACAAAGTATTTAAAAGTATAATGCTTTATATGAACGTATTTGTTTCAATATGATTATCGACGAAATTAAAAAATATATATTAAATGATTGAATTATCAGAAACATTGAATTATGATTACAAGTCTCTGTTGAGAGGTCCACTATGATTTGAGAAATCTATTCCTCTTAACGATATTCAGAATAATTTGTAAAGCTATTTATAAATAAAAATAAAAAGTGTCATTTACGAAAGTTAGACAAAAGCTAGTGGAGAATTTGTTTCCATAATATTCTATTAATCTATTTTCAAACGTACAAAAACGTTTTCAGTTTAAAAAAAAAACTTTATTATTAAACTTTTATAAATATCTAGAATCACTTTTGACAACTCATTACTTAACCAGTATAATAAATATAACGATATTTATATTTTATTTCATTAAATATATATAACGATTTAAATTAATATTATATATATTTATACGCGTATTATACATACATAGTTTTTATACTTTTACTATACTTTAACTTTACATTTACTTTACTTTTACTTTACTTTAACTTTAATAATTCACTTTAATAATTCATACTTTAATAATTCACTTTAATAATTCATACTTTAATAATTCACTTTAATAATTCATACTTTAATAATTCACTTTAATAATTCATACTTTAATAATTCACTTTAATAATTCATACTTTAATAATTCACTTTAATAATTCATACTTTAATAATTCACTTTAATAATTCATACTTTAATAATTCATTTTAATAATTCATACTTTAATAATTCACCTTAATAATTCAAAAATCTATTATAAATAGAATTCAATAGGTTTCATTATTTCATAGAAACTTGAAAATATATTTCTCTAAACTCTCTCAATCGATTTACATATATATATATATATATATATATATATATATATTTGCTCTGTATTATTTCAAGATATTATTAGTATACATAAAATATTACGACGGAGTGATGTCCGAGTGATTTCAAAATAGTTTTTTGAATGAGTCGAAGCTAAGGAAATTATGGGTTATAGCTATGGAAGTGATGGGTATGGTTCATGGGTATGCTCGTGAGGTCAATCTAGTGTTTATCATCTCCGTTGCGTCTACGTACTTTCCTGCAATATTGAATCTCAATATTGATACGTGAGCACTCATAACTTAACTTTTATATATCAATAGTGTATCCCTGACTAGTGCTCGATTATATAGGATTATGCATGCTTGTACATTCGATATTGTCCTTAGATAGGTTTGTTGAATCCTGAATTAGATACATATGCTACTGAGATAGGGTATATGATATGCATGTCATTGGAAAGCTAGCGAAAAATTAAGAACTTTTCATTTAGATATCGAATGGTTTCGATGAACGGATTTGAAGTTATAGTCAACTGAATTTTAGTATTATTGTTAAAATGATTATTATTACTATCGTCGTTATTATTTTAATAGAAATATCATTGTTATTATAAAATATCATTATTACTATTATGTTAGTATTATCATTTTATCATAATAACATTTTTAGTAAATATAAATATTGTTATTTTTTATAGAATAATAATAATTATTATTACAAAATAATACAACTTTTACTTATTATTATGATCAATATTATTTTATCAAATAAATAGGGGATACAAAGATATTTTTCACCACGCGTAATATAATTACATTAATAATACTTACCACTATAGTTTTAAGATATTAAGTGAACTTTATAAATTTTACTACTTAAGATATATAAAAGTATATTTTATCATATATAAACGTTAATATAAATTTTTATTAATAAATGACTTTTATTATTATAAAATCTAATAAATATATTTAAATATATAAAACGACTATAGTTAAGTTATATAATAAACACGTATAAATTTTAGAAGTCATTTTGGGTCAAGTTGACTTTTGCATATTAGTCTCGAGCATTAGAATTGTGGTACACTATGACTTGACTAAAAATTGTTAGACAAATATTGACCAACATATAAATATATATAATTAATATAGGTTCATGAATTCGAGGCCAACCTTGCACTTGTTAAATGACGTTATATGTATTTTTACTACGAAATACAGTATGGTGAGTTTCATTTGCTCCCTTTTATATATATTTTTGGGACTGAGAATACATGCGCTGTTTTTATAAATGTTTTACGAAATAGGCACAAGTACTAAAACTAATTCTATGTGGGTTTAAACCAGAAATATACCCTTAGCTTGGTAACATTAAACTACTTGTCTATGTACGGTAGTCGCGAATCCTAAAGATAGATCTATTGGGCCTGACAAACCCCATCCTGACTAAGGGATGCTTTAGTACTTCGAGGTTATTTTAAACACACCTGATCTGGTGTACTTCAGAGGGTAAAACATGAACGTTAAGGCTTGTTACCGGGTGCCTACAACTTATAGAATAATTTTATACACTTGCGAGTGTACATATATTTATAAACGGAAATCTTGTGGTCTATTAATATATTGAAATGATTGTTATGATAAACCTATGAACTCACCAACCTTTTGGTTGACACTTTAAAGCATTTTTATTCTCAGGTATTAAAGAAATCTTCCGCTGTGCATTAACTCATTTTAAGGATATTACTTGGAGTCATTCATGGCATATTTTGAAAGACGTTGCATTCAAGTCATTGAGTTCATCAAGATTATTATTAAGTCAATTATAGTTGGATGTATTATGAAATGTTGTGCATACCGTCAATTTTTATTGTAAAGAAAGTTTGTCTTTTAAAAACGAATGCAATGTTTGTAAAATGTATCATATAGAGGTCAAATATCTCGCGATGTAATCAACTATTGTGAATCGTTTATAATGTATATGAACGGGTCCTTTCAGTAACCCAAGTGCAAGTCTAAGACATGGAGCACAACTCACTTAAGAGTTGCATGAAGTTTGATGAACCCAAGTTACATCAAAGTCTTAGATCTAACACATACATGAACTTTAAAGCTAATAACAAGTTACAAACTTGAAAGTAAACTAACTAATCAAGATCTTAAAATGTAGAACTTAGTTCTTAGTTAGATCTTGAAGATCCAAGACTCAAAAGTCTAGATCAAGCATAAGTATACAAAGTTATATTTAAAGAAAACTTATTTGTGTGTTCTTGAACCTTCAAATTAACTTTTAGTTCAAGATCAATGAGATCAAAGTTAACTAGTAACATTTGACCAATAATAACATAAATCGTGAAATTAAAGTGCAAGTAAATGAAGTAAATAGCTAAGTAAACAAGTAATTTGTTCATGGTTGTTCATACTTTAAAGATTCAAATCCAAGTTTGATCTTTAAGAAAGTAAACTTGAAGTTTACTTTATGAATCACAAATATGATTTTAATCAACACATGAACTTGCAATCTTTAAAGAAAGTATATGTAGAACCTAAACTAGAGAGTTTAGTTCTTGAATGTTCTTGATAAATACAAGATATTATGAAGAATGAAACTAATGAGTTTGATTCTTTTATATGTAAGTAAGTAACAAAGTAACAAGGTAACAACAACAACTATCAAATACAAGTAATTAAACAACATTAAAGATCAAAAGATGATGATGATACATGTGTATAGGTGGCGGTTTTTGTAAGAAAAAAAGAAGAGAAGAAATAACTTGTTACTTACAAGTTAGAGAGAAAAGTGAGAGAAAAATGAAGTGCAAGTTTGAAGTGTGAGAGATGAATGAAAGAAGCATGAATGAAGTAGTAAAAAAAAGAAACCAAACTCCCTTGTTGGAGGGAGTAGGCTGACGGTTTTGTCCTTCAAGGAGGGGGGATGGATTAGTTTTGTGGTCACTAGAATGTAAAGCTTCATAAAGGTGGTTAATGGGTGTGTTTACATGGGAATGGCAAGTAACTAGATTCCAATCTTCCTTAATCAAACTAGTTCATTCTTAAAATGATACTTACATGTATGTATGGGCTAACTAGTCCACTAATAATGTAGGGTGGGCTTATAAGTCCAAAGTCATGAGTCCATTACACTAATAAAGCCCAAGTTCAATTAATTAACAAATAAATCCAATTAAAAGCCCAAGTAACTAACTAACAACTTTAGTTAATTAAAATGATTAATTAACTTAATCATGAATGTAAATAATATCCTAAAAATATTATTCGTGAAGTTTCGGGTGTCACAAAGACGTTTCAGGCAATTAAAGTCAAGTTCGGGCAATCATGGCAACATGTAAATGTAATTACATACATTTGTTTAATCACAAGTATTAATAATAATAATTATTAATAAGTAAACGTTGGAAAATCCAGGGTCGTTACATCAGCGGTATTAAAAAGAGGTTATGTGAAAGGCGAACTGGTTGGGTAGATGAATTACCCAATGTGTTATGGGCACATCGTACTACTTTCAAAAAGAGTACAGGTTAAACACCCTTTAGTTTGGTGTATGGTTCTGAGGCAGTAATCCCCGCAGAAATTCTGGTACCAACGCATCGAATTGCTAACTTTGATGATGAAGCAAATGATGCTACGTTGAGCGAAAATCTAAATTTCATGGAAGAGCGGAGATTAATGGCGGCTATCAGAGATGCGAATAATAAACAGCAAATCGCTAAATATTATAATAAAAGAGTGTGTGCTTTATCCTTCGCTATAGGTGAATGGGTACTGCGAAATAATGAAGCAAGCAGAGCTGAAAAGTCTGGTAAATTGGGTCCTAATTGGGAAGGCCCTTATCAGATTGTGGCAATTAATGCGGCCGGATCATATAAACTCGCAGATATGGAAGGGCGAACTTTACCTAATGCATGGCATGCTGTTTTGTTAAAGCGATATTATGCATAGTTTTGCGGAAACTATCAGATATATATGTATAAAATGCAAAATCGGATACAAGGCATATGGCTAATGTACTTATTAAGTGTTCTTGTTTTTAATTTTTTGCAAGTCTTGATCACACTTGACGAAATTTCAAAAATAAACATTTGTAAAAGTATGCGAAAAGCCTATATATGAAATGCGAATAGTTATGAAACATTTTGCAGTCTGTTTCATAATGTTATAATATTTCGCAGTGTTTAACAGGCAAAGTGATGAAATGGCCCACTTTAGTATGCAAATTATTGCGAAATGAGTGATATATCCTAAATATTTGATCTTGCCAATATTTAGATGCTTCGCAATGCTAATACATAGCCTAAGGATCGTTTCGGCGGACTTAGAAGATTCATAATGTATACGCATATATGCATACAAATTGTTTCGCAAAAGTACGCGCTTATTATGTGCACAATAATAAGGGCTGGAAATAGTGAAGGATAAGTTTGTGTTATGAATAGTGTTGATAAAAGCGTTATATAAATAAAGAGTACTCGCGAACAAAAATAAAGTTTCATTGATAATGACGCAGAGATAGCTACGCGCTAATTTCTAAAATATTCTATTCTAGTTTAGTTGTCAAGCTCAAAGATGTCTTTTAAAGTGGCATCATCCTATTGACTTATTGTAACATCCCGCCTTTTTCCATTTACTTTTCCGTTTAACTATTTAAGTTCCGTTATATGTTCATAACACATCTCGTTAATACGCGTTTGAATTATCTCGTTTAGGTAATTCCCGTACCCGGTTCCTAAGTTGAGGGACTAAAGTTGCCAAATGGAGAAAGAGATGACTAGGTCAACTAGTCAACTCTTTCCTCTCCATTCATTCTATCACCTCCCCCAAAATAATACTTCACCTTTTCCTCTCAAACCCTCAAACCTTCAATCATCATCTAAATTCGTTCAAGAAGGATTCGATCAAAACAAATTGCATATTTGAACTCCTCGTGATCTCCTCTTCGTTTCCATACCGATTTCATCAATTTTGGGTAACTTTCTAAAATCACTAATTCTTGTGTTCTTGAGATTTTTAAGTTATAAGGTTGTTAATTAGTGTCTATGGCTCGAGTCTAGTTTGTTTATGTGATTTGTATGCTCGTTTTTGATATTTTGATGTAACTAGTTCATATTGAAAGAATGCTTGCTTAATCTTGAGTTTTAGGTGTTCATATGTTGTTGAATGATGAAAGTTCATGTTTTAATTGTGTTCCTAACATCACTAGCTTCAAATTGGTATGTAGGTTGACATGGATTAGTTTCATATGCAAGATTGTTGAATTTGTGATTTTGGATTAGGGTTTGATGAGCTTTACATGAACTTTTGATGCGTCAAATGCTATGAGATATTGTTGTTAAGTGTTTTGTTGCAATGTGTGTTTGATTACCTTCGAAACGGCATAACATACATGTAAATTGGTTGCCCGAATCATAAAATGCGTTTTTGGAACTTAAACTTTGATTATGAATGTTTAATTACAGTTTTTGGTTGTTGTAAGTGGAAGTTTGATTGATGAAATGTACTTAGTTGTATTCCTCGTCAAAATACCTTTCCAACGATATATAATAGGCATTATAAGTGTTTGCGGGTCAAGAGTTGGGTTGGAAAAGGTTTTGGCTCGTGCATACTTTGGAAAAACAGAATCAGACCTGCACAGAGGGTGGCGCGGCGCGCCCCTACCCCGCGCGGCGCGCCAAATGGCCTGGCCAGAATTCTGTCCAACTTGGTCAAATTTTGAATAATGTTTGGCATGCTACGCACCTCCGATTAACATGTAACTTGGCCAACATGCTCATATATGATTTCTAAGATTAGAAAAATAGTTCGGAACCCGACCCGAACGTGTTGACTTTCGTTGACTTTGACCGACCAAAGTTTGACTTTTTGTCAAACTTAACCAAATGATTATGCAACCTTCCTAACTTATTTATATACTTGTATCTTGCATGAAACTTGGCAATTTGATTTCACATGCTAAATAATCGAGTCGTAACGAGCCATAGGACTAATTGAACATCTTTGACCTATCGTGTTTACCGTTATTGATACAACCTATTGTTTAGGTCAAGACTAGCATTGTTCTTTGCACACGTTTACTTGTTGAAGTACTTTACTACTCGTGCACTCAAGGTGAGATCATAGTCCCACTTTTACTCTTTTTGAACTTATATTGGGATGAGAAAACATAAACATTCTTTTACTAAGTGAACACAAGTACAGGAAAACAAACATTCTACATACGAGTTTAGAACAAAATCCTCAATTCGATTATCATTAGTTACACTTGCCGGGTGTAAGCGAGAACTTATATTGTATGGATCCATATGGGTTTGACAAACCCTCATTCAAACGGTTCGCTACCGTTTACGAATGAAATATATTTTCGAGAAACAGTGTATGTTCTAGCACTAAGTGATGGGGTTCAATGGAAGGAAACGTTAAGCATTGATAATTGGGTGCTCGTGAAACAAACTTTTGGAATGTATTACTATTATTTCATTGATGCAAATCTTGTGGTTCACTTGTACTTACTTACTTAAACCTATGATTTCACCAACGTTTTCGTTGACAGATTTCTATGTTTTTCTCAGGTCCTTGAACGATACATGATACATGCTTCCGCTCATTATTTTGATACTTGCATTGGATGTCGAGTATATATGCATACATGGAGCGTCTTTTGGATACTTTTAAATTATGTCGCATAAGTTTCATTTGTACTTAAAACTATGTATCGTAACTTGTGGTGGAACTATTCTTGTAAACTTGAACAACCTTTACATTTGAAATGAATGCGACATATCTTTTGGTCAAACGTTGTTTTAAAGACTTATGACCACGTAACGGGACCTAAGTAGACGGCGCCGTCAATGACGATTTGGTCGGGTCGCTACAGATGGTATCAGAGCGTTGGTTGTAGGGATTTAGAGTTCATTAGTGTCAACCCCGAGTCATAGGGTACATTGGTGAGTCTAGACTACAACCGGCATATAGACTTGAAGTAGGAATTACTTGACTACTTGTGCATTTATACTCGAACGCTTCTACTCACATCTACTCTTAGTTCATCTTAATCTCACGTTGTTTAATTTGATCGACGCGCCACCTTGACTATATGAAATGATGTCGAATGCACATATGAATCAGGGTAATATAATTTCCGGGATTATATTACGGTGACTCATATGAACGTTCCGACATTATGACATAAAGAATTTAAGGCGAGTCGAGGAAAAAAAAAAAAAAAAAAAAAAAAAAAAAAAAAAAAAAAAAAAAAAAACAACTTCTCTTTATCTTTATTCTATATCACGGTTAGTATTATTGAGAATACTAATCAATGATATTCTTGTGTCTTGAAGGAACAATGGCTCCTCGTCGTGTACGCCGCAATGAAACTCCCGAACAAGCTCTCGAACGGATGATAGCTACCGCCGTAGATGCGGCCATGGCCGGTCACTCATCCAACAACAATAATAATAACAACCACAACAACAACAACAACAACAATGGAGCCGGAAACTCAAACGAGGGATGCTCCTATAAAGCTTTCATGGGGTGCAAACCTCACACTTTTGATGGAACCGGGGGACCGGTCGTGCTCACCCGATGGTTTGAGCAAACGGAAGCCGTCTTTAGCATAAGCGGTTGTCGGGACCAAGACAAGGTCAAATACTCCACTCACACTTTCTCCGGAATTGCTCTAACATGGTGGAACACCTATGTTCAATCGGTGGGTACCGATGAAGCTCATGCCCTCTCTTGGGCCGATCTAAAGGAAAAGATGATTGTTGAATATTTTCCGCGCGAAGAAACCCGAAAGCTTGAGGAAGAACTAAGAGCTTTGAAAGCGGTCGGAAACGATCTTAAAACTTATAATCAACGCTTCGCCGAACTATCCTTGATGTGTCCTAATCTTGTTAACCCCGAATCTCAAAGGATTGAGCTCTACATGCTCGGTCTTCCAAAAAGCATCAAACAAGGGGTGATGTCATCCAAACCCACTACTCATCAAGCCGCTATGAACATGGCTCGCCAACTAATTGAAACGGTTGACGAAATCGTAATTCCGGCACCTAAGGCCGAGGATAAATCGGGCGGCAACAAAAGAAAGTGGGAACCCTCCCAATCAAGCAACAACAATTTTGCTAAGAAGCCTTACACCTCCGACGGCAAGAAAGGTTATGCCGGGAACCTACCTCTTTGCAATAAATGCAACAAACATCACTTTGGCGAATGTAGTAAGATAATTTGCCACCGGTGCCAAGGAGTTGGTCATAAGGCCAACGATTGTAAAAGTGCCACTCCCGTCGCTCGAAAGTGGCCCAATGCACCAAAGACGGGCACTTGTTACGAATGTGGCCAAACGGGTCATTATAGAAATGCATGCCCGAAAAGGAAAGATAACACCAATACGCGCGGCCGAGCTTTCAACATCAACACCGAGGAAGCCCGGGATGACACTGAACTAGTCACGGGTACGTTTCTTCTCAACAATTCTTATGTCTCTTGCTTATTCGATTCGGGTGCCGATAAATGCTTTGTATCCAAGACTTTGACTCATTCTTTTAGCACTCCACCTCTTCCATTAGATACCACTTATACCATTGAAGTAGCTAACGGAAAACTATTAAGTGCCGACACATATTACCGGGGGTGTACGTTAAACATTTTGGGTAAGGAATTTGAAATTGACTTGATACCCATGGAACTAGGAAGCTTTGATGTAATAATCGGTATGAATTGGTTAGTCAAAACGAAATCTCACATTCTTTGTGATCTTAACGCAATCCGAATTCCTATCGAGAATGGTGAACCTTTGATTGTTTATGGCGATAAGAGTTGCACCAGACTCAACCTCGTTTCGTGCCTTAAAGTTAGAAAACTACTCCGTAAGGGTTGTTTTGCGATCCTTGCCCACGTTAAGAAAGTCGAGTCCGATGAGAAGCATATCGATGATGTGCCAATTGTTAGTGACTTTTCCGATGTATTTCCCGACGAATTGCCGGGTCTTCCACCTCATCGACCGGTTGAATTCCAAATCGATCTTATTCCGGGAGCCGCACCCGTAGCGCGTGCACCATATAGACTCGCTCCATCTGAAATGCAAGAATTGCAAAGTCAAATCCAAGAACTACTTGATCGTGGTTTTATCCAACCTAGCCATTCACCTTGGGGCGCTCCGATTTTGTTTGTTAAAAAGAAAGACGGATCCCTACGAATGTGCATCGATTATCGCGAACTAAATAAATTGACGGTTAAGAACCGATATCCTCTTCCTCGCATCGATGACCTCTTTGATCAACTACAAGGGTCTTGTGTATATTCGAAAATCGATCTCCGCTCGGGTTATCATCAATTGAGGGTTAAGGGGGAAGATGTCTCCAAAACCGCTTTCCGAACTCGTTATGGTAGTTATGAATTCCTTGTCATGCCATTTGGTCTCACTAACGCACCGGCGGTGTTCATGGATCTTATGAACCGCGTGTGCAAACCGTATCTCGATAAATTCGTTATTGTGTTCATCGATGACATATTGATCTATTCTAAAAATGAAGAAGAGCACGAACAACATCTCCGACTTGTGCTTGAACTTTTAAGACAAGAACAACTCTATGCCAAATTCTCCAAGTGTGAATTTTGGTTAAAGGAAGTTCAATTTCTTGGTCATGTTGTAAGTGACCAAGGTATTAAAGTCGATCCATCGAAAATCGAAGCCATTAGCAAATGGGAGACTCCTACTACTCCTACTCACATTCGTCAATTTTTGGGTCTCGCCGGGTACTATCGTAGATTCATCGAAAATTTCTCTTTGGTTGCACGTCCTCTAACCGCCTTGACTCACAAGGGAAAGAAATTCATTTGGGCGACCGAACATGAATCCGCATTCCAAATCTTGAAAACGAAGCTAACCACCGCTCCTATCTTGTCACTTCCCGAAGGCAATGATGACTTTGTTGTATATTGCGATGCCTCAAAACATGGTTTTGGGTGTGTATTGATGCAACGAACGAAAGTCATTGCTTATGCTTCTCGACAACTCAAAATTCATGAACGAAACTATACGACACATGATCTCGAACTCGGAGCCGTTGTCTTTGCACTTAAAATGTGGAGACACTATCTTTATGGAACCAAGAGTACTATCTTTACCGACCACAAAAGTCTCCAACACATTTTCGATCAAAAGCAACTAAACATGAGACAACGACGGTGGATTGAAACTTTGAACGATTACGATTGCGAGCTTCGTTACCATCCCGGGAAGGCAAATGTAGTAGCCGATGCCTTAAGTCGAAAAGAAAGAGTGGTGCCTCTCCGTGTCCGAGCTTTAAACATCACCATTCACACCAACCTTAATAGCCAAATTCGGGTAGCCCAAGATGAGGCTCTCAAGGATGAAAACATCTCTCTCGAACACTTGAACGTCCTCACCTCTCGATTCGAAGTTAAAGAAACCGGACTCCGATATTTCGCCGGAAGAATTTGGGTGCCTAGTTATGGGGATCTACGAAGCCTTATTTTAGATGAAGCCCATAAGTCACGATACTCGATTCACCCCGGTGCCAATAAGATGTACCACGACCTTAAACAGCTATATTGGTGGCCGAATATCAAAAGGGAAGTAGCTACTTATGTTTCCAAGTGTTTGACATGTTCCAAAGTCAAAGCCGAACACCAAAGACCGTCCGGACTACTTCGACAACCCGAGATCCCGCAATGGAAGTGGGAAGGGATAACGATGGATTTTATCACCAAACTACCAAAAACGACGGGCGGTTATGATACCATTTGGGTTATTGTTGACCGTCTCACCAAATCCGCACACTTCCTTGCCATGAAAGAAACGGACAAAATGGAGAAACTTGCACAACTTTACATTAAGGAGATCGTAGCCCGACACGGTGTACCTTTATCAATTATCTCCGACCGAGATGGCCGTTTCGTTTCTAGATTTTGGCGTACATTGCAAGAAGCGTTGGGAACGCGTTTAGACATGAGCACCGCATATCATCCTCAAACCGATGGACAAAGCGAACGTACAATTCAAACCTTAGAGGACATGTTACGAGCTTGCGTGGTTGATTTCGGAAAAGCTTGGGACAAGCACTTACCTCTCGCCGAGTTCTCTTACAACAATAGTTATCACGCGAGTATTAAAGCCGCACCTTTTGAAGCGCTATATGGCCGCAAATGTCGTTCACCTCTTTGTTGGGCCGAGGTAGGCGACGTGCAAATCACCGGACCCGAACTCATTCACGAAACCACCGAGAAAATCGTTCAAATCCGAGATAGGCTTAGGACGGCCCGAAGTCGTCAAAAGAGCTATACCGATAAACGACGCAACGATCTTGAATTTCAAGTCGGTGACCGAGTAATGTTAAAAGTCGCACCTTGGAAGGGTGTAATCCGTTTTGGGAAACGCGGGAAGCTAAATCCGCGGTATATTGGTCCTTTCGAAATCTTGGAGCGTATTGGAACCGTTGCTTATCGTTTAGATCTTCCGCCTCAATTGAACTCCGTTCATCCTACCTTCCATGTATCTAACTTGAAAAAGTGTCTTGCCGAACCCGATATCGTCATCCCTCTCGAAGAACTTACTATTGATGACAAACTTCATTTTGTGGAGGAACCGGTTGAAATTGTGGACACCTCCGTCAAGACATTGAAACAAAGCCGAATCCCGATTGTCAAGGTTCGTTGGAATGCCAAAAGAGGACCCGAGTTTACTTGGGAAAGACAAGATCAAATGCAAAGGAAGTATCCTCACCTATTCGTGAATTCGGAAACGCAAGATCTCGAGGAAGAAACAACGACTACTACGCCTACTTAAATTTCGGGACGAAATTTCTTTTAAGGTGTAGGTAATGTAACATCCCGCCTTTTTCCATTTACTTTTCCGTTTAACTATTTAAGTTCCGTTATATGTTCATAACACATCTCGTTAATACGCGTTTGAATTATCTCGTTTAGGTAATTCCCGTACCCGGTTCCTAAGTTGAGGGACTAAAGTTGCCAAATGGAGAAAGAGATGACTAGGTCAACTAGTCAACTCTTTCCTCTCCATTCATTCTATCACCTCCCCCAAAATAATACTTCACCTTTTCCTCTCAAACCCTCAAACCTTCAATCATCATCTAAATTCGTTCAAGAAGGATTCGATCAAAACAAATTGCATATTTGAACTCCTCGTGATCTCCTCTTCGTTTCCATACCGATTTCATCAATTTTGGGTAACTTTCTAAAATCACTAATTCTTGTGTTCTTGAGATTTTTAAGTTATAAGGTTGTTAATTAGTGTCTATGGCTCGAGTCTAGTTTGTTTATGTGATTTGTATGCTCGTTTTTGATATTTTGATGTAACTAGTTCATATTGAAAGAATGCTTGCTTAATCTTGAGTTTTAGGTGTTCATATGTTGTTGAATGATGGAAGTTCATGTTTTAATTGTGTTCCTAACATCACTAGCTTCAAATTGGTATGTAGGTTGACATGGATTAGTTTCATATGCAAGATTGTTGAATTTGTGATTTTGGATTAGGGTTTGATGAGCTTTACATGAACTTTTGATGCGTCAAATGCTATGAGATATTGTTGTTAAGTGTTTTGTTGCAATGTGTGTTTGATTACCTTCGAAACGGCATAACATACATGTAAATTGGTTGCCCGAATCATAAAATGCGTTTTTGGAACTTAAACTTTGATTATGAATGTTTAATTACAGTTTTTGGTTGTTGTAAGTGGAAGTTTGATTGATGAAATGTACTTAGTTGTATTCCTCGTCAAAATACCTTTCCAACGATATATAATAGGCATTATAAGTGTTTGCGGGTCAAGAGTTGGGTTGGAAAAGGTTTTGGCTCGTGCATACTTTGGAAAAACAGAATCAGACCTGCACAGAGGGTGGCGCGGCGCGCCCCTACCCCGCGCGGCGCGCCAAATGGCCTGGCCAGAATTCTGTCCAACTTGGTCAAATTTTGAATAATGTTTGGCATGCTACGCACCTCCGATTAACATGTAACTTGGCCAACATGCTCATATATGATTTCTAAGATTAGAAAAATAGTTCGGAACCCGACCCGAACGTGTTGACTTTCGTTGACTTTGACCGACCAAAGTTTGACTTTTTGTCAAACTTAACCAAATGATTATGCAACCTTCCTAACTTATTTATATACTTGTATCTTGCATGAAACTTGGCAATTTGATTTCACATGCTAAATAATCGAGTCGTAACGAGCCATAGGACTAATTGAACATCTTTGACCTATCGTGTTTACCGTTATTGATACAACCTATTGTTTAGGTCAAGACTAGCATTGTTCTTTGCACACGTTTACTTGTTGAAGTACTTTACTACTCGTGCACTCAAGGTGAGATCATAGTCCCACTTTTACTCTTTTTGAACTTATATTGGGATGAGAAAACATAAACATTCTTTTACTAAGTGAACACAAGTACAGGAAAACAAACATTCTACATACGAGTTTAGAACAAAATCCTCAATTCGATTATCATTAGTTACACTTGCCGGGTGTAAGCGAGAACTTATATTGTATGGATCCATATGGGTTTGACAAACCCTCATTCAAACGGTTCGCTACCGTTTACGAATGAAATATATTTTCGAGAAACAGTGTATGTTCTAGCACTAAGTGATGGGGTTCAATGGAAGGAAACGTTAAGCATTGATAATTGGGTGCTCGTGAAACAAACTTTTGGAATGTATTACTATTATTTCATTGATGCAAATCTTGTGGTTCACTTGTACTTACTTACTTAAACCTATGATTTCACCAACGTTTTCGTTGACAGATTTCTATGTTTTTCTCAGGTCCTTGAACGATACATGATACATGCTTCCGCTCATTATTTTGATACTTGCATTGGATGTCGAGTATATATGCATACATGGAGCGTCTTTTGGATACTTTTAAATTATGTCGCATAAGTTTCATTTGTACTTAAAACTATGTATCGTAACTTGTGGTGGAACTATTCTTGTAAACTTGAACAACCTTTACATTTGAAATGAATGCGACATATCTTTTGGTCAAACGTTGTTTTAAAGACTTATGACCACGTAACGGGACCTAAGTAGACGGCGCCGTCAATGACGATTTGGTCGGGTCGCTACACTTATTGCAGTAACTTTGTCGATTGGAATATCCGCTAAGCTTGCTTATGCAGCAGCAGCTGCTTCGCGTGCATCTGCAAGTGAACAAACGCGATCTCCAATGGCGGAAGGTAGTGGATCTGGTATGGTGCAATGTGGAGCAATTTCATCCAGAAACTCTACTCTTTCGCGCAGTCGTAAAGCAGCTGCATAAGTGGAAAACAGAACATTCACGGGACGTGAATTGAGAACCTTTTTAGCAAACTCCGGCAGGTGTTGGAGGAGTTGCGTGAACTTAAGCTTCGCGGAAGCTGCTGCGGACGCATCGGTGTCTCTCTCTGCAGTTAGCTTTGCAACCTCTTCTTGTAATGAAGAGATTGTGGTTTCAAAACTCTTTTCTTTGTCAGCTGCAGTAGACACCTGTAGCTTCAATTCATCTACCACGGTTTTAGCCACGGTAAGCTCGTAGGAGATGTCAACACAGCGTTTCTCGCTGTTTTCAGCCTTAATCCTCTCAGCATTGTACTTTTGTTGTTCAGCTCCAAGCACATTGAAAAATTGTTCTTGCCGGCATATCATATCGTACACCGAGTTGAAGCACATATAGAAGTTTTGCACAAAACTGTTGTGCGCATCAAGCGCAGAAAGTTTGGAAAATTCGCGGCGAAGCTCGCCAGGAATTGCTAATTTCATCTGCAGACGCTGGTCTAGAGCAGCGCTAGCAGATGCATAGGTATAACCGGAAAGGCCGTCAATCCGCACTCCATAAGAATCAGGGGGAGTGCGGAGTAGCTCGGTGATTAATGCCGCAGAATCTGGGCTAGGAAACACCGGGTTAAAGGGCGAGTCTCCTGACAAAAAATGCAAATGTTATATCAATAAACGTATATATTTCATAAAATGATATGCGCTAAGCATGATTGATTCATACCAGTTTGCTGGCCTCCTTCATAATCCGTTATGACCGGATTATCGTATAAAGGAGTGCTTTGCTTGAGATTCTTGCTTTGCGTTGATGGCGGTGTTTGAATTGGTCGTTTAGCAGAGCCTGTTTGTGATGTTGGTGACTTTGTCGTCAAATCAACAATGGGAATGGCCTGTTTCTCTTGTTTGCTTTGATGACCGGAGGATGTCGCCAATTTAGCCTCCGGACTAGTTAGCAATTTGTTAATCAAGGCCTTGGGGTCCACCTTGCGATCGACTTCGTCAATCTTCATTTTTAATTAAAGTGAAGAGGTTGTGATCGAAGAATTCGTAAGGGTTAAGCGTGAAGGTATGTAATTGCGAATTGTGGTGAGAAAAGCAGATGGAGAATTAAGTGATTGTGAGGCACGATATATATAGGGTAAATAAGGATGGTAATTGATTGCGTTAATTAACCGATGTGATAACTCAAATGGTAATATTGGCTGCAATGGATAAAAACGGTAACTTTTTCCTATAACGGTAACTAGGTTAATGCGAAATCCCTCAATGCGAAAATTGGCTGCGATAACTGCGAATTTTTAGAGTTTATCATGATACATTTGTTTCGCAATATGTATCATAATAAACTGGGGGGACTTGATCATATACATGGCATTGTATATGTATATTTAATTGTCTAAAGGCCAAAAGCAGAACTACGCGAATTATAAGCCAAAGCTATGCAATATTCACTGAAAAATTAGTACAGCAGTTATGTTTTCGCATTAATGAAAGACCGCGGTTTAATCCACTGAGTTTCCACGGATAGTTAAGAAACTCGCAGACCGCGGATATTTCGAATACTATAAATTGGGAGCTTGGCCTCTCATTTATGGGTTGTTGATTCTCTGCCATTTTGCCCAAGCCTTTGTAATTTTCACTTGTGACCTTGCCCAAGGGATTTTTACACCGCGCAAAGGTGAAATATGCTAATTAACAAACAAGACCGGGTCGGGGTGGTTGATCACTTGATAGTTAAAGTGAAAGACGATCATCGGGGCCCAAAATAATCATCAAACATTCCATCTTCCATTATAATCTTATTGCACTCAATCCGTAATTATGTAACATTATGAATTAAGGATTGATCAGATACTAATCATAATAATACTAAAAATCATGATTTTACTAATAATTATAAACGTGATAGTAATGTTAATAAAAATAATTACCATACTTATTTTAATATTAATAATAATAATAATAATAATACTAATAATACTTCATGACATTACTTAATAATAACTTAAAATGATAATAGTGTTAATCATTTTATTTATATAATAACAACAATAATTAATAATAATAATAATAACAATAATAATAATAATATATTAATAATAATAATAATAATAATAATAATAATAATAATAATAATAATAATAATAATAATAATAATAATAATAATTATAATAATAATGATAATAATAATAATAATAATGATAATGATGATGATAATAATAATAATAAGAATAGAAGTAGACTACCTTTAAATCAAGCTTTAAAAAATTAACGCCATCCCTCTGGTTCGAACTCGCGACCTCACCTTAATCAGACAACACCCCACACCACTCTTCTAACTAAGCTTTTATGATTTTAATCTCAGCCTAATACTATTTAACTCCATCTCTCAGCCCAATAGCAGTTTCACTAGCACAATTCTAATAGTCTAATAAGTCCACCAAGTCCAATACATGTTTTAAATAGATTACACTATGGGTTTGTGGGTACTGTGGTTTGACAGGGAACACCAACAACAATTGTATCTTCATCTCTATCGTATCATCATCATCTCCGATTAACATCATCCTCATCGTCTCCATAACATCATTTCACTATATAATCATAACATCATTCTTCTTAAAATCATCAATCATCATTATCAAACTAGCTTTTCATCATCAATCACCATACAACATCACCATACTGTATTACCATACCGTATCACCATAACTATATGTCATCATATATCATATCATTATCTAACTCGTCTGGCCTAAATTCCTATCGGCCCAAATGCAGTTTCCCAACCCAACTATTCACTAGCCCATTTAGAAAGAACATAATACAGCCCTTTAAAAAAAATAGTCCGGCATATTTGGAAGAGATTTATCGAGTAACAGAGTGATAATCAAATGGGTTTCGTGGTTTCAAACTAACCAGGTGAACGTAGTAGCGAGAGAAAAAGTAAAAAAAATCAAACTTTGGTTATCATCATCTTCCTTATGTTCGTTACTGTCATCGTCTTCCGTAATATATCATCATTATCGTCTTCCATAATATATCATCATTGTCATTTGTAAACGTTTAACAGTAACATCTTCTTCGTTAAGTCATTATAATATCATCATCGACATCGTCACTTATCTTAATCAATATCGAGCAGCACTTAATACCTTCATCATCATTAATCGAATTCACTAGTATCGTCATCTTACACTATCTAGTCACCTAATTCGTTGGTCACCATCATCTTTTTCATCTCGTGTTTGATTCAACACAGCAAAATATATATATATATATATATATATATATATATATATATATATATATATATATATATATATATATATATATATAAGGCTGCAGCAGTAGCAGTAAACTGAACAGATTACTAGTGGGTTTTGGTTGTTTCATGGTGGTTTGTAGTTTGATGAAGGTATTTTGAGTCGAATACAATAATCAGGAAAAGAAGAAAAATGAAGAAAAGATAAAGAAGGTGGTGGGTTGTATAGTTGGTTTTTGCTAGTTAATTAGATTAGAATATAGTAGTAGTGCACTAGCTATTTGTTATTTGTTAGTTGAGTGACAAAAGCAAAAAGTAGAAACATTTACAGCTGTCTAATAGTAGCACAAGTTAGGGACAAATATTTTGGATCCTGAAATCTTGTGGATGCATGCATCGTATGTGAAAGCTATAAACAAAACAAAAAAATAAAGTGTTGATTGTTCTTGTTTTCACATAATCAACTTGAATAAAGTCGTATATAGGAAGTAGATAGGAAGACTAAGTAAAAAAATAAAGTAAGAATAGTGGTAACAATCAAACTCCACCAATCAGTTTGGTTGACATATATATAATTTAGTGTAAATATGTGGAAGTCCAACAAAACAACACATAGAAATTATTATAAATAAAATATAAATAAATTGTATATAGTTAAAAGAATGTGGGATATGAATTGATTCTAATTGTTACTTTTGTAGTTTTATTATCGAAAGTTTTAACACGGAGAGT
This sequence comes from Rutidosis leptorrhynchoides, assembly GCF_046630445.1. NCBI lineage: Eukaryota > Viridiplantae > Streptophyta > Magnoliopsida > Asterales > Asteraceae > Rutidosis > Rutidosis leptorrhynchoides. Next base: position 314,514,643 of record NC_092333.1, on the reverse strand, counting down.
ATATCATACTCCATTGTTAATCAGTGCCGGATAAAAGTATTCAGAAAATTTCCATATTTTTTAAATTAACTATATTTATTTATTTTGGTCGTTATGGTATAAAATTCATTCATAAATTATTTAATAAAGATTACATTAATTATTCTCTCCCAACCCCCAAGCAAAATATAAAAAGTTTTAAAATTTGACAAACAACTTCTAAATATATTATTATTAAGCCTAAAATTTATAAAACTCATTTTCGAATCACTGTTTATTTTAAAATCATATAAGTTCGAATTAAACTTCTATAATATCAATCGGAACATCAAACGAGTATTACAATCATTTATTTTTAATATACTTTTATGTATATATAGATCTGTTTTTAAATAATAATTATTATAATATCATATTTCTTAACAACAATATTCAATATTCCAAATTATACTTCCAATTATTATTTATATATATATACACATATCTATTTACAAATAGTTGTTCGTGAATCGTTGAGAAAAGTCGAAGGGTAATTGAATACATGAACATCGTTTCAAAATTTTCTAGACTCAACATTACATACCTTGCTTATCGTATCGAAATCATATAAAGATTAAGTTTAAATTTAGTCGGAAATTTCCGGGTCGTCACAGTACCTACCCGTTAAAGAAATTTCGTCCCGAAATTTGAGTGAGGTGGTCATGGCTGACAATAGAAATGTTTTCATGACAAATATGAGTTGATGAATAGAGTTTTATCATCATCGAGTAATACAGATAAAACAATTCAATTATTTGAAGAGTACTAATGAAGCTATCACTAAATAGTGAAATGAGAAAGACATGTTTCATCATAACTTTTTGACTAGTCATGGTTGAATTCTGGAATTCAAGGGATTTAAAGAAAATCTTCAAAATCTGAGAGATTTGATTCTTCAGCGAATAAGGAGATTAAGATCTCTATAATTAAATACGGTGATCTGCCTCGATTACTCTGTCTGATATTTCCATTATAAATTAAACCTTTTCCGTTCCATTATCCTCACCATTTCTATACTCTCTTTCTTAGTTTCTATATCCAAAAGATTGTGAAAATGCTTAGTCCAGTTCTAATCCCTAATATTTTCCTAATTATTATTTCTGTCATCCTTCTTTTCAATCTTCCACCAGAAAAATATGTTTACTTTTAATATAACCTTGGGGTGATACGATTCTTAATTATGTCGTGTCTTTATATTGCTATTCCTATTAATATCCACGGTTTGTAACTTCCGTGTTGTTATTGAGCTTTATATTTTCTCTTATATTTTGGAGCTCTTTGCCTTTTTATTATCCTCCCGACCTCTAGTAAAGCGAGTAACGGTCCAGAATTCGTAAGTATGGGATTTCGGATAAACATCATGTTCTAAATAAGAAAAAAATTTATTAGAATGATTTGATATGTCAAATTACCAGAATCACTGAGAATAGAACTATCAAGAATATACTTTCTTGATATGTTCAGAAGTTAGACAGAATGAAAGAGTTATGTAACATGACACGTGATGACGTTATGGTCTGTGAATCATCATGTTCCATTAGAAACTCAGCATGACTTACTGTAATATAATCACGTTGATCAAGTGTCATTATATTATACTAACTCATGCTTCAGTTCCCAACACTACTTCAAAATCATTCATATTTTAAACTCGAAGGTTTTAGAATTTAGAAACTAAAATAGTTTCTTTTATGATGTAACACAGATAGCACGAAGAGATAACTAATTTCGGATAAGAAGAGTTATGAAAATATCCTCAGAAATATTGAAGATATTTATGATGATATTTTCAGAATTTCTAAGATCGAAGGTTGATGAAGAAAGATTTTCCACAAGATTTAATATGAGTATAGAGCAAGGTTTTCTCTAAAGATATCATTGAATACATAATTATCTGGATTCTTTGAATATAGGGTTTGGTCTGTAGTGACCCGAACTTTGATTTACCTTATGTTCATTACTGTCATCGTCTTCCGTATGTTCATTACTGTCATCGTCTTCCGTAATATATCATCATTATCGTCTTCCATAATATATCATCATTGTCGTTTGTAAACGTTTAACAGTAACATCTTCTTCGTTGAGTCATTATAATATCATCATCGACATCGTCACTTATCTTAATCAATATCGAGCAGCACTTAATACCTTCATCATCATTAATCGAATTCACTAGTATCGTCATCTTACACTATCTAGTCACCTAATTCGTTGGCCACCATCATCTTTTTCATCTCGTGTTTGATTCAACACAGCAAAAAATATATATATATATCTGTTCAGTTTACTGCTACTGCTGCAGCCTTATATATATATATATATATATATATATATATATATATATATATATATATATATATATAAGGCTGCAGCAGTAGCAGTAAACTGAACAGATTACTAGTGGGTTTTGGTTGTTTCATGGTGGTTTGTAGTTTGATGAAGAAGAGTACAGAGGAGGGCAAAAAGCAGAAACGCAGGAGAAGTATGTCCATTCTGTGCTTTCTTGAAAATGCACATGTTTTTGCGTACAACCGTTATGTTTGTTCATAATGCTAATTTGTTCTTGTTAGTGATTTTAGCAGAGTCGGATGATAGCCAAGGGAAGGCCGCGGAGGGCGGTGAATGAAGGTCGGAGGTAAAATGTCCCGTTCTTATTGATTAAAAACGTTCCATATTAATTGATTTCGTTGCGAGGTTTTGACCTCTATATGAGACGTTTTTCAAAGACTGCATTCATTTTTAAAACAAACCATAACCTTTATTTCATAGATAAAGGTTTTAAAAAGCTTTACGTAGATTATCAAATAATGATAATCTAAAATATCCTGTTTACACACGACCATTACATAATGGTTTACAATACAAATATGTTACAACAAAATAATTTTCTTGAATGTAGTTTTTACACAATATCATACAAGCATGGACTCCAAATCTCGTCCTTATTTAAGTATGCGACAGCGGAAGCTCTTAATAATCACCTGAGAATAAACATGCTTAAAACGTCAACAAAAATGTTGGTGAGTTATAGGTTTAACCTATATATATCAAATCATAATAATAGACCACAAGATTTCATATTTCAATACACATCCCATACATAGAGATAAAAATCATTCATATGGTGAACACCTGGTAACCGACATTAACAAGATGCATATATAAGAATATCCCCATCATTCCGGGACACCCTTCGGATATGATATAAATTTCGAAGTACTAAAGCATCCGGTACTTTGGATGGGGCTTGTTGGGCCCGATAGATCTATCTTTAGGATTCGCGTCAATTAGGGTGTCTGTTCCCTAATTCTTAGATTACCAGACTTAATAAAAAGGGGCATATTCGATTTCGATAATTCAACCATAGAATGTAGTTTCACGTACTTGTGTCTATTTTGTAAATTATTTATAAAACCTGCATGTATTCTCATCCCAAAAATATTAGATTTTAAAAGTGGGACTATAACTCACTTTCACAGATTTTTACTTCGTCGGGAAGTAAGACTTGGCCACTGGTTGATTCACGAACCTATAACAATATATACATATATATCAAAGTATGTTCAAAATATATTTACAACACTTTTAATATATTTTGATGTTTTAAGTTTATTAAGTCAGCTGTCCTCGTTAGTAACCTACAACTAGTTGTCCACAGTTAGATGTACAGAAATAAATCGATAAATATTATCTTGAATCAATCCACGACCCAGTGTATACGTATCTCAGTATTGATCACAACTCAAACTATATATATTTTGGAATCAACCTCAACCCTGTATAGCTAACTCCAACATTCACATATAGAGTGTCTATGGTTGTTCCGAAATATATATAGATGTGTTGACATGATAGGTCGAAACATTGTATACGTGTCTATGGTATCTCAAGATTACATAATATACAATACAAGTTGATTAAGTTATGGTTGGAATAGATTTGTTACCAATTTTCACGTAGCTAAAATGAGAAAAATTATCTAATCTTGTTTTACCCATAATTTCTTCATTTTAAATCCGTTTTGAGTGAATCAAATTGCTATGGTTTCATATTGAACTCTATTTTATGAATCTAAACAGAAAAAGTATAGGTTTATAGTCGGAAAAATAAGTTACAAGTCGTTTTTGTAAAGGTAGTCATTTCAGTCGAAAGAACGACGTCTAGATGACCATTTTAGAAAACATACTTCCACTTTGAGTTTAACCATAATTTTTGGATATAGTTTCATGTTCATAATAAAAATCATTTTCTCAGAATAACAACTTTTAAATCAAAGTTTATCATAGTTTTTAATTAACTAACCCAAAACAGCCCGCGGTGTTACTACGACGGCGTAAATCCGGTTTTACGGTGTTTTTCGTGTTTCCAGGTTTTAAATCATTAAGTTAGCATATCATATAGATATAGAACATGTGTTTAGTTGATTTTAAAAGTCAAGTTAGAAGGATTAACTTTTGTTTGCGAACAAGTTTAGAATTAACTAAACTATGTTCTAGTGATTACAAGTTTAAACCTTCGAATAAGATAGCTTTATATGTATGAATCGAACGATGTTATGAACATCATTACTACCTTAAGTTCCTTGGATAAACCTACTGGAAAAGAGAAAAATGGATCTAGCTTCAACGGATCCTTGGATGGCTCGAAGTTCTTGAAGCAGAATCATGACACGAAAACAAGTTCAAGTAAGATCATCACTTGAAATAAGATTGTTATAGTTATAGAAATTGAACCAAAGTTTGAATATGATTATTACCTTGTATTAGAATGATAATCTACTATAAGAAACAAAGATTTCTTGAGGTTGGATGATCACCTTACAAGATTGGAAGTGAGCTATCAAACTTGAAAGTATTCTTGATTTTATGTAACTAGAACTTGTAGAATATATGAAGAACACTTAGAACTTGAAGATAGAACTTGAGAGAGATCAATTAGATGAAGAAAATTGAAGAATGAAAGTGTTTGTAGGTGTTTTTGGTCGTTGGTGTGTGGATTAGATATAAAGGATATGTAATTTTGTTTTCATGTAAATAAGTCATGAATGATTACTCATATTTTTGTAATTTTATGAGATATTTCATGCTAGTTGCCAAATGATGGTTCCCACATGTGTTAGGTGACTCACATGGGCTGCTAAGAGCTGATCATTGGAGTGTATATACCAATAGTACATACATCTAAAAGCTGTGTATTGTACGAGTACGAATACGGGTGCATACGAGTAGAATTGTTGATGAAACTGAACGAGGATGTAATTGTAAGCATTTTTGTTAAGTAGAAGTATTTTGATAAGTGTATTGAAGTCTTTCAAAAGTGTATAAATACATATTAAAACACTATATGTATATACATTTTAACTGAGTCGTTAAGTCATCGTTAGTCGTTACATGTAAGTGTTGTTTTGAAACCTTTAGGTTAACGATCTTGTTAAATGTTGTTAACCCAATGTTTATAATATCAAATGAGATTTTAAATTATTATATTATCATGATATTATCATGTATGAATATCTCTTAATATGATATATATACATTAAATGTCTTTACAACGATAATCGTTACATATATGTCTCGTTTAAAAATCATTAAGTTAGTAGTCTTGTTTTTACATATGTAGTTGATTGTTAATATACTTAATGATATGTTTACTTATCATAATATCATGTTAACTATATATATATCCATATATATGTCATCATATAGTTTTTACAAGTTTTAACGTTCGTGAATCACCGGTCAACTTGGGTGGTAAATTGTCTATATGAAACATATTTCAATTAATCAAGTCTTAACAAGTTTGATTGCTTAACATGTTGGAAACATTTAATCATGTAAATATCAATCTCAATTAATATATATAAACATGGAAAAGTTCGGGTCACTACAGTACCTACCCGTTAAATAAATTTCGTCCCGAAATTTTAAGCTGTTGAAGGTGTTGACGAATCTTCTGGAAATAAATGCGGGTATTTCTTCTTCATCTGATCTTCACTCTCCCAGGTGAACTCAGGTCCTCTACGAGCATTCCATCGAACCTTAACAATTGGTATCTTGTTTTGCTTAAGTCTTTTAACCTCACGATCCATTATTTCGACGGGTTCTTCGATGAATTGAAGTTTTTCGTTGATTTGGATTTCATCTAACGGAATAGTGAGATCTTCTTTAGCAAAACATTTCTTCAAATTTGAGACGTGGAAAGTGTTATGTACAGCCGTGAGTTGTTGAGGTAACTCAAGTCGGTAAGCTACTGGTCCGACACGATCAATAATCTTGAATGGTCCAATATACCTTGGATTTAATTTCCCTCGTTTACCAAATCGAACAACGCCTTTCCAAGGTGCAACTCTAAGCATGACCATCTCTCCAATTTCAAATTCTATATCTTTTCTTTTAATGTCAGCGTAGCTCTTTTGTCGACTTTGGGCGGTTTTCAACCGTTGTTGAATTTGGATGATCTTCTCGGTAGTTTCTTGTATAATCTCCGGACCCGTAATCTGTCTATCCCCCACTTCACTCCAACAAATCGGAGACCTAAACTTTCTACCATAAAGTGCTTCAAACGGTGCCATCTCAATGCTTGAATGGTAGCTGTTGTTGTAGGAAAATTCTGCTAATGGTAGATGTCGATCCCAACTGTTTCCGAAATCAATAACACATGCTCGTAGCATGTCTTCAAGCGTTTGTATCATCCTTTCGCTCTGCCTATCAGTTTGTGGATGATAGGCAGTACTCATGTCTAGACGAGTTCCTAATGCTTGCTGTAATGTCTGCCAGAATCTTGAAATAAATCTGCCATCCCTATCAGAGATAATAGAGATTGGTATTCCATGTCTGGAGACGACTTCCTTCAAATACAGTCGTGCTAACTTCTCCATCTTGTCATCTTCTCTTATTGGCAGGAAGTGTGCTGATTTGGTGAGACGATCAACTATTACCCAAATAGTATCAAAACCACTTGCAGTCCTTGGCAATTTAGTGATGAAATCCATGGTAATGTTTTCCCATTTCCATTCCGGGATTTCGGGTTGTTGAAGTAGACCTGATGGTTTCTGATGCTCAGCTTTGACCTTAGAACACGTCAAACATTCTCCTACGTATTTAGCAACATCGGCTTTCATACCCGGCCACCAAAAATGTTTCTTGAGATCCTTGTACATCTTCCCTGTTCCAGGATGTATTGAGTATCTGGTTTTATGAGCTTCTCTAAGTACCATTTCTCTCATATCTCCAAATTTTGGTACCCAAATCCTTTCAGCCCTATACCGGGTTCCGTCTTCCCGAATATTAAGATGCTTCTCCGATCCTTTGGGTATTTCATCCTTTAAATTTCCCTCTTTTAAAACTCCTTCTTGCGCCTCCTTTATTTGAGTAGTAAGGTTATTATGAATCATTATATTCATAGATTTTACTCGAATGGGTTCTCTGTCCTTCCTGCTCAAGGCATCGGCTACCACATTTGCCTTCCCCGGGTGGTAACGAATCTCAAAGTCGTAATCATTCAATAATTCAATCCACCTACGCTGCCTCATATTCAGTTGTTTCTGATTAAATATGTGTTGAAGACTTTTGTGGTCGGTATATATAATACTTTTGACCCCATATAAGTAGTGCCTCCAAGTCTTTAATGCAAAAACAACCGCGCCTAATTCCAAATCATGCGTCGTATAATTTTGTTCGTGAATCTTCAATTGTCTAGACGCATAAGCAATCACCTTCGTTCGTTGCATTAATACACAACCGAGACCTTGCTTTGATGCGTCACAATAAATCACAAAATCATCATTCCCTTCAGGCAATGACAATATAGGTGCCGTAGTTAGCTTTTTCTTCAATAACTGAAACGCTTTCTCTTGTTCATCATTCCATTCAAATTTCTTCCCTTTATGCGTTAATGCAGTCAAGGATTTTGCTATTCTGGAAAAGTCTTGGATGAACCTTCTGTAGTAACCAGCTAGTCCTAAAAACTGGCGTATGTGTTTCGGAGTTTTCGGGGTTTCCCACTTTTCAACAGTTTCTATCTTTGCCGGATCCACCTTAATACCTTCTTTGTTCACTATGTGACCGAGGAATTGAACTTCTTCCAACCAAAATGCACACTTTGAAAACTTAGCGTACAATTCTTCCTTCCTCAATACTTCTAACACCTTTCTCAAATGTTCACCGTGTTCTTGGTCATTCTTTGAGTAAATAAGTATGTCATCAATGAAAACAATGACAAACTTGTCAAGGTATGGTCCACACACTCGGTTCATAAGGTCCATGAACACAGCTGGTGCATTAGTTAAACCAAACGGCATGACCATAAACTCGTAATGACCGTAACGTGTTCTGAAAGCAGTCTTTGGAATATCATCTTCTTTCACCCGCATTTGATGATACCCGGAACGTAAGTCAATCTTTGAATAAACAGACGAGCCTTGTAGTTGATCAAATAAGTCGTCGATTCTCGGTAGTGGGTAGCGGTTCTTGATGGTAAGTTTGTTCAACTCTCGGTAGTCGATACACAACCTGAATGTACCATCTTTCTTCTTGACAAACAAAACAGGAGCTCCCCACGGTGATGTGCTTGGTCGAATGAAACCTCGCTCTAAAAGTTCTTGTAATTGGCTTTGCAGTTCTCTCATCTCGCTGGGTGCGAGTCTGTAAGGAGCACGAGCTATTGGTGCAGCTCCTGGAACAAGATCTATTTGAAATTCAACGGATCGATGTGGGGGTAATCCCGGTAATTCTTTCGGAAATACATCGGGAAATTCTTTTGCTACGGGAACATCATTGATGCTCTTTTCTTCAGTTTGTACTTTCTCGACGTGTGCTAGAACAGCATAGCAACCTTTTCTTATTAGTTTTTGTGCCTTCAAATTACTAATAAGATGTAGCTTCGTGTTGCCCTTTTCTCCGTACACCATTAAGGGTTTTCCTTTTTCTCGTAAAATGCGAATTGCATTTTTGTAACAAACGATCTCTGCTTTCACTTCTTTCAACCAGTCCATACCAATTATCACATCAAAACTCCCTAACTCTACTGGTATCAAATCAATCTTAAATGTTTCGCAAACCAGTTTAATTTCTCGATTCCGACATATATTATCTGCTGAAATTAATTTACCATTTGCTAATTCGAGTAAAAATTTACTATCCAAAGGCGTCAATGGACAACTTAATTTAGCACAAAAATCTCTACTCATATAGCTTCTATCCGCACCAGAATCAAATAAAACGTAAGCAGATTTATTGTCAATAAGAAACGTACCCGTAACAAGCTCCGGGTCTTCCTGTGCCTCTGCCGCATTAATATTGAAAACTCTTCCGCGGCCTTGTCCATTCGTGTTCTCCTGGTTCGGGCAATTTCTAATAATGTGGCCCGGTTTTCCACATTTATAACAAACTACATTGGCATAACTTGCTCCGACACTACTTGCTCCGCCATTACTCGTTCTGACACCATTTGTTCCTTTCGTTCTATTAACCCCTGGTCCGTAGACCACACACTTCGCCGCGCTATGACCATTTCTTTTACACTTGTTGCAAAATTTGGTGCAGAACCCCGAGTGATACTTTTCACACCTTTGGCATAGCTGCTTCTGATTGTTGTTGTTGTTGCGGTTATTATTGTTGTTGGGATGATTGTTGTAGTTGATGTTGTTGTTGTTGGGCCGTTTGTTGTAGTTGCGATTGATGTTGCGATTGTTGGGATAATTGTTGCGATTATTGTTGTAATTGCTGTTGTTATTGTATTGGTGATTCTTATCACCGTTTTCCTCCCACTTTCTTTTGACTTGCTTCACATTGGCCTCTTCAGCAGTCTGTTCTTTAATTCTTTCTTCAATCTGGTTCACTAGTTTGTGAGCCATTCTACATGCTTGTTGTATGGAGGCGGGCTCGTGTGAACTTATATCTTCTTGGATTCTTTCCGGTAATCCTTTCACAAACGCGTCGATCTTCTCTTCCTCATCTTCGAATGCTCCCGGACACAATAGGCACAATTCTGTGAATCGTCTTTCGTACGTGGTAATATCAAATCCTTGGGTTCGTAACCCTCTAAGTTCTGTCTTGAGCTTATTGACCTCGGTTCTGGGACGGTACTTCTCGTTCATCAAGTGCTTGAATGCTGACCACGGTAGTGCGTAAGCATCATCTTGTCCCACTTGCTCTAGATAGGTATTCCACCATGTTAACGCAGAACCTGTGAAGGTATGCGTAGCGTACTTCACTTTGTCCTCTTCAGTACACTTACTTATGGCAAACACCGATTCGACCTTCTCGGTCCACCGTTTCAATCCGATCGGTCCTTCGGTTCCATCAAATTCCAAAGGTTTGCAGGCAGTGAATTCTTTGTAGGTGCATCCTACACGATTTCCTGTACTGCCAGATCCAAGGTTATTGTTGGTATGTAGCGCAGCCTGTACTGCGGCTATGTTTGAAGCTAGAAAAGTACGGAATTCCTCTTCATTCATATTCACGGTGTGTCGAGTATTCGGTGCCATTTCCTTCAAAATAGTCAAATGGAACAAGTTAATCATACAGAATATTAAGAGTAGTTAATAGTATTTCGTAGCATAATATGAATTCATTTATAAAAGCTTTTTCTTCATATTAGCGTTTTATAAGTTTAAATTCGGGTAGTACCTACTCGTTAAGTTCATACTTAGTAGCTAATATACAATTCAACTACTACAATTCTATATGAAAAACTGATTATAATAATATTTCGCGTTCAAACTTTTATACAATATTTTACAAACTTACAATACCGCTTATTTTACATAAAGCATGAAATATAGCACACAATAACTTTGATACAAGATAGTTGTGAAGATAATTCTAGCTAGTACACAAGTCGTTCAGCAAAGGCAATAAAGACACGTAATTCATACGTCCAGAAACAAGTCATGCATTCTGGTTTTACTAGGATTACTTCCCATCCTTGGTCTTGTGGAACATAACCGTTATGGCCATTGATAAGACAGCGTGTTGTAACGTCGTCAAAAGGACGAGGGTTACGTAATGTCCAACAGTCCCGTAACAATCTAAAAACCTCATTTCTTACCCCAATTACCGACTCCGTTACTTGTGGAAACGTTTTGTTTAATAGTTGTAGCCCGATGTTCTTGTTCTCACTTTGGTGAGAAGAGAACATTACTAATCCGTAAGCATAACATGCTTCTTTATGTTGCATGTTAGCCGCTTTTTCTAAATCACGAAGTCCAATATTCGGATATATTGAGTCAAAATAATTTCTTAACCCATTGTGTAAAATAGCATTTGGGTTCCCCGCAATATATGCGTCAAAGTAAACACATCGTAACTTATGGATTTCCCAATGTGATATCCCCCATCTTTTGAACGAAAGCCTTTTATAAACCAAGGCATTCTTGGAACGTTCTTCGAATGTCTTACAAACTGATCTCGCCTTAAATAGTTGTGCCGAGGAATTCTGACCGACTCTAGACAAGATTTCATCAATCATGTCTCCGGGTAGGTCTCTTAAAATATTGGGTTGTCTATCCATTTTGTGTTTTTATACTGTAAAATAGACAAGAGTTAGATTCATCAAAAAAATACTTATTAATACAAGCAATTTTTTTTTTACATATATCATAAAGCATAAGCACACTATATTACATATATTACACCACACGAATACAACTATCTTATTCCGACTCGCTCATTTCTTCTTGTTCAGTTTTGGTTCGTTTTGCCAAGTTTCTAGGGATATATGATGTTCCCCTAATACGAGCCGTTATTTTCCACATTGGTTTAGAAAAACCTGGTGGTTTAGAGGTTCCCGGGTCATTGTTACAACTTAAGGACTTCGGGGGTTGACGATACATATAAAGTTCATCGGGGTTGGAATTAGATTTCTCTATTTTTATGCCCTTTCCCTTATTATTTTCTTTTGCCTTTTTAAATTCAGTTGGGGTAATTTCTATAACATCATCGGAATTCTCGTCGGAATCCGATTCATCGGAGAATTGGTAATCCTCCCAATATTTTGCTTCCTTGGCGGAAACACCATTGACCATAATTAACCTTGGTCGGTTGGTTGAGGATTTTCTTTTACATAACCGTTTTATTATTTCCCCCACCGGTTCTATTTCTTCATCCGGTTCCGATTCTTCTTCCGGTTCCGATTCTTCTTCCGGTTCCGACTCTTCTTCCGGTTCCTCTTCGGGAACTTGTGAATCAGTCCACGAATCATTCCAATTTACATTTGACTCTTCATTATTATTTGGAGAGTCAATGGGACTTGTTCTAGAGGTAGACATCTATCACATAATATCAAACGCGTTAAGAGATTAATATATCACATAATATTCACATGTTAAAAATATATAGTTTTCCAACAAAATTTGTTAAGCAATCATTTTTCAAGTAAACACGGTCGAAGTCCAGACTCACTAATGCATCCTAACACACTCGATAAGACACACTAATGCAAAATTCTGGTTCTCTAAGACCAACGCTCGGATACCAACTGAAATGTCCCGTTCTTATTGATTAAAAACGTTCCATATTAATTGATTTCGTTGCGAGGTTTTGACCTCTATATGAGACGTTTTTCAAAGACTGCATTCATTTTTAAAACAAACCATAACCTTTATTTCATAGATAAAGGTTTTAAAAAGCTTTACATAGATTATCAAATAATGATAATCTAAAATATCCTGTTTACACACGACCATTACATAATGGTTTACAATACAAATATGTTACAACAAAATAATTTTCTTGAATGCAGTTTTTACACAATATCATACAAGCATGGACTCCAAATCTCGTCCTTATTTAAGTATGCGACAGCGGAAGCTCTTAATAATCACCTGAGAATAAACATGCTTAAAACGTCAACAAAAATGTTGGTGAGTTATAGGTTTAACCTATATATATCAAATCATAATAATAGACCACAAGATTTCATATTTCAATACACATCCCATACATAGAGATAAAAATCATTCATATGGTGAACACCTGGTAACCGACATTAACAAGATGCATATATAAGAATATCCCCATCATTCCGGGACACCCTTCGGATATGATATAAATTTCGAAGTACTAAAGCATCCAGTACTTTGGATGGGGCTTGTTGGGCCCGATAGATCTATCTTTAGGATTCGCGTCAATTAGGGTGTCTGTTCCCTAATTCTTAGATTACCAGACTTAATAAAAAGGGGCATATTCGATTTCGATAATTCAACCATAGAATGTAGTTTCACGTACTTGTGTCTATTTTGTAAATCATTTATAAAACCTGCATGTATTCTCATCCCAAAAATATTAGATTTTAAAAGTGGGACTATAACTCACTTTCACAGATTTTTACTTCGTCGGGAAGTAAGACTTGGCCACTGGTTGATTCACGAACCTATAACAATATATACATATATATCAAAGTATGTTCAAAATATATTTACAACACTTTTAATATATTTTGATGTTTTAAGTTTATTAAGTCAGCTGTCCTCGTTAGTAACCTACAACTAGTTGTCCACAGTTAGATGTACAGAAATAAATCGATAAATATTATCTTGAATCAATCCACGACCCAGTGTATACGTATCTCAGTATTGATCACAACTCAAACTATATATATTTTGGAATCAACCTCAACCCTGTATAGCTAACTCCAACATTCACATATAGAGTGTCTATGGTTGTTCCGAAATATATATAGATGTGTCGACATGATAGGTCGAAACATTGTATACGTGTCTATGGTATCTCAAGATTACATAATATACAATACAAGTTGATTAAGTTATGGTTGGAATAGATTTGTTACCAATTTTCACGTAGCTAAAATGAGAAAAATTATCCAATCTTGTTTTACCCATAACTTCTTCATTTTAAATCCGTTTTGAGTGAATCAAATTGCTATGGTTTCATATTGAACTCTATTTTATGAATCTAAACAGAAAAAGTATAGGTTTATAGTCGGAAAAATAAGTTACAAGTCGTTTTTGTAAAGGTAGTCATTTCAGTCGAAAGAACGACGTCTAGATGACTATTTTAGAAAACATACTTCCACTTTGAGTTTAACCATAATTTTTGGATATAGTTTCATGTTCATAATAAAAATCATTTTCTCAGAATAACAACTTTTAAATCAAAGTTTATCATAGTTTTTAATTAACTAACCCAAAACAGCCCGCGGTGTTACTACGACGGCGTAAATCCGGTTTTACGGTGTTTTTCGTGTTTCCAGGTTTTAAATCATTAAGTTAGCATATCATATAGATATAGAACATGTGTTTAGTTGATTTTAAAAGTCAAGTTAGAAGGATTAACTTTTGTTTGCGAACAAGTTTAGAATTAACTAAACTATGTTTTAGTGATTACAAGTTTAAACCTTCGAATAAGATAGCTTTATATGTATGAATCGAATGATGTTATGAACATCATTACTACCTTAAGTTCCTTGGATAAACCTACTGGAAAAGAGAAAAATGGATCTAGCTTCAACGGATCCTTGGATGGCTCGAAGTTCTTGAAGCAGAATCATGACACGAAAACAAGTTCAAGTAAGATCATCACTTGAAATAAGATTGTTATAGTTATAGAAATTGAACCAAAGTTTGAATATGATTATTACCTTGTATTAGAATGATAACCTACTGTAAGAAACAAAGATTTCTTGAGGTTGGATGATCACCTTACAAGATTGGAAGTGAGCTAGCAAACTTGAAGTATTCTTGATTTTATGTAACTAGAACTTGTAGAATATATGAAGAACACTTAGAACTTGAAGATAGAACTTGAGAGAGATCAATTAGATGAAGAAAATTGAAGAATGAAAGTGTTTGTAGGTGTTTTTGGTCGTTGGTGTATGGATTAGATATAAAGGATATGTAATTTTGTTTTCATGTAAATAAGTCATGAATGATTACTCATATTTTTGTAATTTTATGAGATATTTCATGCTAGTTGCCAAATGATGGTTCCCACATGTGTTAGGTGACTCACATGGGCTGCTAAGAGCTGATCATTGGAGTGTATATACCAATAGTACATACATCTAAAAGCTGTGTATTGTACGAGTACGAATACGGGTGCATATGAGTAGAATTGTTGATGAAACTGAACGAGGATGTAATTGTAAGCATTTTTGTTAAGTAGAAGTATTTTGATAAGTGTATTGAAGTCTTTCAAAAGTGTATAAATACATATTAAAACACTATATGTATATACATTTAAACTGAGTCGTTAAGTCATCGTTAGTCGTTACATGTAAGTGTTGTTTTGAAACCTTTAGGTTAACGATCTTGTTAAATGTTGTTAACCCAATGTTTATAATATCAAATGAGATTTTAAATTATTATATTATCATGATATTATCATGTATGAATATCTCTTAATATGATATATATACATTAAATGTCTTTACAACGATAATCGTTACATATATGTCTCGTTTAAAAATCATTAAGTTAGTAGTCTTGTTTTTACATATGTAGTTGATTGTTAATATACTTAATGATATGTGTACTTATCATAATATCATGTTAACTATATATATATCCATATATATGTCATCATATAGTTTTTACAAGTTTTAACGTTCGTGAATCACCGGTCAACTTGGGTGGTAAATTGTCTATATGAAACATATTTCAATTAATCAAGTCTTAACAAGTTTGATTGCTTAACATGTTGGAAACATTTAATCATGTAAATATAAATCTCAATTAATATATATAAACATGGAAAAGTTCGGGTCACTACAGGAGGAGATTCTTGAAAGTGAAGGAGAGAAGGGCCTGAAAACGCCCGACCCAAACTTTACTCCATTCGATGAATCTGAATTTCATAAAGATAGGCCGGAAGGCAACTCTGCTTATCATTCTCCTCCTCCTAATATCACTAACCCAGCTATCACATCCTCCAATGTTCAAGAGCCAACTCTTCCTGCTCATGTGAGGGCATTGCAGGCCATCATTGCAAACCCTGCCACTAAGGATAAAGAATTTGCAACTCTTCTTCAGGTATGAATGACAAGACCATCTGCATGTATATATTTGTAATTTATTGATGTGAGTTGCCTGAAATTACTCATAAAATTTTTTCTTGTACAGGGTTGTGTTATCCCTGAGCTGAAACCCCAATTCACTGCTCTCCGCTCTGATTAACTCAGAGAATCAACTATGGCAGCTCATGTACTGCTAACCAATCATCTGGACTCGGTACTGCAACTGCAGAAGCATCAAGAGTCTATTCTTGCTATAGCCCGTAAAGACATAACTGAAGGTGCAAATGCTCGTAAAAGAGCTGCTGATGCTGAGCGTGCCTTAAGTGATGCGCAGAAAATAATAAAGGCTAAAGAAGTTGAGCTAAAAAGTGCTCATGATGTCGCTGTTGTTCTGCAAGGGGAAAGGGATGCTGAGAAGAAAAAACTTGAAGAGGAGCAGGTGAAAGTGGGTGAGCTGGAGAAGCAGCTGAATGCAGAGAGGGAAAAGTCTGCTGAGCTTCTCCGGAGGGCGGAGAAAGGCGAAGGTAATTTTGCTGAGCTTAAGAAGGGTATACCAGGTCTGATAGCTAAGGTGCTTGGATCCAGTCTTGTAGGGAATCCCTACAATGATTATGTTGATGCTGCCTGCACCCATGCTATTGCTGATGTGACCGGTAAGCTGTTTAAACGCCTTGCTCCCAACCAGACCCCTTCGGCTGCTCTTACCAACCTTATGCCTCCTGGTACTAAGGAAAAGGTTGATGAGACTAAAGACAAATTGATAAATTTGAATATAAATGTTTATGATGAGGTATGCAGCAAAGAAGATTCATCTGCTCAAGATGTGCTTAGCGTGCAGTTTGATTGATTTTTGTAAAAATGTCAAACAATGTTTTGTAATAAATTTCCTTCTGACCGTGACATTATATACATACTGACTTTATTGTGATGACTACGTGTGTTTACATGCTTGTTGTAAATATTTTGATGCTTAATGCTTTAAAACCAATCGATTATGCACCTGAGCATAAAATTTCTATACACAATTGTGCAGTGTATAATTGAGAAAATCATTTTGAAAAGTGTATAAGGTAATTCATATGTAGACGCCTTGTAGTATTAAGTTTTGCTAAATTAACATGATGTCTGAATTCTGTTACACGCTTTCCGTCATAAAATTAATGAGGAAGAATTATGAAGTGTTTTAGAAGAATGATTACAAATCAATAGACTCTCCGTCTTACG
Organism: Rutidosis leptorrhynchoides; assembly: GCF_046630445.1. Taxonomy (NCBI): domain Eukaryota; kingdom Viridiplantae; phylum Streptophyta; class Magnoliopsida; order Asterales; family Asteraceae; genus Rutidosis; species Rutidosis leptorrhynchoides. The sequence goes on along the minus strand of NC_092333.1, from coordinate 314,497,429 downwards.
CCTTCCGTCATAAAGTATATGATGAAGAATTGCTAATTATTTTGCCTTCATACATAAAATATAGAACATCGTTCTGTGAAGTAAGTTTTTTATAATGTTTGTCATGACAAGTATCTGAGTTTTGTATCATGCCTCGGTGCGTTCTAGTAAAACTTAAACGTTTTCTAGCCGATCCCTTGTGCCTTTACTGGCCGGCACAAAAGCTTCCGCCATCGGAGGTATTTTAAAAATACACTCCTTTTGTGGGCAGGTTATAAATGTAATGTTTTACATTTGTCACGGGCAGCACTTTGTTTAAGAAAAATATAAAATTTATTGTTCGGTACTGTGCAGTACATAAACGATTGATGACGAATTTAGGTGGATCAAGCCTAATTAGTACGCCACGAATGTTTAATGTATGCAATTGCTAACATATGCACTGTAAAATAACCACAATGGTTCACAGTAAATTGATAAACATTGCTCTTCATATAATGCGAAAATATGTTCTTCAAATCCCAAACATGTGTATTTTGGCATGAATACAATGATTGTAAAAGGCAATGTCTTCATAAAAATGCTAAAAAACTGCTTTGATAATAAACTTTTGTTCTTGATAACATGCTGAGATTTGCTTCTTCATACGCCGAGCGCCCAGCGCTATCCGGCCTACACACTTGATTATGGAATGAAAAACTCCTGAACTTCATCATCACTAAACAACCGATCATGCTTTCTCCAGTTTACGTTGCCTTTTGGTAAGTTCACAAATGTGGATCTCTCCCTAGCCAGTGCCACATACTGTGAATGTATGGCGGCTACTCCGTTAGGAGTTGGGAACCTGATCTCTGCATGAGCTATCGATGTTATCGCTTCGAATTTAGCCAACGCTGCCCTTCCAAAAAGGACATTAAATCGAGAATTTCCATCTATGATTGTGAAATCAATTGTTTCTGTTCTCAACAATGGGAATGTGCCCATAACAACTTCCAAACAAATCTGCCCCATGGCATTTACCGGTGCTCCCGTTAATCCAGAAACTTTCAACCTCGTTTGCCTAGCTCTGCCCTGCACATGCCTTGGAAAAGATTTCAAGCAATGCCAGTAAATGATGTCAGCTTCACTTCCTGTATCTGTGTAGATACAGTTAACAAACTTATTTGTTATCTCTGCTGAAATGATCACTGGTTGGACAGACAACGCCCAATTCTGAATTGGCTGAAAGATAATTGGAGCATATCTCCAGCTGTCCAAATTGCTGTTTTATGATTCACCTTCTTCATAATAACTGTCGTTGATCCAAACCATCCTGATTACAACTTCTGGAGTTGTCTCGCGCTCAGTGATCCGGTCTCTGTACTGCAGTTGGTTCCGATTATCTCTTCCACCATGCTGCTCTCTTCTGTTCTCTCCACGGCGTCCTCTGTTACCATCATTCCTTTGCTACGCAAATTTCCTGCGAGGATCATTCCTCCTGTACTGTTTGCCAGGCAACAAATGATTCAGTTCTCCTGCCTTGATTTTCGCTATAATTTCTCTCATCAAAGATTTGCAATTGTCCGTATCATGGCCCCAAGCCTCATGGAAATCGCACCACAACTCACTCTTTGGACCCTCCCTTTCTTCCATAGGTGCTGGAGCATTGAAAGTGGTCCGAATTAGTTCAGTGAAGAGAATCTCTTTCAGAGTTTTGGTAAGCGCCATTATTAACGGGTGCCTTTCTATTGGTCTTCTGTTGTGGTGGAAATCATTAGGGTGATTGTTTCCCCTTCATCCTCCATTTGAATTGTCATTCCTTCTCTGATTTCTGTCAAAATACCGTCCTCCGTTGTGCGGCTTGCTACTACTGCCAGTATCAAACTTGTTCAACCCACGCTCACCAGCTCGAACATGCCTCTGTGCAACTTCCAACGCCTGATGCAATGTTTTTGGCAAGTCATACCGTAATGCATGAACAAGTGCACTAAACCGTCGCTGGTCCAAACAGAAAATGAAACCAGATACAAGCTGTGATTCTGGACAATCAGGAATCTTCTGTGCTTCAAGTGTATAATGCTTCATAAAATTGCTCAAAGATTCATTAAGATGCATTGTGATCTCGTGTGCATCATGATGTGTCAAAGTACAGCTCCGGAGATTTTGGTATTGCATCACAAATTTTGCTCTCAAATCAAGAAAACTAGTAATACTCCTTGGCGGAAAACTAGCAAACCATTCGCGTGCCATTTTCTGCAGTACCATAGGAAACATATGGCATGCAGTTTCATCCTCCCAATGCTGCAACCTCATAACACCTTCAAACATAGTTAGTGTTAACACCTATTTCCGTTTCGAGGTAAGGCTTAGTATGTCAACAAGAGACTAGAAGTGATCTAGCTTTAGGAGGGTGGAGTGTTGCCGATTGATTTTTACCCTCGGGAAATAATCCCTGCAGACCCGGTACACAAGTGTAGAAACTTGTGGGGTGGCTTAATCAATATGTCGTCCGTAGAGCGTAAGAGTGCTAGCCGGATGACTTCTAGTGAGATAAAGTAGAGAGAGAAAGAGAAGTGAAGTCTCAGCTCTCAAAGTTGTCAGAATATCTGAACCTGTGTAAAATGACGACCCAAGGGGTCTATTTATAGTGTCAGATCTACCAGATTTGTTTGGGGACACGTGTCAAATGATGATACGTTCTGTTACATGTGCTTTGAAATTTATGCTAAATGCGGTGCTCTCCGGCCGGGGCTTATGCGCTAGGCGGCCTTCAGGGCTTACGCATGACGAAGCAGCCTCTACAGCGGAGAACGCTGGACGGACAATCTCCACAAAACTGTTGTTTCCAGCCTTCCTGATGCTACTTTTATGCAACCATTATGCCTTTTATGTGTGTATACGATAGGATACACCATTAAGTCCCCCCAGTTTAAGGACTTAAGCATTTGAAAAATGATTAAGTTGTTAAACTTTTGATAACGCATGCCAAACCAGGCTGTTCATTGCCCACTTGCATCGGGGAAAACATTTTAGGCATTAAATGCAGACGAATTTTACTGACACTGTTATGATTGTCTTCTTACGGCTGAGATCATCCACACGCCTCCAGTTGTAAAAAGTATTATTTCGTACCCTTCGTTTAAACTCGCCCATACACGTGTCTCAATCATGACCATAAAAATTGCACCGATGAACCCTTATAAAAACCGTCATAACCCTGTTACCATCACTTTTTTACCTTTGCCAAGATCCAAAAAGCATATTTCTCCCAAATCTTCATCGTCTTCTTCAATCTTCAACTTTTTAAGGTTTATCGTCTTCCAAGGTCAGTACACTTCATCTTACTGCTATTTTCTTCTTGTTGATATCTGTTACTGTATTATCATGGCTTCTTCATGGAGTACTGGCCAAGAACACGCCAAGCCTTCTTCATCAAATACCGCTGACATTCCAGAAGTTAGCACGATGGCTTCATCATTGACTAGTGAATATTTAGATGGATTAAAGATTTCCTTTCGCCATCTCAATCAATACAACCCTGTTCTTCCCACCATCGGACAAACTGCTGACAACCCTCCTGAGGGGAAAATTACTTTATACGCTTTACAAATTACCCACGGCAACCTCCGTGTTCCCCTTACTAACTTTCTTCTTCGCCTTCTTAGATATTACGGGGCCTGTCTTAGTCAGATACATCCCCATGGTCTTCAAAAAATCATCATTTTTGAAATGTACTGCAATGCTATTAATATAAAGCCTCGCATTAATGTTTTTATCTCTTTGTTTAGAATCCGCACGATTAGCGATTGCTGGCTTACTATTGATAGTAAGAAAAATAATCATTTTGTTGGTCTAAATAGAGTTTCAAACTTGAAGGACTGGAAAAGTCCATTTTTCTTTTTTGATGAAACTGTTATTCCGGAAGAATACTCCGTTGTCCGGGAGTGGGGTGCTATTGTTGCTGGCATAGGAAAGGGTGTTAAAATTTCTCCCGCAGAACAGCGGATAGTAAATAGCTTGAAAGGACTCCGTATTCCACCCAGATCATACGAAAGGTATGAGGGAATCCTTGTGCTGTGCAAAGTGAGCCAAGAACGGCCAAGCAATTCTGTGCCAGTACTTCGTGAGAAAAAACAGGGCAGGATGTGATATGATCATCCTATTATATATATAGATTTTTGTCCACTGTTTGTCATGTGTACTTATATTGCTATTAATGTGTAATCTTTGCAGGCAACTCCGTGATGCAGGTCAGCTCTGCTCTTTTATCCCCTGATCTTGATGATGATGTGGAGGTCACTACTCGTGACAAAACTGTTGAAGAGCTTGAGGCGGAGAGAGTTGAAGCTGAAGCTAAAGCTACTGCTGATGCTGAAAAGGGGAAAGAAATTGCTGTGAGCAGCTCAGACAGCGAATCCAGGTCTGATCATACAGACACTGATCGGACAACGGATGACATCACCACCGCCGATCAGCAAACATCGGCATCAATTAACATCACGGGTGAAACCAACCCTACTCCTCCTCCAACCCAAAAGACAAGAAAGAAGAGCATAGGCTCTAAAATGGTGAAGAGTACTGAGGAGGGCAAAAAGCAAAAACGTAGGAGAAGTATGTCCATTCTGCTCTCTTTTGAAAATGCACATGTTTTTGCTTATAACTGTTATGTTTGTTCATAATACTAATTTATTTTTGTTAGTAATTTTAGCAGAGTCGGATGATAGCCAAGGGAAGGCTACGGAGGGCGGTGACCGGAGGCCGCAGAGGAATCTTGAAAGTGAAAGAGAGAAGGGCCTGAAATGCCTGACCCAAACTTTGCCCCCTTCGATGAATCTGAATTTCATGAAGATAGGCCTGAAGGCAACTCTGCTTATGATTCTCCTCTTCCTAATATCACTAATCCTGCTGTCACCTCCTCCAATGTTCAAGAGCCAACTCTTCCTGCTCATGTGAGGGCTTTGCAAGCCATCATTGCAAACCCCGCCACTAAAGATAAAGAATTTACAACTCTTATTCAGGTATGAACGATAAGACCCTCTGCATATATATGCTTGTAATTTATTGATGCGAGCTGTTTGAAATAACTCATAAAATTTTATTGATGTACAGGGTTGTGTTATCCCTGAGCTGAAACCCCAATTCTCTGCTCTTCGTTCTCATCAACTCAGGGAATCAACCATGGCAGCTCATGTACTGCTAACCAACCACCTGGACTCTGTGCTGCAACTGCAGGAACATCAAGAGTCTATTCTTGCCTTTGCTCGTAAAGACATAGCTGAAAGTGCAAATTCTCGTAAAAGAGCTGCTGATGCTGAGCGTGCCTTAAATGATGCACAGAAAATAATAAAGGCTAAAGAAGTTGAGTTAAAAAGTGCTCAAGATGTTGCTGCTCTTCTGCAAGGGGAAAAGGATGCTGAGCAGGTGAAAGTGGGTGAGCTGGAGAAACAGCTGAGTGTAGAGATAGAGAAGTCTGCTGAGCTACTCCGAAGGGCGGAGAAAGGCGAGGGCAATTTTGCTGAGCTTAAGAAAGGTGTGCCAGGTCTGATAGCTAAGGTGCTTGGATCCAGTCTTATAGGGAATCCCTACAATGATTATGTTGATGCTGCCTGCGCCCATGCTATTACTGATGTGACCGGCAAGCTGTTCAAACGCCTTGCTCCCAACCAAACTCCTTCTGCTGCCATTGCCAAACTTATGCCTCCTGATACTCAAGAAAAAGTTGATGAGGCCAAGAACAAATTGATAAATCTAAAGATAAATGTTTATGATGAAGTATGCAGCAAAGAAGACTCTTCTGCTCAAGATGTGCTTGGCGTGCAGTTTAATTGATCTTTGTAAAAATTTCAAACAATGTTTTGTAATAAACTTCTTACTGACTTTAACATTATATATATATATACTGACTTTATTGTGATGACTTTATTGTGATGACTATGTTGCAAATATTTTTATGCATAACGCTTTAAAACCAATCAATTATGCACATGAGCATAAAATTTCTATACACAATTGTACAGTGTATAATTTGAGCAAATCATTTTGAAAAGTGCATAAGGTAACTCATATGTAAATGCCTTGCAGTATCAAGAATACGATGTCTGATTACGCCTTCCATCATAAAATTAATGAGGAAGAATTATGAAGTGTTTTAGAAGAATGACTATAAATCAATAAACTCTCCGTCTTACGCCTTCCGTCATAAAGTATATGAGGAAGAATTGCTAATTATTTTGCCTTCATACATAAAATATATAACTTCGTTCTGTGAAGTAATTTTTTATAATGTTTGTCATGACAAGTATCTGAGTTTTGTATCATGCCTCGGTGCGTTCTAGTAAAACTTAAACGTTTTCTAGCCGATCCCTTGTGCCTTTACTGGCCGGCACAAAAGCTTCCGCCATCGTAAATACGATCCTTCTGTGGGCAGGTTATAAATGTAATGTTTTACATTTGTCACGGGCAGCACTTTGCTTAAGAAAAATATAAAATTATTGCTCAGTACTGTGCAGTACATAAACGATTAATGACGACTTTTAGGTGGATCAAGCCTAATTAGTACGTCATGAATGTGTAATGTATGCAATTGCTAATGTATGCACTGCAAAATAACCACAATGGTTCACAGTAAGTTTGATAAACGCTGCTTCATCATATAATTCGAAATATGTTCTTCAAATGCCAATCAGGCATGAGTACAATGATTGTAAAAGACTGCTTTTATTGAAATGCTAAATGAAACTGCTCTTTATTGAAAAGATAAACACTGTTCTTGATAACTTGTTGACAAATTGCTTCTTCATATGCCGAGCACCCAGCGCTGTCCGGCCTTCACTCTTGCTTACGGAATGAAAAACTCCTGAACTTCTTCCTCGCTAAATAACCTATCACGCCTTCTCTGATTCATTCTGCCTTCTGGCCCATTTGCAAACGTTGATCTTTCCCTTGTTGGCTACACATACTGTGAATGTATGGCTGCGACTCCATTTGGAGTGGGGAATCTGACCTCTGCATGGGCTGTCGATGTTATTGCTCCAAACTTAGCCAAAGCTGTTCTTCCAAAAAGGACATTAAAACGAGAATTGCCATCTATGATTGTGAAATCAATTGTTTCCATTCTCAACAATGGGAATGTGCCCATAACAACTTCCAAACGAATCTGCCCCATGGCATTTATCGGTGCTCCTGTTAGTCCAGAAACTTTCAACCTCGTTTGCCTAGCTCTGCTCTGCACATGCCTTGGAAAAGTTCTCAAACAATGCTAGTAGATGATGTCAGCTTCACTTCCTGTATCTGTGTAGATATAATTGACAAACTTATTTGCTATCTCTGCTGAAATGATCACTGGTTGGACGGACAACGCCCAATTCTGAATTGGCTGAAAGATAATTGGGGCATATCTCCAGCTGTCCAAATTGCTGTTTGATGATTCACCTTCTTCATAATGACCATCATTAATCCAGACCATCCTGATTACAACTTCTGGAGTTGTCTCACGCTCTGTGATCCGTTCTCCGTATTGCGGTTGGTTCCGATTATCTCTTCCACCATGCTGCTATCTTCTGTTCTCTCCAAGGCGTCCTCTGCTACCATCATTCCTTTGCCACGCAAATTTCCTGCGAGGATCATTCCTCCTGTACTGTTTGCCAGGCAATAAATGATTCAATTCTCCTGCCTTGATTTTCGCCATGATTTCCCTCATCAAAGATTTGCAATTGTCCGTATCATGGCCCCATGCCTCATGGAAATCGCACCACAACTCACTCTTTGTGTAGTGACCCGAACTTTTCCATGTTTATATATATTAATTGAGATTGATATTTACATGATTAAATGTTTCCAACATGTTAAGCAATCAAACTTGTTAAGACTTGATTAATTGAAATATGTTTCATATAGACAATTGACCACCCAAGTTGACCGGTGATTCACGAACGTTGAAACTTGTAAAAACTATATGATGACATATATATGGATATATATATAGTTAACATGATACTATGATAAGTAAACATAACATTAAGTATATTAACAATGAACTACATATGTAAAAACAAGACTACTAACTTAATGATTTTTAAATGAGACATATATGTAACGATTATCGTTGTAAAGACATTTAATGTATATATATCATATTAAGAGATATTCATACATGATAATATCATGATAATATAATAATTTAAAATCTCATTTGATATTATAAACATTGGGTTAACAACATTTAACAAGATCGTTAACCTAAAGGTTTCAAAACAACACTTACATGTAACGACTAACGATGACTTAACGACTCAGTTAAAATGTATATACATGTAGTGTTTTAATATGTATTTATACACTTTTGAAAGACTTCAATACACTTATCAAAATACTTCTACTTAACAAAAATGCTTACAATTACATCCTCGTTCAGTTTCATCAACAATTCTACTCGTATGCACCCGTATTCGTACTCGTACAATACACAACTTTTAGATGTATGTACTATTGGTATATACACTCCAATGATCAGCTCTTAGCAGCCCATGTGAGTCACCTAACACATGTGGGAACCATCATTTGGCAACTAGCATGAAATATCTCATAAAATTACAAAAATATGAGTAATCATTCATGACTTATTTACATGAAAACAAAATTACATATCCTTTATATCTAATCCATACACCAACGACCAAAAACACCTACAAACACTTTAATTCTTCAATTTTCTTCATCTAATTGATCTCTCTCAAGTTCTATCTTCAAGTTCTAAGTGTTCTTCATATATTCTACAAGTTCTAGTTACATAAAATCAAGAATACTTTCAAGTTTGCTAGCTCACTTCCAATGTTGTAAGGTGATCATCCAACCTCAAGAAATCTTTGTTTCTTACAGTAGGTTATCATTCTAATACAAGGTAATAATCATATTCAAACTTTGGTTCAATTTCTATAACTATAACAATCTTATTTCAAGTGATGATCTTACTTGAACTTGTTTTCGTGTCATGATTTTGCTTCAAGAACTTCGAGCCAGCCAAGGATCCGTTGAAGCTAGATCCATTTTTCTCTTTTCCAGTAGGTTTATCCAAGGAACTTAAGGTAGTAATGATGTTCATAACATCATTCGATTCATACATATAAAGCTATCTTATTCGAAGGTTTAAACTTGTAATCACTAGAACATAGTTTAGTTAATTCTAAACTTGTTCGCAAACAAAAGTTAATCCTTCTAACTTGACTTTTAAAATCAACTAAACACATGTTCTATATCTATATGATATGCTAACTTAATGATTTAAAACCTGGAAACACGAAAAACACCGTAAAACCGGATTTACGCCGTCGTAGTAACACCGCGGGCTGTTTTGGGTTAGTTAATTAAAAACTATGATAAACTTTGATTTAAAAGTTGTTATTCTGAGAAAATGATTTTTATTATGAACATGAAACTATATCCAAAAATTATGGTTAAACTCAAAGTGGAAGTATGTTTTCTAAAATGGTCATCTAGACGTCGTTCTTTCGACTGAAATGACTACCTTTACAAAAACGACTTGTAACTTATTTTTCCGACTATAAACCTATACTTTTTCTGTTTAGATTCATAAAATAGAGTTCAATATGAAACCATAGCAATTTGATTCACTCAAAACGGATTTAAAATGAAGAAGTTATGGGTAAAACAAGATTGGATAATTTTTCTCATTTTAGCTACGTGAAAATTGGTAACAAATCTATTCCAACCATAACTTAATCAACTTGTATTGTATATTATGTAATCTTGGGATACCATAGACACATATACAATGTTTCGACCTATCATGTCGACACATCTATATATATTTCGGAACAACCATAGACACTCTATATGTGAATGTTGGAGTTAGCTATACAGGGTTGAGGTTGATTCCAAAATATATATAGTTTGAGTTGTGATCAATACTGAGATACGTATACACTGGGTCGTGGATTGATTCAAGATAATATTTATCGATTTATTTCTGTACATCTTGTAGTGACCCGAACTTTTCCATGTTTATATATATTAATTGAGATTGATGTTTACATGATTAAATGTTTCCAACATGTTAAGCAATCAAACTTGTTAAGACTTGATTAATTGAAATAGGTTTCATATAGACAATTGACCACCCAAGTTGACCGGTGATTCACGAACGTTAAAACTTGTAAAAAAAAAAACTATATGATGACATATATATGGTTATATATATAGTTAACATGATATTATGATAAGTAAACATATCATTAATTATATTAACAATGAACTACATATGTAAAAACAAGACTACTAACTTAATGATTTTGAAACGAGACATATATGTAACGTTTATCGTTGTAACGACATTTAATGTATATATATCATATTAAGAGATATTCGTACATCATAATATCATGATAATATAATAATTTAAAATCTCTTTTGATATTATAAACATTGGGTTAACAACATTTAACAAGATCGTTAACCTAAAGGTTTCAAAACAACACTTACATGTAACGACTAACGATGACTTAACGACTCAGTTAAAATGTATATACATGTAGTGTTTTAATATGTATTTATACACTTTTGAAAGACTTCAATACACTTATCAAAATACTTCTACTTAACAAAAATGCTTACAATTACATTCTCGTTCAGTTTCATCAACAATTCTACTCGTATGCACCCGTATTCGTACTCGTACAATACACAGCTTTTAGATGTATGTACTATTGGTATATACACTCCAATGATCAGCTCTTAGCAGCCCATGTGAGTCACCTAACACATGTGGGAACCATCATTTGGCAACTAGCATGAAATATCTCATAAGATTACAAAAATATGAGTAATCATTCATGACTTATTTACATGAAAACAAAATTACATATCCTTTATATCTAATCCATACACCAACGACCAAAAACACCTACAAACACTTTCATTCTTCAATTTTCTTCATCTAATTGAACTCTCTCAAGTTCTATCTTCAAGTTCTAAGTGTTCTTCATAAATTCCAAAAGTTCTAGTTTCATAAAATCAAGAATACTTTCAAGTTTGCTAGCTCACTTCCAATCTTGTAAGGTGATCATCCAACCTCAAGAAATCTTTGTTTCTTACAGTAGGTTATCATTCTAATACAAGGTAATAATCATATTCAAACTTTGGTTCAATTTCTATAACTATAACAATCTTATTTCAAGTGATGATCTTACTTGAACTTGTTTTCGTGTCATGATTTTGCTTCAAGAACTTTGAGCCATCCAAGGATCCATTGAAGCTAGATCCATTTTTCTCTTTTCCAGTAGGTTCATCCAAGGAACTTAAGGTAGTAATGATGTTCATAACATCATTCGATTCATACATATAAAGCTATCTTATTCGAAGGTTTAAACTTGTAATCACTAGAACATAGTTTAGTTAATTCTAAACTTCTTCGCAAACAAAAGTTAATCCTTCTAACTTGACTTTTAAAATCAACTAAACACATGTTCTATATCTATATGATATGCTAACTTAATGATTTAAAACCTGGAAACACGAAAAACACCGTAAAACCGGATTTACGCCGTCGTAGTAACACCGCGGGCTGTTTTGGGTTAGTTAATTAAAAACTATGATAAACTTTGATTTAAAAGTTGTTATTCTGAGAAAATGATTTTTATTATGAACATGAAACTATATCCAAAAATTATAGTTAAACTCAAAGTGGAAGTATGTTTTCTAAAATGGTCATCTAGACGTCGTTCTTTCGACTGAAATGACTACCTTTACAAAAAACGACTTGTAACTTATTTTTCCGACTATAAACCTATACTTTTTCTGTTTAGATTCATAAAATAGAGTTCAATATGAAACCATAGCAATTTGATTCACTCAAAACGGATTTAAAATGAAGAAGTTATGGGTAAAACAAGATTGGATAAATTTTCTCATTTTAGCTACGTGAAAATTGGTAACAAATATATTCCAACCATAACTTAATCAACTTGTATTGTATATTATGTAATCTTGAGATACCATAGACACGTATACAATGTTTCGACCTATCATGTCGACACATCTATATATATTTCGGAACAACCATAGACACTCTATATGTGAATGTTGGAGTTAGCTATACAGGGTTGAGGTTGATTCCAAAATATGTATAGTTTGAGTTGTGATCAATACTGAGATACGTATACACTGGGTCGTGGATTGATTCAAGATAATATTTATCGATTTATTTCTGTATATCTAACTGTGGACAACTAGTTGTAGGTTACTAACGAGGACAGCTGACTTAATAAACTTAAAACATCAAAATATATTAAAAGTGTTGTAAATATATTTTGAACATACTTTGATATATATGTATATATTGTTATAGGTTCGTGAATCAACCAGTGGCCAAGTCTTACTTCCCGACGAAGTAAAAATCTGTGAAAGTGAGTTATAGTCCCACTTTTAAAATCTAATATTTTTGGGATGAGAATACATGCAGGTTTTATAAATGATTTACAAAATAGACACAAGTACGTGAAACTACATTCTATGGTTGAATTATCGAAATCGAATATGCCCCTTTTTATTAAGTCTGGTAATCTAAGAATTGGGGAACAGACACCCTAATTGACGCGAATCCTAAAGATAGATCTATTGGGCCTAACAAACCCCATCCAAAGTACCGGATGCTTTAGTACTTCGAAATTTATATCATATCCGAAGGGTGTCCCGGAATGATGGGGATATTCTTATATATGCATCTTGTTATTGTCGGTTACCAGGTGTTCACCATATGAATGATTTTTATCTCTATGTATGGGATGTGTATTGAAATATGAAATCTTGTGGTCTATTGTTACGATTTGATATATATAGGTTAAACCTATAACTCACTAACATTTTTGTTGACGTTTTAAGCATGTTTATTCTCAGGTGATTATTAAGAGCTTCCGCTGTCGCATACTTAAATAAGGACAAGATTTGGAGTCCATGCTTGTATGATATTGTGTAAAAACTGCATTCAAGAAACTTATTTTGTTGTAACATATTTGTATTGTAAACCATTAAGTAATGGTCGTGTGTAAACAGGATATTTTAGATTATCATTATTTGATAATCTACGTAAAGCTTTTTAAACCTTTATTGATGAAATAAAGGTTATGGTTTGTTTAAAAATGAATGCAGTCTTTGAAAAACGTCTCATATAGAGGTCAAAACCTCGCAACGAAATCAATTAATATGGAACGTTTTTAATCAATAAGAACGGGACATTTAAGTTGGTATCCGAGCGTTGGTCTTAGAGAACCAGAAAATTTGCATTAGTGTGTCTTATCGAGTTTGTTAGGATGCATTAGTGAGTCTGGACTTCGACCGTGTTTTCTTTAAAAATGATTGCTTAACATTTTTGTTGGAAACTATATATTTTTAACATATGAATATTATGTGATATATTAATCTCTTAACGTGTTTGATATTATGTGATAGATGTCTACCTCTAGAACAAGTCCCATTGACTCACCTAATAATAATGAAGAGTCAAATGTAAATTGGAATGATTTGTGGACTGATTCACAAGTTCCCGAAGAGGAACCGGAAGAAGAGTCGGAACCGGAAGAAGAATCGGAACCGGAAGAAGAATCGGAACCGGATGAAGAAATAGAACCGGCGGGGGAAATAATAAAACGGTTAAGTAAAAGAAAATCCTCAACCAACCGACCAAAGTTAATTATGGTCAATGGTGTTTCCGCCAAGGAAGCAAAATATTGGGAGGATTACCAATTCTCCGATGAATCGGATTCCGACGAGAATTCCGATGATGTTATAGAAATTACCCCAACTGAATTTAAAAAGGCAAAAGAAAATAATAAGGGAAAGGGCATAAAAATAGAGAAATCTAATTCCAACCCCGATGAACTTTATATGTATCGTCAACCCCCGAAGTCCTTAAGTTGTAACAATGACCCGGGAACCTCTAAACCACCAGGTTTTTCTAAACCAATGTGGACAACGACGGCTCGTATTAGGGGAACATCATATATCCCTAGAAACTTGGCAAAACGAACCAAAACCGAAGAAGAAGAAACGAGCGAGTCGGAATAAAATAGTTGTATTCGTGTGGTGTAATATATGGAATATAGTGTTCTTATGCTTTATGATATATGTAAAAATTGCTTGTATTAATAAGTATTTTTTTTATGAATCTAACTCTTGTCTATTTTACAGTTTAAAAACACAAAATGGATAGACAACCCAATATTTTAAGAGACCTACCCGGAGACATGATTGATGAAATCTTGTCTAGAGTCGGCCAGAATTCTTCGGCACAACTATTTAAGGCGAGATCAGTTTGTAAGACATTCGAAGAACGTTCCAAGAATGTCTTGGTTTATAAGAGACTTTCGTTTGAAAGATGGGGGATATCACATTGGGAAACCCATAAGTTACGATGTGTTTACTTTGACGCATATATTGCGGGGAACCCAAATGCTATTTTACGCAACGGGTTAAGAAATTATTTTGACTCAATATATCCGAATATTGGACTTCGTGATTTAGAAAAAGCGGCTAACATGCAACATAAAGAAGCATGTTATGCTTACGGATTAGTAATGTTCGCTTCTCACCAAAGTGAGAACAAGAATATCGGGCTACAACTATTAAACAAAACGTTTCCACAAGTGACGGAGTCGGTAATTGGGGTAAGAAATGAGGTTTTTAGATTATTACGGGACTGTTGGACATTACGTAACCCTCGTCCCTTTGATGACGTTACAACACGCTGTCTTATCAACGGCCATAACAGTTATGTTGCACAAGACCAAGGATGGGAAGTAGTCCTAGTAAAACCAGAATGCATGACTTGTTTCTGGACGTATGAATTACGTGTCTTTATTGCCTTTGCTGAACGACTTGTGTACTAGCTAGAATTGTCTTCACAACTATCTTGTATCAAAGTTATTGTGTGCTATATTTCATGCTTTATGTAAAATAAGCGGTATTGTAAGTTTGTAAAATATTGTATAAAAGTTTGAACGCGAAATATTATTATAATCAGTTTTTCATATAGAATTGTAGTAGTTGAATTGTATATTAGCTACTAAGTATGAACTTAACGGGTAGGTACTACCCGAATTTAAACTTATAAAACGCTAATATGAAGAAAAAGCTTTTATAAATGAGTTCATATTATGCTACGAAATACTATTAACTACTCTTAATATTCTGTATGATTAACTTGTTCCATTTAACTATTTTGAAGGAAATGGCACCGACTACTCGACACACCGTGAATATGAATGAAGAGGAATTCCGTACTTTTCTAGCTTCAAACATAGCCGCAGTACAGGCTGCGCTACATACCAACAATAACCTTGGATCTAGCAGTACAGGAAATCGTGTAGGATGCACCTACAAAGAATTCACTGCCTGCAAACCTTTGGAATTTGATGGAACCGAAGGACCGATCGGATTGAAACGGTGGACCGAGAAGGTTGAATCGGTGTTTGCCATAAGTAAGTGTACTGAAGAGGACAAAGTGAAGTACGCTACGCATACCTTCACAGGTTCTGCGTTAACATGGTGGAATACCTATCTAGAGCAAGTGGGACAAGATGATGCGTACGCACTACCGTGGTCAGCATTCAAGCACTTGATGAACGAGAAGTACCGTCCCAGAACCGAGGTCAATAAGCTCAAGACAGAACTTAGAGGGTTACGAACCCAAGGATTTGATATTACCACGTACGAAAGACGATTCACAGAATTGTGCCTATTGTGTCCGGGAGCATTCGAAGATGAGGAAGAGAAGATCGACGCGTTTGTGAAAGGATTACCGGAAAGAATCCAAGAAGATATAAGTTCACACGAGCCCGCCTCCATACAACAGGCATGTAGAATGGCTCACAAACTAGTGAACCAGATTGAAGAAAGAATTAAAGAACAGACTGCTGAAGAGGCCAATGTGAAGCAAGTCAAAAGAAAGTGGGAGGAAAACGGTGATAAGAATCACCAATACAATAACAACAGCAATTACAACAATAATCGCAACAATTATCCCAACAATCGCAACATCAATCGCAACTACAACAAACGGCCCAACAACAACAACAACAACAACAACAACAGCAACTACAACAATCATCCCAACAACAATAATAACCGCAACAACAACAACAATCAGAAGCAACTATGCCAAAGGTGTGAAAAGAATCACTCGGGGTTCTGCACCAAATTTTGCAACAAGTGTAAAAGAAATGGTCATAGCGCGGCGAAGTGTGAGGTCTACGGAGCAGGGGTTAATAGAACGAAAGGAACAAATGGTGTCGGAACGAGTAATGGCGGAGCAAGTAGTGTCGGAGCAAGTTATGCCAATGTAGTTTGTTATAAATGTGGAAAACCAGGCCACATTATTAGAAATTGCCCGAACCAGGAGAACACGAATGGACAAGGCCGTGGAAGAGTTTTCAATATTAATGCGGTAGAGGCACAGGAAGACCCGGAGCTTGTTACGGGTACGTTTCTTATTGACAATAAATCTGCTTACGTTTTATTTGATTCGGGTGCGGATAGAAGCTATATGAGTAGAGATTTTTGTGCTAAATTAAGTTGTCCATTGACGCCTTTGGATAGTAAATTTTTACTCGAATTAGCAAATGGTAAATTAATTTCAGCAGATAATATATGTCGGAATCGAGAAATTAAACTGGTTAGCGAAACATTTAAGATTGATTTGATACCAGTAGAGTTAGGGAGTTTTGATGTGATAATCGGTATGGACTGGTTGAAAGAAGTGAAAGCGGAGATCGTTTGTTACAAAAATGCAATTCGCATTATACGAGAAAAAGGAAAACCCTTAATGGTGTACGGAGAAAAGGGCAACACGAAGCTACATCTTATTAGTAATTTGAAGGCACAAAAACTAATAAGAAAAGGTTGCTATGCTGTTCTAGCACACGTCGAGAAAGTACAAACTGAAGAAAAGAGCATCAATGATGTTCCCATTGCAAAAGAATTTCCCGATGTATTTCCGAAAGAATTACCGGGATTACCCCCACATCGATCCGTTGAATTTCAAATAGATCTTGTACCAGGAGCTGCACCAATAGCTCGTGCTCCTTACAGACTCGCACCCAGCGAGATGAAAGAACTGCAAAGCCAATTACAAGAACTTTTAGAGCGTGGTTTCATTCGACCAAGCACATCACCGTGGGGAGCTCCTGTTTTGTTTGTCAAGAAGAAAGATGGTACATTCAGGTTGTGTATCGACTACCGAGAGTTGAACAAACTTACCATCAAGAACCGCTACCCACTACCGAGAATCGACGACTTATTTGATCAACTACAAGGCTCGTCTGTTTATTCAAAGATTGACTTACGTTCCGGGTATCATCAAATGCGGGTGAAAGAAGATGATATTCCAAAGACTGCTTTCAGAACACGTTACGGTCATTACGAGTTTATGGTCATGCCGTTTGGTTTAACTAATGCACCAGCTGTGTTCATGGACCTTATGAACCGAGTGTGTGGACCATACCTTGACAAGTTTGTCATTGTTTTCATTGATGACATACTTATTTACTCAAAGAATGACCAAGAACACGGTGAACATTTGAGAAAGGTGTTAGAAGTATTGAGGAAGGAAGAATTGTACGCTAAGTTTTCAAAGTGTGCATTTTGGTTGGAAGAAGTTCAATTCCTCGGTCACATAGTGAACAAAGAAGGTATTAAGGTGGATCCGGCAAAGATAGAAACTGTTGAAAAGTGGGAAACCCCGAAAACTCCGAAACACATACGCCAGTTTTTAGGACTAGCTGGTTACTACAGAAGGTTCATCCAAGACTTTTCCAGAATAGCAAAACCCTTGACTGCATTAACGCATAAAGGGAAGAAATTTGAATGGAATGATGAACAAGAGAAAGCGTTTCAGTTATTGAAGAAAAAGCTAACTACGGCACCTATATTGTCATTGCCTGAAGGGAATGATGATTTTGTGATTTATTGTGACGCATCAAAGCAAGGTCTCGGTTGTGTATTAATGCAACGAACGAAGGTGATTGCTTATGCGTCTAGACAATTGAAGATTCACGAACAAAATTATACGACGCATGATTTGGAATTAGGCGCGGTTGTTTTTGCATTAAAGACTTGGAGGCACTACTTATATGGGGTCAAAAGTATTATATATACCGACCACAAAAGTCTTCAACACATATTTAATCAGAAACAACTGAATATGAGGCAGCGTAGGTGGATTGAATTATTGAATGATTACGATTTTGAGATTCGTTACCACCCGGGGAAGGCAAATGTGGTAGCCGATGCCTTGAGCAGGAAGGATAGAGAACCCATTCGAGTAAAATCTATGAATATAATGATTCATAATAACATTACTACTCAAATAAAGGAGGCGCAACAGGGAGTTTTAAAAGAGGGAAATTTAAAGGATGAAATACCCAAAGGATCGGAGAAGCATCTTAATATTCGGGAAGACGGAACCCGGTATAGGGCTGAAAGGATTTGGGTACCAAAATTTGGAGATATGAGAGAAATGGTACTTAGAGAAGCTCATAAAACCAGATACTCAATACATCCTGGAACGGGGAAGATGTACAAGGATCTCAAGAAACATTTTTTGGTGGCCGGGTATGAAAGCCGATGTTGCTAAATACGTAGGAGAATGTTTGACGTGTTCTAAGGTCAAAGCTGAGCATCAGAAACCATCAGGTCTACTTCAACAACCCGAAATCCCGGAATGGAAATGGGAAAACATTACCATGGATTTCATCACTAAATTGCCAAGGACTGCAAGTGGTTTTGATACTATTTGGGTAATAGTTGATCGTCTCACCAAATCAGCACACTTCCTACCAATAAGAGAAGATGACAAGATGGAGAAGTTAGCACGACTGTATTTGAAGGAAGTCGTCTCCAGACATGGAATACCAATCTCTATTATCTCTGATAGGGATGGCAGATTTATTTCAAGATTCTGGCAGACATTACAGCAAGCATTAGGAACTCGTCTAGACATGAGTACTGCCTATCATCCACAAACTGATGGGCAGAGCGAAAGGACGATACAAACGCTTGAAGACATGCTACGAGCATGTGTTATTGATTTCGGAAACAGTTGGGATCGACATCTACCGTTAGCAGAATTTTCCTACAACAACAGCTACCATTCAAGCATTGAGATGGCGCCGTTTGAAGCACTTTATGGTAGAAAGTGCAGGTCTCCGATTTGTTGGAGTGAAGTGGGGGATAGACAGATTACGGGTCCGGAGATTATACAAGAAACTACCGAGAAGATCATCCAAATTCAACAACGGTTGAAAACCGCCCAAAGTCGACAAAAGAGCTACGCTGACATTAAAAGAAAAGATATAGAATTTGAAATTGGAGAGATGGTCATGCTTAAAGTTGCACCTTGGAAAGGCGTTGTTCGATTTGGTAAACGAGGGAAATTAAATCCAAGGTATATTGGACCATTCAAGATTATTGATCGTGTCGGACCAGTAGCTTACCGACTTGAGTTACCTCAACAACTCGCGGCTGTACATAACACTTTCCACGTCTCGAATTTGAAGAAATGTTTTGCTAAAGAAGATCTCACTATTCCGTTAGATGAAATCCAAATCAACGAAAAACTCCAATTCATCGAAGAACCCGTCAAAATAATGGATCGTGAGGTTAAAAGACTTAAGCAAAACAAGATACCAATTGTTAAGGTTCGATGGAATGCTCGTAGAGGACCCGAGTTCACCTGGGAGCGTGAAGATCAGATGAAGAAGAAATACCCGCATCTATTTCCAGAAGATTCGTCAACACCTTCAACAGCTTAAAATTTCGGGACGAAATTTATTTAACGGGTAGGTACTGTAGTGACCCGAACTTTTCCATGTTTATATATATTAATTGAGATTGATGTTTACATGATTAAATGTTTCCAACATGTTAAGCAATCAAACTTGTTAAGACTTGATTAATTGAAATAGGTTTCATATAGACAATTGACCACCCAAGTTGACCGGTGATTCACGAACGTTAAAACTTGTAAAAAAAAAACTATATGATGACATATATATGGTTATATATATAGTTAACATGATATTATGATAAGTAAACATATCATTAATTATATTAACAATGAACTACATATGTAAAAACAAGACTACTAACTTAATGATTTTGAAACGAGACATATATGTAACGTTTATCGTTGTAACGACATTTAATGTATATATATCATATTAAGAGATATTCGTACATCATAATATCATGATAATATAATAATTTAAAATCTCTTTTGATATTATAAACATTGGGTTAACAACATTTAACAAGATCGTTAACCTAAAGGTTTCAAAACAACACTTACATGTAACGACTAACGATGACTTAACGACTCAGTTAAAATGTATATACATGTAGTGTTTTAATATGTATTTATACACTTTTGAAAGACTTCAATACACTTATCAAAATACTTCTACTTAACAAAAATGCTTACAATTACATTCTCGTTCAGTTTCATCAACAATTCTACTCGTATGCACCCGTATTCGTACTCGTACAATACACAGCTTTTAGATGTATGTACTATTGGTATATACACTCCAATGATCAGCTCTTAGCAGCCCATGTGAGTCACCTAACACATGTGGGAACCATCATTTGGCAACTAGCATGAAATATCTCATAAGATTACAAAAATATGAGTAATCATTCATGACTTATTTACATGAAAACAAAATTACATATCCTTTATATCTAATCCATACACCAACGACCAAAAACACCTACAAACACTTTCATTCTTCAATTTTCTTCATCTAATTGAACTCTCTCAAGTTCTATCTTCAAGTTCTAAGTGTTCTTCATAAATTCCAAAAGTTCTAGTTTCATAAAATCAAGAATACTTTCAAGTTTGCTAGCTCACTTCCAATCTTGTAAGGTGATCATCCAACCTCAAGAAATCTTTGTTTCTTACAGTAGGTTATCATTCTAATACAAGGTAATAATCATATTCAAACTTTGGTTCAATTTCTATAACTATAACAATCTTATTTCAAGTGATGATCTTACTTGAACTTGTTTTCGTGTCATGATTTTGCTTCAAGAACTTTGAGCCATCCAAGGATCCATTGAAGCTAGATCCATTTTTCTCTTTTCCAGTAGGTTCATCCAAGGAACTTAAGGTAGTAATGATGTTCATAACATCATTCGATTCATACATATAAAGCTATCTTATTCGAAGGTTTAAACTTGTAATCACTAGAACATAGTTTAGTTAATTCTAAACTTGTTCGCAAACAAAAGTTAATCCTTCTAACTTGACTTTTAAAATCAACTAAACACATGTTCTATATCTATATGATATGCTAACTTAATGATTTAAAACCTGGAAACACGAAAAACACCGTAAAACCGGATTTACGCCGTCGTAGTAACACCGCGGGCTGTTTTGGGTTAGTTAATTAAAAACTATGATAAACTTTGATTTAAAAGTTGTTATTCTGAGAAAATGATTTTTATTATGAACATGAAACTATATCCAAAAATTATAGTTAAACTCAAAGTGGAAGTATGTTTTCTAAAATGGTCATCTAGACGTCGTTCTTTCGACTGAAATGACTACCTTTACAAAAAACGACTTGTAACTTATTTTTCCGACTATAAACCTATACTTTTTCTGTTTAGATTCATAAAATAGAGTTCAATATGAAACCATAGCAATTTGATTCACTCAAAACGGATTTAAAATGAAGAAGTTATGGGTAAAACAAGATTGGATAAATTTTCTCATTTTAGCTACGTGAAAATTGGTAACAAATATATTCCAACCATAACTTAATCAACTTGTATTGTATATTATGTAATCTTGAGATACCATAGACACGTATACAATGTTTCGACCTATCATGTCGACACATCTATATATATTTCGGAACAACCATAGACACTCTATATGTGAATGTTGGAGTTAGCTATACAGGGTTGAGGTTGATTCCAAAATATGTATAGTTTGAGTTGTGATCAATACTGAGATACGTATACACTGGGTCGTGGATTGATTCAAGATAATATTTATCGATTTATTTCTGTATATCTAACTGTGGACAACTAGTTGTAGGTTATTAACGAGGACAGCTGACTTAATAAACTTAAAACATCAAAATATATTAAAAGTGTTGTAAATATATTTTGAACATACTTTGATATATATGTATATATTGTTATAGGTTCGTGAATCAACCAGTGGCCAAGTCTTACTTCCCGACGAAGTAAAAATCTGTGAAAGTGAGTTATAGTCCCACTTTTAAAATCTAATATTTTTGGGATGAGAATACATGCAGGTTTTATAAATGATTTACAAAATAGACACAAGTACGTGAAACTACATTCTATGGTTGAATTATCGAAATCGAATATGCCCCTTTTTATTAAGTCTGGTAATCTAAGAATTGGGGAACAGACACCCTAATTGACGCGAATCCTAAAGATAGATCTATTGGGCCTAACAAACCCCATCCAAAGTACCGGATGCTTTAGTACTTCGAAATTTATGTCATATCCGAAGGGTGTCCCGGAATGATGGGGATATTCTTATATATGCATCTTGTTATTGTCGGTTACCAGGTGTTCACCATATGAATGATTTTTATCTCTATGTATGGGATGTGTATTGAAATATGAAATCTTGTGGTCTATTGTTACGATTTGATATATATAGGTTAAACCTATAACTCACCAACATTTTTGTTGACGTTTTAAGCATGTTTATTCTCAGGTGATTATTAAGAGCTTCCGCTGTCGCATACTTAAATAAGGACAAGATTTGGAGTCCATGCTTGTATGATATTGTGTAAAAACTGCATTCAAGAAACTTATTTTGTTGTAACATATTTGTATTGTAAACCATTAAGTAATGGTCGTGTGTAAACAGGATATTTTAGATTATCATTATTTGATAATCTACGTAAAGCTTTTTAAACCTTTATTGATGAAATAAAGGTTATGGTTTGTTTAAAAATGAATGCAGTCTTTGAAAAACGTCTCATATAGAGGTCAAAACCTCGCAACGAAATCAATTAATATGGAACGTTTTTAATCAATAAGAACGGGACATTTCACATCTAACTGTGGACAACTAGTTGTAGGTTACTAACGAGGACAGCTGACTTAATAAACTTAAAACATCAAAATATATTAAAAGTGTTGTAAATATATTTTGAACATACTTTGATATATATGTATATATTGTTATAGGTTCGTGAATCAACCAGTGGCCAAGTCTTACTTCCCGACGAAGTAAAAATCTGTGAAAGTGAGTTATAGTCCCACTTTTAAAATCTAATATTTTTGGGATGAGAATACATGCAGGTTTTATAAATGATTTACAAAATAGACACAAGTACGTGAAACTACATTCTATGGTTGAATTATCGAAATCGAATATGCCCCTTTTTATTAAGTCTGGTAATCTAAGAATTAGGGAACAGACACCCTAATTGACGCGAATCCTAAAGATAGATCTATCGGGCCTAACAAGCCCCATCCAAAGTACCGGATGCTTTAGTACTTCGAAATTTATATCATATCCGAAGGGTGTCCCGGAATGATGGGGATATTCTTATATATGCATCTTGTTAATGTCGGTTACCAGGTGTTCACCATATGAATGATTTTTATCTCTATGTATGGGATGTGTATTGAAATATGAAATCTTGTGGTCTATTATTATGATTTGATATATATAGGTTAAACCTATAACTCACCAACATTTTTGTTGACGTTTTAAGCATGTTTATTCTCAGGTGATTATTAAGAGCTTCCGCTGTCGCATACTTAAATAAGGACGAGATTTGGAGTCCATGCTTGTATGATATTGTGTAAAAACTGCATTCAAGAAAATTATTTTGTTGTAACATATTTGTATTGTAAACCATTATGTAATGGTCGTGTGTAAACAGGATATTTTAGATTATCATTATTTGATAATCTACGTAAAGCTTTTTAAAACCTTTATCTATGAAATAAAGGTTATGGTTTGTTTTAAAAATGAATGCAGTCTTTGAAAAACGTCTCATATAGAGGTCAAAACCTCGCAACGAAATCAATTAATATGGAACGTTTTTAATCAATAAGAACGGGACATTTCAGTTGGTATCCGAGCGTTGGTCTTAGAGAACCAGAATTTTGCATTAGTGTGTCTTATCGAGTTTGTTAGGATGCATTAGTGAGTCTGAACTTCGACCGTGTTTACTTGAAAAATGATTGCTTAACAAATTTTGTTGGAAACTATATATTTTTAACATGTGAATATTATGTGATATATTAATCTCTTAACGCGTTTGATATTATGTGATAGATGTCTACCTCTAGAACAAGTCCCATTGATTCACCTAATAATAATGAAGAGTCAAATGTAAATTGGAATGATTCGTGGACTGATTCACAAGTTCCCGAAGAGGAACCGGAAGAAGAGTCGGAACCGGAAGAAGAATCGGAACCGGAAGAAGAATCAGAACCGGATGAAGAAATAGAACCGGTGGGGGAAATAATAAAACGGTTAAGTAAAAGAAAATCCTCAACCAACCGACCAAGGTTAATTATGGTCAATGGTGTTTCCGCCAAGGAAGCAAAATATTGGGAGGATTACCAATTCTCCGATGAATCGGATTCCGACGAGAATTCCGATGATGTTATAGAAATTACCCCAACTGAATTTAAAAAGGCAAAAGAAAATAATAAGGGAAAGGGCATAAAAATAGAGAAATCTAATTCCAACCCCGATGAACTTTATATGTATCGTCAACCCCCGAAGTCCTTAAGTTGTAACAATGACCCGGGAACCTCTAAACCACCAGGTTTTTCTAAACCAATGTGGATAACGACGGCTCGTTTTAGGGGAACATCATATATCCCTAGAAACTTGGCAAAACGAACCAAAACCGAAGAAGAAGAAACAAGCGAGTCGGAATAAGATAGTTGTATTCGTGTGGTGTAATATATGTAATATAGTGTGCTTATGCTTTATGATATATGTAAAAATTGCTTGTATTAATAAGTATTTTTTTTTATGAATCTAACTCTTGTCTATTTTACAGTATAAAAACACAAAATGGATAGACAACCCAATATTTTAAGAGACCTACCCGGAGACATGATTGATGAAATCTTGTCTAGAGTCGGTCAGAATTCTTCGGCACAACTATTTAAGGCGAGATCAGTTTGTAAGACATTCGAAGAACGTTCCAAGAATGCCTTGGTTTATAAAAGGCTTTCGTTCGAAAGATGGGGGATATCACATTGGGAAAATCATAAGTTACGATGTGTTTACTTTGACGCATATATTGCGGGGAACCTAAATGCTATTTTACGCAATGGGTTAAGAAATTATTTTGACTCAATATATCCGAATATTGGACTTCGTGATTTAGAAAAAGCGGCTAACATGCAACATAAAGAAGCATGTTATGCTTACGGATTAGTAATGTTCGCTTCTCACCAAAGTGAGAACAAGAACATCGGCCTACAACTATTAAACAAAACGTTCCCATAAGTGACGGAGTCGGTAATTGGGGTAAGAAATGAGGTTTTTAGATTGTTACGGGACTGTTGGACATTACGTAACCCTCGTCCCTTCGACGACGTTACAACACGCTGTCTTATCAACGGCCATAACGGTTATGTTCCACAAGACCAAGGATGGGAAGTAATCCTAGTAAAACCAGAATGCATGACTTGTTTCTGGACGTATGAATTACGTGTCTTTATTGCCTTTGCTGAACGACTTGTGTACTAGCTAGAATTATCTTCACAACTATCTTGTATCAAAGTTATTGTGTGCTATATTTCATGCTATATGTAAAATAAGCGGTATTGTAAGTTTGTAAAATATTGTGTAAAAGTTTGAACGCGAAATATTATTATAATCAGTTTTTCGTATAGAATTGTAGTAGTTGAATTGTATATTAGCTACTAAGTATGAACTTAACGGGTAGGTACTACCCGAATTTAAACTTATAAAACGCTAATATGAAGAAAAAGCTTTTATAAATGAGTTCATATTATGCTACGAAATACTATAAACTACTCTTAATATTCTGTATGATTAACTTGTTCCATTTGACTATTTTGAAGGAAATGACACCGACTACTCAACACACCGTGAATATGAATGAAGAGGAATTCCGTACTTTTCTAGCTTCAAACATAGCCGCAGTACAGGCTGCACTACATACCAACAATAACCTTGGATCTAACAGTACAGGAAATCGAGTAGGATGCACCTACAAAGAATTCACTGCCTGCAAACCTTTGGAATTTGATGGAACCGAAGGACCGATCGGATTGAAACGGTGGACCGAGAAGGTCGAATCGGTGTTTGCCATAAGTAAGTGTACTGAAGAGGACAAATTAAAGTACGCTACGCATACCTTCACAGGTTCTGCGTTAACATGGTGGAATACCTATCTAGAGCAAGTGGGACAAGACGATGCGTACGCACTACCGTGGTCAGCATTCAAGCACTTGATGAACGAGAAGTACCGTCCCAGAACCGAGGTCAATAAGCTCAAGACAGAACTTAGAGGGTTACGAACCCAAGGATTTGATATTACCACGTACGAAAGACGATTCACAGAATTGTGCCTATTGTGTCCGGGAACATTCGAAGATGAGGAAGAGAAGATCGACGCGTTTGTGAAAGGATTACCGGAAAGAATCCAAGAAGATATAAGTTCACATGAGCCCGCCTCCATACAACAGGCATGTAGAATGGCTCACAAACTAGTGAACCAGATTGAAGAAAGAATTAAAGAAAAGACTGCTGAAGAGGCCAATGTGAAGCAAGTCAAAAGAAAGTGGGAAGAAAACGGTGATAAGAATCACCAATACAACAACAACAGCAATTACAAGAATAATCGCAACAATTATCCCAACAATCGCAACATCAATCGCAACTACAACAAATGGCCCAACAACAACAACAACAACAACAACAACAACAACAACAACAACAACAACAACAGCAACTACAACAATCATCCCAACAACAATAATAACCGCAACAACAACAACAATCAGAAGCAGCTATGCCAAAGGTGTGAAAAGTATCACTCGGGGTTCTGCACCAAATTTTGCAACAAGTGTAAAAGAAATGGTCATAGCGTGGCGAAGTGTGAGGTCTAAGGACTAGGGGTTAATAGAACGAAAGGAACAAATGGTGTCGGAACGAGTAATGGCGGAGCAAGTAGTGTCGGAGCAAGTTATGCCAATGTAGTTTGTTATAAATGTGGAAAACCGGGCCACATTATTAGAAATTGCCCGAACCAGGAGAACACGAATGGACAAGGTCGCGGAAGAGTTTTCAATATTAATGCGGCAGAGGCACAGGAAGACCCGGAGCTTGTTACGGGTACGTTTCTTATTGACAATAAATCTGCTTACGTTTTATTTGATTCGGGTGCGGATAGAAGCTATATGAGTAGAGATTTTTGTGCTAAATTAAGTTGTCCATTGACGCCTTTGGATAGTAAATTTTTACTCGAATTAGCAAATGGTAAATTAATTTTAGCAGATAATATATGTCGGAATCGAGAAATTAAACTGGTTAGCGAAACATTTAAGATTGACTTGATACCAGTAGAGTTAGGGAGTTTTGATGTGATAATCGGTATGGACTGGTTGAAAGAAGTGAAAGCAGAGATCGTTTGTTACAAAAATGCAATTCGCATTATACGAGAAAAAGGAAAACCCTTAATGGTGTACGGAGAAAAGGGCAACACGAAGCTACATCTTATTAGTAATTTGAAGGCACAAAAACTAATAAGAAAAGGTTTCTATGCTGTTCTAGCACACGTAGAGAAAGTACAAACTGAAGAAAAGAGCATCAATGATGTTCCCGTCGCAAAAGAATTTCCCGATGTATTTCCGAAAGAATTACCGGGATTACCCCCACATCGATCCGTTGAATTTCAAATAGATCTTGTACCAGGAGCTGCACCAATAGCTCGTGCTCCTTACAGACTCGCACCCAGCGAGATGAAAGAACTGCAAAGCCAATTACAAGAACTTTTAGAGCATGGTTTCATTCGACCAAGCACATCACCGTGGGGAGCTCCTGTTTTGTTTGTCAAGAAGAAAGATGGTACATTCAGGTTGTGTATCGACTACCGACAGTTGAACAAACTTACCATCAAGAACCGCTACCCACTACCGAGAATTGATGACTTATTTGATCAACTACAAGGCTCGTCTGTTTATTCAAAGATTGACTTACGTTCCGGGTATCATCAAATGCGGGTGAAAGAAGATGATATTCCAAAGACTGCTTTCAGAACACGTTACGGTCATTACGAGTTTATGGTCATGCCATTTGGTTTAACTAATGCACCAGCTGTGTTCATGGACCTTATGAACCGAGTGTGTGGACCATACCATGACAAGTTTGTCATTGTTTTCATTGATGACATACTTATTTACTCAAAGAATGACCAAGAACACGGTGAACATTTGAGAAAGGTGTTAGAAGTATTGAGGAAGGAAGAATTGTACGCTAAGTTTTCAAAGTGTGCATTTTGGTTGGAAGAAGTTCAATTCCTCGGTCACATAGTGAACAAAGAAGGTATTAAGGTGGATCCGGCAAAGATAGAAACTGTTGAAAAGTGGGAAACCCCGAAAACTCCGAAACACATACGCCAGTTTTTAGGACTAGCTGGTTACTACAGAAGGTTCATCCAAGACTTTTCCAGAATAGCAAAACCCTTGACTGCATTAACGCATAAAGGGAAGAAATTTGAATGGAATGATGAACAAGAGAAAGCGTTTCAGTTATTGAAGAAAAAGCTAACTACGGCACCTATATTGTCATTGCCTGAAGGGAATGATGATTTTGTGATTTATTGTGACGCATCAAAGCAAGGTCTCGGTTGTATATTAATACAACGAACGAAGGTGATTGCTTATGCGTCTAGACAATTGAAGATTCACGAGCAAAATTATACGACGCATGATTTGGAATTAGGCGCGATTGTTTTTGCATTAAAGACTAGGAGGCACTACTTATATGGGGTCAAAAGTATTATATATACCGACCACAAAAGTGTTCAACACATATTTAATCAGAAACAACTGAATATGAGGCAGCGTAGGTGGATTGAATTATTGAATGATTACGACTTTGAGATTCGTTACCACCCGGGGAAGGCAAATGTGGTAGCCGATGCCTTGAGCAGGAAGGACAGAGAACCCATTCGAGTAAAATCTATGAATATAATGATTCATAATAACCTTACTACTCAAATAAAGGAGGCACAACAAGGAGTTTTAAAAAAGGGAAATTTAAAGGATGAAATACCCAAAGGATCGGAGAAGCATCTTAATATTCGAGAAGACGGAACTTGGTATAGGGCTGAAAGGATTTGGGTACCAAAATTTGGAGATATGAGAGAAATGGTACTTAGAGAAGGTCATAAAACCAGATACTCAATACATCCTGGAACGGGGAAGATGTACAAGGATCTCAAGAAACATTTTTGGTGGCCGGGTATGAAAGCCGATGTTGCTAAATACGTAGGAGAATGTTTGACGTGTTCTAAGGTCAAAGCTGAGCATCAGAAACCATCAGGTCTACTTCAACAACCCGAAATCCCAGAATGGAAATGGGAAAACATTACCATGGATTTCATCATTAAATTGCCAAGGACTGCAAGTGGTTTTGATACTATTTGGGTAATAGTTGATCGTCTCACCAAATCAGCACACTTCCTGCCAATAAGAGAAGATGACAAGATGGAGAAGTTAGCACGACTGTATTTGAAGGAAGTCGTCTCCAGACATGGAATACCAATCTCTATTATCTCTGATAGGGATGGCAGATTTATTTCAAGATTCTGGCAGTAATTATAGCAAGCATTAGGAACTCGTCTAGACATGAGTACTGCCTATCATCCATAAACTGATGGGCAGAGTGAAAGGACGATACAAACGCTTGAAGACATGCTACGAGCATGTGTTATTGATTTCGGAAACAGTTGGGATCGACATCTACCGTTAGCAGAATTTTCCTACAACAACAGCTACCATTCAAGCATTGAGATGGCGCCGTTTGAAGCACTTTATAGTAGAAAGTGCAGGTCTCCTATTTGTTGGAGTGAAGTGGGGGATAGACCGATTACGGGTCCGGAGATTATACAAGAAACTACCGAGAAGATCATCCAAATTCAACAACGGTTGAAAACCGCCCAAAGTCGACAAAAGAGCTACGCTGACATTAAAAGAAAAGATATAGAATTTGAAATTGGAGAGATGGTCATGCTTAAAGTTGCACCTTGGAAAGGCGTTGTTCGATTTGGTAAACGAGGGAAATTAAATCCAAGGTATATTGGACCATTCAAGATTATTGATCGTGTCGGACCAGTAGCTTACCGACTTGAGTTACCTCAACAACTCGCGGCTGTACATAACACTTTCCACGTCTTGAATTTGAAGAAATGTTTTGCTAAAGAAGATCTCACTATTCCGTTAGATGAAATCCAAATCAACGAAAAACTTCAATTCATCGAAGAACCCGTCGAAATAATGGATCGTGAGGTTAAAAGACTTAAGCAAAACAAGATACCAATTGTTAAGGTTCGATGGAATGCTCGTAGAGGACCTGAGTTCACCTGGGAGCGTGAAGATCAGATGAAGAAGAAATACCCGCATCTGTTTCCAGAAGATTCGTCAACACCTTCAACAGCTTAAAATTTCGGGACGAAATTTATTTAACGGGTAGGTACTGTAGTGACCCGAACTTTTCCATGTTTATATATATTAATTGAGATTGATATTTACATGATTAAATGTTTTCAACATGTTAAGCAATCAAACTTGTTAAGACTTGATTAATTGAAATATGTTTCATATAGACAATTGACCACCCAAGTTGACCGGTGATTCACGAACGTTGAAACTTGTAAAAACTATATGATGACATATATATATGGATATATATATATAGTTAACATGATACTATGATAAGTAAACATAACATTAAGTATATTAACAATGAACTACATATGTAAAAACAAGACTACTAACTTAATGATTTTTAAACGAGACATATATGTAACGATTATCGTTGTAAAGACATTTAATGTATATATATCATATTAAGAGATATTCATACATGATAATATCATGATAATATAATAATTTAAAATCTCATTTGATATTATAAACATTGGGTTAACAACATTTAACAAGATCGTTAACCTAAAGGTTTCAAAACAACACTTACATGTAATGACTAACGATGACTTAACGACTCAGTTAAAATGTATATACATGTAGTGTTTTAATATGTATTTATACACTTTTTAAAGACTTCAATACACTTATCAAAATACTTCTACTTAACAAAAATGCTTACAATTACATCCTCATTCAGTTTCATCAACAATTCTACTCGTATGCACCCGTATTCGTACTCGTACAATACACAGCTTTTAGATGTATGTACTATTGGTATATACACTCCAATGATCAGCTCTTAGCAGCCCATGTGAGTCACCTAACACATGTGGGAACCATCATTTGGCAACTAGCATGAAATATCTCATAAAATTACAAAAATATGAGTAATCATTCATGACTTATTTACATGAAAACAAAATTACATATCCTTTATATCTAATCCATACACCAACGACCAAAAACACCTACAAATACTTTCATTCTTCAATTTTCTTCATCTAATTGATCTCTCTCAAGTTCTATCTTCAAGTTCTAAGTGTTCTTCATATATTCTACAAGTTCTAGTTACATAAAATCAAGAATACTTTCAAGTTTGCTAGCTCACTTCCAATCTTTTAAGGTGATCATCCAACCTCAAGAAATCTTTGTTTCTTACAGTAGGTTATCATTCTAATACAAGGTAATAATCATATTCAAACTTTGGTTCAATTTCTATAACTATAACAATCTTATTTCAAGTGATGATCTTACTTGAACTTGTTTTCGTGTCATGATTCTGCTTCAAGAACTTCGAGCCATCCAAGGATCCGTTGAAGCTAGATCCATTTTTCTCTTTTCCAGTAGGTTTATCCAAGGAACTTAAGGTAGTAATGATGTTCATAACATCATTCGATTCATACATATAAAGCTATCTTATTCGAAGGTTTAAACTTGTAATCACTAGAACATAGTTTAGTTAATTCTAAACTTGTTCGCAAACAAAAGTTAATTCTTCTAACTTGACTTTTAAAATCAACTAAACACATGTTCTATATCAATATGATATGCTAACTTAATGATTTAAAACCTGGAAACACGAAAAACACCGTAAAACCGGATTTACGCCGTCGTAGTAACACCGCGGGCTGTTTTGGGTTAGTTAATTAAAAACTATGATAAACTTTGATTTAAAAGTTGTTATTCTGAGAAAATGATTTTTATTATGAACATGAAACTATATCCAAAAATTATGGTTAAACTCAAAGTGGAAATATGTTTTCTAAAATGGTCATCTAGACGTCGTTCTTTCGACTGAAATGACTACCTTTACAAAAACGACTTGTAACTTATTTTTCCGACTATAAACCTATACTTTTTCTGTTTAGATTCATAAAATAGAGTTCAATATGAAACCATAGCAATTTGATTCACTCAAAACGGATTTAAAATGAAGAAGTTATGGGTAAAACAAGATTGGATAATTTTTCTCATTTTAGCTACGTGAA
Source organism: Rutidosis leptorrhynchoides (assembly GCF_046630445.1). Taxonomy (NCBI): domain Eukaryota; kingdom Viridiplantae; phylum Streptophyta; class Magnoliopsida; order Asterales; family Asteraceae; genus Rutidosis; species Rutidosis leptorrhynchoides. Next base: position 314,464,769 of record NC_092333.1, on the reverse strand, counting down.
AATTGGTAACAAATCTATTCCAACCATAACTTAATCAACTTGTATTGTATATTATGTAATCTTGGGATACCATAGACACGTATACAATGTTTCGACCTATCATGTCGACACATCTATATATATTTCGGAACAACCATAGACACTCTATATGTGAATGTTGGAGTTAGCTATACAGGGTTGAGGTTGATTCCAAAATATATATAGTTTGAGTTGTGATCAATACTGAGATACGTATACACTGGGTCGTGGATTGATTCAAGATAATATTTATCGATTTATTTCTGTACATCTAACTGTGGACAACTAGTTGTAGGTTACTAACGAGGACAGCTGACTTAATAAACTTAAAACATCAAAATATATTAAAAGTGTTGTAAATATATTTTGAACATACTTTGATATATATGTATATATTGTTATAGGTTCGTGAATCAACCAGTGGCCAAGTCTTACTTCCCGACGAAGTAAAAATCTGTGAAAGTGAGTTATAGTCCCACTTTTAAAATCTAATATTTTTGGGATGAGAATACATGCAGGTTTTATAAATGATTTACAAAATAGACACAAGTACGTGAAACTACATTCTATGGTTGAATTATCGAAATCGAATATGCCCCTTTTTATTAAGTCTGGTAATCTAAGAATTAGGGAACAGACACCCTAATTGACGCGAATCCTAAAGATAGATCTATTGGGCCTAACAAACCCCATCCAAAGTACCGGATGCTTTAGTACTTCGAAATTTATATCATATCCGAAGGGTGTCCCGGAATGATGGGGATATTCTTATATATGCATCTTGTTAATGTCGGTTACCAGGTGTTCACCATATGAATGATTTTTATCTCTATGTATGGGATGTGTATTGAAATATGAAATCTTGTGGTCTATTATTATGATTTGATATATATAGGTTAAACCTATAACTCACCAACATTTTTGTTGACGTTTTAAGCATGTTTATTCTCAGGTGATTATTAAGAGCTTCCGCTGTCGCATACTTAAATAAGGACGAGATTTGGAGTCCATGCTTGTATGATATTATGTAAAAACTGCATTCAAGAAACTTATTTTGTTGTAACATATTTGTATTGTAAACCATTATATAATGGTCGTGTGTAAATAGGATATTTTAGATTATCATTATTTGATAATCTACGTAAAGCTTTTTAAACCTTTATTGATGAAATAAAGGTTATGGTTTGTTTTAAAAATGAATGCAGTCTTTGAAAAACGTCTCATATAGAGGTCAAAACCTCGCAACGAAATCAATTAATATGGAACTTTTTTAATCAATAAGAACGGGACATTTCACTTTAGACCCTCCCTTTCTTCCATAGGTGCTGGAGCATTGAAAGTGGTCCGAATTGGTTCACTGAAGAGGATCTCTTTCGGAGTTTTGGTAAGCGCCATAATCAACGGGTGCCTTTCTATTGGCTTTCTGTTGTGGTGAAAATCATTAGGGTGATTGTAGTGACCCGAACTTTTCCATGTTTATATATATTAATTGAGATTGATATTTACATGATTAAATGTTTCCAACATGTTAAGCAATCAAACTTGTTAAGACTTGATTAATTGAAATATGTTTCATATAGATAATTGACCACCCAAGTTGACCGGTGATTCACGAACGTTAAAACTTGTAAAAACTATATGATGACATATATATGGATATATATATAGTTAACATGATACTATGATAAGTAAACATATCATTAAGTATATTAACAATGAACTACATATGTAAAAACAAGACTACTAACTTAATGATTTTTAAACGAGACATATATGTAACGATTATCGTTGTAAAGACATTTAATGTATATATATCATATTAAGAAATATTCATACATGATAATATCATGATAATATAATAATTTAAAATCTCATTTGATATTATAAATATTGGGTTAACAACATTTAACAAGATCGTTAACCTAAAGGTTTCAAAACAACACTTACATGTAACGACTAACGATGACTTAACGACTCAGTTAAAATGTATATACATGTAGTGTTTTAATATGTATTTATACACTTTTGAAAGACTTCAATACACTTATCAAAATACTTCTACTTAACAAAAATGCTTACAATTACATCCTCGTTCAGTTTCATCAACAATTCTACTCGTATGCACCCGTATTCGTACTCGTACAATACACAACTTTTAGATGTATGTACTATTGGTATATACACTCTAATGATCAGCTCTTAGCAACCCATGTGAGTCACCTAACACATGTGGGAACCATCATTTGGCAACTAGCATGAAATATCTCATAAAATTACAAAAATATGAGTAATCATTCATGACTTATTTACATGAAAACAAAATTACATATCCTTTATATCTAATCCATACACCAATGACCAAAAACACCTAAAAACACTTTCATTCTTCAATTTTCTTCATCTAATTGATCTCTCTCAAGTTCTATCTTCAAGTTCTAAGTGTTCTTCATAAATTCTACAAGTTCTAGTTACATAAAATCAAGAATACTTTCAAGTTTGCTAGCTCACTTCCAATGTTGTAAGGTGATCATCCAACCTCAAGAAATCTTTGTTTCTTACAGTAGGTTATCATTCTAATACAAGGTAATAATCATATTCAAACTTTGGTTCAATTTCTATAACTATAACAATCTTATTTCAAGTGATGATCTTACTTGAACTTGTTTTCGTGTCATGATTCTGCTTCAAGAACTTCGAGCCATCTAAGGATCCGTTGAAGCTAGATCCATTTTTCTCTTTTCCAGTAGGTTTATCCAAGGAACTTAAGGTAGTAATGATGTTCATAACATCATTCAATTCATACATATAAAGCTATCTTATTCGAAGGTTTAAACTTGTAATCACTAGAACATAGTTTAGTTAATTCTAAACTTGTTCGCAAACAAGAGTTAATCCTTCTAACTTGACTTTTAAAATCAACTAAACACATGTTCTATATCTATATGATATGCTAACTTAATGATTTAAAACCTGGAAACACGAAAAACACCGTAAAACCGGATTTACGCCGTCGTAGTAACACCGCGGGCTGTTTTGGGTTAGTTAATTAAAAACTATGATAAACTTTGATTTAAAAGTTGTTATTCTGAGAAAATGATTTTTATTATTAACATGAAACTATATCCAAAAATTATGGTTAAACTCAAAGTGGAAGTATGTTTTCTAAAATGGTCATCTAGACGTCGTTCTTTCGACTGAAATGACTACCTTTACAAAAATGACTTGTAACTTATTTTTCCGACTATAAACCTATACTTTTCTATTTAGATTCATAAAATAGAGTTCAATATGAAACCATAGCAATTTGATTCACTCAAAACGGATTTAAAATGAAGAAGTTATGGGTAAAACATGATTGGATAATTTTTCTCATTTTAGCTACGTGAAAATTGGTAACAAATCTATTTCAACCATAACTTAATCAACTTGTATTGTATATTATGTAATCTTGAGATACCATAGACACGTATACAATATTTCGACCTATCATGTCGACACATCTATATATATTTCGGAACAACCATAGACACTCTATATGTGAATGTTGGAGTTAGCTATACAGGGTTGAGATTGATTCCAAAATATATATAGTTTGAGTTGTGATCAATACTGAGATACGTATACACTGGGTCGTGGATTGATTCAAGATAATATTTATCGATTTATTTCTGTACATCTAACTGTGGACAACTAGTTGTAGGTTACTAACGAGGACAGCTGACTTAATAAACTTAAAACATCAAAATATATTAAAAGTGTTGTAAATATATTTTGAACATACTTTGATATATATGTATATATTGTTATAGGTTCGTGAATCAACCAGTGGCCAAGTCTTACTTCTCGATGAAGTAAAAATCTGTGAAAGTGAGTTATAGTCCCACTTTTAAAATCTAATATTTTTGGGATGAGAATACATGCAGGTTTTATAAATGATTTACAAAATAGACACAAGTACGTGAAACTACATTCTATGGTTGAATTATCGAAATCGAATATGCCCCTTTTTATTAAGTCTGGTAATCTAAGAATTAGGGAACAGACACCCTAATTGACGCGAATCCTAAAGATAGATCTATTGGGCCTAACAAACCCCATCCAAAGTACCGGATGCTTTAGTACTTCGAAATTTATATCATATCCGAAGGGTGTCCCGGAATGATGGGGATATTCTTATATATGCATCTTGTTAATGTCAGTTACCAGGTGTTCACCATATGAATGATTTTTATCTCTATGTATGGGATGTGTATTGAAATATGAAATCTTGTGGTCTATTATTATGATTTGATATATATAGGTTAAACCTATAACTCACCAACATTTTTGTTGACGTTTTAAGCATGTTTATTCTCAGGTGATTATTAAGAGCTTCCGCTGTCGCATACTTAAATAAGGACGAGATTTGGAGTCCATGCTTGTATGATATTGTGTAAAAACTGCATTCAAGAAACTTATTTTGTTGTAACATATTTGTATTGTAAACCATTATGTAATGGTCGTGTGTAAACAGGATATTTTAGATTATCATTATTTGATAATCTACGTAAAGCTTTTTAAACCTTTATTGATGAAATAAAGGTTATGGTTTGTTTTAAAATGAATGCAGTCTTTGAAAAACGTCTCATATAGAGGTCAAAACCTCGCAACGAAATCAATTAGTATGGAACGTTTTTAATCAATAAGAACGGGACATTTCAGTTGGTATCAGAGCGTTGGTCTTAGAGAACCAGAATTTTGCATTAGTGTGTCTTATCGAGTTTAGTGAGTCTGGACTTCGACCGTGTTTACTTGAAAAATGATTGCTTAACAAATTTTGTTGGAAACTATATATTTTTAACATGTGAATATTATGTGATATATTAATCTCTTAACGCATTTGATATTATGTGATAGATGTCTACCTCTAGAACAAGTCCCATTGACTCACCTAATAATAATGAAGAGTCAAATGTAAATTGGAATGATTCGTGGACTGATTCACAAGTTCCCGAAGAGGAACCGGAAGAAGAGTCAAAACTGGAAGAAGAATCAGAACCGGAAGAAGAATCGGAACCGGATGAAGAAATAGAACCGGTGGGGGAAATAATAAAACGGTTAAGTAAAAGAAAATCCTCAACCAACCGACCAAGGTTAATTATGGTCAATGGTGTTTCCGCCAAGGAAGCAAAATATTGGGAGGATTATGAAATGTCCCGTTCTTATTGATTAAAAACGTTCCATATTAATTGATTTCGTTACGAGGTTTTGACCTCTATATGAGACGTTTTTCAAAGACTGCATTCATTTTAAAACAAACCATAACCTTTATTTCATCAATAAAGGTTTAAAAAGCTTTACGTAGATTATCAAATAATGATAATCTAAAATATCCTGTTTACACACGACCATTACATAATGGTTTACAATACAAATATGTTACAACAAAATAAGTTTCTTGAATGCAGTTTTTACACAATATCATACAAGCATGGACTCCAAATCTCGTCCTTATTTAAGTATGAGACAGCGGAAGCTCTTAATAATCACCTGAGAATAAACATACTTAAAACGTCAACAAAAATGTTGGTGAGTTATAGGTTTAACCTATATATATCAAATCATAATAATAGACCACAAGATTTTATATTTCAATACACATCCCATACATAGAGATAAAAATCATTCATATGGTGAACACCTGGTAACCGACATTAACAAGATGCATATATAAGAATATCCCCCTCATTCCGGGACACCCTTCGGATATGATATAAATTTCGAAGTACTAAAGCATCCGGTACTTTGGATGGGGTTTGTTAGGCCCAATAGATCTATCTTTAGGATTCGCGTCAATTAGGGTGTCTGTTCCCTAATTCTTAGATTACCAGACTTAATAAAAAGGGGCATATTCGATTTCGATAATTCAACCATAGAATGTAGTTTCACGTACTTGTGTCTATTTTGTAAATCATTTATAAAACCTGCATGTATTCTCATCCCAAAAATATTAGATTTTAAAAGTGGGACTATAACTCACTTTCACAGATTTTTACTTCGTCGGGAAGTAAGACTTGGCCACTGGTTGATTCACGAACCTATAATAATATATACATATATATCAAAGTATGTTCAAAATATATTTACAACACTTTTAATATATTTTGATGTTTTAAGTTTATTAAGTCAGCTGTCCTCGTTAGTAACCTACAACTAGTTGTCCACAGTTAGATGTACAGAAATAAATCGATAAATATTATCTTGAATTAATCCACGACCCAGTGTATACGTATCTCAGTATTGATCACAACTCAAACTATATATATTTTGGAATCAACCTCAACCCTGTATAGCTAACTCCAACATTCACATATAGAGTGTCTATGGTTGTTCCGAAATATATATAGATGTGTCGACATGATAGGTCGAAACATTGTATACGTGTCTATGGTATCTCAAGATTACATAATATACAATACAAGTTGATTAAGTTATGGTTGGAATAGATTTGTTACCAATTTTCATGTAGCTAAAATGAGAAAAATTATTCAATCTTGTTTTACCCATAACTTCTTCATTTTAAATCCGTTTTGAGTGAATCAAATTGCTATGGTTTCATATTGAACTCTATTTTATTAATCTAAACAGAAAAAGTATAGGTTTATAGTCGTAAAAATAAGTTACAAGTCGTTTTTGTAAAGGTAGTCATTTCAGTCGAAAGAACGACGTCTAGATGACCATTTTAGAAAACATACTTCCACTTTGAGTTTAACCATAATTTTTGGATATAGTTTCATGTTCATAATAAAAATCATTTTCCCAGAATAACAACTTTTAAATCAAAGTTTATCATAGTTTTTAATTAACTAACCCAAAACAGCCCGCGGTGTTACTACGACGGCGTAAATCCGGTTTTATGGTGTTTTTCGTGTTTCCAGGTTTTAAATCATTAAGTTAGCATATCATATAGATATAGAACATGTGTTTAGTTGATTTTAAAAGTCAAGTTAGAAGGATTAACTTTTATTTGCGAACAAGTTTAGAATTAACTAAACTATGTTCTAGTGATTACAAGTTTAAACCTTCGAATAAGATAGCTTTATATGTATGAATCGAATGATGTTATGAACATCATTACTACCTTAAGTTCCTTGGATAAACCTACTGGAAAAGAGAAAAATGGATCTAGATATAAAGGATATGTAATTTTGTTTTCATGTAAATAAGTCATGAATGATTACTCATATTTTTGTAATTTTATGAGATATTTCATGCTAGTTGCCAAATGATGGTTCCCACATGTGTTAGGTGACTCACATGGGCTGCTAAGAGCTGATCATTGGAGTGTATATACCAATTATACATACATCTAAAAGTTGTGTATTGTACGAGTACGAATACGAGTGCATACGAGTAGAATTGTTGATGAAACTGAATGAGGATGTAATTGTAAGCATTTTTGTTAAGTAGAAGTATTTTGATAAGTGTATGGAAGTCTTTCAAAAGTGTATAAATACATATTAAAACACTACATGTATATACATTTTAACTGAGTCGTTAAGTCATCGTTAGTCGTTACATGTAAGTGTTGTTTTGAAACCTTTAGGTTAACGATCTTGTTAAATGTTGTTAACCCAATGTTTATAATATCAAATGAGATTTTAAATTATTATATTATCATGATATTATCATGTATGAATATCTCTTAATATGATATATATACATTAAATGTCTTTTCAACGATAATCGTTACATATATGTCTCGTTTAAAAATCATTAAGTTAGTAGTCTTGTTTTTACATATGTAACTCATTGTTAATATACTTAATGATATGTTTACTTATCATAATATCATGTTAACTATATATATATATCCAAATATATGTCATCATATAGTTTTTACAAGTTTTAACGTTCGTGAATCACCGGTCAACTTGGGTGGTCAATTGTCTATATGAAATCTATTTCAATTAATCAAGTCTTAACAAGTTTGATTGCTTAACATGTTGGAAACATTTAATCATGTAAATATCAATCTCAATTAATATATATAACCACGGAAAAGTTCGGGTCACTACAGTACCTACCCGTTAAATAAATTTCGTACCGAAATTTTAAGTTGTTGAAGGTGTTGACGAATCTTCTGGAAATAGATGCAGGTATTTCTTCTTCATCTGATCTTCAAGCTCCCAGGTGAACTCGGGTCCTCTACGAGCATTCCATCGAACCTTAACAATTGGTATCTTGTTTTGCTTAAGTCTTTTAACCTCACGATCCATTATTTCGACGGGTTCTTCGATGAATTGGAGTTTTTCGTTGATTTGTATTTCATCTAACGGAATAGTGAGATCTTCTTTAGCAAAACATTTCTTCAAATTCGAGACGTGGAAAGTGTTATGTATAGCCGCGAGTTGTTGAGGTAACTCAAGTCGGTAAGCTACTGGTCCGACACGATCAATAATCTTGAATGGTCCAATATACCTTGGATTTAATTTCCCTCGTTTACCAAATCGAACAACGCCTTTCCAAGGTGCAACTTTAAGCATGACCATCTCTCCAATTTCAAATTCTATATCTTTTCTTTTAATGTCAGCGTAGCTCTTTTGTCGACTTTGGGCGGTTTTCAACCGTTGTTGAATTTGGATGATCTTCTCGGTAGTTTCTTGTATAATCTCCGGACCCGTAATCTGTCTATCCCCCACTTCACTCCAACAAATCAGAGACCTGCACTTTCTACCATAAAGTGCTTCAAACGGCGCCATCTCAATGCTTGAATGGTAGCTGTTGTTGTAGGAAAATTCTGCTAACGGTAGATGTCGATCCCAACTGTTTCCGAAATCAATAACACATGCTCGTAGCATGTCTTCAAGCGTTTGTATCGTCCTTTCGCTCTGCCCATCAGTTTGTGGATGATAGGCAGTACTCATGTCTAGACGAGTTCCTAATGCTTGCTGTAATGTCTGTCAGAATCTTGAAATAAATCTGCCATCCCTATCAGAGATAATAGAGATTGGTATTCCATGTCTGGAGACGACTTCCTTCAAATACAGTCGTGCTAACTTCTCCATCTTGTCATCTTTTCTTATTGGCAGGAAGTGTGCTGATTTGGTGAGACGATCAACTATTACCCAAATAGTATCAAAACCACTTGCAGTCCTTGGTAATTTAGTGATGAAATCCATGGTAATGTTTTCCCATTTCCATTCCGGGATTTCGGGTTGTTGAAGTAGACCTGATGGTTTCTGATGCTCAGCTTTGACCTTAGAACACGTCAAACATTCTCCTACGTATTTAGCAACATCGGCTTTCATACCCGGCCACCAAAAATGTTTCTTGAGATCCTTGTACATCTTCCCGGTTCCAGGATGTATTGAGTATCTGGTTTTATGAGCTTCTCTAAGTACCATTTCTCTCATATCTCCAAATTTTGGTACCCAAATCCTTTCAGCCCTATACCGGGTTCCGTCTTCCCGAATATTAAGATGCTTCTCCGATCCTTTGGGTATTTCATCCTTTAAATTTCCCTCTTTTAAAACTCCTTGTTGCGCCTCCTTTATTTGAGTAGTAAGGTTATTATGAATCATTATATTCATAGATTTTACTCGAATGGGTTCTCTGTCCTTCCTGCTCAAGGCATAGGCTACCACATTTTCCTTCCCCGGGTGGTAACGAATCTCAAAGTCGTAATCATTCAATAATTCAATCCACCTACGCTGCCTCATATTTAGTTGTTTCTGATTAAATATGTGTTGAAAAATTTTGTGGTCGGTATATATAATACTTTTGACCCCATATAAGTAGTGCCTCCAAGTCTTTAATGCAAAAACAACCGCGCCTAATTCCAAATCATGCGTCGTATAATTTTGTTCGTGAATCTTCAATTGTCTAGACGCATAAGCAATCACCTTCGTTCGTTGCATTAATACACAACCGAGACCTTGCTTTGATGCGTCACAATAAATCACAAAATCATCATTCCCTTCAAGCAATGACAATATAGGTGCCGTAGTTAGCTTTTTCTTCAATAACTGAAACGCTTTCTCTTGTTCATCATTCTATTCAAATTTCTTCCCTTTATGCGTTAATGCAGTCAAGGGTTTTGCTATTCTGGAAAAGTCTTGGATGAACCTTCTGTAGTAACCAGCTAGTCCTAAAAACTGGCGTATGTGTTTCGGAGTTTTCGGGGTTTCCCACTTTTCAACAGTTTCTATCTTTGCCGGATCCACCTTAATACCTTCTTTGTTCACTATATGACCGAGGAATTGAACTTCTTCCAACCAAAATGCACACTTTGAAAACTTAGCGTACAATTCTTCCTTCCTCAATACTTCTAACACCTTTCTCAAATGTTCACCGTGTTATTGGTCATTCTTTGATTAAATAAGTATGTCATCAATGAAAACAATGACAAACTTGTCAAGGTATGTTCCACACACTCGGTTCATAAGGTCCATGAACACAGCTGGTGCATTAGTTAAACCAAACAGCATGACCATAAACTCGTAATGACCGTAACGTGTTCTGAAAGCAGTCTTTGGAATATCATCTTCTTTCACCCGCATTTGATGATACCCAGAACGTAAGTCAATCTTTGAATAAACAGACGAGCCTTGTAGTTGATCGAATAAGTCGTCGATTCTCAGTTGTGGGTAGCGGTTCTTGATGGTAAGTTTGTTCAACTCTCGGTAGTCGATACACAACCTGAATGTACCATCTTTCTTCTTGACAAACGAAACAGGAGCTCCCCACGGTGATGTGCTTGGTCGAATGAAACCACGCTCTAAAAGTTCTTGTAATTGGCTTTGCAGTTCTTTCATCTCGCTGGGTGCGAGTCTGTAAGGAGCACGAGCTATTGGTGCAGCTCCTGGTACAAGATCTATTTGAAATTCAACGGATCGATGTGGGGGTAATCCCAGTAATTCTTTCGGAAATACATCGGGAAATTCTTTTGCAATAGGAACATCATTGATGCTCTTTTCTTGAGTTTGTACTTTCTCGACGTGTGCTAGAACAGCATAGCAACCTTTTCTTATTAGTTTTTGTGCCTTCAAATTACTAATAAGATGTAGCTTCGTGTTGCCCTTTTCTCCGTACACCATTAAGGGTTTCCTTTTTCTCGTATAATGCGAATTGCATTTTTGTAACAAACGATCTCTGCTTTCACTTCTTTCAACCAGTCCATACCGATTATCACATCAAAACTCCCTAACTCTACTGGTATCAAATCAATCTTAGATGTTTCGCTAACCAGTTTAATTTCTCGATTCCGACATATATTATCTGCTGAAATTAATTTACCATTTGCTAATTCGAGTAAAAATTTACTATCCAAAGGCGTCAATGGACAACTTAATTTAGCACAAAAATCTCTACTCATATAGCTTCTATCTGCACCCGAATAAAATAAAACGTAAGCAGATTTATTGTCAATAAGAAACGTACCCGTAACAAGCTCCGGGTCTTCCTGTGCCTCTGCCGCATTAATATTGAAAACTCTTCCGTGGCCTTGTCCATTCGTGTTCTCCTGGTTCGGGAAATTTCTAATAATGTGGCCCGGTTTTCCACATTTATAACAAACTACATTGGCATAACTTGCTCCGACACTACTTGCTCCACCATTACTCGTTCCGACACCATTTGTTCCTTTCGTTCTATTAACCCCTGGTCTGTAGACCTCACACTTCGCCGCGCTATGACCATTTCTTTTACACTTGTTGCAAAATTTGGTGCAGAACCCCGAGTGATACTTTTCACACCTTTGGCATAGCTGCTTCTGATTGTTGTTGTTGTTGCGGTTATTATTGTTGTTGGGTTGATTGTTGTAGTTGCTGTTGTTGTTGTTGTTGTTGTTGTTGTTGTTGGGCCGTTTGTTGTAGTTGCGATTGATGTTGCGATTGTTGGGATAATTGTTGCGATTATTGTTGTAATTGCCGTTGTTGTTGTATTGGTGATTCTTATCACCGTTTTCCTCCCACTTTCTTTTGACTTGCTTCACATTGGCCTCTTCAGCAGTCTGTTCTTTAATTCTTTCTTCAATCTGGTTCACTAGTTTGTGAGCCATTCTACATGCCTGTTGTATGGAGGCGGGCTCGTGTGAACTTATATCTTCTTGGATTCTTTCCGGTAATCCTTTCACAAACGCGTCGATCTTCTCTTCCTCATCTTCGAATGCTCCCGGACATAATAGGCACAATTCTGTGAATCGTCTTTCGTATGTGGTAATATCAAATCCTTGGGTTCGTAACCCTCTAAGTTCTGTCTTGAGCTTATTGACCTCGGTTCTGGGACGGTACTTATCGTTCATCAAGTGCTTGAATGCTGACCACGGTAGTGCGTACGCATCGTCTTGTCCCACTTGCTCTAGATAGGTATTCCACCATGTTAACGCAGAACCTGTGAAGGTATGCGTAGCGTACTTCACTTTGGCCTCTTCAGTACACTTACTTATGGCAAACACCGATTCGACCTTCTCAGTCCACCGTTTCAATCCGATCGGTCCTTCGGTTCCATCAAATTCCAAAGGTTTGCAGGCAGTGAATTCTTTGTAGGTGCATCCTACACGATTTCCTGTACTGCTAGATCCAAGGTTATTATTGGTATGTAGCGCAGCCTGTACTGCGGCTATGTTTGAAGCTAGAAAAGTACGGAATTCCTCTTCATTCATATTCACGGTGTGTCGAGTAGTCGGTGCCATTTCCTTCAAAATAGTCAAATGGAACAAGTTAATCATACAGAATATTAAGAGTAGTTAATAGTATTTCGTAGCATAATATGAACTCATTTATAAAAGCTTTTTCTTTATATTAGCGTTTTATAAGTTTAAATTCGGGTAGTACCTGAAGGTATTTCATATGCCCGAGAAACATATTAAACTAATGTGGCTAACATGTTATGATCCAAGTCGGGTCATACCCAATAACAAACCGTCAACATCTTTAAGTATCTGTTTTAATGATTGGATCTTTAAAATAAATACTCGACACTTAGACTTTAGAATTTGGTATTCTAAAGATGAAATGCAAGAAATAATTATTTGGATAATTATAAATGCAAGTTTAATTATTTGATTAAACTCATATGTGTGTTACATTTTATAATTGGTTTATAAAGTATAATTTTATAAAAGGGTTTATAAAATTATAAAAGATGCAAGTATCATGGAAATAATTACAAGTTTATAAAAGTTTAGCAAAAAAAAAAAATATGGGGCTAAAGGGGACGGTTTTGGGGAGTCCCAAGACACCCCATGCTTTGCTTTAACTTGTAATTAACTCCACCTAATTGTCATTACACCTTTTGCATCTTTTCACACACATCTCTCTTGCATTTTTGAATTAGCAAAATTACTCTTCCTCCTCCCTTCCATTTTGGCCGAATTTTTGGAGCAAGAACGAGGGTTCTTTGATTGATTTTTGCTAGTAAACTTGTGTCTTAAATCCTAACCAACAAGAAGGGTGTTGATTCAAGGTTTGTGGGTATCAAAGGCTTGAGGTTTCAAGTGAGAAACTAGCATCTTCATCATCTTCATCTTCTTGCTTCAACCTCCATTTTGGAGAAGGTATAAACACCCTAACTAGCTCTATTTACATTTTAGTATATTATACAAGACTAGATCTTTTAATGGAATACATTTTAAAAGGGTTAAAATACACATGCAAACACTTAAAATTGCTTCCGCTTGCTATACATATATACACGAATACATATACATACATAAATATGTTTTGTGACTTGTTTACATGTGGTATTCCATCAATGGTATCTAGAGCCAAAGTCTTGTTAATATGCTTCTTGTTTTTGGCTTGTAAACTCATTTATTTTACAATCTACCAACATGCATGAAAGTAGAATGTAAAAATCATGAGTTTTGGTGGGTTGTTTGGTTTGGCCGAATTTTTGGATCCCAAAAGTGGGTTTGGGACTTCAAGTTTGGCCAAGATTTGATGTTATGTTGTTGTTCACAATCAAGCCTAGACCATGTGGTTGAATGTTTGAATGATTTGGTTATTATTCATGGTTGTAATGTTCATTCATTTGGTTTGTATAAATTTGTAATAATTTTGTATTTTGGTGTGTAATAAGTTGTAATTATTCTTGTAATTTATTCATGTAATTTATTCTATTTGTTTGTAAAAGAGAGTAGGTTGTTATTTCTTTTTCTAGAAAAATTGTATTAGGATATAATTTTGTAAAAGAAAATGAAGATTCAAGATGAAGATTACAAGATGGAGCTTTGAAGATTACAAGATTAAGTGGGAGATTTTGTTTAAAATCTCTTGCTTTCTTTTGTTAACCCTTACCGGTGACATTTGTTTTTTGGCTAAACAAATGTCCACCAAAATGGCTCTTGAATGTGAACATTTTATTTTGCATGCTTGTATGATTATGTTTGTATGTTTGGATTGCTACAACAATATCACATGTTAACAACTTGCAAAATACATTATAAATGGTTATAATAAAACATAACAAAACGACACTAATAATTGGTTATTAGACCTAAATAATAATATGGTTTATTTAAAAGGTAATAAATTGGTTTATAACTAGTAATTGGTTTACTAAAAGGACATGAAAATAGGTTTTTCATAATATACTACACACCAAATGCATGTTGGTGTATAGCACTTTGTTTTCTAAAACTAGAATGTAGAAAACTTAAAATCCCTTTAATTATAACAAGGTAAACAAGTTAAACGCCATCCTTTTGTATGAACACTTAGACATATTAGGAAACTCTTGATGGGATAAAGGTCACCTAACCATCATGAGCGAACTAATATGAATAAGGTACACTTCGCATACATGTGGGATAAAGGTCACCTAACCACTTGTATATTAAGTATACATGTTTACACAAGTAGGACGACTTGATTTGGGAATCATGAACTTAGGGTCACCGAAGCATGAGGAACAAATAGGCGTTGATGGGATTAATATGCCATGTAAAAGGATTGCATGATCCCATAAATTAGAAGTTGCAAAAGGATTGCAATTGTCATTATGACTACCTAGCTAAATCAAATAACGGGATAAAGGTCACCTAACCGAAATTTGATTTACCGTTGGATTCTAATATTTAATAAAACAAATTAAAAGGGTATTGTTTATTAAATCTAAAATCGATACTTAAAATGAACTTTGTTGAATTTTGTAGATGGCCGCTAATAACAACAACAACATGCAAAACGTACCACTTAACATGAACAACCTATCGTTACGGTCTCTCCTCGAGAAAGACAAACTCAACCATACCAACTTTATGGATTGGTTCCGCAATCTTCGGATTGTCCTCAAACAAGAGGATAAAACGTATGTGCTTGAGGACCCCATTCCCGATCAACCGGATGAGAATGATGTGGAGGCAATGGCCTCTTACGATAAGTATTGCCACGACTCCCTTCAAGTCTCATGCCTAATGCTTGGGACTATGATTCCCGAACTCCAAAAGGATTTCGAGCATCATAGTGCATACGACATGATAACGCAATTGAAGGAGATGTTCCTTCAACAAGCACGTGTCGAGCGTTTCGAGACCGTTCGGGCACTACATGCTTGTCGTATGGACGATACCCAATCGGTTTCATCTTATGTACTTAAGATGAAAAGCCTTATTGATCGTGCTAACCGTCTTATCCTTAACTCCCTATCAAAAAGGTTTGATCAATTTGTAATTAATTACAATATGAATGGGATGGATAAGAGCATAGGTGAGCTTCACGGTATGCTTAGAACGGCGGAAACTAGCATGGGTAAAAGGGCTTTACCCGTGTTAGCAATCGATCAAGGTGGGTCCAAAGGTAACACCTCTAAGCCAAAGGTGGCTAAGAGAAAAGGACCCGCCTATCAAGGCAAAGGGAAG
This sequence comes from Rutidosis leptorrhynchoides, assembly GCF_046630445.1. Lineage (NCBI taxonomy): Eukaryota > Viridiplantae > Streptophyta > Magnoliopsida > Asterales > Asteraceae > Rutidosis > Rutidosis leptorrhynchoides. Next base: position 314,448,910 of record NC_092333.1, on the reverse strand, counting down.
GGGAAGATGGTTACCCCAACCATCAACAAGGCTAAGAAGCAAAAGGTAGCCGAGAAGGCAAACCCCAAAGAAGACCCATGTTTCGGTTGCGGTGAGATGGGTCACTGGAGGCGAAATTGCCCGGTCTATCTTAAGGAGTTGAAGGACAAGAGGGATGCGGGGCAAACCTCAGGTAATATATATATGGTATATATTGAGCTTAATATTACTTCTTCTAATACATGGGTATTAGACACGGGATGTGGAACTCATATTTGCAATTCTTTGCAGGGGTTCAAAAGAAGTGATCATAAGGCGGGAACATCAAATCTCTATATGGGCAATGGTGCAAAGGTGCATGTTAAAGCTCAAGGAGATTTTGTTTTGAAGCTTCCAAGCGGATTGGAACTTATTTTAGAAAATGTTTTGTATGCTCCAGATTTGTGTAGAAACATTATTTCTATTTCTCGCTTAAAACAATGTGGTTACATTGTTAATTTTATTGATGATGATATTCATGTTTCTAAAGATAATGTATTCTATTTCAAGGCTTCGCCTTCAAATGGAATTTATGAATTGGTTCATGATGACGCATCATTGAGCTCTATATACCATACTAGCACCAAGAAACTCAAAAGGGATTTGAGTGATTCCTATTTATGGCATTGTCGCCTTGGCCATATAAACAAGAGTCGAATGCATACACTTCAAAAGAATGGACTTTTGAAGTCAAATGAGATAGACTCATTCGATGTGTGCGAGTCTTGTTTACAAGGCAAGATGACTAAAGCACCTTTCAAAGGGACTTAAGAGAGGGCTAAAGATTTATTGGGATTAATACATTCGGATGTATGTGGACCCTTTAAACCCATGACTAGGAATGGTGAAAGATACTTTGTTACTTTCATTGATGACTTTAGTCGTTTCGGATATGTCTACTTATTGAGACATAAGGACGAAACGTTTGAAGCATTCAAAGAATATCAAAATGAAGTACAAAATCAACTCAATAAGACAATTAAGGTACTACGTACCGATAGAGGAGGTGAATACCTAAGCGATGCCTTCCAAGATCATCTTAAGAGTTGTGGGATTATCTCACAACTTACTCCACCCGGAACACCCCAACTTAATGGAGTTTCCGAAAGGAGGAACCGAACCCTAATGGATATGGTTCGATCTATGATGGCAAGAAGCTCGTTGCCTCTATCATTTTGGGGTTATTGTCTAAGCTCCGCGGTTCGTATTTTAAATATGGCCCCAACCAAGAAAGTGGAACGAACTCCTCATGAGATGTGGTTTGGAAAACCTCCTTCTCTTTCATACTTGAAAGTATGGGGATGTGAAGCTTATCCTAAGCGATATGTAGCTAATAAGCTACATGCTCGATCCACAAAGTGTATCTTCATAGGATATCCCAAAGATGACATGGGGTATTACTTCTATGATCCATCCGAGCAAACGGTATTTGTTGCTCGGAAAGCGGAATTCCTTGAAACCAAGTTCCTTATGGAAGGTGATGGTGAAAGGAAGATAGATCTTGTAGAGGTACAAGATCAAGCCGATGATACACAATTGGTTGGCACTAGTACTCAACATGAGGATGTTGAAAATGATCAAGTGGATGATCAAGGTACACAAGACGTTCGAAGATCTAGTAGGATTAGTAATCCTCCTGAGAGATATGGTTTTCTCGTGGATGGATGCTATACGGTTGATTTGGATGAACCGAAAAACTACGAAGATGCTTTATCAAGGATTGATAAAGACAAATGGCAGGAAGCCATGAACGCCGAGATGCAATCCATGTATGAAAACCAAGTTTGGAAACTTGTTGTGCAACCTCCTAGCTCCAAGCTAGTTGATTGCAAATGGCTTTTCAAGAAGAAAACCGACATACATGGAAACTTGGATACATACAAAGCTAGACTTGTAGCAAAAGGTTTCACTCAAACTCAAGGGGTTGATTATGATGAAACTTTCTCGCCAGTGGTAATGCTAAAGTCTATTAGGATATTATTTGCCATTGCTGCTCACTATGACTATGAAATATGCCAAATGGATATCAAAACCGCTTTCCTAAATGGATATCTTGAGGAAGATGCCTATATGGTACAGCCCGAAGGTTTTGTTGATCCGAAAAATCCTAAGAAGGTATGCAAGTTAAAGAAGTCAATCTACGGATTGAAACAAGCATCTAGAATATGGAATCATCGTTTTAATGAAGAGGCAAAGAAATTTGGCTTCATTAAAAATGGTGATGAAGCTTGTGTATACAAGAAGGCTAGTGGGAGCTCCATAATGTTTCTTGTGCTATATGTGGATGATATATTATTATTTGGGAATGATATTACCACAATGCAAGAAGTCAAAACTTGGCTAAAGAGTTGCTTCTCCATTAAGGATCTTGGAGAAGCACAATACATATTGGGGATAGGGATCTATAGGAATAGATCCAAGAGATTGATAGGTTTAAGTCAAAGTACATACATTGATAAAATCTTGAAAAGATTCAAGATGGAAAACTCTAAGAAAGGTTTGGTACCTATTCAAAGAGGAACCGTTCTCAGTTCATCTCAGTGTCCTACCATGAAAGATGAACAAGAGAGAATGAAGAAGGTCCCATACGCATCTGCTATTGGGTCTATCATGTATGCAATGATATGTACTAGACCGGATGTGTCATGCGCTCTAAGCTTGACAAGTAGATACCAGAATAACCCATGAAACAGTCATTGGATTGCTGTTAAAAGTATATTGAAATACCTTAGGAGGACTAAGGATATGTTTCTAATATATGGATCTGGTGAGGAGGAAATCGCAGTAAAAGGTTACGTGGATGCGAGTTTCCAAATTGATCGAGATGACTCACGATCACATTCCGGTTATGTCTTCATGTTAAATGGTGGTGCAGTCTCTTGGAAGAGTTCGAAACAGGATGTTGTTGCGTTATCCACTACAGAGTCGGAGTACATTGCCGCCTCACTGGCAGCTCAGGAAGCTGCATGGATGAAGAAATTCATCGACGACTTAGGAGTGGTCCCTTCCATTCAGGACCCTCTTGAGATCTTTTGTGACAACGAGGGTGCGATTGCTCAAATCAAGGAACCTCGTGCTCATCAAAAGACTCGTCACATTGAGCGGAGATTCAACTACATCAGGGATGAGGTTGAAAAGGGAAAGATATGTATTCACAAGGTTCACACAGATCATAATGTTGCGGATCCACTCACGAAGCTTTTACATGGGCCAAAACATGAGGGACATGTTTGTGCATTAGGGCTTCGATATTCTAGTGATTGGAAATGATCTATTTTATGTATTGTAACGGAATGAATTAGTTCAAACTCATTAATATAATTGTGGTATTAATTTAATTATGAGTCATGTTCCAATTTTGCATATTTTATCCATGAATAAACTATTATTCTGAATTCCGTAGTTGATCACATTTGTGGGAACAAGTGTGAGGTCTAGACTATTATGAACTTGGATTGGTTAGCATTCAAATGGTGAATGTGGGGCAAGGTTGCAACCAAGGTTCATAGATATTTGTGGGACACAAATATTGGAAGACCCGCTCTCAAAATTTACTATATGGAGCCTTTGTGGTTGATCACATGTAATCTTGAGTAAAGGAGAATATCATTATATCCTCTGACCTGAGACACATATTGGGTTCAGATATTCACCGAATATTGTGCCTTGACTCTTTCCTTCGCTATTCTGAAATATGGTAGTACATAAGGGAGGCTTCAGGTATGGTACGAAGTGTAGTGTCTAGGACGTATGTAGTCAAGATGGAATTTGTCCCTCTTATTCGTTGAGAGTCAGATGTCTAAGGCCTGATAAAGTTAGATCTATAAGAGAGTGATCATTCTATGTCTCTTGGATTTGACATGACATCTAGGACAAAAGGATATATTGAAAGATTCACCTAATCATATTCGAGATGGGAACTCGAAAGGGATGATGTTATTGAATGGCACTAAGTCATAACATATTAGGGGTGATGGACGGTCGTTAGGTGGTATCCATCACTTGCATTAATTTCTTATGTTTCTCGTGCAAGTGGGAGATTGAAGGTATTTCATATGCCCGAGAGACATATTAAACTAATGTGGCTAACATGTTATGATCCAAGTCGGGTCATACCCAATAACAAACCGTCAACATCTTTAAGTATCTGTTTTAATGATTGGATCTTTAAAATAAATACTCGACACTTAGACTTTAGAATTTGGTATTCTAAAGATGAAATGCAAGAAATAATTATTTGGAAAATTATAAATGCAAGTTTAATTATTTGATTAAACTCATATGTGTGTTACATTTTATAATTGGTTTATAAAGTATAATTTTATAAAAGGGTTTATAAAATTATAAAAGATGTAAGTATCATGGAAATAATTACAAGTTTATAAAAGTTTAGCAAAAAAAAAAAAAAAATATGGGGCTAAAGGGGACGGTTTTGGGGAGTCCCAAGACACCCCATGCTTTGCTTTAACTTGTAATTAACTCCACCTAATTGTCATTACACCTTTTGCATCTTTTCACACACATCTCTCTTGCATTTTTGAATTAGCAAAAATACTCTTCCTCCTCCCTTCCATTTTGGCCGAATTTTTGGAGCAAGAACAAGGGTTCTTTGATTGATTTTTGCTAGTAAACTTGTGTCTTAAATCCTAACCAACAAGAAGGGTGTTGATTCAAGGTTTGTGGGTATCAAAGGCTTGAGGTTTCAAGTGAGAAACTAGCATCTTCATCATCTTCATCTTCTTGCTTCAACCTCCATTTTGGAGAAGGTATAAACACCCTAACTAGCTCTATTTACATTTTAGTATATTATACAAGACTAGATCTTTTAATGGAATACATTTTAAAAGGGTTAAAATACACATGCAAACACTTAAAATTGCTTCCGCTTGCTATACATATATACACGAATACATATACATACATAAATATGTTTTGTGACTTGTTTACATGTGGTATTCCATCAGTACCTACCCGTTAAGTTCATACTTAGTAGCTAATATACAATTCAACTACTACAATTCTATATGATAAACTGATTATAATAATATTTTGCGTTCAAACTTTTACACAATATTTTACAAACTTACAATACCACTTATTTTACATATAGCATGAAATATAGCACACAATAAATTTGATACAAGATGGTTGTGAAGATAATTCTAGCTAGTACACAAGTCGTTCAACAAAGGCAATAAAGACACGTAATTCATACGTCCAGAAACAAGTCATGCATTCTGGTTTTACTAGGATTACTTCCCATCCTTGGTCTTGTGGAACATAACCGTTATGGCCGTTGATAAGACAGCGTGTTGTAACATCGTCAAAGGGACGAGGGTTACGTAATGTCCAACAGTCCGGTAACAATCTAAAAACCTCATTTCTTACCCCAATTACCGACTCCGTCACTTGTGGGAACGTTTTGTTTAATAGTTGTAGCCCGATGTTCTTGTTCTCACTGTGGTGAGAAGCGAACATTACTAATCCGTAAGCATAACATGCTTCTTTATGTTGCATGTTAGCCGCTTTTTCTAAATCACGAAGTCCAATATTCGGATATATTGAGTCAAAATAATTTCTTAACCCATTGCGTAAAATAGCATTTGGGTTCCCCGCAATATATGCGTCAAAGTAAACACATTGTAACTTATGGATTTCCCAATGTGATATCCCCCATCTTTAGAACGAAAGCCTTTTATAAACCAAGGCATTCTTGGAACATTCTTCGAATGTCTTACAAACTGATCTCGCCTTAAATAGTTGTGCCGAAGAATTCTGACCGACTCTAGACAAGATTTCATCAATCATGTCTCCGGGTAGGTCTCTTAAATATTGGGTTGTCTATCCATTTTGTGTTTTTAAACTGTAAAATAGACAAGAGTTAGATTCATAAAAAAATACTTATTAATACAAGCAATTTTTACATATATCATAAAGCATAAGAACACTATATTACATATATTACACCACACGAATACAACTATCTTATTCCGAATCGGTCGTTTCTTCTTCTTCGGTTTTGGTTCGTTTTGCCAAGTTTCTAGGGATATATGATGTTCCCCTAATACGAGCCGTCGTTGTCCACATTGGTTTAGAAAAACCTGGTGGTTTAGAGGTTCCCGGGTCATTGTTACAACTTAAGAACTTCGGGGGTTGACGATACATATAAAGTTCATCGGGGTTGGAATTAGATTTCTCTATTTTTATGCCCTTTCCCTTATTATTTTCTTTTGCCTTTTTAAATTCAGTTGGGGTAATTTCTATAACATCATCGGAATACTCGTCGGAATCCGATTCATCGGAGAATTGGTAATCCTCCCAATATTTTGCTTCCTTGGCGGAAACACCATTGACCATAATTAACCTTGGTAGGTTGGTTGAGGATTTTCTTTTACTTAACCGTTTTATTATTTCCCCCGCCGGTTCTATTTCTTCATCCGGTTCCGATTCTTCTTCCGGTTCCGATTCTTCTTCCGGTTCCGAATCTTCTTCCGGTTCCTCTTCGGGAACTTGTGAATCAGTCCACGAATCATTCCAATTTACATTTGACTCTTCATTATTATTAGGTGAGTCAATGAGACTTGTTCTAGAGGTAGACATCTATCACATAATATCAAACGCGTTAAGAGATTAATATATCACATAATATTCACATGTTAAAAATATATAGTTTCCAACAAAATTTGTTAAGCAATCATTTTTTCAAGTAAACACGGTCGAAGTCCAGACTCACTAATGCATCCTAACAAACTCGATAAGACACACTAATGCAAAATTCTGGTTCTCTAAGACCAACGCTCGGATACCAACTAAAATGTCCCGTTCTTATTGATTAAAAACGTTCCATATTAATTGATTTCGTTACGAGGTTTTGACCTCTATATGAGACGTTTTTCAAAGACTGCATTCATTTTAAAACAAACCATAACCTTTATTTCATCAATAAAGGTTTAAAAAGCTTTACGTAGATGATCAAATAATGATAATCTAAAATATCCTGTTACACACGACCATTACATAATGGTTTACAATACAAATATGTTACAACAAAATAAGTTTCTTGAATGCAGTTTTTACACAATATCATACAAGCATGGACTCCAAATCTCGTCCTTATTTAAGTATGAGACAGCGGAAGCTCTTAATAATCACCTGAGAATAAACATGCGTAAAACGTCAACAAAAATGTTGGTGAGTTATAGGTTTAACCTATATATATCAAATCATAATAATAGACCACAAGATTTCATATTTCAATACACATCCCATACATAGAGATAAAAATCATTCATATGGTGAACACCTGGTAACCGACATTAACAAGATGCATATATAAGAATATCCCCATCATTCCGGGACACCCTTCGGATATGATATAAATTTCGAAGTACTAAAGCATCCGGTACTTTGGATGGGGTTTGTTAGGCCCAATAGATCTATCTTTAGGATTCGCGTCAATTAGGGTGTCTGTTCCCTAATTCTTAGATTACCAGACTTAATAAAAAGGGGCATATTCGATTTCGATAATTCAACCATAGAATGTAGTTTCACGTACTTGTGTCTATTTTGTAAATCATTTATAAAACCTGCATGTATTCTCATCCCAAAAATATTAGATTTTAAAAGTGGGACTATAACTCACTTTCACAGATTTTTACTTCGTCGGGAAGTAAGACTTGGCCACTGGTTGATTCACGAACCTATAATAATATATACATATATATCAAAGTATGTTCAAAATATATTTACAACACTTTTAATATATTTTAATGTTTTAAGTTTATTAAGTCAGCTGTCCTCGTTAGTAACCTACAACTAGTTGTCCACAGTTAGATGTACATAAATAAATCGATAAATATTATCTTGAATCAATCCACGACCCAGTGTATACGTATCTCAGTATTGATCACAACTCAAACTATATATATTTTGGAATCAACCTCAACCCTGTATAGCTAACTCCAACATTCACATATAGAGTGTCTATGGTTGTTCCGAAATATATATAGATGTGTCGACATGATAGGTCGAAACATTGTATACATGTCTATGGTATCTCAAGATTACATAATATACAATACAAGTTGATTAAGTTATGGTTGGAATAGATTTGTTACCAATTTTCACGTAGCTAAAATGAGAAAAATTATTCAATCTTGTTTTACCCATAACTTCTTCATTTTAAATCCGTTTTGAGTGAATCAAATTGCTATGGTTTCATATTGAACTCTATTTTATGAATCTAAACAGAAAAAGTATAGGTTTATAGTCGTAAAAATAAGTTACAAGTCGTTTTTGTAAAGGTAGTCATTTCAGTCGAAAGAACGACGTCTAGATGACCATTTTAGAAAACATACTTCCACTTTGAGTTTAACCATAATTTTTGGATATAGTTTCATGTTCATAATAAAAATCATTTTCCCAGAATAACAACTTTTAAATCAAAGTTTATCATAGTTTTTAATTAACTAACCCAGAACAGCCCGCGGTGTTACTACGACGGCGTAAATCCGGTTTTACGGTGTTTTTCGTGTTTCCAGGTTTTAAAGTTACAACTCGCGGCTGTACATAACACTTTCCACGTCTCGAATTTGAAGAAATGTTTTGCTAAAGAAGATATCACTATTCCGTTAGATGAAATCCAAATCAACGAAAAACTCCAATTCATCGAAGAACCCGTCGAAATAATGGATCGTGAGGTTAAAAGACTTAAGCAAAACAAGATACCAATTGTTAAGGTTCGATGGAATGCTCGTAGAGGACCCGAGTTCACCTGGGAGCGTGAAGATCAGATGAAGAAGAAATACCCACATCTATTTCCAGAAGATTCGTCAACACCTTCAACAGCTTAAAATTTCGGGACGAAATTTATTTAACGGGTAGGTACTGTAGTGACCCGAACTTTTCCATGTTTATATATATTAATTGAGATTGATATTTACATGATTAAATGCTTCCAACATGTTAAGCAATCAAACTTGTTAAGACTTGATATAATTGAAATATGTTTCATATAGACAATTGACCACCCAAGTTGACCGGTGATTCACGAACGTTAAAACTTGTAAAAACTATATGATGACATATATATGGATATATATATAGTTAACATGATACTATGATAAGTAAACATATCATTAAGTATATTAATAATGAACTAAATATGTAAAAACAAGACTACTAACTTAATGATTTTTAAACGAGACATATATGTAACGATTATCGTTGTAAAGACATTTAATGTATATATATCATATTAAGAGATATTCATACATGATAATATCATGATAATATAATAATTTAAAATCTCATTTGATATTATAAATATTGGGTTAACAACATTTAACAAGATCGTTAACCTAAAGGTTTCAAAACAACACTTACATGTAACGACTAACGATGACTTAACGACTCAGTTAAAATGTATATACATGTAGTGTTTTAATATGTATTTATACACTTTTGAAAGACTTCAATACACTTATCAAAATACTTCTACTTAACAAAAATGCTTACAATTACATCCTCGTTCAGTTTCATCAACAATTCTACTCGTATGCACCCGTATTCGTACTCGTACAATACACAACTTTTAGATGTATGTACTATTGGTATATACACTCCAATGATCAGCTCTTAGCAGCCCATATGAGTCACCTAACATATGTGGGAACCATCATTTGGCAACTAGCATGAAATATCTCATAAAATTACAAAAATATGAGTAATCATTCATGACTTACTTACATGAAAACAAAATTACATATCCTTTATATCTAATCCATACACCAACGACCAAAAACACCTACAAACACTTTCATTCTTCAATTTTCTTCATATAATTGATCTCTCTCAAGTTCTATCTTCAAGTTCTAAGTGTTCTATATAAATTCTACAAGTTCTAGTTACATAAAATCAAGAATACTTTCAAGTTTGCTAGCTCACTTCCAATGTTGTAAGGTGATCATCCAACCTCAAGAAATCTTTGTTTCTTACAGTAGGTTATCATTCTAATATAAGGTAATAATCATATTCAAACTTTGGTTCAATTTCTATAACTATAACAATCTTATTTCAAGTGATGATCTTACTTGAACTTGTTTTCGTGTCATGATTCTGCTTCAAGAACTTCGAGCCATCCAAGGATCCGTTGAAGCTAGATCCATTTTTCTCTTTTCCAGTAGGTTTATCCAAGGAACTTAAGGTAGTAATGATGTTCATAACATCATTCGATTCATACATATAAAGCTATCTTATTCGAAGGTTTAAACTTGTAATCACTAGAACATAGTTTAGTTAATTCTAAACTTGTTCGCAAACAAAAGTTAATCCTTCTAACTTGACTTTTAAAATCAACTAAACACATGTTCTATATCTATATGATATGCTAACTTAATGATTTAAAACCTGGAAACACGAAAAACACCGTAAAACCGGATTTACGCCGTCGTAGTAACACCGCGGGCTGTTTTGGGTTAGTTAATTAAAAACTATGATAAACTTTGATTTAAAAGTTGTTATTCTGAGAAAATGATTTTTATTATGAACATGAAACTATATCCAAAAATTATGGTTAAACTCAAAGTGGAAGTATGTTTTCTAAAATGGTCATCTAGACGTCGTTCTTTCGACTGAAATGACTACCTTTACAAAAACGACTTGTAACTTATTTTTCCGACTATAAACCTATACTTTTTATGTTTAGATTCATAAAATAGAGTTCAATATGAAACCATAGCAATTTGATTCACTCAAAACGGATTTAAAATGAAGAAGTTATGGGTAAAACATGATTGGATAATTTTTCTCATTTTAGCTACGTGAAAATTGGTAACAAATCTATTCCAACCATAACTTAATCAACTTGTATTGTATATTATGTAATCTTGAGATACCATAGACACGTATACAATGTTTCGACCTATCATGTCGACACATCTATATATATTTCAGAACAACCATAGACACTCTATATGTGAATGTTGGAGTTAGCTATACAGGGTTGAGATTGATTCCAAAATATATATAGTTTGAGTTGTGATCAATACTGAGATACGTATACACTGGGTCGTGGATTGATTCAAGATAATATTTATCGATTTATTTCTGTATATCTAACTGTGGACAACTAGTTGTAGGTTACTAACGAGGACTGCTGACTTAATAAACTTAAAACATCAAAATATATTAAAAGTGTTGTAAATATATTTTGAACATACTTTGATATATATGTATATATTGTTATAGGTTCGTGAATCAACCAGTGGCCAAGTCTTACTTCCCGATGAAGTAAAAATCTGTGAAAGTGAGTTATAGTCCCACTTTTAAAATCTAATATTTTTGGGATGAGAATACATGCAGGTTTTATAAATGATTTACAAAATAGACACAAGTACGTGAAACTACATTCTATGGTTGAATTATCGAAATCGAATATGCCCCTTTTTATTAAGTCTGGTAATCTACGAATTAGGGAACAGACACCCTAATTGACGCGAATCCTAAAGATAGATCTATTGGGCCTAACAAACCCCATCCAAAGTACCGGATGCTTTAGTACTTCGAAATTTATATCATATCCGAAGGGTGTCCCGGAATGATGGGGATATTCTTATATATGCATCTTGTTAATGTCGGTTACCAGGTGTTCACCATATGAATGATTTTTATCTCTATGTATGGGATGTGTATTGAAATATGAAATCTTGTGGTCTATTATTATAATTTGATATATATAGGTTAAACCTATAACTCACCAACATTTTTATTGACGTTTTAAGCATGTTTATTCTCAGGTGATTATTAAGAGCTTCCGCTGTCGCATACTTAAATAAGGACGAGATTTGGAGTCCATGCTTGTATGATATTGTGTAAAAACTGCATTCAAGAAACTTATTTTGTTGTAACATATTTGTATTGTAAACCATTATGTAATGGTCGTGTGTAAACAGGATATTTTAGATTATCATTATTTGATAATCTACGTAAAGCTTTTTAAACCTTTATTGATGAAATAAAGGTTATGGTTTGTTTTAAAATGAATGCAGTCTTTGAAAAACGTCTCATATAGAGGTCAAAACCTCGCAACGAAATCAATTAATATGGAACGTTTTTAATCAATAAGAACGGGACATTTCAGGGATTGTTTCCTCTCCATCCTCCATTTGAATTGTCATTCCTTCTCTGATTTCTGTCAAAATACCGTCCTCCGTTGTGCGGCTTGCTACTATCAAACTTGTTCAACCCAGGCTCACCAGCTCGAACATGCCTCTGTGCAACCTCCAAAGCTTGTTGCAATGTTTTTGGCAAGTCATACCGTAATGCATGAACAAGTGCACTAAACCGTCGCTGGTCCAAACAGAAAATGAAACTAGATACAAGCTGTGATTCTGGACAATCAGGAATCTTCTGTGCTTCAAGTGTATAACGCTTCATAAAATTGCTCAAAGATTCGTTATGATGCATTGTGATCTCGTGTGCATCAAGATGTGTCAGAGTATAGCTCCGTAGATTTTGGTATTGCATCACAAATTTTGCTCTCAAATCAAGAAAACTGGTAATACTCCTTGGCGGCAAACTAGCAAACCATTCGCGTGCCATTTTCTGCAATACCATAGGAAACATATGGCACGCAGTTTCATCCTCCCAATGCTGCAACCTCATAACACCTTCAAACATAGTCAAAAAATCTTCCGGATCCGTTGTGCCATCATAAACTCCAATTGCTGGTATAGCAAGATTTCTGGGCAATGGATAATTAGCAATTCGATCAATGAAACACTGCGTTGATTCTGCCATCGCTGGTGGCTTGGTGGCTTGTTCTCCAGTAATGAGGGCAAAAAAGTTGTCCACAGCCACAGCACGGACGGCGGGCTGCGCTAAGCGTTGCTTGTATTTTGCTGGAGCTGTCTGCTTAAGAATGTCATTTAAAAGCAACACTGCCTGCTTTTCTTACATGAACTCATCTTTGTCAATTTCATCATCAGAGTCATTATTATCACAACTCAGGGGATTAATGAAACTCGCGCATATAAATATTGCAAAAACAGTTATTTAAACATTGCGTGTATTCTCAGCCCAAAAATGTAATAAGTAAAAAGGGAGCAAATGAAACTCACCTAATGTATTTTGTAGTAAAAATACATATGGCTATTGTAAACACCTATTTCCTTATGAGGTAAGGCTTAGTGTGTCAACAAGATACTAGAAGTAATCTAGCTTTAGGAGGGCGGAGTGTTACCGATTAATTTTTACCCTCGGGAAATAATCCCTGCAGACCCGGTTCACAAGTGTAGAAACTTGGAGGTGGCTTAATCAATCTGTCGTCCGTAGAGCGTAAGAGTGCTAGCCGGATGACTTCTAGTAAGAGAAAGTAGAGAGAGAGAATGTGATGACCCGGGAATTTCCGACCAAATTTAAACTTTAATCTGTATATGATTCCAACACGATAAGCAAAATATGTAATGTTGAGTTTCGAAAGTTTTGAAATTTATATTCATGTAATCAAATAACCTCTGAATACTCCCGACGATTCACGAACCTTTAATTCTAACTAGAAAAGTAAATATTAATAATTATATATGTAGATATTATATTAATCATATTAATGAACTATTAAGTAACTTAGTTGTTATAAAAAAAATAAAAAAAATAATAACTTTAAATAACTAAAGCTTGTTATTTTTAGTACATTGTATATAAATGATTCAAACTTGTTTTGCCAACATTATCAAAATATTAAATATAAAATGATGTATGTTGAGGTTAATTGTTTAATATATATAGTTAACTATATACTAAACATTTAAAACATAATTGCGTATATGTATAATATATATCCATATATATGTATAAATATAAATCTAGGTGTGTTTTTCTAATCAAGATTATATTGTAATATATAAAATGTATAAACATTAAACATTCAATGAATGTTATCATATAATATTACATAAATTAATAAATTGTACATTAATATATTATATGTAATCACAAGTTAAAATTTTAATTGTTATATTAATATTATCATTACCTTCATTAATATTAAACTTTATATTTGGTATGTATATATATATATATATATATATATATATAAGTTTGATAAGTTTAAGTTGATATATTACTATTGTTAATATTCATATTAATATTTGTATTAGCTATATTATTAGTTTCAATAGATAATGTATAGATATATGAAAATTTATATATTTAATTTGTTATATCATTAATATTATTGTTATCATGGTTAATATCATTATTACTATAACTAGTAGTAAAATTTTAATTTTAGTTACTATGATTAATATTAGTATTATTAATAGATATTATTATAGTTATTAGAAAATGATAAAAATTTATTAGTATTATCATCAATAATATTATTATTACAATTATTATCAGTATTATTATCTATTAGTATTATTATTATAATTATTAATAATATGTTATTATTAGTATTATTATTAATATTAATATTAATAAAGTTAATATTAATATTTATTAACTACTCTAGCTTTAACACAACTTTATATATAATTCTGTTTGATGTCGTTATCTAATCTATCTAATTTGTCTACCTAATTGAATTGAATTCCAGTTACAAGACAAATCTGTAAATCATCTTTTTTTTTCTCTTTTTGTTTTATTGTTTTATTTTATTTCCTTCTTTGATTCGACTCTGTGCTCTTGATTGGAAGTGTCGACCACCAACACTAAACAACAATCAATTATACTGCTCAAATGACTAGATTAAGATCCTTATTATCATTTACATATTGCTGGTATTAGCTGCTATCGAAACCAAAACAGGAAATTAAAGAAAATGAAATCCAATATAAGACTTGCTATCATTTTCTCTTACACTCTAAACTGCTTCATCGTGACAACCGAAAATATCACCCTCACCTGCAAAAATCATCACCTTCAACCATTCGAATTTATGTGTTCCTCATCCCTTTGTTTCTTTGCTGCTACAACAATTCCATACCATCATCACCCCTCCATTATAGCTGCTGCTGGCTGTAAATCATCAGACAAATCCAAACAATCCCTGTTATATGTTTTATTTACTTGAAAACTATCAAACTATCACCATCATGACAAACCACCGCCACCTTCTTCCACCATCCTACAATCGATCTCCATCACCAAGGTAAATCATCACATCATCTTTATATATATACACATACATATTCTTATTACCTGAAACTAAAACCATTCTTTCCCTGTTCTTCGACAAGCATCATTACCATCCCCAACTAGTCACCTTAGTTCTGCTTCATTCTGTTTTGAACAGCTATAGTTGTTGCTTTTGTTCTGCCCAACACGAGAACCATCAATAAGCATCCCAAGATCGAACACCTTGGTCAAACACTTGTTGCTGCTACTACCTTCTCCTGTTTTAAGCTCAACACAAAAACACACTTCCATTTATCAAAACTCAAATTCAAAATAACACAAGAAGAACATACCTCATTGCAACTCCAGATTCAAATTTCTAAAACCTCATTATTCATCACCACAGTTAAACAAGATCCACCAAAATCATGTTTCCCATCAAACTCTTACTTACTGCTCGTCTTGATTCTGATCGAATAAAGAACAATCGAGACCATTGTTGCTACCCTAAATCAAAAACCACCAAGAACACCCTTTATTATTATATACGTTTGATCTAATTAAAGAATATAGGATAGATATATAGAGAGACGAATGAATTAAGAGAATAATAAGGAATCAATTACATACTTGATTAATTATTGAACCGATAACAAGGATCAATGGATGATGATTAGATCGATGATGATGATTTGATGAAGTTACACGCTACAGTATTTTGAGTTCTTCCTAGCTCGAATACACCAAAACTGAACCCCAATTTGTTAAAGGCTGTTGCTTCCCCAAATCGCAGGCTCTACTTCTGATTGATCGAATGAGGAAAAATTTGACCTAGATCGATTGTTTGGTGGCTGCGTATTTCTTCCATTTGTTTTTATTTTTATTGAACGGCATCAACACATCATTCAATTGAACGGACCTCTTAAATTAAATTTCTGGATTTCAAAGTTGGGCTAACATGATTTGTTGGACCGTGTCCCATTTAGTGTTTTTTTTTTTGGGCCGAACTATTAATAAATGGGTTACGTAGGTTAGCTAGGAGTATAAACAAGAAAGACAGTAGGCGGATCAATGGTCATGGGTGTGTTCGGGTGTTCGAGAGGTTGCGGGTTCGAGCCTAAGCGGAGGCACTTTATGTTCTTTATTTTTTGGAAGCTTGTTCTATGAGGTAGCTACTTGTATATTATTGTTAATATTACTCTTATTGTTATTATTATTATTAATTATTATTATTATTATTATTATTATTATTATTATTATTAGTAAGTATTATTATTATTATTATTATTATTATTATTATTATTATTATTATTATTATTTTTTAATGAAAGTATTACTATTAAGATAACCGTAAGTAAAAAGGTTGTTACAATTATTATTACCAAGTACAAAGTATTAATATTAAAAATTATAATTTTCATTATCATTATTATTAATATTAGTACTATCATTAATGTATCATTTCAAATATTATCTTGTAATATTAAAATACAGTTTTAACAAAACAAATGATATATAATTATTACATATAACATAACAAAAATTTATATTTTTACATTACAAAATGAATATAAGTTATTGATATAAAAACTATATCACTAATAATAATAATTAAATTTGTTCGATTACGATTATATATTTTAATATATATATGAATAATATAGGTTCGTGAATCCGAGGCCAACCCTACATTTGTTCACTGTCGTTATATGTATTTTTACTACAAAATACAAGAGGTGAGTTTCATTATTCCCTTTTTAAATGCTTTTGCAATATATATTTTTGGGACTGAGAATACATGCGCTGCTTTTATAACTGTTTTACGAAATAGACACAAGTAGTCGAAACTACATTCTATGGTTGAATTATTAAACCGAATTTGCCCCTTTTTAGCCTGGTAATCTAAGAATTAGGGAACAGACACCCTAATTGACGCGAATCCTAAAGATAGATCTATCGGGCCCAACAAGCCCCATCCAAAGTACCGGATGCTTTAGTACTTCGAAATTTATATCATGTCCGAAGGAGGATCCCGGAATGATGGGGATATTCTTATATGTATATTGTGAATGTTGGTTACCAGGTGTTCAATCCATATGAATGATATTTTGTCTCTATGTATGGGACGTATATTTATGGGAAATAAAAATCTTGTGGTCTATTAAAATGATGGAAATGATTATTTATGTTAAACTAATGAACTCACCAACCTTTTGGTTGACACTTTAAAGCATGTTTATTCTCACGTATTAAAGAAATCTTCCGCTGTGCATTTGCTCATCTTAGAGATATTACTTGGAGTCATTCATGACATATTTCAAAAGACGTTGCATTCGAGTCGTTGAGTTCATCAAGATTATTATTAAGTCAATTATAGTTAGATATATTATGAAATGGTATGCATACCGTCAACTTTCGATGTAATGAAAGATTGTCTTTTCAAAAACGAATGCAATGTTTGTAAAATGTATCATATAGAGGTCTAAGTACCTCGCGATGTAATCAACTGTTGTGAATCGTTTATAATCGATATGGACTTCGTCCGGATGGATTAGGACGGGTCTCTACAGTTGGTATCAGAGCGGAGGTCTTAGCGAACCAGGTCTTGCATTAGTGAGTCTAACTGATAGTTGTTAGGATGCATTAGTGAGTCTGGACTTCGACCTTGTCTGCATGTCAAAAGTTTTGCTTATCATTTCTAGTCGAAAATCATCTGCTTATCCTCCTTAGGAAATTACCTACTTATCATTCTTAGTCTAGACACATCTTACTGCATTGATTGCATAAATAGTGTATAGACAAAATTCATATCTTAGCGTATCTGCTACTTCATATCTTAGCGGATCTATTACTGTAACTTTGCCTGACAACTTCCTTAGATTCCTCCGTAACTTATGAGATTTTAGTATTATATATGCATATGTAAATTATGTATTGCAGGGTACTAATCTACATCCTATAATCTATTTCTTATCGAAAATCCTTCATCTGAGTGTACGGGATGAATCCCTCAACCAGTTCGAATCCCTCAGATTTTGATAGCTATTCCGATAGTTATTCCGACAGCTATTCTGACATGGATATTCACCTAAGCTCCGAAAGCAATGTCGCCAGAATGAATCAATCAATCAGCCATTCCCAATTCATCTGATGCATTCGTAGTCGACTTAATCAATGGAGACGCGAAGAAGGCGATCCCTTCCACCAACCGAATTCACCTCTTGACAATGAACCTGAAGCGTTTACCGGCGAACCTGTTCGAGACACTATTTTCAGTCTCATTTCCAGGGTAACTCGACAAGATTATATTCTATCCACAATTCTGAACCTTATTCATCTGCTCGTTCTGACCGACAATCATCCTGGAGTAATAAGTCAATGAACTTCGCGCTCGAATAATCAATTCGGAGAATGTGGTGCAAAATGTACCAGCTTCAGCAACATCACCGGCACCAACAGTACCATCAATAACAGCACCAGTACCATCAACAATCCATGCTTCAATATCATCATCTGTACTTTAAGTATGATCTTCGTTCTATGTATCGTTCTACCTCATTTATCTTCGTTCGACATGGCGAATATGTAATCTCTAAAGTTTTAGAGATTATTTATTCTAGTTCCAACTGAAAACTAAATGAGTTTAATATTAAGTTAACTCATTAAATCCATGATTACATCTGAAGAAAATATATATGTATATATGTTTCATAAAGATTGTAATTAAAATTTTTTTTGTACAAACTGTTAATGGTGAAAACATTTTAACGGGTAGGTAATACCCGAGGGATATTTAAGATTTCACTTTAATAAGTTACATTGTACGTTCTTCGAATCTGATCCAACAGTCATTTACTATCCTACCTGCAACCACAACTATACGAATCCGTTCATCACAGAATAACCATTTTCATTCAATTTCATATTTGGATTTTGACCTATCAGAATCCGACAAGTGGCATAATGAAGAAAACATTGGACAAAATAAAATTTGTTAGAAACAAACAAATTAACTATGAGAAATTTTGTTAAGAATCCACGCTAACAAAATTCTAGCTAACTGTTCCTAGCTAACTGATTACATTTTATTTATCGCAATTTATGTTATCGCAATTTACATTCTCGCAATTTTAATTTATCGTCATTAAATTTCTGTTATTTACTTTACGCACTTTATTTATCGTTATTTAACTTTCGGTTATTTATGTTACGCACTTTAAATATCGGGACACGTATACAAGGTTTTGACATATCATATCGACGCATCTATATATATTATTTGGAATCACCATAGACACTCTATATGCAGTAATGATCGAGTTCTCTATACAGGGTTGAGGTTGATTCTACAATAATATATATACTTTGAGTTGTGATCGAGTCTGAGACATGTACACGGGTCACGATACGTATTAATTAATTCGAATATTATATATTAAACTATATATGTATTATTGGACTGTAAACTGTGGACTATCGACTGTGGACTAATAATATTAGACAATAAAAGTGAATTAAAATACTGATTATAACATATGAAACTAAATAATTCTTCAAGTTTGCCACTTGATTTCATCATAAACCTCATTTGTATCTTGACGATTACAATCTGCGTTCAAACTTTTCATGATTCTTGAAAACACCTCAATCGAGAGGATGAACCAACCGAACTTCATCTATGGAAGGAAAAATTTATGCATATAGTTATGCACCTGAGAAACTCTCGACAATTGAGTAAAAGTTTAACACGTAGCTGCATCAGATCCTTTGGCATTTATTAGCAAAAATAACTTTGTGATCCCTTTTCAAAGTAGCCAATTTTGTCACAGCTCCAGCAAGTCAACTTTGACTTGTCATTCGAAGTAGCCATACTATAATCCTGATATATACGATTACCCTTTTGATACCGGAGAATTCTTTTATATTCCACCATATCACCAGCAGACGTACCAGTAACCTCGTTGCTTCTTGGCATAAATCTCTCTGACAAATCATTATATTTATTCATTGAAACCCTATCATATAATTATCTGCATCTTGTAACAAGAACTGCCATACCAATTACCGGGAATCAGCAATCAGTACTTTGAAAACTCACAGCATAGCTACATCAACAGTTATATGTATGACATTTATCTCTAAGAATTACGATCTCTCATTCTGAAATTCTGAAAAGCACTCAGTCACAAATCAATACTCTGAATATTGAAAAAGCTGAATGAAGCAGCAGAAACCATAGACAACCATAAACGACCTTAATCATCGGAAGTTTGATGATAAAGAATAGTATGTTGGAAAAGCTCAGAAAAATTGGAACTGGAAAACGGATTGAGCTAACCATGAAGGAGACCAAGGACAAATACAAGGACTAAACCCTATATTCAAAGAATTCAGGTAATTCTGGATTTGTTGAAATCTTTAGAGAATATCTTGCTCCGAATTCATGTTAAAATCTTGCAAAAAATCTTTCTCCATCAACCATCGAACTTAGAAATTCCAAAAATATCATCATCAATATCTTTGATATTTCTGAGGATATTTTCTAAATATTCTCGTCCGAAATTATATACCTTCTCGTGCTTCCTGTGTATCATTATATTGGAAATATTCAATAGAAAATTTAGTACCGAAAAGCAGATTATGCTAAACTAGGAAGAAAGCCGTGGACAAATCACAAAGAATAAGTTTGACTTCAGAGGATCTAAATGATTCAATGTCTACTAAAGTCTTTAGTGAATATCTTGCTCCTTACTCTAAACCCTTGCAGATAATAGTTTCTATCATACTCTGATCTTAAATATTCAAAGATATTATCGTATCTTTCATTATAAATATCCTCGATATTTTTGAATATATTTTCATAACTAATCCTATCTGAAATCATTAATCTCTTCGTGTTATCAGTATTACAGCATATAGAAATTGTAGTTTCTATATTCTGTAAACTTTCGAACTTAAAATATGAATGTTATTGAAGTAATGTTAGAAACTGATGCATGAGTTAGTATAATATAATGACACTTGATCAACGTGATTATGTTACAGAAAGTCATGCTGAGTTTCTAATGGGACGTGATGATTCACAGATCCTAACGTCATCACGTGCCATGTTACATAATTCTTTCATTATGCTTAACTTCTGAACATATTAAGAAAGTATTTTCTTGATAGTTCTATTCTCAGTGATTCTGGCAATTTGAGAAATCAAATCGTGCTAAAATAATAGTTCTTATTTAGAACACGATGTTTATTCGAAATTCCATACTTACGAATTCTGGACCGTTACACGCTTTACTAGAAGTCCGGAGGATAACAAAAAGGCAAAGAGCTCCAAAATATAAGAGAAAATATAAAGCCCAACAACAACACCGAAATTACAAACCGTGGATATTAGTGCGTATAGCAATATAAAGACACGGAAAGATTATAGATACAATAATCCCTAAAGCATAGTAGAAATAAACGGATTCCTCCGGTGGAAGTTGGAAAAGGAGAATGATGGTTGTGATAATCAGGATAAGGACAAGGATCAGAACTAGATTACGTATTTTCACGATCTTTTGAATTTGGGAATTGAGTATTGAAGTGGTGAAAATTAATGGAACGGAAAAGGTAAAATTTATAGTGAAAATATCAGACAGGGTAATCGAGGCAGATCACCATATTTAATTATAGAGATATTAATTTCCTTATTTGCCGAAGAATCAAATCTTTTAGATTTCGAAGACTTTCTTTAATCCCTTGAATTTCGAAATTCAACCCTCTACGTCAAAGGTTAAGACGCACCCTATTTTCTAAATTCAATCGTGACTACGTCAAAAGTTAAGATGCATCTTACTTTCAAAATTCAACCCTGACTCTGTCAAAAGTTACGATGAATTTTCACTTATCCTATTTCAATCTTTTGTGATAATTTCACTCGTACGCTTCGAATAATTGATTTGTTTTTATTCAAATCATCTGATGGTGATAAAACTTTAATTATTGACTCATATTCGTCATGAAAACATTTTTATTGTTAGCCATGACGACCACGCTCAAATTTCGGGACGAAATTTCTTTAACGGGTAGGTACTGTGATGACCCGGGAATTTCTGACCAAATTTAAACTTTAATCTTTATATGATTCCAACACGATAAGCAAAATATGTAATGTTGAGTTTCGAAAGTTTTGAAATTTATATTCATGTAATCAAATAACCTCTGATGACTCCCGACGATTCACGAACCTTTAATTGTAACCAGAAAAGTAAATATAAATAATTATATATGTAGATATTATATTAATCATATTAATGAACTATTAAGTAACTTAGTTGTTATAAAAAAAATAAAAAAAATAATAACTTTAAATAACTAAATCTTGTTATTTTTAGTACATTGTATATAAATGATTCAAACTTGTTTTGCCAACATTATCAAAATATTAAATATAAAATGATGTACGTTGAGGTTAATTGTTTAATATATATAGTTAACTATATACTAAACATTTAAAACATAATTGCGTATATGTATAATATATATCCATATATATGTATAAATATAAATCTAGGTGTGTTTTTCTAATCAAGATTATATTGTAATATATAAAATGTATAAACATTAAACATTCAATGAATGTTATCATATAATATTACATAAATTAATAAATTGTACATTAATATATTATATGTAATCACAAGTTAAAATTTTAATTGTTATATTAATATTATCATTACCTTCATTAATGTGACGACCAAGAAATTTCCGACCAAATTTAAACTTAACCTTTATATGTTTCCGACACGATAAACAGAATTTGTAATGTTGAATCTCAAAAAGTTTGGAACTACATTCATGTAATCAATTACCCTTTGACCGTGTTCGACGATTCACGAACAATTATGTGTATATAGATATGTATATATAATATATAATATTAACTGAAAACATTAACAAAGTATTAGATATATGATACTTTACATGAACATATTGAAATGTCCCGTTCTTATTGATTAAAAACGTTCCATATTAATTGATTTCGTTGCGAGGTTTTGACCTCTATATGAGACGTTTTTCAAAGACTGCATTCATTTTTAAAACAAACCATAACCTTTATTTCATAAATAAAGGTTTAAAAAGCTTTACGTAGATTATCAAATAATGATAATCTAAAATATCCTGTTTACACACGACCATTACATAATGGTTTACAATACAAATATGTTACATCGAAATTAGTTTCTTGAATGCAGTTTTTACACAATATCATACAAACATGGGCTCCAAATCTTGTCCTTATTTTAGTATGCAACAGCGGAAGCTCTTAGTATTCACCTGAGAATAAACATGTTTTAAATGTCAACAAAAATGTTGGTGAGTTATAGGTTTAACCTATATATATCAAATCGTAACAATAGACCACAAGATTTCATATTTCAATACACATCCCATACATAGAGATAAAAATCATTCATATGGTGAACACCTGGTAACCGACAATAACAAGATGCATATATAAGAATATCCCCATCATTTCGGGACACCCTTCGGATATGATATAAATTTCGAAGTACTAAAGCATCCGGTACTTTGGATGGGGTTTGTTAGGCCCAATAGATCTATCTTTAGGATTCGCGTCAATTAGGGTGTCTGTTCCCTAATTCTTAGATTACCAGACTTAATAAAAAGGGGCATATTCGATTTCGATAATTCAACCATAGAATGTAGTTTCACGTACTTGTGTCTATTTTGTAAATCATTTATAAAACCTGCATGTATTCTCATCCCAAAAATATTAGATTTTAAAAGTGGGACTATAACTCACTTTCACAGATTTTTTTACTTCGTCGGGAAGTAAGACTTGGCCACTGGTTGATTCACGAAGCTATAACAATATATACATATATATCAAAGTATGTTCAAAATATATTTACAATACTTTTAATATATTTTGATGTTTTAAGTTTATTAAGTCAGCTGTCCTCGTTAGTAACCTACAACTAGTTGTCCACAGTTAGATGTACAGAAATAAATCAATAAATATTATCTTGAATCAATCCACGACCCAGTGTATACGTATCTCAGTATTGATCACAACTCAAACTATATATATTTTGGAATCAACCTCAACCCTGTATAGCTAACTCCAACATTCACATATAGAGTGTCTATGGTTGTTCCGAAATATATATAGATGTGTCGACATGATAGGTCGAAACATTGTATACGTGTCTATGGTATCTCAAGATTACATAATATACAATACAAGTTGATTAAGTTATGGTTGGAATAGATTTGTTACCAATTTTCACGTAGCTAAAATGAGAAAAATTATCCAATCTTGTTTTACCCATAACTTCTTCATTTTAAATCCGTTTTGAGTGAATCAAATTGCTATGGTTTCATATTTAACTCTATTTTATGAATCTAAACAGAAAAAGTATAGGTTTATAGTCGGAAAAATAAGTTACAAGTCGTTTTTGTAAAGGTAGTCATTTCAGTCGAAAGAACGACGTCTAGATGACCATTTTAGAAAACATACTTCCACTTTGAGTTTAACCATAATTTTTGGATATAGTTTCATGTTCATAATAAAAATCATTTTCTCAGAATAACAACTTTTAAATCAAAGTTTATCATAGTTTTTAATTAACTAACCCAAAACAGCCCGCGGTGTTACTACGACGGCGTAAATCCGGTTTTACGGTGTTTTTCGTGTTTCCAGGTTTTAAATCATTAAGTTAGCATATCATATAGATATAGAACATGTGTTTAGTTGATTTTAAAAGTCAAGTTAGAAGGATTAACTTTTGTTTGCGAACAAGTTTAGAATTAACTAAACTATGTTCTAGTGATTACAAGTTTAAAACTTCGAATAAGATAGCTTTATATGTATGAATCGAATGATGTTATGAACATCATTACTACCTTAATTTCCTTGGATAAACCTACTGTAAAAGAGAAAAATGGATCTAGCTTCAACGGATCCTTGGATGGCTCGAAGTTCTTGAAGCAGAATCATGACACGAAAACAAGTTCAAGTAAGATCATCACTTGAAATAAGATTGTTATAGTTATAGAAATTGAACCAAAGTTTGAATATGATTATTACCTTGTATTAGAATGATAACCTACTGTAAGAAACAAAGATTTCTTGAGGTTGGATGATCACCTTACAAGATTGGAAGTGAGCTAGCAAACTTGAAAGTATTCTTGATTTTATGAAACTAGAACTTTTGAAATTTATGAAGAACACTTAGAACTTGAAGATAGAACTTGAGAGAGATCAATTAGATGAAGAAAATTGAAGAATGAAAGTGTTTGTGGGTGTTTTTGGTCGTTGGTGTATGGATTAGATATAAAGGATATGTAATTTTGTTTTCATGTAAATAAGTCATGAATGATTACTCATATTTTTGTAATTTTATGAGATATTTCATGCTAGTTGCCAAATGATGGTTCCCACATGTGTTAGGTGACTCACATGGGCTGCTAAGAGCTGATCATTGGAGTGTATATACCAATAGTACATACATCTAAAAGCTGTGTATTGTACGAGTACGAATATGGGTACATACGAGTAGAATTGTTGATGAAACTGAACGAGGATGTAATTGTAAGCATTTTTGTTAAGTAGAAGTATTTTGATAAGTGTATTGAAGTCTTTCAAAAGTGTATAAATACATATTAAAACACTATATGTATATACATTTTAACTGAGTCGTTAAGTCATCGTTAGTCGTTACATGTAAATGTTGTTTTGAAACCTTTAGGTTAACGATCTTGTTAAATGTTGTTAACCCAATGTTTATAATATCAAAAGAGATTTTAAATTATTATATTATCATGATATTATGATGTACGAATATCTCTTAATATGATATATATACATTAAATGTCGTTACAACGATAATCGTTACATATATGTCTCGTTTCAAAATCATTAAGTTAGTAGTCTTGTTTTTACATATGTAGTTCATTGTTAATATACTTAATGATATGTTTAATTATCATAATATAATGTTAACTATATATATAACCATATATATGTCATCATATAGTTTTTACAAGTTTTAACGTTCGTGAATCACCGGTCAACTTGGGTGGTCAATTGTCTATATGAAACCTATTTCAATTAATCAAGTCTTAACAAGTTTGATTGCTTAACATGTTGGAAACATTTAATCATGTAAATATCAATCTCAATTAATATATATAAACATGGAAAAGTTCGGGTCACTACAGTACCTACCCGTTAAATAAATTTCGTCCCGAAATTTTAAGCTGTTGAAGGTGTTGACGAATCTTCTGGAAATAGATGCGGGTATTTCTTCTTCATCTGATCTTCACACTCCCAGGTGAACTAGGGTCCTCTACGAGCATTCCATCGAACCTTAACAATTGGTATCTTGTTTTGCTTAAGTCTTTTAACCTCACGATCCATTATTTCGACGGGTTCTTCGATGAATTGAAGTTTTTCGTTGATTTGGATTTCATCTAACGGAATAGTGAGATCTTCTTTAGCAAAACGTTTCTTTAAATTCGAGACGTGGAAAGTGTTATGTACAGCCGCGAGTTGTTGAGGTAACTCTAGTCGGTAAGCTACTGGTCCGACACGATCAATAATCTTGAATGGTCCAATATACCTTGGATTTAATTTCCCTCGTTTACCAAATCGAACAACGCCTTTCCAAGGTGCAACTTTAAGCATGACCATCTCTCCAATTTCAAATTCTATATCTTTTCTTTTAATGTCAGCGTAGCTCTTTTGTCGACTTTGGGCGGTTTTCAACCGTTGTTGAATTTGGATGATCTTCTCGGTAGTTTCTTGTATAATCTCCGAACCCGTAATCTGTCTATCCCCCACTTCACTCCAACAAATCGGAGACCTGCACTTTCTACCATAAAGTGCTTCAAACGGCGCCATCTCAATGCTTGAATGGTAGCTGTTGTTGTAGGAAAATTCTGCTAACGGTAAATGTCGATCCCAACTGTTTCCGAAATCAATAACACATGCTCGTAGCATGTCTTCAAGCGTTTGTATCGTCCTTTCGCTCTGCCCATCAGTTTGTGGATGATAGGCAGTACTCATGTCTAGACGAGTTCCTAATGCTTGCTGTAATGTCTGCCAGAATCTTGAAATAAATCTGCCATCCCTATCAGAGATAATAGAGATTGGTATTCCATGTCTGGAGATGACTTCCTTCAAATATAGTCGTGCTAACTTCTCCATCTTGTCATCTTCTCTTATTGGCAAGAAGTGTGCTGATTTGGTGAGACGGTCAACTATTACCCAAATAGTATCAAAACCACTTGCAGTCCTTGGCAATTTAGTGATGAAATCCATGGTAATGTTTTCCCATTTCCATTCCGGGATTTCGGGTTGTTGAAGTAGACCTGATGGTTTCTGATGCTCAGCTTTGACCTTAGAACACGTCAAACATTCTCCTACGTATTTAGCAACATCGGCTTTCATACCCGGCCACCAAAAATGTTTCTTGAGATCCTTGTACATCTTCCCCGTTTCAGGATGTATTGAGTATCTGGTTTTATGAGCTTCTCTAAGTACCATTTCTCTCATATCTCCAAATTTTGGTACCCAAATCCTTTCAGCCCTATACCGGGTTCCGTCTTCCCGAATATTAAGATGCTTCTCCGATCCTTTGGGTATTTCATCCTTTAAATTTCCCTCTTTTAAAACTCCTTGTTGCGCCTCCTTTATTTGAGTAGTAATGTTATTATGAATCATTATATTCATAGATTTTACTCGAATGGGTTCTCTGTCCTTCCTGCTCAAGGCATCGTCTACCACATTTGCCTTCCCCGGGTGGTAACGAATCTCAAAGTCGTAATCATTCAATAATTCAATCCACCTACGCTGCCTCATATTCAGTTGTTTCTGATTAAATATGTGTTGAAGACTTTTGTGGTCGGTATATATAATACTTTTGACCCCATATAAGTAGTGCCTCCAAGTCTTTAATGCAAAAACAACCGCGCCTAATTCCAAATCATGCGTCGTATAATTTTGTTCGTGAATCTTCAATTGTCTAGACGCATAAGCAATCACCTTCGTTCGTTGCATTAATACACAACCGAGACCTTGCTTTGATGCATCACAATAAATCACAAAATCATCATTCCCTTCAGGCAATGACAATATAGGTGCCGTAGTTAGCTTTTTCTTCAATAACTGAAACGCTTTCTCTTGTTCATCATTCCATTCAAATTTCTTCCCTTTATGCGTTAATGCAGTCAAGGGTTTTGCTATTCTGGAAAAGTCTTGGATGAACCTTCTGTAGTAACCAGCTAGTCCTAAAAACTGTCGTATGTGTTTCGGAGTTTTCGGGGTTTCCCCTTTTCAACAGTTTCTATCTTTGCCGGATCCACCTTAATACCTTCTTTGTTCACTATGTGACCGAGGAATTGAACTTCTTCCAACCAAAATGCACACTTCGAAAACTTAGCGTACAATTCTTCCTTCCTCAATACTTCTAACACCTTTCTCAAATGTTCACCGTGTTCTTGGTCATTCTTTGAGTAAATAAGTATGTCATCAATGAAAACAATGACAAACTTGTCAAGGTATGGTCCACACACTCGGTTCATAAGGTCCATGAACACAGCTGGTGCATTAGTTAAACCAAACGGCATGACCATAAACTCGTAATGACCGTAACGTGTTCTGAAAGCAGTCTTTGGAATATCATCTTCTTTCACCCGCATTTGATGATACCCGGAACGTAAGTCAATCTTTGAATAAACAGACGAGCCTTGTAGTTGATCAAATAAGTCATCGATTCTCGGTAGTGGGTAGCGGTTCTTGATGGTAAGTTTGTTCAACTCTCGGTAGTCGATACACAACCTGAATGTACCATCTTTCTTTTTGACAAACAAAACAGGAGCTCCCCACGGTGACGTGCTTGGTCGAATGAAACCACGCTCTAAAAGTTCTTGTAATTGGCTTTGTAGTTCTTTCATCTCGCTGGGTGCGAGTCTGTAAGGAGCACGAGCTATTGGTGCAGCTCCTGGTACAAGATCTATTTGAAATTCAACGGATCGATGTGGGGGTAATCCCGGTAATTCTTTCGGAAATACATCAGGAAATTCTTTTGCGACGGGAACATCATTGATGCTCTTTTCTTCAGTTTGTACTTTCTCGCCGTGTGCTAGAACAGCATAACAACCTTTTCTTATTAGTTTTTGTGCCTTCAAATTACTAATAAGATGTAGCTTCGTGTTGCCCTTTTCTCCGTACACCATTAAGGGTTTTCCTTTTTCTCGTATAATGCGAATTGCATTTTTGTAACAAACGATCTCCGCTTTCACTTCTTTCAACCAGTCCATACCGATTATCACATCAAAACTCCCTAACTCTACTGGTATCAAATCAATCTTAAATGTTTCGCTAACCAGTTTAATTTCTCGATTCCGACATATATTATCTGCTGAAATTAATTTACCATTTGCTAATTCGAGTAAAAATTTACTATCCAAAGGCGTCAATGGACAACTTAATTTAGCACAAAAATCTCTACTCATATAGCTTCTATCCGCACCCGAATCAAATAAAACGTAAGCAGATTTATTGTCAATAAGAAACGTACCCGTAACAAGCTCCGGGTCTTCCTGTGCCTCTGCCGCATTAATATTGAAAACTCTTCCACGGCCTTGTCCATTCGTATTCTCCTGGTTCGGGCAATTTCTAATAATGTGGCCCGGTTTTCCACATTTATAACAAACTACATTGGCATAACTTGCTCCGACACTACTTGCTCCGCCATTACTCGTTCCGACACCATTTGTTCCTTTCGTTCTATTAACCCCTGGTCCGTAGACCTCACACTTCGCCGCGCTATGACCATTTCTTTTACACTTGTTGCAAAATTTGGTGCAGAACCCCGAGTGATTCTTTTCACACCTTTGGCATAGCTGCTTCTGATTGTTGTTGTTGTTGCGGTTATTATTGTTGTTGGGATGATTGTTGTAGTTGCTGTTGTTGTTGTTGTTGTTGTTGGGCCGTTTGTTGTAGTTGCGATTGATGTTGCGATTGTTGGGATAATTGTTGCGATTATTGTTGTAATTGCTGTTGTTGTTGTATTGGTGATTCTTATCACCGTTTTCCTCCCACTTTCTTTTGACTTGCTTCACATTGGCCTCTTCAGCAGTCTGTTCTTTAATTCTTTCTTCAATTTGGTTCACGAGTTTGTGAGCCATTCTACATGCCTGTTGTATGGAGGCGGGATCGTGTGAACTTATATCTTCTTGGATTCTTTCCGGTAATCCTTTCACAAACGCGTCGATCTTCTCTTCCTCATCTTCGAATGCTCCCGGATACATTAGGCACAATTCTGTGAATCGTTTTTCGTACGTGGTAATATCAAATCCTTGGGTTCGTAACCCTCTAAGTTCTGTCTTGAGCTTATTGACCTCGGTTCTGGGACGGTACTTCTCGTTCATCAAGTGCTTGAATGCTGACCACGCTAGTGCGTACGCATCGTCTTATCCCACCTGCTCTAGATAGGTATTCCACCATGTTAACGCAGAACCTGTGAAGGTATGCGTAGCGTACTTTACTTTGTCCTCTTCAGTACACTTACTTATGGCAAACACCGATTCGACCTTCTCGGTCCACCATTTCAATCCGATCGGTCCTTCGGTTCCATCAAATTCCAAAGGTTTGCAGGCAGTGAATTCTTTGTAGGTGCATCCTACACGATTTCCTGTACTGCTAGATCCAAGGTTATTGTTGGTATGTAGCGCAGCCTGTACTGCAGCTATGTTTGAAGCTAGAAAAGTACGGAATTCCTCTTCATTCATATTCACGGTGTGTCGAGTAGTCGGTGCCATTTCCTTCAAAATAGTTAAATGGAACAAGTTAATCATACAGAATATTAAGAGTAGTTAATAGTATTTCGTAGCATAATATGAACTCATTTATAAAAGCTTTTTCTTCATATTAGCGTTTTATAAGTTTAAATTCGGGTAGTACCTACCCGTTAAGTTCATACTTAGTAGCTAATATACAATTCAACTACTACAATTCTATATGAAAAACTGATTATAATAATATTTCGCGTTCAAACTTTTATACAATATTTTACAAACTTACAATACCGCATATTTTACATAAAGCATGAAATATAGCACACAATAGCTTTGATACAAGATAGTTGTGAAGATAATTCTAGCTAGTACACAAGTCGTTCAGCAAAGGCAATAAAGACACGTAATTCATACGTCCAGAAACAAGTCATGCATTCTGGTTTTACTAGGACTACTTCCCATCCTTGGTCTTGTGCAACATAACCGTTATGGCCGTTGATAAGACAGCGTGTTGTAACGTCGTCAAAGGGACGAGGGTTACGTAATGTCCAACAGTCCCGTAATAATCTAAAAACCTCATTTCTTACCCCAATTACCGACTCCGTCACTTGTGGAAACGTTTTGTTTAATAGTTGTAGGCCGATGTTCTTGTTCTCACTTTGGTGAGAAGCGAACATTACTAATCCGTAAGCATAACATGCTTCTTTATGTTGCATGTTAGCCGCTTTTTCTAAATCACGAAGTCCAATATTCGGATATATTGAGTCAAAATAATTTCTTAACCCGTTGCGTAAAATAGCATTTGGGTTCCCCGCAATATATGCATCAAAGTAAACACATCGTAACTTATGGGTTTCCCAATGTGATATCCCCCATCTTTCAAACGAAAGTCTCTTATAAACCAAGACATTCTTGGAACGTTCTTCGAATGTCTTACAAACTGATCTCGCCTTAAATAGTTGTGCCGAGGAATTCTGGCCGACTCTAGACAAGATTTCATCAATCATGTCTCCGGGTAGGTCTCTTAAAATATTAGGTTGTCTATCCATTTTGTGTTTTTAAACTGTAAAATAGACAAGAGTTAGATTCATAAAAAAAATACTTATTAATACAAGCAATTTTTACATATATCATAAAGCATAAGAACACTATATTACATATATTACACCACACGAATACAACTATCTTATTCCGACTCGCTCGTTTCTTTTTCTTCGGTTTTGGTTCATTTTGCCAAGTTTCTAGGGATATATGATGTTCCCCTAATACGAGCCGTCGTTGTCCACATTGGTTTAGAAAAACCTGGTGGTTTAGAGGTTCCCGGGTCATTGTTACAACTTAAGGACTTCGAGCGTTGACGATACATATAAAGTTCATCGGGGTTGGAATTAGATTTCTCTATTTTTATGCCCTTTCCCTTATTATTTTCTTTTGCCTTTTTAAATTCAGTTGGGGTAATTTCTATAACATCATCGGAATTCTCGTCGGAATCCGATTCATCGGAGAATTGGTAATCCTCCCAATATTTTGCTTCCTTGGCGGAAACACCATTGACCATAATTAACCTTGGTCGGTTGGTTGAGGATTTTCTTTTACTTAACCATTTTATTATTTCCCCCACCGGTTCTATTTCTTCATCCGGTTCCGATTCTTCTTCCGGTTCCAATTCTTCTTCCGGTTCCGACTCTTCTTCCGGTTCCTCTTCGGGAACTTGTGAATCAGTCCACGAATCATTCCAATTTACATTTGACTCTTCATTATTATTAGGTGAGTCAATGGGACTTGTTCTAGAGGTAGACATCTATCACATAATATCAAACGCGTTAAGAGATTAATATATCACATAATATTCACATGTTAAAAATATATAGTTTCTAACAAAATTTGTTAAGCAATCATTTTTCAAGTAAACACGGTCGAAGTCCAGACTCACTAATGCATCCTAACAAACTCGATAAGACACACTAATGCAAAATTCTGGTTCTCTAAGACCAACGCTCGGATACCAACTGAAATGTCCCGTTCTTATTGATTAAAAACGTTCCATATTAATTGATTTCGTTGCGAGGTTTTGACCTCTATATGAGACGTTTTTCAAAGACTGCATTCATTTTTAAAACAAACC
This sequence comes from Rutidosis leptorrhynchoides, assembly GCF_046630445.1. Lineage (NCBI taxonomy): Eukaryota > Viridiplantae > Streptophyta > Magnoliopsida > Asterales > Asteraceae > Rutidosis > Rutidosis leptorrhynchoides. The sequence continues at coordinate 314,415,840 of NC_092333.1, read as the reverse complement.
ATAACCTTTATTTCATAAATAAAGGTTTAAAAAGCTTTACGTAGATTATCAAATAATGATAATCTAAAATATCTTGTTTACACACGACCATTACATAATGGTTTACAATACAAATATGTTACATCGAAATTAGTTTCTTGAATGCAGTTTTTACACAATATCATACAAACATGGACTCCAAATCTTGTCCTTATTTTAGTATGCAACAGCGGAAGCTCTTAGTATTCACCTGAGAATAAACATGCTTTAAATGTCAACAAAAATGTTGGTGAGTTATAGGTTTAACCTATATATATCAAATCGTAACAATAGACCACAAGATTTCATATTTCAATACACATCCCATACATAGAGATAAAAATCATTCATATGGTGAACACCTGGTAACCGACAATAACAAGATGCATATATAAGAATATCCCCATCATTCCGGGACACCCTTCGGATATGATATAAATTTTGAAGTACTAAAGCATCCGGTACTTTGGATGGGGTTTGTTAGGCCCAATAGATCTATCTTTAGGATTCGCGTCAATTGAGGTGTCTGTTCCCTAATTCTTAGATTACCAGACTTAATAAAAAGGGGCATATTCGATTTCGATAATTCAACCATAGAATGTAGTTTCACGTACTTGTGTCTATTTTGTAAATCATTTATAAAACCTGCATGTATTCTCATCCCAAAAATATTAGATTTTAAAAGTGGGACTATAACTCACTTTCACAGATTTTTTTACTTCGTCGGGAAGTAAGACTTGGCCACTGGTTGATTCACGAACCTATAACAATATATACATATATATCAAAGTATGTTCAAAATATATTTACAATACTTTTAATATATTTTGATGTTTTAAGTTTATTAAGTCAGCTGTCCTCGTTAGTAACCTACAACTAGTTGTCCACAGTTAGATGTACAGAAATAAATCAATAAATATTATCTTGAATCAATCCACGACCCAGTGTATACGTATCTCAGTATTGATCACAACTCAAACTATATATATTTTGGAATCAACCTCAACCCTGTATAGCTAACTCCAACATTCACATATAGAGTGTCTATGGTTGTTCCGAAATATATATAGATGTGTCGACATGATAGGTCGAAACATTGTATACGTGTCTATGGTATCTCAAGATTACATAATATACAATACAAGTTGATTAAGTTATGGTTGGAATAGATTTGTTACCAATTTTCACGTAGCTAAAATGAGAAAAATTATCCAATCTTGTTTTACCCATAACTTCTTCATTTTAAATCCGTTTTGAGTGAATCAAATTGCTATGGTTTCATATTGAACTCTATTTTATGAATCTAAACAGAAAAAGTATAGGTTTATAGTCGGAAAAATAAGTTACAAGTCGTTTTTGTAAAGGTAGTCATTTCAGTCGAAAGAACGACGTCTAGATGACCATTTTAGAAAACATACTTCCACTTTGAGTTTAACCATAATTTTTGGATATAGTTTCATGTTCATAATAAAAATCATTTTCTCAGAATAACAACTTTTAAATCAAAGTTTATCATAGTTTTTAATTAACTAACCCAAAACAGCCCGCGGTGTTACTACGACGGCGTAAATCCGGTTTTACGGTGTTTTTCGTGTTTCCAGGTTTTAAATCATTAAGTTAGCATATCATATAGATATAGAACATGTGTTTAGTTGATTTTAAAAGTTAAGTTAGAAGGATTAACTTTTGTTTGCGAACAAGTTTAGAATTAACTAAACTATGTTCTAGTGATTACAAGTTTAAACCTTCGAATAAGATAGCTTTATATGTATGAATCGAATGATGTTATGAACATCATTACTACCTTAATTTCCTTGGATAAACCTACTGTAAAAGAGAAAAATGGATCTAGCTTCAACGGATCCTTGGATGGCTCGAAGTTCTTGAAGCAGAATCATGACACGAAAACAAGTTCAAGTAAGATCATCACTTGAAATAAGATTGTTATAGTTATAGAAATTGAACCAAAGTTTGAATATGATTATTACCTTGTATTAGAATGATAACCTACTGTAAGAAACAAAGATTTCTTGAGGTTGGATGATCACCTTACAAGATTGGAAGTGAGCTAGCAAACTTGAAAGTATTCTTGATTTTATGAAACTAGAACTTTTGAAATTTATGAAGAACACTTAGAACTTGAAGATAGAACTTGAGAGAGATCAATTAGATGGAGAAAATTGAAGAATGAAAGTGTTTGTAGGTGTTTTTGGTCGTTGGTGTATGGATTAGATATAAAGGATATGTAATTTTGTTTTCATGTAAATAAGTCATGAATGATTACTCATATTTTTGTAATTTTATGAGATATTTCATGCTAGTTGCCAAATTATGGTTCCCACATGTGTTAGGTGACTCACATGGGCTGCTAAGAGCTGATCATTGGAGTGTATATACCAATAGTACATACATCTAAAAGCTGTGTATTGTACGAGTACGAATACGGGTGCATACGAGTAGAATTGTTGATGAAACTGAACGAGGATGTAATTGTAAGCATTTTTGTTAAGTAGAAGTATTTTGATAAGTGTATTGAAGTCTTTCAAAAGTGTATAAATACATATTAAAACACTACATGTATATACATTTTAACTGAGTCGTTAAGTCATCGTTAGTCGTTACATGTAAATGTTGTTTTGAAACCTTTAGGTTAACGATCTTGTTAAATGTTGTTAACCCAATGTTTATAATATCAAAAGAGATTTTAAATTATTATATTATCATGATATTATGATGTACGAATATCTCTTAATATGATATATATACATTAAATGTCGTTACAACGATAATCGTTACATATATGTCTCGTTTCAAAATCATTAAGTTAGTAGTCTTGTTTTTACATATGTAGTTCATTGTTAATATACTTAATGATATTTTTAATTATCATAATATAATGTTAACTATATATATAACCATATATATGTCATCATATAGTTTTTACAAGTTTTAACGTTCGTGAATCACCGGTCAACTTGGGTGGTCAATTGTCTATATGAAACCTATTTCAATTAATCAAGTCTTAACAAGTTTGATTGCTTAACATGTTGGAAACATTTAATCATGTAAATATCAATCTCAATTAATATATATAAACATGGAAAAGTTCGGGTCACTACACATATTTGTTTCGATATATTTATCGACAGAATTAAGAGATAATATCAAATAATTGAATTATCAGATATATTATGATATGATTACGGGCCTATGTTATGAGGTCCACTGTGATTTAAGAAATCTATTCTTTTTGACAACTCAATACTTAACCAGTATGATAAAGATAACGATATTTATATTTTATTTTATTAAATATATAAAACGATTTAAATTAATATTATATATATTTTTTTATACGCGTATTATACGTACATAGTTTTATACTTTTACTATACTTTAACTTTACCTTTACTTTACTTTTACTTTACTTTAACTTTAATAATTCATATTTTAATAATTCACTTTAATAATTCATACTTTAATAATTCACTTTAATAATTCATACTTTAATAATTCACTTTAATAATTCATACTTTAATAATTCACTTTAATAATTCATACTTTAATAATTCACTTTAATAATTCATACTTTAATAATTCACTTTAATAATTCATACTTTAATAATTCACTTTAATAATTCATACTTTAATAATTCACTTTAATAATTCAAAAATCTATTATAAATAGAATTCAATAGGTTTCATTATTTCATAGAAACTTGAAAATATATTTCTCTAAACTCTCTCAATCGAATTACATATATATATATTTACTTAGTATTATTTCAAGATATTATTAGTATACATAAAATACTACGACGGAGTTATATTCAGACGATTTCAAAATAAGTTTTCAAATGGGATAGAGCTAAGGAAATTATGGGTTATAGCTATGAAGGTTATGGGTATTGATCGAGGGTATTGCTCGTGAGGTCAACCTAACGTTTATCATTTTCGTTGCGTCTACGTACTTTCCTGCAATATTGAATCACAATATTGATACGTGAGCATTCATATCTTATCTTTTATATATTAATAGTGTATCCCTAACTAGTGCTCGAGTATATATGATTATGCATGTTTGTATGCTTAGTTTCGTCGTTAAATAGTTTATGATAAATCACGAATTTGATACATATGCTACTGAGATAAGTTATATGATATGCATGTCGTTGAAAAGCTAAAGAAAAAAATTAATAACTTTTCATTTAGAAATCGTGTGGTTTCGATGAACGGATTAAAAGATATGGTCAACTGAATTATCATTAATTTTAATATTATTATTAAAACGATTATTATAACTGTTATCAGTTGATGTTATTGCTAAAATTATCTTTATTACTAAAAATTAATATTTTTATTGAAACTATCATTTTATTATTTTTATCATTATCATTATTATCAATATTATTTTATCAAATAAATATGCGTACAAAGATATTTTTACCACACGTAATGTAATTACATTAATAATACATACCACTATATTTTTATGATATTAAGTGAATTTTATAAATTTTATTACTTGAGATATATAAAAGTATATTTTTATCATATATGAATTTTAATATAAATTTTTATTTATTAATAAATGACTTGTATTATTTAGTATAATAAGATCTGATAAATATATTTAAATATATAAAACTACTATATATAAGTTATATAATAAACATGTATAGATTTTGGAAGTCATTTTGGGTCAAGTTGACTTTTGTTGACTTTTGCATGTCGGTCTCGAGCATTAGGATTGTGATACACTACGACTTGACCTAAATTGTTACACAGATATTGACCAACATATAAATATATATACTTAATATAGGTTCGTGAATCCGAGACAAACCCTGCACTTGTTCAGTGCCGTCATATACATAATTGCTACGAAATACAGTATTGTGAGTTTCATTTGGTCCCTTTATATATATATTTTTGGGCTGTGAATACATGCGCTGATTTATAAATGTTTTACGAAATAGGCACAAGTACTAAAACTAATTCTATGTGGGTTTAAACCAGAAATATACCCTTAGCTTGGTAACATTAAACTACTTGTCTATGTACGGTAGGCGCGAATCCTAAAGATAGATCTAATGGGTCTGACAAACCCCATCCTGACTATGGGATGCTTTAGTACTTCGAGGTTATTTTAAACACACCTGATCTGGTGTACTTCAGAGGGTAAAACATGAACGTTAAGGCTTGTTACCGGGTGCCTACAACTTATAGAATACTTTTATACACTTGCGAGTGTACGGATATTTATAGAAACTGAAATCTTGTGGTCTATTACTATTACGGAAATGATGGATTATGATAAACTAATGAACTCACCAACCTTTTGGTTGACACTTTAAAGCATGTTTATTCTCAGGTATTAAAGAAATCTTCCGCTGTGCATTAGCTCATTTTAAGGATATTACTTGGAGTCATTCAAGACATACTTTGAAAGACGTTGCATTCGAGTCGTTGAGTTCATCAAGATTAATATTAAGTCAATTATAGTTGGATGTAATATGAAATGGTATGCATGCCATCAATTTTTGATGTAAAGAAAGTTTGTCTTTTAAAAACGAATGCAATGTTTGTAAAACGTATCATATAGAGGTCAAATACCTCGCGATGTAATCAAATATTGTGAATCGTTTATAATCTATATGAACGGGTCCTTTCAGTTGGTATCAGAGCGGTGGTCTTAGCGAACCAGGTCTTGCATTAGTGTGTCTAACTGATAGTTGTTAAGATGCATTAGTGAGTCTGGACTTCGACCGTGTCTGCATGTCAAAAGTTTTGCTTATCATTTTTAGTCGGAAATCATCTACTTACCATCCTTAGGAAATTACCTGCTTATCATTCTTAAGTCTAGACGCGTTTTCCTACATTTATTGCATAATAGTGTATAGACGAATTCTTATCTTAGCATATCTGTTACTGTGAACTTTGACTGACATCTTTCAAAGATTCCTCCGTAATTTATGGGATTTTGGTATTATATATACATATGTAAATTATGTATTGAAGAATACCAAATCTAAATTCTACAATCTATTTCATACCAAAAAAATTCTTTCCCTGATCATACAAGATGGATCCCTCAACCAGTTCGAGTTCCTCGGATTCCGACAGCTATGCCGATATGAATTTCCACATGAGCTCCGAAAGCAGTGTGACCGGAATGGATCAACCAATTAGCCATCATCTATTCTGGATGAATTGGGGATGGGTTCGTAATCTACTTAACCATTGGAGACAAGAAGAAGGCGATCCCTTCCATCCACCACATTGCCCTCTTGGTGAAGAACCTGAAGCACTTACCGGCGAACCTATTCGAAACACCATTTTCTCTCTCATTTCCAGAGTATCTCGTCATGATTATATACTACACCAAATTCTAGATCTTATTTATCCGCTCGTCCGAACTGACAATTACCCCGGTGTAATAGAAGAAGTCAACGAGCTTCGCGCTCGGGTAGTGGCTTTGGAGAATATGGTGCAAAGGTTACAAACACCAGCAACAGCACCAACAGCATAACCAGTACCACCATCAACAGTACCATTACCACCACCAACAACAACCGCATCGCAAACCTCAACTTCACAATCAGTCCCACGAGCATCGACGTCATACGCCATGTAGATACCAAGGAATACCACAACGATGAAGTATTGATTCATAACTTCATTGGGGAAACATTCTACGGCGATTATGTAATTTCTAAAGTTTAGAAATTATCTATCCTCGCCTTAACCATAAATCAAATGAGTTTAATTTAATATTAACTCATTAAATCAATATTACATCTGAAGAAATATACACATATATATTTTCATAAAGACTGTAATAAAATTCTTTTGTACAAAATATTAATTGTGATTTTTTTTTAACGGGTAGGTAATACCCGAGAGATATATAAATTCACAATTAATATGTTACATTCTTCGAATCTGATTCAGCAAATCATCCATTATACTCCCTACTTTCACAACAATATACATTCTTTTATAAAAATCAAAACAACCATACTCATTCAAAATCTAATTACATATTCTGATTTTGAAATCTCAGAATTCGATTCAAGATATAACCGAAATCATCACTCTTAGAGTCCTACATCTTTCAAAACTATACTTTGACTTCAAAACTGTCCTAGAACCTCATTTCTATTCATGGAACTCACAAAAAATATTTGTATCATTCAAAATCTTAGAACATCATATGTATATTAACAATTACAATATGTGTTCAAACACTTCAAAATTCCTAAAGACATGCGAGATGATGATCCAACCACATATTACTCACTGTCATGCATCTGAAAAGCTCTCGAAACCAAAGTTATAGTTTAACACGTATCCATGTCAGATCCTTTGATATTTATTACCAAATATAATTTTTCAATCTCTTTCCAAAATAGACAGTTTTGTCACAGCTCCAGCAAATCACCTTCATTTGTTTATACGAATAAACCTTATTATAACAATTACCCCTTCATCATTGTTACCGGGGAACCTTTCATATCTCGCCACATTAGCAGTAAACTTATCAACAACTTCATTAACCTTCGACTTAAGCCTCTCCGAAAAGCCACTATACTTATTCATTAAAACCCCATCATGTACTCACCTACATCCTGTAACAATAATTGTCACACCAACTACTGGGAATTAGCAATCAGTATTTTGAATTTCGCGACAATTTTACGTCAAAAGTTATACATATAACGTCTATCTCCTAGACTTACATACTTCGAATGTGAATTTTCTGAAAAACATCCCAAACCATGAACTAGTTCTCCGAAATTGGAAAAATGCTGATGAAGCAGCAAAAACTGTAAACGACTTTAATAGTCAAAAGTTTGATGATAAAGAATAGTATGGTGGTAAAGCTGAGAAAAAGAGAAGGTTTGAAACGAAAAAAACGGATTGAGCAGACCATGAAGGAGGCTGTGGACAAATCACAAAGACTAAACCTGCCTTCAAAGGATCCAAATGATTCAGTGTCTACTGAAATCGTTAGCAAACAACTTACTTCTTATTCTAAACCTTCACAGACAAATCTTCTTCATCATCTGTAACATCCCGTTTTTTCCCGTACATATTGAAAGGTACATACTTAATCATTGTACGTTTGTAACTTGCTAGACTATGCGTAAATGTCTAGATATATATATATATATATATATATATATATATATATATATATATATATATATATATATATATATATATATATATATATATATATACTTGATAATGTGTGCGAATACAAGTTTATACATGGGCTTTGTTAGCGTTAAGTCTTATGAGACTATTGTTGAAGGTTAGGCGAATATAGGAAGCGAAATTTAAGTGTACGAATTAAATAAAATCAAATTTTGTTTAAGGTTGTCGAAGTGTCCAGGTGACGGCCAATGCCGCGCCGCGACACATTGGGCCGCGCCGCGGCATATAAAGCAAATCCAGATCAGCAATTGGATTAAGAAGGGTCGATTTTCCCCTTATGTGTCGCGCCGCGACAAAGGGGTCCGCGCCGCGGCATTTCAAGCGAACCAGGTTCAGAAAGTGGGTTAAGAGAGGTTGTTTTTCCTTCGTAATGTCGCGCCGCGACATATAGCGCCGCGCCGCGACAACTCTGCAGTTCTGACTCCGATTTTAGCTCAAATTGAATGACTTCAAGGGGCAAATTGGTAATTTCGCGTATAAATCAGATGGGAGCATTAAATCCCAACCACTCATCCATTTCATTTATTTCTTTTCTCTTTTCTTTCCAATTTCTCTCCCAAAACTTAAAACCCAATTGAATTAAAAGCAAGATTTGAGAGTGAAGGATTGAGGGTTGATCTTTGGAGCAAGAATTGGAGTCTTTTGAAATCTATTTCATATATAAAGTTTCTTTTATAATGGTCTTAAAATCAAAATCAAACATTGAGTTCTTGAACTCAAGAAACCGACTGTTTTAATTAAAGTATATATATATATATATATATTTTTTTTTGCTATTATATAATTCAAGTTAAAGGAATCCCAGGCGTTCTATTTAATTTGAGAATCTAAAAAAAAAAACGATTGAATTGATTATTGTTATATTAAATGGGTGTCTGATCGAACTTCCAATTGAAGAAGATGAAGAACAATTAAATCGGGTTAAATACATTTTAAGTTAGAATAAATTCAGAAAGACAGAGCTGGAAGGATGGTCGTGAGGGTGTTTGTTATAACAGAAGGTCGCGGGTTCGAGTCCTATAAGGGACATTTCTTTTTACAAACAAATTTCAAGGGTATATTTTCACTTCTTTTATTTTTAATTATTATTATTATTATTAGTATTATTAGATTATTATTAGAGTTGTTATTATGATGATTGTTATCATTATTATTACACTTAGTATTATTTTTATTATTATTATCATGAAGTATTATAATCATTATGATTATTAGTATTATTATTGTTGTTATTTGTTATGTTTATTATTAATAATTATAATTGTTATTAAATACACTAGGATTAATACTAAAATTATTATTATTATAAGTATTAATCTTAAGTAGTATAATTATTAATAGTATCATTTTTAATAAGAATCCTATTATTATTAGTATAAGTGTTATTATTGTTATCATTAAGGATTATTATTATTATTATTATTATTATGGAATATAATACAAGTTATCATTTTTTTCTCATTAATATTAGTACTAGTATCACTTTTGTAACAATTAGTATTATTATTATTATTATTATTATTAAACAAAAGTATCATTATTAACAATATCTTTATTAATATTATCATTTTTAACAAAGTAATTATTATTATTATAAGTAAATCAATAATATCATATCTACCAAAAACAATAAAATTTATATTGTTACAAGTACTATTATTAATATCATTGTTATTATCATTATTTATTTTTTACTAATATTAACTTAGTATATTAGAACTACTGTTTTGTTAAACAAATTAGATACATACATAAATATATATGTATTTAACACATATAACATAATAAAACTTAATATCATTATATATATATATATATATATATATATATATATATATATATATATATATATATATATATATATATATACAAAATGAACATATAAAACATATATATATTATCAACATAAAAATAATATAACTAATACTTTTATATATATATATACATATATATGTGTTCAATTACAAATATGAATATTAATAAATATACAAATGTTTTAGGTTCGTGAATCCGAGGACAACCCTGCATTTGTTCAGTTGTTTAATGTCGATATATGTATTTTTACTACAAAATACATTAGGTGAGTTTCATTAATCCCTTTTTTTTAAATGCTTTTGCAATATATATTTTTGGGACTGAGAATACATGCGCTGCTTTTATAACTGTTTTACGAAATAGACACAAGTAATCGAAACTACATTCTATGGTTGGATTATCTAATCGAATATGCCCTTTTTATTAAGTCTGGTAATCTAAGAATTAGGGAACAGACACCCTAATTGATGCGAACTCTAAAGATAGATCTATCGGGCCCAACAAGCCCCATCCAAAGTACCGGATGCTTTAGTACTTCGAAATTTATATCATGTCCGAAGGAGGATCCCGGAATGATGGGGATATTCTTATATGCATATTGTGAATGTCGGTTACCAGGTGTTCAATCCATATGAATGCTATTTTTGTCTCTATGCATGGGACGTATGTTTATGAGAAATTGAAATATGAAATCTTGTGGTCTATTAAAATTATGAAATGACCAGTTATGTTAAACTAATGAACTCACCAACCTTTTGGTTGACACTTTAAAGCATGTTTATTCTCAGGTATGAAAGAAATCTTCCGCTGTGCATTTGCTCATTTTAAAGATATTGCTTGGAGTCATTCATGGCATATTTCAAAAGACGTTGCATTCGAGTCGTTGAGTTCATCAAGATTATTATTAAGTCAATTATAGCTAGATATATTATGAAATGGTATGCATGCCGTCAATTTTCGTTGTAATGAAGGATTGTCTTTTCAAAAACGAATGCAATGTTTATAAAATGTATCATATAGAGGTCAAGTACCTCGCGATGTAATCAACTGTTGTGAATCGTTTATAATCGATATGGACTTCGTCCGGATGGATTAGGACGGGTCTTTACAACAAACACTTTAAACCATTCTGCCAAGTATGTTTTTCTGAAATAACCTCAGAGCCCTTTATATTTAACCCTTATTATTTTGACTCCCATTTTCACCTCCTTCCTAAATTTCTCAAACGATTCCTAAACCTCAAAATCGAAATATCGAACCAGTACACATTTAGATTTTTCAAAATAGTAATAATAGATCAATAACAAGTATTTGTTTTAATTGAAAACGAAAAAAAATATATATATATATATACTGCTGTCGTCGCAGCCTAAAAAAAATTATAATTTGATTTTGCTTTTGAGGACGTAATAGACTAAGTTTACAACATAAAATAGTTTGCAAATCATTTATAGAAACTATGGGAATCGTTAATTAACTCGAAACATCAAAAACAAACTCGAATTTGATCTTTGTTCATAGGTTTGACTTTTCAAAAAATAAACTTTGACTCGTAAATTTGAATTTGATATAGCAAATTGAGACCTAAGATTTTGCAGAAAGATTGAGTAAGAGATTCCAAACACAATTGCGTTTTTACATTTTGGAATTTGAATCGAAATCGAGTTTTTGCCAAAAAAATGGACGAACAGAGGTATCGGTTCTTATCAGTTTTATTTCTCCCTCTCTCATTTACCCATTGCAGTGATAGTTATACATAACGTGTTACTAAAAGTTTTATATAACAAAAGGAATTAATTTCAGTTGTTTTATAATTGATTGTGTCGACAATTCCTTCAATCAGGAGCAGGGAACTTTAAAAAAATAAAATAAATAAATAAATAAATAAATATAGGAGAAAAGGATAGATTATGATTCGCTAATACAAACAAGTTAGATTGATTTATGGAAATTGTTGGGTGACCATATATCACAAGCAAAACAGTATATATGAGAAAAAAAATTGAAACAGATTAACACATATACCAGTTACACATGATATCATGGTTTATATATATCTTATTTTAATTTTTAAATAATTAATAAATATATTATATTAATATTTATAATATTGATATTATTATATATATTATATTATTGATAATAATAAACATACTATACTAGTTAGGATAAACTCAGTATTAATAAGATTAATAATAGAAGTAATAATGATAATAATATTAATATTTCTAATAATAATAATATGTTAATAATAATAATAACACTAATATTCAAGAAAATGATCATTTTAATTAATAATAATGATGATGATAATAATAATAATATTATTCATCAAAATAACACTAATAAAAAGAATGATAACAATTTTAATGGTATTGCTAGTAATAATATAAATCCCAAGAATAATGATATTTATAATAATTTTAATAGTGTTATTAATAATAATAATAACATTCATGATAATAATAAGTCGTATATAAAAATAACATCACTTATAATAATTTTAATAACCTCAGTGATAATGGTAATGACGTTAATACTATTGACAGTTATAATGATATTAATATAACAAATTCGGTGTATCAATTTCATGTCTATATATACTTAATAATATCGTCTAATATTATTATTAATATTAATATTAATAATAATAATAATACAGAAAATAAATATAACAACTATATTTTACTTGTCATTACTTTTAATATATTAATATTAAAGTTTTATAATATAATGTATATTTAACATTTATAAATTATATATATATATATATATATGTAATATTACTTATGTATAGAGTTCATATATATATTTTTATTTTTATTTACACACAATGTTCGTGAATCGTCGGACATAGTCTGAGGTTAAATGCATCAATGTAAATAGTTCAAAAGTTTTAGGACTCAATTTTACAGACTTTGCTTATTGTTTCTGAAACATATAAAGATTAAGTTTAAATTTGGTCAGAAATTTTCGGGTCGTCACACTACCTACCCGTTAAAGAAATTTCGTCCCGAAATTTGATCGTGGTCGTCATGGCTAACCATAAAAATGTTTTCATGACGAATATGAGTCGATAAATAGAGCTTTATCATCCTTGAGTAATTTAGATAAAACAATTCAATTACGCGAAGCGTACGAGTTAAGCTATCCTAAAAGAGTGAAATAAGAAATAAAAATTCGCATTAGCTTTTGACGTAGTCACGTTTGAATTTCGGAATTCAAGGGATTTAAAAGAAATCTTGGAAATCTATAAGATCTGATTCTTCGGGATTTATGGAAATTAAGATCTCTATAATTAAATGCGGTCATCTGCCTCGATTGCTTTGTCTGGTATCTCCACTATAAATGAACTTCTTCCGTTCCATTATTTTCACCACTCCTATACTTTCTTTCTTAGTTCATATATCCCAAAAGATTATGAAAATGCTTAATCCAGTTCTAATTCCTGATATTTTCCTAATTATTATTTCTGTCACCCTTCTTTTCAATCTTCCACCAGAAAAATCTGTTTACTTTTACTATTACCTTGGGGTGATACTATTCTTAATTCTACCGTGTCTTTATATTGCTATTCGTATTAATATCCATGGTTTGTAACCTCTGTGTTGTTATTGGGTTTTATATCTTCCCTTATATTCCGAAGTCCCTGCTTCTGTCTTCTATAATCATTGTCATCTACAGTTAATGTTTACTCTTATTTGCTGTGATTTATGCCCCCTTTCTATTTAGGAGCTTCATGCTTTTGTTTTCTTTTTGCAAGTAACGATCTAGAATTCGTAGGTATGAAGTTTCGGATTATCATAATATACAAGGTAGAAAAGGAAAGGTAGTAGCACGATTTGATTTGTCAAATTACCATAATTACTGAGGATAGAACTATCAAGAATATATTTTCTTGATATGTTCAGAAGTTAAGTAGAATGAAAAGGGTTATGTAACATGGAACGTGATGACGTTATGATTCTGTGAATCATCACGTCCCATAAGAAACTCAGCATGACTTACTGTAATATAATTGTAGTGACCCGAACTTTTCCATGTTTATATATATATTAAATGAAATTGTTATTTACATGATTAAGTGTTTCCAACATGTTAAGCAATCAAACTTGTTAAGACTTGATTAATTGAAATAGGTTTCATATAGACAATTGACCACCCAAGTTGACCGGTGATTCACGAACGTTAAAACTTGTAAAAACTATACGATGACATATATATGGTTATATATATAGTTAACATGATTTTATTATAAGTATGTATCTCATTAGGTATTTTAACAATGAGTTATATACATAAAAATGAGACTATTAATTTAAGAAACTCGAAAACGATATATATAACGATTATCGTTATAACAACGTCTTACTAGGTACATATGAATCATATTAAGATATTGATACACTTGGTTAATTATGTTAAATGATAAGTAAATATATTATTAAGTGTATTAACAATGAAATACATATGTAAAAATAAGACTACTAACTTAATGATTTCGAAACGAGACATATATGTAAAGATTATCGTTGTAACGACATTTAACTGTATATATATCATACTAATATATTATATATCATAATATCATGATAATATAACAATTTAACATCTCATTTGTTATAATAAATAATGGGTTAACAACATTCAACAAGATCGTTAACCTAAAGGTTTCAAAACAACATTTACATGTAACGACTAACGATGACTTAACGACTTAGTTAAAATGTATATGCATGTAGTGTTTTAATATGTATTCATACACTTTTGAAAAAGACTTCAAGACACTTATCAAAATACTTCTACTTAACAAAAATTCTTAAAATTACATCCTCGTTCAGTTTCATCAACAATTCTACTCGCATGCACCCGTATTCATACTCGTACAATACACAGCTTTTAGATGTATGTACTATTGGTATATACACTCCAATGATCAGCTCTTAGCAGCCCATGTGAGTCACCTAACACATGTGGGAACCATCATTTGGCAAATAGCATGAAATATCTCATAAAATTACAAAAATATGAGTTAACACATGTGGGAACCATCATTTGGCAAATAGCATGAAATATCTCATAAAATTACAAAAATATGAGTAATCATTCATGACTTATTTACATGAAAACAAAATTACATATCCTTTATATCTAATCCATACACCAACGACCAAAAACACCTACAAACACTTTCATTCTTCAATTTTCTTCATCTAATTGATCTCTCTCAAGTTCTATCTTCAAGTTCTAAGTGTTTTTCATAAATTCCAAAAGTTCTAGTTTCATAAAATCAAGAATACTTCCAAGATTGCAAGTTTACTTCCAAGTTTTCTAAATCCATTCCAAGTAATCATCCAAGATCAAGAAACCTTTGTTACTTACAGTAGGTTATCTTTCTAATACAAGGTAATAATCATATTCAAACTTTAATTCAATTTCTATAACTATAACAATCTTATTTGGAGTGGAAATCTTACTTGAAATTGTTTTCGTGTCATGATTTCTGCTTCAAGAACTTTCAAGCCATCCAAGGATCCTTTGAAGCTAGATCTATTTTTCTCATTTCCAGTAGGTTTATCCAAGGAACTTGAGGTAGTAATGATGTTCATAACATCATTCGATTCATATATATAAAGCTATCTTATTCGAAGGTTTAAACTTGTAATCACTAGAACATAGTTTAGTTAATTCTAAACTTGTTCGCAAATAAAAGTTAATCCTTCTAACTTGACTTTTAAAATCAACTAAACACATGTTCTATATCTATATGATATGCTAACTTAATGATTTAAAACCTGGAAACACGAAAAACACCGTAAAACCGGATTTACGCCGTCGTAGTAACACCGCGGGCTGTTTTGGGATAGTTAATTAAAAACTATGATAAACTTTGATTTAAAAGTTGTTATTCTGGGAAAATGATTTTTATTATGAACATGAAACTATATCCAAAAATTATGGTTAAACTCAAAGTGGAAGTATGTTTTCTAAAATGGTCATCTAGACGTCGTTCTTTCGACTGAAATGACTACCTTTACAAAAGCGACTTGTAACTTATTTTTCCGACTATAAACCTATACTTTTTCTGTTTAGATTCATAAAATAGAGTTCAATATAAAACCATAGCAATTTTATTCACTCAAAACGGATTTAAAATGAAGAAGTTATGGGTAAAACAAGATTGAATAATTTTTCTCATTTTAGCTACGTGAAAATTGGTAACAAATCTATTCCAACCATAACTTAATCAACTTGTATTGTATATTATGTAATCTTGAGATACCATAGACACGTATACAATGTTTCGACCTATCATGTCGACACATCTATATATATTTCGGAACAACCATAGACACTCTATATGTGAATGTTGGAGTTAGCTATACAGGGTTGAGGTTGATTCCAAAATATATATAGTTTTAGTTGTGATCAATACTGAGATACGTATACACTGGGTCGTGAATTGATTCAAGATAATATTTATCGATTTATTTCTGTACATCTAACTGTGGACAACTAGTTGTAGGTTACTAACGAGGACAGCTGACTTAATAAACTTAAAACATCAAAATATATTAAAAATGTTGTAAACATATTTTGAACATACTTTGATATATATGTATATATTGTTATAGGTTCGTGAATCAACCAGTGGCCAAGTCTTACTTCCCGACGAAGTAAAAATCTGTGAAAGTGAGTTATAGTCCCACTTTTAAAATCTAATATTTTTGGGATGAGAATATATGCAGGTTTTATAAATGATTTACAAAATAGACACAAGTACGTGAAACTACATTCTATGGTTGAATTATCGAAATCGAATATGCCCCTTTTTATTAAGTCTGGTAATCTAAGAATTAGGGAACAGACACCCTAATTGACGCGAATCCTAAAGATAGATCTATTGGGCCTAACAAACCCCATCCAAAGTACCGGATGCTTTAGTACTTCGAAATTTATGTCATATCCGAATGGTGTCCCGGAATGATGGGGATATTCTTATATATGCATCTTGTTAATATCGGTTACTAGGTGTTCACCATATGAATGATTTTTATCTCTATGTATGGGATGTGTATTGAAATATGAAATCTTGTGGTCTATTGTTACGATTTGATATATATAAGTTAAACCTATAACTCACCAACATTTTTGTTGACGTTTAAAGCATGTTTATTCTCAGGTGAATACTAAGAGCTTCCGCTGTTGCATACTAAAATAAGGACAAGATTTGGAGTCCATGTTTGTATGATATTGTGTAAAAACTGCATTCAAGAAACTGATTTCGATGTAACATATTTGTATTGTAAACCATTATGTAATGGTCGTGTGTAAACGGGATATTTTAGATTATCATTATTTGATAATCTACGTAAAGCTTTTTAAACCTTTATTTATGAAATAAAGGTTATGGTTTGTTTTAAAAATGAATGCAGTCTTTGAAAAACGTCTCATATAGAGGTCAAAACCTCGCAACGAAATCAATTAATATGGAACGTTTTTAATCAATAAGAACGGGACATTTCAGTTGGTATCAGAGCGTTGGTCTTAGAGAACCAGAAAATTTGCATTAGTGTGTCTTATTGAGTTTGTTAGGATGCATTAGTGAGTCTGGACTTCGACCGTGTTTTCTTTAAAAATGATTGCTTAACATTTTTGTTGGAAACTATATATTATTAACATGTATATATTATGTGATATATTAATCTCTTAACATGTTTGATATTGTGTGATAGATGTCTACCTCTAGCACAAATCCCATTGACTCACCTAATAATAACGAAGAGTCGAATATATATTGGAATTATTCACAAGTTCTCGAAGAAGAACCGAAAGAAGAATCAGAACCGGAAGAGGAGGAACCGGAGGAGGAAATAGAACCGGTGGGGGGAAATAATAAAACGGTTAAGTAAAAGAAAATCCTCAACCAACCGACCAAAGTTAATTATGGTCAATGGTGTTTCCGCCAAGGAAGCAAAATATTGGGAGGATTACCAATTCTCCGATGAATCAGATTCCGACGAGAATTCCGATGATGTTATAGAAATTACCCCAACTGAATTTAAAAAGGCAAAAGAAAATAATAAGGGAAAGGGCATAAAAATAGAGAAATCTAATTCCAACCCCGATGAACTTTATATGTATAGTCAACCCCCGAAGCCCTTAAGTTGTAACAATGACCCGGGAACCTCTAAACCACCAGGTTTTTCTAAACCATTGTGGAAAACGACAGCTCGTATTAGGGGAACATCATATATCCCTAGTAACTTGGCAAAACTAACCAAAACCGAAGAAGAAGAAACGAGCGAGTCGGAATAAGATAGTTGTATTCGTGTGGTGTAATATATATGTAATATAGTGTGCTTATGCTTTATGATATATGCAAAAATTGCTTGTATTAATAAGTATTTTTTTTTATGAATCTAACTCTTGTCTATTTTACAGTATAAAAACACAAAATGGATTGATAACCCAATATTTTAAGAGACCTACCCGGAGACATGATTGATGAAATCATGTCTAGAGTCGGTCAGAATTCTTCGGCACAACTATTTAAGGCGAAATCAGTTTGTAAGACATTCGAAGAACGTTCCAAGAATGTCTTGGTTTATAAGAGACTTTCGTTTGAAAGATGGGGGATATCACATTGGGAAACCCATAAGTTACGATGTGTTTACTTTGACGCATATATTGCGGGGAACCCAAATGCTATTTTATGCAACGGGTTAAGAAATTATTTTGACTCAATGTATCTGAATATAGGACTTCATGATTTAGAAAAAGCGGCTAACATGCAACATAAAGAAGCATGCTATGCTTACGGGTTAGTAATGTTCGCTTCTCACCAAAGTGAGAAAAAGAACATCGGGCTACAACTATTAAACAAAACGTTCCCACAAGTGACGGAGTCGGTAATTGGGGTAAGAAATGAGGTTTTTAGGTTATTACGAGACTGTTGGTCATTACGTAACCCTCGTCCCTTTGATGACGTTACAACACGCTGTCTTATCAACGGCCATAAAGGTTATGTTCCACATGACCAAGGATGGGAAGTAGTCCTAGTAAAACCAGAATGCATGACTTGTTTCTGGACGTATAAATTACGTGTCTTTATTGCCTTTGCTGAACGACTTGTGTACTAGCTAGAATTATCTTCACAACTATCTTGTATCAAAGTTATTGTGTGCTATATTTCATGCTTTATGTAAAATAAGTGGTATTGTAAGTTTGTAAAATATTGTGTAAAAGTTTGAACGCGAAATATTATTATAATCAGTTTTTCATATAGAATTGTAGTAGTTGAATTGTATATTAGCTACTAAGTATGAACTTAACGGGTAGGTACTACCCGAATTTAAACTTATAAAACGCTAATATGAAGAAAAAGCTTTTATAAATGAGTTCATATTATGCTACGAAATACTATTAACTACTCTTAATATTCTGTATGATTAACTTGTTCCATTTGACTATTTTGAAGGAAATGGCACCGACTACTCGACACACCGTGAATATGAATGAAGAGGAATTCCGTACTTTTCTAGCTTCAAACATAGCCGCAGTACAGGTTGCGCTACATACCAACAATAACCTTGGATCTAGCAGTACAGGAAATCGTGTAGGATGCACCTACAAAGAATTCACTGCCTGCAAACCTTTGGAATTTGATGGAACCGAAGGACCGATCGGATTGAAACGGTGGACCGAGAAGGTCGAATCGGTGTTTTCCATAAGTAAGTGTACTGAAGAGGACAAAGTGAAGTACGCTACGCATACCTTCACAGGTTCTGCGTTAACATGGTGGAATACCTATCTAGAGCAAGTGGGACATGATGATGCGTACGCACTACCGTGGTCAGCATTCAAGCACTTGATGAACGAGAAGTACCGTCCCAGAACCGAGGACAATAAGCTCAAGACAGAACTTAGAGGGTTACGAACCCAAGGATTTGATATTACCACGTACGAAAGACGATTCACAGAATTGTGCCTATTGTGTCCGGGAGCGTTCGAAGATGAGGAAGAGAAGATCGACGCGTTTGTGAAAGGATTACCGGAAAGAATCCAAGAAGATATAAGTTCACACGAGCCCGCCTCCATACAACAGGCATGTAGAATGGCTCACAAACTAGTGAACCAGATTGAGGAAAGAATTAAAGAACAGACAGCTGAAGAGGCCAATGTGAAGCAAGTCAAAAGAAAGTGGGAGGAAAACGGTAATAAGAATCACCAATACAACAACAACAACAATTACAATAATAATCGCAACAATTATCCCAACAATCGCAACATCAATCGCAACTACAACAAACGGCCCAACAACAACAACAACAACAACAACAACAACAACAACAGCAACTACAACAGTCATCCCAACAACAATAACAACCGCAACAACAACAACAATTAGAAGCAGCTATGCCAAAGGTGTGAAAAGTATCACTCGGGGTTCTGCACCAAATTTTGCAACAAGTGTAAAAGAAATGGTCATAGCGCGGCAAAGTGTGAGGTCTACGGACCAGGGGTTAACAGAACGAAAGGAACAAATGGTGTCAGAACGAGTAATGGCGGAGCAAGTAGTGTCGGAGCAAGTTATGCCAATGTAATTTGTTATAAATGTGGAAAACCGGGCCACATTATTAGAAATTGCCCGAACCAGGAGAACACGAATGGACAAGGCCGCGGAAGAGTTTTCAATATTAATGCGACAGAGGCACAGGAAGACCCGGAGCTTGTTACGGGTACGTTTCTTATTGACAATAAATCTGCTTATGTTTTGTTTGATTCGGGTGCGGATAGAAGCTATATGAGTAGAGATTTTTGTGCTAAATTAAGTTGTCCATTGAAGCCGTTGGATAGTAAATTTTTACTCGATTTAGCAAACGGTAAATTAATTTCAGCAGATAATATATGTCGGGAGAGAGAAATTAAACTGGGGGATGGAATATTTAAGATTGATTTAATACCAGTAGAGTTAGGGAGTTTTGATGTAATAGTTGGCATGGACTGGCTGAAGAAGGTGAAAGCAGAGATCGTATGTTATAAAAATGCAATTCGCATTGTACGAGAAGAAGGAGAACCCTTAATGGTGTACGGAGAAAAGGGCAACATGAAGCTACATCTTATTAGTAATTTGAAGGCACAAAAACTAATAAGAAAAGGTTGCTATGCTGTTCTAGCACACGTCGAGAAAGTACAAACTGAAGAAAAGAGCATCAATGATGTTCCCGTCGCAAAAGAATTTCCCGATGTATTTCCGAAAGAATTACCGGGACTACCTCCACATCGATCTGTTGAATTTCAAATAGATCTTGTACCAGGAGCTGCACCAATAGCTCGTGCTCCTTATAGACTCGCACCCATTGAGATGAAAGAACTGCAAAGCCAACTGCAAGAACTATTAGAACGTGGTTTCATTCGACCAAGCACATCACTATGGGGAGCTCCTGTTTTGTTTGTCAAGAAGAAGGATGGTACATTTAGGTTGTGTATTGACTACAGAGAGTTGAACAAACTTACCATCAAAAACCGTTATCCACTGCCGAGAATTGACGACTTATTTGATCAACTACAAGGCTCGTCGGTTTATTCGAAGATCGATTTACGTTCTGGATATCATCAAATGCGAGTAAAGGAGGATGATATTCCAAAAATTGCTTTTCGGACGCGTTATGGTCATTACGAGTTTATGGTTATGCCGTTTGGATTGACTAACGCACCAGCTGTGTTCATGGACCTTATGAACCGAGTGTGTGGGCCATATCT
Organism: Rutidosis leptorrhynchoides; assembly: GCF_046630445.1. Classification (NCBI taxonomy): domain Eukaryota; kingdom Viridiplantae; phylum Streptophyta; class Magnoliopsida; order Asterales; family Asteraceae; genus Rutidosis; species Rutidosis leptorrhynchoides. The sequence continues at coordinate 314,394,018 of NC_092333.1, read as the reverse complement.
TGATAAGTTTGTCATTATTTTCATCGATGACATACTTATTTACTCAAAGAATGATCAAGAGCACGAAGAACATTTGAGAAAAGTGCTAGAAGTATTGAGGAAAGAAAAACTGTACGCTAATTTTTCAAAGTGTGCATTTTGGTTGGAAGAAGTTCAATTCCTCGGTCACATAGTGAACAAAGAAGGTATCCAGGTGGACCCGGCAAAGATCAAAACCGTTGAAAAGTGGGAAACCCCAAAAACTCCGAAGCATATACGTCAATTTTTAGGATTGGCTGGTTACTACAGAAGATTCATCCAAGATTTCTCCAAAATAGCAAAACCCTTGACTGCATTAACGCATAAAGGGAAGAAATTTGAATGGAAGGATGAACAAGAGAAGGCGTTTCAATTATTGAAGAAAAAGCTAACTACGGCACCTATATTGTCATTGCCTGAAGGGAATGATGATTTTGTGATTTATTGTGACGTATCAAAGCAAGGTCTCGGTTGTGTATTAATGCAACGGACGAAGGTGATTGCTTATGCATCTAGACAATTGAAGATTCACGAGCAAAATTATACGACGCATGATTTGGAATTAGGCACGGTTGTTTTTGCATTAAAGACTTGGAGGTACTACTTATATGGGGTCAAAAGTATTATATATACCGACCACAAAAGTCTTCAACACATATTTAATCAGAAACAACTGAATATGAGGCAGCGTAGGTGGATTGAATTGTTGAATGATTACGACTTTGAGATTCGTTACCACCCGAGGAAGGCAAATGTGGTAGTCGACGCCTTGAGCAGAAAGGACAGAGAACCCATTCGAGTAAAATCTATGAATATAATGATTCACACTAACCTTACTACTCAAATAAAGGAGGCGCAACAAGGAGTTGTAAAAGAGGGAAATTTAAAGGATGAAATACCCAAAGGATCGGAGAAGCATCTTAATATTTGGGAAGACAGAACCCGGTATAGGGCTGAAAGAATTTGGGTACCAAAATTTGGAGATATGAGAGAAATGGTACTTAGAGAAGCTCATAAAACCAGATACTCAATACATCCTGGAACGGGGAAGATGTACAAGGATCTTAAGAAACATTTTTGGTGGCCAGGTATGAAAGCCGATATTGCTAAATATGTAGGAGAATGTTTGACATGTTCTAAGGTCAAAGCTGAACATCAGAAACCATCAGGTCTACTACAACAACCTGAAATCCCGGAATGGAAATGGGAAAACATTACCATGGATTTCATTACTAAATTGCTAAGGACTGCAAGTGGTTATGATACTATTTGGGTAATAGTTGATCGTCTCACCAAGTCAGCACACTTCCTGCCAATAAGAGAAGATGACAAGATGGAGAAGTTAGCACGACTGTATTTGAAGGAGGTCGTCTCCAGACATGGAATACCAATCTCTATTATCTCTGATAGGGATGGCAGATTTATTTCAAGATTCTGGCAAACATTACAGCAAGCATTGGGAACTCGTCTAGACATGAGTACTGCCTATCATCCACAAACGGATGGGCAGAGCGAAAGGACGATACAAACACTTGAAGACATGCTACGAGCTTGTGTTATTGATTTCGGAAATAGTTGGGATCGACATCTACCGTTAGCAGAATTTTCCTACAACAACAGCTACCATTCAAGCATTGAGATGGCGCCGTTTGAAGCACTTTATGGTAGAAAGTGCAGGTCTCCGATTTGTTGGAGTGAAGTGCGGGATAGACAGATTACGGGTCCGGAGATAATACAAGAAACTACCGAGAAAATCATCCAAATTCAACAAAGATTGAAAACCGCCCAGAGTCGACAAAAGAGCTACGCGGACAGTAAAAGAAAAGATATAGAGTTTGAAATTGGAGAAATGGTCATGCTTAAGGTTTCACCTTGGAAAGGCGTTGTTCGATTTGGTAAACGGGGGAAACTAAATCCAAGGTGCATTGGACCATTCAAGATTATAGATCGTGTCGAACCAGTAGCTTACCAACTGGAGCTACCTCAACAACTCGCGGCTGTACATAACACTTTCCACGTCTCAAATTTGAAGAAATGTTTTGCTAAAGAAGATCTCACTATTCCGTTGGACGAAATCCAAATCAATGAAAAACTTCAATTCATTGAAGAACCCGTCGAAATAATGGATCGTGAGGTTAAGAGACTTAAACAAAACAAGATACCGATTGTTAAGGTTCGATGGAATGCTCGTAGAGGACCCGAGTTCACATGGGAGCGTGAAGATCAGATGAAGAAGAAATACCCGCATTTATTTCCAGAAGATACGTCAACACCTCCAACTGCTTAAAATTTCGGGCCGAAATTTATTTAACGGGTAGGTACTGTAGTGACCCGAACTTTTCCATGTTTATATATATATTAAATGAAATTGTTATTTACATGATTAAGTATTTCCAACATGTTAAGCAATCAAACTTGTTAAGACTTGATTAATTGAAATAGGTTTCATATAGACAATTGACCACCCAAGTTGACCGGTGATTCACAAACGTTAAAACTTGTAAAAACTATACGATGACATATATATGGTTATATATATAGTTAACATGATTTTATTATAAGTATGTATCTCATTAGGTATTTTAACAATGAGTTATATACATAAAAATGAGAATATTAATTTAAGAAACTCGAAAACGATATATATAACGATTATCGTTATAACAACGTCTTACTAGGTACATATGAATCATATTAAGATATTGATACACTTGGTTAATTATGTTAAATGATAAGTAAATATATTATTAAGTGTATTAACAATGAAATATATATGTAAAAATAAGACTACTAACTTAATGATTTCGAAACGAGACATATATGTAACGATTATCGTTGTAACGACATTTAACTGTATATATATCATACTAAGATATATTATATATCATAATATCATGATAATATAACAATTTAACATCTCATTTGTTATAATAAATAATGGGTTAACAACATTCAACAAAATCGTTAACCTAAAGGTTTCAAAACAACATTTACATGTAACGACTAACGATGACTTAACGACTCAGTTAAAATGTATATACATGTAGTGTTTTAATATGTATTCATACACTTTTGAAAGACTTCAAGACACTTATCAAAATACTTCTACTTAACAAAAATGCTTACAATTACATCTTCGTTCAGTTTCATCAACAATGCTACTCGTATGCACCCGTATTCGTACTCGTACAATACACAGCTTTTAGATGTATGTACTATTGGTATATACACTCCAATGATCAGCTCTTAGCAGCCCATGTGAGTCACCTAACACATGTAGGAACCATCATTTGGCAACTAGCATGAAATATCTCATAAAATTACAAAAATATGAGTAATCATTCATGACTTATTTACATGAAAACAAAATTACATATCCTTTATATCTAATCCATACACCAACGACCAAAAACACCTACAAACACTTTCATTCTTCAATTTTCTTCATCTAATTGATCTCTCTCAAGTTCTATCTTCAAGTTCTAAGTGTTCTTCATAAATTCCAAAAGTTCTAGTTTCATAAAATCAAGAATACTTCCAAGATTGCAAGTTTACTTCCAAGTTTTCTAAATCCATTCCAAGTAATCATCCAAGATCAAGAAACCTTTGTTAATTACAGTAGGTTATCTTTCTAATACAAGGTAATAATCATATTCAAACTTTAATTCAATTTCTATAACTATAACAATCTTATTTGGAGTGGAAATCTAACTTGAAATTGTTTTCGTGTCATGATTCTGCTTCAAGAACTTTCAAGCCATCCAAGGATCCTTTGAAGCTAGATCTATTTTTCTCATTTCCAGTAGGTTTATCCAAGGAACTTGAGGTAGTAATGATGTTCATAACATCATTCGATTCATATATATAAAGCTATCTTATTCGAAGGTTTAAACTTGTAATCACTAGAACATAGTTTAGTTAATTCTAAACTTGTTCGCAAATAAAATTTAATCCTTCTAACTTGACTTTTAAAATCAACTAAACACATGTTCTATATCTATATGATATGCTAACTTAATGATTTAAAACCTGGAAACACGAAAAATACCGTAAAACCGGATTTACGCCGTCGTAGTAACACCGCGGGCTGTTTTGGGTTAGTTAATTAAAAACTATGATAAACTTTGATTTAAAAGTTGTTATTCTGGGAAAATGATTTTTATTATGAACATGAAACTATATCCAAAAATTATGGTTAAACTCAAAGTGGAAGTATGTTTTCTAAAATGGTAATCTAGACGTCGTTCTTTCGACTGAAATGACTACCTTTACAAAAACGACTTGTAACTTATTTTTCCGACTATAAACCTATACATTTTCTGTTTAGATTCATAAAATAGAGTTCAATATGAAACCATAGCAATTTGATTCACTCAAAACGGATTTAAAATGAGGAAGTTATGGGTAAAACAAGATTGGATAATTTTTCTCATTTTAGCTACGTGAAAATTGGTAACTAATCTATTCCAACCATAACTTAATCAACTTGTATTGTATATTATGTAATCTTGAGATACCATAGACACGTATACAATGTTTCGACCTATCATGTCGACACATCTATATATATTTCGGAACAACCATAGACACTCTATATGTGAATGTTGGAGTTAGCTATACAGGGTTGAGGTTGATTCCAAAATATATATAGTTTGAGTTGTGATCAATAATGAGATATGTATACACTGGGTCGTGGATTGATTCAAGATAATATTTATCAATTTATTTCTGTACATCTAACTGTGGACAACTAGTTGTAGGTTACTAACGAGGACAGCTGACTTAATAAACTTAAAACATCAAAATATATTAAAAGTGTTGTAAATATATTTTGAACATACTTTGATATATATGTATATATTGTTATAGGTTCGTGAATCAACCAGTGGCCAAGTCTTACTTCCCGACGAAGTAAAAATCTGTGAAAGTGAGTTATAGTCCCACTTTTAAAATCTAATATTTTTGGGATGAGAATACATGCAGATTTTATAAATGATTTACAAAATAGACACAAGTACGTGAAACTACATTCTATGGTTGAATTATCGAAATCGAATATGCCCCCTTTTATTAAGTCTGGTAATCTAAGAATTAGGGAACAGACACCCTAATTGACGCGAATCCTAAAGATAGATCTATTGGGCCTAACAAACCCCATCCAAAGTACCGGATGCTTTAGTACTTCGAAATTTATATCATATCCGAAGGGTGTCCCGGAATGATGGGTATATTCTTATATATGCATCTTGTTAATGTCGGTTACCAGGTATTCACCATATGAATGATTTTCATCTCTATGTATGGGATGTGTATTGAAATATGAAATCTTGTGGTCTATTGTTACAATTTGATATATATAGGTTAAACCTATAACTCACCAACATTTTTGTTGACGTTTAAAGCATGTTTATTCTCAGGTGAATACTAAGAGCTTCCGCTGTTGCATACTAAAATAAGGACAAGATTTGGAGTCCATGTTTGTATGATATTGTGTAAAAACTGCATTCAAGAAACTGATTTCGATGTAACATATTTGTATTGTAAACCATTATGTAATGGTCGTGTGTAAACAGGATATTTTAAATTATCATTATTTGATAATCTACGTAAAGCTTTTTAAACCTTTATTTATGAAATAAAGGTTATGGATTGTTTTAAAAATGAATGCAGTCTTTGAAAAACGTCTCATATAGAGATCAAAACCTCGCAACGAAATCAATTAATAAGAAACGTTTTTAATCAATAAGAACGGGACATTTCAATAATCACGTTGATCAAGTGTCATTATATTATACTAACTCATGCTTTAGTTCCCAACACTACTTCAGAATTCATTCATAGTTTATACTTAGCTTTTAGAGAAATTTACAATTTAATGTATTACAGATACCACGAAGAGGTATATAATTTCTGAAAGGACCCGTTCATATACATTATAAACGATTCACAATAGTTGATTACATTGTGAGGTATTTGACCTCTATATGATACATTTTACAAACATTGCATTCGTTTTTAAAAGACAAACTTTTTTTACATCGAAAATTGACAGGCATGCATACCATTTCATAATATCCACTATCCAACTATAAATTGATTTAATAATAATCTTTGATGAACTCAATGACTCGAATGCAACATTCTTCGAAATATGCTATGAAAGACTCCAAGTAATATCTTTAAAATGAGCAAATGCACAGCGGAAGATTTCTTTAACACTTGAGAATAAACATGCTTTAAAGTGTCAACCAAAAGGTTGGTGAGTTCATTAGTTTATCATAATCATTCATTTTCATCATTTTAATAGACCACAAGAATTTCATTTCCAGTTCTCATAAATATACGTCCCATGCATAGAGACAAAAATAATCATTCATATGGTGAACACCTGGTAACCGACATTAACTAGATACATATAAGAATATCCCCTATCATTCCGGGATCCTCCTTCGGACATGATATAAATTTCAAAGTATTAAAGCATCCGGTACTTTGGATGGGGTTTGTTAGGCCCAATAGATCTATCTTTAGGATTCGCGTCAATTAGGGTGTCTGTTCCCTAATTCTTAGATTACCAGACTTAATAAAAAGGGCATATTCGATTTCAATAATTCAACCATAGAATGTAGTTTCACGTACTTGTGTCCATTTCGTAAAACATTTATAAAAGCAGCGCATGTATTCTCAGTCCCAAAAATATATATTGCAAAGGTATTTAAAACGGGAATAATGAAACTCACCATACTGTATTTCGTAGTAAAAATACATATAACGTCATTGAACAAGTGCAAGGTTGGCCTCGGATTCACGAACCTAAATTAATTATATATAATTATGTGTTGGTCAATATTTGTCTAACAAATTAGGTCAAGTCATAGTGTACCACAATCCTAATGCTCGAGACTAATATGCAAAAGTCAACAAAAGTATATTTGACTCAAAATAATTTCCAAAAATCTATACATGATTAATATATAGTTTAAATATCGTCGTTTTATATTTTTAAATATTTTTAAAAGATTTATTAGAGTAAATAATATAATTTATTTATTAATAAATAAAATTTTTATATTAAATTTATATAATAAAATATACTTTTATATATATTAAGTAATAAAATTTATAGGGTTCATTTAATATCATAAAGATAATATGATAGGTATTATTAAAGTAAGTTATTACACGTAGTAAAATATGTTTGTATCACATATTTATTTGATAAAATAATATCTATAATGATAGTAAGTAAAAGTTGTATTATTTTGTAATAATAATTATTATTATAAAAATATCAATATTTATAATTACTAAGATAACATTATGATAAAACGATAATTCTAATTATGATAACTTTAATATTTACGATAATTTTTAATATTATCTTTAAAATAATAATTCTATTTAAAATAATAATAATAATGATATTTTATAGTAACAATGACATTTCTATTAAAATGATAATTTTTGTTAAAATGATAGTTTTAATACTAACGATACTTTTAATAATAATAGTAATGATTAAAATAATAAGAACGATAATTTTATCTAAATCAATATCTTATAATATTTTAATTTCATCATGATACTCTTACTCATTATTTCCTAATCGTTTCGTTTAATAGCTTTTAATCGTCTTTTATATCGTGTTCATAATAATGATAATAATAGTAATCAAAATAATTAGGTGTTACAAATATTTGTTTTAATTACACTAATATTAATAATGATAGTTACTATAACATTATTAACGATAATACTAATAATTATCTTAATGATAATATAGTAATAATAATAATAACAATAAAATAACCATTTTCAAATAATGATATATATATTAATAATGATAATAATAATAATAATAATAATAATAATAATAATAATAATAATAATAATTTTATAATAATAATACTAATTATAACTTTAACAATATTAACGATAATAAAAAAATAACATTTTTAATGATAAATCCCTTTTATTGATAAAGATAATAATAATGATAATAATAAGATAAAACTAGAACGACGATAAAAACGACGATAATAATAATCATTTTTAATAAAAATATCGAAAATTTAATTGATTATAACTTCTAATCCGTTCATCGAAACCATTCGATATCTAAAGGAAAAGTTCTTAATTTTTCCCTAGCTTTCCAAGGACATGCATATCTTATACCTTATCTCAACCACAAGTGTAACTAATTCAATATTCAACCTAACCTGTCTAAGGGCAATATCAAAAGTACAAGCATGCATAATCCTAAATACTCGAGCACTAGTCAGGGATACACTATTAGTATGTAAAAGTTAAATTATGAGTACTCACGTATCAATATTGAGATTCAATATTGCAGGAAAGGTACGTAGACGCAACGGGAATGACAAACACTATATTGACCTCACGAGCATACCCATGAACCATACTCAATCACCTCCATAGCTATAACCCATAATTTCCTTAATCCTATCCTACTCAAAAAACAATTTCGAAATCACTCAGACAGCACTCCGTCGTAATATTTTATGTATACTAATAATATCTTGAAATAATACGGAGTAAATATATATATATGTAAATAGATTGAGAGAGTTTAGAGAAAAATATTTTCAAGTTTCTATTAAATAATGAAACCTATTGAATTCTATTTATAATAGATTTTTGAATTATTAAAGTGAATTATTAAAGTATGAATTATTAAAGTGAATTATTAAAGTATGAATTATTAAAGTGAGTTATTATAGTATGAATTATTAAAGTGAATTATTAAAATATGAATTATTAAAGTGAATTATTAAAGTATGAATTATTAAAGTGAATTATTAAAGTTAAAGTAAAGTAAAAATAAAGTAAAGGTAAAGTTTAAGTATAGTAAAAGTATAAAACTATGTACGTATAATGTAGTGACCCGAACTTTTCCATGTTTATATATATTAATTGAGATTGATATTTACATGATTAAATGTTTCCAACATGTTAAGCAATCAAACTTGTTAAGACTTGTTTAATTGAAATATGTTTCATATAGACAATTGACCACCCAAGTTGACCGGCGATTCACGAACGTTAAAACTTGTAAAAACGACACGACGATATATTTATGGATATACATATGGTTAACATGAGATTATGATAAGTAAGTATCTCCATAAGTATATTAACAATGAGTTATATACATATAAACAAGACTACTAACTTAAGGATTTCGAAACGAGACATATATGTAACGATTATCGTTGTAACGACATTTAAATGTATATATATCATATTAAGATATATTAATATATCATAATATCATGATAATATAATAATTTAACATCTCATTAGATATAATAAACAATGGGTTAACAACATTAATTGAGATCGTTAACTTAAAGGTTTCAAAACAACACTTACATGTAACGACTAACGATGACTTAACGACTCAGTTAAAATGTGTATACATGTAGTGTATTTAGATGTATTAAAATACTTTTGTAAGACTTCAATACACTTATCAAAATACTTCTACTTAACAAAAATGCTTACAATTACATCCTCGTTCAGTTTCATCAACAATTCTACTCGTATGCACCCGTATTCGTACTCGTACAATACACAGCTTTTAGATGTATGTACTATTGGTATATACACTCCAATGATCAGCTCTTAGCAGCCCATGTGAGTCACCTAACACATGTGGGAACTATCATTTGGCAACTAGCATGAAATATCTCATAAAATTACAAAAATATGAGTAATCATTCATGATTTATTTACATGAAAACAAAATTACATATCCTTTATATCTAATCCATACACCAACGACCAAAAACACCTACAAACACTTTCATTCTTCAATTTTCTTCATCTAATTGATCTCTCTCAAGTTCTATCATCAAGTTCTAAGTGTTCTTCATATATTCTACAAGTTCTAGTTACATAAAATCAAGAATACTTTCAAGTTTGGTAGCTCACTTCCAATCTTGTAAGGTGATCATCCAACATCAAGAAATATTTGTTTCTTACAGTAGGTTATCATTCTAATACAAGGTAATAATCATATTCAAACTTTGGTTCAATTTCTATAACTATAACAATCTTATTTCAAGTGATGATCTTACTTGAACTTGTTTTCGTGTCATGATTCTGCTTCAAGAACTTCGAGCCATCCAAGGATCCGTTGAAGCTAGATCCATTTTTCTCTTTTCCAGTAGGTTTATCCAAGGAACTTAAGGTAGTAATGATATTCATAACATCATTCGATTCATATATATAAAACTATCTTATTCGAAGGTTTAAACTCGTAATCACTAGAACATAGTTTAGTTAATTCTAAACTTGTTCGCAATAAAAAGTTAATCCTTCTAACTTGACTTTTAAAATTAACTAAACACATGTTCTATATCTATATGATATGCTAACTTAATGATTTAAAACCTGGAAACACGAAAAACACCGTAAAACCGGATTTACGCTGTCGTAGTAACACCGCGGGCTGTTTTGGGTTAGTTAATTAAAAACTATGATAAACTTTGATTTAAAAGTTGTAATTCTGAGAAAATGATTTTTATTATGAACATGAAACTATATCCAAAAATTATGGTGGAAGTATGTTTTCTAAAATGGTCATCTAGACGTCGTTCTTTCGACTGAAATGACTACCTTTACAAAAACGACTTGTAACTTATTTTTCCGACTATAAACCTATACTTTTCTGTTTAGATTCATAAAATAGAGTTCAATATGAAACCATATCAATTTGATTCACTCAAAACGGATTTAAAATGAAGAAGTTATGGGTAAAACAAGATTGGATAATTTTTCTCATTTTAGCTACGTGAAAATTGGTAACAAATCTATTCCAACCATAACTTAATCAACTTGTATTGTATATTATGTAATCTTGAGATACCATAGACACGTATACAATGTTTCGACCTATCATGTCGACACATCTATATATATTTCGGAACAACCATAGACACTCTATATGTGAATGTTGGAGTTAGCTATACAGGGTTGAGGTTGATTCCAAAATATATATAGTTTGAGTTGTGATCAATACTGAGATAAGTATACACTGGGTCGTGGATTGATTCAAGATAATATTTATCGATTTATTTCTGTACATCTAACTGTGGACAACTAGTTATAGGTTACTAACGAGGACAGCTGACTTAATAAACTTAAAACATCAAAATATATTAAAAGTGTTGTAAATATAATTTGAACATACTTTAATATATATGTATATATTGTTATAGGTTCGTGAATCAACAGTGGCCAAGTCTTACTTCCCGACGAAGTAAAAATCTGTGAAAGTGAGTTATAGTCCCACTTTTAAAATCTAATGTTTTTGGGATGAGAATACATGCAGGTTTTATAAATGATTTACAAAATAGACACAAGTACGTGAAACTACATTCTCTGGTTGAATTATCGAAATCGAATATGCCCCTTTTTATTAAGTCTGGTAATCTAAGAATTAGGGAACAGACACCCTAATTGACGCGAATCCTAAAGATAGATCTATCGGGCCCAACAAGCCCCATCCAAAATACCGGATGCTTTAGTACTTCGAAATTTATATCATATCCGAAGGGTGTCCCGGAATGATGGGGATATTCTTATATATGCATCTTGTTATTGTCGGTTACCAGGTGTTCACCATATGAATGATTTTTATCTCTATGTATGGGATGTGTATTGAAATATGAAATCTTGTGGTCTATTATTATGATTTGATATATATAGGTTAAACCTATAACTCACCAACATTTTTGTTGACGTTTTAAGCATGTTTATTCTCAGGTGATTATTAAGAGCTTCCGCTGTCGCATACTTAAATAAGGACGAGATTTAGAGTCCATGCTTGTATGATATTGTGTAAAAACTGCATTCAAGAAACTTATTTTGTTGTAACATATTTGTATTGTAAACCATTATGTAATGGTCGTGTGTAAACAGGATATTTTAGATTATCATTATTTGATAATCTACGTAAAGCTTTTTAAACCTTTATTGATGAAATAAAGGTTATGGTTTGTTTTAAAATGAATGCAGTCTTTGAAAAACGTCTCATATAGAGGTCAAAACCTCGCAACGAAATCAATTAATATGGAACGTTTTTAATCAATAAGAACGGGACATTTCAGTTGGTATCCGAGCGTTGGTCTTAGAGAACCAGAATTTTGCATTAGTGTGTCTTATCGAGTTTGTTAGGATGCATTAGTGAGTCTGGACTTCGACCGTGTTTACTTGAAAAATGATTGCTTAACAAATTTTGTTGGAAACTATATATTTTTAGCATGTGAATATTATGTGATATATTAATCTCTTAACGCGTTTGATATTATGTGATAGATGTCTACCTCTAGAACAAGTCCCATTGACTCACCTAATAATAATGAAGAGTCAAATGTAAATTGGAATGATTCGTGGACTGATTCACAAGTTCCCGAAGAGGAACCGGAAGAAGAGTCGGAACCGGAAGAAGAATCGGAAACGGAAGAAGAATCGGAACCAGATGAAGAAATAGAACCGGTGGGGGAAATAATAAAACGGATAAGTAAAAGAAAATCCTCAACCAACCGACCAAGGTTAATTATGGTCAATGGTGTTTCCGCCAAGGAAGCAAAATATTGGGAGGATTACCAATTCTCCGATGAATCGGATTCCGACGAGAATTCCGATGATGTTATAGAAATTACCCCAACTGACTTTAAAAAGGCAAAAGAGAATAATAAGGGAAAGGGCATAAAAATAGAGAAATCTAATTCCAACCCCGATGAACTTTATATGTATCGTCAACCCCCGAAGTCCTTAAGTTGTAACAATGACCCGGGAACCTCTAAACCACCAGGTTTTTCTAAACCAATGTGGAAAATTATGGCTCGTATTAGGGGAACATCATATATCCCTAGAAACTTGGCAAAACGAACCAAAACCGAAGAAGAAGAAATAAGCGAGTCGGAATAAGATAGTTGTATTCGTGTGGTGTAATATATGTAATATAGTGTGCTTATGCTTTATGATATATGTAAAAATTGCTTGTATTAATAAGTATTTTTTTTTATGAATCTAACTCTTGTCTATTTTACAGTATAAAAACACAAAATGGATAGACAACCCGATATTTTAAGAGACCTACCCGGAGACATGATTGATGAAATCTTGTCTAGAGTCGGTCAGAATTCTTCGGCACAACTATTTAAGGCGAGATCAGTTTGTAAGACATTCGAAGAACGTTCCAAGAATGCTTTGGTTTATAAAAGGCTTTCGTTCGAAAGATGGGGGATATCACATTGGGAAATCCATAAGTTACGATGTGTTTACTTTGACGCATATATTGCGGGGAACCCAAATGCTATTTTACGCAATGGGTTAAGAAATTATTTTGACTCAATATATCCGAATATTGGACTTCGTGATTTAGAAAAAGCGGCTAACATGCAACATAAAGAAGCATGTTATGCTTACGGATTAGTAATGTTCGATTCTCACCAAAGTGAGAACAAGAACATCGGGCTACAACTATTAAACAAAACGTTCCCACAAGTGACGGAGTCGGTAATTGGGGTAAGAAATGAGGTTTTTAGATTGTTACGGGACTGTTGGACATTACGTAACCCTCGTCCCTTTGACGACCTTACAACACGATGTCTTATCAACGGCCATAACGGTTATGTTCCACAAGACCAAGGATGGGAAGTAATCCTAGTAAAACCAGAATGCATGACTTGTTTCTGGACGTATGAATTACGTGTCTTTATTGCCTTTGCTGAACGACTTGTGTACTAGCTAGAATTATCTTCACAACCATCTTGTATCAAATTTATTGTGTGCTATATTTCATGCTATATGTAAAATAAGCGGTATTGTAAGTTTGTAAAATATTGTGTAAAAGTTTGAACGCGAAATATTATTATAATCAGTTTTTCATATAGAATTGTAGTAGTTGAATTGTATATTAGCTACTAAGTATGAACTTAACGGGTAGGTACTACCCGAATTTGAACTTATAAAACGCTAATATGAAGAAAAAGCTTTTATAAATGAGTTCATATTATGCTACGAAATACTATTAACTACTCTTAATATTCTGTATGATTAACTTGTTCCATTTAACTATTTTGAAGGAAATGGCACCGACTACTCGACACACCGTGAATATGAATGAAGAGGAATTCCGTACTTTTCTAGCTTCAAACATAGCCGCAGTACAGGCTGCGCTACATACCAACAATAACCTTGGATCTAGCAGTACAGGAAATCGTGTAGGATGCACCTACAAAGAATTCACTGCCTGCAAACCTTTGGAATTTGATGGAACCGAAGGACCGATCGGATTGAAACGGTGGACTGAGAAGGTCGAATCGGTGTTTGCCATAAGTAAGTGTACTGAAGAGGACAAAGTGAAGTACGCTACGCATACCTTCACAGGTTCTGCGTTAACATGGTGGAATACCTATCTAGAGCAAGTGGGACAAGACGATGCGTACGCACTACCGTGGTCAGCATTCAAGCACTTGATGAACGAGAAATACCGTCCCAGAACCGAGGTCAATAAGCTCAAGACAGAACTTAGAGGGTTACGAACCCAAGGATTTGATATTACCACGTACGAAAGATGATTCACAGAATTGTGCCTATTGTGTCCGGGAGCATTCGAAGATGAGGAAGTGAAGATCGACGCGTTTGTGAAAGGATTACCGGAAAGAATCCAAGAAGATATAAGTTCACACGAGCCCGCCTCCATACAACAGGCATGTAGAATGGCTCACAAACTAGTGAACCAGATTGAAGAAAGAATTAAAGAACAGACTGCTGAAGAGGCCAATGTGAAGCAAGTCAAAAGAAAGTGGGAGGAAAACGATGATAAGAATCACCAATACAACAACAACAGCAATTACAACAATAATCGCAACAATTATCCCAACAATCGCAACATCAATCGCAACTACAACAAACGGCCCAACAACAACAACAACAACAACAACTACAACAATCATCCCAACAACAATAATAACCGCAACAACAACAACAACAATCAGAAGCAGCTATGCCCAAGGTGTGAAAAGTATCACTCGGGGTTTTGCACCAAATTTTGCAACAAGTGTAAAAGAAATGGTCATAGCGCGGCGAAGTGTGAGGTCTACGGACCAGGGGTTAATAGAACGAAAGGAACAAATGGTTTCGGAACGAGTAATGGCAGAGCAAGTAGTGTCGGAGCAAGTTATACCAATGTAGTTTGTTATAAATGTGGAAAACCGGGCCACATTATTAGAAATTTCCCGAACCAGGAGAACACGAATGGACAAGGCCGCGGAAGAGTTTTCAATATTAATGCGGCAGAGGCACAGGAAGACCCGGAGCTTGTTACGGGTACGTTTCTTATTGACAATAAATCTGCTTACGTTTTATTTGATTCGGGTGCGGATAGAAGCTATATGAGTAGAGATTTTTGTGCTAAATTAAGTTGTCCATTGACGCCTTTGGATAGTAAATTTTTACTCGAATTATCAAATGGTAAATTAATTTCAGCAGATAATATATGTCGGAATCGAGAAATTAAACTGGTTAGCGAAACATTTAAGATTGACTTGATACCAGTAGAGTTAGGGAGTTTTGATGTGATAATCGGTATGGACTGGTTGAAAGAAGTGAAAGCAGAGATCGTTTGTTACAAAAATGCAATTCGCATTATACGAGAAAAAGAAAAACCCTTAATGGTGTACGGAGAAAAGGGCAACACGAAGCTACATCTTATTAGTAAATTGAAGGCACAAAAACTAATAAGAAAAGGTTGCTATGCTGTTCTAGCACACGTCAAGAAAGTACAAACTGAAGAAAAGAGCATCAATGATGTTCCCGTCGCAAAAGAATTTCCCGATGTATTTCCGAAAAAATTACCGGGATTACCCCCACATCGATCCGTTGAATTTCAAATAGATCTTGTACCAGGAGCTGCACCAATAGCTCGTGCTCCTTACAGACTCGCACCCAGCGAGATGAAAGAACTGCAAAGCCAATTACAAGAACTTTTAGAGCGTGGTTTCATTCGACCAAGCACATCACCGTGGGGAGCTCCTGTTTTGTTTGTCAAGAAGAAAGATGGTACATTCAGGTTGTGTATCGACTACCGAGAGTTGAACAAACTTACCATCAAGAACCGCTACCCACTACCGAGAATCGACGACTTATTTGATCAACTACAAGGCTCGTCTGTTTATTCAAAGATTGACTTACGTTCCGGGTATCATCAAATGCGGGTGAAAGAAGATGATATTCCAAAGACTGCTTTCAGAACACGTTACGGTCATTACGAGTTTATGGTCATGCCGTTTGGTTTAACTAATGCACCAGCTGTGTTCATGGACCTTATGAACCGAGTGTGTGGACCATACCTTGACAAGTTTGTCATTGTTTTCATTGATGACATACTTATTTACTCAAAGAATGACCAAGAACACAGTGAACATTTGAGAAAGGTGTTAGAAGTATTGAGGAAGGAAGAATTGTACGCTATGTTTTCAAAGTGTGCATTTTGGTTGGAAGAAGTTCAATTCCTCGGTCACATAGTGAACAAAGAAGGTATTAAGGTGCATCCGGCAAAGATAGAAACTGTTGAAAAGTGGGAAACCCCGAAAACTCCGAAACACATACGCCAGTTTTTAGGACTAGCTGGTTACTACAGAAGGTTCATCCAAGACTTTTCCAGAATAGCAAAACCCTTGACTGCATTAACGCATAAAGGGAAGAAATTTGAATGGAATGATGAACAAGAGAAAGCGTTTCAGTTATTGAAGAAAAAGCTAACTACGGCACCTATATTGTCATTGCCTGAAGGGAATGATGATTTTGTGATTTATTGTGACGCATCAAAGCAAGGTCTCGGTTGCGTATTAATGCAACGAACGAAGGTGATTGCTTATGCGTCTACACAATTGAAGATTCACGAACAAAATTATAAGACACATGATTTGGAATTAGGCGCGGTTGTTTTTGCATTAAAGACTTGGAGGCACTACTTATATGGGGTCAAAAGTATTATATATACCGACCACAAAAGTCTTCAACACATATTTAATCAGAAACAACTGAATATGAGGCAGCGTAGGTGGATTGAATTATTGAATGATTACGACTTTGAGATTCGTTACCACCCGGGGAAGGCAAATGTGGTAGCTGATGCCTTGAGCAGGAAGGACAGAGAACCCATTCGAGTAAAATCTATGAATATAATGATTCATAATAACCTTACTACTCAAATAAAGGTGGCGCAACAAGGAGTTTTAAAAGAGGGAAATTTAAAGGATGAAATACCCAAAGGATTGGAGAAGCATCTTAATATTCGGGAAGACGGAACCCGGTATAGGGCTGAAAGGATTTGGGTACCAAAATTTGGAGATATGAGAGAAATGGTACTTAGAGAAGCTCATAAAACCAGATACTCAATACATCCTGGAACGGGGAAGATGTACAAGGATCTCAAGAAACATTTTTGGTGGCCGGGTATGAAAGCCGATGTTGCTAAATACGTAGGAGAATGTTTGATGTGTTCTAAGGTCAAAGCTGAGCATCAGAAACCATCAGGTCTACTTCAACAACCCGAAATCCCAGAATGGAAATGGGAAAACATTACCATGGATTTCATCACTAAATTGCCAAGGACTGCAAGTGATTTTGATACTATTTGGGTAATAGTTGATCGTCTCACCAAATCAGCACACTTCCTGCCAATAAGAGAAGATGACAAGATGGAGAAGTTAACAAGACTGTATTTGAAGGAAGTCATCTCCAGACATGGAATACCAATCTCTATTATCTCTGATAGGGATGGCAGATTTATTTCAAGATTCTGGCAGACATTACAGCAAGCATTAGGAACTCGTCTAGACATGAGTACTGCCTATCATCCACAAACTGATGGGCAGAGCGAAAGGACGATACAAACGCTTGAAGACATGCTACGAGCATGTGTTATTGATTTCAGAAACAGTTGGGATCGACATCTACCGTCAGCAGAATTTTCCTACAACAACAGCTACCATTCAAGCATTGAGATGGCGCCGTTTGAAGCACTTTATGGTAGAAAGTGCAGGTCTCCGATTTGTTGGAGTGAAGTGGGGGATAGACAAATTACGGGTCCGGAGATTATACAAGAAACTACCGAGAAGATCATCCAAATTCAACAACGGTTGAAAACCGCCCAAAGTCGACAAAAGAGCTACGCTGACATTAAAAGAAAAGATATAGAATTTGAAATTGGAGAGATGTTCATGCTTAAAGTAGCACCTTGGAAAGGCGTTGTTCAATTTGGTAAACGAGGGAAATTAAATCCAAGGTATATTGGACCATTCAAGATTATTGATCGTGTCGGACCAGTAGCTTACCGACTTGAGTTACCTCAACAACTTGTGGCTGTACATAACACTTTCCACGTCTCGAATTTGAAGAAATGTTTTGCTAAAGAAGATCTCACTATTCCGTTAGATGAAATCCAAATCAACGAAAAACTCCAATTCATCGAAGAACCCGTCGAAATAATGGATCATGTGGTTAAAAGACTTAAGCAAAACAAGATACCAATTGTTAAGGTTCGATGGAATGCTCGTAGAGGACCTGAGTTCACCTGGGAGCATGAAGATCAGATGAAGAAGAAATACCTGCATCTATTTCCAGAAGATTCATCAACACCTTCAACAGCTTAAAATTTCGGGACGAAATTTATTTAACGGGTAGGTACTGTAGTGACCCGAACTTTTCCATGTTTATATATATTAATTAGGATTGATATTTACATGATTAAATGTTTCCAACATGTTAAGCAATCAAACTTGTTAAGACTTGTTTAATTGAAATATGTTTCATATAGACAATTGACCACCCAAGTTGACCGGCGATTCACGAACGTTAAAACTTGTAAAAACGACACGACGATATATTTATGGATATACATATGGTTAACATGAGATTATGATAAGTAAGTATCTTCATAAGTATATTAACAATGAGTTATATACATATAAACAAGACTACTAACTTAAGGATTTCGAAACGAGACATATATGTAACGATTATCGTTGTAACGACATCTAAATGTATATATATCATATTAAGATATATTAATATATCATAATATCATGATAATATAATAATTTAACATCTCATTAGATATAATAAACAATGGGTTAACAACATTAATTGAGATCGTTAACTTAAAGGTTTCAAAACAACACTTACATGTAACGACTAACGATGACTTAACGACTCAGTTAAAATGTATATACATGTAGTGTATTTAGATGTATTAAAATACTTTTGAAAGACTTCAATACACTTATCAAAATACTTCTACTTAACAAAAATGCTTACAATTACATCCTCGTTCAGTTTCATCAACAATTCTACTCGTATGCACCCGTATTCGTACTCATATTATTGATTCATTCATATCGGTATTAAAAACAGCTTTTAGATGTATGTACTATTGGTATATACACTCCAATGATCCACTCTTAGCAGCCCATGTGAGTCACCTAACACATGTGGGAACTATCATTTGGCAACTAGCATGAAATATCTCATAAAATTACAAAAATATGAGTAATCATTCATGATTTATTTACATGAAAACAAAATTACATATCCTTTATATCTAATCCATACACCAACGACCAAAAACACCTACAAACACTTTCATTCTTCAATTTTCTTCATCTAATTGATCTCTCTCAAGTTCTATCTTCAAGTTCTAAGTGTTCTTCATATATTCTACAAGTTCTAGTTACATAAAATCAAGAATACTTTCAAGTTTGCTAGCTCACTTCCAATCTTGTAAGGTGATCATCCAACCTCAAGAAATCTTTGTTTCTTACAGTAGGTTATCATTCTAATACAAGGTAATAATCATATTCAAACTTTGGTTCAATTTCTATAACTATAACAATCTTATTTCAAGTGATGATCTTACTTGAACTTGTTTTCGTGTCATGATTCTGCTTCAAGAACTTCGAGCCATCCAAGGATCCGTTGAAGCTAGATCCATTTTTCTCTTTTCCAGTAGGTTTATCCAAGGAACTTAAGGTAGTAATGATATTCATAACATCATTCGATTCATATATATAAAACTATCTTATTCGAAGGTTTAAACTCGTAATCACTAGAACATAGTTTAGTTAATTTTAAACTTGTTCGCAAACAAAAGTTAATCCTTCTAACTTGACTTTTAAAATTAACTAAACACATGTTCTATATCTATATGATATGCTAACTTAATGATTTAAAACCTGGAAACACGAAAAACACCGTAAAACCGGATTTACGCCGTCGTAGTAACACCGCGGGCTGTTTTGGGTTAGTTAATTAAAAACTATGATAAACTTTGATTTAAAAGTTTTAATTCTGAGAAAATGATTTTTATTATGAACATGAAACTATATCCAAAAATTATGGTGGAAGTATGTTTTCTAAAATGGTCATCTAGACGTCGTTCTTTCGACTGAAATGACTACCTTTACAAAAACGACTTGTAACTTATTTTTCTGACTATAAACCTATACTTTTCTGTTTAGATTCATAAAATAGAGTTCAATATGAAACCATATCAATTTGATTCACTCAAAACGGATTTAAAATGAAGAAGTTATGGGTAAAACAAAATTGGATAATTTTTCTCATTTTAGCTACGTGAAAATTGGTAACAAATCTATTCCAACCATAACTTAATCAACTTGTATTGTATATTATGTAATCTTGAGATACCATAGACACGTATACAATGTTTCGACCTATCATGTCGACACATCTATATATATTTCGGAACAACCATAGACACTCTATATGTGAATGTTGGAGTTAGCTATACAGGGTTGAGGTTGATTCCAAAATATATATAGTTTGAGTTGTGATCAATACTGAGATACGTATACACTGGGTCGTGGATTGATTCAAGATAATATTTATCGATTTATTTCTGTACATCTAACTGTGGACAACTAGTTATAGGTTACTAACGAGGACAGCTGACTTAATAAACTTAAAACATCAAAATATATTAAAAGTGTTGTAAATATATTTTGAACATACTTTAATATATATGTATATATTGTTATAGGTTCGTGAATCAACAGTGGCCAAGTCTTACTTCCCGACGAAGTAAAAATCTGTGAAAGTGAGTTATAGTCCCACTTTTAAAATCTAATGTTTTTGGGATGAGAATACATGCAGGTTTTATAAATGATTTACAAAATAGACACAAGTACGTGAAACTAAATTCTATGGTTGAATTATCGAAATCGAATATGCCCCTTTTTATTAAGTCTGGTAATCTAAGAATTAGGGAACATACATCCTAATTGACGCGAATCCTAAAGATAGATCTATCGGGCCCAACAAGCCCCATCCAAAGTACCGGATGCTTTAGTACTTCGAAATTTATATCATATCCGAAGGGTGTCCCGGAATGATGGGGATATTCTTATATATGCATCTTGTTAATGTCGGTTACCAGGTGTTCACCATATGAATGATTTTTATCTCTATGTATGGGATGTGTATTGAAATATGAAATCTTGTGGTCTATTATTATGATTTGATATATATAGGTTAAACCTATAACTCACCAACATTTTTGTTGACGTTTTAAGCATGTTTATTCTCAGGTGATTATTAAGAGCTTCCGCTGTCGCATACTTAAATAAGGACGAGATTTAGAGTCCATGCTTGTATGATATTGTGTAAAAACTGCATTCAAGAAACTTATTTTGTTGTAACATATTTGTATTGTAAACCATTATGTAATGGTCGTGTGTAAACAGGATATTTTAGATTATCATTATTTGATAATCTACGTAAAGCTTTTTAAACCTTTATTGATGAAATAAAGGTTATGGTTTGTTTTAAAATGAATGCAGTCTTTGAAAAACGTCCTATATAGAGGTCAAAACCTCACAACGAAATCAATTAATATGGAACGTTTTTAATCAATAAGAACGGGACATTTCATATAATACGCGTATAAATATATATAATATTAATTTAAATCTTTATATATATTTAATAAAATAAAATATAAATATCGTTATCTTTATCATACTAGTTAAGTAATGAGTTGTCAAAAGTGGTTCTAGATATTTATAAAAGTTATATACATTTTAATAATAAAGTTCTTTTTAAGCTGAAAACGTTTTTGTACGTTTGAAACTAAATAGATCAATCGAGTCTTTATTAGATTCAATCTTCCACTATCCTATGTCTAGTTCTCAATGATTGACAATTTATTCTTATTTATAAATCACTTTACCATTTTCCGAATATTGTTAAAATGGAAAGATTTCTCAAATCAATGTGGGCCTTTCAACAGAGACTTGTAATCATAATTCAATATATCTGATAATTCAATCATTTGATCTTATCTTCTAATTCCATTGATAAATATTTTGAAACAGATACAATCATATAAAGTATTTAATCTAATATTTTGTTTACGTTTCAAGTTATAATATATATATATATATACATATATAATCATATTCGTTTAATGGTTCGTGAATCGTTGGAACTTGGTCGAGGTTGAATGAATGTATGAACATAGTTTAAAATTCTTGAAATTTAACTTAACAAATATTGCTTATCGTGTCGGAAACATATAAATATTAAAGTTTAAATTTGGTTGGAAATTTCCGGGTTGTCTACCCGTTAAAGAAATTTCGTCCCGAAATTTGAGTGGAAAGGTCGTGAATGATAATAAGTATGTTTTCATGATGCATACGGGCTGAAAATTAGAGTTTTATCATCAGCGAATAATTTGGATAAACAATCCATTTATATGAAGAGTACGAATGAAGCTAACATAGAAGAGTGAAATGAGTAAGTGTAGATTCATCTTATCATTTGACGTAGATATGAATGATTCCCAGATTTCAAGGGATTTGAAGAAAAACTTCTTAATAAGATTTGACTCTCCGGTAATCAATGGAATTAGGATCCGCTTTAAATGCGATCATCCATTTTAATTGTTCTGTCGGAGATTTTCTTATAAATTCACCTCCTTCATTTCCTTACGACTCACACCTTCTGTTGATGCATTTTATGCAAGTCCCTAGTCATCTACCCACGTCCATTGCAGGTACAACAGTTTACAGGCCACCATGATTGCTCGTTATTATCCTATCCGTGTTTGTATGTGGTTACAGGAAATGCAGGAATGAGATTTAAATGTTTGACTATGTTAGACTTAGTCAGACGTACGAGTGAAGCCTCACTAGTACGACTGACAGGCTCATATGCATAGTTGATGCTGAGCTAAGTAACAATTACAACCTAAATGAGAAGACACGAGTGAGTGATCACCCGTACGGCTGATGAAGCCAACTCGTACGTGTGATGAATGAATCGTATGGGTGAGTCAACAGCAGGGGTATATAAAGTCTTATGTTCTTCATTTTAGGTTAAGCCTCTCATTTGTTACACACACTCAGATCTAGTGAGCTCCTCCGATTCTCTCTCGGTCCAAATCACCCAGGTGGTGAATAATAGCCTTAGGTGTTAATCTAATCACACTTGATTTAGTTGTGCTTTGACTAAATTAATCAAAAAAACTTAACCTATTCACTAGAGGGTTTGATTCACTTATTACGCCATTGTGTGAGTTAAATCTGTTGATTTCTAAGTTCCTAGTCATGTTTCATCACCTTCTATTCTTTCCCCCTCAACTCATATTTTAAAGTATTCATCAATAAGCTCCATCCAGTTCTGATTCTCGATATACTTCTAACTTTCATATCGGTCATTCTTCTTTTTCATCTACCGCCGGAAGAATCTATTTACTTCTACTATACTCTTGGGTTTATAGTGTTTCTAGTTCTCCCGTGTCTTTATATTGCTATATGCATCGATATATATGGTTTATAATTTCTGGTTTGTCGTTGGGATTTATATGTTCCCTTATATTTCAAAGTCTCTGCTTCTGTCTTCTATAATCATTATCATTCACAGTTAATGCTCTCTTTTATTTGCTGCAATTTATACCCCAATTTCTATTTCGGAGTTTTGTCCTTTCGTTTCTTCTTCTTGCTATTAAGCACCGCTTGTAATGGTCTAGAATTCACAGATATGAATTTTGAAATGAACATTATTAATGTTATAGGAAGGAACTTGTGATGGCACGATTTTGACATGTCAAGTTACTAGAATACCTTGGAAAAGGCCGAATCATCAAGAAATATTTTCTTGATATTTTAGAGGTTAAATAGAATACAATAGTCGTATAACATGGCACATGATGATGTTATGATCTGTGAATCATCACGTTCCATTTAGAAACTCAGCATGACTTACTGTAATATAATCACATTGATCAAGTGTCATTATATTATACTAATTCATGCTTCAGTTCCCAACATTACTTCAAAATATTCCTATTTTAAACTTGAATGTTTCAGAATTTAGAAACTAAAATAGTTTCTTTTATGATGTAATACAGATAGCGCGAAGAGGTAAATGATTTCAAATAAGAAAAATTAAGAAAATATCTTCAGAAATATGGAGGATATTTATAATGAAAGATATGATGATATTTTAGAATTTATAATATCAGAGGATGATGAAGAATATTGTCCGCGGGGGTTTAGAGTCAGGAGCAAGGTATTCGTTAATGACTTCAGCAGGTACTGAATCATTTGGATACTTTGAAGTCAGGTTCAGTCTTTGTAATTTGCCCACAGCCTCCTTCCTACTTTGCTCAATCCGTTTTCCAGTTCCAAAACTTCTCTTTTTCTACGCTTTGCCAGCACACTTCATCATTATCATCCAGCTTTTACCGTTTAAAGTCGTTTATAGTTTTTGCTGCTTCATCAGCATTTTTTTTTTCCATTTTCGGAGAACCAATTCGTAGTTCGGAGTGTTTTTCAGAAACTTCACATTCAAATTAAGTCCAGAAGATAGACGTTATATATACACATATAACTGTTGGCGTAGACATCCTGCGAGATTTCTAAATACTGATTGCTAATTCCCAATGATTCGTATGGCAATTCTCATTACAAGATGCGAATGAGTAAATGATGGGGTTTCAATGAATAATTATAATGACTTTTTGGAGAGGCTAAAGTCAAAGGGTAATGAAGTTGTTGGTACATCTGCTAATAATGTGGTGGAATGTAAAAGGTTCCCTGGTAACGATGGTGTATATCTCAAGGTTATAATAAGGTTAGTCTGACTGAAAAGTCGAAGTTGACTTGCTGGAGCTGTGACAAAACTGGCTACTTTGAATAGGAGTCGCAAAGTTATTTTTGCTAATAAATGCTAAAGAATCTGACGCGGATACGTTGTTTAAACTTTTACTTTAGTTTCAAGAGTTTTTCGGGTACATAACTGTGGGTAACATGTGGTTGGATCATCATCTCGATTGCTCATCATTCGAAGTGTCTTCAGAAATTTTCGAAGGGTTTGAACACAGATTGTAATCGTTAACATACATTTGATGTTCTAACACAGTTTTGAAGTCAAAATATAGCTTGTGAAAGATGTAAGGATCTAAGAGTGATGATTTTGGTCATATCTCAAGTTGAATTTTGAAATTTCTAAATCAGAATATGTAATTAAATTTTGAATGAGTATGGTTGTTTTGATTTCTATAAAAGAATGTATATTGTTGTGAAAGTAGGGAGTATAATGGATGATTTGCTGAATCAGATTCGAAGAATGTAATATATTAATTGTGAATTTATATATCTCTCGGGTATTACCTACCCGTTAAAAAAATTTCACAATTAATATTTTGTACAAAAGAATTTTATCACAGTCTTTATGAAAATATATATATGTATATTTTCTTCAGATGTAACATAGATTTAATGAGTTAATGTTAAATTAAACTCATTTGATTTACGGTTGAAACTAGAATTGAATAATCCCTAAAGGCTTTAAAAAGTACATAACTTTTACGCAGTATTTCTTTAATGACATTGAAATTATGAATCCATACTTCGTTATTTGTTGATGTATGATGTTCGGTTCGTGGAATTCTTGTGAATTTCGCAAAGTACGAATGATGTTATCTGAAAAGTTTCGGGTACATCTGTAGTGACCCGAACTTTTCCATGTTTATATATATTAATTGAGATTGATATTTACATGATTAAATGTTTCCAACATGTTAAGCAATCAAACTTGTTAAGACTTGATTAATTGAAATATGTTTCATATAGAAAATTGACCACCCAAGTTGACCGGCGATTCACGAACGTTAAAACTTGTAAAACCGACATGACGATATATATATGGATATACATATGGTTAACATGAGATTATGATAAGTAAGTATCTCCATAAGTATATTAACAATGAGTTATATACATATAAACAAGACTACTAACTTAAGGATTTCGAAACGAGACATATATGTAACGATTATCGTTGTAATGACATTTAAATGTATATATATCATATTAAGATATATTAATATATCATAATATCATGATAATATAATAATTTAACATATCATTAGATATAATAAACAATGGGTTAACAACATTAATTGAGATCGTTAACTTAAAGGTTTCAAAACAACACTTACATGTAACGACTAACGATGACTTAACGACACAGTTAAAATGTATATACATGTAGTGTATTTAGATGTATTAAAATACTTTTGGAAGACTTCAAGACATATATCAAAACACTCATACTTAACGAAAATGGTTACAGTTACTTTTCCATTCTTTTCTTTCATCAAGAATTCTAGTCGTATTCTTACCCGTATTATACACAGCTTCAAAACTACTTACTATGAGTATATACCAATAGGAACTAGCATGGGATTCCACTCTTGATTATGTCATGTATGACTAATCAATTTTAACTTCTACCATGAGCTAGTCAACTAACTAGAACTCCTTTTAACCCCACTCACCACTCACCAATTACCACTCATCATTCACTACATTTCACTTCCAATTCTCTTTCTAATTCTCTCTCAACACACACACACTATTATGAACGTATTTTTCCAGTAGTTAATCATCATCTTCATCAAAAATCACTTCAAGAATCAAGCTATAATCATCATAGGAAGAACACTTCAAGAACACTTCAAAAATCCCTTCAAGTTTACTAATTTACTTCCAAGCTTTCTAATCCATTCCAAGTAATCATCTAAGATCAAGAAACCTTTGTTATATACAGTAGGTTATCTTTCTTATTCAAGGTAATATTCATATTCAAACTTTGATTCAATTTCTATAACTATAAACTATCTTAATTCGAGTAAAAATCTTACTTGAACTTGTTTTTGTGTCATGATCCTACTTCAAGAACTTTCAAGCCATCCAAGATCCTTTGAAGCTAGATCATTTCTTGTCACTTCCAGTAGGTTTACCTACTAAACTTGAGGTAGTAATGATGTTCATAACATCATTCGATTCATATATATAAAACTATCTTATTCGAAGGTTTAAACTCGTAATCACTAGAACATAGTTTAGTTAATTCTAAACTTGTTCGCAAACAAAAGTTAATCCTTCTAACTTGACTTTTAAAATTAACTACACACATGTTCTATATCTATATGATATGCTAACTTAATGATTTAAAACCTGGAAACACGAAAAACACCGTAAAACCGGATTTACGCCGTCGTAGTAACACCGCGGGCTGTTTTGGGTTAGTTAATTAAAAACTATGATAAACTTTGATTTAAAAGTTGTTATTCTGAGAAAATTATTTTTATTATGAACATGAAACTATATCCAAAAATTATGGTTAAACTCAAAGTGGAAGTATGTTTTCTAAAATGGTCATCTAGACGTCGTTCTTTCGACTGAA
Source organism: Rutidosis leptorrhynchoides (assembly GCF_046630445.1). Lineage (NCBI taxonomy): Eukaryota > Viridiplantae > Streptophyta > Magnoliopsida > Asterales > Asteraceae > Rutidosis > Rutidosis leptorrhynchoides. The sequence goes on along the minus strand of NC_092333.1, from coordinate 314,366,190 downwards.
ATGACTACCTTTACAAAAACGACTTGTAACTTATTTTTCCGACTATAAACCTATACTTTTTCTGTTTAGATTCATAAAATAGAGTTCAATATGAAACAATACCAATTTTATTCACTCAAAACGGATTTAAAATGAAGAAGTTATGGGTAAAACAAGATTGGATAATTTTTCTCATTTTAGCTACGTGAAAATTGGTAACAAATCTATTCCAACCATAACTTAATCAACTTGTATTGTATATTATGTAATCTTGAGATACCATAGACACGTATACAATGTTTCGACCTATCATGTCGACACATCTATATATATTTCGGAACAACCATAGACACTCTATATGTGAATGTTGGAGTTAGCTATACAGGGTTAAGGTTGATTCCAAAATATATATAGTTTGAGTTGTGATCAATACTGAGATACTTATACACTGGGTTGTGGATTGATTCAAGATAATATTTATCGATTTATTTCTGTACATCTAACTGTGGACAACTAGTTGTAGGTTACTAACGAGGACAGCTGACTTAATAAACTTAAAACATCAAAATATATTAAAAGTGTTGTAAATATATTTTAAACATACTTTGATATATATGTATATATTGTTATAGGTTCGTGAATCAACCAGTGGCCAAGTCTTACTTCCCGACGAAGTAAAAATCTGTGAAAGTGAGTTATAGTCCCACTTTTAAAATCTTATATTTTTGGGATGAGAATACATGCAGGTTTTATAAATGATTTACAAAATAGACACAAGTACGTGAAACTACATTCTATGGTTGAATTATCGAAATCGAATATGCCCCTTTTTATTAAGTCTGGTAATCTAAGAATTAGGGAACAGACACCCTAATTGACGCGAATCCTAAAGATAGATCTATTGGGCCTAACAAACCCCATCCAAAGTACCGGATGCTTTAGTACTTCAAAATTTATATCATATCCGAAGGGTGTCCCGGAATGATGGGGATATTCTTATATATATGCATCTTGTTAATGTCGGTTACCAGGTGTTCACCATATGAATGATTTTTATCTCTATGTATGGGATGTGTATTGAAATATGAAATCTTGTGGTCTATTGTTACGATTTGATATATATAGGTTAAACCTATAACTCACCAACATTTTTGTTGACGTTTAACGCATGTTTATTCTCAGGTGAATACTAAGAGCTTCCGCTGTTGCATACTAAAATAAGGACAAGATTTGGAGTCCATGTTTGTATGATATTGTGTAAAAATTGCATTCAAGAAACTGATTTCGATGTAACATATTTGTATTGTGAACCATTATGTAATGGTCGTGTGTAAACAGGATATTTTAGATTATCATTATTTGATAATCTACGTAAAGCTTTTTAAACCTTTATTTATGAAATAAAGGTTATGGTTTGTTTTAAAAATGAATGCAGTCTTTGAAAAACGTCTCATATAGAGGTCAAAACCTCGCAACGAAATCAATTAATATGGAACGTTTTTAATCAATAAGAATGGGACATTTCAGTTGGTATCCGAGCGTTGGTCTTAGAGAACCAGAAAATTTACATTAGTGTGTCTTATCGAGTTTGTTAGGATGCATTAGTGAGTCTGGACTTCGACCGTGTTTTCTTTAAAAATGATTGCTTAACATTTTTGTTGGAAACTATATATTTTTAACATATGAATATTATGTGATATATTAATCTCTTAACGTGTTTGATATTATGTGATAGATGTCTACCTCTAGAACAAGTCCCATTGACTCACCTAATAATAATGAAGAGTCAAATGTAAATTGGAATGATGCGTGGACTGATTCACAAGTTCCCGAAGAGGAACCGGAAGAAGAGTCGGAACCGGAAGAAGAATCGGAACCGGAAGAAGAAATAGAACCGGTGGGGGAAATAATAAAACGGTTAAGTAAAAGAGAATCCTCAACCAACCGACCAAGGTTAATTATGGTCAATGGTGTTTCCGCCAAGGAAGCAAAATATTGGGAGGATTACCAATTCTCCGATGAATCGGATTCCGACGAGAATTCCGATGATGTTATAGAAATTACCCCAACTGAATTTAAAAAGGCAAAAGAAAATAATAAGGGAAAGGGCATAAAAATAGAGAAATCTAATTCCAACCCCGATGAACTTTATATGTATCGTCAACCCCCGAAGTCCTTAAGTTGTAACAATGACCTGGGAACCTCTAAACCACCAGGTTTTTCTAAACCAATGTGGACAACGACGGCTCGTATTAGGGGAACATCATATATCCCTAGAACCTTGGCAAAAAGAACCAAAACCGAACAAGAAGAAACGAGCGAGTCGGAATAAGATAGTTGTATTCGTGTGGTGTAACATATGTAATATAGTGTGCTTATGCTTTATGATATATGTAAAAATTGCTTGTATTAATAAGTATTTTTTTTATGAATCTAACTCTTGTCTATTTTACAGTATAAAAACACAAAATGGATAGACAACCCAATATTTTAAGAGACCTACCCGGAGACATGATTGATGAAATCTTGTCTAGAGTCGGTCAGAATTCCTCGGCACGACTATTTAAGGCGAGATCAGTTTGTAAGACATTCGAAGAACGTTCCAAGAATGCCTTGGTTTATAAAAGGCTTTCGTTCGAAAGATGGGGGATATCACATTGGGAAATCCATAAGTTACGATGTGTTTACTTTGACGCATATATTGCGGGGAACCCAAATGCTATTTTACGCAACGGGTTAAGAAATTATTTTGACTCAGTATATCCGAATATAGGACTTCGTGATTTAGAAAAAGCGGCTAACATGCAACATAAAGAAGCATGTTATGCTTACGGGTTAGTAATGTTCGCTTCTCACCAAAGTGAGAACAAGAACATCGGGCTACAACTATTAAACAAAACTTTCCCACAAGTGACGGAGTCGGTAATTGGGGTAAGAAATGAGGTTTTTAGGTTATTACGAGACTGTTGGTCATTACGTAACCCTCGTCCCTTTGACGACGTTACAACACGCTGTCTTATCAACGGCCATAACGGTTATGTTCCACAAGACCAAGGATGGGAAGTAGTCCTAGTAAAACCAGAATGCATGACTTGTTTCTGGACGTATGAATTACGTGTCTTTATTGCCTTTGCTGAACGACTTGTGTACTAGCTAGAATTATCTTAACAACTATCTTGTATCAAAGTTATTGTGTGCTATATTTCATGCTTTATGTAAAATAAGCGGTATTGTAAGTTTGTAAAATATTGTATAAAAGTTTGAACGCGAAATATTATTACAATCAGTTTTTCATATAGAATTGTAGTAGTTGAATTGTATATTAGCTACTAAGTTTGAACTTAACGGGTAGGTACTACCCGAATTTAAACTTATAAAACGCTAATATGAAGAAAAAGCTTTTATAAATGAGTTCATATTATGCTACGAAATACTATTAACTACTCTTAATATTCTGTATGATTAACTTGTTCCATTTGACTATTTTGAAGGAAATGGCACCGACTACTCGACACACCGTGAATATGAATGAAGAGGAATTCCGTACTTTTCTAGCTTCAAACATAGCCGCAGTACAGGCTGTGCTACATACCAACAATAACCTTGGATCTGGCAGTACAGGAAATCGTGTAGGATGCACCTACAAAGAATTCACTGCCTGCAAACCTTTGGAATTTGATGGAACCGAAGGACCGATCGGATTGAAACGGTGGACCGAGAAGGTCGAATCGGTTTTGCCATAAGTAAGTGTACTGAAGAGGACAAAGTGAAGTACGCTACGCATACCTTCACAGGTTCTGCGTTAACATGGTGGAATACCTATCTAGAGCAAGTGGGACAAGATGATGCGTACGCACTACCGTGGTCAGCATTCAAGCACTTGATGAACGAGAAGTACCGTCCCAGAACCAAGGTCAATAAGCTCAAGACAGAACTTAGAGGGTTACGAACCCAAGGATCTGATATTACCACGTACGAAAGACGATTTACAGAATTGTGCCTATTGTGTCCGGGAGCATTCGAAGATGAGGAAGAGAAGATCGACGCGTTTGTGAAAGGATTACCGGAAAGAATCTAAGAAGAAATAAGTTCACACGAGCCCGCCTCCATACAACAGGCATGTAGAATGGCTCACAAACTAGTGAACCAGATTGAAGAAAGAATTAAAGAATAGACTGCTGAAGAGGCCAATGTGAAGCAAGTCAAAAGAAAGTGGGAGGAAAACGGTGATAAGAATCACCAATACAACAACAACAGCAATTACAACAATAATCGCAACAATTATCCCAACAATCGCAACATCAATCGCAACTACAACAAACGGCCCAACAACAACAACAACAACAACAGCAACTACAACAATCATCCCAACAACAATAATAACCGCAACAACAACAACAATCAGAAGCAGCTATGCCAAAGGTGTGAAAAGTATCACTCGGGGTTCTGCACCAAATTTTGCAACAAGTGTAAAAGAAATGGTCATAGCGCGGCGAAGTGTGAGGTCTACGGACCAGGGGTTAATAGAACGAAAGGAACAAATGGTGTCGGAACGAGTAATGGCGGAGCAAGTAGTGTCGGAGCAAGTTATGCCAATGTAGTTTGTTATAAATGTGGAAAACCGGGCCACATTATTAGAAATTGCCCGAACCAGGAGAACACGAATGGACAAGGCCGCGGAAGAGTATTCAATATTAATGCGGCAGAGGTACAGGAAGACCCGGAGCTTGTTACGGGTACGTTTCTTATTGACAATAAATCTGCTTACGTTTTATTTGATTCAGGTGTGGATAGAAGCTATATGAGTAGAGATTTTTGTGCTAAATTAAGTTGTCCATTGACGCCTTTGGATAGTAAATTTTTACTCGAATTAGCAAATGGTAAATTAATTTCAGCAGATAATATATGTCGGAATCGAGAAATTAAACTGGTTAGCGAAACATTTAAGATTGATTTGATACCAGTAGAGTTAGGGAGTTTTGATGTGATAATCGGTATGGACTGGTTGAAAGAAGTGAAAGCAGAGATCGTTTGTTACAAAAATGCAATTCGCATTATACGAGAAAAAGGAAAACCCTTAATGGTGTACGGAGAAAAGGGCAACACGAAGCTACATATTATTAGTAATTTAAAGGCACAAAAACTAATAAGAAAAGGTTGCTATGCTGTTCTAGCAGACGTCGAGAAAGTACAAACTGAAGAAAAGAGCATCAATGATGTTCCCATTGCAAAAGAATTTTCCGATGTATTTCCGAAAGAATTACCGGGATTACCCCCACATCGATCCGTTGAATTTCAAATAGATCTTGTACCAGGAGCTGCACCAATAGCTCGTGCTCCTTACAGACTCGCACCCAACGAGATGAAAGAACTGCAAAGCCAATTACAAGAACTTTTAGAGCGTGGTTTCATTCGACCTAGCACATCACCGTGGGGAGCTCCTGTTTTGTTTGTCAAGAAGAAAGATGGTACATTCAGGTTGTGTATCGACTACCGAGAGTTGAACAAACTTACCATCAAGAACCGCTACCCACTACCGAGAATCGACGACTTATTTGATCAACTACAAGGCTCGTCTGTTTATTCAAAGATTGACTTACGTTCCGGGTATCATCAAATGCGGGTGAAAGAAGATGATATTCCAAAGACTGCTTTCAGAACACGTTATGGTCATTACGAGTTTATGGTCATGCCGTTTGGTTTAACTAATGCACCAGCTGTGTTCATGGACCTTATGAACCGAGTGTGTGGACCATACCTTGACAAGTTTGTCATTGTTTTCATTGATGACATACTTATTTACTCAAAGAATGACCAAGAACACGGTGAACATTTGAGAAAGGTGTTAGAAGTATTGAGGAAGGAAGAATTGTACGCTAAGTTTTCAAAGTGTGCATTTTGGTTGGAAGAAGTTCAATTCCTCGGTCATATAGTGAACAAAGAAGGTATTAAGGTGGATCCGGCAAAGATAGAAACTGTTGAAAAGTGGGAAACCCCGAAAACTCTGAAACACATACGCCAGTTTTTAGGACTAGCTGGTTACTACAGAAGATTCATCCAAGACTTTTCCAGAATAGCAAAACCCTTGACTGCATTAACGCATAAAGGGAAGAAATTTGAATGGAATGATGAACAAGAGAAAGCGTTTCAGTTATTGAAGAAAAAGCTAACTACGGCACCTATATTGTCATTGCCTGAAGGGAATGATGATTTTGTGATTTATTGTAACGCATCAAAGCAAGGTCTTGGTTGTGTATTAATGCAACGAACGAAGGTGATTGCTTATGCGTCTAGATAATTGAAGATTCACGAACAAAATTATACGACGCATGATTTGGAATTAGGCGCGGTTGTTTTTGCATTAAAGACTTGGAGGCACTACTTATATGGGGTCAAAAGTATTATATATACCGACCACAAAAGTATTCAACACATATTTAATCAGAAACAACTGAATATGAGGCAGCGTAGGTGGATTGAATTATTGAATGATTACGACTTTGAGATTTGTTACCACCCGGGGAAGGCAAATGTGGTAGCCGATGCCTTGAGCAGGAAGGACAGAGAACCCATTCGAGTAAAATCTATGAATATAATGATTCATAATAACCTTACTACTCAAATAAAGGAGGCGCAACAAGGAGTTTTAAAAGAGGGAAATTTAAAGGATGAAATACCCAAAGGATCGGAGAAACATCTTAATATTCGGGAAGACGGAACCCGGTATAGGGCTGAAAGGATTTGGGTACCAAAATTTGGAGATATGAGAGAAATGGTACTTAGAGAAGCTCATAAAACCAGATACTCAATACATCCTGGAACGGGGAAGATGTACAAGGATCTCAGGAAATATTTTTGGTGGCCGGGTATGAAAGCCGATGTTGCTAAATACGTAGGAGAATGTTTGACGTGTTCTAAGGTCAAAGTTGAGCATCAGAAACCATCAGGTCTACTTCAACAACCCGAAATCCCGGAATGGAAATGGGAAAACATTACCATGGATTTCATCACTAAATTGCCAAGGACTGCAAGTGGTTTTGATACTATTTGGGTAATAGTTGATCGTCTCACCAAATCAGCACATTTCCTGCCAATAAGAGAAGATGACAAGATGGAGAAGTTAGCACGACTGTATTTAAAGGTAGTCGTCTCCAGACATGGAATACCAATCTCTATTATTTTTGATAGGGATGGCAGATTTATTTCAAGATTCTGGCAGACATTACAGCAAGCATTAGGAACTTGTCTAGACATGAGTACTACCTATCATCCACAAACTGATGGGCAGAGCGAAAGGACGATACAAACGCTTGAAGACATGCTACGAGCAGGTGTTATTGATTTCGGAAACAGTTGGGATCGACATCTACCATTAGCAGAATTTTCCTACAACAACAGCTACCATTCAAGCATTAAGATGGCACCGTTTGAAGCACTTTATGGTAGAAAGTGCAGGTCTCCAATTTGTTGGAGTGAAGTGGGGGATAGACAGATTACGGGTCCGGAGATTATACAAGAAACTACCGAGAAGATCATCCAAATTTAACAACGGTTGAAAACCGCCCAAAGTCGACAAAAGAGCTACGCTGACATTAAAAGAAATGATATAGAATTTGAAATTGGAGAGATGGTCATGCTTAAAGTTGCACCTTGGAAAGGCGTTGTTCGATTTGGTAAACGAGGGAAATTAAATCCAAGGTATATTGGACCATTCAAGATTATTGATCGTGTCGGACCAGTAGCTTACCGACTTGAGTTACCTCAACAACTCGCGGCTGTACATAACACTTTCCACGTCTCGAATTTGAAGAAATGTTTTGCTAAAGAAGATCTCACTATTCCGTTAGATGAAATCCAAATCAACGAAAAACTCCAATTCATCGAAGAACCCGTCGAAATAATGGATCATGAGGTTAAAAGACTTAAGCAAAATAAGATACCAATTGTTAAGGTTCGATGGAATGCTCGTAGAGGACCCGAGTTCACCTGGGAGCGTGAAGATCAGATGAAGAAGAAATACCCTCATCTATTTCCAGAAGATTCGTCAACACCTGGATACTTTAAAGTCAGGTTCAGTCTTTGTAATTTGCCCACAACCTCCTTCCTACTTTGCTCAATCCGTTTTCCAGTTCCAAAACTTCTCTTTTTCTGCGCTTTGCCAGCACACTTCATCATTATCATCCAGCTTTTACCGTTTAAAGTCGTTTATAGTTTTTGCTGCTTCATCAGCATTTTTTTTTCCATTTTCGGAGAACCAATTCGTAGTTCGGAGTGTTTTTCAGAAACTTCACATTCAAATTAAGTCCAGAAGATAGACGTTATATATACACATATAACTGTTGGCGTAGACATCCTGCGAGATTTCTAAATACTGATTGCTAATTCCCAATGATTCGTATGGCAATTCTCATTACAAGATGCGAATGAGTAAATGATGGGGTTTCAATGAATAATTATAATGACTTTTTAGAGAGGCTAAAGTCAAAGGGTAATGAAGTTGTTGGTACATCTGCTAATAATGTGGTGGAATGTAAAAGGTTCCCTGGTAACGATGGTGTATATCTCAAGGTTATAATAAGGTTAGTCTGACTGAAAAGTTGAAGTTGACTTGCTGGAGCTGTGACAAAACTGGCTACTTTGAATAGGAGTCGCAAAGTTATTTTTGCTAATAAATGCTAAAGAATCTGACGCGGATACGTTGTTTAAACTTTTACTTTGGTTTCAAGAGTTTTCGGGTACATAACTGTGGGTAACATGTGGTTGGATCATCATCTCGATTGCTCATTATTCGAAGTGTCTTCAGAAATTTTCGAAGGGTTTGAACACAGATTGTAATCGTTAACATACATTTGATGTTCTAACACAGTTTTGAAGTCAAAATATAGCTTGTGAAAGATGTAAGGATCTAAGAGTGATGATTTTGGTCATATCTCAAGTTGAATTTTGAAATTTCAAAATCAGAATATGTAATTAAATTTTGAATGAGTATGGTTGTTTTGATTTCTATAAAAGAATGTATATTGTTGTGAAAGTAGGGAGTATAATGGATGATTTGCTGAATCAGATTCGAAGAATGTAATATATTAATTGTGAATTTATATATCTCTCGGGTATTACCTACCCGTTAAAAAAATTTCACAATTAATATTTTGTACAAAAGAATTTTATCACAGTCTTTATGAAAATATATATATGTATATTTTCTTCAGATGTAACATAGATTTAATGAGTTAATGTTAAATTAAACTCATTTGATTTACGGTTGAAACTAGAATTGAATAATCCCTAAAGGCTTTAAAAAGTACATAACTTTTACGCATTATTTCTTTAATGACATTGAAATTATGAATCAATACTTCGTTATTTGTTGATGTATGATGTTCGGTTCGTGGAATTCTTGTGAATTTCGCAAAGTACGAATGATGTTATCTGAAAAGTTTCGGGTACATCTGAAGTGACCCGAAATTTTCCATGTTTATATATATTAATTGAGATTGATATTTACATGATTAAATGTTTCCAACATGTTAAGCAATCAAACTTGTTAAGACTTGATTAATTGAAATATGTTTCATATAGACAATTGACCACCCAAGTTGACCGGCGATTCACGAACGTTAAAACTTGTAAAAACGACATGACGATATATATATGGATATACATATGGTTAACATGAGATTATGATAAGTAAGTATCTCCATAAGTATATTAACAATGAGTTATATACATATAAACAAGACTACTAACTTAAGGATTTCGAAACGAGACATATATGTAACGATTATCGTTGTAACGACATTTAAATGTATATATATCATATTAAGATATATTAATATATCATAATATCATGATAATATAATAATTTAACATCTCATTAGATATAATAAACAATGGGTTAACAACATTAATTGAGATCGTTAACTTAAAGGTTTCAAAACAACACTTACATGTAAAGACTAACGATGACTTAACAACTCAGTTAAAATGTATATACATGTAGTGTATTTAGATTTATTAAAATACTTTTAGAAGACTTCAAGACATATATCAAAACACTCATACTTAACGAAAATGGTTACAGTTACTTTTCCATTCTTTTCTTTCATCAAGAATTCTAGTCGTATTCTTACCCGTATTATACACAGCTTCAAAACGTACTTACTATGAGTATATACCAATAGGAACTAGCATGGGATTCCACTCTTGATTATGTCATGTATGACTAATCAATTTTAACTTCTACCATGAGCTAGTCAACTAACTAGAACTCCTTTTAACCCCACTCACCACTCACCAATTACCACTCATCATTCACTCCATTTCACTTCCAATTCTCTTTCTAATTCTCTCTCAACACACACACACACTATTATGAACGTATTTTTCCAGTAGTTAATCATCATCTTCATCAAAAATCACTTCAAGAATCAAGCTATAATCATCATAGGAAGAACACTTCAAGAACACTTCAAAAATCCCTTCAAGTTTACTAATTTACTTCCAAGCTTTCTAATCCATTCCAAGTAATCATCTAAGATCAAGAAACCTTTGTTATATACAGTAGGTTATCTTTCTTATTCAAGGTAATATTCATATTCAAACTTTGATTCAATTTATATAACTATAAACTATCTTAATTCGAGTAAAAATCTTACTTGAACTTGTTTTTGTGTCATGATCCTACTTCAAGAACTTTCAAGCCATCCAAGATCCTTTGAAGCTAGATCATTTCTTGTCACTTCCAGTAGGTTTACCTACTAAACTTGAGGTAGTAATGATGTTCATAACATCATTCGATTCATATATATAAAACTATCGTATTCGAAGGTTTAAACTCGTAATCACTAGAACATAGTTTAGTTAATTCTAAACTTGTTCGCAAACAAAAGTTAATCCTTCTAACTTGAAATGTCCCGTTCTTATTGATTAAAAACGTTCCATATTAATTGATTTCGTTGCGAGGTTTTGACCTCTATATGAGACGTTTTTCAAAGACTGCATTCATTTTTAAACAAACCATAACCTTTATTTCATCAATAAAGGTTTAAAAAGCTTTACGTAGATTATCAAATAATGATAATCTAAAATATCCTGTTTACACACGACCATTACATAATGGTTTACAATACAAATATGTTACAACAAAATAAGTTTCTTGAATGCAGTTTTTACACAATATCATACAAGCATGGACTCCAAATCTTGTCCTTATTTAAGTATGCGACAGCGGAAGCTCTTAATAATCACCTGAGAATAAACATGCTTAAAACGTCAACAAAAATGTTGGTGAGTTATAGGTTTAACCTATATATATCAAATCATAATAATAGACCACAAGATTTCATATTTCAATACACATCCCATACATAGAGATAAAAATCATTCATATGGTGAACACCTGGTAACCGACATTAACAAAATGCATATATAAGAATATCCCCATCATTCCGGGACACCCTTCGGATATGATATAAATTTCGAAGTACTAAAGCATCCGGTACTTTGGATGGGGTTTGTTAAGCCCAATAGATCTATCTTTAGGATTCGCGTCAATTAGGGTGTCTGTTCCCTAATTCTTAGATTACCAGACTTAATAACAAGGGGCATATTCGATTTCGATAATTCAACCATAGAATGTAGTTTCACGTACTTGTGTCTATTTTGTAAATCATTTATAAAACCTGCATGTATTCTCATCCCAAAAATATTAGATTTTAAAAGTGGGACTATAACTCACTTTCACTGATTTTTACTTCGTCGGGAAGTAAGACTTGGCCACTGGTTGATTCACGAACCTATAACAATATATACATATATATCAAAGTATGTTCAAAATATATTTACAACACTTTTAATATATTTTGATGTTTTAAGTTTATTAAGTCAGCTGTCCTCGTTAGTAACCTACAACTAGTTGTCCACAGTTAGATGTACAGAAATAAATTGATAAATATTATCTTGAATCAATCCACGACCCAGTGTATACGTATCTCAGTATTGATCACAACTCAAACTATATATATTTTGGAATCAACCTCAACCCTGTATAGCTAACTCCAACATTCACATATAGAGTGTCTATGGTTGTTCCGAAATATATATAGATGTGTCGACATGATAGGTCGAAACATTGTATACGTGTCTATGGTATCTCAAGATTACATAATATACAATACAAGTTGATTAAGTTATGGTTGGAATAGATTTGTTACCAATTTTCACGTAGCTAAAATGAGAAAAATTATCCAATCTTGTTTTACCCATAACTTCTTCATTTTAAATCCGTTTTGAGTGAATCAAATTGCTATGGTTTCATATTGAACTCTATTTTATGAATCTAAACAGAAAAAGTATAGGTTTATAGTCAGAAAAATAAGTTACAAGTCGTTTTTGTAAAGGTAGTCATTTCAGTCGAAAGAACGACGTCTAGATGACCATTTTAGAAAACATACTTCCACTTTGAGTTTAACCATAATTTTTGGATATAGTTTCATGTTCATAATAAAAATCATTTTCTCAGAATAACAACTTTTAAATCAAAGTTTATCATAGTTTTTAATTAACTAACCCAAAACAGCCCGCGGTGTTACTACGACGGCGTAAATCCGGTTTTACGGTGTTTTTCGTGTTTCCAGGTTTTAAATCATTAAGTTAGCATATCATATAGATATAGAACATGTGTTTAGTTGATTTTAAAAGTCAAGTTAGAAGGATTAACTTTTGTTTGCGAACAAGTTTAGAAGTAACTAAACTATGTTCTAGTGATTACAAGTTTAAACCTTCGAATAAGATAGCTTTATATGTATGAATCGAATGATGTTATGAACATCATTACTACCTTAAGTTCCTTGGATAAACCTACTGGAAAAGAGAAAAATGGATCTAGCTTCAACGGATCCTTGGATGGCTCGAAGTTCTTGAAGCAGAATCATGACACGAAAACAAATTCAAGTAAGATCATCACTTGAAATAAGATTGTTATAGTTATAGAAATTGAACCAAAGTTTGAATATGATTATTACCTTGTATTAGAATGATAACCTACTGTAAGAAACAAAGATTTCTTGAGGTTGGATGATCACCTTACAAGATTGGAAGTGAGCTAGCAAACTTGAAAGTATTCTTGATTTTATGAAACTAGAACTTTTGGAATTTATGAAGAACACTTAGAACTTGAAGATAGAACTTGAGAGAGATCAATTAGATGAAGAAAATTGAAGAATGAAAGTGTTTGTAGGTGTTTTTGGTCGTTGGTGTATGGATTAGATATAAAGGATATGTTATTTTGTTTTCATGTAAATAAGTCATGAATGATTACTCATATTTTTGTAATTTTATGAGATATTTCATGCTAGTTGCCAAATGATGGTTCCCACATGTGTTAGGTGACTCACATGGGCTGCTAAGAGCTGATCATTGGAGTGTATATACCAATAGTACATACATCTAAAAGCTGTGTATTGTACGAGTACGAATACGGGTGCATACGAGTAGAATTGTTGATGAAACTGAACGAGGATGTAATTGTAAGAATTTTTGTTAAGTAGAAGTATTTTGATAAGTGTATTGAAGTCTTTCAAAAGTGTATAAATACATATTAAAACACTACATGTATATACATTTTAACTGAGTCGTTAAGTCATCGTTAGTCGTTACATGTAAGTGTTGTTTTGAAACTTTTAGGTTAACGATCTTGTTAAATGTTGTTAACCCAATGTTTATAATATCAAATGAGATTTTAAATTATTATATTATCATGATATTATCATGTATGAATATCTCTTAATATGATATATATATACATTAAATGTCTTTACAACGATAATCGTTACATATATGTCTCGTTTAAAAATCATTAAGTTAGTAGTCTTGTTTTTACATATGTAGTTCATTGTTAATATACTTAATGATATGTTTACTTATCATAGTATCATGTTAACTATATATATATCCATATATATGTCATCATATAGTTTTTACAAGTTTTAACGTTCGTGAATCACCGGTCAACTTGGGTGGTCAATTGTCTATATGAAATATATTTCAATTAATCAAGTCTTAACAAGTTTGATTGCTTAACATGTTGGAAACATTTAATCATGTAAATATCAATCTCAATTAATATATATAAACATGGAAAAGTTCGGGTCACTACAGTACCTACCCGTTAAATAAATTTCGTCCCGAAATTTTAAGCTGTTGAAGGTATTGACGAATCTTCTGGAAATAGATGCGGGTATTTCTTCTTCATCTGATCTTCACGCTCCCAGGTGAACTCGGGTCCTCTACGAGCATTCCATCGAACCTTAACAATTGGTATCTTGTTTTGCTTAAGTCTTTTAACCTCACGATCCATTATTTCGACGGGTTCTTCGATGAATTGAAGTTTTTCGTTGATTTGGATTTCATCTAATGGAATAGTGAGATCTTCTTTAGCAAAACATTTCTTCAAATTCGAGACGTGGAAAGTGTTATGTACAGCCGTGAGTTGTTGAGGTAACTCAAGTCGGTAAGCTACTGGTCCGACACGATCAATAATCTTGAATGGTCCAATATACCTTGGATTTAATTTCCCTCGTTTACCAAATCGAACAACGCCTTTCCAAGGTGCAACTTTAAGCATGACCATCTCTCCAATTTCAAATTCTATATCTTTTCTTTTAATGTCAGCGTAGCTCTTTTGTCGACTTTGGGCGGTTTTCAACCGTTGTTGAATTTGGATGATCTTCTCGGTAGTTTCTTGTATAATCTCCGGACCCGTAATCTGTCTATCCCCCACCTCACTCCAACAAATCGGAGACCTGCACTTTCTACCATAAAGTGCTTCAAACGGCGCCATCTCAATGCTTGAATGGTAGCTGTTGTTGTAGGAAAATTCTGCTAACGGTAGATGTCGATCCCAACTGTTTCCGAAATCAATAACACATGCTCGTAGCATGTCTTCAAGCGTTTGTATCGTCCTTTCGCTCTGCCCATCAGTTTGTGGATGATAGGCAGTACTCATGTCTAGACGAGTTCCTAATGCTTGCTGTAATGTCTGCCAGAATCTTGAAATAAATCTGCCATCCCTATCAGAGATAATAGAGATTGGTATTCCATGTCTGGAGACGACTTCCTTCAAATACAGTCGTGCTAACTTCTCCATCTTGTCATCTTCTCTTATTGGTAGGAAGTGTGCTGATTTGGTGAGACGATCAACTATTACCCAAATAGTATCAAAACTACTTACAGTCCTTGGCAATTTAGTGATGAAATCCATGGTAATGTTTTCCCATTTCCATTCCGGGATTTCGGGTTGTTGAAGTAGACCTGATGGTTTCTGATGCTCAGCTTTGACCTTAGAACACGTCAAACATTCTCCTACGTATTTAGCAACATCGGCTTTCATACCCGGCCACCAAAAATGTTTCTTGAGATCCTTGTACATCTTCCCCGTTCCAGGATGTATTGAGTATCTGGTTTTATGAGCTTCTCTAAGTACCATTTCTCTCATATCTCCAAATTTTGGTACCCAAATCCTTTCATCCCTATACCGGGTTCCGTCTTCCCGAATATTAAGATGCTTCTCCGATCCTTTGGGTATTTCATCCTTTAAATTTCCCTCTTTTAAAACTCCTTGTTGCGCCTCCTTTATTTGAGTAGTAATGTTATTATGAATCATTATATTCATAGATTTTACTCGAATGGGTTCTCTGTCCTTCCTGCTCAAGGCATCGGCTACCACATTTGCCTTCCCCGGGTGGTAACGAATCTCAAAGTCGTAATCATTCAATAATTCAATCCACCTACGCTGCCTCATATTCAGTTGTTTCTGATTAAATATGTGTTGAAGACTTTTGTGGTCGGTATATATAATACTTTTGACCCCATATAAGTAGTGCCTCCAAGTCTTTAATGCAAAAACAACCGCGCCTAATTCCAAATCATGCGTCGTATAATTTTGTTCGTGAATCTTCAATTGTCTAGACGCATAAGCAATCACCTTCGTTCGTTGCATTAATACACAACCGAGACCTTGCTTTGATGCATCACAATAAATCACAAAATCATCATTCCCTTCAGGCAATGACAATATAGGTGCCGTAGTTAGCTTTTTCTTCAATAACTGAAACGCTTTCTCTTGTTCATCATTCCATTCAAATTTCTTCCCTTTATGCGTTAATGCAGTCAAGGGTTTTGCTATTCTGGAAAAGTCTTGGATGAACCTTCTGTAGTAACCAGCTAGTCCTAAAAACTGGCGTATGTGTTTCGGAGTTTTCGGGGTTTCCCACTTTTCAACAGTTTCTATCTTTGCCGGATCCACCTTAATACCTTCTTTGTTCACTATGTGACCGAGGAATTGAACTTCTTCCAACCAAAATGCACACTTTGAAAACTTAGCGTACAATTCTTCCTTCCTCAATACTTCTAACACCTTTCTCAAATGTTCACCGTGTTCTTGGTCATTCTTTGAGTAAATAAGTATGTCATCAATGAAGACAATGACAAACTTGTCAAGGTATGGTCCACACACTCGGTTCATAAGGTCCATGAACACAGCTGGTGCATTAGTTAAACCAAACGGCATGACCATAAACTCGTAATGACCGTAACGTGTTCTGAAAGCAGTCTTTGGAATATCATCTTCTTTCACCCGCATTTGATGATACCCGGAACGTAAGTCAATCTTTGAATAAACAGACGAGCCTTGTAGTTGATCAAATAAGTCGTCGATTCTCGGTAGTGGGTAGCGATTCTTGATGGTAAGTTTGTTCAACTCTCGGTAGTCGATACACAACCTGAATGTACCATCTTTCTTCTTGACAAACAAAACAGGAGCTCCCCAAGGTGATGTGCTTGGTCGAATGAAACCACGCTCTAAAAGTTCTTGTAATTGGCTTTGCAGTTCTTTCATCTCACTGGGTGCGAGTCTGTAAGGAGCACGAGCTATTGGTGCAGCTCCTGGTACAAGATCTATTTGAAATTCAACGGATCGATGTGGGGGTAATCCCGGTAATTCTTTCGGAAATACATCGGGAAATTCTTTTGCGACGGGAACATCATTGATGCTCTTTTCTTCAGTTTGTACTTTCTCGACGTGTGCTAGAACAGCATAGCAACCTTTTCTTATTAGTTTTTGTGCCTTCAAATTACTAATAAGATGTAGCTTCGTGTTGCCCTTTTCTCCGTACACCATTAAGGGTTTTCCTTTTTCTCGTATAATGCGAATTGCATTTTTGTAACAAACGATCTCTGCTTTCACTTCTTTCAACCAGTCCATACCGATTATCACATCAAAACTCCCTAACTCTACTGGTATCAAATCAATCTTAAATGTTTCGCTAACCAGTTTAATTTCTCGATTCCGACATATATTATCTGCTGAAATTAATTTACCATTTGCTAATTCGAGTAAAAATTTACTATCCAAAGGCGTCAATGGACAACTTAATTTAGCACAAAAATCTCTACTCATATAGCTTCTATCCGCACCCGAATCAAATAAAACATAAGCAGATTTATTGTCAATAAGAAACGTACCCGTAACAAGCTCCGGGTCTTCCTGTGCCTCTGCCGCATTAATATTAAAAACTCTTCCGCGGCCTTGTCCATTCGTGTTCTCCTGGTTCGGGCAATTTCTAATAATGTGGCCCGGTTTTCCACATTTATAACAAACTACATTGGCATAGCTTGCTCCGACACTACTTGCTCCGCCATTACTCGTTCCGACACCATTTGTTCCTTTTGTTCTATTAACCCCTGGTCCGTAGACCTCACACTTCGCCGCGCTATGACCATTTCTTTTACACTTGTTGCAAAATTTGGTGCAGAACCCCGAGTGATACTTTTCACACCTTTGGCATAGCTGTTTCTGATTGTTGTTGTTGTTGCGGTTATTATTGTTGTTGGGATGATTGTTGTAGTTGCTGCTGTTGTTGTTGTTGTTGTTGTTGTTGTTGTTGTTGTTGTTGTTGTTGTTGTTGTTGTTGAGCCGTTTGTTGTAGTTGCGATTGATGTTGCGATTGTTGTTGTTGTTGTATTGGTGATTCTTATCACCATTTTCCTCCCACTTTCTTTTGACTTGCTTCACATTGGCCTCTTCAGCAGTCTGTTCTTTAATTCTTTCTTCAATCTGGTTCACTAGTTTGTGAGCCATTCTACATGCCTATTGTATGGAGGCGGGCTCGTGTGAACTTATATCTTCTTGGATTCTTTCCGGTAATCCTTTCACAAACGCGTCGATCTTCTCTTCCTCATCTTCGAATGCTCCCGGACACAATAGGCACAATTCTGTGAATCGTCTTTCGTACGTGGTAATATCAAATCCTTGGGTTCGTAACCCTCTAAGTTCTGTCTTGAGCTTATTGACCTCGGTTCTGGGACGGTACTTCTCGTTCATCAAGTGCTTGAATGCTGACCACGGTAGTGCGTACGCATCGTCTTGTCCCACTTGCTCTAGATAGGTATTCCACCATGTTAACGCAGAACCTGTGAAGGTATGCGTAGCGTACTTCAATTTGTCCTCTTCAGTACACTTACTTATGGCAAACACCGATTCGACCTTCTCGGTCCACCGTTTCAATCCGATCGGTCCTTCGGTTCCATCAAATTCCAAAGGTTTGCAGGCAGTGAATTCTTTGTAGGTGCATCCTACACGATTTCCTGTACTGCTAGATCCAAGGTTATTGTTGGTATGTAGCGCAGCCTGTACTGCGGCTATGTTTGAAGCTAGAAAAGTACGGAATTCCTCTTCATTCATATTCACGGTGTGTCGAGTAGTCGGTGCCATTTCCTTCAAAATAGTTAAATGGAACAAGTTAATCATACAGAATATTAAGAGTAGTTAATAGTATTTCGTAGCATAATATGAACTCATTTATAAAAGCTTTTTCTTCATATTAGCGTTTTATAAGTTTAAATTCGGGTAGTACCTACCCGTTAAGTTCATACTTAGTAGCTAATATACAATTCAACTACTACAATTCTATATGAAAAACTGATTATAATAATATTTCGCGTTCAAACTTTTATATAATATTTTACAAACTTACAATACCGCTTATTTTACATAAAGCATGAAATATAGCACACAATAACTTTGATACAAGATAGTTGTGAAGATAATTCTAGTTAATACACAAGTCGTTCAGCAAAGGCAATAAAGACACGTAATTCATACGTCCAGAAACAAGTCATGCATTCTGGTTTTACTAGGACTACTTCCCATCCTTGGTCTTGTGCAACATAACCGTTATGGCCGTTGATAAGACAGCGTGTTGTAACGTCGTCAAAGGGACGAGGGTTACGTAATGTCCAACAGTCCCGTAACAATCTAAAAACCTCATTTCTTACCCCAATTACCGACTCCGTCACTTGTGGAAATGTTTTGTTTAATAGTTGTAGCCCGATGTTCTTGTTCTCACTCTGGTGAGAAACGAACATTACTAATCCGTAAGCATAACATGCTTCTTTATGTTGCATGTTAGCCGCTTTTTCTAAATCACGAAGTTCAATATTCGGATATATTGAGTCAAAATAATTTCTTAACCCGTTGCGTAAAATAGCATTTGGGTTCCCCGCAATATATGCGTCAAAGTAAACACATCGTAACTTATGGGTTTCCCAATGTGATATCCCCCATCTTTCAAACGAAAGTCTCTTATAAACCAAGACATTCTTGGAACGTTCTTCGAATGTCTTACAAACTGATCTCGCCTTAAATAGTTGTGCCGAGGAATTCTGGCCGACTCTAGACAAGATTTCATCAATCATGTCTCCGGGTAGGTCTCTTAAAATATTGGGCTGTCTATCCATTTTGTGTTTTTAAACTGTAAAATAGACAAGAGTTAGATTCATAAAAAAATACTTATTAATACAAGCAATTTTTACATATATCATAAAGCATAAGAACACTATATTACATATATTACACCACACGAATACAACTATCTTATTCCGACTCGTTCGTTTCTTCTTCTTCGATTTTTGTTCGTTTTGCCAAGTTTCTAGGGATATATGATGTTCCCCTAATACGAGTCGTCGTTATCCACATTGGTTTAGAAAAACCTGGTGGTTTAGAGGTTCCCGGGTCATTGTTACAACTTAAGGACTTCGGGGGTTGACGATACATATACAGTTCATCGGGGTTGGAATTAGATTTCTCTATTTTTATGCCCTTTCCCTTATTATTTTCTTTTGCCTTTTTAAATTCAGTTGGGGTAATTTCTATAACATCATCGGAATTCTCGTCGGAATCTGATTCATCGGAGAATTGGTAATCCTCCCAATATTTTGCTTCCTTGGCGGAAACACCATTGACCATAATTAACCTTGGTCGGTTGGTTGAGGATTTTCTTTTACTTAACCGTTTTATTATTTCCCCCACCGGTTCTATTTCTTCATCCGGTTCCGATTCCTCTTCCGGTTCCGATTCTTCTTCCGGTTCCGACTCTTCTTCCGGTTCCTCTTCGGGAACTTGTGAATCAGTCCACGAATCATTCCAATTTACATTTGACTCTTCATTATTATTAGGTGAGTCAATGGGACTTGTTCTAGAGGTAGACATCTATCACATAATATCAAACGCATTAAGAGATTAATATATCACATAATATTCACATGTTAAAAATATATAGTTTCCAACAAAATTTGTTAAGCAATCATTTTTCAAGTAAACACGGTCGAAGTCCAGACTCACTAATGCATCCTAACAAACTAGATAAGACACACTAATGCAAAATTCTGGTTCTCTAAGACCATCGCTCGGATACCAACTGAAATGTCCCGTTCTTATTGATTAAAAACGTTCCATATTAATTGATTTCGTTGCGAGGTTTTGACCTCTATATGAGACGTTATTCAAAGACTGCATTCATTTTTAAACAAACCATAACCTTTATTTCATCAATAAAGGTTTAAAAAGCTTTACGTAGATTATCAAATAATGATAATCTAAAATATTCTGTTTACACACGACCATTACATAATGGTTTACAATACAAATATGTTACAACAAAATAAGTTTCTTGAATGCAGTTTTTACACAATATCATACAAGCATGGACTCCAAATCTTGTCCTTATTTAAGTATGCGACAGCGGAAGCTCTTAATAATCACCTGAGAATAAACATGCTTAAAACGTCAACAAAAATGTTGGTGAGTTATAGGTTTAACCTATATATATCAAATCATAATAATAGACCACAAGATTTCATATTTCAATACACATCCCATACATAGAGATAAAAATCATTCATATGGTGAACACCTGGTAACCGACATTAACAAAATGCATATATAAGAATATCCCCATCATTCCGGGACACCCTTCGGATATGATATAAATTTCGAAGTACTAAAGCATCCGGTACTTTGGATGGGGTTTGTTAAGCCCAATAGATCTATCTTTAGGATTCGCGTCAATTAGGGTGTCTGTTCCCTAATTCTTAGATTACCAGACTTAATAACAAGGGGCATATTCGATTTCGATAATTCAACCATAGAATGTAGTTTCACGTACTTGTGTCTATTTTGTAAATCATTTATAAAACCTGCATGTATTCTCATCCCAAAAATATTAGATTTTAAAAGTGGGACTATAACTCACTTTCACTGATTTTTACTTCGTCGGGAAGTAAGACTTGGCCACTGGTTGATTCACGAACCTATAACAATATATACATATATATCAAAGTATGTTCAAAATATATTTACAACACTTTTAATATATTTTGATGTTTTAAGTTTATTAAGTCAGCTGTCCTCGTTAGTAACCTACAACTAGTTGTCCACAGTTAGATGCACAGTAATAAATTGATAAATATTATCTTGAATCAATCCACGACCCAGTGTATACGTATCTCAGTATTGATCACAACTCAAACTATATATATTTTGGAATCAACCTCAACCCTGTATAGCTAACTCCAACATTCACATATAGAGTGTCTATGGTTGTTCCGAAATATATATAGATGTGTCGACATGATAGGTCGAAACATTGTATACGTGTCTATGGTATCTCAAGATTACATAATATACAATACAAGTTGATTAAGTTATGGTTGGAATAGATTTGTTACCAATTTTCACGTAGCTAAAATGAGAAAAATTATCCAATCTTGTTTTACCCATAACTTCTTCATTTTAAATCCGTTTTGAGTGAATCAAATTGCTATGGTTTCATATTGAACTCTATTTTATGAATCTAAACAGAAAAAGTATAGGTTTATAGTCAGAAAAATAAGTTACAAGTCGTTTTTGTAAAGGTAGTCATTTCAGTCGAAAGAACGACGTCTAGATGACCATTTTAGAAAACATACTTCCACTTTGAGTTTAACCATAATTTTTGGATATAGTTTCATGTTCATAATAAAAATCATTTTCTCAGAATAACAACTTTTAAATCAAAGTTTATCATAGTTTTTAATTAACTAACCCAAAACAGCCCGCGGTGTTACTACGACGGCGTAAATCCGGTTTTACGGTGTTTTTCGTGTTTCCAGGTTTTAAATCATTAAGTTAGCATATCATATAGATATAGAACATGTGTTTAGTTGATTTTAAAAGTCAAGTTAGAAGGATTAACTTTTGTTTGCGAACAAGTTTAGAAGTAACTAAACTATGTTCTAGTGATTACAAGTTTAAACCTTCGAATAAGATAGCTTTATATGTATGAATCGAATGATGTTATGAACATCATTACTACCTTAAGTTCCTTGGATAAACCTACTGGAAAAGAGAAAAATGGATCTAGCTTCAACGGATCCTTGGATGGCTCGAAGTTCTTGAAGCAGAATCATGACACGAAAACAAATTCAAGTAAGATCATCACTTGAAATAAGATTGTTATAGTTATAGAAATTGAACCAAAGTTTGAATATGATTATTACCTTGTATTAGAATGATAACCTACTGTAAGAAACAAAGATTTCTTGAGGTTGGATGATCACCTTACAAGATTGGAAGTGAGCTAGCAAACTTGAAAGTATTCTTGATTTTATGAAACTAGAACTTTTGGAATTTATGAAGAACACTTAGAACTTGAAGATAGAACTTGAGAGAGATCAATTAGATGAAGAAAATTGAAGAATGAAAGTGTTTGTAGGTGTTTTTGGTCGTTGGTGTATGGATTAGATATAAAGGATATGTTATTTTGTTTTCATGTAAATAAGTCATGAATGATTACTCATATTTTTGTAATTTTATGAGATATTTCATGCTAGTTGCCAAATGATGGTTCCCACATGTGTTAGGTGACTCACATGGGCTGCTAAGAGCTGATCATTGGAGTGTATATACCAATAGTACATACATCTAAAAGCTGTGTATTGTACGAGTACGAATACGGGTGCATACGAGTAGAATTGTTGATGAAACTGAACGGGGATGTAATTGTAAGCATTTTTGTTAAGTAGAAGTATTTTGATAAGTGTATTGAAGTCTTTCAAAAGTGTATAAATACATATTAAAACACTACATGTATATACATTTTAACTGAGTCGTTAAGTCATCGTTAGTCGTTACATGTAAGTGTTGTTTTGAAACTTTTAGGTTAACGATCTTGTTAAATGTTGTTAACCCAATGTTTATAATATCAAATGAGATTTTAAATTATTATATTATCATGATATTATCATGTATGAATATCTCTTAATATGATATATATATACATTAAATGTCTTTACAACGATAATCGTTACATATATGTCTCGTTTAAAAATCATTAAGTTAGTAGTCTTGTTTTTACATATGTAGTTCATTGTTAATATACTTAATGATATGTTTACTTATCATAGTATCATGTTAACTATATATATATCCATATATATGTCATCATATAGTTTTTACAAGTTTTAACGTTCGTGAATCACCGGTCAACTTGGGTGGTCAATTGTCTATATGAAATATATTTCAATTAATCAAGTCTTAACAAGTTTGATTGCTTAACATGTTGGAAACATTTAATCATGTAAATATCAATCTCAATTAATATATATAAACATGGAAAAGTTCGGGTCACTACATAACTTGACTTTTAAAATTAACTACACACATGTTCTATATCTATATGATATGCTAACTTAATGATTTAAAACCTGGAAAAACGAAAAACACCGTAAAACCGGATTTACGCCGTCGTAGTAACACCGCGGGCTGTTTTGGGTTAGTTAATTAAAAACTATGATAAACTTTGATTTAAAAGTTGTTATTCTGAGAAAATGATTTTTATTATGAACATGAAACTATATCCAAAAATTATGGTTAAACTCAAAGTGGAAGTATGTTTTCTAAAATGGTCATCTAGACGTCGTTCTTTCGACTGAAATGACTACCTTTACAAAAACAACTTGTAACTTATTTTTCCGACTATAAACCTATACTTTTTCTGTTTAGATTCATAAAATAGAGTTCAATATGAAACCATAGCAATTTGATTCACTCAAAACGGATTTAAAATGAAGAAGTTATGGGTAAAACAAGATTGGATAATTTTTCTCATTTTAGCTACGTGAAAATTGGTAACAAATCTATTCCAACCATAACTTAATCAACTTGTATTGTATATTATGTAATCTTGAGATACCATAGACACGTATACAATGTTTCGACCTATCATGTCGACACATCTATATATATTTCGGAACAACCATAGACACTCTATATGTGAATGTTGGAGTTAGCTATACAGGGTTGAGGTTGATTCCAAAATATATATAGTTTGAGTTGTGATCAATACTGAGATACGTATACACTGGGTCGTGGATTGATTCAAGATAATATTTATCGATTTATTTCTGTACATCTAACTGTGGACAACTAGTTGTAGGTTACTAACGAGGACAGCTGACTTAATAAACTTAAAACATCAAAATATATTAAAAGTGTTGTAAATATATTTTAAACATACTTTGATATATATGTATATATTGTTATAGGTTCGTGAATCAACTAGTGGCCAAGTCTTACTTCCCGACGAAGTAAAAATCTGTGAAAGTGAGTTATAGTCCCACTTTTAAAATCTAATATTTTTGGGATGAGAATACATGCAGGTTTTATAAATGATTTACAAAATAGACACAAGTACGTGAAACTACATTCTATGGTTGAATTATCGAAATCGAATATGCCCCTTTTTATTAAGTCTAGTAATCTAAGAATTAGGGAACAGACACCCTAATTGACGCAAATCATAAAGATAGATCTATTGGGCCTAACAAACCCCATCCAAAGTACCGGATGCTTTAGTACTTCGAAATTTATATCATATCCGAAGGGTGTCCCGGAATGATGGGGATATTCTTATATATATGCATCTTGTTAATGTCGGTTACCAGGTGTTCACCATATGAATGATTTTTATCTCTATGTATGGGATGTGTATTGAAATATGAAATCTTGTGGTCTATTGTTACGATTTGATATATATAGGTTAAACCTATAACTCACCAACATTTTTGTTGACGTTTAAAGCATGTTTATTCTCAGGTGAATACTAAGAGCTTCCGCTGTTGCATACTAAAATAAGGACAAGATTTGGAGTCCATGTTTGTATGATATTGTGTAAAAACTGCATTCAAGAAACTGATTTCGATGTAACATATTTGTATTGTAAACCATTATGTAATGGTCATGTGTAAACAGGATATTTTAGATTATCATTATTTGATAATCTACGTAAAGCTTTTTAAACCTTTATTTATGAAATAAAGGTTATGGTTTGTTTTAAAAATGAATGCAGTCTTTGAAAAACGTCTCATATAGAGGTCAAAACCTCGCAACGAAATCAATTAATATGGAACGTTTTTAATCAATAAGAACGGGACATTTCAACATCGATGATGAAAGTGTAAAATCAAATATATACTTTATTTATTATGAATTGGAATTTGTTGAATTGTGACAGAGATTGTAGTTAACGCTGGTTAAGTTGCGGTCGAAGGACGTACATTATTGCATATTTGTAATATGAATTAACCGAGTAGTTAAGATTCACACACAATAGCTTAGCACGGAAAGATTTATTTTTATTTCAAAATATATAAAATATACATATAATTTCTTCAAAGGGAATGAGTTAATTCTTCATAACTCGTTGATACAATATACGGGTTATTGATTCGTAATGATGTCCATAGTGATTCTTGAGCTGACGGAGTTTGTGATGTTATAGGTGTTGTTAATTCTGATGTTGACTGTACTGATGATGCTGGTGACGCTAACGGTACTGTTGATGCTGTTGGTAAAACAAGTTTAGCTTGTTAATCACACACCATTTTTGTCAGGGTTTCTACTCTTCCTTCTATCATTTTGGTTCGCTTAACTGATTTATGGTTAGGGCTAGATTAGATAATCTCTAAGACTTTAGAGATTACATAATCTGCGCGGAATGTTTCTCCAGTGAAGTTATGAATTAATACTTCGTCGGTTATTGTTGTTGGTATTCCTTGGTATCTACAGGGCGTATGACATTGGTGCTCGTGGGACAGAGTGTAAAGTTGAGGTTTACGACGTGGTTGTGGTTGGGTGGTAATGGTACTATTAGCGTTGACGATGGTGTTACTGGTTATGCTGCTGATGCTGCTGCTGGTTTTTGTAATCTCTGCACCATATTCTTCAAAGCCACTACCCGAGCGCGAAGCTCGTTGACTTCTTCTATTACACCGGGGTGATTGTCGATTCAGACGAGCGGATAAATAAAATCTAAAATTTGATGTAATATATAATCGTGACGAGATACTCTGGAAATGAGCGAGAAAATGGTGTTTCGGACAGGTTCGCCGGTAAGTGCTTCAGGTTCTTCGTCAAGAGGGCAATGTGGTGAATGGAAGGGATCACCTTCTTCTTGTCTCCAATGATTGAGGAGGCTACGAACCCATCCCCAATTCATCCAGAATAGGTGATGACTGATTGGTTGATCTATTCCGGTCACACTGCTTTCGGAGCTGGAGTGGGATTCCATTTTGAAATTCGAGGAACTTGAATTAATGATGAATTCCATTTCGTACGATTGAATAAGGATTTTTTTTTTCGATATGAAATGATTTTCGGTTATCGGATGGTATTCTAATTACATAGAATATCCATATATATAGAACAAAATATTTCATAAATTATGGAGGAATTTACGGGATATATCAGGCAACGTTTACAGTAATAGATACGATAAGATATGAATTAGCAGATATGCTAAGATATGAATTTTTGTCTATACATTATTCATGCAGTCAATGCAGCAAGACGTGTCTTAGACTAAAAATGATAAGCAGGTAATTTCCTGAGAATGATAAGTAGTTAATTTTTGACACAAAATGATAAGCAAAACTATTGACATGCAGACACGGTCGAAGTCCAGACTCACTAATGCAACCTATTGACTTATCTGTTAGACACACTAATGCAGACCTGGTTCGCTAAGACCACCGCTCTGATACCAACTGAAAGGACCCGTTCATATACATTATAAA
Source organism: Rutidosis leptorrhynchoides (assembly GCF_046630445.1). Taxonomy (NCBI): domain Eukaryota; kingdom Viridiplantae; phylum Streptophyta; class Magnoliopsida; order Asterales; family Asteraceae; genus Rutidosis; species Rutidosis leptorrhynchoides. The sequence goes on along the minus strand of NC_092333.1, from coordinate 314,338,764 downwards.
CGATTCACAATAGTTGATTACATTGAGAGGTATTTGACCTCTATATGATACATTTTACAAACATTGCATTCGTTTTTAAAAGACAAACTTTCTTTACATCGAAAATTGACAGGCATGCATACCATTTCTGTCATAACCCGTCCTTAACCATAAGAACGTGTTAGATAACGTATGATTTCATTGCGAGGTATTGACCTCTATATGCGACATTTTTTTAAAGAAAAACTGCATATATTATACATTACAAACCATGATCCTTATTTTTGATACAAGCTTTGGACAAAATAAAGATGATTATCGTTTAGCGATAATCTTCGACTTACAAACTTTACAAATGATAATAACAACCCAATTTCTAGCATATTTTACAACACAAGTTCTTGGATATGCAGTCTTATTTTTGACACAAATATGCGTACGCAAGATCCTGCTTAGATTCAACATGATGCAGCGGAAGCTTCTAATTATCACCTGAGAATAGACATGTTTAAAACGTCAACATAAAGTTGGTGAGATATAGGTTTAATGCCGGCAGCGATATAAATATAGACCACAAGATTTCATATATAAACATTTTAATAAAAATATTCTAAGTGGTTGAGCACTTGGTAACCATACTTAACATTTAATCACGTCGCATATTCCCTTTATTATGAAATCTTACTACACCGTACCAAGTGTAGTCACGAAACGAAGTACTGTGCAACCGTTGAATACTGGTCGTCCAGTCCGGTTGGGGTTGTCAGGCCCGATAGATCTTGTAGTGACCCGAACTTTTCCATGTTTATATATATTAATTGAGATTGATATTTACATGATTAAATGTTTCCAACATGTTAAGCAATCAAACTTGTTAAGACTTGATTAATTGAAATATGTTTCATATAGACAATTGACCACCCAAGTTGATCGGTGATTCACGAACGTTAAAACTTGTAAAAACTATATGATGACATATATATGGATATATATATATATATATATATATATATATATATATATATATATATATATATATATATATATATATATATATATATATATATATATATAGTTAACATGATACTATGATAAGAAAACATATCATAAAGTATATTAACAATGAACTACATATGTAAAAACAAGACTACTAACTTAATGATTTTTAAACGAGACATATATGTAACGATTATCGTTGTAAAGACATTTAATGTATATATATCATATTAAGAGATATTCATACATGATAATATCATGATAATATAATAATTTAAAATCTCATTTGATATTATAAACATTGGGTTAACAACATTTAACAAGATCGTTAACCTAAAGGTTTCAAAACAACACTTACATGTAACGACTAACGATGACTTAACGACTCAGTTAAAATGTATATACATGTAGTGTTTTAATATTTATTTATACACTTTTGAAAGACTTCAATACACTTATCAAAATACTTCTACTTAACAAAAATTCTTACAATTACATCCTCGTTCAGTTTCATCAACAATTCTACTCGTATGCACCCGTATTCGTACTCGTACAATACACAGCTTTTAGATGTATGTACTATTGGTATATACACTCCAATGATCAGCTCTTAGCAGCCCATGTGAGTCACCTAACACATGTGGGAACCATCATTTGGCAACTAGCATGAAATATCTCATAAAATTACAAAAATATGAGTAATCATTCATGACTTATTTACATGAAAACAAAATTACATATCCTTTATATCTAATCCATACACCAACGACCAAAAACACCTACAAACACTTTCATTCTTCAATTTTCTTCATCTAATTGATCTCTCTCAAGTTCTATCTTCAAGTTCTAAGTGTTCTTCATAAATTCCAAAAGTTCTAGTTTCATAAAATCAAGAATACTTTCAAGTTTGCTAGCTCACTTCCAATCTTGTAAGGTGATCATCCAACCTCAAGAAATCTTTGTTTCTTACAGTAGGTTATCATTCTAATACAAGGTAATAATCATATTCAAACTTTGGTTCAATTTCTATAACTATAACAATCTTATTTCAAGTGATGATCTTACTTGAACTTGTTTTCGTGTCATGATTCTGCTTCAAGAACTTCGAGCCATCCAAGGATCCATTGAAGCTAGTTCCAATTTTCTCTTTTCCAGTAGGTTTATCCAAGGAAATTAAGGTAGTAATGATGTTCATAACACCATTCGATTCATACATATAAAGCTATCTTATTCGAAGGTTTAAACTTGTAATCACTAGAACATAGTTTAGTTAATTCTAAACTTGTTCGCAAACAAAAGTTAATCCTTCTAACTTGACTTTTAAAATCAACTAAACACATGTTCTATATCTATATGATATGCTAACTTAATGATTTAAAACCTGGAAACACGAAAAACACCGTAAAACCGGATTTACGCCGTCGTAGTAACACCGCGGGCTGTTTTGGGTTAGTTAATTAAAAACTATGATAAAATTTGATTTAAAAGTTGTTATTCTGAGAAAATGATTTTTATTATGAACATGAAACTATATCCAAAAATTATGGTTAAACTCAAAGTGGAAGTATGTTTTCTAAAATGGTCATCTAGACGTCGTTCTTTCGACTGAAATGACTACCTTTACAAAAACGACTTGTAACTTATTTTTCCGACTATAAACCTATACTTTTTCTGTTTAGATTCATAAAATAGAGTTCAATATGAAATCATAGCAATTTGATTCACTCAAAACGGATTTAAAATGAAGAAGTTATGGGTAAAACAAGATTGGATAATTTTTCTCATTTTAGCTACGTGAAAATTGGTAACAAATCTATTCCAACCATAACTTAATCAACTTGTATTGTATATTATGTAATCTTGAGATACCATAGACACGTATACAATGTTTCGACCTATCATGTCGACACATCTATATATATTTCGGAACAACCATAGACACTCTATATGTGAATGTTGGAGTTAGCTATACAGGGTTGAGGTTGATTCCAAAATATATATAGTTTGAGTTGTGATCAATACTGAGATACGTATACACTGGGTCGTGGATTGATTCAAGATAATATTTATCGATTTATTTCTGTACATCTAACTGTGGACAACTAGTTATAGGTTACTAACGAGGACAGCTGACTTAATAAACTTAAAACATCAAAATATATTAAAAGTGTTGTAAATATATTTTGAACATACTTTAATATATATGTATATATTGTTATAGGTTCGTGAATCAACAGTGGCCAAGTCTTACTTCCCGACGAAGTAAAAATCTGTGAAAGTGAGTTATAGTCCCACTTTTAAAATCTAATATTTTTGGGATGAGAATACATGCAGGTTTTATAAATGATTTACAAAATAGACACAAGTACGTGAAACTACATTCTATGGTTGAATTATCGAAATCGAATATGCCCCTTTTTATTAAGTCTGGTAATCTAAGAATTTGGGAACAGACACCCTAATTGACGCGAATCCTAAAGATAGATCTATTGGGCCTAACAAACCCCATCCAAAGTACCGGATGCTTTAGTACTTCGAAATTTATATCATATCCGAAGGGTGTCCCGGAATGATGGGGATATTCTTATATATGCATCTTGTTATTGTCGGTTACCAGGTGTTCACCATATGAATGATTTTTATCTCTATGTATGGGATGTGTATTGAAATATGAAATCTTGTGGTCTATTGTTACGATTTGATATATATAGGTTAAACCTATAACTCACCAACATTTTTGTTGACGTTTAAAGCATGTTTATTCTCAGGTGAATATTAAGAGCTTCCGCTGTTGCATACTAAAATAAGGACAAGATTTGGAGTCCATGTTTGTATGATATTGTGTAAAAACTGCATTCAAGAAACTGATTTCGATGTAACATATTTGTATTGTAAACCATTATGTAATGGTCGTGTGTAAACAGGATATTTTAGATTATCATTATTTGATAATCTACGTAAAGCTTTTTAAACCTTTATTTATGAAATAAAGGTTATGGTTTGTTTTAAAAATGAATGCAGTCTTTGAAAAACGTCTCATATAGAGGTCAAAACCTCGCAACGAAATCAATTAATATGGAACGTTTTTAATCAATAAGAACGGGACATTTCAGTTGGTATCCGAGCGTTGGTCTTAGAGAACCAGAAAATTTGCATTAGTGTGTCTTATCGAGTTTGTTAGGATGCATTAGTGAGTCTGGACTTCGACCATGTTTTCTTTAAAAATGATTGCTTAACATTTTTGTTGGAAACTACATATTTTTAACATATGAATATTATGTGATATATTAATCTCTTAACGGGTTTGATATTATGTGATAGATGTCTACCTCTAGAACAAGTCCCATTGACTCACCTAATAATAATGAAGAGTCAAATGTAAATTGGAATGATTTGTGGACTGATTCACAAGTTCCCGAAGAGGAACCGGAAGAAGAGTCGGAACCGGAAGAAGAATCGGAACCGGAAGAAGAATCGGAACCGGATGAAGAAATAGAACCGGTGGGGGAAATAATAAAACGGTTAAGTAAAAGAAAATCCTCAACCAACCGACCAAAGTTAATTATGGTCAATGGTGTTTCCGCCAAGGAAGCAAAATATTGGGAGGATTACCAATTTTCCAATGAATCGGATTCCGACGAGAATTCCGATGATGTTATAGAAATTACCCCAACTGAATTTAAAAAGGCAAAAGAAAATAATAAGGGAAAGGGCATAAAAATAGAGAAATCTAATTCCAACCCCGATGAACTTTATATGTATCGTCAACCCCCGAAGTCCTTAAGTTGTAACAATGACCCGGGAACCTCTAAACCACCAGGTTTTTCTAAACCAATGTGGACAACGACGGCTCGTATTAGGGGAACATCATATATCCCTAGAAACTTGGCAAAACGAACCAAAACCGAAGAAGAAGAAACGAGCGAGTCGGAATAAGATAGTTGTATTCGTGTGGTGTAATATATGTAATATAGTGTTCTTATGCTTTATGATATATGTAAAAATTGCTTGTATTAATAAGTATTTTTTTTATGAAACTAACTCTTGTCTATTTTACAGTTTAAAAACACAAAATGGATAGACAACCCAATATTTTAAGAGACCTACCCGGAGACATGATTGATGAAATCTTGTCTAAAGTCGGCCAGAATTCTTCGGCACAACTATTTAAGGCGAGATCAGTTTGTAAGACATTCGAAGAACGTTCCAAGAATGTCTTGGTTTATAAGAGACTTTCGTTTGAAAGATGGGGGATATCACATTGGGAAACCCATAAGTTACGATGTGTTTACTTTGATGCATATATTGCGGGGAACCCAAATGCTATTTTACGCAACGGGTTAAGAAATTATTTTGACTCAATATATCCGAATATTGGACTTCGTGATTTAGAAAAAGCGGCTAACATGCAACATAAAGAAGCATGTTATGCTTACGGATTAGTAATGTTCGCTTCTCACCAAAGTGAGAACAAGAACATCGGGCTACAACTATTAAACAAAACGTTTCCACAAGTGACGGAGTCGGTAATTGGGGAAATGGCACCGACTACTCGACACACCGTGAATATGAATGAAGAGGAATTCCGTACTTTTCTAGCTTCAAACATAGCCGCAGTACAGGCTGCGCTACATACCAACAATAACCTTGGATCTAGCAGTACAGGAAATCGTGTAGGATGCACCTACAAAGAATTCACTGCCTGCAAACCTTTGGAATTTGATGGAACCGAAGGACCGATCGGATTGAAACGGTGGACCGAGAAGGTTGAATCGTTGTTTGCCATAAGTAAGTGTACTGAAGAGGACAAAGTGAAGTACGCTACGCATACCTTCACAGGTTCTGCGTTAACATGGTGGAATACCTATCTAGAGCAAGTGGGACAAGATGATGCGTACGCACTACCGTGGTCAGCATTCAAGCACTTGATGAACGAGAAGTACCGTCCCAGAACCGAGGTCAATAAGCTCAAGACAGAACTTAGAGGGTTACGAACCCAAGGATTTGATATTACCACGTACGAAAGACGATTCACAGAATTGTGCCTATTGTGTCCGGGAGCATTCGAAGATGAGGAAGAGAAGATCGACGCATTTGTGAAAGGATTACCGGAAAGAATCCAAGAAGATATAAGTTCACACGAGCCCGCCTCCATACAACAGGCATGTAGAATGGCTCACAAACTAGTGAACCAGATTGAAGAAAGAATTAAAGAACAGACTGCTGAAGAGGCCAATGTGAAGCAAGTCAAAAGAAAGTGGGAGGAAAACGGTGATAAGAATCACCAATACAACAACAACAGCAATTACAACAATAATCGCAACAATTATCCCAACAATCGCAACATCAATCGCAACTACAACAAACGGCCCAACAACAACAACAACAACAACAACAGCAACTACAACAATCATCCCAACAACAATAATAACCGCAACAACAACAACAATCAGAAGCAGCTATGCCAAAGGTGTGAAAAGAATCACTCGGGGTTCTGCACTAAATTTTGCAACAAGTGTAAAAGAAATGGTCATAGCGCGGTGAAGTGTGAGGTCTACGGACCAGGAGTTAATAGAACGAAAGGAACAAATGGTGTCGGAACGAGTAATGGCGGAGCAAGTAGTGTCGGAGCAAGTTATGCCAATGTAGTTTGTTATAAATGTGGAAAACCAGGCCACATTATTAGAAATTGCCCGAACCAGGAGAACACGAATGGACAAGGCCGTGGAAGAGTTTTCAATATTAATGCGGTAGAGGCACAGGAAGACCCGGAGCTTGTTACGGGTACGTTTCTTATTGACAATAAATCTGCTTACGTTTTATTTGATTCGGGTGCGGATAGAAGCTATATGAGTAGAGATTTTTGTGCTAAATTAAGTTGTCCATTGACGCCTTTGGATAGTAAATTTTTACTCGAATTAGCAAATGGTAAATTAATTTCAGCAGATAATATATGTCGGAATCGAGAAATTAAACTGGTTAGCGAAACATTTAAGATTGATTTGATACCAGTAGAGTTAGGGAGTTTTGATGTGATAATCGGTATGGACTGGTTGAAAGAAGTGAAAGCGGAGATCGTTTGTTACAAAAATGCAATTCTCATTATACGAGAAAAAGGAAAACCCTTAATGGTGTACGGAGAAAAGGGCAACACGAAGCTACATCTTATTAGTAATTTGAAGGCACAAAAACTAATAAGAAAAGGTTGCTATGCTGTTCTAGCACACGTCGAGAAAGTACAAACTGAAGAAAAGAGCATCAATGATGTTCCCATTGCAAAAGAATTTCCCGATGTATTTCCGAAAGAATTACCGGGATTACCCCCACATCGATCCGTTGAATTTCAAATAGATCTTGTACCAGGAGCTGCACCAATAGCTCGTGCTCCTTACAGACTCGCACCCAGCGAGATGAAAGAACTGCAAAGCCAATTACAAGAACTTTTAGAGCGTGGTTTCATTCGACCAAGCACATCACCGTGGGGAGCTCCTGTTTTGTTTGTCAAGAAGAAAGATGGTACATTCAGGTTGTGTATCGACTACCGAGAGTTGAACAAACTTACCATCAAGAACCGCTACCCACTACCGAGAATCGACGACTTATTTGATCAACTACAAGGCTCGTCTGTTTATTCAAAGATTGACTTACGTTCCGGGTATCATCAAATGCGGGTGAAAGAAGATGATATTCCAAAGACTGCTTTCAGAACACGTTACGGTCATTACGAGTTTATGGTCATGCCGTTTGGTTTAACTAATGCACCAGCTGTGTTCATGGACCTTATGAACCGAGTGTGTGGACCATACCTTGACAAGTTTGTCATTGTTTTCATTGATGACATACTTATTTACTCAAAGAATGACCAAGAACACGGTGAACATTTGAGAAAGGTGTTAGAAGTATTGAGGAAGGAAGAATTGTACGCTAAGTTTTCAAAGTGTGCATTTTGGTTGGAAGAAGTTCAATTCCTCGGTCACATAGTGAACAAAGAAGGTATTAAGGTGGATCCGGCAAAGATAGAAACTGTTGAAAAGTGGGAAACCCCGAAAACTCCGAAACACATACGCCAGTTTTTAGGACTAGCTGGTTACTACAGAAGGTTCATCCAAGACTTTTCCAGAATAGCAAAACCCTTGACTGCATTAACGCATAAAGGGAAGAAATTTGAATGGAATGATGAACAAGAGAAAGCGTTTCAGTTATTGAAGAAAAAGCTAACTACGGCACCTATATTGTCATTGCCTGAAGGGAATGATGATTTTGTGATTTATTGTGATGCATCAAAGCAAGGTCTCGGTTGTGTATTAATGCAACGAACGAAGGTGATTGCTTATGCGTCTAGACAATTGAAGATTCACGAACAAAATTATACGACGCATGATTTGGAATTAGGCGCGGTTGTTTTTGCATTAAAGACTTGGAGGCACTACTTATATGGGGTCAAAAGTATTATATATACCGACCACAAAAGTCTTCAACACATATTTAATCAGAAACAACTGAATATGAGGCAGCGTAGGTGGATTGAATTATTGAATGATTACGACTTTGAGATTCGTTACCACCCGGGGAAGGCAAATGTGGTAGCCGATGCTTTGAGCAGGAAGGACAGAGAACCCATTCGAGTAAAATCTATGAATATAATGATTCATAATAACATTACTACTCAAATAAAGGAGGCGCAACAAGGAGTTTTAAAAGAGGGAAATTTAAAGGATGAAATACCCAAAGGATCGGAGAAGCATCTTAATATTCGGGAAGACGGAACCCGGTATAGGGCTGAAAGGATTTGGGTACCAAAATTTGGAGATATGAGAGAAATGGTACTTAGAGAAGCTCATAAAACCAGATACTCAATACATCCTGGAACGGGGAAGATGTACAAGGATCTCAAGAAACATTTTTGGTGGCCGGGTATGAAAGCCGATGTTGCTAAATACGTAGGAGAATGTTTGACGTGTTCTAAGGTCAAAGCTGAGCATCAGAAACCATCAGGTCTACTTCAACAACCCGAAATCCCGGAATGGAAATGGGAAAACATTACCATGGATTTCATCACTAAATTGCCAAGGACTGCAAGTGGTTTTGATACTATTTGGGTAATAGTTGATCGTCTCACCAAATCAGCACACTTCCTACCAATAAGAGAAGATGACAAGATGGAGAAGTTAGCACGACTGTATTTGAAGGAAGTCGTCTCCAGACATGGAATACCAATCTCTATTATCTCTGATAGGGATGGCAGATTTATTTCAAGATTCTGGCAGACATTACAGCAAGCATTAGGAACTCGTCTAGACATGAGTACTGCCTATCATCCACAAACTGATGGGCAGAGCGAAAGGACGATACAAACGCTTGAAGACATGCTACGAGCATGTGTTATTGATTTCGGAAACAGTTGGGATCGACATCTACCGTTAGCAGAATTTTCCTACAACAACAGCTACCATTCAAGCATTGAGATGGCGCCGTTTGAAGCACTTTATGGTAGAAAGTGCAGGTCTCCGATTTGTTGGAGTGAAGTGGGGGATAGACAGATTACAGGTCCGGAGATTATACAAGAAACTACCGAGAAGATCATCCAAATTCAACAACGGTTGAAAACCGCCCAAAGTCGACAAAAGAGCTACGCTGACATTAAAAGAAAAGATATAGAATTTGAAATTGGAGAGATGGTCATGCTTAAAGTTGCACCTTGGAAAGGCGTTGTTCGATTTGGTAAACGAGGGAAATTAAATCCAAGGTATATTGGACCATTCAAGATTATTGATCGTGTCGGACCAGTAGCTTACCGACTAGAGTTACCTCAACAACTCGCGGCTGTACATAACACTTTCCACGTCTCGAATTTAAAGAAATGTTTTGCTAAAGAAGATCTCACTATTCCGTTAGATGAAATCCAAATCAACGAAAAACTTCAATTCATCGAAGAACCCGTCGAAATAATGGATCGTGAGGTTAAAAGACTTAAGCAAAACAAGATACCAATTGTTAAGGTTCGATGGAATGCTCGTAGAGGACCCGAGTTCACCTGGGAGCGTGAAGATCAGATGAAGAAGAAATACCCGCATCTATTTCCAGAAGATTCGTCAACACCTTCAACAGCTTAAAATTTCGGGACGAAATTTATTTAACGGGTAGGTACTGTAGTGACCCGAACTTTTCCATGTTTATATATATTAATTGAGATTGATATTTACATGATTAAATGTTTCCAACATGTTAAGCAATTAAACTTGTTAAGACTTGATTAATTGAAATATGTTTCATATAGACAATTGACCACCCAAGTTGATCGGTGATTCACGAACGTTAAAACTTGTAAAAACTATATGATGACATATATATGGATATATATATATATATATATATATATATATATATATATATATATATATATATAGTTAACATGATACTATGATAAGAAAACATATCATAAAGTATATTAACAATGAACTACATATGTAAAAACAAGACTACTAACTTAATGATTTTTAAACGAGACATATATGTAACGATTATCGTTGTAAAGACATTTAATGTATATATATCATATTAAGAGATATTCATACATGATAATATCATGATAATATAATAATTTAAAATCTCATTTGATATTATAAACATTGGGTTAACAACATTTAACAAGATCGTTAACCTAAAGGTTTCAAAACAACACTTACATGTAACGACTAACGATGACTTAACGACTCAGTTAAAATGTATATACATGTAGTGTTTTAATATGTATTTATACACTTTTGAAAGACTTCAATACACTTATCAAAATACTTCTACTTAACAAAAATGCTTACAATTACATCCTCGTTCAGTTTCATCAACAATTCTACTCGTATGCACCCGTATTCGTACTCGTACAATACACAGCTTTTAGATGTATGTACTATTGGTATATACACTCCAATGATCAGCTCTTAGCAGCCCATGTGAGTCACCTAACACATGTGGGAACCATCATTTGGCAACTAGCATGAAATATCTCATAAAATTACAAAAATATGAGTAATCATTCATGACTTATTTACATGAAAACAAAATTACATATCCTTTATATCTAATCCATACACCAACGACCAAAAACACCTACAAACACTTTCATTCTTCAATTTTCTTCATCTAATTGATCTCTCTCAAGTTCTATCTTCAAGTTCTAAGTGTTCTTCATAAATTCCAAAAGTTCTAGTTTCATAAAATCAAGAATACTTTCAAGTTTGCTAGCTCACTTCCAATCTTGTAAGGTGATCATCCAACCTCAAGAAATCTTTGTTTCTTACAGTAGGTTATCATTCTAATACAAGGTAATAATCATATTCAAACTTTGGTTCAATTTCTATAACTATAACAATCTTATTTCAAGTGATGATCTTACTTGAACTTGTTTTCGTGTCATGATTCTGTTTCAAGAACTTCGAGCCATCCAAGGATCCATTGAAGCTAGATCCAATTTTCTCTTTTCCAGTAGGTTTATCCAAGGAAATTAAGGTAGTAATGATGTTCATAACATCATTCGATTCATAAATATAAAGCTATCTTATTCGAAGGTTTAAACTTGTAATCACTAGAACATAGTTTAGTTAATTCTAAACTTGTTCGCAAACAAAAGTTAATCCTTCTAACTTGACTTTTAAAATCAACTAAACACATGTTCTATATCTATATGATATGCTAACTTAATGATTTAAAACCTGGAAACACGAAAAACACCGTAAAACCCGATTTACGCCGTCGTAGTAACACCGCGGGCTGTTTTGGGTTAGTTAATTAAAAACTATGATAAAATTTGATTTAAAAGTTGTTATTCTGAGAAAATGATTTTTATTATGAACATGAAACTATATCCAAAAATTATGGTTAAACTCAAAGTGGAAGTATGTTTTCTAAAATGGTCATCTAGACGTCGTTCTTTCGACTGAAATGACTACCTTTACAAAAACGACTTGTAACTTATTTTTCCGACTATAAACCTATACTTTTTCTGTTTAGATTCATAAAATAGAGTTCAATATGAAATCATAGCAATTTGATTCACTCAAAACGGATTTAAAATGAAGAAGTTATGGGTAAAACAAGATTGGATAATTTTTCTCATTTTAGCTACGTGAAAATTGGTAACAAATCTATTCCAATCATAACTTAATCAACTTGTATTGTATATTATGTAATCTTGAGATACCATAGACACGTATACAATGTTTCGACCTATCATGTCGACACATCTATATATATTTCGGAACAACCATAGACACTCTATATGTGAATGTTGGAGTTAGCTATACAGGGTTGAGGTTGATTCCAAAATATATATAGTTTGAGTTGTGATCAATACTGAGATACGTATACACTGGGTCGTGGATTGATTCAAGATAATATTTATCGATTTATTTCTGTACATCTAACTGTGGACAACTAGTTATAGGTTACTAACGAGGACAGCTGACTTAATAAACTTAAAACATCAAAATATATTAAAAGTGTTGTAAATATATTTTGAACATACTTTAATATATATGTATATATTGTTATAGGTTCGTGAATCAACAGTGGCCAAGTCTTACTTCCCGACGAAGTAAAAATCTGTGAAAGTGAGTTATAGTCCCACTTTTAAAATCTAATATTTTTGGGATGAGAATACATGCAGGTTTTATAAATGATTTACAAAATAGACACAAGTACGTGAAACTACATTCTATGGTTGAATTATCGAAATCGAATATGCCCCTTTTTATTAAGTCTGGTAATCTAAGAATTTGGGAACAGACACCCTAATTGACGCGAATCCTAAAGATAGATCTATTGGGCCTAACAAACCCCATCCAAAGTACCGGATGCTTTAGTACTTCGAAATTTATATCATATCCGAAGGGTGTCCCGGAATGATGGGGATATTCTTATATATGCATCTTGTTATTGTCGGTTACCAGGTGTTCACCATATGAATGATTTTTATCTCTATGTATGGGATGTGTATTGAAATATGAAATCTTGTGGTCTATTGTTACGATTTGATATATATAGGTTAAACCTATAACTCACCAACATTTTTGTTGACGTTTAAAGCATGTTTATTCTCAGGTGAATATTAAGAGCTTCCGCTGTTGCATACTAAAATAAGGACAAGATTTGGAGTCCATGTTTGTATGATATTGTGTAAAAACTGCATTCAATAAACTGATTTCGATGTAACATATTTGTATTGTAAACCATTATGTAATGGTCGTGTGTAAACAGGATATTTTAGATTATCATTATTTGATAATCTACGTAAAGCTTTTTAAACCTTTATTTATGAAATAAAGGTTATGGTTTGTTTTAAAAATGAATGCAGTCTTTGAAAAACGTCTCATATAGAGGTCAAAACCTCGCAACGAAATCAATTAATATGGAACGTTTTTAATCAATAAGAACGGGACATTTCAGATCTATCAACAGGATTCGCGTTTACAATACCGCTGTAAATAACAGTTACCAAGCTACAGGGAAGTATGCCAGTGGTACAACTCAACGTAGAATATATTTTTCAGTTACTTGTGTCCATATCGTAAAACATAAAATACATGTATTCTCATCCCGAAATATTTAGAGTTTAAAAGTGGGACTATATACTCACTTTCGTCTTGAAGATATATATATAATTTGACTTGGTCTCCGGTTGATATCACGAACCTATCCATATATAATATATCAATACCTTTTCTTTTTAAACCAACGTCACATATATATACTTGTTATACTTTTAATACTTTGAATAATTCCTTAGTCCGTAGTTAGCAGTTCGTTGTTAGTAATTCAATTTTAATGGTTCATTTTTAGATGTTTAATATACCCGCAATGAAATAAATAAAACCCCCAACGAAATAAATAAAACCCCATCGTATATATATTGGTCGAGATTAATCTTGACCCACGGTACCGGTGTTGTCAAATGACGTGTTGCGTACATAAAGTACCGGTGTTGTCAAATGACGTGTTGCGTACAATCATGGGATCTTATGATTAATCTTCTCGTGTTGTTTACGGGTGATCCTGAACCATATAAAATTGAATTATAAGTACATATATATAAAATATCATGTTAACTTAAAAAGATGTGATTTATTTAATTTTTCCCAATTATTTTCGTGGCTAAACTAGTCTTGGATATCCGATTTTGTTTCGGTCATAGTTTCTTCGTTACAACTCCGTTTTCATTGATTCAACTTGCCATCTCCTTGGATCGAGTCCCTCTTTAAGACTATGAACTGTAAATACCTTAGTTTGTATTCAAAATCACACGGCATAGGTCAAACTTTAGTGAAACTTATGAAGTTAATCATTTTCCATCATGTAAACAACCTTAAATGATTATTTTTCTAAAAATACTTATACTTTGAGTTAAATCATGAAATTTTTATTTGTTATCATATTCATAGTAAAAATCATTTTTCCAGAAAATAAACCTCCAATTCAAAGTTTAAGATGGTTTTTAATTATCCAACCCAAAACAGCCCCCGGTGGCACTCCGACGTCGTAAAAACAGTTTTTAAGATAATCTTTGAAAAACCAAGTTATACCTTGTTAAATTAGCATATATTTAAGTTATATTACAGGTCTTGGAGTATTTTAAAAGTTAAGTTAGAAGGATCTATTTAGTTTGCAAACAAGTTTGAAAACATTCAAACTATGTTCTTGTTGTTAAAATTTTATACCACAAAATAAGATAGCTATATATATATGAATCGAATAAGGTTATGAACATAGATTCTACCTCAAGTTCCTTGGACAAGGTTGCTGTAAAAGAGGAGTAAAAACCTAGAACCAAAAGGGTGATGGAAGTGGATGAAAGATTGGAAGTAAGTTGGTGTTCTTGGAAGGATTTCTTGAAGTGTTTTTGTAAGGTTTTCTTATGAGGTTTAAGTGTTGTTTTTGAAGCTAAATGATGGGGAAAATGCTTGGAGATGATCAAGTATGAAGTTAAGAGTATTTTGAGAGAGAAATGGAAGTGTAAGTATGAGAAAATGGGGTGAAGAAATGGTGTGCATGCATAAAAACGTTTTTAGGTTATAAAGGAAAAAAAAGATACCTAACTTTGTTTTCTTGCTAAATAATTCATGCTACTTGACAAATGGTTGGTTCCACATGTTTCTTAATCATTTAAGGCTGCTAAGGAGCAGATTTTTATTGGTATATACCAATAGTAAATACATCTAGAAGCTGCGTATGATACGGGTACATATACTCTAGGTATACGTATAGAAATCTTTGAGGAAACGGAACGAGGATTCAAATATAGCTATCTTTTGTAAATATACTTATATTGTTTTATGTATGTAAGCCCTTTAAAAGTGATAAAATACATATCTATACGATGCATGTATAAGTAATATAGGTTATAAGTATTTACGTCGAAAAACATTACGTATAGTTATCGTTTTGAAAACTTAAGTTAGTAGTTTTAAAATATACTTATAACTTATTGTTATTAATACAAAATGAGATATTAAAACATTCTTAGATCATGTTAAATATGTATATATACATATATATACACAAACGTATAATTATCATATGTTATATAGTTCGTGATATCATCGGTCAAACTAGACGGTCAAACGTTGTGTAAACTCTTTTCGGAAATATAAATCTCGACAATTTGGATTGCTTATCATGTTGGTAAGGTTTAATTTATGTAAATATTAATCTTATAAGTATAGAACGATCGAAAAAGTGCGGGTCGTTACATTACCTCCCCGTTAAATAAATTTCGTCCCGAAATTTTAAAATTGTACCTATTTTGCGTCATCGAGAAACAAGTGTGGATACTTTTGTTTCATCTGATCCTCCCGTTCCCACGTAAACTCGGGACCTCTTCGAGCATTCCAACGAACCTTAACGATCGGTATGTTGCTCTGCTTGAGCTGTTTAACTTCACGGTCCATGATTTCGATTGGTTCTTCGACGAATTGTAGTTTCTCGTCGACATGGATTTCTTCAAGAGGAATGGTGAGGTCTTCCTTTGCAAGACACTTCTTAAGGTTCGAGACGTGAAAGGTATTATGTACTCCGGCGAGTTGTTGCGGTAACTCGAGTCGATAAGCTACCGGTCCAATGCGTTCGATGATCTTGAACGGGCCTACATATCTTGGGTTCAGTTTACCCCTTTTTCCAAAACGTATCACACCTTTCTAAGGTGACACCTTTAGCATAACCATGTCACCGATCTGAAACTCTAATGGTTTCCTTCGGACATCGGCGTAGCTCTTTTGGCGACTACGGGCTGTTTTCAATCTCTCCTTGATTTGTACTATCTTCTCAGTCGTTTCGTGTATGATCTCGGGACCAGTTAAATGTCGATCTCCTACTTCATTCCAACAGATAGGAGATCTACACTTCCTTCCATACAATGCTTCGAATGGTGCAGCTTTAATGCTCGCATGATAACTATTATTATACGAGAATTCTGCTAACGGTAAATACTTATCCCATCCATTTCCAAAATCGATCACACATGCCCTGAGCATGTCTTCAAGAGTCTGAATTGTTCTTTCACTCTGCCCGTCGGTTTGCGGATGATATGCGGTACTCATATCCAAACGAGTTCCTAGTGCCTCCTGTAGTGATTTCCAGAACTTTGAGGTAAATCTACTATCACGATCAGATATAATGGAAATAGGTATTCCATGCCTTGAAACTATTTCCTTTATATATAATCGTAATAATTTCTCCATTCTATCCGTTTCCTTTATAGGCAAGAAATGTGCAGATTTGGTAAGACGATCAACAATTACCCAAATAGTGTCGTATCCCCAGGCAGTCTTTGGTAACTTCGTGATGAAATCCATGGTAATACCGTCCCATTTCCATTCTGGGATTTCTGGTTGTTGAAGTAATCCTGACGGCTTTTGGTGTTCTGCTTTGACTTTGGAACAAGTTAAACACTCCCCAACATATGTTGCAACGTCTGTCTTTAAATTAGGCCACCAATAATGCATCTTAAGATCTTGATACATCTTTCCAACTCCAGGATGTATCGAGTATCTTGTCTTATGTGCCTCATTCAATATCAACTTCCTTAATCCACCCAACTTCGGTACCCAAATACGGTTTGCAAAATATCGAATTCCGTCTTCCCGTATAACGAGTTGCTTCTCATACTTCTTCATTATTTCATTTCTTATGTTTTCTTTAGTAAGTGCTTCTAATTGAACTTCTTTGATTTGTGAGTTGAGATTCATGCGAATTTTTATGTTCATCGCTCGTACTCGAATTGGTTCTCGTTCCTTTCTGCTTAGAGCATCGGCCACCACGTTCGCCTTCCCGGGATGATAACGAATTTCACAATCATAGTCGTTTATCAGTTCGACCCACCTACATTGCCTCATGTTCAGCTGTTTTTGATCGAAAATATGTTGAAGGCTTTTATGATCAGTAAACACAGTGCATTTAACCCCATACAAGTAGTGTCTCCATATCTTCAATGCAAACACGACTGCTCCCAGTTCTAGATCATGCGTCGTATAATTCCGCTCGTGAATCTTTAATTGTCGGGATGCGTATGCAATAACTTTCTTCCGTTGCATAAGAACGCAACCAAAACCTTGTCGCGAAGTGTCACAATATATTTCAAAATCATCGTTCCCTTCTGGTAACGATAAAATAGGCGCCATAGTCAACTTCTTTTTCAGTAATTGAAATGCACTCTCCTGCTCAGAAGTCCATTCATATTTCTTCCCTTTTTGTGTTAACGCTGTCAACGGCTTAGCTATTCGGGAAAAATCTTGAATAAACCTTCTATAATAACCGGCTAAACCCAAAAATTGGCGTATCTGCATTGGTGTCTTAGGAGTCTCCCATTTTTCAATGGCTTCAATTTTTGCTGGATCAACCTGAATTCCTTTGCTACTAACAACGTGGCCAAGAAATTGCACTTCTTTCAACCAGAAAGCACATTTAGAAAATTTAGCATATAGCTGTTCTTTTCTCAACAACTCTAATATCAACCTTAAATGCTGCTCATGCTCTTGCTCACTCTTGGAATAGATAAGAATATCATCAATGAAAACGATAACAAACTTATCTAAATATGGACTACAAACTCGATTCATGAGGTCCATGAATACAGCTGGCGCATTCGTCAATCCAAACGGCATGACCAAAAATTCGTAATGACCGTAGCGTGTCCGAAAAGCAGTTTTCGGTATATCTTCTTCTTTGACACGTAATTGATGATAGCCCGATCTTAGGTCAATTTTTGAGTACACACATGATCCTTGGAGTTGATCAAATAAGTCGTCAATTCTCGGTAGTGGATACCGATTCTTGATAGTTAACTTATTTAATTCACGGTAATCTATACACATTCGGAAAGATCCGTCTTTCTTCTTGACGAATAAAATTGGAGCTCCCCACGGTGAAGTACTTGGTCGTATGAATCCACGATCCAGTAATTCTTTTAACTGACTCTGAAGTTCTTTTAACTCGGACGGTGCAAGTCTATATGGAGCACGGGCAACCGGTGCAGCTCCTGGTACAAGATCTATTTGAAATTCTACAGATCTAAATGGAGGTAATCCCGGCAACTCTTCCGGAAATACTTCAGGAAAATCTCTTGCCACAGGCACGTCATTGATGCACTTCTCTTTTTCTTTCTTTTCGACTTTATTAACATGTGCTAAGATAGCATAGCACCCTTTCTTCAAGCACTTTTGAGCTTTCAAATAACTAATGAGTTTTAGCTTTGATTTACCCTTCTCTCCATAAATCATTACTGGCGTTTTATCCTTACGAGGAATGCGAATTGCCTTCTTGGTGCACACAACTTCAGCTCCTATTTTGGACATCCAGTCCATGCCGATTATTACATCAAAACTTCCTAATTCTACGGGTATCAAATCAATCTTAAATGTTTCTCCGGCTAAATTTATTTTACAATCACGGCAAATTTTATCGGCTTTAATTAGTTTACCATTAGCTAACTCAATCATGTACTTAGCATCTAGAGGTAATGATGAACAATTCAATTTAGCGTGAAAGTCTCTACACACGTAACTTCTATCAGCACCAGTATCAAATATAATAGTTGCGGATAAGTTATTAATGGTAAACGTACCCGTAACAAGCTCCGGGTCTTCACATGCCTCTCTAGCATTAATAACAAATGCTCTCCCACGTGCAGGTCCGATATTCTTCTCTGGATTCGGGCACTGGCTCTTATAGTGACCTTGTTTTCCACACCCAAAACAAGTAATGGTAGCCAAAGCAGTTCTATTTGCATTGGTGGCAGGAGTCTTGGTACCATTTGTATTTGTAACGAGAGCCCTACAATCTTCAGCAAGATGACCTTTTCGATTACATTTGTTGCATACCACATTACAGTAACCAGAGTGATGTTTGTGGCATCGGTTGCATAAAGGATTTTGTCCTTTATAACCAAAGCTTAAACCACTACCCGCACCTTGCGTGTTTTCTTGTTTCTTAAAAGATTGTTGTTGGTTACCTCGATCATAATTTCCATTCCACTTTCTTTTGTTACCTGATACCTTCACATCAGTATTGGATACTTTCTTATCCATGATGACCTGATCCATTAGCTCGTTTGCCATGGTTATAGCTTCATGAATTGTCTTAGGTTTCGATGCTGTAACATTTGCCTTGACCTTTTTGGGCAAACCATCTTTGTACATTTCAATCTTCCGTTCTTCGGTTGGAACCAATTCAGGACATAGCAAAACTAATTCCATGAATCGCTGATTGTAGTTGGTGATTTCAGTACCAATAACCTTCAGACTTTGTAACTCATCTTCCAACTTCCTAACCTCGTTCCTTGGACAATATTCGTTGATTAACATTGTTTTGAATTCTTCCCATGGAGTATCATAAGCTACATCTCCTCCTACAGCCTTCACATAATTTTTCCACCACGTGAGTGCACTATCTTGTAAAGTGCACGATGCATACTTGGTCATGTCCTTTTCAACACAACCACTGATTTTAAACACAGTCTCCATCTTTTCTATCCACCGGGTTAAACCGATCGGTCCTTCTGTTCCACTGAATGATGAGGGCTTGCAAGCTTGAAAAGTTTTGTAAGTGCACCCCACACGAGGATTTGGGTTAACTGCAGCACCTCTTGCAGCCTCGACCCATAACATTCTGTCGTTCACTCGCTGATTGATGAGTTCCTGGATTTCTTGTTCCGTCATTCGGTTCAATCGCGCCATATTCTTCTATAAGAATGAAAAGAAAATAATTATTCACATGGAATATTATAGATGTAGTGTATATTTACAGTACATTATAGCTTATTAATAATATGAACCAGGTATTATTATAAAAGCCTTTTCTTCTTATTAGCGTTTTATAATTATATCTAGGGTAGTACCTACCCGTTAATGTCCATACTTAATAGCTTAGTACAGAATCAATTACTACCATCTAAATAATACTTAACCATGGAAAATTATTGCATTTCACACTTCACTATTTTACATATGCTTATCTTACATCGAACATTAAACAAACCACACTAATAATATTATACAAAACATTATATGATCCCATGGTTTAATACGGCAGCGCATCGTTTGGTCTATTTTCTAGGACATTTAGGTTCAAAGAATCGCTTAACGCTTATCCTGGCTGTCTGCCTATATTTTGGCTGTGGGACTAAAGAACTGGATGCCGGGATAGAACGAATAGGAATAGCGGGAATAGGGGTGGTAGTGTCTAGTGGAGTTGGTGCCACATCATCCTTACTAAACTCGGGATTTGAATTTTCTAATTCATTAGCCTTTCGTTTCTTTCCTAGTTCGAACTCGTCTTTTGTAATTTCCTGTATTTCTTCCTCGGGTTCACTTTCCTCCTCGGGTTCACTTTCCTCCTCGGGTTCACTTTCCGGGTTCTCTATAGTCGGTTCATCCGGAATTTGTGAGTCTTCCCCAAAGATATTATTTTCGTCATCGGATAGGTTAATGACTGGAACACCATCTGAAGATTCTGGTTCGGAGTCGCTGAACGTGATGATAAGTTTTGAGCCCGACATCTATCACACAACAACTAACCCATTAGTACTACATAATATTTACATATAAATTTTAACCAACAATGATAAGCAATGGTTTTTAAATCAAACCCGGTCAAAGTCCAGACTTACTAATGTATCCTAACGACTTATCAGTTAGACACACTAATGCAAACCTGGTTCGCTAAGACCACCGCTCTGATACCACATGTCATAACCCGTCCTTAACCATAAGAACGTGTTAGATAACGTATGATTTCATTGCGAGGTATTGACCTCTATATGCGACATTTTTTTAAAGAAAAACTGCATATATTATACATTACAAACCATGATCCTTATTTTTGATACAAGCTTTGGACAAAATAAAGATGATTATCGTTTAGCGATAATCTTCGACTTACAAACTTTACAAATGATAATAACAACCCGATTTCTAGCATATTTTACAACACAAGTTCTTGGATATGCAGTCTTATTTTTGACACAAATATGCGTACGCAAGATCCTGCTTAGATTCAACATGATGCAGCGGAAGCTTCTAATTATCACCTGAGAATAGACATGTTTAAAACGTCAACATAAAGTTGGTGAGATATAGGTTTAATGCCGGCAGCGATATAAATATAGACCACAAGATTTCATATATAAACATTTTAATAAAAATATTCTAAGTGGTTGAGCACTTGGTAACCATACTTAACATTTAATCACGTCGCATATTCCCTTTATTATGAAATCTTACTACACCGTACCAAGTGTAGTCACGAAACGAAGTACTGTGCAACCGTTGAATACTGGTCGTCCAGTCCGGTTGGGGTTGTCAGGCCCGATAGATCTATCAACAGGATTCGCGTTTACAATACCGCTGTAAATAACAGTTACCAAGCTACAGGGAAGTATGCCAGTGGTACAACTCAACGTAGAATATATTTTTCAGTTACTTGTGTCCATATCGTAAAACATAAAATACATGTATTCTCATCCCAAAATATTTAGAGTTTAAAAGTGGGACTATATACTCACTTTCGTCTTGAAGATATATATATAATTTGACTTGGTCTCCGGTTGATATCACGAACCTATCCATATATAATATATCAATACCTTTTCTTTTTAAACCAACGTCACATATATATACTTGTTATACTTTTAATACTTTGAATAATTCCTTAGTCTGTAGTTAGCAGTTCGTTGTTAGTAATTCAATTTTAATGGTTCATTTTTAGATGTTTAATATACCCGCAATGAAATAAATAAAACCCCCAACGAAATAAATAAAACCCCATCGTATATGTATTGGTCGAGATTAATCTTGACCCACGGTACCGGTGTTGTCAAATGACGTGTTGCGTACATAAAGTACCGGTGTTGTCAAATGACGTGTTGCGTACAATCATGGGATCTTATGATTAATCTTCTCGTGTTGTTTACGGGTGATCCTGAACCATATAAAATTGAATTATAAGTACATATATATAAAATATCATGTTAACTTAAAAAGATGTGATTTATTTAATTTTTCCCAATTATTTTCGTGGCTAAACTAGTCTTGGATATCCGATTTTGTTTCGGTCATAGTTTCTTCGTTACAACTCCGTTTTCGTTGATTCAACTTGCCATCTCCTTGGATCGAGTCCCTCTTTAAGACTATGAACTGTAAATACCTTAGTTTGTATTCAAAATCACACGGCATAGGTCAAACTTTAGTGAAACTTATGAAGTTAATCATTTTCCATCATGTAAACAACCTTAAATGATTATTTTTCTAAAAATACTTATACTTTGAGTTAAATCATGAAATTTTTATGTGTTATCATATTCATAGTAAAAATCATTTTTCCAGAAAATAAACCTCCAATTCAAAGTTTAAGATGGTTTTTAATTATCCAACCCAAAACAGCCCCCGGTGGCACTCCGACGTCGTAAAAACAGTTTTTAAGATAATCTTTGAAAAACCAAGTTATACCTTGTTAAATTAGCATATATTTAAGTTATATTATAGGTCTTGGAGTATTTTAAAAGTTAAGTTAGAAGGATCTATTTAGTTTGCAAACAAGTTTGAAAACATTCAAACTATGTTCTTGTTGTTAAAATTTTATACCACAAAATAAGATAGCTATATATATATGAATCGAATAAGGTTATGAACATAGATTCTACCTCAAGTTCCTTGGACAAGGTTGCTGTAAAAGAGGAGTAAAAACCTAGAACCAAAAGGGTGATGGAAGTGGATGAAAGATTGGAAGTAAGTTGGTGTTCTTGGAAGGATTTCTTGAAGTGTTTTTGTAAGGTTTTCTTATGAGGTTTAAGTGTTGTTTTTGAAGCTAAATGATGGGGAAAATGCTTGGAGATGATCAAGTATGAAGTTAAGAGTATTTTGAGAGAGAAATGAAAGTGTAAGTATGAGAAAATGGGGTGAAGAAATGGTGTGCATGCATAAAAACGTTTTTAGGTTATAAAGGAAAAAAAAGATACCTAACTTTGTTTTCTTGCTAAATAATTCATGCTACTTGACAAATGGTTGGTTCCACATGTTTCTTAATCATTTAAGGCTGCTAAGGAGCAGGTTTTTATTGGTATATACCAATAGTAAATACATCTAGAAGCTGCGTATGATACGGGTACATATACTCTAGGTATACGTATAGAAATCTTTGAGGAAACGGAACGAGGATTCAAATATAGCTATCTTTTGTAAATATACTTATATTGTTTTATGTATGTAAGCCCTTTAAAAGTGATAAAATACATATCTATACGATGCATGTATAAGTAATATAGGTTATAAGTATTTACGTCGAAAAACATTACGTATAGTTATCGTTTTGAAAACTTAAGTTAGTAGTTTTAAAATATACTTATAACTTATTGTTATTAATACAAAATGAGATATTAAAACATTCTTAGATCATGTTAAATATGTATATATACATATATATACACAAACGTATAATTATCATATGTTATATAGTTCGTGATATCATCGGTCAAACTAGACGGTCAAACGTTGTGTAAACTCTTTTCGGAAATATAAATCTCGACAATTTGGATTGCTTATCATGTTGGTAAGGTTTAATTTATGTAAATATTAATCTTATAAGTATAGAACGATCGAAAAAGTGCGGGTCGTTACAATTTCATAATATCCACTATCCAACTATAAATTGATTTAATAATAATCTTTGATGAACTCAATGACTCGAATGCAACATTCTTCGAAATATGCTATGAAAGACTCCAAGTAATATCTTTAAAATGAGCAAATGCACAGCGAAAGATTTCTTTAACACCTGAGAATAAACATGCTTTAAAGTGTCAACCAAAAGGTTGGTGAGTTCATTAGTTTATCATAATCATTCATTTTCATCATTTTAATAGACCACAAGAATTTCATTTCCAGTTCTCATAAATATACGTCCCATGCATAGAGACAAAAATAATCATTCATATGGTGAACACCTTGTAATCGACATTAACTAGATACATATAAGAATATCCCCTATCATTCCGGGATCCTCCTTCGGACATGATATAAATTTCGAAGTACTAAAGCATCCGGTACTTTGGATGGGGTTTGTTAGGCCCAATAGATCTATCTTTAGGATTCGCGTCAATTAGGGTGTCTGTTCCCTAATTCTTAGATTACCAGACTTAATAAAAAGGGCATATTCGATTTCAATAATTCAACCATAGAATGTAGTTTCACGTACTTGTGTCTATTTCGTAAAACATTTATAAAAGCAGCGCGTGTATTCTCAGTCCCAAAAATATATATTGCAAAGGTATTTAAAAAGGGAATAATGAAACTCACCATACTGTATTTCGTAGTAAAAATATATATAACGTCATTGAACAAGTGCAAGGTTGGCCTCGGATTCACGAACCTAAATTAATTATATATAATTATGTGTTGGTCAATATTTGTCTAACAAATTAGGTCAAGTCATAGTGTACCACAATCCTAATGCTCGAGACTAATATGCAAAAGTCAACAAAAGTATATTTGACTCAAAATAATTTCCAAAAGTCTATACATGATTAATATATAGTTTAAATATCGTCATTTTATATTTTTAAATATTTTTAAAAGATTTATTAGAGTAAATAATATAATTTATTTATTAATAAATAAAATTTTTATATTAAATTTATATAATAAAATATAATTTTATATATATTAAGTAATAAAATTTATAGGGTTCATTTATTATCATAAAGATAATATGATAGGTATTATTAAAGTAAGTTATTACACGTAGTAAAATATGTTTGTATCACATATTTATTTGATAAAATAATATCTATAATGATAGTAAGTAAAAGTTGTATTATTTTGTAATAATAATTATTATTATAAAAATATCAATATTTATAATTACTAAGATGACATTATGATAAAACGATAATTCTAATTATGATAACTTTAATATTTACGATAATTTTTAATATTATCTTTAAAATAATAATTCTATTTAAAATAATAATAATAATGATATTTTATAGTAACAATGACATTTCTATTAAAATGATAATTTTTGTTAAAATGATAGTTTTAATACTAACGATACTTTTAATAATAATAGTAATGATAAAAATAATAAGAACGATAATTTTATCTAAATCAATATCTTATAATATTTTAATTTCATCATGATACTCTTACTCATTATTTCCTAATCGCTTCGTTTAATAGCTTTTAATCGTCTTTTATATCGTGTTCATAATAATGATAATAATAGTAATCAAAATAATTAGGTGTTACAAATATTTGTTTTAATTACACTAATATTAATAATGATAGTTACTATAACATTATTAACGATAATACTAATAATTATTATCTTAATGATAATATAGTAATAATAATAATAACAATAAAAATAACCATTTTCAAATAATGATATATATATTAATAATGATAATAATAATAATAATAATTGGATAATAATAATAATACTAATTATAACTTTAACAATAATAACGATAATAAAAAAAATAACATTTTTTAATGATAAATCCCTTTTATTGATAAAGATAATAATAATGATAATAATAAGATAAAACTAGAACGACGATAAAAACGACGATAATAATAATCATTTTTAATAAAAATATCAAAAATTCAATTGATTATAACTTCTAATCCGTTCATCGAAACCATTTGATATCTAAAGGAAAAGTTCTTAATTTTTTGCTAGCTTTCCAAGGACATGCATATCTTATACCTTATCTCAACCGCAAGTGTAACTAATTCAATATTCAACCTAACCTGTCTAAGGGCAATATCAAAAGTACAAGCATGCATAATCATAAATACTCGAGCACTAGTCAGGGATACACTATTAGTATGTAAAAGTTAAATTATGAGTACTCACATATCAATATTGAGATTCAATATTGCAGGAAAGGTACGTAGACGCAACGGGAATGATAAACACTATATTGACCTCACGAGCATACCCATGAACCATACTCAATCACCTCCATAACTATAACCCATAATTTCCTTAATCCTATCCTACTCGAAAAACAATTTCGAAATCACTCAGACAGCAATCCGTCGTAATATTTTATGTATACTAATAATATCTTGAAATAATACGAAGTAAATATATATATGTAAATCGATTGAGAGAGTTTAGAGAAAAATATTTTCAAGTTTCTATGAAATAATGAAACCTATTGAATTCTATTTATAATAGATTTTTGAATTATTAAAGTGAATTATTAAAGTATGAATTATTAAAGTGAATTATTAAAGTATGAATTATTAAAGTGAGTTATTAAAGTATGAATTATTTAAGTGAATTATTAAAATATGAATTATTAAAGTGAATTATTAAAGTATGAATTATTAAAGTGAATTATTAAAGTTAAAGTTAAGTAATAATAAAGTAAAGGTAAAGCTTAAGTATAGTAAAAGTATAAAACTATGTACGTATAATACGCGTATAAATATATATAATATTAATTTAAATCTTTATATATATTTAATAAAATAAAATATAAATATCGTTATCTTTATCATACTAGTTAAGTAATGAGTTGTCAAAAGTGGTTCTAGATATTTCTAAAAGTTATATACGTTTTAATAATAAAGTTCTTTTTAAGCTGAAAACATTTTTGTACGTTTGAAACTAAATAGATCAATCGAGTCTTTATTAGATTCAATCTTCCACTATCCTATGTCTAGTTCTCAATGATTGACAATTTATTCTTATTTATAAATCACTTTACTATTTTCCGAATATTGTTAAAATGGAAAGATTTCTCAAATCAACTGAAAGGACCCGTTCATATACATTATAAACGATTCACAATAGTTGATTACATTGCGAGGTATTTGACCTCTATATGATACATTTTACAAACATTGCATTCGTTTTTAAAAGACAATCTTTCTTTACATCGAAAATTGACAGGCATGCATACCATTTCATAATATCCACTATCCAACTATAAATTTATTTAATAATAATCCTTGATGAACTCAATGACTCGAATGCAACGTTCTTCGAAATATGCTATGAAAGACTCCAAGTAATATCTTTAAAATGAGCAAATGCACAGCGAAAGATTTCTTTAACACCTGAGAAAAACATGCTTTAAAGTGTCAACCAAAAGGTTGGTGAGTTCATTAGTTTATCATAATCATTTATTTCCATCATTTTAATAGACCACAAGAATTTCATTTCCAGTTCTCATAAATATACGTCCCATGCATAGAGACAAAAATAATCATTCATATGGTGAACACCTGGTAACCGACATTAACTAGATACATATAAGAATATCCCCTATCATTCCGGGATCCTCCTTCGGACATGATATAAATTTCGAAGTACTAAAGCATCCGGTACTTTGGATGGGGTTTGTTAGGCCCAATAGATCTATCTTTAGAGTTCGCGTCAATTAGGGTGTCTGTTCCCTAATTCTTAGATTACCAGACTTAATAAAAAGGGGCTTATTCGATTTCGATCATTCAACCATAGAATGTAGTTTCAATTACTTGTGTCTATTTCGTCAAACATTTATAAAAGCGCATGTATTCTCAGTCCCAAAAATATAAAGGGTAAAAAGGCAAATGAAACTCACCATACTGAATTTCGTAGTAAAAATACATATAACGTCCTTGAACAAGTGCAAGGTTGGCCTCGGATTCACGAACCTAAATTAATTATATATATTTATGTGTTGGTCAATATTTGTCTAACAAATTAGGTCAAGTCATAGTGTACCACAATCCTAACGCTCTGATACCAACTGAAATGTCCCGTTCTTATTGATTAAAAACGTTCCATATTAATTGATTTCGTTGCGAGGTTTTGACCTCTATATGAGACGTTTTTCAAAGACTGCATTCATTTTAAAACAAACCATAACCTTTATTTCATCAATAAAGGTTTAAAAAGCTTTACGTAGATTATCAAATAATGATAATCTAAAATATCCTGTTTACACACGACCATTACATAATGGTTTACAATACAAATATGTTACAACAAAATAAGTTTCTTGAATGCAGTTTTTACACAATATCATACAAGCATGGACTCCAAATCTCGTCCTTATTTAAGTATGCAACAGCGGAAGCTCTTAATAATCACCTGAGAATAAACATGCTTAAAACGTCAACAAAAATGTTGGTGAGTTATAGGTTTAACCTATATATATCAAATCATAATAATAGACCACAAGATTTCATATTTCAATACACATCCCATACATAGAGATAAAAATCATTCATATGGTGAACACCTGGCAACCGACATTAACAAGATGCATATATAAGAATATCCCCATCATTCCGGGACACCCTTCGGATATGATATAAATTTCGAAGTACTAAAGCATCCGGTACTTTGGATGGGGTTTGTTAAGCCCAATAGATCTATCTTTAGGATTCGCGTCAATTAGGGTGTCTGTTCCCTAATTCTTAGATTACCAGACTTAATAAAAAGGGGCATATTCGATTTCGATAATTCAACCATAGAATGTAGTTTCACGTACTTGTGTCTATTTTGTAAATCATTTATAAAACCTGCATGTATTCTCATCCCAAAAATATTAGATTTTAAAAGTGGGACTATAACTCACTTTCACATATTTTTACTTCGTCGGGAAGTAAGACTTGGCCACTGGTTGATTCACGAACCTATAACAATATATACATATATATCAAAGTATGTTCAAAATATATTTACAACACTTTTAATATATTTTGATGTTTTAAGTTTATTAAGTCAGCTGTCCTCGTTAGTAACCTACAACTAGTTGTCCACAGTTAGATGTACAGAAATAAATCGATAAATATTATCTCGAATCAATCCACGACCCAGTGTATACGTATCTCAGTATTGATCACAACTCAAACTATATATATTTTGGAATCAACCTCAACCCTGTATAGCTAACTCCAACATTCACATATAGAGTGTCTATGGTTGTTCCGAAATATATATAGATGTGTCGACATGATAGGTCGAAACATTGTATACGTGTCTATGGTATCTGAAGATTACATAATATACAATACAAGTTGATTAAGTTATGGTTGGAATAGATTTGTTACCAATTTTCACGTAGCTAAAATGAGAAAAATTATCCAATCTTGTTTTACCCATAACTTCTTCATTTTAAATCCGTTTTGAGTGAATCAAATTGCTATGGTTTCATATTGAACTCTATTTTATGAATCTAAACAGAAAAAGTATAGGTTTATAGTCGGAAAAATAAGTTACAAGTCGTTTTTGTAAAGGTAGTCATTTCAGTCGAAAGAACGACGTCTAGATGACCATTTTAGAAAACATACTTCCACTTTGAGTTTAACCATAATTTTTGGATATAGTTTCATGTTCATAATAAAAATCATTTTCTCGGAATAACAACTTTTAAATCAAAGTTTATCATAGTTTTTAATTAACTAACCCAAAACAGCCCGCGGTGTTACTACGACGGCGTAAATCCGGTTTTACGGTGTTTTTCGTGTTTCCAGGTTTTAAATCATTAAGTTAGCATATCATATAGATATAAAAAATGTGTTTAGTTGATTTTAAAAGTCAAGTTAGAAGGATTAACTTTTGTTTGCAAACAAGTTTAGAATTAACTAAACTATGTTCTAGTGATTACAAGTTTAAACCTTCGAATAAGATAGCTTTATATGTATGAATCGAATGATGTTATGAACATCATTACTACCTTAAGTTCCTTGGATGAACCTACTGGAAAAGAGAAAAATGGATCTAGCTTCAATGGATCCTTGGATGGCTCAAAGTTCTTGAAGCAAAATCATGACACGAAAACAAGTTCAAGTAAGATCATCACTTGAAATAAGATTGTTATAGTTATAGAAATTGAACCAAAGTTTGAATATGATTATTACCTTGTATTAGAATGATAACCTACTGTAAGAAACAAAGATTTCTTGAGGTTGGATGTGAAATGTCCCGTTCTTATTGATTAAAAACGTTCCATATTAATTGATTTCGTTGCGAGGTTTTGACCTCTATATGAGACGTTTTTCAAAGACTGCATTCATTTTTAAAACAAACCATAACCTTTATTTCATAAATAAAGGTTTAAAAAGCTTTACGTAGATTATCAAATAATGATAATCTAAAATATCCTGTTTACACACGACCATTACATAATGGTTTACAATACAAATATGTTACATCGAAATCAGTTTCTTGAATGCAGTTTTTACACAATATCATACAAACATGGACTCCAAATCTTGTCCTTATTTTAGTATGCAACAGCGGAAGCTCTTAATATTCACCTGAGAATAAACATGCTTTAAACGTCAACAAAAATGTTGGTGAGTTATAGGTTTAACCTATATATATCAAATCGTAACAATAGACCACAAGATTTCATATTTCAATACACATCCCATACATAGAGATAAAAATCATTCATATGGTGAACACCTGGTAACCGACATTAACAAGATGCATATATAAGAATATCCCCATCATTCCGGGACACCCTTCGGATATGATATAAATTTCGAAGTACTAAAGCATCCGGTACTTTGGATGGGGTTTGTTAGGCCCAATAGATCTATCTTTAGGATTTGCGTCAATTAGGGTGTCTGTTCCCTAATTCTTAGATTACCAGACTTAATAAAAAGGGGCATATTCGATTTCGATAATTCAACCATAGAATGTAGTTTCACGTACTTGTGTCTATTTTGTAAATCATTTATAAAACCTGCATGTATTCTCATCCCAAAAATATTAGATTTTAAAAGTGGGACTATAACTCACTTTCACAGATTTTTACTTCGTCGGGAAGTAAGACTTGGCCACTGGTTGATTCACGAACCTATAACAATATATACATATATATCAAAGTATGTTCAAAATATATTTACAACACTTTTAATATATTTTGATGTTTTAAGTTTATTAAGTCAGCTGTCCTCGTTAGTAACCTACAACTAGTTGTCCACAGTTAGATGTACAGAAATAAATCGATAAATATTATCTTGAATCAATCCACGACCCAGTGTATACGTATCTCAGTATTGATCACAACTCAAACTATATATATTTTGGAATCAACCTCAACCCTGTATAGCTAACTCCAACATTCACATATAGAGTGTCTATGGTTGTTCCGAAATATATATAGATGTGTCGACATGATAGGTCGAAACATTGTATACGTGTCTATGGTATCTCAAGATTACATAATATACAATACAAGTTGATTAAGTTATGGTTGGAATAGATTTGTTACCAATTTTCACGTAGCTAAAATGAGAAAAATTATCCAATCTTGTTTTACCCATAACTTCTTCATTTTAAATCCGTTTTGAGTGAATCAAATTGCTATGGTTTCATATTGAACTCTATTTTATGAATCTAAACAGAAAAGTATAGGTTTATAGTCGGAAAAATAAGTTACAAGTCGTTTTTGTAAAGGTAGTCATTTCAGTCGAAAGAACGACGTCTAGATGACCATTTTAGAAAACATACTTCCACTTTGAGTTTAATCATAATTTTTGGATATAGTTTCATGTTCATAATAAAAATCATTTTCTCAGAATAACAACTTTAAAATCAAAGTTTATCATAGTTTTTAATTAACTAACCCAAAACAGCCCGCGGTGTTACTACGACGGCGTAAATCCGGTTTTACGGTGTTTTTCGTGTTTCCAGGTTTTAAATCATTAAGTTAGCATATCATATAGATATAGAACATGTGTTTAGTTGATTTTAAAAGTCAAGTTAGAAGGATTAACTTTTGTTTGCGAACAAGTTTAGAATTAACTAAACTATGTTCTAGTGATTACAAGTTTAAACCTTCGAATAAGATAGCTTTATATGTATGAATCGAATGATGTTATGAACATCATTACTACCTTAAGTTCCTTGGATAAACCTACTGGAAAAGAGAAAAATAGATCTAGCTTCAATGGATCCTTGGATGGCTCGAAGTTCTTGAAGCAGAATCATGACACGAAAACAAGTTCAAGTAAGATCATCACTTGAAATAAGATTGTTATAGTTATAGAAATTGAACCAAAGTTTGAATATGATTATTACCTTGTATTAGAATGATAACCTACTGTAAGAAACAAAGATTTCTTGAGGTTGGATGATCACCTTACAAGATTGGAAGTGAGCTAGCAAACTTGAAAGTATTCTTGATTTTATGAAACTAGAACTTTTGGAATTTATGAAGAACACTTAGAACTTGAAGATAGAACTTGAGAGAGATCAATTAGATGAATAAAATTGAAGAATGAAAGTGTTTGTAGGTGTTTTTGGTCGTTGGTGTATGGATTAGATATAAAGGATATGTAATTTTGTTTTCATGTAAATAAGTCATGAATGATTACTCATATTTTTGTAATTTTATGAGATATTTCATGCTAGTTGCCAAATGATGGTTCCTACATGTGTTAGGTGACTCACATGGGCTGATAAGAGCTGATCATTGGAGTGTATATACCAATAGTACATACATCTAAAAGCTGTGTATTGTACGAGTACGAATACGGGTGCATACGAGTAGAATTGTTGATGAAACTGAACGAGGATGTAATTGTAAGCATTTTTGTTAAGTAGAAGTATTTTGATAAGTGTATTGAAGTCTTTCAAAAGTGTATAAATACATATTAAAACACTACATGTATATACATTTTAACTGAGTCGTTAAGTCATCGTTAGTCGTTACATGTAAGTGTTGTTTTGAAACCTTTAGGTTAACGATCTTGTTAAATGTTGTTAACCCAATGTTTATAATATCAAATGAGATTTTAAATTATTATATTATCATGATATTATCATGTATGAATATCTCTTAATATGATATATATATACATTAAATGTCTTTACAACGATAATCGTTACATATATGTCTCGTTTAAAAATCATTAAGTTAGTAGTCTTGTTTTTACATATGTAGTTCATTGTTAATATACTTAATGATATGTTTACTTATCATAGTATCATGTTAACTATATATATATATCCATATATATGTCATCATATAGTTTTTACAAGTTTTAACGTTCGTGAATCACCGGTCAACTTGGGTGGTCAATTGTCTATATGAAACATATTTCAATTAATCAAGTCTTAACAAGTTTGATTGCTTAACATGTTGGAAACATTTAATCATGTAAATATCAATCTCAATTAATATATATAAACATGGAAAAGTTCGGGTCACTACAGTACCTACCCGTTAAATAAATTTCGTCCCGAAATTTTAAGCTGTTGAAGGTGTTGACGAATCTTCTGGAAATAGATGCGGGTATTTCTTCTTCATCTGATCTTCACGCTCCCAGGTGAACTCGAGTCCTCTACGAGCATTCCATCGAACCTTAACAATTGGTATCTTGTTTTGCTTAATGTCAGCGTAGCTCTTTTGTCGACTTTGGGCGGTTTTCAACCGTTGTTGAATTTGGATGATCTTCTCGGTAGTTTCTTGTATAATCTCCGGACCCGTAATCTGTCTATCCCCCACTTCACTCCAACAAATCGGAGACCTGCACTTTCTACCATAAAGTGCTTCAAACGGTGCCATCTCAATGCTTGAATGGTAGCTGTTGTTGTAGGAAAATTCTGCTAACGCTAGATGTCGATCCCAACTGTTTCCGAAATCAATAACACATGCTCGTAGCATGTCTTCAAGTGTTTGTATCGTCCTTTCGCTCTGCCCATCAGTTTGTGGATGATAGGCAGTACTCATGTCTAGACGAGTTCCTAATGCTTGCTGTAATGTCTGCCAGAATCTTGAAATAAATCTGCCATCCCTATCAGAGATAATAGAGATTGGTATTCCATGTCTGGAGATGACTTCCTTCAAATACAGTCGTGCTAACTTCTCCATCTTGTCATCTTCTCTTATTGGCAAGAAGTGTGCTGATTTGGTGAGACGGTCAACTATTACCCAAAGAGTATCAAAACCACTTGCAGTCCTTGGCAATTTAGTGATGAAATCCATGGTAATGTTTTCCCATTTCCATTCCGGGATTTCGGGTTATTGAAGTAGACCTGATGGTTTCTGATGATCAGCTTTGACCTTAGAACACGTCAAACATTCTCCTACGTATTTAGCAACATCAGCTTTCATACCCGGCCACCAAAAATGTTTCTTGAGATCCTTGTACATCTTCCCCGTTCCAGGATGTATTGAGTATCTGGTTTTATGAGCTTCTCTAAGTACCATTTCTCTCATATCTCCAAATTTTGGTACCCAAATCCTTTCAGCCCTATACCGGGTTCCGTCTTCCCGAATATTAAGATGCTTCTCCGATCCTTTGGGTATTTCATCCTTTAAATTTTCCTCTTTTAAAACTCCTTGTTGCGCCTCCTTTATTTGAGTAGTAATGTTATTATGAATCATTATATTCATAGATTTTACTCGAATGGGTTCTCTGTCCTTCCTGCTCAAGGCATCGGCTACCACATTTGCCTTTCCCGGGTGGTAACGAATCTCAAAGTCGTAATCATTCAATAATTCAATCCACCTACGCTGCCTCATATTCAGTTGTTTCTGATTAAATATGTGTTGAAGACTTTTGTGGTCGGTATATATAATACTTTTGACCCCATATAAGTAGTGCCTCCAAGTCTTTAATGCAAAAACAACCGCGCCTAATTCCAAATCATGCGTCGTATAATTTTGTTCGTGAATCTTCAATTGTCTAGACGCATAAGCAATCACCTTCGTTCGTTGCATTAATACACAACCGAGACCTTGCTTTGATGCATCACAATAAATCACAAAATCATCATTCCCTTCAGGCAATGACAATATAGGTGCCGTAGTTAGCTTTTTCTTCAATAACTGAAACGCTTTCTCTTGTTCATCATTCCATTCAAATTTCTTCCCTTTATGCGTTAATGCAGTCAAGGGTTTTGCTATTCTGGAAAAGTCTTGGATGAACCTTCTGTAGTAACCAGCTAGTCCTAAAAACTGGCGTATGTGTTTCGGAGTTTTCGGGGTTTCCCACTTTTCAACAGTTTCTATCTTTGCCGGATCCACCTTAATACCTTCTTTGTTCACTATGTGACCGAGGAATTGAACTTCTTCCAACCAAAATGCACACTTTGAAAACTTAGCGTACAATTCTTCCTTCCTCAATACTTCTAACACCTTTCTCAAATGTTCACCGTGTTCTTGGTCATTCTTTGAGTAAATAAGTATGTCATCAATGAAAACAATGACAAACTTGTCAAGGTATGGTCCACACACTCGGTTCATAAGGTCCATGAACACAGCTGGTGCATTAGTTAAACCAAACGGCATGACCATAAACTCGTAATGACCGTAACGTGTTCTGAAAGCAGTCTTTGGAATATCATCTTCTTTCACCCGCATTTGATGATACCCGGAACGTAAGTCAATCTTTGAATAAACAGACGAGCCTTGTAGTTGATCAAATAAGTCATCGATTCTCGGTAGTGGGTAGCGGTTCTTGATGGTAAGTTTGTTCAACTCTCGGTAGTCGATACACAACCTGAATGTACCATCTTTCTTCTTGACAAACAAAACAGGAGCTCCCCACGGTGATGTGCTTGGTCGAATGAAACCACGCTCTAAAAGTTCTTGTAATTGGCTTTGTAGTTCTTTCATCTCGCTGGGTGCGAGTCTGTAAGGAGCACGAGCTATTGGTGCAGCTCCTGGTACAAGATCTATTTGAAATTCAACGGATCGATGTGGGGGTAATCCCGGTAATTCTTTCGGAAATACATCAGGAAATTCTTTTGCGACGGGAACATCATTGATGCTCTTTTCTTCAGTTTGTACTTTCTTGACGTGTGCTAGAACAGCATAGCAACCTTTTCTTATTAGTTTTTGTGCCTTCAAATTACTAATAAGATGTAGCTTCGTGTTGCCCTTTTCTCCGTACACCATTAAGGGTTTTCCTTTTTCTCGTATAATGCGAATTGCATTTTTGTAACAAACGATCTCCGCTTTCACTTCTTTCAACCAGTCCATACCGATTATCACATCAAAACTCCCTAACTCTACTGGTATCAAATCAATCTTAAATGTTTCGCTAACCAGTTTAATTTCTCGATTCAGACATATATTATCTGCTGAAATTAATTTACCATTTGCTAATTCGAGTAAAAATTTACTATCCAAAGGCGTCAATGGACAACTTAATTTAGCACAAAAATCTCTACTCATATAGCTTCTATCCGCACCAGAATCAAATAAAACGTAAGCAGATTTATTGTCAATAAGAAACGTACCCGTAACAAGCTCCGGGTCTTCCTGTGCCTCTGCCGCATTAATATTGAAAACTCTTCCACGGCCTTGTCCATTCGTGTTCTCCTGGTTCGGGCAATTTCTAATAATGTGGCCCGGTTTTCCACATTTATAACAAACTACATTGGCATAACTTGCTCCGACACTACTTGCTCCGCCATTACTCGTTCCGACACCATTTGTTCCTTTCGTTCTATTAACCCCTGGTCCGTAGATCTCACACTTCGCCGCGCTATGACCATTTCTTTTACACTTGTTGCAAAATTTGGTGCAGAACCCCGAGTGATTCTTTTCACACCTTTGGCATAGCTGCTTCTGATTGTTGTTGTTGTTGTTGTTGCGGTTATTATTGTTGTTGGGATGATTGTTGTAGTTGCTGTTGTTGTTGTTGTTGTTGTTGTTGGGCCGTTTGTTGTAGTTGCGATTGATGTTGCGATTGTTGGGATAATTGTTGCGATTATTGTTGTAATTGCTGTTGTTGTTGTATTGGTGATTCTTATCACCGTTTTCCTCCCACTTTCTTTTGACTTGCTTCACATTGGCCTCTTCAGCAGTCTGTTCTTTAATTCTTTCTTCAATTTGGTTCACGAGTTTGTGAGCCATTCTACATGCCTGTTGTATGGAGGCGGGCTCGTGTGAACTTATATCTTCTTGGATTCTTTCCGGTAATCCTTTCACAAACGCGTCGATCTTCTCTTCCTCATCTTCGAATGCTCCCGGACACAATAGGCACAATTCTGTGAATCGTCTTTCGTACGTGGTAATATCAAATCCTTGGGTTCGTAACCCTCTAAGTTCTGTCTTGAGCTTATTGACCTCGGTTCTGGGACGGTACTTCTCGTTCATCAAGTGCTTGAATGCTGACCACGGTAGTGCATACGCATCGTCTTGTCCCACTTGCTCTAGATAGGTATTCCACCATGTTAACGCAGAACCTGTGAAGGTATGCGTAGCGTACTTTACTTTGTCCTCTTCAGTACACTTACTTATGGCAAACACCGATTCGACCTTCTCGGTCCACCGTTTCAATCCGATCGGTCCTTCGGTTCCATCAAATTCCAAAGGTTTGCAGGCAGTGAATTCTTTGTAGGTGCATCCTACACGATTTCCTGTACTGCTAGATCCAAGGTTATTGTTGGTATGTAGCGCAGCCTGTACTGCGGCTATGTTTGAAGCTAGAAAAGTACGGAATTCCTCTTCATTCATATTCACGGTGTGTCGAGTAGTCGGTGCCATTTCCTTCAAAATAGTTAAATGGAACAAGTTAATCATACAGAATATTAAGAGTAGTTAATAGTATTTCGTAGCATAATATGAACTCATTTATAAAAGCTTTTTCTTCATATTAGCGTTTTATAAGTTTAAATTCGGGTAGTACCTACCCGTTAAGTTCATACTTAGTAGCTAATATACAATTCAACTACTACAATTCTATATGAAAAACTGATTATAATAATATTTCGCGTTCAAACTTTTATACAATATTTTACAAACTTACAATACCGCTTATTTTACATAAAGCATGAAATATAGCACACAATAACTTTGATACAAGATAGTTGTGAAGATAATTCTAGCTAGTACACAAGTCGTTCAGCAAAGGCAATAAAGACACGTAATTCATACGTCCAGAAACAAGTCATGCATTCTGGTTTTACTAGGACTACTTCCCATCCTTGGTCTTTTGCAACATAACCGTTATGGCCGTTGATAAGACAGTGTGTTGTAACGTCGTCAAAGGGATGAGGGTTACGTAATGTCCAACAGTTCCGTAATAATCTAAAAACCTCATTTCTTACCCCAATTACCGACTCCGTCACTTGTGGAAACGTTTTGTTTAATAGTTGTAGCCCGATGTTCTTGTTCTCACTTTGGTGAGAAGCGAACATTACTAATCCGTAAGCATAACATGCTTCTTTATGTTGCATGTTAGCCGCTTTTTCTAAATCACGAAGTCCAATATTCGGATATATTGAGTCAAAATAATTTCTTAACCCGTTGCGTAAAATAGCATTTGGGTTCCCCGCAATATATGCGTCAAAGTAAACACATCGTAACTTATGGGTTTCCCAATGTGATATCCCCCATCTTTCAAACGAAAGTCTCTTATAAACCAAGACATTCTTGGAACGTTCTTCGAATGTCTTACAAACTGATCTCGCCTTAAATAGTTGTGCCGAGGAATTCTGGCCGACTCTAGACAAGATTTCATCAATCATGTCTCCGGGTAGGTCTCTTAAAATATTAGGTTGTCTATCCATTTTGTGTTCTTAACTGTAAAATAGACAAGAGTTAGATTCATAAAAAAAATACTTATTAATACAAGAAATTTTTACATATATCATAAAGCATAAGAACACTATATTACATATATTACACCACATGAATACAACTATCTTATTCCGACTCGCTCATTTCTTCTTCTTCGGTTTTGGTTCGTTTTGCCAAGTTTCTAGGGATATATGTTGTTCCCCTAATACGAGCCGTCGTTGTCCACATTGGTTTAGAAAAACCTGGTGGTTTAGAGGTTCCCGGGTCATTGTTACAACTTAAGGACTTCGGGCGTTGACGATACATATAAAGTTCATCGGGGTTGGAATTAGATTTCTCTATTTTTATGCCCTTTCCCTTATTATTTTCTTTTGCCTTTTTAAATTCAGTTGGGGTAATTTCTATAACATCATCGGAATTCTCGTCGGAATCCGATTCATCGGAGAATTGGTAATCCTCCCAATATTTTGCTTCCTTGGCGGAAACACCATTGACCATAATTAACCTTGGTCAGTTGGTTGAGGATTTTCTTTTACTTAACCGTTTTATTATTTCCCCCACCGGTTCTATTTCTTCATCCGGTTCCGATTCTTCTTCCGGTTCCGATTCTTCTTCCGGTTCCGACTCTTCTTCCGGTTCCTCTTCGGGAACTTGTGAATCAGTCCACGAATCATTCCAATTTACATTTGACTCTTCATTATTATTAGGTGAGTCAATGGGACTTGTTCTAGAGGTAGACATCTATCACATAATATCAAACGCGTTAAGAGATTAATATATCACATAATATTCACATGTTAAAAATATATAGTTTCCAACAAAATTTGTTAAGCAATCATTTTTCAAGTAAACACGGTCGAAGTCTAGACTCACTAATGCATCCTAACAAACTCGATAAGACAAACTAATGAAAAATTCTGGTTCTCTAAGACCAACGCTCGGATACCAACTGAAATGTCCCGTTCTTATTGATTAAAAACGTTCCATATTAATTGATTTCGTTGCGAGGTTTTGACCTCTATATGAGACGTTTTTCAAAGACTGCATTCATTTTTAAAACAAACCATAACCTTTATTTCATAAATAAAGGTTTAAAAAGCTTTACGTAGATTATCAAATAATGATAATCTAAAATATCTTGTTTACACACGACCATTACATAATGGTTTACAATACAAATATGTTACATCGAAATCAGTTTCTTGAATGCAGTTTTTACACAATATCATACAAACATGGACTCCAAATCTTGTCCTTATTTTAGTATGCAACAGCGGAAGCTCTTAATATTCACCTGAGAATAAACATGCTTTAAACGTCAACAAAAATGTTGGTGAGTTATAGGTTTAACCTATATATATCAAATCGTAACAATAGACCACAAGATTTCATATTTCAATACACATCCCATACATAGAGATAAAAATCATTCATATGGTGAACACCTGGTAACCGACATTAACAAGATGCATATATAAGAATATCCCCATCATTCCGGGACACCCTTCGGATATGATATAAATTTCGAAGTACTAAAGCATCCGGTACTTTGGATGGGGTTTGTTAGGCCCAATAGATCTATCTTTAGGATTCGCGTCAATTAGGGTGTCTGTTCCCTAATTCTTAGATTACCAGACTTAATAAAAAGGGGCATATTCGATTTCGATAATTCAACCATAGAATGTAGTTTCACGTACTTGTGTCTATTTTGTAAATCATTTATAAAACCTGCATGTATTCTCATCCCAAAAATATTAGATTTTAAAAGTGGGACTATAACTCACTTTCACAGATTTTTACTTCGTCGGGAAGTAAGACTTGGCCACTGGTTGATTCATGAACCTATAACAATATATACATATATATCAAAGTATGTTCAAAATATATTTACAACACTTTTAATATATTTTGATGTTTTAAGTTTATTAAGTCAGCTGTCCTCGTTAGTAACCTACAACTAGTTGTCCACAGTTAGATGTACAGAAATAAATCGATAAATATTATCTTGAATCAATCCACGACCCAGTGTATACGTATCTCAGTATTGATCACAACTCAAACTATATATATTTTCGAATCAACCTCAACCCTGTATAGCTAACTCCAACATTCACATATAGAGTGTCTATGGTTGTTCCGAAATATATATAGATGTGTCGACATGATAGGTCGAAACATTGTATACGTGTCTATGGTATCTCAAGATTACATAATATACAATACAAGTTGATTAAGTTATGGTTGGAATAGATTTGTTACCAATTTTCACGTAGCTAAAATGAGAAAAATTATCCAATCTTGTTTTACCCATAACTTCTTCATTTTAAATCCGTTTTGAGTGAATCAAATTGCTATGGTTTCATATTGAACTCTATTTTATGAATCTAAACAGAAAAGTATAGGTTTATAGTCGGAAAAATAAGTTACAAGTCATTTTTTTAAAGGTAGTCATTTCAGTCGAAAGAACGACGTCTAGATGACCATTTTAGAAAACATACTTCCACTTTGAGTTTAATCATAATTTTTGGATATAGTTTCATGTTCATAATAAAAATCATTTTCTCAGAATAACAACTTAAAAATCAAAGTTTATCATAGTTTTTAATTAACTAACCCAAAACAGCCTGCGGTGTTACTACGACGGCGTAAATCCGGTTTTACGGTGTTTTTCGTGTTTCCAGGTTTTAAATCATTAAGTTAGCATATCATATAGATATAGAACATGTGTTTAGTTGATTTTAAAAGTCAAGTTAGAAGGATTAACTTTTGTTTGCGAACAAGTTTAGAATTAACTAAACTATGTTCTAGTGATTACAAGTTTAAACCTTCGAATAAGATAGCTTTATATGTATGAATCGAATGATGTTATGAACATCATTACTACCTTAAGTTCCTTGGATAAACCTACTGGAAAAGAGAAAAATAGATCTAGCTTCAATGGATCCTTGGATGGCTCGAAGTTCTTGAAGCAGAATCATGACACGAAAACAAGTTCAAGTAAGATCATCACTTGAAATAAGATTGTTATAGTTATAGAAATTGAACCAAAGTTTGAATATGATTATTACCTTGTATTAGAATGATAACCTACTGTAAGAAACAAAGATTTCTTGAGGTTGGATGATCACCTTACAAGATTGGAAGTGAGCTAGCAAACTTGAAAGTATTCTTGATTTTATGAAACTAGAACTTTTGGAATTTATGAAGAACACTTAGAACTTGAAGATAGAACTTGAGAGAGATCAATTAGATGAAGAAAATTGAAGAATGAAAGTGTTTGTAGGTGTTTTTGGTCGTTGGTGTATGGATTAGATATAAAGGATATGTAATTTTGTTTTCATGTAAATAAGTCATGAATGATTACTCATATTTTTGTAATTTTATGAGATATTTCATGCTAGTTGCCAAATGATGGTTCCCACATGTGTTAGGTGACTCACATGGGCTGCTAAGAGCTGATCATTGGAGTGTATATACCAATAGTACATACATCTAAAAGCTGTGTATTGTACGAGTACGAATACGGGTGCATACGAGTAGAATTGTTGATGAAACTGAACGAGGATGTAATTGTAAGCATTTTTGTTAAGTAGAAGTATTTTGATAAGTGTATTGAAGTCTTTCAAAAGTGTATAAATACATATTAAAACACTACATGTATATACATTTTAACTGAGTCGTTAAGTCATCGTTAGTCGTTACATGTAAGTGTTGTTTTGAAACCTTTAGGTTAACGATCTTGTTAAATGTTGTTAAC
This sequence comes from Rutidosis leptorrhynchoides, assembly GCF_046630445.1. Taxonomy (NCBI): domain Eukaryota; kingdom Viridiplantae; phylum Streptophyta; class Magnoliopsida; order Asterales; family Asteraceae; genus Rutidosis; species Rutidosis leptorrhynchoides. Next base: position 314,295,997 of record NC_092333.1, on the reverse strand, counting down.
CCAATGTTTATAATATCAAATGAGATTTTAAATTATTATATTATCATGATATTATCATGTATGAATATCTCTTAATATGATATATATATACATTAAATGTCTTTACAACGATAATCGTTACATATATGTCTCGTTTAAAAATCATTAAGTTAGTAGTCTTGTTTTTACATATGTAGTTCATTGTTAATATACTTAATGATATGTTTACTTATCATAGTATCATGTTAACTATATATATATATATCCATATATATGTCATCATATAGTTTTTACAAGTTTTAACGTTCGTGAATCACCGGTCAACTTGGGTGGTCAATTGTCTATATGAAACATATTTCAATTAATCAAGTCTTAACAAGTTTGATTGCTTAACATGTTGGAAACATTTAATCATGTAAATATCAATCTCAATTAATATATATAAACATGGAAAAGTTCGGGTCACTACAGGATGATCACCTTACAAGATTGGAAGTGAGCTAGCAATCTTGAAAGTATTCTTGATTTTATGAAACTAGAACTTTTGGAATTTATGAAGAACACTTAGAACTTGAAGATAGAACTTGAGAGAGATCAATTAGATGAAGAAAATTGAAGAATGAAAGTGTTTGTAGGTGTTTTTGGTCGTTGGTGTATGGATTAGATATAAAGGATATGTAATTTTGTTTTCATGTAAATAAGTCATGAATGATTACTCATATTTTTGTAATTTTATGAGATATTTCAGGCTAGTTGCCAAATGATGGTTCCCACATGTGTTAGGTGACTCACATGGACTGCTAAGAGCTGATCATTGGAGTGTATATACCAATAGTACATACATCTAAAAGCTGTGTATTGTACGAGTACGAATACGGGTGCATACGAGTAGAATTGTTGATGAAACTGAACGAGGATGTAATTGTAAGCATTTTTGTTAAGTAGAAGTATTTTGATAAGTGTCTTGAAGTCTTTCAAACGTGTATGAATACATATTAAAACACTACATGTATATACATTTTAACTGAGTCGTTAAGTCATCGTTAGTCGTTACATGTAAATGTTGTTTTGAAACCTTTAGGTTAACGATCTTGTTAAATGTTGTTAACCCAATGTTTATAATATCAAAAGAGATTTTAAATTATTATATTATCATGATATTATGATGTACGAATATCTCTTAATATGATATATATACATTAAATGTCGTTACAACGATAATCGTTACATATATGTCTCGTTTCAAAATCATTAAGTTAGTAGTCTTGTTTTTACATATGTAGTTCATTGTTAATATACTTAATGATATGTTTACATATCATAATATCATGTTAACTATATATATAACCATATATATGTCATCATATAGTTTTTACAAGTTTTAACGTTCGTGAATCACCGGTCAACTTGGGTGGTCAATTGTCTATATGAAACCTATTTCAATTAATCAAGTCTTAACAAGTTTGATTGCTTAACATGTTGGAAACATTTAATCATGTAAATATCAATCTCAATTAATATATATAAACATGGAAAAGTTCGGGTCACTACAGTACCTACCCGTTAAATAAATTTCGTCCCGAAATTTTAAGCTGTTGAAGGTGTTGACGAATCTTCTGGAAATAGATGCGGGTATTTCTTCTTCATCTGATCTTCATGCTCCCAGGTGAACTCGGGTCCTCTACGAGCATTCCATCGAACCTTAACAATTGGTATCTTGTTTTGCTTAAGTCTTTTAACCTCACGATCCATTATTTCGACGGGTTCTTCGATGAATTGAAGTTTTTCGTTGATTTGGATTTCATCTAACGGAATAGTGAGATCTTCTTTAGCAAAACATTTCTTCAAATTCGAGACGTGGAAAGTGTTATGTACAGCCGCGAGTTGTTGAGGTAACTCAAGTCGGTAAGCTACTGGTCTGACACGATCAATAATCTTGAATGGTCCAATATACCTTGGATTTAATTTCCCTCGTTTACCAAATCGAACAACGCCTTTCCATGGTGCAACTTTAAGCATGACCATCTCTCCAATTTCAAATTCTATATCTTTTCTTTTAATGTCAGCGTAGCTCTTTTGTCGACTTTGGCCGGTTTTCAACCGTTGTTGAATTTGGATGATCTTCTCGGTAGTTTCTTGTATAATCTCCGGACCCGTAATCTGTCTATCCCCCACTTCACTCCAACAAATCGGAGACCTGCACTTTCTACCATAAAGTGCTTCAAACGGCGCCATCTCAATGCTTGAATGGTAGCTGTTGTTGTAGGAAAATTCTGCTAACGGTAGATGTCGATCCCAACTGTTTCCGAAATCAATAACACATGCTCGTAGCATGTCTTCAAGCGTTTGTATCGTCCTTTTGCTCTGCCCATCAGTTTGTGGATGATAGGCAGTACTCATGTCTAGACGAGTTCCTAATGCTTGCTGTAATGTCTGCCAGAATCTTGAAATAAATCTGCCATCCCTATCAGAGATAATAGAGATTGGTATTCCATGTCTGGAGACGACTTCCTTCAAATACAGTCGTGCTAACTTCTCCATCTTGTAATCTTCTCTTATTGGCAGGAAGTGTGCTGATTTGGTGAGACGATCAACTATTACCCAAATAGTATCAAAACTAAAATGTCCCGTTCTTATTGATTAAAAACGTTCCATATTAATTGATTTCGTTGCGAGGTTTTGACCTCTATATGAGACGTTTTTCAAAGACTGCATTCATTTTTAAACAAACCATAACCTTTATTTCATCAATAAAGGTTTAAAAAGCTTTACGTAGATTATCAAATAATGATAATCTAAAATATCCTGTCTACACACGACCATTACATAATGGTTTACAATACAAATATGTTACAACAAAATAAGTTTCTTGAATGCAGTTTTTACACAATATCATACAAGTATGGACTCCAAATCTTGTCCTTATTTAAGTATGACACAGCGGAAGCTCTTAATAATCACCTGAGAATAAACATGCTTAAAACGTCAACAAAAATGTTGGTGAGTTATAGGTTTAACCTATATATATCAAATCGTAACAATAAACCACAAGATTTCATATTTCAATACACATCCCATACATAGAGATAAAAATCATTCATATGGTGAACACCTGGTAACCGACAATAACAAGATGCATATATAAGAATATCCCCATCATTCCGGGACACCCTTCGGATATGATATAAATTTCGAAGTACTAAAGCATCCGGTACTTTGGATGGGGTTTGTTAGGCCCAATAGATCTATCTTTAGGATTCGCGTCAATTAAGGTGTCTGTTCCCTAATTCTTAGATTACCAGACTTAATAAAAAGGGGCATATTCGATTTCGATAATTCAACCATAGAATGTAGTTTCACGTACTTGTGTCTATTTTGTAAATCATTTATAAAACCTGCATGTATTCTCATCCCAAAAATATTAGATTTTAAAAGTGGGACTATAACTCACTTTCACAGATTTTTACTTCGTCGGGAAGTAAGACTTGGCCACTGGTTGATTCACGAACCTATAACAATATATACATATATATCAAAGTATGTTCAAAATATATTTACAACACTTTTAATATATTTTGATGTTTTAAGTTTATTAAGTCAGCTGTCCTCGTTAGTAACCTACAACTAGTTGTCCACAGTTAGATGTACAGAAATAAATCAATAAATATTATCTTGAATCAATCCACGACCCAGTGTATACGTATCTCAGTATTGATCACAACTCAAACTATATATATTTTGGAATCAACCTCAACCCTGTATAGCTAACTCCAACATTCACATATAGAGTGTCTATGGTTGTTCCGAAATATATATAGATGTGTCGACATGATAGGTCGAAACATTGTATACGTGTCTATGGTATCTCAAGATTACATAATATATAATACAAGTTGATTAAGTTATGGTTGGAATAGATTTGTTACCAATTTTCACGTAGCTAAAATGAGAAAAATTATCCAATCTTGTTTTACCCATAACTTCTTCATTTTAAATCCGTTTTGAGTGAATCAAATTGCTATGGTTTCATATTGAACTCTATTTTATGAATCTAAACAAAAAAAGTATAGGTTTCTAGTCGGAAAAATAAGTTACAAGTCGTTTTTGTAAAGGTAGTCATTTCAGTCGAAAGAACGACGTCTAGATGACCATTTTAGAAAACATACTTCCACTTTGAGTTTAACCATAATTTTTGGATATAGTTTCATGTTCATAATAAAAATCATTTTCTCAGAATAACAACTTTTAAATCAAAGTTTATCATAGTTTTTAATTAACTAACCCAAAACAGCCCGCGGTGTTACTACGACGGCGTAAATCCGGTTTTACGGTGTTTTTCGTGTTTCCAGGTTTTAAATCATTAAGTTAGCATATCATATAGATATAGAACATGTGTTTAGTTGATTTTAAAAGTCAAGTTAGAAGGATTAACTTTTGTTTGCGAACAAGTTTAGAATTAACTAAACTATGTTCTAGTGATTACAAGTTTAAACCTTCGAATAAGATAGCTTTATATGTATGAATCGAATGATGTTATGAACATCATTACTACCTTAATTTCCTTGGATAAACCTACTGGAAAAGAGAAAAATGGATCTAGCTTCAATGGATCCTTGGATGGCTCGAAGTTCTTGAAGCAGAATCATGACACGAAAACAAGTTCAAGTAAGATCATCACTTGAAATAAGATTGTTATAGTTATAGAAATTGAACCAAAGTTTGAATATGATTATTACCTTGTATTAGAATGATAACCTACTGTAAGAAACAAAGATTTCTTGAGGTTGGATGATCACCTTACAAGATTGGAAGTGAGCTAGCAAACTTGAAAGTATTCTTGATTTTATGAAACTAGAACTTTTGGAATTTATGAAGAACACTTAGAACTTGAAGATAGAACTTGAGAGAGATCAATTAGATGAAGAAAATTGAAGAATGAAAGTGTTTGTAGGTGTTTTTGGTCGTTGGTGTATGGATTAGATATAAAGGATATGTAATTTTGTTTTCATGTAAATAAGTCATGAATGATTACTCATATTTTTGTAATTTTATGAGATATTTCATGCTAGTTGCCAAATGATGGTTCCCACATGTGTTAGGTGACTCACATGGGCTGCTAAGAACTGATCATTGGAGTGTATATACCAATAGTACATACATCTAAAAGCTGTGTATTGTACGAGTACGAATACGGGTGCATACGAGTAGAATTGTTGATGAAACTGAACGAGGATGTAATTGTAAGCATTTTTGTTAAGTAGAAGTATTTTGATAAGTGTATTGAAGTCTTTCAAAAGTGTATAAATACATATTAAAACACTACATGTATATACATTTTAACTGAGTCGTTAAGTCATCGTTAGTCGTTACATGTAAGTGTTGTTTTGAAACCTTTAGGTTAACGATCTTGTTAAATGTTGTTAACTCAATGTTTATAATATCAAATGAGATTTTAAATTATTATATTATCATGATATTATCATGTATGAATATCTCTTAATATGATATATATACATTAAATGTCTTTACAACGATAATCGTTACATATATGTCTCGTTTAAAAATCATTAAGTTAGTAGTCTTGTTTTTACATATGTAGTTCATTGTTAATATACTTTATGATATGTTTTCTTATCATAGTATCATGTTAACTATATATATATATCCATATATATGTCATCATATAGTTTTTACAAGTTTTAACGTTCGTGAATCACCGGTCAACTTGGGTGGTCAATTGTCTATATGAAACCTATTTCAATTAATCAAGTCTTAACAAGTTTGATTGCTTAACATGTTGGAAACATTTAATCATGTAAACATCAATCTCAATTAATATATATAAACATGGAAAACTTCGGGTCACTACAGTACCTACCCGTTAAATAAATTTCGTCCCGAAATTTTAAGCTGTTGAAGGTGTTGACGAATCTTCTGGAAATAGATGCGGGTATTTCTTCTTCATCTGATCTTCACGCTCCCAGGTGAACTCGGGTCCTCTACGAGCATTCCATCGAACCTTAACAATTGGTATCTTGTTTTGCTTAAGTCTTTTAACCTCACGATCCATTATTTCGACGGGTTCTTCGATGAATTGGAGTTTTTCGTTGATTTGGATTTCATCTAACGGAATAGTGAGATCTTCTTTAGCAAAACATTTCTTCAAATTCGAGACGTGGAAAGTATTATGTACAGCCGCGAGTTGTTGAGGTAACTCAAGTCGGTAAGCTACTGGTCCGACACGATCAATAATCTTGAATGGTCCAATATACCTTGGATTTAATTTCCCTCGCTTACCAAATCGAACAACGCCTTTCCAAGGTGAAACTTTAAGCATGACCATCTCTCCAATTTCAAATTCTATATCTTTTCTTTTAATGTCAGCGTAGCTCTTTTGTCGACTTTGGGCGGTTTTCAACCGTTGTTGAATTTGGATGATCTTCTCGGTAGTTTCTTGTATAATCTCCGGACCCGTAATCTGTCTATCCCCCACCTCACTCCAACAAATCGGAGACCTGCACTTTCTACCATAAAGTGCTTCAAACGGCGCCATCTCAATGCTTGAATGGTAGCTGTTGTTGTAGGAAAATTCTGCTAACGGTAGATGTCGATCCCAACTGTTTCCGAAATCAATAACACATGCTCGTAGCATGTCTTCAAGCGTTTGTATTGTCCTTTCGCTCTGCCCATCAGTTTGTGGATGATAGGCAGTACTCATGTCTAGACGAGTTCCTAATGCTTGCTGTAATGTCTGCCAGAATCTTGAAATAAATCTGCCATCCCTATCAGAGATAATAGAGATTGGTATTCCATGTCTGGAGACGACTTCCTTCAAATACAGTCGTGCTAACTTCTCCATCTTGTCATCTTCTCTTATTGGTAGGAAGTGTGCTGATTTGGTGAGACGATCAACTATTACCCAAATAGTATCAAAACCACTTGCAGTCCTTGGCAATTTAGTGATGAAATCCATGGTAATGTTTTCCCATTTCCATTCCGGGATTTCGGGTTGTTGAAGTAGACCTGATGGTTTCTGATGCTCAGCTTTGACCTTAGAACACGACAAACATTCTCCTACGTATTTAGCAACATCGGCTTTCATACCCGGCCACCAAAAATGTTTCTTGAGATCCTTGTACATCTTCCCCGTTCCAGGATGTATTGAGTATCTGGTTTTATGAGCTTCTCTAAGTACCATTTCTCTCATATCTCCAAATTTTGGTACCCAAATCCTTTCAGCCCTATACCGGGTTCCGTCTTCCCGAATATTAAGATGCTTCTCCGATCCTTTGGGTATTTCATCCTTTAAATTTCCCTCTTTTAAAACTCCTTGTTGCGCCTCCTTTATTTGAGTAGTAATGTTATTATGAATCATTATATTCATAGATTTTACTCGAATGGGTTCTCTATCCTTCCTGCTCAAGGCATCGGCTACCACATTTGCCTTCCCCGGGTGGTAACGAATCTCAAAATCGTAATCATTCAATAATTCAATCCACCTACGCTGCCTCATATTCAGTTGTTTCTGATTAAATATGTGTTGAAGACTTTTGTGGTCGGTATATATAATACTTTTGACCCCATATAAGTAGTGCCTCCAAGTCTTTAATGCAAAAACAACCGCGCCTAATTCCAAATCATGCGTCGTATAATTTTGTTCGTGAATCTTCAATTGTCTAGACGCATAAGCAATCACCTTCGTTCGTTGCATTAATACACAACCGAGACCTTGCTTTGATGCATCACAATAAATCACAAAATCATCATTCCCTTCAGGCAATGACAATATAGGTGCCGTAGTTAGCTTTTTCTTCAATAACTGAAACGCTTTCTCTTGTTCATCATTCCATTCAAATTTCTTCCCTTTATGCGTTAATGCAGTCAAGGGTTTTGCTATTCTGGAAAAGTCTTGGATGAACCTTCTGTAGTAACCAGCTAGTCCTAAAAACTGGCGTATGTGTTTCGGAGTTTTCGGGGTTTCCCACTTTTCAACAGTTTCTATCTTTGCCGGATCCACCTTAATACCTTCTTTGTTCACTATGTGACCGAGGAATTGAACTTCTTCCAACCAAAATGCACACTTTGAAAACTTAGCGTACAATTCTTCCTTCCTCAATACTTCTAACACCTTTCTCAAATGTTCACCGTGTTCTTGGTCATTCTTTGAGTAAATAAGTATGTCATCAATGAAAACAATGACAAACTTGTCAAGGTATGGTCCACACACTCGGTTCATAAGGTCCATGAACACAGCTGGTGCATTAGTTAAACCAAACGGCATGACCATAAACTCGTAATGACCGTAACGTGTTCTGAAAGCAGTCTTTTGAATATCATCTTCTTTCATCCGCATTTGATGATACCCGGAACGTAAGTCAATCTTTGAATAAACAGACGAGCCTTGTAGTTGATCAAATAAGTCGTCGATTCTCGGTAGTGGGTAGCGGTTCTTGATGGTAAGTTTGTTCAACTCTCGGTAGTCGATACACAACCTGAATGTACCATCTTTCTTCTTGACAAACAAAACAGGAGCTCCCCACGGTGATGTGCTTGGTCGAATGAAACCACGCTGTAAAAGTTCTTGTAATTGGCTTTGCAGTTCTTTCATCTCGCTGGGTGCGAGTCTGTAAGGAGCACGAGCTATTGGTGCAGCTCCTGGTACAAGATCTATTTGAAATTCAACGGATCGATGTGGGGGTAATCCCGGTAATTCTTTCGGAAATACATCGGGAAATTCTTTTGCAATGGGAACATCATTGATGCTCTTTTCTTCAGTTTGTACTTTCTCGACGTGTGCTAGAACAGCATAGCAACCTTTTCTTATTAGTTTTTGTGCCTTCAAATTACTAATAAGATGTAGCTTCGTGTTGCCCTTTTCTCCGTACACCATTAAGGGTTTTCCTTTTTCTCGTATAATGCGAATTGCATTTTTGTAACAAACGATCTCCGCTTTCACTTCTTTCAACCAGTCCATACCGATTATCACATCAAAACTCCCTAACTCTACTGGTATCAAATCAATCTTAAATGTTTCGCTAACCAGTTTAATTTCTCGATTCCGACATATATTATCTGCTGAAATTAATTTACCATTTGCTAATTCGAGTAAAAATTTACTATCCAAAGGCGTCAATGGACAACTTAATTTAGCACAAAAATCTCTACTCATATAGCTTCTATCCGCACCCGAATCAAATAAAACGTAAGCAGATTTATTGTCAATAAGAAACGTACCCGTAACAAGCTCCGGGTCTTCCTGTGCCTCTACCGCATTAATATTGAAAACTCTTCCACGGCCTTGTCCATTCGTGTTCTCCTGGTTCGGGCAATTTCTAATAATGTGGCCTGGTTTTCCACATTTATAACAAACTACATTGGCATAACTTGCTCCGACACTACTTGCTCCGCCATTACTCGTTCCGACACCATTTGTTCCTTTCGTTCTATTAACCCCTGGTCCGTAGACCTCACACTTCGCCGCGCTATGACCATTTCTTTTACACTTGTTGCAAAATTTGGTGCAGAACCCCGAGTGATTCTTTTCACACCTTTGGCATAGTTGCTTCTGATTGTTGTTGTTGTTGCGGTTATTATTGTTGTTGGGATGATTGTTGTAGTTGCTGTTGTTGTTGTTGTTGTTGTTGTTGGGCCGTTTGTTGTAGTTGCGATTGATGTTGCGATTGTTGGGATAATTGTTGCGATTATTGTTGTAATTGCTGTTGTTGTTGTATTGGTGATTCTTATCACCGTTTTCCTCCCACTTTCTTTTGACTTGCTTCACATTGGCCTCTTCAGCAGTCTGTTCTTTAATTCTTTCTTCAATCTGGTTCACTAGTTTGTGAGCCATTCTACATGCCTGTTGTATGGAGGCGGGCTCGTGTGAACTTATATCTTCTTGGATTCTTTCCGGTAATCCTTTCACAAACGCGTCGATCTTCTCTTCCTCATCTTCGAATGCTCCCGGACACAATAGGCACAATTCTGTGAATCGTCTTTCGTACGTGGTAATATCAAATCCTTGGGTTCGTAACCCTCTAAGTTCTGTCTTGAGCTTATTGACCTCGGTTCTGGGATGGTACTTCTCGTTCATCAAGTGCTTGAATGCTGACCACGGTAGTGCGTACGCATCATCTTGTCCCACTTGCTCTAGATAGGTATTCCACCATGTTAACGCAGAACCTGTGAAGGTATGCGTAGCGTACTTCACTTTGTCCTCTTCAGTACACTTACTTATGGCAAACACCGATTCAACCTTCTCGGTCCACCGTTTCAATCCGATCGGTCCTTCGGTTCCATCAAATTCCAAAGGTTTGCAGGCAGTGAATTCTTTGTAGGTGCATCCTACACGATTTCCTGTACTGCTAGATCCAAGGTTATTGTTGGTATGTAGCGCAGCCTGTACTGCGGCTATGTTTGAAGCTAGAAAAGTACGGAATTCCTCTTCATTCATATTCACGGTGTGTCGAGTAGTCGGTGCCATTTCCTTCAAAATAGTTAAATGGAACAAGTTAATCATACAGAATATTAAGAGTAGTTAATAGTATTTCGTAGCATAATATGAACTCATTTATAAAAGCTTTTTCTTCATATTAGCGTTTTATAAGTTTAAATTCGGGTAGTACCTACCCGTTAAGTTCATACTTAGTAGCTAATATACAATTCAACTACTACAATTCTATTTGAAAAACTGATTATAATAATATTTCGCGTTCAAACTTTTATACAATATTTTACAAACTTACAATACCGCTTATTTTACATAAAGCATGAAATATAGCACACAATAACTTTGATACAAGATAGTTGTGAAGACAATTCTAGCTAGTACACAAGTCGTTCAGCAAAGGCAATAAAGACACGTAATTCATACGTCCAGAAACAAGTCATGCATTCTGGTTTTACTAGGACTACTTCCCATCCTTGGTCTTGTGCAACATAACCGTTATGGCCGTTGATAAGACAGCGTGTTGTAACGTCATCAAAGGGACGAGGGTTACGTAATGTCCAACAGTCCCGTAATAATCTAAAAACCTCATTTCTTACCCCAATTACCGACTCCGTCACTTGTGGAAACGTTTTGTTTAATAGTTGTAGCCCGATGTTCTTGTTCTCACTTTGGTGAGAAGCGAACATTACTAATCCGTAAGCATAACATGCTTCTTTATGTTGCATGTTAGCCGCTTTTTCTAAATCACGAAGTCCAATATTCGGATATATTGAGTCAAAATAATTTCTTAACCCGTTGCGTAAAATAGCATTTGGGTTCCCCGCAATATATGCGTCAAAGTAAACACATCGTAACTTATGGGTTTCCCAATGTGATATCCCCCATCTTTCAAACGAAAGTCTCTTATAAACCAAGACATTCTTGGAACGTTCTTCGAATGTCTTACAAACTGATCTCGCCTTAAATAGTTGTGCCGAAGAATTCTGGCCGACTCTAGACAAGATTTCATCAATCATGTCTCCGGGTAGGTCTCTTAAAATATTGGGTTGTCTATCCATTTTGTGTTTTTAAACTGTAAAATAGACAAGAGTTAGATTAATAAAAAAAATACTTATTAATACAAGCAATTTTTACATATATCATAAAGCATAAGAACACTATATTCCATATATTACACCACACGAATACAACTATCTTATTCCGACTCGCTCGTTTCTTCTTCTTCGGTTTTGGTTCGTTTTGCCAAGTTTCTAGGGATATATGATGTTCCCCTAATACGAGCCGTCGTTGTCCACATTGGTTTAGAAAAACCTGGTGGTTTAGAGGTTCCCGGGTCATTGTTACAACTTAAGGACTTCGGGGGTTGACGATACATATAAAGTTCATCGGGGTTGGAATTAGATTTCTCTATTTTTATGCCCTTTCCCTTATTATTTTCTTTTGCCTTTTTAAATTCAGTTGGGGTAATTTCTATAACATCATCGGAATTCTCGTCGGAATCCGATTCATCGGAGAATTGGTAATCCTCCCAATATTTTGCTTCCTTGGCGGAAACACCATTGACCATAATTAACTTTGGTCGGTTGGTTGAGGATTTTCTTTTACTTAACCGTTTTATTATTTCCCCCACCGGTTCTATTTCTTCATCCGGTTCCGATTCTTCTTCCGGTTCCGATTCTTCTTCCGGTTCCGACTCTTCTTCCGGTTCCTCTTCGGGAACTTGTGAATCAGTCCACAAATCATTCCAATTTACATTTGACTCTTCATTATTATTAGGTGAGTCAATGGGACTTGTTCTAGAGGTAGACATCTATCACATAATATCAAACGAGTTAAGAGATTAATATATCACATAATATTCATATGTTAAAAATATATAGTTTCCAACAAAAATGTTAAGCAATCATTTTTAAAGAAAACACGGTCGAAGTCCAGACTCACTAATGCATCCTAACAAACTCGATAAGACACACTAATGCAAATTTTCTGGTTCTCTAAGACCAACGCTCGGATACCAACTGAAATGTCCCGTTCTTATTGATTAAAAACGTTCCATATTAATTGATTTCGTTGCGAGGTTTTGACCTCTATATGAGACGTTTTTCAAAGACTGCATTCATTTTTAAACAAACCATAACCTTTATTTCATCAATAAAGGTTTAAAAAGCTTTACGTAGATTATCAAATAATGATAATCTAAAATATCCTGTCTACACACGACCATTACATAATGGTTTACAATACAAATATGTTACAACAAAATAAGTTTCTTGAATGCAGTTTTTACACAATATCATACAAGTATGGACTCCAAATCTTGTCCTTATTTAAGTATGACACAGCGGAAGCTCTTAATAATCACCTGAGAATAAACATGCTTAAAACGTCAACAAAAATGTTGGTGAGTTATAGGTTTAACCTATATATATCAAATCGTAACAATAAACCACAAGTTTTCATATTTCAATACACATCCCATACATAGAGATAAAAATCATTCATATGGTGAACACCTGGTAACCGACAATAACAAGATGCATATATAAGAATATCCCCATCATTCCGGGACACCCGTCGGATATGATATAAATTTCGAAGTACTAAAGCATCCGGTACTTTGGATGGGGTTTGTTAGGCCCAATAGATCTATCTTTAGGATTCGCGTCAATTAGGGTGTCTGTTCCCTAATTCTTAGATTACCAGACTTAATAAAAAGGGGCATATTCGATTTCGATAATTCAACCATAGAATGTAGTTTCACGTACTTGTGTCTATTTTGTAAATCATTTATAAAACCTGCATGTATTCTCATCCCAAAAATATTAGATTTTAAAAGTGGGACTATAACTCACTTTCACAGATTTTTACTTCGTCGGGAAGTAAGACTTGGCCACTGGTTGATTCACGAACCTATAACAATATATACATATATATCAAAGTATGTTCAAAATATATTTACAACACTTTTAATATATTTTGATGTTTTAAGTTTATTAAGTCAGCTGTCCTCGTTAGTAACCTACAACTAGTTGTCCACAGTTAGATGTACAGAAATAAATCAATAAATATTATCTTGAATCAATCCACGACCCAGTGTATACGTATCTCAGTATTGATCACAACTCAAACTATATATATTTTGGAATCAACCTCAACCCTGTATAGCTAACTCCAACATTCACATATAGAGTGTCTATGGTTGTTCCGAAATATATATAGATGTGTCGACATGATAGGTCGAAACATTGTATACGTGTCTATGGTATCTCAAGATTACATAATATATAATACAAGTTGATTAAGTTATGGTTGGAATAGATTTGTTACCAATTTTCACGTAGCTAAAATGAGAAAAATTATCCAATCTTGTTTTACCCATAACTTCTTCATTTTAAATCCGTTTTGAGTGAATCAAATTGCTATGGTTTCATATTGAACTCTATTTTATGAATCTAAACAAAAAAAGTATAGGTTTCTAGTCGGAAAAATAAGTTACAAGTCGTTTTTGTAAAGGTAGTCATTTCAGTCGAAAGAACGACGTCTAGATGACCATTTTAGAAAACATACTTCCACTTTGAGTTTAACCATAATTTTTGGATATAGTTTCATGTTCATAATAAAAATCATTTTCTCAGAATAACAACTTTTAAATCAAAGTTTATCATAGTTTTTAATTAACTAACCCAAAACAGCCCGCGGTGTTACTACGACGGCGTAAATCCGGTTTTACGGTGTTTTTCGTGTTTCCAGGTTTTAAATCATTAAGTTAGCATATCATATAGATATAGAACATGTGTTTAGTTGATTTTAAAAGTCAAGTTAGAAGGATTAACTTTTGTTTGCGAACAAGTTTAGAATTAACTAAACTATGTTCTAGTGATTACAAGTTTAAACCTTCGAATAAGATAGCTTTATATGTATGAATCGAATGATGTTATGAACATCATTACTACCTTAATTTCCTTGGATAAACCTACTGGAAAAGAGAAAAATGGATCTAGCTTCAATGGATCCTTGGATGGCTCGAAGTTCTTGAAGCAGAATCATGACACGAAAACAAGTTCAAGTAAGATCATCACTTGAAATAAGATTGTTATAGTTATAGAAATTGAACCAAAGTTTGAATATGATTATTACCTTGTATTAGAATGATAACCTACTGTAAGAAACAAAGATTTCTTGAGGTTGGATGATCACCTTACAAGATTGGAAGTGAGCTAGCAAACTTGAAAGTATTCTTGATTTTATGAAACTAGAACTTTTGGAATTTATGAAGAACACTTAGAACTTGAAGATAGAACTTGAGAGAGATCAATTAGATGAAGAAAATTGAAGAATGAAAGTGTTTGTAGGTGTTTTTGGTCGTTGGTGTATGGATTAGATATAAAGGATATGTAATTTTGTTTTCATGTAAATAAGTCATGAATGATTACTCATATTTTTGTAATTTTATGAGATATTTCATGCTAGTTGCCAAATGATGGTTCCCACATGTGTTAGGTGACTCACATGGGCTGCTAAGAACTGATCATTGGAGTGTATATACCAATAGTACATACATCTAAAAGCTGTGTATTGTACGAGTATGAATACGGGTGCATACGAGTAGAATTGTTGATGAAACTGAACGAGGATGTAATTGTAAGCATTTTTGTTAAGTAGAAGTATTTTGATAAGTGTATTGAAGTCTTTCAAAAGTGTATAAATACATATTAAAACACTACATGTATATACATTTTAACTG
The DNA here is from genome assembly GCF_046630445.1 of Rutidosis leptorrhynchoides. Lineage (NCBI taxonomy): Eukaryota > Viridiplantae > Streptophyta > Magnoliopsida > Asterales > Asteraceae > Rutidosis > Rutidosis leptorrhynchoides. The sequence goes on along the minus strand of NC_092333.1, from coordinate 314,280,827 downwards.
AGTCGTTAAGTCATCGTTAGTCGTTACATGTAAGTGTTGTTTTGAAACCTTTAGGTTAACGATCTTGTTAAATGTTGTTAACTCAATGTTTATAATATCAAATGAGATTTTAAATTATTATATTATCATGATATTATCATGTATGAATATCTCTTAATATGATATATATACATTAAATGTCTTTACAACGATAATCGTTACATATATGTCTCGTTTAAAAATCATTAAGTTAGTAGTCTTGTTTTTACATATGTAGTTCATTGTTAATATACTTTATGATATGTTTTCTTATCATAGTATCATGTTAACTATATATATATATCCATATATATGTCATCATATAGTTTTTACAAGTTTTAACGTTCGTGAATCACCGGTCAACTTGGGTGGTCAATTGTCTATATGAAACCTATTTCAATTAATCAAGTCTTAACAAGTTTGATTGCTTAACATGTTGGAAACATTTAATCATGTAAACATCAATCTCAATTAATATATATAAACATGGAAAAGTTCGGGTCACTACAAAAACCACTTGCAGTCCTTGGCAATTTAGTGATGAAATCCATGGTAATGTTTTCCCATTTCCATTCCGGGATTTCGGATTGTTGAAGTAGACCTGATGGTTTCTGATGCTCAGCTTTGACCTTAGAACACGTCAAACATTCTCCTACGTATTTAGCAACATCGGCTTTCATACCCGGCCACCAAAAATGTTTCTTGAGATCCTTGTACATCTTCCCCGTTCCAGGATGTATTGAGTATCTGGTTTTATGAGCTTCTCTAAGTACCATTTCTCTCATATCTCCAAATTTTGGTACCCAAATCCTTTCAGCCCTATACCGGGTTCCGTCTTCCCGAATATTAAGATGCTTCTCCGATCCTTTGGGTATTTCATCCTTTAAATTTCCCTCTTTTAAAACTCCTTGTTGCGCCTCCTTTATTTGAGTAGTAAGGTTATTATGAATCATTATATTCATAGATTTTACTCGAATGGGTTCTCTGTCCTTCCTGCTCAAGGCATCGGCTACCACATTTGCCTTCCCCGGGTGGTAACGAATCTCAAAGTCGTAATCATTCAACAATTCAATCCACCTACGCTGCCTCATATTCAGTTGTTTCTGATTAAATATGTGTTGAAGACTTTTGTGGTCAGTATATATAATACTTTTGACCCCATATAAGTAGTGCCTCCAAGTCTTTAATGCAAAAACAACAGCGCCTAATTCCAAATCATGCGTCGTATAATTTTGTTCGTGAATCTTCAATTGTCTAGACGCATAAGCAATCACCTTCGTTCGTTGCATTAATACACAACCGAGACCTTGCTTTGATGCATCACAATAAATCACAAAATCATCATTCCCTTCAGGCAATGACAATATAGGTGCCGTAGTTAGCTTTTTCTTCAATAACTGAAACGCTTTCTCTTGTTCATCATTCCATTCAAATTTCTTCCCTTTATGCGTTAATGCAGTCAAGGGTTTTGCTATTCTGGAAAAGTCTTGGATGAACCTTCTGTAGTAACCAGCTAGTCCTAAAAACTGGCGTATGTGTTTCGGAGTTTTCGGGGTTTCCCACTTTTCAACAGTTTCTATCTTTGCCGGATCCACCTTAATACCTTCTTTGTTCACTATGTGACCGAGGAATTGAACTTCTTCCAACCAAAATGCACACTTTGAAAACTTAGCGTACAATTCTTCTTTCCTCAATACTTCTAACACCTTTCTCAAATGTTCACCGTGTTATTGGTCATTCTTTGAGTAAATAAGTATGTCATCAATGAAAACAATGACAAACTTGTCAAGGTATGGTCCACACACTCGGTTCATAAGGTCCATGAATACAGCTGGTGCATTAGTTAAACCAAACGGCATGACCATAAACTCGTAATGACCGTAACGTGTTCTGAAAGCAGTCTTTGGAATATCATCTTCTTTCACCCGCATTTGATGGTACCCGGAACGTAAGTCAATTTTTGAATAAACAGACGAGCCTTGTAGTTGATCAAATAAGTCGTCGATTCTCGGTAGTGGGTAGCGGTTCTTGATGGTAAGTTTGTTCAACTCTCGGTAGTCGATACACAACCTGAATGTACCATCTTTCTTCTTGACAAACAAAACAGGAGCTCCCCACGGTGATGTGCTTGGTCGAATGAAACCACGCTCTAAAAGTTCTTGTAATTGGCTTTGCAGTTCTTTCATCTCGCTGGGTGCGAGTCTGTAAGGAGCACGAGCTATTGGTGCAGCTCCTGGTACAAGATCTATTTGAAATTCAACGGATCGATGTGGGGGTAATCCCGGTAATTCTTTCGGAAATACATCGGGAAATTCTTTTGCAATGGGAACATCATTGATGCTCTTTTCTTTAGTTTGTACTTTCTCGACGTGTGCTAGAACAGCATAGCAACCTTTTCTTATTAGTTTTTGTGCCTTCAAATTACTAATAAGATGTAGCTTCGTGTTGCCCTTTTCTCCGTACACCATTAAGGGTTTTCCTTTTTCTCGTATAATGCGAATTGCATTTTTGTAACAAACGATCTCTGCTTTCACTTCTTTTAACCAGTCCATACCGATTATCACATCAAAACTCCCTAACTCTACTGGTATCAAATCAATCTTAAATGTTTCGCTAACCAATTTAATTTCTCGATTACGACATATATTATCTGCTGAAATTAATTTACCATTTGCTAATTTGAGTAAAAATTTACTATCCAAAGGCGTCAATGGACAACTTAATTTAGCACAAAAATCTCTACTCATATAGCTTCTATCCGCACCCGAATCAAATAAAACGTAAGAAGATTTATTGTCAATAAGAAACGTACCCGTAACAAGCTCCGGGTCTTCTTGTGCCTCTGCTGCATTAATATTGAAAACTCTTCCGCGGCCTTGTCCATTCGTGTTCTCCTGGTTCGGGCAATTTCTAATAATGTGGCCCGATTTTCCACATTTATAACAAACTACATTGGCATAACTTGCTCCGACACTACTTGCTCCGCCATTACTCGTTCCGACACCATTTGTTCCTTTCGTTCTATTAACCCCTGGTCCGTAGACCTCACACTTCGCCGCGCTATGACCATTTCTTTTACACTTGTTGCAAAATTTGGTGCAGAACCCCGAGTGATTCTTTTCACACCTTTGGCATAGCTGCTTCTGATTGTTGTTGTTGTTGTGGTTATTATTGTTGTTGGGATGATTGTTGTAGTTGTTGTTGTTGTTGTTGTTGTTGTTATTGGGCCGTTTGTTGTAGTTGCGATTGATGTTGCGATTGTTGGGATAATTGTTGCGATTATTGTTGTAATTGCTGTTGTTGTTGTATTGGTGATTCTTATCACCGTTTTCCTCCCACTTTCTTTTGACTTGCTTCACATTGGCCTCTTCAGCAGTCTGTTCTTTAATTCTTTCTTCAATCTGGTTCACTAGTTTGTGAGCCATTCTACATGCCTGTTGTATGGAGGCGGGCTCGTGTGAACTTATATCTTCTTGGATTCTTTCCGGTAATCCTTTCACAAACGCGTCGATCTTCTCTTCCTCATCTTCGAACGCTCCCGGACACAATAGGCACAATTCTGTGAATCGTCTTTCATACGTGGTAATATCAAATCCTTGGGTTCGTAACCCTCTAAGTTCTATCTTGAGCTTATTGACCTCGGTTCTGGGACGGTACTTCTCGTTCATCAAGTGCTTGAATGCTGACCACGGTAGTGCGTACGCATCGTCTTGTCCCACCTGCTCTAGATAGGTATTTCACCATGTTAACGCAGAACCTGTGAAGGTATGCGTAGAATACTTCACTTTGTCCTCTTCAGTACACTTACTTATGGCAAACACCGATTCGACCTTCTCGGTCCACCGTTTCAATCCGATCGGTCCTTCGGTTCGATCAAATTCCAAAGGTTTGCAGGCAGTGAATTCTTTGTAGGTGCATCCTACACGATTTCCTGTACTGCTAGATCCAAGGTTATTGTTGGTATGTAGCGCAGCCTGTACTGCGGCTATGTTTGAAGCTAGAAAAGTACGGAATTCCTCTTCATTCATATTCACGGTGTGTCGAGTAGTCGGTGCCATTTCCTTCAAAATAGTCAAATGGAACAAGTTAATCATACAGAATATTAAGAGTAGTTAATAGTATTTCGTAGCATAATATGAACTCATTTATAAAAGCTTTTTCTTCATATTAGCGTTTTATAAGTTTAAATTCGGGTAGTACCTACCCGTTAAGTTCATACTTAGTAGCTAATATACAATTCAACTACTACAATTCTATATGAAAAACTGATTATAATAATATTTCGCGTTCAAACTTTTATACAATATTTTACAAACTTACAATACCGCTTATTTTACATAAAGCATGAAATATAGCACACAATAACTTTGATACAAGATAGTTGTGAAGATAATTCTAGCTAGTACACAAGTCGTTCAGCAAAGGCAATAAAGACACGTAAATCATACGTCCAGAAACAAGTCATGCATTCTGGTTTTACTAGGACTACTTCCCATCCTTGGTCTTGTGCAACATAACTGTTATGGCCGTTGATAAGACAGCGTGTTGTAACGTCGTCAAAGGGACGAGGGTTACGTAATGTCCAACAGTCCCGTAATAATCTAAAAACCTCATTTCTTACCCCAATTACCGACTCCGTCACTTGTGGAAACGTTTTGTTTAATAGTTGTAGTCCGATGTTCTTGTTCTCACTATGGTGAGAAGCGAACATTACTAATCCGTAAGCATAACATGCTTCTTTATGTTGCATGTTAGCCGCTTTTTCTAAATCACGAAGTCCAATATTCGGATATATTGAGTCAAAATAATTTCTTAACCCGTTTCGTAAAATAGCATTTGGGTTCCCCGCAATATATGCGTCAAAGTAAACACATCGTAACTTATGGGTTTCCCAATGTGATATCCCCCATCTTTCAAACGAAAGTCTCTTATAAACCAAGACATTCTTGGAACGTTCTTCGAATGTCTTACAAACTGATCTCGCCTTAAATAGTTGTGCCGAGGAATTCTGGCCGACTCTAGACAAGATTTCATCAATCATGTCTCCGGGTAGGTCTCTTAAAATATTGGGTTGTCTATCCATTTTGTGTTTTTAAACTGTAAAATAGACAAGAGTTAGATTCATAAAAAAATACTTATTAATACAAGCAATTTTTACATATATCATAAAGCATAAGAACACTATATTACATATATTACACCACACGAATACAACTATCTTATTCCGACTCGGTCGTTTCTTCTTCTTCGGTTTTGGTTCGTTTTGCCAAGTTTCTAGGGATATATGATGTTCCCCTAATACGAGCCGTCGTTGTCCACATTGGTTTAGAAAAACCTGGTGGTTTAGAGGTTCCCGGGTCATTGTTACAACTTAAGAACTTCGGGGGTTGACGATACATATAAAGTTCATCGGGGTTGGAATTAGATTTCTCTATTTTTATGCCCTTTCCCTTATTATTTTCTTTTGCCTTTTTAAATTCAGTTGGGGTAATTTCTATAACATCATTGGAATTCTCGTCGGAATTCGATTCATCGGAGAATTGGTAATCCTCCCAATATTTTGCTTCCTTGGCGGAAACACCATTGACCATAATTAACCTTGGTCGGTTGGTTGAGGATTTTCTTTTACTTAACCGTTTTATTATTTCCCCCACCGGTTCTACTTCTTCATCCGGTTCCGATTCTTCTTCCGGTTCCGATTCTTCTTCCGGTTCCGACTCTTCTTCCGGTTCCTCTTCGGGAACTTGTGAATCAGTCCACGAATCATTCCAATTTACATTTGACTCTTCATTATTATTAGGTGAGTCAATGGGACTTGTTCTAGAGGTAGACATCTATCACATAATATCAAACGCGTTAAGAGATTAATATATCACATAATATTCACATGTTAAAAATATATAGTTTCCAACAAAATTTGTTAAGCAATCATTTTTCAAGTAAACACGGTCGAAGTCCAGACTCACTAATGCATCCTAACAAACTCGATAAGACACACTAATGCAAAATTCTGGATCTCTAAGACCAACGCTCTGATACCAACTGAAATGTCCCGTTCTTATTGATTAAAAACGTTCCATATTAATTGATTTCGTTGCGAGGTTTTGACCTCTATATGAGACGTTTTTCAAAGACTGCATTCATTTTAAAACAAACCATAACCTTTATTTCATCAATAAAGGTTTAAAAAGCTTTACGTAGATTATCAAATAATGATAATCTAATATATCCTGTTTACACACGACCATTACATAATGGTTTACAATACAAATATGTTACAACAAAATAAGTTTCTTGAATGCAGTTTTTACACAATATCATACAAGCATGGACTCCAAATCTCGTCCTTATTTAAGTATGCGACAGCGGAAGCTCTTAATAATCACCTGAGAATAAACATGCTTAAAACGTCAACAAAAATGTTGGTGAGTTATAGGTTTAACCTATATATATCAAATCATAATAATAGACCACAAGATTTCATATTTCAATACACATCCCATACATAGAGATAAAAATCATTCATATGGTGAACACCTGGTAACCGACATTAACAAGATGCATATATAAGAATATCCCCATCATTCCGGGACACCCTTCGGATATGATATAAATTTCGAAGTACTAAAGCATCCGGTACTTTGGATGGGGTTTGTTAAGCCCAATAGATCTATCTTTAGGATTTGCGTCAATTAGGGTGTCTGTTCCCTAATTCTTAGATTACCAGACTTAATAAAAAGGGGCATATTCGATTTCGATAATTCAACCATAGAATGTAGTTTCACGTACTTGTGTCTATTTTGTAAATCATTTATAAAACCTGCATGTATTCTCATCCCAAAAATATTAGATTTTAAAAGTGGGACTATAACTCACTTTCACAGATTTTTACTTCGTCGGGAAGTAAGACTTGGCCACTGGTTGATTCACGAACCTATAACAATATATACATATATATCAAAGTATGTTCAAAATATATTTACAACACTTTTAATATATTTTGATGTTTTAAGTTTATTAAGTCAGCTGTCCTCGTTAGTAACCTACAACTAGTTGTCCACAGTTAGATGTACAGAAATAAATCGATAAATATTATCTCGAATCAATCCACGACCCAGTGTATACGTATCTCAGTATTGATCACAACTCAAACTATATATATTTTGGAATCAACCTCAACCCTGTATAGCTAACTCCAACATTCACATATAGAGTGTCTATGGTTGTTCCGAAATATATATAGATGTGTCGACATGATAGGTCGAAACATTGTATACGTGTCTATGGTATCTCAAGATTACATAATATACAATACAAGTTGATTAAGTTATGGTTGGAATAGATTTGTTACCAATTTTCACGTAGCTAAAATGAGAAAAATTATCCAATCTTGTTTTACCCATAACTTCTTCATTTTAAATCCGTTTTGAGTGAATCAAATTGCTATGGTTTCATATTGAACTCTATTTTATGAATCTAAACAGAAAAGTATAGGTTTATAGTCGAAAAATAAGTTACAAGTTTTTTTTGTAAAGGTAGTCATTTCAGTCGAAAGAACGACGTCTAGATGACCATTTTAGAAAACATACTTCCACTTTGAGTTTAACCATAATTTTTGGATATAGTTTCATGTTCATAATAAAAATCATTTTCTCAGAATAACAAATTTTAAATCAAAGTTTATCATAGTTTTTAATTAACTAACCCAAAACAGCCCGCGGTGTTACTACGACGGCGTAAATCCGGTTTTACGGTGTTTTTCGTGTTTCCAGGTTTTAAATCATTAAGTTAGCATATCATATAGATATAGAAAATGTGTTTAGTTGATTTTAAAAGTCAAGTTAGAAGGATTAACTTTTGTTTGCGAACAAGTTTAGAATTAACTAAACTATGTTCTAGTGATTACAAGTTTAAACCTTCGAATAAGATAGCTTTATATGTATGAATCGAATGATGTTATGAACATCATTACTACCTTAAGTTCCTTGGATGAACCTACTGGAAAAGAGAAAAATGGATCTAGCTTCAATGGATCCTTGGATGGCTCAAAGTTCTTGAAGCAAAATCATGACACGAAAACAAGTTCAAGTAAGATCATCACTTGAAATAAGATTGTTATAGTTATAGAAATTGAACCAAAGTTTGAATATGATTATTACCTTGTATTAGAATGATAACCTACTGTAAGAAACAAAGATTTCTTGAGGTTGGATGATCACCTTACAAGATTGGAAGTGAGCTAGCAATCTTGAAAGTATTCTTGATTTTATGAAACTAGAACTTTTGGAATTTATGAAGAACACTTAGAACTTGAAGATAGAACTTGAGAGAGATCAATTAGATGAAGAAAATTGAAGAATGAAAGTGTTTGTAGGTGTTTTTGGTCGTTGGTGTATGGATTAGATATAAAGGATATGTAATTTTGTTTTCATGTAAATAAGTCATGAATGATTACTCATATTTTTGTAATTTTATGAGATATTTCATGCTAGTTGCCAAATGATGGTTCCCACATGTGTTAGGTGACTCACATGGGCTGCTAAGAGCTGATCATTGGAGTGTATATACCAATAGTACATACATCTAAAAGCTGTGTATTGTACGAGTACGAATACGGGTGCATACGAGTAGAATTGTTGATGAAACTGAACGAGGATGTAATTGTAAGCATTTTTGTTAAGTAGAAGTATTTTGATAAGTGTCTTGAAGTCTTTCAAAAGTGTATGAATACATATTAAAACACTACATGTATATACATTTTAACTGAGTCGTTAAGTCATCGTTAGTCGTTACATGTAAATGTTGTTTTGAAACCTTTAGGTTAACGATCTTGTTAAATGTTGTTAACCCAATGTTTATAATATCAAAAGAGATTTTAAATTATTATATTATCATGATATTATGATGTACGAATATCTCTTAATATGATATATATACATTAAATGTCGTTACAACGATAATCGTTACATATATGTCTCGTTTCAAAATCATTAAGTTAGTAGTCTTGTTTTTACATATGTAGTTCATTGTTAATATACTTAATGATATGTTTACATATCATAATATCATGTTAACTATATATATAACCATATATATGTCATCATATAGTTTTTACAAGTTTTAACGTTCGTGAATCACCGGTCAACTTGGGTGGTCAATTGTCTATATGAAACCTATTTCAATTAATCAAGTCTTAACAAGTTTGATTGCTTAACATGTTGGAAACATTTAATCATGTAAATATCAATCTCAATTAATATATATAAACATGGAAAAGTTCGGGTCACTACAGAATTCCTCGGCACAACTATTTAAGGCGAGATCAGTTTGTAAGACATTCGAAGAACGTTCCAAGAATGTCTTGGTTTATAAGAGACTTTCGTTTGAAAGATGGGGGATAGCACATTGGGAAACCCATAAGTTACGATGTGTTTACTTTGACACATATATTGCGGGGAACCCAAATGCTATTTTACGCAACGGGTTAAAAAATTATTTTGACTCAATATATTCGAATATTGGACTTCGTGATTTAGAAAAAGCGGCTAACATGCAACATAAAGAAGCATGTTATGCTTACAGATTAGTAATGTTCGCTTCTCACCAAAGTGAGAACAAGAACATCGGGCTACAACTATTAAACAAAACGTTTCCACAAGTGACGAAGTCGGTAATTGGGGTAAGAAATGAGGTTTTTAGATTATTACGGGACTGTTGGACATTACGTAACCCTCGTCCCTTTGACGACGTTACAACACGCTGTCTTATCAATGGCCATAACGGTTATGTTCCACAAGACCAAGGATGGGAAGTAGTCCTAGTAAAACCAGAATGCATGACTTGTTTCTGGACGTATGAATTACGTGTCTTTATTGCCTTTGCTGAACGACTTGTGTACTAGCTAGAATTATCTTCACAACTATCTTGTATCAAAGTTATTGTGTGCTATATTTCATGCTTTATGTAAAATAAGCGGTATTGTAAGTTTGTAAAATATTGTATAAAAGTTTGAACGCGAAATATTATTATAATCAGTTTTTCATATAGAATTGTAGTAGTTGAATTGTATATTAGCTACTAAGTATGAACTTAATGTAACATCCCACCTTTTTCCATTTATTTTTCCGTTATACTAATATAAAGTCCGTTATATGTTTATAACATCTCCCGTTGATACGCGTTTTAAATTATCTCGTTTAGGTAATTCCCGCACCCGAACGAAAGTTGAGGGACTAAACTTGACAAGAGATCAAACCCTTGACTAGGTCAAAGGGTCAAACCCCTTTCACCCATTCATTACCATCTCCCTATCTCTCTCTCTTTCTCTCTAGCAAGAACACACCCAATTTCCTTTCTCATTCATTCATCATCTAAATCCGGATTAGGGAGCTAGCATCCAAATAAATTACATATTCGTGATCCTCTCTTCATCCTCTTCATTTTGGTACCAACTTCATCTCATTTGGGTAACTTTCTAAAATCACTAGATTTTGTGTTCTTGATGTTTTTAACTTATAAAAGTGTTAATTAGTGTCTATGGCTCAAGTCTAACATGAATATATGATTTATATGCTCGATCTCGTTGTTTTAGTGTAACTAGCATGAACTTGAATTTTGGTGTGTTGTTCTTGAATTTTGGATGATCATATGTTGTTAGATGTTGAAAGTTGATGTTTTAATTGTGTTACTAGCATCACTAGCTTCAATTTGATGTGTAGGTTGCCTTAGAAAACTTCATGAGCTTGATTATTGATTTTTGGTGGAATTGAGTTAGGGTTTGAAGAACTTGAAGTGATTATTTGATGCGTTGATTGCCATGAATTGTTGTTAGTAAGTTGTTAGTTGTATTGTATGCTCCATTACCTACAAAATGGCATGTCACATGTATGCATTGAATGCCCAAATCATTAAATGTGCATTGGTGAGTTTGAAGCATTAATGTGGGCATTGAATGATCACTTGGTTGGAAAACTCGGTTGTTACAAATGAGGTTTTTGATTGTTAAATTGTGTTTAGTTGCATTCTATGTCAAAAGAGCTTTCCAACGATATAAGGTGCGAGTCCTAAGTGTTTGTGGTTTGCGTTTTATGCTTATTTGAAGTTTGGATCAAGTTGGACAAGTGAAACAGACCAGGCACCAGCACCCGCCTATTGTCGCGGCGCGACAGAAGGGTGCCGCGGCGCGGCATAAGCCGTGCCCAGCTTCTGTCTCCGGTGTCCATTTTATGGAAAATGTTTGGCATACTACGGACCTCCGATTCACATGAAACTTGTTCTAACATGTTCATATATGATTAAAAACCTCAGAAAAATAGTTCGGAACCCGACCCGAACGTGTTGACTTTCGTTGACTTTGACCGACCAAAGTTTGACTTTTAATCAAACTTAACCAAATATTTGTGCAATCGTTCTAACATGTTTTTATACTTGTACCTTGCATGAAACATGACAATTTGATTCACATGCTATTATGATCGAGTCTTAACGAGCCATAGGACTAATTGAACATCTTTGACCTATCGTGTTTACCGTTATTGATACAACCTATATGTTTAGGTCAAGACTAGCTTTGTCTTTGCACGCGTCTACTTGTTGAAGTACTTTATTAACTCTTGCACTCAAGGTGAGATCATAGTCCCACTTTTACTCTTTTTGAACTTACATTTGGGATGAGAAAACATAAACATTTCTTTACTAAGTGAACACAAGTACAGGAAAAACAAACATTCTACATACGAGTTTAGAACAAAATCCTCAATTCGATTATCATTAGTTACACTTGCCGGGTGTAAGCGAGAACTTATGTTGTATGGATCCATATGGGTTTGACAAACCCTCATTCAAACGGTTCGCTACCGTTTACGAATGAAATATATTTTTGAGAAACAGTGTATGTTCTAGCACTAAGTGATGGGGTTCAATGGAAGGAATGTTAAGCATTGATAATTGGGTGCTCGTGAAACAAACTTTTGGAATGTATTACTATTATTTCATTGATGCAAATCTTGTGGTTCATTTGTACTTACTTACTTAAACCTATGATTTCACCAACGTTTTCGTTGACAGATTTCTATGTTTTTCTCAGGTCCTTGAACGATACATGATACATGCTTCCGCTCATTATTTTGATACTTGCATTGGATGTCGAGTATACATGCATACATGGAGCGTCTTTTGGATACTTTTAAATTGTGTCGCATAAGTTTCATTTGTACTTAAAACTTGGTATCGTAACTTGTGGTGGAACTATTCTCGTAAAACTTGAACAACCTTTACATTTGAAATGAATGCGACATATCTTTTGGTCAAACGTTGTTTTAAAGACTTATGACCACGTAACGGGACCTAAGTAGACGGCGCCGTCAATGACGATTTGGTCGGGTCGCTACAGATGGTATCAGAGCGTTGGTTGTAGGGATTTAGAGTTCATTAGTGTCAACCCCGAGTCATAGGGTACATTGGTGAGTCTAGACTACAACCGGCATATAGACTTGAAGTAGGAATTACTTGACTACTTGTGCATTTATACTCGAACGCTTCTACTCATATCTACTCTTAGTTCATCTTAATCTCACGTTGTTTAATTTGATTGACACGCCACCTTGACTTTATAGAATAATGTCGAATGCACATATGAATCAGGGTAATATAATTTCCGGGATTATATTACGGTGACTCATATGAACGTTCCGACATTATGGCATAAAGAATTTAAGGCGAGTCGAGGAAAAACTTCTCTTTATCTTTATTCTATATCACGGTTAGTATTATTGAGAATACTAATCAATGATATTCTTGTGTCTTGAAGGAACAATGGCTCCTCGTCGTGTACGCCGCAATGAAACTCCCGAACAAGCTCTCGAACGGATGATAGCTACCGCCGTAGATGCGGCCATGGCCGGTCACTCATCCAACAACAATAATAATAACAACCACAACAACAACAACAATAACAACAACAACAACAACAATGGAGCCGGAAACTCAAACGAGGGATGCTCCTATAAAGCTTTCATGGGGTGCAAACCTCACACTTTTGATGGAACCGGGGGACCGGTCGTGCTCACCCGATGGTTTGAGCAAACGGAAGCCGTCTTTAGCATAAGCGGTTGTCGGGACCAAGACAAGGTCAAATACTCCACTCACACTTTCTCCGGAATTGCTCTAACATGGTGGAACACCTATGTTCAATCGGTGGGTACCGATGAAGCTCATGCCCTCTCTTGGGCCGATCTAAAGGAAAAGATGATTGTTGAATATTTTCCGCGCGAAGAAACCCGAAAGCTTGAGGAAGAACTAAGAGCTTTGAAAGCGGTCGGAAACGATCTTAAAGCTTATAATCAACGCTTCGCCGAACTATCCTTGATGTGTCCTAATCTTGTTAATCCCGAATCTCAAAGGATTGAGCTCTACATGCTCGGTCTTCCAAAAAGCATCAAACAAGGGGTGATGTCATCCAAACCCACTACTCATCAAGCCGCTATGAACATGGCTCGCCAACTAATTGAAACGGTTGACGAAATCGTAGTTCCGGCACCTAAGGCCGAGGATAAATCGGGCGGCAACAAAAGAAAGTGGGAACCCTCCCAATCAAGCAACAACAACTTTGCTAAGAAGCCTTACACCTCCGACGGCAAGAGGGGTTATGCCGGGAACCTACCTCTTTGCAACAAATGCAACAAACATCACTTTGGTGAATGTGGCAAGTTAATTTGCCACCGGTGCCAAGGAGTTGGTCATAAGGCCAACGATTGTAAAAGTGCCACTCCCGTTGCTCGAAAGTGGCCCAATGCACCAAAGACGGGCACTTGTTACGAATGTGGTCAAACGGGTCATTATAGAAATGCATGCCCGAAAAGGAAAGATAACACCAATACGCGCGGCCGAGCTTTCAACATCAACACCGAGGAAGCCCGGGATGACACTGAACTAGTCACGGGTACGTTCCTTCTCAACAATTCTTATGTCTCTTGCTTATTCGATTCGGGTGCCGATAAATGCTTTGTATCCAAGACTTTGACTCATTATTTTAGCACTCCACCTCTTCCATTAGATACCACTTATACCATTGAGGTGGCTAACGGGAAACTATTAAGTGCCAACACATATTACCGGGGGTGTACGTTAAACATTTTGGGTAAGGAATTTGAAATTGACTTGATACCCATGGAACTAGGAAGCTTTGATGTAATAATCGGTATGAATTGGTTAGTCAAAACGAAATCTCACATTCTTTGTGATCTTAACGCAATCCGAATTCCTATCGAGAATGGTGAACCTTTGATTGTCTACGGCGATAAGAGTTGCACCAGACTCAACCTCGTTTCGTGCCTTAAAGTTAGAAAACTACTCCGTAAGGGTTGTTTTGCGATCCTTGCCCACGTTAAGAAAGTCGAGTCCGATGATAAGCATATCGATGATGTGCCAATTGTTAGTGACTATTCCGATGTATTTCCCGATGAATTGCCGGGTCTTCCGCCTCATCGACCGGTTGAATTCCAAATCGATCTTATCCCGGGAGCCGCACCCGTAGCACGTGCACCATATAGACTCGCTCCATCTGAAATGCAAGAATTGCAAAGTCAAATCCAAGAACTACTTGATCGAGGTTTTATCCAACCTAGCCATTCACCTTGGGGCGCTCCGATTTTGTTTGTTAAAAAGAAAGACAGATCCCTACGAATGTGCATTGATTATCGTGAACTAAATAAATTGACGGTTAAGAACCGATATCCTCTTCCTCGCATCGATGACCTCTTTGATCAACTACAAGGGTCTTGTGTATATTCGAAAATCGATCTCCGCTCGGGTTATCATCAATTAAGGGTTAAGGGGGAAGATGTCTCCAAAACCGCTTTCCGAACTCGTTATGGTAGTTATGAATTTCTTGTAATGCCATTTGGTCTCACTAACGCACCGGCGGTGTTCATGGATCTTATGAACCGCGTGTGCAAACCGTATCTTGACAAATTCGTTATCGTGTTCATCGATGATATTTTAGTCTATTCAAAAAGCGAAAAAGAACACGAGGAACACCTCCGACTTGTGCTTGAACTTTTAAGACAAGAAAGACTCTATGCCAAATTCTCCAAGTGTGAATTTTGGTTGAAGGAAGTTCAATTTCTTGGTCATGTTGTAAGTGACCAAGGTATTAAAGTCGATCCATCGAAAATCGAAGCCATTAGTAAATGGGAAACTCCTACTACTCCTACTCACATTCGTCAATTCTTGGGTCTCGCCGGGTACTATCGTAGATTCATCGAAAACTTCTCTTTGGTTGCACGTCCTCTAACCGCATTAATTCACAAGGGAAAGAAATTCATTTGGGCGACCGAGCAAGAATCCGCGTTTCAGATCTTGAAGACGAAGCTAACCACCGCTCCTATCTTGTCACTTCCCGAAGGCAATGATGACTTTGTTGTATATTGCGATGCCTCAAAACATGGTTTTGGGTGTGTATTGATGCAACAAACGAAAGTCATTGCTTATGCTTCTCGACAACTCAAAATTCATGAACGAAACTATACGACACATGATCTCGAACTCGGAGCCGTTGTCTTTGCACTTAAAATGTGGAGACACTATCTTTATGGAACCAAGAGTACTATCTTCACCGATCACAAAAGCCTTCAACACATCTTCGATCAAAAGCAACTAAACATGAGACAACGACGGTGGATTGAAACTTTGAACGATTACGATTGCGAGCTTCGTTACCATCCCGGGAAGGCAAATGTAGTAGCCGATGCCTTAAGTCGAAAAGAAAGAGCGGTGCCTCTCCGTGTCCGAGCTTTAAACATCACCATTCACACCAACCTTAATAGCCAAATTCGGATAGCCCAAGATGAGGCTCTCAAGGATGAAAACCTTTCACACGAGCTCTTGAACATTCTCGTCTCTCGATTCGAAATTAGGGAGACCGGACTCCGATATTACGCCGGAAGGATTTGGGTGCCTAGTTATGGGGACCTACGAAGCCTTATTTTAGATGAAGCCCATAAGTCACGATACTCGATTCACCCCGGTTCCAATAAGATGTACCACGACCTTAAACAACTATATTGGTGGCCGAACATCAAAAGGGACGTAGCTACTTATGTTTCCAAGTGTTTGACATGTTCCAAAGTCAAAGCCGAACACCAAAGACCGTCCGGACTACTTCGACAACCCGAGATCCCGCAATGGAAGTGGGAAAGGATAACGATGGATTTTATCACCAAACTACCAAAAACGACGGGCGGTTATGATACCATTTGGGTTATTGTTGACCGTCTCACCAAATCCGCACACTTCCTGGCCATGAAAGAAACGGACAAAATGGAGAAACTTGCACAACTTTACATTAAGGAGATCGTAGCCCGACACGGTGTGCCTTTATCGATTATCTCCGACCGAGATGGCCGTTTCGTTTCTAGATTTTGGCGTACATTGCAAGAAGCGTTGGGAACACGTTTAGACATGAGCACCGCATATCATCCTCAAACCGATGGACAAAGCGAACGTACAATTCAAACCTTAGAGGACATGTTACGAGCTTGCGTGGTTGATTTCGGAAAAGCTTGGGACAAGCACTTACCTCTCGCCGAGTTCTCTTACAACAATAGTTATCACGCGAGTATTAAAGCCGCACCCTTTGAAGCGCTATATGGCCGCAAATGTCGTTCACCTCTTTGTTGGGCCGAGGTAGGCGACGTGCAAATCACCGGACCCGAACTCATTCACGAAACCACCGAGAAAATCGTTCAAATCCGAGATAGGCTTAGGACGGCCCGAAGTCGTCAAAAGAGCTATACCGACAAACGACGCAACGATCTTGAATTTCAAGTCGGTGACCGAGTAATGTTAAAAGTCGCACCTTGGAAGGGTGTAATCCGTTTTGGGAAACGCGGGAAGCTAAATCCGCGGTATATTGGTCCTTTCGAAATCTTGGAGCGTATTGGAACCGTTGCTTATCGTTTAAATCTTCCGCCTCAATTGAACTCCGTTCATCCTACCTTCCATGTATCTAACTTGAAAAAGTGTCTTGCCGAACCCGATATCGTCATCCCTCTTGAGGAACTTACTATTGATGACAAGCTTCATTTTGTGGAGGAACCGGTTGAAATTGTGGATACCTCCGTCAAGACATTGAAACAAAGCCGAATCCCGATTGTCAAGGTTCGCTGGAATGCCAAAAGAGGACCCGAGTTTACTTGGGAAACACAAGACCAAATGCAAAGGAAGTATCCTCATCTATTTGTGAATTCGGAAACGCAAGATCTCGAGGAAGAAACAACGACTACTACGCCTACTTAAATTTCGGGACGAAATTTCTTTTAAGGAGTAGGTAATGTAACATCCCACCTTTTTCCATTTATTTTTCCGTTATACTAATATAAAGTCCGTTATATGTTTATAACATCTCCCGTTGATACGCGTTTTAAATTATCTCGTTTAGGTAATTCCCGCACCCGAACGAAAGTTGAGGGACTAAACTTGACAAGGGATCAAACCCTTGACTAGGTCAAAGGGTCAAACCCCTTTCACCCATTCATTACCATCTCCCTATCTCTCTCTCTTTCTCTCTAGCAAGAACACACCCAATTTCCTTTCTCATTCATTCATCATCTAAATCCGGATTAGGGAGCTAGCAACCAAATAAATTACATATTCGTGATCCTCTCTTCATCCTCTTCATTTTGGTACCAACTTCATCTCATTTGGGTAACTTTCTAAAATCACTAGATTTTGTGTTCTTGATGTTTTTAACTTATAAAAGTGTTAATTAGTGTCTATGGCTCAAGTCTAACATGAATATATGATTTATATGCTCGATCTCGTTGTTTTAGTGTAACTAGCATGAACTTGAATTTTGGTGTGTTGTTCTTGAATTTTGGATGATCATATGTTGTTAGATGTTGAAAGTTGATGTTTTAATTGTGTTACTAGCATCACTAGCTTCAATTTGATGTGTAGGTTGCCTTAGAAAACTTCATGAGCTTGATTATTGATTTTTGGTGGAATTGAGTTAGGGTTTGAAGAACTTGAAGTGATTATTTGATGCGTTGATTGCCATGAATTGTTGTTAGTAAGTTGTTAGTTGTATTGTATGCTCCATTACCTACAAAATGGCATGTCACATGTATGCATTGAATGCCCAAATCATTAAATGTGCATTGGTGAGTTTGAAGCATTAATGTGGGCATTGAATGATCACTTGGTTGGAAAACTCGGTTGTTACAAATGAGGTTTTTGATTGTTAAATTGTGTTTAGTTGCATTCTATGTCAAAAGAGCTTTCCAACGATATAAGGTGCGAGTCCTAAGTGTTTGTGGTTTGCGTTTTATGCTTATTTGAAGTTTGGATCAAGTTGGACAAGTGAAACAGACCAGGCACCAGCACCCGCCTATTGTCGCGGCGCGACAGAAGGGTGCCGCGGCGCGGCATAAGCCGTGCCCAGCTTCTGTCTCCGGTGTCCATTTTATGGAAAATGTTTGGCATACTACGGACCTCCGATTCACATGAAACTTGTTCTAACATGTTCATATATGATTAAAAACCTCAGAAAAATAGTTCGGAACCCGACCCGAACGTGTTGACTTTCGTTGACTTTGACCGACCAAAGTTTGACTTTTAATCAAACTTAACCAAATATTTGTGCAATCGTTCTAACATGTTTTTATACTTGTACCTTGCATGAAACATGACAATTTGATTCACATGCTATTATGATCGAGTCTTAACGAGCCATAGGACTAATTGAACATCTTTGACCTATCGTGTTTACCGTTATTGATACAACCTATATGTTTAGGTCAAGACTAGCTTTGTCTTTGCACGCGTCTACTTGTTGAAGTACTTTATTAACTCTTGCACTCAAGGTGAGATCATAGTCCCACTTTTACTCTTTTTGAACTTACATTTGGGATGAGAAAACATAAACATTTCTTTACTAAGTGAACACAAGTACAGGAAAAACAAACATTCTACATACGAGTTTAGAACAAAATCCTCAATTCGATTATCATTAGTTACACTTGCCGGGTGTAAGCGAGAACTTATGTTGTATGGATCCATATGGGTTTGACAAACCCTCATTCAAACGGTTCGCTACCGTTTACGAATGAAATATATTTTCGAGAAACAGTGTATGTTCTAGCACTAAGTGATGGGGTTCAATGGAAGGAATGTTAAGCATTGATAATTGGGTGCTCGTGAAACAAACTTTTGGAATGTATTACTATTATTTCATTGATGCAAATCTTGTGGTTCATTTGTACTTACTTACTTAAACCTATGATTTCACCAACGTTTTCGTTGACAGATTTCTATGTTTTTCTCAGGTCCTTGAACGATACATGATACATGCTTCCGCTCATTATTTTGATACTTGCATTGGATGTCGAGTATACATGCATACATGGAGCGTCTTTTGGATACTTTTAAATTGTGTCGCATAAGTTTCATTTGTACTTAAAACTTGGTATCGTAACTTGTGGTGGAACTATTCTCGTAAAACTTGAACAACCTTTACATTTGAAATGAATGCGACATATCTTTTGGTCAAACGTTGTTTTAAAGACTTATGACCACGTAACGGGACCTAAGTAGACGGCGCCGTCAATGACGATTTGGTCGGGTCGCTACACTGAACGGGTAGGTACTACCCGAATTTAAACTTATAAAACGCTAATATGAAGAAAAGGCTTTTATAAATGAGTTCATATTATGCTACGAAATACTATTAACTACTCTTAATATTCTGTATGATTAACTTGTTCCATTTGACTATTTTGAAGGAAATGGCACCGACTACTCGACACACCGTGAATATGAATGAAGAGGAATTCCGTACTTTTCTAGCTTCAAACATAGCCGCAGTACAGGCTGCGCTACATACCAACAATAACCTTGGATCTAGTAGTACAGGAAATCGTGTAGGATGTACCTACAAAGAATTCACTGCCTGCAAACCTTTGGAATTTGATGGAACCGAAGGACCGATCGGATTGAAACGGTGGACCGAGAAGGTCGAATCGGTGTTTGCCATAAGTAAGTGTACTGAAGAGGACAAAGTGAAGTACGCTACGCATACCTTCACAGGTTCTGCGTTAACATGGTGGAATACCTATCTAGTGCAAGTGGGACAAGACGATGCGTACGCACTACCGTGGTCAGCATTCAAGCACTTGATGAACGAGAAGTACCGTCCCAGAACCGAGGTCAATAAGCTCAAGACAGAACTTAGAGGGTTACGAACCCAAGGATTTGATATTACCACGTACGAAAGACGATTCACAGAATTGTGCCTATTGTGTCCGGGAGCATTCGAAGATGAGGAAGGGAAGATCGACGCGTTTGTGAAAGGATTACCGGAAAGAATCCAAGAAGATATAAGTTCACACGAGCCCGCCTCCATACAACAGGCATGTAGAATGGCTCACAAACTAGTGAACCAGATTGAAGAAAGAATTAAAGAACAGACTGCTGAAGAGGCTAATGTGAAGCAAGTCAAAAGAAAGTGGGAGGAAAACGGTGATAAGAATCACCAATACAACAACAACAGTAATTACAACAATAATCGCAACAATTATCCCAACAATCGCAACATCAATCGCAACTACAACAAACGGCCCAACAACAACAACAACAACAACAACAACAATAGCAGCTACAACAATCATCCCAACAACAATAATAACCGCAACAACAACAACAATCAGAAGCAGCTATGCCAAAGGTGTGAAAAGTATCACTCGGGGTTCTGCACCAAATTTTGCAACAAGTGTAAAAGAAATGGTCATAGCGCGGCGAAGTGTGAGGTCTACGGACCAGGGGTTAATAGAACGAAAGGAACAAATGGTGTCAGAACGAGTAATGGCGGAGCAAGTAGTGTCGGAGCAAGTTATGCCAATGTAGTTTGTTATAAATGTGGAAAACTGGGCCACATTATTAGAAATTGCCCGAACCAGGAGAACACGAATGGACAAGGCCGCAGAAGAGTTTTCAATATTAATGCGGCAGAGGCACAGGAAGACCCGGAGCTTGTTACGGGTACGTTTCTTATTGACAATAAATCTGCTTACGTTTTATTTGATTCGGGTGCGGATAGAAGCTATATGAGTAGAGATTTTTGTGCTAAATTAAGTTGTCCATTGACGCCTTTGGATAGTAAATTTTTACTCGAATTAGCAAATGGTAAATTAATTTCAGCAGATAATATATGTCGGAATCGAGAAATTAAACTTGTTAGCGAAACATTTAAGATTGATTTGATACCAGTAGAGTTAGGGAGTTTTGATGTGATAATCGGTATGGACTGGTTGAAAGAAGTGAAAGCAGAGATCGTCTGTTACAAAAATGCAATTCGCATTATACGAGAAAAAGGAAAACCCTTAATGGTGTACGGAGAAAAGGGCAACACGAAGCTACATCTTATTAGTAATTTGAAGGCACAAAAACTAATAAGAAAAGGTTGCTATGCTGTTCTAGCACACGTCGAGAAAGTACAAACTGAAGAAAAGAGCATCAATGATGTTCCCATTGCAAAAGAATTTCCCGATGTATTTCCGAAAGAATTACCGGGATTACCCCCACATCGATCCGTTGAATTTCAAATAGATCTTGTACCAGGAGCTGCACCAATAGCTCGTGCTCCTTACAGACTCGCACCCAGCGAGATGAAAGAACTGCAAAGCCAATTACAAGAACTTTTAGAGCGTGGTTTCATTCGACCAAGCACATCACCGTGGGGTGCTCCTGTTTTGTTTGTCAAGAAGAAAGATGGTACATTCAGGTTGTGTATCGACTACCGAGAGTTAAACAAACTTACCATCAAGAACCGCTACCCACTACCGAGAATTGACGACTTATTTGATCAACTACAAGGCTCGTCTGTTTATTCAAAGATTGACTTACGTTCCGGGTATCATCAAATGCGGGTGAAAGAAGATGATATTCCAAAGACTGCTTTCAGAACACGTTACGGTCATTACGAGTTTATGGTCATGCCGTTTGGTTTAACTAATGCACCAGCTGTGTTCATGGACCTTATGAACCGAGTGTGTGGACCATACCTTGACAAGTTTGTCATTGTTTTCATTGATGACATACTTATTTACTCAAAGAATGACCAAGAACACGGTGAACATTTGAGAAAGGTGTTAGAAGTATTGAGGAAGGAAGAATTGTACGCTAAATTTTCAAAGTGTGCATTTTGGTTGGAAGAAGTTCAATTCCTCGGTCACATAGTGAACAAAGAAGGTATTAAGGTGGATCCGGCAAAGATAGAAACTGTTGAAAAGTGGGAAACCCCGAAAACTCCGAAACACATACGCCAGTTTTTAGGACTAGCTGGTTACTACAGAAGGTTCATCCAAGACTTTTCCAGAATAGCAAAACCCTTGACTGCATTAACGCATAAAGGGAAGAAATTTGAATGGAAGGATGAACAAGAGAAAGCGTTTCAGTTATTGAAGAAAAAGCTAACTACGGCACCTATATTGTCATTGCCTGAAGGGAATGATGATTTTGTGATTTATTGTGACGCATCAAAGCAAGGTCTCGGTTGTGTATTAATGCAACGAACGAAGGTGATTGCTTATGCCTCTAGACAATTGAAGATTCACGAGCAAAATTATACGACGCATGATTTGGAATTAGGCGCGGTTGTTTTTGCATTAAAGACTTGGAGGCACTACTTATATGGGGTCAAAAGTATTATATATACCGACCACAAAAGTCTTCAACACATATTTAATCAGAAACAACTGAATATGAGGCAGCGTAGGTGGATTGAATTATTGAACGATTACGACTTTGAGATTCGTTACCACCCAGGAAAGTCAAATGTGGTAGCCGATGCCTTGAGCAGGAAGGACAGAGAACCCATTCGAGTAAAATCTATGAATATAATGATTCATAATAACCTTACTACTCAAATAAAGGAGGCGCAACAAGGAGTTTTAAAAGAGGGAAATTTAAAGGATGAAATACCCAAAGGATCGGAGAAGCATCTTAATATTCGGGAAGACGGAACCCGGTATAGGGCTGAAAGGATTTGGGTACCAAAATTTGGAGATATGAGAGAAATGGTACTTAGAGAAGCTCATAAAACCAGATACTCAATACATCCTGGAACGGGGAAGATGTACAAGGATCTCAAGAAACATTTTTGGTGGCCGGGTATGAAAGCCGATGTTGCTAAATACGTAGGAGAATGTTTGACGTGTTCTAAGGTCAAAGCTGAGCATCAGAAACCATCAGGTCTACTTCAACAACCCGAAATCCCGAAATGGAAATGGGAAAACATTACCATGGATTTCATCACTAAATTGCCAAGGACTGCAAGTGGTTTTGATACTATTTGGGTAATAGTTGATCGTCTCACCAAATCAGCACACTTCCTGCCAATAAGAGAAGATGACAAGATGGAGAAGTTAGCACGACTGTATTTGAAGGAAGTCGTCTCCAGACATGTAATACCAATCTCTATTATCTCTGATAGGGATGGCAGATTTATTTCAAGATTCTGGCAGACATTACAGCAAGCATTAGGAACTCGTCTAGACATGAGTACTGCCTATCATCCACAAACTGATGGGCAGAGCGAAAGGACGATACAAACGCTTGAAGACATGCTACGAGCTTGTGTTATTGATTTCGGAAACAGTTGGGATCGACATCTACCGTTAGCAGAATTTTCCTACAACAACAGCTACCATTCAAGCATTGTTTGAAGCACTTTATGGTAGAAAGTGCAGGTCTCCGATTTGTTGGAGTGAAGTGGGGGATAGACAGATTACGGGTCCGGAGATTATACAAGAAACTACTGAGAAGATCATCCAAATTCAACAACGGTTGAAAACCGCCCAAAGTCGACAAAAGAGCTACGCTGACATTAAAAGAAAAGATATAGAATTTGAAATTGGAGAGATGGTCATGCTTAAAGTTGCACCTTGGAAAGGCGTTGTTCGATTTGGTAAACGAGGGAAATTAAATCCAAGGTATATTGGACCATTCAAGATTATTGATCGTGTCGGACCAGTAGCTTACCGACTTGAGTTACCTCAACAACTCGCGGCTGTACATAACACTTTCCACGTCTCGAATTTGAAAAATGTTTTGCTAAAGAAGATCTCACTATTCCGTTAGATGAAATCCAAATCAACGAAAAACTTCAATTCATCGAAGAACCCGTCGAAATAATGGATCGTGAGGTTAAAAGACTTAAGCAAAACAAGATACCAATTGTTAAGGTTTGATGGAATGCTCGTAGAGGACCCGAGTTCACTTGGGAGCGTGAAGATCAGATGAAGAAGAAATACCCGCATCTCTTTCCAGAAGATTCGTCAATACCTTCAACAGCTTAAAATTTCGGGACGAAATTTATTTAACGGGTAGGTACTGTAGTGACCCGAACTTTTCCATGTTTATATATATTAATTGAGATTGATATTTACATGATTAAATGTTTCCAACATATTAAGCAATCAAACTTGTTAAGACTTGATTAATTGAAATAGGTTTCATATAGACAATTGACTACCCAAGTTGACCGGTGATTCACGAATGTTAAAACTTGTAAAAACTATATGATGACATATATATGGTTATATATATAGTTAACATGATATTATGATAAGTAAACATATCATTAAGTATATTAACAATGAACTACATATGTAAAAACAAGACTACTAACTTAATGATTTTGAAACGAGACATATATGTAACGATTATCGTTGTAACGACATTTAATGTATATATATCATATTAAGAGTTATTCGTACATCATAATATCATGATAATATAATAATTTAAAATCTCTTTTGATATTATAAACATTGGGTTAACAACATTTAACAAGATCGTTAACCTAAAGGTTTCAAAACAACATTTACATGTAACGACTAACGATGACTTAACGACTCAGTTAAAATGTATATACATGTAGTGTTTTAATATGTATTCTTACACTTTTGAAAGACTTCAAGACACTTATCAAAATACTTATACTTAACAAAAATGCTTACAATTACATCCTCGTTCAGTTTCATCAACAATTCTACTCGTATGCACCCGTATTCGTACTCGTACAATACACAGCTTTTAGATGTATGTACTATTGGTATATACACTCCAATGATCAGCTCTTAGCAGCCCATGTGAGTCACCTAACACATGTGGGAACCATCATTTGGCAACTAGCATGAAATATCTCATAAAATTACAAAAATATGAGTAATCATTCATGACTTATTTACATGAAAACAAAATAACATATCCTTTATATCTAATCCATACACCAACGACCAAAAACACCTACAAACACTTTCATTCTTCAATTTTATTCATCTAATTGATCTCTCTCAAGTTCTATCTTCAAGTTCTAAGTGTTCTTCATAAATTCCAAAAGTTCTAGTTTCATAAAATCAAGAATACTTTCAAGTTTGCTAGCTCACTTCCAATCTTGTAAGGTGATCATCCAACCTCAAGAAATCTTTGTTTCTTAAAGTAGGTTATCATTCTAATACAAGGTAATAATCATATTCAAACTTTGGTTCAATTTCTATAACTATAACAATCTTATTTCAAGTGATGATCTTACTTGAACTTGTTTTCGTGTCATGATTCTGCTTCAAGAACTTCGAGCCATCCAAGGATCCATTGAAGCTAGATCTATTTTTCTCTTTTATAGTAGGTTTATCCAAGGAACTTAAGGTAGTAATGATGTTCATAACATCATTCGATTCATACATATAAAGCTATCTTATTCGAAGGTTTAAACTTGTAATCACTAGAACATAGTTTAGTTAATTCTAAACTTGTTCGCAAACAAAAGTTAATCCTTCTAACTTGACTTTTAAAATCAACTAAACACATGTTCTATATCTATATGATATGCTAACTTAATGATTTAAAACCTGGAAACACGAAAAACACCGTAAAACCGGATTTACGCCGTCGTAGTAACACCGCGGGCTGTTTTGGGTTAGTTAATTAAAAACTATGATAAACTTTGATTTAAAAGTTGTTATTCTGAGAAAATGATTTTTATTATGAACATGAAACTATATCCAAAAATTATGGTTAAACTCAAAGTGGAAGTATGTTTTCTAAAATGGTCATCTAGACGTCGTTCTTTCGACTGAAATGACTACCTTTACAAAAACGACTTGTAACTTATTTTTCCGACTATAAACCTATACTTTTTCTGTTTAGATTCATAAAATAGAGTTCAATATGAAACCATAGCAATTTGATTCACTCAAAACGGATTTAAAATGAAGAAGTTATGGGTAAAACAAGATTGGATAATTTTTCTCATTTTAGCTACGTGAAAATTGGTAACAAATCTATTCCAACCATAACTTAATCAACTTGTATTGTATATTATGTGAAATGTCCCATTCTTATTGATTAAAAACGTTCCATATTAATTGATTTCGTTGCGAGGTTTTGACCTCTATATGAGACGTTTTTCAAAGACTGCATTCATTTTTAAAACAAACCATAACCTTTATTTCATAAATAAAGGTTTAAAAAGCTTTACGTAGATTATCAAATAATGATAATCTAAAATATCTTGTTTACACACGACCATTACATAATGGTTTACAATACAAATATGTTACATCGAAATCAGTTTCTTGAATGCAGTTTTTACACAATATCATACAAACATGGACTCCAAATCTTGTCCTTATTTTAGTATGCAACAGCGGAAGCTCTTAATATTCACCTGAGAATAAACATGCTTTAAACGTCAACAAAAATGTTGGTGAGTTATAGGTTTAACCTATATATATCAAATCGTAACAATAGACCACAAGATTTCATATTTCAATACACATCCCATACATAGAGATAAAAATCATTCATATGGTGAACACCTGGTAACCGACAATAACAAGATGCATATATAAGAATATCCCCATCATTCCGGGACACCCTTCGGATATGATATAAATTTCGAAGTACTAAAGCATCCGGTACTTTGGATGGGGTTTGTTAGGCCCAATAGATCTATCTTTAGGATTCGCGTTAATTAGGGTGTCTGTTCCCTAATTCTTAGATTACCAGACTTAATAAAAAGGGGCATATTCGATTTCGATAATTCAACCATAGAATGTAGTTTCACGTACTTGTGTCTATTTTGTAAATCATTTATAAAACCTGCATGTATTCTCATCCCAAAAATATTAGATTTTAAAAGTGGGACTATAACTCACTTTCACAGATTTTTACTTCGTCGGGAAGTAAGACTTGGCCACTGTTGATTCACGAACCTATAACAATATATACATATATATTAAAGTATGTTCAAAATATATTTACAACACTTTTAATATATTTTGATGTTTTAAGTTTATTAAGTCAGCTGTCCTCGTTAGTAACCTATAACTAGTTGTCCACAGTTAGATGTACAGAAATAAATCGATAAATATTATCTTGAATCAATCCACGACCCAGTGTATACGTATCTCAGTATTGATCACAACTCAAACTATATATATTTTGGAATCAACCTCAACCCTGTATAGCTAACTCCAACATTCACATATAGAGTGTCTATGGTTGTTCCGAAATATATATAGATGTGTCGACATGATAGGTCGAAACATTGTATACGTGTCTATGGTATCTCAAGATTACATAATATACAATACAAGTTGATTAAGTTATGGTTGGAATAGATTTGTTACCAATTTTCACGTAGCTAAAATGAGAAAAATTATCCAATCTTGTTTTACCCATAACTTCTTCATTTTAAATCCGTTTTGAGTGAATCAAATTGCTATGGTTTCATATTGAACTCTATTTTATGAATCTAAACAGAAAAGTATAGGTTTATAGTCAGAAAAATAAGTTACAAGTCGTTTTTGTAAAGGTAGTCATTTTAGTCGAAAGAACGACGTCTAGATGACCATTTTAGAAAACATACTTCCACTTTGAGTGTAACCATAATTTTTGGATATAGTTTCATGTTCATAATAAAAATCATTTTCTCAGAATAACAACTTTTAAATCAAAGTTTATCATAGTTTTTAATTAACTAACCCAAAACAGCCCACTACGACGGCGTAAATCCGGTTTTACGGTGTTTTTCGTGTTTCCAGGTTTTAAATCATTAAGTTAGCATATCATATAGATATAGAACATGTGTTTAGTTGATTTTAAAAGTCAAGTTAGAAGGATTAACTTTTGTTTGCGAACAAGTTTAGAATTAACTAAACTATGTTCTAGTGATTACAAGTTTAAACCTTCGAATAAGATAGCTTTATATGTATGAATCGAATGATGTTATGAACATCATTACTACCTTAATTTCCTTGGATAAACCTACTGGAAAAGAGAAAAATGGATCTAGCTTCAATGGATCCTTGGATGGCTCGAAGTTCTTGAAGCAGAATCATGACACGAAAACAAGTTCAAGTAAGATCATCACTTGAAATAAGATTGTTATAGTTATAGAAATTGAACCAAAGTTTGAATATGATTATTACCTTGTATTAGAATGATAACCTCCTGTAAGAAACAAAGATTTCTTGAGGTTGGATGATCACCTTACAAGATTGGAAGTGAGCTAGCAAACTTGAAAGTATTCTTGATTTTATGAAACTAGAACTTTTGGAATTTATGAAGAACACTTAGAACTTGAAGATAGAACTTGAGAGAGATCAATTAGATGAAGAAAATTGAAGAATGAAAGTGTTTGTAGGTGTTTTTGGTCGTTGGTGTATTGATTAGATATAAAGGATATGTAATTTTGTTTTCATGTAAATAAGTCATGAATGATTACTCATATTTTTGTAATTTTATGAGATATTTCATGCTAGTTGCCAAATGATGGTTCCCACATGTGTTAGGTGACTCACATGGGCTGCTAAGAGCTGATCATTGGAGTGTATATACCAATAGTACATACATCTAAAAGCTGTGTATTGTACGAGTACGAATACGGGTGCATACGAGTAGAATTGTTGATGAAACTGAACGAGGATGTAATTGTAAGCATTTTTGTTAAGTAGAAGTATTTTGATAAGTGTATTGAAGTCTTTCAAAAGTGTATAAATACATATTAAAACACTACATGTATATACATTTTAACTGAGTCGTTAAGTCATCGTTAGTCGTTACATGTAAGTGTTGTTTTGAAACCTTTAGGTTAACGATCTTGTTAAATGTTGTTAACCCAATGTTTATAATATCAAATGAGATTTTAAATTATTATATTATCATGATATTATCATGTATGAATATCTCTTAATATGATATATATACATTAAATGTCTTTACAACGATAATCGTTACATATATGTCTCGTTTAAAAATCATTAAGTTAGTAGTCTTGTTTTTACATATGTAGTTCATTGTTAATATACTTTATGATATGTTTTCTTATCATAGTATCATGTTAACTATATATATATATATATATCCATATATATGTCATCATATAGTTTTTACAAGTTTTAACGTTCGTGAATCACCGATCAACTTGGGTGGTCAATTGTCTATATGAAACATATTTCAATTAATCAAGTCTTAACAAGTTTGATTGCTTAACATGTTGGAAACATTTAATCATGTAAATATCAATCTCAATTAATATATATAAACATGGAAAAGTTCGGGTCACTACAGTACCTACCCGTTAAATAAATTTCGTCCCGAAATTTTAAGCTGTTGAAGGTGTTGACGAATCTTCTGGAAATAGATGCGGGTATTTCTTCTTCATCTGATCTTCACGCTCCCAGGTGAACTCGGGTCCTCTACGAGCATTCCATCGAACCTTAACAATTGGTATCTTGTTTTGCTTAAGTCTTTTAACCTCACGATCCATTATTTCGACGGGTTCTTCGATGAATTGAAGTTTTTCGTTGATTTGGATTTCATCTAACGGAATAGGGAGATCTTCTTTAGCAAAACATTTCTTTAAATTCGAGACGTGGAATGTGTTATGTACAGCCGCGAGTTGTTGAGGTAACTCTAGTCGGTAAGCTACTGGTCCGACACGATCAATAATCTTGAATGGTCCAATATACCTTGGATTTAATTTCCCTCGTTTACCAAATCGAACAACGCCTTTCCAAGGTGCAACTTTAAGCATGACCATCTCTCCAATTTCAAATTCTATATCTTTTCTTTTAATGTCAGCGTAGCTCTTTTGTCGACTTTGGGCGGTTTTCAACCGTTGTTGAATTTGGATGATCTTCTCGGTAGTTTCTTGTATAATCTCCGGACCCGTAATCTGTCTATCCCCTACTTCACTCCAACAAATCGGAGACCTGCACTTTCTACCATAAAGTGCTTCAAACGGCGCCATCTCAATGCTTGAATGGTAGCTGTTGTTGTAGGAAAATTCTGCTAACGGTAGATGTCGATCCCAACTGTTTCCGAAATCAATAACACATGCTCGTAGCATGTCTTCAAGCGTTTGTATCGTCCTTTCGCTCTGCCCATCAGTTTGTGGATGATAGGCAGTACTCATATCTAGACGAGTTCCTAATGCTTGCTGTAATGTCTGCCAGAATCTTGAAATAAATCTGCCATCCCTATCAGAGATAATAGAGATTGGTATTCCATGTCTGGAGACGACTTCCTTCAAATACAGTCGTGCTAACTTCTCCATCTTGTCATCTTCTCTTATTGGTAGGAAGTGTGCTGATTTAGTGAGACGATCAACTATTACCCAAATAGTATCAAAACCACTTGCAGTCCTTGGCAATTTAGTGATGAAATCCATGGTAATGTTTTCCCATTTCCATTCCGGGATTTCGGGTTGTTGAAGTAGACCTGATGGTTTCTGATGCTCAGCTTTGACCTTAGAACACGTCAAACATTCTCCTACGTATTTAGCAACATCGGCTTTCATACCCGGCCACCAAAAATGTTTCTTGAGATCCTTGTACATCTTCCCCGTTCCAGGATGTATTGAGTATCTGGTTTTATGAGCTTCTCTAAGTACCATTTCTCTCATATCTCCAAATTTTGGTACCCAAATCCTTTCAGCCCTATACCGGGTTCCGTCTTCCCGAATATTAAGATGCTTCTCCGATCCTTTGGGTATTTCATCCTTTAAATTTCCCTCTTTTAAAACTCCTTGTTGCGCCTCCTTTATTTGAGTAGTAATGTTATTATGAATCATTATATTCATAGATTTTACTCGAATGGGTTCTCTGTCCTTCCTGCTCAAGGCATCGGCTACCACATTTGCCTTCCCCGGGTGGTAACGAATCTCAAAGTCGTAATCATTCAATAATTCAATCCACCTACGCTGCCTCATATTCAGTTGTTTCTGATTAAATATGTGTTGAAGACTTTTGTGGTCGGTATATATAATACTTTTGACCCCATATAAGTAGTGCCTCCAAGTCTTTAATGCAAAAACAACCGCGCCTAATTCCAAATCATGCGTCGTATAATTTTGTTCGTGAATCTTCAATTGTCTAGACGCATAAGCAATCACCTTCGTTCGTTGCATTAATACACAACCGAGATCTTGCTTTGATGCATCACAATAAATCACAAAATCATCATTCCCTTCAGGCAATGACAATATAGGTGCCGTAGTTAGCTTTTTCTTCAATAACTAAAACGCTTTCTCTTGTTCATCATTCCATTCAAATTTCTTCCCTTTATGCGTTAATGCAGTCAAGGGTTTTGCTATTCTGGAAAAGTCTTGGATGAACCTTCTGTAGTAACCAGCTAGTCCTAAAAACTGGCGTATGTGTTTCGGAGTTTTCGGGGTTTCCCACTTTCCAACAGTTTCTATCTTTGCCGGATCCACCTTAATACCTTCTTTGTTCACTATGTGACCGAGGAATTGAACTTCTTCCAACCAAAATGCACACTTTGAAAACTTAGCGTACAATTCTTCCTTCCTCAATACTTCTAACACCTTTCTCAAATGTTCACCGTGTTCTTGGTCATTCTTTGAGTAAATAAGTATGTCATCAATGAAAACAATGACAAACTTGTCAAGGTATGGTCCACACACTCGGTTCATAAGGTCCATGAACACAGCTGGTGCATTAGTTAAACCAAATGGCATGACCATAAACTCGTAATGACCGTAACGTGTTCTGAAAGCAGTCTTTGGAATATCATCTTCTTTCACCCGCATTTGATGATACCCGGAACGTAAGTCAATCTTTGAATAAACAGACGAGCCTTGTAGTTGATCAAATAAGTCATCGATTCTCGGTAGTGGGTAGCGGTTCTTGATGGTAAGTTTGTTCAACTCTCGGTAGTCGATACACAACCTGAATGTACCATCTTTCTTCTTGACAAACAAAACAGGAGCTCCCCACGGTGATGTGCTTGGTCGAATGAAACCACGCTCTAAAAGTTCTTGTAATTGGCTTTGCAGTTCTTTCATCTCGCTGGGTGCGAGTCTGTAAGGAGCACGAGCTATTGGTGCAGCTCCTGGTACAAGATCTATTTGAAATTCAACGGATCGATGTGGGGGTAATCCCGGTAATTCTTTCGGAAATACATCGGGAAATTCTTTTGCAATGGGAACATCATTGATGCTCTTTTCTTCAGTTTGTACTTTCTCGACATGTGCTAGAACAGCATAGCAACCTTTTCTTATTAGTTTTTGTGCCTTCAAATTACTAATAAGATGTAGCTTCGTGTTGCCCTTTTCTCCGTACACCATTAAGGGTTTTCCTTTTTCTCGTATAATGCGAATTGCATTTTTGTAACAAACGATCTCCGCTTTCACTTCTTTCAACCAGTCCATACCGATTATCACATCAAAACTCCCTAACTCTACTGGTATCAAATCAATCTTAAATGTTTCGCTAACCAGTTTAATTTCTCGATTCCGACATATATTATCTGCTGAAATTAATTTACCATTTGCTAATTCGAGTAAAAATTTACTATCCAAAGGCGTCAATGGACAACTTAATTTAGCACAAAAATCTCTACTCATATAGCTTCTATCCGCACCCGAATCAAATAAAACGTAAGCAGATTTATTGTCAATAAGAAACGTACCCGTAACAAGCTCCGGGTCTTCCTGTGCCTCTACCGCATTAATATTGAAAACTCTTCCACGGCCTTGTCCATTCGTGTTCTCCTGGTTCGGGCAATTTCTAATAATGTGGCCTGGTTTTCCACATTTATAACAAACTACATTGGCATAACTTGCTCCGACACTACTTGCTCCGCCATTACTCGTTCCGACACCATTTGTTCCTTTCGTTCTATTAACCCCTGGTCCGTAGACCTCACACTTCGCCGCGCTATGACCATTTCTTTTACACTTGTTGCAAAATTTGGTGCAGAACCCCGAGTGATTCTTTTCACACCTTTGGCATAGCTGCTTCTGATTGTTGTTGTTGTTGTTGCGGTTATTATTGTTGTTGGGATGATTGTTGTAGTTGCTGTTGTTGTTGTTGTTGTTGTTGTTGGGCCGTTTGTTGTAGTTGCGATTGATGTTGCGATTGTTGGGATAATTGTTGCGATTATTGTTGTAATTGCTGTTGTTGCTGTATTGGTGATTCTTATCACCGTTTTCCTCCCACTTTCTTTTGACTTGCTTCACATTGGCCTCTTCAGCAGTCTGTTCTTTAATTCTTTCTTCAATCTGGTTCACTAGTTTGTGAGCCATTCTACATGCCTGTTGTATGGAGGCGGGCTCGTGTGAACTTATATCTTCTTGGATTCTTTCCGGTAATCCTTTCACAAACGCGTCGATCTTCTCTTCCTCATCTTCGAATGCTCCCGGACACAATAGGCACAATTCTGTGAATCGTCTTTCGTACGTGGTAATATCAAATCCTTGGGTTCGTAACCCTCTAAGTTCTGTCTTGAGCTTATTGACCTCGGTTCTGGGACGGTACTTCTCGTTCATCAAGTGCTTGAATGCTGACCACGGTAGTGCGTACGCATCATCTTGTCCCACTTGCTCTAGATAGGTATTCCACCATGTTAACGCAGAACCTGTGAAGGTATGCGTATCGTACTTCACTTTGTCCTCTTCAGTACACTTACTTATGGCAAACACCGATTCAACCTTCTCGGTCCACCGTTTCAATCCGATCGGTCCTTCGGTTCCATCAAATTCCAAAGGTTTGCAGGCAGTGAATTCTTTGTAGGTGCATCCTACACGATTTCTTGTACTGCTAGATCCAAGGTTATTGTTGGTATGTAGCGCAGCCTGTACTGCGGCTATGTTTGAAGCTAGAAAAGTACGGAATTCCTCTTCATTCATATTCACGGTGTGTCGAGTAGTCGGTGCCATTTCCTTCAAAATAGTTAAATGGAACAAGTTAATCATACAGAATATTAAGAGTAGTTAATAGTATTTCGTAGCATAATATGAACTCATTTATAAAAGCTTTTTCTTCATATTAGCGTTTTATAAGTTTAAATTCGGGTAGTACCTACCCGTTAAGTTCATACTTAGTAGCTAATATACAATTCAACTACTACAATTCTATATGAAAAACTGATTATAATAATATTTCGCGTTCAAACTTTTATACAATATTTTACAAACTTACAATACCGCTTATTTTACATAAAGCATGAAATATAGCACACAATAACTTTGATACAAGATAGTCGTGAAGACAATTCTAGCTAGTACACAAGTCGTTCAGCAAAGGCAATAAAGACACGTAATTCATACGTCCAGAAACAAGTCATGCATTCTGGTTTTACTAGGACTACTTCCCATCCTTGGTCTTGTGCAACATAACCGTTATGGCCGTTGATAAGACAGCGTGTTGTAACGTCATCAAAGGGACGAGGGTTACGTAATGTCCAACAGTCCCGTAATAATCTAAAAACCTCATTTCTTACCCCAATTACCGACTCCGTCACTTGTGGAAACGTTTTGTTTAATAGTTGTAGCCCGATGTTCTTGTTCTCACTTTGGTGAGAAGCGAACATTACTAATCCGTAAGCATAACATGCTTCTTTATGTTGCATGTTAGCCGCTTTTTCTAAATCACGAAGTCCAATATTCGGATATATTGAGTCAAAATAATTTCTTAACCCGTTGCGTAAAATAGCATTTGGGTTCCCCGCAATATATGCGTCAAAGTAAACACATCGTAACTTATGGGTTTCCCAATGTGATATCCCCCATCTTTCAAACGAAAGTCTCTTATAAACCAAGACATTCTTGGAACGTTCTTCGAATGTCTTACAAACTGATCTCGCCTTAAATAGTTGTGCCGAAGAATTCTGGCCGACTCTAGACAAAATTTCATCAATCATGTCTCCGGGTAGGTCTCTTAAAATATTGGGTTGTCTATCCATTTTGTGTTTTTAAACTGTAAAATAGACAAGAGTTAGATTCATAAAAAAAATACTTATTAATACAAGCAATTTTTACATATATCATAAAGCATAAGAACACTATATTACATATATTACACCACACGAATACAACTATCTTATTCCGACTCGCTCGTTTCTTCTTCTTCGGTTTTGATTCGTTTTGCCAAGTTTCTAGGGATATATGATGTTCCCCTAATACGAGCCGTCGTTGTCCACATTGGTTTAGAAAAACCTGGTGGTTTAGAGGTTCCCGGGTCATTGTTACAACTTAAGGACTTCGGGGGTTGACGATACATATAAAGTTCATCGGGGTTGGAATTAGATTTCTCTATTTTTATGCCCTTTCCCTTATTATTTTCTTTTGCCTTTTTAAATTCAGTTGGGGTAATTTCTATAACATCATCGGAATTCTCGTCGGAATCCGATTCATCGGAGAATTGGTAATCCTCCCAATATTTTGCTTCCTTGGCGGAAACACCATTGACCATAATTAACTTTGGTCGGTTGGTTGAGGATTTTCTTTTACTTAACCGTTTTATTATTTCCCCCACCGGTTCTATTTCTTCATCCGGTTCCGATTCTTCTTCCGGTTCCGATTCTTCTTCCGGTTCCGACTCTTCTTCCGGTTCCTCTTCGGGAACTTGTGAATCAGTCCACAAATCATTCCAATTTACATTTGACTCTTCATTATTATTAGGTGAGTCAATGGGACTTGTTCTAGAGGTAGACATCTATCACATAATATCAAACACGTTAAGAGATTAATATATCACATAATATTCATATGTTAAAAATATATAGTTTCCAACAAAAATGTTAAGCAATCATTTTTAAAGAAAACACGGTCGAAGTCCAGACTCACTAATGCATCCTAACAAACTCGATAAGACACACTAATGCAAATTTTCTGGTTCTCTAAGACCAACGCTCGGATACCAACTGAAATGTCCCGTTCTTATTGATTAAAAACGTTCCATATTAATTGATTTCGTTGCGAGGTTTTGACCTCTATATGAGACGTTTTTCAAAGACTGCATTCATTTTTAAAACAAACCATAACCTTTATTTCATAAATAAAGGTTTAAAAAGCTTTACGTAGATTATCAAATAATGATAATCTAAAATATCCTGTTTACACACGACCATTACATAATGGTTTACAATACAAATATGTTACATCGAAATCAGTTTCTTGAATGCAGTTTTTACACAATATCATACAAACATGGACTCCAAATCTTGTCCTTATTTTAGTATGCAACAGCGGAAGCTCTTAATATTCACCTGAGAATAAACATGCTTTAAACGTCAACAAAAATGTTGGTGAGTTATAGGTTTAACCTATATATATCAAATCGTAACAATAGACCACAAGATTTCATATTTCAATACACATCCCATACATAGAGATAAAAATCATTCATATGGTGAACACCTGGTAACCGACAATAACAAGATGCATATATAAGAATATCCCCATCATTCCGGGACACCCTTCGGATATGATATAAATTTCGAAGTACTAAAGCATCCGGTACTTTGGATGGGGTTTGTTAGGCCCAATAGATCTATCTTTAGGATTCGCGTCAATTAGGGTGTCTGTTCCCTAATTCTTAGATTACCAGACTTAATAAAAAGGGGCATATTCGATTTCGATAATTCAACCATAGAATGTAGTTTCACGTACTTGTGTCTATTTTGTAAATCATTTATAAAACCTGCATGTATTCTCATCCCAAAAATATTAGATTTTAAAAGTGGGACTATAACTCACTTTCACAGATTTTTACTTCGTCGGGAAGTAAGACTTGGCCACTGTTGATTCACGAACCTATAACAATATATACATATATATTAAAGTATGTTCAAAATATATTTACAACACTTTTAATATATTTTGATGTTTTAAGTTTATTAAGTCAGCTGTCCTCGTTAGTAACCTATAACTAGTTGTCCACAGTTAGATGTACAGAAATAAATCGATAAATATTATCTTGAATCAATCCACGACCCAGTGTATACGTATCTCAGTATTGATCACAACTCAAACTATATATATTTTGGAATCAACCTCAACCCTGTATAGCTAACTCCAACATTCACATATAGAGTGTCTATGGTTGTTCCGAAATATATATAGATGTGTCGACATGATAGGTCGAAACATTGTATACGTGTCTATGGTATCTCAAGATTACATAATATACAATACAAGTTGATTAAGTTATGGTTGGAATAGATTTGTTACCAATTTTCACGTAGCTAAAATGAGAAAAATTATCCAATCTTGTTTTACCCATAACTTCTTCATTTTAAATCCGTTTTGAGTGAATCAAATTGCTATGGTTTCATATTGAACTCTATTTTATGAATCTAAACAGAAAAGTATAGGTTTATAGTCGGAAAAATAAGTTACAAGTCGTTTTTGTAAAGGTAGTCATTTTAGTCGAAAGAACGACGTCTAGATGACCATTTTAGAAAACATACTTCCACTTTGAGTGTAACCATAATTTTTGGATATAGTTTCATGTTCATAATAAAAATCATTTTCTCAGAATAACAACTTTTAAATCAAATTTTATCATAGTTTTTAATTAACTAACCCAAAACAGCCCGCGGTGTTACTACGACGGCGTAAATCCGGTTTTACGGTGTTTTTCTTGTTTCCAGGTTTTAAATCATTAAGTTAGCATATCATATAGATATAGAACATGTGTTTAGTTGATTTTAAAAGTCAAGTTAGAAGGATTAACTTTTGTTTGCGAACAAGTTTAGAATTAACTAAACTATGTTCTAGTGATTACAAGTTTAAACCTTCGAATAAGATAGCTTTATATGTATGAATCGAATGATGTTATGAACATCATTACTACCTTAATTTCCTTGGATAAACCTACTGGAAAATAGAAAAATGGATCTAGCTTCAATGGATCCTTGGATGGCTCGAAGTTCTTGAAGCAGAATCATGACACGAAAACAAGTTCAAGTAAGATCATCACTTGAAATAAGATTGTTATAGTTATAGAAATTGAACCAAAGTTTGAATATGATTATTACCTTGTATTAGAATGATAACCTACTGTAAGAAACAAAGATTTCTTGAGGTTGGATGATCACCTTACAAGATTGGAAGTGAGCTAGCAAACTTGAAAGTATTCTTGATTTTATGAAACTAGAACTTTTGGAATTTATGAAGAACACTTAGAACTTGAAGATAGAACTTGAGAGAGATCAATTAGATGAAGAAAATTGAAGAATGAAAGTGTTTGTAGGTGTTTTTGGTCGTTGGTGTATGGATTAGATATAAAGGATATGTAATTTTGTTTTCATGTAAATAAGTCATGAATGATTACTCATATTTTTGTAATTTTATGAGATATTTCATGCTAGTTGCCAAATGATGGTTCCCACATGTGTTAGGTGACTCACATGGGCTGCTAAGAGCTGATCATTGGAGTGTATATACCAATAGTACATACATCTAAAAGCTGTGTATTGTACGAGTACGAATACGGGTGCATACGAGTAGAATTGTTGATGAAACTGAACGAGGATGTAATTGTAAGCATTTTTGTTAAGTAGAAGTATTTTGATAAGTGTATTGAAGTCTTTCAAAAGTGTATAAATACATATTAAAACACTACATGTATATACATTTTAACTGAGTCGTTAAGTCATCGTTAGTCGTTACATGTAAGTGTTGTTTTGAAACCTTTAGGTTAACGATCTTGTTAAATGTTGTTAACCCAATGTTTATAATATCAAATGAGATTTTAAATTATTATATTATCATGATATTATCATGTATGAATATCTCTTAATATGATATATATACATTAAATGTCTTTACAACGATAATCGTTACATATATGTCTCGTTTAAAAATCATTAAGTTAGTAGTCTTGTTTTTACATATGTAGTTCATTGTTAATATACTTTATGATATGTTTTCTTATCATAGTATCATGTTAACTATATATATATATATATCCATATATATGTCATCATATAGTTTTTACAAGTTTTAACGTTCGTGAATCACCGATCAACTTGGGTGGTCAATTGTCTATATGAAACATATTTCAATTAATCAAGTCTTAACAAGTTTGATTGCTTAACATGTTGGAAACATTTAATCATGTAAATATCAATCTCAATTAATATATATAAACATGGAAAAGTTCGGGTCACTACATTATGTAATCTTGAGATACCATAGACACGTATACAATGTTTCGACCTATCATGTCGACACATCTATATATATTTCGGAACAACCATAGACACTCTATATGTGAATGTTGGAGTTAGCTATACAGGGTTGAGGTTGATTCCAAAATATATATAGTTTGAGTTGTGATCAATACTGAGATACGTATACACTGGGTCGTGGATTGATTCAAGATAATATTTATCGATTTATTTCTGTACATCTAACTGTGGACAACTAGTTGTAGGTTACTAACGAAGACAGCTGACTTAATAAACTTAAAACATCAAAATATATTAAAAGTGTTGTAAATATATTTTGAACATACTTTGATATATATGTATATATTGTTATAGGTTCGTGAATCAACCAGTGGCCAAGTCTTACTTCCCGACGAAGTAAAAATCTGTGAAAGTGAGTTATAGTCCCACTTTTAAAATCTAATATTTTTGGGATGAGAATACATGCAGGTTTTATAAATGATTTACAAAATAGACACAAGTAAGTGAAACTACATTCTATGGTTGAATTATCGAAATCGAATATGCCCCTTTTTATTAAGTCTGGTAATCTAAGAATTAGGGAACTGATATTGCTCTAAACATACATATTATTCGACGCAATATCACTTATATTTCATAGGTTTTTATCATCTACAAAGACATTCAATGCGCATTTCACGAGAAAAATGACAAAAGTGGATAAGAGCTTGCTATTTGAAGATTCAACGATAAAACGATAGTTTTAACTAGATTTATATCAAGAAACGTTTATCCGAATGAATGTACAAGATAGATGAAGAAAAGAGTTCAAATGTAAAGTGCCAAGTCAGTACACGTCAATACGAGGTCATCAAAGAACAAACGAAAAAAGAAAAATAAAGAAAACTGCTTTTACTCTTACACGAATAGTGTAGATCTACACGAATAGTGTAGAATATTTGTTCTTACACGAATGGTGTAGGTCTACACGAATAGTGTAGAATATTTACTCTTACACGAATAGTGTAGGTCTACACGAATCGTGTAGAATATTTGTTCTTACACGAATAGTGTAGCCATACACGAATCGTGTAATGTTACGCCGAATTTAATCATTCATCAGATAAGGGCGGCTGGCTTTTGGAGTTTTAAAACATTTCTTTTCAAAGTGGTGCAGACTTTTGACTCAACATTCAGCAAATGGACAGTACTTTTTGACTCAACTACTCCCTTCTATTCATGTTAAATACGGAGTACGTTCAGAAGATCAAGACACACAGAGAATATATCATATTTCACATATCATTTACTATACATAATTACTATTGTCAATTTTATTACTTGTATCAGTTTCAATAAATTTCAAGGTTCAATATTAGAATTAGTTTCAAATATTAAAGGGGTATTGTTCGTGATTAAGGGTATTATTGTACGCGTGAAAGGGGTGTTATTATTGTAATTTTTCTACCATTTGAAGTTAATGCAAGTGAAGATATTTTAGTAAGTTTACTCTGTTAAAATTAGCGTTGTTATTATGTTTGCATATCTATATTTTTATGTCTACCTTAGTGTAATGGATAGCTAAATTTCCCTAGTGTTTGCTTAAATGTAGAGCCCCTAGTGAAATGGATTGTTACCATTAGTAAAGTTAAAATGTAACTTTAGTATTTTTTAATATTGAGCCTAGTTAAAAGAACCATTTTTATGTAATTAGGTATTTAACCCTTGCCGCTTAATTTAGTAAATTTAAATAACGAAAGTTATATTTATTTACCTAAATTAAGCTTCAACATTAAAAATGATCTAGACGAATTTATGGATAAGTTATTGACACCAATTTAGAAATAAACTTCGGTGGTTTGGGTGATATCAATAAATTATATGAAGGTGAAATTATAAAAAGGGAAACCGTTATAATTTGGGTATTGGCGAAGGTCAAAACTAGGCTAGGTCTCAATTTAAATACTTAGGGAATAGTAGCTTTCTAAAAAAGAATCCAATGAAAATTAGATTTTATTTAGTTAAGTTATAACCTTATATTTATTCGAGAGAAAAATGTAAAGTTTGATACTAGAACATTTTAAATAGGGCGTAAACTTAAAACAATCCATGGACCTAGGGGTGACACAATTAAGTAAACACTCCCATTTATCTTATTTATATTTCTTATAAAAGTATTATCATTATTATTTACGATTTACCATTTTAAAATATAAGAAAAATACATAAAAAACATTTATTTTTCGTAACAGTTAAGTTGTCACATATTTTTACACATACACGAATCGTGTATCATCACACGAATCGTGTAAGGCTAAAACGCGGCTACAGTACAGCTAGGTCAAAATTAGGGTTTTTGTTATTTAATTATATTTATAATTAGGTTACTAGTTATTTTAATTATTATAATTAAGTTATTTAGTTTTAATTATTATAAAATACTTAAATACATGTTTTAATCCTAAAATTAGTGTTAATTATTATCACTTTATAAATTGTAACTAGTTTATAATTAGTAAATTAATTAATTTCCCTTTTAATTTGTATTAGTTTTATTAAAAATGTCATTTAGTTAATTTAATTAAGTTTATATTATAATTGCTTAAAACAAAATTCTAAATATATAGTTTCATTAAAAATTACTATTTTACTAATTACCATTTAGTAACATAATTAATGCATCATAATTAGTTTATTTTCATTTAGTTCCTTTTTAAGTTAATTTTTGTAATCTTGTAATTTTATTTAGTAAATTAGTTTTAGTTATTTTCTTTTACTGTTATTTTACAATTGCCTAATCCAAAACCCCCTTTAATTAAGTTTGACATCAAAGACTATTAAAAACCATTAAACACTCCATCTCCCTGTGGAACGAATCGGATTTACCAACAAACTAAACTACACGGATAGGACTAGTTGCCTATATATATGTGTGAAATCAACCTGAAATCAATAAAATACCACATATACAATAAATCAATTCATGTAACAAAACAACTCAAATCCGTTCATAAATAAAGGTTACGTTTCCGCACATCAACTTTTTGGCATCTCTGCCGGGGAGTTGGCAGTAAATAAATAGATAATTTTTCTGGTTCGTAGTAATAGTTGGATTTGTACGTGGACCGGGTTGTTGGATCACCAATTTTATTGGTCTTTGAAGGATCCTGCCCCTCTGCTGCATCTTTTGGCTATTCGAAACGTGGGCAAAAATCAGAAGGATAATCTGTTTGTTTAAAGGTTTTTATCATTGTTTTTATGTTATTCGATCCTCTCGAGGAAATTCATTTCCAAGAAAGTTCAAAATTTTTGAATAAATCCTTTAGTTCTTTGTACAATTTCCCAAATTGTATGATCCGTTCAATCCTAAACTCGTTAAACTTAAATCCGGAATCTCAAAGAATTAATAAAGGACAAAAACAACAAAAAGAAATAGGAAGTACTAGTAATTTTAAAACACCGAAAAATACTAAAAAAAGGAGAAACAAATAGGCAACCCTAGATAAACCTTCAGTGTTGTGATTTCATAAAAGAAATTAATGTATGAACTTACGTTCCTCCAACACTGAATTAACACCTTCACATCCTGAACCCGAAAGAAAACTCCACGAACGCTTAAGAGCTCAAGACGTAGATACTCTTGCTAAAAATTTAGAGTCACTTTCCTTAGAATCCGACTCTGAACCAATAATTCAACCAATCATAGAGCCAATTATTAAAGAAGAAGATAAAATGACTGAGACAAACCTAACAATGGAAGCATTAATGAAGGCCACAAGAAAAGGTCAAGGCCACGCAATCATCCAACCCCCGATGACTGATGGCTTTGAAATAAAAGGTCAATTTTTACATATGGTAACTAATACATTCCAATTCGGTGAAGCTCCAAATGAGGATGCTAACGAGCATCTTCGTAAGTTTGTAAGCATTTGCAAACTATTCAAAATTAAGGATGTCACCGATGATGTCGCATGTTTAAAAATCTTTCTATGGTCCTTAAAAGATGATGCAAGAGATTGGCTAAACTCATTACCAGAAGGTTATATTGAAAACTGGAATGATATGATGGATAAATTTTTGTCAGAATTCTTTCCTGCTTCAAACGCAGCAAAATTACAAAGTGATATAAATCACTTTAAACAAAAACCTAATGAAACTCTTTATGAAGCTTGGACTCGATTCAATAAAATGCTTCGAATATGTCCTCAACACGGGTTGAGTACATTCCAAAAAGTCTGTGTATTTTATAAAGGAGTCAATGTTGCAACTCGAAAAGATATAGATGTTGCAGCCGGAGGTTCAGTTATGAAGAAAACACCTGAAGACGCTCATACAATCATTTCTGATTTAGCGTCCCATTCTCATAACTGGCATCAAGAAATAGAATTCTCTAGATCATCAAATGTTGCTAGTATCGAAAGCAATGATGAAATTGCTTCTTTAAAAGTTCAAATAGCAAATCAAGCAAGGCAAATCGAGAAAGTAACCAAGGAAATGCATTCTATTAGAGTAGGATGTGAACTATGCCAAGGTCCCCATCTTACTAGAGATTGTGATCAAAGTACAATGGAAGAGCAAGCAAATTTCTTAGGTTACTTACGAAAAGGTGAAATGAACTTTAGCGATTTTCCAGCTATAGAAGCAAACAATCGAAAGTATCCTCCTATAAACAGCTATCAAGTAGGTGGACCTTCAGGATCAAATAATAATTATCAAAATAACAATAACTATCAAGGAGGAAATCCAGGTTACCAAAACAACCGGAATTTCCCAAATCAAAATCAAAGAAATCCGCCACCAGGTTATAATAACCGAAATCAACCTCAAAGAAATTATCAAAATAATTTCCAACCCAATCACCCACAACCACTAGCACTCATGCAACCGCAACCATTAGCAATTATGCAACCTCAACCTGAGAGGAAATCTGGTTTAGAAGATCTCTTGAGAGATTTTATGGTTAAGCATGAGCAAAATGAGGAACTTTAAACTCAGCAAATCCGAAATCAACAAGCCACGATTCAGATTTTAGAAAGAGATGTTGGAAGGATCTCACAGTTACTAGCAGAGAGAACACCAAGTGCAAGTAATCCTCCGGTTATACTAAAGAAGAAGGATCCTCAAGCTCCAGCATATTCACAAGTGAATGCTATTTATAGTTTCTGTGAGGATGAAGCAAGTTTCAAAACACCGGAGCATAGTCCTATTTTTACTCTTGGGTGTGAAGATGATGATGAAGAGTGTGATGAGTTTATATTTTCTGATTTATCCAAGATGGATGATTACACTCCTTATTAAGAGATTGATGGTATTCGAGTTGAAAGTGTGAAGAGTATAACATGTGAAGATGAAGGGATCCGAGTTGGTGCAATAA
The DNA here is from genome assembly GCF_046630445.1 of Rutidosis leptorrhynchoides. NCBI lineage: Eukaryota > Viridiplantae > Streptophyta > Magnoliopsida > Asterales > Asteraceae > Rutidosis > Rutidosis leptorrhynchoides. Next base: position 314,235,958 of record NC_092333.1, on the reverse strand, counting down.
CTCCCGAGTATGGTGACTATTTGATGAGGTTGATGTCGGGAAATCATGTGGAAGTAAAGAAAATGGAAATCACCGAGCCTTCCGAATTTAGGGTTGATGATGATTTGAAGATGATCAAAGAAGAAGCGGAAGATACGGAGAAGCAAGCACCTAAAGTGGAAGACTATAAAGAACCCATTCCATACCCACAAGCACTTGCATCCGAAAAACCAAAGGAGAATCATTGTAAGCCTTTAAATACGGATAATATCTGTGTAAATATACCTTTGGTTGATGTTGTTGCAGGTATGCCAAACTATGGGAAATTCTTGAATGATTTGATGGCAAAAGAAGGAGTGTGTGAGCAGCCATCATCTGCGTTTCTTAAAGCAGAATGTGCTGCTATTGTGAAAAAGAATGAATTGCCACCTAAGTTAGGTGATCCTGGACCGTTCATAGTACCTTGTAAGCTTAATGAATCTGAAATTCTTAGATCATTAGCTGACTCAGGTGCAAGTATAAATCTCATGCCTTATTCCATTTACTCGCATTTGAACTTAGGTGAACTTAAACCCACCAATTCAGGCATTAGATTCATTGATCAGTCGGTTAATAAACCTATAGGGATTGCTGAAAACTTAGTAGTAAAAACAGGTGAACTTGAGTTTCTAGCTGACTTTGTAGTTGTAGACATGAAAGAAGATAAGTTTGTACCTATTATTTTAGGTAGACCATTCTTAGCAACTGCAAGTGCTTTAACAGATTGGAAAACAGGAAAACTAGTTTTGAAGGATAGAGGCAAGAGTGCAACCTATCAAACTGAGTTTAGTATGAACCCACCACCCACACCGATAGTTTCAGTGAATATTGTTGAAAATGTCAAACCCATTAGTCAACAAGCTAAGTGTGGGGAGGGTGATGAGGAGAAACTAGATAGTAAACCGCCCAATGATAGTGTTGTTGAGAAAACCATGAAGAAGTTATATGGTAGGATTAGAAATGCTATGTCGAAAAAAGATAAACATTTGAGAGAGAGATTGATTTCAAACCTATCAAAACTTGAGAAATATAAGTTGAAAAAACTGGTTGAAGAGTCAAGATTTTCGGACTCTTGGTTATTATCAAAAATTAGTGGTAAGAATGGTTGCAGTAATGGTTCTATTGGAGTAAAGAAGGGTGATGTTTATCACCCCGACGTTAGTTAAAATTAGGGTGGAGTCGCGTGAACGACTCGCTAATAAACTTCACAAATTGTAAATAGTCCCATTCGTGTGTCTCGTTTTTATTTTAAATTCCTTTTTATTTGTATTTCTCATATACTTGTTTTAAAATTTAAAAATGTTAATCTTTTTAACACAAAAATAGAGTGTTTTTATTTTATTTTAAATTTGTTTTCGAAAAATATTAAAACTTTAACTTTTAATGAATTGAATTTTATAAATTGAATTTAAAAATTTATAAACGGATTAAGATCAGGTATAACAACCGAATTTCCGTTACAAATATAAATTTATAAAAGATATTTTAAATTTAATTGATTATAAGTTATATAAAAAAAATATAAAATGAAAAGAGAAAAAAAAAAAAAAAAATTTAGTTTGTAATAACATAATTTTTTGGTGTGTATTGAAACTTATTATGTTTTTATTTTTTATATTAGCAAGAAAATATAGTGTGGGGTAAAAAAATGTGTTGTACGATTTAATTAAAACCCCATATTTTGTGTGTTTTTAATATGGTTTTGACAGGTACAGACGAAAATGCAATTAGACGAAACGAAACATCAAATTACATTGTGATATAAACATTGGATATGATCATAGGTAAAACAATTTGAAAATCCAAATCGGTTAACAAAGGAAGTTCCAAATACTCTACACTTTTTGTCCTCTCAAATTTATACATTATTATCTGATTTTATGTAATAAGGGCATTACATAATATTAAGTGTGGGGTGGGAATATATAAATTCTCGAGAACTAATAAGTTATTGGTTTTTATGAAAATTTGAAAATTTTTAAACAAATGTATCTAATCAATTTTTAAGGTAACTACGAGCAATTAAAGATCAGGTGTAAAAATCGAAATTGTTGTCTCCATACATTAAAAATACATAAGTTTATTTGTTTAAAACCTAGAAAAAGAAAAAAAAAATTTATAACAAGAATTTATAAATCCTTATGTTAAGAACCATTTATCACATGTTTCTTTGAAGTTTATTGCAGATATCATTGCTACAGAATGTATAAACCTGAATATTCCATTATCACGAGTAATAGAGGATGAATCAAATCCATCCCGTAAGGAAGTAAAGTCTTCCAAATTGACACACTTGCTAACTTATGTTAGAAGATGTAGTCCAGAACAGCTGTAGGTTGACGAAAAATTTTGTAAAGTCATCCCTAAAATCGGCTGGAAATCCACCTAACCTCAGCATCAAACAGGGTTTTTGGTGGTCAGACTTATGCTAACCATGAGATGGATCTGTCTCGTACAATGGGGGGGCACATTGCAAATTAGCTTTTAAGACTAATGAATCTAATCCCCAGATAGATGATCTCCGTAAAGATCAACTGCATCTATGTTTGACCGCGGTCAACATACATATGCCATAACAAATTGAGGTGTGCAAACTCATGGTTCACCGATGATATTTGGACACGATATAATTTTGTTCTAAAACTTATGCTATTTTATGAATTATATTTGTGTAAAACTATTTTTGGACATTTGGCTTCAAGTTCCATGATACTACAATCATGGGGGCGAATAGCTTGCTAATCGCCGACTGAGACTTCGGTTTTTAGTTACCCTCAACCGGAATTTGAGGTTAAAACCGGAAAACGTGTCTAGTGTAAAAACTAGCATGACATTTTATAAAATCATAAAACGTTTTCATAAGGTCCAATTTTCCCTAAGGATCCAAATTTTTAAACCCTAATCACGAGTTTCATGTTTGTTTCTGTTGTCAGAATTTCATTTCGTGTGGTGTGCGTGTGATCCAATAAATACTGTGTTGTGTAATATATTTCATATAGCGTGTGTTTCATTTCGTGTAGTGTGTGTTGTGTGATCTAAATGTTCGATAAAGAAAAATATATAATGTTCTAATTTTGTTAAAAGATGTAATTGCTTGAGGACAAGCAACGTTCTAGTGTGGGGTATTTTGATATTGCTCTAAACATACATATTATTCGACGCAATATCACTTATATTTCATAGGTTTTTATCATCTACAAAGACATTCAATGCGCATTTCACGAGAAAAATGACAAAAGTGGATAAGAGCTTGCTATTTGAAGATTCGACGATAAAACGATAGTTTTAACCAGATTTATATCAAGAAACGTTTATCCGAATGAAAGTACAAGATAGATGAAGAAAAGAGTTCAAATGTAAAGTGCCAAGTCAGTACACGTCAATACGAGGTCATCAAAGAACAAACGAAAAAAGAAAAATAAAGAAAACTGCTTTTACTCTTACACGAATAGTGTAGATCTACACGAATAGTGTAGAATATTTGTTCTTACACGAATAGTGTAGTTCTACACGAATAGTGTAGAATATTTGTTCTTACACGAATAGTGTAGGTCTACACGAATAGTGTAGAATATTTACTCTTACACGAATAGTGTAGGTCTACACGAATCGTGTAGAATATTTGTTCTTACACGAATAGTGTAGCCATACACGAATCGTGTAATGTTAGGCCGAATTTAATCATTCATCAGATAAGGGCGGCTGGCTTTTGGAGTTTTAAAACATTTCTTTTCAAAGTGGTGCAGACTTTTGACTCAACATTCAGCAAATAGACAGTACTTTTTGACTCAACTACTCCCTTCTATTCATGTTAAATACGGAGTACGTTCAGAAGATCAAGACACACAGAGAATATATCATATTTCACATATCATTTACTATACATAATTACTATTGTCAATTTTATTACTTGTATCAGTTTCAATAAATTTCAAGGTTCAATATTAGAATTAGTTTCAAATATTAAAGGGGTATTGTTCGTGATTAAGGGTATTATTGTACGCGTGAAAGGGGTGTTATTATTGTAATTTTTCTACCATTTGAAGTTAATGCAAGTGAAGATATTTTAGTAAGTTTACTCTGTTAAAATTAGCGTTGTTATTATGTTTGCATATCTATATTTTTATGTCTACCTTAGTGTAATGGATAGCTAAATTTCCCTAGTGTTTGCTTAAATGTAGAGCCCCTAGTGAAATGGATTGTTACCATTAGTAAAGTTAAAATGTAACTTTAGTATTTTTTAATATTGAGCCTAGTTAAAAGAACCATTTTTATGTAATTAGGTATTTAACCCTTGCCGCTTAATTTAGTAAATTTAAATAACGAAAGTTATATTTATTTACCTAAATTAAGCTTCAACATTAAAAATGATCTAGACGAATTTATGGATAAGTTATTGACACCAATTTAGAAATAAACTTCGGTGGTTTGGGTGATATCAATAAATTATATGAAGGTGAAATTATAAAAAGGGAAACCGTTATAATTTGGGTATTGACGAAGGTCAAAACTAGGCTAGGTCTCAATTTAAATACTTAGGGAATAGTAGCTTTCTAAAAAAGAATCCAATGAAAATTAGATTTTATTTAGTTAAGTTATAACCTTATATTTATTCGAGAGAAAAATGTAAAGTTTGATACTAGAACATTTTAAATAGGGCGTAAACTTAAAACAATCCATGGACCTAGGGGTGACACAATTAAGTAAACACTCCCATTTATCTTATTTATATTTCTTATAAAAGTATTATCATTATTATTTACGATTTACCATTTTAAAATATAAGAAAAATACATAAAAAACATTTATTTTTCGTAACAGTTAAGTTGTCACATATTTTTACACATACACGAATCGTGTATCATCACACGAATCGTGTAAGGCTAAAACGCGGCTACAGTACAGCTAGGTCAAAATTAGGGTTTTTGTTATTTAATTATATTTATAATTAGGTTATTAGTTATTTTAATTATTATAATTAAGTTATTTAGTTTTAATTATTATAAAATACTTAAATACATGTTTTAATCCTAAAATTAGTGTTAATTATTATCACTTTATAAATTGTAACTAGTTTATAATTAGTAAATTAATTAATTTCCCTTTTAATTTGTATTAGTTTTATTAAAAATGTCATTTAGTTAATTTAATTAAGTTTATATTATAATTGCTTAAAACAAAATTCTAAATATATAGTTTCATTAAAAATTACTATTTTACTAATTACCATTTAGTAACATAATTAATGCATCATAATTAGTTTATTTTCATTTAGTTCCTTTTTAAGTTAATTTTTGTAATCTTGTAATTTTATTTAGTAAATTAGTTTTAGTTATTTTCTTTTACTGTTATTTTACAATTGCCTAATCCAAAACCCCCTTTAATTAAGTTTGACATCAAAGACTATTAAAAACCATTAAACACTCCATCTCCCTGTGGAACGAATCGGATTTACCAACAAACTAAACTACACGGATAGGACTAGTTGCCTATATATATGTGTGAAATCAACCTGAAATCAATAAAATACCACATATACAATAAATCAATTCGTGTAACAAAACAACTCAAATCCGTTCATAAATAAAGGTTACGTTTCCGCACATCAGGAACAGACACCCTAATTGACGCGAATCCTAAAGATAGATCTATTGGGCTTAACAAACCCCATCCAAAGTACCAGATGCTTTAGTACTTCGAAATTTATATCATATCCGAAGGGTGTCCCGGAATGATGGGGATATTCTTATATATGCATCTTGTTAATGTCGGTTACCAGGTGTTCACCATATGAATGATTTTTATCTCTATGTATGGGATGTGTATTGAAATATGAAATCTTGTGGTCTATTATTATGATTTGATATATATAGGTTAAACCTATAACTCACCAACATTTTTGTTGACGTTTTAAGCATGTTTATTCTCAGGTGATTATTAAGAGCTTCCGCTGTCGCATACTTAAATAAGGACGAGATTTGGAGTCCATGCTTGTATGATATTGTGTAAAAACTGCATTCAAGAAACTTATTTTGTTGTAACATATTTGTATTGTATACCATTATGTAATGGTCGTGTGTAAACAGGATATTTTAGATTATCATTATTTGATAATCTACGTAAAGCTTTTTAAACCTTTATTGATGAAATAAAGGTTATGGTTTGTTTTAAAATGAATGCAGTCTTTGAAAAACGTCTCATATAGAGGTCAAAACCTCGCAACGAAATCAATTAATATGGAACGTTTTTAATCAATAAGAACGGGACATTTCATATTGTCCGCAGGGGTTTAGAGTCAGGAGCAAGGTATTCGTTAATGACTTCAGCAGGTACTGAATCATTTGGATCCTTTGAAGTCAGGTTTAGTCTTTATAATTTGTCCACAGCCTCCTTCCTACTTTGCTCAATCCGTTTTCTAGTTCCAAAACTTCTCTTTTTCTGCGCTTTGCCAGCACACTTCATCATTATCATCCATCTTTTACCGTTTAAAGTCGTATATAATTTTATAGTAACAATGACATTTCTATTAAAATGATAATTTTTGTTAAAATGATAGTTTTAATACTAACGATACTTTTAATAATAATAGTAATGATAAAAATAGAAAGAACGATAATTTTATCTAAATCAATATCTTATAATATTTTAATTTCATCATGATACTCTTACCCATTATTTCCTAATCGTTTCGTTTAATAGCTTTTAATCGTCTTTTATATCGTGTTCATAATAATGATAATAATAGTAATCAAAATAATTAGGTGTTACAAATATTTGTTTTAATTACACTAATATTAATAATGATAGTTACTATAACATTATTAACGATAATACTAATAATTATCTTAATGATAATATAGTAATAATAATAATAACAATAACAATAACCATTTTTAAATAATGATATATATATATTAATAATGATAATAATAATAATAATAATACCAATAATAATAATAATAATAATTGGATAATTATAATAATACTAATTATAACTTTAACGATAATAACAATAGTAATAATAAAAAAAATAACAATTTTTAATGATAAATCCCTTTTATTGATAAAGATAATAATAATAATAATAATAATAAGATAAAACTAGAACGACGATAAAAACGACGATAATAATAATCATTTTTAATAAAAATATCAAAAATTCAATTGATTATAACTTCTAATCTGTTCATCGAAACCATTTGATATCTAAAGGAAAAGTTCTTAATTTTTCGCTAGCTTTCCAAGGACATGCATATCTTATACTTTATCTGAACTGCAAGTGTAACTAATTCAAGATTCAACCTAACCTGTCTAAGGGCAATATCAAAAGTACAAGCATGCATAATCCTAAATACTCGAGCACTAGTCAGGGATACACTATTAGTATGTAAAAGTTAAATTATGAGTACTCACGTATCAATATTGAGATTCAATATTGCAGGAAAGGTACGTAGACGCAACGAAAATGATAAACACTATATTGACCACACGAGCATACCCATGAACCATACTCAATCACCTCCATAGCTATAACCCATAATTTCCTTAATCCTATCCCACTCGAAAAACAATTTCGAAATCACTCGAACAGCACTCCGTCGTAATATTTTATGTATACTAATAATATCTTGAAATAATACAGAGTAAATATATATATGTAAAGCGATTGAGAGAGTTTAGAGAAAAATATTTTCAAGTTTCTATGAAATAATGAAACCTATTGAATTCTATTTATAATAGATTTTTGAATTATTAAAGTAAATTATTAAAGTATGAATTATTAAAGTAAATTATTAAAGTATGAATTATTAAAGTATGAATTATTAAAGTGAATTATTAAAGTATGAATTATTAAAGTGAATTATTAAAGTTAAAGTAAAGTAAAAATAAAGTAAAGGTAAAGTTTAAGTATAGTAAAAGTATAAAACTATGTACGTATAATACGCGTATAAATATATATAATATTAATTTAAATCGTTATATATATTTAATAAAATAAAATATATATATCTTTATCTTTATCATACTAGTTAAGTAATGATTTGTCAAAAGTGGTTCTTGATATTTATAAAAATTATATACGTTTTAATAATAAAGTTCTTTTTAAACTGAAAACGTTTTTGTACGTTTGAAACTAAATAGATCAATCGAGTCTTTATGAGATTCATTCTTTCACTATCCTTTGTCTAGTTCTCAATGATTGACAATTTGTTCTTATTTATAAATCACTTTACCATTTTCCGAATATTGTTAAAATGAAAAGATTTCTCAAATCAATGTGGGCCTTTCAACAGAGACTTGTAATCATAATTCAATATATCTGATAATTCAATCATTTGATCTTATCTTCTAATTCCATTGATAAATATTTTGAAACAGATACAATCTTATAAAGTATTTAATCTAATATTTTGTTTACGTTTCAAGTTATAATATATATACACATATACATATATAATCATATTCGTTTAATGGTTCGTGAATCGTTGGAACTTGGTCGAGGTTGAATGAATGTATGAACATAGTTTAAAATTCTTGAAATTTAATTTAACAAATATTGCTTATCGTGTCGGAAACATATAAATATTAAAGTTTAAATTTGGTTGGAAATTTCCGGGTTGTCACATCAACGTGGGCCATTCAACAGAGACTTGTAATCATAATTCAATATATCTGATAATTCAATCATTTGATCTTATCTTCTAATTCTATTGATAAAACATTTTGAAACAGATACAATCATATAAAGTATTTAATCTAATATTTTGTTTACGTTTCAAGTTATAATATATATACACATATACATATATAATCATATTCGTTCAATGGTTCGTGAATCGTTGGAACTTGGTCGAGGTTGAATGAATGTATGAATATAGTTTAAAATTCTTGCAATTTAACTTACAAAATATTGCTTATCGTGTCGGAAATATATAAAGATTAAAGTTTAAATTTGGTTGGAAATTTCCGGGTTGTCACAATTTCGGACAAGAATATTTATAAAAATATCCTCAGAAATATCGAAGATATTTATGATGATATTTTGAAATTTCTAAGTTCGAAGGTTGATGAAGAAAAATTTTTCGCGAGATTTTAACATGAATTCGGAGCAAGATATTCTTTAAAGATTTCATCGGATCCAGAATTACATGGATTCTTTGAATATAGGGTTTGGTCCTTGTATTTTTCCTTGGTCTCCTTCGTGGTTAGCTCAATCCGTTTTCCAGTTCCAACTTTTCTGAGCTTTTCTAACATACTAATCTTTATCATCAAACTCCTTCGTGGTTAGCTCAATCCGTTTTCCAGTTCCAACTTTACATGGATTCTTTGAATATAGGGTTTGGTCCTTGTATTTGTCCTTGGTCTCCTTCGTGGTTAGCTCAATCCGTTTTCCAGTTCCAACTTTTCTGAGCTTTTCTAACATACTAATCTTTATCATCAAACTCCTTCGTGGTTAGCTCAATCCGTTTTCCAGTTCCAACTTTACATGGATTCTTTGAATATAGGGTTTGGTCCTTGTATTTGTCCTTGGTCTCCTTCGTGGTTAGCTCAATCCATTTTCCAGTTCCAACTTTTCTGAGCTTTTCTAACATACTAATCTTTATCTACGGTTTCTGCTGCTTCATTCAGCTTTTTCAATATTCAGAGTATTGATTTGTAGACTGAATGCTTTTCAGAATTTTAGAATGAAGGATCATAATTCTAAGAGATAAATGTTATACATATAACCGTTGATGTAGACATGCTGTGAGTTTTCAAAGTACTGATTGCTGATTCTCGGTAATTGGTATGGCAGTTCTCGTTACGAGATACGGATGAGTATATGATAGAGTTTCAATGAATAAATATAATGATTTATCAGAGGAATTTAAGCCAAGAAGCAACGAGGTTGCTGGTACGTCTGCTGGTAATATGGTGGAATATAAAAGGTTCCCTGGTAACAATAAAAGAGCACGCATATACATCAAGGTTATAACAAGGTTGTTTCGAACGAAAAGACGAAGTTGACTTGTTGGAGCTGTGACAAAACTGTCTACTTGGAAAGGGATTGCAAAGTTATTTTCGGCAATAACAACGCCGAAGGAGTTAGCACAGATATGTGTTAAACGTTTACTCAATTTTCGAGAGTTTTCAGATGCATAACTATATGCATCAATCTTTTCTTCCGTAGATGAAGTGCGGTTGGTTCATCCTCTTGATTGAGGTGTTTTCAAGAATCATGAAAGGTTTGAACACAGATTAAAATCGTCAAGATACAAATGAGGTTTAAGATGAAATCAAGTGGCAAACTTGAAGAAATATTTAGTTTCATATGTTATAATAAATATTTTAATTCATTTTAATTGTCCAATGTTATTAGTCCACGGTCGATAGTCCATAGTTAACATTCTAATAATTCATATATAGTTTAATATATAATATTCGAATTAATTAATATGTATCGTGACCCGTGTACATGTCTCAGACTCGATCACAACTCAAAGTATATATATTATTATAGAATCAACCTCAACCATGTATAGAGAACTCGATCATTACTGCATATAGAGTGTCTATGGTTATTCCAAATAATATATATATGCGTCGATATGATATGTCAAAACCTTGTATACATGTCCCGATATTTAAAGTGCGTAAAAATAAATAACAGAAATTAAATGACGATAAATAAAATGCGTAAAGTAAATAACAGAAATTAAATGACGATTGATCAATCCTTAATTAGTGATGTTACTTAATTACGGATTGAGTGCAATAAGATTATAATGGAGGATGAAATGTTTGATGATTATTTTGGGCCCCGATGATCGTTTTTCACTTTAACTATCAAGTGATCAACCACCCCGACCCGGTCTTGATTGTTAATTAGCATAATTCACCTTTGCGCGGTGTAAAAATCCCTTGGGCAAGATCACAAGTGGAAATTACAAAGGCTTAGGCAAAATGGCAGAGAATCAACAACCTATAAATGAGAGGCCAAGCTCCCTATTTATAGTATTCGAAATATCCGCGGTTTGCGAGTTACTTAACTATCCGCAGAAACTCAGCGGATTAAATCGCGGTCTTGTATTAATGCGAAAACATAACCGCTGTACTTACTTTCAGCGAATATTCCATAGCTTTGCATTATAATTCGCGTAGTTTTGCCTTTGGCCTTTAGCCAATAAAATATACATATACTAATGGTGTATCCTATCGTATACACGCATAAAAGGCGTAATGGTTGCATAAAAGTAGCATCAGGAAGGCTGGAAACAACAGTTTTGTGAAGTTAACCGTCCAGCTTGCTCCGCTGTACAGGCTGCTCCGTCATGCGTAAGCCCTGAAGGCTGCCTAGCGCGTAAGCCCTGGCCGGAGAACGCCACCTTCAGCATAAATTTTGGATCACGAATAACAGAACGTATCATCATCTGACACATGTCCCCGAACAATCTGGTGGATCTGACACTATAAATAGACCCCTTGGGTCGTCATTTTACACAGTTCAGACATTCTGACAACTTTGAGAGCTAACACTTCACTTCACTTTCTCTCTACTTTCTCTCTCTAGAAGTCATCCAGCTAGCATTTTTACGCTCTACGGATGACAGATTGATTAAGCCACCCCACAAGTTTCTACACTTGTGAATCGGGTCTGCAGGGATTATTTCCCAAGGGTAAAAATCAATCGGCAACACTCCGCCCTCCTAAAGCTAGATTACTTCTAGTATCTTGTTGACACACTAAGCCTTACCTCATAAGGAAATAGGTGTTAATTAATATCATTTCCTTCTATGTGTAACACAAATCCATCCGATGGTCCAGTGGTTATAGAAGCGCGAGTTGCTAATTGCTTAATACGCAACATTTACACTGACACAGGAGCTGGAGCAGACATTATGTATGAACATTGCTTCATACATAATGTCTGCCCAAAGATGTACAAGAAAAATGAAGGAAACATATGTGCCGTTGGCAAGTTTTACAAGTGAGCCGTCCTGGTCTGAAGGAAGTATTCTGCTTGAAGTAACCTTGGGCAAGCCACCCCTAAGACGCACATGTAGTGACCCGAACTTTTCCATGTTTATATATATATTAAATGAAATTGTTATTTACATGATTGAGTGTTTCCAACATGTTAAGCAATCAAACTTGTTAAGACTTGATTAATTGAAATAGGTTTCATATAGACAATTGACCACCCAAGTTAACCGGTGATTCACGAAAGTTAAAACTTGTAAAAACTATACGATGACATATATATGGTTATATATATAGTTAACATGATTTTATTATAAGTATGTATCTCATTAGGTATTTTAACAATGAGTTATATACATAAAAATGAGACTATTAATTTAAGAAACTCGAAAACGATATATATAACGATTATCGTTATAACAACGTCTTACTAGGTACATATGAATCATATTAAGATATTGATACACTTGGTTAATTATGTTAAATGATAATTAAATATATTATTAAGTGTATTAACAATAAATACATATGTAAAAATAAGACTACTAACTTAATGATTTCGAAACGAGACATATATGTAACGATTATCGTTGTAACGACATTTAACTGCATATATATCATACTAAGATATATTATATATCATAATATCATGATAATATAACAATTTAACATCTCATTTGTTATAATAAACAATGGGTTAACAACATTCAACAACATCGTTAACCTAAAGGTTTCAAAACAACATTTACATGTAACGACTAACGATGACTTAACCACTCAGTTAAAATGTATATACATGTAGTGTTTTAATATGTATTCATACACTTTTAAAAGACTTCAATACACTTATCAAAATACTTCTACTTAACAAAAATGCTTACAATTACATCCTCGTTCAGTTTCATCAACAATTCTACTCGTATGCACCCGTATTCGTACTCGTACAATACACAGCTTTTAGATGTATGTACTATTGGTATATACACTCCAATGATCAGCTCTTAGGAGCCCATGTGAGTCACCTAACACATGTGGGAACCATCATTTTGGCAACTAGCATGAAATATCTCATAAAATTACAAAAATATGAGTAATCATTCATGACTTATTTACATGAAAACAAAATTACATATCCTTTATATCTAATCCATACACCAACGACCAAAAACACCTACAAACACTTTAATTCTTCAATTTTCTTCATCTAATTGATCTCTCTCAAGTTCTATCTTCAAGTTCTAAGTGTTCTTCATAAATTCCAAAAGTTCTAGTTTCATAAAATCAAGAATACTTCCAAGATTGCAAGTTTACTTCCAAGTTTTCTAAATCCATTCCAAGTAATCATCCAAGATCAAGAAACCTTTGTTACTTACAGTAGGTTATATTTCTAATACAAGGTAATAATCATATTCAAACTTTAATTTAATTTCTATAACTATAACAATCTTATTTCGAGTGGAAATCTTACTTGAAATTGTTTTCGTGTCATGATTCTGCTTCAAGAACTTTCAAGCCATCCAAGGATTCTTTGAAGCTAGATCTATTTTTCTCATTTCCAGTAGGTTTATCCAAGGAACTTGAGGTAGTAATGATGTTCATAACATCATTCGATTCATACATATAAAGCTATCATATTCGAACGTTATAAACTTGTAATCAGTAGAACATAGTTTAGTTAATTCTAAACTTGTTCGCAAATAAAAGTTAATCCTTCTAACTTGACTGTTAAAATCAACTAAACACATGTTCTATATCTATATGATATGCAAACTTAATGATTTAAAACCCGGAAACACGAAAAACACCGTAAAACTGGATTTACGCCGTCGTAGTAACACCGCGGGCTGTTTTGGGTTAGTTAATTAAAAACTATGATAAACTTTGATTTAAAAGTTGTTATTCTGGGAAAATGATTTTTATTATGAACATGAAACTATATCCAAAAATTATGGTTAAACTCAAAGTGGAAGTATGTTTTCTAAAATGGTCATCTAGACGTCGTTCTTTCGACTGAAATGACTACCTTTACAAAAAAGACTTGTAACTTATTTTTCCGACTATAAACCTATAATTTTTCTGTTTAGATTCATAAAATAGAGTTCAATATGAAACCATAGCAATTTGATTCACTCAAAACGGATTTAAAATGAAGAAGTTATGGGTAAAACAAGATTGGATAATTTTTCTCATTTTAGCTACGTGAAAATTGGTAACAAATCTATTCCAACCATAACTTAATCAACTTGTATTGTATATTATGTAATCTTGAGATACCATAGACACGTATACAATATTTCGACCTATCATGTCGACACATCTATATATATTTCGGAACAACCATAGACACTCTATATGTGAATGTTGGAGTTAGCTATACAGGGTTGAGGTTGATTCCAAAATATATATAGTTTGAGTTGTGATCAATACTGAGATACGTATACACTGGGTCGTGGATTGATTCAAGATAATATTTATCTATTTATTTCTGTACATCTAACTATGGACAACTAGTTGTAGGTTACTAACGAGAACAGCTGACTTAATAAACTTAAAACATCAAAATATATTAAAAGTGTTGTAAATATATTTTGAACGTACTTTGATATATATGTATATATTGTTATAGGTTCGTGAATCAACCAGTGACCAAGTCTTACTTCCCGACGAAGTAAAAATATGTGAAAGTGAGTTATAGTCCCACTTTTAAAATCTAATATTTTTGGGATGAGAATACATGCAGGTTTTATAAATGATTTACAAAATAGACACAAGTACGTGAAACTACATTCTATGGTTGAATTATCGAAATCGAATATGCCCCTTTTTATTAAGTCTGGTAATCTAAGAATTAGGGAACAGACATCCTAATTGACGCGAATCCTAAAGATAGATCTATTGGGCCTAACAAACCCCATCCAAAGTACCGGATGCTTTAATACTTCAAAATTTATATCATATCCGAAGGGTGTCCCGGAATGATGGGGATATTCTTATATATGCATCTTGTAAATGTCGGTTACCAGGTGTTCACCATATGAATGATTTTTATCTCTATGTATGGGATGTGTATTGAAATATGAAATCTTGTGGTCTATTGTTACGATTTGATATATATAAGTTAAACCTATAACTCACCAACATTTTTGTTGACGTTTAACGCTTGTTTATTCTCAGGTGAATACTAAGAGCTTCCGCTGTTGCATACTAAAATAAGGACAAGATTTGGAGTCCATGTTTGTATGATATTGTGTAAAAACTGCATTCAAGAAACTGATTTTGATGTAACATATTTGTATTGTAAACCATTATGTAATGGTCGTGTGTAAACAGGATATTTTAGATTATCATTATTTGATAATCTACGTAAAGCTTTTTAAACCTTTATTTATGAAATAAAGGTTATGGTTTGTTTTAAAAATGAATGCAGTCTTTGAAAAACGTCTCATATAGAGGTCAAAACCTCGCAACGAAATCAATTAATATGGAACGTTTTTAATCAATAAGAACGGGACATTTTAGTTGGTATCAGAGCGTTGGTCTTAGAGAACCAGAAAATTTGCATTAGTGTGTCTTATCGAGTTTGTTAGGATGCATTAGTAAGTCTGGACTTCGACCGTGTTTTCTTTAAAAATGATTGCTTAATATTTTTGTTGGAAACTATATATTATTAACATGTATATATTATGTGATATATTAATCTCTTAACATGTTTGATATTGTGTGATAGATGTCAACCTCTAGCACAAATCCCATTGACTCACCTAATAATAATGAAGAGTCGAATATATATTGGACTGATTCACAAGTTCCCGAAGAAGAACCGGAAGAAGAATCAGATCCGGAAGAAGAATCAGAACCGGAAGAGGAGGAACCGGAGGAGGAAATAGAACCGGTGGGGGAAATAATAAAACGGTTAAGTAAAAGAAAATCCTCAAACAACTGACCAAGGTTAATTATGGTCAATGGTGTTTCCACCAAGGAAGCAAAATATTGGGAGGATTACCAATTCCCCGATGAATCGGATTCCGACGAGAATTCCGATGATGTTATAGAAATTACCCCAACTGAATTTAAAAAGGCAAAAGAAAATAATAAGGGAAAGGGCATAAAAATAGAGAAATCTAATTCCAACCCCGATGAACTTTATATGTATCGTCAACCCCCGAAGCCCTTAAGTTGTAACAATGACCCGGGAACCTCTAAACCACCAGGTTTTTCTAAACCGTTGTGGAAAACGACAGCTCGTATTAGGGGAACATCATATATCCCTAGAAACTTGGCAAAACGAACCAAAACCGAAGAAGTAGAAACGAGCGAGTCAGAATAAGATAGTTGTATTCGTGTGGTGTAATATATGTAATATAGTGTGCTTATGCTTTATGATATATGTAAAAATTGCTTGTATTAATAAGTATTTTTTTTTATGAATCTAACTCTTGTCTATTTAAAGTATAAAAACACAAAATGGATAGACAACCCAATATTTTAAGAGACCTACCCGGAGACATGATTGATGAAATCTTGTCTAGAGTCGGTCAGAATTCCTCGGCACAACTATTTAAGGCGAGATCAGTTTGTAAGACATTCGAAGAAC
The DNA here is from genome assembly GCF_046630445.1 of Rutidosis leptorrhynchoides. Taxonomy (NCBI): domain Eukaryota; kingdom Viridiplantae; phylum Streptophyta; class Magnoliopsida; order Asterales; family Asteraceae; genus Rutidosis; species Rutidosis leptorrhynchoides. Next base: position 314,219,385 of record NC_092333.1, on the reverse strand, counting down.
GTTCCAAGAATGCCTTGGTTTATAAAAGGCTTTCGTTCGAAAGATGGGGGATATCACATTGGGAAATTCATAAGTTACGATGTGTTTACTTTGACGCATATATTTCGGGGAACCCAAATGCTATTTTACGCAACGGGTTAAGAAATTACTTTGACTCAATATATCCGAATATAGGACTTCGTGATTTAGAAAAAGCGGCTAACATGCAACATAAAGAAGCATGTTATGCTTACGGGTTAGTAATGTTCACTTCTCACTAAAGTGAGAACAAGAACATCGGGCTACAACTATTAAACAAAACGTTCCCACAAGTGACGGAGTCGGTAATTGGGGTAAGAAATGAGGTTTTTAGGTTATTACGAGACTGTTGGTCATTACGTAACCCTCGTCCCTTTGACGACGTTACAACACGCTGTCTTATCAATGGCCATAACGGTTATGTTCCATAAGACCAAGGATGGGAAGTAGTCCTAGTAAAACCAGAATGCATGACTTGTTTCTGGACGTATGAATTACGTGTTTATTGCCTTTGCTGAACGACTTGTGTACTAGCTAGAATTATCTTCACAACTATCTTGTATCAAAGTTATTTTGTGCTATATTTTATGCTTTATGTAAAATAAGCGGTATTGTAAGTTTGTAAAATATTGTATAAAAGTTTGAACGTGAAATATTATTATAATCAGTTTTTCATATAGAATTGTAGTAGTTGAATTGTATATTAGCTACTAATTATGAACTTAACAGGTAGGTACTACCCGAATTTAAACTTATAAAACGCTAATATGAAGAAAAAGCTTTTATAAATGAGTTCATATTATGCTACGAAATATTATTAACTACTCTTAATATTCTGTATGATTAACTTGTTCCATTTGACTATTTTGAAGGAAATGGCACCGACTACTCGACACACCGTGAATATGAATGAAGAGGAATTCTGTACTTTTATAGCTTCAAACATAGCCGCAGTACAGGCTGCGCTACATACCAACAATAACCTTGGATCTAGCAGTACAGGAAATCGTGTAGGATGCACCTACAAAGAATTCACTGCCTGCAAACCTTTGGAATTTGATAAAACCGAAGGACCGATCGGATTGAAACGGTGGACCGAGAAGGTCGAATCAGTGTTTGCCATAAGTAAGTGTACTGAAGAGGACAAAGTGAAGTACGCTACGCATACCTTCACAGGTTCTGCGTTAACATGGTGGAATACCTATCTAGAGCAAGTGGGACAAGATGATGCGTACGCACTACCGTGGTCAGCATTCAAGCACTTGATGAACGAGAAGTACCGTCCCAGAACCGAGGTCAATAAGCTCAAGACAGAACTTAGAGGGTTACAAACCCAAGGATTTGATATTACCACGTACAAAAGACGATTCACAGAATTGTGCCTATTGTGTCCGGGAGCGTTCGAAGATGAGGAAGAGAAGATCGACGCGTTTGTGAAAGGATTACCGGAAAGAATCCAAGAAGATATAAGTTCACATGAGCCCGCCTCCATACAACAGGCATGTAGAATGGCTCACAAACTAGTGAACCAGATTGAGGAAAGAATTAAAGAATAGACGGCTGAAGAGGCCAATGTGAAGCAAGTCAAAAGAAAGTGGGAGGAAAACGGTGATAAGAATCACCAATACAATAACAACAGCAATTACAATAATAATCGCAACAATTATCCCAACAATCGCAACATCAATCACAACTACAACAAATGGCCCAACAACAATGTTAACACCTATTTCTTTATGAGGTAAGGCTTAGTATGTCAACAAGAGACCAGAAGTGATCTAGCTTTTAGGAGGGTGGAGTGTTGCCGATTGATTTTTACCCTCGGGAAATAATCCCTGTAGACCCGGTACACAAGTGTAAGAACTTGTGGGGTGGCTTAATCAATCTGTCGTCCGTAGAGCGTATAAGTGCTAGTCGGATGACTTCTAGTGAGAGAAAGTAGAGAGAGAAAGAGAGAGGTGAAGTCTTAGCTCTCAAAGTTGTCAGAATGTCTGAACTGTGTAAAATGACGACCCAAGGGGTCTATTTATAGTGTTAGATCTACCAGATTGCTCGGGGACACGTGTCAGATGATGATACGTTCTGTTATTCGTGGTTCGAAATTTATGCTGAAAGTGCCGTTCTCTGGCGAGGGCTTACACGCTAGGCGGCCTTCAGGGCTTACGCATGACGGAGCAGCCTGTACAGCGGAGAACGCTGGACGGATAATTCCACAAAACTGTTGTTTCCAGCCTTCCTGATGCTATTTTTATGCAACCATTATGCCTTTTATGTGTGTATACGATAGGATACACCATTAAGTCCCCCCAGTTTAAGGACTTAAGCATTTGAAAAATGATTAAGTTGTTAAACTTTTGATAACGCATGCCAACCAAAATCTTCACATTTCACCTTTTCCTTTCGCATTGGGAATCACACCACAGGCATTAAATGATAGGCGAATTTTACTGACAACATGATGATTGCTAAAATATCGCACGCGCCTCTTAGCTGTAAAAGGACTCTTCGATGTACTCACCTTTTTATCTTGTCCTTACACGTGTGTGGCTGAAAACAAAACCCCCAATTCACTACTAACTACAGATGTTATATCTTCTTACTTTTAACCATCATAAACCCTAACCGATAATTCACTTTCACAACTTCCTTCTACAGTATTCATCTTCTTCCATTAATACCTTCTTGATTTTCTGTTTCATTAGAACATTAATGGCAGCCATAAAGGATGTTGCAGCTATTCCTAGCAGAGTAAATGAGAGATATTTAAGCGAGCTACTGCAACATTTCCCTAGATTAGCTGGTGTTGAACCAGTGATTACTACAATTAATGCCAGAGCCTGTTCACCGCCCCCTGGCAAAGTTGCCATTTATGGCCATTCAATCTTCAGATTTTGCTTACGTTTACCATTTACACCCTTCTTCTTAGAAGTTTGCAGATTTTTTGCCTTTAGATATTTTGCTGGACACTATGATCCGTTTTCTGTTTTGTTTTGTATTTTGTGTATATGTGTCATGACATTTTTTGTAGATTCGTTTCATCGCTTCGATGTTTTAGTGAGTTCTACATGTCTCAGTATCGATACAACCATTTTGAGTATGATTGTACTTCTACCACCGAAAGGCTCTCTTTCTTTCTGCGGGTAGGGATGACACACAGCTATGTGAGACCTGGGCTAAAAAATCCTTGGCCGGATAAAATTTGAAAAATATTGCAATAAGAATAATTGCTATTATTCATATTCTTTAAAGAAATTTTTACATTTATGACTATATCTCATGCATTTGACAGTTGATCAAGCTGTCCATGCATATAGTGCTACGCATAAAATTTCTTTAAATTCATTGCATTCCAAGCTCTTTCATATTGCTCACCGGAAGGCGCAGCAAGCATGTAGGATCCGTTCTGATTTACTTTCGTGACCTTATAAGGTCCTTCCCATTTTGGGGCTAGCTTTCCAAATTTGATTTGCCTGCTTGCTTCATTATCACGTAGCACTAAATCACCTACTTCAAATTGCACATGCTGCACTTTCTTGTTATAATATTTTGCCATTTTATGTTTGTGATCCGCTTGCTGGATGGCGGCCATCAACCTTCTTTCCTCCAATAAATTGAGATTCTCTCTTAACGCCTCAGAATTAACCTCAACATCAAATGCCATAATGCGTTGCGTTGGCACACATATCTCAGCCGGTATTACTGCGTCTATTCCATACACCAGACTGAAAGGTGTTTCCCCCGTGCTCCGCTTTGGCGTCGTCTGGTGTGCCCACAATACATTTGGCAATTCATCCACCCATCTAGTTTGACTTAGACCTAATCATGCCTTAATGCCAGCAACAATTTCCTTGTTGGTAACCTCCACTTGTCCGTTTGCTTGAGGATGAGCAACAGATGTAAAATTTTGTTTGATGCCCAGCTCTTCACACCAACTCCGAAATGGATTTTCTGCAAATTGCTTGCCGTTATCGCTAACTATTTCATTTGGCACCCCATAACGGCTTATAATATCATGCCAAACAAATTTCTTGACATTTTCTCCTGTGATTTTTGCTAAAGCCTTTGCTTCAACCCATTTCGTGAAAAAATCAATTGCTACCACCAAGAAATTAGCATTACCAGTGCTCCTATTGAATGGCCCCACAATGTCAATAGCCCATTTACAGAACGGCCAAGCGGATGATACCGGTATCAAGTCATACTTTGGAAGACGCTGAATTGTTCCATGCATCTGACAATTCTTACATGTTTTGATGATTTCTGCAACATCCCGATAAAGTGAAGGCCAAAAATACCCTTGTCGCATGATCCGTGACGCCACAGTACGGAAACTGGAATGTTGCGAACAGACTCCTTCATGCATTTCTTTGACCACCTTTAACGCTTCATCATCGGTTAGACACCTTAACAATGGACCATTGTATGATTTTCGATAAAGGACGCCACTAACTATTTCATACATTGGTGCAGTCACTCTTATTCTTCTTGCTTCCGCCTTATCAACAGGTAACCATCCGTCATGCAAATATCTCAAATACGGAGTCATCCAAGTTTCCTTAGCTTCTTCAACTATTGAAATAATTGGTTTTCCATGTATTGATTTCTCCTTAAGTTCTTCAACCAACACTCGTTTGTGCAAATGATCAAATGTTAACGTGGCTAACTTGCTCAAAACATCAGCTTTTTTGTTCTTATTTCGAGGGATTTGCACGACTTCAAGGTTATCAAAATTTCTTTGAAATTGCTTCCACCAACTTTACATATTGCCTCATGGATGCATCCCTTGTATCGAATGTTCCATTAACCTGCTGGGCAACAATTTGAGAATCAACATACGCTCGTAAATTTGTTATGCCCATTTCTACCGCTATGCGGAGGCCGGAGAGTAACGCCTCATACTCTGCTTCATTGTTTGAAGCATAAAAACAGAATTTCAGTGCATAAGTATATTCTTCACCGTCTGGACTTGTTAAAACTAGCCCTGCACCTGTTCCCTCTACACTGGATGCCCCATCAGTGTGTAACTCCCACTCATGCTGTGATGGTGCCATTTTGTTGTCATACTCTACTTTTTCATTTGTCTCCAAGAGGAAATCTGCCAAAATTTGCCCTTTAACTGCATTTCGAGGAGCAAAATTGATTTCATACTCCCCCAACTCGATGGCCCATTTTGCTAAACGGCCAGATGATTCTGGGCGCCGGAGTATTTGCTTCAATGGTTGATCTGTCAACACTAAGATGGGATGACCTTGAAAATATCTTCGTAGACGTCGTGCAGTATGCACAAGGGCATAAACCATTCGGTGAAGTGGTGGATAATTTGTTTCACAAAGCTGCAACACCTTGCTAACAAAATATATGGGCATTTTCACGTGCCGTTCTGCGATTAGAACAGAACTTATTGCTTCCTTTGAGACAGCTAAGTATAAAATTAGGGTTTCCCCCTCTTTTGGTGCTGTTAACGTAGGTAATGTTTTTAACAACTGCTTGATCTCTTGGAAAATGCATTTTCGGCTTCCGCCGTCCACATAAAATCTTTTTTATTCAGACAGCCCTTTAACACCTTCATGAATGGAAGTGACTTTTTAGCTGCTCTGGACAAGAATCTTGTTAATGCTGCTACACATCCATGTAACTGTTGAACATCCTTCTTGCTAGTTGGTGACTTCATATCTTCAATTGCTTGAATTTTCTTAGGATTAGCTTTAATTCCACGGTCTGTGACAATATGACCTAAGAATTTTCCCTCTTCCACACCAAACGTGCACTTCTTGGGATTTAATTTCATGTTAATTTTTAATCAGAGATGCAAAAGTTTCCTGTATATCTCGTAACATCTTTTCTTCAGTATGACTTTTGATGACAATTTCATCAACGTAAGCTTCTAAGTTTTACCCAATTTGATCCTTAAACGCCATATCAATAAGTCGTTGATATGTTGCTCCTGCATTCTTCAAACCAAAAGGCATTTTCATATAACAGAATATGCCTTCCGTCATGTGAAAAGCCGTTTTGTCTTCATCCTTTAAAGCCATCGGGATTTGATGATATCCCTTAGCTGCATCTAGAAAACATTTGAATCGATATCCTGCTAATGATTCAACCTTCCAATCAATTTTAGGTAAAGGATAATTGTCCTTTGGACATGCTTTATTGATATCTGTGAAATCCACACACATCCGCCATGAATTATCCGGCTTCCTAACCATGACCGAATTGGCTACCCATGTCTGATATTTGACCTCTCGCAAGATCCCAGCATCTACCAAACTTCGTACCTCATCACGAAGAAACTTGCTTCTTTCTGGCGCCATGCCACGCTTTTTCTGACAAACAGGATGTACATTGGGGTTCACATTTAGCCTATGCTCTGCAATTTCCCTTGGAACACCGGTCATATCAGACGGCTGCCATGCAAAAACGTCTAAATTTGTTGTCAAAATATTGTATAATTTTTCTCTACATTCAGTGGACAACGTATGCCCAATTATGATTTTCTGATCTGGAAATTTAAGATTTGGTAAAATTGACCCATCATCGTGTATGATTGGCTTAATTACTGCCTTTGTTACTTAGGCACACTCAATTGACTTATGCCGTTCTGCATATAACGTTGCCACTCCGCCTGGTGTTGGAAACTTCATCATACCATGTACAGTTGACGTTACAGCTCCAAACGTCATTAAAGCAGTTCTTCCCAAAATTATGTTGTACTGTGAATTTGCTTTAACTACCAAGAACTCAATGTTGGCTATACGTCTTAGGGGTGGCTTGCCCAAGGTTACTTCAAGAAAAATACTTCCCTCAGACCACGATGGCTCACTTGTAAAACTTGCCAACGGCACATATGTTTCCTTCATTCTCTCTTGTACATCTTTGGGTAGCTGTATGAAACAATGTTCATACATAATGTCTGCTCCAGCTCCTGTGTCAGTGTAAATGTTTTGTATTAAGCAATTTGCAACTCGCGCTTCTATAACTACTGGACCATCAGATGGGTTTGTGTTACACATAGAAGGAAATGATATTAATTGTTCTTCCCAATCTTCTAATACTTTTGCCTTCCTTCGTTGTCCAGCTTTCCATGGATGTATCATGCCCACTTCTATGGGTATGAATTCGTTATCCTCGCCGTTTTTATCAGTATTGGTGAGATGATTCGTCTTAATAATGGATGGCGCCATTGTTAACCCCTATTTCCTTATGAGGTAAGGCTTAGTATGTCAACAAGAGACCAGAAGTGATCTAGCTTTTAGGAGGGCGGAGTGTTGCCGATTGATTTTTACCCTCGGGAAATAATCCATGCAGACCCGGTACACAAGTGTAAGAACTTGTGGGGTGGCTTAATCAATCTGTCGTCCGCAGAGCGTATAAGTGCTAGCCGGATGACTTCTAGTGAGAGAAAGTAGAGAGAGAAAGAGAGAGGTGAAGTCTTAGCTCTCAAAGTTGTCAGAATGTCTGAACTGTGTAAAATGACTACCCAAGGGGTCTATTTATAGTGTTAGATTCACCAGATTGCTCGGGGACACGTGTCAGATGATGATACGTTCTGTTATTCGTGGTCCGAAATTTATGCTGAAAGTGCCGTTCTCCGGCGAGGGCTTACATGCTAGGCGGCCTTCAGGGCTTACGCATGACGGAGCAGCCTGTACAGCGGAGAACGCTGGACGGATAATTCCACAAAACTGTTGTTTCCAGCCTTCCTGATGCTATTTTTATGCAACCATTTTGCCTTTTATGTGTGTATACGATAGGATACACCATTAAACAACAACAACAACAACAACAGCAACTACAACAATCATCCCAACAACAATAACAGCCACAACAACAACAACAATCAGAAGCAGCTATGCCAAAGGTGTGAAAAGTATCACTCGGGGTTCTGCACCAAATTTTGCAACAAGTGTAAAAGAAATGGTCATAGCGCTGCGAAGTGTGAGGTCTACGGACTAGGGGTTAACAGAACGAAAGGAACAAATGGTGTCGGAACGAGTAATGGCGGAGCAAGTAGTGTCGGAGCAAGTTATGCCAATGTAGTTTGTTATAAATGTGGAAAACTGGGCCACATTATTAGAAATTGCCCGAACTAGGAGAACACGAATGGACAAGGCCGTGGAAGAGTTTTCAATATTAATGCGGCAGAGGCACAGGAAGACCCGGAGCTTGTTACGGGTACGTTTCTTATTGACAATAAATCTGCTTACGTTTTATTTGAATCGGGTGCGGATAGAAGCTATATGAGTAGAGATTTTTGTTCTAAATTAAGTTGTCTATTGACGCCGTTGGATAGTAAATTTTTACTCGAATTAGCAAACGGTAAATTAATTTCAGCAGATAATATATGCCGGAATCGAGAAATTAAACTGGGTAGCGAAATATTTAAGATTGATTTGATACCAGTAGAGTTAGGGAGTTTTGATGTAATAGTTGGCATGGACTGGCTGAAGAAGGTGAAAGCAGAGATCGTATGTTATAAAAATGCAATTCGCATTGTACGAGAAGAAGGAGAACCCTTAATGGTGTACGGAGAAAAGGGCAACATGAAGCTACATCTTATTAGTAATTTGAAGGCACAAAAACTAATAAGAAAAGGTTGCTATGCTGTTCTAGCACACGTCGAGAAAGTACAAACTGAAGAAAAGAGCATCAATGATGTTCCCGTCGCAAAAGAATTTCCCGATGTATTTCCGAAAGAATTACCGGGACTACCTCCACATCGATCTGTTGAATTTCAAATAGATCTTGTACCAGGAGCTGCACCAATAGCTCGTGCTCCTTATAGACTCGCACCCAGCGAGATGAAAGAACTGCAAAGCCAACTGCAAGAACTATTAGAACGTGGTTTCATTCGACCAAGCACATCACCATGGGGAGCTCCTGTTTTGTTTGCCAAGAAGAAGGATGGTACATTTAGGTTGTGTATTGACTACAGAGAGTTGAACAAACTTACCATCAAAAACCGTTATCCACAGCCGAGAATTGACGACTTATTTGATCAACTACAAGGCTCGTCGGTTTATTCGAAGATCGATTTACGTTCTGGATATCATCAAATGCGAGTAAAGGAGGATGATATTCCAAAAACTGCTTTTAGGACACGTTATGGTCATTACGAGTTTATGGTTATGCCGTTTGGATTGACTAACGCACCAGCTGTGTTCATGGACCTTGTGAACCGAGTGTGTGGGCCATATCTTGACAAGTTTGTCATTGTTTTCATCGATGACATACTTATTTACTCAAAGAATGATCAAGAGCACGAAGAACATTTGAGAAAAGTGCTAGAAGTATTGAGGAAAGAAAAACTGTACGCTAAGTTTTCAAAGTGTGCATTTTAGTTGGAAGAAGTTCAATTCCTCGGTCACATAGTGAACAAAGAAGGTATCCAGGTGGACCCGGCAAAGATCAAAACCGTCGAAAAGTGGGAAACCCCAAAAACTCCGAAGCATATTCGTCAATTTTTAGGATTGGCTGGTTACTACAGAAGATTCATCCAAGATTTCTCCAAAATAGCAAAACCCTTGACTGCATTAACGCATAAAGGGAAGAAATTTGAATGGAAGGATGAACAAGAGAAGGCGTTTCAATTATTGAAGAAAAAGCTAACTACGGCACCTATATTGTCATTGCCTGAAGGGAATGATGATTTTGTGATTTATTGTAACGCATCAAAGCAAGGTCTCGGTTGTTTATTAATGCAACGAACGAAGGTGATTGCTTATGCGTCTAGACAATTGAAGATTCACGAGCAAAATTATACGACGCATGATTTGGAATTAGGCGCGGTTGTTTTTGCATTAAAGACTTGGAGGCACTACTTATATGGGGTCAAAAGTATTATATATACCGACTACAAAAGTCTTCAACACATATTTAATCAGAAACAACTGAATATGAGGCAGCGTAAGTGGATTGAATTGTTGAATGATTACGACTTTGAAATTCGTTACCACCCGGGGAAGGCAAATGTGGTAGCCGACGCCTTGAGCAGAAAGGACAGAGAACCCATTCGAGTAAAATCTATGAATATAATGATTCACACTGACCTTACTACTCAAATAAAGGAGGCGCAACAAGGAGTTTTAAAAGAAGGAAATTTAAAGGATGAAATACCCAAAGGATCGGAGAAGCATCTTAATATTCGGGAAGACGGAACCCGGTATAGGGCTGAAAGAATTTGGGTACCAAAATTTAGAGATATGAGAGAAATGGTACTTAAAGAAGCTCATAAAACCAGATACTCAATACATCCTGGAACGGGGAAGATGTACAAGGATCTTAAGAAACATTTTTGGTGGCCAGGTATGAAAGCCGATATTGCTAAATATGTAGGAGAATGTTTGATGTGTTCTAAGGTCAAAGCTGAATATCAGAAACCAGCAGGTCTACTACAACAACTTGAAATCCCGGAATGGAAATGGGAAAACATTACCATGGATTTCATTACTAAATTGCCAAGGACTGCAAGTGGTTATGATACTATTTGGGTAATAGTTGATCGTCTCACCAAGTCAGCACACTTCCTACCAATAAGAGAAGATGACAAGATGGAGAAGTTAGCACGACTGTATTTGAAGGAAGTCGTCTCCAGACATGGAATATCAATCTCTATTATCTCTGATAGGGATGGCAAATTTATTTCAAGATTCTGGCAGACATTACAGCAAGCATTGGGAACTCGTCTAGACATGAGTACTGCCTATCATCCACAAACTGATGGGCAGAGCGAAAGCACGATACAAACGCTTGAAGACATGCTACGAGCTTGTGTTATTCATTTCGGAAACAGTTGGGATCGACATCTATCGTTAGCAGAATTTTCCTACAACAACAGCTACCATTCAAGCATTGAGATGGCGCCGTTTGAAGCACTTTATGGTAGAAAGTGCAGGTCTCCGATTTGTTGGAGTGAAGTGGGGGATAGACAGATTACGGGTCCGGAGATTATACAAGAAACTACCGAGAAAATCATCCAAATTCAACAAAGATTGAAAACCGCCCAGAGTCGACAAAAGAGCTACGCGGACAGTAAAAGAAAAGATATAGAGTTTGAAATTGGAGAAATGGTCATGCTTAAGGTTTCACCTTGGAAAGGCGTTGTTCGATTTGGTAAACGGGGGAAACTAAATCCAAGGTACATTGGACCATTCAAGATTATAGATCGTGTCGGACCAGTAGCTTACCAACTGGAGCTACCTCAACAACTCGCGGCTGTACATAACACTTTCCACGTCTCAAATTTGAAGAAATGTTTTGCTAAAGAAGATCTCACTCTTCCGTTGGACGAAATCCAAATCAATGAAAAACTTCAATTCATTGAAGAACCCGTCGAAATAATGGATCGTGAGGTTAAGAGACTTAAACAAAACAAGATACCGATTGTTAAGGTTCGATGGAATGCTCGTAGAGGACCCGAGTTCACCTGGGAGCGTGAAGATCAGATGAAGAAGAAATACCCGCATTTATTTCCAGAAGATACGTCAACACCTCCAAATGCTTAAAATTTCGGGATGAAATTTATTTAACGGGTAGGTATTGTAGTGACCCGAACTTTTTCATGTTTATATATTTATTAAGTGAAATTGTTATTTACATGATTAAGTGTTTCCAATATGTTAAGCAATCAAACTTGTTAAGACTTGATTAATTGAAATAGGTTTCATATAGACAATTGACCACCCAAGTTGACCGGTGATTCACGAACGTTAAAACTTGTAAAAACTATACGATGACATATATATGGTTATATATATAGTTAACATGATTTTATTATAAGTATGTATCTCATTAGGTATTTTAACAATGAGTTATATACATAAAAATGAGACTATTAATTTAAGAAACTCGAAAACGATATATATAACGATTATCGTTATAACAACGTCTTACTAGGTACATATGAATCATATTAAGATATTGATACACTTGGTTAATTATGTTAAATGATAAGTAGATATATTATTAAGTGTATTAACAATGAAATACATATGTAAAAATAAGACTACTAACTTAATGATTTCGAAACGAGACATATATGTAACGATTATCGTTGTAACGACATTTAACTGTATATATATCATACTAAGATATATTATATATCATAATATCATGATAATATAACAATTTAACATCTCATTTGTTATAATAAACAATGGGTTAACAACATTCAACAAGATCGTTAACCTAAAGGTTTCAAAACAACATTTACATGTAACGACTAACGATGACTTAACGACTCAGTTAAAATGTATATACATGTAGTGTTTTAATATGTATTCATACACTTTTGAAAGACTTCAAGACACTTATCAAAATACTTCTACTTAACAAAAATGCTTACAATTACATCCTCGTTCAGTTTCATCAACAATTCTACTCGTATGCACCCGTATTCGTACTCGTACAATACACAGCTTTTAGATGTATGTACTATTAGTATATACACTTCAATGATCAGCTCTTAGCAGCCCATGTGAGTCACCTAACACATGTGGGAACCATCATTTGGAAACTAGCATGAAATATCTCATAAAATTACAAAAATATGAGTAATCATTCATGACTTATTTACATGAAAACAAAATTACATATCCTTTATATCTAATCCATACACCAACGACCAAAAATACCTACAAACACTTTCATTCTTCAATTTTCTTCATCTAATTGATCTCTCTCAAGTTCTATCTTCAAGTTCTAAGTGTTCTTCATAAATTCCAAAAGTTCTAGTTTCATAAAATCAAGAATACTTCCAAGATTGCAAGTTTACTTCCAAGTTTTCTAAATCCATTCCAAGTAATCATCCAAGATCAAGAAACCTTTGTTACTTACAGTAGGTTATCTTTCTAATACAAGGTAATAATCATATTCAAACTTTAATTCAATTTCTATAACTATAACAATCTTATTTCGATTGGAAAAATCTTACTTGAAATTGTTTTCGTGTCATGATTCTGCTTCAAGAACTTTCAAGCCATCCAAGGATCCTTTGAAGCTAGATCTATTTTTCTCATTTCCAGTAGGTTTATCCAAGGAACTTGAGGTAGTAATGATGTTCATAACATCATTCTATTCATACATATAAAGCTATCTTATTCGAAGGTTTAAACTTGTAATCACTAGAACATAGTTTAGTTAATTCTAAACTTGTTCGCAAATAAAAGTTAATCCTTCTAACTTGACTTTTAAAATCAACTAAACACATTTTCTATATCTATATGATATGCTAACTTAATGATTTAAAACCTGGAAACACGAAAAACACCGTAAAACCGGATTTACGCCGTCGTAGTAACACCGCGGGCTGTTTTGGGTTAGTTAATTAAAAACTATGATAAACTTTGATTTAAAAGTTTTTATTCTGGGAAAATGATTTTTATTATGAACATGAAACTATATCCAAAAATTATGGTTAAACTCAAAGTGAAAGTATATTTTCTAAAATGGTCATCTAGACGTCGTTCTTTCGACTGAAATGACTACCTTTAAAAAACGACTTGTAACTTATTTTTTCGACTATAAACCTATACATTTTCTGTTTAGATTCATAAAATAGAGTTCAATATGAAACCATAGCAATTTGATTCACTCAAAACGGATTTAAAATGAAGAAGTTATGGGTAAAACAAGATTGGATAATTTTTCTCATTTTAGCTACGTGAAAATTGGTAACAAATCTATTCCAACCATAACTTAATCAACTTGTATTGTATATTATATAATCTTGAGATACCATAGACACGTATACAATGTTTCGACCTATCATGTCGACACATCTATATATATTTCGGAACCACCATAGACACTCTATATGTGAATGTTGGAGTTAGCTATACAGGGTTGAGGTTGATTCCAAAATATATATAGTTTGAGTTGTGATCAATACTGAGATACGTATACACTGGATCGTGGATTGATTCAAGATAATATTTATCGATTTATTTCTGTACATCTAACTGTGGACAACTAGTTGTAGGTTACTAACGAGGACAGCTGACTTAATAAACTTAAAACATCAAAATATATTAAAAGTGTTGTAAATATATTTTGAACATACTTTGATATATATGTATATATTGTTATAGGTTCGTGAATCAACCAGTGGCCAAGTCTTACTTCCCGACGAAGTAAAAATCTGTGAAAGTAAGTTATAGTCCTACTTTTAAAATCTAATATTTTTGGGATGAGAATACATGCAGGTTTTATAAATGATTTACAAAATAGACACAAGTACGTGAAACTACATTCTATGGTTGAATTATCGAAATCGAATATGCCCCTTTTTATTAAGTCTGGTAATCTAAGAATTAGGGAACAGACACCCTAATTGACGCGAATTCTAAAGATAGATCTATTGGGCCTAACAAACCCCATCCAAAGTACCGGATGCTTTAGTACTTCGAAATTTATATCATATCCGAAGGGTGTCCCGGAATGATGGGGATATTCTTATATATATGCATCTTGTTAATGTCGGTTACCAGGTGTTCACCATATGAATGATTTTTATCTCTATGTATGGGATGTGTATTGAAATATGAAATTTTGTGGTCTATTATTATGATTTGATATATATAGGTTAAACCTATAACTCACCAACATTTTTGTTGACGTTTAAAGCATGTTTATTCTCAGGTGAATACTAAGAGCTTCCGCTGTTGCATACTAAAATAAGGACAAGATTTGGAGTCCATGTTTGTATGATATTGTGTAAAAACTGCATTCAAGAAACTGATTTCGATGTAACATATTTGTATTGCAAACCATTATGTAATGGTCGTGTGTAAACAGGATATTTTAGATTATCATTATTTGATAATCTACGTAAAGCTTTTTAAACCTTTATTTATGAAATAAAGGTTATGGTTTGTTTTAAAAATGAATGCAGTCTTTGAAAAACGTCTCATATAGAGGTCAAAACCTCGCAACGAAATCAATTAATATGGAACGTTTTTAATCAATAAGAATGGGACATTTCAGCACAGCCAACATTGAGTTCTTGGTGGTTAAAGCAAATTCACAGTACAACATAATTTTGGGAAGAACTGCTTTAATGACGTTTGGAGCTGTAACATCAACTGTACATGGTATGATGAAGTTTCCAACGCCAGGCGGAGTAGCAACGTTATATGCAGAACGGCAGAAGTCAATTGATTGTTCTCAAGTAACAAAGGCAGTAATTAAGCCAATCATACACGATGATGGGTCAATTTCACCAAATCTTAAATTTCCAGATCAGAAAATCATAATTGGGCACACGTTGTCCGCCGAATGCAAAGAAAAATTATACAATATTTTGACAACAAATCTAGACGTTTTTGCATGGCAGCCGTCTGATATGACTGGTGTTCCAAGGGAAATTGCAGAGCATAGGCTAAACGTGTAGTGACCCGAACTTTTCCATGTTTATATATATTAATTGAGATTGATATTTACATGATTAAATGTTTCCAACATGTTAAGCAATCAAACTTGTTAAGACTTGATTAATTGAAATATGTTTCATATAGACAATTGACCACCCAAGTTGACCGGCGATTCACGAACGTTAACACTTGTAAAAACGACATGACGATATATATATATATGGATATACATATGGTTAACATGAGATTATGATAAGTAAGTATCTCCATAAGTATATTAACAATGAGTTATATACATATAAACAAGACTACTAACTTAAGGATTTCGAAACGAGACATATATGTAACGATAATCGTTGTAACGACATTTAAATGTATATATATCATATTAAGATATATTAATATATCATAATATCATGATAATATAATAATTTAACATCTCATTAGATATAATAAACAATGGGTTAACCACATTAATTGAGATCGTTAACTTAAAGGTTTCAAAACAACACTTACATGTAACGACTAACGATGACTTAACGACTCAGTTAAAATGTATATACATGTAGTGTATTTAGATGTATTAAAATACTTTTGGAAGACTTCAAGACATATATCAAAACACTCATACTTAACGAAAATGGTTACAGTTACTTTTCCATTCTTTTCTTTCATCAAGAATTCTAGTCGTATTCTTACCCGTATTATACACAGCTTCAAAACATACTTACTATGAGTATATACCAATAGGAACTAGCATGGGATTCCACTCTTGATTATGTCATGTATGACTAATCAATTTTAACTTCTACCATGAGCTAGTCAACTAACTAGAACTCCTTTTAACCCCACTCACCACTCACCAATTACCACTCATCATTCACTCCATTTCACTTCCAATTCTCTTTCTAATTCTCTCTCAACACACACACACTATTATGAACATATTTTTCCAGTAGTTAATCATCATCTTCATCAAAAATCACTTCAAGATTCAAGCTATAATCATCATAGGAAGAACACTTCAAGAACACTTCAAAAATCCCTTCAAGTTTACTAATTTACTTCCAAGCTTTCTAATCCATTCCAAGTAATCATCTAAGATCAAGAAACCTTTGTTATATACAGTAGGTTATCTTTCTTATTCAAGGTAATATTCATATTCAAACTTTGATTCAATTTCTATAACTATAAACTATCTTAATTCGAGTAAAAATCTTACTTGAACTTGTTTTTGTGTCATGATCCTACTTCAAGAACTTTCAAGCCATCCAAGATCCTTTGAAGCTAGATCATTTCTTGTCACTTCCAGTAGGTTTACCTACTAAACTTGAGGTAGTAATGATGTTCATAACATCATTCGATTCATATATATAAAACTATCTTATTCGAAGGTTTAAACTCGTAATCACTAGAACATAGTTTAGTTAATTCTAAACTTGTTCGCAAACAAAAGTTAATCCTTCTAACTTGACTTTTAAAATTAACTACACACATGTTCTATATCTATATGATATGCTAACTTAATGATTTAAAACCTGGAAACACGAAAAACACCGTAAAACCGGATTTACGCCGTCGTAGTAACACCGCGGGCTGTTTTGGGTTAGTTAATTAAAAACTATGATAAACTTTGATTTAAAAGTTATTATTCTGAGAAAATGATTTTTATTATGAACATGAAACTATATCCAAAAAGTATGGTTAAACTCAAAGTGGAAGTATGTTTTCTAAAATGGTCATCTAGACGTCGTTCTTTCGACTGAAATGACTACCTTTACATAAATGACTTGTCACTTATTTTTCCGACTATAAACCTATACTTTTTCTGTTTAGATTCATAAAATAGAGTTCAACATGAAACCATAGCAATTTTATTCACTCAAAACGGATTTAAAATGAAGAAGTTATGGGTAAAACAAGATTGGATAATTTTTCTCATTTTAGCTACGTGAAAATTGGTAACAAATCTATTCCAACCATAACTTAATCAACTTGTATTGTATATTATGTAATCTTGAGATACCATAGACACGTATACAATGTTTCGACCTATCATGTCGACACATCTATATATATTTCGGAACAACCATAGACACTCTATATGTGAATGTTGGAGTTAGCTATACAGGGTTGAGGTTGATTCAAAAATATATATAGTTTGAGTTGTGATCAATACTGAGATACGTATACACTGGGTCGTGGATTGATTCAAGATAATATTTATCGATTTATTTCTGTACATCTAACTGTGGACAACTAGTTGTAGGTTACTAACGAGGACAGCTGACTTAATAAACTTAAAACATCAAAATATATTAAAAATGTTGTAAATATATTTTAAACATACTTTGATATATATGTATATATTGTTATAGGTTCGTGAATCAACCAGTGGCCAAGTCTTTCTTCCTGACGAAGTAAAAATCTGTGAAGGTGAGTTATAGTCCCACTTTTAAAATCTAATATTTTTGGGATGAGAATACATGCAGGTTTTATAAATGATTTACAAAATAGACACAAGTACGTGAAACTACATTCTATGGTTGAATTATCGAAATCGAATATGCCCCTTTTTATTAAGTCTGGTAATCTAAGAATTAGGGAACAGACACCCTAATTGACGCGAATCCTAAAGATAGATCTATTGGGCCTAACAAACCCCATCCAAAGTACCGGATGCTTTAGTACTTCGAAATTTATATCATATCCGAAGGGTATCCCGGAATGATGGGGATATTCTTATATATATGCATCTTGTTAATGTCGGTTACCAGGTGTTCACCATATGAATGATTTTTATCTCTATGTATGGGATGTGTATTGAAATATGAAATCTTGTGGTCTATTATTATGATTTGATATATATAGGTTAAACCTATAACTCACCAACATTTTTGTTGACGTTTTAAGCATGTTTATTCTCAGGTGATTATTAAGAGCTTCCGCTGTCGCATACTTAAATAAGGACGAGATTTGGAGTCCATGCTTGTATGATATTGTGTAAAAACTGCATTCAAGAAACTTATTTTGTTGTAACATATTTGTATTGTAAACCATTATGTAATGGTCGTGTGTAAACAAGATATTTTAGATTATCATTATTTGATAATCTACGTAAAGCTTTTTAAAACCTTTATTGATGAAATAAAGGTTATGGTTTGTTTTAAAATGAATGCAGTCTTTGAAAAACGTCTCATATAGAGGTCAAAATCTCGCAACGAAATCAATTAATATGGAACGTTTTTAATCAATAAGAACGGGACATTTCAGTTGGTATCAGAGCGTTGGTCTTAGAGAACCATAAAATTTGCATTAGTGTGTCTTATCGAGTTTGTTAGGATGCATTAGTGAGTCTGGACTTCGATCGTGTTTTCTTTAAAAATGATTGCTTAACATTTTTGTTGGAAACTATATATTTTTAACATATGAATATTATGTGATATATTAATCTCTTAACGTGTTTGATATTATGTGATAGATGTCTACCTCTAGAACAAGTCCCATTGACTCACCTAATAATAATGAAGAGTCAAATGTAAATTGGAATGATTCGTGGACTGATTCACAAGTTCCCGAAGAGGAACCGGAAGAAGAGTCGGAACCGGAAGAAGAATCGGAACCGGAAGAAGAATCGGAACTGGAAGAAGAAATAGAACCGGTGGGGGAAATAATAAAACGGTTAAGTAAAAGAGAATCCTCAACCAACCGACCAAGGTTAATTATGGTCAATGGTGTTTCCGCCAAGGAAGCAAAATATTGGGAGGATTACTAATTCTCCAATGAATCGGATTCCGACGAGAATTCCGATGATGTTATAGAAATTACCCCAACTGAATTTAAAAAGGCAAAAGAAAATAATAAGGGAAAGGGCATAAAAATAGAGAAATCTAATTCCAACCCCGATGAACTTTATATGTATCGTCAACCCCCGAAG
Source organism: Rutidosis leptorrhynchoides (assembly GCF_046630445.1). Classification (NCBI taxonomy): domain Eukaryota; kingdom Viridiplantae; phylum Streptophyta; class Magnoliopsida; order Asterales; family Asteraceae; genus Rutidosis; species Rutidosis leptorrhynchoides. Next base: position 314,200,062 of record NC_092333.1, on the reverse strand, counting down.
TCCTTAAGTTTTAACAATGACCCGGGAACCTCTAAACCACCAGGTTTTTCTAAACCAATGTGGACAACGACGGCTCGTATTAGGGGAACATCATATATCCCTAGAAACTTGGCAAAACGAACCAAAACCGAACAAGAAGAAACGAGCGAGTCGGAATAAGATAGTTGTATTCGTGTGGTGTAATATATGTAATATAGTGTGCTTATGCTTTATGATATATGTAAAAATTGCTTGTATTAATAAGTATTTTTTTTTATGAATCTAACTCTTGTCTATTTAAAGTATAAAAACACAAAATGGATAGACAACCCAATATTTTAAGAGACCTACCCGGAGACATGATTGATGAAATCTTGTCTAGAGTCGGTCAGAATTCCTCGGCACAACTATTTAAGGCGAGATCAGTTTGTAAGACATTCGAAGAACGTTCCAAGAATGCCTTGGTTTATAAAAGGCTTTCGTTCGAAAGATGGGGGATATCACATTGGGAAATCCATAAGTTACGATGTGTTTACTTTGACGCATATATTGCGGGGAACCCAAATGCTATTTTACGCAACGGGTTAAGAAATTATTTTGACTCAATATATTCGAATATTGGACTTCGTGATTTAGAAAAAGCGGCTAACATGCAACATAAAGAAGCATGTTATGCTTACGGATTAGTAATGTTCGCTTCTCACCAAAGTGAGAACAAGAACATCGGCCTACAACTATTAAACAAAACGTTCCCACAAGTGACGGAGTCGGTAATTGGGGTAAGAAATGAGGTTTTTAGGTTATTACGAGACTGTTGGTCATTACGTAACCCTCGTCCCTTTGACGACGTTACAACACGCTGTCTTATCAACGGCCATAAAGGTTATGTTCCACAAGACCAAGGATGGGAAGTAGTCCTAGTAAAACCAGAATGCATGACTTGTTTCTGGACGTATGAATTACGTGTCTTTATTGCCTTTGCTGAACGACTTATGTACTAGCTAGAATTATCTTCACAACTATCTTGTATCAAAGTTATTGTGTGCTATATTTCATGCTTTATGTAAAATAAGCGGTATTGTAAGTTTGTAAAATATTGTATAAAAGTTTGAACGCGAAATATTATTACAATCAGTTTTTCATATAGAATTGTAGTAGTTGAATTGTATATTAGCTACTAAGTATGAACTTAACGGGTAGGTACTACCCAAATTTAAACTTATAAAACGCTAGTATGAAGAAAAAGCTTTTATAAATGAGTTCATATTATGCTACGAAATACTATTAACTACTCTTAATATTCTGTATGATTAACTTGTTCCATTTGACTATTTTGAAGGAAATGGCACCGACTACTCGACACACCGTGAATATGAATGAAGAGGAATTCCGTACTTTTCTAGCTTCAAACGTAGCCGCAGTGCAGGCTGCGCTACATACCAACAATAACCTTGGATCTGGCAGTACAGGAAATCGTGTAGGATGCACCTACAAAGAATTCACTACCTACAAACCTTTGGAATTTGATGGAATCGAAGGACCGATCGGATTGAAACGGTGGACCGAGAAGGTCGAATCGGTGTTTGCCATAAGTAAGTGTACTGAAGAGGACAAAGTGAAGTACGCTACGCATACCTTCACATGTTCTGCGTTAACATGGTGGAATACCTATCTAGAGCAAGTGGGACAAGATGATGCGTACGCACTACCGTGGTCAGCATTCAAGCACTTGATGAATGAGAAGTACCGTCCCAGAACCGAGGTCAATAAGCTCAAGACAGAACTTAGAGGGTTACGAACTCAAGGATTTGATATTACCACGTACGAAAGACGATTCACAGAATTGTGCCTATTGTGTCCGGGAGCATTCGAAGATGAGGAAGAGAAGATCGACGCGTTTGTGAAAGGATTACCGGAAAGAATCCAAGAAGATATAAGTTCACACGAGCCCGCCTCCATACAACAGGCATGTAGAATGGCTCACAAACTAGTGAACCAGATTGAAGAAAGAATTAAAGAACAGACTGCTGAAGAGGCCAATGTGAAGCAAGTCAAAAGAAAGTGGGAGGAAAACGGTGATAAGAATCACCAATACAACAACAACAGCAATTACAACAATAATCGCAACAATTATCCCAACAATCGCAACATCAATCGCAACTACAACAAATGGCCCAACAACAACAACAACAACAACAACAGCAACTACAACAATCATTACAATAACAATAATAACCGCAACAACAACAACAATCAGAAGCAGCTATGCCAAAGGTGTGAAAAGTATCACTCGGGGTTCTGCACCAAATTTTGCAGCAAGTGTAAAAGAAATGGTCATAGTGCGGCGAAGTGTGAGGTCTACGGACCAGGGGTTAATAGAACGAAAGGAACAAATGGTGTCGGAATGAGTAATGGCAGAGCTAGTAGTGTCGGAGCAAGTTATGCCAATGTAGTTTGTTATAAATGTGGAAAACCGAGCCACATTATTAGAAATTGCCCGAACCAGGAGAACACGAATGGACAAGGCCGCGGAAGAGTTTTCAATATTAATGCGGCAGAGGCACAGGAAGACCCGGAGCTTGTTACGGGTACGTTTCTTATTGACAATAAATCTGCTTACGTTTTATTTGATTCGGGTGCGGATAGAAGCTATATGAGTAGAGATTTTTGTGCTAAATTAAGTTGTCCATTGACGCCTTTGGATAGTAAATTTTTACTCGAATTATCAAATGGTAAATTAATTTCAGCAGATAATATATGTCGGAATCGAGAAATTAAACTGGTTAGCGAAACATTTAAGATTGATTTGATACCAGTAGAGTTAGGGAGTTTTGATGTGATAATCGGTATGGACTGGTTGAAAGAAGTGAAAGCAGAGATCGTTTGTTACAAAAATGCAATTCGCATTTTACGAGAAAAAGGAAAACCCTTAATGGTGTACGGAGAAAAGGGCAACACGAAGCTACATATTATTAGTAATTTGAAGGCACAAAAACTAATAAGAAAAGGTTGCTGTGCTGTTCTAGCACACGTCGAGAAAGTACAAACTGAAGAAAAGAGCATCAATGATGTTCCCATTGCAAAAGAATTTCCCGATGTATTTCCGAAAGAATTACCGGGATTACCCCCACAGCGATCCGTTGAATTTCAAATAGATCTTGTACCAGGAGCTGCACCAATAGCTCGTGATCCTTACAGACTCGCACCCAGCGAGATGAAAGAACTGCAAAGCCAATTACAAGAACTTTTAGAGCGTGGTTTCATTCGACCAAGCACATCACCGTGGGGAGCTCCTGTTTTGTTTGTCAAGAAGAAAGATGGTACATTCAGGTTGTGTATAGACTACCGAGAGTTGAACAAACTTACCATCAAGAACCGCTACCCACTACCGAGAATCGACGACTTATTTGATCAACTACAAGGCTCGTCTGTTTATTCAAAGATTGACTTACGTTCCGGGTATCATCAAATGCGAGTGAAAGAAGATGATATTCCAAAGACTGCTTTCAGAACACGTTACGGTCATTACGAGTTTATGGTCATGCCGTTTGGTTTAACTAATGCACCAGCTGTGTTCATGGACCTTATGAACCGAGTGTGTGGACCATACCTTGACAAGTTTGTCATTGTTTTCATTGATGACATACTTATTTACTCAAAGAATGACCATGAACACGGTGAACATTTGAGAAAGGTGTTAGAAGTATTGAGGAAGGAAGAATTGTATGCTAAGTTTTCAAAGTGTGCATTTTGGTTGGAAGAAGTTCAATTCTTCGGTCAAATAGTGAACAAAGAAGGTATTAAGGTGGATCCGTCAAAGATAGAAACTGTTGAAAAGTGGGAAACCCCGAAAACTCCGAAACACATACGCCAGTTTTTAGGACTAGCTGGTTACTACAGAAGGTTCATCCAAGACTTTTCCAGAATAGCAAAACCCTTGACTGCATTAACGCATAAAGGGAAGAAATTTGAATGGAATGATGAACAAGAGAAAGCGTTTCAGTTATTGAAGAAAAAGCTAACTACGGCACCTATATTGTCATTGCCCGAAGGGAATGATGATTTTGTGATTTATTGTGACGCATCAAAGCAAGGTCTCGGTTGTGTATTAATGCAATGAACGAAGGTGATTGCTTATGCGTCTAGACAATTGAAGATTCACGAACAAAATTATACGACGCATGATTTAGAATTAGGCGCGGTTGTTTTTGCATTAAAGACTTGGAGGCACTACTTATATGGGGTCAAAAGTATTATATATACCGACCACAAAAGTCTTCAACACATATTTAATCAGAAACAACTGAATATGAGGCAGCGTAGGTGGATTGAATTATTGAATGATTACGACTTTGAGATTTGTTACCACCCGGGGAAGGCAAATTTGGTAGCCGATGCCTTGAGCAGGAAGGACAGAGAACCCATTCGAGTAAAATCTATGAATATAATGATTCATAATAACCTTACTACTCAAATAAAGGAGGCGCAACAAGGAGTTTTAAAAGAGGGAAATTTAAAGGATGAAATACCCAAAGGATCGGAGAAGCATCTTAATATTCGGGAAGACGGAACCCAGTATAGGGCTGAAAGGATTTGGGTACCAAAATTTGGAGATATGAGAGAAATGGTACTTAGAGAAGCTCATAAAACCAGATACTCAATACATCCTGGAACGGGGAAGATGTACAAGGATCTCAAGAAACATTTTTGGTGGCCGGGTATGAAAGCCGATGTTGCTAAATACGTAGGAGAATGTTTGACGTGTTCTATGGTCAAAGCTGAGCATCAGAAACCATCAGGTCTACTTCAACAACCCGAAATCCCGGAATGGAAATGGGAAAACATTACCATGGATTTCATCACTAAATTGCCAAGGACTGCAAGTGGTTTTGATACTATTTGGGTAATAGTTGATCGTCTCACCAAATCAGCACATTTCCTGCCAATAAGAGAAGATGACAAGATGGAGAAGTTAGCATGACTGTATTTGAAGGAAGTCGTCTCCAGACATGGAATACCAATCTCTATTATCTCTGATAGGGATGGCAGATTTATTTCAAGATTCTGGCAGACATTACAGCAAGCATTAGGAACTCGTCTAGACATGAGTACTACCTATCATCCACAAACTGATGGGGAGAGCGAAAGGACGATACAAACGCTTGAAGACATCCTACGATCATGTGTTATTGATTTCGGAAACAGTTGGGATCGACATCTACCATTAGCCGAATTTTCCTACAACAACAGCTACCATTCAAGCATTGAGATGGCGCCGTTTGAAGCACTTTATGGTAGAAAGTGCAGGTCTCCGATTTGTTGGAGTGAAGTGGGGGATAGACAGATTACGGGTCCAGAGATTATACAAGAAACTACCGAGAAGATCATCCAAATGCAACAACGGTTGAAAACCGCCCAAAGTCGACAAAAGAGCTACGCTGACATTAAAAGAAAAGATATAGAATTTGAAATTCGAGAGATGGTCATGCTTAAAGTTGCACCTTGGAAAGGCGTTGTTCGATTTGGTAAACGAGGGAAATTAAATCCAAGGTATATTGGACCATTCAAGATTATTGATCATGTCGGACCAGTAGCTTACCGACTTGAGTTACCTCAACAACTCGCGGCTGTACATAACACTTTCCACGTCTCGAATTTGAAGAAATGTTTTGCTAAAGAAGATCTCACTATTCCGTTAGATGAAATCCAAATCAACGAAAAACTCCAATTCATCGAAGAACCCGTCGAAATAATGGATCGTGAGGTTAAAAGACTTAAGCAAAACAAGATACCAATTGTTAAGGTTCGATGGAATGCTCGTAGAGGACCCGAGTTCACCTGGGAGCGTGAAGATCAGATGAAGAAGAAATACCCACATCTATTTTCAGAAGATTCGTCAACACCTTCAACAGCTTAAAATTTCGGGACGAAATTTATTTAACGGGTAGGTACTGTAGTGACCCGAACTTTTCCATGTTTATATATATTAATTGAGATTGATATTTACATGATTAAATGTTTCCAACATGTTAAGCAATCAAACTTGTTAAGACTTGATTAATTGAAATATGTTTCATATAGACAATTGACCACCCAAGTTGACCGGCGATTCATGAACGTTAAAACTTGTAAAAACAACATGACGATATATATATGGATATACATATGGTTAACATGAGATTATGATAAGTAAGTATCTCCATAAGTATATTAACAATGAGTTATATACATATAAACAAGACTACTAACTTAAGGATTTCGAAACGAGACATATATGTAACGATTATCGTTGTAACGACATTTAAATGTATATATATCATATTAAGATATATTAATATATCATAATATCATGATAATATAATAATTTAACATCTCATTAGATATAATAAACAATGGGTTAACCACATTAATTGAGATCGTTAACTTAAAGGTTTCAAAACAACACTTACATGTAATGACAAACGATGACTTAACGACTCAGTTAAAATGTATATACATGTTGTGTATTTAGATGTATTAAAATACTTTTGGAAGACTTCAAGACATATATCAAAACACTCATACTTAATGAAAATGGTTACAGTTACTTTTCCATTCTTTTCTTTCATCAAGAATTCTAGTCGTATTCTTACCCGTATTATACACAGCTTCAAAACGTACTTACTATGAGTATATACCAATAGGAACTAGCATGGGATTCCACTCTTGATTATTTCATGTATGACTAATCAATTTTCACTTCTACCATGAGCTAGTCAACTAACTAGAACTCCTTTTAACCCCACTCACCACTCACCAATTACCACTCATCATTCACTCTATTTCACTTCCAATTCTCTTTCTAATTCTCTCTCAACACACACACACTATTATGAACGTATTTTTCCAGTAGTTAATCATCATCTTCATCAAAAATCACTTCAAGAATCAAGCTATAATCATCATAAGAAGAACACTTCAAGAACACTTCAAAAATCCCTTCAAGTTTACTAATTTACTTCCAAGCTTTCTAATCCATTCCAAGTAATCATCTAAGATCAAGAAACCTTTGTTATATACAGTAGGTTATCTTTCTTATTCAAGGTAATATTCATATTCAAACTTTGATTCAATTTCTATAACTATAAACTATCTTAATTCGAGTAAAAATCTTACTTGAACTTGTTTTTGTGTCATGATCCTACTTCAAGAACTTTCAAGCCATCCAAGATCCTTTCAAGCTAGATCATTTCTTGTCACTTCCAGTAGGTTTACCTACTAAACTTGAGGTAGTAATGATGTTCATAACATCATTCGATTCATATATATAAAACTATCTTATTCGAAGGTTTAAACTCGTAATCACTAGAACATAGTTTAGTTAATTCTAAACTTGTTCGCAAACAAAAGTTAATCCTTCTAACTTGACTTTTAAAATTAACTACACACATGTTCTATATCTATATGATATGCTAACTTAATGATTTAAAACCTGGAAACACGAAAAACACCGTAAAATCGGATTTACGCCGTCGTAGTAACACCGCGGGCTGTTTTGGGTTAGTTAATTAAAAACTATGATAAACTTTGATTTAAAAGTTGTTATTCTGAGAAAATGATTTTTATTATGAACATGAAACTATATCCAAAAAGTACGGTTAAACTCAAAGTGGAAGTATGTTTTCTAAAATGGTCATCTAGACGTCGTTCTTTCGACTGAAATGACTACCTTTACAAAAACGACTTGTAACTTATTTTTCTGACTATAAACCTATATTTTTTCTGTTTAGATTCATAAAATAGAGTTCAATATGAAACCATAGCAATTTGATTCACTCAAAACGGATTTAAAATGAAGAAGTTATGGGTAAAACAAGATTGGATAATTTTTCTCATTTTAGCTACGTGAAAATTGGTAACAAATCTATTCCAACCATAACTTAATCAACTTGTATTGTATATTATGTAATCTTGAGATACCATAGACACGTATACAATGTTTCGACCTATCATGTCGACACATCTATATATATTTCGGAACAACCATAGACATTCTATATGTGAATGTTGGAGTTAGCTATACAGGGTTGAGGTTGATTCCAAAATATATATAGTTTGAGTTGTGATTAATACTGAGATACGTATACACTGGGTCGTGGATTGATTCAAGATAATATTTATCGATTTATTTCTGTACATCTAACTGTGGATAACTAGTTGTAGGTTACTAACGAGGACAGCTGACTTAATAAACTTAAAACATCAAAATATATTAAAAGTGTTGTAAATATATTTTAAACATACTTTGATATATATGTATATATTATTATAGGTTCGTGAATCAACCAGTGGCCAAGTCTTACTTCCCGACGAAGTAAAAATCTGTGAAGGTGAGTTATAGTCCCACTTTTAAAATCTAATATTTTTGGGATGAGAATACATGCAGGTTTTATAAATGATTTAAAAAATAGACACAAGTACGTGAAACTACATTCTATGGTTGAATTATTGAAATCGAATATGCCCCTTTTTATTAAGTCTGGTAATCTAAGAATTAGGGAACAGACACCTTAATTGACGTGAATCCTAAAGATAGATCTATTGGGCCTAACAAACCCCATCCAAAGTACCGGATGCTTTAGTACTTTGAAATTTATATCATATCCAAAGGGTGTCCCGAAATGATGGGGATATTCTTATATATATGCAACTTGTTAATGTCGATTACCAGGTGTTCACCATATGAATGATTTTTATCTCTATGTATGGGATGTGTATTGAAATATGAAATCTTGTGGTCTATTATTATGATTTGATATATATAGGTTAAACATATAACTCACCAACATTTTTGTTGACGTTTTAAGCATGTTTATTCTCAGGTGATTATTAAGAGCTTCCGCTGTCGCATACTTAAATAAGGACGAGATTTGGAGTCCATGCTTGTATGATATTGTGTAAAAACTGCATTCAAGAAACTTATTTTGCTGTAACATATTTGTATTGTAAACCATTATGTAATGGTCGTGTGTAAACAGGATATTTTAGATTATCATTATTTGATAATCTTCGTAAAGCTTTTTAAAACCTTTATTGATGAAATAAAGGTTATGGTTTGTTTTAAAATGAATGCAGTCTTTGAAAAATGTCTCATATAGAGGTCAAAACCTCGCAACGAAATCAATTAATATGGAACGTTTTTAATCAATAAGAACGGGACATTTCAACGTGAATCCCAACATACATCCTGTTTGTCAGAAAAAGCGTGGCATGGCGCCAGAAAGAAGCAAATTCCCCCGTGATGAGGTACGAAGTTTGGTGGATGCTGGGATCTTGCGAGAGGTCAAATATCAGACATGGGTAGCCAATCCGGTCATGGTTAGGAAGCCGGACAACTCATGGCGGATGTGTGTGGATTTCACGGATATCAATAAAGCATGTCCAAAGGACAATTATCCTTTACCTGAAATTGATTGGAAGGTTGAATCATTGGCAGGATATCGATTCAAATGTTTCCTAGATGCAGCTAAGGGATATCATCAAATCCCAATGGCTTTAAAAGATGAAGACAAAACGGCTTTTCACACGACGGAAGGCATATTCTGTTACATGAAAATGCCTTTTGGTTTGAAGAATGCAGGAGAAACATATCAATGACTTATTGATATGGCGTTTAAGGATCAAATTGGGCGAAACTTAGAAGCTTATGTTGATGACATTGTCATCAAAAGTCATACTGAAGAAAATATGTTACGAGATATACAGGAAACTTTTGCATCTCTGCGAAAAATTAACATGAAATTAAATCCCAAGAAGTGCAAGTTTGGTGTGGAAGAGGGAAAATTCTTAGGTCATATTGTCACAGAACGTGGAATTAAAGCTAATCCTAAAAAAAATTCAAGCAATTGAAGATATGAAGTCACCAACTAACAAGAAGGATGTTCAACGGTTACATGGATGTCTAGCAGCATTAACAAGATTTTTGTCCAGAGCAGCTGAAAAGTCACTTCCATTCATGAAGGTGTTAAAGGGCTGTTTAAATAAAAAAGATTTTGTGTGGACGGCAGAAGCCGAAAATGCATTCCAAGAGATCAAGCAGTTGTTAAAAACATTACCTACATTAACGGCACCAAAAGAGGGGGAAACCCTAATTTTATACTTAGCTGTCTCAAAGGAAGCAATAAGTTCTGTCCTAATCGCAGAATGGAACGGCGTGCAAATGCCTATATATTTTGTTAGCAAGGTGTTGCAGCTTAGTGAAACAAATTATCCACCACTTCACCGCATGATTTATGCCCTTGTGCATACTGCACGACGTTTACGAAAATATTTTCAAGGTTATCCCATCTTAGTGTTAACGGATCAACCATTGAAGCAAATACTCCGGCGTCCAGAATCATCTGGCCGTTTAGCAAAGTGGGCCATCGAGTTGGGGGAGTATGAAATCAATTTTGCTCCCCGAAATGCAGTTAAAGGACAAATTTTGGCAGATTTCCTCTTGGAGACAAATGAAAAAGTAGAGTACGACAACAAAATGGCACCATCACAGCATGAGTGGGAGTTACACACTGATGGGGCATCTAGTGAAGAGGGAACAGGTGCAGGACTAGTTTTAACAAGTCCAGATGGTAAAGAGTATACTTATGCATTGAAATTTTGTTTTTATGCTTCCAACAATGAAGCAGAGTATGAGGCGTTACTCTCCGGCCTCCGCATAGCGGTAGAAATGGGCATAACAAATTTACGAGCATATGTTGATTCTCAAATTGTCGCCCAGCAGGTTAATGGAACGTTCGATGCAAGGGATACATCCATGAGGCAATATGTAAAGTTGGTGGAGGCAATTTCAAAGAAATTTGATAACCTTGAAGTCGTGCAAATCCCTCGAAATAAGAACAAAAAAGCTGACGTCTTGAGCAATTTAGCTACTTTAACCTTTGATCATTTGCACAAACGAGTGTTGGTGGAAGAACTTAAGGAGAAATCAATACATGGAAAACCAATTATTGCAATAGTTGAAGGAACTAAGGAAACTTGAATGACTCCGTATTTGAGATATTTGCATGACGGATGGTTACCTGTTGATAAGGCGGAAGCAAGAAGAATAAGAGTGACCGCACCAATGTATGAAATTGTTGGCGGTGTACTTTATCGAAAATCATACAATGGTCCGTTGTTAAGGTGTTTAACCGATGATGAAGCATTAAAAGTGGTCAAAGAAATGCATGAAGGAGTTTGTTCTCAACACTCCGGTTTCCCTACTGTGGCATCACGGATCATGCGACAAGGGTATTTTTGGCCTTCCCTTTATCGGGATGTCACAGAAATCATAAAAACATGTGAGAATTGTCAGAGGCATGGTACAATTCAGCGTCTTCCAAAGTATGACTTGATACCGGTGTCATCCGCTTGGCCGTTCTGTAAATGGGCTATTGATATTGTGGGGCCATTCAATAGGAGCACTGGTAATGCTAAGTTCTTGGTGGTAGGGATCGATTTTTTCACGAAATGGATTGAAGCAAAGGCTTTAGCAAAAATCACAGGAGAAAATGTCAAGAAGTTTGTTTGGCATGATATTGTATGCCGTTATGGGGTGCCAAATGAAATAGTCAGCTATAACGGCAAGCAATTTGCAGAAAATCCATTTCGAAGTTGGTGTGAAGAGCTGGGTATAAAATAAAATTTTACATCTGTTGCTCATTCTCAAGCGAACGGTCAAGTGGAGGTTACCAACAAGGAAATCGTTGCTGGCATTAAGGCACGGTTGGGTTTGAGTCAAACTGGATGGGTGGATGAGCTGCCAAATGTATTGTGGGCACACCGGACGACGCCAAAGCAGAGCATAGGGGAAACACCTTTCAGTCTGGTGTATGGAACAGAGGCAGTGATACCGGCTAAAATATGTGTGCCAACGCAACGCATTATGGCATTTGATGTTGAGGCTAATTCTGAGGCGTTAAGGGAGAATCTCAACTTGTTGGAGGAAAGAAGGTTGATGGCCGCCATTCGGCAAGCAGATCACAAGCATAAAATGGCAAAATATTATAACAAGAAAGTGCAGCATGTGCAGTTTGAAGTAGGTGATTTAGTATTACGTGATAATGAGGCAAGCAGGCAAATCAAATTTGGAAAGCTAGCCCCAAAATGGGAAGGACCTTATAAGGTCACGAAAGTAAATCAGAATGGATCATACATGCTTGCTGCGCCTTCCGGCGAGCAATATGAAAGAGCTTGAAATGCAATGAATTTAAAGAAATTTTATGCGTAGCACTATATGCATGGACAGCTTGATCATCTGTCAAATGCATGAGATATAGTCATAAATGTAAAAATTTCTTTAAGAATATGAATAATAGCAATTATTCTTATGGCAATATTTTTCACAAATTTTATCCGGCCAAGGATTTTTTAGCCCAGGTGTCACATAGCTGTGTGTCATCCCTACCCGCAGAAAGAAAGAAAGCCTTTCGGTGGTAGAAGTACAGTCATACTCAAAATGGTTGTATCGCTAGTGAGACATGTAGAACTCACTAAAGCATCGAAGCGATGAAACGAATCTACAAAAAATGTCATGACACAACTTATATACACAAAATGCAGAGCAAAACGGAAAACAGATCATAGTGTCCAGCAAAATATTTAAAGGCAAAAAGTAATTTGTAACTTTTCCTCATGAGTTTCATGACGGAAGGCGTATGACGGAGAATATGATTTTAATGTTTACAACTATAATGATTGCAAAGTACAATCTCAATATCTTGTGCATTGTTCACTACAACAATCTTACTAAGTTACAGCATATATTTCTAATATACATAACCAAGTGCAATATTCAACGTTATGTAAAAGCAGATGTATAAAAACATAGTATTTCATTCATCCTACGGAGTATAATTCAATACATCATCTATTGTTACATCCGGCCTTTTACAAAGATTTTCAAGATCAGAAAACTTCATATTTTCAATTAGTGCACCAGCTGCATTAGCTTCTTTTATGGCATTTTCATTAATCTTCGATGTAATAACAACAGGCATCGGACTTGGCAATTCTGGCAGTTTTCTTTTCATAAAGTTGAAAAAATTTAGTCGTTCAGCAGACTTCGTAAGACGGACAAACTCACGAATCCTGTGAGACAAAGCTTGGTAATTAAAGATACGCTCAACAAGCGCAGGGATGCCAGTTATCATTCGTCTTTCGTTCTCCTCTTTGGCTTTAAGCTGTTCTTTCAATATGTTATTTTGCTCAAACATTTTTTCGTTCTCCTTTACTAGTTCATCAATTTTGCTCAGATGCCGCTTTTCTCTGAAAGATAGTTCTTTGACTTGCTCCTTATACTCCGCCCTCTGATTGTTGCAATTTTCATAATGCCTCTTCATTGTCTCGTATTCCCTCTTTATCTCTGTGGCTATTCGTTCAGTCCTGGCTACTTTCTCCTTTTCAGCAGATAGCTCCTTATTTGTAGTGACTTCATTGTTTTGCAAGTCAGATAGGCGTTGAAGGTCATTTAAACCAGAAGCAATGTTCAGAATGATACTTTGTGCCTTAACCTTCTTGGCATCTGCATCAGAAAGGTTGCTAAAGAATTGGGCCAGTGAAGGACACACCATGGCATTCAAAAAAGTCATGAAATCTTCGTACGAGTGTGGTGGTCCTTTTAAAAGGGAGGAAAACATGTTTGTGTCAAGATTGGGAAGCGTAATTTGTTGTTGAGAAGAACTAGGGTCAGCTCCTTGTTGAGCGGATGACGGAGGAATTTGACCAGTTCTTCTCCTCTTGGCGGAAGGCGGAAGAGTTGTTAATGTAGTGTCTTGATGTGATGCACTAGCTGTTGGAGATAAAGGGAAGTTATTACTTATAAAAGAATTCCAATATGCTTCACAACATTTCAAGGGTGGCATAAAATATAAGGAAGGGTTTGGATTATAAAATCCACCAGTACTGGGCATACAAGAAAACAAGTACAGGTTTTGGTATGGTATTTTACATAATCCAGTGTTATCATTACCCGAAGCACGACGTTCTCTAGAGCCAACTCGATTCATACCTATGTCTTCTTCTTCTTCTTCATCCTCATTCTCCCTCACTTCATCTGTCTTGGGGGTATCGTCAATAATTTTCTGAGTAGTAAAGGTAAGCTGCGAGTAAACCGATGACCGCATGGCGGTAAGCGGTGTAATTTCTGCAAAAGTTTAAAAGTCACAGTGGTTAATTGGATAGATAAAGGAGGGCATCTTATTAAGCATATGTAACAAAAGTAAATGCTTACTCTTCCTCCCAGCAAGAATACAGGCATAAGCTTGTGTGATATCCCAATCTTGACTTACGGATGTCAGCGAAAGCATGTGTTCCCCATATTTAATGTCATTGATTTGTTCAGCTTTAATCCTCTTAAACAAAAGGTTTTCCTTGGTGACGAGTTTTGGAAAGGTAACAGATACGGTATGCGAGTATTTGCGCCATACTCGAGTGGCTGAGTATTGTTTATCAATTGCATCTTCATTAATAAAGATAAATGAAGCATACCAGTTATCGCCAGGATGATCAAGTGCAGGTTTCAGAAACCCATGAACTTTATTGAATGTGAACCAACCATTTTCATTGCGTGATATACGTACCAAATGGCAAAATATCCGAATTGATGGCTCAATATTCCTTGCGTGACAATACATTTCAAAAATCAAGATCTTTCGAATTGATGCTGGTTCGAATTGACCAACAGCAACACCGTAAAACTTGCAAACTTCTAAGAAGAATGGTGTAAATGGCAGACGTAAGCAAAAACTGAAGATTGAATGGCCATAAATAGCAACCTTGCCAGGGGCGGTGAGCTGGCTCTGGCATTAATTATAGGAATCACTGGTTCAACACCAGCTAATCTAGGAAAATGTTGCAGTAGCTGGCTTAAATATTTCTCATTTACTCTGCTAGGAATAGATGAAACATCCTTTATGGCTGCCATTAATGTTCTAATGAAACAGGAAGTAAAGAAGGTATTGATGGAAGAAGATGAATACTGTAGAAGGAAGTTGTAAAAGTAAATGATCGGTTAGGGTTTATAGTGGTTAAAAAGCAAAAAGATATAACAGCTGTAATCAGTGGTGATTTTGGGGGTTTTGTTTTCAGCCACACACTTGTAAGGACAAGATAAAAGGGTGAGTACATCGAAAAGTCTTTTTACAGCTAGAGGCGCGTGCGGTATTTTAGCTGTGCAAAAAGCAATCATCATAATGTCAGTAAAATTCGCCTATCATTTAATGCCTGTGATGTACTTGAAGGTATTTCGTATGTCCGAGAGACATATTAAATCAATGTGGCTAATATGTTTTGATCCAAGTCGGGTCATACCCAATAACAAGTTTACCGACACCTTAAACGTATTTGATCTTAACGATTGGTTCATTAAACAAATACGCGACACTTGTACTTTAGAAAATCGGTTTTCTAAAATATCATCACTTGAGATAAGTTATTTGGATAATTTATATTTAATTATTTATGGGTTTAAATAATTATGTTATGTTATATTTTATAAAATGGTTTATAAAATTATTGCAAGTAACAAATACATTTTATTTTATACATGTTTTATAAAACTTGTAACAAATTTTATAAAACATTCTTGTTATAAAATAATGCATGGATGGGCAGTTTTTTAAGACTCCTAGACAAGTCCCATGCTTAATTATTCTTGTTACTTTTGATACATAGATTCTCAAGTGCATGCTTAACATAAAAGACCAAGGCTTGACTCATTTTCTAAGTGAGAGAACTAGACATTAAGCTTAAAAAAAAAACTGCACAAACAGCATCCTGTCTTTGCTGCTGGCCGTGGGTGTTTTAGGACCAAAGGAGGTTCTAAAATTTGTTTTGCAAGCTTGTATCAAGTGTCAAATAAAAGCCTAACCATAGAGAAAGGTGTTGGGGTTAATTGCTTGGGGTATTACACACTTGAGGCTTCAAGTTAGAAGCTAATTGTTCATCATCTTCATCATCATCTTGCAACTTGAAAACAACCCTCAATTTACTTGAGGAGGTATTAATCTTACTTCCTTTGTTCTTGTATGTAAGTATATGTTTCAAGACTTGATAACAATATGGAATTCATTAAAATGGTTTAACATATAAACTTGTTTCTACAAACAATCATGTTTCCGCTTTCTTTAACTATCATAAAATGGTTTTGTGATTAAGTTGACATTAAGAACTTGTTGTTATGATGAATTCCTTCATTGGTATCTAGAGCCGAAGTCTATGAAATATGCTTCTTATATATGGTCTTTAAAACCCATCAACTTTGCATTCTACTAACATGCATGAAAGTAAAATGCAAAATTAATGGATTTGGGAGGGTTGTATAAGAATGGCCGAATTTTAAAGGGTTCCAAAAGTTGGTTTGGAACTTGCAAATTGGTCATTTTGTTGTATGTTGAAGTTCACAATCAAGCCTTGGCCTTTTGTTTGAATGGTTGCATGTTTGGTTGAATAAATTCATTCATTTGGTATGTAATATTAATTCATTCATGTGGTTGTAATATTCATGCAATTTGGTTTGTAATATTATTACTTTGGTTATGTAATTTATTTTATATTTGGTATGTAAAATAGATTAGGATGTTATTTCATTTTCTAGACAAAATGTATTAGGATATATTTTGTAAAATGATGAAGATGATGAAGACTTGAAGAACACAAGAAGAAGCATTTGGATGCAAGATTAAGTGGGAGATTTTAAAATCTTCTACTTTGTGTTATTACCCTTAACCGGTGGCATTTGTTTTCGGCTAAACAAATGTCTACCAAAATTGGCTTGATTGTGAACATATGATTTTGCATGCGTGGTTGTTTTGTATGATTATGTGGATTGTATGTTTGAATGCTACAAGTTAATCACACAAGTTAACAACAAACTAAAATGCCAATTTGAATTGGTTAAAATTGACATTATTAACGACATGCAAAACGTCAATTTAAATGGTTAAATTAAAAACGGCTAAAAGGACATTAATAAACGGTTATTAAGGACATGATAAGGATCATACATATAAAATGGTTTTTCATAAGTACCATGCACTAAATGCATGTTGGTGTATGGTATAAAAGGTTTCTCAAACTAGAATTAACGAAAACTCAAAATCCCTTTCACTAACAAGGTAAACAAGTTAAACGCCATCCTATTGTGTGACACTTAAAAGTATTAGGGAACTCATGATGGGATAAAGGTCACCTAACCATTATGAGCAAACTAATATGATTAAGGTAAATTTCGCATGCTTGTAGGATAAAGGTCACCTAACCACATGTATGTTAAATTTACAAGTCTATACAAATAGGACGACTTGATTTGGGAATCATGAACTTAGGGTCACCGAAGCATGAAGAACAAATAGGCGTTGATGGGATAAATATGCCATGCAAAAGGATTGCATGATCCCATACTCTAGAAGTTGCAAATGGATTGCAATTGTCATTTATTGACTACCTAGCTAAATCAAATTGCGGGATAAAGGTCACCTAACCGAAATTTGGTTTACCGTTGGATTCTAGAATTTAATAATTCAATTTGATTTAAAGGGTATTTAATGTTAAATTAAAATCGATACTTAAACAAACTTTGTTAATTTTGTAGATGGCCGCCAATAACAACAACAACATTCCAAACGCACCACTTAATCTAAACCACCTATCATTAAGGTCTCTCTTAGAGAAAGACAAACTCAACCATACAAACTTTATGGATTGGTTCCGCAATCTTCGGATTGTCCTCAAACAAGAGGATAAAATGTATGTGCTTGAGGACCCCATTCCCGATCAACCGGATGAGAATGATGTGGAGGCAATGGCCTCTTATGATAAGTATTGCCACGACTCCCTTCAAGTCTCATGCTTAATGCTTGGGACTATGATACCCGAACTCCAAAAGGATTTCGAACATCATAGTGCATACGACATGATAACGCAATTGAAGGAGATGTTCCTTCAACAAGCGCGTGTCGAACGCTTCGAAACGGTTCGAGCGCTACATGCTTGTCGTATGGACGATACCCAATCGGTTTCATCTTATGTACTTAAGATGAAAAGCCTTATCGATCGTGCTAACCGTCTTAACCTAAACATTTCCAATGAGTTAGCCACCGATCTTATCCTTAACTCCCTATCAAAAAGGTTTGATCAATTTGTAATTAATTACAATATGAATGGGATGGATAAGAGCATAGGTGAGCTTCACGGTATGCTTAGAACGGCGGAAACTAGCATGGGTAAAAGGGCTTTACCCGTGTTAGCAATCGATCAAGGTGGATCCAAAGGTAACACCTCTAAGCCAAAGGTGGCTAAGAGGAAAGGACCCGCCCATCAAGGCAAAGGGAAGGGGAAGATGGTTACCCTAACCAAGAACAAGGCTAAGAAGCAAAAGGTAGCCGAGAAGGCAAACCCCAAGGAAGACCCATGTTTCGGTTGCGGTGAGATGGGTCATTGGAAACGAAACTGTCCGGTCTATCTTAAGGAGTTGAAGGACAAGAGGGATGCAGGGCAAACCTCAGGTAATATATATATGGTATATATAGAGCTTAGTATTACTTCTTCTAATACATGGGTATTAGACACTGGATGTGGAACTCATATTTGCAATTCTTTGCAGGGGTTCAAAAGAAGTGATCATAAGGCGGGAACATCAAGTCTCTATATGGGCAATGGTGCAAAGGTGCATGTTAAAGCTCAAGGAGATTTTATTTTGAAGCTTCCAAGCGGATTGGAACTTATTTTAGAAAATGTTTTGTATGCTCCGGATTTGTGTAGAAACATTATTTCTATTTCTCGCTTAAAACAATGTGGTTACGTTGTTAATTTTATTGATGATGATATTCATGTTTCTAAAGATAATGTATTCTATTTCAAGGCTTCGCCTTCAAATGGAATTTATGAATTGGTTCATGATGACACATCATCTAGTAGCTCAATGTACCATACAAGCACCAAGAAACTCAAAAGAGATTTGAGTGATTCCTATTTATGGCATTGTCGCCTTGGTCACATAAACAAGAACCGAATGCATACACTTCAAAAGAATGGACTTTTGAAATCAAATGAAATGGATTCGTTTGATGTATGTGAATCTTGTTTACAAGGCAAGATGACTAAAGCACCTTTCAAAGGGACCTATGAAAGGGCTAAAGATTTATTGGGATTAATACATTCGGATGTATGTGGACCCTTTAAACCCATGACTAGGAAAGGTGAAAGATACTTTGTTACTTTCATTGATGACTTTAGTCGTTTCGGATATGTCTACTTATTAAGACACAAGGACGAAACGTTTGAAGCATTCAAAGAATATCAAAACGAAGTACAAAATCAACTCAATAAGACAATTAAGGTACTACGTACCGATAGAGGAGGTGAATACCTAAGCGATGCCTTCCAAGATCATCTTAGGAGTTGTGGGATTATCTCACAACTTACTCCACCCGGAACACCCCAACTTAATGGAGTTTCCGAAAGGAGGAACCGAACCCTAATGGATATGGTTCGATCTATGATGGCAAGAAGCTCGTTGCCTCTATCATTTTGGGGTTATTGTCTAAGCTCCGCGGCTCGTATTTTAAATATGGCCCCAACCAAGAAAGTGGAACGAACTCCTCATGAGATGTGGTTTGGAAAACCTCCTTCTCTTTCATACTTGAAAGTATGGGGATGTGAAGCTTATCCTAAGCGTTATGTAGCAAATAAGCTACATGCTCGATCCACAAAGTGTATCTTCATAGGATATCCCAAAGATGACATGGGATATTACTTCTATGATCCATCCGAGCAAACGGTATTTGTTGCTCGGAAAGCGGAATTCCTGGAAACCAAGTTCCTTATGGAAGGGGATGGTGAAAGGAAGATAGATCTTGTAGAGGTACAAGATCAAGCAGATGATACACAATTAGTTGGCACTAGTACTCAACATGAGGATGTTGAAAATCATCAAGTGGATGATCAAAGTACACAAGACGTTCGAAGATCTAGTAGGATTAGTAATCCTCCCGAGAGATATGGGTTTCTCGTGGATGGTTGCTATACGGTTGATTTGGATGAACCGACAAACTACGAAGATGCTTTATCAAGGATTGATAAAGATAAATGGCAGGATGCCATGAACGCCGAGATGCAATCCATGTATGAAAACCAAGTGTGGGAACTTGTTGAGCAACCTCCTAGCTCTAAGCTAGTTGATTGCAAGTGGCTTTTCAAGAAGAAAACCGACATACATGGAAACTTGGATACATATAAAGCTAGACTTGTAGCAAAAGGTTTCACTCAAACTCAAGGGGTTGATTATGATGAAACTTTCTCGCCAGTGGCAATGCTAAAGTCTATTAGGATATTATTTGCCATTGCTGCTCATTACGACTATGAAATATGGCAAATGGATGTCAAAACCGCTTTCCTAAATGGATATCTTATGGAAGATGTCTATATGGTCCAGCCTGAAGGTTTTGTTGATCCAAAATATCCTAAAAGTGTATGCAAGTTAAAGAAGTCAATCTACGGATTGAAACAAGCATCTAGAATGTGGAATCATCGTTTTAATGAGGAAGCCGAGAAATTTGGCTTCATTAAAAATGGTGATGAAGCTTGTGTATATAAGAAAGCTAGTGGGAGCACTATCATATTCCTTGTACTATATGTGGATGATATATTATTATTTGGGAATGATATTACCACAATGCAAGGAGTCAAAACTTGGCTAAAGAGTTGCTTCTCCATTAAGGATCTTGGAGATGCACAATACATATTGGGGATAGGGATCTATAGAAATAGATCCAAGAGATTGATAGGTTTAAGTCAAAGTACATACATTGATAAAATCTTGAAAAGGTTCAAGATGGAAAACTCTAAGAAAGGTTTGGTACCTATTCAAAGAGGAACCGTTCTCAATTCATCTCAGTGTCCTACCACGAAAGATGAACAAGAGAGAATGAAGAAAGTCCCATACGCATCTGCTATTGGGTCTATCATGTATGCGATGATATGTACTAGACCGGATGTGTCATGCGCTCTAAGCTTGACAAGTAGATACCAGAATAACCCAGGAAACAGTCATTGGATTGCTGTTAAAAGTATATTGAAATACCTTAGGAGAACTAAGGATATGTTTCTAATATATGGGTCTGGTGAGGAGGAACTCGCCGTAAAAGGTTACGTGGACGCGAGTTTCCAAACTGATCGAGATGACTCTCGATCACAATCCGGTTATGTCTTCATGTTAAATGGTGGTGCGGTCTCTTGGAAGAGTTCGAAACAGGAAGTTGTTGCGTTATCCACTACAGAGTCAGAGTACATTGCCGCCTCACTAGCAGCTCAGGAAGCTGCATGGATGAAGAAATTCATCGACGACTTAGGAGTGGTCCCTTCCATTCAGGACCCTCTTGAGATTTTTTGTGACAACGAGGGTGCGATTGCTCAAATCAAGGAACCTCGTGCTCATCAAAAGACTCGTCACATTGAGCGGAGATTCAACTACATCAGGGATGAGGTTGAAAAAGGAAAGATATGTATTCGCAAAGTTCATACAGATCATAATGTTGCGGATCCACTCACGAAGCTTTTACATGGGCCAAAACATGAGGGACATGTTTGTGCATTAGGGCTTCGATATTCTAGTGATTGGATATGATCTATTTTATGTATTGTACCGGAACGAAATTATTCAAACTCATTAATATAACTATGGTGTTAATTTATTTGAGTTATGTTCCTATTTTGCATATTTCATCCATGAATAAGCAATTATTCTAAATTTCCGTAGTCGATCACATTTGTGGGAACAAGTGTGAGGTTTAGACTATTATGAACTCGGATTGGTATACATTCATAGGTTGAATGTGGGGCAAAGTTGCAACCAAGGTTCATAGATATTTGTGGGAAACAAATATTGGAAGACCCGCTCTCAAGAATTACTGAATAGAGCCTTTGTGGTTGATCACATGTAATCTTGAGTAAAGGCGAATATCATTGTATCCTCTGACCTGAGATACATATTGGGTTCGGAGATTCACCAAGTACTGTACCTTGATTCTTTCCTTCGCTATTCTGAAACATGGTAGTACATAAGGAAGAACACAGGTATATTACAAAGTGTATATCTAGGACGTATGTAGTCAAGATGGAATTTGTCCCTCTTATTCGTTGAGAGTCAGATGTCTAAGGCCTGAAAAGTTAAATCTATAAGAGAGTGATCACTCTGTATCTCTTGGATTTAACATGACATCTAGGATGAAAGGATATAATGAAAGATTCACCTACATATATCAGTTCGAGTAGGGATCTCGAAAGGGATGATGTTATTGAATGGCACAAAGTCATAACATATTAGGGGTGATGGACAGTGTGTTAGGCTGTATCCATCACTTGCATCAATTTCTTATGTTTCTCGTGCAAGTGGGAGATTGAAGGTATTTCGTATGCCCGAGAGACATATTAAATCAATGTGGCTAATATGTTTTGATCCAAGTCGGGTCATACCCAATAACAAGTTTACCGACACCTTAAACGTATTTGATCTTAACGATTGGTTCATTAAACAAATACGCGACACTTGTACTTTAGAAAATCGGTTTTCTAAAATATCATCACTTGAGATAAGTTATTTGGATAATTTATATTTAATTATTTATGGGTTTAAATAATTATGTTATGTTATATTTTATAAAATGGTTTATAAAATTATTGCAAGTAACAAATACATTTTATTTTATACATGTTTTATAAAACTTGTAACAAATTTTATAAAACATTCTTGTTATAAAATAATGCATGGATGGGCAGTTTTTTAAGACTCCTAGACAAGTCCCATGCTTAATTATTCTTGTTACTTTTGATACATAGATTCTCAAGTGCATGCTTAACATAAAAGACCAAGGCTTGACTCATTTTCTAAGTGAGAGAACTAGACATTAAGCTTAAAAAAAAAACTGCACAAACAGCATCCTGTCTTTGCTGCTGGCCGTGGGTGTTTTAGGACCAAAGGAGGTTCTAAAATTTGTTTTGCAAGCTTGTATCAAGTGTCAAATAAAAGCCTAACCATAGAGAAAGGTGTTGGGGTTAATTGCTTGGGGTATTACACACTTGAGGCTTCAAGTTAGAAGCTAATTGTTCATCATCTTCATCATCATCTTGCAACTTGAAAACAACCCTCAATTTACTTGAGGAGGTATTAATCTTACTTCCTTTGTTCTTGTATGTAAGTATATGTTTCAAGACTTGATAACAATATGGAATTCATTAAAATGGTTTAACATATAAACTTGTTTCTACAAACAATCATGCTTCCGCTTTCTTTAACTATCATAAAATGGTTTTGTGATTAAGTTGACATTAAGAACTTGTTGTTATGATGAATTCCTTCAGTACTTCCCAATGCAAAAGGAAAACGTGAAGACTTGGTTGGCATGCGTTATTCCAAGTTTAATAACTTAACAATTTTTAAATGCTTAAGTCATTAAACTGGGGGGACTTAATGGTGTATCCTATCGTATACACGCATAAAAGGCGTAATGGTTGCATAAAAGTAGCATCATGAAGGCCGGAAACAACAGTTTTTTGGAGTTAACCGTCCAGTGTTCTCCGCTGTACAGGCTGCTCCGTCATGCGTAAGCCCTTAAGGCCGCCTAGCGCGTAAGCCCTGGCCGGAGAACGCCACCTTCAGCATAAATTTTGGATCACGAATAATAGAACGTATCATCATCTGACACGTGTCCCCGAACAATCTGGTGGATCTGACACTATAAATAGACCCCTTGGGTTGTCATTTTACACAGTTCAGACATTCTGACAACTTTGAGAGCTGAGACTTCACTTCTCTTTCTCTCTCTACTTTCTCTCACTAGAAGTCATCCGACTAGCATTTTTACGCTCTACGGACGACAGATTGATTAAGCCACCCCACAAGTTTCTACACTTGTGAACCGGGTCTGCAGGGATTATTTCCCAAGGGTAAAAATCAATCGGCAACACTCCGCCCTCCTAAAGCTAGATTACTTCTAGTATCTTGTTGACACACTAAGCCTTACCTCATAAGGAAATAGGTGTTAACATATACAATGCTATGTATATGATCAAGTCCCCCCAGTTTATTCGCATTGAGGAATTTCGCATTAACCTAGTTACCGTTATAGGAAAAAGTTACCGTTTTTATCCATTGCAGCCAATATTACCGTTTGAGTTTTCACAACGGTTAATTAACACAATCAATTACCGTCCTTATTTCCCCTATATATATCACGCCTCATACCTTCCTTAATTCTCCATCTGCTTTCCTCACCACAATTCGCAATTACATACCTTCACGCTTAACCCTTACGAATTCTTCAATCACAACCTCTCCACTTTAATTAAAAATGAAGATTGACGAAGTCGATCGCAAGGTGGACCCCAAGGCCTTGATTAACAAATTGCTAACTAGTCTGGAGGCTAAATCGACGACATCTTCCGGTGATCAAATCAAACAGGAGAAACAGGCCATTCCCCTTATTGATTTGACGACAAAGTCACCGTCATCACAAACAGGCTCTGCAAAACGACCATTTCAAACACCGCCATCAACGCAGAGCAAGAAGCTCAAGCAAAGCACTCCTTTATATGATAATCCGGTCATAACGGATTATGAAGGAGGCCAGCAAACTGGTATGAATCAATCATGTTTAGCGCATATCATTTTACGAAATATGTACGTTTATTGATATAACATTTGCATTTTTTGCAGGAGACTCGCCCTTTAACCCGGTGTTTCCTAGCCCAGATTCTGAGGCACAAATCACCGAGCTACTTCGCACTCCCCCTGATTCTTATGGAGTGCAGATTGACGGCCTATCCGGTTATACCTATGCATCTGCTAGCGCTGCTCTGGATCAACGTCAGCAAATGAAATTAGCAATTCCCGGCGAGCTTCGCCGCGAATTCTCCAAACTTTCTGCGCTTGATGCGCACAACAGTTTCGTTCAAAACTTCTATATGTGCTTCAACTCGGCGTACGATATGATATGCAGGCAAGAACAATTTTTCAATGTGCTTGGAGCTGAACAGTAAAAGTACAATGCTGAGAGGATAAAGGCTGAAAACAGCGAGAAACACTGTGTTGACCTCTCCTACGAGCTTACCGCGGCCAAAACCGCTGTAGATGAATTGAAACTACAGGTGTCTACTGTAGCTGACAAACAAAAGAATTTTGAAACCACAATTTCTTCATTGCAAGAGGAGGTTTCAAGGCTTACTGCAGAGAGAGACACCGCTGTGGCCGCAGCAGCTTCCGCGAAGCTTGAGTTCACGCAACTCCGCCAACACCTACCGGAGTTTGCTAAAAAGGTTCTCAATTCACGTCCCGTGAATGTTCTGTTTTCCACTTATGCAACTGCTTTACGACTGCGCGAGAGAGTAGAATTTCTGGATGAAATTGCTCCACATTGCACCATACCAGATCCACTACCTCCCGCCATTGGAGATCGCATTTGTTCACTTGCAGATGCACGCGAAGCAGCTGCTACCGCACAAGCAAGCTTAGCGGATATTCCAATCGACAAAGTTACTGCAATAAGTCAACAAGATGATGCCACTTTAAAAGACATCTTTGATCTTGATTTGTCTAAGCTAGAATAAAATATTGTAAAAATTAGCACGCAGCTATCTCTGCGCCGTTATCAATGCAACTTTATTTTTTCATATTTATTCGCAAGTACTCTTTATTTATATAGCGCTTTTATCAACAATATTCATAACACAAACTTGTCCTTTGCAATTTCCAGCTCTTATTATTGTGTACATAATAAGCGCGTACTTTTGCGAAACAATTTGTATGCGTATATGCGTATACGTTATGAATCTTCTAAGTCCGCCGAAACGATCCTTAGGCTATTAATTAGCATTGCGAAGCATCTAAATATTGGCAAGATCAAATATTTAGGATATATCACTCCTTTCGCAATAATTTACATGCTAAAGTGGGCAATTTCATCACTTTGCTTCTTAAACACTGCGAAATACTATAACATTATGAAACATACTGCAAAACGTTTCATAACTATTCGCATTTTCTATATAAGCTTTTCGCATACTTTTATAAGTGTTTATTTTTGAAATTTCGTCAAGTGTGATCAAGATTGCAAAAAATTAAAAACAAGAACACTTAATAAGTACATTAGCCATATGCCTTGTATCCAATTTCGCACTTTATACATGTATATCTGATAGTTTCCGCAAAACTATGCATAATATCGCTTTAACAAAACAGCATGCCATGCATTGGGTAAAGTTCGCCCTTCCATATCTGCGAGCTTATATGATCCTGCCGCATTAATTGCCACAATCTGATAAGGGCCTTCCCAATTAGGACCCAATTTACCAGGCTTTTCTGCTCTGCTTGCTTCATTATTTCGCAGCACCCATTCACCTATAGCGAAGGATAAATGATGCGTGATTATGACTTTAAAAATGCAATTTAGAACAAGCTTTCTTCACCTAACATATCTGAACACAAAGAACCAATTTGTAACAGTAACAGCCCAAAACAGAGTATAAAACTCTAAAATAAGAACACAATGGATAGAGAATCTAAACCCTTAATTGATAAAGATACCACCACAATTAGAGATCTAGAAACACTCCAAGTCTTCAATTACAGCTGATAAAGATTCCACCACAACTACAATATCAGATATGAAGATTTTGATTTCACCACAATGTTTGATAAAGTAACACCACAAACACTGATAAAGAAACCACTCTTAGCCACCGGAATCAAAGATTCGTAAAGACACAGAGATTTTGTAAATAGATAAGCTCTATCAAACTTTTCATTCAATCATCAACCAAGTTTTACAATTACAAGAGCTCTCTATTTATAGTAGAAGCTTAACAGCTATTTTCTAAATAAGACAAAAACATAAAAAGGAAATGGAGACAAAAAAGGACAA
This sequence comes from Rutidosis leptorrhynchoides, assembly GCF_046630445.1. Taxonomy (NCBI): domain Eukaryota; kingdom Viridiplantae; phylum Streptophyta; class Magnoliopsida; order Asterales; family Asteraceae; genus Rutidosis; species Rutidosis leptorrhynchoides. The sequence continues at coordinate 314,173,153 of NC_092333.1, read as the reverse complement.
ACAATTACAAATTAGCCAATAAGAATAAAGGACACAATCTGCAAAAAGCCTGCCATTTGTTAGTGATCCTTCCCTTGATAAAAGCATCCAATGATAAATGAGAGTCTTCCTTGGATAGCTAACATTCTTCTAGAACAGCCACACACGTGTTAAGCACATGACCTGACCGGTTTATTGAAAAGCATAAGTAAACTTTGAATTATATCAGCAAGTTGGCCATTCAGACAGAAAATAGCATCGCGTGCTGGTTGTACTAGAGTTTCGTGTGCTGATTGAACTAAAATTCTTTAGCTGGTTGAACTAGCTGGTTCGCCTAAGCATAACTTTACTGGTTCGATTTGCTGGTTACCCGGCTGAGTGAATTAAAGCTTTACTGGCTGAACTAAACTCATTTGCTGGTCCGGCTAGCTGGTTCTTCTTCGTTGCTGGCTTGCCTTCAACTATCAAAAACTTTATTCATGAAAACATAACTACTTCAGTTTAAGGACTGAAGTAGGGTCACCCCTGAGCTTCTTGAACCAGCTCCAAAAACACTTAGATGATACGAAATAGATGGAAAAATGACCATTGCTTAGCCTGATTCCAAAAACACTTGATAAAGATACCACCACAATTAGAGATCTAGAAACACTCCAAGTCTTCAATTACAACTGATAAAGATTCCACCACAACTACAATATCAGATATGAAGATTTTGATTTCACCACAATGTTTGATAAAGTAACACCACAAACACTGATAAAGAAACCACTCTTAGCCACCGGAATCAAAGATTCATAAAGACACAGAGATTTTGTAAATAGATAAGCTCTATCAAACTTTTCATTCAATCATCAACCAAGTTTTACAATTACAAGAGCTCTCTATTTATAGTAGAAGCTTAACAGCTATTTTCTAAATAAGACAAAAACATAAAAAGGAAATGGAGACAAAAAAGGACAAACAATTACAAATTAGCCAATAAGAATAAAGGACACAATCTGCAAAAAGCCTGCCATTTGGTAGTGATCCTTCCCTTGATAAAAGCATCCAATGATAAATGAGAGTCTTCCTTGGACAGCTAACATTCTTCTAGAACAGCCACACACGTGTTAAGCACATGACCTGACCGGTTTATTGAAAAGCATAAGTAAACTTTGAATTGTATCAGCACGTTGGCCATTCAGACAGAAAATAGCATCGCGTGCTGGTTGTACTAGAGTTTCGTGTGCTGATTGAACTAAAATTTTTTAGCTGGTTGAACTAGCTGGTTCGCCTAAGCATAACTTTATTGGTTGGATTTGCTGGTTACCCGGCTGAGTGAATTAAAGCTTTACTGGCTGAACTAAACTCATTTGCTGGTCCGGCTAGCTGGTTCTTCTTCGTTGCTGGCTTGCCTTCAACTATCAAAAACTTTATTCATGAAAACATAACTACTTCAGTTTAAGGACTGAAGTAGGGTCACCCCTGAGCTTCTTGAACTAGCTCCAAAAACACTTAGATGATACGAAATAGATGGAAAAATGACCATTGCTTGGCCTGATTCCAAAAACACTTGATAAAGATACCACCACAATTAGAGATCTAGAAACACTCCAAATCTTCAACTACAGCTGATAAAGATTCCACCACAACTATAATATCAGATATGAAGATTTGGATTTCACCACAATGTTTGATAAAGTAACACCACAAACACTGATAAAGAAACCACTCTTAGCCACCGGAATCAAAGATTTGTAAAGACACAGAGAATTTTGTAAATAGATAAGCTCTATCAAACTTTTCATTCAATCATCAACTGCCTTTTACAATTACAAGAGCTCTCTATTTATAGGAGAAGCTTAACAGCTATTTTCTAGATAAGACAAAAAACATAAAAAGGAAATGGAGACAAAAAAAAGGACAAACAATTACAAATTAGCCAATAAGAATAAAGGACACAATCTGCAAAAGCCTGCCATTTGTTAGTGCTCCTTCCATGATAAAAAGCATCCAATGATAGATGGGAATCTTCCTTGGACAGCTAACATTCTTCTAGAACAGTCGTGCACGTGTTAAGCACATGACCTGACCGATTTATTGAAATGCTAAGTAAACTTTGAATCGCATCAGCAAGCTGGACCTTTAGAAAGAAAATAGCATCGCCTGCTGGTTGAACTAAGTTTCATGTGCTGGTTGAGCTTAAAATTCTTCAGCTGGTTGGACTAGCTGGATTGTCTAAGTATAACTTTGCTGGCTCGATTTGCTGGTTACCCGACTGAGTGAATTAAAGCTTTACTGACTAAACTAAGCTCATTTGCTGGTCCGGCTAGCTGGTTCTTCTTAATTGCTGGCTTGCCTTCAACTATCAAAAACTTTATTCATTAAAACATAACTACTTCAGTTTAAGGACTGAAGTAGGGTCACCCCTGAAATGTCCCGTTCTTATTGATTAAAAACGTTCCATATTAATTGATTTCGTTGCGAGGTTTTAACCTCTATATGAGACGTTTTTCAAAGACTGCATTCATTTTAAAACAAACCATAACCTTTATTTCATAAATAAAGGTTTAAAAAGCTTTACGTAGATTATCAAATAATGATAATCTAAAATATCCTGTTTACACACGACCATTACATAATGGTTTACAATACAAATATGTTACATCGAAATCAGTTTCTTGAATGCAGTTTTTACACAATATCATACAAACATGGACTCCAAATCTTGTCCTTATTTTAGTATGCAACAGCGGAAGCGCTTAGTATTCACCTAAGAATAAACATGCTTTAAACGTTAACACAAATGTTGGTGAGTTATAGGTTTAACCTATATATATCAAATCGTAATAATAGACCACAAGATTTCATATTTCAATACACATCTCATACATAGAGATAAAAATCATTCATATGGTGAACACCTGGTAACCGACATTAACAAGTTGCATATATAAGAATATCCCCATCATTCCGGGACACCCTTCGGATATGATATAAATTTCGACGTACTAAAGCATCCGGTACTTTGGATGGGGTTTGTTAGGCCCAATAGATCTATCTTTAGAATTCGCGTCAATTAGGGTGTCTGTTCCCTAATTCTTAGATTACTAGACTTAATAAAAAGGGGCATATTCGATTTCGATAATTCAACCATAGAATGTAGTTTCACGTACTTGTGTCTATTTTGTAAATTATTTATAAAACCTGCATGTATTCTCATCCCAAAAATATTAGATTTTAAAAGTGGGACTATAACTCACTTTCACAGATTTTTACTTCGTCGGGAAGTAAGACTTGGCCACTGGTTGATTCACGAACCTATAACAATATATACATATATATCAAAGTATGTTCAAAATATATTTACAATACTTTTAATACATTTTGATGTTTTAAGTTTATTAAGTCAGCTGTCCTCGTTAGTAACCTACAACTAGTTGTCCACAGTTAGATGTACAGAAATAAATCGATAAATATTATCTTGAATCAATCTACGACCCCGTGTATATGTATCTCAGTATTGATCACAACTCAAACTATATATATATTTTGGAATCAACCTCAACCCTGTATAGCTAACTCTAACATTCACATATAGAGTGTCTATGGTTGTTCCGCAATATATATATATAGATGGGTCGACATGATAGGTCGAAACATTGTATACGTGTCTATGGTATCTCAAGATTACATAATATACAATATAAGTTGATTAGGTTATGGTTGAAATAGATTTATTACTAACTTTCACGTAGGTAAAATGAGTAGTTTTTATCAATCTTGTTTTACTCGCCATTTCTTCGTTTCTAATCCGTTTTGAGTGATTCCAGTGGCCACGGTTTCGTATTGAACTTAAATTTATGAATATAGATTGAAAAAGTATAAGTTTATAGTCGGAAATACAAGTTACAAGTCGTTTTTGAAAGAGGTAGTCATTTCCGTCGAAAGAACGACATCATGATGACCATTTTGAAAAACATACTTTCACTTTGAGTTTAACCATGATTTTTGGATATAGTTTCATGTTCATAAGAAAAATCATTTTTCCAGAAGTATAGCTTTTAAATCAAAGTTCTTCTTAGCTTTTAATTATCCCAACCAAAACAGCCCCCGGTTTTACTACGACGGCGTATATCCAGTTTTATGGTGTTTATCGTGTTTCTGAGTTTTAAATCATTAAGTTAGCATATCATATAGATATAGAACATGTGTTTAGTTGATTTTGAAAGTCTAGTTAGAAGGATTAACTTTATTTGCGAACAAGTTTAGAATTAACTAAACTATGTTCTAGTGATTACAAGTTTATAACGTTGAATAAGACAGCTTTTTATGTATGGCTTGAATGTTTCTGAGCTTGTTATGAACATCATTACTACCTCAAGTTCCTTGGATAAACCTACTGGAAATGAGAAAAATGGATCTAGCTTCAAAGGATCCTTGGATGGCTTGAAAGTTCTTGAAGCAGAATCATGACACGAAAACAATTTCAAGTAAGATTTCCACTCGAAATAAGATTGTTATAGTTATAGAAATTGAATTAAAGTTTGAATATGATTATTACCTTGTATTAGAAAGATAACCTACTGTAAGTAACAAAGGTTTCTTGATCTTGGATGATTATGTGAGGACCCGTCCTAATCCATCCGGATGAAGTCCATATCGATTATAAACGATTCACAACAGTTGATTACATCGCGAGGTACTTGACCTCTATATGATACATTTTACAAACATTGCATTCGTTTTGAAAAGACAATCTTTCATTACATCTAAAGTTGACAGACATGCATACCATTTCATAATATATCCAACTATAATTGAATTAATAATGATCTTGATAAACTCAACGACTCGAATGCAACGTCTTTTGAAATATGTCATGAATGACTCCAAGTAATATCTTTAAAATGATCAAATGCACAGCGGAAGATTTCTTTCATACCTGAGAATAAACATGCTTTAAAGTGTCAACCAAAAGGTTGGTGAGTTCATTAGTTTAACATAAATAATCATTTCATAATTTTAATAGACCACAAGATTTCATACTTCCATTTCTCATAAACATACGTCCCGTGCATAGAGACAAAAATATCATTCATATGGATTGAACACCTGGTAACCGACATTAACAATATGCATATAAGAATATCCCCTATCATTCCGGGATCCTCCTTCGGACATGATATAAATTTCGAAGTACTAAAGCATCCGGTACTTTGGATGGGGCTTGTTGGGCCCGATAGATCTATCTTTAGAGTTCGCGTCAATTAGGGTGTCTGTTCCCTAATTCTTAGATTACCAGACTTAATAAAAAGGGGCATATTCGATTTCGATCATTCAACTATATAATGTAGTTTTGATTACTTGTGCCTATATCGTAAAACATTTATAAATTAAGAGTGTATATTACTCTGTGAAGAACTCAAGAACTCAAAAATTGATTTTTAAATTAAGAGTGTTATAGGTTATGATTACAACATGAATTGTGTTGCAAATCATTCCTATAATCTTTATGGATCATCAAATTAACTAGAGATATCAAAACAAACTCGAATTTGATTAAAGAACACTTAGTTGACTTTGAAAACCAAAACTTTGACTCTCAAATTAGAAATTGATAGAAAGAATTGAAGATTGAAAACTTACAGATAGTTTAGATAGACGATTCCTAACAATACTGCATTATTACATTTTGGAAATTCATTCGAAATCAAAATATGGTGAAAAAGATGAATGTACAGAGTGTCGAGCTTATTTTTGGTTTTCTATCTTTCTCAAATGCATATATCTATATAAGGAATAAATTTTATTCTGTAATGTACCTTGAAATTGACAGATAACAAATTATAGACAAGAAACAAAAATTGATAAAAGTTGAGAGTGATCTGCAACTGATTTTGGAAACTGTCTGTGTACTATCCTTTTTTATATATCATTAATATTAATATTAATAATTAATAAATATAAATATATATATTAATAATAATAATTCTGTTAATATTATTAATACAAATAATAATAGTATTATAAATAACAAGAATGATGATATTTATTAATCATAATGTTTATAATAATAATATTAATATTAATAATAACATTAATGATAATAATAATACTAATAATACTAATATTAATATTAGTATTTGTTAACACCTATTTCCTTATGAGGTAAGGCTTAGTATGTCAACAAAAGACTATAAGTGATCTAGCTTTAGGAGGGCGGAGTGTTGCCGATTGATTTTTACCCTCGGGAAATAATCCCTGCAGACCTGTTTCACAAGTGTAGAAACTTGTGGGGTGGCTTAATCAATCTGTCGTCCGTAGAGCATAAGAGTGCTAGCCGGATGACTTCTAGTGAGAGAAAGTAGAGAGAGAAAGAGAAGTGAAGTCTCAGCTCTCAAAGTTGTCAGAATATCTGAACCTGTGTAAAATGATGATCCAATGGGTCTATTTATAGTGTCAGATCTACCAGATTTGTTTGGGGACACGTGTCAAATGATGATACGTTCTGTTACATGTGCTCCGAAATTTCTGCTAAATGCGGCGCTCTCCGGCCAGGGCTTATGCGCTAGGCGGCCTTCAGGGCTTACACATGACGGAGCAGCCTGTACAGCGGAGAACGCTGGACGGACAATCTCCACAAAACTATTGTTTCCAGCCTTCCTGATGCTATTTTTATGTGACTATTATGCCTTTTATGTGTGTATACGATAGGATACACCATTAGTATTGAAAATAACAATAATATTACTAATACAACTAATTCTTAACTTGTAATTACATTTAATATACTAACCTTGCATATTATTAATTATTGTAATACTTATTTTATATAATAACACATTTGAATATTTAATATATATATATATATATATATATATATATATATATATATATATATATATATATATATATACATATTTATTTACACACAATCGTTCGTGAATCATCGGACATAGTCGAAGGGTAAATGTTATCCATGTAAACAGTTCAAAAATTCTGATACTCACATTACAGATTTTGCTTATCGTGTCAAAATCATATAAAGATTAAGTTTAAATTTAGTCAGAAATTCCCGGGTCGTCACAATACCTACCCGTTAAAGAAATTTCGTCCCGAAATTTGAGTGAGGTGGTCATGGCTAACAATAAAAATGTTTTCATGATGAATATGAGTTGATAAATAGAGTTTTATCGTCATCAAGTAATATGGATAAAACAATTCGTTTAGGTGAAGTGTACGAGTGAAGCTATCACAAAATAGTGAAATGAGAAAGACAAGTTTCATTATAACTTTTGACTAGTCATGGTTGAATTTCAGAATTCAAGGGATTCAAAAGAAAATCTAAGAAATCTATAAGATCTGATTCTTCGAGGTTTGAGGAAATTAGGATCTCTTTAATTAAATGCGATGATCTATTTCGATTGCCGTGTTGGATATTTTTACTATATATCCACCCTCTTTGTTTTCTTATTTCCACAGCTCCCAACTTCTGTTCTTCCTCCCTCAATTCATACTTTAAAACATTCGTCAATATGCTTCATCCGGTTCTAATTCTTTATATACTCTTAACTTTCATATCTGTTATTCTTATTTTTCATCTACCACCGGAGGATTTTATTTACTTTTACTATTACCTTGGGGTTATAGTATTTTTAATTCTCCCGTGCCTTTACGTTGCAATACGTATTGATATGCACGGTTTGTAATTTACGTGTTGTTGTCGAGTTTCACATTTTCTTACATATTTAAAGATTCCATACTTTCGTTTCCTCTTCCCGACTTCAAGTCAAGCGAATAATGGTCTAGAATTTGTATGTATGGATTTTGAAATGAGCATAGTTAATGTTCTAAGAAGGAATTTGTAATGGCACGATCTTGATTTGTCAAATTACCAGAATACCTCGGAAAAGACCGAATCATAAAGAAAAATATTTTCTTGATATGTTTAGAGGTTAAGTAGAATACAAGAGTCGTGTAACATGGCACATGATGATGTTATGATCTGTGAATCATCACGTTCCATTTTGAAACTCAGCATGACTTACTGTAATATAATCACGTTGATCAAATGTCATTATATTATCTAACTCATGCTTCAGTTCCCAACACTACTTCAAAATCATTTATATTTTATACTCGAAGGTTTTAGAATTTAGAAACTAAAATAGTTTCTTTTATGATGTAACACAGATAACACGAAGAGATAACCAATTTCGGATAAGAAGAGTTATGAAAATATCCTCAGAAATATCAAAGATATTTATGATGATATTTTCAGAATTTCTAAGATCGAAGGTTGATGAAGAAAGATTTTCCACAAGATTTAATATGAGTATAGAGCAAGGTTTTCTCTAAAGATTTCATTGGATACAGAATTATCTGGATTCTTTGAATATAGGGTTTGGTCCTTGTATTTGTCCTTGGCCTCCTTCATGGTTAGCTCAATCCGTTTTCCAATTCCAACTTTTCTGAGCTTTTCCAACATGCTATTCTTTATTATCAAACTTCTGGCTGTTAAGATTGCTTACAGTTTTTACTGCTTCATTCAGCTTTTTCAACATTTCGAGTATTGATTCGTAGACTGGGTGCTTTTCATAATTTCAGAATGAAAGGTCATAATTCTAAGAGATAAAGGTTATATGTATACCTATAACTATTGTTGTAGAATTGTTGTGTGATTCAAAATATTGATTGCTGATTCCCTGTAATTGGTATGGCAATACTCGTTACAAGATGCAGACGAATATATAATAAGGTTTTAATGAACAAATATAATGGTTCTTCGAAGGGACTTAAGACAATGTGTAATGAAGTTGCTGGTAAGTTTACTGCTAATGTGGCGGAATATAAAAGGTTCCCCAACAACAATGGCGAAAGGCATACTTATATATCAAGGCTATAATAAGGCTAATCCGAATGAAAGTCGAAGTTGACTTGCTGGAGCTGTGACAAAATTTTCTAATTGGGAAAGAGATTGCAAAGTTATTTTCGGCAATAACATCGTTAAAGGAATTAGCACAGCTACGTGTTAAATGTTTACTCAGTTTTCGAGAGTTTGCAGGTGCATAACTATACACATCAATATTTTCTTCCGTAGACGAAGTGCGGTTGGTTCATCCTCTCGATTGAGGTGTTTTCAAGAAATATGAAATGTTTGAACGCAGATTGGAATCGTCAAGATACAAATGAGGTTTAAGATGAAATCAAGTGGCAACTTGAAGAATTGTTTAGTTTCATAAGTTATAATCAATATTTTAATTCATTTTAATTGTCCAATGTTTTTAGTCCACAGTCGATAGTCCACAGTTAACAATCCAATGATTCATATATAGTTTAATATATAATATTCGAATTAATTAATACGTATCGTGACCCGTATACGTCTCAGACTCGATCACAACTCAAACTATATATATTATTATAGAATCAACCTCAACCCTGTATAGCTAACTCCCGCATTACTGCATATAGAGTGTTTATGGTTAATCCAAATAATATATATAGATGCGTCGATATGATATGTCAAAACCTTGTATACGTGTCCCGATATTTAAAGTGCGTAAAATAAATAACAGAAATTAAATGACGATAAATAAAGTGCGTAAAGTAAATAATAGAAATTAAATGACGATAAATAAAGTGCGTAAAGTAAATAACAGAAATTAAATGACGATAAATAAAATTGCGAGAATGTAAATTGCGATAATTAAATTGCGATAAATAAAGTGTAATCAGTTAGCTGGGAACAAATTTTATTTTGTCAAATGTTTTCTTCAATTATGCCACTTGTTGGATTCTGATAGGTCAAAATCTAAATATGAAATTGAATGAAAATGATTATTCTACGGTGAACGGATACATATATCGGTGGTTGTAAGTAGAATAGCAAATGATTGTTGAATCAGATTCAAAGAATGTACGATGTAACTTATTAGTGTGAAATCTAAATATTCCTCGGGTATTACCTACCCGTTAAAATATTTTCACCATTAACAGTTTGTACAAAAGAATTTTTAATTACAATCTTTATGAAAACATATATACATATATATTTTCTTCATATGTAATCATGGATTTAATGAGTTAATATAATATTAAACTCATTTAGTTTTCGGTTGGAACTAGAATAAATAATCTCTAAAACTTTAGAGATTACATATTCGCCATGTCGAATGAAGATAAATGAGGTAGAACGATACGTAGAATGAAGATCATACTCAAAGTACATATGATGATATTGAAGCATGGATTGTTGATGGTACTGGTGATGTTATTGATGGTACTGTTGGTACCGGTGATGTTGTTGAAGCTGGTACATTTTGCACCATATTCTCCGAATTGATTATTCGAGCGCGAAGTTCGTTGACTTATTACTCCAGGATGATTGTCGGTCGGAACGAACGGATGAATAAGGTTCAGAATTGTGGATAGAATATAATCTTGTCGAGTTACCCTGGAAATGAGACTGAAAATGATGTCTCGAACAGGTTCGCCGGTAAACGCATCAGGTTCATTGTCAAGAGGTGAATTCGGTTGGTGGAAGGGATTGCCTTCTGCGCGTTTCCATTAATTAAGTCGACTACAAACCCATCAGATGAATTGATAATGGTTGATTCATGCCGGTTACGCTGTTTTCGGAGCTTAGGTGAACATCTATGTCGAAATAGCTGTCAGAATAACTATCGGAATAGCTATCGGAATCTGAGGTACTCGAACTGGTTGCAGGATTCATCTCGTACGATCAGATGAAGGATTTTCGATAAGAAATAGATTATAGGATGTAAATTAGTACTCTGCAATACATAATTTACATATGCATATATAATACTAGAATCCCATAAGTTACGGAGGAATCTACGGAAGTTGTCAGGCAAAGTTACAGTAACAGATACGCTAAGATATGAAGTAGCAGATACGCTAAGATATGAATTTTGTCTATACACTATTCATGCAGTCAATGCAGTAAAACGTATCTAGACTAAGAATGATAAGCAAGTGATTTTCTAAGAATGATAAGCAGGTAATTTTTGACACGAAATGATAAGCAAAACTTTTGACATGTAGACACGGTCGAAGTCCAGACTCACTAATGCATCCTAACGACTTATCAGTTAGACACATTAATGCAGACATGGTTCGCTAAGACCACCGCTCTGATACCAACTGTGAGGACACGTCCTAATCAATCCGAACGAAGTCCATATCGATTATAAACGATTCACAACAGTTGATTACATCGTGAGGTACTTGACCTCTATATGATACATTTTACAAACATTGCATTGGTTTTGAAAATACAATCTTTCATTACATCTAAAGTTGACAGACATGCATACCATTTCATAATATATCCAACTATAATTGAATTAATAATGATCTTGATAAACTCAACGACTTGAATGCAACGTCTTTTGAAATATGTCATGAATGACTCCAAGTAATATCTTTAAAATGATCAAATGCACAGCGGAAGATTTCTTTCGTACCTGAGAATAAACATGCTTTAAAGTGTCAACCAAAAGGTTGGTGAGTTCATTAGTTTAACATAAATAATCATTTCATAATTTTAATAGACCACAAGATTTCATACTTCCATTTCTCATAAACATACGTCCCGTGCATAGAGACAAAAATATCATTCATATGGATTGAACACCTGGTAACCGACATTAACAATATGCATATAAGAATATCCCCTATCATTCCGGGATCCTCCTTCGGACATGATATAAATTTCAAAGTACTAAAGCATCCGGTACTTTGGATGGGGCTTGTTGGGCCCGATAGATCTATCTTTAGAGTTCGCGTCAATTAGGGTGTCTGTTCCCTAATTCTTAGATTACCAGACTTAATAAAAAGGGGCATATTCGATTTCGATCATTCAACCATATAATGTAGTTTTGATTACTTGTGTCTATATCGTAAAACATTTATAAAAACAGCGCATGTATTCTCAGTCCCAAAAATATATATTGCAAAAGTATTTAAAAAGGGAATAATGAAACTCACAATAATGTATTTTGTAGTAAAAATACATATGACGACATTGAACAATGTAGGGTTGGCCTCGGATTCACGAACCTATATCATTCATATATCTATTAAGACATATACTTGTAATCGAACAAATATATTTATTTATATTATTATTAGTGATGTAATTTATATATATAGTAGACTAATAGGTTCATTATATATATTTTCATTATATATATAGATATATTAGTATAGTTAAGTTATGTGTATTAAATATATATTTATATATAAAATCTTTATTTTTATGTTTATAATTTTAATAACGTCTTTAAAACTTTTATTTTTCATAATCGTAATTATTTTAATAATAATGACATAGATAATACCGATATCAATAATAATGATAGTTTTAGTAAAAAAAAAATACTAATAATAATAATGGTAATTTTTAATAGTTTTAATAGAAATTTTCAGTAAATATACAATATCACTAATATTAATGTTTAAATGATAAGTCTATTAATGATACTTTGTAATATTAATAATAATGAAGATAATACTAATAATAATACCTATGTGGATGATAATAATAACACTAACAATTATAAAATGTTACAAGTACTAATATTAATGAAAATAATAATAATTTGTATCATTCTCATAATAATAATAATAATAATCATAATCATAATTATAATAATAAATTATAGTCTTTATAATAATACTCGTATTAGTAATAATAAGTGTTCTAAAAATAACCATAATAATAATAATCACAATACTAATAATAATAATAATTTTGGTAATGAAATCTACCTTCCAAAGCCTTTCTAAAAAAAATATGCCATGAACCGGGTTTGAACTAGAGACCTCCTGCTCACCCGCAAACACACTTAACCATTCCCTCCGTCTTGTTTATCTAATTTATAAGGCAACCCAAACTATATATCTAGTATTTCATTTAGCCATGTTCATCATCTTCTTCACCAAGTTTAAAATCAAACGGGGGCAAAAACTCAACAACAATCGAACGGGTTTTCATTTATGACTTGTAAACAACATGAAACAAAAAAAAAAATGTGTTCATGATATAAAAAAAATGAGAAAAAAACAAAAAAATCCTACTGCTTGCTGGTAGCTAGAAAAAAAAATTTTGTTTTCAATTTTGAGTTCGTTTTGGACAATCTTTACAACATGAAACATGTTTCAAATCATTCCTAAAATCAATCAAAATCATCAATTGAACTTAAAACATCAAAACAAGCTCTAATTTCTCCAAGAACAAAACAGTTGACTTTTGACAATTTAACTTTGACTCGCAAATTCGAATTCGTTATTAAGAATTGGAACTTGAGATTTTGCAGGAAGTTTAAGTAAATGATTCCTGACAACTCTGCATTTTTAGTTTTTGAAATTTGTTTCGAATTTACGTTAGTGTATATTACTGTGAAGAACTCAAGAACTCAAAAATTGATTTTTAAATTAAGAGTGTTATAGGTTATGATTACAACATGAATTGTGTTGCAAATCATTCCTATAATCTTTATGGATCATCAAATTAACTGGAGATATCAAAACAAACTCGAATTTGATTCAAGAACACTTAGTTGACTTTGAAAACCAAAAATTTGACTCTCAAATTAGAAATTGATAGAAAGAATTGAAGATTGAAAACTTACAGATAGTTTAGATAGACGATTCCTAACAATACTGCATTATTACATTTTGGAAATTCATTCGAAATCAAAATATGGTGAAAAAGATGAATGTACAGAGTGTCGAGCTTATTTTTGGTTTTCTATCTTTCTCAAATGCATATATCTATATAAGGAATAAATTTTATTCTGTAATGTACCTTGAAATTGACAGATAACAAATTGTAGACAAGAAACAAAAATTGATAAAAGTTGAGAGTGATCTACAACTGATTTTGGAAACTGTCTGTGTACTATCCTTTTTTATATATCATTAATATTAACATTAATAATTAATAAATATAAATATATATATTAATAATAATAATTCTTTTAATATTATTAATACAAATAATAATAGTATTATAAATAACAAGAATGATGATATTTATTAATCATAATGTTTATAATAATAATATTAATATTAATAATAACATTAATGATAATAATAATACTAATAATACTAATATTAATATTAGTATTGAAAATAACAATAATATTACTAATACAACTAATTCTTAACTTGTAATTACATTTAATATACTAACCTTGCATATTATTAATTATGTAATACTTATTTTATATAATAACACATTTGAATATTTAATAAATATATATATATATATATATATATATATATATATATATATATATATATATATATATATATATATATATATATATATATATATTTACATATTTATTTACACACAATCGTTCGTGAATCATCGGACATAGTCGAAGGGTAAATGTTATCCATGTAAACAGTTCAAAAATTCTGATACTCACATTACAGATTTTGCTTATCGTGTCGAAATCATATAAAGATTAAGTTTAAATTTAGTCAGAAATTCCCGGGTCATCACAGTACCTAACCGTTAAAGAAATTTCGTCTCGAAATTTGAGTGAGGTGGTCATGGCTAACAATAAAAATGTTTTTATGACGAATATGAGTTGATAAATAGAGTTTTATCGTCATTGAGTAATATGGATAAAGCAATTCGTTGAGGTAAAGTGTACGAGTGAAGCTATCACAAAATAGTGAAATGAGAAAGACAAGTTTCATTATAACTTTTGACTAGTCATGGTTGAATTTCAGAATTCAAGGGATTCAAAAGTAAATCTTAGAAATCTATAAGATCTGATTCTTCGAGGTTTGAGGAAATTAGGATCTCTTTAATTAAATGCGATGATCTATTTCGATTGCCCTGTTGGATATTTTTACTATATATTCACCCTCTTTGTTTTCTTATTTCCACAGCTCCCAACTTCTGTTCTTCCTCCCTCAATTCATACTTTAAAACATTCGTCAATATGCTTCATCCGGTTCTAATTCTTTATATACTCTTAACTTTCATATCTGTTATTCTTATTTTTCATCTACCACCTGAGGATTTTATTTACTTTTACTATTACCTTGGGGTTATAGTATTTTTAATTCTCCTGTGCCTTTACGTTGCAATACGTATTGATATGCACGGTTTGTAATTTACGTGTTGTTGTCGAGTTTCACATTTTCTTACATATTTAAAGATTCCATACTTTCATCTCCTCTTCCCGACTTCAAGTCAAGCGAATAATGGTCTAGAATTTGTAGGTATGGATTTTGAAATGAGCATAGTTAATGTTCTAAGAAGGAATTTGTAATGGCACGATCTTTATTTGTCAAATTACCAGAATACCTCGGAAAAGACCAAATCATCAAGAAAAATATTTTCTTGATATGTTTAGAGGTTAAGTAGAATACAAGAGTCGTGTAACATGGCACATGATGATGTTATGATCTGTGAATCATCACGTTCCATTTAGAAACTCAACATGACTTACTGTAATATAATCACGTTGATCAAATGTCATTATATTATCTAACTCATGATTCAGTTCCCAACACTACTTCAAAATCATTTATATTTTATACTCGAAGGTTTTAGAATTTACAAACTAAAATAGTTTCTTTTATGATGTAACACAGATAACACGAAGAGATAACCAATTTCGAATAAGAAGAGTTATGAAAATATCCTCAGAAATATCAAAGATATTTATGATGATATTTTCAGAATTTCTAAGATCGAAGGTTGATGAAGAAAGATTTTCCACAAGATTTAATATGAGTATAGAGCAAGGTTTTCTCTAAAGATTTCATTGGATACAGAATTATCTGGATTCTTTGAATATAGGATTTGGTCCTTGTATTTGTCCTTGGCCTCCTTCATGGTTAGCTCAATCCGTTTTCTAGTTCCAACTTTTCTGAGCTTTTCCAACATGCTATTCTTTATTATCAAACTTCTGGCTGTTAAGATCGTTTACAGTTTTTACTGCTTCATTCAGCTTTTTCAACATTTCGAGTATTGATTCGTAGACTGGGTGCTTTTCATAATTTCAGAATGGAAGGTCATAATTCTAAGAGATAAAAGTTATATGTATACCTATAACTGTTGTTGTAGAATTGTTGTGGGATTCAAAATACTGATTGCTGATTCCCTGTAATTGGTATGGTAATACTCGTTACAAGATACAGACGAATATATAATAAGGTTTTAATGAACAAATATAATGGTTCTTCGAAGGGACTTAAGACAATGTGTAATGAAGTTGCTGGTAAGTTTAATGCTAATGTGGCGGAATATAAAAGGTTCCCCAACAACGATGGCAAAAGGCATACTTATATATCAAGACTATAATAAGGCTAATCCGAATGAAAGTCGAAGTTGACTTGCTGGAGCTGTGACAAAATTTGCTAATTGGGAAAGAGATTGCAAAGTTATTTTCGGCAGTAACAACGTTAAAGGAATTAGCACAGCTACGTGTTAAATGTTTACTCAGTTTTCGAGAGTTTTCAGGTGCATAACTATACGCATCAATCTTTTCTTCCGTAGACGAAGTGCGGTTGGTTCATCCTCTCGATTGAGGTGTTTTCAAGAAATATGAAATGTTTGAACGCAGATTGGAATCGTCAAGATACAAATGAGGTTTAAGATGAAATCAAGTGGCAACTTGAAGATTTGTTTAGTTTCATAGGTTATAATCAATATTTTAATTCATTTTAATTGTCCAATGTTTTTAGTCCACAGTCGATAGTCCACAGTTAACAATCCAATGATTCATATATAGTTTAATATATAATATTCGAATTAATTAATACGTATCGTAACCCGTATACGTCTCAGACTCGATCACAACTCAAACTATATATATTATTATAGAATCAACCTCAACCCTGTATAGCTAACTCCCGCATTACTGCATATAGAGTGTTTATGATTACTCCAAATAATATATATAGATGCGTCGATATGATATGTCAAAACCTTGTATACGTGTCCCGATATTTAAAGTGCGTAAAATAAATAACAGAAATTAAATGACGATAAATAAAGTGCGTAAAGTAAATAATAGAAATTAAATGACGATAAATAAAGTGCGTAAAGTAAATAACAGAAATTAAATGACGATAAATAAAATTGCGAGAATGTAAATTGCGATAATTAAATTGCGATAAATAAAGTGTAATCAGTTAGCTGGGAACAATTAGTTAGGAACAGTTAGCGTGGATTCTTAACAACATTTCTCATAGTTAATTTGTTTGTTTCTAACAAATTTTATTTTGTCAAATGTTTTCTTCATTATGCCACTTGTTGGATTCTGATAGGTCAAAATCCAAATATGAAATTGAATGAAAATGATTATTCTGCGGTGAACGGATACATATATCGGTGGTTGTAAGTAGAATAGCAAATGATTATTGAATCAGATTCAAAGAATGTACGATGTAACTTATTAGTGTGAAATCTAAATATTCCTCGCGTATTACCTACCCGTTAAAATATTTTCACCATTAACAGTTTGTACAAAAGAATTTTTAATTACAATCTTTATGAAAACATATATACATATATATTTTCTTCAGATGTAATCATGGATTTAATGAGTTAATATAATATTAAACTCATTTAGTTTTCGGTTGGAACTAGAATAAATAATCTCTAAAACTTTAGAGATTACATATTCGCCATGTCGAACGAAGATAAATGAGGTAGAACGATATGTAGAATGAAGATCATACTCAAAGTACATATGATGATATTGAAGCATGGATTGTTGATGGTACTGGTGATGTTATTGATGGTACTGTTGGTACCGGTGATGTTGTTGAAGCTGGTACATTTTGCACCATATTCTCCGAATTGATTATTCGAGCACGAAGTTCATTGACTTATTACTCCAGGATGATTGTCGGTCGGAACGAACGGATGAATAAGGTTCAGAATTATGGATAGAATATAATCTTGTCGAGTTACCCTGGAAATGAGACTGAAAATGATGTCTCGAACAGGTTCGCCGGTAAACGCTTCAGGTTCATTGTCAAGAGGTGAATTCGGTTGGTGGAAGGGATTGCCTTCTGCGCGTTTCCATTAATTAAGTCGACTACGAACCCATCAGATGAATTGATAATGGTTGATTGGTTGATTCATGCCGGTGACGCTGTTTTCGGAGCTTAGGTGAACATCTATATCGGAATAGCTGTCGGAATAACTATCGGAATAGCTATCGGAATCTGAGGGACTCGAACTGGTTGCAGGATTCATCTCGTACGATCAGATGAAGAATTTTCGATAAGAAATGGATTATAGGATGTAAATTAGTACTCAGCAATACATAATTTACATAGGCATATATAATACTAGAATCCCATAAGTTACGGAGGAATCTACGGAAGTTGTCAGGCAAAGTTATAGTAACAGATACGCTAAGATATGAAGTAGCAGATACGCTAAGATATGAATTTTGTCTATACACTATTCATGCAGTCAATGCAGTAAAACGTGTCTAGACTAAGAATGATAAGCAAGTGATTTTCTAAGAATGATAAGCAGGTAATTTTTGACACGAAATGATAAGCAAAACTTTTGACATGTAGACACGGTCGAAGTCCAGACTCACTAATGCATCCTAACGACTTATCAGTTAGACACATTAATGCAGACATGGTTCGCTAAGACCACCGCTCTGATACCAACTGTGAGGACCCGTCCTAATCCATCCGGACGAAGTCCATATCGATTATAAACGATTCACAACAGTTGATTACATCGCGAGGTACTTGACCTCTATATGATACATTTTACAAACATTGCATTCGTTTTGAAAAGACAATCTTTCATTACATCTAAAGTTGACAGACATGCATACCATTTCATAATATATCCAACTATAATTGAATTAATAATGATCTTGATAAACTCAATGACTCGAATGCAACGTCTTTTGAAATATGTCATGAATGACTCCAAGTAATATCTTTAAAATGATCAAATGCACAGCGGAAGATTTCTTTCGTACCTGAGAATAAACATGCTTTAAAGTGTCAACCAAAAGGTTGGTGAGTTCATTAGTTTAACATAAATAATCATTTTATAATTTTAATAGACCACAAGATTTCATACTTCCATTTCTCTTAAACATACGTCCCGTGCATAGAGACAAAAATATCATTCATATGGATTGAACACCTGGTAACCGACATTAACAATATGCATATAAGAATATCCCCTATCATTCCGGGATCCTCCTTCGGACATGATATAAATTTAGAAGTACTAAAGCATCCGGTACTTTGGATGGGGCTTGTTGGGCCCGATAGATCTATCTTTAGAGTTCGCGTCAATTAGGGTGTCTGTTCCCTAATTCTTAGATTACCAGACTTAATAAAAGGGGCATATTCGATTTCGATCATTCAACCATATAATGTAGTTTTGATTACTTGTGTCTATATCGTAAAACATTTATAAAAACAGCGCATGTATTCTCAGTCCCAAAAATATATATTGCAAAAGTATTTAAAAAGGGAATAATGAAACTCACAATAATGTATTTTGTAGTAAAAATACATATGACGACATTGAACAATGTAGGGTTGGCCTCGGATTCACGAACCTATATCATTCATATATCTATTAAGACATATACTTGTAATCGAACAAATATATTTATTTATATTATTATTAGTGATGTAATTTATATATATAGTAGACTAATAGGTTCATTATATATATTTTCATTATATATATAGATATATTAGTATAGTTAAGTTATGTGTATTAAATATATATTTATATATAAAATCTTTATTTTTATGTTTATAATTTTAATAACGTCTTTAAAACTTTTATTTTTCATAATCGTAATTATTTTAATAATAATGACATAGATAATACTGATATCAATAATAATGATAGTTTTAGTAAAAAAAAAAATACTAATAATAATAATGGTAATTTTTAATAGTTTTAATAGAAATTTTCAGTAAATATACAATATCACTAATATTAATGTTTAAATGATAAGTCTATTAATGATACTTTGTAATATTAATAATAATGATGATAATACTAATAATAATACCTATGTGGATGATAATAATAACACTAACAATTATAAAATGTTACAAGTACTAATATTAATGAAAATAATAATAATTTGTATCATTCTCATAATAATAATAATAATCATAATCATAATTATAATAATAACTTATAGTCTTTATAATAATACTTGTATTAGTAATAATAAGTGTTCTAAAAATAACCATAATAATAATAATCACAACACTAATAATAATAATAATTTTGGTAATGAAATCTACCTTCCAAAGCCTTTCTAAAAAAAATATGCCCTGAACCGGGTTTGAACTAGAGACCTCCTGCTCACCCGCAAACACACTTAACCATTCCCTCTGTCTTGTTTATCTAATTTATAAGGCAACCCAAACTATATATCTAGTATTTCGTTTAGCCATGTTCATCATCTTCTTCACCAAGTTTAAAATTAAACGGGGGCAAAAACTCAACAACAATCGAACGGGTTTTCATTTATGACTTGTAAACAACATGAAACAAAAAAAAATGTGTTCATGATATAAAAAAAAAAATTAGAAAAAAAACAAAAAAATCCTACTGCTTGCGTGTAGCTAGAAAAAAAAATTTTGTTTTCAATTTTGAGTTCGTTTTGGACAATCTTTACAACATGAAACATGTTTCAAATCATTCCTAAAATCTATCAAAATCATCAATTGAACTTAAAACATCAAAACAAGCTCTAATTTCTCCAAGAACAAAACAGTTGACTTTTGACAATTTAACTTTGACTCGCAAATTCGAATTCGTTATTAAGAATTGAAACTTGAGATTTTTGCAAATTCGAATTCGTTATTAAGTACTAAAGTATCCGGTACTTTGGATGAGGCTTGTTGGGCCCGATAGATCTATCTTTAGAGTTCGCGTCAATTAGGGTGTCTGTTCCCTAATTCTTAGATTACCAGACTTAATAAAAAGAGGCATATTCGATTTTGATCATTCAACTATATAATGTAGTTTTGATTACTTGTGTCTATATTGTAAAACATTTATAAATTAAGAGTGTATATTACTGTGAAGAACTCAAGAACTCAAAAATTGATTTTTAAATTAAGAGTGTTATAGGTTATGATTACAACATGAATTGTGTTGCAAATCATTCCTATAATCTTTATGGATCATCAAATTAACTGGAAATATCAAAACAAACTCGAATTTGATTCAAGAACACTTAGTTGACTTTGAAAACCAAAACTTTGACTCTCAAATTAGAAATTGATTGAAAAAATTGAAGATTGAAAACTTACAGATAGTTTAGATAGACGATTCCTAACAATACTGCATTATTACATTTTGGAAATTCATTCGAAATCAAAATATGGTGAAAAAGATGAATGTACAGAGTGTCGAGCTTATTTTTGGTTTTCTATCTTTCTCAAATGCATATATCTATATAAGGAATAAATTTTATTCTGTAATGTACCTTGAAATTGACAGATAACAAATTGTAGATAAGAAACAAAAATTGATAAAAGTTGAGAGTGATCTGCAACTGATTTTGGAAACTGTCTGTGTACTATCCTTTTTTATATATCATTAATATTAATATTAATAATTAATAAATATAAATATATATATTAATAATAATAATTCTTTTAATATTATTAATACAAATAATAATAGTATTATAAATAACAAGAATGATGATATTTATTAATCATAATGTTTATAATAATAATATTAATATTAATAATAACATTAATGATAATAATAATACTAATATTAATATTAGTATTGAAAATAACAATAATATTACTAATACAACTAATTCTTAACTTGTAATTACATTTAATATAGTAACCTTGCATATTATTAATTATGTAATACTTATTTTATATAATAACACATTTGAATATTTAATATATATATATATATAATTATATTTATTTACACACAATCGTTCGTGAATCATCGGACATAGTCGAAGGGTAAATGTTATCCATGTAAACAGTTCAAAAATTCTGATACTCACATTACAGATTTTGCTTATCGTGTCGAAATCATATAAAGATTAAGTTTAAATTTAGTCAGAAATTCCCGGGTCCTCACAGATTACTTGGAATGGATTTAGAAAACTTGGAAGTAAACTTGCAATCTTGGAAGTATTCTTGATTTTATGAAACTAGAACTTTTGGAATTTATGAAGAACACTTAGAACTTGAAGATAGAACTTGAGAGAGATCAATTAGATGAAGAAAATTGAAGAATGAAAGTGTTTGTAGGTGTTTTTGGTCGTTGGTGTATGGATTAGATATAAAGGATATGTAATTTTGTTTTCATGTAAATAAGTCATGAATGATTACTCATATTTTTGTAATTTTATGAGATATTTCATGCTAGTTGCCAAATGATGGTTCCCACATGTGTTAGGTGACTCACATGGGCTGCTAAGAGCTGATCATTGTATTTCATGCTAGTTGCCAAATGATGGTTCCCACATGTGTTAGGTGACTCACATGGGCTGCTAAGAGCTAATCATTGGAGTGTATATACCAATAGTACATACATCTAAAAGCTGTGTATTGTACGAGTACGAATACGGGTGCATACGAGTAGAATTGTTGATGAAACTGAATGAGGATGTAATTGTAAGCATTTTTGTTAAGTAGAAGAATTTTGATAACTGTCTTGAAGTCTTTCAAAAGTGTATGAATACATATTAAAACACTACATGTATATACATTTTAACTGAGTCGTTAAGTCATCGTTAGTCGTTACATGTAAGTGTTGTTTTGAGACCTTTAGGTTAATGATCTTGTTAAATATTGTTAACCCAAAGTTTATAATATCAAATGAGATTTTAAATTATTATATTATCATGATATTATTATATATTAATATATCTTAATATGATATATACATTTAAATGTCGTTACAACGATAATCGTTACATATATGTCTCGTTTCGAAATCCTTAAGTTAGTAGTCTTGTTTTTACTTATGTAGTTCATTGTTAATACACTTAATGATATATTTAATTATCATATTATCATGTTATATATAATATAACAATGTATTAATATGCTTCATATATATTTAGTAAGATGTGGTTATAACGATAATCGTTATATGTATCGTTTCGAGTTTCATACGTCAATAGTCTCCTTTTTAAGTATATAACTTATTACTATTTTTAATGAGATACTTGATGATCATTATATCATGTTACACATATATATTTATTCATTTATGTATCATCATGTCATATACAACTTATAGCGTTCGTGAATCATTGGTCAAACTGGGTAATCAGACGTTTACCAAATTTCCGTTTCAATTAACCAAGTCTTAACAAGTTTGATTGCTTAACATGTTGGAAACATTTAATCATGTAAATATAGTTTTCATTAAACATATAATCATAGAAAGGTTCGGAAAAGTTCGGGTCACTACAACCCCTGAGCTTCTTGAACCAGCTCCAAAAACACTTAGATGGTACGAAATAGATGGCAACACGGCCATTGCTTGGCCTGATTCGGGTGTAACATCTTTTGAGCTCGTGCTGGCTGTGTTGCTGGTTGCATTGCCCAGCTCACCCGCATCATCCTCCCCCTCTAAAAATGAACTTGACCTCAAGTTCTCGAGGTTGTCATCTTTCAAGTATGGCATCAAATCACCCACATTAAATGTACTAGACATAGCAGTATCACCAGGCAGCTCGACTTTGTAAGCATTATCACCAACTTTTCCCAACACTTTAAATGGACCCTCAGATCTTGGCATCAGCTTGTTCTTCCTTTTTGCTGGGAACCTTTCCTTCCTTAGATGAATCCAAACAAGATCACCAGGAATAAAAGTGGGCTGCTTTATGTGCTGGTTAGATTTAGCCTTGTATTGCTGGTTGGTCTTCTCAATTTTGGCCTTCACTTGCTCATACAGCTTCTTTATTTCTTTGGCCTTTGCTACTGCATCCACACTTGCCTTAGGCTCTAATGGTGTATCCTATTGTATACACACATAAAAGGCATAATGGTTGTATAAAAGTAGCATCAGGAAGGCTGGAAACAACAGTTCTTCGAAGTTTTTTGTTCAGCGTTCTCCGCTGTACAGGCTGCTCCGTCATGCGTAAGCCCTGAAGGCCGCCTAGCGCGTAAGCCCTGGCCAGAGAACGCCACCTTCAGCGTAAATTTCGGATCACAAGTAACAGAACGTATCATCATCTGACACGTGTCCCCAAGCAATCTGCTGGATCTGACACTATAAATAGACCCCTTGGGTCGTCATTTTACACAGATGAGATATTCTGACAACTTTGAGAGCTGAGACTTCACTTCTCTTTCTCTCTCTACTTTCTCTTACTAGAAGTCATCCGGCTAGCACTCTTACGCTCTACGGATGACAGATTGATTAAGCCACCCCACAAGTTTCTACACTTGTGAACCGGGTCTGCAGGGATTATTTCCCGAGGGTAAAAATCAATCGGCAACACTCCGCCCTCCCAAAGCTAGATTACTTCTAGTATCTTGTTGGCACACTAAGGAAATAGGTGTTAACAATGGCGCCATCCGTGGGACTCGAACCCACGACCACGTGGTTTTTCTCAAATTGCTTATATATAATAGACACAAATATATATATATATATATATATATATATATATGTATATGTATATGTATATGTATATATATATATATATATATATATATATATATATATATATATATATATATATATATATATATATATATATATATATATATATATATATATATATAGGATGATCATATCACATCCTACCCTGGTTTTTCTCACGAAGTACTGGCACAGAATTGCTTGGCCATTCTTGACTCACTTTGTACAGCACAAGAATTCTCTTATACCTTTCGTATGATCTGGGTGGAAGACGGAGCTCTTTCAAGCTATTTACTATCTGCTGCTCTGAGGGAGAAATCTTAACACCCTTACTTATACCAGCATCAATAGCACCCCATTCTCGGACAAAGAAGTACTCTTCCGGAATAACGGTC
This sequence comes from Rutidosis leptorrhynchoides, assembly GCF_046630445.1. Lineage (NCBI taxonomy): Eukaryota > Viridiplantae > Streptophyta > Magnoliopsida > Asterales > Asteraceae > Rutidosis > Rutidosis leptorrhynchoides. Next base: position 314,148,133 of record NC_092333.1, on the reverse strand, counting down.
TCATCAACAAATAAAAATGGACTTTTCCAGTCCTTCAAATTTGAAACTCTATTCGGACCAACAAAATGGTTAATTTTCTTACTATCAATAGTAAGCCAGCAATCACTAATTGTGCGAATTCTAAACAAAGAGATAAAAACTTTAATGCGAGGCTTTATATTAATAGCATTGCAGTACATTTCAAAAAGGATGATTTTTTGAAGGCCGTGGGGATGCATTTGACTAAGACAGGCCTTATAATATCTAAGAAGGCGAAGAAGAAAGTTAGTAAGGGGAACACGGAGGTTGCCGTGGGTAATTTGTAAGGCGTATAAAGTAATTTTCCCCTCAGGAGGGTTGTCAGCAGTTTGTCTATTGGTGGGAAGAACAGGGTTGTATTGATTGAGATGGCGGAAGGCAATCTTTAAGCCATCTAAATATTCATTTGTCAATGATGAAGCCATCGTGCTAACTTCTGGGATGTCAGCGGTATTTGACGAAGAAGGCTTAGCGTGCTATTGGCCAGTACTCTGTGTAGAAGCCATGATAATACAGTAAAAGATATCAACAAGAAGAAAATAGCAGTAAGATGAAGTGTATTGACCTTGGAAGACGGTAAACCTTAAAAAGTTGGAGATTGAAGAAGGCGATGAAGATTTGGGGGAGAAATATGCTTTTTAGATCTTGGCAAAAGTAAAAAAGTGATGGTAACAAGGTTATGACAGTTTTTATAGGGGTTCATCGGTGCAATTTTTATGGCCATGATTGAGAAACGTGTATGGGTGAGTTTAAACGAAGGGTACGAAATAACACTTTTTACAGCTGGAGGCGCGTGGATGATCTCAGCCATAAAAAATTAATCATAACAGCGTCAGTAAAACTCATCTGCATTTAATGCCTAAAATGTTTTCCCCGATGCAAGTGGGCAATGAACAGGCTGGTTTGGCATGCGTTTTCAAAAGTTTAACGACTTAATCAATTTTCAAATGCTTAAGTCATTAAACTGGGGGGACATAATGGTGTATCCTATCGTATACACGCATAAAAGGCATAATGGTTGCTTAAAAGTAGCATCAGGAAGGCTGGAAACAACAGTTTTGTGGAGTTATCCGTCCAGCGTTCTTCGTTGTACAGGCTGCTCCGTCATGCGTAAGCCCTGATGGCCGCCTAGTGCATAAGCCCTGGCCGGAGAACGCCACCTTTAGCGTAAATTTCGGATCACAAGTAACAGAACGTATCATCATCTGACACGTCTCCCCAAGCAATCTGGTGGATCTGACACTATAAATAGACCCCTTGGGTCGTCATTTTACACAGTTGAGATATTCTGACAACTTTGAGAGCTGAGACTTCACTTCTCTTTCTCTCTCTACTTTTTCTTACTAGAAGTCATCCGGCTAGCAATCTTACGCTCTACGGATGACAGATTGATTAAGCCACCCCACAAGTTTCTATACTTGTGAACCGGGTCTGCAGGGATTATTTCCCGAGGGTAAAAATCAATCGGCAACACTCCGCCCTCCCAAAGCTAGATTACTTCTAGTATCTTGTTGGCACACTAAGTCTTACCTCATAAGGAAATAGGTGTTAACAGGCTCAATTGCAAAAGGAATCAGATCAATAGGTGTGAGTGGATTTGCACCGTAGCAGATTTCAAATGGTGATTTTCCTGTGGAGTAATTAGGTGCTCTGTTAAAACAAAATTCAGCTTGAGCAAGCTTTAAATCCCACTCCTTCAAACTTTTCTTCACAAGTGCTCTCAGCAGCATTCCCACAGTTCTATTGCTAAATTCTGTTTGACCATCAGTTTGGGGATGGTGAGAAGTGCTGAATAAAAGCTTTGTTCCAAGCAGCTTCCATAATGTCTTCCAAAAATAGCTTAAGAACTTTGTATCTCGATTAGACACAATGGTTTTGGGAACTCCATGAAAACGAACAATTTCTTTGAAGAATAAAGTAGCAACAATAGTAGCATCATTGGTTTTGTTGCAGGCTATGAAATGAGCCAACTTTGAAAACCTGTCAACAACAACCATAATAGAATCTTTGCCTCGCTGAGTCCTTGGCAATGCAACAATGAAATCCATGCTCAAATCTTCCCATGGCTGGTTGGGAACAGGAAGAGGAGTATACAAACCCTTGTGAAATGCTGACTTAGCTTGAAAGCATGTAGCACAGCGATTAATCACAGCTTTGACATCTTTATCCATACATGGCCAGTAGAAGTGTTCACTTAGGATTTCCAATGTCTTGTTAATCCCAAAATGACCAGCTAAACCACCTCCATGTGCTTCTCTAATCAGCAACTCCCTGATTGAATCTTTTGGGATGCACAATCTGCTACCCTTGAATAGAAAACCATCTTGCTCAACATAATCTCTTTTGGACTCAGCAGGAGAACAGTTCAAAATAGGAGCAAAGTCTGGATCAGCTTCATATAACTCCTTAACAAATAAAAATCCAAGAACTCTAGCTTCCAGAATTGACAACAAAGAATATTTAGAGGTACCAGCCTTGTGTTTAGACACAAAGGAGTACATCTGCAAGAATTCAACCCATTTTGTATGCCTTGGATTTAATTTGTACTGCCCATTAATGTATTTTAATGCTTCATGATCAGAAAAGAGAAAAAACTGCCTTGGCTTCAAATAATGTGACCAATGATCAACAGCTCGAATGATGGCATAAAACTCTTTATCATAAGTGCTATAATTCAGCTTTGACCCATTTAGCTTTTCACTTAAATAAGCTACTGGTCTTTTTCCTTACACTAGCACAGCTCCAATGCCAACACCATTTGCATCACATTCAAGTTCAAACAGCATATCAAAATTAGGCAAAGCAAGTATAGGTGCTGAACTTAGCTTCTTTTTCAATGATTCAAATGCTGATTGTGCATAACTGGACCATTCAAATACCCCTTTCTTCAAACAATCAGTAATTGGAGCAACAATTGTGGAGAAGTCTTTGATAAATCTCCTATAAAATGAAGCTAAACCATGAAAACTTCTGACTTCAGTGATGGAAGAAGGACTAGGCCATGATCTGATTGCTTCCACCTTAGATGGATCCATTGAAATGCCTTCTTCAGAAACCACATACCCAAGAAACACTACTTTGCTGATAAAGAAATCACACTTCTCCAGCTTTGCATATAACTGATTCTGCCTTAACAGCTCAAATACTTTCCTCAGATGATCCAAGTGTTCTTCTTTAGTTTTTGAGTACACTAGGATGTCATCAAAGTAAACAACCATAAACTGACCAATAAGTGGCCTGAGAACTTCATTCATAAGTCTCATGAATGTGCTGGGTGCATTAGACAACCCAAAAGGCATAACCAACCACTCGAATAAACCACCTTTGATCTTGAAAGCTGTCTTCCATTCATCTCCTTCTTTCATTCGAATCTGATGATACCCACTTCTAAGATTGTGATGACCCGGGAATTTCCGACCAAATTTAAACATAATCTTATATGATTCGACTCGATAAGCAAAGTCTATTAAACCGAGTCTCATTATGTTTGAACTATTTCATGATAACATTTGACCTTTAACTATTTCCGACGATTCACGAACCTTTAATTGTAACTAAGAATGTAAATATAAATAATTATATATAAAACTAATTATATTAGTATTAATGAACTATTAAGTAATTTTGTTATTATAAAAGATAACATTTAATAACTAAAGATTTTCATTTTGAATATATATAGTATATTGTATATAAATGATTCAAACATATTTTACCAACGTTATCAAAATATTAAATGTACAATGTTATACTTTGTAGTTAATTGTTTAATATACATAATTAATCATCTACTCAACATTTAAAACATGATTTTATATATATGGTAGTATACATATATACATAAATATAACTATATATATATGATTTTATACATAATTATTATATTATGTATATGTAGAAATTTATAATATATCTATGATGAAATAATGTACTATTTTAATAAATATATATAATACTTACATATATAAAAAATTTATATTTTTCATAATTACATACATAAGTATAATATAATTAGTATGTAAATAAATATTATAATATATTTATATTAAAATGCATAAATATATAATATTCAGTATATGTTACAATACATATTACATAATTATTAAATATTACATAATAATAGATGATATTAATAAATTAAATTTAAATACAAATATAGTTGTTGTAGTAATGTTATTTGTATCGTCAAATATCAATATTTGTATTCATAATATCACTTTATATCATATAAAGATGAAATTGGATGTATAAATTAGATTATTATTACTAATATTATTATTATCGATAAAATATTAATATTATCATAATTAGTATGGTATTATTATTATTATTATTATTATTATTATCATTTTTACAATTATTATTATCATTATTATTAATTTTATTAATATTATTAGATATTAATAGTATTGTTATTATATATTATTATTATTAATTAAAAAAAACAGTAGGGATCTATATTATACGCGTGACCTCTGTATCCTTTATCTCTATTATTATTATTTTTTTTGTTTCTTTCCTGCTCCCAACTCGTGAACCTGTGTTGACATTTTCTCCATTTTTTATCAACCGATCTCTATTATTACAACATGATTATGTATAATTGCAAATCAAATAAAAAGGAAATCCAATGGGATTAAAGAGCACAGCGATATTTTTTTTTTCTTCTTCTCTGCACGCTCCAATTTTTTTTTCTCTTAATTCAATTTCGAATAAAGTTTCAAAATCTAAAAATGCAGAAAGGTTAGAAATCTTTCTTTGAATCTATCTGCAAAATCTCAACTCTCAAATCTTTATATCGATCTTGAATTTTGAAGTCAAAGTTTAGTTTTAAAAAAAGTCAACAATTGTTCTTGAGATAAATTCGCGTTCGTGTATATGTTTCTGATCAAATTGACGATTCCGGTAGTTTTTATACATGTTTAGAAAACTATTTCGTGTTATAAACATTATCTATAATGTTATCTATTACGAAATCAATTTTTTTTGTTTTGTTCCAAGAACCGACACTGCAGTAGGCCTTTAGTATTTTTTTTTTTTATTTTAGAACCCAAATTATTATTTTTTCTGTAATGTTTTGAAGCTTTAAAGGGAACCCCGATTTTTTTTTTTTTTTTTTTTTTTTTTGGTTATTGATGTTTTGTTGAATCCATGAGACTTGTGGAGAAGAAGAGGAATAGAAGAAAAACAGTTTATATATAAAATTTAAATTCGATATTAGTACAGAGAATCAGAATTGGTGGGATGGTCGAGAGTGTTTGCGTGTGAGCATGTGGTCACGAGATCGAGTCCAGAGGACGGTAGTTTCTTTTTTTTTTTTGAAACTCTTTTCATGTGAGGTAGTTTTCTTTTCTAATTTTATTATTGTTATTATATATTAATTATTATTAGTATTATTATTATTATTGTGATTGTTTTGATTGTTATTGTTATTGTTATTATTAGTATCATACTTGTTATCATATTTGAAAGTATTATAGACATTACTATTATTATTATGATAGGTATTAATAATATTATTATTAGTAATGAACTTATCATTTTAGTATTTTATCATCATTAGGATTATGATTATGATTATCATTATTATTATTATGAAGGAAATAAAAATATATTATTATCATCAATATTAGAATTTGTACCGGTTTATAAATAATAGTATCATCAGTACATTTACAATTAATAATATCATATTTATCAGTATCATCATTAATATTTACTAGTATTATTATGATTATCATTTATCATTTTATAAATATTAGAACCCTTATTATTAACATAAGTATGGTATTAGTATTAATATTATTTTAGAGTTATTATTATTAGTATCATTAACAGTTATCATTTTCATTTTTTTTGCTATTAGTATTATCATTATTAATAAAATTATTATTATTATTAGTAAATCATTATTATCTAAATTATTATTTTAACAAATAAATCTTTTGTACACTATATATATACTTATGGTATATACTAGGATTGTATTAATAATTCACATAACAAACTAATAAAATTTCATAAATACAATACTAACCACAAATATATGTATATAAATATATTAATGTCACTATTTATATAAACGTAAATCATTATAGATATATATACATAAAATAGATATATATATATATATATATATATATATATATATATATATATATATATATATATATATAATATAACTTAAAATATAATATAAGTATACGTTTTAAAATAAAGGTTAGAATAAATTCTACAAAACTATAATATATAAATAATACATATTAATAAATGAAATTTTGTAACTTACATTATACGTATTAATATATACACAATTGATATAGGTTCGTGAATCCGAGGCCAACCCTGCATTGTTCAATGACGTCATATGTATTTTTACTACAAAATACAGTATCGTGAGTTTCATTTGCCTTTTTACCCTTTATATTTTTGGGCTGAGAATACATGCGCAACTTTTATAACTGTTTTACGAAATTGACACAAGTACGTGAAACTACATTCTATGGTTGGATTATCGAAGTCGAATATGCCCCTTTTTATTAAGTCTGGTAATCTAAGAATTAGGGAACAGACACCCTAATTGACGCGAATCCTAAAGATAGATCTATCGGGCCCAACAAGCCCCATCCAAAGTACCGGATGTTTTAGTACTTCGAAATTTATATCATGTCCGAAGGAGGATCCCGGAATGATGGGGATATTCTTATATATGCATATTGTTAATGTCGGTTACCAGGTGTTCAATCCATATGAATGATATTTTTGTCTCTATGCATGGGACGTATGCTTATGAGAAATGGAAATCTGAAATCTTGTGGTCTATTAAAATGATGGAAACGATTGTTTAAGTTAAACTAATGAACTCACCAACCTTTTGGTTGACACTTTAAAGCATGTTTATTCTCAGGTACGAAAGAAATCTTCCGCTGTGTATTTGCTCATTTTATAGATATTACTTGGAGTCATTCATGGCATATTTCAAAAGACGTTGCATTCGAGTCGTCGAGTTCATCAAGATTATTATCAAGTCAATTATAGTTGGATATATTATGAAATGGTATGCATGCCTGTCAACTTTCGATGTAATGAAAGTTTGTCTTTTCAAAAACGAATGCAATGTTTGTAAAATGTATCATATAGAGGTCAAGTACCTCGCGATGTAATCAACTGTTGTGAATCGTTTATAATCGATATGGACTTCGTCCGGATGGATTAGGACGGGTCTTCACAATATTAAATTTTATTAAGAAACCACGCTAACAAAATCCTAGCTAACTGTTCCTAGCTAACTGTTAATTCCGTATTACATTTTATTTATCGCAATTTATATTCTCGCAATTTTATTTATTGTCATTTAATTTCTGTTATTTACTTTACGCACTTTATTTATCGTCATTTAATTTCTGTTATTTATTTTACGCACTTTAAATATCGGGACACGTATACAAGGTTTTGACATATCATATCGACACATCTATATATATTATTTGGAATCACCATAGACACTCTATATGCAGTAATGATCGAGTTCTCTATACAGGGTTGAGGTTGATTCTATAATAATATATATACTTTGAGTTGTGATCGAGTCTGAGACATGTACACGGGTCACGATACGTATTAATTAATTCAAATATTATATATTAAACTATATATGAATGATTGCACTGTCAACTGTGGACTATCGACTGTGGACTAATAACATTGGACAATTAAAATGAATTAAAATATTGAATATAACATATGAAACTAAACAATTCTTCAAGTTTGCCACTTGATTTCGTCTTAAACCTCATTTGTATCTTCACGATTACATTCTGCGTTCAAACCTTTCATGATTCTTGAAAACACCTCAATCGATAGGATGAATCAACCGCACTTCATCTACGGAAGGAAAGATTTATGCATATAGTTATGCACCTGAGAAACTCTCGGCAATTGAGTAAAAGTTCAACACGTAGCCGCGTCAGATCGTTTGGCATTTATTAACAAAAACAACTTTGCGATCCCTTTTCAAAATTAGCCAATTTTGTCACAGCTCCAACAAGTCAACTTCGACTTTTCGTACGAAACAACCTTATTATAACGTTTATATATACGCGTGCTCTTTTATTGTTACCAGGTAACCTTTCATATTCCATCATATTACCATCAGCGTTTAATCATCTAAAAACACAATTCTCCTGAAACCACCTCGGATTAATAACCGATGATTCAGATATCATAGCATTAAATGCAGAGGAAACAGAAAAATGGTAGATGGTCTAAACGGACAAAAGTTTGATGATAAAGAAAGGAGTGTTAGGAACGCTCGATAGAAAATTGGGTATTGAAAAACAGATTGAGTTACCCATGAAGGAGACCAAGGACAAATACAAGGACCAAATCCTATATTCAAAGGATTCAGGTAATTCTGGATCCGTTGAAATCTTTAGAGAATATCTTGCTCCGAAGTCATGTTAAAATCTTGCGGAAAATCTTTCTCCATCAACCGTCGAACTTAGAAATTCCAAAATATCATCATCAATATCTTTGATATTTCTGAGGATATTTTCATAAATATTCTCGTCCGAAATTATATACCTCTTCGTGCTTCTTGTGTATCAATATATTGGAAACATTCAATAGAAAATATAGTACCGAAAAGCAGATTATGCGAAACTATGAAGAAAGCCGTGGATAAATCACAAAGAATAAGTTTGACTTCAAAGAATCCAAATAATTCAATGTCTGCTAAAGTCTATAGTGAATAACTTGCTCCTTACTCTAAACCCTTGCAGACAATAGTTTCTATCATCCTCTGATCTTAGATATTCTGAGATATTATCGTACCTTTCATTATAAATATCCTCCATATTTCTGGAGATATTTTTATAACTATTCTTATCTGAAATCATTAATCTTTTCGTGCTATCAGTATTACATCATATAGAAACTGTTAGTTTCTATATTCTGTAAATTTTCAAGCTTAAAATATGAATGTTATTGTAGTAATGATGGGAACTGATGCATGAGTTAGTATAATATAATGACACTTGATCAACGTGATTATATTACAGTAAGTCATGCTGAGTTTCTAAATGAAACGTGATGATTCACAGATCATAACGTCATCATGTGCCATGTTACATAACTCTTTCATCCTACTTAACTCCGTAACAAATCAAGAAAATGTATTCTTGATGGTTCTATCTTCCGTGATGTTGATAAATTTGAAAATCAAATCGTGCTATCACGTTCCTTCATGCTTAGAACATTATAATCATTCGAAACTCTATATCTATAAATTCTGGACCATTATTCGCTTGACTTGAAGTCGGGAAGAGAAAACAAAAGCATAGAGCTTTGAAATATAAGGGAGAATATAAAGTCCGATAACAACACATAAATTACAAACCATGTATATCAATGTTTATCGCAACATAAAGACACGGGAGAATTAAAAACATTATAATCCCGAGGGCGAAGTAGAAGAAAGCAGATTCCTCTGGTGGAAGTTGGAAAAGGAGAATGATTGTTGTGATAGTAAGGATGAGGACAAGGATCAGAACTGGATTAATCATTTTCAGAATCTTTTGGATGTATGAACTAAGAAAGAAAGTATAAGAATGGTGAGAATAATGGAAAGGAAGAGCTTAATTTATACTGGAAATATCAGACGTAGTAATCGGGGCAGATCACCGTATTTAATTAAAGAGATCTTAATTTCCATAAATTCCGAAGAATCAGATTTTATAGATCTTCAAGATTTTCTTTAAATCCCTTAAATTCCGGAATTCAACCAAGGCAATGTCAAAAGTTAAGACGCGCCTTATTTTCTAAATTCAAACCTGACTACGTCAAAAGTTAAAAACAAATCTTTGTTTCTCATTTCATCCTTTTGTGAATAGCTTCATTCGCACTCTTCGAATAATCGAATTATTTTTATCCATATTACTCAATGATGATAAAACTCAAGTTATCAACTCATATTCGTCAGGAAAACATATTTATTGTTAGCTATGACGACCTCACTCAAATTTCGGGACGAAATTTCTTTAACGGGTAGGTACTGTGATGACCCGGGAATTTCCGACCAAATTTAAACATAATCTTATATGATTCGACTCGATAAGCAAAGTCTATTAAACCGAGTCTCATTATGTTTGAACTATTTCATGATAACATTTGACCTTTAACTATTTCCGACGATTCACGAACCTTTAATTGTAACTAAGAATGTAAATATAAATAATTATATATAAAACTAATTATATTAGTATTAATGAACTATTAAGTAATTTTGTTATTATAAAAGATAACATTTAATAACTAAAGATTTTCATTTTGAATATATATAGTATATTGTATATAAATGATTCAAACATATTTTACCAACGTTATCAAAATATTAAATGTACAATGTTATACTTTGTAGTTAATTGTTTAATATACATAATTAATCATCTACTCAACATTTAAAACATGATTTTATATATATGGTAGTATACATATATACATAAATATAACTATATATATATGATTTTATACATAATTATTATATTATGTATATGTAGAAATTTATAATATATCTATGATGAAATAATGTACTATTTTAATAAATATATATAATACTTACATATATAAAAAATTTATATTTTTCATAATTACATACATAAGTATAATATAATTAGTATGTAAATAAATATTATAATATATTTATATTAAAATGCATAAATATATAATATTCAGTATATGTTACAATACATATTACATAATTATTAAATATTACATAATAATAGATGATATTAATAAATTAAATTTAAATACAAATATAGTTGTTGTAGTAATGTTATTTGTATCGTCAAATATCAATATTTGTATTCATAATATCACTTTATATCATATAAAGATGAAATTGGATGTATAAATTAGATTATTATTACTAATATTATTATTATCGATAAAATATTAATATTATCATAATTAGTATGGTATTATTATTATTATTATTATTATTATTATCATTTTTACAATTATTATTATCATTATTATTAATTTTATTAATATTATTAGATATTAATAGTATTGTTATTATATATTATTATTATTAATAAAAAAAACAGTAGGGATCTATATTATACGCGTGACCTCTGTATCCTTTATCTCTATTATTATTATTTTTTTTGTTTCTTTCCTGCTCCCAACTCGTGAACCTGTGTTGACATTTTCTCCATTTTTTATCAACCGATCTCTATTATTACAACATGATTATGTATAATTGCAAATCAAATAAAAAGGAAATCCAATGGGATTAAAGAGCACAGCGATATTTTTTTTTTCTTCTTCTCTGCACGCTCCAATTTTTTTTTCTCTTAATTCAATTTCGAATAAAGTTTCAAAATCTAAAAATGCAGAAAGGTTAGAAATCTTTCTTTGAATCTATCTGCAAAATCTCAACTCTCAAATCTTTATATCGATCTTGAATTTTGAAGTCAAAGTTTAGTTTTAAAAAAAGTCAACAATTGTTCTTGAGATAAATTCGCGTTCGTGTATATGTTTCTGATCAAATTGACGATTCCGGTAGTTTTTATACATGTTTAGAAAACTATTTCGTGTTATAAACATTATCTATAATGTTATCTATTACGAAATCAATTTTTTTTGTTTTGTTCCAAGAACCGACACTGCAGTAGGCCTTTAGTATTTTTTTTTTTTTTATTTTAGAACCCAAATTATTATTTTTTCTGTAATGTTTTGAAGCTTTAAAGGGAACCCCGATTTTTTTTTTTTTTTTTTTTTTTGGTTATTGATGTTTTGTTGAATCCATGAGACTTGTGGAGAAGAAGAGGAATAGAAGAAAAACAGTTTATATATAAAATTTAAATTCGATATTAGTACAGAGAATCAGAATTGGTGGGATGGTCGAGAGTGTTTGCGTGTGAGCATGTGGTCACGAGATCGAGTCCAGAGGACGGTAGTTTCTTTTTTTTTTTTTGAAACTCTTTTCATGTGAGGTAGTTTTCTTTTCTAATTTTATTATTGTTATTATATATTAATTATTATTAGTATTATTATTATTATTGTGATTGTTTTGATTGTTATTGTTATTGTTATTATTAGTATCATACTTGTTATCATATTTGAAAGTATTATAGACATTACTATTATTATTATGATAGGTATTAATAATATTATTATTAGTAATGAACTTATCATTTTAGTATTTTATCATCATTAGGATTATGATTATGATTATCATTATTATTATTATGAAGGAAATAAAAATATATTATTATCATCAATATTAGAATTTGTACCGGTTTATAAATAATAGTATCATCAGTACATTTACAATTAATAATATCATATTTATCAGTATCATCATTAATATTTACTAGTATTATTATGATTATCATTTATCATTTTATAAATATTAGAACCCTTATTATTAACATAAGTATGGTATTAGTATTAATATTATTTTAGAGTTATTATTATTAGTATCATTAACAGTTATCATTTTCATTTTTTTTGCTATTAGTATTATCATTATTAATAAAATTATTATTATTATTAGTAAATCATTATTATCTAAATTATTATTTTAACAAATAAATCTTTTGTACACTATATATATACTTATGGTATATACTAGGATTGTATTAATAATTCACATAACAAACTAATAAAATTTCATAAATACAATACTAACCACAAATATATGTATATAAATATATTAATGTCACTATTTATATAAACGTAAATCATTATAGATATATATACATAAAATAGATATATATATATATATATATATATATATATATATATATATATATATATATATATATATATATATATATATATAATATAACTTAAAATATAATATAAGTATACGTTTTAAAATAAAGGTTAGAATAAATTCTACAAAACTATAATATATAAATAATACATATTAATAAATGAAATTCTGTAACTTACATTATACGTATTAATATATACACAATTGATATAGGTTCGTGAATCCGAGGCCAACCCTGCATTGTTCAATGACGTCATATGTATTTTTACTACAAAATACAGTATCGTGAGTTTCATTTGCCTTTTTACCCTTTATATTTTTGGGCTGAGAATACATGCGCAACTTTTATAACTGTTTTACGAAATTGACACAAGTACGTGAAACTACATTCTATGGTTGGATTATCGAAGTCGAATATGCCCCTTTTTATTAAGTCTGGTAATCTAAGAATTAGGGAACAGACACCCTAATTGACGCGAATCCTAAAGATAGATCTATCGGGCCCAACAAGCCCCATCCAAAGTACCGGATGTTTTAGTACTTCGAAATTTATATCATGTCCGAAGGAGGATCCCGGAATGATGGGGATATTCTTATATATGCATATTGTTAATGTCGGTTACCAGGTGTTCAATCCATATGAATGATATTTTTGTCTCTATGCATGGGACGTATGCTTATGAGAAATGGAAATCTGAAATCTTGTGGTCTATTAAAATGATGGAAACGATTGTTTAAGTTAAACTAATGAACTCACCAACCTTTTGGTTGACACTTTAAAGCATGTTTATTCTCAGGTACGAAAGAAATCTTCCGCTGTGTATTTGCTCATTTTATAGATATTACTTGGAGTCATTCATGGCATATTTCAAAAGACGTTGCATTCGAGTCGTCGAGTTCATCAAGATTATTATCAAGTCAATTATAGTTGGATATATTATGAAATGGTATGCATGCCTGTCAACTTTCGATGTAATGAAAGTTTGTCTTTTCAAAAACGAATGCAATGTTTGTAAAATGTATCATATAGAGGTCAAGTACCTCGCGATGTAATCAACTGTTGTGAATCGTTTATAATCGATATGGACTTCGTCCGGATGGATTAGGACGGGTCTTCACAAAGATCGACTTTGGAGAATACACAAGAAACATGCAGCTCATCTAACATATCATCTAATCTAGGTATGGGATGCCTATACTTGATGGTGATGTTGTTAATAGCTCTGCTGTCTACACACATTCTCATAGAACCATCTTTCTTTGGAACCAGCAAAGCTGGTACTGAACAAGGACTCATGCTGGTTCTAACATATCCCTTGGCAACCAACTCATTAACTTGCTTTTCTAATTCTTTTGCTTCATGAGGGGAACATCGATAAGCTGCCTTGTTAGGAAGAACAGATCCAGGTACAAGATCAATTTGATGTTCAATACCCCTGATTGGTGGCAAACCAGTAGGTAACTCAGTAGGAAACACATCAGCAAATTCAAATAACAATGGCTTTACCCTAGCTGGTATTTCATCATGCTGGTTCAACTCATCACTTTCAACCATCAGCAATAAATAAGCACCAGCACCACCCTTTAACTCAGTATCAACTTCAGCTTGAGTCATAAACAAAGCTTTATCATTCTTAACAGTAGGATCAGCTTTAGGTATTTCACTAGGCTTTAAAGAAGTGAGGGTGATCTTCTTTCCATTCACATACATTGAATAAGTATTTTGGTGTCCATTATGATAGACATACTTATCAAATAACCAAGGTCTACCAAGCAGCAAATGACAAGCATCCATAGGAATAACATCACAAGTAATCTCATCCTGATAAACAGTACCAATTGAAAATGGAACAGTAACTTGGCGAGTAACATTTACCTCGCTGCCTTGGTTAAGCCATTGAATTTTGTATGGATGAGGATGCTTCTTTCTAACCAGCTCAAGCTTTTCCACCATGTGAGCAGATGCTGCATCTGCACAGCTACCTCCATCAACAATCAGGCTGCACACTTTGCCCTTGACTGTGCACCTTGAATGAAAGATGTTTTCACGCTGACTCTTAACTTCAATAGTCTCAGCTGAGTGCATTACTCTTCGAACCACTAAAAACTCTCCAATATCAGTAGCAACAAACTCTTCACTATCAGACTCATCATATGCTGGTTCAGTTTCAAAACCCCCTTCCAAATCTTCAATCTCCTTTAATGTAAGAGCACGCTGGTTAGGACATTGAGCTTGAAAATGTCCAAATCCATGGCACTTGAAGCATTTCCTTCTATCATCTTTAGGACCAGCTACAACCTGCTCTTTGCCTTTAGATACTTTGGATGCTGCCTCGTTATGCCTAGGCAGCATAGATGATTGACCCTTCATAGGCAGCACAGCTGACTTGGAATAAGACTTAAAATTAATTTTCTTCTTTGCTTGTTTCTGTACTTGAATAGCCAGCTTGCAAGCACTCTCAAAAGTCCATAGAGGCTGCATTTCAACTTGATCAGCAATAGAAGCATTTAAGCCTCCAACGAATCTTGCTATAGTGTGTTCTTCAGCTTCTTTAACATTTGTACGAATCTTGAGCTGCTCAAACTCTCTGATGTAATCAACAACATTCATACTGCCTTACTTAAGTGTATTCATCTGGATATACAGCTCTTGCTTGTAAGCTTGAGGAACAAACCTCTTTTGCATACACTCTTTTAACTTAGACCAGGTTTTGATTGTTTTCTTCCCTTCATATTGCCTTTCTTTTTTTAGATTATCATACCACATTGAAGCATACTTCTTTAATTTGATTACAGCAACTTTAAAGGCCTTTTTATCATCGTAGCCTTTAACCTCCATAATTCTATCCATGGCCTGAACCCATTCAATGTAATCTTCAGGATTAGAGGACCCTTCAAAATCAGGTGGATCTATCTTGATATCTTTCAAATCATCAGCTTTTTTCCTATGCCTTCTTCTTCTTTGTAAAGAAGCATGAGATCCATCAGTAGATTGGCTACCATCCTCAGATTCAGTACTAGAAGACACAATAGTTGTATCTCCATTTTTAGATCTAATTCTATTTCTTCTTGGAACACCATCTTCCAACAAGTTAACCATTCTTCCCATCTGATGTTGTAGAGCTTCAATAGCTCTATCTCTTCTAAGATTATGAGCTTCTTCAAGAGTCATATTCCTTGGTTAACAGCTTTAGCAACAAATAGAAACCCAGATCTGAAATAAAGCTTAACAGCTCTAAAACAGAGTATGAACTTAAACAACAATAAAAATGATAAGAAAGCTTCAATTTGAACAACCTAATCTCTGATACCACTTTGATGCGTGATTATGACTTTAAAAACGCAATTTAGAACAAGCTTTCTTCACCTAACAGATCTGAACACAAAGACCCAATTTGTAACAGTAACAGCCCAAAACAGAGTATAAAACTCTGAAATAAGAACACAAAGGATAGAGAATCTAAACCCTTAATTGATAAAGATACCACCACAATTAGAGATCTAGAAACACTCCAAGTCTTCAATTACAGCTGATAAAGATTCCACCACAACTATAATATCGGATATGAAGATTTGGATTTCACCACAATGTTTGATAAAGTAACACCACAAACACTGATAAAGAAACCACTCTTAGCCACCGAAATCAAAGATTCGTAAAGACACAGAGAATTTTGTAAATAGATAAGCTCTATCAAACTTTTCATTCAATCATCAACTGCCTTTTACAATTACAAGAGCTCTCTATTTATAGGAGAAGCTTAACAGCTATTTTCTAGATAAGACAAAAAACATAAAAAGGAAATGGAGACAAAAAAAAGGACAAACAATTACAAATTAGCCAATAAGAATAAAGGACACAATCTGCAAAAGCCTGCCATTTGTTAGTGCTCCTTCCATGATAAAAAGCATCCAATGATAGATGGGAATCTTCCTTGGACAGCTAACATTCTTCTAGAACAGTCGTGCACATGTTAAGCACATGACCTGACCGATTTATTGAAATGCTAGGTAAACTTTGAATCGCATCAGCAAGCTGGCCCTTTAGAAAAAAAAATAGCATCGCCTGTTGGTTGAACTAAGTTTCATGTGCTGGTTGAGCTTAAAATTCTTCAGCTGGTTAGACTAGCTGGTTTGTCTAAGTATAACTTTGCTGGCTCGATTTGCTGGTTACCCGGCTGAGTGAATTAAAGCTTTACTGACTAAACTAAGCTCATTTGCTGGTCCGGCTAGCTGGTTCTTCTTAATTGCTGGCTTGCCTTCAACTATCAAAAACTTTATTCATTAAAACATAACTACTTCAGTTTAAGGACTGAAGTAGGGTCACCCCTGAGCTTCTTGAACCAGCTCCAAAAACACTTAGATGGTACGAAATAGATGGCAACACGACCATTGCTTGGCCTGATTCAGGTGTAACATCTTTTGAGCTCGTGCTGGCTGTGTTGCTGGTTACATTGCCCAGCTTACCCGCATCAATAAAGCACGTACTCTTTTATTATAATATTTAGCGATTTGCTGTTTATTATTCGCTTCTCTGATAGCCGCCATTAATCTCCGCTCTTCAATGAAATTTAGATTTTTGCTCAACGCAGCATCATTTGCTTCGTCATCAAAGTTAGCAATTCGATGCGTTGGTACCAGAATTTCTGCGGGGATTACTGCCTCAGAATCATACACCAAACTAAAAGGTGTTTCGCCTGTACTCTTTTTGAAAGTAGTGCGATGTGCCCATAACACATTGGGTAATTCATCTACTCAACTAGTTCGCCTTTCACATAACCTTTTTTTAATACCGCTGACAATATCGTGGTTGGTTACTTCGCACAGTCCATTGGCTTGCGGGTGCGCCACTGACGTAAACTTTTGTATTATATTTAGATCAGCGCACCATGTCTTGAAAGGATCTTTCGCTATTTGTGCACCGTTATCGCTAACCAATTCTCGCGGAATACCAAACCTGCAAACAATGTATTCCCAAACAAAATTTCGCACTTGCACACCAGTAATAGTGCGAACCGCCTTAGCTTCAACCCATTTGGTAAAATAATCGATTGCAACGATGAGAAATTTAACATTGCCGGGCCCTGCAGGAAATGGGCCTACAATGTCAATAGCCCATTTATTAAATGGCCACGGCGAATTAACGGGGATCATGTCATGTCGCGGCATTCGATTCTGTGAAGCACGTCGTTGGCAACTTTTACAGCGTTTTACAATTTTAGCTACATCGCGGTATAGGGATGGCCAAAAGTATCCCATTCGCATAATTTTTGCTGCGATAGTTTTGTAACCAGAATGCAGTGCACAAGTACCATTATGTACTTCTTCAACAATCATTTCTACCTCGATTGGGCTAACACATCGCATCATTGGTCCGCAGTATGATTTGCGATATAAGATATCATCTTGAATGATATACATTGGCGATCGCTCTCGCACTAAACGAGCTCCGCGACTATCCTCTGGCAGAATATTACTGCGGAGATATTGTAGGATTGGCTCCATCCAGTTTGTCTGTGTAGTGACCCGGAAATTTCTGATCAAATTTAAACTTTAATCTTTATATGGTTCCGACCCGATAAGCAAAATCCGTAATGTTGAGTCTCGAAAGTCTTGAAATCTATATTCATGTAATCAATTACCCTTTAACTGTGCCCGACGATTCACGAACTATTGTTTGTAAATAAATATAAAAATATATGTATAAATAAATTCTATACATATGTAATATTATATATAATGTAATATACAAATATTAAAGATTCAATAAATTATATAATTGGTAGATATGATATGATAAAAGATAATACACTATATGTAACTACAAGTTAATCCTAATTGTAGTATTATTATTATATACATTATTATTTAATATCAGTGCTATTATTATTAAAAATTATAATATAAAAATTAGATACATTTGATCTGTTATATTATTATTATTGTTATTATAACTAGTGGTAAAATTGTAATTTTATATATTAGGATTAATATTAATATTATTATTAGATATCAATATTACCATTAGTAATTATTATTATCATCACTAATATTATTATTAATATTACTAGTATAATCAGTATTACTAGAAATCATAGAATTTATACAATTAGGGTTACTATCATCATAATACAACTTACATATTTTTAACATTTAAAATAATTATAATTATTATTAATAACATTATTGGTATAAACTTTATTACTAAAATTGTCAAAAATTATTATAATTCTTGTTATAGTTATTACAATACAATTTATTATTCATTATTATTATTATTATTATAAAAGTAGTACAAATTTATTTTTATCAAATACACCAAAATTATTATAATTGTGACTTATTATTCTTATTATTATTACTTTTAATATTTTTATTATAATTAATATTATTATTATTATTATTTGTATTTATATTTATATTATTATCAATTAATAATAATTATATAAATATAAAAAGGATACGTACGATTTGTTTTGGGAATCAAATAAAGTTATATATCTCAATCTATATTGTGTTAGATTGGTACCAGCGTAATTGAAGCATATGATACAACCAAAATCAGTTGTAGGCCTCCATCTACTTTATACATATTTTTTTTTATTCTCCTCTGCATAATTGAACCATGCTTATCGATAAAATTGAATATATAACAATCATTTGATTAATATTATCAGACAAGAATGATTCAATTTTTTTTTCTTAATCACTATCAATAACAATTACTTTTAAACAGCAATATGTATGAATTATACAGGAATTTTTTTTAAAACTGACGCAGGTACTCTATACCTTCAACTTTTTAGCCAAGTCTCAGAATCGATTCAATTTTAAAAATGTAGCAATGTAGTTCAATTGGAAATCACGTGTTTAATCTATCTGCAAAATTATAGATCTTAATTCTTTATATTCATCAAGAATTTCTGAAGTCAAAGATTTGGGTTTTCAAAGTCAACAAATATTCATCAATCGAATTCGAATTTTCTGAGATGATTCGAGTTAAATTAATGTTTCCAGTAGTTATTATAAATGATTTGAAAACTATTTCATGTTTTATTCATAGCCTAAAACGTTCTAGATTTTAAAATCAATTTTTTTAAAAAAGCTGCGTAACAGCAGGTAGCTGCATTTTCTGTTTTTGTTTTATTTTTTTTTCTTCGCTAATTGATACAACCATCTTGAAAAGATTAATTATGTTTCAATATCGAATGACAAGGAAATTCTATAATTAATTGCTTTGTTTGATTTCACTGATTGAATCAACACTTGAAGAAGATGAAGAAGAAAATGGGAGAAACAGAATTTCGGATTATATTTAGTTAAGATTAGTATTATAACAGAAAATGGGCACAGCCTAGATGGTTTAGGCGAGTGATGAGTATTCGAGGGGTCTTGAGTTCGAGACTCGACTTGGGCAGATTAGTAATTCTTTTTGAGCTTTTAGAAGTAGTTCTCTTTTCTTTTATTTTCTTTTATTATTATTATTATTATTATTATTATTATTATTATTATTATTATTATTATTATTATTATTATTATTATTATTATTATTATTATTATTATTATTATTATTATTATTATTATTATTATTACTTGTATTGTTACTATGATTATTGTTATTATTATCATTACTACACTTATCATTATTGTAATTTTTGTTATTATCATAAAGTATTAGAATTATTATTATTATTAACATTAATACAAGATATATCATTACAATTATTATTACTAGTATTATTATTTGTAAATTATTAGTATTTTCATTATTAACATCATACTTATTATTAGTATTATTATTACTGTATTATTATTGTTAGTATTATTATTATGATTTTAAGAATATTAAAAATGTTAATAACAAAAATATATAATAAAAGATGATATACTAAAGATTTTAGAAACTAGTTATAATTATTCGAATGCATGTAAAAATTATGATTATAGTTACAAATTAGTGTTATAAGAAGCTATAGGCATTAGTATAGAAATTTAACACAAAGATTATGATCATTATGATTAGGAATATAAAGGTTTTAATAATAGTATTACGGTTATGGCAATAAAAGTTTTAAAGATAATATCATTAAGATTATAAGAATATATATAAATGTATAGATTTAAAAACTATGTATAAAATTATAATTTAAGTAAATTACTAATTAGTAGTATTATTATTAATAAAGTTATCATATTTATTATTAGTACATCATTATTATTATCAAAAACTATCATTTTAAACAGATAAATAATTTGTACATAAAATATACTTATTACATATACTATAATTACTAATATTTCACATAACTATACAAATCAAACTTACTAAAGTTATTTATTTAAATTCGTACATATAACAAACTATTAAGTTTTAATATAACACTAAACAATAATGTATATAAATATATTAATATAACTATATAGATATTAATCATATTGAATATATACACAAACCAAATATATATAATATATAATGTACGATATAATAAATAAATTTGTTCGATTACGATTATGTGTATTAATAAATATACAAATGATATAGGTTCGTGAATCCGAGGCCAACCCTGCATTGCTCAGTATAGTCAAATGTATTTTTACTACAAAATACAGTATGGTGAGTTTCATTAATCCCTTTTTAAATGCTTTCGCAATATATATTTTGGGACTGAGAATACATGCGCTGCTTTTATAACTGTTTTACGAAATAGACACAAGTACTAAAAACTACATTCTATGGCTGGATTATTAAACTGAATATGCCCCTTTTTATTAAGTCTGGTAATCTAAGAATTAGGGAACAGACACCCTAATTGACGCAAACTCTAAAGATAGATCTATCGGGCCCAACAAGCCCCATCCAAAGTACCGGATGCTTTAGTACTTCGAAATTTATATAATGTCCGAAGGAGGATCCCGGAATGATGGGGATATTCTTATATGCATATTGTGAATGTCGGTTACCAGGTGTTCAATCCATACGAATGATATTTTGTCTCTATGCATGGGACGTATGTTTATGAGAAATGGAAATATGAAATCTTGTGGTCTATTAAAATTATGAAATGATTATTTATGTTAAACTAATGAACTCACCAACCTTTTAGTTGACACTTTAAAGCATGTTTATTTTCAGGTACGAAAGAAATCTTCCGCTGTGCATTTGCTCATTTTAGGGACATTACTTGGAGTCATTAATGGCATATTTCAAAAGACGTTGCATTCGAGTCGTTGAGTTCATCAAGATTATTATTAAGTCAGTTATAGATAGATATATTATGAAATGGTATGCATACCGCCAACTTTCGATGTAATGAAAGATTGTCTTTTCAAAAACGAATGCAATGTTTGTAAAATGTATCATATAGAGGTCAAGTACCTCGCAATGTAATCAACTGTTGTGGATTGTTTATAATCGATATGGACTTCGTCCAGATGGATTAGGACGGGTCTTCACAGTATGTTCTTCTATAACAGATGCAACCATCAAGTCACTGTCTATCGACTTACTTGGCAATTCTTCAACCCATGCTTGCTTTTGAAAATGAGAAAAAGTTAAAGCGGCTAATTTGCTTAAAGCATCCGCTTTCTTGTTTTGACTTCTTGGCACTTGCGCGAGTTTAAAATGTTCAAAACAGCCTACAGTTTCCTTTAATAACTGCAAGTACTTCTTCATAGAAGGATCATGTGCTTAAAAAGTTCGCTAAACTGATTCGCTACTAGCTGCGAATCCGTAAATGCACGCAACTTAACAATATTCATTTTTGCGCAATATTTAAGCCTGCGAGCAATGCCTCATACTCTGCCTCATTGTTTGTCACGTCAAAATTAAACCGCAGAGCATAAGTATGCTCCTCACCGCTTGAACTTGCCAAAACTAAACACGCACCTGCACCTTCTGTACACGAAGCTCCATCAGTAAATAAATCCCAAGTTTCGCCATGTTCAGGTTTTAGTGCGGTTCACTCGTTAATCTCCTCCAACTCTCCAGACAGTTCAGTGAGATAATCTGTAGAGACCCGTCCTAATCCATCTGGACGAAGTCCATATCGATTATAAACGATTCACAACAGTTGATTACATCGCGAGGTACTTGACCTCTATATGATACATTTTAAAAACATTGCATTCGTTTTGAAAAGACAATCTTTCATTACATCTAAAGTTGACAGACATGCATACCATTTCATAATATATCCAACTATAATTGAATTAATAATGAACTTGATAAACTCAACGACTCGAATGCAACGTCTTTTGAAATATGTCATGAATGACTCCAAGTAATATCTTTAAAATGATCAAATGCACAGCGGAAGATTTCTTTCGTACCTGAGAATAAACATGCTTTAAAGTGTCAACCAAAAGGTTGGTGAGTTCATTAGTTTAACATAAATAATCATTTCATAATTTTAATAGACCACAAGATTTCATACTTCCATTTCTCATAAACATACGTCCCGTGCATAGAGACAAAAATATCATTCATATGGATTGAACACCTGGTAACCGACATTCACAATATGCATATAAGAATATCCCCATCATTCCGGGATCCTCCTTCGGACATGATATAAATTTCAAAGTACTAAAGCATCCGGTACTTTGGATGGGGCTTGTTGGGCCCGATAGATCTATCTTTAGGATTCGCGTCAATTAGGGTGTCTGTTCCCTAATTCTTAGATTACCAGACTAAAAAAGGGCATATTTGGTTTAATAATCCAGCCATAGAATGTAGTTTCATTTACTCGTGTCTATTTCGTAAAATAGTTATAAAAGCAGCGCATGCATTCTCAGCCCAAAAATATAAAGAGTAAAAGGGAGCAAATGAAACTCACCTAATGTATTTTGTAGTAAAAATACATATGACGACATTAGACAAACTGAACAATGCAGGGTTGGCCTCGGATTCATGAACCTATATCATTTATATATATTAACACATATGATTGTAATCGAACGAATTTATATTATTAGTGATATACTTGTTATTTTAATAAATTATATGTTATATGTTTTAAATATACTGTTATGTACTAATTGTTATTTGGCAAAATAATATTACTACTAATAAATAAAAAGCTGTAATCTCTTTATAATGATAATAATAATGATAACAATAATGTCAATTCAAACAATAATAAAATGATAATTTTATAAATAATGTTATTTTTAATAAAATCATAGTTTTAGTAAAAATGATAATTTTAACAATAATGATAATAAAATAAAAAGTTGTATTATTTTTACAATAAAAATTATAATTTTTGGATAATAACTCTTAATACTAATAATAATAACTATAAAAATAATGATTTTACTAATATAATAATACTATTATTTATATTAATAACTATAATTATAATAATACTACTGATAACAATAACTATAAAATAATGATTTTACTAATAATAATTCTAATACTTAGGATAATAATAGTATAAATAATAATAATGATAATAATAATAATAATAATAATAATAATAATAATAATAATAATAATAATAATAATAATAATAATAATAATAATAATAATAATAATAATAATAATAATAATAATAATAATAATAATAATAATATCAATGAAAGTGCTACCTCAATAGAATAGGCTTTCAAAAATAATGCCCCAACCCGGCTCGAACCCTTGACCTCCCGCTGAACGACCAAACGCCTAACCACTCCTCTATGGTTGTTTTTTCTAATTTAAACACAATTTATTTATTTATAACCCGTTTTGTTTAGTTTCTATTTGGCCCAACTAGAAATCCTTTTTAAAACAAGAATGGCACAATTGTTTAAATTGATCTCGGCCCAACAATCAAACAAGTCCATAGTCAAACCCTTATAATATCACGGCCCAAGACAGCTCTCTTATTAAAAAGAAATTTGTTTGCAGTGGCCTGGATTTGAACCCAAGACCTATCGATAATCACCAACACCCTCCTGAACCATTGAACCATTGATCTGTCTAATACTTTTCTAAAATATATAATATACTAAATATATTTAACTCGTATTTTTTTCCCTGCCTAAACTTTTTAAACCCATTTAACTACTTGATCCATTATCAATTTTAATCCTCATCATCAATCATCATCTTATAATCTAAACATCGTCAACCTCATTAACATGAAATCACAGTTTCATCATGCTTCCATCATCTCTATGTCATTTTCCATAACATAAACATAACCGACAGATTCAGACAATAAATAATAATACCTTATATAGTTAAATAGTTAAGTATGATCACATGTATCACTTTCTTCTTTACAACTCATCCTCCACTAACAACAATCATTATAGTCAATCACTATCTCTTTTGTTTCACTATGTTCACCATTACCTCCTCGATCATAAATAATAGGTAGGGATGAGTATTAGCAGCTGTAGTCGCCATAAAAGGAAGTATTAGCAGCTGCTATTGCAGCTGTACACGCAGACAGGAAGAAAAGAACATGCTGTAGCAGTTATGGGTTGGTTAAATGATGACTTTGTTGGAAACAGAAAGAGTATTGCAGCTGTAGCAGTAGCTTGTATCATCAAACAGACATGAGGTGCAGGCTGCAGCAAGAAACAGTGATGCTTGTCGCAGTATACAAATGTGTTGGGTGGCGGTTGGTGAAGGCTGATGTGGGTAATGGTTCAATCGAATATTACCGAAAAAGGAGGTGGTGTTTGAAGAAGAAGAGGGTTGAGTGGTGGTGAAGGTTGGTTTGACAGAAAAAAATAAAGAAAGAAAGAAAAGTGGTTGTCAAGGTGGTGAGTGGTTGATCAAGAACAATGATGGTGTCGACTTAAACCAGAAGATAGTAGTGGTAGTTGTAGTTCCGTGGTGTGTGTGGGTTTCGAATAGATTAAGAAACAGAAAATGGACTGCAGCTGCAGTAACCATAGCAAAAAGAGCTGATTGAAAGAAAGCTGTTTGGCTTCGGTTTCAAAAGAGAAGAAAATTAAAGTGAAAGAGAGAGAGAGAGAGAGAGAGAGAGAGAGATAGTTAGAGAGAGCTAGTCGTGGTTTTGATTGATCGAATAGCAAAACAATAAAAGCAACAAAGAGTGGTGATTGACGATAGTTCTTGGTGGTGGTATTCGAACAATTAACAACAAAAACGTTGTTGTACAGTAGTGTTACAGACAACAACTTGTAGTAGTCGAATAGGTAATATTTTGAGTAGTTTTGTGTGGCGATTAAACGAAGAACAAGGTGATGTAGGTACAAGGTGGTATTCATGATGGTTGTCAAAGAAGAAGGTGGTTATGACCAAGGATAGTGGCGGTTGGTGGTGATTCTAAACAGCAAATGAGAAGGTAACGGGTGGTGTTTGTTTGATGGTTTTTGAAGGGAATGGAACGAATAGAAAACAATAGACAGAAGCAGTTATATGTGAATTGGTGGATAATTAGTGATTTCCAAAATGGGTGTTAATCTCTCATAAGTATATGTAACATAGGCTGGGGAAATCAATCAACAACAGAAGGTAGATAGTGAATTGAAAACAGAAAGGAATTCGAATATAATGGAGTGGTGGGGTTTCTTTGATTCTCACAGACAAGAACAAGAAGCAAAAAAATAAAAATATAAAAAGTTGAAAATGAAAGATAACAAATTCGTACAAACTTTTGACTTCTTAATTTATATTAAATTAATATTAATAATAATTAAACTAATAATAATATTGATATTATTATTATTAATAAATACTTATAATAATAATAGAAATAATAATAATATTAATAATAATATAAATAATAATAATAAGTTATATCTTAATATTAATAAAAATAATTTTAAATAATAATTTTATTAATAATGATGATGATACAAATAAAACAATATTACTAATGCTAGTACTAAATAATAATTTTTAAAATAATAAAATAATATTACCACACAACAATTTAAATGAATTGTTATAAATTTCTATATATAATATATTTATATTATTTACAATTTACCTATTTACAATTAATTGTTCGTGAATCGTTGGGAACAGTCGAAAGTCAAATGAATGTATAAAAACAATTCAAAAATTTTGAGACTCAACATTACAGACTTTGCTTATCGTGTCGAAATCATATAAAGATTAAGTTTAAATTTGGTCGGAAATTTCCGAGTTGTCACAGTACCTACCCGTTAAAGAAATTTCGTCCCGAAATTTGAGTGAGGTGGTCATGACTAATAATAAGAATGTTTTCATGACGAATATGAGTTGATAATTAGAGGTTTATCATCATTGAATAATAATGATAAAATAATTCGATTATTCTAAGAATACAAATGAAGCTATCGCAAAAAAGTGAATTGAAGAAAATAAGATTTTCCTTAGCTTTTGACGTAAACAGGGTTGAATTTAGAAAATAAGGTGCGTCTTAACTTTTGACGTAGAGGGTTGAATTTAGAAAATAAGGTGCGTCTCAACTTTTGACGTAGAGGGTTGAATTCCGGAATTCAAGGCATTTAGGGAAAATCTTCGAAATCTATAAGATCTGATTCTTCGGGATTTATGGAAATTAAGATCTCTATAATTAAATACGGTGATCTGCCTCGATTACTCTGTATGATATTTTCACTATAAATTAAGCTCTTCCGTTCCATTATTCTCACCATTCCTATACTTTCTTTCTTAGTTCATACATCCAAAAGATTGCGAAAATGCTTAATCCAGTTCTAATCCTTGATATTTTTCTAATTATCATTTCTGTCATCCTTCTTTTCAACCTTCCACTAGAAGAATCTGTTTATTTCTACTATTACCTTGGGGTGATACTATGCTTAATTATACCATGTTTTTATATTGCTATTCGTATTAATATCCACGGTTTGTAATTTCGGTGTTGTCATTGGGCTTTATATTTTCTCTTATACTTTGGATCTCTTTTCCTTTTGATTATCCTCTCGACCTCTAGTAAAGCGAGCAACGGTCCAGAATTCATAGATATGAATTTCGAAATGAACATAGTTAATGTTCCTAGAAAGAAATGGTAATAGCACGATCTTGATTCGTCAAATTACCAGAATATCCGGGAAAGATAGAACTATCAAGAAAATATGTTCTTGATATGTTTATATATCAGATAAAATGTAAGAGTCGTGTAACATGGCACATGATGACGTTATGATCTGTGAATCATCATGTCCCATCAGAAACTCAGCATGACTTACTGTAATATAATCACGTTGATCAAGTGTCATTATATTATACTAACTCATGCATCAATTCCCAACACTACTTCAAAAACATTCATAATTTAAACTCGAATTTTAAAGAATTTTAGAAACTAAAGTAGTTTCCTTTATGATGTAATATAGATAGCACGAAGAGATAAATAATTTCGGATGAGAATATTTATGAAAATATCTTCAGAAATATCAAAGATATTTATGATGATATTTTGGAATTTCTGAGTTCGATGGTTGATGAGGAAGATTTTCCGCAAAATTTTAACATGAGTACGGAGCAAGATATTCGTTAAGGATTTCATCGGATCAAGAATTACCTGGATCCGTTGAATATAGGGCTTGGTCCTTGTATTTGTCCTTGGTCTCCTTCATGGTTAGCTCAATCTGTTTTTCTGTACCAAATTTTCTATCGAGCGTTCCTAACACTCCTTTCTTTATCATCATACTTTTGGCCGTTAAGACCATCTACCATTTTTTTTTCTGTTTCTTCTGCATTTAATGCTACGATATCTGAATCATCGGTTATCAATTCGAGGTGGTTTCAGGAGAACTGTATTTTTAGATGATTAAACGCTGATGGTAATATGATGGAATATAAAAGAATTCTCCGGTATCAAAAGGGTAATCGTATATATCAGGATTATAGTTAGGCTACTTCGAATGAAAAATCGAAGTTGACTTGCTGGAGCTGTGACAAAATTGGCTATTTTGAAAAGGGATCGCAAAGTTATTTTTGCTAATAAATGCCAAAGGATCTGACGCGGCAACGTGTTAAACTTTTACTCAGTTACCGAGAGTTTCTCAGGTGCATAACTATATGCATAAATCTTTCCTTCCGTAGATGAAGTGCGGATGATTCATCCTATCGATTGAGGTGTTTTCAAGAATCATGAAAGGTTTGAACGTAGATTGGAATCGTCAAGATACAAATGAGGTTTAAGATGAAATCAAGTGGCAAACTTGAAGAATTGTTTAGTTTCATATGTTATAATCAATATTTTAATTCATTTTAATTGTCCAATGTTGGTAGTCCCCAGTTGATAGTCCACAGTTAGCAATTCAATAATTCATATATAGCTTAATATATAATATTTGAATTAATTAATACGTATCGTGACCCGTGTACATGTCTCAGACTCGATCACAACTCAAAGTATATATATTATTTGAGAATCAACCTCAACCCTGTATAGAGAACTCGATCATTACTGCATATAGAGTGTCTATGGTGATTCCAAATAATATATATAGATGCGTCGATATGATATGTCAAAACCTTGTATACGTGTCCCGATATTTAAAGTGCGTAAAATAAATAACAGAAATTAAATGACGATAAATTAAATGTGTAAAGTAAATAACAGAAATTAAATGACGATAAATAAAATTGCGAGAATATAAATTGCGATAATTAAATTGCGATAAATAAAATGTAATACGAAATTAACAGTTAGCTAGGAACAGTTAGCGTGGATTCTTAACAAAATTTTATCGTAGTTAATTTGTTTGTTTCTAACAGATTTTATTTTGTCAAATGTTTTCTTCATTATGCCACTTGTTGGATTCTGATAAATCAAAATCCAAATATGAAATTGGATGAATATGGTTATTTTGTGGTGAACGGATTTGTATATCGTTGGATGTAAGTAGGATAGTAAATGACTGTTGAATCAGTTTTGAAGAATGTACATTGTAACTTATTAATGTGAAATCTGAATATTCCTCGGGTATTACCTACCCGTTAAAATATTTTCACAATTAACACTTTGTACGAAATAATTTTTAATTACAATCTTTATTAAAACATATATACATATATATTTTCTTCAGATGTATTATAGGTTTAATGAGTTAATATGATATTAATCTCATTTGATTTTTTTTTTCGGTTGAAACTAGAATAAATAATCTCTAAAACTTTAGAGATTACTTAATCGTTATGTAGAACGAAGATGAATAATGTAGAACGATTCGTAGAACGATTCGTAGAACGATGATTAAGTTCGAGGTACAGAATGAGATGTTGAGGCATGTGATGTTGAAACTTGAGTTGTTGGTGGTACTGGTGCTGTTACTGATGGTACTGTTGGTGCCGATGATGTTGCCAAAGCTGGTAAATTTTGCACCCTATTCTCCACAAATCATTACTCAGGCGCAAAGCTCGTTGACTTCTTCGATTACTCTGGGATGATTATCGGTAAGAACGAGCGACTGAATAAGGTTTAAAATTTTAGATAGAATATAATCTTGGCGAGATATTCGGGAAATGAGAGAGAAAATA
This sequence comes from Rutidosis leptorrhynchoides, assembly GCF_046630445.1. Lineage (NCBI taxonomy): Eukaryota > Viridiplantae > Streptophyta > Magnoliopsida > Asterales > Asteraceae > Rutidosis > Rutidosis leptorrhynchoides. The sequence goes on along the minus strand of NC_092333.1, from coordinate 314,117,873 downwards.
GTATTACAAACAGGTTCGCCGGTAAGTGTTTCATGTTCATCGCCAAGAGGTAAATTCGGTTGGTGGAAAGGAAAGGATCGCTTTCTTCTTGTCTCTGTTGGTTTAGTCGACTACGAACCCATCGGATGAATTGGGGATGGCTGATTGATTGATTCCTTCTGGTGACACTGCTTTCGGAGCTTAGGTAAATATCCATGTCGGAATATCTATCGGAATAGCTATCGAAATCTGAGGGACTCGAACTGGTTGAGGGATTTATCTCGTACGATCAGATGAAGGATTTTCGATAAGAAATAGATTATAGGATGTCGATTAGTACCCTGCAATACATAATTTACATATGCATATATAATACTAAAATCCCATAAGTTACGGAGGAATCTACAGAAGATGTCAGACAAAGGTAACAGTAACAGATACACTAAGATATGAATTAGTATATATGTTAAGATATGAGTTTTGTCTATACACTATCTAGGCAATAGAGGTAGTAAGATGTGTCTAGACTTTAAGGATGATAAGCAAATAATTTTTCGACTCTAAATGATAAGCAAAACTTTTGACATGCAGACACGGTCGAAGTCCAGACTCACTAATGTATCCTAACGACTTATCAATTAGACACACTAATGCAGACCTGGTTCGCTAAGACCTCCGCTCTGATACCAACTGTAGAGACCAGCCCTAATCCATCCGGACGAAGTCCATATCGATTATAAACGATTCACAACAGTTGATTACATCGCGAGGTACTTGACCTCTATATGATACATTTTACAAACATTGCATTCGTTTTTGAAAAGGCAATTTTTCATTACATCGAAAGTTGACAACATGCATACCATTTCGTAATATATCTTACTATAATTGACTTAATAATAATCTTGATGAACTCAACGACTCGAATGCAACGTCTTTTGAAATATGTCATGAATGACTCCAAGTAATATCTCTAAGATGAGCAAATGCACAGCGGAAGATTTCTTTCGTACCTGAGAATAATCATGCTTTAAAGTGTCAACCAAAAGGTTGGTGAGTTCATTAGTTTAACATAAATAATCATTTCATAATTTTAATAGACCACAAGATTTCATATTTCCATTTCTCATAAACATACGTCCCATGCATAGAGACAAAAATATCATTCATATGGATTGAACACCTGGTAACCGACATTCACAATATGCATATAAGAATATCCCCATCATTCCGGGATTCTCCTTCGAACATGATATAAATTTCGAAGTACTAAAGCATCCGGTACTTTGGATGGGGCTTGTTGGGCCCGATAGATCTATCTTTAGGATTCGCGTCAATTAGGGTGTCTATTCCCTAATTCTTAGATTACCAGACTAAAAAGGGGCATATTCGGTTTAATAATCCAGCCATAGAATGTAGTTTCATTTACTCGTGTCTATTTCGTAAAACAGTTATAAAAGCAGCGCATGTATTCTCAGCCCAAAAATATAAAGAGTAAAAGGGAGCAAATAAAACTCACCTAATGTATTTTGTAGTAAAAATACATATGACGACATTAGACAAACTGAACAATGCAGGGTTGGCCTCGGATTCATGAACCTATATCATTTATATATATTAACACATATGATTGTAATCGAACGAATTTATATTATTAGTGATATACTTGTTATTTTAATAAATTATATGCTATATGTTTTAAATATACTGTTATGTACTAATTGTTATTTGGCAAAATAATATTACTACTAATAAATAAAAAGTTGTAATCTTTTTATAATGATAATAATAATGATAACAATAATGTCAATTCAAACAATAATAAAATGATAATTTTATAAATAATGTTATTTTTAATAAAAAAATATAGTTTTAGTAAAAATGATAATTTTAACAATAATGATAATAAAATAAAAAGTTGTATTATTTTTACAATAAAAATTATAATTTTTGGATAATAACTCTTAATACTAATAATAATAACTATAAAAATAATGATTTTACTAATATAATAATACTAATATTTATATTAATAACTATAATTATAATAATACTACTGATAACAATAACTATAAAATAATGATTTTACTAATAATAATACTAATACTTAGGATAATAATAGTAAAAATAATAATGATAATAATAATAATAATAATAATAATAATAATAATAATAATAATAATAATAATAATAATAATAATAATAATAAAAATAATGATATCAATGAAAGTGCTACCTCAATAGAATAGGCTTTCAAAAATAATGCCCCTACCCGGCTCGAACCCTTGACCTCCCGCTCAATGACCAAACGCCTAACCACTCCTCTACGGTTTTTTTTTCTAATTTAAACACAATTTATTTATTTATAACCCATTTTGTTTAGTTTCTATTTGGCCCAACTAGAAATCCTTTTTAAAACAAGAATGGCCCAATTGTTTAAATTGATCTCGGCCCAACAATCAAACAAGTCCATAGTCAAACCCTTATAATATCACGGCCCAAGACAGCTCTCTTATTAAAAAGAAATTTGTTTGCAGTGGCCTGGATTTGAACCCAAGACCTATCGATAATCACCAACACCCTCCTGAACCATTGAACCATTGATCTGTCTGATACTTTTCTGAAATATCTAATATACTAAATATATTTAACTCGTATTTTTTTCCCTGCCTAAACTTTTTAAACCCATTTAACTACTTGATCCATTATCAATTTTAATCCTCATCATCAATCATCATCTTATAATCTAAACATCGTCAACCTCATTAACATGAAATCACGGTTTCATCATGCTTCCATCATCTCTATGTCATTTTCCATAACATAAACATAACCGACAGATTCAGACAATAAATAATAATACCTTATATAGTTAAATAGTTAAGTATGATCACATGTATCACTTTCTTCTTTACAACTCATCCTCCACTAACAACAATCATTATAGTCACTCACTATCTCTTTTGTTTCACTATGTTCACCATTACCTCCTCGATCATAAATAATAGGTAGGGATGAGTATTAGCAGCTGTAGTCGTCATAAAAGGAAGTATTAGCAGCTGCTATTGCAGCTGTACAAGCAGACAGGAAGAAAAGAACATGCTATAGCAGTTATGGGTTGGTTAAATGATGACTTTGTTGGAAACAGAAAGAGTATTGCAGCTGTAGCAGTAGCTTGTATCATCAAACAGACATGAGGTGCAGGCTGCAGCAAGAAACAGTGATGGTTGCCGCAGTATACAAATGTGTTAGGTGGCAGTTGGTGAAGGCTGATGTGGGTAATGGTTCAATCGAATATTACCGACAAAGGAGGTGGTGTTTGAAGAAGAAGAGGGTTGAGTGGTGGTGAAGGTTGGTTTGACAGAAAAAAATAAAGAAAGAAAGAAAAGTGGTTGTCAAGGTGGTGAGTGGTTGATCAAGAACAATGATGGTGTCGACTTAAACCAGAAGATAGTAGTGGTAGTTGTAGTTCCGTGGTGTGTGTGGGTTTCGAATAGATTAAGAAACAGAAAATGGACTGCAGCTGCAGTAACCGTAGCAAAAAGTGCTGATTGAAAGAAAGCTGTTTGGCTTCGGTTTCAAAACAGAAGAAAATTACAGTGAGAGAGAGAGAGATAGTTAGAGAGAGCTAGTCGTGGTTTTGATTGATCGAATAGCAAAACAATAAAAGCAACAAAGAGTGTTGATTGACGATAGTTCTTGGTGGTGGTATTCGAACAATTAACAACAAAAACGTTGTTGTACAGTAGTGTTACAGACAACAACTTGTAGTAGTTGAATAGGTAATATTTTGAGTAGTTTTGTGTGGCGATTAAACAAAGAACAAGGTGATGTAGGTGCAAGGTGGTATTCACGATGGTTGTCAAAGAAGAAGGTGGTTATGACCAAGGATAGTGGCGGTTGGTGGTGATTCTAAACAGCAAATGAGAAGGTAACGGGTGGTGTTTGTTTGATGGTTTTCGAAGGGAATGGAACGAATAGAAAACAATAGACAGAAGCAGTTATATGTGAAGTGGTGGATAATTAGTGATTTGCAAAATGGGTGTTAATCTCTCATAAGTATATGTAACATAGTCTGGGGAAATCAATCAACAACAGAAGGTAGATAGTGAATTGAAAACAGAAAGGAATTCGAATATAATAGAGTGGTGGGGTTTCTTTGATTCTCACAGACAAGAACAAGAAGCAAAAAAATAAAAATATAAAAAGTTGAAAATGAAAGATAACAAATTCGTACAAACTTTTGACTTCTTAATTTATATTAAATTAATATTAATAATAATTAAACTAATAATAATATTGATATTATTATTATTAATAAATACTTATAATAATAATGATAATAGAAATAATAATAATATTAATAATAATATAAATAATAATAATAAGTTATATCTTAATATTAATAACAATAATTTTAAATAATAATTTTATTAATAATGATGATGATACAAATAAAACAATATTACTAATGCTAGTACTAAATAATAATTTTTAATATAATAAAATAATATTACCACACTACAATTTAAATGAATTGTTATAAATTTCTATATATAATATATGTATATTATTTACAATTTACCTATTTACAATTAATTGTTCGTGAATCGTTGGGAACAGTCGAAAGTCAAATGAATGTATAAAAACAATTCAAAAATTTTGAGACTCAACATTACAGACTTTGCTTATCGTATCGAAATCATATAAAGATTAAGTTTAAATTTGGTCGGAAATTTCCGGGTTGTCACATAATCCGCCATAACTTGTCCTTTTTCAGCGCTACGCGGAAGGTAAGATATTTGATAAGCACCTAATTCTACCGCCCATAATGCGAGTCTACCAGATATCTCTGGCTTTGTTAAGACTTGCCTGATTGGCAGATTAGTTAATACATGCACCGGATGCCCTTGAAAATATCTTCGTAGCCTTCGCGTTGTTAAAATGAGCGCATACACAAACTTTTCAATCGGCGCATAGTTTATTTCACTTCCCGTAAGAGCTTTACTAACAAAATACACTGGCTTTTGTATTTTGTTCCTTTCCGCGATCCAAACTGAGCCAAAAGCTTCGTTTGCTACTGATATATAAAGATAAAGAGTTTCGCCATGAACCGGCGCTGTTAGTGTAGGCAAAGTTTTTAACAACTTTTTCATCTCTTGAAACGCAGATTCTGCTTCGCTGGACCAAACAAAATTATTTTGCTTCAAGCAACCTTTTAGGGTTTTGAAAAATGGCGACTGCCTTTCAGCGGCTTTAGACAAGAAACGCGCTAATGCTGCTAATTTGCCCGTCAAACTTTGCACTTCCTTAACCGTTTTTGGCGCGGTCATATTTTCTATGGCCGCGATCTTTTTTGGATTAGCTTGAATACCTTGTTTTGTAACAAGATATCCCAAAAATTTCCCCTCCGTTTCGCCAAAACTACATTTTAGCGGATTAAGCTTCATGTTTATTTTTCGCAACTTGTCAAATGTTTCGCGCATATCTTCAATGATTCGCTCTTGCGTCGTGCTTTTGATGACTAAATCATCTACATAAGCTTCAAGATTACGCCCTATTTGTTTATCAAACTCGGTATCGATCAACCGTTGATATGTCACACCCGCATTGATTAAATCGAAAGGCATCATTATATAGAAATATATACCTTTGCCCGTATGAAATGCGGTTTTATCTGCGTCTTCTTGCACCATAGGAATCTGATGATAGCCTCTTGCCGCGTCCAGAAAACATTTATATGGAAAAGCATGTAAAGATTCTACTTTTAAATCGATTTCTGGAAGCGGATAGTTATCCTTGGGGCACGCTTTATTCAAATCTTTGTAATCAATACACATTCTCCAGGAACCATCAGGCTTTTTCACCAACACTGGATTCGCAATCCAAGATTGGTAATGGTGTATCCTATCGTATACACGCATAAAAGGCATAATGGTTGCATAAAAGTAGCATCAGGAAGGCTGGAAACAACAGTTTTGTGGAGTTATCCATCCAGCGTTCTCCGTTGTACAGGCTGCTCCGTCATGCGTAAGCCCTGAAGGCTGCCTAGCGCGTAAGCCCTGGCCGGAGAATGCCACCTTCAGTGTAAATTTCGGATCACAAGTAACAGAACGTATCATCATCTGACACGTGTCCCCAAGCAATCTGGTGGATCTGACACTATAAATAGACCCCTTGGGTCGTCATTTCACACAGTTCAGACATTCTGACAACTTTGAGAGCTAAGACTTCACTTCTCTCTCTACTTTCTCTCACTAGAAGTCATCCGGCTAGCACACTTACGCTCTACGGACGACAGATTGATTAAGCCACCCCACAAGTTTCTACACTTGTGAACCGGGTCTGTAGGGATTATTTCCCGAGGGTAAAAATCAATCGGCAACACTCCGCCCTCCTAAAGCTAGATTACTTCTAGTATCTTGTTGACACACTAAGCCTTACCTCATAAGGAAATAGGTGTTAACAATGGCGCCATCCACTAATGCAAAGAACACACGAAACGGAAAAGGAATAAAAACAACTGAAGCTCCATTTGTACTTGAAGCAGTCAACAATCCATCAACTGACGACATGATAACTGTTGAAGATGTACCCGTTCAGCCACTAGATGGTACGATTGAAGAAACAGTTGCTGAAACTGCAGAAAGGCTTAAACATTTGGCAACTAATTCGGAGAAAAGGCCAGTAATCGAAGAAACGACAGCCAAAAGTGCAGAAAGACTTTCAAATTTTGTTACTAATCCAGAGCGACGACCATGGATGCAACCACGGCGATGTCCATCATTTATACCTCTTCAGCGGATGGTGGATGGCAAAGATAAGCAAATAATGAAAAGGCAATCTATATCAAAATACAAGTTATCCAGGCTACTCGACAAGCTGGGCAGTCTTATTGATGATTCTGGGGATGATAACGAACTGAGCTATGATAATAATGACTCTGATGATGAAATTGACAAAAATGAGTTCATGTCAGAGAAGTAGGCAGTGTTGCTATTAAATGACATTCTTAAGCAGACAGCTCCGGTAAAATATAAGCAACGCTTAGCGCAGCCCGCCGTCCGTGCTGTGGTCGTGGACAATTTCTTTGCCCTCATTACTGGAGAGCAAGCCACCAAGCCACCAGCCATGGCAGAATCTACACAGTGTTTCATTGATCGAATTGCTAATTATACATTGCCCAGAAATCTTGCTATACCAACAATTGGAGTTTATGATGGCACAACGGATCCGGAAGATTTTCTGACTATGTTTGAAGGTGTTATGAGGTTGCAGCATTGGGAGGATGAAACTACATGCCATATGTTTCCTATGGTACTGCAGAAAATGGCACGCGAATGGTTTGCTAGTTTGCCGCCAAGGAGTATTACTAGTTTTCTTGATTTGAGAGCAAAATTTGTGATGCAATACCAAAATCTCCGGAGCTGTACTTTGACACATCTTGATGCACACGAGATCACAATGCATCATAACGAATCTTTGAGCAATTTTATGAAGCGTTATACACTTGAAGCATAGAAGATTCCTGATTGTCCAGAATCACAGCTTGTATCTGGTTTCATTTTCTGTTTGGACCAGCGACGGTTTAGTACACTTGTTCATGCATTACGGTATGACTTGCCAAAAACATTGCATCAGGCGTTGGAAGTTGCACAGAGGCATGTTCGAGCTGGTGAGCGTGGGTTGAACAAGTTTGATACTGGCAGTAGTAGCAAGCCGCACAACGGAGGATGGTATTTTGACATAAATCAGAGAAGGAATGACAATTCAAATGGAGGATGGAGGGGAAACAATCACCCTAATGATTTCCACCACAACAGAAGACCAATAGAAAGGCACTCGTTAATAATGGCGCTTACCAAAACTCCGAAAGAGATTCTCTTCACTGAACCAATTCGGACCACTTTCAATGCTCCAGCACCTATGGAAGAAAGGGAGGGTCCAAAGAGTGAGTTGTGGTGCGATTTCCATGAGGCTTGGGGCCATGATACGGACAATTGCAAATCTTTGATGAGAGAAATTATAGCAAAAATCAAGGCAGGAGAACTGAATCATTTGTTTCCTGGCAAACAGTACAGGAGGAATGATCCTTGCAGGAAATTTGTGTGGCAAAGGAATGATGCTAACAGAGGACGCCGTGGAGAGAACAGAAGAGAGCAGCATGGTGGAAGAGATAATCGGAACCAACCGCAGTACGGAGAACGGATCACAGAGCGCGAGACAACTCCAGAAGTTGTAATCAGGATGGTTTGGATCAACGACAGTTATTATGAAGAAGGTGAATCATCAAACAGCAATTTGGACAGGTGGAGATATGCTCCAATTATCTTTTAGCCAATTCAGAATTGGGCGTTGTCCGTCCAACCAGTGATCATTTCAGCAGAGATAGCAAATAAGTTTGTCAACTGTATCTACACAGATACAGGAAGTGAAGCTGACATCATTTACTGGCATTGCTTGAAGACTTTTCCAAGGCATGTGCAGGGCAGAGCTAGGCAAACGAGGTTGAAAGTTTCTGGATTAACGGGAGCACCGATAAATGCCATGGGGCAGATTCGTTTGGAAGTTGTTATGGGCACATTCCCATTGTTGAGAACAGAAACAATCGATTTCACAATCATAGATGGAAATTCTCGATTTAATGTCCTTTTTGGAAGGGAAGCGTTGGCTAAATTCGGAGCGATAACATCGACAGCTCATGCAGAGATCAGGTTCCCAACTCCTAACAGAGTAGCCGCCATACATTCACAGTATGTGGCACCGGCTAAGGAGAGATCCACATTTGTGAACTTACCAAAAGGCAACGTAAACTGGAGAAAGCATGATCGGTTGTTTAGTGATGATGAAGTTTAGGAGTTTTTCATTCCATAATCAAGTGTGTAGGCCGGATAGCGCTGGGTGCTCGGCGTATGAAGAAGCAAATCTCAGCATGTTATCAAGAACAAAAGTTTTTTATCAGAGCAGTTTTTTAGCATTTTTATGAAGACATTGCCTTTTACAATCATTGTATTCATACCAAAATACACATGTTTGGCATTTGAAGAACATATTTTCGCATTATATGAAGAGCAACGTTTATCAATTTACTGTGAACCATTGTGGTTATTTTACAGTGCATATGTTAGCAATTGCATACATTAAACATTCATGGCATACTAATTAGGCTTGATCCACCTAAATTCGTCATCAATCGTTTATGTACTGTACAGTACCGAACAATAAATTTTATATTTTTCTTAAACAAAGTGCTGCCCGTGACAAATGTAAAACATTACATTTATAACATGCCCACAGAAGGAGTGTATTTTTAAAATACCTCTGATGGCGGAAGCTTTTGTGCCGGCCAGTAAAGGCACAAGGGATCGGCTAGAAAACGTTTAAGTTTTACTAGAACGCACCGAGGCATGATACAAAACTCAGATACTTGTCATGACAAACATTATAAAAAACTTACTTCACAGAACGAAGTTCTATATTTTATGTATGAAGGCAAAATAATTAGCAATTCTTCCTCATATACTTATGACGGAAGGCATAAGACGGAGAGTCTATTGATTTGTTCATTCTACTAAAACACTTCATAATTCTTCCTCATTAATTTTATGACGGAAAGCGTGTAACAGAATTTAGACATCATATTCATTTAGCAAAACTTAATACTACAAGGCGTCTACATATGAATTACCTTATACACTTTTCAAAATGATTTGCTCAATTATACACTGCACAATTGTGTATAGAAATTTTATGCTCAGGTGCATAATCGATTGGTTTTAAAGCATTAAGCATCAAAATATTTGCAACAAGCATGTAAACACACGTAGTCATCACAATAAAGGCAGTATGTATATAATGTCACGGTCAGAAGGAAATTTATTACAAAACATTGTTTGACATTTTTACAAAAATCAATCAAACTGCACGCTAAGCACATATTGAGCAGATGAATCTTCTTTACTGCATACCTCATCATAAACATTTATCTTCAAATTTATCAATTTGTCTTTAGTCTCATCAACCTTTTCCTGAGTACCAGGAGGCATAAGTTTGGTAATAGCAGCAGAAGGGGTCTGGTTGGGACCAAGGCATTTAAACAGCTTGCCGGTCACATCAGCAATAGCATGGGTGCAGGCAACATCAACATAATCAGTGTAGGGATTCCCTACAAGACTGGATCCAAGCACCTTAGCTATCAGACCTGGTATACCCTTCTTAAGCTCAGCAAAATTACCTTCGCCTTTCTCCGCCCTCCGGAGAAGCTCAGCAGACTTTTCCCTCTCTGCATTCAGCTGCTTCTCCAGCTCACCCACTTTCACCTGCTCCTCTTCAACTTTTTTCTTCTCAGCATCCCTTTCCCCTTGCAGAACAACAGTGACATCTCGAGCACTTTTTAGCTCAACTTCTTTAGCCTTTATTATTTTCTGCGCATCACTTAAGGCACGCTCAGCATCGGCAGCTCTTTTACGAGCATTTGCACCTTCAGTTATGTCTTTACGGGCTATAGCAAGAATAGACTCTTGATGCTTCTGCAGTTGCAGCACCGAGTCCAGATGATTGGTTAGCAGTACATGAGCTGCCATAGTTGATTCCCTGAGTTGATTAGAGCGGAGAGCAGTGAATTGGGGTTTCAGCTCAGGGATAACACAACCCTGTACAAGAAAAAATTTTATGAGTAATTTCAGGCAACTCACATCAATAAATTACAAATATATACATGCAGATGGTCTTGTCATTCATACCTGAAGAAGAGTTGCAAATTCGATATCCTTAGTGGTAGGGTTTGCAATGATGGCCTGCAATGCCCTCACATGAGCAGGAAGAGTTGGCTCTTGAACATTGGAGGATGTGATAGCTGGGTTAGTGATATTAGGAGGAGGAGAATGATAAGCAGAGTTGCCTTCCGGCCTATCTTCATGAAATTCAGATTCATCGAATGGAGTAAAGTTTGGGTCAGGCGTTTTCAGGCCCTTCTCTCCTTCACTTTCAAGAATCTCCTCCGACCTCCGTTCACCGCCCTCCGCGGCCTTCCCTTGGCTATCATCTGACTCTGCTAAAATCACTAACAAGAACAAATTAACATTATGAACAAACATAACGGTTGTACGCAAAAACATGTGCATTTTCAAGAAAGCACAGAATGGACATACTTCTCCTGCGTTTCTGCTTTTTGCCCTCCTCTGTACTCTTTGCCCTTTTAGAGCCTATGCTCTTCTTTCTTGTCTTTTGGGTTGGAGGAGGAGTGGGGTTAGTTTCACCCGTGATGTCAACTGAACCCGATGTTTGTTGATCGGTGGTGGTGGTATCATCCGCTGTCCGCTCAGTGTCTGTATGTTCAGACCCAGATTCACTGTTTGAGCTGCTTACAGCAATTTCTTTCCCCTTTTCAGCAGTAGCAGCAGCATCAGCATCAGCTTTAGTTTCAGCTGCAACTCTCTCCGCCTCTAGCTCTTCAGCAGTTTTGTCACGAGCAGTGACCTCTACATCATCATCAACATCAGCGGATAAAAGAGCAGAGCGAACCTGCATCACGGAGTTGGCTGCAAAAAATTACACATAAACAGCAATATAAGTAAACATGACAAACAATAGACACAAATCTATATATATAATAGGATGATCATATCACATCCTACCCTGCTTTTTCTCACGAAGTACTGGCACAGAATTGCTTGGCCATTCTAGACTCACTTTGCACAGCACAAGAATTCCCTCATACCTTTCGTATGATCTGGGCGGAAGACGGAGCTCTTTCAAGCTATTTACTATCCGCTGCTCTGAGGGAGAAATCTTAACGCCCTTTCCTATACCAGCATCAATATCACCCCATTCCCGGACAACGGAGTACTCTTCCGGATTAACGGTCTCATCAACAAAGAAAAATGGACTTTTCCAGTCCTTCAAATTTGAAACTCTATTCGGACCAACAAAATGATTATTTTTCTTACTATCAATAGTAAGCCAGCAATCATTAATTGTGCGGATTCTAAACAAAGAGATAAAAACTTTAATGTGAGGCTTTATATTAATAGCATTGCAGTACATTTCAAAAAGGATGATTTTTTGAAGGCCGTGGGGATGCATTTGACTAAGACAAGCCTTATAATATCTAAGAAGGCGAAGAAGAAAGTTAGTAAGGGGAACACGGAGGTTGCCGTGGGTAATTTGTAAGGCGTATAAAGTAATTTTCCCCTCAGGAGGTTTGTCAGCAGTTTGTCTATTGGTGGGAAGAACAGGGTTGTATTGATTGAGATGGCGGAAGGCAATCTTTAAGCCATCTAATTATTCACTTGTCAATGATGAAGCCATCGTGCTAACTTCTGGAATGTCAGCGGTATTTGACGAATAAGGCTTAGCGTGCTCTTGGCCAGTACTCCGTGTAGAAGCCATGATAATACAGTAAAAGATATCAATAAGAAGAAAATAGCAGTAAGATGAAGTGTACTGACCTTGGAAGACGGTAAACCTTAAAAAGTTGAGGATTGAAGAAGGCGATGAAGATTTAGGGGAGAAATATGCTTTTTGGATCTTGGTGAAATGTCCCGTTCTTATTGATTAAAAACGTTCCATATTAATTGATTTCGTTGCAAGGTTTTAACCTCTATATGAGACGTTTTTCAAAGACTGCATTCATTTTTAAAACAAACCATAACCTTTATTTCATAAATAAAGGTTTAAAAAGCTTTACGTAGATTATCAAATAATGATAATCTAAAATATCCTGTTTACACACGACCATTACATAATGGTTTACAATACAAATATGTTACATCGAAATCAGTTTCTTGAATGCAGTTTTTACACAATATCATACAAACATGGACTCCAAATCTTGTCCTTATTTTAGTATGCACCAGCGGAAGCTCTTAATATTCACCTGAGAATAAACATGCTTTAAACGTCAACAAAAATGTTGGTGAGTTATAGGTTTAACCTATATATATCAAATCGTAACAATAGACCACAAGATTTCATATTTCAATACACATCCCATACATAGAGATAAAAATCATTCATATGGTGAACACCTGGTAACCGACATTAACAAGATGCATATATTGTGAAGACCCGTCCTAATCCATCCGAACGAAGTCCATATCGATTATAAATTATTCATAATAGTTGGTTACATTGCAAGGTACTTGACCTCTATATGATACATTTTACAAACATTGCATTCGTTTTCGAAAAGACAATCTTTCATTACATCGAAAGTTGACGGCATGCATACCATTTCATAATATATCTAACGATAATTGACTTAATAATAATCTTGATGAACTCAACGACTCAAATGCAACGTCTTTTGAAATATGCCATGAATGACTCCAAGTAATATCTTTAAAATGAGCAAATGCACAGCGGAAGATTTCTTTCATACCTGAGAATAAACAGGCTTTCAAGTGTCAACCAAAAGGTTGGTGAGTTCATTAGTTTAACATAAATAATCATTTTCATCAATTTAATAGACCACAAGATTTTCATATATCATTTCTCATAAATAAACGTCCCATGCACAGAGACAAAAAATATCATTCATATGGATTGAACACCTGGTAACCGACATTCACGATATGCATATAAGAATATCCCCATCATTCCGGGATCCTCCTTTGGACATGATATAAATTTCGAAGTACTAAAACATCCGGTACTTTGGATGGGGCTTGTTGGGCCCGATAGATCTATCTTTCGAGTTCGCGTCAATTAGGGTGTCTGTTCCCTAATTCTTAGATTACCAAACTTATTAAAAAGGGCATATTCGATTCCGATAATTCAACCATAGAATGTAGTTTCGATTACTTGTGTCTATTTCGTCAAACATTTATAAAAGCAGCGCATGTATTCTCAGTCCCAAAAATATATATTGCAAAAGCATTTAAAAAGGGAGCAAATGAAACTCACCTAATGTATTTTGTAGTAAAAATACATAGGACGATATTGAACAATTGAACAATGCAGGGTTGACCTCGGATTCACGAACCTATATCATTTATATTATGTTAACACACATTATTGTAATCAAACAAATTTTCATATATTACTAATAGTTATTTGATAAAATAATATTGATAATAATAATAAATAAAAGTTGTTTTATTTTACAATAATATTAATAATAGTTGTTATGATAATAATATTGATACTAGTATTAATAATAATAATAATAATAATAATATTAATTATTATAATATATAAAATTAATAATATTAATGTCAAAATAATAATAAAAATGATAATAATAATAATTTTGATAGCAATGATAATCTTGCTAATAATGATAAAAAATTATATTAATAATTTTAATAAAAATGATAGTTTTTAATAATAATAATAATAATAATAATAATAATAATAATAATAATAATAATAATAATAATAATAATAATAATAATAATAATAATAATAATAATAATAATTAGAATTAGGGTAATATAATAAGAATAATAATAATAATAATTTTAATTTTAATAATAATAAAACTAATAATACAGATTATATACCTAATAAAGGAACCAGATGTGTTGTTGGTGGGTTCCCAAAATAGATCGAGATTATCAGAGGTAAGGTGCAGGATACATTTCACTGTTTTAGGGTTCTTAGATTCATCAACCGATCAAATAACCTCCGATGTACAATATGTTATGGTTTCACAATCTTCATCGATTCCAATTAAAAGGGAAACGGGTCGGCTAAAATAGATCGAAGATAGCACACGCAGGAGAAGTAAAATTCGTGAATCAAGGGTTCATTAAATCATCAAACAATCATCCAAGTAAAAATCACCAATGTTTATAGGTCGTCAATTCAGCATCATCATCGCTCAATTCATTCAGATCAATCTTAATTATCATCATCGATCTAATCATAAAAAATCGGTTCCTCAATTGAATCAGGTAAGTAATCGATTCAGTAATATTTTCTTAATTTCTTAAATCCCTCTTTATTTTCTGTATACTTATAGATTCGATTAAAAGCAATAATTTAGGATTTTCTTGGTGGGTTTAATGATGGTAATCAAAAAAAAAAACTTTGATGAAATTGTTTGACAGTGACCATTGATGTTTGTTCAGGTTATTCATGACTGATATTGAAAGCAATTGGTGTACAGCAACAATAAGGATGATGGTTTGAGCATGGTGTTTTTTTTTTGTGCAGTAAGTAATTTCGAATAAGCTTATGACAGGTGCTGCATCTTCGTAGGTAAGGGTGATGGTTTTGCTGGTTAGAATAATGCAGTTGTATATGTTTGTAAATTGAATGGGGTAGCCATCGGTTGTGTATAGATACAAGTGGTTACGTATCTATAATGATAGATTATAGATATAGATATGTGGGTAAATAAGAACTCTTAATGTTCGAATCAGATTATGTGTATGTAAAGTGTGTGATCTTTTGTGTAAATGAAATTTTGTTTATGTTTTGATAAAACTGATAATATAACACATGTTGTTTAGTGGTTGTAATTGGATGTAACAGAAAAATGAGTGTATTAGTGGCATAAATATCAAGGTTAGTAGTTGCAGTAAGGTGAGCTCGAGCAGCAGTAGAAAACGTACACTAGTGGTCAGCTGTTATTGGTTCAAGCAGAAACAGATGGGACTGCAGTTTGTAGCAGTAAAACAGAAACATTTACAGTGGTTTCGTTATCATGTTTGAGGGCTTGAAGTGGTGAAGATGGTGGAGAAGAAATAGTGTTGATTCACCAAGGTTTGGTGAGGATGATGGCTTCATGGTGGAAGATTAAGGTGGCGAATGTGATTTTGATGTAGGATGAAGATTTGCAGAGTGAGTAACAAAATGGTGGCTGTTGTTAGTGGTGACCATGGTGATGGTGGTGTCGGGTTGGAGAGGGTGTGGAAAAGGAAAAAGAAAGACAATTGATGGTTGTTTTTGGTGTTCATATTTTTAGGCTATGTATAGAATATAGGATCGATAAAGTTATATAAAGTTAAAAGTAAATTGTTAGATAAAGATAGATGATAGGGATATGAAACTGAAAGCAAGAATTTGATACAGTTATCTCAAGCAATTAGATCAATTAAGCATAGTGAAGAATTTGTTCATTTGTTTGTTGTATGGAAAAAAGAAGAAAGTGATATCTAACAACTTCACATGTATTTTCAAAAAGCAAGGGTTGTGATGTATGTAAACGAACTTAGAATAGAACAAAAATAGTTGGTTTAATATAGAATATATATAAAGTGATAGATAGAGATGATTAACAAAATGGAAGTAAACAAACACAAAGAATGATTGAAGGATTGTTTGTTCTCAAAATAAATAAACAGTGGGTAATCAAATCATTTTTGTCAACACTCAATTGACTGTTATATTATAATTGTATATCGGTATTATCTCACAGGTGTGAATAGAAAGACAAGAAAATAATATCTGATAGTGATATATAATAGAGTACGCGATATTATATATATTATTATATATTACAATTAATATTAATGATTAATACATATAGAATGATAATATTATCAACATTATTAATAATAATAACAACAAAAATAATAATAATATTTTAGTAATAATAATAATATTATTAATGATAATGATAATATGTTGTATTAATATAATAATAACAATGATTATAATAATAATAATAATACTAATAATATTAGTAATAATATTTCAATTCATATGTTCATATAATTAAGTATATATATATATATATATATATATATATATATATATATATATATATATATATATATATATCTATTTATAAATAGTTGTTCGTGAATCATCGGGAATAGTCAAAGGGTAATTAAACATATGAACATAGTTCTAAAGTTTTCGAGACTCAATATTACCGATTTTTGCTTATCGTGTCGGAAACATATAAAGATTAAAGTTTAAATTTGGTCAGAAATTCCCGGGTCATCACAGTACCTACCCGTTAAAGAAATTTCGTCTCGATATTTGAGTGCGATTGTCATGGTTAACAATAAATATGTTTTCATGACGAATATGAGTTGTTAAATAGAGTTTTATCATTATTGAGTAATATGGATAAAACATTTCGATTATTTGAAGAGTACGAATGAAACTATCGTAAGAGAGGTCCCAACGGCTCAATTTTTAGCCGTTAGTAAAAAAAATCCCAACGGCTATCCCAACGGCCACTTTTATACTATATAACTACCAACCATATACTTCATTTTATACAATCAAACATATATTTCTTTTATATTTCCACCTTTCTCAAAAATCAAAATCAAACACTCCCAAACTGCAAAATGCTAACACTTTCCCCAATGATTGTTTCATTCGATGTTCATTACGGAGGTGATTTTCGTAATAAAATGAAGGAATACAAGTGGGGCGACAGTATTTCGTTTGAAGATATCGACATTCGTGATGTTGGTTTACAAGACTTGCTATCCTTTCTAAAGGAAAAAGTTCCGTGTGAATTCACGTCTGTGTTCTTCTATAAAGACGATTATGATGTAAATTGTAGGGCAAGTTTTTTGTGTACCGATGATCAATGGTACTTTATAAAGGATACCATTGAAGATCGTGGTAAACGTATTTCTCTGTATGTGTTTCTTGAAGATACAGAGACGTTGGGTTATCGTTACCTCGATGAATCAGCTGAAGCAGCAGCTGAAGCAGCAAGTGAAATACCAATGTCTTCAGAGAATAGAACTATCTAGTATTTTTAGTTTGATTTTCGTAATCCTTTAAATTTTTAATTGTCGTGATGTTTTAATTTTTAATTATTGTAATTTCAGTGTTGTTGTCGAGTTTTATATCTTCTCTTATGTTTCAGAGCTCTTTGTCTTTTTAATCTACTCTCAATCTTTAGTAAAACGAGTAATGGTCCAGAATTTGTAAGTATGGAGTTTCGAATGAATTTAATGTTATAATCAAGAAAGAACGTAATAGCACGATTTGATTTGTCAAATTACCAGAATCACTGAGAATAGAACTATCAAGAATATATTTTCTTGATATGTTCAGAAGTAATTTGAATGAAAGAGTTATGTAACATGGCACGCGATGATGATATGATCTGTGAATCATCACGTTCCATTAGAAACTCAGCATGACTTATTTTAATATAATTACATTGATCAAGTGTCATTATATTATACTAACTCATGCATCAGTTCCCAACATTACTTCAATAATGTTCATATTTTAAACTCGAAAGTTTACAGAATATAGAGACTAACAGTTTCTATATGATGTAATACTGATAGCACGAAGAGATTAATGATTTCAGATAAGAATAGTTATAAAAATATCTCCAGGATATGGAGGATATTTATAATGAAAGATACGATAATATCTCGGAATATCTAAGATCAGAGGATGATAGAGACTATTATCTGCAAGGGTTTAGAGTAAGGAGCAAGATATTCATTAAAGACTTTAGCAGACATTGAATCATTTGGATTCTTTGAAGTCAAACTTATTCTTTATGATTTGTCCACGGCTTTCTTCCTAGTTTCGCATAATCTGCTTTTCGGTACTAAATTTTCTATTGAACGTTTCCAATATAATGATACACAGGAAGCACGAGGAGGTATATAATTTTGGACGAGAATATTTATGACAATATCCTCAGAAATATCGAAGATATTGATGATGATATTTTTGAATTTCTAAGTTCGATGGTTGATGGAGAAAGATTTTTCGCAAGATTTGTTTTTAACATGACTTCGGAGTAAGATATTCTCTAAAGATTTCAACGGATCCTGAATTACCTGAATCCTTTGAATATAGGGTTTGGTCCTTGTATTTGTCCTTGGTCTCCTTCATGGGTAGCTCAATCTGTTTTTCAATACCCAATTTTCTATCGCGCGTTCCTAACACTTCTTTCTTTATCATCAAACTTTTGGCCGTTTAGACCATCTACCATTTTTATGTTTGCTCTGCATTTAATGCTATGATATCTGAATCATCGGTTATTAATTCGAGGTGGTTTCAAGAGAATTGTGTTTTTAGATGATTAAACGCTGATGGTAACATGGTGGAATATGAAAGGTTTCCCGGTAACAATAAAAGAGCACGCATATATATCAAAGTTATAATAAGGTTGTTTTCAAACGAGGAGTCGAAGTTGATTTGCTGGAGCTGTGACGAAATTGGCTAATTTGGAGAGGAATTGTAAAATTATTTTCGGTAATAACAACGCCAAAGGAGCTATCACAGATAAGTGTTAAACGTTTACTCAGGTTCCGAGAGTTTTTCAAGTGCATAACTATATGCATAAATCTTTCCTTTCGTAGATGAAGTGTGGTTGGTTCATCCTTTCGATTGAGGTGTTTTCAAGAATCATGAAAGGTTTGAACGCTGATTGTAATCGTCAAGATACAAATGAAGTTTAAAATGAAATTAAGTGGCAAACTTGAAGAATTGTTTAATTTCATATGTTATAATCAATATTTTAATTCATTTTAATTGTCCAATGTTGGTAGTCCACAGTTGATAGTCCACATTTAGCTAGGAACAGATAGCTAAGATTTTGTTAGCGTGAATTCTTAACAAAATTTCTCATAGTTAATTTGTTTGTTTCTAACAAATTTTATTCCGTCAAATGTTTTCTTCATTATGCCACTTGTCAAATCTTGACTTGGATTCTGATAGGGTAAAATCCAAATATGAAGTTGAATGAAAATGGTTATTTTAAGGTGAACGGATACGTATATCTGTGGATGTACATAGGATAGTAAATGACCGTTGAATCAGATTCGAGGAATGTACAATATAACTTATTAATGTGAAATCTAAATATTCCTCGGGTATTACCTACCCGTTAAATATTTTAACCATTAACGGTTTGTACAAAAGAATTTTTAATTACAATCTTTATAAAAACATATATACATATATATTTTCTTCATATGTAATCATGGATTTAATGAGTTAATATGATATTAATCTCATTTGCTTTACCGTTAGAACAAGAATACATAATCTCTAAAACATTAAAGATTACATAATCGCCATAAAGAACGAATATAAATGGTGTAGAACGATTCATAGATTAATGATTATGCTCGAGGTACATAATGAGATGTTGAGGCATGGATTGTTGATGGTACTGGTGCTGTTGCAGATGGTACTGTTGGTGTCGGTGATGTTGCTGAAGCTGGTACATTTTGCACAATATTCTCCGAATTGATTATTCGAAGTTCGTTGACTTATTACTCAAGGATGATTGTCGGTCGGAATGAGCGGATGAATAAGGTTCAGAATTGTGGATAGAATATGATCTTGTCGAGTTACCCTGGAAATGAGACTGAAAATGGTGTCTCGAACAGGTTCGCCGGTAAACGCTTCAAGTTCATTGTCAAGAGGTGAATTCAGTTGGTGGAAGGGATTGCCTTCTGTGCGTTTCCATTAATTAAGTCAACTACGAACCTATCAGATGAATTGATAATGGCTGATTGGTTGATTCATGCTGATGACGCTATTTTCGGAGCTTAGGTGAACATCTATGTCGGAATAGCTGTCGGAATAACTATCGGAATAGCTATCGGAATCTGAGGGACTCGAACTGGTTGCAGAATTCATCTCGTACGATCAGATGAAGGATTTTCGATAAGAAATAGATTATAGGATTTATATTAGTACCCTGCAATACATAATTTACATATGCATATATAATACTAAAATCTCATAAGTTATGGAGGAATCTACGGAAGCTGTCAGGCAAAGTCTATAGTAACAGATATGCTAAGAAATGAATTAGCAGATACGCTAAGATACGAATTTTGTCTATACACTATTCATGCAATTATTGCAGTAAGATGTGTCTAGACTAGGAATAATAAGCAGGTAATTTCCTAAGGATGATAAGCAGATGATTTCCGACTAGAAATGATAAGCAAAACTTTTGACATACAGACACGGTCGAAGTCCAGACTCATTAATACATCCTAACAACTATCAGCTAGACATACTAATGCAAGACCTGGTTCACTAAGACCACCGCTCTGATACCAACTGTGAAGACCCGTCCTAATCCATCCGGACGAAGTCCATATTGATTATAAATGATTCTTAATAGTTGGTTACATTGCGAGGTACTTGACCTCTATATGATACATTTTACAAACATTGCATTCGTTTTCGAAAAGACAATCTTTCATTACATCGAAAGTTGACGGCATGCATACCATTTCATAATATATCTAACGATAATTGACTTGATAATAATCTTGATGAACTCAACGACTCGAATGCAACTTCTTTTGAAATATGCCATGAATGACTCCAAGTAATATCTTTAAAATGAGCAAATGCACAGCGGAAGATTTCTTTCATACCTGAGAATAAACATGCTTTCAAGTGTCAACCAAAAGGTTGGTGAGTTCATTAGTTTAACATAAATAATCATTTTCATCAATTTAATAGACCACAAGATTTTCATATATCATTTCTCATAAATAAACGTCCCATGCATAGAGACAAAAAATATCATTCATATGGATTGAACACCTGGTAACCGACATTCACGATATGCATATAAGAATATCCCCATCATTCCAGGATCCTCCTTCGGACATGATATAAATTTCGAAGTACTAAAGCATCCGGTACTTTGGATGGGGCTTGTTGGGCCCGATAGATCTATCTTTAGAGTTCGCGTCAATTAGGGTGTCTGTTCCCTAATTCTTAGATTACCAGACTTAATAAAAAGGGCATATTCGATTTCGATAATTCAACCATAGAATGTAGTTTCGATTACTTGTGTCTATTTCGTCAAACATTTATAAAAGCAGCGCATGTATTCTCAGTCCCAAAAATATATATTGCAAAAGCATTTAAAAAGGGAGCAAATGAAACTCACCTAATGTATTTTGTAGTAAAAATACATAGGATGATATTGAACAATTGAACAATGCAGGGTTGACCTCGGATTCACGAACCTATATCATTTATATTATGTTAACACACATTATTGTAATCAAACAAATTTTCATATATTACTAATAGTTATTTGATAAAATAATATTGATAATAATAATAAATAAAAGTTGTTTTATTTTACAATAATATTAATAATAGTTGTTATGATAATAATATTGATACTAGTATTAATAATAATAATAATAATAATAATAATAATAATAATAATAATAATAATAATAATAATAATAATAATAATAATAATAATATTAATTATTATAATATATAAAATTAATAATATTAATGTCAAAATAATAATAAAAATGATAATAATAATAATTTTGATAGCAATGATAATCTTGCTAATAATGATAAAAAAATATATTAATAATTTTAATAAAAATGATAGTTTTTAATAATAATAATAATAATAATAATAATAATAATAATAATAATAATAATAATAATAATAATAATAATTAGAATTAGGGTAATATAATAAGAATAATAATAATAATAATTTTAATTTTAATAATAATAAAACTAATAATATAGATTATATACCTAATAAAGGAACCAGATGTGTTGTTGGTGGGTTCCCAAAATAGATCGAGATTATCAGAGGTAAGGTGCAGGATGCATTTCACTATTTTAGGGTTCTTAGATTCATTAACCGATCAAATAACCTCCGATGTACAATATGTTATGGTTTCACAATCTTCATCGATTCCAATTAAAAGGGAAACAGGTCGGCTAAAATAGATCGAAGATAGCACACGCAGGAGAAGTAAAATTCGTGAATCAAGGGTTCATTAAATCATCAAACAATCGACCAAGTAAAAATCACCAATGTTTATAGGTCGTCAATTCAGCATCATCATCGCTCAAATCATCGATCTAATCATAAAAAATTGGTTCCTCAATTGAATCAGGTAAGTAATCGATTCAGTAATATTTTCTTAATTTCTTAAATCCCTCTTTATTTTCTGTATACTTATAGATTCGATTAAAAGCAATAATTTAGGATTTTCTTGGTGGGTTTAATGATGGTAATCGAAAAAAAAAAAACTTTGATGAAATTGTTTGACAGTGACCGTTGATGTTTGTTCAGGTTATTCATGACTGATATTGAAAGCAATTGGTGTACAGCAACAATAAGGATGATGGTTTGAGCATGGTGTTTTTTTTTTGGGCAGTAAGTAATTTCGAATAAGCTTATGACAGGTGCTGCATCTTCGTAGGTAAGGGTGATGGTTTTGCTGGTTAGAATAATGCAGTTGTATATGTTTGTAAATTGAATGGGGTAGCCATCGGTTGTGTATATATACAAGTGGTTATGTATCTATAATGATAGATTATAGATATAGATATGTGGGTAAATAAGAACTCTTAATGTTCGAATCAGATTATGTGTATGTAAAGTGTCTGATCTTTTGTGTAAATGAAATTTTGTTTATGTTTTGATAAAACTGATAATATAACACATGTTGTTTAGTGGTTGTAATTGGATGTAACAGAAAAATGAGTGTATTAGTGGCATAAATATCAAGGTTAGCAGTTGCAGTAAGGTGAGTTTGAGCAGCAGTAGAAAACATACACTAGTGGTCAGCTGTTATTGGTTCAAGCAGAAACAGATGGGACTGCAGTTTGTAGCAGTAAAACAGAAACATTTACAGTGGTTTCGTTATCATGTTTGAGGGCTTGAAGTGGTGAAGATGGTGGAGAAGAAATAGTGTTGATTCACCAAGGTTTGGTGAGGATGATGGCTTCATGGTGGAAGATTAAGGTGGCGTATGTGATTTTGATGTAGGATGAAGATTTGCAGAGTGAGTAACAAAATGGTGGCTGTTGTTAGTGGTGACCATGGTGATGGTGGTGTCGGGTTGGAGAGGGTGTGGAAAAGGAAAAAGAAAGACAATTGATGGTTGTTTTTGGTGTTCATATTTTTAGGCTATGTATAGAATATAGGATCGATAAAGTTATATAAAGTTAAATGTAAATTGTTAGATAAAGATAGATGATAGGGATATGAAACTGAAAGCAAGAATTTGATACAATTATCTCAAGCAATTAGATCAATTAAGCATAGTGAAGAATTTGTTCATTTGATTGTTGTATGGAAAAAAGAAGAAAGTGATATCTAACAACTTCACATGTATTTTCAAAAAGCAAGGGTTGTGATGTATGTAAACGAACTTAGAATAGAACAAAAATAGTTGGTTTAATATAGAATATATATAAAGTGATAGATAGAGATGATTAACAAAATGGAAGTAAACAAACACAAAGAATGATTGAAGGATTGTTTGTTCTCAAAATAAATAAACAGTGGGTAATCAAATCATTTTTGTCAACACTCAATTGACTGTTATATTATAATTGTATATCGGTATTATCTCACAGGTGTGAATAGAAAGACAAGAAAATAATATCTGATAGTGATATATAACAGAGTACGCGATATTATATATATTATTATATATTACAATTAATATTAATGATTAATACATATAGAATGATAATATTATCAACATTATTAATAATAATAACAACAAAAATAATAATAATATTTTAGTAATAATAATAATATTATTAATGATAATGATAATATGTTGTATTAATATAATAATAACAATGATTATAATAATAATAATACTAATAATATTAGTAATAATATTTCAATTCATATGTTCATATAATTAAGTATATATATATATATATCTATTTATAAATAGTTGTTCTTGAATCATCGGGAATAGTCAAAGGGTAATTAAACATATGAACATAGTTCTAAAGTTTTCGAGACTCAATATTACCGATTTTTGCTTATCGTGTCAGAAACATATAAAGATTAAAGTTTAAATTTAGTCAGAAATTCCCGGGTCATCACATATATAAGAATATCCCCATCATTCCGGGACACCCTTCGGATATGATATAAATTTCGAAGTACTAAAGCATCCGGTACTTTGGATGGGGTTTGTTAGGCCTAATAGATCTATCTTTAGGATTCGCGTCAATTAGGGTGTCTGTTCCCTAATTCTTAGATTACCAGACTTAATAAAAAGGGCATATTCGATTTCGATAATTCAACCATAGAATGTAGTTTCACGTACTTGTGTCTATTTTGTAAATCATTTATAAAACCTGCATGTATTCTCATCTCAAAAATATTAGATTTTAAAAGTGGGACTATAACTCACTTTCACATATTTTTACTTCGTCGAGAAGTAAGACTTGGCCACTGTTGATTCACGAACCTATAACAATATATACATATATATTAAAGTATGTTCAAAATATATTTACAACACTTTTAATATATTTTGATGTTTTAAGTTTATTAAGTCAGCTGTCCTCGTTAGTAACCTACAACTAGTTGTTCACAGTTAGATGTACAGAAATAAATCGATAAATATTATCTTGAATCAATCCACGACCCAGTGTATACGTATCTCAGTATTGATCACAACTCAAACTATATATATTTTGGAATCAACCTCAACCCTGTATAGCTAACTCCAACATTCACATATAGAGTGTCTATGGTTGTTCCGAAATATATATAGATGTGTCGACATGATAGGTCGAAACATTGTATACGTGTCTATGGTATCTCAAGATTACATAATATATAATACAAGTTGATTAAGTTATGGTTGGAATAGATTTGTTACCAATTTTCACGTAGCTAAAATGAGAAAAATTATCCAATCTTGTTTTACCCATAACTTCTTCATTTTAAATCCATTTTGAGTGAATCAAATTGCTATGGTTTCATATTGAACTCTATTTTATGAATCTGAACAGAAAAAGTATAGGTTTATAGTCAGAAAAATAAGTTACAAGTTGTTTTTGTAAAGGTAGTCATTTCAGTCGAAAGAACGACGTCTAGATGACCATTTTAGAAAACATACTTCCACTTTGAGTTTAACCATAATTTTTGGATATAGTTTCATGTTCATAATAAAAATCATTTTCTCAGAATAACAACTTTTAAATCAAAGTTTATCATAGTTTTTAATTAACTAACCCAAAACAGCCCGCGGTGTTACTATGACGGCGTAAATCCGGTTTTACGGTGTTTTTCGTGTTTCCCGGTTTTAAATCATTAAGTTAGCATATCATATAGATATAGAACATGTGTTTAGTTAATTTTAAAAGTCAAGTTAGAAGGATTAACTTTTGTTTGCGAACAAGTTTAGAATTAACTAAACTATGTTCTAGTGATTACGAGTTTAAACCTTCGAATAAGATAGTTTTATATAAATGAATCGAATGATGTTATGAACATCATTACTACCTCAAGTTTAGTAGGTAAACCTACTGGAAGTGACAAGAAATGATCTAGCTTCAAAGGATCTTGGATGACTTGAAAGTTCTTGAAGTAGGATCATGACACAAAAACAAGTTCAAGTAAGATTTTTACTCTAATTAAGATAGTTTATATTTATAGAAATTGAATCAAAGTTTGAATATGAATATTACCTTGAATAAGAAAGATAACCTACTGTATATAACAAAGGTTTCTTGATCTTAGATGATTACTTGGAATGGATTAGAAAGCTTGGAAGTAAATTAGTAAACTTGAAGGGATTTTTGAAGTGTTCTTGAAGTGTTCTTCCTATGATGATTATAGCTTGATTCTTAAAGTGATTTTTGATGAAGATGATGATTAAATACTGGAAAAATACATTCATAATAGTGTGTGTGTGTTGAGAGAGAATTAGAAAGAGAATTGGAAGTGAAATGGAGTGAATGATGAGTGGTAATTGGTGAGTGGTGAGTGGGGTTAAAAGGAGTTCTAGTTAGTTGACTAGCTCATGGTAGAAGTTAAAATTGATTAGTCATACATGACATAATCAAGAGTGGAATCCCATGCTAGTTCCTATTGGTATATGCCCATAGTAAGTACGTTTTGAAGCTGTGTATAATACGGGTAAGAATACGACTAGAATTCTTGATGAAAGAAAAGAATGGGAAAGTAACTGTAACCATTTTCATTAAGTATGAGTGTTTTGATATATGTCTTGAAGTCTTCCAAAAGTATTTTAATACATCTAAATACACTACATGTATATACATTTTAACTGAGTCGTTAAGTCATCATTAGTCGTTACATGTAAGTGTTGTTTTGAAACCTTTAAGTTAGCGATCTCAATTAATGTTGTTAACCCATTGTTTATTATATCTAATGAGATGTTAAATTATTATATTATCATGATATTATGATATATTAATATATCTTAATATGATATATATACATTTAAATGTCGTTACAACGATAATCGTTACATATATGTCTCGTTTCGAAATCCTTAAGTTAGTAGTCTTGTTTATATGTATATAACTCATTGTTAATATACTTATGGAGATACTTACTTATCATAATCTCATGTTAACCATATGTATATCCATATATATATCGTCATGTCGTTTTTACAAGTTTTAACGTTCATGAATCGCCGGTCAACTTGGGTGGTCAATTGTCTATATGAAACATATTTCAATTAATCAAGTCTTAACAAGTTTGATTGCTTAACATGTTGGAAACATTTAATCATGTAAATATCAATCTCAATTAATATATATAAACATGGAAAAGTTCGGGTCACTACAGTACCTACCCGTTAAATAAATTTCGTCCCGAAATTTTAAGCTGTTGAAGGTGTTGACGAATCTTCTGGAAATAGATGCGGGTATTTCTTCTTCATCTGATCTTCACCCTCCCAGGTGAACTCGGGTCCTCTACGAGCATTCCATCGAACCTTAACAATTGGTATCTTGTTTTGCTTAAGTCTTTTAACCTCACGATCCATTATTTCGACGGGTTCTTCAATGAATTGGAGTTTTTTGTTGATTTGGATTTCATCTAACGGAATAGTCAGATCTTCTTTAGCAAAACATTTCTTCAAATTCGAGACGTGGAAAGTGTTATGTACAGCCGCGAGTTGTTGAGGTAACTCAAGTCGGTAAGCTACTGGTCCGACACGATCAATAATCTTGAATGGTCCAATATACCTTGGATTTAATTTCCCTCGTTTACCAAATCGAACAACGCCTTTCCAAGGTGCAACTTTAAGCATGACCATCTCTCCAATTTCAAATTCTACATCTTTTCTTTTAATGTCAGTGTAGCTCTTTTGTCGACTTTGGGCGGTTTTCAACCGTTGTTGAATTTGGATGATCTTCTCGGTAGTTTCTTGTATAATCTCCGGACCCTTAATCTGTCTATCCCCCACTTCACTCCAACAAATCGGAGACCTGCACTTTCTACCATAAAGTGCTTCAAACGGCGCCATCTCAATGCTTGAATGGTAGCTGTTGTTGTAGGAAAATTCTGCTAACGGTAGATGTCGATCCCAACTGTTTCCGAAATCAATAACACATGCTCGTAGCATGTCTTCAAGCCTTTGTATCGTCCTTTCGCTTTGCCCATCAGTTTGTGGATGATAGGCAGTACTCATGTCTAGACGAGTTCCTAATGCTTGCTGTAATGTCTGCCAGAATCTTGAAATAAATCTGCCATCCCTATCAGATATAATAGAGATTGGTATTCCATGTCTGGAGACGACTTCCTTCAAATACAGTCGTGCTAACTTCTCCATCTTGTCATCTTCTCTTATTGGCAAGAAGTGTCCTGATTTGGTGAGACGATCAACTATTACTCAAATAGTATCAAAACCACTTTCAGTCCTTGGCAATTTAGTGATGAAATCCATGGTAATGTTTTCCCATTTCCATTCCGGGATTTCGGGTTGTTGAAGTAGACCTGATGGTTTCTGATGCTCAGCTTTGACCTTAGAACACGTCAAACATTCTCCTACATATTTAGCAACATCGGCTTTCATACCTGGCCACCAAAAATGTTTCTTGAGATCCTTGTACATCTTCCCCGTTCCAGGATGTATTGAGTATCTGGTTTTATGAGCTTCTCTAAGTACCATTTCTCTCATATCTCCAAATTTTGGTACCCAAATCCTTTCAGACCTATACCGGGTTCCGTCTTCCCGAATATTAAGATGCTTCTCCGATCCTTTGGGAATTTCATCCTTTAAATTTCCCTCTTTTAAAACTCCTTCTTGCGCCTCCTTTATTTGAGTAGTAAGGTTATTATGAATCATTATATTCATAGATTTTACTCGAATAGGTTCTCTGTCCTTCCTGCTCAAGGCATCGGCTACCACATTTGCCTTCCCCGGGTGGTAACGAATCTCAAAGTCGTAATCATTTAACAATTCAATCCACCTACGCTGCCTCATATTCAGTTATTTCTGATTAAATATGTGTTGAAGACTTTTGTGGTCGGTATATATAATACTTTTGACCCCATATAAGTAGTTCCTCCAAGTCTTTAATGTAAAAACAACCGCGCTTAATTCCAAATCATGCGTCGTATAATTTTGTTCGTGAATCTTCAATTGTCTAGACGCATAAGCAATCACCTTCGTTCGTTGCATTAATACACAACCGAGACCTTGCTTTGATGCGTCACAATAAATCATAAAATCATCATTCCCTTCAGGCAATGACAATATAGGTGCCGTAGTTAGCTTTTTCTTCAATAACTGAAACGCTTTCTCTTGTTCATCATTCCATTCAAATTTCTTCCCTTTATGCGTTAATGCAGTCAAGGGTTTTGCTATTCTGGAAAAGTCTTGGATGAACCTTCTGTAGTAACCAGCTAGTCCTAAAAACTGGCGTATGTGTTTCGGAGTTTTCGGGGTTTCCCACTTTTCAACAGTTTCTATCTTTGCCCGATCCACCTTAATACCTTCTTTGTTCACTATGTGACCGAGGAATTGAACTTCTTCCAACCAAAATGCACACTTTGAAAACTTAGCGTACAATTCTTCCTTCCTCAATACTTCTAACACCTTTCTCAAATGTTCACCGTGTTCTTGGTCATTCTTTGAGTAAATAAATATGTCATCAATGAAAACAATGACAAACTTGTCAAGGTATGGTCCACACACTCGGTTCATAAGGTCCATGAACACAGCTGGTGCATTAGTTAAACCAAATGGCATGACCATAAACTCGTAATGACCGTAACGTGTTCTGAAAGCAGTCTTTGGAATATCATCTTCTTTCACCCGCATTTGATGATACCCGGAACGTAAGTCAATCTTTGAATAAACAGACGAGCCTTGTAGTTGATCAAATAAGTCGTCGATTCTCGGTAGTGGGTAGCGGTTCTTGATGGTAAGTTTGTTCAACTCTCGGTAGTCGATACACAACCTGAATGTACCATCTTTCTTCTTGACAAACAAAATAGGAGCTCCCCACGGTGATGTGCTTGGTCGAATGAAACCACGCTCTAAAAGTTCTTGTAATTGGCTTTGCAGTTCTTTCATCTCGCTGGGTGCGAGTCTGTAAGGAGCACGAGCTATTGGTGCAGCTCCTGGTATAAGATCTATTTGAAATTCAACGGATCGATGTGGGGGTAATCCCGGTAATTCTTTCGGAAATACATCGGGAAATTCTTTTGCAATGGGAACATCATTGATGCTCTTTTCTTCAGTTTGTACTTTCTCGACGTGTACTAGAACAGCATAGCGACCTTTTCTTATTAGTTTTTGTGCCTTCAAATTACTAATAAGATGTAGCTTCGTGTTGCCCTTTTCTCCGTACACCATTAAGGGTTTTCCTTTTTCTCGTATAATGCGAATTGCATTTTTGTAACAAACGATCTCTGCTTTCACTTCTTTCAACCAGTCCATACCGATTATCACATCAAAACTCCCTAATTCTACTGGTATCAAATCAATCTTAAATGTTTCGCTAACCAGTTTAATTTCTCGATTCCGACATATATTATCTGCTGAAATTAATTTACCATTTGCTAATTTGAGTAAAAATTTACTATTCAAAGGCGTCAATGGACAACTTAATTTAGCACAAAAATCTCTACTCATATAGCTTCTATCCGCACTCGAATCAAATAAAACGTAAGCAGATTTATTGTCAATAAGAAACGTACCCGTAACAAGCTCCGGGTCTTCCTGTGCCTCTGCCGCATTAATATTGAAAACTCTTCCGCAGCCTTGTCCATTCGTGTTCTCCTGGTTCGGGCAATTTCTAATAATGTGGCCCGGTTTTCCACATGTATAACAAACTACATTGGCATAACTTGCTTCGACACTACTTGCTCCGCCATTACTCGTTCCGACACCATTTGTTCCTTTCGTTCTATTAACCCCTGGTCCGTAGACCTCACACTTCGCCGTGCTATGACCATTTCTTTTACACTTGTTGCAAAATTTGGTGCAGAACCCCGAGTGATACTTTTCACACCTTTGGCATAGCTGCTTCTGATTGTTGTTATTGTTGCGGTTATTATTGTTGTTGGAATGATTGTTGTAGTTTCTGTTGTTATTGTTGTTGTTGTTGTTGGGCCGTTTGTTGTAGTTGCGATTGATGTTGCGATTGTTGGGATAATTGTTGCGATTATTGTTGTAATTGCTGTTGTTGTTGTATTGGTGATTCTTATCACCGTTTTCCTCCCACTTTCTTTTGACTTGCTTCACATTGGCCTCTTCAGCAGTCTGTTCTTTAATTCTTTCTTCAATTTGGTTCACTAGTTTGTGAGCCATTCTACATGCCTGTTGTATGGAGGCGGGCTCATGTGAACTTATATCTTCTTGGATTCTTTCCGGTAATCCTTTCACAAACGCGTCGATCTTCTCTTCCTCATCTTCGAATGCTCCCGGACACAATAGGCACAATTCTGTGAATCGTCTTTCGTACGTGGTAATATCAAATCCTTGGGTTCGTAACCCTCTAAGTTCTGTCTTGAGCTTATTGACCTCGGTTCTGGGACGATACTTCTCATTCATCAAGTGCTTGAATGCTGACCACGGTAGTGCGTACGCATCGTCTTGTCCCACTTGCTCTAGATAGGTATTTCACCATGTTAACGCAGAACCTGTGAAGGTATGCGTAGCGTACTTCACTTTGTCCTCTTCAATACACTTACTTATGGCAAACACCGATTCGACCTTCTCGGTCCACCGTTTCAATCCGATCGGTCCTTCGGTTCCATCAAATTCCAAAGGTTTGCAGGCAGTGAATTCTTTGTAGGTGCATCCTACACGATTTCCTGTACTGCTAGATCCAAGGTTATTGTTGGTATGTAGCGCAGCCTGTACTGCGGCTATGTTTGAAGCTAGAAAAGTACGGAATTCCTCTTCATTCATATTCACGGTGTGTCGAGTAGTCGGTGCCATTTCCTTCAAAATAGTAAAATGGAACAAGTTAACCATACAGAATATTAAGAGTAGTTAATAGTATTTCGTAGCATAAAATGAACTCATTTATAAAAGCTTTTTCTTCATATTAGCATTTTATAAGTTTAAATTCGGGTAGTACCTACCCGTTAAGTTCATACTTAGTAGCTAATATACAAATCAACTACTACAATTCTATATGAAAAACTGATTATAATAATATTTCGCGTTCAAACTTTTATACAATATTTTACAAACTTACAATACCGCTTATTTTACATAAAGCATGAAATATAGCACACAATAACTTTGATACAAGATAGTTGTGAAGATAATTCTAGCTAGTACACAAGTCGTTCAGCAAAGGCAATAAAGACACGTAATTCATACGTCCAGAAACAAGTCATGCATTCTGGTTTTACTAGGACTACTTCCCATCCTTGGTCTTGTGGAACATAACCGTTATGGCCATTGATAAGACAGCGTGTTGTAACGTCGTCAAAGGGACGAGGGTTACGTAATGTCCAACAGTCCCGTAAGAATCTAAAAACCTCATTTCTTACCCCAATTACCGACTCCGTCACTTGTGGGAACGTTTTGTTTAATAGTTGTAGGCCGATGTTCTTGTTCTCACTTTGGTGAGAAGCGAACATTACTAATCCGTAAGCATAACATGCTTCTTTATGTTGCATGTTAGCCGCTTTTTCTAAATCACGAAGTCCAATATTCGGATATATTGAGTCAAAATAATTTCTTAACCCATTGCGTAGAATAGCATTTGGGTTCCCCGCAATATATGCGTCAAAGTAAACACATCGTAACTTATGGATTTCCCAATGTGATATCCCCCATCTTTCGAACGAAAGCCTTTTATAAACCAAGGCATTCTTGGAACGTTCTTCGAATATCTTACAAACTGATCTCGCCTTAAATAGTTGTGCCGAAGAATTCTGACCGACTCTAGACAAGATTTCATCAATCATGTCTCCGGGTAGGTCTCTTAAAATATTGGGTTGTCTATCCATTTTGTGTTTTTATACTGTAAAATAGACAAGAGTTAGATTCATAAAAAAAATACTTATTAATACAAGCAATTTTTACATATATCATAAAGCATAAGCACGCTATATTACATATATTACACCACACGAATACAACTATCTTATTCCGACTCGCTTGTTTCTTCTTCTTCGGTTTTGGTTTGTTTTGCCAAGTTTCTAGGGATATATGATGTTCCCCTAATACGAGCCGTCGTTTTCCACATTGGTTTAGAAAAACCTGGTGGTTTAGAGGTTCCCGGGTCATTGTTACAACTTAAGGACTTCGGGGGTTGACGATACATATAAAGTTCATCGAGGTTGGAATTAGATTTCTCTATTTTTATGCACTTTCCCTTATTATTTTCTTTTGCCTTTTTAAATTCAGTTGGGGTAATTTCTATAACATCATCGGAATTCTCGTCAGAATCCGATTCATCGGAGAATTGGTAATCCTCCCAATATTTTGCTTCCTTAGCGGAAACACCATTGACCATAATTAACCTTGGTCGGTTGGTTGAGGATTTTCTTTTACTTAACCGTTTTATTACTTCCCCCACCGGTTCTATTTCTTCATCCGGTTCCGATTCTTCTTCCGGTTCCGATTCTTCTTCTGGTTCCGACTCTTCTTCCGGTTCCTCTTCGGGAACTTGTGAATCAGTCCATGAATCATTCCAATTTACATTTGACTCTTCATTATTATTAGGTGAGTCAATGGGACTTGTTCTAGAGGTAGACATCTATCACATAATATCAAACTCGATAATGCATCCTAACAAACTCGATAAGACACACTAATGCAAAATTCTGGTTCTCTAAGACCAACGCTCTGATACCAACTGAAATGTCCCGTTCTTATTGATTAAAAACGTTCCATATTAATTGATTTCGTTGCGAGGTTTTGACCTCTATATGAGACGTTTTTCAAAGACTGCATTCATTTTTAAAACAAACCATAACCTTTATTTCATAAATAAAGGTTTAAAAAGCTTTACGTAGATTATGAAATAATGATAATCTAAAATATCCTGTTTACACACGACCATTACATAATGGTTTACAATACAAATATGTTACATCGAAATCAGTTTCTTGAATGCAGTTTTTACACAATATCATACAAACATGGACTCCAAATCTTGTCCTTATTTTAGTATGCAACAGCGGAAGCTCTTAATATTCACCTGAGAATAAACATGCTTTAAACGTCAACAAAAATGTTGGTGAGTTATAGGTTTAACCTATATATATCAAATCGTAACAATAGACCACAAGATTTCATATTTCAATACACATCCCATACATAGAGATAAAAATCATTCATATGGTGAACACCTGGTAACCGACATTAACAAGATGCATATATAAGAATATCCCCATCATTCCGGGACACCCTTCGGATATGATATAAATTTAGGATTGTTAGGCCCAATAGATCTATCTTTAGGATTCGCGTCAATTAGGGTGTCTGTTCCCTAATTCTTAGATTACCAGACTTAATAAAAAGGGCATATTCGATTTCGATAACTCTACCATAGAATGTTGTTTCACGTACTTGTGTCTATTTTGTAAATCATTTATAAAACCTGCATGTATTCTCATCCCAAAAATATTAGATTTTAAAAGTGGGACTATAACTCACTTTCACAGATTTTTACTTCGTCGAGAAATAAGACTTGGCCACTGTTGATTCACGAACCTATAACAATATATACATATATATTAAAGTATGTTCAAAATATATTTACAACACTTTTAATATATTTTGATATTTTAAGTTTATTAAGTCAGCTGTCCTCGTTAGTAACCTACAACTAGTTGTCCACAGTTAGATGTACAGAAATAAATCGATAAATATTATCTTGAATCAATCCATGACCCAGTGTATACGTATCTCAGTATTGATCACAACTCAAACTATATATATTTTGGAATCAACCTCAACCCTGTATAGCTAACTCCAACATTCACATATAGAGTGTCTATGGTTGTTCCGAAATATATATAGATGTGTCGACATGATAGGTCGAAACATTGTATACGTGTCTATGGTATCTCAAGATTACATAATATATAATACAAGTTGATTAAGTTATGGTTGGAATAGATTTGTTACCAATTTTCACGTAGCTAAAATGAGAAAAATTATCCAATCTTGTTTTACCCATAACTTCTTCATTTTAAATCCATTTTGAGTGAATCAAATTGCTATGATTTCATATTGAACTCTATTTTGTGAATCTAAATAGAAAAAGTATAGGTTTATAGTCGGAAAAATAAGTTACAAGTCATTTTTGTAAAGGTAGTCATTTCAGTCGAAAGAACGACGTCTAGATGACCATTTTAGAAAACATACTTCCACTTTGAGTTTAACCATAATTTTTGGATATAGTTTCATGTTCATAATAAAAATCATTTTCTAAGAATAACAACTTTTAAATCAAAGTTTATCATAGTTTTTAATTAGCTAACCCAAAACAGCCCGCGGTGTTACTACGACGGCGTAAATCCGATTTTACGGTGTTTTTCGTGTTTCCAGGTTTTAAATCATTAAGTTAGCATATCATATAGATATAGAACATGTGTTTAGTTAATTTTAAAAGTCAAGTTAGAAGGATTAACTTTTGTTTGCGAACAAGTTTAGAATTAACTAAACTATGTTCTAGTGATTACGAGTTTAAACCTTCGAATAAGATAGTTTTATATATATGAATCGAATGATGTTATGAACATCATTACTACCTCAAGTTTAGTAGGTAAACCTACTGGAAGTGACAAGAAATGATCTAGCTTCAAAGGATCTTGGATGGCTTGAAAGTTCTTGAAGTAGGATCATGACACAAAAACAAGTTCAAGTAAGATTTTTACTCGAATTAAGATAGTTTATAGTTATAGAAATTGAATCAAAGTTTGAATATGAATATTACCTTGAATAAGAAAGATAACCTACTGTATATAACAAAGGTTTCTTGATCTTAGATGATTACTTGGAATGGATTAGAAAGCTTGGAAGTAAATTAGTAAACTTGAAGGGATTTTTGAAGTGTTCTTGAAGTGTTCTTCCTATGATGATTATAGCTTGATTCTTGAAGTGATTTTTGATGAAGATGATGATTAACTACTGGAAAAATACATTCATAATAGTGTGTGTGTGTTGAGAGAGAATTAGAAAGAGAATTGGAATTGAAATGGAGTGAATGATGAGTGGTAATTGGTGAGTGGTGAGTGGGGTTAAAAGGAGTTCTAGTTAGTTGACTAGCTCATGGTAGAAGTTAAAATTGATTAGTCATACATGACATAATCAAGAGTGGAATCCCATGCTAGTTCCTATTGGTATATACCCATAGTAAGTACGTTTTGAAGCTGTGTATAATACGGGTAAGAATACGACTAGAATTCTTGAAGAAAGAAAAGAATGGGAAAGTAACTGTAACCATTTTCGTTAAGTATGAGTGTTTTGATATATGTCTTGAAGTCTTCCAAAAGTATTTTAATACATCTAAATACACTACATGTATATACATTTTAACTGAGTCGTTAAGTCATCGTTAGTCGTTACATGTAAGTGTTGTTTTGAAACCTTTAAGTTAACGATCTCAATTAATGTTGTTAACCCATTGTTTATTATATCTAATGAGATGTTAAATTATTATATTATCATGATATTATGATATATTAATATATCTTAATATGATATATATACATTTAAATGTCGTTACAACGATAATCATTACATATATGTCTCGTTTCGAAATCCTTAAGTTAGTAGTCTTGTTTATATGTATATAACTCATTGTTAATATACTTATGGAGATACTTACTTATCATAATCTCATGTTAACCATATGTATATCCATATATATATCGTCATGTCATTTTTACAAGTTTTAACGTTCATGAATCGCCGGTCAACTTGGGTGGTCAATTGTCTATATGAAACATATTTCAATTAATCAAGTCTTAACAAGTTTGATTGCTTAACATGTTGGAAACATTTAATCATGTAAATATCAATCTCAATTAATATATATAAACATGGAAAAGTTCGGGTCACTACACTTGGCAAAAGTAAAAAAGTGATGGTAACAGGGTTATGACGGTTTTTATAGGGGTTCATCGGTGCAATTTTTATGACCATGATTGAGACATGTGTATGGGTGAGTTTAAACGAAGGGTACGAAATAACACTTTTTACAGCTGGAGGCGCGTGGATGATCTCAGCCGTAAAAAATTAATCATAACAGCGTCAGTAAAACTCGTCTGCATTTAATGCCTAAAATGTTTTCCCCGATGCAAGTGGGCAATGAACAGGCTGGTTTGGCATGCGTTTTCAAAAGTTTAACGACTTAATCAATTTTCAAATGCTTAAGTCATTAAACTGGGGGGACGTAATGGTGTATCCTATCGTATACACGCATAAAAGGCATAATGGTTGCATAAAAGTAGCATCAGGAAGGCTGGAAACAACAGTTTTGTGGAGTTATCCGTCCAGCGTTCTCCGTTGTACATGCTGCTCCGTCATGCGTAAGCCCTGAAGGCCGCCTAGCACGTAAGCCCTGGCCGGAGAACGCCACCTTCAGCGTAAATTTCGGATCACAAGTAACAGAACGTATCATCATCTGACACGTGTCCCCAAGCAATCTGGTGGATCTGACACTATAAATAGACCCCTTGGGTCGTCATTTTACACAGTTCAGACATTCTGACAACTTTGAGAGCTGAGACTTCACTTCTCACTCTCTCTACTTTCTCTCACTAGAAGTCATCCGGCTAGCACTCTTACGCTCTACGGACGACAGATTGATTAAGCCACCCCACAAGTTTCTACACTTGTGAACTGGGTCTGCAGGGATTATTTCCCGAGGGTAAAAATCAATCGGCAACACTCCGCCCTCCTAAAGCTAGATTACTTCTAGTATCTTGTTGACACACTAAGCTTTACCTCATAAGGAAATAGGTGTTAACAATTGGTATTGGACTTCGCGCAAAATTCCAGCTCGCACCAATTTTGTGACTTCTTCACACAGCCATGTTACGCGTTCTGGAGGCATACCCCTTCGCTTTTGAACTACAGGCTTTAGAACCGGATTTACATTGAGCCTGTGTTCTGCAATATGATGCGGAACACCGGTCATATCGTTTTCACACCAGGCAAAAACATCCATATACTAGACAGGTAATTGTACAATTAGCTTCCTAGTATCTGCGCTAACATTGCGTCCTACTTTGATTTTCTGCTCTGGATATGCAGGATTAATTATTTCCATAGCATCCGCACCATCAACAAGTTCTTGCCTTGCTGTTTTTACATTAACAGCCACACAAATAGGCATTATGCTCATTGAACATATTGTGGCGACTCCCTTATATGTTGAAATTTTAATCATGCCATGAATTGTGGACGGGACAATTCCAAATTTAATTATAGCGGTTCTTCCCAGCAACATGTTATAGCGAGAGGAGGCTCGCATAACATAAAAATCTAATCGCGCTTGTCGCACCAAAGCATCATCATTAACATCAGCTAACTCGATGTTTAACGGCAAAACACCTATAGGTAATGAAGATTCCCCTGCAAAACCGGTTAGCGAAATTGCGGTTGTTTGCAGGTTTGTTTTAATACTTTCTGCAATTGAGCGAAGCATTGTTCGTAAATAATATCGAAGCTACTGCCATTGTCAACATGAACTTTCATGACTGTAATGTCAGCGTCCGCGATTTTGCACGATACTACTATCGGCATTTCAGAAAAATCATCGCTTTGCAGTTTCGGGAAACTAATTGGCGTAAATTTCCAATTATGATACATTTTAGCGGACTTACACTTTTTTCCTCTTTTTTGGGCATTCACTCGCACAACGACTACTACATCACCATTATTTCCAATATTACTCATTATTCTAAGCAATTCACCGCCGATATTAGATGTATGCACCTGCAAATCATCACAGCAAAAACACGATTGAAATTAAACCGACAAATTAATTGTTTGATGGCACGAAACAAAAAATTTTCAGTTTAATTTGTAAAACGTGTCCCACAGATGGCGCCAATTGATCAATCCTTAATTTAGTGATGTTACTTAATTCCGGATTGAGCGCAATAAGATTATAATGGAGGATGAAATGTTTGATGATTATTTTGGGCCCCGATGATCATTTTTCACTTCAACTATCAAGTGTTCAACCACCCCGACCCGGTGTTGATTGTTAATTAGAATAATTCACCTTTGCGCGGTGTAAAAATCCCTTGGGCAAGATCACAAGTGGAAATTACAAAGGCTTAGGCAAAATGGCAGAGAATCAACAACCTATAAATGAGAGGCCAAGCTCCCAATTTATAGTATTTGAAATATCCGCGGTTTGCGAGTTACTTAACTATCCGCAGAAACTCAGCGGATTAAACCGCGGTCTTTTATTAATGCGAAAACATAACCGATGTACTTACTTTCAGCGAATATTCCATAGCTTTGCATTATAATTCGCGTAGTTTTGCCTTTGGCCTTTAGCCAATAAAATATACATATACAATGCTATGTATATGATCAACGATAAATAAAATTGCAATAATTAAATTGCGATAAATAAACTGCGATAAATAAAATGTAGTCAGTTAGCTAGGAACAGTTAGCTAAGATTTTGTTAGCGTGAATTTTTAACAAAATTTTCTCATGGTTAATTTGTTTGTTTCTAACAAATTTTATTTTTGCCCAATATTTTCTTCATTATGCCACTTGTTGGATTCTGATAAATCAAAATCCAAATATGAAATTGGATGAAAATGGTTATTCTGTGGTAAACAGATACGTATATCTTTGGATGTAAGTAGGATAGTAAATGAATGTTGAATCAGATTCGAAGAATATACAGTGTAACTTTTTAATGTGAAATCTAAATATTTCTCGGGTATTACCTACCCGTTAAAATATTTTCACCATTAACAGTTTGTACGAAAGAATTTTTAATTACGATATTTATGAAATAATATATATACATATATATTTTCTTCAGATGTAATCATGGATTTAATGAGTCAATGTGGTATTAAACTCATTAGATTTATGGCTAGAACTAGAGTACATAATTTCTAAAACATTAGAGATTACATAATCGCCATGAAGGATAATGGTGTATCCTATTGTATACACGCATAAAAGGCGTAATGGTTGCATAAAAGTAGCATCAGGAAGGCTGGAAACAAC
The DNA here is from genome assembly GCF_046630445.1 of Rutidosis leptorrhynchoides. NCBI lineage: Eukaryota > Viridiplantae > Streptophyta > Magnoliopsida > Asterales > Asteraceae > Rutidosis > Rutidosis leptorrhynchoides. The sequence goes on along the minus strand of NC_092333.1, from coordinate 314,077,551 downwards.
AGTTTTGTAGAGTCGTCCGTTCAGCGTTCTCCGCTATACAGGCTGCTCCGTCATGCGTAAGCCCTGGCCGGAGAACGCCACCGTCAGCATAAATTTCGGATCACGAATAACAGAATGTATCATCATTTGACACGTGTCTCCGAGCAATCTGGTGGATCTGACACTATAAATCGACCCCTTGGGTCGTCATTTTACAGGATTAAGACATTCTGACAACTTTGAGAGCTGATACTTCACTTCTCTTTCTCTCTCTACTTTCTCTCACTAGAAGTCATCCGGCTAGCACTTTCACGCTCTACGGACAACAGATTGATTGAGTCACCCCACAAGTTTCTACACTTGTGAACCGGGTCTGCAGGGATTATTTCCCAAGGGTAAAAATCAATCGGCAATACTCCGCCCTCCAGCTAGATAACTTCTAGTATTGTGTTGACACACTAAGCCTTACCTCATAAGGAAATAGGTGTTAACAATGGCGCCATCCATTATTAAGACGAATCATCTCACCAACACTGATAAAGACGGCGAGGATAACGAATTCATACCCATAGAAGTGGGCAAGATACATCCATGGAAAGCTGGACAACGGAGGAAGGCAGAAGTGTTAGAAGATTGGGAAGAGCAATTAATATCATTTCCTTCTATGTGTAACACAAATCCATCTGATGGTCCAGTGGTTATAGAAGCGCGAGTTGCTAATTGCTTAATACGCAACATTTACACCGACATAGGAGCTGGAGCAGACATTATGTATGAACATTGCTTCATACAGCTACCCAAAGATGTACAAGAAAAAATGAAGGAAACATATGTGCCGTTGGCAAGTTTTACAAGTGAGCCGTCCTGGTCTGAAGGAAGTATTCTGTAGTGACCCGAACTTTTCCATGTTTATATATATTAATTGAGATTGATATTTACATGATTAAATGTTTCCAACATGTTAAGCAATCAAACTTGTTAAGACTTGATTAATTGAAATATGTTTCATATAGACAATTGACCACCCAAGTTGACCGGTGATTCACGAACGTTAAAACTTGTAAAAACTATACGATGACATATATATGGTTATATATATAGTTAACATGTTTTTATTATAAGTATGTATCTCATTAGGTATTTTAACAATGAGTTATATACATAAAAATGAGACTATTAATTTAAGAAACTCGAAAACGATATATATAACGATTATCGTTATAACAACGTCTTACTAGGTACATATGAATCATATTAAGATATTGATACACTTGATTAATTATGTTAAATGATAAGTAAATATATTATTAAGTGTATTAACAATGAAATACATATGTAAAAATAAGGCTACTAACTTAATGATTTCGAAACGAGACATATATGTAACGATTATCGTTGTAACGACATTTAACTGTATATACATCATACTAAGATATATTATATATCATAATATCATGATAATATAATAATTTAACATCTCATTTGTTATAATAAACAATGGGTTAACAACATTCAATAAGATCGTTAACCTAAAGGTTTCAAAACAACATTTACATGTAACGACTAACGATGACTTAACGACTCAGTTAAAATGTATATACATGTAGTGTTTTAATATGTATTCATACACTTTTGAAAGACTTCAAGACACTTATCAAAATACTTCTACTTAACAAAAATGCTTACAATTACATCCTCGTTCAGTTTCATCAACAATTCTACTCGTATGCACCCGTATTCGTACTCGTACAATACACAGCTTTTAGATGTATGTACTATTGGTATATACACTCCAATTATCAGCTCTTAGCAGCCCATGTGAGTCACCTAACACATGTGGGAACCATCATTTGGCAACTAGCATGAAATATCTCATAAAATTACAAAAATATGAGTAATCATTCATGACTTATTTACATGAAAACAAAATTACATATCCTTTATATCTAATCCATACACCAACGACCAAAAACACCTACAAACACTTTCATTCTTCAATTTTCTTCATCTAATTTATCTCTCTCAAGTTCTATCTTCAAGTTCTAAGTGTTCTTCATAAATTTCAAAAGTTCTAGTTTCATAAAATCAAGAATACTTTCAAGTTTGCTAGCTCACTTCCAATCTTGTAAGGTGATCATCCAACCTCAAGAAATCTTTGTTTCTTACAGTAGGTTATCATTCTAATACAAGGTAATAATCATATTCAAACTTTGGTTCAATTTCTATAACTATAACAATCTTATTTCAAGTGATGATCTTACTTGAACTTGTTTTCGTGTCATGATTCTGCTTCAAGAACTTCGAGCCATCCAAGGATCCGTTGAAGCTAGATCCATTTCTCTTTTCCAGTAGGTTTATCCAAGGAACTTAAGGTAGTAATGATGTTCATAACATCATTCGATTCATACATATAAAGCTATCTTATTCGAAGGTTTAAACTTGTAATCACTAGAACATAGTTTAGTTAATTCTAAACTTGTTCGCAAACAAAAGTTAATCCTTCTAACTTGACTTTTAAAATCAACTAAACACATGTTCTATATCTATATGATATGCTAACTTAATGATTTAAAACCTGGAAACACTAAAAACACCGTAAAACCGGATTTACGCCGTCGTAGTAACACCGCGGGCTGTTCTGGGTTAGTTAATTAAAAACTATGATAAACTTTGATTTAAAATTTGTTATTCTGAGAAAATGATTTTTATTATGAACATGAAACTATATCCAAAAATTATGGTTAAACTCAAAGTGGAAGTATGTTTTCTAAAATGGTCATCTAGACGTCGTTCTTTCGACTGAAATGACTACCTTTACAAAAACGACTTGTAACTTATTTTTCCGACTATAAACCTATACTTTTTCTGTTTAGATTCATAAAATAGAGTTCAATATGAAACCATAGCAATTTGATTCACTCAAAACGGATTTAAAATGAAGAAGTTATGGGTAAAACAAGATTGGATAATTTTTCTCATTTTAGCTACGTGAAAATTGGTAACAAATCTATTCCAACCAAAACTTAATCAACTTGTATTGTATATTATGTAATCTTGAGATACCATAGACACGTATACAATGTTTCGACCTATCATGTCGACACATCTATATATATTTCGGAACAACCATAGACACTCTATATGTGAATGTTGGAGTTAGCTATACAGGGTTGAGGTTGATTCCAAAATATATATAGTTTGAGTTGTGATCAATACTGAGATACGTATACACTGGGTCGTGGATTGATTCAAGATAATATTTATCGATTTATTTCTGTACATCTAACTGTGGACAACTAGTTGTAGGTTACTAACGAGGACAGCTGACTTAATAAACTTAAAACATCAAAATATATTAAAAGTGTTGTAAATATATTTTGAACATACTTTGATATATATGTGTATATTGTTATAGGTTCGTGAATCAACCAGTGGCCAAGTCTTACTTCCCGACGAAGTAAAAATCTGTGAAAGTGAGTTATAGTCCCACTTTTAAAATCTAATATTTTTGGGATGAGAATACATGCAGGTTTTATAAATGATTTACAAAATAGACACAAGTACGTGAAACTACATTCTATGGTTGAATTATCGAAATCGAATATGCCCCTTTTTATTAAGTCTGGTAATCTAAGAATTAGGGAACAGACACCCTAATTGACGCGAATCCTAAAGATAGATCTATTGGGCCTAACAAACCCCATCCAAAGTACCGGATGCTTTAGTACTTCGAAATTTATATCATATCCGAAGGGTGTCCCGGAATGATGGGGATATTCTTATATATGCATCTTGTTATTGTCGGTTACCAGGTGTTCACCATATGAATGATTTATATCTCTATGTATGGGATGTGTATTGAAATATGAAATCTTGTGGTCTATTGTTACGATTTGATATATATAGGTTAAACCTATAACTCACCAACATTTTTGTTGACGTTTTAAGCATGTTTATTCTCAGGTGATTATTAAGAGCTTCCGCTGTCGCATACTTAAATAAGGACAAGATTTGGAGTCCATGCTTGTATGATATTGTGTAAAAACTGCATTCAAGAAACTTATTTTGTTGTAACATATTTGTATTGTAAACCATTATGTAATGGTCGTGTGTAAACAGGATATTTTAGATTATCATTATTTGATAATCTACGTAAAGCTTTTTAAACCTTTATTGATGAAATAAAGGTTATGGTTTGTTTAAAAATGAATGCAGTCTTTGAAAAAAACGTCTCATATAGAGGTCAAAACCTCGCAACGAAATCAATTAATATGGAACGTTTTTAATCAATAAGAACGGGACATTTCAGTTGGTATCCGAGCGTTGGTCTTAGAGAACCAGAAAATTTGCATTAGTGTGTCTTATCGAGTTTGTTAGGATGCATTAGTGAGTCTGGACTTCGACCGTGTTTTCTTTAAAAATGATTGCTTAACATTTTTGTTGGAAACTATATATTTTTAACATATGAATATTATGTGATATATTAATCTCTTAACGTGTTTGATATTATGTGATAGATGTCTATCTCTAGAACAAGTCCCATTGACTCACCTAATAATAATGAAGAGTCAAATGTAAATTGGAATGATTTGTGGACTGATTCACAAGTTCCCGAAGAGGAACCGGAAGAAGAGTCGGAACCGGAAGAAGAATCGGAACCGGAAGAAGAATCGGAACCGGATGAAGAAATAGAACCGGTGGGGGAAATAATAAAACGGTTAAGTAAAAGAAAATCCTCAACCAACCGACCAAAGTTAATTATGGTCAATGGTGTTTCCGCCAAGGAAGCAAAATATTGGGAGGATTACCAATTCTCCGATGAATCGGATTCCGACGAGAATTCCGATGATGTTATAGAAATTACCCCAACTGAATTTAAAAAGGCAAAAGAAAATAATAAGGGAAAGGGCATAAAAATAGAGAAATCTAATTCCAACCCCGATGAACTTTATATGTATCGTCAACCCCCGAAGTCCTTAAGTTGTAACAATGACCCGGGAACCTCTAAACCACCAGGTTTTTCTAAACCAATGTGGACAACGACGGCTCGTATTAGGGGAACATCATATATCCCTAGAAACTTGGCAAAACGAACCAAAACCGAAGAAGAAGAAACGAGCGAGTCGGAATAAGATAGTTGTATTCGTGTGGTGTAATATATGGAATATAGTGTTCTTATGCTTTATGATATATGTAAAAATTGCTTGTATTAATAAGTATTTTTTTATGAATCTAACTCTTGTCTATTTTACAGTTTAAAAACACAAAATGGATAGACAACCCAATATTTTAAGAGACCTACCCGGAGACATGATTGATGAAATCTTGTCTAGAGTCGGCCAGAATTCTTCGGCACAACTATTTAAGGCGAGATCAGTTTGTAAGACATTCGAAGAACGTTCCAAAAATGTCTTGGTTTATAAGAGACTTTCGTTTGAAAGATGGGGGATATCACATTGGGAAACCCATAAGTTACGATGTGTTTACTTTGACGCATATATTGCGGGGAACCCAAATGCTATTTTACGCAACGGGTTAAGAAATTATTTTGACTCAATATATCCGAATATTGGACTTCGTGATTTAGAAAAAGCGGCTAACATGCAACATAAAGAAGCATGTTATGCTTACGGATTAGTAATGTTCGCTTCTCACCAAAGTGAGAACAAGAACATCGGGCTACAACTATTAAACAAAACGTTTCCACAAGTGACGGAGTCGGTAATTGGGGTAAGAAATGAGGTTTTTAGATTATTACGGGACTGTTGGACATTACGTAACCCTCGTCCCTTTGATGACGTTACAACACGCTGTCTTATCAACGGCCATAACGGTTATGTTGCACAAGACCAAGGATGGGAAGTAGTCCTAGTAAAACCAGAATGCATGACTTGTTTCTGGACGTATGAATTACGTGTCTTTATTGCCTTTGCTGAACGACTTGTGTACTAGCTAGAATTGTCTTCACAACTATCTTGTATCAAAGTTATTGTGTGCTATATTTCATGCTTTATGTAAAATAAGCGGTATTGTAAGTTTGTAAAATATTGTATAAAAGTTTGAACGCGAAATATTATTATAATCAGTTTTTCATATAGAATTGTAGTAGTTGAATTGTATATTAGCTACTAAGTATGAACTTAACGGGTAGGTACTACCCGAATTTAAACTTATAAAACGCTAATATGAAGAAAAAGCTTTTATAAATGAGTTCATATTATGCTACGAAATACTATTAACTACTCTTAATATTCTGTATGATTAACTTGTTCCATTTAACTATTTTGAAGGAAATGGCACCGACTACTCGACACACCGTGAATATGAATGAAGAGGAATTCCGTACTTTTCTAGCTTCAAACATAGCCGCAGTACAGGCTGCGCTACATACCAACAATAACCTTGGATCTAGCAGTACAGGAAATCGTGTAGGATGCACCTACAAAGAATTCACTGCCTGCAAACCTTTGGAATTTGATGGAACCGAAGGACCGATCGGATTGAAACGGTGGACCGAGAAGGTTGAATCGGTGTTTGCCATAAGTAAGTGTACTGAAGAGGACAAAGTGAAGTACGCTACGCATACCTTCACAGGTTCTGCGTTAACATGGTGGAATACCTATCTAGAGCAAGTGGGACAAGATGATGCGTACGCACTACCGTGGTCAGCATTCAAGCACTTGATGAACGAGAAGTACCGTCCCAGAATCGAGGTCAATAAGCTCAAGACAGAACTTAGAGGGTTACGAACCCAAGGATTTGATATTACCACGTACGAAAGACGATTCACAGAATTGTGCCTATTGTGTCCGGGAGCATTCGAAGATGAGGAAGAGAAGATCGACGCGTTTGTGAAAGGATTACCGGAAAGAATCCAAGAAGATATAAGTTCACACGAGCCCGCCTCCATACAACAGGCATGTAGAATGGCTCACAAACTAGTGAACCAGATTGAAGAAAGAATTAAAGAACAGACTGCTGAAGAGGCCAATGTGAAGCAAGTCAAAAGAAAGTGGGAGGAAAACGGTGATAAGAATCACCAATACAACAACAACAGCAATTACAACAATAATCGCAACAATTATCCCAACAATCGCAACATCAATCGCAACTACAACAAACGGCCCAATAACAACAACAACAGCAACTACAACAATCATCCCAACAACAATAATAACCGCAACAACAACAACAATCAGAAGCAACTATGCCAAAGGTGTGAAAAGAATCACTCGGGGTTCTGCACCAAATTTTGCAACAAGTGTAAAAGAAATGGTCATAGCGCGGCGAAGTGTGAGGTCTACGGACCAGGGGTTAATAGAACGAAAGGAACAAATGGTGTTGGAACGAGTAATGGCGGAGCAAGTAGTGTCGGAGCAAGTTATGCCAATGTAGTTTGTTATAAATGTGGAAAACCAGGCCACATTATTAGAAATTGCCCGAACCAGGAGAACACGAATGGACAAGGCCGTGGAAGAGTTTTCAATATTAATGCGGTAGAGGCACACGAAGACCCGGAGCTTGTTACGGGTACGTTTCTTATTGACAATAAATCTGCTTACGTTTTATTTGATTCGGGTGCGGATAGAAGCTATATGAGTAGAGATTTTTGTGCTAAATTAAGTTGTCCATTGACGCCTTTGGATAGTAAATTTTTACTCGAATTAGCAAATGGTAAATTAATTTCAGCAGATAATATATGTCGGAATCGAGAAATTAAACTGGTTAGCGAAACATTTAAGATTGATTTGATACCAGTAGAGTTAGGGAGTTTTGATGTGATAATCGGTATGGACTGGTTGAAAGAAGTAAAAGCGGAGATCGTTTGTTACAAAAATGCAATTCGCATTATACGAGAAAAAGGAAAACCCTTAATGGTGTACGGAGAAAAGGGCAACACGAAGCTACATCTTATTAGTAATTTGAAGGCACAAAAACTAATAAGAAAAGGTTGCTATGCTGTTCTAGCACACGTCGAGAAAGTACAAACTGAAGAAAAGAGCATCAATGATGTTCCCATTGCAAAAGAATTTCCCGATGTATTCCCGAAAGAATTACCGGGATTACCCCCACATCGATCCGTTGAATTTCAAATAGATCTTGTACCAGGAGCTGCACCAATAGCTCGTGCTCCTTACAAACTCGCACCCAGCGAGATGAAAGAACTGCAAAGCCAATTACAAGAACTTTTAGAGCGTGGTTTCATTCGACCAAGCACATCACCGTGGGGAGCTCCTGTTTTGTTTGTCAAGAAGAAAGATGGTACATTCAGGTTGTGTATCGACTACCGAGAGTTGAACAAACTTACCATCAAGAACCGCTACCCACTACCGAGAATCGACGACTTATTTGATCAACTACAAGGCTCGTCTGTTTATTCAAAGATTGACTTACGTTCCGGGTATCATCAAATGCGGGTGAAAGAAGATGATATTCCAAAGACTGCTTTCAGAACACGTTACGGTCATTACGAGTTTATGGTCATGCCGTTTGGTTTAACTAATGCACCAGCTGTGTTCATGGACCTTATGAACCGAGTGTGTGGACCATACCTTGACAAGTTTGTCATTGTTTTCATTGATGACATACTTATTTACTCAAAGAATGACCAAGAACACGGTGAACATTTGAGAAAGGTGTTAGAAGTATTGAGGAAGGAAGAATTGTACGCTAAGTTTTCAAAGTGTGCATTTTGGTTGGAAGAAGTTCAATTCCTCGGTCACATAGTGAACAAAGAAGGTATTAAGGTGGATCCGGCAAAGATAGAAACTGTTGAAAAGTGGGAAACCCCGAAAACTCCGAAACACATACGCCAGTTTTTAGGACTAGCTGGTTACTACAGAAGGTTCATCCAAGACTTTTCCAGAATAGCAAAACCCTTGACTGCATTAACGCATAAAGGGAAGAAATTTGAATGGAATGATGAACAAGAGAAAGCGTTTCAGTTATTGAAGAAAAAGCTAACTACGGCACCTATATTGTCATTGCCTGAAGGGAATGATGATTTTGTGATTTATTGTGACGCATCAAAGCAAGGTCTCGGTTGTGTATTAATGCAACGAACGAAGGTGATTGCTTATGCGTCTAGACAATTGAAGATTCAAGAACAAAATTATACGACGCATGATTTGGAATTAGGCGCGGTTGTTTTTGCATTAAAGACTTGGAGGCACTACTTATATGGGGTCAAAAGTATTATATATACCGACCACAAAAGTCTTCAACACATATTTAATCAGAAACAACTGAATATGAGGCAGCGTAGGTGGATTGAATTATTGAATGATTACGATTTTGAGATTCGTTACCACCCGGGGAAGGCAAATGTGGTAGCCGATGCCTTGAGCAGGAAGGATAGAGAACCCATTCGAGTAAAATCTATGAATATAATGATTCATAATAACATTACTACTCAAATAAAGGAGGCGCAACAAGGAGTTTTAAAAGAGGGAAATTTAAAGGATGAAATACCCAAAGGATCGGAGAAGCATCTTAATATTCGGGAAGACGGAACCCGGTATAGGGCTGAAAGGATTTGGGTACCAAAATTTGGAGATATGAGAGAAATGGTACTTAGAGAAGCTCATAAAACCAGATACTCAATACATCCTGGAACGGGGAAGATGTACAAGGATCTCAAGAAACATTTTTGGTGGCCGGGTATGAAAGCCGATGTTGCTAAATACGTAGGAGAATGTTTGACGTGTTCTAAAGTCAAAGCTGAGCATCAGAAACCATCAGGTCTACTTCAACAACCCGAAATCCCAGAATGGAAATGGGAAAACATTACCATGGATTTCATCACTAAATTGCCAAGGACTGCAAGTGGTTTTGATACTATTTGGGTAATAGTTGATCGTCTCACCAAATCAGCACACTTCCTGCCAATAAGAGAAGATGACAAGATGGAGAAGTTAGCACGACTGTATTTGAAGGAAGTCGTCTCCAGACATGGAATACCAATCTCTATTATCTCTGATAGGGATGGTAGATTTATTTCAAGATTCTGGCAGACATTACAGCAAGCATTAGGAACTCGTCTAGACATGAGTACTGCCTATCATCCACAAACTGATGGGCAGAGTGAAAGGACGATACAAACGCTTGAAGACATGCTACGAGCATGTGTTATTGATTTCGGAAACAGTTGGGATCGACATCTACCATTAGCAGAATTTTCCTACAACAACAGCTACCATTCAAGCATTGAGATGGCGCCGTTTGAAGCACTTTATGGTAGAAAGTGCAGGTCTCCAATTTGTTGGAGTGAAGTGGGGGATAGACAGATTACGGGTCCGGAGATTATACAAGAAACTACCGAGAAGATCATCCAAATTCAACAACGGTTGAAAACCGCCCAAAGTCGACAAAAGAGCTACGCTGACATTAAAAGAAAAGATATAGAATTTGAAATTGGAGAGATGGTCATGCTTAAAGTTGCACCTTGGAAAGGCGTTGTTCGATTTGGTAAACGAGGGAAATTAAATCCAAGGTATATTGGACCATTCAAGATTATTGATCGTGTCGGACCAGTAGCTTACCGACTTGAGTTACCTCAACAACTCGCGGCTGTACATAACACTTTCCACGTCTCGAATTTGAAGAAATGTTTTGCTAAAGAAGATCTCACTATTCCGTTAGATGAAATCCAAATCAACGAAAAACTTCAATTCATCGAAGAACCCGTCGAAATAATGGATCGTGAGGTTAAAAGACTTAAGCAAAACAAGATACCAATTGTTAAGGTTCGATGGAATGCTCGTAGAGGACCCGAGTTCACCTGGGAGCGTGAAGATCAGATGAAGAAGAAATACCCGCATCTATTTCCAGAAGATTCGTCAACACCTTCAACAGCTTAAAATTTCGGGACGAAATTTATTTAACGGGTAGGTACTGTAGTGACCCGAACTTTTCCATGTTTATATATATTAATTGAGATTGATATTTACATGATTAAATGTTTCCAACATGTTAAGCAATCAAACTTGTTAAGACTTGATTAATTGAAATATGTTTCATATAGACAATTGACCACCCAAGTTGACCGGTGATTCACGAACGTTAAAACTTGTAAAAACTATACGATGACATATATATGGTTATATATATAGTTAACATGTTTTTATTATAAGTATGTATCTCATTAGGTATTTTAACAATGAGTTATATACATAAAAATGAGACTATTAATTTAAGAAACTCGAAAACGATATATATAACGATTATCGTTATAACAACGTCTTACTAGGTACATATGAATCATATTAAGATATTGATACACTTGATTAATTATGTTAAATGATAAGTAAATATATTATTAAGTGTATTAACAATGAAATACATATGTAAAAATAAGGCTACTAACTTAATGATTTCGAAACGAGACATATATGTAACGATTATCGTTGTAACGACATTTAACTGTATATACATCATACTAAGATATATTATATATCATAATATCATGATAATATAATAATTTAATATCTCATTTGTTATAATAAACAATGGGTTAACAACATTCAATAAGATCGTTAACCTAAAGGTTTCAAAACAACATTTACATGTAACGACTAACGATGACTTAACGACTCAGTTAAAATGTATATACATGTAGTGTTTTAATATGTATTCATACACTTTTGAAAGACTTCAAGACACTTATCAAAATACTTCTACTTAACAAAAATGCTTACAATTACATCCTCGTTCAGTTTCATCAACAATTCTACTCGTATGCACCCGTATTCGTACTCGTACAATACACAGCTTTTAGATGTATGTACTATTGGTATATACACTCCAATTATCAGCTCTTAGCAGCCCATGTGAGTCACCTAACACATGTGGGAACTATCATTTGGCAACTAGCATGAAATATCTCATAAAATTACAAAAATATGAGTAATCATTCATGACTTATTTACATGAAAACAAAATTACATATCCTTTATATCTAATCCATACACCAACGACCAAAAACACCTACAAACACTTTCATTCTTCAATTTTCTTCATCTAATTTATCTCTCTCAAGTTCTATCTTCAAGTTCTAAGTGTTCTTCATAAATTTCAAAAGTTCTAGTTTCATAAAATCAAGAATACTTTCAAGTTTGCTAGCTCACTTCCAATCTTGTAAGGTGATCATCCAACCTCAAGAAATCTTTGTTTCTTACAGTAGGTTATCATTCTAATACAAGGTAATAATCATATTCAAACTTTGGTTCAATTTCTATAACTATAACAATCTTATTTCAAGTGATGATCTTACTTGAACTTGTTTTCGTGTCATGATTCTGCTTCAAGAACTTCGAGCCATCCAAGGATCCGTTGAAGCTAGATCCATTTCTCTTTTCCAGTAGGTTTATCCAAGGAACTTAAGGTAGTAATGATGTTCATAACATCATTCGATTCATACATATAAAGCTATCTTATTCGAAGGTTTAAACTTGTAATCACTAGAACATAGTTTAGTTAATTCTAAACTTGTTCGCAAACAAAAGTTAATCCTTCTAACTTGACTTTTAAAATCAACTAAACACATGTTCTATATCTATATGATATGCTAACTTAATGATTTAAAACCTGGAAACACTAAAAACACCGTAAAACCGGATTTACGCCGTCGTAGTAACACCGCGGGCTGTTCTGGGTTAGTTAATTAAAACTATGATAAACTTTGATTTAAAATTTGTTATTCTGAGAAAATGATTTTTATTATGAACATGAAACTATATCCAAAAATTATGGTTAAACTCAAAGTGGAAGTATGTTTTCTAAAATGGTCATCTAGACGTCGTTCTTTCGACTGAAATGACTACCTTTACAAAAACGACTTGTAACTTATTTTTCCGACTATAAACCTATACTTTTTCTGTTTAGATTCATAAAATAGAGTTCAATATGAAACCATAGCAATTTGATTCACTCAAAACGGATTTAAAATGAAGAAGTTATGGGTAAAACAAGATTGGATAATTTTTCTCATTTTAGCTACGTGAAAATTGGTAACAAATCTATTCCAACCAAAACTTAATCAACTTGTATTGTATATTATGTAATCTTGAGATACCATAGACACGTATACAATGTTTCGACCTATCATGTCGACACATCTATATATATTTCGGAACAACCATAGACACTCTATATGTGAATGTTGGAGTTAGCTATACAGGGTTGAGGTTGATTCCAAAATATATATAGTTTGAGTTGTGATCAATACTGAGATACGTATACACTGGGTCGTGGATTGATTCAAGATAATATTTATCGATTTATTTCTGTACATCTAACTGTGGACAACTAGTTGTAGGTTACTAACGAGGACAGCTGACTTAATAAACTTAAAACATCAAAATATATTAAAAGTGTTGTAAATATATTTTGAACATACTTTGATATATATGTGTATATTGTTATAGGTTCGTGAATCAACCAGTGGCCAAGTCTTACTTCCCGACGAAGTAAAAATCTGTGAAAGTGAGTTATAGTCCCACTTTTAAAATCTAATATTTTTGGGATGAGAATACATGCAGGTTTTATAAATGATTTACAAAATAGACACAAGTACGTGAAACTACATTCTATGGTTGAATTATCGAAATCGAATATGCCCCTTTTTATTAAGTCTGGTAATCTAAGAATTAGGGAACAGACACCCTAATTGACGCGAATCCTAAAGATAGATCTATTGGGCCTAACAAACCCCATCCAAAGTACCGGATGCTTTAGTACTTCGAAATTTATATCATATCCGAAGGGTGTCCCGGAATGATGGGAATATTCTTATATATGCATCTTGTTATTGTCGGTTACCAGGTGTTCACCATATGAATGATTTATATCTCTATGTATGGGATGTGTATTGAAATATGAAATCTTGTGGTCTATTGTTACGATTTGATATATATAGGTTAAACCTATAACTCACCAACATTTTTGTTGACGTTTTAAGCATGTTTATTCTCAGGTGATTATTAAGAGCTTCCGCTGTCGCATACTTAAATAAGGACAAGATTTGGAGTCCATGCTTGTATGATATTGTGTAAAAACTGCATTCAAGAAACTTATTTTGTTGTAACATATTTGTATTGTAAACCATTATGTAATGGTCGTGTGTAAACAGGATATTTTAGATTATCATTATTTGATAATCTACGTAAAGCTTTTTAAACCTTTATTGATGAAATAAAGGTTATGGTTTGTTTAAAAATGAATGCAGTCTTTGAAAAAAACGTCTCATATAGAGGTCAAAACCTCGCAACGAAATCAATTAATATGGAACGTTTTTAATCAATAAGAACGGGACATTTCATATTCTGCTTGAAGTAACCTTGGGCAAGCCACCCCTAAGACGCACAGCCAACATTGAGTTCTTGGTGGTTAAAGCAAATTCATAGTACAATATAATTTTGGGAAGAACTGCTTTAATGATGTTTGGAGCTGTAACATCAACTGTACATGGTATGATGAAGTTTCCAATGCTAGGCGGAGTAGCAACGTTATATGCAGAACTGCAGAAGTCAATTGAGTGTTCTCAAGTATCAAAGGCAGTAATTAAGCCAATCATACACGATGATGGGTCAATTTCACCAAATCTTAAATTTCCAGATCAGAAAATCATAATTGAGCACACGTTGTCCGCCGAATGTAAAGAAAAATTATACAATTTTTTGACAACAAATTTAGACGTTTTTGCATGGCAGCTAATGGTGTATCCTATCATATACACGCATAAAAAGGCATAATGGTTGCATAAAAGTAGCGTCAGGAAGGCTGGAAACAATAGTCTTGTGGAGTTATCCGTCCAACGTTCTCCGCTGTACAGGCTGCTCCGTCATGCGTAAGCCTTGAAGGCCGCCTAGCGCGTAAGCCCTGGCCGGAGATGTGATGACCCGTCCTAATCCACTTGGACGAATTCATCAACATCTGGTCCCATTGCGAGGTACTGACCTAAATATGCCATGAATGACTACAAGTAATAGCTTTAAAATGAGCAAATGCACAGCGGAAGATTTCTTTCATACCTGAGAATAAACATGCTTAAAAGTGTCAACTAAAAGGTTGGTGAGTTCATTGGTTTATCATAACAACCATTTCAATATATTAATAGACCACAAGATTTCCGTTTATAAATATATGTACACTCGCAAGTTTATTAAAGTATTCTATAAGTTGTAGGCACCTAGTAACAAGCCTTAACGTTCATGTTTTACCCTCTGAAGTACACCAGATCAGGTGTATTTAAAATAACCTCGAAGTACTAAAGCATCCCATAGTCAGGATGGGGTTTGTCAGGCCCAATAGATCTATCTTAGGATTCGTGCCTACCGTACATAAACAAGTAGTTTAATGTTACCAAGTTAAGGTTATATTTCTGGTTTAAACCCACATAGAATTAGTTTTAGTACTTGTGCCCATTTCGTAAAACATTTATAAAAGCAGCGCATGTATTCTCAGTCCCAAAAATATATATTGCAAAAGCATTTAAAAAGGGAGCAAATGAAACTCACCATACTGTATTTTGTAGTAAAAATACATATGACGTCATTGAACAAAAATAGGGTTGGCCTCGGATTCACGAACCTATATTATTCATATATATATATATATATATATATATTAACACATAATATGGTAATCGAACGAATTTATATTATTAGTGATATACTTGTTATTTTAATAACTTATATGTTATATTTTTAAATTTAGTGGTATGTACTAATTGTTAGTTGGTAAAATAATATTAATGTTCGTAATTAAAAAGTTGTACTCTCTTTATAATGTTAATAATAATTATATTAATAATAAAAATTTAATAATGAAACTACCTCAAAGGGAAAGGCTTTTAACAAAAATAATGCCCCAGCTCGAGATGGAACCCGCAACCTTTCCTTAAACACACAGCACCCTAAACCATCCAACCATCTTTGCTTTTCTATCATAATCCGTATATTAATTCAGTTCATCTATCTTTTCTGTGTTCTCATGATACACATCATACTAGCTCCAATTGGGTTTCGGCCCAAACCACAATTTCACGACCCAATTGTAAAACCAATAAGGTCACGACCCAAATGCCAGTTTTTATTGTTGATAAAATACAAAAAAAAAATATATCTTGGCCTGGTTTCGAACCCAAACCTCTCGCTTAACATCCTCACGCCCAAACCATTCATCCGCCAAGTCATTATTAATACCTAAACTAATCCTATTAACCCGTTTTCTGTTTGCTAGTCATCATCTCTACATCATTAACATTATAAACTTTATCATCATCATCATGTTTGTTATTTACTTGTATCATGATTTTTAATATGCATCACAAAATCATCGTATATCACCATCATTATCAATACCGTAACACCATCATGATTGTACATCATCAAAATCATTTCATGATCATCATCATCTTATGTTATCATTAACCTATATCATCATCATAACTATATCTAACATAAAATCATCTCCTAATTATATCTAAAATGGCCCAACTTAATTAGCCCAACAAAATTCATTAGCAAACCCACCTACAAAAAAAAAAATTAGAACGGCCCACACATAACATAAAAGGAAATTTCGGTTCCTGGTATTGAACGACAAATAGAAGTGGAATCAGGTTAACAATTTTAGTCATTATTATGTCATCTCCCACTTATGATAAAATAACATTATCACTAATATCTTCATGTCATCCTCCATATAAATCTCTTTTAATCATTTAACCCTTATCCTTATCATGTCAACATTATCATTAATCATCATACTCATTCCTTATTCTAATTACCATATAAACAGGAGCATAGCAGCCATGATATTGAACGAAAAAACTGTTACAGCAGTAGGACTGCAGTAACAGCTGGTGGCGACAGAAAAACAGTGACAGGAACATTGGTTTCGAGTGGAGGAGGGCGGCTGTGGTGTGTTTCGAACAGAGAAAAAAATAAGGCAGTAGTTGCAACAGAGGTGTGTTAATGGTGGTGGTTTGTGATGGTTTATGATAGCCGAAGAAACAGAAAACAGTAGTTGTATAGCAGCAGCTACAACAAGGATTTGGAATGATGGTTGATAGTAGTTTTAACAGAAAACGGTAGAGGGTTGATGGGTATCGATATGGTGGTGATAGTTATGGTGAGATCAGGAAAAAAGATAGACGAGAGGGATACAAAGAAAGGTGGTGCTAGGTTCTTGGTGGTAATTAGATGATGGCTCACAATTGTTTATAGTTGAAGTGGCGATCAAACGAATAGATGAAGCAAGGTGATGGTTGTGTGCTTGTTCGATTAGGAAAAGAAACAAGAGAGGGTGAGGTAGATGGTGGTAATCGATGGTTGTGATCAAGGGCGGTTTAGGTTTCCCGAAGAAGTAACCAAAATAAAGAATGGTGATGGGTCTTGTGGTTTGGGTTAGTGTTAATCTCCGTCAACATATTGTGTATGTATATATTTATATACACTTACGTATGGGTGATAATGATTTGTTAAACAAGTCAAAAGGAACCACAGTTTACAATCCGTGAACTCTATTTGTTTGAATTATATGTGTGTGATTCTCATTGATTTTGTTTGTAGTTAGAGTAGATAGAGATCTATATCAAAATCCTGACATGAACGAAAATATATAAATAAATAAATAACCATGATAGTGATTTTTAACAGCTGGTTTGTTTTACAACTGGAATCCATGACTTTACACTAATTAAAAGGATCAGATACAGATTTTGTAGCAATTTTTGTAATTACCTACGTTGGATTTATATTTAATAAATATTAATAATAATAAATATATTAATATTAATAATAATACCATTTAAAATAAATGATATAAATAAAAATAATACACATAATAATACTAGAAGTAATATCAAAATAAGATTAATAATAATAAGATAATGCTAAAAGTAATAAAGTAATGATAATATAAAATATAAATGAAAATTTCAATTTTAGTAATAATAATAGCAATATTCATAATAATATCTAACATTATAAATTTTACTACTATATATAATAATACTGATAATAATAATATTAATGTAAATGATAATAATAACATTAATAGTAATAATAATACATATTAAACATATCAAATTATTTATATATATATATATATGTATATATATATATATATATATATATATATATATTTATATTAAAGGTAATAATATTATTAGTACAAATATTAATATAACAACAATAATAATAATGAAAGTAATGATACTATTCATATAGCAGTTATATTCAAATTTGTAATTTAACATAATACCACTTACTATTCAGGTAATATTATATTATATGACGACATTTATATAATAGTTAATATTTATATATTTTATATATATTTAATAAAAATCATATGTAGATTCTTAATAACACACACATATATATATATATATATATATATATATATATATATATATATATATATATATATATATATATATATATATATATATATATATATATATATATATATATATATATATATATATATATATATATATATATATATATATATAATTTTATCTATTTACATATTTATTTACACATACTAGTTCGTGAATCGTCGGGAACAGTCAAGGATTAACTAAATCCATATAAACAGTTTCAAAATTTTAAGACTCAACATTACAAACTTTGCTTATTGTGTCGGAATATATAAAGATTAAGTTTAAATTTGGTCGGAAATTCCCGGGTCGTCACAGTACCTACCCGTTAAAGAAATTTCGTCCCGAAATTTGAGTGAGGTCGTCATGGTTAATGATAAGAATGCTTTCTTGATAAATATGAGTTGGTAAAATAGAATTTTGTTACCATAGAGTAATATGTATAAAATGATTCAATTACTCGAAGAGTATGATTGAAGCTATCACAAAAGAGTGAGATGAATAAATAAAGTTTCGTCTTGACTTTTGATGTTGTCTTGGTTGAATTTAGAAAATAAGGTGCGTCTTAACTTTTGACGTGGGGGGTTGAATTCCGGAATTCAAGGGATTTAAAGAAAATCTTCGTATCGATATGAGATTTGATTCATTGGTAAATAATGAAATTAGGATCCCTTTAATTAAATGCGATCATCTACCTCGATTGCTTTATCTGATATTTCCACTATATATTTACCTTTCCGTTCCATTAATTTTCACCAATCCAATAATTTCTTTCTTAATTCACATTTCCACAGAGATTGAAAATGCTTAATCCAATTCTGATCCTTGTACTTATCCTGACCATCGTATCTGTCATTCTTCTTTTCCATCTACCACTGGAGGAATCTATTCACTTCTACTATTACTTTGGGGTTATAGTGTTTTTAATTCTCCCGTGTCTTTTTATGGCTATACGCACTGATATACATGGTTTGTAATTTATGTGTTGTTGTCAAGTTTTATATCTTCCCTTATGTTTCAGAGCTCTTTGCCTTTGTATTCTCTTCTCAATTCTAAATCAAGCGAATAATGGTCCACAATTTGTAGATATTGAGTTTCGAATGATTATAACGTTTTAAGCAAGAAGGAACGTAATAGCACGATTTGATTTGGTAAACTACCAAAATCTCTAAGAATGGAACTATCAAGAATATAATTTCTTGATACGTTCAGAGATTAAGCAGAATGAAAGAGTTATGTAACATGACAAATGATAAAGGTATGATCTTTGATCCTTTATCACGTTCCATTAGAAACTCAGCATGACTTACTGTAATATAATCACGTTGGCCAAATGTCATTATAATTTCTTGATATAATTTCTTGATACGTTCAGAGATTAAGCAGAATGAAAGAGTTATGTAACATGACACATGATAAAGGTATGATCTTTGATCCTTTATCACGTTCCATTAGAAACTCAGCATGACTTACTGTAATATAATCACGTTGGCCAAGTGTCATTATATTATACTAACTCATGCTTAAATTCTTAACACTTCTCCAGAATTCATTTATAATTTATACTTAGATTTTACAGAAGTTTCCAATATAATGGAATACAGAAAGCATGAAGAGATATATAATTTCGGACAAGAATATTTATGAAAATATCTTCAGAAATATCGAAGATATTTATGACGATATTTTTGGAATTTCTAAGTTCGAAGGTTGATGGAAAATATTTTCTGCAAGATTTTAACATGACTTCAGAGCAAGGTATTCGTTGAAGGTTTCATCGGATCCGAAATTACCTGGATTCTTTGTATACATGATATGGTCCTTGTATTTGTCCTTGGTCTCCTTCAAGGTTAGCTAAATCCGTTTTTCAGTACCAAATTTTCTATCGAGCGTTCCTAACACTCCATTCTTTATCATCAAACTCTTGGCCATTTAGACCTTCTATAATTTTGTTATTTCCTCTGCATTTAATGCTACCATATCTGAATCATCAGTTATCAATCCGAGGTGGTTTCAAGAGAATTGTGTTTTTAGATGATTAAACGCTGATGGTAATTGTCAAGATACGAATGATTGTTTAGGATGAAATCAAGTGGCAAATTTATATATCAAGGTTATAATAAGGCTAATCCGAATGAAAGTCGAAGTTGATTTGCTGCAACTGTGACAAAATTGTCTAATTTTGGAAAGGTATTGTAAAGTTATTTTCGGTAATAACACGCCAATGGATCTGGCACAGTTTTAAATTCAAAGTATGGCTTTGAAAGATGTAGGAATCTAAAAGTGATGTCTTCTGTTAAATCTTGACTTAGATTTTGATCGGTCAAAATTCGAATATGAAATTAAATTTGAATGAAAATGGTTATTCTTTGGTGAACGGATACGTATATCTGTGGTTGTAAGTAGGATAGTAAATGATTGTTGAATCGGATTTGAAGAATGTACAGTGTAACTTATTAATGTGAAATCTAAATATTCCTCGGGTATTACCTACCCGTTAAAATATTTTCACCATTAACAGTTTGTACAAAAGAACTTTTAATTACAATCTTTATGAATATATATATATATATATTTTTGTCTCCAGATTTAATCATGGATTTAATGAGTTAATATGATATTAAACTCATATGATTTTCGGTTTGAGCTAGAATAAGTAATCTCTAAAACTATTAGGAACCACATATTCTTCGCAGAATATTTCTTCAATGAAGTTATGGATCAATACTTCATCGTTCATTGTTGTTGGTACTCCTTGGTAACTATGGTGCGTATGATGTTGATGTTCGAGGTATAGTTTGTGATGTCGAGATGTGTGATGCGGATGTTGTTGTTGGTGGTAATGGTACTGTTGATGCTGGTGACATTGCTGAAGCTGGTATGTTTTGCATCATATTTTTTTCAAAGCTACAACTCGGGCGCAAAGCTCATTGGCTTCTGCTATTACTCCGGGATGATTGTCTGTCGGAACGAGCGGATGAATAAGATCTAGAATTCGAGATAGTGTATATTCATGACAAGATACTCTGGAAATGAGAGAGAAAATGGTATTTCGAACAGGTTCGCCGGTAAGTGCTTCAGGTTCTTTGCCAAGAGGGCAATAATGTGGGCGGAAGGGATCGCCTTCTTCTTGTCTCCAATGATTTAGTAGACTGCGAACCCATCAGATGAATTGGTGATGACTGATTTGTTGATCCATTCTGGTTATACTGCTTCGGAGCTCGAGTGAAACTCCATATCGGAATCCGAGGGACTTGAACTAGTGGTGAGTTCCATTTCGTACGATTGAATAAAGAATTTTTCGATATGAAATGATTTTTGGCTATCGGGTGGTATTCTACTTACATAGAATATCTATATAAATAGAACAAAAGATTTCGTAGATTACGGAAGAATTTACGGATTACGCCAGGCAAAGTTTACAGTAACAGATACGCTAAGATATGAATTAGCAGATACGCTAAGATATGAATTTTGTCTATACACTATTCATGCAGTCAATGCAGTAAGATGTGTCTAAACTAAGAATGATAAGCAAGTGATTTCCTACGAATGATAAGCAGGTAATTTTTGACACGAATGATAAGCAAAACTTTTGACATGTAGACACGATCGAAGTCCAGACTCACTAATGCATCTAAACAACTATCAGTTAGACACACTAATGCAAGACCTGGTTCGCTAAGACCACCGCTCTGATACCACCTGTGATGACCCGTCCTAATCCACCTGGATGAATTCATCAACATCTGGTCCCATTGCGAGGTACTGACCTAAATATGCCATGAATGACTCCAAGTAATAGCTTTAAAATGAGAAAATGCACAGCGGAAGATTTCATTCATACCTGAGAATAAACATGCTTAAAAGTGTCAACCAAAAGGTTGGTGAGTTCATTGGTTTATCATAACAACCATTTCAATATATTAATAGACCACAAGATTTCCGTTTATAAATATATGTACACTCGCAAGTGTATTAAAGTATTCTATAAGTTGTAGGCACCTAGTAACAAGCCTTAACGTTCATGTTTTACCCTCTGAAGTACACCAGATCAAGTGTGTTTAAAATAACCTCGAAGTACTAAAGCATCCCATAGTCAGGATGGGGTTTGTCAGGCCCAATAGATCTATCTTTAGGATTCGCGCCTACCGTACATAGACAAGTAGTTTAATGTTACCAAGCTAAGGGTATATTTCTGGTTTAAACCCACATATAATTAGTTTTAGTACTTGTGCCCATTTCGTAAAAGATTTATAAAAGCAGCGCATGTATTCTCAGTCCCAAAAATATATATTGCAAAAGCATTTAAAAAGGGAGCAAATGAAACTCACCATATTGTATTTTGTAGTAAAAATACATATGACGTCATTGAACAAAAATAAGGTTGGCCTCGGATTCACGAACCTATATTATTCATATATATATATATATATATATATATTAACACATAATATGGTAATCGAACGAATTTATATTATTAGTGATATACTTGTTATTTTAATAACTTATATGTTATATTTTTAAATTTAGTGTTATGTACTAATTGTTAGTTGGTAAAATAATATTAATGTTCGTAATTAAAAAGTTGTAATCTCTTTATAATGTTAATAATAATTATATTAATAATAAAAATTTAATAATGAAACTACCTCAAAGAGAAAGGCTTTTAACAAAAATAATGCCCCAGCTCGAGATGGAACCCGCAACCTTTCCTTAAACACACAGCACCCTAAACCATCCAACCATCTTTGCTTTTCTATCATAATCCGTATATTAATTCAGTTAATCTATCTTTTCTGTGTTCTCATGATACACATCATACTAGCTCCAATTGGGTTTCGGCCCAAACAACCACAATTTCACGACCCAATTGTAAACACAGAATCCTGATGGCCCAACAATGATTCTAAAGCCATTAACTCGACCCAATAAGGTCACGACCCAAATGCCAGTTTTTATTGTTGATAAAATACAAAAAAAAAATATTTCTTGGCCTGGTTTCGAACCCAAACCTCTCGCTTAACATCCTCACGCCCAAACCATTTATCCGCCAAGTCATTATTAATACCTAAACTAATCCTATTAACTCGTTTTCTGTTTGCTAGTCATCATCTCTACATCATTAACATTAAACTTTATCATCATCATCATGTTTGTTATTTACTTGTATCATGATTTTTAATATGCATCACAAAATCATCGTATATCACCATCATTATTAATACCGTAACACCATCATGATTGTACATCATCAAAATCATTTCATGATCATCATCATCTTATGTTATCATTAACCTATATCATCATCATAACTATATCTAACATAAAATCATCTCCTAATTATATCTAAAATTTCCCAACTTAATTAGCCCAACAAAATTCATTAGCAAACCCACTTACAAAAAAAAAAAATTAGAACGGCCCACGCATAACATAAAAGGAAATTTCGGTTCCTGGTATTGAACGACAAATAGAAGTGGAATTAGGTTAACAATTTTAGTCATTATTATGTCATCTCCCACTTATGATAAAATAACATTATCACTAATATCTTCATGTCATCCTCCATATAAATCCCTTTTAATCATTTAACCCTTATCCTTATCATGTCAACATTATCATTAATCATCATACTCGTTCCTTATTCTAATTACCGTATAAACAGGAGCATAGCAGCCATGATATTGAACGGAAAAACTGCTACAGCAGTAGGACTACAGTAACAGCTGGTGGCGACAGAAAAATAGTGACAGGAACATTGGTTTCGAGTGGAGGAGGGCGGCTGTGGTGTGTTTCGAACAGCGAAAAAAATAAGGCAGTAGTTGCAACAGAGGTGTGTTAATGGTGGTGGTTTGTGATGGTTTATGATAGCCGAATAAATAGAAAACAGTAGTCGTATAGCAGCAGCTGCAACAAGGATTTGGAATGATGGTTGATAGTAGTTTTAACAGAAAACGGTAGAGGGTTGATGGGTATCGATATGGTGGTGATAGTTATGGTGAGATCAGGAAAAAAGATAGACGAGAGGGATAGAAAGAAAGGTGGTGCTAGGTTGTTGGTGGTAATTAGATGATGGCTCACAATTGTTTATAGTTGAAGTGGCGATCAAACGAATAGATGAAGCAAGGTGATGGTTGTGTGCTTGTTCGATTAGGAAAAGAAACAAGAGAGGGTGAGGTAGATGGTGGTAATCGATGGTTGTGATCAAGGGCGATTTAGGTTTCCCGAAGAAGTAACCAAAATAAAGAATGGTGATGGGTCTTGTGGTTTGGGTTAGTGTTAATCTCCCTCAACATATTGTGTATGTATATATTTATATACACTTACGTATGGGTGATAATGATTTGTTAAACAAGTCAAAAGGAACCACAGTTTACAATCCGTGAACTCTATTTGTTTGAATTATATGTGTGTGATTCTCATTGATTTTGTTTGTAGTTAGAGTAGATATAGATCTATATCAAAATCCTGACATAAACGAAAATATATAAATAAATAAATAACCATGATAGTGATTTTTAACAGCTGGTTTGTTTTACAACTGGAATCCATGAATTTACACTAATTAAAAGGATCAGATACAGATTTTGTAGCAATTTTTGTAATTACCTACGTTGGATTTATATTTAATAAATATTAATAATAATAAATATATTAATATTAATAATAATACCATTTAAAATAAATGATATAAATAAAAATAATACACATAATAATACTAGAAGTAATATCAAAATAAGATTAATAATAATAAGATAATGTTAAAAGTAATAAAGTAAGGATAATATAAAATATAAATGAAAATTTCAATTTTAGTAATAATAATAGCAATATTCATAATAATATCTAACATTATAAATTTTACTACTATATATAATAATACTGATAATAATAATATTAATGTAAATGATAATAATAACATTAATAGTAATAATAATACATCTTAAACATATCAAATTGTTTATATATATATATATATATATATATTTATATTAAAGGTAATAATATTATTAGTACAAATATTAATATAACAACAATAATAATAATGAAAGTAATGATACTATTCATATAGTAGTTATATTTAAATTTGTAATTTAACATAATACCACTTACTATTCAGGTAATATTATATTATATGACGACATTTATATAATAGTTAATATTTATATATTTTATATATATTTAATAAAAATCATATGTAGATTCTTAATAACATATATATATATATATATATATATATATATATATATATATATATATATATATATATAATTTTATCTATTTACATATTTATTTACACATACTAGTTCGTGAATCGTCGGGAACAGTCAAGGATTAACTAAATCCATATAAACAGTTTCAAAATTTTAACAGTCAACATTACAAACTTTGCTTATTGTGTCGGAATATATAAAGATTAAGTTTAAATTTGGTCAGAAATTCCCGGGTCGTCACAGGAGAACGCCACCTTCAGCGTAAATTTTGGATCACAAGTAACAGAACGTATCATCATCTGACACGTGTCCCCAAGCAATCTGGTGGATCTGACACTATAAATAGACCCCTTGAGTCGTCATTTTACACAGTTCAGACATTCTGACAACTTTGAGAGCTGAGACTTCACTTCTGTTTCTCTCTCTACTTTCTCTCACTAGAAGTCATCCGGCTAGCACTTTTACGCTCTTCGGACGACAGATTGATTAAGCCACCCCACAAGTTTCTATACTTGTGAACCAGGTCTGCAGGGATTATTTCCCAAGGGTAAAAATCAATCGACAACACTCCGCCCCCCCTAAAGCTAGATTACTTCTAGTATCTTGTTAACACACTAAGTCTTACCTTATAAGGAAATAGGTGTTAACAATGGCACCATCCACTAATGCAAAGAACACACGAAACGGAAAAGGAACAAAAACAACTGAAGCTCCATTTGTACTTGAAGCAGTCAACAATCCATCAACTGACGACATGATAAGTGTTGAAGATGTACCTGTTCCGCCACTAGATGGTACGATTGAAGAAACAGTTTCTGAAACTGCAGAAAGGCTTAAGCATTTGGCAACTAATTAGGAGAAAAGGCCAGTAATCGAAGAAACGACAACTAAAAGTGCAGAAAGACTTCCAAATTTTGTTACTAATCCAGAGCGAAGACCATTGATGCAACCACAATGATGTCCATCATTTATACCTTTTCGGCGGATGGTGGATGGCAAAGACAAGCAAATCATGAAAAGGCAATCTATATCAAAATACAGGTTATCCAGGCTACTTGACAAGCTGGGTAGTCTTATTGATGATTCTGAGGATGATAATGACCTGAGCTATGATAATAATGACTCTAATGATGAAACTGACAAAGATGAGTTCATGTCAGAGAAGCAGGCAGTGTTGCTTTTGAATGACATCCTTAAGCAGACAGCTCCGGCAAAATATAAGCAACGCTTAGCGCAGCCCGCGTGGCTGTAGATAATTTCTTCGCCCTTATTACTGGAGAGCAAGCTACAAAGCCACCAGCTATGGCAGAATCCACTCAGTGTTTCATTGATCGAATTGCTAACTATTCATTTCCTAGGAATCTTGGCATACCGGCAATTGGAGTTTATGATGGTACAACAGATCCTGAGGATTTCCTCACCATGTTTGAAGGCGCTATGAGGTTGCAGCATTGGGATGGCGAGGTAGCTTGTCATATGTTTCCAATGGTGCTGCAGAAAATGGCAAGGGAATGGTTTGCTAGCTTGCCGCCAAGAAGCATCACCAGTTATTTGGACCTCCGTGCAAAGTTTGTTATGCAGTATCAAAACCTTCGAAGCTGTACTTTGACACATCTTGATGCACATGAGATCACAATGCATCACAATGAATCCTTGAGTAATTTCATGAAGCGATACACACTTGAAGCACAGAAGATACCTGATGATCAATCCTTAATTAATGATGTTACATAATTACGAATTGAGTGCAATAAGATTATAATGGAGGATGGAATGTTTGATGATTATTTTGGGCCCCGATGATCGTCTTTCACTTTAACTATCAAGTGATCAACCACCCCGACCCGGTCTTGATTGTTAATTAGCATAATTCACCTTTGCGCGGTGTAAAAATCCCTTGGGCAAGATCACAAGTGGAAATTACAAAGGCTTAGGCAAAATGGCAGAGAATCAACAACCCATAAATGAGAGGCCAAGCTCCCTATTTATAGGATTCGAATTATCCGCGGTCTGCGAGTTACTTAACTATCCACGGAAACTCAGTGGATTAAACCGCGATCTTGCATTAATGCGAAAACATAACCGCTGTACTTATTTTCAGCGAATATTGCATAGCTTTGCCTTATAATTCGCGTAGTTCTGCCTTTGGCTTTTAGTAAATTAAATATACATTTACAATGCCATGTATATGATCAAGTCCCCCCAGTTTATTATGATACATATTGCGAAACAAATGTATCATGATAAACTCTAAAAATTCGCAGTTATCGCAGCCAATATTCGCATTGAGGGATTTCGCATTAACCTAGTTACCGTTATAGGAAAAAGTTACCGTTTTTATCCATTGCAGCCGATATTACCGTTTGAATTGTCACAACGGTTAATTACCATCCTTATTTCCCCTATATATATCGTGCCTTATAATCACTTAATTCTTCATCTGCTTTTCTCACCACAATTCGCAATTACATACCTTCACGCTTAACCCTTACGAATTCTTCAATCACAACCTATCCATTTTAATTAAAAATGAAGATTGACGAAGTCGATCGCAAGGTGGACCCCAAGGCCTTGATTAACAAATTGCTAACTAGCCCGGAGGCTAAATCGGCGACATCCTCCGGTCATCAAAGCAAACAGGAGAAACAGGCCATCCCCGTTGTTGATTTGACGACAAAGTCACCGTCATCACAAACAGGCTCTGCAAAACGACCATTTCAAACACCGCCATCAACGCAGAGTAAGAAGCTCAAGCAAAGCACTCCTTTATACGATAATCCGGTCATAACGAATTATGAAGGAGGCCAGCAAACTGGTATGAATCAATCATGTTTAGCGCATATCATTTTATGAAATATGTATGTTTATTGATATAACATTTGCATTTTTTGCAGGAGACTCGCCCTTTAACCCGGTGTTTCCTAGCCCAGATTCTGTGGTACAAATCACTGAGCTACTCCGCACTCCCCTGATTCTTATGGAGTGCGGATTGACGGCCTATCCGGTTATACCTATGCATCTGCTAGCGCTGCTCTGGATCAGCGTCAGCAAATGAAATTAGCAATTCCTGGCGAGCTTCGCCGTGAATTTTCCAAACTTTCTGCGCTTGATGCGCACAACAGTTTCATGCAAAACTTCTATATGTGCTTCAACTCGGCGTACGATATGATATGCCGGCAAGAACAATTTTTCAATGTGCTTGGATCTGAACAGCAAAAGTACAATGCTGAGAGGATCAAGGCTGAAAACAGCGAGAAATGCTATGTTGACCTCTCCTACGAGCTTACCGCGGCTAAAACCGCGGTAGATGAATTGAAGCTACAGGTGTCTACTGCAGCTGACAAAGAAAAGAGTTTTGAAACCACAATCTCTTCATTGCAAGAGGAGGTTTCAAAGCTTATTGCAGAGAGAGACACCACTGTGGCCGCAGCAGCTTCCGCGAAGCTTGAGTTCATGCAACTCCGCCAACACCTACCGGAGTTTGCTAAAAAGGTTCTCAATTCATGTCCCGTGAATGTTCTGTTTTCCACTTATGCAGCTACTTTACGACTGCGCGAGAGAGTAGAGTTTCTGGATGAAATTGCTCCACATTGCACCATACCAGATCCACTACCTCCCGTCATTGGAGATCGCGTTTGTTCACTTGTAGATTCACGCGAAGCAGCTGCTGATGCACAAGCAAGCTTAGCGGATATTCCAATCGACAAAGTTACTGCAATAAG
The DNA here is from genome assembly GCF_046630445.1 of Rutidosis leptorrhynchoides. Classification (NCBI taxonomy): domain Eukaryota; kingdom Viridiplantae; phylum Streptophyta; class Magnoliopsida; order Asterales; family Asteraceae; genus Rutidosis; species Rutidosis leptorrhynchoides. Next base: position 314,048,245 of record NC_092333.1, on the reverse strand, counting down.
TCAACAAAATGATGCCACTTTAAAAGACATCTTTGAGCTTGACTTATCTAAGCTAGAATAGAATATTGTAGAAATTAGCGCGCATTTATCTCTGCGTCATTATCAATGAAACTTTATTTTTTATATTTGTTCGCGAGTACTCTTTATTTATATAGCGCTTTTATCAACAATATTCATAACACAAACTTGTCCTTTGCAATTTCCAGCTCTTATTATTGTGCACATAATAAGCGCGTACTTTTGCGAAAGAATTTGTATGCGTATATGCGTATACGTTATTGATCATATACATAGCATTGTATATGTATATTTTATTGGCTAAAAGCCAAAGGCAGAACTACGAGAATTATAAGGCAAAGCTATGCAATATTCGCTGAAAATAAGCACATCGGTTGTGTTTTCGCATTAATGCAAGACCGCGGTTTAATCCGCTAAGTTTCCGCGGATAGTTAAGTAACTCGCAGACCGCGGATATTTCGAATCCTATAAATAGGGAGCTTGGCCTCTCATTTATGGGTTGTTAATTCTCTGCCATTTTGCCCAAGCCTTTGTAATTTCCACATGTAATCTTGCCCAAGGGATTTTTACACCGTGCAAAGGTGAAATATGCTAATTAACAATCAAGACCGGGTCGGCGTGGTTGATCACTTGATAGTTAAAGTGAAAGACGATCATCGGGGCCCAAAATAATCATCAAACATTCCTTCCTCCATTATAATCTTATTGCACTCAATCCGTAATTATGTAACATCGCAAATTAAGGATTGATCAAGTGGCGCCATCCGTGGGACACGTTTTACAAATTAAACTGAAAATTTTTTGTTTCGTGCCATCAAACAATTAATTTGTCGGTTTAATTTCAATCATGTTTTTGTTGTGATGATTTGCAGGTGCATACATCTAAAATCGGCGGTGAATTGCTTGATTGCTTAGAATAATGAGTAATATTAGAAATAATAGTGATGTAGTAGTCGCTGTGTGAGCGAGTGCCCAAAGAAGAGGAAAAAAGTGAAAGTTCGCTAAAATGTATCATAATTGGCAATTTGCGCCAATTAGTTTCCCGAAAATGCAGAGCGATGATTTTTCTGAAATGCCGATAGTAGTATCGTGCAAAATCGCGGACGCTGACATTACAGTCATGAAAGTTCATGTTGACAATGGCAGTAGCGTCGATATTATTTACGAACAATGCTTCGCTCAATTGCCAGACAGTATTAAAACAAACCTGCAAACAACCGCAGTTTCGCTAACCGGTTTTGTAGGAGAATCTTCATTACCTATAGGTGTTTTTCCGTTAAACATCGAGTTAGCTGATGTTAATGATGACACTTCGGTGCGACAAGCGCGATTAGATTTTTATGTTATGCGAGCCTCATCTCGCTATAACATGTTGCTGGGAAGGACCGCTATAAGTAAATTTGGAATTGTCCCGTCCACAATTCATGGCATGATTAAGTTTCCAACATATAAGCGAGTCACCACAATATGTTCAATGAGCATAATGCCTATTTGTGCGGCTGTTAATGTAAAAATCGCAGGGCAAGAACCTGTTGATGGTGCGGATGCTATGGAAATAATTAATCCCGCATATCCAGAGCAGAAAATCAAAGTAGGGCGCAGTGTTAGCACAGATACTAGGAAGCAAATTGTACAATTACTTGTCCAGTATATGGATGTTTTTGCCTGGTGCGAAAATGATATGACTGGTGTTCCGCGCCATATTGCGGAACACAGGCTCAATGTAAACCCTGCTCTAAAGCCTGTGGTGCAAAAGCGAAGGGGCATGGCTCCAGAACGCGTAACATGGCTGTGTGAAGAAGTCACAAAATTGGTGCGAGCTGGAATTTTGCGCAAAGTCCAATACCAATCTTGGATTGCGAATCCAGTGTTGGTGAAAAAACCTGATGGTTCCTGGAGAATGTGTATTGATTACAAAGATTTGAATAAAGCGTGCCCCAAGGATAACTATCCGCTTCCAGAAATCGATTTAAAAGTAGAATCTTTACATGCTTTTCCATATAAATGTTTTCTAGACGCAGCAAGAGGTTATCATCAGATTCCTATGGCGCAAGAAGACGCAGATAAAACCGCATTTCATACGGGCAAAGGCATATATTGCTATATAATGATGCCTTTTGGTTTAATCAATGCGGGTGAGACATATCAACGGTTGATTGATACCGCGTTTGATAAACAAATAGGGCGTAATCTTGAAGCTTATGTAGATGATTTAGTCATTAAAAGCATGACGCAAGAGCAAATCATTGAAGATATGCGCGAAACATTTAACAAGTTGTGAAAAATAAACATGAAGCTTAATCCGCTAAAATGTAGTTTTGGCGAAACGGAGGGGAAATTTTTGGGGTATGTTGTTACAGAACAGGGTATTCAAGCTAATCCAAAAAAGATCACGGCTATAGAAAATATGACCGCGCCAAAAACGGTCAAAGAAGTGCAAAGTTTGACGGGAAAACTAGCCTCATTAGCGCGCTTCTTGTCTAAAGCTGCCGAAGGGCAGTTGCCATTTTTCAAAACCCTAAAAGGTTGCTTGAAGCAAAAGAATTTTGTTTGGTCCAGCGAAGCAGAATCTCAATTTCAAGAGATGAAAAAGTTGTTAAAAACTTTGCCTACACTAACAGCGCCGGTTCATGGCGAAACTCTTTATCTTTATATCTCAGTAGCAAACGAAGCTTTTGGCTCAGTTTTGATCGCGGAAAGGAACAAAATACAAAAGTCAGTGTATTTTGTTGGTAAAGCTCTTACGGGAAGTGAAATAAACTATGCACCGATTGAAAAAAGTTTGTGTATGCGCTCATTTTAACAACGCGAAGGCTACGAAGATATTTTCAAGGGCATCCGGTGCATGTATTAACTAATCTGCCAATTAGACAAGTCTTAACAAAGCCAGAGATATCTGGTAGACTCGCATTATGGGCAGTAGAATTAGGTGCTTATCAAATATCTTACCTTCCGCGTAGCGCTGAGAAAGGACAAGTTATGGCGGATTATCTCGCTAAACTGTCTGGAGAGTTAGAGGTGATTAACGAGCGAGCCGCACTAAAACCTGAACACGGTGAAACCTGGGATTTATTTACTGATGGTGCTTCGTGTACAGAAGGTGCAGGTGCGGGTTTAGTTTTGGCAAGTTCAAGTGGTGAGGAGCATACTTATGCTCTGCGGTTTAATTTTGACGTGACAAACAATGAGGCAGAGTATGAGGCATTGCTCGCAGGCTTAAATATTGCGCGAAAGATGAATATTGTTAAGTTGCGTGCATTCACGGATTCGCAGCTAGTATCAAATCAGTTTAGCGGAACTTTTGAAGCACATGATCCTTCTATGCAGAAGTACTTGCAGTTATTAAAGGAAACTGCAGCACGTTTTGAACATTTTGAACTTGCGCAAGTTCCAAGAAGTCAAAACAAGAAAGCGGATGCTTTAAGCAAATTAGTCGCTTTAACTTTTTCGCATTTTCAAAAGCAAGTATGGGTTGAAGAATTGCCAAGTAAGTCGATAGATAGTGACTTGATGGTTGCATCTGTTATAGAAGAACAGCCAAACTGGATGGAGCCAATCCTACAATATATCCGTAGTAATATTCTGCCAGAGGATAGTTGCGAAGCTCGTTTAGTGCGAGAGTGAGCGCCAATGTATATCATTCAAGATGATATCTTATATCGAAAATTGTACTGCGGACCAATGATGCGATGTGTTGGCCCAATTGAGGCAGAAATGATTGTTGAAGAAGTACATAATGGTACTTTTGCACTGCATTCTAGTTACAAAACTATCGCAGCAAAAATTATGCGTCTGGGATACTTTTGGCCATCCCTATACCGTGATGTAGCTAAAATTGTTAAACGCTGTAAAAGTTGCCAACGGCATGCTCCATAGAATCGAATGCCGCGACATGACATGATCCCCGTTAATTCGCCGTGGCCATTTAATAAATGGGCTATTGACATTGTAGGGCCATTTCCTGCAGGGCCCGGCAATGTTAAATTTCTCATCGTTGCAATCGATTATTTTACCAAATGGGTTGAAGCTAAGGCGGTTCGCACTATTACTGGTGTGCAAATGCGAAATTTTGTTTGGGAATACATTGTTTGCAGGTTTGGTATTCCGCGAGAATTGGTTAGCGATAACGGTGCACAAATAGCGAAAGATCCTTTCAAGACATGGTGCGCTGATCTAAATATAATACAAAAGTTTACGTCAGTGGCGCACCCGCAAGCCAATGGACTGTGCGAAGTAACCAACCGCGATATTGTCAGTGGTATTAAAAAGAGGTTATGTGAAAGGCGAACTGGTTGGGTAGATGAATTACCCAATGTGTTATGGGCACATTGCACTACTTTCAAAAAGAGTACAGGTGAAAAACCTTTTAGTTTGGTGTATGGTTCTGAGGCAATAATCCCCGCAGAAATTCTGGTACCAACGCATCGAATTGCTAACTTTGATGACGAAGCAAATGATGCTGCGTTGAGCGAAAATCTAAATTTCATAGAAGAGCAGAGATTAATGGAGGCTATCAGAGAAGCGAATAATAAACAGCGAATTGCTAAATATTATAATAAAAGAGTGCGTGCTTTATCCTTCGCTATAGGTGAATGGGTACTGCGAAATAATGAAGTAAGCAGAGCAGAAAAGCCTGGTAAATTGGGTCCTAATTGGGAAGGCCCTTATCAGATTGTGGCAATTAATGCGGCAGGATAATATAAGCTCGCAGATATGGAAGGGCAAACTTTACCTAATGCATGGCATGCTATTTTATTAAAGCGATATTATGCATAGTTTTGTAGAAACTATCAGATATATATGTATCAAGTGCGAAATTGGATACAAGGCATATGGCTAATGTACTTATTAAGTGTTCTTGTTTTTAATTTTTTGCAAGTCTTGATCACACTTGACGAAATTTCAAAAATAAACACTTATAAAAGTATGCGAAAAGCTTATATATGAAATACGAATAGTTATGAAACGTTTTGCAGTCTGTTTCATAATGATATAGTATTTCGCAGTGTTTAAAAAGCAAAGTGATGAAATTGCCCACTTTAGCATGCAAATTATTGCGAAAGGAGTGATATCCTAAATATTTGATCTTGCCAATATTTAGATGCTTCGCAATGCTAATTAATAGCCTAAGGATCATTTTGGCGGACTTAGAAGATTCATAACGTATACGCATATACGCATACAAATTGTTTCGCAAACGTACGCGCTTATTATGTGCACAATAATAAGAGCTGGAAATTGCAAAGGACAAGTTTTTGTTATGAATATTGTTGATAAGAGTGCTATATAAATAATGAGTACTCGCGAATAAATATGAAAAAATAAAGTCGCATTGATAACGGCGCTAATTTTTACAATATTTTATTCTAGCTTAGACAAGTCAAGATCTAAGATGTCTTTTAAAGTGACATCATCTTGTTGACTTATTGCAGTAACTTTGTCGATTGGAATATCTGCTAAGCTTGCTTGTGCGGTAGCAGCTGCTTCGCGTGCATCTGCAAGTGAACAAACGCGATCTCCAATGGCGGGAGGTAGTGGATCTGGTATGGTGCAATGTGGAGCAATTTCATCCAGAAATTCTACTCTCTCGCACAGTCGTAAAGCAGCAGCATAAGTGGAAAACAGAACATTCACGGGACGTGAATTGAGAACCTTTTTAGCAAACTCCGGTAGGTGTTGGCGGAGTTGTGTGAACTCAAGCTTCGCGGAAGCTGCTGCGGGCACAGCAGTGTCTCTCTCTGCAGTAAGTCTTGAAACCTCCTCTTGCAATGAAGAGATTGTGGTTTCAAAACTCTTTTCTTTGTCAGATGCAGTAGACACCTGTAGCTTCAATTCATCTACCGCGGTTTTAGCCGCGGTGAGCTCATAGGAGAGATCAACACAGCGTTTCTCGCTGTTTTTGAAAGGACCCGTCCTAATCCATCCGTACGAAGTCCATATCGATTATAAACGATTCACAACAGTTGATTACATCGCGAGGTACTTGACCTCTATATGTTACATTTTACAAACATTGCATTCGTTTTTGAAAAGACAATCTTTCATTACATCGAAAGTTGACGTCATGCATACCATTTCATAATATATCTAACTATAATTGACTTAATAATAATTTTGATGAACTCAACGACTCGAATGCAACATCTTTTGAAATATGCCATTATTGACTCCAAGTAGTATCCCTAAAGTGAGCAAATGCACAGCGGAAGACTTCTTTCATACATGAGAATAAACATGCTTTAAAGTGTCAACCAAAAGGTTAGTGAGTTCATTAGTTTATCATAAATAATCATTTCAATCATTTTAATAGACCACAAGATTTCATTTTTAGTTATCATAAATATACGTCCCATACATAGAGACAAATATAATCATTCATATGGATTGAACACCTGGTAACCGACATTCACAATATGCATATAAGAATATCCCCATCATTCTGGGATCCTCCTTCGGACATGATATAAATTTTGAAGTACTAAAGCATCCAATACTTTGGATGGGGCTTGTTGGGCCCAATAGATCTATCTTTAGAGTTCGCGTCAATTAGGGTGTATGTTCCCTAATTCTTAGATTACCAGACTTAATAAAAGGGGCATATTCGATTTCGATAATTCAACCATAGAGTGTAGTTTCGATTACTTGTGTCTATTTCGTAAAACAGTTATAAAAACATCGCATGTATTCTCAGTCCCAAAAATATATATTGCGAAAGCATTTAAAAAGGGAATAATGAAACTCACACATATAAATATTGTAAAATAGTTCATAAAGCATTTTGCATGTATTCTCAGCCCAAAAACGTAAAGAGTAAAAAGGGCAAATGAAACTCACCATACTGTATTTTGTAGTAAAAATACATATGACTATATTGAACAATGCAGGGTTGGCCTCGGATTCACGAACCTATATCATTTGTATCTTTATTAATACACGTAATTGTAATCGATCGAATATATATATATATATATATATTATTGGTGATGTAATCTATATATATCTATAGTGTATTAATAAGTCTCATTGTATATATTTTTCTTTATATATATATATATATATTTAGATATAGATAAGTTATGTGTATTAATATGTGTTTATATATAAAATCTTTATTTTTATGCTAATAATTTTACTAACGTCATTAAAACTCTTATTTTATAATCGTATCTATTTTAATAATAATGATCTAGATAATACCAATAGCAATAATAATGATAGTTTTAGTAAAAATAATACTTTTAACAATAATGGTAATTTTAATGGCTTTAATAGAAATTTTCAGTAAACACCTAGTATCACTAATATTAATGTTTAATTGATAAGCCTCTTAATGGTACATTGTAATGTTAATAATAATGATGATAATACTAATAATAATATATGTGTTAGTATTATTAATAATAATAATTATTATAATTTGATACTAATACCATTATTAGTGATAATAATAATAGTTTGTGTTATTTTGATAATAGTTATAGCAATAATAATTATATTCATAAAAATGATAATAATACTAAAATGATAAAATTAGTAATAATATTTACATAAATAATACTTATGGTAATACTAATAATAATGATTATGATACTTATATTTATGATAATAATAATTATTATAGTACTAATCATAATTATAATACTAGTAACAATAATAATAATTAATATTAACAATAATAATAATAATATTAATAATAATAACAATAAATATACCAATTAGAAAAACTACCTCAAAATGCTGTTTTAAAAAGATTGCTACCAACCGGGATCGAACCCGAGACCTCACGCTCACATCACAACACCCTCAACCTTTGGACCATGTTTGTTTATCTGATATAATCCTAAACCCAAAAGTATATAACCCGTATATTATTCTGTGTTTATGTTCATCTTCTTCAAAACTTGATTTAATCACAGATCAACCCAGCTATTAAAACGTTATTTAGTTAATTTAGGATTATCAGACAATCGATAAACGTTCTATATGAGTCTTATATTATCTGAAATCAAATAAGAAATAAATATAAAAAAAAAGGCTGCATAGCAGCTTACGGTATATAAAAAAAACTTTTTAGTTTTTGAATTCTAGTACGTAATAGCTTGTGATTACAACATAAAATAGTTTGTAAATTGTATATAGAAACTATTGAAATCGTCAATTTACCTTGAAACACAACCACGAATTCGAATTTCGCGATGAACGATTCGTTTGACTTTTTGAAACAAAACTTTGACTTCAAAATTCGGATTCGTTACTAAAAATTGGGATTTAAAACTTTCCAAAAGGTTTACATGAAAGATTTAGGAAAGAATAGCATTTGTAGAATTTGAAATACAAATCGAATTCAAGATTTGACTAAAATTATTCAAGAACAGAGATATTGACTGGGTTCTTGCATATTCTGTTTAATTTCAATTGAATTGGCATTGTTTCTGTAATTACAATGTAATATAAATGTGAAAGGGTTGTATGGTATATGTGATCAACGAAACTAATCAATTTAAAGAGCTTCCAAAAAGTCGACAGGTTCCATCAGGTGTAGAAAAGAAAAAAAATAAAAAAAAATTATAAACAGATGATATCGACTTACAATAGATTCTTGGTTGTTTCTGTGAATTAAAAGTCATCATAAAGAGTCAGGATCAGTAAAAGAAGATTTGGGATTGAGACACTCAACAGAATTTGGATTCTACTTCATTTTTTTATATTATTTATAGTTATATATATATAATTTTATATATATCTGCATTCTGTAATGTATTTGTATTTATATATCATATGCATATCGATTTTCATAATCTTCTGTATATACCTATATTTATCAGTATTTATATATACTGTAAATATGTATCTGTATTTGTATGTAACAACTAATTAACAAGTAATTATAAATATAATACTTTTAATGTTATAATTAATATTAAAAAAAATTTATAATAATATAATAGTAAAAATAATAATATTATTTTTAATGATATTGATAATACTAGCTATAAAATTATAACAATTATATTTATAATAATAATAATAATATTTTTAATGATAATAATAATATTAGTAATTATAACACTTTATATATATCAAATTGTATTTATAGATTATGTATTTAAAATAATGTTAATACACTAGTATTGATATTTATTTAAAGTAATAACAATATTATTACATTTCAAAATAATTTATATTAGATATTAAATTTTTACACACTTATCATATATTACAATATACCTATAATAATAATTATAGAAGTCATATATATAGATTCATTTTAAATTGTACTTACTTATTTTGTATCATATTTATTTCTAATTTTTAAATTATATTTTATAATTTTAAATTATAATATAAACTTACATTTATATATATACATTTTTATTTACAACAATTGTTCGTGAATCGTCGAGTATAGTCAAAGGGTATTTGAGTACATAAACATAGTTCCAAAATTTACGAGACTCAACATTACAGACTTTGCTTATCGTGTCAGAATCTTTTAAAGATTAAGTTTAAATTTGGTCAGAAATTTCCGGGTCATCACAGTTTTCAGCCTTAATTCTCTCAGCATTGTACTTCTGTTGTTCAGCTCCAAGCACATTGAAAAATTGTTCTTGCCGGTATATCATATCGTACGCCGAGTTGAAGCACATATAGAAGTTTTGCACGAAACTGTTGTGCGCATCAAGCGCAAAAAGTTTGGAGAATTCACGGCGAAGCTCGCCGGGAATTGCTAATTTCATTTGCTGACGCTGATCCAGAGCAGCGCTAGCAGATGCATAGGTATAACCGGATAGGCCGTCAATCCGCAGTCCATAAGAATCAGGGGGAGTGCGAAGTAGCTCGGTGATTTGTGCCGCAGAATCTGGGCTAGGAAACACCGGGTTAAAGGACGAGTCTCCTGCAAAAAATGCAAATGTTATATCAATAAACGTACATATTTCATAAAATGATATGCGCTAAACATGATTGATTCATACCAGTTTGCTGGCCTCCTTCATAATCTGTTATGACCGGATTATCCTATAAAGGAGTGCTTTGCTTAAGCTTCTTGCTCTGCGTTGATGGCGGTGTTTGAAATGGTCGTTTTGCAGAGCCTGTTTGTGATGACGGTGACTTTGTCGTCAAATCAACAAGGGGAATGGCCTGTTTCTCCTGGCTAGTTAGCCTCCGGGCTAGTTAGCAATTTGTTAATCAAGGCATTGAGGTCCACCTTGCGATCGACTTCGTCAATCTTCATTTTTAATTAAAATGGATAGGTTGTGATTGAAGAATTCGTAAGGGTTAAGCGTGAAGGTATGTAATTGCGAATTGTGGTGAGGAGAGCAGATGGAGAATTAAGTGATTATGTGGCACGATATATATAGCGGAAATAAGGATGGTAATTGATTGCATTAATTAACCGTTGTGACAACTCAAACGGTAATATTGGCTGCAATGGATAAAAACGGTAACTTTTTCCTCTAACGATAACTAGGTTAATGCGAAATTCCTCAATGCGAATATTGGCTGCGATAACTACGAATTTTTAGAGTTTATCATGATACATTTGTTTCGCAATATGTATCATAATAAACTGGGGGGACTTGATCATATACATAGCATTGTATATGTATATTTTATTGGCTAAAAGCCAAAGGCAGAACTACGCGAATTATAAGGCAAAGCTATGCAATATTCGCTGAAAAAATAAGCACAGCGGTTATGTTTTCGCATTAATGCAAGACCGCGGTTTAATCCGCTGAGTTTCCGCGGATAGTTAAGTAACTCGCAGACCGCGGATATTTCGAATCCTATAAATAGGGAGCTTGGCCTCTCATTTATGGGTTGTTGACTCTCTGCCATTTTGCCCAAGCCTTTGTAATTTCCACTTGTGATCTTGCCCAAGGGATTTTTACACCGCGCAAAGTTGAAATATGCTAATTAACAACCAAGACCGGGTCGGGGTGGTTGATCACCTGATAGTTAAAGTGAAAGACGATCATCGGGGCCCAAAATAATCATTAAACATTCCTTCCTCCATTATAATCTTATTGCACTCAATCCGTAATTCGCAAATTAAGGATTGATCAGTTATGAATCTTCTAAGTCCGCCGAAACGATCCTTAGGCTGTTAATTAGCATTGCGAAGCATCTAAATATTGGCAAGATCAAATATTTAGGATATATCATTCCTTTCGCAATAATTTGCATGCTAAAGTGGGCAATTTCATCACTTTGCTTGTTAAACACTGCGAAATACTATAACATTATGAAACAGACTGCAAAACGTTTCATAACTATTCGCATTTCATATATAAGCTTTTCGCATACTTTTACAAGTGTTTATTTTTGAAATTTCGTCAAGTGTGATCAAGACTTGCAAAAAATTAAAAACAAGAACACTTAAGAAGTACATTAGCCATATGCCTTGTATCCAATTTCGCACTTTATACATATATATCTGATAGTTTCCGCAAAACTATGCATGATATCGCTTTAACAAAACAGCATGCCATGCATTAGGTAAAGTTCACCCTTCCATATCTGCGAGCTTATATGATCCTGCCACATTAATTGCCACAATCTGATAAGGGCCTTCCCAATTAGGACCCAATTTTGGCTTTTCTGCTCTACTTGCTTCATTATTTCGCAGCACCCATTCACCTATAGCGAAGGATAAAGCACGCACTCTTTTATTATAATATTTAGCGATTTGCTGTTTATTATTCGCTTCTCTGATAGCCGCCATTAATCTCCGCTCTTCTATGAAATTTAGATTTTCGCTTAACGCAACATCATTTGCTTCGTCATCAAAGTTAGCAATTCGATGCGTTGGTACCAGAATTTCTGCGGGGATTACTGCCTCAGAACCATACACCAAACTAAAAGGTGTTTCACCTGTACTCTTTTTGAAAGTAGTGCGATGTGCCCATAACACATTGGGTAATTCATCTACCTAACCAGTTGTCCTTTCACATAACCTCTTTTTAATACCGCTGACAATATCGCGGTTTGTTACTTCGCACAGTCCATTGGCTTGCGGGTGCGCCACTGACGTAAACTTTTGTATTATATTTAGATCAGCGCACCATGTTTTGAAAGGATCTTTCGCTATTTGTGCACCGTTATCGCTAACCAATTCTCGCGGAATACCGAACCTGCAAACAATGTACTCCCAAACAAAATTTCGCACTTGCACACCAGTAATAGTGCGAACCGCCTTAGCTTCAACCCATTTGGTAAAATAATCGATTGCAACAATGAGAAATTTAACATTGCCGGGCCCTGCAGGAAATGACCCGACAATGTCAATAGCCCATCTATTAAATGGCTACAGTGAATTAACGGGAATCATATCATGCCCGGCATTCGATTCTGCGGAGCATGCCGTTGGCAACTTTTACAGCGTTTAACAATTTTAGCAACATCGCGGTATAGGGATGGCCAAAAATATCCCATCCGCATAATTTTTGCTGCGATAGTTTTGTAACCAGAATGCAGTGCACAAGTACCATTATGTACTTCTTCAACAATCATTTCTGCCTCGATTGGGCCAACACATCGCATCATTGGTCCGCAGTATGATTTGTGATATAAGATATCATCTTGAATGATATACATTGGCGCTCGCTCTCGCACTAAACGAGCTTCGCGACTATCCTCTGGCAGAATATTACTGCAGATATATTTTAGGATTGGCTCCATCCAGTTTGGCTGTTCTTCTATAACAGGTGCAACCATCAAGTCACTATATATCGACTTACTTGGCAATTCTTCAACCCATACTTGCTTTTGAAAATGCGAAAAAGTTAAAGCGGCTAATTTGCTTAAAGCATCCGCTTTCTTGTTTTGACTTCTTGGCACTTGCGCAAGTTCAAAATGCTCAAACCGCGCTGCAGTTTCCTTTAATAACTGCAAGTACTTTTGCATAGAAGGATCATGTGCTTCAAAAGATACGCTAAACTGATTCGCTACTAGCTGCGAATCTGTAAATGCACGCAACTTAACAATATTCATTTTTCGCGCAATATTTAAGCCTGCGAGCAATGCCTCATACTCTGCCTCATTGTTTGTTACGTCAAAGTTAAACCGCAGAGCATAAGTATGCTCCTCACCGCTTGAACTTGACAAAACTAAACCCGCACCTGCACCTTCTGCACACGAAGCACCATTAGTAAATAAATCCTAAGTTTCGCCGTGTTCAGGTTTTAGTGCGGTTCGCTCATTAATTACCTCCAACTCTCCAGATAGTTCAGCGAGATAATCAGCCATAACTTGTCCTTTATCAGCGCTACGCAGAAGGTAAGATATTTGATAAGCATCTAATTCTACCGCCCATAATGCGAGTCTACCAGATATCTCTGGCTTTGTTAAGACTTGCCTGATTGGCAGATTAGTTAATACATGCACCGGATGCCCTTGAAAATATCTTCGTAGCCTTCGCGTTGTTAAAATGAGCGCATACACAAACTTTTCAATCGGCGCATAGTTTATTTCACTTCCCGTAAGAGCTTTACTAACAAAATACACTGGCTTTTGTATTTTGTTCCTTTCTGCGATCAAAACTGAGCCAAAAGCTTCGTTTGCTACTGAGATATAAAGATAAAGAGTTTCGCCATGAACCGGCGCTGTTAGTGTAGGCAAAGTTTTTAACAACTTTTTCATCTCTTGAAACTCAGATTCTGCTTCGCTGGACCAAACAAAATTCTTTTGCTTCAAGCAACCTTTTAGGGTTTTGAAAAATGGCAACTGCCTTTCGGCAGCTTTAGACAAGAAGCGCGCTAATGCGGCTAGTTTTCCCGTCAAACTTTGCACTTCTTTGACAGTTTTCGGCGCGGTCATATTTTCTATAGCCGCGATCTTTTTTGGATTAGCTTGAATACCCTGTTCTGTAACAAGATACCCCAAAAATTTCCCCTCCGTTTCGCCAAAACTACATTTTAGAGGATTAAGCTTCATGTTTATTTTTCGCAACTTGTTAAATGTTTCGCGCATATCTTCAATGATTCGCTCTTGCGTCGTGCTTTTGATGACTAAATCATCTACATAAGCTTCAAGATTACGCCCTATTTGTTTATCAAACGCGGTATCAATCAACCGTTGATATGTCGCACCCGTATTGATTAAACCGAAAGGCATCATTATATAGCAATATATGCCTTTGCCCGTATGAAATGCGGTTTTATCTGCGTCTTCTTGCGCCATAGGAATTTGATGATATCCTCTTGCCGCGTCCAGAAAACATTTATATCGAAAAGCATGTAAAGATTCCACTTTTAGATCAATTTCTGGAAGCGGATAGTTATCCTTGGGGCACGCTTTATTCAAATCTTTGTAATCAATACACATTCTCCAAGAACCATCAGGTTTTTTCACCAATACTGGATTCGCAATCCATGATTGGTATTGGACTTCGCGCAAAATTCCGGCTCTCACCAATTTTGTTACTTCTTCACATAGCCATTTTACGCGATCTGGGGCCATACCCTTCGCTTTTGCACTACGGGTTTTAGAACTGGATTCACATTAAGCCTGTGCTCCGCAATATGACGCGGAACACCAGTCATATCATTTTCGCACCAGGCAAAAACATCCATATACTGGACAAGTAATAGCACAATTTGTTTTCTAGTATCCGCACTAACATTACGTCCTACTTTGATTTTCTGCTCTGGATATGCGGGATTAATTATTTCCATAGCATCTACACCATCAACAGGTTCTTTCCCTGTGGTTTTTACGTTAACAGCCGCGCAAATAGGCATAATGCTCATTGAACATATTGTGGCGACTCCCTTATATGTTGGAAACTTAATCATGCCATGAATTGTGGACGGGACAATTCCAAATTTACTTATAGCGGTTCTTCCCAGCAGCATGTTATAGCGAGAAGAGGCTCGCATAACATAAAAATCTAATCGCGCTTATCGCACCAAAGCGTCATCATTAACATCAGCTAACTTGATGTTTAATGGCAAAACACCTATAGGTAATAAAGATTCTCCTGCAAAACCGGTTAGCGAAACTGCGGTTGTTTGCAGGTTTGTTTTAATACTTTCTGGCAATTGAGCAAAGCATTGTTCGTAAATAATATCGACGCTACTGCCGTTATCGACATGGACTTTCATGACTGTGATTTCAGCTTCCACGATTTTGCACGATACAACTATCGGCATTTCAGAGAAATCATCGCTCTGCATTTTCGGGAAACTAATTGGCGCAAATTGCCAATTATGATACATTTTAGCGGATTTTCGCTTTTTTCCTCTTTTTTGGGCATTCGCTCGCACAGCGACCACTACATTGATGGTATTTCGTATACCCGAGAGACATATTAAATTAATGTGGCTAATATGTTATGATCCAAGTCGGGTCATACCCAATAACAAACTTACCGACACCTTATATGTATTTAATCTTAACGATTGGATCGTTAAATAAATACGCGACACTTGAATTTTAGAAAATCGGTTTTCTAAAATGTAATCACTTGAGATAAATTATTTGGATAATTTATATATAATTGTTTATAGGTTTAAATGATTATGTTGTGTTATATTTTATAAAAATGTTTATAAAATGTGGAAGTAACAAAATAAATACATGTTTATATATATATATATATATATATATATATATATATATATATATATATATATATATATATATATATATATATATATATATATATATATCAAGTTTATGTATATATATATATATATATATATATATAACATCATTATTTAATACAAAGAGGATGCAGAATTTTGGTCTTCAAGAAAAGATCCCATGCTCATTTTGTGACTCCCAACCCACACACAACTTTAGAGGTGCATGCTATTTACTTCAACCAAGGCTTGACCACTTCTATCAAGTGCATATTTACATTTTAGCTTGAAAAACAAACTGCACAACCAGTTTTTTAGAGGGCTGCTGGCCGTGATTTTGGGGCTGAAGGGGAGTCCAAATATTGTTCTTCAAGCTCATATTAAGTGTCTAGTAAAATCCTAACTAAAGGCTAGGGTGTTGGTGATAGGTTTGGGGTATTATCTCTTGAGGTTTCATAGTTTTGAGACTCCATTCATCATCAATTTTGACAAGTTGCTGTCCAGAATTTTAGGTTCAAAGAAAGTGGGTTTCTAGCTTGGTTTCAAGGTGATTAAGTGCCTAAAACATAACCAAGTTCAAGGGTGGTGTTGGTGCATCAAAAGCTTGGGGTTATAACACACTTGTTCATCATCTTCTTGTATCAAACAACCCTCAACTAGCTTGAGGAGGTATTGAATCTTACTTCCTTTATTGTTATATGTAAGCATATATTCAAGGCTTGATAATTATTAATGGAGTTCAATCTAAAATGGTTTAACATATACACTTGTTTATAAATAACATAATGCTTCCGCTTGTCTTAATATTCATAAAATGGGTTTTGTGATTATATAAACATATGAACTCGTTGTCATGTTGAATTCCATCAATGGTATCTAGAGCCGAAGTCTTGAAATATGCTTCGTGATGGTTTTTTGAACTCACCATAACTTTGCATTTTATGTACATGCATGAAAATAGAATGCAAAAATTATTGGTTTTGGGTGGGTTAAGGCTTAGGCCGAATTGTTGGGGCTCCAAAATTGGTTTTGGTTTGCCATTTGGTTCATATTTTGTTCATATGTTGTTGTTCACAATCATAGCCAAGACTTTGCGGTTGAATGAATGTTTGTTTGGTTGATTTGTTAATTTCAATATGGTTGTAATTATTCATTCAATTGGTTTGTAATAATATTCATTTGGTTATGTAATTTATTTTATATTTGGCATGTAAAATAGATTAGGTTGTATTTTCATTTTCTAGACAAAATGTATTAGGATATATTTTGTAACAAGATGAAGATGCATGAAGAACACAAGAAGCATGTGGATGCAAGGTTAAGTGGGAGGTTAAAACCTCTTACTTTGTGTTTTACCCATTGACCGGTGACATTTTGTTTTCGGCTAAACAAAATGTCTACCAATAGGCTTGATTGTGAACATTTGTTTTGCATGCGTGGTTGTTTTAATTTCTTGTATGATTATGGATTGTGTATGTTACTACAACAAGTTATCACACAAGTTAACTAGAAATCTCTAAAAGGACATTAATAAACGGTTATTAAGAACATGATAAGGATCATATATATAAATTGGTTTATATCAAGTAATTGGTTAAAATTACTAGACTTGAAAATGGATTTCAAATAAACCATACACTAAATGCATGTTGGTGTATGGCATAAATGTTTTCTCAAACTAGAATTAAAGAAAACTTAAAACCCTTTACACTAGGTCAACAAGTTTAAACGCCATCCTATTGTATGACACTTAAAAATATTAGGGAACTTATAATGGGATAAAGGTCACCTAACCGTTATGAGTAAACTAATATGATTAGGGTAAATTTTGCACACTTGTAGGATAAAGGTCACCTAACCACTTGTATGCTAAGTTTACATGTCTATACAAGTAGGACGACTTGATTTGGAAATCATGAACTTAGGGTCACCGAAGCATGATGAACAAATAGGCGTTGATGGGATAATATGCCATTCAAAAGGATTGCATGATCCCATGACTTAGAAGTTGCAAAAGGATTGCAATTGTCATACAATGACTACCTAGCTAAATCAAATGACGGGATAAAGGTCACCTAACCGAAATTTGGTTTACCGTTGGATTCTAAAATTTAATAAATATCAATTGGATTTAAAGATTGTTAAATTAAAATCGATACTTAAATGAACTTTGTTAAATTTTGTAGATGGCCGCCAATAACAACAACATGCAAAACGCACCTACTAACTTGAACAACCTATCGTTAAGGTCTCTCCTCGAGAAAGACAAACTCAACCATACGAACTTTATGGATTGGTTCCGCAATCTTAGGATTGTCCTCAAACTTGAGGATAAGGCGTATGTGTTGGAAGACCCCATTCCCGATCAACCCGACGAGGATGATACGGAAGGCATGGCTTATTGGGATAAGTATTGCGCCGATTCGGTGCAAGTCGCTTGCCTAATGCTTGGGACTATGATACCCGAACTCCAAAAGGATTTCGAACATCATAGTGCATATGACATGATTACGCAATTGAAGGAGATGTTCCTTCAACAAGCACGTGTCGAGCGCTTCGAAACGGTTCGAGCGTTACATGCATGTCGTATGGATGACACCCAATCCGTATCCTCTTATGTCCTCAAAATGAAAGCCTTATTGATCGCGCAAACCGTCTTAATCTTAACATATCTAATGAGCTAGCCACTGATCTTATCCTAAACTCCCAGTCAAAGAGGTTTGACCAATTTGTAATTAATTACAATATGAATGGGATGGATAAGACCATTGGTGAACTCCATGGCATGTTAAGGACGGCGGAAACTAGCATGGGTAAGAGGGCTTCACCCGTGCTAATGATCAATGATGGTGGGTCCAAAGGTAACAACACCTCTAAGCCAAAGGCGGCTAAGAGGAAAGGACCCGCCCATCAAGGCAAGTGAAAGGGGAGGATGGTTACCCCAACCAAAAACAAGAACAAGAAGCAAAAGGTTACCGGACAAGCAAACCCCAAGGAAGACCCGTGCTTCGGTTGCGGTGAAATGGGTCACTGGAAACGCAATTGCCCGGTCTACCTTAAGGAGTTGAAGGAAAAGAGGGATGCGGGGAAATCCTCAGGTAACATATATATGGTATATATAGAGCTTATTATTACTTCTTCTAATACATGGGTATTAGACACTGGATGTGGAACTCACATTTGCAATTCTTTGCAGGGGTTCAAAAGAAGTAGCAAGCAAACGGGAACATCAAGTCTCTTTATGGGTAATGGAGCCAAAGTGCAAGTGAAGGCTCAAGGAGACTTTATATTAAAACTTCCAAGTGGTTTGGAACTTATTTTGAACAATGTTTTGTATGCACCGGATTTATGTCGAAACATTATTTCAGTTTCCCGTTTAAAACAATGTGGTTTTTATCTTAATTTTGTTAATGATGATATCCACGTTTATTTAGATAATGTATTTTATTTTAAGGCTTCGCCTTCAAATGGAATTTATGAATTGGTTCATGATGACACATCATCTAGTAGCTCAATATACCATACTAGCACCAAGAAACTCAAAAGGGATTTGAGTGATTCCTACTTATGGCATTGTCGCCTTGGTCACATAAACAAGAATCGAATGCATACACTCCAAAAGAATGGCCTTTTGAAATCAAACGAACTAGACTCGTTTAATGTATGTGAATCTTGTTTACAAGGCAAAATGACTAAAGCACCTTTCAAAGGGACCTACGAAAGGGCTAAGGACTTATTGGGATTAATACATTCGGATGTATGTAGACCCTTTAAGCCCATAGCTAGGAATGGTGAAAGATACTGTGACGACCCCGTCAAAACACTTAACGGATCCGTCAGTTGGTCCCACAGCTTGATCGGACTTAAATGAATTAAATAAACAAAGTTGCATTCTTTTATTTCAAAATGTTGCCCAAAAAGGAAACAAACCCAATTAAGTAGTTTAAATCAACCAACCATAGTAATGAACCAAAAGTTGACACAAAACATTGCCGACAAACCCACAATTTAAATTATTCAAAATAGAATGCAAACGTAAGTTTCATAAATAGTTTCATAAAATCTGCCCAAATGCATGCAGACTCTTCTAACGACAGCGGAAGCATCAAATAACTCAAGTACCTGTGAAAACATGCAAGTAAACTGTCAACACAAAGGTTGAGTGAATTATAGGTTTAAATAAATAAGTAAACTTTAGACCACAAGATTTAAAAAAAATGTTAGAAAACATTAAACATTATTCCATTATCAATGAGCCACCTGGTAACCACTTAACCCTTTATTTACCCTTGCCAAACACAATAAAAATATACACTTGGACAGTGTATCTACAACAAATTACGAAGTACTAAACATTCCGATTGTAAATTGCTAGCGCGACTAGCTCGAAATGGGGTTGTCAAACCCGATAGATCTATCCGTAGGATTCGCGTTCACCGGTAGAAACCAATGATTACAGTTACCAGACTAGGGAATATTTTTGTCCAACTCACAATGAATAATTAGATTTAACTGTTACTTGTGTCTAAACGTAAATAAAAATCTGCATGTAATCACATCCCAAAAATATACTTTGAAAAGTATGTAAAAACGGGACTATAACTCACCTTAAATAGCAACTGAAGAAATCTCACAAACAAGCGAACAGCAAGTAAAGTAATGTGATCAAGAAAGATCACAACGCCGACCTATAAATAAAGCAGGTCGAAATAAATAACAAACTTAGGCGAAGTCTTAGTATGATAGCTATTGTACATGTTGCAAGTAGGCATAGAACATTACTCAGCAAGCATCGGTTTGATTGGAACAGCATAAGGACACACACTTTCTATTTTTAGAAAGTTTCTATTTTTAGCAGGTTTCCATTTTTGGAAAGTTTTCTATTTTAGGAAAGTTTCTATTTTTGGAAAGTTTCTATTTTTGGAAAGTTTCTATTTTTAGAAAGTTTCCAAATTTAGAAAGTTCTATTTTTAGAAAGTTTTGAAGTTAGGAAAGTTTCCTTATTTAGAAAGTCAACAGAAGTCAACTGAAAGTCAAAGTCAACCGAAAGTCAACTCAAAAGTCAACCTTGGTCAAACATAGTCAACATTAATTTTAAAAGTGTAAGTTATAATAATAACATAGGTTATAATGTTATTTAAAGTCAAAAGTGTATAATAATGTCTTAACATAAGTTTAATTAAATAAAATGAATTATTAAAGTTAATATAAGTTGAAATGTTATAATTAGTATAACATAAGTATTTAATTAATTAATTAAATAGTAATCATAATATAAATATTATTAATTTATAATAAATTTTAAATCATATCATAAGTATTATTAATTAATAATGAATTATTAATCATATCATAAGTTTCTAATTAAAATTATTAAATTATAAGTATTTAATAATTAAATCATAATTAAATAATAATTAAGTCTTATAATAATTAAATAATTATTTAATATTTATTATAGTCTCTTAATAATTTCTCAAAAACAAATTTAATACTTATCATAAGTATTTTCCTTTAATAATAAAAGTATTATTAATCATAAGTTTAATTAAAATGTTAATTAAATCATAATTAATAATTAAATGATACAATAAATATTTATATCATAAGTTTTAAATAATAATAATTACTTCTTTTATCATAAGTAATTAATTAATAATGAAATCCATTAATTTTAACATAAGTTTAATCATTAACCATAAGTTTTAAGTTTAAAAGTTCGTCGGGTCGTATCTTGAGCCCCGGGTGTCGGTTTCGGGCAAGCCACATATGCAACTTCACCTAGTCAAACCACCCGACACAATTATGAACTCAAGAACACTCCAAGAACAGTCCCTAGGTCGTGGATATCAGCCATGACAACATTTGGGAAATCAATTTACTCAAAACGGTAATTCGGGCACAACGGGTGAACCGTGGCTCGGATTTAGGTGACCCGAACATAAAAATTCGTCCCACCATCAGTCCTAACCAAATAACACACCCTAAAGACACCAAGGATGGTCACAAAGTCGGACCCAACCTTGTTCATGCCAAGAACACCTTTCAATCTTTAACAAAAACCAAATTAAGCATATCTAGGGCTCCGGGAATCGAAACGACATGAATCCGGAGTCTAAAATTAATGCCTTGATGAGAGGAACTCATTTATGTACTTTATTTTAACATTCATATCAGTTACAAAGTCAGAATATACGAATCAAACTGCTGTCCAAAATTTACAAACCGAAAACATGTACAAACGAGTAATTCTATGCATCCACACAACATTACAACAACTAATATACATCATACTAATAATATAAACTCAAAATACAGAAATATAAATGAAAAATAGAAGATTCTAGGGTTAGGGTTTATACCCTAATCGAGAAACGATCAACGTAGTCGCGTAGAGAAAGACGAGAGGAAACCGATTATGTGAACGATTTAATGATCCAAGTAATATATTGTTGATGGATGATGATGAATGGTGTTGGTGGTGGCGTTGCCCAAGGAAGAAGGAAAGTGGGAGGAGAGCAAAATTAATTTAGGTTTTTGATAAATTGGAAAGTGATAAGATGAAATCTCAAAAAAAAGAAAACAAGGAGAAGTAACCCCCTCCCCCCCTTGGCTTCGGCCGAATTTGCATGGGGGTGGGCCCCATGGGTCCAATTTTGTTAAAAGTTAATTTCCTTGTGGCCCGAAATCCCGAACGAAGCCCGAAACGCGAAAACACGCTTACGCAATTAAAAATCCGGAAGGATAACGAACGCGCGACGAAAAATAAATATAAACACACCTAATAATAATATGATCATAAAATATCATATTTAAAATATTTATGATTTAAAAATCCCGAAAGCTCGACCGTTGGTTTAAAAACCGAAAAGATTCGCCGGATGGAAATCCGCGGAACGTAGAAACGTATAAATTAAAATATGAATACATATATTCACATAACCCATAATAATTATTATATATATATATTATTACAAAAATAATAATATAGGTTATAGAAATGACGTGGCACACTAACAGTTAACGGTCGTTAAATAATTAACGGAAAAAGATAACGGAAAAAGTAGGGTCGTGACAGTACCTCCCCGTTACGGAAATTTCGTCCCGAAATTTAAGCAGGCGCAGGGGTTGACTCGGCATCTGAGAACAAATGCGGATACTTCTGCTTCATTTGGTCTTCACGCTCCCAAGTGAACTCGGGACCGCGTCTAGCGTTCCATCGGACCCGAACAATAGGAATTCTGCTCTGTTTAAGAGTCTTAACCTCTCGGTCCATGATCTCAACTGGCTCCTCAATAAAATGCAATTGCTTGTCAACTTGAAGTTCCTCCAAAGGAATAGTCTGATCAAATTCAGCCAAACACTTCTTTAAGTTCGAAATATGGAAAACATCGTGAACAGCACTGAGTTCTTGTGGCAACTTCAAACGATAAGCCACCGGTCCAACTCTTTCAATGATCTCAAACGGTCCCACGAAACGAGGACTTAACTTCCCTCTTTTACCAAAATGAATAACACCCTTCCAAGGCGAAACTTTTAACATAACACGATCACCAACTTGAAATTCAACATCTTTCCTTCCTTTGTCAGCATAACTCTTTTGCCGACTTCTAGCAGTTCTCAACCTTTCTTTAATTTGAACAATCTTCTCAGTAGTCTCGTGAATAATCTCTGGACCTGTAAGTTGAGCATCCCCAACCTCATTCCAACAAATAGGAGATCTACATTTCCTACCGTACAAAGCTTCAAACGGTGCGGCTTTAATACTTGCGTGGTAGCTGTTGTTATAAGAAAACTCAGCTAACGGCAAATACCTATCCCACCCATTTCCAAAATCAATCACACAAGCTCGCAACATATCTTCTAATGTCTGAATGGTCCTCTCACTTTGACCATCCGTTTGAGGATGATAAGCGGTGCTCATATCCAATCTAGTGCCCAAGGCTTCTTGCAACGATTGCCAAAATCTCGATACAAATCGACTATCTCTGTCGGAAATTATAGAAACGGGAACACCATGCCTCGAAACAATCTCTTTCAAATACAAACGGGTGAGTTTCTCCATGGAATCGGTTTCCCTAATCGGCAAAAAGTGAGCCGACTTAGTGAGTCGATCTACAATCACCCAAATCGCATCGTAGCCACCCGACACTCTTGGTAACTTAGTGATAAAATCCATAGTGATACCTTCCCACTTCCACTCGGGAATTTCTGGTTGTACCAACAATCCGGACGGTTTTTGATGTTCAGCTTTGACCTTAGAACAGGTCAAACACTTAGCCACATACGTAGCCACATCACCTTTCAAATTTGGCCACTAATACAGATCCTTAAGATCATGATACATCTTTCCTGAACCAGGATGAATAGAGTACCTAGACTTATGAGCCTCATCCAAAACAAGTTGTCGCAGTTCACCAAACTTCGAAACCCAAAGACGTCCTACAAAGTACCTAGTACCATCTGCTCGAATCTCAAATTTCTTAGCCATACCTCTTACGTTCTCTTTCACAAAATTCTCTTCCTTTAAGGCTTCTTGTTGTGCCTCAAGAATCTGCCTTGCGAGGTTTGATCTAACTGTCATATTCAAGGCCCTAACCCTGCGAGGTTCAGTCCTTTCTTTACGACTCAATGCATCAGCCACAACATTGGCCTTACCCGGGTGATACAAAAGGTCACAATCGTAATCATTCAACGTCTCAATCCATCTTCGTTGTCTCATGTTCAACTGTTTCTGATCGAGGATATGTTGAAGACTTTTGTGATCTGTGTACACAGTACTCTTGACCCCATACAAATAATGTCTCCAAATCTTAAGTGCAAAAACAACGGCCCCCAACTCTAAATCATGAGTTGTATAGTTCTGCTCGTGACTCTTCAACTGACGTGATGCGTACGCAATAACTTTCTTTCGTTGCATCAAAACATAACCAAAGCCTTGACGCGAAGCGTCACAATAAACAACAAAATCATCATTACCCTCCGGTAGAGACAATATCGGAGCGGTAGTCAGTTTCTTCTTCAAAATCTGAAAAGCATTCTCCTGTTCATCCTTCCACTCATACTTTTTCCCTTTATGCGTTAAAGCAGTCAGAGGTTTCGCTATACGAGAGAAATCCTGGATGAACCTTCGATAGTAACCTGCCAATCCTAAGAACTGACGAATTTGAGTAGGAGTTTTCGGGGTTTCCCACTTTTCAATCGCCTCAATTTTAGCAGGATCAACTTGTATTCCTTGTTTGCTAACAATGTGACCAAGGAACTGAACTTCTCTTAACCAAAAAGCACACTTAGAGAACTTAGCGTACAACTCTTCTTTCTTTAACAAATCAAGCACTAACCTCAAGTGTTCTTCGTGCTCTTCATCACTCTTAGAATAGATAAGGATGTCGTCGATGAAAACAATAACGAACTTGTCCAGATAGGGTCTACACACACGGTTCATGAGGTCCATGAACACAGCAGGTGCATTTGTCAATCCGAACGGCATAACAAGAAATTCAAAGTGACCGTAACGGGTGCGAAAAGCAGTTTTTGAAACATCAGATTCTTTAACACGCAACTGATGATAGCCAGAACGAAGATCAATTTTTGAATAAACAGAAGAACCCTGAAGCTGATCGAACAGATCATCAATTCTCGGAAGAGGATAACGATTTTTAACAGTGAGCTTATTCAGTTCACGATAATCAATGCATAAACGAAAAGAACCATCCTTCTTCTTAACAAACAGAACAGGAGCTCCCCAAGGGGACGAACTAGGACGAATAAAACCTTTGTCTAACAACTCACGGAGTTGACTTGACAATTCTTGAAGTTCAGAAGGCGCAAGACGATAAGGAGCACGTGCTACAGGAGCAGCGCCGGGAACAAGATCAATTTGGAATTCTACCGCGCGTTGCGGCGGAAGGCCAGGTAAGTCATCGAGAAACACCTCGGGAAAATCCCTAACAATATGAACGTCATCAACGTTCTTTACTTCCTTACTAGGATCAACAACATGAGCAAGGATAGCATGACAGCCCTTACGGAGATGTTTACGAACTTTCATACAGCTAATAAGGTTTAACTGTGTGCATTTCTTATCTCCAAAGACCATCAGTGGCTCTCCAATCACATCAGTAATACGAATAGCCTTATAATAACAGAGGATCTCGGCACGGTTCGCGGACAACCAATCCATACCAATAACAATATCAAAACTACCAAGTTCAATCGGTATCAAATCTATCTCAAAATCCCTACCACCCAGATTAATGTTATACTTACGATGTACAGTCTTAGCAGTAAGTTCCTTACCATTAGCTACTTCAACAACATATGTATTGTCTAAGAGAGTTAACGGCGTTTTGATTCTCGGACTTAATTTACTCGACACGAAGCTTAAATCAGCCCCTGAATCAAATAACACATAAACTGATAAATCGTTGACTGAGAACGTACCAGTAACAAGCTTAGGATCTTCCTCCGCATCCTTAGCATTAATGTTGAACGCTCGGCCGCGTGCAGTCTCTGCAGTCTTCTTGTTGGGACAAGCATCTCGGAAATGCCCCGGCTTCCCACACTCATAACAAACCCTTGGATTACCTCCATTATTCGATTTCCCATTACCGCTACCGTTACCACCTCTATTACCAACATTATTATTATTACCACCAGTCGCGGGAGTAGCAGACCCCGGCAAAAGCACTGTACAATCTTTAGCAATGTGCCCTTGCTTAGAGCACCTCTTACAAGTAACTGTGCAGTAACCATCATGAACTTTATAGCAACGAGGACACACACGCTGATTTCTGTTGTTAGCACCTGAGGTATCCTGTTTCTTCTGCTGATTTTGGTTTTGATTGCGGTTGTTATCCCACTTTCGTTTCCCATTATCAGCCTTCTTGACAACCTCCTCACTGCTTTCAACAACTGTAGTCTTGCTTCTTCTCAACACCTTGTCATTAAGTTTGTGGGCCATAGACATAGCTGCCTCAATAGTCTGGGGTTCACTGGACTCAACCCCGTGTTCAATCTTCTCGGACAAACCATTAATGTAAGCCTCAATTTTGCGGTCCTCATCCGCATAAACCCTAGGACACAGCAAAGTTAACTCGAAAAACCTTCGTTCATAGGCATCTAACTCGGTGCCATGCATTTTCAAATTCTTGAGCTCAACCTCTAGCTTCTTGAGCTCACCCCGAGGTCTATAGCGGGTGATCAATCTTTCCTTAAAATCATTCCAGGCCAAACCATAAGCTACATCGCTTCCCAAACTACTAACCAGATTGTTCCACCATGTCAAGGCACTATCCTTGAGAGTGCAACTAGCGAAACTAACTTTATCCTCTTCACGGACTCGACTGACCCTGAAAATAGATTCGATTTTCTCGAACCAACGAGTAAGCCCTATTGGTCCTTCCGTACCACTGAATTCTTGAGGTCGACCAGCCATAAAAGTTTTGTGGGACCATCCCACGTTGTTGTTCACATTGGCGTTAACATTAGCATTTGCTGCCATAGCAGCAGCAATTCCTTCATTGATCAGGCGTTGCATACGCGCTTCAGTGGACTCTCTTGGAGGCATGATCTTCAAAATAGAATAACACATCCGTTAGTACCAAGAATAATACTAGTGTCATAAAGGAATAGATCAAAACACGAAAAGACTAACCATTAAGATATTAGTCAACTAACACTATGAGTAATAACATGACAGTTATGATTGTTATAGAAATAACCATCACATGCATACATATTTTATGATAACATCATACAACATACATAGCACCTAACATACATGAACATATATTACGCATAACATAACATGCCAAGAGCCACAACATCAGAAATAAAACATGATAATGATAATAGATGTCATAAAAATAACCATCCATACATAATGAAAAATATCCCATAACAAAATCTTAATAAAATCCTCGGCAAAACGCCGTACATAACCCAAAATGTATGCATAAAAAGGACATTAAGTCTGATGAAATAGATAATCAATATGAATAATCACATCACATTCGCTTAGAGCGGGTTTGATAAGCTGGTCCAGCATGAGTCTCAGCAGGATCCTCATACTTACGTGTAACGACCCAGAAATTTCTGACCAAATTTAAACTCTAATCTCTATATGGTTCCGACACGATAAGCAAAAACCCTAAAGTTGACCCGCACTTTTTCGATCGTTCTATACTTATAAGATTAATATTTACATAAATTAAACCTTACCAACATGATAAGCAATCCAAATTGTTGAGACTTATGTTTTCGAAAAGAGTTTTACACAACGTTTGACCGTCTAGTTTGACCGATGATATCACGAACTATACAATATATGATAATTATACGTTTGTGTATATATATGTATATATACATATTTAACATGATCTAAGAATGTTTTAATATCTCATTTTGTATTAATAACAATAAGTTATAAGTATATTTTGAAACTACTAACTTAAGTTTTCAAAACGATAACCATACGTAACGTTATTTGACTTAAATACTTATGACCTATAATGTTTATACATATATCGTATAAGTAATGTATTTAATCACTTTTAAAGACTTAAATACATAAAACAATATAAGTATATTTACAAAAGATAGCTATATTTGAATCCTCGTTCCGTTTTCTCAAAGATTTCTATACGTATACCTAGGGTATATGTACCCGTATCATACGCAGTTTCTAGATGTATTTACTATTGGTATATACCAATAAAAATCTGCTCCTTAGCAGCCTTAAATGATTAAGAAACATGTGGAACCAACCATTTGTCAAGTAGCATGAATTATTTAGCAAGAAAACAAAGTTAGGTATCTTTTTTTTCCTTTATAACCTAAAAACGTTTTTATGCATGCACACCATTTCTTCACCCCATTTTCTCATACTTACACTTCCATTTCTCTCTCAAAATACTCTTAACTTCATACTTGATCATCTCCAAGCATTTTCCCCATCATTTAGCTTCAAAAACCTTACTTAAACACCATAAGAAAACCATACAAAAACACTTCAAGAAATCCTTCCAAGAACACAAACTTACTTCCAATCTTTCATCCATTTCCATCACCCTTTTGGTTCTAGCTTTTTACTCCTCTTTTACAGCAACCTTGTCCAAGGAACTTGAGGTAGTATCTATGTTCATAACCTTATTCGATTCATATATATATAGCTATCATATTTTGTGGTATACAATTTTAACAACAAGAACATAGTTTGAAAGTTTTCAAACTTGTTTGCAAACTAAATAGATCCTTCTAACTTAACTTTTAAAATTCTTCAAGACCTGTAATATAACTTAAATATATGCTAACTTAACAAGGTATAACTTGGTTTTTCAAAGAATATCTTAAAAACTGTTTTTACGACGTCGGAGTGTAACCGGGGACTGTTTTGGGTTGGATAATTAAAAACTATCTTAAACTTTGAATTGGAGGTTTATGTTCTGGAAAAATGATTTTTACTATAAATATGTTAACACATAAAAATTTCATGATTTAATTCATAGTATAAGTATTTTTAGAAAAATGGTCATTAAGTGTTATTTTTTTTGTAACAAAAATGTTTAACTTCATAAGTTTCACTAAAGTTTCACCTATGCCGTGTGATTTTGAATACAAACCAAGGTATTTTCAGTTCATAGTCTTAAAGAGGGACTCGATCCAAGGAGATGGCAAGTTGAATCAATGAAAACGGATTTGTAACGAAGAAACTATGACCGAAACAAAATTGGTTATCCTAGACTTGTTTAACTTCGGGATTAATTGGGAAAAATTAAATAAATCACATATTTCTAAGATAACATGATATTTTATATATATGTACTTATAATTCAATTTTATATGGTTCAGGATCACCCGTAAACAACACGAGAAGATTAATCATAAGATCCCATGTTTGTACGCAACACGTCATTTGACAACACCGGTACTTTATGTACGCAACACGTCATTTGACAACACCGGTACCGTGGGTCAAGATTAATCTTGACCAATACATATACGATGGGGTTTTATTTATTTCGTTGGGGGTTTTATTTATTTCATTGCGCGTATATTAAACATCTAAAAATGAACCATTAAAATTGAATTACTAACAACGAGCTGCTAACTACGGACTAAGGAATTATTCAAAGTATTAAAAGTATAACAAGTATATATATGTGACGTTTGTTTAAAAAGAAAAGGTATTGATATATTATATATGGATAGGTTCGTGATATCAACCGGAGACCAAGTCAAATTATATATATCTTCAAGACGAAAGTGAGTATATAGTCCCACTTTTAAACTCTAAATATTTCGGGATGAGAATACATGTATTTTATGTTTTACGTTATGGACACAAGTAACTGAAAAATATATTCTACGTTGAGTTGTACCACTGGCATACTTCCCTGTAGCTTGGTAACTGTTATTTACAGCGGTATTGTAAACGCGAATCCTGTTGATAGATCTATCGGGCCTGACAACCCCAACCGGACTGGACGACCAGTATTCAACGGTTGCACAGTACTTCGTTTCGTGACTACACTTGGTACGGTGTAGTAAGATTTCATAATAAAGGGAATATGCGACGTGATTAAATGTTAAGTATGGTTACCAAGTGCTCAACCACTTAGAATATTTTTATTAAAATGTTTATATATGAAATCTTGTGGTCTATATTTATATCGCTGTCGACATTAAACCTATATCTCACCAACTTTATGTTGACATTTTAAAGCATGTTATTCTCAGGTATGAATTAAGTCTTCCGCTGTGCATTATCTCGTACTAAGGATACTACTTGAGGCCATTAAGGACTTATATCATAAGGCGTTGCATTCGAGTCATTGAAGTTCATAGAGACTATTATTAAGTAAATGGCGGTTTAGGTCATTTGAATATTATGAAATGTCAGGCGAATATGTCAATTATGGATGTAACTATAGATTGCCTTTTAAGAATAAATGCAACGTTTGTAAGATGTATCATATAGAGGGCAAGTACCTCGCAATGTTATCAACTATTGTAATTCGTTTGTAATCAATATGGACAACGTCCGGATGATTAGTTTCGGATCCTTTCAGTTGGTATCAGAGCGTTGGTCTTAGCGAACCAGGCCTTGCATTAGTGTGTCTAACTAGTAGTTGTTAGGATACATTAAGTGAGTCTGGACTTTGACCGTGTCTTCCTGTCAAAAGTTTTGCTTATCAATCCTAGTCGAAAATCATCTGCTTATCATTCTTAGGGAACTGCCTGCTTATCATTCTTAAGTCTAGACACGTCTTACTGCATTTAGTGCATCGATAGTGTATAGACAAAATTCATATCCTAGCGTATCTGTTACGATAGACATTGCCTGACGTATTTCAAAGATTCTCCGTAATTCATGGGATTTTGA
Organism: Rutidosis leptorrhynchoides; assembly: GCF_046630445.1. NCBI lineage: Eukaryota > Viridiplantae > Streptophyta > Magnoliopsida > Asterales > Asteraceae > Rutidosis > Rutidosis leptorrhynchoides. The sequence continues at coordinate 314,017,258 of NC_092333.1, read as the reverse complement.
TATTATATATACATATGTAAATTAGGTATTGAAGAGTACCAAACCCAACTCCTATAATCTATTCCAAACCAAAAATTCATTTCTCCGACCATACAAGATGGATTCTTCATCCAGCTCAAATTCCTCCGACTTCGATAGCTTCGCCGATATGGATTTCCATTCGAGCTCCGAGAACAGCGTTATCGGAATGGATCAACCAATTTCCCATCATCTATTCTAGATGAATTGGGGATGTGTTCGTAATATACTAAATTTCTGGAGGCAAGAAGAAGGTGATCCATTCCATCCACCAAATTGTCCTCTTAACGATGAACCTGAAGCACTTACCGGCGAACCTATTCGAAACACCATTTTCTCGCTCATTTCTAGAGTATCTCGTCATGATTACATACTATCCCATATTTCAAATCTTGTTCATTCGCTCGTTCCAACCGTCAATCATCCCGGTATAATAGAAGAAGTCAACGAACTCCGTGCTCGGGTAGTGGTTTTGGAGAATATGGTGCGAAGGTTACAAACACCAACAGCAGCACCAGCAGCATAATCCGTACTACCATCGTCAACGCCGACAGTACCTTTATCACCCCAATCACAACCGCGCCTTAAATCTCAACATCACAATCTGTATCTCGAATATCAACATCACACGACTCAATATCTGTACTTCGAGTATGATCTTCGTTCTATATATCGTTCTACATCGATTATCTTCGCTTTACGTATCGTATGACGATTATGTAATTTCTAAAGTCTTAGAGATTATGTAATCTAGAATTAACGATAAATCAAATGAGTTTAATATCATATTGACTCATTAAATCTATGATTATCTCTGAAGAAAATATATATGCAAGTATATTTTCATAAAGATAGTAATTAAAAATTCCTTCGTACAAACTATTAATGATGAAAATATTTTAACGGGTGGGTAGTACCCGAGGAATATTTAGAATTCACATTAATAAGTTATATTGTACATTCTTGAATCTGATTCAACGGTTATCTATTATCTTACTTACAACCACCGATATTCGTATCCGCTCACCCCAGAATAACCATTTTCAATCAAATTTCATATTCGGATTTTGACCTACCAGAATCCAACAAGTGGCATAAAGAAGAAAACATTGGACAAAATAAAAAAAAAATTGTTAGAAACACACGATTTAACTAATTAAAAATCTATTAAGGATTCCACGCTAACTGTTCCGGCTAACTCTGGACAATTAAAATGAATTAAAATGTTGATTGTAACATATGAAGCTAAACAATTCTTCAAGCTTGCCACTTGATGTTATCTTAAACCTCATTCGTAACTTGACGATTACAATTCGCATTCAAATCCTTTCATGATTCCTGAAAACACCTCGACCGAGAAGTTGAACCCGCCGCACCTCGCCTACGGAATGAAGATTTATACATACAGTTATACACCTGAAGAACTCTCGAACCCAAATTCATAATTTAACACATAACGTATTGAATCCTTTGCCATTTATTAGCAAGAACAACCCTACAATTCCTTTTCAAGAAGCTAATTTTGTCACAGCTCCATTTCGACTTTTCAGTGAGATTATTTCTATTATAATCATGATATTTATACCTTGTCCTTTCGCCGTCATTACCGGAAAACCTTTTATATCCCTCGACAACATCAACAGGTGCACCAGCAGATCGTTATCCTTTTGGCGAAATCAACAATCAGTATTTTGAAAATCTCGCGGAACTTCTTCCATCATATCTATAATGTCTATCCCTAAGAATTTCATAATCTGAACGTGAAGTTTCTGAAAAACACCCGGGACTATGAAATAGTTCTTGAAATGCTAACGAAGCAGCAAAAACTGTAAACGACTTTAACGGTCAAAAGTTTGATGACAAAGAATAGTAAGGTGGTAAAGCTGAAAAAAAAAAAGTTTGGAACTAGAAAACGGATGAAGCAAAGTATGAAAGAGGCTGTGGATAAATCACAGGGACTGAACCTGCTCTCAAAGAATACAAACGATTCCGTACCTGCTGAAACCGTCAGTAAGAACACTACTCTTTATTCAAAACCTTGCCCGGATGATATTTTTCATCATCATCTTATCTTAGATATTATAAGATATCTTCATATCATTCGTTATACATATTTTTCATATTTCTGGAGATATTTTTACAACTATTCCTATCTGCGATCATTTATCTCTCCGTAACATCTGCGTTACAATATAAAAGAAACTGTGTTAATTTCTAAATTCTGAAACCTCCGAGATTAAAATATAAATGATTTGAAGTAGTGTTGGGAACTGATGCATGAATTAGTATAATATAATGAAACTTGATCAACTTCATTATATTACAGTAAGTCATGTTAAGTTTCTAATGGAATGTGATGATTCACAGTACCGTCATTATGTGCCATGTTACACGGCTCCTACATTCTATCAAGTCTCCAAACATATTAGAACGTATCACCTTGATAGTTCTATTTTTTCGGAATATTCGAGTAATTTAACGAATCAAGATCGTGCCATTACAATTTCATTCTAAAACCAATAGCTAGGTTCATTCCAAATTTCCTACCTACGAATTTCGGACCATTGTTCGCTTGGCTCGAGGACGGGAAGAAGAAACGAAGGGACAAAACCTCAGAATAGAAATAGGAACATAAACCACAGCAAATAAGAGAGAGCATTAACTGTGGATGACAATGATTTTAAGGGACGGGAGTAGGAACATCGAAATATAAGGGAAGGTATAAAACCTAACAACAACCCCGAAACTACAAACCGTGCATATCAATACGTATTGCAACGTAAAGGCACGGGAGAATTAAAAACATTATAATTCCAAGGAAAGGATAAAAGAGAATATATTCTTCTGGTGATAGATGAAAAAGAAGAATGAAAGATATGAAAGTTAGAAATATAACAAGGATTAGAATGGGATGGAGCATATTAGCGAATGTCTTAAAGTAGGAACTAAAGAGAAAGAATAGAAGATGTGGGAAGAAAGAAAGGGAAGGAGGTAAATTTATAGTGAAATATTCGACAAAGAAATCAAAACAGATTGCCGCGTTAAATCAAAGAAGATCCTGATCGCCGCAAAACTAAATCTTATTACATAAGATTTTCTTTAAAACCCTTAAATCCCGGAAATCGATCATAATCACGTCATCGGTTACAACAATTCTATATTTACTCATTTCACTCTTTTGTGATAGCTTCGCTCGTGCGTCTCACATAACCGAATCGTTTTATCTAAATCTTTCAATAATGATAAAATTTCATTATTACCTCATATTCGTCATGAAAATATTCCTATTGTTATTTATGACAACCTCTACCAAATTTCGAGGACGAAATTTCTTTAACGGGTGGGTACTGTAACGACCCAGAAATTTCCGACCAAATTTAAACTCTAATCTCTATATGGTTCCGACACGATAAGCAAAAACCCTAAAGTTGACCCGCACTTTTTCGATCGTTCTATACTTATAAGATTAATATTTACATAAATTAAACCTTACCAACATGATAAGCAATCCAAATTGTTGAGACTTATGTTTTCGAAAAGAGTTTTACACAACGTTTGACCGTCTAGTTTGACCGATGATATCACGAACTATACAATATATGATAATTATACGATTGTGTATATATATGTATATATACATATTTAACATGATCTAAGAATGTTTTAATATCTCATTTTGTATTAATAACAATAAGTTATAAGTATATTTTGAAACTACTAACTTAAGTTTTCAAAACGATAACCATACGTAACGTTATTTGACTTAAATACTTATGACCTATAATGTTTATACATATATCGTATAAGTAATGTATTTAATCACTTTTAAAGACTTAAATACATAAAACAATATAAGTATATTTACAAAAGATAGCTATATTTGAATCCTCGTTCCGTTTTCTCAAAGATTTCTATACGTATACCTAGGGTATATGTACCCGTATCATACGCAGTTTCTAGATGTATTTACTATTGGTATATACCAATAAAAATCTGCTCCTTAGCAGCCTTAAATGATTAAGAAACATGTGGAACCAACCATTTGTCAAGTAGCATGAATTATTTAGCAAGAAAACAAAGTTAGGTATCTTTTTTTTCCTTTATAACCTAAAAACGTTTTTATGCATGCACACCATTTCTTCACCCCATTTTCTCATACTTACACTTCCATTTCTCTCTCAAAATACTCTTAACTTCATACTTGATCATCTCCAAGCATTTTCCCCATCATTTAGCTTCAAAAACCTTACTTAAACACCATAAGAAAACCATACAAAAACACTTCAAGAAATCCTTCCAAGAACACAAACTTACTTCCAATCTTTCATCCATTTCCATCACCCTTTTGGTTCTAGCTTTTTACTCCTCTTTTACAGCAACCTTGTCCAAGGAACTTGAGGTAGTATCTATGTTCATAACCTTATTCGATTCATATATATATAGCTATCATATTTTGTGGTATACAATTTTAACAACAAGAACATAGTTTGAAAGTTTTCAAACTTGTTTGCAAACTAAATAGATCCTTCTAACTTAACTTTTAAAATTCTTCAAGACCTGTAATATAACTTAAATATATGCTAACTTAACAAGGTATAACTTGGTTTTTCAAAGAATATCTTAAAAACTGTTTTTACGACGTCGGAGTGTAACCGGGGACTGTTTTGGGTTGGATAATTAAAAACTATCTTAAACTTTGAATTGGAGGTTTATGTTCTGGAAAAATGATTTTTACTATAAATATGTTAACACATAAAAATTTCATGATTTAATTCATAGTATAAGTATTTTTAGAAAAATGGTCATTAAGTGTTATTTTTTTTGTAACAAAAATGTTTAACTTCATAAGTTTCACTAAAGTTTCACCTATGCCGTGTGATTTTGAATACAAACCAAGGTATTTTCAGTTCATAGTCTTAAAGAGGGACTCGATCCAAGGAGATGGCAAGTTGAATCAATGAAAACGGATTTGTAACGAAGAAACTATGACCGAAACAAAATTGGTTATCCTAGACTTGTTTAACTTCGGGATTAATTGGGAAAAATTAAATAAATCACATATTTCTAAGATAACATGATATTTTATATATATGTACTTATAATTCAATTTTATATGGTTCAGGATCACCCGTAAACAACACGAGAAGATTAATCATAAGATCCCATGTTTGTACGCAACACGTCATTTGACAACACCGGTACTTTATGTACGCAACACGTCATTTGACAACACCGGTACCGTGGGTCAAGATTAATCTTGACCAATACATATACGATGGGGTTTTATTTATTTCGTTGGGGGTTTTATTTATTTCATTGCGGGTATATTAAACATCTAAAAATGAACCATTAAAATTGAATTACTAACAACGAGCTGCTAACTACGGACTAAGGAATTATTCAAAGTATTAAAAGTATAACAAGTATATATATGTGACGTTTGTTTAAAAAGAAAAGGTATTGATATATTATATATGGATAGGTTCGTGATATCAACCGGAGACCAAGTCAAATTATATATATCTTCAAGACGAAAGTGAGTATATAGTCCCACTTTTAAACTCTAAATATTTCGGGATGAGAATACATGTATTTTATGTTTTACGTTATGGACACAAGTAACTGAAAAATATATTCTACGTTGAGTTGTACCACTGGCATACTTCCCTGTAGCTTGGTAACTGTTATTTACAGCGGTATTGTAAACGCGAATCCTGTTGATAGATCTATCGGGCCTGACAACCCCAACCGGACTGGACGACCAGTATTCAACGGTTGCACAGTACTTCGTTTCGTGACTACACTTGGTACGGTGTAGTAAGATTTCATAATAAAGGGAATATGCGACGTGATTAAATGTTAAGTATGGTTACCAAGTGCTCAACCACTTAGAATATTTTTATTAAAATGTTTATATATGAAATCTTGTGGTCTATATTTATATCGCTGTCGACATTAAACCTATATCTCACCAACTTTATGTTGACATTTTAAAGCATGTTATTCTCAGGTATGAATTAAGTCTTCCGCTGTGCATTATCTCGTACTAAGGATACTACTTGAGGCCATTAAGGACTTATATCATAAGGCGTTGCATTCGAGTCATTGAAGTTCATAGAGACTATTATTAAGTAAATGGCGGTTTAGGTCATTTGAATATTATGAAATGTCAGGCGAATATGTCAATTATGGATGTAACTATAGATTGCCTTTTAAGAATAAATGCAACGTTTGTAAGATGTATCATATAGAGGGTAAGTACCTCGCAATGTTATCAACTATTGTAATTCGTTTGTAATCAATATGGACAACGTCCGGATGATTAGTTTCGGATCCTTTCATTACGCAACTTCCCTTTCACAACATCCAACTCTTCCTTCAACACCCGAACAGTGCTCTCGAGAGCCTCGAACTTAGCATTAACTTCTCGATCACGCTTGCGGTTCGCATCCTCAACTCTATGCTTGAAAGTGATAAAGTTACCCATGTCGGCACGGATCTTGTCCATAACTTCATTATGTGGCAAGGTACGCAAACAATCACTAAGGGCGTTAATACGTGTCACCTCATTATAAGCCCGGTTCATATGAGTAATGGTAGAAAAATAGTAATGAACAGGATCATCGATCTCTGGTTGATTAGCACGACGTCTAGCAGGAGACGGTGGAGTAGGAGCAGCAACAGAGTTATCGCTCGAAGTCGACATCTGCAAACAGCAAAACCGCAAACCACATACCAAAAAGATATAAAAGCTAATAATATAACTTATACGAAATGAAATGCATAATAATGCTATAGCAAAAAGGTCGGGCTGTAGACTAGACTCTAATGCACCCTAATAACCACGGGTTGACCACATTAAGACCGCCTAGTTCCCTACAACCAGAGCTCTGATACCACATGTGACGACCCCGTCAAAACACTTAACGGATCCGTCAGTTGGTCCCACAGCTTGATCGGACTTAAATGAATTAAATAAACAAAGTTGCATTCTTTTATTTCAAAATGTTGCCCAAAAAGGAAACAAACCCAATTAAGTAGTTTAAATCAACCAACCATAGTAATGAACCAAAAGTTGACACAAAACATTGCCGACAAACCCACAATTTAAATTATTCAAAATAGAATGCAAACTTAAGTTTCATAAATAGTTTCATAAAATCTGCCCAAATGCATGCAGACTCTTCTAACGACAGCGGAAGCATCAAATAACTCAAGTACCTGTGAAAACATGCAAGTAAACTGTCAACACAAAGGTTGAGTGAATTATAGGTTTAAATAAATAAGTAAACTTTAGACCACAAGATTTAAAAAAAATGTTAGAAAACATTAAACATTATTCCATTATCAATGAGCCACCTGGTAACCACTTAACCCTTTATTTACCCTTGCCAAACACAATAAAAATATACACTTGGACAGTGTATCTACAACAAATTACGAAGTACTAAACATTCCGATTGTAAATTGCTAGCGCGACTAGCTCGAAATGGGGTTGTCAAACCCGATAGATCTATCCGTAGGATTCGCGTTCACCGGTAGAAACCAATGATTACAGTTACCAGACTAGGGAATATTTTTGTCCAACTCACAATGAATAATTAGATTTAACTGTTAGTTGTGTCTAAACGTAAATAAAAATCTGCATGTAATCACATCCCAAAAATATACTTTGAAAAGTATGTAAAAACGGGACTATAACTCACCTTAAATAGCAACTGAAGAAATCTCACAAACAAGCGAACAGCAAGTAAAGTAATGTGATCAAGAAAGATCACAACGCCGACCTATAAATAAAGCAGGTCGAAATAAATAACTAACTTAGGCCAAGTCTTAGTATGATAGCTATTGTACATGTTGCAAGTAGGCATAGAACATTACTCAGCAAGCATCGGTTTGATTGAAACATCATAAGGACACACACTTTCTATTTTTAGAAAGTTTCTATTTTTAGCAGGTTTCCATTTTTGGAAAGTTTTCTATTTTAGGAAAGTTTCTATTTTTGGAAAGTTTCTATTTTTGGAAAGTTTCTATTTTTGGAAAGTTTCCAAATTTAGAAAGTTCTATTTTTAGAAAGTTTTGAAGTTAGGAAAGTTTCCTTATTTAGAAAGTCAACAGAAGTCAACTGAAAGTCAAAGTCAACCGAAAGTCAACTCAAAAGTCAACCTTGGTCAAACATAGTCAACATTAATTTTAAAAGTGTAAGTTATAATAATAACATAGGTTATAATGTTATTTAAAGTCAAAAGTGTATAATAATGTCTTAACATAAGTTTAATTAAATAAAATGAATTATTAAAGTTAATATAAGTTGAAATGTTATAATTAGTATAACATAAGTATTTAATTAATTAATTAAATAGTAATCATAATATAAATATTATTAATTTATAATAAATTTTAAATCATATCATAAGTATTATTAATTAATAATGAATTATTAATCATATCATAAGTTTCTAATTAAAATTATTAAATCATAAGTATTTAATAATTAAATCATAATTAAATAATAATTAAGTCTTATAATAATTAAATAATTATTTAATATTTATTATAGTCTCTTAATAATTTCTCAAAAACAAATTTAATACTTATCATAAGTATTTTCCTTTAATAATAAAAGTATTATTAATCATAAGTTTAATTAAAATGTTAATTAAATCATAATTAATAATTAAATGATACAATAAATATTTATATCATAAGTTTTAAATAATAATAATTACTTCTTTTATCATAAGTAATTAATTAATAATGAAATCCATTAATTTTAACATAAGTTTAATCATTAACCATAAGTTTTAAGTTTAAAAGTTCGTCGGGTCGTATCTTGAGCCCCGGGTGTCGGTTTCGGGCAAGCCACATATGCAAATTCACCTACTCAAACCACCCGACACAATTATGAACTCAAGAACACTCCAAGAACAGTCCCTAGGTCGTGGATATCAGCCATGACAACATTTGGGAAATCAATTTACTCAAAACGGTAATTCGGGCACAACGGGTGAACCGTGGCTCGGATTTAGGTGACCCGAACATAAAAATTCGTCCCACCATCAGTCCTAACCAAATAACACACCTTAAAGACACCAAGGATGGTCACAAAGTCGGACCCAACCTTGTTCATGCCAAGAACACCTTTCAATCTTTAACAAAAACCAAATTAAGCATATCTAGGGCTCCGGGAATCGAAACGACATGAATCCGGAGTCTAAAATTAATGCCTTGATGAGAGGAACTCATTTATGTACTTTATTTTAACATTCATATCAGTTACAAAGTCAGAATATACGAATCAAACTGCTGTCCAAAATTTACAAACCGAAAACATGTACAAACGAGTAATTCTATGCATCCACACAACATTACAACAACTAATATACATCATACTAATAATATAAACTCAAAATACAGAAATATAAATGAAAAATAGAAGATTCTAGGGTTAGGGTTTATACCCTAATCGAGAAACGATCAACGTAGTCGCGTAGAGAAAGACGAGAGGAAACCGATTATGTGAACGATTTAATGATCCAAGTAATATATTGTTGATGGATGATGATGAATGGTGTTGGTGGTGGAGTTGCCCAAGGAAGAAGGAAAGAGGGAGGAGAGCAAAATTAATTTAGGTTTTTGATAAATTGGAAAGTGATAAGATGATATCTTAAAAAAAAGAAAACAAGGAGAAGTAACCCCCTCCCCCCCTTGGCTTCGGCCGAATTTGCATGGGGGTGGGCCCCATGGGTCCAATTTTGTTAAAAGTTAATTTCCTTGTGGCCCGAAATCCCGAACGAAGCCCGAAACGCGAAAACACGCTTACGCGATTAAAAATCCGGAAGGATAACGAACGCGCGACGAAAAATAAATATAAACACACCTAATAATAATATGATCATAAAATATCATATTTAAAATATTTATGATTTAAAAATCCCGAAAGCTCGACCGTTGGTTTAAAAACCGAAAAGATTCGCCGGATGGAAATCCGCGGAACGTAGAAACGTATAAATTAAAATATGAATACATATATTCACATAACCCATAATAATTATTATATATATATTATTACAAAAATAATAATATAGGTTATAGAAATGACGTGGCACACTAACAGTTAACGGTCGTTAAATAATTAACGGAAAAAGATAACGGAAAAAGTAGGGTCGTGACAGATACTTCGTTACTTTCATTGATGACTTCAGTCGTTTCGGATATGTCTACTTGTTAAGACATAAGGACGAAACTTTTGAAGCATTCAAAGAGTATCAAAACGAAGTACAAAATCAACTCAATAAGACAATTAAGGTACTTCGAACCGATAGAGGAGGTGAATACCTAAGCGATGCCTTCCAAAATCATCTTAGAAGTTGTGGGATTATCTCGCAACTTACTCCACCCGGGACACCACAGCTTAATGGTGTGTCCGAAAGGAGGAACCGAACCCTAATGGATATGGTTCGATCTATGATGGCTAGAAGCTCGTTACCTCTATCATTTTGGGGTTACTGTCTATGCTCCGCGGCTCGTATTTTAAATATGGCCCCAACCAAGAAAGTGGAACGAACTCCTCATGAGATGTGGTTTGGAAAACCTCCATCTCTATCATACTTAAAGGTATGGGGATGTGAAGCTTATCCTAAGCGTTACGTCCCTAATAAGTTGAATGCTCGATCCACGAAGTGTATCTTCATAGGATATCCCAAGGATGATATGGGATACTATTTCTATGATCCTTCCGAGCAGAATGTATTTGTTGCTCGGAAGGCTGAATTCCTTGAAACTAAGTTCCTAATGGAAGGCAAAAGTGAAAGGAAGATAGATCTTGAAGAGGTTCAAGATCAAGTAGATGATACACAATTGGCTGACACTAGCACTCAACATGAAAATGTTGAGAGTGATCAGATGGATGATCAAAATACACAAGACGTTCGCAGATCTGGTAGGATTAGTAATCCTCCTGAGAGATATGGGTTTTTCATGGATGGTTGCTATGTGGTTGATTTGGATGAACCAATAAACTACCAAGATGCTTTATCAAGGATTGATAAAGATAAATGGCAGGAAGCCATGAACGCTGAGATGCAATCCATGTATGACAACCAAGTTTGGGAACTTGTTGCGCAACCTCCTGGCTCTAGGCTAGTTGATTGTAAATGGCTGTTCAAAATGAAAACCGACATACATGGAAACTTGGATACATATAAAGCTAGACTTGTAGCAAAAGGTTTCACTCAAACTCAAGGGGTTGACTATGATGAAACTTTTTCGCCTGTGGCGATGCTAAAGTCTATTAGGATATTACTTGCCATTGCTGCTCATTATGATTATGAAATATGGCAGATGGATGTCAAGACCGCTTTCCTAAACGGACATCTTGAGGAAGATGTCTATATGGTTCAGCCTGAGGGTTTTGTTGATCCGAAATATCCTAAAAAGGTATGCAAGTTAAAGAAGTCAATCTACGGATTGAAACAAGCATCTAGAATGTGGAATCATCGTTTTAATGAGGAGGCCAAGAAATTTGGCTTCATCAAAAATGGTGATGAAGCTTGTGTATACAAGAAAGCTAGTGGGAGCACTATCATGTTCCTTGTACTATATGTGGATGATATATTGTTATTTGGAAATGATATTCCGGCAATGCAAGGTGTTAAAACTTGGTTAAGCAAATGCTTCTCCATTAAGGATCTTGGAGAAGCACAATACGTTTTGGGGATTGGGATCTACAGGGATAGATCCAAGAAACTGATAGGTTTAAATCAAAGTGCATACATTGAAAAAATCTTGAAAAGGTTCAAGATGGAGAACTCTAAGAAAGGTTTGGTACCTATTCAAAAGGGAACACTTCTCAGTTCATCTCAGTGCCCCACCACGAAAGATGAACAGGAGAGAATGAAGAAAGTCCCATATGCTTCTGCCATTGGGTCAATCATGTATGCAATGATATGCACTAGACCGGATGTGTCATGCGCTCTTAGCCTGACAAGTAGATACCAGAATAACCCAGGAAACAGTCATTGGATTGCTGTTAAAAGTATATTGAAATACCTTAGGAGGACTAAGGATATGTATCTGATATATGGGTCTGGTGAGGAGGAACTCGCTGTAAAAGGTTACGTGGACGCGAGTTTCCAAACTGATCGTGATGATTCTCGATCACAATCCGGTTATGTCTTCACATTAAATGGAGGTGCGGTCTCTTGGAAGAGTTCAAAACAGGATGTTGTTGCTCTATCCACTACAGAGTCGGAGTACATCGCCGCATCATTGGCAGCTCAGGAAGCTGCATGGATGAAGAAATTCATCGACGACTTAGGAGTAGTCCCTTCCATTCAGGACCCTCTTGAGATCTTTTGTGACAACGAGGGTGCGATTGCTCAAATCAAGGAACCTCGTGCTCATCAAAAGACCCGTCACATTGAGCGGAGATTCAACTATATAAGGGATGAAGTTGAGAAGGGAAAGATATGTATTCGCAAAGTTCACACAGATCTTAATATAGCGGATCCTCTCACGAAGCTCTTACATGGATCAAAACATGCTGGACATGTTTGTGCATTAGGGCTTCGATATTCTAGTGATTGGTTATGATCTGTTTTAAGTATTGTAACGGAACGAAGTAGTTCAAACTCATTTATACAATTATGGCATTAATTTATCTTGAGTTATGTTCCTATTTTGCATATTTTATCCATGAATAAGTAATTATTCTAAAATTCCGTAGTCGATCACATTCGTGGGAACAAGTGTGAGGTTTAGACTATTATGAACTTGGATTGGTATACATTCACGGGATGAATGTGGGGCAAGGTTGCAACCAAGGTTCATAGATATTTGTGGGACACGAATATTGGAAGACCCGCTCTCAAGACTTACTAAATAGAGCCTTTGTGGTCGATCACATGTAGTCTTGATTAAAGGCGAATATCATTGTATCCTCTGACCTGAGATACATATTGGGTTCGGATATTTACCAAGTATTGTGCCTTGATTCTTTCCTTCGCTAGTCTGAAATATGGTAGTTCATAAGGAAGAGCTCAGGTATAATGCAAGGTGTATATTTAGGACGTATGTAGTCAAGATGGAATTTGTCCCTCTTATTCGTTGAGAGTCAGATGTCTAAGGCCTGATAAAGTTAAATCTAAAAGAGAGTGATCACTCTGTATCTCTTGGAATTAACATGACATCTAGGACGAAAGGATGTAATGAAAAGATTCACCTATTCATATTCGAGATGTGAACTCGAAAGGGATGATGTTATTGAATGGCAAAAGTCATAACATATTGGGGGTGATGGACGGTCGTTAGGTGGTATCCGTCACTTGCATTAATTTCTTATGTTTCTCGTGCAAGTGGGAGATTGATGGTATTTCGTATGCCTGAGAGACATATTAAATTAATGTGGCTAATATGTTATGATCCAAGTCGGGTCATACCCAATAACAAACTTACCGACACCTTATATGTATTTAATCTTAACGATTGGATCGTTAAATAAATACGCGACACTTGAATTTTAGAAAATCGGTTTTCTAAAATGTAATCACTTGAGATAAATTATTTGGATAATTTATATATAATTGTTTATAGGTTTAAATGATTATGTTGTGTTATATTTTATAAAAATGTTTATAAAATGTGGAAGTAATAAAATAAATACATGTTTATATATATATATATATATATATATATATATATATATATATATATATATATATATATATATATATATATATATATATATCAAGTTTATGTATATATATATATATAACATTATTATTTAATACAAAGAGGATGCAGAATTTTGGTCTTCAAGAAAAGATCCCATGCTCATTTTGTGACTCCCAACCCACACACAACTTTAGGGGTGCATGCTATTTACTTCAACCAAGGCTTGACCACTTCTATCAAGTGCATATTTACATTTTAGCTTGAAAAACAAACTGCACAACCAGTTTTTTAGAGGGCTGCTGGCCGTGATTTTGGGGCTGAAGGGGAGTCCAAATATTGTTCTTCAAGCTCATATTAAGTGTCTAGTAAAATCCTAACTAAAGGCTAGGGTGTTGGTGATAGGTTTGGGGTATTATCTCTTGAGGTTTCATAGTTTTGAGACTCCATTCATCATCAATTTTGACAAGTTGCTGTCCAGAATTTTAGGTTCAAAGAAAGTGGGTTTCTAGCTTGGTTTCAAGGTGATTAAGTGCCTAAAACATAACCAAGTTCAAGGGTGGTGTTGGTGCATCAAAAGCTTGGGGTTATAACACACTTGTTCATCATCTTCTTGTATCAAACAACCCTCAACTAGCTTGAGGAGGTATTGAATCTTACTTCCTTTATTGTTATATGTAAGCATATATTCAAGGCTTGATAATTATTAATGGAGTTCAATCTAAAATGGTTTAACATATACACTTGTTTATAAATAACATAATGCTTCCGCTTGTCTTAATATTCATAAAATGGGTTTTGTGATTATATAAACATATGAACTCGTTGTCATGTTGAATTCCATCATACATCACTATTATTTCCAATATTACTCATTATTCTAAGCAATCAAGCAATTCACCGCTGATTTTAGATGTATGCACCTGCAAATCATCACAACAAAAACACGATTGAAATTAAACCGTCAAATTAATTGTTTAACGGCATAAAACAAAAAAATTTCAGTTTAATTCGTAAAACGTGTCCCACGGATGGCGCCAAATGATCAATCCTTAATTAATGATGTTACATAATTACGGATTGAGTGCAATAAGATTATAATGGAGGATGGAATGTTTGATGATTATTTTGGGCCCCGATTGTAGTGACCCGAACTTTTCCATGTTTATATATATTAATTGAGATTGATATTTACATGATTAAATGTTTCCAACATGTTAAGCAATCAAACTTGTTAAGACTTGATTAATTGAAATAGGTTTCATATAGACAATTGACCACCCAAGTTGACCGGTGATTCACGAACGTTAAAACTTGTAAAAACTATATGATGACATATATATGGTTATATATATAGTTAACATGATATTATGATAAGTAAACATATCATTAAGTATATTAACAATGAACTACATATGTAAAAACAAGACTACTAACTTAATGATTTTGAAACGAGACATATATGTAACGATTATCGTTGTAACGACATTTAATGTATATATATCATATTAAGAGATATTCGTACATCATAATATCATGATAATATAATAATTTAAAATCTCTTTTGATATTATAAATATTGGGTTAACAACATTTAACAAGATCGTTAACCTAAAGGTTTCAAAACAACATTTACATGTAACGACTAACGATGACTTAACGACTCAGTTAAAATGTATATACATGTAGTGTTTTAATATGTATTCATACACTTTTGAAAGACTTCAAGACACTTATCAAAATACTTCTACTTAACAAAAATGCTTACAATTACATCCTCGTTCAGTTTCATCAACAATTCTACTCGTATGCACCCGTATTCTTACTCGTACAATACACAGCTTTTAGATGTATGTACTATTGGTATATACACTCCAATGATCAGCTCTTAGCAGCCCATGTGAGTCACCTAACACATGTGGGAACCATCATTTGGCAACTAGCATGAAATATCTCATAAAATTACAAAAATATGAGTAATCATTCATGACTTATTTACATGAAAACAAAATTACATATCCTTTATATCTAATCCATACACCAACGACCAAAAACACCTAAAAACACTTTCATTCTTCAATTTTCTTCATCTAATTGATCTCTTTCAAGTTCTATCTTCAAGTTCTAAGTGTTCTTCATAAAATTCCAAAAGTTCTAGTTTCATAAAATCAAGAATACTTTCAAGTTTGCTTGCTCACTTCCAATCTTGTAAGGTGATCATCCAACCTCAAGAAATCTTTGTTTCTTATAGTAGGTTATCATTCTAATACAAGGTAATAATCATATTCAAACTTTGGTTCAATTTCTATAACTATAACAATCTTATTTCAAGTGATGATCTTACTTGAACTTGTTTTCGTGTCATGATTCTGCTTCAAGAACTTCGAGCCATCCAAGGATCCATTGAAGCTAGATCCACTTTTCTCTTTTCTAGTAGGTTTATCCAAGGAACTTAAGGTAGTAATTATGTTCATAACATCATTCGATTCATACATATAAAGTTATCTTATTCGAAGGTTTAAACTTGTAATCACTAGAACATAGTTTAGTTAATTCTAAACTTGTTCGCAAATAAAAGTTAATCCTTCTAACTTGACTTAAAATCAACTAAACACATGTTCTATATCTATATGATATGCTAACTTAATGATTTAAAACCTAGAAACACGAAAAACACCGTAAAACCGGATTTACGCCGTCGTAGTAACACTGCGGGCTGTTTTGGGTTAGTTAATTAAAAACTATGATAAAATTTGATTTAAAAGTTGTTATTCTGAGAAAATGATTTTTATTATGAACATGAAACTATATCCAAAAATTATGGTTAAACTCAAAGTGGAAGTATGTTTTCTAAAATGGTCATCTAGACGTCGTTCTTTCGACTGAAATGACTACCTTTACAAAAACGACTTGTAACTTATTTTTCCGACTATAAACCTATACTTTTTCTGTTTAGGTTCATAAAATAGAGTTCAATATGAAACCATAGCAATTTGATTCACTCAAAACAGATTTAAAATGAAGAAGTTATGGGTAAAACAAGATTGGATAATTTTTCTCATTTTAGCTACGTGAAAATTGTTAACAAATCTATTCCAACCATAACTTAATCAACTTGTATTGTATATTATGTAATCTTGAGATACCATAGACACGTATACAATATTTCGACCTATCATGTTGACACATCTATATATAGTTCGGAACAACCATAGACACTCTATATGTGAATGTTGGAGTTAGCTATACAGGGTTGAGGTTGATTCCAAAATATATATAGTTTGAGTTGTGATCAATACTGAGATACGTATACACTGGGTCGTGGATTGATTCAAGATAATATTTATCGATTTATTTCTGTACATCTAACTGTGGACAACTAGTTGTAGGTTACTAACGAGGACAGCTGACTTAATAAACTTAAAACATCAAAATATATTAAAAGTGTTGTAAATATATTTTGAACATACTTTGATATATATGTATATATTGTTATAGGTTAGTGAATCAACCAGTGGCCAAGTCTTACTTTCCGACGAAGTAAAAATCTGTGAAAGTGAGTTATAGTCCCACTTTTAAAATCTAATATTTTTGGGATGAGAATACATGCAGGTTTTATAAACGATTTACAAAATAGACACAAGTACGTGAAACTACATTCTATGGTTGAATTATCGAAATCGAATATGCCCCTTTTTATTAAGTCTGGTAATCTAAGAATTAGGGAACAGACACCCTAATTGATGCGAATCCTAAAGATAGATCTATTGGGCTTAACAAACCCCATCCAAAGTACCGGATGCTTTAGTACTTCGAAATTTATATCATATCCGAAGGGTGTCCCGGAATGATGGGGATATTCTTATATATGCATCTTGTTAATGTCGGTTACCAGGTGTTCACCATATGAATGATTTTTATCTCTATGTATGGGATGTGTATTGAAATATGAAATCTTGTGGTCTATTGTTATGATTTGATATATATAGGTTAAACCTATAACTCACCAACATTTTTGTTGACGATTAAAGCATGTTTATTCTCAGGTGAATACTAAGAGCTTCCGCTGTTGCATACTAAAATAAGGACAAGATTTGGAGTCCATGTTTGTATGATATTGTGTAAAAACTGCATTCAAGAAACTGATTTCGATGTAACATATTTGTATTGTAAACCATTATGTAATGGTCGTGTGTAAACAGGATATTTTAGATTATCATTATTTGATAATCTACATAAAACTTTTTAAACCTTTATTGATGAAATAAAGGTTATGGTTTGTTTTAAAATGAATGCAGTCTTTGAAAAACGTCTCATATAGAGGTCAAAACCTCGCAACGAAATCAATTAATATGGAACGTTTTTAATCAATAAGAACGGGACATTTCAGTTGGTATCCGAGCGTTGGTCTTAGAGAACCAGAAAATTTGCATTAGTGTGTCTTATCGAGTTTGTTAGGATGCATTAGTGATTCTGGACTTCGACCGTGTTTTCTTTAAAAATGATTGCTTAACATTTTTGTTGGAAACTATATATTTTTAACATATGAATATTATGTGATATATTAATCTCTTAACGTGTTTGATATTATGTGATAGATGTCTACCTCTAGAACAAGTCCCATTGACTCACCTAATAATAATGAAGAGTCAAATGTAAATTGGAATGATTCATGGACTGATTCACAAGTTTCCGAAGAGGAACCGGAAGAAGAGTCGGAACCGGAAGAAGAATTGGAACCGGACGAAGAATTGGAACCGGAAGAAGAATCGGAACCGGTGGGGGAAATAATAAAACGGTTAAGTAAAAGAGAATCCTCAACCAACCGACCAAGGTTAATTATGGTCAATGGTGTTTCCGCCAAGGAAGCAAAATATTGGGAGGATTACCAATTCTCCGATGAATCGGATTCCGACGAGAATTCCTATGATGTTATAGAAATTACCCCAACTGAATTTAAAAAGGCAAAAGAAAATAATAAGGGAAAGGGCATAAAAATAGAGAAATCTAATTCCAACCCCGATGAACTTTATATGTATCGTCAACCCCCGAAGTCCTTAAGTTGTAACAATGACCCGGGAACCTCTAAACCACCAGGTTTTTCTAAACCAATGTGGAAAATAACGGCTCGTATTAGGGGAACATCATATATCCCTAGAAACTTGGCAAAACGAACCAAAACTGAAGAAGAAGAAACAAGCGAGTCGGAATAAGATAGTTGTATTCGTGTGGTGTAATACATGTAATATAGTGTGCTTATGCTTTATGATATATGTAAAAATTGCTTGTATTAATAAGTATTTTTTTTATGAATCTAACTCTTGTCTATTTTACAGTTTAAAAACACAAAATGGATAGACAACCCAATATTTTAAGAGACCTACCCGGAGACATGATTGATGAAATCTTGTCTAGAGTCGGCCAGAATTCCTCGGCACAACTATTTAAGGCGAGATCAGTTTGTAAGACATTCGAAGAACGTTCCAAGAATGTCTTGGTTTATAAGAGACTTTCGTTTGAAAGATGGGGGATATCACATTGGGAAACCCATAAGTTACGATTAGTTTACTTTGACGCATATATTGCGGGGAACCCAAATGCTATTTTACGCAACGGGTTAAGAAATTATTTTGACTCAATATATCCGAATATTGGACTTCGTGATTTAGAAAAAGCGGCTAACATGCAACATAAAGAAGCATGTTATGCTTACGGATTAGTAATGTTCGCTTCTCACCAAAGTGAGAACAAGAACATCGGGCTACAACAATTAAACAAAACGTTCCCACAAGTGACGGAGTCGGTAATTGGGGTAAGAAATGAGGTTTTTAGATTGTTACGGGACTGTTGGACATTACGTAACCCTCGTCCCTTTGACGACGTTACAACACGCTGTCTTATCAACGGCCATAATGGTTATGTTCCACAAGACCAAGGATGGGAAGTAATCCTAGTAAAACCAGAATGCATGACTTGTTTCTGGACGTATGAATTACGTGTCTTTATTGCCTTTGCTGAACGACTTGTGTACTAGCTAGAATTATCTTCACAACCATCTTGTATCAGATTTATTGTGTGCTATATTTCATGCTATATGTAAAATAAGCGGTATTGTAAGTTTGTAAAATATTGTGTAAAAGTTTGAACGCGAAATATTATTATAATCAGTTTTTCATATAGAATTGTAGTAGTTGAATTGTATATTAGCTACTAAGTATGAACTTAACGGGTAGGTACTACCCGAATTTAAACTTATAAAACGCTAATATGAAGAAAAAGCTTTTATAAATAAGTTCATATTATGCTACGAAATACTATTAACTACTCTTAATATTCTGTATGATTAACTTGTTCCATTTGACTATTTTGAAGGAAATGGCACCGACTACTCGACACACCGTGAATATGAATGAAGAGGAATTCCGTACTTTTCTAGCTTCAAACATAGCCGCAGTACAGGCTGCGCTACATACCAACAATAACCTTGGATCTAGCAGTACAGGAAATCGTGTAGGATGCACCTACAAAGAATTCACTGCCTGCAAACCTTTGGAATTTGATGGAACCGAAGGACCGATCGGATTGAAACGGTGGACCGAGAAGGTCGAATCGGTGTTTGCCATAAGTAAGTGTACTGAAGAAGACAAAGTGAAGTACGCTACGCATACCTTCACAGGTTCTGCGTTAACATGGTGGAATACCTATCTAGAGCAAGTGGGACAAGACGATGCGTACGCACTACCGTGGTCAGCATTCAAGCACTTGATGAACGAGAAGTATCGTCCCAGAACCGAGGTCAATAAGCTCAAGACAGAACTTAGAGGGTTACGAACCCAAGGATTTGATATTACCACGTACGAAAGACGATTCACAGAATTGTGCCTATTGTGTCCGGGAGCATTCGAAGATGAGGAAGAGAAGATCGACGCATTTGTGAAAGGATTACCGGAAAGAATCCAAGAAGATATAAGTTCACACGAGCCCGCCTCTATACAACAGGCATGTAGAATGGCTCACCAACTAGTGAACCAGATTGAAGAAAGAATTAAAGAACAGACTGCTGAAGAGGCCAATGTGAAGCAAGTCAAAAGAAAGTGGGAGGAAAACGGTGATAAGAATCACCAATACAACAACAACAGCAATTACAACAATAATCGCAACAATTATCCCAACAATCGCAACATCAATCGCAACTACAACAAACGGCCCAACAATAACAACAACAACAACAACAGCAACAACAACTACAACAATCATCCCAACAACAATAATAACCGCAACAACAACAACAATCAGAAGCAGCTATGCCAAAGGTGTGAAAAGTATCACTTGGGGTTCTGCACCAAATTTTGCAACAAGTGTAAAAGAAATGGTCATAGCGCGGCGAAGTGTGAGGTCTACGGACCAGGGGTTAATAGAACGAAAGGAACAAATGGTGTCGGAACGAGTAATGGCGGAGCAAGTAGTGTCGGAGCAAGTTATGCCAATGTAGTTTGTTATAAATGTGGAAAACCGGGCCACATTATTAGAAATTGCCCGAACCAGGAGAACACGAATGGACAAGGCCGTGGAAGAGTTTTCAATATTAATGCGGCAGAGGCACAGGAAGACCCGGAGCTTGTTACGGGTACGTTTCTTATTGACAATAAATCTGCTTACGTTTTATTTGATTCGGGTGTGGATAGAAGCTATATGAGTAGAGATTTTTGTGCTAAATTAAGTTGTCCATTGACGCCTTTGGATAGTAAATTTTTACTCGAATTAGCAAATGGTAAATTAATTTCAGCAGATAATATATGTCGGAATCGAGAAATTAAACTGGTTAGCGAAACATTTAAGATTGATTTGATACCAGTAGAGTTAGGGAGTTTTGATGTGATAATCGGTATGGACTGGTTGAAAGAAGTGAAAGCAGAGATCGTTTGTTACAAAAATGCAATTCGCATTATACGAGAAAAAGGAAAACCCTTAATGGTGTACGGAGAAAAGGGCAACACGAAGCTACATCTTATTAGTAATTTGAAGGCACAAAAACTAATAAGAAAAGGTTGCTATGCTGTTCTAGCACACGTCGAGAAAGTACAAACTGAAGAAAAGAGCATCAATGATGTTCCCATTGCAAAAGAATTTCCCGATGTATTTCCGAAAGAATTACCGGGATTACCCCCACATCGATCCGTTGAATTTCAAATAGATCTTGTACCAGGAGCTGCACCAATAGCTCGTGCTCCTTACAGACTCGCACCCAGCGAGATGAAGGAACTGCAAAGCCAATTACAAGAACTTTTAGAGCGTGGTTTCATTCGACCAAGCACATCACCGTGGGGAGCTCCTGTTTTGTTTGTCAAGAAGAAAGATGGTAAATTCAGGTTGTGTATCGACTATCGAGAGTTGAACAAACTTACCATCAAGAACCGCTACCCACTACCGAGAATCGACGACTTATTTGATCAACTACAAGGCTCGTCTGTTTATTCAAAGATTGACTTACGTTCCGGGTATCATCAAATGCGGGTGAAAGAAGATGATATTCCAAAGACTGCTTTCAGAACACGTTACGGTCATTACGAGTTTATGGTCATGCCGTTTGGTTTAACTAATGCACCAGCTGTGTTCATGGACCTTATGAACCGAGTGTGTGGACCATACCTTGACAAGTTTGTCATTGTTTTCATTGATGACATACTTATTTACTCAAAGAATGACCAAGAACACGGTGAACATTTGAGAAAGGTGTTAGAAGTATTGAGGAAGGAAGAATTGTACGCTAAGTTTTCAAAGTGTGCATTTTGGTTGGAAGAAGTTCAATTCCTCGGTCACATAGTGAACAAAGAAGGTATTAAGGTGGATCCGGCAAAGATAGAAACTGTTGAAAAGTGGGAAACCCCGAAAACTCCGAAACACGTACGCCAGTTTTTAGGACTAGCTGGTTACTACAGAAGGTTCATCCAAGACTTTTCCAGAATAGCAAAACCCTTGACTGCATTAACGCATAAAGGGAAGAAATTTGAATGGAAGGATGAACAAGAGAAAGCGTTTCAGTTGTTGAAGAAAAAGCTAACTACGGCACCTATATTGTCATTGCCTGAAGGGAATGATGATTTTGTGATTTATTGTGACGCATCAAAGCAAGGTCTCGGTTGTGTATTAATGCAACGAACGAAGGTGATTGCTTATGCGTCTAGACAATTGAAGATTCACGAGCAAAATTATACGATGCATGATTTGGAATTAGGCGCGGTTGTTTTTGCATTAAAGACTTGGAGGCACTACTTATATGGGGTCAAAAGTATTATATATACCGACCACAAAAGTCTTCAACACATATTTAATCAGAAACAACTGAATATGAGGCAGCGTAGGTGGATTGAATTATTGAATGATTACGACTTTGAGATTCGTTACCACCCGGGGAAGGCAAATGTGGTAGCCGATGCCTTGAGCAGGAAGGACAGAGAACCCATTCGAGTAAAATCTATGAATATAATGATTCATAATAACCTTACTACTCAAATAAAGGAGGCGCAACAAGGAGTTTTAAAAGAGGGAAATTTAAAGGATGAAATACCCAAAGGATCGGAGAAGCATCTTAATATTCGGGAAGACGGAACCCGGTATAGGGCTGAAAGGATTTGGGTACCAAAATTTGGAGATATGAGAGAAATGGTACTTAGAGAAGCTCATAAAACCAGATACTCAATACATCCAGGAACGGGGAAGATGTACAAGGATCTCAAGAAACATTTTTGGTGGCCGTGTATGAAAGCCGATGTTGCTAAATACGTAGGAGAATGTTTGACGTGTTCTAAGGTCAAAGCTGAGCATCAGAAACCATCAGGTCTACTTCAACAACCCGAAATCCCAGAATGGAAATGGGAAAACATTACCATGGATTTCATCACTAAATTGCCAAGGACTGCAAGTGGTTTTGATACTATTTGGGTAATAGTTGATCGTCTCACCAAATCAGCACACTTCCTGCCAATAAGAGAAGATGACAAGATGGAGAAGTTAGCACGACTGTATTTGAAGGAAGTCGTCTCCAGACATGGAATACCAATCTCTATTATCTCTGATAGGGATGGCAGATTTATTTCAAGATTCTGGCAGACATTACAGCAAGCATTCGGAACTCGTCTAGACATGAGTACTGCCTATCATCCACAAAGTGATGGGCAGAGCGAAAGGACGATACAAACACTTGAAGACATGCTACGAGCATGTGTTATTGATTTCGGAAACAGTTGGGATCGACATCTACCGTTAGCAGAATTTTCCTACAACAACAGCTACCATTCAAGCATTGAGATGGCACCGTTTGAAGCACTTTATGGTAGAAAGTGCAGGTCTCCGATTTGTTGGAGTGAAGTGGGGGATAGACAGATTACGGGTCCGGAGATTATACAAGAAACTACCGAGAAGATCATCCAAATTCAACAACGGTTGAAAACAGCCCAAAGTCGACAAAAGAGCTACGCTGACATTAAAAGAAAAGATATAGAATTTGAAATTGGAGAGATGGCCATGCTTAAAGTTGCACCTTGGAAAGGCGTTGTTCGATTTGGTAAACGAGGGAAATTAAATCCAAGGTATATTGGACCATTCAAGATTATTGATCGTGTCGGACCAGTAGCTTACCGACTTGAGTTACCTCAACAACTCGCGGCTGTACATAACACTTTCCACGTCTCGAATTTGAAGAAATGTTTTGCTAAAGAAGATCTCACTATTCCGTTAGATGAAATCCAAATCAACGAAAAACTTCAATTCATCGAAGAACCCGTCGAAATAATGGATCGTGAGGTTAAAAGACTTAAGCAAAACAAGATACCAATTGTTAAGGTTCGATGGAATGCTCGTAGAGGACCCGAGTTCACCTGGGAGCGTGAAGATCAGATGAAGAAGAAATACCCGCATCTATTTCCAGAAGATTCGTCAACACCTTCAACAGCTTAAAATTTCGGGACGAAATTTATTTAACGGGTAGGTACTGTAGTGACCCGAACTTTTCCATGTTTATATATTAATTGAGATTGATATTTACATGATTAAATGTTTCCAACATGTTAAGCAATCAAACTTGTTAAGACTTGATTAATTGAAATAGGTTTCATATAGACAATTGACCACCCAAGTTGACCGGTGATTCACGAACGTTAAAACTTGTAAAAACTATATGATGACATATATATGGTTATATATATAGTTAACATGATATTATGATAAGTAAACATATCGTTAAGTATATTAACAATGAACTACATATGTAAAAACAAGACTACTAACTTAATGATTTTGAAACGAGACATATATGTAACGATTATCGTTGTAACGACATTTAATGTATATATATCATATTAAGAGATATTCGTACATCATAATATCATGATAATATAATAATTTAAAATCTCTTTTGATATTATAAATATTGGGTTAACAACATTTAACAAGATCGTTAACCTAAAGGTTTCAAAACAACATTTACATGTAACGACTAACGATGACTTAACGACTCAGTTAAAATGTATATACATGTAGTGTTTTAATATGTATTCATACACTTTTGAAAGACTTCAAGACACTTATCAAAATACTTCTACTTAACAAAAATGCTTACAATTACATCCTCGTTCAGTTTCATCAACAATTCTACTCGTATGCACCCGTATTCTTACTCGTACAATACACAGCTTTTAGATGTATGTACTATTGGTATATACACTCCAATGATCAGCTCTTAGCAGCCCATGTGAGTCACCTAACACATGTGGGAACCATCATTTGGCAACTAGCATGAAATATCTCATAAAATTACAAAAATATGAGTAATCATTCATGACTTATTTACATAAAAACAAAATTTCATATCCTTTATATCTAATCCATACACCAACGACCAAATGAAGGTATTTCGTATGCCCGAGAGACATATTAAATTAACGTGGCTGACGTGTTATGATCCAAGTCGGGTCATACCCAATAACAAACTTACCAACACCTTATATGTATTTAATCTTAACGAATGGGTCGTTGAATAAATACGCGACACTTGAATTTTAGAAAATCGGTTTTCTAAAATATTATTACTTGAGATAAATTATTAGGATAATTTATATGATAAGCATTCAAATATTTACAAGTTAAAGTAAGTTATATTGTGATACATTTCATAATTGTTTTATAAAATGTAAGTAATAAAAGGGCATGACATGATATGTAACAAGTTTTATTAAATAATGCAAGTTACATAATTTTGTAACATTTCCCCATGGGGGACGGTTTTGTTGAGACCAAGGGGGTCTCACCCATGCTTATTTTACTACTTTTAATGTGGCACAATATAATATACACATGCTTAACTTGTATACCTATGCTTTGACTCAAGTAATTTTCAAGACATGCATTCAAACATAACCACAACAAGAAAAACACTCTCATGCCTTGGTGAGCTGCATTCTGGCCGAAACTTTCAGCTAGAGGAGAGGGTTCTTGAGCTTGTTTGAAAGCTTGTTTTCAAGTGACAATAAATCCTAACCATAGCATTAGGTGTTGGGTAAAAGTTTGGGGTATTATCTCTTGAGGTTTCACCATTAGAAGCTAGCATTCATCATCATCTTTTGTTGTTGCTGCTGGCCAAAATTTCCTGCTCAAAGAAGTGGGTTTCAAGCTAGATTAACAAGGGTGTTGAGGTTATAAAGTCTAGCTAAAATAGGGGTGTTGTTGGAGGATCAAAAGCTTGAAGTTCTACACTTTTGTTCATCATCCTACTACCATTTTGGACAGCCCTTAAACTTGGTTTAAGGAGGTATTGAAACTCTATCTTTTCTTGTTAATTTGTAAGCTTATGTTCACAACTTGATCCAATTGAGATTTAACTTTAAATTGGTTTAAAGATTAACAAGTTAATTGGTAATTACACGCTTTCGGTTTTATGATTCTTAAAAGGTTTTAAGATATATGAACTTGTTAAATCCCAACAATGGTATCTAGAGCCGAAGTTGTTGAAATATGCTTCGAATTGTTGTTTAAAACCCACTATATTTGCAATCTACTAACATGCATGAATGTAGATTGCAAAAACAAATGGGTTTGGGTGGGTTTGTAAGCTTGGCCGAATTTGAAAGAGGTTCCAAGAGGGTTTGGAACTTGCAAATTGGTCATATTTATTGTATGTAAAGTTCACAATCCTAGCCTTGACCTTGTGTTGATTGCATGCTATATTTGGTTGATTTGTTATATTCATTTGGTATGTAATATTATTCATTCAATTGGCATGTAATAATTATTATTTTGGCTATGTAATTTTTTTTACATTTGATATGTAAAATAGAATAGGTTGTATTTCATTTTCTAGATAAAATGTATTAGGATACATATTTTGTAAAATGAAGATACAAGATGATGAAGACTTGAAGAACACAAGGAGCATATGGATGCAAGATTAAGTGGGAGATTTGAAATCTCCTACTTTGTATGATTAACCCTTACCCGGTGACATTTGTTTTCGGCTAAACAAATGTCCACCAAAATGGCTAGATTGTGAACATACTAATTTTGCATGTGTGGTTGTTTGTATGATTATTGTTTTGTATGTTTGGTTGATACAATTAATCACAAGATAACAACAAACAAAACGACAATTTAATTGGTTAAATTAGACGTTCTAAGTACATGCAAAACGGCAATTTAAATGGTTAAATTAAAATAGCAAACAAAACCCTTAATAAATGGTTATTAAGAACAAAAAAAAAAGGTTAACGTATATAAAATGGTTTATATGAAGTAATTGGCTCAATTACAAAACATGAAATTGGTTTTTCATAAGTACCATACACTAAATGCATGTTGGTGTATGGCATAAAAGTTTTCTCAAACTAGAATTAAACGAAAACTTAAAATCCCTTTTACAAACAAGGCAACAAGTTTAACGCCATCCTTTTGTGTGACACTTGAACATATTAGGGAACTCATGATAGGATAAAGGTCACCTAACCGTCATGAACAAACTAATGTGGTTAAGGTGAATTTGACATACTTGTGGGATAAAGGTCACCTAACCATTTGTATGTTAAGTTTACACGTTTACACAAGTAGGACGACTTGATTTGGGAATCATGAACTTAGGGTCACCGAAGCATGAGGAACAAATAGGCGTTGATGGGATAAATATGCCATGCAAAAGGATTGCATGATCCCATACATTAGAAGTTGCAAAAGGATTGCAATTGTCATATAATGACTACCTAGCTAGATCAAATAATGGGATAAAGGTCACCTAACCGAAATTTGGTTTACCGTTGGATTCTAAAATTTAATATATCAATTGGATTAAAAGGGTATTGAATGTTAAATTAAAATCAATACTTAAATGAACTTTGTTAAATTTTGTAGATGGCCGCCAATAACAACAACATTCCACACGCACCAATCAACTTTAATAACCTATCATTGAGGTCCATCCTCAAAAAGGAAAATAACTCCCAATCCGTTTCATCTAATGTACTAAAGATGAAAAGCCTCATTGATCGATTGCACCGTCTCAACAGTCCCGTGTCTAATGAATTAACCACGGACCTTATCCTCAACTCTTTGTCAAATAGGTTTGACACATGCGTGTTGAATTACAGCATGAATGATTGGGATAAGAGCATTGACGAACTACATGTCATGCTAAGGACGGATGAATCAAGCATGGGTAAAGAGGCTTCACCCATGCTCATGATCAGAGAAGGTGGATCCAAGGATGAATCCTCTTCCAAGCTAAAGGTGGCTAAGAAGAAAGGACCCACCTACAAGGGCAAAGGAAAAGGGAAGATGGTTGCCCCAACCAACAACACTAAATGGCAAAAGGGTGCCAGACAAGCAAACCCCAAGAAAGATCCGTGCTTTTGTTGTGGTGTGATAGGTCACTGGAAACGCAACTGTCCGGTCTACCTAAAGGAGTTGAATACAAAGAGGGATGCAGGGCAAACCTCAGGTAATGTATACATGATATACGTTGAGCTTAGTATTACTTCTTCTAATACATGGGTATTAGACACAGGATGTGGAACTCATATTTGCAATTCATTGCAAGGGTTCATAAGAAGTAAACTGAATGCGGGAACAACAAGTCTCTACATGGGAAATGGTGCAAAGGTGCACGTAAAAGCTCAAGGAGACTTTGTTTTAAAGCTTCCAAGTGGTTTGGAGCTTATATTGAAAAATGTTTTGTATGCACCTGATTTAACACGAAACATTATTTCTGTTTCCCGTTTAAGACAATGTGGTTTTGATCTTAATTTTATCAATGATGATATCCATATTTTCTTGAATGATATGTTCTATTTTAAGGCTTCGCCTTTGAATGGTATTTATGAATTGGTTCATGATAACACATCATTCGATAGCTCAATATACCAAGCAAGCACCAAGAAGCTCAAAATGGATTTGAGTGATTCCTACTTATGGCATTGTCGCCTTGGTCACATAAACAAGAATTGAATACATACACTTCAAAAGAATGGACTTTTGAAATCAAATGAACTTGACTCATTTGATGTATGTGAATCTTGTTTGCAGGGCAAAATGACTAAAGCACCTTTCAAAGGGACCTATGAAAGGGCTAAGGACTTATTGGAGTTAATACATTCAGATGTATGTAGACCCTTTAAGCCCATAGCTAGGAATGGTGAAAGATACTTCGTTACTTTCATTGATGACTTCAGTCGTTTCGGATATGTCTACTTATTAAGACACAAGGACGAAACTTTTGAAGCATTCAAGGAATATCAAAACGAAGTACAAAATCAACTCAATAAGAAAATTAAGGTACTTCGTACCGATAGAGGAGGTGAATACCTAAGCGATGCCTTCCAAGATCATCTTAGGAGTTGTGGGATTATCTCACAACTTACTCCACCAGGAACACCCCAACTTAATGGAGTGTCCGAAAGGAGAAACCGAACCCTAATGGATATGGTTCGATCTATGATGGCAAGAAGCTCGTTACCTCTATCATTTTGGGGTTATTGTCTATGCTCTGCGGCTCGTATTCTAAATATGGCCCCAACCAAGAAAGTGGAACGAACACCTCATGAGATATGGTTTGGTAAACCTCCATCTCTATCATACTTAAAGGTATGGGGATGTGAAGCTTATCCTAAGCGTTACGTCCCTAATAAGTTGAATGCTCGATCCACGAAGTGTATCTTCATACGATATCCCAAGGATGATATGGGATATTATTTCTATGATCCATCCGAGCAGAATGTATTTGTTGCTCGGAAGGCTGAATTCCTTGAAACTAAGTTCCTTCTGGAAGGAAATAGTGAAAGGAAGATAGATCTTGAAGAGGTTCAAGATCAAGTAGATGATACACAATTGGTTGACACTAGCACTCAACATGAAAATGTTGAGAATGATCACATGGGTGATCAAGGTATACAAAACATTCGTAGATATGGTAGAATTAGTAACCCTCCTGAGAGATATGGGTATCTCATAGATGGTTGCTATACGGTTGATTTGGATGAACCAACAAACTACCAAGATGCTTTATCACGGATTGATAAAGATAAATGGCAGGAAGCCATGAAAGCTGAAATGCAATCCATGTAATACAACCAAGTTTGGGAATTGGTTATACAACCTACTAGCTCCAAGTTAGTTGATTGTAAATGGATTTTCAAGAAGAAAACCGACATACATGGAAACTTAGATACATACAAAGCTAGACTTGTAGCAAAAGGTTTCACTCAAACTCAAGGTGTTGATTATGATGAAACTTTTTCACCTGTAGTAATGCTAAAGTCTATCAGGATATTATTTGCCATTGCTGCACATTATGATTATGAGATATGGCAAATGGATGTCAAAACCGCTTTCCTAAATGGATATCTTGAGGAAGATGTCTATATGGTACAGCCTGAAGGTTTTGTTGATCCAAAACATCCTGACAAAGTATGTAAACTAAAGAAGTCAATCTACGGACTGAAACAAGCTTCTAGAATGTGGAATCATCGTTTTAATGAGGAAGCCAAGAAATTTGGCTTCATTAAAAATGGAGATGAAGCTTGTATATACAAGAAAGCTAGTGGGAGCTCTGTCATATTCCTTGTACTATATGTGGATGATATATTATTATTTGGAAATGATATTCCGCAAATGCAAGGAGTTAAGACTTGGCTAAAAGTTGCTTCTCCATTAAGGATATTGGAGATGCAAAATACAATTTGGGGATTGGGATCTCCAGGGATAGATCCAAGAAATTGATAGGTTTGAGTCAAAGCGCATACATTGAAAAGGTCTTGAAAAGGTTCAAGATGGAGAACTCTAAGAAGGGTTTGGTACCTATTCAAAGAGGAACACTTCTCAGTTCATCTCAGTGCCCCACCACAAAAGATTAACAGGAGAGAATGAAGAATGTCCCATATGCGTCAGCTATTGGGTCAATCATGTATGCAATGATATGTACTAGACCGGATGTGTCATGCGCTCTTAGCTTGACAAGTAGATACCAGAAAAAGCCAGGAAACAGTCATTGGATTGCTGTTAAAAGTATATTGAAATACCCTAGAAGGACTAAGGATATGTTTCTTATATACGGGTCTGGTAAGGAGGAACTCGCTGTAAAAGGTTACGTGGACGCGAGCTTCCAAACTGATCGAGATGATTCTCGATCACAATCCGGTTATGTCTTTACATTAAATGGAGGTGCGGTCTCTTGGAAGAGTTCAAAACAAGATGTTGTTGCATTATCCACTACAGAATCGGAGTACATTGCCGCCTCATTGGCAGCTCAGGAAGCTGCATGGATGAAGAAATTCATCGACGACTTAGGAGTGGTCCCTACCATTCAAGGCCCTCTTGAGATCTTTTGTGACAACGAAGGTGCGATTGCTCAAATCAAGGAACCTCGTGCTCACCAAAAGACCCGTCACATTGAGCGGAGATTCAACTACATTAGGGATGAAGTTGAAAAGGGAAAGATATGTATTCGCAAAGTTCACACAGATCATAACATAGCGGATCCACTCACGAAACTCTTATATGGAGCAAAACATGAAGGACATGTTTGTGCATTAGGGCTTCGATATTCTAGTGATTGGTCATGATCTATTTCAAGTATCGTAACGGAACGAAGTGGTTCAAACTCATTAATATAATTATGGTTTAATTTATTTTGAGTTATGTTCCTATTTTGCATATTTTATCCATGAATAAGTAATTATTCTAAATTCCGTAGTCGATCACATATGTGGGAACAAGTGTGAGGTTTAGACTATTATGAACTTGGATTGGTAAACATTCATAGGTTGAATGTGGGGCAGGGTTGCTACCAAGGTTCATATCATATTTGTGGGATACAAATATTGGAAGACCCGCTCTCAAGATTTACTGTATGGAGCCTTTGTGGTTGATCACATGTAATCTTGAGTAAAGGAGAATATCACTGTATCCTCTGACCTGAGATACATATTGGGTTCAGATATTCACTGAATATCGTACCTTGATTCTTTCCTTCGCTATTCTGAGAAGGTAGCTCATAAGGGAGGCTTCAGGTGTGGTACAAGGTGTAGTGTCTAGGACGTATGTAGTCAAGATGGAATTTGTCCCTCTTATTCGTTGAGAGTCAGATGTCTAAGGCCTGATAAAGTTAAATCTATAAGAGAGTGATCACTCTATATCTCTTGGATTTAACATGACATCTAGGACAAAAGGATATAATGAAAGATTCACCTAATCATAATCGAGATGGGAACTCGAAAGGGATGATGTTATTGAATGGCACAAAGTCATAATATATTAGGGGTGATGGACGGTGTGTTAGGCTGTATCCATCACTTACATTAATTTCTTATGTTTGAAGGTATTTCGTATGCCCGAGAGACATATTAAATTAACGTGGCTGACGTGTTATGATCCAAGTCGGGTCATACCCAATAACAAACTTACCAACACCTTATATGTATTTAATCTTAACGAATGGGTCGTTGAATAAATACGCGACACTTGAATTTTAGAAAATCGGTTTTCTAAAATATTATTACTTGAGATAAATTATTAGGATAATTTATATGATAAGCATTCAAATATTTACAAGTTAAAGTAAGTTATATTGTGATACATTTCATAATTGTTTTATAAAATGTAAGTAATAAAAGGGCATGACATGATATGTAACAAGTTTTATTAAATAATGCAAGTTACATAATTTTGTAACATTTCCCCATGGGGGACGGTTTTGTTGAGACCAAGGGGGTCTCACCCATGCTTATTTTACTACTTTTAATGTGGCACAATATAATATACACATGCTTAACTTGTATACCTATGCTTTAACTCAAGTAATTTTCAAGACATGCATTCAAACATAACCACAACAAGAAAAACACTCTCATGCCTTGGTGAGCTGCATTCTGGCCGAAACTTTCAGCTAGAGGAGAGGGTTCTTGAGCTTGTTTGAAAGCTTGTTTTCAAGTGACAATAAATCCTAACCATAGCATTAGGTGTTGGGTAAAAGTTTGGGGTATTATCTCTTGAGGTTTCACCATTAGAAGCTAGCATTCATCATCATCTTTTGTTGTTGCTGCTGGCCAAAATTTCCAGCTCAAAGAAGTGGGTTTCAAGCTAGATTAACAAGGGTGTTGAGGTTATAAAGTCTAGCTAAAATAGGGGTGTTGTTGGAGGATCAAAAGCTTGAAGTTCTACACTTTTGTTCATCATCCTACTACCATTTTGGACAGCCCTTAAACTTGGTTTAAGGAGGTATTGAAACTCTATCTTTTCTTGTTAATTTGTAAGCTTATGTTCACAACTTGATCCAATTGGGATTTAACTTTAAATTGGTTTAAAGATTAACAAGTTAATTGGTAATTACACGCTTCCGGTTTTATGATTCTTAAAAGGTTTTAAGATATATGAACTTGTTAAATCCCAACACCAAAAACACCTAAAAACACTTTCATTCTTCAATTTTCTTCATCTAATTGATCTCTCTCAAGTTCTATCTTCAAGTTCTAAGTGTTCTTCATAAAATTCCAAAAGTTCTAGTTTCATAAAATCAAGAATACTTTCAAGTTTGCTTACTCACTTCCAATCTTGTAAGGTGATCATCCAACCTCAAGAAATCTTTGTTTCTTATAGTAGGTTATCATTCTAATACAAGGTAATAATCATATTCAAACTTTGGTTCAATTTCTATAACTATAACAATCTTATTTCAAGTGATGATCTTACTTGAACTTGTTTTCGTGTCATGATTCTGCTTCAAGAACTTCGAGCCATCCAAGGATCCATTGAAGCTAGATCCACTTTTCTCTTTTCCAGTAGGTTTATCCAAGGAACTTAAGGTAGTAATGATGTTCATAACATCATTCGATTCATACATATAAAGTTATCTTATTCGAAGGTTTAAACTTGTAATCACTAGAACATAGTTTAGTTAATTCTGAACTTGTTCGCAAATAAAAGTTAATCCTTCTAACTTGACTTTTAAAATCAACTAAACACATGTTCTATATCTATATGATATTCTAACTTAATGATTTAAAACCTAGAAACACGAAAAACACCGTAAAACCGGATTTACGCCGTCGTAGTAACACCGCGGGCTGTTTTGGGTTAGTTAATTAAAAACTATGATAAAATTTGATTTAAAAGTTGTTATTCTGAGAAAATGATTTTTATTATGAACATGAAACTATATCCAAAAATTATGGTTAAACTCAAAGTGGAAGTATGTTTTCTAAAATGGTCATCTAGACGTCGTTCTTTCGACTGAAATGACTACCTTTACAAAAACGACTTGTAACTTATTTTTCCGACTATAAACCTATACTTTTTCTGTTTAGGTTCATAAAATAGAGTTCAATATGAAACCATAGCAATTTGATTCACTCAAAACGGATTTAAAATGAAGAAGTTATGGGTAAAACAAGATTGGATAATTTTTCTCATTTTAGCTACGTGAAAATTGTTAACAAATCTATTCCAACCATAACTTAATCAACTTGTATTGTATATTATGTAATCTTGAGATACCATAGACACGTATACAATATTTCGAGATATCATGTTGACACATCTATATATAGTTCGGAACAACCATAGACACTCTATATGTGAATGTTGGAGTTAGCTATACAGGGTTGAGGTTGATTCCAAAATATATATAGTTTGAGTTGTGATCAATACTGAGATACGTATACACTGGGTCGTGGATTGATTCAAGATAATATTTATCGATTTATTTCTGTACATCTAACTGTGGACAACTAGTTGTAGGTTACTAACGAGGACAGCTGACTTAATAAACTTAAAACATCAAAATATATTAAAAGTGTTGTAAATATATTTTGAACATACTTTGATATATATGTATATATTGTTATAGGTTAGTGAATCAACCATTGGCCAAGTCTTACTTCCCGACGAAGTAAAAATCTGTGAAAGTGAGTTATAGTCCCACTTTTAAAATCTAATATTTTTGGGATGAGAATACATGCAGGTTTTATAAACGATTTACAAAATAGACACAAGTACGTGAAACTACATTCTATGGTTGAATTATCGAAATCGAATATGCCCCTTTTTATTAAGTCTGGTAATCTAAGAATTAGGGAACAGACACCCTAATTGACGCGAATCCTAAAGATAGATCTATTGGGCTTAACAAACCCCATCCAAAGTACCGGATGCTTTAGTACTTCGAAATTTATATCATATCCGAAGGGTGTCCCAGAATGATGGGGATATTCTTATATATGCATCTTGTTAATGTCGGTTACCAGGTGTTCACCATATGAATGATTTTTATCTCTATGTATGGGATGTGTATTGAAATATGAAATCTTGTGGTCTATTGTTATGATTTGATATATATAGGTTAAACCTATAACTCACCAACATTTTTGTTGACGATTAAAGCATGTTTATTCTCAGGTGAATACTAAGAGCTTCCGCTGTTGCATACTAAAATAAGGACAAGATTTGGAGTCCATGTTTGTATGATATTGTGTAAAAACTGCATTCAAGAAACTGATTTCGATGTAACATATTTGTATTGTAAACCATTATGTAATGGTCGTGTGTAAACAGGATATTTTAGATTATCATTATTTGATAATCTACATAAAACTTTTTAAACCTTTATTGATGAAATAAAGGTTATGGTTTGTTTTAAAATGAATGCAGTCTTTGAAAAACATCTCATATAGAGGTCAAAACCTCGCAACGAAATCAATTAATATGGAACGTTTTTAATCAATAAGAACGGGACATTTCACCGATGATCGTCTTTCACTTTAACTATCTAGTGATCAACCACTCCGACCCGGTCTTGATTGTTAATTAGCATAATTTACCTTTGCGCGGTGTAAAAATCCCTTGGGCAAGATCACAAGCGGAAATTACAAAGGCTTAGGCAAAATGGCAGAGAATCAACAACCCATAAATGAGAGGCCAAGCTCCCTATTTATAGGATTCAAATTATCCGCGGTCTGCGAGTTACTTAACTATCCGCGGAAACTCAGCGGATTAAACTGCGGTCTTGCATTAATGCGAAAACATAACCGCTGTACTTATTTTCCGCGAATATTGCATAGCTTTGCCTTATAATTCGCGTAGTTCTGCCTTTTGCTTTTAGTAAATTAAATATGCATATACAATGCCATGTATATGATCACCTGATTGTCCATAATCTCAGCTAGTATCTGGTTTTATTTTTTGTCTGGATCAGCGACGGTTTAGTGCACTTGTTCATGCGTTAAGGTATTACTTGCCAAAGACTCTACATCAGGCGTTGGAAGTTGCACAGAAGCATGTTCGAGCCGGTGAGCGGGGGATGAATAAGTTTGATGGCAGCAGCAGTAGCAAACCGCACAACGGAGGGTGGTACTTTGACAAGAATCAGAGGAGGAATGACAATTCCAATGGCGGATGGAGAGGCAACAACCATCCCAATGATTTTCATCACAATAGAAAGCCAATAGAGAGGCATCCGTTGATAATGGCGCTGACTAAAACTCCAAAAGAGATTCTTTTCACTGAACCAATCCGGACCACTTTCAATCCACCGGCACTCATGGAACAAAGAGAAGGTCCAAAAAGTGAATTATGGTGTGACTTTCATGAAGCATGGGGTCATGATACAGATAATTGCAAATCCCTGATGAGAGAGATCATCGCAAAGGTCAAAGCAGGAGAGTTAAACCACCTGTTACCAGGCAAACAATACAGGAGGAATGATCCTCGTAGGAAATTTGGATGGCAAAGGAATGATGGTGGAAGAGGCCGTCGAGGAGATAACAGAAGAAGGGAAGGAGGAGATAACATAAATCAGTACGGAAACCGAATCACGGAGCGTGAGTCAACTCCAGACGTTGTAATCAAAATGGTGTGGTTGAATGGAAGTCACTATGAGGACAGTGAGCCGTCGAATAACAATGTTGATAGCTGGAGATATGCTTCAATTATTTTTCAACCAATTCAAAATTGGGCTTTGTCCGTTCAGCCAGTGGTCATTTCAGCAGAAATTGCAAACAAGTTCATCAGCCATATTTACACAGATACAGGCAGTGAGGCTGACATCATTTATTGGCATTGTTTCAAAGCTTTTCCAAGGCATGTGCAGGCAAGAGCTAGGCGGACGAGTTTGAAGGTTTCAGGGCTAACAGGAGTGCCAGTGAATGCAATGGGAAGAGTTCGTTTGGAGGCCATTTTGGGAACATTTCCACTATTAAGAACCGAAACAATCGATTTCACTATCTTGGATGGTAATTCACGATTTAATGTCCTTTTTAGACAGGTAGCGTTAGCAAAGTTTGGTGCGATAACATCAACGGCCCATGCAGAGATCAGATTACCAACTCCTAATGGAGTAGCCGCCATACATTCACATTATGTGGCACCAACAAGGGAACGATCCACATTTGCAAGCATACCAGAAGGCAATATGAATCGGAGGAGGAGAAATCAGTTGTTCAGGGAAGATGAGGTTCAGGAGTTTTTCATTCCATAATCAAGTGTTTGGGCCGGACAGCGCTAGGCGCTCGGCGTATGAAGAAACAATTTGTTATCATTTTTATCAAGAGCAGAATTTATCATTTCAATAAACGCAGTTGATTAGCATTTTCTGAAGTGCAACGTGTATCAATTTACTCTAGACCATTGTGGTCATTTTTACAGTGCATGTATTCACAATAAGCATACAATAAACATTCATGATGTACTAATTAAGCTTGATCCACCTAAATTCGTAATCAATCGTTTATGTATTGCTCAGTACTGATCAATAAATTTAATATTTTTCTTAAACAAAGTGCTACCCGTGACAAATGTAGAACATTGCATTTATATCCTGCCCACAGAAGGAGTGTATTTTTATACCTCCGATGGCGGAAGCTTTTGTGCCGGCCAGCAAAAGGCACAAGGGATCGGCTAGAAAACGTTTAAGTTTTACTAGAATGCACCGAGGCATGATACAAAACTCAGATACTTGTCATGACAAACATTATAAAAAAACTTACTTCACAGAACGAAGTTCTATATTTTATATGAAGGCAAAAATATTCAGCAATTCTTCCTCATATCCTTTATGACGGAAGGCGTATGACGGACAAGTCTTTAACTCATAATTAATATTTATGTAATATTTCAAAAAATTCTTCCTCATATACTTTATAACGGAAGGCGTACGGCGGAAAGATTATTTTATAATCACTCTTCAAAGAACACTCCATAACTATTCCTCATCAATTTGATGATGGAAGGCGTGTAACATACTTTAAATATCCTATTAATTGTGTGAAGGCATAATATTTGTAAAGTGGGATTTCAATTTTGCATGTGTTATTCCTTTGACAGAAGTTAACAGTGCACAACGTTCAAAAACAAATTACCTTAAAAATGCTTTCTTCAGTTGTACAATACACAGTTGTACATAAAATTTTATGATATGCTTTGTGCATAGCAGATGCGTTATACATAACAACCATTAAAGTATTTGGTGCAAGCACACAAGCATGACATAATCACTACAGTAAGCGTATATTTGTGGCATTCAAGTTATCAATGTTTATTACAAACGGTTGCTCATCAAATGGTTAGAAATTTATGAAAATTTAACATTGAGCACATCCTGAGCAGAGGACTCCTCTCTGCTGCATACTTCATCATAAACATCTATATTCAGATTAATCAATCTGTCTCTAGTTTCATCAACCTTCTCCAGGGTTCCAGGAGGCATCAGATTCGCAATAGCAGCGGGGAGAGACGTGTTTGGAGCAAGGCGTCTGGTTAATTTGTCTGTCACATCAGCAATAGCATGGGTACGTATAGCATCAACATAATCATTGTAGGGATTCCCTACAAGACTGGATCCAAGCACCTTCGCTATTAATGGTGTATCCTATCGTATACACGCATAAAAGGCGTAATGGTTGCATAAAAGTAGCATCAGGAAGGTTGGAAACAACAGTTTTGTGGAGTTGTCCGTCCAGCGTTCTCCGCTGTACAGGCTGCTCCGTCATGCGTAAGCCCTGAAGGCCGCCTAGCGCGTAAGCCCTGGCCGGAGAACGCCACCTTCAGCATAAATTTTGGATCACAAGTAACAGAACGTATCATCATCTGACACGTGTCCCCAAGCAATCTGGTGGATCTAACACTATAAATAGACCCCTTGGGTCGTCATTTTACATAGTTCAGATATTCTGATAATTTTGAGAGCTGAGACTTCACTTCTCTTTCTCTTTCTACTATCTCTCACTAGAAGTCATCCGGCTAGCACTTTTACGCTCTACAGACAACAGATTGATTAAGCCACCCCACAAGTTTCTATACTTGTGAACCGGGTCTGCAGGGATTATTTCCCAAGGGTAAAAATCAATCGGCAACACTCCGCCCTCCTAAAGCTAGATAACTTCTAGTATTTTGTTGACGCACTAAGCCTTACCTCATAAGGAAATAGGTGTTAACAATAGCGCCATCCATTATTAAGACGAATCATCTCACCAACACTGATAAAGATGGAAAGGATAACGAATTCATACCCATAAAAGTGAGCATGATACATCCATGGAAAGCTGGACAACGGAGGAAGGCAGAAGTGCTAGAAGATTGGGAAGAGCAATTAATATCATTTCCTTCTATGTGTAACACAAATCCATCCGATGGTCCAGTGGTTATAGAAGTGCGAGTTGCTAATTGCTTAATACGCAACATTTACACAGACACAGGAGCTGGAGCAGACATTATGTATGAACATTGCTTTATACAGCTACCCAAAGATGTACAAGAAAAATTGAAGGAAACATATGTGCCGTTGGCAAGTTTTACAAGTGAGCCATCCTGGTCTGAAGGAAGTATTCTGCTTGAAGTAACCTTGGGCAAGCCACCCCTAAGACGCACAGCCAACATTGAGTTCTTGGTGGTTAAAGCAAATTCACAGTACAACATAATTTTGGGAAGAACTGCTTTAATGACGTTTGGAGCTGTAACATCAACTGTACATGGTATAATGAAGTTTCCAACGCCAGGTGGAGTAGCAACGTTATATGCAGAACGGCAGAAGTCAATTGAGTGTTCTCAAGTAACAAAGGCAGTAATTAAGCCAATCATACACGATGATGGGTCAATTTCACCGAATCTTAAATTTCCAGATCAGAAAATCATAATTGGGCACACGTTGTCCGCCGAATGTAAAGAAAAATTATATAACATTTTGACAACAAATTTAGATGTTTTTGCATGGCAACCGTCTGATATGACCGGTGTTCCAAGGGAAATTGCAGAGCATAGGCTAAACGTGAATCCCAACATACATCCTGTTTGTCAGAAAAAGCGTGGCATGGCGACAGAAAGAAGCAAATTCCTCCGTGATGAGGTACGAAGTTTGGTAGATGCTGGGATCTTGCGAGAGGTCAAATATCAGACATGGGTAGCCAATCCAGTCATGGTTAGGAAGCCGGACAACTCATGGCGGATGTGTGTGGATTTCACGTATATCAATAAAGCATGTCCAAAGGATAATTATCCTTTACCTGAAATTGATTGGAAGGTATCATTGGCAGGATATTGATTCAAATGTTTCCTAGATGCAGCTAAGGGATATCATCAAATCCCAATGGCTTTAAAAGATGAAGACAAAACGGCTTTTCACACAACGGAAGGCATATTCTGTTACATAAAAATGCCTTTTGGTTTGAAGAATGCAGGAACAACATATCAACGACTTATTGATATGGCGTTTAAGGATCAAATTGGGCGAAACTTAGAAGCTTATGTTGACAACATTGTCATCAAAAGTCATACTGAAGAAAGGATGTTACGAGATATACAGGAAACTTTTGCATCTTTGCGAAAAATTAACATGAAACTAAATCCTAAGAAGTGCACGTTTGGTGTAGAAGAGGGAAAATTCTTAGGTCATATTGTCACAGAACGTGGTATTAAAGCTAATCCTAAGAAAATTCAAGCAATTGAAGATATGAAGTCACCAACTAGCAAGAAAGATGTTCAACGGTTACATAGATGTCTAGCAGCATTAACAAGATTCTTGTCCAGAGCAGCTGAAAAGTCGCTTCCATTCATGAAGGTGTTAAAAGGCTGTTAAAATAAAAAAGATTTTGTCTGGACGGCGGAAGACAAAAATGTATTCCAAGAGGTCAAGCAGTTACTAAAAACATTACCTACATTAACAGCACCAAAAGAGGGGGAAACCCTAATTTTGTACTTAGCTAACTCAAAGGAAGCAATAAGTTCTGTCCTAATCGCAGAACGGAACGGCGTGCAAATACCTATATATTTTGTTAGCAAAGTGTTGCAGCTTAGTGAAACAAATTATCCACCACTTCACCGCATGGTTTATGCCCTTGTGCATAATGCACGACGTTTACGACGATATTTTCAAGGTCATCCCATTTTAGTGTTAACTGATCAACCATTAAAGCAAATACTCCGGCGTCCAGAATCATCTGGCCATTTAGCAAAATGGGCTATCGAGTTGGGGGAGTATGAAATCAATTTTGCTCCCCGGAATGCAGTTAAAGGACAAATTTTGGCAGATTTCCTCTTAGAGACAAATGAAAAAGTAGAGTATGACAACAAAATGGCACCATCACAGCATGAGTGGGAGTTACACACTGATGGAGCATCCAGTGAAGAGGGAACAGGTGCAGGACTAGTTTTAACAAGTCCAGACGGTGAAGAGTATACTTATGTGAAATGTCCCGTTCTTATTGATTAAAAACGTTCCATATTAATTGATTTCGTTGCGAGGTTTTGACCTCTATATGAGACGTTTTTCAAAGACTGCATTCATTTTTAAAACAAACCATAACCTTTATTTCATAAATAAAGGTTTAAAAAGCTTTACGTAGATTATCAAATAATGATAATCTAAAATATCCTGTTTACACACGACCATTACATAATGGTTTACAATACAAATATGTTACATCGAAATCAGTTTCTTGAATGCAGTTTTTACACAATATCATACAAACATGGACTCCAAATCTTGTCCTTATTTTAGTATGCAACAGCGGAAACTCTTAATATTCACCTGAGAATAAACATGCTTTAAACGTCAACAAAAATGTTGGTGAGTTATAGGTTTAACCTATATATATCAAATCGTAACAATAGACCACAAGATTTCATATTTCAATACACATCCCATACATAGAGATAAAAATCATTCATATGGTGAACACCTGGTAACCGACAATAACAAGATGCATATATAAGAATATCCCCATCATTCCGGGACACCCTTCGGATATGATATAAATTTCGAAGTACTAAAGCATCCGGTACTTTGGATGGGGTTTGTTAGGCCCAATAGATCTATCTTTAGGATTCGCGTCAATTAGGGTGTCTGTTCCCTAATTCTTAGATTACCAGACTTAATAAAAAGGGGCATATTCAATTTCGATAATTCAACCATAGAATGTAGTTTCACGTACTTGTGTCTATTTTGTAAATCATTTATAAAACCTGCATGTATTCTCATCCCAAAAATATTAGATTTTAAAAGTGGGACTATAACTCACTTTCACAGATTTTTACTTCGTCGGGAAGTAAGACTTGGCCACTGGTTGATTCACGAACCTATAACAATATATACATATATATCAAAGTATGTTCAAAATATATTTACAACACTTTTAATATATTTTGATGTTTTAAGTTTATTAAGTCCGCTGTCCTCGTTAGTAACCTACAACTAGTTGTCCACAGTTAGATGTACAAAAATAATTCGATAAATATTATCTTGAATCAATCCACGACCCAGTGTATATGTATCTCAGTATTGATCACAACTCAAACTATATATATTTTGGAATCAACCTCAACCCTGTATAGCTAACTCCAACATTCACATATATAGTGTCTATGGTTGTTCCGAAATATATATAGATGTGTCGACATGATAGGTCGAAACATTGTATACGTGTCTATGGTATCTCAAGATTACATAATATACAATACAAGTTGATTAAGTTATGGATGGAATAGATTTGTTACCAATTTTCACGTAGCTAAAATGAGAAAAATTATCCAATCTTGTTTTACCCATAACTTCTTCATTTTAAATCCGTTTTGAGTGAATCAAATTGCTATGGTTTCATACTGAACTCTATTTTATGAATCTAAACAGAAAAAGTATAGGTTTATAGTCGGAAAAATAAGTTACAAGTCATTTTTATAAAGGTAGTCATTTCAGTCGAAAGAACGACGTCTAGATGACCATTTTAGAAATCATACTTCCACTTTGAGTTTAACCATAATTTTTGGATATAGTTTCATGTTCATAATAAAAATCATTTTCTCAGAATAACAACTTTTAAATCAAAGTTTATCATAGTTTTTAATTAACTAACCCAAAACAGCCCGCGGTGTTACTACGACGGCGTAAATCCGGTTTTACGGTATTTTTCGTGTCTCCAGGTTTTAAATCATTAAGTTAGCTTATCATATAGATATAGAACATGTGTTTAGTTGATTTTAAAAGTCAAGTTAGAAGGATTAACTTTTGTTTGCGAACAAGTTTAGAATTAACTAAACTATGTTCTAGTGATTACAAGTTTAAACCTTCGAATAAGATAGCTTTATATGTATGAATCGAATGATGTTATGAACATCATTACTACCTTAAGTTACTTGGATAAACCTACTGGAAAATAGAAAAATGGATCTAGCTTCAACGGATCCTTGGATGTCTCGAAGTTCTTGAAGCAGAATCATGACACGAAAACAAGTTCAAGTAAGATCATCACTTGAAATAAGATTGTTATAGTTATAGAAATTGAACCAAAGTTTGAATATGATTATTACCTTGTATTAGAATGATAACCTACTGTAAGAAACAAAGATTTCTTGAGGTTGGATGATCACCTTACAAGATTGGAAGTGAGTTAGCAAACTAGAAAGTATTCTTGATTTTATGTAACTAGAACTTGTAGAATATATGAAGAACACTTAGAACTTGAAGATAGAACTTGAGAGAGATCAATTAGATGAATAAAATTGAAGAATGAAAGTGTTTGTAGGTGTTTTTGGTCGTTGGTGTATGGATTAGATATAAAGGATATGTAATTTTGTTTTCATGTAAATAAGTCATGAATGATTACTCATATTTTTGTAATTTTATGAGATATT
Source organism: Rutidosis leptorrhynchoides (assembly GCF_046630445.1). Classification (NCBI taxonomy): domain Eukaryota; kingdom Viridiplantae; phylum Streptophyta; class Magnoliopsida; order Asterales; family Asteraceae; genus Rutidosis; species Rutidosis leptorrhynchoides. Next base: position 313,972,927 of record NC_092333.1, on the reverse strand, counting down.
TCATGCTAGTTGCCAAATGATGGTTCCCACATGTGTTAGGTGACTCACATGGGCTGCTAAGAGCTGATAATTGGAGTGTATATACCAATAGTACATACATCTAAAAGCTGTGTATTGTACGAGTACGAATACGGGTGCATACGAGTAGAATTGTTGATGAAACTGAACGAGGATGTAATCTTAAGCATTTTTGTTAAGTAGAAGTATTTTGATAAGTGTATTGAAGTCTTTCAAAAGTGTATAAATACATATTAAAACACTACATGTATATACATTTTAACTGAGTCGTTAAGTCATCGTTAGTCGTTACATGTAAGTGTTGTTTTGAAACCTTTAAGTTAACGATCTTGTTAAATGTTGTTAACCCAATGTTTATAATATCAAATGAGATTTTAAATTATTATATTATCATGATATTATCATGTATGAATATCTCTTAATATGATATATATACATTAAATGTCTTTACAACGATAATCGTTACATATATGTCTCGTTTAAAAATCATTAAGTTAGTAGTCTTGTTTTTACATATGTAGTTCATTGTTAATATATTTAATGATATGTTTACTTATCATAGTATCATGTTCACTATATATATATCCATATATATATGTCATCATATAGTTTTTACAAGTTTTAACGTTCGTGAATCACCGGTCAACTTGGGTGGTCAATTGTCTATATGAAACATATTTCAATTAATCAAGTCTTAACACGTTTGATTGCTTAACATGTTGGAAACATTTAATCATGTAAATATCAATCTCAATTAATATATATAAACATGGAAAAGTTCGGGTCACTACAGTACCTACCCGTTAAATAAATTTCGTCCCGAAATTTTAAGCTGTTGAAGGTGTTGACGAATCTTCTGGAAATAGATGCGGGTATTTCTTCTTCATCTGATCTTCACGCTCCCAGGTGAACTCGGGTCCTCTACGAGCATTCCATCGAACCTTAACAATTGGTATCTTCTTTTGCTTAAGTCTTTTAACCTCACGATCCATTATTTTGACGGGTTCTTCGATGAATTGAAGTTTTTCGTTGATTTGGATTTCATCTAACGGAATAGTGAGATCTTCTTTAGCAAAACATTTCTTCAAATTCGAGACGTGGAAAGTGTTATGTACAGCCGCGAGTTGTTGAGGTAACTCAAGTCGGTAAGCTACTGGTCCGACACGATCAATAATCTTGAATGGTCCAATATACCTTGGATTTAATTTCCCTCGTTTACCAAATCGAACAACGCCTTTCCAAGGTGCAACTTTAAGCATGACCATCTCTCCAATTTCAAATTCTATATCTTTTCTTTTAATGTCAGCGTAGCTCTTTTGTCGACTTTAGGCGGTTTTCAACCGTTGTTGAATTTGGATGATCTTCTCGGTAGTTTCTTGTATAATCTCCGGACCCGTAATCTGTCTATCCCCCACTTCACTCCAACAAATCAGAGACCTGCACTTTCTACCATAAAGTGCTTCAAACGGCGCCATCTCAATGCTTGAATGGTAGCTGTTGTTGTAGGAAAATTCTGCTAACGGTAGATGTCGATCCCAACTGTTTCCGAAATCAATAACACATGCTCGTAGCATGTCTTCAAGCGTTTGTATCGTCCTTTCACTCTGCCCATCAGTTTGTAGATGATAGGCAGTACTCATGTCTAGACGAGTTCCTAATGCTTGCTGTAATGTCTGCCAAAATCTTGAAATAAATCTGCCATCCCTATCAGAGATAATAGAGATTGGTATTCCATGTCTGGAGACGACTTCCTTCAAATACAGTCGTGCTAACTTATCCATCTTGTCATCTTCTCTTATTAGTAGGAAGTGTGCTGATTTGGTGAGACGATCAACTATTACCCAAATAGTATCAAAACCACTTGCAGTCCTTGGCAATTTAGTGATGAAATCCATGGTAATGTTTTCCCATTTCCATTCCGGGATTTTGGGTTGTTGAAGTAGACCTGATGGTTTCTGATGCTCAGCTTTTACCTTAGAACACGTCAAACATTCTCCTACGTATTTAGCAACATCGGCTTTCATACCCGGCCACCAAAAATGTTTCTTGAGATCCTTGTACATCTTCCCCATTCCAGGATGTATTGAGTATCTGGTTTTATGAGCTTCTCTAAGTACCATTTCTCTCATATCTCCAAATTTTGGTACCCAAATCCTTTCAGCCCTATACCGGGTTCCGTCTTCCCGAATATTAAGATGCTTCTCCGATCCTTTGGGTATTTCATCCTTTAAATTTCCCTCTTTTAAAACTCCTTGTTGCGCCTCCTTTATTTGAGTAGTAATGTTATTATGAATCATTATATTCATAGATTTTACTCGAATGGGTTCTCTGTCCTTCCTGCTCAAGGCATCGGCTACCACATTTGCCTTCCCCGGGTGGTAACGAATCTCAAAGTCGTAATCATTCAATAATTCAATCCACCTACGCTGCCTCATATTCAGTTGTTTCTGATTAAATATGTGTTGAAGACTTTTGTGGTCGGTATATACAATACTTTTGACCCCATATAAGTAGTGCCTCCAAGTCTTTAATGCAAAAACAACCGCGCCTAATTCCAAATCATGCGTCGTATAATTTTGTTCGTGAATCTTCAATTGTCTAGACGCATAAGCAATCACCTTCGTTCGTTGCATTAATACACAACCGAGACCTTGCTTTGATGCATCACAATAAATCACAAAATCATCATTCCCTTCAGGCAATGACAATATAGGTGCCGTAGTTAGCTTTTTCTTCAATAACTGAAACGCTTTCTCTTGTTCATCATTCCATTCAAATTTCTTCCCTTTATGCGTTAATGCAGTCAAGGGTTTTGCTATTCTGGAAAAGTCTTGGATGAACCTTCTGTAGTAACCAGCTAGTCCTAAAAACTGGCGTATGTGTTTCGGAGTTTTCGGGGTTTCCCACTTTTCAACAGTTTCTATCTTTGCCGGATCCACCTTAATACCTTCTTTGTTCACTATGTGACCGAGGAATTGAACTTCTTCTAACCAAAATGCACACTTTGAAAACTTAGCGTACAATTCTTCCTTCCTCAATACTTCTAACACCTTTCTCAAATGTTCACCGTGTTCTTGGTCATTCTTTGAGTAAATAAGTATGTCATCAATGAAAACAATGACAAACTTGTCAAGGTATGGTCCACACACTCGGTTCATAAGGTCCATGAACACAGCTGGTGCATTAGTTAAACCAAACGGCATGACCATAAACTCGTAATGACCGTAACGTGTTCTGAAAGCAGTCTTTGGAATATCATCTTCTTTCACCCGCATTTGATGATACCCGGAACGTAAGTCAATCTTTGAATAAACAGACGAGCCTTGTAGTTGATCAAATAAGTCGTCGATTCTCGGTAGTGGGTAGCGGTTCTTGATGGTAAGTTTGTTCAACTCTCGGTAGTCGATACACAACCTGAATGTACCATCTTTCTTCTTGACAAACAAAACAGGAGCTCCCCACGGTGATGTGCTTGGTCGAATGAAACCACGCTCTAAAAGTTCTTGTAATTGGCTTTGCAGTTCTTTCATCTCGCTGGGTGCGAGTCTGTAAAGAGCACGAGCTATTGGTGCAGCTCCTGGTATAAGATCTATTTGAAATTCAACGGATCGTTGTGGGGGTAATCCCGGTAATTCTTTCGGAAATACATCGGGAAATTCTTTTGCAATGGGAACATCATTGATGCTCTTTTCTTCAGTTTGTACTTTCTCGACGTGTGCTAGAACAGCATAGCAACCTTTTCTTATTAGTTTTTGTGCCTTCAAATTACTAATAAGATGTAGCTTCGTGTTGCCCTTTTCTCCGTACACCATTAAGGGTTTTCCTTTTTCTCGTATAATGCGAATTGCATTTTTGTAACAAACGATCTCCGCTTTCACTTCTTTCAACCAGTCCATACCGATTATCACATCAAAACTCCCTAACTCTACTGGTATCAAATCAATCTTAAATGTTTCGCTAACCAGTTTAATTTCTCGATTCCGACATATATTATCTGCTGAAATTAATTTACCATTTGCTAATTCGAGTAAAAATTTACTATCCAAAGGCGTCAATGGACAACTTAATTTAGCACAAAAATCTCTACTCATATAGCTTCTATCCGCACCCGAATCAAATAAAACGTAAGCAGATTTATTGTCAATAAGAAACGTACCCGTAACAAGCTCCGGGTCTTCCTGTGCCTCTACCGCATTAATATTGAAAACACTTCCACGGCCTTGTCCATTCGTGTTCTCCTGGTTCGGGCAATTTCTAATAATGTGGCCTGGTTTTCCACATTTATAACAAACTACATTGGCATAACTTGCTCCGACACTACTTGCTCCGCCATTACTCGTTCCGACACCATTTGTTCCTTTCGTTCTATTAACCCCTGGTCCGTAGACCTCACACTTCGCCGCGCTATGACCATTTCTTTTACACTTGTTGCAAAATTTGGTGCAGAACCCCTTGTGATTCTTTTCACACCTTTGGCATAGCTGCTTCTGATTGTTGTTGTTGTTGCGGTTATTATTGTTGTTGGGATGATTGTTGTAGTTGCTGTTGTTGTTGTTGTTGTTGTTGTTGGGCCGTTTGTTGTAGTTGCGATTGATGTTGCGATTGTTGGGATAATTGTTGCGATTATTGTTGTAATTGCTGTTGTTGTTGTATTGGTGATTCTTATCACCGTTTTCCTCCCACTTTCTTTTGACTTGCTTCACATTGGCCTCTTCAGCAGTCTGTTCTTTAATTCTTTCTTCAATCTGGTTCACTAGTTTGTGAGCCATTCTACATGCCTGTTGTATGGAGGCGGGCTCGTGTGAACTTATATCTTCTTGGATTCTTTCCGGTAATCCTTTCACAAACGCGTCGATCTTCTCTTCCTCATCTTCGAATGCTCCCGGACACAATAGGCACAATTCTGTGAATCGTCTTTCGTACGTGGTAATATCAAATCCTTGGGTTCGTAACCCTCTAAGTTCTGTCTTGAGCTTATTGACCTCGGTTCTGGGACGGTACTTCTCGTTCATCAAGTGCTTGAATGCTGACCACGGTAGTGCGTACGCATCATCTTGTCCCACTTGCTCTAGATAGGTATTCCACCATGTTAACGCAGAACCTGTGAAGGTATGCGTAGCGTACTTCACTTTGTCCTCTTCAGTACACTTACTTATGGCAAACACCGATTCAACCTTCTCGGTCCACCGTTTCAATCCGATCGGTCCTTCGGTTCCATCAAATTCCAAAGGTTTGCAGGAAGTGAATTCTTTGTAGGTGCATCCTACACGATTTCCTGTACTGCTTTATCCAAGGTTATTGTTGGTATGTAGCACAGCCTGTACTGCGACTATGTTTGAAGCTAGAAAAGTACGGAATTCCTCTTCATTCATATTCACAGTGTGTCGAGTAGTCGGTGCCATTTCCTTCAAAATAGTTAAATGGAACAAGTTAATCATACAGAATATTAAGAGTAGTTAATAGTATTTCGTAGCATAATATGAACTCATTTATAAAAGCTTTTTCTTCATATTAGCATTTTATAAGTTTAAATTCGGGTAGTACCTACCTGTTAAGTTCATACTTAGTAGCTAATATACAATTCAACTACTACAATTCTATATGAAAAACTGATTATAATAATATTTCGCGTTCAAACTTTTATACAATATTTTACAAACTTACAATACCGCTTATTTTACATAAAGCATGAAATATAGCACACAATAACTTTGATACAAGATAGTTGTGAAGACAATTCTAGCTAGTACACAAGTCGTTCAGCAAAGGCAATAAAGACACGTAATTCATACGTCCAGAAACAAGTCATGCATTCTGGTTTTACTAGGACTACTTCCCATCCTTGGTCTTGTGCAACATAACCGTTATGGCCGTTGATAAGACAGCGTGTTGTAACGTCATCAAAGGGACGAGGGTTACGTAATGTCCAACAGTCCTGTAATAATCTAAAAACCTCATTTCTTACCCCAATTACCGACTCCGTCACTTGTGGAAACGTTTTGTTTAATAGTTGTAGCCCGATGTTCTTGTTCTCACTTTGGTGAGAAGCGAACATTACTAATCCGTAAGCATAACATGCTTCTTTATGTTGCATGTTAGCCGCTTTTTCTAAATCACGAAGTCCAATATTCGGATATATTGAGTCAAAATAATTTCTTAACCCGTTGCGTAAAATAGCATTTGGGTTCCCCGCAATATATGCGTCAAAGTAAACACATCGTAACTTATGGGTTTCCCAATGTGATATCCCCCATCTTTCAAACGAAAGTCTCTTATAAACCAAGACATTCTTGGAACGTTCTTCGAATGTCTTACAAACTGATCTCGCCTTAAATAGTTGTGCTGAAGAATTCTGGCCGACTCTAGACAAGATTTCATCAATCATGTCTCCGGGTAGGTCTCTTAAAATATTGGGTTGTCTATCCATTTTGTGTTTTTAAACTGTAAAATAGACAAGAGTTAGATTCATAAAAAAATACTTATTAATACAAGCAATTTTTACATATATCATAAAGCATAAGAACACTATATTACATATATTACACCACACGAATACAACTATCTTATTCCGACTCGCTCGTTTCTTCTTCTTCGGTTTTGGTTCGTTTTACCAAGTTTCTAGGGATATATGATGTTCCCCTAATACGAGCCTTCGTTGTCCACATTGGTTTAGAAAAACCTGGTGGTTTAGAGGTTCCCGGGTCATTGTTACAACTTAAGGACTTCGGGGGTTGACGATACATATAAAGTTCATCGGGGTTGGAATTAGATTTCTCTATTTTTATGCCCTTTCCCTTATTATTTTCTTTTGCCTTTTTAAATTCAGTTGGGGTAATTTCTATAACATCATCGGAATTCTCGTCGGAATCCGATTCATCGGAGAATTGGTAATCCTCCCAATATTTTGCTTCCTTGGCGGAAACACCATTGACCATAATTAACTTTGGTCGGTTGGTTGAGGATTTTCTTTTACTTAACCGTTTTATTATTTCCCCCACCGGTTCTATTTCTTCATCCGGTTCCGATTCTTCTTCCGGTTCCGATTCTTCTTCCGGTTTCGACTCTTCTTCCGGTTCCTCTTCGGGAACTTGTGAATCAGTCCACAAATCATTCCAATTTACATTTGACTCTTCATTATTATTAGGTGAGTCAATGGGACTTGTTCTAGAGGTAGACATCTATCACATAATATCAAACACGTTAAGAGATTAATATATCACATAATATTCATATGTTAAAAATATATAGTTTCCAACAAAAATGTTAAGCAATCATTTTTAAAGAAAACACGGTCGAAGTCCAGACTCACTAATGCATCCTAACAAACTCGATAAGACACACTAATGCAAATTTTCTGGTTCTCTAAGACCAACGCTCTGATACCAACTGAAATGTCCCGTTCTTATTGATTAAAAACGTTCCATATTAATTGATTTCGTTGCGAGGTTTTGACCTCTATATGAGACGTTTTTCAAAGACTGCATTCATTTTTAAAACAAACCATAACCTTTATTTCATAAATAAAGGTTTAAAAAGCTTTACGTAGATTATCAAATAATGATAATCTAAAATATCCTGTTTACACACGACCATTACATAATGGTTTACAATACAAATATGTTACATCGAAATCAGTTTCTTGAATGCAGTTTTTACACAATATCATACAAACATGGACTCCAAATCTTGTCCTTATTTTAGTATGCAACAGCGGAAACTCTTAATATTCACCTGAGAATAAACATGCTTTAAACGTCAACAAAAATGTTGGTGAGTTATAGGTTTAACCTATATATATCAAATCGTAACAATAGACCACAAGATTTCATATTTCAATACACATCCCATACATAGAGATAAAAATCATTCATATGGTGAACACCTGGTAACCGACAATAACAAGATGCATATATAAGAATATCCCCATCATTCCGGGACACCCTTCGGATATGATATAAATTTCGAAGTACTAAAGCATCCGGTACTTTGGATGGGGTTTGTTAGGCCCAATAGATCTATCTTTAGGATTCGCGTCAATTAGGGTGTCTGTTCCCTAATTCTTAGATTACCAGACTTAATAAAAAGGGGCATATTCAATTTCGATAATTCAACCATAGAATGTAGTTTCACGTACTTGTGTCTATTTTGTAAATCATTTATAAAACCTGCATGTATTCTCATCCCAAAAATATTAGATTTTAAAAGTGGGACTATAACTCACTTTCACAGATTTTTACTTCGTCGGGAAGTAAGACTTGGCCACTGGTTGATTCACGAACCTATAACAATATATACATATATATCAAAGTATGTTCAAAATATATTTACAACACTTTTAATATATTTTGATGTTTTAAGTTTATTAAGTCCGCTGTCCTCGTTAGTAACCTACAACTAGTTGTCCACAGTTAGATGTACAAAAATAATTCGATAAATATTATCTTGAATCAATCCACGACCCAGTGTATACGTATCTCAGTATTGATCACAACTCAAACTATATATATTTTGGAATCAACCTCAACCCTGTATAGCTAACTCCAACATTCACATATATAGTGTCTATGGTTGTTCCGAAATATATATAGATGTGTCGACATGATAGGTCGAAACATTGTATACGTGTCTATGGTATCTCAAGATTACATAATATACAATACAAGTTGATTAAGTTATGGATGGAATAGATTTGTTACCAATTTTCACGTAGCTAAAATGAGAAAAATTATCCAATCTTGTTTTACCCATAACTTCTTCATTTTAAATCCGTTTTGAGTGAATCAAATTGCTATGGTTTCATACTGAACTCTATTTTATGAATCTAAACAGAAAAAGTATAGGTTTATAGTCGGAAAAATAAGTTACAAGTCGTTTTTATAAAGGTAGTCATTTCAGTCGAAAGAACGACGTCTAGATGACCATTTTAGAAATCATACTTCCACTTTGAGTTTAACCATAATTTTTGGATATAGTTTCATGTTCATAATAAAAATCATTTTCTCAGAATAACAACTTTTAAATCAAAGTTTATCATAGTTTTTAATTAACTAACCCAAAACAGCCCGCGGTGTTACTACGACGGCGTAAATCCGGTTTTACGGTATTTTTCGTGTCTCCAGGTTTTAAATCATTAAGTTAGCTTATCATATAGATATAGAACATGTGTTTATTTGATTTTAAAAGTCAAGTTAGAAGGATTAACTTTTGTTTGCGAACAAGTTTAGAATTAACTAAACTATGTTCTAGTGATTACAAGTTTAAACCTTCGAATAAGATAGCTTTATATGTATGAATTGAATGATGTTATGAACATCATTACTACCTTAAGTTACTTGGATAAACCTACTGGAAAATAGAAAAATGGATCTAGCTTCAACGGATCCTTGGATGTCTCGAAGTTCTTGAAGCAGAATCATGACACGAAAACAAGTTCAAGTAAGATCATCACTTGAAATAAGATTGTTATAGTTATAGAAATTGAACCAAAGTTTGAATATGATTATTACCTTGTATTAGAATGATAACCTATTGTAAGAAACAAAGATTTCTTGAGGTTGGATGATCACCTTACAAGATTGGAAGTGAGTTAGCAAACTAGAAAGTATTCTTGATTTTATGTAACTAGAACTTGTAGAATATATGAAGAACACTTAGAACTTGAAGATAGAACTTGAGAGAGATCAATTAGATGAAGAAAATTGAAGAATGAAAGTGTTTGTAGGTGTTTTTGGTCGTTGGTGTATGGATTAGATATAAAGGATATGTAATTTTGTTTTCATGTAAATAAGTCATGAATGATTACTCATATTTTTGTAATTTTATGAGATATTTCATGCTAGTTGCCAAATGATGGTTCCCACATGTGTTAGGTGACTCACATGGGCTGCTAAGAGCTGATCATTGGAGTGTATATACCAATAGTACATACATCTAAAAGCTGTGTATTGTACGAGTACGAATACGGGTGCATACGAGTAGAATTGTTGATGAAACTGAACGAGGATGTAATCGTAAGCATTTTTGTTAAGTAGAAGTATTTTGATAAGTGTATTGAAGTCTTTCAAAAGTGTATAAATACATATTAAAACACTACATGTATATACATTTTAACTGAGTCGTTAAGTCATCGTTAGTCGTTACATGTAAGTGTTGTTTTGAAACCTTTAAGTTAACGATCTTGTTAAATGTTGTTAACCCAATGTTTATAATATCAAATGAGATTTTAAATTATTATATTATCATGATATTATCATGTATGAATATCTCTTAATATGATATATATACATTAAATGTCTTTACAACGATAATCGTTACATATATGTCTCGTTTAAAAATCATTAAGTTAGTAGTCTTGTTTTTACATATGTAGTTCATTGTTAATATATTTAATGATATGTTTACTTATCATAGTATCATGTTCACTATATATATATCCATATATATATGTCATCATATAGTTTTTACAAGTTTTAACGTTCGTGAATCACCGGTCAACTTGGGTGGTCAATTGTCTATATGAAACATATTTCAATTAATCAAGTCTTAACACGTTTGATTGCTTAACATGTTGGAAACATTTAATCATGTAAATATCAATCTCAATTAATATATATAAACATGGAAAAGTTCGGGTCACTACATTATGCATTGAAATTTTGTTTTTATGCTTCAAACAATGAAGCAGAGTATGAGGCATTACTCTCCGGCCTCCGCATAGCGGTAGAAATGAGCATAACAAATTTACGAGCATATGTTGATTCTTAAATTGTCTCCCAGCAGGTTAATGGAACGTTCGATGCAAGGGATACATCTATGAGGCAATATGTAAAGTTGGTGGAGGCGATTTCAAAGAAATTTGATAATCTTGAAGTCATGCAAATCCCTCGAAATAAGAACAAAAAAGCTGACGTCTTGAGCAAGTTAGCTACTTTAACCTTTGATCATTTGCACAAACGAGTGTTGGTTGAAGAGCTTAAGGAGAAATCAATACATGGAAAACCAATTATTGCAATAGTTGAAGGAGCTAAGGAAACTTGGATGACTCCGTATTTGAGACATTTTCATGACGGATGGTTACCTGTTGATAAGGCAGAAGCAAGAAGAATAAGAGTGACCGCACCAATGTATGAAATTGTTAATGGTGTCCTTTATCGAAAATCATACAATGGTCCATTGTTAAGGTGTTTAACCGATGACGAAGCATTAAAAGTGGTCAAAGAAATGCATGAAGGAGTTTGTTCTCAACACTCCGGTTTCCGTACTGTGGCATCACGGATCATGCGACAAGGGTATTTTTGGCCTTCCCTTTATCGGGATGTTGCAGAAATCATAAAAACATGTGAGAATTGTCATAGGCATGGTACGTCTTCCAAAGTATGACTTGATACCGGTGTCATCCGCTTGGCCGTTCTGCAAGTGGGCTATTGATATTGTGGGGCCATTCAATAAGAGCACTGGTAATGCTAAGTTCTTGGTGGTAGCGATCGATTTTTTCATGAAATGGGTTGAAGCAAAGGCTTTAGCAAAAATCATAGGAGAAAATGTCAAGAAGTTTGTCTGGCATGATATTGTATGTCGTTATGGGGTACCAAATGAAATAGTCAGCGATAACGGCAAGCAATTTGCAGAAAATCCATTTCGGAGTTGGTGTGAAGAGCTGGGCATAAAGCAAAACTTTACATCTGTTGCTCATCCTCAAGCGAATGGACAAGTGGAGGTTACCAACAAGGAAATCGTTGCTGGCATTAAGGCACGATTAGGTCTGAGTCAAACTGGATGGGTGGATGAGCTGCCAAATGTATTATTGATGCGTGATTATGACTTTAAAAACGCAATTTAGAACAAGCTTTCTTCACTTAAACAGATCTGAACACAAACCCCCAAATTTGTAACAGTAACAGCCCCAAAAAAAGAGTATAAAACTCTGAAATAAGAACACAAGGATAGAAGAATCTAAACCCCAAATTGATAAAGATACCACCACAATTAGAGATCTAGAAACACTCCAAATCTTCAACTACAGCTGATAAAGATTCCACCACAACTATAATATCAGATATGAAGATTTGGATTTCACCACAATGTTTGATAAAGTAACACCACAAACACTGATAAAGAAACCACTCTTAGCCACCAGAATCAAAGATTCGTAAAGACACAGAGATTTTGTAAATAGATAAGCTCTATCAAACTTTTCATTCAATCATCAACCAAGTTTTACAATTACAAGAGCTCTCTATTTATAGTAGAAGCTTAACAGCTATTTTCTAAATAAGATAAAAACATAAAAAGGAAATGGAGACAAAAAAGGACAAACAATTACAAATTAGCCAATAAGAATGAAGGACACAATCTGCAAAAAGCCTGCCATTTGTTAGTGCTCCTTCCCTTGATAAAAGCATCCAATGATAAATGAGAGTCTTCCTTGGACAGCTAACATTCTTCTAGAACAGCCACACACGTGTTAAGCACATGACCTGACCGGTTTATTGAAAAGCATAAGTAAACTTTGAATTGTATCAGCAAGTTGGCCATTCAGACAGAAAATAGCATCGCGTGCTGGTTGTACTAGAGTTTCGTGTGCTGATTGAACTAAAATTCTTTAGCTGGTTGAACTAGCTGGTTCGCCTAAGCATAACTTTGCTGGTTCGATTTGCTGGTTACCCGGCTGAGTGAATTAAAGCTTTACTGGCTGAACTAAACTCATTTGCTGGTCCGGCTAGCTGGTTCTTCTTCGTTGCTGGCTTGCCTTCAACTATCAAAAACTTTATTCATGAAAACATAACTACTTCAGTTTAAGGACTGAAGTAGGGTCACCCCTGAGCTTCTTGAACCAGCTCCAAAAACACTTAGATGATACGAAATAGATGGCAAAATGACCATTGCTTGGCCTGATTCGGGTCTAACATCTTTTGAGCTCGAGCTGGCTGTGTTGCTGGTTACATTGCCCAGCACACCCGCATCATCCTCCCCCTCTAAAAAGGAACTTGACCTCAAGTTCTCGAGGTTGTCATCTTCCAAGTAGGGCATCAAATCACCAACATTAAAAGTGCTAGACACAGCAGTATCACCATGCAGCTCGACCTTGTAAGCATTATCACCAACTTTTTCCCACACCTTAAATGGACCCTCAGCTCTTGGCATCAGCTTGTTCTTCCTTTTTGCTGGGAACCTTTCCTTCCTTAGATGAATCCAAACAAGCTCACCAGGAACAAAAGTGAGCTGCTTTCTGTGCTGGTTAGCTTTAGCCTTGTATTGCTGGTTGGTCTTCTCAATTTTGGCCCTCACTTGCTCATACAGCTTCTTCATTTCTTTGGCCTTTGCTACTGCATCAACACTTACCTTAGGCTCAATTGCAAAAGGAATCAGATCAATGGGTGTGAGTGGATTTGCACCATAGTAGATTTCAAATGGTGATTTTCCTATGGAGTAATTAGGTGCTCTATTAAAAGCAAATTCAGCTTGAGCAAGCTTCAAATCCCACTCCTTCAAACTTTTCTTCACAAGTGCCCTTAGCAACATTCCCACAGTTCTATTGGTAACTTCAGTTTGACCATCAGTTTGGGGATGGTGAGAAGTGCTGAATAAAAGCTTTGTTCCAAGCAGCTTCCATAATGTCTTCCAAAAATAGCTTAAGAACTTTGTATCTCGATCAGACACAATGGTTTTGGGAACTCCATGAAGACGAACAATTTCTTTGAAGAATAAAGTAGCAACAACAGTAGCATCATTGGTTTTGTTGCAGGCTATGAAATGAGCCATCTTTAAAAACCTGTCAACAACAACCATAATAGAATCTTTGCCTCGCCGAGTCCTTGGTAAAGCAACAATGAAATCCATGCTCAAATCTTCCCATGGCTGGTTGGGAACAGGAAGAGGAGTATATAAACCCTTGTGAAAAGTTGACTTAGCTTGACAGCAGGTAGCACAACGATTAATCACAGCTTTAACATCTTTATCCATACATGGCCAGTAGAAGTGTTCACTTAGGATATCCAATGTCTTGTTAATCCCAAAATGACCAGCTAAACCACCTCCATGTGCTTCTTTAATCAGCAACTCCCTGATTGAATCTTTTGGGATGCACAATCTGCTGCCCTTGAATAGAAAACCATCTTGCTCAACATAATCTCTTTTGGACTCAGCAGGAGAACAGTTCAAAATAGGAGCAAAGTCTGGATCAGCTTCATATAACTCCTTAACAAATGAAAATCCAAGAACTCTAGCTTCCAGAATTGACAACAAAGAATATCTTCTTGAAAGAGCATCAGCAACAACATTAGAAGTACCAGCCTTGTGTTTAGACACAAAGGAGTACATCTGCAAGAATTCAACCCATTTTGCATGCCTTGGATTTAATTTATGCTGCCCATTAATGTATTTTAATGCTTCATGATCAGAAAAGAGAACAAACTGCCTTGGCTTCAAATAATGTGACCAATGATCAATAGCTCGAATGATGGCATAAAACTCTTTATCATAAGTGCTATAATTCAGCTTTGATCCATTTAGCTTTTCACTGAAATAAGCTAATGGTCTTTTTCCTTGCACTAGCATAGCTCCAATGCCAACACCACTTGCATCACATTCAAGTTCAAATAGCATATCAAAATTAGGTAAATCAAGTATAGGTGCTGAACTTAGCTTTTCTTTCAATGATTCAAATGCTGATTGGGCAGAACTAGACCATTCAAATACCCCTTTCTTCATACAATCAGTAATTGGAGCAATAATTGTGGAGAAGTCTTTGATAAATCTTCTATAAAATGAAGCTAAACCATGAAAACTTCTGACTTCAGTGATGGTAGAAGGACTAGACCATGATTTGATTGCTTCCACCTTAGATGGATCCATTGAAATGCCTTCTTCAGAAACCACATATCCAAGAAACACTACTTTGCTGACAAAGAAATCACACTTCTCCAGCTTTGCATATAACTGATTCTGCCTTAATAGCTCAAATACATTCCTCAGATGATCTGAGTGTTCTTCTTTAGTTTTTGAGTACACTAGGATGTCATCAAAGTACACAACCACAAACTGACCAATAAGTGGCCTGAGCACTTCATTCATAAGCCTCATGAATGTGCTGGGTGCATTAGACAACCCAAAAGGCATAACCAACCACTCGAATAATCCACCTTTGATCTTGAAAGCTGTCTTCCATTCATCTCCTTCTTTCATTCGAATCTGATGATACCCACTTCTAAGATCAACTTTGGAAAATACACAAGAACCATGCAGCTCATCTAGCATATCATCTAATCTAGGTATGGGATACCTATACTTGATGGTGATGTTGTTAATAGCTCTGCTGTCTACACACATTCTCATAGAACCATCTTTCTTTGGAACCAGCAAAGCTGGTACTGAACAAGGACTCATGCTGGTTCTAACATACCCCTTGGCAACCAGCTCATTAACTTGATTTTCTAATTCTTTTGCTTCATGAGGAGAACATCGATAAGCTGCTTTATTAGGAAGAACAGATCCAGGTACAAGATCAATTTGATGTTCAATACCTCTGATTGGTGGTAAACCAGTAGGTAACTCAGTAGGAAACACATCAGCAAATTCGGATAACAATGGCTTTACCCTAGCTGGTATTTCATCATGCTGGTGCAACTCATCACTTTCAACCATCAGCAATAAATAAGCACCAGCACCACCCTTTAACTCAGTATCAACTTCAGCTTGAGTCATAAATAAAGCTTTATCATTCTTAACAGTAGGATCAGCTCTAGGTATTTCACTAGGCTTTAAAGAGGTGAGGGTGATCTTCTTTCCATTCACATACATTGAATAAGTATTTTGGTGTCCATTAAGATAGACATACTTATCAAATAACCAAGGTCTACCAAGCAGCAAATGACAAGCATCCATAGGAATAACATCACAAGTAATCTCATCCTGATAAACAGTACCAATTGAAAATGGAACAGTAACTTGGCGAGTAACCTTTACCTCGCTGCCTTGGTTAAGCCATTGAAGTTTGTATGGATGAGGATGCTTCTTTGTAACCAGCTCAAGCTTTTCCACCATGTGAGCAGATGCTGCATTTACACAGCTGCCTCCATCAACAATCAGGCTGCACACTTTACCCTTGACTGTGCATCTTGAATGAAAGATGTTTTCACGCTGACTCTTATCTTCAATAGTCTCAGCTGAGTGCATTACTCTTCAAACCACTAAAAACTCTCCAATATCAGCAGCAACAAACTCTTCACTATCAGACTCATCATATGCTGGTTCAGTTTCAAAACCCCCTTCCTAATCTTCAATCTCCTTTAGTGTAAGAGCACGCTGGTTAGGACATTGAGCTTGAAAATGCCCAAATCCATGGCACTTGAAGCATTTCCTTCTATCATCTTTAGGACCAGCTACAACCTGCTCTTTGCCTTTAGATACTTTGGGTGCTGCCTCATTATGCCTAGGCATCATAGATGATTGACCCTTCATAGGCAGCACAGCTGGCTTGGAATAAGACTTAAAATTAATTTTCTTCTTTGCTTGTTTCTCTACTTGAATAGCCAGCTTGCATGCACTCTCAAAAGTCCATAGAGGCTGCATTTCAACTTGATCAGCAATAGAAGCATTTAAGCCTCCAACGAATCTTGCTATAGTGTGTTCTTCAGCTTCTTTAACATTTGTACGAATCTTGAGCTGCTTAAACTCTCTGATGTAATCAACAACATTCATGCTGCCTTGCTTGAGTGTATTCATCTGGGTATACAGCTCTTGCTTGTAAGCTTGAGGAACAAACCTCTTTTGCATACACTCTTTTAACTTGGACCAGGTTTTGATTGTTTTCTTCCCTTCATATTGCCTTTCTTTTTTTAGATTATCATACCACATTGAAGCATACTTCTTTAATCTGATTACAGCAACTTTAAAGGCCTTTTTATCATCATAGCCTTTAACCTCCATAATTCTATCCATGGCCTGAACCCATTCAAAGTAATCTTTAGGATTAGAGGACCCTTCAAAATCAGGTGGATCTATCTTGATATCTTTCAAATCATCAGCTTTTTTCCTGTGCCTTCTTCTTCTTTGTGAAGAAGCATGAGATCCATCAGTAGATTGGCTACCATCGTCAGATTCAGTACAAGAAGACACAATAGTTGTATCTCCATTTTCAAATCTAATTCTATTTCTTCTTGGAACACCATCTTCCAACAAGTTAACCATTCTTTCCATCTGATGTTGTAGAGCTTCAATAGCTCTATCTCTTCTAAGATTATGAGCTTCTTCAAGAGTCATATTCCTTCGAACATCAGCCATTTCAAATATCAGATCTGAAATAAACCTTCAGCAACAAATAGAAACCCAGATCTAAAATAAAGCTTAACAGCTCTAAAACAGAGTATGAACTGAAACAACAATAAAAATGATAAGAAAGCTTCAATTTGAACAACCTAAGCTCTGATACCACTTTGATGCGAGATTATGACTTTAAAAACGCAATTTAGAACAAGCTTTCTTCACTTAAACAGATCTAAGACAAACCCCCAAATTTGTAACAATAACAGCCCCAAAAACAGAGTATAAAACTCTGAAATAAGAACACAAGGATAGAAGAATCTAAACCCCAAATTGATAAAGATACTACCACAATTAGAGATCTAGAAACACTCCAAATCTTCAACTACAGCTGATAAAGATTCCACCACAACTATAATATCAGATATGAAGATTTGGATTTCACCACAATGTTTGATAAAGTAACACCACAAACACTGATAAAGAAACCACTCTTAGCCACCGGAATCAAAGATTCGTAAAGACACAGAGATTTTGTAAATAGATAAGCTCTATCAAACTTTTCATTCAATCATCAACCAAGTTTTACAATTACAAGAGCTCTCTATTTATAGTAGAAGCTTAACAGCTATTTTTTAAATAAGACAAAAACATAAAAAGGAAATGGAGACAAAAAAGGACAAACAATTACAAATTAGCCAATAAGAATAAAGGACACAATCTGCAAAAAGCCTGCCATTTGTTAGTGATCCTTCCCTTGATAAAAGCATCCAATGATAAATGAGAGTCTTCCTTGGACAGCTAACATTCTTCTAGAACAGCCACACACGTGTTAAGCACATGACCTGACCGGTTTATTGAAAAGCATAAGTAAACTTTGAATTGTATCAGCAAGTTGGCCATTCAGACAGAAAATAGCATCGCGTGCTGGTTGTACTAGAGTTTCGTGTGCTGATTGAACTAAAATTCTTTAGCTGGTTGAACTAGCTGGTTCGCCTAAGCATAACTTTACTGGTTCGATTTGCTGGTTACCCGGCTGAGTGAATTAAAGCTTTACTGGCTGAACTAAACTCATTTGCTGGTCCGGCTAGCTGGTTCTTCTTCGTTGCTGGCTTGCCTTCAACTATCAAAAACTTTATTCATGAAAACATAACTACTTCAGTTTAAGGACTGAAGTAGGGTCACCCCTGAGCTTCTTGAACCAGCTCCAAAAACACTTAGATGATACGAAATAGATGGAAAAATGACCATTGCTTGGCCTGATTCGGGTGTAACATCTTTTGAGCTCGAGCTGGCTGTGTTGCTGGTTACATTGTCCAGCACACCCGCATCAATTGTGGGCACACCGGATGATGCCAAAGCGGAGCACGAGGGAAACACCTTTCAGTCTAGTGAATGGAACAGAGGCAGTGATACCGGCTGAAATATGTGTGCCAACGTAACGCATTATGGCATTTGGTGTTGAGGTTAATTCTGAGGCATTAAGGGAGAATCTCAACTTGTTGGAGGAAAGAAGGTTGATGGCCGCCATCCGGCAAGCAGATCACAAGCATAAAATGGCACAATATTATAACAAGAAGGTACAGCATGTGCAGTTTGAAGTAGGTGATTTAGTATTACGAGATAATGAGGCAAGCAGGCAAATCAAATTTGGAAAGCTAGCCCCAAAATGGGAAGGACCTTATAAGGTCACAAAAGTAAATTAGAATGGATCATACACGCTTGCTGCGCCTTCCGGCGAGCAATATGAAAGAGCTTGGAATGCAATGAATTTAAAGAAATTTTATGCGTAGCACTATATGCATGGACAGCTTGATCAACTGTCAAATGCATGAGATATAGTCATAAATGTAAATATTTCTTTAAGAGTATGAATAATAGCAATTATTCTTATGGCAATATTTTTCATAAATTTTATCCGGCCAAGGATTTTTTAGCCCAGGTGTCACATAGATGTGTGTCATCCCTACCCGCAGAAAGAAAGAAAGCCTTTCGGTGGTAGAAGTACAATCATACTCAAAATGGTTGTATCGATAGTGAGAAATGTAGAGCTCACTAAAGCATCGAAGCGATGAAACGAATCTACAAAAAATGTCATGACACAACTTATATACACAAAATGCAAAGCAAAACGGAAAATGGACCATAATGTCCAGCAAAATATTTAAAGGCAAAAATAATTCATAACTTTTCCTCATGAGTTTCATGACAGAAAGCGTATAACGAAGAATATGATTTTAATGTTTACAAGTATAATGATTGCAAAGTACAATCTCAATATCTTGTTCATTGTTAACTACAACAATCTTACTAAGTTACAGCATATATTTCTAATATATACAACCAAGTACAATATTAAACGTTATGCAAAAGCAGATGTATAAAAACATAGTATTTCATTCATCCTGCGGAGTATAATTCAATACATCATCTATTGTTACATCCGGCCGTTTACAAAGATTTTCAATATCAGAAAACTTCATATTTTCTATTAGTGCACCGGCTAAATCAGCTTCTTTTATGGCGTTTTCATTAATCTTCGATGTAATAACAACAGGCATCGGACTTGGAAATTCTGGCAGTTTTCTTTTCATAAAGTTGAAAAAATTTAGTCGTTCAGCAGACTTCGCAAGGCGGACAAACTCACAAATCCTGTGAGACAGAGCTTGACAATTAAAGATACGCTCAACAAGCGCAGGGATTCCAGTTATCATTCATCTTTCGTTCTCCTCTTTGGCTTTAAGCTTTTCTTTCAACATGTTATTTTGCTCAAGCATTTTTTCGTTCTCCTTTACTAGTTCATCAATTTTGCTCAGATGCCGCTTTTCTCTGGAAGATAGTTCTTTGACTTGCTCCTTATACTCTGCCCACTGATTGTTGCTATTATCATAAAGCCTCTTCATTGTCTCGTATTCCCTCTTTATCTCTGTGGCTATTCGTTCAGTCCTGGCTACTTTCTCCTTTTCAGCAGATAGCTCCTTATTTGTAGTGACTTCATTGTTTTGCAAGTCAGATAGGTGTTGAAGGTCATTTAAACCAGAAGCAATGTTCAGAATGATACTTTATGCCTTAACCTTCTTGGCATCTGCATCAGATAGGTTGCTAAAGAATTGGGCTAGTGAAGGACACACCATGGCATTCAAAAAAGTCATGAAATCTTCGTACGAGTGTGGTGGTCCTTTTAAAAGGGAGGAAAGCATATTTGTGTCAAGATTGGGAAGCGTAATTTGTTGTTGAGAAGAACTAGGGCCAGCTCCTTGTTGAGCGGATGACGGAGGAATTTGACCAGTTCTTCTCCTCTTGGCGGAAGGCGGAAGAGTCGCTAATGTAATGTCTTGATGTGATGCACTGGCTGTTGGAGATAAAGGGAAATTGTTACTTATAAAAGAGTTCCAATATGCTTCACAACATTTCAAGGGTGGCATAAAGTATAAGGAAGGGTTTGGATTATAAAATCCACCAGTACTGAGCATACAAGAAAATAAGTTCAGGTTTTGGTATGGTGTTTTACATAATTCAGTGTTATCATTTTCATTACCCGAGGCACAACGTTCTCTAGAGGCAACTCGATTCATACCTATGCCTTCTTCTTCTTCTTCTTCATCTTCCTCCTCCCTTACTTCATTTTTCTTGGGGGTATCATCAATAATTTTCTGAGTAGTAAAGGTAAGCTGGGAATAAACCGATGACCGCATGGCAGTAAGCGGAGTAATTTCTGCAAAAGTTTAAAAGTCACAGTGGTTAATTGGATAGATAAAGGAGGGCATCTTATTAAGCATATGTAGCAAAAGTAAATGCTTACTCTTCCTCCCAGCAAGAACACAGGCATAACCTTGTGTGATATCCCAATCTTGGCTTACGGATGTCAGCGAAAGCATGTGTTCCCCATATTTAATGTCATTGATTTGTTCATCTTTAATCTTCTTAAACAAAAGGTTTTCCTTGGTGACGAGTTTTGGAAAGGTAACAGATATGGTATGCAACTATTTGTGCCACACTCAAGTAGCTGAGTATTGGTTATCAATTGCATCTTCATTAATAAAGATAAATGAAGCATACCAGTTATCGCCGGGATGATCAAGTGCAGGTTTCAGAAATCCATGAACTTTATTGAATGTGAACCAACCATTTTCATGGCGTGCTATACGTACCAAATGGCAAAATATCCGAATAGATGGATCAATATTCCTTGCGTGACAATACATTTCAAAAATCAAGAGCTTTCGAATTGATGCTGGTTCGAATTGACCAACAGCAACACCGTAAAACTTGCAAACTTCTAAGAAGAATGGTGTAAATGGCAGACGTAAGAAAAAATTGAAGATTGAATGGCCATAAATAGCAACCTTGCCAGGGGGCGGTGAGTAGGCCCTGGCATTGATTGCAGGAATCACTGGTTCAACACCAGCTAATCTAGGAAAATGTTGCAGTAGCTCGCCTAAATATTTCTCATTTACTCTGCTAGGAATAGCTGAAACATCCTTTATGGCTGCCATTAATGTTCTAATGAAACAGGAAGTAAAGAAGGTATTGATGGAAGAAGATGAATACTGTAGAAAGAAGTTGTAAAAGTAAATAATCGGTTAGGGTTTATGGTGGTTAAAAAGCAAAAAGATATAACAGCTGTAATCAGTGGTGATTTTGGGGTTTTTGTTTTCAGCCGCACACGTGTAAGGACAAGATAAAAAGGCGAGTACATCGAAAAACCTTTTTACAGCTAGAGGCGCGTGCGGTATTATAGCTATAAAAAAAGCAATCATCATAATGTCAGTAAAATTCGCCTATCATTTAATGCATGTGATGTGATCCCCTATGCAAAAGGAAAACGAGAAGACTTGGTTGGCATGCGTTATTCCAAGTTTAACAACTTAATCAATTTTCAAATGCTTAAGTTATTAAACTGGGGGGACTTAATGGTGTATCCTATCGTATACACGCATAAAAGGCGTAATGGTTGCATAAAAGTAGCATCAGGAAGGTTGGAAACAACAGTTTTGTAGAGTTGTCCGTCCAGCGTTCTCCGTTGTACAGGCTGCTCCGTCATGCGTAAGCCCTGAAGGCCGCCTAGCGCGTAAGCCCTGGCCTGAGAATGCCACCTTCAGCGTAAATTTCAGATCACAAGTAACAGAACGTATCATCATCTGACACGTGTCCCCAAGCAATCTGGTGGATCTAATGAAATGTCCCGTTCTTATTGATTAAAAACGTTCCATATTAATTGATTTCGTTGCGAGGTTTTGACCTCTATATGAGACGTTTTTCAAAGACTGCATTCATTTTTAAAACAAACCATAACCTTTATTTCATAAATAAAGGTTTAAAAAGCTTTACGTAGATTATCAAATAATGATAATCTAAAATATCCTGTTTACACACGACCATTACATAATGGTTTACAATACAAATATGTTACATCGAAATCAGTTTCTTGAATGCAGTTTTTACACAATATCATACAAACATGGACTCCAAATCTTGTCCTTATTTTAGTATGCAACAGCGGAAGCTCTTAATATTCACCTGAGAATAAACATGCTTTAAACGTCAACAAAAATGTTGATGAGTTATAGGTTTAACCTATATATATCAAATCGTAACAATAGACCACAAGATTTCATATTTCAATACACATCCCATACATAGAGATAAAAATCATTCATATGGTGAACACCTGGTAACCGACAATAACAAGATGCATATATAAGAATATCCCCATCATTCCGGGACACCCTTCGGATATGATATAAATTTCGAAGTACTAAAGCATCCGGTACTTTGGATGGGGTTTGTTAGGCCCAATAGATCTATCTTTAGGATTCACGTCAATTAGGGTGTCTGTTCCCTAATTCTTAGATTACCAGACTTAATAAAAAGGGGCATATTCGATTTCAATAATTCAACCATAGAATGTAGTTTCACGTACTTGTGTCTATTTTGTAAATCATTTATAAAACCTGCATATATTCTCATCCCAAAAATATTAGATTTTAAAAGTGGGACTATAACTCACTTTCACAGATTTTTACTTCGTCGGGAAGTAAGACTTGGCCACTGGTTGATTCACGAACCTATAACAATATATACATATATATCAAAGTATGTTCAAAATATATTTACAACACTTTTAATATATTTTGATGTTTTAAGTTTATTAAGTCAGCTGTCCTCGTTAGTAACCTACAACTAGTTGTCCACAGTTAGATGTACAAAAATAATTCGATAAATATTATCTTGAATCAATCCACGACCCAGTGTATACGTATCTCAGTATTGATCACAACTCAAACTATATATATTTTGGAATCAACCTCAACCCTGTATAGCTAACTCCAACATTCACATATAGAGTGTCTATGGTTGTTCCGAAATATATATAGATGTGTCGACATGATAGGTCGAAACATTGTATACGTGTCTATGGTATCTCAAGATTACATAATATACAATACAAGTTGATTAAGTTATGGATGGAATAGATTTGTTACCAATTTTCACGTAGCTAAAATGAGAAAAATTATCCAATCTTGTTTTACCCATAACTTCTTCATTTTAAATCCGTTTTGAGTGAATCAAATTGCTATGGTTTCATATTGAACTCTATTT
The DNA here is from genome assembly GCF_046630445.1 of Rutidosis leptorrhynchoides. Classification (NCBI taxonomy): domain Eukaryota; kingdom Viridiplantae; phylum Streptophyta; class Magnoliopsida; order Asterales; family Asteraceae; genus Rutidosis; species Rutidosis leptorrhynchoides. The sequence goes on along the minus strand of NC_092333.1, from coordinate 313,949,047 downwards.
TATGAATCTAAATAGAAAAAGTATAGGTTTATAGTCGGAAAAATAAGTTACAAGTCGTTTTTATAAAGGTAGTCATTTCAGTCGAAAGAACGACGTCTAGATGACCATTTTAGAAAACATACTTCCACTTTGAGTTTAACCATAATTTTTGGATATAGTTTCATGTTCATAATAAAAATCATTTTCTCAGAATAACAACTTTTAAATCAAAGTTTATCATAGTTTTTAATTAACTAACCCAAAACAGCCCGCGGTGTTACTACGACGGCGTAAATCCGGTTTTACGGTGTTTTTCGTGTTTCCAGGTTTTAAATCATTAAGTTAGCATATCATATAGATATAGAACATGTGTTTAGTTGATTTTAAAAGTCAAGTTAGAAGGATTAACTTTTGTTTGCGAACAAGTTTAGAATTAACTAAACTATGTTCTAGTGATTACAAGTTTAAACCTTCGAATAAGATAGCTTTATATGTATGAATCGAATGATGTTATGAACATCATTACTACCTTAATTTCCTTGTATAAACCTACTGGAAAAGAGAAAAATGGATCTAGCTTCAATGGATCCTTGGATGGCTCGAAGTTCTTGAAGCAGAATCATGACACGAAAACAAGTTCAAGTAAGATCATCACTTGAAATAAGATTGTTATAGTTATAGAAATTGAACCAAAGTTTGAATATGATTATTACCTTGTATTAGAATGATAACCTACTGTAAGAAACAAAGATTTCTTGAGGTTGGATGATCACCTTACAAGATTGGAAGTGAGCTAGCAAACTTGAAAGTATTCTTGATTTTATGAAACTAGAACTTTTGGAATTTATGAAGAACACTTAGAACTTGAAGATAGAACTTGAGAGAGATCAATTAGATGAAGAAAATTGAAGAATGAAAGTGTTTGTAGGTGTTTTTGGTCGTTGGTGTATGGATTAGATATAAAGGATATGTAATTTTGTTTTCATGTAAATAAGTCATGAATGATTACTCATATTTTTGTAATTTTATGAGATATTTCATGCTAGTTGCCAAATGATGGTTCCCACATGTGTTAGGTGACTCACATGGGCTGCTAAGAGCTGATCATTGGAGTGTATATACCAATAGTACATACATCTAAAAGCTGTGTATTGTACGAGTACGAATACGGGTGCATACGAGTAGAATTGTTGATGAAACTGAACGAGGATGTAATTGTAAGCATTTTTGTTAAGTAGAAGTATTTTGATAAGTGTCTTGAAGTCTTTCAAAAGTGTATGAATACATATTAAAACACTACATGTATATACATTTTAACTGAGTCGTTAAGTCATCGTTAGTCGTTACAGGTAAATGTTGTTTTGAAACCTTTAGGTTAACGATCTTGTTGAATGTTGTTAACCCATTGTTTATTATAACAAATGAGATGTTAAATTATTATATTATCATGATATTATGATATATAATATATCTTAGTATGATGTATATACAGTTAAATGTCGTTACAACGATAATCGTTACATATATGTCTCGTTTCGAAATCATTAAGTTAGTAGTCTTATTTTTACATATGTATTTCATTGTTAATACACTTAATAATATATTTACTTATCATTTAACATAATTAACCAAGTGTATCAATATCTTAATATGATTCATATGTACCTAGTAAGACGTTGTTATAACGATAATCGTTATATATATCGTTTTCGAGTTTCTTAAATTAATAGTCTCATTTTTATGTATATAACTCATTGTTAAAATACCTAATGAGATACATACATATAATAAAAACATGTTAACTATATATATAACCATATATATGTCATCGTATAGTTTTTAAAAGTTTTAACGTTCGTGAATCACCGATCAACTTGGGTGGTCAATTGTCTATATGAAACATATTTCAATTAATCAAGTCTTAACAAGTTTGATTGCTTAACATGTTGGAAACATTTAATCATGTAAATATCAATCTCAATTAATATATATAAACATGGAAAAGTTCGGGTCACTACAGTACCTACCCGTTAAATAAATTTCGTCCTGAAATTTTAAGCTGTTGAAGGTGTTGACGAATCTTCTGAAAATAGATGCGGGTATTTCTTCTTCATCTGATCTTCACGCTCCCAGGTGAACTCGGGTCCTCTACGAGCATTCCATCGAACCTTAACAATTGGTATCTTGTTTTGCTTAAGTCTTTTAACCTCACGATCCATTATTTTGACGGGTTCTTCGATGAATTGAAGTTTTTCGTTGATTTGGATTTCATCTAACGGAATAGTGAGATCTTCTTTAGCAAAACATTTCTTTAAATTCGAGACGTGGAAAGTGTTATGTACAGCCGCGAGTTGTTGAGGTAACTCTAGTCGGTAAGCTACTGGTCCGACACGATCAATAATCTTGAATGGTCCAATATACCTTGGATTTAATTTCCCTCGTTTACCAAATCGAACAACGCCTTTCCAAGGTGCAACTTTAAGCATGACCATCTCTCCAATTTCAAATTCTATATCTTTTCTTTTAATGTCAGCGTAGCTCTTTTGTCGACTTTGGGCGGTTTTCAACCGTTGTTGAATTTGGATGATCTTCTCGGTAGTTTCTTGTATAATCTCCGGACCCGTAATCTGTCTATCCCCCACTTCACTCCAATAAATCGAAGACCTGCACTTTCTACCATAAAGTGCTTCAAACGGCGCCATCTCAATGCTTGAATGGTAGCTGTTGTTGTAGGAAAATTCTGCTAACGGTAGATGTCGATCCCAACTGTTTCCGAAATCAATAACAAATGCTCATAGCATGTCTTCAAGCGTTTGTATCGTCCTTTCGCTCTGCCCATCAGTTTGTGGATGATAGGCAGTACTCATGTCTAGACGAGTTCCTAATGCTTGCTGTAATGTTGCCAGAATCTTGAAATAAATCTGCCATCCCTATCAGAGATAATAGAGATTGGTATTCCATGTCTGGAGATGACTTCCTTCAAATACAGTCGTGCTAACTTCTCCATCTTGTCATCTTCTCTTATTGGTAGGAAGTGTGCTGATTTGGTGAGACGATCAACTATTACCCAAATAGTATCAAAACCACTTGCAGTCCTTGGCAATTTAGTGATGAAATCCATGGTAATGTTTTCCCATTTCCATTCCGGGATTTCGGGTTGTTGAAGTAGACCTGATGGTTTCTGATGCTCAGCTTTGACCTTAGAACACGTCAAACATTCTCCTACGTATTTAGCAACATCGGCTTTCATACCCGGCCACCAAAAATGTTTCTTGAGATCCTTGTACATCTTCCCCGTTCCAGGATGTATTGAGTATCTGGTTTTATGAGCTTTCTAAGTACCATTTCTCTCATATCTCCAAATTTTGGTACCCAAATCCTTTCAGCCCTATACCGGGTTCCGTCTTCCCGAATATTAAGATGCTTCTCCGATCCTTTGGGTATTTCATCCTTTAAATTTCCCTCTTTTAAAACTCCTTGTTGCGCCTCCTTTATTTGAGTAGTAATGTTATTATGAATCATTATATTCATAGATTTTACTCGAATGGGTTCTCCGTCCTTCCTGCTCAAGGCATCGGCTACCACATTTGCCTTCCCCGGGTGGTAACGAATCTCAAAGTCGTAATCATTCAATAATTCAATCCACCTACGCTGCCTCATATTCAGTTGTTTCTGATTAAATATGTGTTGAAGACTTTTGTGGTCGGTATATATAATACTTTTGACCCCATATAAGTAGTGCCTCCAAGTCTTTAATGCAAAAACAACCGCGCCTAATTCCAAATCATGCGTCGTATAATTTTGTTCGTGAATCTTCAATTGTCTAGACGCATAAGCAATCACCTTCGTTCGTTGCATTAATACACAACCGAGACCTTGCTTTGATGCATCACAATAAATCACAAAATCATCATTCCCTTCAGGCAATGACAATATAGGTGCCGTAGTTAGCTTTTTCTTCAATAACTGAAACGCATTCTCTTGTTCATCATTCCATTCAAATTTCTTCCCTTTATGCGTTAATACAGTCAAGGGTTTTGCTATTCTGGAAAAGTCTTGGATGAACCTTCTGTAGTAACCAGCTAGTCCTAAAAACTGGCGTATGTGTTTCGGAGTTTTCGGGTTTTCCCACTTTTCAATAGTTTCTATCTTTGCCGGATCCACCTTAATACCTTCTTTGTTCACTATGTAACCGAGGAATTGAACTTCTTCCAACCAAAATGCACACTTTGAAAACTTAGCGTACAATTCTTCCTTCCTCAATACTTCTAACACCTTTCTCAAATGTTCACCATGTTCTTGGTCATTCTTTGAGTAAATAAGTATGTCATCAATAAAAACAATGACAAACTTGTCAAGGTATGGTCCACACACTCGGTTCATAAGGTCCATGAACACAGCTGGTGCATTAGTTAAACCAAACGGCATGACCATAAACTCGTAATGACCGTAACGTGTTCTGAAAGCAGTCTTTGGAATATCATCTTCTTTCACCCGCATTTGATGATACCCGGAACGTAAGTCAATCTTTGAATAAACAGACGAGCCTTGTAGTTGATCAAATAAGTCGTCGATTCTCGGTAGTGGGTAGCGGTTCTTGATGGTAAGTTTATTCAACTCTCGGTAGTCGATACATAACCTGAATGTACCATCTTTCTTCTTGACAAACAAAACAGGAGCTCCCCACGGTGATGTGCTTGGTCGAATGAAACCACGCTCTAAAAGTTCTTGTAATTGGCTTTGCAGTTCTTTCATCTCGCTGGGTGCGTGTCTGTAAGGAGCACGAGCTATTGGTGCAGCTCCTGGTACAAGATCTATTTGAAATTCAACGGATCGATGTGGGGGTAATCCCGGTAATTCTTTCGGAAATACATCGGGAAATTCTTTTGCAATGGGAACATCATTGATGCTCTTTTCTTCAGTTTGTACTTTCTCGACGTGTGCTAGAACAGCATAGCAACCTTTTCTTATTAGTTTTTGTGCCTTCAAATTACTAATAAGATGTAGCTTCGTGTTGCCCTTTTCTCCGTACAGCATTAAGGGTTTTCCTTTTTCTCGTATAATGCGAATTGCATTTTTGTAACAAACGATCTCCGCTTTCACTTCTTTCAACCAGTCCATACCGATTATCACATCAAAACTCCCTAACTCTACTGGTATCAAATCAATCTTAAATGTTTCGCTAACCAGTTTAATTTCTCGATTCCGACATATATTATCTGCTGAAATTAATTTACCATTTGCTAATTCGAGTAAAAATTTACTATCCAAAGGCGTCAATGGACAACTTAATTTAGCACAAAAATCTCTACTCATATAGCTTCTATCCGCACCCGAATCAAATAAAACGTAAGCAGATTTATTGTCAATAAGAAACGTACCCGTAACAAGCTCCGGGTCTTCCTGTGCGTCTACCGCATTAATATTGAAAACTCTTCCACGGCCTTGTCCATTCGTGTTCTCCTGGTTCGGGCAATTTCTAATAATGTGGCCTGGTTTTCCACATTTATAACAAACTACATTGGCATAACTTGCTCCGACACTACTTGCTCCGCCATTACTCGTTCCGACACCATTTGTTCCTTTCGTTCTATTAACCCCTGGTCCGTAGACCTCACACTTCGCCGCGCTATGACCATTTCTTTTACACTTGTTGCAAAATTTGGTGCAGAACCCCGAGTGATTCTTTTCACACCTTTGGCATAGCTGCTTCTGATTGTTGTTGTTGTTGCGGTTATTATTGTTGTTGGGATGATTGTTGTAGTTGTTGTTGTTGTTGTTGTTGTTGTTGGGCCGTTTGTTGTAGTTGCGATTGATGTTGCGATTGTTGGGATAATTGTTGCGATTATTGTTGTAATTGCTGTTGTTGTTGTATTGGTGATTCTTATCACCGTTTTCCTCCCACTTTCTTTTGACTTGCTTCACATTGGCCTCTTCAGCAGTCTGTTCTTTAATTCTTTCTTCAATCTGGTTCACTAGTTTGTGAGCCATTCTACATGCCTGTTGTATGGAGGCGGGCTCGTGTGAACTTATATCTTCTTGGATTCTTTCCGGTAATCCTTTCACAAACGCGCCGATCTTCTCTTCCTCATCTTCGAATGCTCCCGGCCACAATAGGCACAATTCTGTGAATCGTCTTTCGTACGTGGTAATATCAAATCCTTGGGTTCGTAACCCTCTAAGTTCTGTCTTGAGCTTATTGACCTCGGTTCTGGGACGGTACTTCTCGTTCATCAAGTGCTTGAATGCTGACCACGGTAGTGCGTACGCATCATCTTGTCCCACTTGCTCTAGATAGGTATTCCACCATGTTAACGCAGAACCTGTGAAGGTATGCGTAGCGTACTTCACTTTGTCCTCTTCAGTACACTTACTTATGGCAAACACCGATTCAACCTTCTCGGTCCACCGTTTCAATCCGATCGGTCCTTCGGTTCCATCAAATTCCAAAGGTTTGCAGGCAGTGAATTCTTTGTAGGTGCATCCTACACGATTTCCTGTACTGCTAGATCCAAGGTTATTGTTGGTATGTAGCGCAGCCTGTACTGCGGCTATGTTTGAAGCTAGAAAAGTACGGAATTCCTCTTCATTCATATTCACGGTGTGTCGAGTAGTCGGTGCCATTTCCTTCAAAATAGTTAAATGGAACAAGTTAATCATACAGAATATTAAGAGTAGTTACTAGTATTTCGTAGCATAATATGAACTCATTTATAAAAGCTTTTTCTTCATATTAGCGTTTTATAAGTTTAAATTCGGGTAGTACCTACCCGTTAAGTTCATACTTAGTAGCTAATATACAATTCAACTACTACAATTCTATATGAAAAACTGATTATAATAATATTTCGCGTTCAAACTTTTATACAATATTTTACAAACTTACAATACCGCTTATTTTACATAAAGCATGAAATATAGCACACAATAACTTTGATACAAGATAGTTGTGAAGACAATTCTAGCTAGTACACAAGTCGTTCAGCAAAGGCAATAAAGACACGTAATTCATACGTCCAGAAACAAGTCATGCATTCTGGTTTTACTAGGACTACTTCCCATCCTTGGTCTTGTGCAACATAACCGTTATGGCCGTTGATAAGACAGCGTGTTGTAACGTCATCAAAGGGACGAGGGTTACGTAATGTCCAACAGTCCCGTAACAATCTAAAAACCTCATTTCTTACCCCAATTACCGACTCCGTCACTTGTGGAAACGTTTTGTTTAATAGTTGTAGCCCGATGTTCTTGTTCTCACTTTGGTGAGAAGCGAACATTACTAATCCGTAAGCATAACATGCTTCTTTATGTTGCATGTTAGCCGCTTTTTCTAAATCACGAAGTCCAATATTCGGATATATTGAGTCAAAATAATTTCTTAACCCGTTGCGTAAAATAGCATTTGGGTTCCCCGCAATATATGCGTCAAAGTAAACACATCGTAACTTATGGGTTTCCCAATGTGATATCCCCCATCTTTCAAACGAAAGTCTCTTATAAACCAAGACATTCTTGGAACGTTCTTCGAATGTCTTACAAACTGATCTCGCCTTAAATAGTTGTGCCGAAGAATTCTGGCCGACTCTAGACAAGATTTCATCAATCATGTCTCCGGGTAGGTCTCTTAAAATATTGGGTTGTCTATCCATTTTGTGTTTTTAAACTGTAAAATAGACAAGAGTTAGATTCATAAAAAAAATACTTATTAATACAAGCAATTTTTACATATATCATAAAGCATAAGAACACTATATTACATATATTACACCACACGAATACAACTATCTTATTCTGACTCGCTCGTTTCTTCTTCTTCGGTTTTGGTTCGTTTTGCCAAGTTTCTAGGGATATATGATGTTCCCCTAATACGAGCCGTCGTTGTCCACATTGGTTTAGAAAAACCTGGTGGTTTAGAGGTTCCCGGGTCATTGTTACAACTTAAGGACTTCGGGGGTTGACGATACATATAAAGTTCATCGGGGTTGGAATTAGATTTCTCTATTTTTATGCCCTTTCCCTTATTATTTTCTTTTGCCTTTTTAAATTCAGTTGGGGTAATTTCTATAACATCATCGGAATTCTCGTCGGAATCCGATTCATCGGAGAATTGGTAATCCTCCCAATATTTTGCTTCCTTGGCGGAAACACCATTGACCATAATTAACTTTGGTCGGTTGGTTGAGGATTTTCTTTTACTTAACCGTTTTATTATTTCCCACACCGGTTCTATTTCTTCATCCGGTTCCGATTCTTCTTCCGGTTCCGATTCTTCTTCCGGTTCCGACTCTTCTTCCGGTTCCTCTTCGGGAACTTGTGAATCAGTCCACAAATCATTCCAATTTACATTTGACTCTTCATTATTATTAGGTGAGTCAATGGGACTTGTTCTAGAGGTAGACATCTATCACATAATATCAAACACGTTAAGAGATTAATATATCACATAATATTCATATGTTAAAAATATATAGTTTCCAACAAAAATGTTAAGCAATCATTTTTAAAGAAAACACGGTCGAAGTCCAGACTCACTAATGCATCCTAACAAACTCGATAAGACACACTAATGCAAATTTTCTGGTTCTCTAAGACCAACGCTCGGATACCAACTGAAATGTCCTGTTCTTATTGATTAAAAACGTTCCATATTAATTGATTTCGTTGCGAGGTTTTGACCTCTATATGAGACGTTTTTCAAAGACTGCATTCATTTTTAAAACAAACCATAACCTTTATTTCATAAATAAAGGTTTAAAAAGCTTTACGTAGATTATCAAATAACGATAATCTAAAATATCCTGTTTACACACGACCATTACATAATGGTTTACAATACAAATATGTTACATCGAAATCAGTTTCTTGAATGCAGTTTTTACACAATATCATACAAACATGGACTCCAAATCTTGTCCTTATTTTAGTATGCAACAGCGGAAGCTCTTAATATTCACCTGAGAATAAACATGCTTTAAACGTCAACAAAAATGTTGATGAGTTATAGGTTTAACCTATATATATCAAATCGTAACAATAGACCACAAGATTTCATATTTCAATACACATCCCATACATAGAGATAAAAATCATTCATATGGTGAACACCTGGTAACCGACAATAACAAGATGCATATATAAGAATATCCCCATCATTCCGGGACACCCTTCGGATATGATATAAATTTCGAAGTACTAAAGCATCTGGTACTTTGGATGGGGTTTGTTAGGCCCAATAGATCTATCTTTAGGATTCGCGTCAATTAGGGTGTCTGTTCCCTAATTCTTAGATTACCAGACTTAATAAAAAGGGGCATATTCGATTTCGATATATCAACCATAGAATGTAGTTTCACGTACTTGTGTCTATTTTGTAAATCATTTATAAAACCTGCATGTATTCTCATCCCAAAAGTATTAGATTTTAAAAGTGGGACTATAACTCACTTTCACAGATTTTTACTTCGTCGGGAAGTAAGACTTGGCCACTGGTTGATTCACGAACCTATAACAATATATACATATATATCAAAGTATGTTCAAAATATATTTACAACACTTATAATATATTTTGATGTTTTAAGTTTATTAAGTCAGCTGTCCTCGTTAGTAACCTACAACTAGTTTATCATAGTTTTTAATTAACTAACCCAAAACAGCCCGCGGTGTTACTACGACGGCGTAAATCCGGTTTTACGGTGTTTTTCGTGTTTCCAGGTTTTAAATCATTAAGTTAGCATATCATATAGATATAGAACATGTGTTTAGTTGATTTTAAAAGTCAAGTTAGAAGGATTAACTTTTGTTTGCGAACAAGTTTAGAATTAACTAAACTATGTTCTAGTGATTACAAGTTTAAACCTTCGAATAAGATAGCTTTATATGTATGAATCGAATGATGTTATGAACATCATTACTACCTTAATTTCCTTGGATAAACCTACTGGAAAAGAGAAAAATGGATCTAGCTTCAATGGATCCTTGGATGGCTCGAAGTTCTTGAAGCAGAATCATGACACGAAAACAAGTTCAAGTAAGATCATCACTTGAAATAAGATTGTTATAGTTATAGAAATTGAACCAAAGTTTGAATATGATTATTACCTTGTATTAGAATGATAACCTACTGTAAGAAACAAAGATTTCTTGAGGTTGGATGATCACCTTACAAGATTGGAAGTGAGCTAGCAAACTTGAAAGTATTCTTGATTTTATGAAACTAGAACTTTTGGAATTTATGAAGAACACTTAGAACTTGAAGATAGAACTTGAGAGAGATCAATTAGATGAAGAAAATTGAAGAATGAAAGTGTTTGTAGGTGTTTTTGGTCGTTGGTGTATGGATTAGATATAAAGGATATGTAATTTTGTTTTCATGTAAATAAGTCATGAATGATTACTCATATTTTTGTAATTTTATGAGATATTTCATGCTAGTTGCCAAATGATGGTTCCCACATGTGTTAGGTGACTCACATGGGCTGCTAAGAGCTGATCATTGGAGTGTATATACCAATAGTACATACATCTAAAAGCTGTGTATTGTACGAGTACGAATACGGGTGCATACGAGTAGAATTGTTGATGAAACTGAACGAGGATGTAATTGTAAGCATTTTTGTTAAGTAGAAGTATTTTGATAAGTGTCTTGAAGTCTTTCAAAAGTGTATGAATACATATTAAAACACTACATGTATATACATTTTAACTGAGTCGTTAAGTCATCGTTAGTCGTTACAGGTAAATGTTGTTTTGAAACCTTTAGGTTAACGATCTTGTTGAATGTTGTTAACCCATTGTTTATTATAACAAATGAGATGTTAAATTATTATATTATCATGATATTATGATATATAATATATCTTAGTATTGTAGTGACCCGAACTTTTCCATGTTTATATATATTAATTGAGATTGATATTTACATGATTAAATGTTTCCAACATATTAAGCAATCAAACTTGTTAAGACTTGATTAATTGAAATAGGTTTCATATAGACAATTGACTACCCAAGTTGACCGGTGATTCACGAACGTTAAAACTTGTAAAAACTATATGATGACATATATATGGATATATATATAGTTAACATGATACTATGATAAGTAAACATATCATTAAGTATATTAACAATGAACTACATATGTAAAAACAAGACTACTAACTTAATGATTTTGAAACGAGACATATATGTAACGATTATCGTTGTAACGACATTTAATGTATATATATCATATTAAGAGATATTCGTACATCATAATATCATGATAATATAATAATTTAAAATCTCTTTTGATATTATAAACATTGGGTTAACAACATTTAACAAGATCGTTAACCTAAAGGTTTCAAAACAACATTTACATGTAACGACTAACGATGACTTAACGACTCAGTTAAAATGTATATATGTAACATCCCGCATTTTTCCGTTAAATTATTTTTAACGCCGTCTTTTTCTTTTTAGATAATATTCCTCGTATCTAGATTCGTAACCTCCGTTAGCTAACATTCTAAATATTCTCGTTATCGGATTTTAATACGCGTTTTAAAATATTTCGTTTAGGTATTTTCCGCACCCGACTACAAACTCGAGGGACTAAAATTGACACGGGGCAAACTAGTTGACTAGGTCACCTAGTCCACCCCAATCACCACCATTCAACCATCTCCCTCTCTCTCTCTTTCTCTCTAGCAAGAACACACCCAATTTCCAAATTCATTCAATCATCATCTAAATTCGATCTAGGAGGCTTACAACAAAATAAATTACATATTCGTGATCCTCTCTTCATCCTCTTCATTTTGGTACCAACTTCATCTCGTTTGGGTAACATTTCTAAAACACTAGATTTCTTTAAATTTGTGTTCTTGACTTAAAAGTGTGTTAATTAGTGTCTATGGCTCATTGTGATGTCGTGTATGTAATTTGTATGCTCGATTTGTTGTTTTTGGTGTAACTAGCTTGAATATGAAAATTGCTTGCTTAATCTTTGATTTTGGATGATTAAAAGTTGTTTAAATTGTTAAAGTTCATGTATTAAATGTGTTACTAGCATCATTAGCTTCAAATTGATGTGTAGGTTGATTAAGAAAACTTCAAAAACATGATTATTGATTTTGAGATGTTTGACTAGGGTTTGATAGTTCTTGACATGAATTTTTGGATGCTTGAATGTCATGGAATGTTAATTGTTAGTGTTTAGTAGTAATGTATGCTTCATTACCTTCAAAACGGCATATCATATGTGTGAATTGGTTTCCCGAAACTCAAAATGCAATTGATGAACTTGAAACTTTGAAAATGGACTTTTATTGTTCGCTTGATGAGATTTCGGCTATTGTAAATGATGTTATTGTTGGACCATAAGTGCTTAGTTGTATTCCTCGTCAAAATACCTTTCCAACGATATATGATAGGCATTATAAGTGTTTGCGGGTCAAGAGTTGGGTTGGAAAAGGTTTTGGTTCGTGCATACTTTGAAAAACTGACCAGAATTCTCTGCCCAGATGGTGGCGCGGCGCGCCCCATCCCCGCGCGGCGCGCGGATTGGCCTGGTCAGATTCTGACCTCTTTGTCCCATTTCACGTGAAATGTTTGACTAGCTACCGACCTCCGATTCACATGAAACGTGTTCTAATATACTTGTATATGAATAATTAGCATAGAAAAATAGTCCGGGACCCGACCCGAACATGTTGACTTTTTCGTTGACTTTGACCCGACCAAGTTTGACTTTTTGTCAAACTTAACCAATTAATTATGCAATCTTTCTAACATGATTCTATACTTGTATCTTGCATGAAACTTGACAATTTTCTTCACATGCTACATAATCGAGTCGTGTCGAGCCATAGGACTAATTGAACAACTTTGACCCTTCGTGACTATCGTTATTGATACAACCTACTTGTTTAGGTCGAGATTAGCTTTGTCTTTGCACGCGTTTACTCGTTGAAGTACTTTATTAACTCTTGCGCTCAAGGTGAGATCATAGTCCCACCTTTTCAACAACTTTTATACTTTTAAATCGTGGGCTGAGAAAACATATACTTTGTTACATCTTGTACTACTTACCTTTATGTTTTGAACACAAGTGTGAAAACAAACATTCCACGTGCGAGTTAGAACAAAAATGCCTCAATTCGATTATCATTAGTTACACTTGCAGGGTGTAAGCGAGAACTTATATTGTGTGGCCATACGGGTTTAACAAACCCTCATTCGGACGGTTCGCTACCGTTATGCGGATGAAATATATTTTTGTGTTTTAGTGTGGGTTCTAGCACTGTGTGATGGGGTAACGTTGGTTAAGTTTTGATAATTGAGTGCTCGCGTATAACAACACTTTTGGAATGCAAATGATTTGGATAATCTACGTTATGGAAATACAAAATCTTGTGGTTCAAAAACAACGTTTAATACTTACTAAACCTATGATTTCACCAACGTTTTCGTTGACAGATTCTTCTATGTTTTCTCAGGTTTTGAATGCTTAGTGATACATGCTTCCGCACTCTTTTGATACTTGCTTGGATGTCGAGTATACATGCATTTTGGAGCATCTTTTGAACTTATTTAAACTGTGTCGCATAGTTTTCATTTGTACTTATAACGTTGTAACTTAACTTGTGGTCAATTATCTTTGTAAACTTTGAAACAATCTTTACACTTGAATGGATGCGACATATTTTGGGTCAAACGTCTGTTTTAAAGACTTATGACCAGGTAATGGGACCTACGTAGTCGACGCCGTCACTTGACGATTTGTCGGGGTCGCTACAAGTGGTATCAGAGCTTAGGTTGTAGGGATTTAGAGTTCATTTGTGTCCACCCCGAGTCATAGAGTACATAGGTGAATCTAGACTACAATCGGCATATAGACTGAAGTAGGAATTACTTGACTATTTGTGCATTTATACTCGAACTCTTCTATCATATCTAACTCGTATTCGATTTTGATCTTACGTTGATAAATTTTGTTGACGCGCCACCTTGACTTTATGAGGTAATGTTAAATGCACATGAGAATCAGGGTAATATAATTTCCGGGATTATATTACGGTGATTCATATGGACATTCCGACATTATGACATAAAGAATTTAAGGCGAGTCAAGGAAAATTTTCTCTACATCATCATTCCCTATCATGATTAGTATTATTGAGAATACTAATCAACGATATTCTTGTGTCTTGAAGGAACAATGCCTCCCCGTCGCGGGCCACGTAATGAAACTTCCGAACAAGCTTTTCAACGCATGATAGCCACCGCCATAGGTGCGGCTATGGCTAGTATCTCCTCCGACATCAATAACAACCACAACCACAACATACATGGAGCCGGTAATTCAAACGAGGGTTGCTCCTACAAAACTTTCATGGGGTGCAAACCTCACACCTTCGATGGGACCGGAGGACCGGTTGTGCTCACCCGATGGTTTGAGCAAACAGAAGCCGTTTTTAGCATAAGCGGTTGTCGGGACCAAGACAAAGTCAAATATTCCACCCACACTTTTGCCGGTATCGCCCTCACATGGTGGAATACGTATGTGCTGTCGGTGGGTATCGATGAAGCTCACACTCTCTCATGGGCCGACTTAAAGAAAAAGATGATCACCGAATACTTCCCGCGCGAAGAGACCCGTAAGCTCGAACACGAACTAAGAACTTTAAAAGCGGTCGAGAATGACCTAAAGGCATATAATCAACGATTTTCTGAGCTATCCTTGATGTGCCCAAACCTCGTGACCCTCGAACCTCTAAGGGTTGAACTTTACATGGATGGTCTTCCCAAGAGCATCAAACAAGGAGTAATGTCATCCAAACCCAGTAATCACCAAGAGGCCCTGAATATGGCCCGTCAATTGATCGAAACGGTAGACGAGATTGAAGTGCCGGCACCTAAAGCCGAGGATGAGTCGGGTGACAACAAAAGAAAATGGGAAGCCCCCCAATCGAGCAACTACAACAACAACTTTGCCAAGGAACCTCTCACCCCCGTCGGCAAGAAAAGTTATGCCGGGACACGACCTTTTTGCAACAAATGCCACAAGCATCATTTTGGTGAATGTGGCAAGCTAATTTGCCATCGGTGCCAAGGTAGTGGTCATATTGCCAAGTATTGTGGAAGTACCGCCCCCGTCACTCAAAAGGGGCCCGACGCACCAAAGCCGAGTATTTGCTACAAATGTGGCCAATCGGGTCATTTTAGGAATGAATGCCCAAAGAATAAAGCAAAAACCAACGCGCGCCGTTGAACTTACAACATCGACACCTAGGATGCCCGAGACGATGATGGACTAGTCACGGGTACGTTTCTTCACAACAAACCGTATATTTCATACTTATTCGATTCGAGTACCGTTAGACGTTTTATAACCAAGGATTTGACTCGTGCTCTTTATATTCCACCTCTTTCCCCCAGATACTACTTAGACGATTTAAGTGACCGTCGGAAAATATTGTGTGCCTATAAATTTTATTGGAGGATATGCGTTAAGAAATTGGACTCGACACCTATGGAACTAAGGAACTCAAAACCTATTCATTAAGGAGAAATTGTTGCCCTACATTTATGTATAGATTATTGTGAACTAAGTAATTTTCGGTTGGAAACCAATACTCTCTTCCTCGTATCCATTACCTCATGATTATTTGCGTGGATCCCGTGTATTCCAAATCGACCTCCGTTCTAGTTATCATCAATTGGGGGTTAAGGGAGACGATGTCTCCTAAGCCATTTTCCGAGCTCGCAACGTTAGTTGTAAATCACTCTTAGTACCGTTTGATTTATTTAGGACTCCGTCCGTATTCATGAACCTCCTAAACCACGTATGCAACTTATCTAGACAAACCTGTTATCATATTTATAGATGACATCTTAACTTATTCAAGTAAAGAAGGCAAACGAACAACATCATCATCTTACGCTCGAACTTTGAGAAAAGAGCAACTCTATACCAAATTCTCCGAGTGAGAATTTCTGTTAAACGAAGTCAAATTTTCTAGACTATGATGTTAATGGTCAAGGCATTACAATCAATCTCGAAATCAAGCCACATGTAATCAGGGAACTCTCCCAACTCAGACTTGTATTCGTAAAAAAAAAAAAAAAAAAAAAAAAAAAAAAAAAAAAAACATCTTAGATCTCACCGGTTCTTACCGAAAATTCATTTCTGACTTTTCTCGTGTTACACGACTTTAATCTCTCCGCGATCGAACCTTGAGCGTGATTCTTCACACCAACATTTCTAGCTAAATTCGTACAACACCAGATGGGACTCAAATATGGAAATATTTCTACTTGGACGCCGAAAGGCATACTCCCTCGACTCGAAATCAACGGAACGGAAATTCATTATTTTGCACGAAGAATTCAAATACTAAATTGTGGATCCGATCAATATTCTCGTCATCACGTACCACACTACATACCTATGTTATTCCACCGTTACCGTCTGATATTACTGGAATTTAAGATAACACACAATCTAACGATACTTCACTCTTCTTTGACTTAACGCCCTTGCGTTGCTGATAATCGTCCAACCATTATTCAACCCCGAACTATACAATTACGTGTACTATCTCGTTCCTCTTTCAGACTTCATTTTTTTTTTTTTTGACAACTAGAGGCACGTTATGGCAACCTCGAGATGTAAGCTCATCCTATTCTAAGTCCTCGTTTCACTCCTATCTTTATCGCTCGCACTTCCGTTTAAGGGAACTCCTTGTAACATTTCTCCATGGATAGAGAAATTCCTCATATTACCTTAGTATTCGCCACGAGGGTGAATAGTCCTAACGAACATTTTTTTTTTTCGAACCCTAACTGACTTGTTCAAACATATCTTAAGAGATCCTATTCTAACACGGTGTACCATTGCCAATTACCTCGGATCAAAATACTCGTATCGCTTCTAGTTTTGCAAGAAACCTTGGAAACCCACTTGGACATACGTACCACGTATCTCCCACAACCGATGAACCGAGCAAACGTACGATTCAATCTTGGAAAGACATGTTACAGACTGGTATTGTCACCTTTAGTAGTTCCTTTTACGACGACAGCTATCACTCGTATATTAACGCAGCACTTCCGAAACCCTATATGACCGCTAATGTCATACCCCTGTTCATTTAACCAAAGCATGCGGCAAGCAAATCGCCGAATCTGAACTCCATCAAGAAACAACAATTCAGATCGTTCAAGTCCGAGGAGGGCTAGAGACAACCCATGGTCGCCAGAAGAGTTATACCAAACTTAGATGAAAACCTCACAAATCCCAGTGTGTAATCGCGTAATATTGAGAACCCGCACCTTGGAAAGGTGTAATTCATTTTGGGAAATCGAGGAAGGTTATAACCGCAATATTGAACCTTTTGAAACCTTGGGGCGTATTGGAACCGCTTCCTACCGTTTAGAACTTCCGACTCAATTAAGTTTCCGTTTATCCTGCATTTCGTGTAACAAACTTAGAAACGTGTCATGCGGAACAGGAATGTGCAATCCTTTTAGATGCACCAACTATTGATGACAAACTCCTCTTCATGGGAAAACTGGTTGAAATCATGGATCGTGAAATCGAACCTCAATACAACGTAACACCCCGACTATCCGGATTCGTGGAATGTCCAAGAAAGTACCTTCACTCATTCGTAGAGTTACTACTCTAAGTCTCGAGTAAGAGATATCGACTACTACTTCCAACTAAATTTCGGGACGAAATTTCTTTTGAGGTGTGGATAATGTAACATCCCGCATTTTTCCGTTAAATTATTTTTAACGCCGTCTTTTTCTTTTTAGATAATATTCCTCGTATCTAGATTCGTAACCTCCGTTAGCTAACATTCTAAATATTCTCGTTATCGGATTTTAATACGCGTTTTAAAATATTCCGTTTAGGTATTTTCCGCACCCGACTACAAACTCGAGGGACTAAAATTGACACGGGGCAAACTAGTTGACTAGGTCACCTAGTCCACCCCAATCACCACCATTCAACCATCTCCCTCTCTCTCTCTTTCTCTCTAGCAAGAACACACCCAATTTCCAAATTCATTCAATCATCATCTAAATTCGATCTAGGAGGCTTACAACAAAATAAATTACATATTCGTGATCCTCTCTTCATCCTCTTCATTTTGGTACCAACTTCATCTCGTTTGGGTAACATTTCTAAAACACTAGATTTCTTTAAATTTGTGTTCTTGACTTAAAAGTGTGTTAATTAGTGTCTATGGCTCATTGTGATGTCGTGTATGTAATTTGTATGCTCGATTTGTTGTTTTTGGTGTAACTAGCTTGAATATGAAAATTGGTTACTTAATCTTTGATTTTGGATGATTAAAAGTTGTTTAAATTGTTAAAGTTCATGTATTAAATGTGTTACTAGCATCATTAGCTTCAAATTGATGTGTAGGTTGATTAAGAAAACTTCAAAAACATGATTATTGATTTTGAGATGTTTGACTAGGGTTTGATAGTTCTTGACATGAATTTTTGGATGCTTGAATGTCATGGAATGTTAATTGTTAGTGTTTAGTAGTAATGTATGCTTCATTACCTTCAAAACGGCATATCATATGTGTGAATTGGTTTCCCGAAACTCAAAATGCAATTGATGAACTTGAAACTTTGAAAATGGACTTTTATTGTTCGCTTGATGAGATTTCGGCTATTGTAAATGATGTTATTGTTGGACCATAAGTGCTTAGTTGTATTCCTCGTCAAAATACCTTTCCAACGATATATGATAGGCATTATAAGTGTTTGCGGGTCAAGAGTTGGGTTGGAAAAGGTTTTGGTTCGTGCATACTTTGAAAAACTGACCAGAATTCTCTGCCCAGATGGTGGCGCGGCGCGCCCCATCCCCGCGCGGCGCGTGGATTGGCCTGGTCAGATTCTGACCTCTTTGTCCCATTTCACGTGAAATGTTTGACTAGCTACCGACCTCCGATTCACATGAAACTTGTTCTAATATACTTGTATATGAATAATTAGCATAGAAAAATAGTCCGGGACCCGACCCGAACATGTTGACTTTTTCGTTGACTTTGACCCGACCAAGTTTGACTTTTTGTCAAACTTAACCAATTAATTATGCAATCTTTCTAACATGATTCTATACTTGTATCTTGCATGAAACTTGACAATTTTCTTCACATGCTACATAATCGAGTCGTGTCGAGCCATAGGACTAATTGAACAACTTTGACCCTTCGTGACTATCGTTATTGATATAACCTACTTGTTTAGGTCGAGATTAGCTTTGTCTTTGCACGCGTTTACTCGTTGAAGTACTTTATTAACTCTTGCGCTCAAGGTGAGATCATAGTCCCACCTTTTCAACAACTTTTATACTTTTAAATCGTGGGCTGAGAAAACATATACTTTGTTACATCTTGTACTACTTACTTTTATGTTTTAAACACAAGTGTGAAAACAAACATTCCACGTGCGAGTTAGAACAAAAATGCCTCAATTCGATTATCATTAGTTACACTTGCAGGGTGTAAGCGAGAACTTATATTGTGTGGCCATACGGGTTTAACAAACCCTCATTCGAACGGTTCGCTACCGTTATGCGGATGAAATATATTTTTGTGTTTTAGTGTGGGTTCTAGCACTGTGTGATGGGGTAACGTTGGTTAAGTTTTGATAATTGAGTGCTCGCGTATAACAACACTTTTGGATTGCAAATGATTTGGATAATCTACGTTATGGAAATACAAAATCTTGTGGTTCAAAAACAACGTTTAATACTTACTAAACCTATGATTTCACCAACGTTTTCGTTGACAGATTCTTCTATGTTTTCTCAGGTTTTGAATGCTTAGTGATACATGCTTCCGCACTCTTTTGATACTTGCTTGGATGTCGAGTATACATGCATTTTGGAGCATCTTTTGAACTTATTTAAACTGTGTCGCATAGTTTTCATTTGTACTTATAACGTTGTAACTTAACTTGTGGTCAATTATCTTTGTAAACTTTGAAACAATCTTTACACTTGAATGGATGCTACATATTTTGGGTCAAACGTCTGTTTTAAAGATTTATGACCAGGTAATGGGACCTACGTAGTCGACGCCGTCACTTGACGATTTGTCGGGGTCGCTACAATATACATGTAGTGTTTTAATATGTATTCAAACACTTTTGAAAGACTTCAAGACACTTATCAAAATACTTCTACTTAACAAAAATGCTTACAATTACATCCTCGTTCAGTTTCATCAACAATTCTACTCGTATGCACCCGTATTCATACTCGTACAATACACAGCTTTTAGATGTATGTACTATTGGTATATACACTCCAATGATCAGCTCTTAGCAGCCCATGTGAGTCACCTAACACATGTGGGAACCATCATTTGGCAACTAGCATGAAATATCTCATAAAATTACAAAAATATGAGTAATCATTCATGACTTATTTACATGAAAACAAAATTACATATCCTTTATATCTAATCCATACACCAACGACCAAAAACACCTACAAACACTTTCATTCTTCAATTTTCTTCATCTAATTGATCTCTCTCAAGTTCTATCTTCAAGTTCTAAGTGTTCTTCATAAATTCCAAAAGTTCTAGTTTCATAAAATCAAGAATACTTTCAAGTTTGCTAGCTCACTTCCAATCTTGTAAGGTGATCATCCAACCTCAAGAAATCTTTGTTTCTTACAGTAGGTTATCATTCTAATACAAGGTAATAATAATATTCAAACTTTGGTTCAATTTCTATAACTATAACAATCTTATTTCAAGTGATGATCTTACTTGAACTTGTTTTCGTGTCATGATTCTGCTTCAAGAACTTCGAGCCATCCAAGGATCCATTGAAGCTAGATCCATTTTTCTCTTTTCCAGTAGTTTTATCCAAGGAACTTAAGGTAGTAATGATGTTCATAACATCATTCAATTCATACATATAAAGCTATCTTATTCGAAGGTTTAAACTTGTAATCACTAGAACATAGTTTAGTTAATTCTAAACTTGTTCGCAAACAAAAGTTAATCCTTCTAACTTGACTTTTAAAATCAACTAAACACATGTTCTATATCTATATGATATGCTAACTTAATGATTTAAAACCTGGAAACACGAAAAACACCGTAAAACCGGATTTACGCCGTCGTAGTAACACCGCGGGCTGTTTTGGGTTAGTTAATTAAAAACTATGATAAACTTTGATTTAAAAGTTGTTATTCTGAGAAAATGATTTTTATTATGAACATGAAACTATATCCAAAAATTATGATTAAACTCAAAGTGGAAGTATGTTTTCTAAAATGGTCATCTAGACGTCGTTCTTTCGACTGAAATGACTACCTTTACAAAAATGACTTGTAACTTATTTTTCCGACTATAAACCTATACTTTTTCTGTTTAGATTCATAAAATAGAGTTCAATATGAAACCATAGCAATTTGATTCACTTAAAACGGATTTAAAATGAAGAAGTTATGGGTAAAACAAGATTGGATAATTTTTCTCATTTTAGCTACGTGAAAATTGGTAACAAATCTATTCCAACCATAACTTAATCAACTTGTATTGTATATTATGTAATCTTGAGATACCATAGACACGTATACAATGTTTCGACCTATCATGTCGACACATCTATATATATTTCGGAACAACCATAGACACTCTATATGTGAATGTTGGAGTTAGCTATACAGGGTTGAGGTTGATTCCAAAATATATATAGTTTGAGTTGTGATCAATACTGAGATACGTATACACTGGGTCGTGGATTGATTCAAGATAATATTTATCGATTTATTTCTGTACATCTAACTGTGGACAACTAGTTGTAGGTTACTAACGAGGACAGCTGACTTAATAAACTTAAAACATCAAAATATATTAAAAGTGTTGTAAATATATTTTGAACATACTTTGATATATATGTATATATTGTTATAGGTTCGTGAATCAACCAGTGGCCAAGTCTTACTTCCCGACGAAGTAAAAATCTGTGAAAGTGAGTTATAGTCCCACTTTTAAAATCTAATATTTTTGGGATGAGAATACATGCAGGTTTTATAAATGATTTACAAAATAGACACAAGTACGTGAAACTACATTCTATGGTTGAATTATCGAAATCGAATATGCCCCTTTTTATTAAGTCTGGTAATCTAAGAATTAGGGAACAGACACCCTAATTGACGCGAATCCTAAAGATAGATCTATTGGGCCTAACAAACCCCATCCAAAGAACCGGATGCTTTAGTACTTCGAAATTTATATCATATCCGAAGGGTGTCCCGGAATGATGGGGATATTCTTATATATGCATCTTGTTAATGTCGGTTACCAGGTGTTCACCATATGAATGATTTTTATCTCTATGTATGGGATGTGTATTGAAATATGAAATCTTGTGGTCTATTATTATGATTTGATATATATAGGTTAAACCTATAACTCACCAACATTTTTGTTGACGTTTTAAGCATGTTTATTCTCAGGTGATTATTAAGACTTCCGCTGTCGCATACTTAAATAAGGACGAGATTTGGAGTCCATGCTTGTATGATATTATGTAAAAACTGCATTCAAGAAACTTATTTTATTGTAACATATTTGTATTGTAAACCATTATGTAATGGTCGTGTGTAAACAGGATATTTTAGATTATCATTATTTGATAATATACGTAAAGCTTTTTAAACCTTTATTGATGAAATAAAGATTATGGTTGTTTTAAAATGAATGCAGTCTTTGAAAAACGTCTCATATAGAGGTCAAAACCTCGCAACGAAATCAATTAATATGGAACGTTTTTAATCAATAAGAACGGGACATTTCAGTTGGTATCCGAGCGTTGGTCTTAGAGAACCAGAATTTTGCATTAGTGTGTCTTATCGAGTTTGTTAGGATGCATTAGTGAGTCTGGACTTCGGCCGTGTTTACTTGAAAAATGATTGCTTAACAAATTTTGTTGGAAACTATATATTTTTAACATGTGAATATTATGTGATATATTAATCTCTTAACGCGTTTGATATTATGTGATAGATGTCTACCTCTAGAACAAGTCCCATTGACTCACCTAATAATAATGAAGAGTCAAATGTAAATTGGAATGATTCGTGGACTGATTCACAAGTTCCCGAAGAGGAACCGGAAGAAGAGTCGGAACCGGAAGAAGAATCGGAACCGGAAGAAGAATCGGAACTGGATGAAGAAATAGAACCGGTGGGGGAAATAATAAAACGGTTAAGTAAAAGAAAATCCTCAACCAACCGACCAAGGTTAATTATGACCAATGGTGTTTCCGCCAAGGAAGCAAAATATTGGGAGGATTACCAATTCTCCGATGAATCGGATTCCGACGAGAATTCCGATGATGTTATAGAAATTACCCCAACTGAATTTAAAAAGGCAAAAGAAAATAATAAGGGAAAGGGCATAAAAATAGAGAAATCTAATTCCAACCCCGATGAACTTTATATGTATCGTCAACCCCCGAAGTCCTTAAGTTGTAACAATGACCCGGGAACCTCTAAACCACCAGGTTTTTCTAAACCAATGTGGAAAATTACGGCTCGTATTAGGGGAACATCATATATCCCTAGAAACTTGGCAAAACGAACCAAAACCGAAGAAGAATAAACAAGCGAGTCGAAATAAGATAGTTGTATTCGTGTGGTGTAATATATGTAATATAGTGTGCTTATGCTTTATGATATATGTAAAAATTGCTTGTATTAATAAGTATTTTTTTTTTATGAATCTAACTCTTGTCTATTTTACAGTTTAAAAACACAAAATGGATAGACAACCCAATATTTTAAGAGACCTACCCGGAGACATGATTGATGAAATCTTGTCTAGAGTCGGCCAGAATTCCTCGGCACAACTATTCAAGGCGAGATCAGTTTGTAAGACATTCAAAGAACGTTCCAAGAATGTCTTGGTTTATAAGAGACTTTCGTTTGAAAGATGGGGGATATCACATTGGGAAACCCATAAGTTACGATGTATTTACTTTGACGCATATATTGCGGGGAACCCAAATGCTATTTTACGCAACGGGTTAAGAAATTATTTTGACTCAATATATCCGAATATTGGACTTCGTGATTTAGAAAAAGCGGCTAACATGCAACATAAAGAAGCACGTTATGCTTACGGATTAGTAATGTTCGCTTCTCACCAAAGTGAGAATAAGAACATCGGGCTACAACTATTAAACAAAACGTTTCCACAAGTGACGGAGTCGGTAATTGGGGTAAGAAATGAGGTTTTTAGATTATTACGGGACTGTTGGACATTACGTAACCCTCGTCCCATTGACGACGTTACAACACGCTGTCTTATCAACGGCCATAACGGTTATGTTGCACAAGACCAAGGATGGGAAGTAGTCCTAGTAAAACCAGAATGCATGACTTGTTTCTGGACGTATGAATTACGTGTCTTTATTGCCTTTGCTGAACGACTTGTGTACTAGCTAGAATTATCTTCACAACTATCTTGTATCAAAGTTATTGTGTGCTATATTTCATGCTTTATGTAAAATAAGCGGTATTGTAAGTTTGTAAAATATTGTATAAAAGTTTGAACGCGAAATATTATTATAATCAGTTTTTCATATAGAATTGTAGTAGTTGAATTGTATATTAGCTACTAAGTATGAACTTAACGGGTAGGTATTACCCGAATTTAAACTTATAAAATGCTAATATGAAGAAAAAGCTTTTATAAATGAGTTCATATTATGCTACGAAATACTATTAACTACTCTTAATATTCTGTATGATTAACTTGTTCCATTTAACTATTTTGAAGGAAATGGCACCGACTACTCGACACACCGTGAATATGAATGAAGAGGAATTCCGTACTTTTCTAGCTTCAAACATAGCCGCAGTACAGGCTGCGCTACATACCAACAATAACCTTGGATCTAGCAGTACAGGAAATCGTGTAGGATGCACCTACAAAGAATTCACTGCCTGCAAACCTTTGGAATTTGATGGAACCGAAGGACCGATCGGATTGAAACGGTGGACCGAGAAGGTCGAATCGGTGTTTGCCATAAGTAAGTGTACTGAAGAGGACAAAGTAAAGTACGCTACGCATACCTTCACAGGTTCTGCGTTAACATGGTGGAATACCTATCTAGAGCAAGTGGGACAAGACGATGCGTACGCACTACCGTGGTCAGCATTCAAGCCCTTGATGAACGAGAAGTACCGTCCCAGAACCGAGGTCAATAAGCTCAAGACAGAACTTAGAGGGTTACGAACCCAAGGATTTAATATTACCACGTACGAAAGACGATTCACAGAATTGTGCCTATTGTGTCCGGGAGCATTCGAAGATGAGGAAGAGAAGATCGACGCGTTTGTGAAAGGATTACCGGAAAGAATCCAAGAAGATATAAGTTCACACGAGCCCGCCTCCATACAACAGGCATGTAGAATGGCTCACAAACTCGTGAACCAAATTGAAGAAAGAATTAAAGAACAGACTGCTGAAGAGGCCAATGTGAAGCAAGTCAAAAGAAAGTGGGAGGAAAACGGTGATAAGAATCACCAATACAACAACAACAGCAATTACAACAATAATCGCAACAATTATCCCAACAATCGCAACATCAATCGCAACTACAACAAACGGCCCAACAACAACAACAACAACAACAGCAACTACAACAATCATCCCAACAACAATAATAACCGCAACAACAACAACAATCAGAAGCAGCTATGCCAAAGGTGTGAAAAGAATCACTCGGGGTTCTGCACCAAATTTTGCAACAAGTGTAAAAGAAATGGTCATAGCGCGGCGAAGTGTGAGGTCTATGGACCAGGGGTTAATAGAACGAAAGGAACAAATGGTGTCGGAACGAGTAATGGCGGAGCAAGTAGTGTCGGAGCAAGTTATGCCAATGTAGTTTGTTATAAATGTGGAAAACCGGGCCACATTATTAGAAATTGCCCGAACCAGGAGAACACGAATGGACAAGGCCGTGGAAGAGTTTTCAATATTAATGCGGCAGAGGCACAGGAAGACCCGGAGCTTGTTACGGGCACGTTTCTTATTGACAATAAATCTGCTTACGTTTTATTTGATTCGGGTGCGGATAGAAGCTATATGAGTAGAGATTTTTGTGCTAAATTAAGTTGTCCATTGACGCCTTTGGATAGTAAATTTTTACTCGAATTAGCAAATGGTAAATTAATTTCAGCAGATAATATATGTCGGAATCGAGAAATTAAACTGGTTAGCGAAACATTTAAGATTGACTTGATACCAGTAGAGTTAGGGAGTTTTGATGTGATAATCGGTATGGACTGGTTGAAAGAAGTGAAAGCAGAGATCGTTTGTTACAAAAATGCAATTCGCATTATACGAGAAAAAGGAAAACCCTTAATGGTGTACGGAGAAAAGGGCAACACGAAGCTACATCTTATTAGTAATTTGAAGGCACAAAAACTAATAAGAAAAGGTTGCTATGCTGTTCTAGCACACGTCGAGAAAGTACAAACTGAAGAAAAGAGCATCAATGATGTTCCCATTGCAAAAGAATTTCCCGATGTATTTCCGAAAGAATTACCGGGATTACCCCCACATCGATCCGTTGAATTTCAAATAGATCTTGTACCAGGAGCTGCACCAATAGCTCGTGCTCCTTACAGACTTGCACCCAGCAAGATGAAAGAACTGCAAAGCCAATTACAAGAACTTTTAGAGCGTGGTTTCATTCGACCAAGCACATCACCGTGGGGAGCTCCTGTTTTGTTTGTCAAGAAGAAAGATGGTACATTCAGGTTGTGTATCGACTACCGAGAGTTGAACAAACTTACCATCAAGAACCGCTACCCACTACCGAGAATCGATGACTTATTTGATCAACTACAAGGCTCGTCTGTTTATTCAAAGATTGACTTACGTTCCGGGTATCATCAAATGCGGGTGAAAGAAGATGATATTCCAAAGACTGCTTTCAGAACACGTTACGGTCATTACGAGTTTATGGTCATGCCGTTTGGTTTAACTAATGCACCAGCTGTGTTCATGGACCTTATGAACCGAGTGTGTGGACCATACCTTGACAAGTTTGTCATTGTTTTCATTGATGACATACTTATTTACTCAAAGAATGACCAAGAACACGGTGAACATTTGAGAAAGGTGTTAGAAGTATTGAGGAAGGAAGAATTGTACGCTAAGTTTTCAAAGTGTGCATTTTGGTTGGAAGAAGTTCAATTCCTCGGTCACATAGTGAACAAAGAAGGTATTAAGTTGGATCCGGCAAAGATAGAAACTGTTGAAAAGTGGGAAACCCCGAAAACTCCGAAACACATACGCCAGTTTTTAGGACTAGCTGGTTACTACAGAAGGTTCATCCAAGACTTTTCCAGAATAGCAAAACCCTTGACTGCATTAACGCATAAAGGGAATAAATTTGAATGGAATGATGAACAAGAGAAAGCGTTTCAGTTATTGAAGAAAAAGCTAACTACGGCACCTATATTGTCATTGCCTGAAGGGAATGATGATTTTGTGATTTATTGTGATGCATCAAAGCAAGGTCTCGGTTGTGTATTAATGCAACGAACGAAGGTGATTGCTTATGCGTCTAGACAATTGAAGATTCACGAACAAAATTATACGACGCATGATTTGGAATTAGGCGCGGTTGTTTTTGCATTAAAAACTTGGAGGCACTACTTATATGGGGTCAAAAGTATTATATATACCGACCACAAAAGTCTTCAACACATATTTAATCAGAAACAACTGAATATGAGGCAGCGTAGGTGGATTGAATTATTGAATGATTACGACTTTGAGATTCGTTACCACCCGGGGAAGGCAAATGTGGTAGCCGATGCCTTGAGCAGGAAGGACAGAGAACCCATTCGAGTAAAATCTATGAATATAATGATTCATAATAACATTACTACTCAAATAAAGGAGGCGCAACAAGGAGTTTTAAAAGAGGGAAATTTAAAGGATGAAATACCCAAAGGATCGGAGAAGCATCTTAATATTCGGGAAGACGGAACCCGGTATAGGGCTGAAAGGATTTGGGTACCAAAATTTGGAGATATGAGAGAAATGGTACTTAGAGAAGCTCATAAAACCAGATACTCAATACATCCTGGAACGGGGAAGATGTACAAGGATCTCAAGAAACATTTTTGGTGGCCGGGTATGAAAACTGATGTTGCTAAATACGTAGGAGAATATTTGACGTGTTCTAAGGTCAAAGCTGAGCATCAGAAACCATCAGGTCTACTTCAACAACCCGAAATCCCGGAATGGAAATGGGAAAACATTACCATGGATTTCATCACTAAATTGCCAAGGACTGCAAGTGGTTTTGATACTATTTGGGTAATAGTTGATCGTCTCTTCAAATCAGCACACTTCCTGCCAATAAGAGAAGATGACAAGATGGAGAAGTTAGCACGACTGTATTTGAAGGAAGTCGTCTCCAGACATGGAATACCAATCTCTATTATCTCTGATAGGGATGGCAGATTTATTTCAAGATTCTGGCAGACATTACAGCAAGCATTAGGAACTCGTCTAGACATGAGTACTGCCTATCATCCACAAACTGATGGGCAGAGCGAAAGGACGATACAAACGCTTGAAGACATGCTACGAGCATGTGTTATTGATTTCGAAAACAGTTGGGATCGACATCTACCGTTAGCAGAATTTTCCTACAACAACAGCTACCATTCAAGCATTGAGATGGCGCCGTTTGAAGCACTTTATGGTAGAAAGTGCAGGTCTCCGATTTGTTGGAGTGAAGTGGGGGATAGACAGATTACGGGTCCGGAGATTATACAAGAAACTACCGAGAAGATCATCCAAATTCAACAACGGTTGAAAACCGCCCAAAGTCGACAAAAGAGCTACGCTGACATTAAAAGAAAAGATATAGAATTTGAAATTGGAGAGATGGTCATGCTTAAAGTTGCACCTTGGAAAGGCGTTGTTCGATTTGGTAAACGAGGGAAATTAAATCCAAGGTATATTGGACCATTCAAGATTATTGATCGTGTCGGACCAGTAGCTTACCGACTTGAGTTACCTCAACAACTCGCGGCTGTACATAACACTTTCCACGTCTCGAATTTGAAGAAATGTTTTGCTAAAGAAGATCTCACTATTCCGTTAGATGAAATCCAAATCAACGAAAAACTTCAATTCATCGAAGAACCCGTCGAAATAATGGATCGTGAGGTTAAAAGACTTAAGCAAAACAAGATACCAATTGTTAAGGTTCGATGGAATGCTCGTAGAGGACCCGAGTTCACCTGGGAGCGTGAAGATCAGATGAAGAAGAAATACCCGCATCTCTTTCCAGAAGATTCGTCAACACCTTCAACAGCTTAAAATTTCGGGACGAAATTTATTTAACGGGTAGGTACTGTAGTGACCCGAACTTTTCCATGTTTATATATATTAATTGAGATTGATATTTACATGATTAAATGTTTCCAACATATTAAGCAATCAAACTTGTTAAGACTTGATTAATTGAAATAGGTTTCATATAGACAATTGCCTACCCAAGTTGACCGGTGATTCACGAACGTTAAAACTTGTAAAAACTATATGATGACATATATATGGATATATATATAGTTAACATGATACTATGATAAGTAAACATATCATTAAGTATATTAACAATGAACTACATATGTAAAAACAAGACTACTAACTTAATGATTTTGAAACGAGACATATATGTAACGATTATCGTTGTAACGACATTTAATGTATATATATCATATTAAGAGATATTCGTACATCATAATATCATGATAATATAATAATTTAAAATCTCTTTTGATATTATAAACATTGGGTTAACAACATTTAACAAGATCGTTAACCTAAAGGTTTCAAAACAACATTTACATGTAACGACTAACGATGACTTAACGACTCAGTTAAAATGTATATACATGTAGTGTTTTAATATGTATTCATACACTTTTGAAAGACTTCAAGACACTTATCAAAATACTTCTACTTAACAAAAATTCTTACAATTACATCCTCGTTCAGTTTCATCAACAATTCTACTCGTATGCACCCGTATTCGTACTCGTACAATACACAGCTTTTAGATGTATGTACTATTGGTATATACACTCCAATGATCAGCTCTTATCAGCCCATGTGAGTCACCTAACACATGTGGGAACCATCATTTGGCAACTAGCATGAAATATCTCATAAAATTACAAAAATATGAGTAATCATTCATGACTTATTTACATGAAAACAAAATTACATATCCTTTATATCTAATCCATACACCAACGACCAAAAACACCTACAAACACTTTCATTCTTCAATTTTCTTCATATAATTGATCTCTCTCAAGTTCTATCTTCAAGTTCTAAGTGTTCTTCATAAATTCCAAAAGTTCTAGTTTCATAAAATCAAGAATACTTTCAAGTTTGCTAGCTCACTTCCAATCTTGTAAGGTGATCATCCAACCTCAAGAAATCTTTGTTTCTTACAGTAGGTTATCATTCTAATACAAGGTAATAATCATATTCAAACTTTGGTTCAATTTCTATAACTATAACAATCTTATTTCAAGTGATGATCTTACTTGAACTTGTTTTCGTGTCATGATTCTGCTTCAAGAACTTCGAGCCATCCAAGGATCCATTGAAGCTAGATCCATTTTTCTCTTTTCCAGTAGGTTTATCCAAGGAACTTAAGGTAGTAATGATGTTCATAACATCATTCGATTCATACATATAAAGCTATCTTATTCGAAGGTTTAAACTTGTAATTACTAGAACATAGTTTAGTTAATTCTAAACTTGTTCGCAAACAAAAGTTAATCCTTCTAACTTGACTTTTAAAATCAACTAAACACATGTTCTATATCTATATGATATGCTAACTTAATGATTTAAAACCTGGAAACACGAAAACACCGTAAAACCGGATTTACGCCGTCGTAGTAACATCGCGGGCTGTTTTGGGTTAGTTAATTAAAAACTATGATAAACTTTGATTTAAAAGTTGTTATTCTGAGAAAATGATTTTTATTATGAACATGAAACTATATCCAAAAATTATGATTAAACTCAAAGTGGAAGTATGTTTTCTAAAATGGTCATCTAGACGTCGTTCTTTCGACTGAAATGACTACCTTTACAAAAACGACTTGTAACTTATTTTTCCGACTATAAACCTATACTTTTTCTGTTTAGATTCATAAAATAGAGTTCAATATGAAACCATAGCAATTTGATTCACTTAAAACGGATTTAAAATGAAGAAGTTATGGGTAAAACAAGATTGGATAATTTTTCTCATTTTAGCTACGTGAAAATTGGTAACAAATCTATTCCAACCATAACTTAATCAACTTGTATTGTATATTATGTAATCTTGAGATACCATAGACACGTATACAATGTTTCGACCTATCATGTCGACACATCTATATATATTTCGGAACAACCATAGACACTCTATATGTGAATGTTGGAGTTAGCTATACAGGGTTGAGGTTGATTCCAAAATATATATAGTTTGAGTTGTGATCAATACTGAGATACGTATACACTGGGTCGTGGATTGATTCAAGATAATATTTATCGATTTATTTCTGTACATCTAATTGTGGACAACTAGTTGTAGGTTACTAACGAGGACAGCTGACTTAATAAACTTAAAACATCAAAATATATTAAAAGTGTTGTAAATATATTTTGAACATACTTTGATATATATGTATATATTGTTATAGGTTCGTGAATCAACCAGTGGCCAAGTCTTACTTCCCGACGAAGTAAAAATCTGTGAAAGTGAGTTATAGTCCCACTTTTAAAATCTAATATTTTTGGGATGAGAATACATGCAGGTTTTATAAATGATTTACAAAATAGACACAAGTACGTGAAACTACATTCTATGGTTGAATTATCGAAATCGAATATGCCCCTTTTTATTAAGTCTGGTAATCTAAGAATTAGGGAACAGACACCCTAATTGACGCGAATCCTAAAGATAGATCTATTGGGCCTAACAAACCCCATCCAAAGAACCGGATGCTTTAGTACTTCGAAATTTATATCATATCCGAAGGGTGTCCCGGAATGATGGGGATATTCTTATATATGCATCTTGTTAATGTCGGTTACTAGGTGTTCACCATATGAATGATTTTTATCTCTATGTATGGGATGTGTATTGAAATATGAAATCTTGTGGTCTATTATTATGATTTGATATATATAGGTTAAACCTATAACTCACCAACATTTTTGTTGACGTTTTAAGCATGTTTATTCTCAGGTGATTATTAAGACTTCCGCTGTCGCATACTTAAATAAGGACGAGATTTTGAGTCCATGCTTGTATGATATTATGTAAAAACTGCATTCAAGAAACTTATTTTATTGTAACATATTTGTATTGTAAACCATTATGTAATGGTCGTGTGTAAACAGGATATTTTAGATTATCATTATTTGATAATCTACGTAAAGCTTTTTAAACCTTTATTGATGAAATAAAGATTATGGTTGTTTTAAAATGAATGCAGTCTTTGAAAAACGTCTCATATAGAGGTCAAAACCTCGCAACGAAATCAATTAATATGGAACGTTTTTAATCAATAAGAACGGGACATTTCAAGTATGATGTATATACAGTTAAATGTCGTTACAACGATAATCGTTACATATATGTCTCGTTTCGAAATCATTAAGTTAGTAGTCTTATTTTTACATATTTATTTCATTGTTAATACACTTAATAATATATTTACTTATCATTTAACATAATTAACCAAGTGTATCAATATCTTAATATGATTCATATGTACCTAGTAAGACGTTGTTATAACGATAATCGTTATATATATCGTTTTCGAGTTTCTTAAATTAATAGTCTCATTTTTATGTATATAACTCATTGTTAAAATACCTAATGAGATACATACATATAATAAAAACATGTTAACTATATATATAACCATATATATGTCATCGTATAGTTTTTAAAAGTTTTAACGTTCGTGAATCACCGATCAACTTGGGTGGTCAATTGTCTATATGAAACATATTTCAATTAATCAAGTCTTAACAAGTTTGATTGCTTAACATGTTGGAAACATTTAATCATGTAAATATCAATCTCAATTAATATATATAAACATGGAAAAGTTCGGGTCACTACATCTAACACTATAAATAGACCCCTTGGGTCGTCATTTTACACAGTTCAGATATTCTGACAATTTTGAGAGCTGAGACTTCACTTCTCTTTATCTTTCTACTTTCTCTCACTAGAAGTCATCCGGCTAGCACTTTTACGCTCTACGGACGACAGATTGATTAAGCCACCCCACAAGTTTCTATACTTGTGAACCGGGTCTGCAGGGATTATTTCCCAAGGGTAAAAATCAATCGGCAACACTCCGCCCTCCTAAAGCTAGATAACTTCTAGTATTTTGTTGACGCACTAAGCCTTACCTCATAAGGAAATAGGTGTTAACAGCTATCAAACCCGGTATACCCTTCTTAAGCTCGGCAAAATTGCTCTCACCCTTCTCCGCCCTCTGGAGAAGCCCAACAGACTTTTCCCTTTCTGCAAATAGCTGCTTTTCCAACTCAGCAATCTTCAACTGATCTTCCTCAACCCTTTTCTTTTCAGCATCCACCAACTTGTCTTTCTCCTCTTGCAGGGCAGTAGCAGCATCTAGAGCATTTTTTAGCTCAGTCTCCTTAGCTTTTATTGTTTACTGAGCATCACTCAAGGCACGATCAGCATCAGCAGCTCTCTTACGAGCATTTGCACCTTCAGCTATATCTTTACGTGCTAAAGCAAGAATAGACTCCTGATGTTCCTGCAGTTGCAGGACGGACTCCAGCTGATTGGTTAGTAGCAAGTGAGTAGCAGCAGTTGATTCCCTGAGTTGTTCAGAACGGAGAGCGTTTAAATGAGGTTTCAACTCAGGGATAGCACAACCCTGCAACAGCAAAATATTATGATTAAATATTGCAAGATTACATAAATAAATTGCAGGTACAGGCATACAGATGATTTAATCATTAATACCTGAAGAGCAGTTGCAAAACCTTTGCTCTTAGTAGCAGGATAATCAATGAGTGCCTGCAACGTACTAACATGAGCAGGAACTTGTGGCACTTGCACATTTGATGATGTAACAGCAGGGTTGCCAGTGTTGGGAGGAGGAGAACCATAAGAGGCATCGTCCTCCATCCTCTGTTCAAACTCAGATTCATTAAAGGGAGTGAAGTTATAGTCCGGAGTTTTTAGTGTTTTATCTCCTTCACTCTAACGGTTTTCCTCCGGCACCCGTTCACCGCCCTCAGTAGCCTTCCCTTGGCTATCATCAGATTCTGCTAAAATCACTAACAAGAACAAATTAGAATTATGAACAAACATAACAGTTATAAGCAAAAACATATGCATTATCAAGAAAGAGCAGAATGGACATACTTCTTCTGCGTTTCTGCTTTTGGCCCCCCTCTGTACTTTTCACCCCCTTAGAGCCTATGCTCTTCTTCCTTATCTTTTAGGTTGGAGGGGGGGTGGGATTTGTTTCACCCGTGATATCAACCGAACCAGATGTCTGCTGCTCGGCGGTGGTGGTGTCATCCGCTGTCCACTCAGTGTCTGTCTGTTCAGACGTAGATTCACTATCCGAGCTGCTAACAATGATTTCTTCCCCCTTTTCAGCAACAGCATCATCAGCAGTAGCTTTAGCCTCAGCTGCAGCTCTCTCCGCCTCTAGCTCTTCAGCCGTCTTGTCACGAGCAGTGACCTCCACGTCATCATCAAGATCAACGGATAAAAGAGCAGAACGAACCTGCATCATGGAGTTGGCTGCAGAAGTTGAACATGAACAGCAATATAAGCAAACATGACAAGCAGTAGAAACACATTTATATATATAATAGGATGATCATATCACATCCTACCCTGGTTTTTCTCACGAAGTACTGGCACAGAAGTGCTCGGCCATTCTTGACTTACTTTGCACAGTACAAGAATTCCCTCATACCTTTCGTATGATCTGGACGAAAGGCGGAGCTCTTTCAAGCTATTTAATATCCGCTGCTCTGCGGCAGAAATCTTAACACCCTTTCCTACTACACCAGCATCAATAGCACCCCATTCTCGGACAACGGAGTACTCCTCCGGAATAACAGTCTCATCAACAAAGAAAAATGAACTTTTCCAGTCCTTCAAATTTGAAACTCTATTTGTACCAACAAAATGAGTATTTCGCTTACTATCAATAGTAAGCCAGCTGATCATATACATACTTATGTATATGTATATTTTTAGTGCGGAAGGCCTTTTAGAGGTGAACACACAAGACAGATAAACCGCGGTATAATGCGGTAGGATTGCGCAGAACATTAAAGAGTGCGAAGGCTTCTCGCAGTATTTGTGCGGAATGCCTAAGTGCCCGCACAACTTACTTCCGCGTAACTCCTGGACCTATAAATAGGGAGCTTGGCCTCTCATTTTAGGTTGTTGATTCTGGAAGGGTTGCCCTAGCCATATTGATTTCTCTCGTGACTTTGCCCGAGACTAAATCATTATTTGGTTAAGGTAATTTACGAAGACCGGGACATGGTTGTTGATCGTTTAGCACTTAACGAAATATGACAATAAGGTCCCAAAACCATAATCGACATCCATTATACCCCCTCATTGCACTCAATCCTTGATTAACCGTAATTGGATAATCTAGGATTGATCAATTGGCGCCATCCGTGGGACACGAATAGAATTGAAATGAGAAATTCGCGTTCGTTTTAATCGAGCTATTAAACTCATTTCCTAATTCTAATCGTGTTGTTCTCTGTTTTGTATTGCAGGAAAGTGTTTTTAATTCACAAGAAGTGAAAATTTCAAGATATTCTTGGATAAACATGTCTACGTGCAATAAAAAGAAGAATGCAAGCACTATAGGTGCATTAGATCCAAAAAATGCTTCGAATTTTGATTTTCAATCAAGTCCGGACGTTAGCCAGCAAACTAAAGAGTTACTTGTGAAAGCATCTGTAAATGCTAAAGCAATGGAAGAAACACAAATGAATGTTGCAACTGAAAAGGTGAATGCGGCAAGGCGTAATGTGCCGCAGAACCGTGAAGAGTAAAAAACAGATGAAATGAGGTCAAAAGTAACTTCTGCAAGTGCACAGACAAAATTAGATAAAACCTTGATCAATGAAGGTAATGCGCATAATGGCGCTAAAATCGCAGAAAAAGGAGCGTCAAAAAAGACTGCGAAAAAATTGCTCACGCCCTTAGAGGCAAAGCAATTATTAAAAGAAAGAGGTTTTGACCTCCATATTCCAAACAATTTTAAATGGCCACTTAATGAATCATCACTGAATACGCAAAGGTTAATCATCCAACATGATGAAAGAGTGCGTCATGAAGAGCAAGATCAAAGAGATTTTGGTTCGCCAGTGTTGCTTTTAAAGAAAGCAAAAACCACAAAACTTATAATGCCAAATTCAGATAATTCTGAAAATTCTGAAAATTCTGAAAGTGATCCTAAAGTGGTAGAAATTGCGAAATTGAAACGTAAAAGGCCTTCCACGCCTGTTCCACGTTATTATGAAGAAGGAGAGACATCTCAGGCTGCGAAAATGGAGAATGCGCAAACATTTTTGGCGGATATGTTCAAACAATTTGCACCAAGGGATATGCAACATAAATTTGAGCATCCAGATGTTATACAGCAAATGATTGAGAAGTATTGCGTGAAAAATAAGGAAGTGCGGCCGAAAAAGGCAACTGAAATAACATTCGCGATAGATAAGTTTGTGGAGCACATATCTGATTACCCAATCACTACACCACCCATTGTGCCAGCAACTTTGGGTGTATATTCAGGGTTAACAGATCCACTTGATTTTTTGCAAAGATTTGAAGGAGTGGTTAGCACGTATAACTGGGATGAAGCAATTGCGTGCCCCGTTTTCCCAATGGTGTTGCAGGGATTAGCGCGTGAGTGGTTTCATAATCTAAACACAAGAAGCATTGCGGGTTTTGTTGATTTAAAAGAAAATTTTCTCTTGCAATTTCAAAACTTGTTACCGCAGAAAAAGACCCACATAGAGTGCCACGACATCAAATAAGGCTTTAAAGAGACATTGGGAAGTTTGCTGACAAGATACATTTATGAGTGTCAAAAAATTCCAAATCTCCATGAAGATCAAAAAATCTCTGGTTTTGTACATGCAATAAATCTGCAGAAACACCCAACTCTTGTGCGGCGTCTTCGCAGAGATGTTCCGCACAGCTTTGCTAAAGTCATGCAAGAAACATATGATTACATCCGTTGTGGTGAAGACAGTAACATAATGCAAAACTGCGGCTGAGGCAAGGATAGGAGTTGGCGTGATGATAATGACACATACCGTGATGGTAACGGGGATGGTTACCGCGATTATAACCGCGGATCTGGTCAGCAAAGAAGGAACAATAATGGTGGAAATTGGCGCAATGACCGACAGCGTAATGGGGGAGATGGTGGTAATCAAGGTTATAATAATCGTGACAGAAACTATACGCGTAAATGGAATAATGATTCCTTTGCGGTAATTCAAACTTTGACAAAATCACCAAAAGAGATCCTTTTGCAGGAGCGTGTTTCTAAAGCATTTCCAGATCCACCGCAGTTGAGTGATAATAATAGGCGTGACAAATCAAAATTTTGTATTTTTCATGACGACTATGGGCATGATACAAATCGTTGTCGCGACCTTGTTGAGTTAATCGCAGACGCGGTTGGACAGGGAAAATTCAATCATCTTTTGATTACCAAGGAAGCAAGTTCCACTGACGCGATGGTTGTGCCCGCATTGGCAGCTACCCAAAAAATGCCAAATGTTATCACAGTGGTGCAACAAGAAAGCAAAGCACCCGCGGTTAAAAACTTAGGTGCGAAGGTGGTTGGGAAAAAGGATACTTTGCAGCAAATTCAAGTTATAAACATGGTGACTGTTAATGGTGATACACAACAGCAAAAGCCGTTGGAAAGCTATGAAAATTGGCAGCTTGTGCCTATAACTTTTGCGGCAGAAAATGATTGGCATTTTTGGAGGAACCAATTGTTATATCATGCAAGATTGCGGAGTTGGGTATTCAAGTGATGAAAGTCCACATAGACACTGGTAGTAGTGTTGATGTTATGTATAACCAGTGTTTTCGCAAATTGCCAAAAGATGTTCAATCCAAGTTGATGAAAGGACCCGTTCATATACATTATAAACGATTCACAATAGTTGATTACATCGAGAGATATTTGACCTATATATGATACATTTTACAAACATTGCATTTGTTTTTAAAAGACAAACTTTCTTTACATCGAAAATTGACAGGCATGCATACCATTTCATAATATCCACTATCCAACTATAACTTGACTTAATAATAATAATCTTTAATGAACTCAATGACTTGAATGCAACGTTCTTCAAAATATGCCATGAAAGACTCCAATTAATATCTTTAAAATGAGCAAATGCACAGCGGAAGATTTCTTTAATACCTGAGAATAAACATGCTTTAAAGTGTCAACCAAAAGGTTGGTGAGTTCATTAGTTTATCATAATCATTCATTTTCATCATTTTAATAGACCACAAGAATTTCATTTCTAGTTCTCATAAATATACGTCCCATGCATAGAGACAAAAATCATTCATATGGATTGAACACCTGGTAACCGACATTCACAATATGCATATAAGAATATCCCCATCATTCCGGGATCCTCCTTCGGACATGATATAAATTTCGAAGTACTAAATCATCCGGTACTTTGGATGGGGCTTGTTAGGCCCAATAGATCTATCTTTAGGATTCGCGTCAATTAGGGTGTCTGTTCCCTAATTCTTAGATTACCAGACTTAATAAAAAGGGGCATA
The DNA here is from genome assembly GCF_046630445.1 of Rutidosis leptorrhynchoides. Taxonomy (NCBI): domain Eukaryota; kingdom Viridiplantae; phylum Streptophyta; class Magnoliopsida; order Asterales; family Asteraceae; genus Rutidosis; species Rutidosis leptorrhynchoides. The sequence goes on along the minus strand of NC_092333.1, from coordinate 313,910,100 downwards.
TTCGATTTCGATAATTCAACCATAGAATGTAGTTTCACGTACTTGTGTCTATTTTGTAAAACATTTATAAATATTGCGCATGTATTCTCAGCCCAAAAATATAAAGGGTAAAAAGGCAAATGAAACTCACCATACTGTATTTCGTAGTGAAAATACATATAACGTCATTGAACTAGTGCAAGGTTGACCTCGGATTCACGAACCTAAATTAATTATATATAATTATATGTTGGTCAATATTTGTCTAACAATTAGGTCAGGTCATAGTGTATCACAATCATAATGCTCGAGACTAATATGCAAAAGTCAACAAAAGTCAGTTTGACTCAAAATGATTTCCAAAATTTATACATGATTATAATATATTTTAAATATTGTCGTTTTATATTTTTAAATATTTTTAAAAGATTTATTAGAGTAAATAATATAATTCATTTATTAATAAATAAAATTTTATATTAAAATTTATATAATAAAATATACTTTTATATATATTAAGTAATAAAATTTATAGGGTTCATATAATATCATTAAGATAATATGATAGGTATAATTAAAGTAATTTATTACACATAGTAAAATATGTTTGTATTACATATTTATTTAATAAAATAATATCTATAATGTTAGTAAGTAAAAGTTGTATTATTTTGTAATAATAATTATTATTATAAAATATCAATATTTATAATTACTAAGATGATATTATGATAAAACGATAATTCTAATTATGATAACTTTAATATTTACGATAATTTTTAATATTATCTTTAAAATAATAATTCTATTTAAAATGATAATAAAAATGATATTTTATAGTAACAATGACATTTCTATTAAAATGATAATTTTTGTTAAAATGATAATTTTTGTTAAAATGATAGTTTTGATACTAACGATACTTTTAATAATAATAGTAATGATAAAAATAATAAGAACGATAATTTTATCTAAATCAATATCTTATAATATTTTAATTTTATCATGATACTCTTACTCATTATTTCCTAATCGTTTCGTTTAATAGCTTTTAATCGTCTTTTATATTGTGTTCATAATAATGATAATAATAGTAATCAAAATAATTAGGTGTTACTAATATTAGTTTTAATTACAATAATACTAATAATGATAATTACTATGACATTATTAACGATAATGATAATATAATAATAATAATAACAATAACCATTTTTAAATAATAATATATATATTAATAATGATAATAATAATAATAATAATAATAATTAAATAATAATAATAATTAGATAATAATAATAATAATACTAATTATAACTTTAATGATAATAACGATAGTAATAATAATAAAAATAACAATTTTTAATTATAAATCCTTTTATTGATAAAGATAATAATAATAATAATAATAATAATAATAATAATAATAATAACAACAATAATAATAATAATAATAATAATAATAATAATAATAATAATAATAATAATAATAATAATAATAATAATAATAATAATAATAATAAGATAAAACTAGAACGACGATAATAACGACGATAATAATAATCATTTTTAATAATAATACAAACATTCGATGGACTATAACTTCAAATACGTTCATCGAAATCATTCGATATCTAAATGAAAAGTTCTTAATTTTTCGCTAACTTTCCAACGACATGCATATCTTATACCTTATCTCAGTCGCATATATAACTAATTCAGGATTCAACATAACCTAACTAAAGGCAATATCAAAAGTACAAACATGCATAATCCTATATACTCGAGCACTAGTCAGGGATACACTATTAGTATGTAAAAGTTAAATTATGAGTACTCACGTATCAATATTGAGATTCAATATTGCAGGAAAGGTACATAGACGCAACGGAGATGATAAACACTATATTGACCTTACGAGCATACCCATGAACCATAACCAATCACCTCCATAGCTATAACCCATAATTTGCTTAATCCAATCCCACTCAAAAAAACAATTTCGAAATCACTCGGACAGCACTCCGACGTAATATTTTATGTATACTAATAATATCTTGAAATAATACGGAGTAAATATATATATGTAAATCGATTGAGAGAGTTTAGAGAAAAATATTTTCAAGTTTCTATGAAATAATGAAACCTATTGAATTCTATTTATAATAGATTTTTGAATTATTAAAGTGAATTATTAAAGTATGAATTATTAAAGTGAATTATTAAAGTATAAATTATTAAAGTGAATTATTAAAGTATGAATTATTAAAGTGAATTATTAAAGTATGAATTATTAAAGTGAATTATTAAAGTTAAAGTAAAAATAAAGTAAAGGTAAAGTTTAAGTATAGTAAAAGTATAAAACTATGTACGTATAATACGCGTATAAATATATATAATATTAATTTAAATCGTTATATATATTTAATAAAATAAAATATAAATATCGTTATCTTTATCATACTGGTTAAGTAATGAGTTGTCAAAAGTGGTTCTAGATATTTATAAAAGTTATATACGTTTTAATAATAAAGTTCTTTTTAAACTGAAAACGTTTTTGTACGTTTGAAACTAAATCAAATAAATATAATAATTTTGTTTTCCAAAACCAAATACATTTTTAAGAATCATTTTGTTTAAAGGTTAAAATAATGGAAATCGTTATATCATAAAACGTTTTAGAAAAGTAGAATCATATATATTCATAATGGGTTTCAAGTTTTTAAATTACAGTCTGTTGGTGAAGCATGGGATAAAGTTCAAAGGTTAAATAAACGTATGAAATCATCTTAATGAAAAATTTCGAGTTACTTAGCTTGTCGATATCCAACATCTAAGTTAGTTACACTTCACGTTCTTACTTATAAATCACTTTACCATTTTTCGAATGTTGTCAAAAAGAATAGATTTCTTAAATCACAGTGGACCTCATAACATAGACCCGTAATCATATCACAATGTATCTGATAAATCAATCATTTGATATTATCTTCTAATTCCATCGATAAACATATTGAAACAATACGTTCATGTAAAGTATTATACGTTTAATACTTTATTAATATTCTCAAGTTATAATATATATATATATATATATACATATTTATTTATATATAACGGTTCGTGAATTGTCGAAATTTGGTCGAGGTTATAATGAATGTATGAACACAATTTAAAATTCTTGAGATTTAACTTAACAAACTTTGCTTATCGTGTCAGAATAATATAAAGATAAAGTTTAAATTTGGTTGGAAATTTCAGGGTTGTCACAGTACCTACCCGTTAAAGAAATTTCGTCCCGAAATTTGAGTGGAAAGGTCGTGAATGATAATAAGTATGTTTTCATGATGCATACAGGCTGAAAATTAGAGTTTTATCATCAGCGAATAATTTGGATAACCAATCCATTTATATGAAGAGTACGAATGAAGCTAACATAGAAGAGTGAAATGAGTAAATGTAGATTCATCTTATCATTTGACGTAGATATGGTTGATTTCCAGATTTCAAGGGATTTGAAGAAAATCTTTGTAATAAGATTTGATTCTCCTGTAACAAAGGGAATTAGGATCCGCTTTAAATGCGATCGTCCATTTTAATTGTTCTGTCGGAGATTTTCTTATAAATTCACCTCCTTCGTTTTCTTACAACTCACACCTTCTGTTGATGCATTTTATGCAAGTCCCTAGACATCTACCCACGTCCATTGCAGGTACAACAGTTTACAGGCCACCATGATCGTTCGTTATTATCCTATCCGTGTTTGTATGTGGTTACAGGAACTGCAGGAACGAGATTTGGATGTTTGACTATGTTAAACTTAGTCAGACGTCCGAGTGAAGCCTCACTCGTATGGCTGACAGGCTCATACGCACGGTTGATGCTGAGCTAAATCATAATTACAACCTAAATGAGAAGACACGAGTGAGTGATCACCCGTACGGCTGATGAAGCCAACTCGTATGTGTGATGGATGAATCGTACGGGTGAGTCAACAGCAGGGGTATATAAAGTCTTATGTTCTTCATTTTAGGTTAAGCCTCTCATTTGTTACACACACTCAGATCTGGTGAGCTCCTCTGATTCTCTCTCAACCCAAATCACCCAGGTGGTGAATAATAGCTCTAGGTGCTGATCTAATCACACTTGATTTAGTTGTGGTATGACTAAATTAATCCCAAAAAGCTTAACCTATTCACTAGAGGTTTTGATTCACTTATTCCGTCATTGTGTGAGTTAAATCTATTGATTTCTAAGTTCCTAGTCATGTTTCATCACCTTCTATTCTTTCCCCCTCAACTCATATTTTAAAGTATTCATCAATATGCTCCATCCAGTTCTGATTCTCGATATACTTCTAACTTTCATATCGGTCATTCTTCTTTTTCATCTACCACCGGAAGAATCTATTTACTTCTACTATACTCTTGGGTTTATAGTCTTTCTAGTTATCCCGTGTCTTTATATTGCTATATCCATCGATATATATGGTTTATAACTTTTGGTTTGTCGTTGGGCTTTATATCTTTCCTTATATTTCAAAGTCTCTGTTTCTATCTTCTATAATCATTATCATCCACAGTTAATGCTCTCTTTTATTTGCTGCAATTTATACCCCAATTTCTATTTTGGAGTTTTGTCCTTTCGTTTCTTTTTCTTGCGATTAAGCACCGCTTGTAATGGTCCAGAATTTGCAGATATGAATTTTGGAATGAACATTGTTAATGTTCTAGGAAGAAAATTGTAATGGCACGATCTTGACTTGTCAAATTACCAGAATACCTCAGAAAAATCCGAATCATCAAGAAATATTTTCTTGATATTTTAGAGGTTAAATAGAATACAAGAGTCATATAACATGGCACATGATGATGTTATGATCTGTGAATCATCACGTTCCATTTAGAAACTCAGCATGAATTACTGTAATATAATCACGTTGATCAAGTGTCATTATATTATACTAACTCATACTTCAGTTTCCAACACTACTTCAAAAACATTCATATTTTAAACTCAAAGGTTTACAGAGTATAGGAACTAAACAGTTTCCTTTTTTATGTAATACAGATAGCGCAAAGAGATAAATGATTCCAGATAAGAATAGTTATGAAAATATCTTCAGAAATATGGAGGATATTTATAATGAAAGATACGATGATATCTTAGAATTTCTAATATCAGAGGATGATGAAGTATATTGTCTGTAAGGGTTTAGTGTCAGGAGCAAGGTATTCGTTAATGACTTCAGCAGACACTGAATCATTTGGATTCTTTGAAGGCAGGTTCAGTCTTTGTGATTTGTCCACAGCCTCCTTCATACTTTGCTCAATCCATTTTCCAGTTCCAAAACTTCTCTATTTCTGAGCTTTGCTAATACACTAATCTTTATCATCAAACTTTTTACTGCTAAGGTCGTTTACAGTTTTTGTTGCTTCATCAGCATTTCGAGAACTAGTTCGCAGTTCAGAGTGTTTTTCAGAAACTTCACATTCGAAGTATGTAAGCCTTGGAAATAGACGTTGTGTATAACTGTTGGCGTCAACATGCTGTGAGATTTCAAAATACTGATTGCTAATTCCCAATGATTCGTATGGCAATTCTCGTTACAAGAGGCAGATGAGTAAATGATGAGGTTTCGATAAATATAATGATTCTTCGGAATGCCCAAGATCAGTGAAGTTGTTGGTAAGTTTATTGCTAATGTGGTGGAATATGAAAGGTTCTCCGGTAACAAAAGGGTAATCACATATATCAAAATTATGATAAGGCTACTCCGAATGAAAAAATCGAAGTTGTCTTGCTGGAGCTGTGATATAATTTGCTACTTTGCAAAGGAATTGCAAGGTTATTTTTGCTAATAAATGCCAAAAGATCTGACACAGATATGTGTTGAATTATGACTTTGGTTTCGAGAGCTTTTTAAGTACATAACTGTGGGTAATATGTGGTTGGATCATCATCTCGATTGCTCATTATTTGAAGTGTCTTCAGAGATTTTCGAAGGGTTTGAACACAGATTGTAATCGTTTGTATACATTTGATGTTCTAACACACTTTTGAAGTCAAAGTATAGCTTTGAAAGATATAGGAATCTAAAAGTGATAGTACCGGTTATATCTCAAATTGAATTCTAAGATTTTAAAATCAGAATATGTAATTGGGTTTGAATGAGTATGGTTGTTTTGATTTCTATGAAAGAATGTATATTATTGTGAAAGTAGGAAGTATAATTGATAATTTGCTTAATCTGATTCGAAGAATGTAACATATTAATTGTGAATTTTTATATATCTCTCGGGTATTACCTACCCGTTAAAATTTTTTTCACAATTAATATTTTGTACATAAGAATTTTATTACAGTCTTTATGAAAATATATATGTATATATTCTCCTCAGATGTAACATAGATTTTAATGAGTTAATACTAAATTAAACTCATTCGATTTACGGTTGGAACTAGAATTGAATAATTCCTTGAAGGCTTTAGAGGTTACATAAGTATTTCTTCAATAACATTGAAATTATGAATCAATACTTCATTATGTGTTGAGATGTGATGTTGGTTTTCGTTAAATTCTTGTGAACTTCGCAAAGTACGAATGATGTTATCTGAAAAGTTTCGGTTACATCAATGATGAAGTGTAAAATCAAATATATACTTGATTTATTAGGAATTGGAATTTGTTGAATTGAGAAAGAGATTGTAGTTAATGATGGTTAAGTCGCGGGCGAGGGATGTACATTATTGCATATTTGTAATATGAATTAACCGAGTAGTTAAGATTCACACACAATAGCTTAGCACGGAAAGATTTATTTTTTATTTCAAAAAATATATATATATATATATATATATATATATATATATAAAATATATATATAATTTCTTGAGAGGGAATGAGTTAATTCTTCATAACTTGTTGATACAATATACACGTTATTGATTCGTAATGATGTCCACAGTGATTCTTGAACTGACGGAGTTTGTGATGTTATAAGTGTTGTTGATTCTGATGTTGACTGTACTGACGATGCTGGTGACGTTGACGGTACTGTTGATGCTGTTGGTAAAACAAGTTTAACTTGTTAATCACACACCATTTTTGTCAGGGTTTCTACTCTTCCTTCTATCATTTTGGTTCGCTTAACTGATTTATGGTTAGGGCTAGATTAGATAATCTCTAAGACTTTAGAGATTATATAATCGCCGCGGAATGTTTCTCCAATGAAGTTATGAATTAATAATTCGTCAGTTATTGTTGTTGGTACTCCTTGGTATCTATGGTGCGTATGACGTTGATGCTCGTGGGACAGATTGTGAAGTTGAGGTTTACAACGCGGTTGTGGTTGGAGGTGGTAATGGTACTGTTGGCGTTGATGATGGTGGTACTGGTTATGCTGCTGGTGCTGCTGCTGGTGTTTGTAATCTCTGCACCATATTCTCCAAAGCCACTACCCGAGCGCAAAGTTCGTTGACTTCTTCTATTATTCCAGGATGATTGTCGGTCGGAACTAGCGGATAAATAAAATCTAGAATTTGATGTAGTATATAATCGTGACGAGATACCCTGGATATGAGAGAGAAAATGGTGTCTCGAACAGGTTCGTCGGTAAGTGCTTCAGGTTCTTCGCCAAGAGGGCAATGTGGTGGATGGAAAGGATCGCCTTCTTCTTGTTTCCAATGATTGAGGAGGCTACGAACCCATCCCCAATTCATCCAGAATAGGTGATGATTGATTGGTTGATCCATTCCGGTCACACTGCTTTCGGAGCTTGAGTAAGATTCCATTTCGGAATCCGAGTGACTTGAACTGATGACAAATTCCATTTCGTACGATTGGATAAAGGATTTTTCGATATAAAATGATTTTTCGGCTATCGGGTGGTATTCTATTTACATAGGATATCTATATATAGAGATCAAAAGATTTCATAGATTACGGAGGAATTTGCGGGATATGTCAGGCAAAGTTTAAAGTAACAGATACGATAAGATATGATTTAGTAGATACACTAAGATATGAATTTTATCTATACACTACTCATGCAAATAATGTAGCAAATAATGATAAGCAGGTAATTTCCTATAGATGATAAGCAGATGATTTCCGACTAGAAATGATAAGAAAAAATTTTGACATTCAGACACGGTCGAAGTCCAGGCTCACTAATGCATCCTAACGACTTATCAGTTAGACACACTAATGTAGACCTGGTTCGCTAAGACTACCGCTCTGATACCAACTGAAAGGAACCGTTCATATACATTATAAACGATTCACAATAGTTGATTACATCGAGAGATATTTGACCTATATATGATACATTTTACAAACATTGCATTTGTTTTTAAAAGACAAACTTTCTTTACATCGAAAATTGACAGGCATGCAAACCATTTCATAATATCCACTATCCAACTATAACTTGACTTAATAATAATAATCTTTAATGAACTCAATGACTTGAATGTAACGTTCTTCAAAATATGCCATGAAAGACTCCAATTAATATCTTTAAAATGAGCAAATGCACAGCGGAAGATTTCTTTAATACCTGAGAATAAACATGCTTTAAAGTGTCAACCAAAAGGTTGGTGAGTTCATTAGTTTATCATAATCATTCATTTTCATCATTTTAATAGACCACAAGAATTTCATTTCTAGTTCTCATAAATATACGTCCCATGCATAGAGACAAAAATCATTCATATGGATTGAACACCTGGTAACCGACATTCACAATATGCATATAAGAATATCCCCATCATTCCGGGATCCTCCTTTGGACATGATATAAATTTCGAAGTACTAAATCATCCGGTACTTTGGATGGGGCTTGTTAGGCCCAATAGATCTATCTTTAGGATTCGCGTCAATTAGGGTGTCTGTTCCCTAATTCTTAGATTACCAGACTTAATAAAAAGGGGCATATTCGATTTCGATAATTCAACCATAGAATGTAGTTTCACGTAATTGTGTCTATTTTGTAAAACATTTATAAATATTGCGCATGTATTCTCAGCCCAAAAATATAAAGGGTAAAAAGGCAAATGAAACTCACCATACTGTATTTCGTAGTGAAAATACATATAACGTCATTGAACTAGTGCAAGGTTGACCTCGGATTCACGAACCTAAATTAATTATATATAATTATATGTTGGTCAATATTTGTCTAACAATTAGGTCAGGTCATAGTGTATCACAATCATAATGCTCGAGACTAATATGCAAAAGTCAACAAAAGTCAGTTTGACTCAAAATGATTTCCAAAATTTATACATGATTATAATATATTTTAAATATCGTCGTTTTATATTTTTAAATATTTTTAAAAGATTTATTAGAGTAAATAATATAATTCATTTATTAATAAATAAAATTTTATATTAAAATTTATATAATAAAATATACTTTTATATATATTAAGTAATAAAATTTATAGGGTTCATATAATATCATAAAGATAATATGATAGGTATTATTAAAGTAATTTATTACACGTAGTAAAATATGTTTGTATTACATATTTATTTGATAAAATAATATCTATAATGTTAGTAAGTAAAAGTTGTATTATTTTGTAATAATAATTATTATTATAAAAATATCAATATTTATAATTACTAAGATGATATTATGATAAAACGATAATTCTAATTATGATAACTTTAATATTTATGATAATTTTTAATATTATCTTTAAAATAATAATTCTATTTAAAATGATAATAAAAATGATATTTTATAGTAACAATGACATTTCTATTAAAATGATAATTTTTGTTAAAATGATAATTTTTGTTAAAATGATAGTTTTGATACTAACGATACTTTTAATAATAATAGTAATGACAAAAATAATAAGAACGATAATTTTATCTAAATCAATATCTTATAATATTTTAATTTTATCATGATACTCTTACTCATTATTTCCTAATCGTTTCGTTTAATAGCTTTTAATCGTCTTTTATATTGTGTTCATAATAATGATAATAATAGTAATCAAAATAATTAGGTGTTACTAATATTAGTTTTAATTACAATAATACTAATAATGATAATTACTATGACATTATTAACGATAATGATAATCTAATAATAATAATAACAATAACCATTTTTAAATAATGATATATATATTAATAATGATAATAATAATAATAATAATAATAATAATAATAATTAAATAATAATAATAATTAGATAATAATAATAATAATAATACTAATTATAACTTTAATGATAATAACGATAGTAATAATAATAAAAATAACAATTTTTAATGATAAATCCTTTTATTGATAAAGATAATAATAATAATAATAATAATAATAATAATAATAATAATAATAATAATAACAAAAATAATAATAATAATAATAATAATAATAATAATAATAATAATAAGATAAAACTAGAACGACGATAATAACGACGATAATAATAATCATTTTTAATAATAATACAAACATTCGATGGACTATAACTTCAAATACGTTCATCGAAATCATTCGATATCTAAATGAAAAGTTCTTAATTTTTCGCTAGCTTTCCAACGACATGCATATCTTATACCTTATCTCAGTCGCATATATAACTAATTCAGGATTCAACATAACCTAACTAAAGGCAATATCAAAAGTACAAACATGCATAATCCTATATACTCGAGCACTAGTCAGGGATACACTATTAGTATGTAAAAGTTAAATTATGAGTACTCACGTATCAATATTGAGATTCAATATTGCAGGAAAGGTACATAGACGCAACGGAGATGATAAACACTATATTGACCTTACGAGCATACCCATGAACCATAACCAATCACCTCCATAGCTATAACCCATAATTTCCTTAATCCAATCCCACTCAAAAAACAATTTCGAAATCACTCGGACAGCACTCCGACGTAATATTTTATGTATACTAATAATATCTTGAAATAATACGGAGTAAATATATATATGTAAATCGATTGAGAGAGTTTAGAGAAAAATATTTTCAAGTTTCTATGAAATAATGAAACCTATTGAATTCTATTTATAATAGATTTTTGAATTATTAAAGTGAATTATTAAATTATGAATTATTAAAGTGAATTATTAAAGTATAAATTATTAAAGTGAATTATTAAAGTATGAATTATTAAAGTGAATTATTAAAGTATGAATTATTAAAGTGAATTATTAAAGTTAAAGTAAAAATAAAGTAAAGGTAAAGTTTAAGTATAGTAAAATTATAAAACTATGTACGTATAATACGCATATAAATATATATAATATTAATTTAAATCGTTATATATATTTAATAAAATAAAATATAAATAACGTTATCTTTATCATACTGGTTAAGTAATGAGTTGTCAAAAGTGGTTCTAGATATTTATAAAAGTTATATACGTTTTAATAATAAAGTTCTTTTTAAACTGAAAACGTTTTTGTACGTTTGAAACTAAATCAAATAAATATAATAATTTTGTTTTCCAAAACCAAATACATTTTTAAGAATCATTTTGTTTAAAGGTTAAAATAATGGAAATCGTTATATCATAAAACGTTTTAGAAAAGTAGAATCATATATATTCATAATGGGTTTCAAGTTTTTAAATTACAGTCTGTTGGTGAAGCATGGGATAAAGTTCAAAGGTTAAATAAACGTATGAAATCATCTTAATGAAAAATGTCGAGTTACTTAGCTTGTCGATATCCAACATCTAAGTTAGTTACACTTCACGTTCTTACTTATAAATCACTTTACCATTTTTCGAATGTTGTCAAAAAGAATAGATTTCTTAAATCACAGTGGACCTCATAACATAGACCCGTAATCATATCACAATGTATCTGATAAATCAATCATTTGATATTATCTTCTAATTCCATCGATAAACATATTGAAACAATACGTTCATGTAAAGTATTATACGTTTAATACTTTATTAATATTCTCAAGTTATAATATATATATATATATACATATTTATTTATATATAACGGTTCGTGAATCGTCGAAATTTGGTCGAGGTTATAATGAATGTATGAACACAATTTAAAATTCTTGAGATTTAACTTAACAAACTTTGCTTATCGTGTTAGAATAATATAAAGATAAAGTTTAAATTTGGTTGGAAATTTCCGGGTTGTCACAGTTGAGGCCAACCGCAATGTCTTTGTCAGGCGTTTCTGGTGAGTCTGTGTGGCCTATAGGGCAGTTGGAGTTGGAAATTGAAGTTGTTGATGAGCAAAACGCACAACTTTCGCGTAAAGCTCAATTGAGTTTGTATGTGATGAATACTGTTTCGCGCTATAACATTCTTTTGGGGCGCACAGCTGTTTGCAGACTGGGCATTATTTCCTCCCCAATTCACGGGATGGTAAAATTTGCAACAACCAATGGCATTGCGACAGTTACATCTGCGGTTCAGCAGACATTATGTGCATCTGTAATGTTGAATGATAATGCAGGAACAGAAGGCCATATGGTGGTAACAAACGCAAATGTCATGGTGATTGAGTGATATTAAAATGTGAATATTTGAAGTTCCGCATAGAAGATTTAATGCGAATGATAGATCATCTGAATTGTGATTTGCATATTCTTGTTTAAAAGTAACAATGCCAAGTGTTTTCACCTATTGATTGTTGTTTGAAAATAATCAAATGTAAATAAATAAAGTGTGTTGATTTTTCTTATGATGTTGTTGTGCTTGAAGTTAATTATGATGCATAAAACAAGAAAGTTATTAAGGTATGGCATAAAAGTGATGAAAAAGCCCACTTTATGCAATATTCTGTTGAAACTAAGAATACAATTGATTGCATCAAAATAATGTTAGCCATTGTGAAGCCGCATTAACTCTGTTATGTGAAATTAAATAATGCACATAAATGCGAAAATTATATATCAGTAGCAACATGAGGATGCAAAGTTCAAAATTGAATAAGTGATGGAAAAGCCCACTTAGTGTTCGGTAATAAACATATGGAATGTGTATGCGAAAAGGTAAATATTGGAAATTTTGCCCAAAGTATTAGATTTAGCCGTACTTGGATGCTTCGCAAAAAACACAAATTTATATGCCTAAGGATCGTTTCGGCGGACTTAGAAGATTCATAATGTGCAGATTAGCACACGCATACAGGTTGTTTCGCATAAAGTAATTGTTTATTATGTGCACAATAATAAACAGTGAACATGCAAAGGACAATGCTAGTGGTTATGAATATTAAACAGTACTTAAAGCGCTATAAAAATTAAAAGTAACTAATATGAACATTTTCTATTAAAAACCGCATATGACTGCGGTCAAGTGTTACAAACAAAAACACATGCAATCATTATTGCGGATTATCTACATCATTACAAATTAAGTTCCATAATATCTTTCATGGTAACATTTTCCTCTTGGCAAAGCGCAGAGAGCGCCAGAATGTCAATACATTCGATGCCTTTACTGGTTTCATCATAAATTTGCTTCGCAACCTCTATTTTGCATATTTCCTTGTCGATGACCTCTGGATACGATGGACCAATCCCATAAGCATTTTCAATTATCGACAGAAATTCGCAACGTTCATGGAGTTTAGCCGCATTAAGGTACTCTTGGAATTTCAGCGATACAGGGTTGGAATCCATTATCTTATGGCTAAGGGTGGGAAGATACGCTACGAGTTGTTTAAATTGCTCATCTGTAGCTTCAGCTTGCGGCTGGGACTCAAGTGCGGTAGTCAGTGTGGTCACTTGACCTTCCGCGGATTGAAGTACGGTTTGAGAAGATCCAAGATCTTTCTTTAGTGTTGCGTTTTCCTTCTCTAGACGCGCAATCATCTTATCAGCTTGCTTTAAAGTTTTTTCTTGAGCCATAAGCTCCGTCACCAACTTGTCCCTGCGGGGGACATCATCCACAAGAAGGCATAACGCAGTATATAAATTTTGCACCCGTGCACTTTCCACGGTCTCATCGTCAAATTTTTGAAATTCTGCACTAACATCTGCAGGAACCGCAGATGCAAGCTGCTTTAATTGATTTGCGACTGTTGCGCGGTTGATGTTTATGTGCTCATGAAAATTGTCAAATTTTATTGACATAATAGGGCTTGCTGGAGTGAACTCTTTGCTGAAAACATTATGTGGAATATCCTACGAGATATTGAACTACACGTCTTCTTGTGAACCTTTAGTAAGGTCGATGGTTTCTGCGAAAAAATTACAATAATGAATGTTACGCATAAAACGCAGTGTGAATGCGTTACAGTCGCATTAATAATGAAGAATTTTGTATAAAGTAATTGCAGTAAATATTTTGCATACCTTCTTCTTCTTCAGAATCTTCTTGAATGACTTGTTTTCCGCGTTTCTTTCCTGACGTGGTAGGGTTAATGGTAGAACTTTTGCGTTTACCCTTATCGTGGATTTCCGCAATCTGGTTCTCATTAATCAACGGTTCCTCAACATCAATAACTTCGTCGTTCTCCAATGAACGACGGTATGAGGTGAATCCTTGAATGTTGTTCTGGCGCATAATTTGATCGAGGGTGATCTCTGCGAAAGTTATAATAATTATTGCATAGTCGTATCTATTAAAATACGCAGTAACAAAATGCAAATTGAAATAAAAAAAAAAGTGTATACCATTGTCATCTGCATCCTTGAAGATGCCAAGTTGGTTTGCCCAGGGCCAATATGTGGAAATTCTGCCTACATAAAGAGGCACGATCCCATATGGGCGAATCTGCAAACGCGCATTGACGAGCTGTTGGAAAGTCTCGGTTTCATACTCGTCAAGTGTAACGCGATCCTTGCTTTTTTCAGAGCAGGAGCTAACCCAGGTGTTAATCTTTTTATAATCGCGGAGGGCGCCCTTTTTATGAAAAAGTAAGATTGTTGCCATTTGCCGACATTTTCCTTTGGTGTATCCATGACACCATTGCGGCATTTGAAGCTAAACCAGCTAGCATCATGTGTTAGGATGGAGGAGAATTTGCGAAATACATCTACAGAAGGTGGCCTGTTTATGGCATTGCAGTACATCTCGAACACTATAAGTTTAGCTACCGCATTTGGATGCAATTGGCCAGGACCAACCGCATAAAACTGACATGCGGATAAGAAAAAGTTAGTGAAAGGAAGCCTCAGATTGCCTTAATATAGGGAGGTTTCGTAGATCGTAATATATCCTTCTGGAGGATTGTCTGCAGTAACACATGTTGCAGGTGCAACAGGTGCGAATTGATCAAGCAATGGATAGTTACGTTTGATCTGCTAAAGCAATTCTTTGGTAATTAGCGAATTAAAGTCATGTACTGAAGGTCCGGAAGTTGTTGGGGATCGTGACGTAGACATGATAAAAGTAGGGAGGTGGTTTGGTTAAGTGTAAGAATGAAAAATGCAGAAATATGATTGAGTGTGATGAAAATTGTAAGTATGCTTTTTTAGAGAGAAAAAATAGTGTGAGAAAGTGAAAATGGACATATGCGGTAATGTTTTCTATTTATACTTGCACGATTGCAAGTAGCCGTTTAAGAATAATCATGATGATTCAACGGTTATTAAAATGCAAAGGGATTGCAACGGTTAGAAATACAGCCGTTAGCAGGAAAACTGCAATGCGAATGGATCATTTACGTAATGTGCGACACTGCGTAAGCTATGCGAATGATTTTTAAAAAAAGAGAACCCCATAAACACTACAATTTTTTATTTTTTAAGAGTTTATTGTCTTACTTTTTCTACGAAAATGTAACACAATAAACTGGGGGGATTTGATCATATACATACTTATGTATATGTATATTTTTAGTGCGGAAGGCCTTTTAGAGGTGAACGCACAAGACAGATAAACCGCGGTATAATGCGGTAGGATTGCGGAGAACATTAAAGAGTGCAAACGCTTCTCGCAGTATTTGTACGGAATGCCTAAGTGCCCGCACAACTTACTTCCGCGTAACTCCTGGACCTATAAATAGGGAGCTTGGCCTCTCATTTTAGGTTGTTGATTCTGGAAGGGTTGCCCTAGCCATATTGATTTCTCTCGTGACTTTGCCCGAGACTAAATCATTATTTGGTTAAGGTAATTTACGAAGACCGGGACATGGTTGTTGATCGTTTAGCACTTAACGAAATATGACAATAAGGTCCCAAAACCATAATCGACATCCATTATACCCCCTCATTGCACACAATCCTTGATTAACCGTAATTGGATAATCTAGGATTGATCACCAGTAGTCACTAATTGTGCGAATTCTAAACAAAGAAATAAAAACTTTAATGCGAGGCTTTATATTAATAGCATTACAGTACATTTCAAAAAGGATGATTTTTTGAAGGCCATGGGGATGCATCTGACTAAGACAGGCCTTATAATATCTAAGAAGGCGAAGAAGAAAGTTAGTAAGGGGAACACGGAGGTTGCCATGGGCAATTTGTAAGGCGTATAAAGTTATATTTCCATCAGGAGGGTTGTCAGCAGTTTGTTTGTTGGTGGGAAGAACAGGGTTATATTGATTAAGATGGCGGAAGGTGTAGATACCCGTCCTAATCTATCCGGACGAAGTCCATATCAATTACAAACGATTCACAACAGTTGATTACATCGCGAGGTATTTGACCTCTATATGATACATTTTACAAACATTGCATTCGTTTTTGAAAAGACAAACTTTCATTACATCGAAAGTTGACAGCATGCATACCATTTCATAATATATCTAACTATAATTTACTTAATAATAATCTTGATGAACTCGACGACTCGAATGCAATGCCTTTTGAAATATGTCATGAATGATTTCAAGTAATATCTCTAAGATGAGCAAATGCACAGCGGAAGATTTCTTTCGTACCTGAGAATAGACATGCTTTAAAGTGTCAACCAAAAGGTTGGTGAGTTCATTAGTTTAACATAAATAATCATTTCCATCATTTTAATAGACCACAAGATTTTCATTTCTCATAAACATACGTCCCATGCATAGAGACAAAAATAATCATTCATATGGATTGAACACCTGGTAATCGACATTCACAATATGCATATAAGAATATCCCCATCATTCCGGGATCCTCCTTCGGACATGATATAAATTTCGAAGTACTAAAGCATCCGATACTTTGGATGGGGCTTGTTGGGCCCGATAGATCTATCTTTAGAGTTCACGTCAATTAGGGTGTCTGTTTCCTAATTCTTAGATTACCAGACTTAATAAAAAGGGGCATATTCGATTTCGATTATTCAACCATATAATGTAGTTTCAATTACTTGTGTCTATTTCGTAAAACAGTTATAAAAATTGTGCATGTATTCTCAGCCCAAAAATATAAAGGGTAAAAAGGCAAATGAAACTCACGCATATAAATATTGTAAAACAGTTAATAAAGCATTTGCATGTATTCTCAGCCCAAAAACGTAAAGAGTAAAAAAAGGAGCATATGAAACTCACCTAATGTATTTTGTAGTAAAAATACATATTACTATATTGAACAACTGAACAATGCAGGGTTGGCATTGGATTCACGAACCTATAACATTGTATATAAATTAAAATATATAATTGTAATCGAACAAGTTTATATATTATCTTAGATTATATATTATACTTATTTAGTTTGTATATATATATATATATTCAAAATGCTTAATATCTATATATTTAGTTATATTAATATATATATATATATATATATATATATATATATATATATATATATATATATATATATATATATATATATATATATATATATATATAAAATATCATTAGTTTGTTACATTTAAGTATTTATATAGATATTGTTATTATGTTAGATATATATGAATTAAAGTTTGAATATGATTATTACCTTGTATTAGAAAGATAACCTAATGTAAGTAACAAAGGTTTCTTGATCTTGGATGATTACTTGGAATGGATTTAGAAAACTTGAAGGAGATGTTCCTTCAACAAGCACGTGTCGAGCATCATACTGCATACGACATGATCACACAATTGAAGGAGATGTTCCTTCAACAAGCACGTGTCGAGCGCTTTGAGACCGTTCGAGCGCTTCATGCATGTCGTATGGATGACTCCCAATCCGTTTCATCTTATGTCCTTAAGATGAAAAGCCTCATTGATCGCGCAAACTGTCTTAATCTCAACATATCTAATGAGCTAGCCGCGGATCTTATCCTAAACTCCTTGTCAATAAGGTTTGACCAATTTGTAATTAATTACAATATGAATGGGATGGATAAGACCATTGGCGAACTTCATGGCATGCTTAAGACGGCGGAAACTAGCATGGGTAAGAGGGCTTCACCCGTGCTAATGGTCAATGATGGTGGGTCCAAAGGTAATAATACCTCTAAGCCAAAGGCGGCCAAGAGGAAAGGACCCACCCATCAAGGCAAGGGAAATGGGAAGATGGTTACCCCAAACAAAAACAAGAACAAGAAGCAAAAGGTTGCCGGACAAGCAAACCCCAAGGAAGACCCGTGCTTCGATTGCGGTGAAATGGGTCACTGGAAACGCAACTGCCCGGTCTACCTTAAGGAGTTGAAGGAGAAGAGGGATGCGGGGCAAACCTCAGGTAATATATATATGGTATATATAGAGCTTAGTATTACTTCTTCTAATACATGGGTATTAGACACTGGATGTGGAACTCACATTTGCAATTCTTTGCAGGGGTTCAAAAGAAGTAGCAAGCAAGCGGGAACATCAAGTCTCTTTATGGGTAATGGAGCCAAAGTGCAAGTGAAGGCTCAAGGAGACTTTGTATTAAAGCTTCCAAGTGGTTTGGAACTTATTTTGAACAATGTTTTGTATGCACCGGATTTATGTCGAAACCTTATTTCAGTTTCCCGTTTAAAACAATGTGGTTTTTATCTTAATTTTGTTAATGATGATATCCACGTTTATTTAGATAATGTATTCTATTTTAAGGCTTCGCCTTCAAATGGAATTTATGAATTGGTTCATGATGATACATCATCTAGTAGCTCAATATACCATACTAGCACCAAGAAACTCAAAAGGGATTTGAGTGATTCCTACTTATGGCATTGTCACCTTGGTCACATAAACAAGAATCGAATGCGTACACTTCAAAAGAATGTACTTTTGAAATCAAATGAGATGGACTCGTTTGATGTATGTGAATCTTGTTTACAAGGCAAAATGACTAAATCACCTTTCAAAGGGACCTATGAAAGGGCTAAAGATTTATTGGGATTAATACATTCGGATGTATGTGGACCCTTTAAACCCATGACTAGGAATGGTGAAAGGTACTTTGTTACTTTCATTGATGACTTTAGTCGTTTCGGATATGTCTACTTATTAAGACACAAGGACGAAACCTTTGAAGCATTCAAAGAATATCAAAACGAAGTACAAAATCAACTCAACAAGACAATAAAGGTACTTCGTACCGATAGAGGAGGTGAATACCTAAGTGATGCTTTCTGTTAACACCTATTTCCTTATGAGGTAAGGCTTAGAATGTCAACAAGAGAACAGAAGTGATCTAGCTTTTAGGAGGGCGGAGTGTTGCCGATTGATTTTTACCCTCGGGAAATAACCCCTGCAGACCCGGTACACAAGTGTAAGAACTTGTGGGGTGGCTTAATCAATCTGTCATCCGCAGAGCGTATAAATGCTAGTAGAATGACTTCTAGTGAGAGAAAGTAGAGAGAGAAAGAGAGAAGTGAAGTCTCAGCTCTCAAAGTTGTCAGAATGTCTGAACCTGTGTAAAATGACGACCCAAGGGGTCTATTTATAGTGTCAGATCTACCAGATTTGTTTGGGGACACGTGTCGAATGATGATACGTTCTGTTACATGTGCTCCGAAATTTATGCTAAATGCGGCGCTCTCCGGCCAGGGCTTATGCGCTAAGCGGCCTTCAGGGCTTACGCATGACGGAGCAGCCTGTACAGCGGAGAAAGCTGGACGGACAATCTCCACAAAACTGTTGTTTCCAGCCTTCCTGATGCTATTTTTATGCGACTATTATGCCTTTTATGTGTGTATACGATAGGATACACCATTAAGTCCCCCCAGTTTAAGGACTTAAGCATTTGAAAAATGATTAAGTTGTTAAACTTTTGATAACGCATGCCAAACTAGCCTGTTCATTGCCCACTTGCATCGGGGAAAACATTTTAGGCATTAAATGCAGACGAATTTTACTGACACTGTTATGATTAATTTTTTACGGCTAAGATCATCCACGCGCCTCCAGCTGTAAAAAGTGTTATCTTGCACCCTTCGTTTAAACTCACCCATACACGTGTCTCAATCATGACCATAAAAATTGCACCGATGAACCATTATAAAAACCGTCATAGCCCTATTACCATCACTTTTTTACCTTTGCTAAGATCCAAAAAGCATATTTCTGCCAAATCTTCATCGCCTTCTTCAATCTTCAACTTTTTAAGGTTCACCGTCTTCCAAGGTCAGTACACTTCATCTTACTGCTATTTTCTTGTTGTTGATATCTGTTACTTAATTATCATGGCTTCTTCACGGAGTACTGGCCAAGAACACGCCAAGCCTTCTTCATCAAATACTGCTAACATTCCAGAAGTTAGCACAATGGCTTCATCATTGACTAGTGAATTCTTAGATGGATTAAAGATTGCCTTTCGCCATCTCAATCAATATAACCCTGTTCTTCCCACTATCGGACAAACTGCTGACAATCCTCCTGAGGGAAAAATTACTTTATACGCTTTACAAATTACCCACGGCAACCTCCGGGTTCCCCTTACTAAATTTCTTCTTCGCCTTCTTAGATATTACGGGGCCTGTCTTAGTCAGATACATCCCCATGGTCTTCAAAAAATCATCCTTTTTAAAATGTACTGCAATGCTATTAATATAAAGCCTCGCATTAATGTTTTTATCTCTTTGTTTAGAATCCGCACAATTAGCGATTGCTGGCTTACTATTGATAGTAAGAAAAATAATCATTTTGTTGGTCTAAATAGAGTTTCAAACTTTAAGGACTGGAAAAGTCCATTTTTCTTTGTTGATGAAACTGTTATTCCAGAAGAATACTCCGTTGTCCGGGAGTGGGGTGCTATTGATGCTGGCATAGGAAAGGGTGTTAAAATTTCTCCCGCAGAACAGCGGATAGTAAATAGCTTGAAAGGACTCCGTATTCCACCCAGATCATACGAAAGGTATGAGGGAATCCTTGTGCTGTGCAAAGTGAGCCAAGAATGGCCAAACAATTCTGTGCCAGTACTTCGTGAGAAAAAACAGGGTAGGATGTGATATGATCATCCTATTATATATATAGATTTTTGTCCACTGTTTGTCATGTGTACTTATATTGCTATTAATGTGTAATCTTTGCAGGCAACTCCGTGATGCAGGTCCGCTCTGCTCTTTTATCCCCTGATCTTGATGATGATGTGGAGGTCACTGCTCGTGACAAAACTGTTGAAGAGCTTGAGGCGGAGAGAGTTGCAGCTGAAGCTAAAGCTGCTGCTGATGCTGAAAAGGGGAAAGAAATTGCTGTGAGTAGCTCAGACAGCGAATCCGGGTCTGATCATACAGACACTGAGCGGACAACGGATGACACCACCACCGCCGATCAGCAAACATCGGCATCAATTGACATCACGGGTGAAACCAACCCTACTCCTCCTCCAACCCAAAAGACAAGAAAGAAGAGCATAGGCTCTAAAAGGGTGAAGAGTACTGAGGAGGGAAAAAAGCAAAAACGTAGGAGAAGTATGTCCATTCTGCTCTCTTTTGAAAATGCACATGTTTTTCCTTATAACTGTTATGTTTGTTCATAATACTAATTTGTTTTTGTTAGTAATTTTAGCAGAGTCGGATGATAGCCAAGGGAAGGCTACGGAGGGCGGTGACCGGAGGCCGGAGAGGAATCTTGAAAGTGAAGGAGAGAAGGGCCTGAAAATGCCTGACCCAAACTTTGCCCCCTTCGATGAATCTGAATTTCATGAAGATAGGCCTGAAGGCAACTCTGCTTATGATTCTCCTCTTCCTAATATCACTAATCCTGCTGTCACCTCCTCCAATGTTCAAGAGCCAACTCTTCCTGCTCATGTGAGGGCTTTTCAAGCCATCATTGCAAACCCCGCCACTAAAGATAAAGAATTTGCAACTCTTATTCAGGTATGAACGATAGGACCCTCTGCATATATATATGCTTGTAATTTATTGATGTGAGCTGTTTGAAATAACTCATAAAATTTTATTGATGTACAGGGTTGTGTTATCCCCGAGCTGAAACCCCAATTCTCTGCTCTCCGTTCTCATCAACTCAGGGAATCAACTATGGCAGCTCATGTACTGCTAACCAACCACCTGGACTCTGTGCTACAACTGCAGGAACATCAAGAGTCTATTCTTGCCTTTGCTCGTAAAGACATAGCTGAAAGTGCAAATGCTCGTAAAAGAGCTGCTGATGCTGAGCGTGCCTTAAATGATGCGCAGAAAATAATAAAGGCTAAAGAAGTTGAGTTAAAAATGCTCAAGATGTTGCTGCTATTCTGCAAGGGGAAAAGGATGCTGAGTAGGTGAAAGTGGGTGAGCTGGAGAAACAGCTGAGTGAAGAGAGAGAGAAGTCTGCTGAGCTACTCCGGAGGGCGGAGAAAGGCGAGGGCAATTTTGCTGAACTTAAGAAAGGTGTGCCAGGTCTGATAGCTAAGGTGCTTGGATCCAGTCTTGTAGGGAATCCCTACAATGATTATGTTAATGCTGCCTGCGCCCATGCTATTGCTGATGTGACCGGCAAGCTGTTCAAACGCCTTGCTCCCAACCAAACGCCTTCTGCTGCCATTGCCAAACTTATGCCTCCTGGTACTCAATAAAAAGTTGACGAGGCCAAGAACAAATTGATAAATCTGAAGATAAATGTTTATGATGAAGTATGCAGCAAAGAAGACTCTTCTGCTCAAGATGTACTTGGCGTGCAGTTTAATTGATCTTTGTAAAAATTTCAAACAACGTTTTGTAATAAACTTCTTACTGACTTTAACATTATATATATATACTGACTTTATTGTGATGACTATGTGTGATTATACGCTTGTTGCAAATATTTTCATGCTTAACGCTTTAAAACCAATTAATTATGCACCTGAGCATAAAATTTTTATACACAATTGTACAGTGTATAATTTGAGCAAATCATTTTGAAAAGTGCATAAGGTAACTCATATGTAAATGCCTTGCAGTATCAAGAATACGATGTCTGATTACGCCTTCCATCATAAAATTAATGAGGAAAAATTATGAAGTGTTTTAGAAGAATGACTATAAATCAATAAACTCTCCGTCTTACTCCTTCCGTCATAAAGTATATGAGGAAGAATTGCTAATTATTTTGCCTTCATACATAAAATATATAACTTCGTTCTGTGAAGTAATTTTTTATAATGTTTGTCATGACAAGTATCTGAGTTTTGTATCATGCCTCGGTGCATTCTAGTAAAACTTAAATGTTTTCTAGCCGATCCCTTGTGCCTTTACTGGCCGGCACAAAAGCTTCCGCCATCGGAGGTATTTAAAAATACGATCCTTCTGTGGGCAGGTTATAAATGTAATGTTTTACATTTGTCATGGGCGGCATTTTGTTTAAGAAAAATATAAAATTATTGCTCAATACTGTGCAGTACATAAACGATTGATGACGACTTTTAGGTGGATCAAGCCTAATTAGTACATCATGAATGTTTAATGTATGCAATTGCTAATGCATGCACTGCCAAATAACCACAATGGTTCACAGTAAGTTTGATAAACGTTGCTTCATCTTATAATTCGAAATGTGTTCTTCAAATGCCAAACAGGCATGAGTACAACGATTGTAAAAGACTGCTTTTATTAAAATGCTAAATGAAACTGCTCTTTATTGAAAAGATAAACACTGTTCTTGATAACTTGTTGACAAATTGCTTCTTCATATGCCTAGCGCCCAGCGCTGTCCGGCCTTCACACTTGCTTACTGAATGAAAAACTCCTGAACTTCTTCCTCGCTGAATAACCTATCACGCCTTCTCTGATTCATTCTGCCTTCTGGCCCATTTGCAAACGT
Source organism: Rutidosis leptorrhynchoides (assembly GCF_046630445.1). NCBI lineage: Eukaryota > Viridiplantae > Streptophyta > Magnoliopsida > Asterales > Asteraceae > Rutidosis > Rutidosis leptorrhynchoides. The sequence goes on along the minus strand of NC_092333.1, from coordinate 313,886,046 downwards.
TGATCTTTCCCTTGTTGGCTGCACATACTGTGAATGTATGGCTGCGACTCCATTTGGAGTGGGGAATCTGACCTCTGCATGGGCCGTCGATGTTATTGCCCCAAACTTAGCCAAAGCTGTTCTTCCAAAAAGGACATAAAAACGAGAATTGCCATCTATGATTGTGAAATCAATTGTTTCCGTTTTGAATAATGGGAATGTGCCCATAACAACTTCCAAACGAATCTGCCCCATGGCATTTATCGGTGCTCCTGTTAGTCCAGAAACTTTCAACCTCGTTTGCCTAGCTCTGCTCTGCACATGCCTTGGAAAAGTTCTCAAACAATGCCAATAGATGAAGTCAGCTTCACTTCCTGTATCTGTGTAGATACAATTGACAAACTTATTTGCTATCTCTGCTGAAATGATCACTGGTTGGACGGACAACGCCCAATTCTGAATTGGCTGAAAGATAATTGGGGCATATCTCCAGGTGTCTAAATTGCTGTTTGATGATTCACCTTCTTCATAATGACCATCGTTAATCCAAACCATCCTGATTACAACTTCTGGAGTTGTCTCACGCTCTGTGATCCGTTCTCCGTACTGCGGTTGGTTTCGATTATCTCTTCCGCCATGCTGCTCTCTTCTGTTCTCTCCACGGCGTCCTCTGCTACCATCATTCCTTTGCCACGCAAATTTCCTGCGAGGATCATTCCTCCTGTACTGTTTGCCAGGCAACAAATGATTCAGTTCTCCTGCCTTGATTTTTGCTATAATTTCTCTCATCAAAGATTTACAATTGTCCGTATCATGGCCCCAAGCCTCATGGAAATCGCACCACAACTCACTCTTTGGACCCTCCCTTTCTTCCATAGGTGCTGGAGCATTGAAAGTGGTCCGAATTGGTTCAGTGAAGAGGATCTCTTTCGGAGTTTTGGTAAGCGCCATAATCAACGGGTGCCTTTCTATTGGCTTTCTGTTGTGGTGAAAATCATTAGGGTGATTGTTTCCTCTCCATCCTCCATTTGAATTGTCATTCCTTCTCTGATTTCTATCAAAATACCATCCTCCGTTGTGTGACTTGCTACTACTGCCAGTATCAAACTTGTTCAACCCACGCTCACCAGCTCGAACATGCATCTGTGCAACCTCCAAAGCTTGATGCAATGTTTTTGGCAAGTCATACCGTAATGCATGAACAAGTTCACTAAACCGTCGCTGGTCCAAACAGAAAATGAAACCAGATACAAGCTGTGATTCTGGACAATCAGGAATCTTCTGTGCTTCCAGTGTATAATGCTTCATAAAATTTCTCAAAGATTCGTTATGATGCATTGTGATCTCGTGTGCATCAAGATGTGTCAGAGTACAGCTCCGTAGATTTTGGTATTGCATCACAAATTTTGCTCTCAAATCAAGAAAACTGGTAATACTCCTTGGCGGCAAACTAGCAAACCATTCGCGTGCCATTTTCTGCAATACCATAGGAAACAAATGGCACGCAGTTTCATCCTCCCAATGCTGCAACCTTATAACACCTTCAAACATAGTCAGAAAATCTTCCAGATCCGTTGTGCCATCATAAACTCCAATTGCTGGTATAGCAAGATTTCTGGGCAATGGATAATTAGCAATTCGACCAATGAAACACTGCGTTGATTCTGCCATCGCTGGTGGCTTGGTGGCTTGTTCTCAAGTAATGACGGCAAAAAAGTTGTCCACAGCCACAGCACGGACGGCGGGCTGCGCTAAGCGTTGCTTGTATTTTGCTGGAGCTGTCTGCTTAAGAATGTCATTTAAAAGCAACACTGCCTGCTTTTCTGACATGAACTCATCTTTGTCAATTTCATCATCAGAGTCATTATTATCACAACTCAGGTCATTATCATCCCCAGAATCATCAATAAGACTGCCCAGCTTGTCAAGTAGCCTGGATAACTTGTACTTTGATATAGATTGCCTTTTCATTATCTGCTTGTCTTTGCCATCCGCCATCCGCCGAAAAGGTATAAATGACGGACATCGCCGTGGTTGCATCAATGGTCGTCGCTCTGGATTAGTAACAAAATTTGGAAGTCTTTCTACACTTTTAGCTGTCACTTCTTCGATTACTGGCCTTTTCTCCGAATTAGTTGCCAAATGTTTAAGCCTCTCTGTAGTTTCAGCAACTGTTTCTTCAATCGTACCATCTGGTGGTGAAATAGGTACATCTTCAACAGTGACCATGTCGTCGGTTGATGGATGATTGACTGCTTCAAGTACAAATGGAGCTTCAGCTGCCTTCATTCCTTTTCCGTTTCGTGTGTTCTTTGCATTAGTGGATGGCGCCATTGTTAACACCTATTTTCTTATGAGGTAAGGCTTAGTATGTCAACAAGAGACCAGAAGTGATCTAGCTTTTAGGAGGGCATAGTGTTGCCGATTGATTTTTACCCTCGGGAAATAACCCCTGCAGACCCGGTACACAAGTGTAAGAACTTGTGGGGTGGCTTAATCAATCTGTCATCCGCAGAGCGTATAAATGCTAGCCGGATGACTTCTAGAGAGAGAAAGAGAGAAGTGAAGTCTCAGCTCTCAAAGTTGTCAGAATGTCTGAACCTGTGTAAAATGACGACCCAATGGGTCTATTTATAGTGTCAGATCTACCAGATTTGTGTGGGGACACGTGTCGAATGATGATACGTTCTGTTACATGTGCTTCGAAATTTATGCTAAATGCGGCGCTCTCCGGCCAGGGCTTATGCGTTAAGCGGCCTTCAGGGCTTACGCATGACGGAGCAGCCTGTACAGCGGAGAACGCTGGACGGACAATCTCCACAAAACTATTGTTTCCAGCCTTCCTGATGCTATTTTTATGCGACTATTATGCCTTTTATGTGTGTATACGATAGGATACACCATTACTTTCCAAGATCATCTTAGAAGTTGTGGGATTATCTCGCAACTTACTCCACCCGGGACACCACAGCTTAATGGTGTATCCGAAAGGAGGAACCGAACCCTAATGGATATGGTTCGATCTATGATAGCTAGAAGCTCGTTACCTCTATCATTCTGGGGTTATTGTCTATGCTCCGCGACTCGTATTCTAAATATGGCCCCAACCAAGAAAGTGGAACGAACTCCTCATGAGATGTGGTTTGGAAAACCTCCATCTCTATCATACTTAAAGGTATGGGGATGTGAAGCTTATCCTAAGCGTTACGTCCCTAATAAGTTGAATGCTCGATCCATGAAGTGTATCTTCATAGGATATCGCAACGATGATATGGGATATTATTTCTATGATCCATCCGAGCAGAATGTATTTGTTGCTCGAAAGGCTGAATTCCTTGAAACTAAGTTCCTAATGGAAGATAATAGTGAAAGAAAGGTAGATCTTGAGGAGGTTCAAGATGAATTGGATGATACACAATTGGTTGACACTAGCACTCAACATGAAAATGTTGAGAATGATCAAATGGATGATCAAAATACACAAGACGTTCGCAGATCTGGTAGGATTAGTAATCCTCCTGAGAGATATGGGTTTCTCATGGATGGTTGCTATGAGTTTGATTTGGATGAACCAACCAACTACCAAGATGCTTTATCAAGGATTGATAAAGATAAATGGCAGGAAGCCATGAACGCTGAGACGCAATCCATGTATGACAACCAAGTTTGGGAACTTGTTGCGCAACCTCCTGGCTCTAGGCTAGTTGATTGTAAATGGCTTTTCAAAATGAAAACCGACATAAATGGAAACTTGGATACATATAAAGCTAGACTTGTAGCAAAAGGTTTCACTCAAACTCAAGGGGTTAACTATGATGAAACTTTTTCGCCTGTGGCAATGCTAAAGTCTATTAGGATATTACTTGCCATTGCGGCTCATTATGATTATGAAATATGGCAGATGGATGTCAAGACCGCATTCCTAAATGGACATCTTGAGGAAGATGTCTATATGGTTCAGCCTGAAGATTTTGTGGATCCAAAATATCCTAATAAGGTATGTAAGTTAAAGAAATCAATCTACGGATTGAAACAAGCATCCAGAATGTGGAATCATCGTTTCAATGAGGAGGCCAAGAAATTTGGCTTCATTAAAAATGGTGATGAAGCTTGTGTATACAAGAAGGCTAGTGGGAGCACTATCATGTTCCTTGTACTATATGTAGATGATATATTGTTATTTGGAAATGATATTCCGGCAATGGAAGGTGTTAAAACTTGGCTAAGTAAATGCTTCTCTATTAAGGATCTTGGAGAAGCACAATACGTTTTGGGGATTGGGATCTACAGGGATAGATCCAAGAAACTGATAGGTTTGAATCAAAGTGCATACATTGAAAAGATCTTGAAAAGGTTCAAGATGGACAACTCTAAGAAAGGTTTCGTACCTATTCAAAGAGGAATGCCTCTCAGTTCATCTCAGTGTCCTACCACGAAAGATGAACAAGAGAGAATGAAGAAAGTCCCGTACGCATCTGCTATTGGGTCAATCATGTATGCAATGATATGCACTAGATCGGATGTGCCATGCGCTCTTAGCCTGACAAGTAGATACCAGAATAACCCAGGAAACAGTCATTGGATTGCTGTTAAAAGTATATTGAAATACCTTAGGAGGACTAAAGATATGTTTCTAATATATGGGTCTGGTGAGGAGGAACTCGCTGTAAAAGGTTACGTGGACGCGAGTTTCCAAACTGATCGAGATGATTCTCGATCATAATCCGGTTATGTCTTCATGTTAAATGGAGGTGCAGTCTCTTGGAAGAGTTCAAAACAGGATGTTGTTGCTTTATCCACTACAGAGTCGGAGTACATCGTCGCATCATTGGCAGCACAGGAAGCTGCATGGATGAAGAAATTCATCGACGACTTAGGAGTAGTCCCTTCCATTCAGGACCCTCTTGAGATCTTTTGTGACAACGAGGGTGCGATTGCTCAAATCAAGGAACCTCGTGCTCACCAAAAGACCCTTCACATTGAGCGGAGATTCAACTACATAAGGGATGAAGTTGAAAAGGGAAAGATATGTATTCACAAAGTTCACATAGATCTTAATATAGCGGATCCTCTCACGAAGCTCTTACATGGATCAAAACATGAAGGACATGTTTGTGCATTAGGGCTTCGATATTCTAGTGATTGGTCATGATCTGTTTTAAGTATTGTAACGGAACGAAATTATTCAAACTCATTAATATAATTATGGTATTAATTTATTTTGAGTTATGTTCCTATTTTGCATATTTTATCCATGAATAAGTAATTATTCTAAATTCTGTAGTCGATCACATTTGTGGGAGCAAATGTGAGGTTTAGACTATTATGAACTCGGATTGGTATACATTCACGGGATGAATGTGGTGCAAGGTTGCAACCAAGGTTCATAGATATTTGTGGGATACAAATATTGGAAGACCCGCCCTCAAGACTTACTAAATGGAGCCTTTGTGGTTGATCACATGTAATCTTGAGTAAAGGCGAATATCATTGTATCCTCTGACCTGAGATACATATTGGGTTCGGATATTTACCAAGTATTGTACCTTGATTCTTTCCTTCGCTATTCTGAAATATGGTAGTTCACAAGGAAGAGCTCAGGCATAATGCAAGGTACATATTTAGGACGTATGTTGTCAAGATGGAATTTGTCCCTCTTATTCGTTGAGAGTTAGATGTCTAAGGCCTGATAAAGTTAAATCTAAAAGAGAGTGATCGCTCTGTGTCTCTTGGATTTAACATGACATCTAGGACGAAAGGATATAATGAAAGATTCACCTATTCATATTCGAGATGGGAACTCGAAAGGGATGATGTTATTGAATGGCACAAAGTCATTGATAGTGCTCTAAATGAACATATATTTAGTATCAATATCCTTCCGAAATGACAAGATTTTAGTTGTAATTGTTCCATATTCAAGTAATATTCGTTTATATTAAATAAGTGCGAAGACAAAAGGCGAAAACGAGATTTGAAGACGGAAAGGTCCAAAATGCTCAAATGTACAAGATACAATTAAAATGGTTCAAATTATTGATGAGGAACGTCTAAAAATAACAAGAGTACAAGTTACGAAATGCAAAGTACACGATATAAAATAGTACGCAAGGACGTCCGAAAATCCGGAACCGGGACCCGAGCCAAGAAGAAACGCCCGACGCAATGGACCAAAAATATCTAGTCTACTATGCACATAAATATAATATAATATATAAATAATTATTAAAATTATTTATATTTTATATATATTTAATAAATATGTCGACGAACAAGAAGACAAAAGATATGTGAGCTGTCCAGCGTGGCCATGCGAGTCGCATGGCAAATAGGCATAAACCCATGCGAGTCGCATGAGGATCAGAATCAGCTCACATTCTATAAATTGCCAGTTTTTCGTTCGTTTTTAACACCACACACACAAATACATAATAATACTCTGTAAGAATAATGTAATAAATAAATATATAATATATATATTTGTATAGATTAGTGTTATATTAGATTAGTTCGGGTTATGTAAAGGTTATTTTACGGGTTTTTGAAGTCGAAATTCTGTCCGTGTAACACTACGCGATAAATACTCAATGTAAGTTATGTTCTCCTTTTTAAATTAATGTCTCGTAACTAAGTTATTATTATGCTTATTTGAGCCGAAGTAATCATGATGTTGGGCTAATTACTAAAATTGGGTAATTGGACTTTGTACCATAATTGGGGTTTGGACAAAAGAACGACACTTGTGGAAATTAGACTATGAGCTATTAATGGGCTTTATATTTGTTTAACTAAATGATAGTTTGTTAATGTTAATATAAAGATTTACAATTGGGCGTCCCTATAAATTACCATATACACTCGATCGGACACGATGGGCGGGGTATTTATATGTACGAATAATCGTTCATTTAACCGGACACGGGAATGGATTAATAGTCTATGGAATTATTAAAACAGGGGTGAAATTATGTACAAGGACACTTGGCATAATTGATAACAAAGTATTAAAACCTTGGGTTACACTCAGTCGATATCCTGGTGTAATTATTAAACAAAGTATTAAAATCTTGTTACAGTTTAAATCCCCAATTAGTTGAAATATTTAACTTCGGGTATAAGGATAATTTGACGAGGGCACTCGCATTTTATATTTATGACCGATGGACTGTTATGGACAAAAACCAGACGGACATATTAAATAATCCAGGACAAAGGACAATTAACCCATGGGCATAAAACTAAAATCAACACGTCAACCATCATGGTTACGGAAGTTTAATTAAGCATAATATATTTTATTTCATTTTTTTTCTCGTACTTTTATTTATTGTCATTTTAATTATTGTTATTTATTTTATATTGTTATTTAAATATCGTCATTTACTATACGCTTCGCTTAAAATATAAAATCGACAAACCGGTCATTAAACGGTAAACTCTCCTTTTATATATTATTATATATAATTATATATATTTTGTACAAATATAATTATATAAAAATAAGTGGTTCATAAGCCCGTCTCCCTGTGGAACGAACCGGACTTACTAAAAACTATACTACTCCGCGACTAGGTACACTGCCTATTGTGTTGTAGCAAGGTTTTGGTATATCCATTTTGTAAATATTTAATTAAAACTTGTTAAATTTTGTAGCATTCCGTAGTAAAATATAGTACTATCACGTACCCCTCCGCTACCACATCAAGTTTTTGGCGCCGCTGCCGGGGAGTCGGCGAAATATTTATTTACATTTTTAGAAAAACAATATAAAATCTATAAAAAAAAAAAAAAAAATTTAAAAATTTAAAAACCGAAAAAAAAAATAATTGCTTTTATATATTTTTAAGATTTTTATTTATAAAAATATAAAATATTTCTATTTTTAGTTTTAGAAAAATATAAGTTTTTATTTATTTTATATATATTTTACTTTAAATATAAAACAAAATAAAAATAAATAATAAATAATAAATAATACAAACTGACCTGTCATTTTTGAACCCTTCTTGAACTGAACCAGCAGGTCATGCGAGTCGCATGACCTTTTCTCTTAGACCCATGCGAGTCGCATGAGGGGTTCTGACAGGCCCACTCACTTGACCTAAAAACGCATTTATTACGTTTTATTTTATTATTATTATTATAACCCTAGTTTTTATTATTATTATTATTATTATTATTTTTAGATAATTTAATTTATATTTACTTTTAATTAGTTTTAAATTTATAAACTTAATACTTTTATAATATAAAATATAAAAATAATATTTTTATAAAACTAATAATTTTTATAAACTTTTTATTAACTTTTATATTTTGTATCTTTTATTTATTTTTAGCGTAATTTTTGTATTTTTATCATTCGTGCTTAGTTTTAAGTCTAGTTTTTGCCGTAGTTTCATTTTTATTTCTAGAATTTTTAGGCATTGCCGTAAAATCCCTTAAGTGCTTATTCCTTAGACTAAGATTTAGGTGCTTTAGAATTTTGCGACGCCGTTTTTCGCTTTAGTTTTAAATAGATTTTAGTGCCTTTAAGTAATTGCGGATTTCCTATAGAATTGCTTCTAAGCCTTAATACCTTTAGGCACAACTTTTTAGATTTAGTTTTTAGACTTTTAAGTTCCGACGTTTTATTTTCTTATTTTTATTTTTCGACGCCTATTTTTCTACCTTTTTATTTTTTCGACACTTTTCGACGCGCAATCTATTTCTTTCTTATTTCTCAACGCTTTAGTTTTCTAGGACTTAGAAATTTTCTCTACTTCTTATCTAATTCTCAAACGGAAAGAAAAATTATTTAAGTGGTTAAATTAATGGACGTTGACATTTTTCTGGTTCGTAGTAATAGTTGGATTTGTTAGTGGCTAGTTGTGGGCTTCCGATTCAAAGGGTCCTGGCTACCTGCTGCATCTTTTGGCTATTCGAAACGTGGGCAAAAATCAGAAAAGTCTATTAATTGGACAACTTAGATAAGTTTTTCTATTTTTTATAACTAATAGGATAATTCGTGAATGCACCACATTGTAGCTAAAATTTGGCCATCGCAATAAAATGGAAAAATTTGAAAACAAAGCCTTGGAAACTCTTTTTGAACTCCGAAATCAATTAAATCAATACTCTCAAATGAGTGTTGATGACAATTCGGTCAGTCAATCTTGGATCGCGAACGACGAAACAATAACTGGTTGTGAAATCTGTGGAGATTATCACTCAACATGGGAATGTTACTATTATGTTCCTATGGAAAATTACGTACCCACAGAACCTGAATGGAACGATTATGAAGAACGCAATTCAAACTGGGATTATTCCCAAGAATATATCCAAACTCAACAACCAGAAGACGAGGAAAATTACGTGTCCGAAAATTCTTTAGACAATATGAAAATCAAACTCGAAGAACTTGATGCTCAAAAGGAACAAATGAGAGAGTTTGTAAACCGGCAAGCTGAAACTCTATCAGATTACACACCTGTTGATCTGAGGAGTCGTGTGCAAGAAAATCTCAAATCATCGAATTTTGATGAATTCGGGAGCTCCGAAATCACCAACTATCCCGATGATACTTTTTATTCAGTCTTACCAAATTCACAACATATCGACACATTAGCCTCTACCGACGAAATAATCAATCCATCAATGGAGGATGAAGAAGAAGAAAGGGTGACAAATTGGTACTCTTGGGAAAACGATAACGTTGAAAATTTTACCCCCGAGGCCAAACCAAACTTTACCATCCCACAACTTTCCAACCCAATATTCTCAATAGACGAGTCATCTACTGAAGATGAACTACGAGCTGTAATAGATAATGACACCTCGGATTTCACCCAATTGGGTAATAGAGGTGAAAACTTTAATCCCGAGAATAAACGGAAGGACACTTTTGGAATTGACCACCCTATAGATATAAGTATGTCGGTGTATATCGATCCATTTGACCAAGAACCAGAAAAGAGACATATCCATTTACTAAAAGCTACACTTAAAAAAGAATTAAGTAGTGACGATCGGGTGAGTCTAAACTTTAAACCCATTGATATATTATACACCACCCGAGATGCAAATAACTGGCTCACTATTTTAATTCGTGGAACTTATTCCACCGATTTCACATGTCGTCAGCTAAGTGTGGGGAAGTCTAACCCCACTTAACGTTAAATTAGGGGTTCGGGTTAGTGCATAACTCGTTAATAAACATGCATAATAAATTAGGGTAAAAGATGCATTTTCAAAGATTAGCAAACAGTTCAGAAAAGCAACCATTTTTGAAGAAAAACATGTGTGATAATACAAGAAGGAATGAACGATGAGGCGCGCCATCTATCATTCGTCGAGCTTTGTAAGTACAAACTAGGTATTCTTAATCACTTTTCTACACTAATCACCCTCATGAATTTATTATTAGAGTCTGATTTCATGCAAATGAGGGCATTGCATGATCTCAAGTGTGGGGAAGGGTTATAAATTCTCTCGGGTTTACACTTGGTTTATTTGCCAAATTTTGTGAAAATTTGAAAAAAATTTCAACTAAATGAATTTAAAATCATGTTTATACATATTTATGAACGATGAAAACTAGGTGTTAATACCGAAATTATCGTTACCTTAAAAAGGACATAAATTGAGAAACAACCCAAAACGCTTGAATTCATTTAAGAATGGAATAGAAGAGAATAAAAAGGCAAAGAAATAAACTAAGTGTGGGGAGAATGTACCAAGTTATTCAATTAAAAATTATCTATCACATGTTTCTGTAAAGTTATTGCAGGTGCTTTTGTTTTGAACTAAATTAATAGTTTTACCCGGTTTATTGTGATACTTTTGAAAGAAAGATGGATCTACACGATGAATCAATTCCATCATTAGAAGGAAGTAAAGTCTTCCGAAAAAGACACGCGCTTCTTGATTTAGGTCATGAAGTTGTCGTCCAGACCAGCTGTAGGTTGACGAAAAATCTAGAAAAGTCATCACTAAAATCGGCTGGAAATCCACGGACCTCAGCATCAAACAGGGTCGCCAAGTGGTCAGATTTATCCTAACCATGAGAAGGATTTATCTCGTACAATGGGGGGGCACCGTGCAAATTAGCTTGATAAGACTAATGAATCAGATCCCCAGAAAGGATAATCTCCTTAAAGATTAAAAATCAGCTTTTAAGACTGATATTACTCAATCCTTGAGATTGACCTTAAAGATTGAGAATTCAAACTCATGGAATTCAATGATATCTAAACTCGAGCTTGAACGAGAAAATATTTTGATCAAAAATACAAACCGATTTGTTTTCTGAAAATCCATTTTCAATGCGTTCATTACCATTGAACGTTAAATCCTAGGAATTCACCTGGAATTCATTAGGTCACCTGAACCAAATCGGGTGTCAACCGTAAGAACGGTGGTTGCATAGCATGGTCGGAGACAGGACCTTGTGCCAGACCGAAAAATCATAGGATGATCTTTACTATTGCTCCTACCAAGGATAGTACTAGCATCCGACACGTAATTAGACCATGAACAAATGCATGTCACGGGACATTGCCTTAACAGTTTCTTGTTCATCGCTTTCCTTTACAACCGGACGGTAGTTTACCGAAAGGTAATATACGGAACAAGTAAACTGGATGTGTGCTTTCCGATACCGGGATAGCAGTGGATTACATGAACCTAAAAGTTTTTAGCCAAAATATTGATCCACAAATATATTTTGCAACACCGATGGTGGGTCAAATCAGAAAACTTGTCTAGGGTAAAAGCTAGAATGAATTTTCAAAAGATCAAATGTTTTCATAAAGATCCAATTTCCTTAAGGATCTAAATTTTTATAGTCATGTGGGACTGTAAACCGCCTTTCAAATGTGCACTTTGCTTTGGAAACCGAAAGTAAATCGGCTATTTGATTGCCAGTGTCGTTGACCTAAACCCGAGGCAACTATAAAAGACACACCCACCTTTAACCACATCGTTACTATCATTGTTTATACCGCTCTATCAAAATCACTGATGTACAAAGTGTGAAGAATAAAGAAGTGATTCGTATGTTTTTATTTCAAGACTGTATTGCTTGAGGACAAGCAACGTTCAAGTGTGGGGATATTTGATAGTGCTCTAAATGAACATATATTTAGTATCAATATCCTTCCGAAATGACAAGATTTTAGTTGTAATTGTTCCATATTCAAGTAATATTCGTTTATATTAAATAAGTGCGAAGACAAAAGGCGAAAACGAGATTTGAAGACGGAAAGGTCCAAAATGCTCAAATGTACAAGATACAATTAAAATGGTTCAAATTATTGATGAGGAACGTCTAAAAATAACAAGAGTACAAGTTACGAAACGCAAAGTACACGATATAAAATAGTACGCAAGGACGTCCGAAAATCCGGAACAGGGACCCGAGCCAAGAAGAAACGCCCGACGCAATGGACCAAAAATATCTAGTCTACTATGCACATAAATATAATATAATATATAAATAATTATTAAAATTATTTATATTTTATATATATTTAATAAATATGTCGACGAACAAGAAGACAAAAGATATGTGAGCTGTCCAGCGTGGCCATGCGAGTCGCATGGCAAATAGGCATAAACCCATGCGAGTCGCATGAGGATCAGAATCAGCTCACATTCTATAAATTGCCAGTTTTTCGTTCGTTTTTAACACCACACACACAAATACATAATAATACTCTGTAAGAATAATGTAATAAATAAATATATAATATATATATTTGTATAGATTAGTGTTATATTAGATTAGTTCGGGTTATGTAAAGGTTATTTTACGGGTTTTTGAAGTCGAAATTCTGTCCGTGTAACACTACGCGATAAATACTCAATGTAAGTTATGTTCTCCTTTTTAAATTAATGTCTCGTAACTAAGTTATTATTATGCTTATTTGAGCCGAAGTAATCATGATGTTGGGCTAATTACTAAAATTGGGTAATTGGACTTTGTACCATAATTGGGGTTTGGACAAAAGAACGACACTTGTGGAAATTAGACTATGAGCTATTAATGGGCTTTATATTTGTTTAACTAAATGATAGTTTGTTAATGTTAATATAAAGATTTACAATTGGGCGTCCCTATAAATTACCATATACACTCGATCGGACACGATGGGCGGGGTATTTATATGTACGAATAATCGTTCATTTAACCGGACACGGGAATGGATTAATAGTCTATGGAATTATTAAAACAGGGGTGAAATTATGTACAAGGACACTTGGCATAATTGATAACAAAGTATTAAAACCTTGGGTTACACTCAGTCGATATCCTGGTGTAATTATTAAACAAAGTATTAAAATCTTGTTACAGTTTAAATCCCCAATTAGTTGAAATATTTAACTTCGGGTATAAGGATAATTTGACGAGGGCACTCGCATTTTATATTTATGACCGATGGACTGTTATGGACAAAAACTAGACGGACATATTAAATAATCCAGGACAAAGGACAATTAACCCATGGGCATAAAACTAAAATCAACACGTCAACCATCATGGTTACGGAAGTTTAATTAAGCATAATATATTTTATTTCATTTTTTTTCTCGTACTTTTATTTATTGTCATTTTAATTATTGTTATTTATTTTATATTGTTATTTAAATATCGTCATTTACTATACGCTTCGCTTAAAATATAAAATCGACAAACCGGTCATTAAACGGTAAACTCTCCTTTTATATATTATTATATATAATTATATATATTTTGTACAAATATAATTATATAAAAATAAGTGTTTCATAAGCCCGTCTCCCTGTGGAACGAACCGGACTTACTAAAAACTATACTACTCCGCGACTAGGTACACTGCCTATTGTGTTGTAGCAAGGTTTTGGTATATCCATTTTGTAAATATTTAATTAAAACTTGTTAAATTTTGTAGCATTCCGTAGTAAAATATAGTACTATCACGTACCCCTCCGCTACCACATCAGTCATAACATATTGGGGGTGATGGACGGTCGTTAGGTGGTATCCATCACTTGCATTAATTTCTTATGTTTCTCGTGCAAGTGGGAGATTGAAGGTATTTCGTATGCCCGAGTGACATATTAAATTAATGTGGCTAGTATGTTATGATCCAAGTCGGGTCATACCCAATAACAAACTTACCGACACCTTAAAACGTATTTAGTCTTGACGATTGGGTTATTAAATAAATACGCGACACTTGGACTTTAGAAAATCGGTTTTCTAAAATATGATCACTTGAGATAAATTATTTGGATAATTTATATATAATTGTTTATAGGTTTAAATGATTATGTTGTGTTATATTTTATAAAAATGTTTATAAAATGTGAAAGTAACAAAATAAATACATGTTTATATATATATATATATGTATCAAGTTTATGGATATATATATATATATATAACAATATTTATAAAAAGAGTGTGCAGAATTTTTTGGTCTTCAAGACAATATCCCATGCTCATTTGTTACTTCCAACTCACACACAACTTTAGAGGTGCATGCTATTTACTTGAACCAAAGCTTGACCACTTCACTTAAGTGTTTCTTGATATTTTAACTTGTAAAAAAAAACTGGACAGCTTCTTTCTGCCTTGCTGCTGCCGTGAGCTTTCTTGAGGGAAAGAGAGTTCATTTCTTTTTTTTTTTTGCAAGCTAATTCTGGTGTCATAAAATCCTAACTATTGCATAAGGTGTTGGTGAAGAGTTTGGGGTATTATCTCTTGAGGTTTCATTGCTTTGAAGCTCCATTAATCAACATCATCTTCACCATCTTCTTGCAACTAAGAAAACGACCCTCAACTAGCTTGAGGAGGTACATTTCTTATCTTCTCATCTTATTTGTAAACATATCTTTAAAGACTTGATATTAACATGGAATTCAATCAAAATGGTTTAACATAAACACTTGTTTATAAATGAAATAATGCTTCCGCTTGACTTTACACTCATAAAATTGATTTTGTGATTATATAAACATTATGAACTTGTTGTTGTGTTGAATTCCATCAACTGGACCATTCAAATACCCCTTTCTTCAAACAATCAGTAATTGGAGCAACAATTGTGGAGAAGTCTTTGATAAATCTTCTATAAAATGAAGCTAAACCATGAAAACTTCTAACTTCAGTGATGGAAGAAGGACTAGGCCATGATCTGATTGCTTCCACCTTAGATGGATCCATTGAAATGCCTTCTTCAGAAACCACATACCCAAGAAACACTACTTTGCTGACAAAGAAATCACACTTCTCCAGCTTTGCATATAACTGATTCTGCCTTAACAGCTCAAATATTTTCATCAGATGATCCAAGTGTTCTTCTTTAGTTTTCGAGTACACTAGGATGTCATCAAAGTAAACAACCACAAACTGACCAATAAGTGGCCTGAGCACTTCATTCATAAGTCTCATGAATGTGCTGGGTGCATTAGACAACCCAAAAGGCATAACCAACCACTCGAATAAACCACCTTTAATCTTGAAAGCTGTCTTCCATTCATCTCCTTCTTTCATTCGAATCTGATGATACCCACTTCTAAGATCAAGTTTGGAGAATACACAAGAACCATGCAGCTCATCTAACATATCATCTAATCTAGCTATGGGATACCTATACTTGATGGTGATGTTGTTAATAGCTCTGCTGTCTACACACATTCTTATAGAACCATCTTTCTTTGGAACCAGCAAAGCTGGTACTGAATAAGGACTCATGCTGGTTCTAACATACCCCTTGGCAATCGACTCATTAACTTGTTTTTCTAATTCTTTTGCTTCATGAGGAGAACATCGATAAGCTGCTTTGTTAGGAAGGACAGATCCAGGTACAAGATCAATTTGATGTTCAATACCCCTGATTGGTGGCAAACCAGTAGGTAACTCAGTAGGAAACACATCAGCAAATTCAAATAACAATGGCTTTACCCTAGCTGGTATTTCATCATGCTGGTTCAACTCATCACTTTCAATCATCAGCAATAAATAAGCACTAGCACCACCCTTTAACTCAGTATCAACTTCTGCTTGAGTCATAAACAAAGCTTTATCATTCTTAACAGTAGGATCAGCTCTAGGTATTTCACTAGGCTTTAAAGAAGTGAGGGTGATCTTCTTTCCATTCACATACATTGAATAAGTATTTTGGTGTCCATTATGATAGACATACTTATCAAATAACCAAGGTCTACCAAGTAGCAAATGACAAGCATCCATAGGAATAACATCACAATAATCTCATCCTGATAAACAGTACCAATTGAAAATGGAACAGTAACTTGGCGAGTAACCTTTACCTCGCTGCCTTGGTTAAGCCATTGAAGTTTGTATGGATGAGGATGCTTCTTTGTAACCAGCTCAAGTTTTTCCACCATGTGAGTAAATGCTTCGTTTGCACAGCTGCCTCCATCAACAATCAGGCTGCACACTTTGCCCTTGACTGTGCACCTTGAATGAAAGATGTTTTCAAGCTAACTCTTATCTTCAATAGTCTCAGCTAAGTGCATTACTCTTCGAACCACTAAAAACTCTCCAATATCAGCAGCAACAAACTCTTCACTATCAGACTCATCATATGCTGGTTCAGTTTCAAAACCCCCTTCCAAATCTTCAATCTCCTTTAATGTAAGAGCACGCTGGTTAGGACATTGAGCTTAAAAATGTCTAAATCCATGGCACTTGAAGCATTTTCTTCTATCATCTTTAGGACCAGCTATAACCTGCTCTTTGCCTTTAGATACTTTGGATGATGCCTCGTTATGCCTAGGCAGCATAGATGATTCACCCTTCATAGGCAGCACAGCTGACTTGGAATAAGACTTAAAATTAATTTTCTTCTTTGCTTGTTTTTCTACTTGAATAGCCAGCTTGCAAGCACTCTCAAAAGTCCATAGAGGCTGCATTTCAACTTGATCAGCAATAGAAGCATTTAAGCCTCCAACGAATATTGCTATAGTGTGTTCTTCAGCTTCTTTAACATTTGTACGAATCTTGAGCTGCTCAAACTCTCTGATGTAATCAACAACATTCATGCTGCCTTGTTTGAGTGTATTCATCTGGATATACAGCTCTTGCTTGTAAGCTTGAGGAACAAACCTCTTTTGCATACACTCTTTTAACTTGGACCAGGTTTTGATTGTTTTCTTCCCTTCATATTGCCTTTCTTTTTTTAGATTATCATACCACATTGAAGCATACTTCTTCAATCTGATCACAACAACTTTAAAGGCCTTTTTATCATCATAGCCTTTATCCTCCATAATTCTATCCATGGCCTGAACCCATTCAAAGTAATCTTCAGGATTAGAGGACCCTTCAAAATTAGGTGGATCTATCTTGATATCTTTCAAATCATCAGCTTTTTTCCTATGCCTTCTTCTTCTTTGTGAAGAAGCATGAGATCCATCAGTAGATTGGCTACCATCCTCAGATTCAGTACTAGAAGACACAATAGTTGTATCTCCATTTTCAGATCTAATTCTATTTTTTCTTGGAACACCATCTTCCAACAAGTTAACCATTCTTTCCATCTGATGTTGTAGAGCTTCAATAGCTCTATCTCTTCTAAGATTATGAGCTTCTTCAAGAGTCATATTCCTTGGAATATCAGCCATTTCAAATATCAGATCTGAAATAGACCTTCAGCAACAAATAGAAACCCAGATCTGAAATAAAGCTTAACAGCTCTAAAACAGAGTATGAACTGAAATAACAATAAAAATTGATAAGAAAGCTTCGATTGAACAACCTATGCTCTGATACCACTTTGATGCGTAATTATGACTTTAAAAACGCAATTTAGAACAAGCTTTCTTCACCTAACAGATCTGAACACAAAGACTAGGGATGGCAATGGATCGGATATGGACCGGGTGGTCTCATATCCACATCCGTATCTATTTAATTTTTTAAATCCATATCCATATCCAGATCCATTTAAATATAAATCATCCATCCATATCCATATCCGTTGGATTAAGCGGGTTAATGGATATCCGTTGGATGTTAAGTTTTTATAAAGATATTCTTATTTTGTAATGAAATTATCAAAGGATACTTAACAAATCTATGTAATATATGTAAGATAAGTGAATTTAATACCAGTTATATAGTTATATCTTCATAATTTATATTATTGATAACATTTTAATAGTTTATAGTCTACATGTACAAGGATATGTAAATATATATGCATATATTAAAACAAATATGTATATATTTATAAGTATATATGTATTTCGGGTGCTAAATGGATATATCCGTGGATGGTAAATTGACATCCATATCCGATCCAATAATTTTTTACATCATCCATATCCATATCCATATCCGTTTATCATTCATTTAGATCATCCATATCCATGTAAATGGATCGGATCGGATGGATATCCAATGGATCGGATATCCATTGCCATCCCTAACAAAGACCCAATTTGTAACAGTAACAGCCCAAAACAGAGTATAAAACTCTGAAATAAGAACACAAAGGATAGAGAATCTAAACCCTTAATTGATAAAGATACCACCACAATTAGAGATCAAGAAACACTCCAAGTCTTCAATTACAGCTGATAAAGATTCCACCACAACTATAATATCAGATATGAAGATTTGGATTTCACCACAATGTTTGATAAAGTAACACCACAAACACTGATAAAGAAACCACTCTTAGCCACCAGAATCAAAGATTCGTAAAGACACAGAGATTTTTGTAAATAGATAAGCTCTATCAAACTTTTCATTCAATCATCCACTGAGTTTTACAATTACAAGAGCTCTCTATTTATAGGAGAAGCTAAACAGCTATTTTCTAGATAAGACAAAAAACATAAAAAGGAAATGGAGACAAAAAAGGACAAACAATTACAAATTAGCCAATAAGAATAAAGGATACAATCTGCAAAAGCCTGCCATTTGTTAGTGCTCCTTCCATGATAAAAGCATCCAATGATAAATGGGAATCTTCCTTGGACAGCTAACATTCTTCTAGAACAGCCACACACGTGTTAAGCACATGACCAGACCGGTTTATTGAAAAGCATAAGTAAACTTTGAATTGAATCAGCAAGTTGGCCCTTTAGAAAGAAAATAGCGTCGCCTGCTGGTTGAACTAAGTTTCGTGTGCTGGTTGAACTTAAAATTCGTCAGCTGGTTGAACTAGCTGGTTCGTCTGAGTATAACTTTGCTGGTTCGATTTGCTGGTTACCCAGCTGAGTGAATTAAAGCTTTACTGACTAAACTAAAGCTCATTTGCTGGTCCGGCTAGCTGGTTCTTCTTAATTGCTGGCTTGCCTTCAACTATCAAAAACTTTATTCATCAAAACATAACTACTTCAGTTTAAGGACTGAAGTAGGGTCACCCTTGATCTTCTTGAACCAGCTCCAAAAACACTTAGATGATACGAAATAGATGGCAACATGACCATTGCTTGGCCTAATTCAGGTGTAACATCTTTTGAGCTCGTGCTAGCTGTGTTGCTGGTTACATTGCCCAGCTCACCCGCATCAGCACTTCATTCATAAGCCTCATGAATGTGCTGGGTGCATTAGATAACCCAAAAGGCATAACCAACCACTCGAACAATCCACCTTTGATCTTGAAAGCTATCTTCCATGTATCTCCTTCTTTCATTCGAATCTGATGATACCCACTTCTAAGATCAACTTTGGAGAATACACAAGAACCATGCAGCTCATCTAGCATATCATCTAATCTAGGTATGGGATACCTATACTTGATGGTGATGTTGTTAATAGCCCTGCTGTCTACACACATTCTCATAGAACCATCTTTCTTTGGAACCAGCAAAGCTGGAACTGAACAAGGACTCATGCTGGTTCTAACATACCCCTTCGCAACCAGCTTAATGGTGTATCCTATCGTATACACACATAAAAGGCGTAATGGTTGCATAAAAGTAACATCAGGAAGGCTGGAAACAACAGTTCTATAGAGTTATCCGTACAGCGTTCTCCGCTGTGCAGGCTGCTCTGTCATGCGTAAGCCCTGAAGGCCGCCTAGCGCGTAAGCCCTGGCCGGAGAACGCCACCTTCAGTGTAAATTTCGTATCACAAGTAACAGAACGTATCATCATCTAACACGTGTCCCCGAGCAATCTGGTGGATCTGACCCTATAAATAGACCCCTTGGGTCGTCATTTTACACAGTTCAGACATTCTGACAACTTTGAGAGCTGAGACTTCACTTCTCTTTCTCTCTCTACTTTCTCTCACTAGAAGTCATCCGACTAGCAGTTTTACGCTCTACGGACGACAGATTGATTAAGCCACCCCACAAGTTTCTACACTTGTGAACCGGGTCTGCAGGGGTTATTTCCCAAGGGTAAAAATCAATCGGCAACACTCCGCCCCCCAATAAAGCTAGATTACTTCTAGTATCTTGTTGACACACTAAGCCTTACCTCATAAGGAAATAGGTGTTAACAATGGTGCCATCCATTATTAAGACGAATCATCTCACCAACACTGACAAAGAAGGCGAGGGTATCGAATTGGTACCCATAGAAGTAGGAATGATACATCCATGGAAAGCTGGACAACGGAGGAAGGTAGAAGTGTTAGAAGATTGGAAAGAGCAATTAATATCATTTCCTTCTATGTTCAACAGAAATCCATCCGATGGTCCAGTAGTTATAGAAGCACAAGTTGCTAATTGTTTAATACGCAACATTTATACGGACACAGGAGCTGGAGCAGACATTATGTATGAACATTGCTTCATACAGCTTCCCAAAGATGTACAAGAAAAAAATGAAGGAAACATATGTGCTGTTAGCAAGTTTTACAAGTGAACCGTCCTGGTCTGAAGGAAGTATTCTGCTTGAAGTAACCTTGGGCAAGCCACCCCTAAGACGCACAGCCAACATTGAGTTCCTGGTGGTTAAAGCAAATTCACAGTACAACATAATTTTAGGAAGAACTGCTTTAATGACGTTTGGAGCTGTAACATCAACTGTACATGGCATGATGAAGTTTCCAACGCCAGGCGGAGTAGCAATGTTATATGCAGAACGGCAGAAGTCAATTGAGTGTTCTCAAGTAACAAAGGCAGTAATTAAACCAATCATACACGATGATGGGTCAATTTCATAGAATCTTAAATTTCCAGATCAGAAAATCAT
This sequence comes from Rutidosis leptorrhynchoides, assembly GCF_046630445.1. Lineage (NCBI taxonomy): Eukaryota > Viridiplantae > Streptophyta > Magnoliopsida > Asterales > Asteraceae > Rutidosis > Rutidosis leptorrhynchoides. Next base: position 313,864,920 of record NC_092333.1, on the reverse strand, counting down.
AATTAGGCACACGTTGTCCGCCGAATGTAAAGAAAAATTATATAATATTTTGACAACAAATTTAGACGTTTTTGCATGGCAACCGTCTGATATGACCAGTGTTCCAAGGGAAATTACAGAGCATAGGCTAAACGTGAATCCCAACATACATCCTGTTTGTCAGAAAAAGCGTGGCATGGCGCCAGAAAGAAGCAAATTCCTCCGCGATGAGGTACGAAGTTTGGTGGATGCTGGGATCTTACGAGAGGTCAAATATCAGACATGGGTAGCCAATCCAGTCATGGTTAGGAAGCCGAACAACTCATGGAAGATGTGTGTGGATTTCACGGATATCATTAAAGCATGTCCAAAGGATAATTATCCTTTACCTGAAATTGATTGGAAGGTTGAATCATTGGCAGGATATCGATTCAAATGTTTCCTAGATGCAGCTAAGGGATATCATCAAATCCCAATGGCTTTAAAAGATGAAGACAAAACGGCTTTTCACACGACGGAAGGCATATTCTGTTACATGAAAATGCCTTTTGGTTTGAAGAATGAAGGAGCAACATATCAACGACTTATTGATATGGCGTTAAAGGATCAAATTGGGCGAAACTTAGAAGCTTATGTTGATGACATTGTCATCAAAAGTCATACTGAAGAAAAGATGTTGCGAGATATACAGGAAACTTTTGCATCTCTGCGAAAAATTAACATGAAATAAAATCCCAAGAAGTGCACGTTTGGTGTAGAAGAGGGAAAATTCTTAGGTCATATTGTCACAGAACGTGGTATTAAAGCTAATCCTAAGAAAATTCAAGCAATTGAAGACATGAAGTCACCACTTAGCAAGAAAGATGTTCAACGGTTACATGGATGTCTAGCAGCATTAACAAGATTCATGTCCAGAGCAGTTGAAAAGTCGCTTCCATTCATGAAGGTGTTAAAGGGCTGTTTAAATAAAAAAGATTTTGTGTGGATGGCGGAAGCCGAAAATGCATTCCAAGAGGTCAAGCAGTTGTTAAAAACATTACCTACATTAACAGCACCAAAAGAGGGGGAAACCCTAATTTTGTACTTAGCTGTCTCAAAGGAAGCAATAAGTTCTGTCCTAATCGTAGAACGGAACGGCGTGCAAATGCCTATATATTTTGTTATCAAGGTGTTGCAGCTTAGTGAAATAAATTATCCACCACTTCACCGCATGGTTTATGCTCTTGTGCATACTGCACGACGTTTACGAAGATATTTTCAAGGTCATCCCATCTTAGTGTTAACAGATCAACCATTGAAGCAAATACTCCGGCGTCCAGAATCATCTGGCCATTTAGCAAAATGGGCCATCGAGTTGGGGGAGTATGAAATCAATTTTGCTCCCCGGAATGCAGTTAAAGGACAAATTTTGGCAGATTTCCTCTTGGAGAAATGAAAAAGTAGAGTATGACAACAAAATGGCACCATCACAGCATGAGTGGGAGTTACACACTGATGGAGCATCCAGTGAAGAGGGAACAGGTGCAGGACTAGTTTTAAAAAGTCCAGACGGTGAAGAGTATACTTATGCATTGAAATTTTGTTTATATGCTTCAAACAATGAAGCAGAGTATGAGGCATTACTCTCCGGCCTCCGCATAGCGGTAGAAATGGGCATAACAAATTTACGAGCATATGTTGATTCTCAAATTGTCGCCCAGCAGGTTAATGGAACGTTCGATGCAAGGGATACATCCATGAGGCAATATGTAAAGTTGGTATAGGCAATTTCAAAGAAATTTGATAACCTTGAAGTCGTGTAAATCCCTCGAAATAAGAACAAAAAAGCTGACGTCTTGAGCAAGTTAGCTACTTTAACCTTTGATCATTTGCACAAACGAGTATTGGTTGAAGAGCTTAAGGAGAAATCAATACATGGAAAACCAATTATTGCAATAGTTGAAGGAGCTAAGGAAACTTGGATGACTCCGTATTTGAGATATTTGCATGACGGATGGTTACCTGTTGATAAGGCGGAAGCAAAAAGAATAAGAGTGACCACACCAATGTATGAAATTGTTATTGGTGTCCTTTATTGAAAATCATACAATGGTCCATTGTTAAGGTGTTTAACCGATGATGAAGCATTAAAAGTGGTCAACGAAATGCATAAAGGAGTTTGTTCTCAACACTCCGGTTTCCGTACTGTGGCATCACGGATCATGCGACAAGGGTATTTTTGGCCTTCCCTTTATCGGGATGTCACAGAAATCATAAAAACATGTGAGAATTGGCAGAGGCATGGTACAATTCAGTGTCATCCAAAGTATGACTTGATACTGCCGCTTGGCCGTTCTGCAAGTGGGCTATTGATATTGTGGGGCCATTCAATAGAAGCACTGGTAATGCTAAGTTCTTGGTGGTAGCGATCGATTTTTTCACGAAATGGGTTGAAGCAAAAGCTTTAGAAAAAATCACAGGAGAAAATGCCAAGAAGTTTGTCTGGCATGATATTGTATGTCGTTATGGGGTGCCAAATGAAATAGTCAGCGATAACGGCAAGCAATTTGCAGAAAATCCATTTCGGAATTGGTGTGAAGAGCTGGGCATAAAGCAAAACTTTACATCTGTTGCTCATCCTCAAGCGAACGGACAAGTGGAGGTTACCAACAAGGAAATCGTTGCTGGCATTAAGGCACAGTTGGGTCTGAGTCAAACTGGATGGGTGGATGAGCTTCCAAATGTATTGTGGGCACACCGGACGATGCCAAAGTGGAGCACGGGGGAAACACCTTTTAGTCTAGTGTATGGAACAGAGGCAGTGATACCGGCTGAAATATGTGTGCCAACGCAACGCATTATGGCATTTGATGTTAAGGCTAATTCTGAGGCATTAAGGGAGAATCTCAACTTGTTGGAGGAAAGAAGGTTGATGGCCGCCATCCGGCAAGCAGATCACAAGCATAAAATGGCAAAATATTATAACAAGAAAGTGCAGCATGTGCAGTTTGAAGTAGGTGATTTGGTACTACGTGATAATGAGGCAAGCACGCAAATCAAATTTGGAAAGCTAGCCCCAAAATGGGAAGGACCTTATAAGGTCACGAAAATAAATCAGAATGGATCATACATGCTTGTTGCGCCTTCCGGCGAGCAATATGAAAGAGCTTGGAATGCATTGAATTTAAAGAAATTTTATGCGTAGCACTATATGCATGGACAGCTTGATCAACTGTTAAATGCATGAGATATAGTCATAAATGTAAAAATTTCTTTAAGAATATGAATAATAGCAATTATTCTTATGGCAATATTTTTCACAAATTTTATCCGGCTAAGGATTTTTTAGCCCAGGTGTCACATAGCTGTGTGTCATCCCTACCCGCAGAAAGAAAGAAAGAAAGCCTTTCGGTGGTAGAAGTACAATCATACTCAAAATGGTTGTAACGATAGTGAGACATGTAGAACTCACTAAAGCATCGAAGCGATGAAACGAATCTACAAAAAATGTCATGACACAACTTATATACACAAAATGCAGAGCAAAACGGAAAACGGACCATGGTGTCCAGCAAAATATTTAAAGGCGAAAATAATTCATAACTTTTCCTCATGGGTTTTATGACGGAAATCGTATAATGGAGAATATGATTTCAATATTTACAAGCATAATGATTGCAAAGTACAATCTCAATGTCTTGTGCATTGTTCACCACAACAATCTTACCAAGTTACAACATATTTCTAATATATACAACCAAGTACAATATTCAACGTTATGCAAAAGCAGATGTATAAAACATAGTATTTCATTCATCCTGTGGAGTATAATTCAATACATCATCTATTGTTACATCCGACCTTTTACAAAGATTTTCAAGATCAGAAAACTTCATATTTTCTATTAGTGCATCAGTTGCATCAGCTTCTTTTATGGCGTTTTCATTAATCTTCGATGTAATAACAACAGGCATTGGATTTGGCAATTCTGGCAGTTTTCTTTTCATAAAGTTGAAAAAATTTAGTCGTTCAGCAGACTTCGCAAGACGGATAAACTCACGTATCCTGTGAGACAGAGCTTGGCAATTAAAGATACGCTCTACAAGTGCGGGGATGCCAGCTATCATTCGTCTTTCGTTCTCCTCTTTGGCTTTAAGCTGCTCTTTCAACAAGTTATTCTGCTCAAGCATTTTTTCATTCTCCTTTACTAGTTCATCAATTTTGCTCAGATGCCGTTTTTCTCTGGAGGATAGTTCTTTGACTTGCTCCTTATACTCCGCCCTCTGATTGTTGCTATTATCATAAAGCCTCTTCATTGTCTCGTATTCCTTTTTTATCTCTGTAGCTATTTGTTCAGTCCTGGCTACTTTCTCCTTTTCAGCAGATAGCTCCTTATTTGTAGTGACTTCATTGTTTTGCAACTCAGATAGGCATCTGCATCAGATAGGCTGCTAAAGAATTGGGCTAGTGAAGGACACATCATGGCATTCAAAAAAGTCATGAAATCTTCATACGAGTGTGGTGGTCCTTTTAAAAGGGAGGAAAGCATATTTGTGTCAAGATTGGGAAGCGTAATTTGTTGTTGAGAAGAACTAGGGCCAACTCCTTGTTGAGCGGATGACAGAGGAATTTGACCAGTTCTTCTCCTCTTGGCGGAAGGCGGAAGAGTTGCTAATGTAGTGTCTTGATGTGAAGCACTAGCTGTTAGAGATAAAGGGAAATTGTTACTTATAAAAGAGTTCCAATATGCTTCACAACATTTCAAGGGTGGCATAATGTATAAGGAAGGGTTTGGATTATAAAATCCACCAGTACTGGACATACAAGAAAACAAGTACAGGTTTTGGTATGGTATTTTACATAATTCAGTGCTATCATTTTCATTACTCGAGGCACGACGTTCTCTAGAGGCAACTCGATTCATACCTATGTCTTCTTCTTCTTCTTCTTCTTCATCTTCCTCCTCCCTCACTTCATCTGTCTTGGGGGTATCATCAATAATTTTCTGAGTAGTAAAGGTAAGCTGCGAATAAATCGATGACCGCATGGCGGTAAGCGGAGTAATTTCAGCAAAAGTTTAAAAGTCACAGTGGTTAATTGGATAGATAAAGGAGGGCATCTTATTAAGCATATATAGCAAAAGTAAATGCTTACTCTTCCGCCCAACAAGAACACAGGCATAACCTTTTGTGATATCCCAATCTTGTGTCACGACCCGGAAAATTTTGACTAATTTTGAACCAAACTCTCAATACGATTTAATATCTTTAACACGATAAACAAAGTCTGTTAGGTTGAGTCTCAAAAATTGTGAACTGTTTAATATATTCAATTGACCTTCGACTGTTCTCTACGATTCACGAACCACTATTTGTAAATAGATATGTGTGTGTGTATATATATATATATATATATATATATATATATATATATAATAATTAGAAATATAATCCGAAATACTATATGTTGTTGTTATTCAAAATTAATTATGTAAAATAAAATAGAAATATGATATTATACTTTATTATTTAAAACATATCAATATATAAATAAAGTATAGTAAAAATAAATATTAAATGATTGTAATACTCGTTTGATGTTCCGATTTATATTAAGCAAACTGAATTTAAACATATATGATTTTAAAATAAACGGTGATCCGAAAATGAGTTATATGAATTATAGGCCAATTAAAAATATATTTAGAAGCTGAATAATAAATTTGAACACTTTTCATATTTTACCTGGAATCGAGTGCGGACAGTGATTTAAGTTTTATTTAATAATTAATGAACAATTTTACACCCTAACAAACCTAAATAAATAGTTATAATTAATTTAAAAATATGGGATTTTTCTGTATATTTTATCCGCCATTGACTAACAACGGAGAACGAGATCTAGTCCGTAAATGGTGACGGCTAAGTTAATGCACGTTTGATTCCATTAGTTATATTATAGTATTTAGAATTACTGTGTCTTTGAAATTATTGCATCTTTCGTTATCTATCATTCTAATATTATGACCCGTGATTTAATAGTATGAGATGATGTGTTTGTTGTTTTCCATTCACCACACTATTTAATTATTATATACATACATTCAGTTGTAGGAATAAAACATCACAAACATCATTCGTTAAAATTTATAATCTTTCTTCTTCTACCAACACTCATCACCATCGTTAGTTATCATTGTTGTTGTTTGAATCATCACCTTTCACCTTCACCATGGAATCACCACCATCCTCGTGAACAATTTCTCGTTCTACCACCTCTCTTCGTGAACCACACAAAACCTTTACTCGATCACGGGTTCACGTTCTATAATTGAAAACCCATTTAGAACTCCACCACGTCACCACCATTATCTTCAATCATTGCCGCGGCTAGTCACGTGTCTTTTGTTTCTGTTTTGTTTCACACACCTTCACCATAGCCACCTTCATCTCTCACGATCATCATCCTCCACTCTCTACACCACCCTACTACCTATGGTCACCTTTATCAAACCACTCGCCACCACCATCATAATCACCGGAGCACCCCCTTTATTTCTCTAAAAGTATCACCATTTTCCTTCTCTTTTTTTTCTGTTTCTGACCGAGAACTGCATCCTCACCATCTTCAACACCTCAAACCATTAATTTTTTTCCACTATACCATTGCTATTCCTCCTGTTATTTTTCTGCTTTGACACCTCAACAACAAAGAAAAACCACTCGTTGTTCTTCTGTTTTGTTTATGTTTTCCAGTCATGAAGAAGAATAGGAACATTACTTGTTCAATCAAACCCACCTTTGGGACTTTTCGATCAACAAACAGAAGCAAAGGAGAAAGAGTTGATTGTGTTTGGACCAGGGCAAAACGTAGACCTCCTGGAAACTTGTGTTTGTCTTTGACCATTAAAATCAAGAAGAAAGGAGAGTGGTTGGTCATTGTTCACAAAAGGGAGTCAAAAGAAGAACAATTAATTTAATTGTTTTATGCTTTTGTGTGGGTCTTGTGCAGTAAAAGAATAAAAAAAAAGGGGGGGGGGCAAAGTACTTGTCTTTTGTGTTCCTTTTGAGTCACATAAAAATAACGTTTTGTTATTTTTTTTAATTATGATAATAATTATGTGAAGCATTGATCATGATAATGGGGATGGTGAATACCTTATTGATGATAAATTAAGTAATGATAATCGATAATGATATCAATAAATGATGATGTTGGTGATTGACGAAATTATAAGGACGATTAGAATAAGATTAGGATGATGATGATTTAGATCACGAATAAGGATGATGATGGATTTCGGATATGTTAGTGATGATGATCATGAATTGGGTTTAATGAAGAAGAAGGTAGAAACATAAAAACGGGTTAAATAAATCTAAATCCTAGTTATAATCAGAAAAGGCGAGGTCAGAGGAGTAGTTAACGATATTATCGGGTTAGCAGGACGTCACGGGTTCAAACCCGGACTTGGGCATTTTTTTAAGGGCTACTTCTTTGAGGTAGTAATTTTACTCTAATTATTAATATTATTATTATTATTATTATTATTATTATTATTATTATTATTATTATTATTATTATTATTATTATTATTATTATTATTATTATTATTATTATTATTATTATTATTATTATTATTACTAACATAAGTATGATTAGATTATCATTATTATTATCATTATTATTAGAACACTTATTATTAGTATTATTATTTTTAGAATCATAATTATTATTGATCATATACATAGCATTGCATATGTATATTTTATTGGCTAAAGGCCAAAGGCTGAACTGCGCGAATTATAAGGCAAAGCTATGCAATATTCGCTGAAAATAAGCACAGCGGTCATGTTTTCGCATTGATACAAAGACTGCGGTTTAATCCGCTGAGTTTCCGCGGATAGTTAAGGTACTCGCAGACCACGGATATCTCGAAACCTATAAATAGAGAGCTTGGCCTCTCATTTAGTGGTTGTTGATTCTCTACCATTTTGCCTAAGCCTTTGTAATTTCCACTTGTGATCTTGCCCAAGGGATTTTTACATTGCGAAAAGGTGAATTAAGCTAATTAACAATCAAGACCGGGTCGGGGTGGTTGATCACTTGATAGTTAAAGTGAAAGACGATCATCGGGGCCCAAAATAATCATCAAACATCTCATCCTCCATTACAATCTTATTGCACTCAATCCGTGATTAAGTAACATCGCTAATTAAGGATTGATCAATTGGCGCCATCCGTGGGACACGTTTTACAAATTAAACTGAAAAAATTTTGTTTTACGCCGTTAAGCAATTAATTCGACGGTTTAATTTCAATCGTGTTTTTGTTATGATGATTTGCAGGTGCTTTTGGAATAAGCAATCAGTTTAATTTGCTAGTCAATCACGATGACAAATACAAAGCAAACTGGCATTTCTGCGAATGCTGATGCACTGCCTGGTGATTCGCAGAATGTTATAATATTTCCATTGCAAACAAATGCTAATATAACCGCGGGAAAATCGGTTCAAGAGCCGATCGTTAAAACATCTGCTGAAAACAATGTTAGTGACTCGCAGCCAGAAGTTGCTGTTGAGAAAATGACTACGCGAAGAAATTTGCTGCAAAATCGCAGTGAAATAACCGCTGATGGGAAACGACCAAAGGCTTTGGCTGGAAAATCTAGTTTGCGAACTGACAAAATTGTCAGCACTGCAATCGAGCAAGCTAAGAGAGATGCTAAGCGTAATTGCGAATCTCGCATACCGCGCACTTGCTTATGGTCATTAAATGATTCAGGATCACAAGTTGATCGTCTAGTTATCGAGCATAATGATAGCGATAGCGATAACGAAGAAGATCGCATTCATTTGAACTCTGCGTATAAATCAAAAATGGCAAAAGCGCCAAGAGAAGAGTACGAATTTTCTGATGATTCGAAAGGTGTAGAAGAGTTTGTTAAAAATCCACAAATTAAGCAAAAATGACCACCAACACCTTTCCCTCGCTATGGGGAAGAGGGCGACATATCTAACGCTGCTCGCAGAGAAAATGCCCAGAACTTTTTGGCGGATGCTTTCAGAAGCATTGCGCCTAAGTCAATGCAACATAAGTTTGATCAGCCAAAATTTTTGCAAGACATGCTTACCAAGTTTTGTGCGGAGAATGCAGATACTCGCACAAAAAAGGCAACAGAAATCACTACGGCTGCAGACAAGTTTGTCCAGCATATTTCTGACTATCCAATTGTTTCTCCGCCAATCGTGCCGACAACTCTAGGAGTCTATTCGGGTCTAACTGATCCTTTGGATTTTCTGCAACGCTTTGAAGGTGTATTAAGCACTTATAACTGGGATGAACCAGTTTCCTGTAGAGTATTCCCCATGGCCTTGCAAGGGTCAGCAAGGGAATGGTTTCATAGTTTGCAATCTCGCAGTATCGTTGGCTTTGTAGAATCATAATTATTATTATTATCATTATTAAGTATAATTACTAATATTATTATTATAAAATAATACAACTTTTTATTTATTATTATTAATATTACTTTATCAAATGACTTTTAGTTATATAACATATCTATATTAACGTTTAATAATAAATACTAACTATTTTGTTAAAGTACATAAAATAGAAATATTTAAATTACTGATGAAACATATAATTTATTAAAATAAGAATTATATCACTAATAATATGTAAATTTAGTTGTTCGATTACAAGTATGTGTGTTAATATATATACAAATGATATAGGTTCGTGAATCCGAGGCCAAACCTACACTTGTTTAATGTCGTCATATGTATTTTTACTACAAAATACAGTATGGTGAGTTTCATTACTCCATTTTTATATATATTTTTGGGCTGAGAATACATGCGCTGTTTTATAAATGTTTTACGAAATAGGCACAAGTACTAAAACTAATTCTATATGGGTTTAAACAAGAAATATACCCTTAGCTTGGTAACATTAAACTACTTGTCTATGTACGGCAGGCGCGAATCCTAAAGATAGATCTATTAGGTCTGACAAACCTCATCCTGACTATGGGATGCTTTAGTACTTCGAGGTTATTTTAAACACACCTGATCTGGTGTACTTCAGAGGGTAAAACATGAACGTTAAGGCTTGTTACCGGGTGCCTACAGCTTATAGAGTACTTTTATACACCTGTGAGTGTACATATATTTATAAACGGAAATCTTGTGGTCTATTAATATACTGAAATGATTGTTATGATAAACCTATGAACTCACCAACCTTTTGGTTGACACTTTAAAGCATGTTTATTCTCAGGTATGAAAGAAATCTTCCGCTGTGCATTTGCTCACATTAGAAATATTACTTGAAGTCATTCATGACATATTTCAAAAGACGTTGCATTCGAGTCGTCGAGTTCTTCAAGATTATTATTAAGTAAATTATAGTTGGGACATATTATGAAATGGTATGCATACCGTCAACTTTCGTTGTAAAGAAATATTGTCTTTTAAAATCGAATGCAATGTTTGTAAAATGTATCATATAGAGGTCAAGTACCTCGCGATGTAATCAACTGTTGTGAATCGTTTATAATCGATATGGACTTCGTCCGGATGGATTAGGACGGGTCACTATAGGTGGTATCAGAGCGGTGGTCTTAGCGAACCAAGTCTTGCATTAGTGTGTCTAACTGATAGTTGATTAGATGCATTAGTGAGTCTGGACTTCGACCGTGTATACATGTCACAAGTTTTACTTATCATTGCGTGTCGAAAATTACCTGCTTATCATTCTTAGGGAATTATTTGTTTATCATTCTTAAGTCTAGACACGTCTTACTACACTTACTGCATTGATAGTGTATAGACAAATTCATATCTTAGCTTATCTGTTACTATACTTTATCTGACTCGTTTCCTTAATTCTCTCCATGATCTACGGGATCTTCTGTACTATGTATAGTAGTCTATGCAATTAGAATATCATCTGGTATCCGAAAATCATTTCATATCGAAAAATTCTTTATTCAATCGTACGAAATGGAACTTGTCACTAGTTCAAGTTCTTCGGAACCCGACAGCTATTCCGACATGGATGTTCACTCCAGCTCCGAAAGCAGCATCACCAGAATGAATCAATCAATCAGCCATCCCCAATTCATCTGATGAGTTCGTAGTCTACTTAATCAATGGAGACGAGAAGAAGGTAATCCCTTCCACCAACCGAATTCACCTCTTGGCGAAAAACCTGAAGCACTTACCGGCGAACCAGTTCGAAACACCATCTTCACTTTCATTTCTAGAGTAGCTCGACACGATTATATTCTATCCACAATTCTAAACCTTATTCGTCCGCTCGTTCCGACCGCCAATCATCCCGGAATAATAGAAGAAGTCAATGAACTTCGCACTCGAGTAATTAATTTGGAAAATATGGTGCAAAACATACCAGCTTCAGCACCATCAACAACACACGCTTCAACATCACAATCTGTACCTCGAGCATAATCATCATTCTATATGACGTTCTACATTATTTATCTCCGTTCGACATGACGATTATGTAATCTCTAATTTTTTTTTTAGAGATTATGTATTCTAGTTCTAACGGTAAAACAAATGAGATTAATATTATATTAACTCATTAAATCTGTATTACATCTTAAGAAAATATATGTGTATATATGTTTTCATAAAGATTGTAATTAAAAGTTCTTTCGTACAAACTGTTAATGATGAAAATATTTTAACGGGTAGGTAATACCCGAGGAATATTTAGATTTCACATTAATAAGTTACACTGTACATTCTTTGAATCTGATTCAACAGTCATTTACTATCCTACTTGCAACAACCGATATACGTATCCGTTCACCGCAGAATAACCATTTTCATTCAATTTCATATTTGGATTTTGACCCATCAGAATCTGAAATGTCCCGTTCTTATTGATTAAAAACGTTCCATATTAATTGATTTCGTTGCGAGGTTTTGACCTCTATATGAGACGTTTTTCAAAGACTGCATTCATTTTTAAACAAACCATAACCTTTATTTCATCAATAAAGGTTTAAAAAGCTTTACGTAGATTATCAAATAATGATAATCTAAAATATCCTGTTTACACACGACCATTACATAATGGTTTACAATACAAATATGTTACAACAAAATAAGTTTCTTGAATGCAGTTTTTACACAATATCATACAAGCATGGACTCCAAATCTTGTCCTTATTTAAGTATGCGACAGCGGAAGCTCTTAATAATCACCTGAGAATAAACATGCTTAAAACGTCAACAAAAATGTTGGTGAGTTATAGGTTTAACCTATATATATCAAATCGTAACAATAGACCACAAGATTTCATATTTCAATACACATCCCATACATAGAGATAAAAATCATTCATATGGTGAACACCTGGTAACCGACAATAACAAGATGCATATATAAGAATATCCCCATCATTCCGGGACACCCTTCGGATATGATATAAATTTCGAAGTACTAAAGCATCCGGTACTTTGGATGGGGTTTGTTAGGCCCAATAGATCTATCTTTAGGATTCGCGTCAATTAGGGTGTCTGTTCCCTAATTCTTAGATTACCAGACTTAATAAAAAGGGGCATATTCGATTTCGATAATTCAACCATAGAATGTAGTTTCACGTACTTGTGTCTATTTTGTAAATCATTTATAAAACCTGCATGTATTCTCATCCCAAAAATATTAGATTTTAAAAGTGGGACTATAACTCACTTTCACAGATTTTTACTTCGTCGGGAAGTAAGACTTGGCCACTGGTTGATTCACGAACCTATAACAATATATACATATATATCAAAGTATGTTCAAAATATATTTACAACACTTTTAATATATTTTGATGTTTTAAGTTTATTAAGTCAGCTGTCCTCGTTAGTAACCTACAACTAGTTGTCCACAGTTAGATGTACAGAAATAAATCAATAAATATTATCTTGAATCAATCCACGACCCAGTGTATACGTATCTCAGTATTGATCACAACTCAAACTATATATATTTTGGAATCAACCTCAACCCTGTATAGCTATCTCCAACATTCACATATAGAGTGTCTATGGTTGTTCCGAAATATATATAGATGTGTCGACATGATAGGTCGAAACATTGTATACGTGTCTATGGTATCTCAAGATTACGTAATATATAATACAAGTTGATTAAGTTATGGTTGGAATAGATTTGTTACCAATTTTCACGTAGCTAAAATGAGAAAAATTATCCAATCTTGTTTTACCCATAACTTCTTCATTTTAAATCCGTTTTGAGTGAATCAAATTGCTATGGTTTCATATTGAACTCTATTTTATGAATCTAAACAAAAAAAGTATAGGTTTCTAGTCGGAAAAATAAGTTACAAGTCGTTTTTGTAAAGGTAGTCATTTCAGTCGAAAGAACGACGTCTAGATGACCATTTTAGAAAACATACTTCCACTTTGAGTTTAACCATAATTTTTGGATATAGTTTCATGTTCATAATAAAAATCATTTTCTCAGAATAACAACTTTTAAATCAAAGTTTATCATAGTTTTTAATTAACTAACCCAAAACAGCCCGCGGTGTTACTACGACGGCGTAAATCCGGTTTTACGGTGTTTTTCGTGTTTCCAGGTTTTAAATCATTAAGTTAGCATATCATATAGATATAGAACATGTGTTTAGTTGATTTTAAAAGTCAAGTTAGAAGGATTAACTTTTGTTTGCGAACAAGTTTAGAATTAACTAAACTATGTTCTAGTGATTACAAGTTTAAACCTTCGAATAAGATAGCTTTATATGTATGAATCGAATGATGTTATGAACATCATTACTACCTTAAGTTCCTTGGATGAACCTACTGGAAAAGAGAAAAATGGATCTAGCTTCAATGGATCCTTGGATGGCTCAAAGTTCTTGAAGCAAAATCATGACACGAAAACAAGTTCAAGTAAGATCATCACTTGAAATAAGATTGTTATAGTTATAGAAATTGAACCAAAGTTTGAATATGATTATTACCTTGTATTAGAATGATAACCTACTGTAAGAAACAAAGATTTCTTGAGGTTGGATGATCACCTTACAAGATTGGAAGTGAGCTAGCAAACTTGAAAGTATTCTTGATTTTATGAAACTAGAACTTTTGGAATTTATGAAGAACACTTAGAACTTGAAGATAGAACTTGAGAGAGTTCAATTAGATGAAGAAAATTGAAGAATGAAAGTGTTTGTAGGTGTTTTTGGTCGTTGGTGTATGGATTAGATATAAAGGATATGTAATTTTGTTTTCATGTAAATAAGTCATGAATGATTACTCATATTTTTGTAATCTTATGAGATATTTCATGCTAGTTGCCAAATGATGGTTCCCACATGTGTTAGGTGACTCACATGGGCTGCTAAGAGCTGATCATTGGAGTGTATATACCAATAGTACATACATCTAAAAGCTGTGTATTGTACGAGTACGAATACGGGTGCATACGAGTAGAATTGTTGATGAAACTGAACGAGAATGTAATTGTAAGCATTTTTGTTAAGTAGAAGTATTTTGATAAGTGTATTGAAGTCTTTCAAAAGTGTATAAATACATATTAAAACACTACATGTATATACATTTTAACTGAGTCGTTAAGTCATCGTTAGTCGTTACATGTAAGTGTTGTTTTGAAACCTTTAGGTTAACGATCTTGTTAAATGTTGTTAACCCAATGTTTATAATAACAAAAGAGATTTTAAATTATTATATTATCATGATATTATGATGTACGAATATCTCTTAATATGATATATATACATTAAATGTCGTTACAACGATAAACGTTACATATATGTCTCGTTTCAAAATCATTAAGTTAGTAGTCTTGTTTTTACATATGTAGTTCATTGTTAATATAATTAATGATATGTTTACTTATCATAATATCATGTTAACTATATATATAACCATATATATGTCATCATATAGTTTTTTACAAGTTTTAACGTTCGTGAATCACCGGTCAACTTGGGTGGTCAATTGTCTATATGAAACCTATTTCAATTAATCAAGTCTTAACAAGTTTGATTGCTTAACATGTTGGAAACATTTAATCATGTAAACATCAATCTAAATTAATATATATAAACATGGAAAAGTTCGGGTCACTACAGTACCTACCCGTTAAATAAATTTCGTCCCGAAATTTTAAGCTGTTGAAGGTGTTGACGAATCTTCTGGAAATAGATGCGGGTATTTCTTCTTCATCTGATCTTCACGCTCCCAGGTGAACTCGGGTCCTCTACGAGCATTCCATCGAACCTTAACAATTGGTATCTTGTTTTGCTTAAGTCTTTTAACCTCACGATCCATTATTTCAACGGGTTCTTCGATGAATTGAAGTTTTTCGTTGATTTGGATTTCATCTAACGGAATAGTGAGATCTTCTTTAGCAAAACATTTCTTTAAATTCGAGACGTGGAAAGTGTTATGTACAGCCGCGAGTTGTTGAGGTAACTCTAGTCGGTAAGCTACTGGTCCGACACGATCAATAATCTTGAATGGTCCAATATACCTTGGATTTAATTTCCCTCGTTTACCAAATCGAACAACGCCTTTCCAAGGTGCAACTTTAAGCATGACCATCTCTCCAATTTCAAATTCTATATCTTTTCTTTTAATGTCAGCGTAGCTCTTTTGTCGACTTTGGGCGGTTTTCAACCGTTGTTGAATTTGGATGATCTTCTCGGTAGTTTCTTGTATAATCTCCGGACCCGTAATCTGTCTATCCCCCACTTCACTCCAACAAATCGGAGACCTGCACTTTCTACCATAAAGTGCTTCAAACGGCGCCATCTCAATGCTTGAATGGTAGCTGTTGTTGTAGGAAAATTCTGCTAACGGTAGATGTCGATCCCAACTGTTTCCGAAATCAATAACACATGCTCGTAGCATGTCTTCAAGCGTTTGTATCGTCCTTTCACTCTGCCCATCAGTTTGTGGATGATAGGCAGTACTCATGTCTAGACGAGTTCCTAATGCTTGCTGTAATGTCTGCCAGAATCTTGAAATAAATCTGCCATCCCTATCAGAGATAATAGAGATTGGTATTCCATGTCTGGAGACGACTTCCTTCAAATACAGTCGTGCTAACTTCTCCATCTTGTCATCTTCTCTTATTGGTAGGAAGTGTGCTGATTTGGTGAGACGATCAACTATTACCCAAATAGTATCAAAACCACTTGCAGTCCTTGGCAATTTAGTGATGAAATCCATGGTAATGTTTTCCCATTTCCATTCCGGGATTTCGGGTTGTTGAAGTAGACCTGATGGTTTCTGATGCTCAGCTTTGACCTTAGAACACGTCAAACATTCTCCTACGTATTTAGCAACATCGGCTTTCATACCCGGCCACCAAAAATGTTTCTTGAGATCCTTGTACATCTTCCCCGTTCCAGGATGTATTGAGTATCTGGTTTTATGAGCTTCTCTAAGTACCATTTCTCTCATATCTCCAAATTTTGGTACCCAAATCCTTTCAGCCCTATACCGGGTTCCGTCTTCCCGAATATTAAGATGCTTCTCCGATCCTTTGGGTATTTCATCCTTTAAATTTCCCTCTTTTAAAACTCCTTGTTGCGCCTCCTTTATTTGAGTAGTAATGTTATTATGAATCATTATATTCATAGATTTTACTCGAATGGGTTCTCTATCCTTCCTGCTCAAGGCATCGGCTACCACATTTGCCTTCCCCGGGTGGTAACGAATCTCAAAGTCGTAATCATTCAACAATTCAATCCACCTACGCTGCCTCATATTCAGTTGTTTCTGATTAAATATGTGTTGAAGACTTTTGTGGTCGGTATATATAATACTTTTGACCCCATATAAGTAGTGCCTCCAAGTCTTTAATGCAAAAACAACCGCGCCTAATTCCAAATCATGCGTCGTATAATTTTGTTCGTGAATCTTCAATTGTCTAGACGCATAAGCAATCACCTTCGTTCGTTGCATTAATACACAACCGAGACCTTGCTTTGATGCGTCACAATAAATCACAAAATCATCATTCCCTTCAGGCAATGACAATATAGGTGCCGTAGTTAGCTTTTTCTTCAATAACTGAAACGCTTTCTCTTGTTCATCATTCCATTCAAATTTCTTCCCTTTATGCGTTAATGCAGTCAAGGGTTTTGCTATTCTGGAAAAGTCTTGGATGAACCTTCTGTAGTAACCAGCTAGTCCTAAAAACTGGCGTATATGTTTCGGAGTTTTCGGGGCTTCCCACTTTTCAACAGTTTCTATCTTTGCCGGATCCACCTTAATACCTTCTTTGTTCACTATGTGACCGAGGAATTGAACTTCTTCCAACCAAAATGCACACTTTGAAAACTTAGCGTACAATTCTTCCTTCCTCAATACTTCTAACACCTTTCTCAAATGTTCACCGTGTTCTTGGTCATTCTTTGAGTAAATAAGTATGTCATCAATGAAAACAATGACAAACTTGTCAAGGTATGGTCCACACACTCGGTTCATAAGGTCCATGAACACAGCTGGTGCATTAGTTAAACCAAACGGCATGACCATAAACTCGTAATGACCGTAACGTGTTCTGAAAGCAGTCTTTGGAATATCATCTTCTTTCACCCGCATTTGATGATACCCGGAACGTAAGTCAATCTTTGAATAAACAGACGAGCCTTGTAGTTGATCAAATAAGTCGTCGATTCTCGGTAGTGGGTAGCGGTTCTTGATGGTAAGTTTGTTCAACTCTCGGTAGTCGATACACAACCTGAATGTACCATCTTTCTTCTTGACAAACAAAACAGGAGCTCCCCACGGTGATGTGCTTGGTCGAATGAAACCACGCTCTAAAAGTTCTTGTAATTGGCTTTGCAGTTCTTTCATCTCGCTGGGTGCGAGTCTGTAAGGAGCACGAGCTATTGGTGCAGCTCCTGGTACAAGATCTATTTGAAATTCAACGGATCGATGTGGGGGTAATCCCGGTAATTCTTTCGGAAATACATCGGGAAATTCTTTTGCAATGGGAACATCATTAATGCTCTTTTCTTCAGTTTGTACTTTCTCGACGTGTGCTAGAACAGCATAGCAACCTTTTCTTATTAGTTTTTGTGCCTTCAAATTACTAATAAGATGTAGCTTCGTGTTGCCCTTTTCTCCGTACACCATTAAGGGTTTTCCTTTTTCTCGTATAATGCGAATTGCATTTTTGTAACAAACGATCTCCGCTTTCACTTCTTTCAACCAGTCCATACCGATTATCACATCAAAACTCCCTAACTCTACTGGTATCAAATCAATCTTAAATGTTTCGCTAACCAGTTTAATTTCTCGATTCCGACATATATTATCTGCTGAAATTAATTTACCATTTGCTAATTCGAGTAAAAATTTACTATCCAAAGGCGTCAATGGACAACTTAATTTAGCACAAAAATCTCTACTCATATAGCTTCTATCCGCACCCGAATCAAATAAAACGTAAGCAGATTTATTGTCAATAAGAAACGTACCCGTAACAAGCTCCGGGTCTTCCTGTGCCTCTACCGCATTAATATTGAAAACTCTTCCACGGCCTTGTCCATTCGTGTTCTCCTGGTTCGGGCAATTTCTAATAATGTGGCCTGGTTTTCCACATTTATAACAAACTACATTGGCATAACTTGCTCCGACACTACTTGCTCCGCCATTACTCGTTCCGACACCATTTGTTCCTTTCGTTCTATTAACCCCTGGTCCGTAGACCTCACACTTCGCCGCGCTATGACCATTTCTTTTACACTTGTTGCAAAATTTGGTGCAGAACCCCGAGTGATTCTTTTCACACCTTTGGCATAGCTGCTTCTGATTGTTGTTGTTGTTGCGGTTATTATTGTTGTTGGGATGATTGTTGTAGTTGCTGTTGTTGTTGTTGTTGTTGTTGTTGTTGTTGGGCCGTTTGTTGTAGTTGCGATTGATGTTGCGATTGTTGGGATAATTGTTGCGATTATTGTTGTAATTGCTGTTGTTGTTGTATTGGTGATTCTTATCACCGTTTTCCTCCCACTTTCTTTTGACTTGCTTCACATTGGCCTCTTCAGCAGTCTGTTCTTTAATTCTTTCTTCAATTTGGTTCACGAGTTTGTGAGCCATTCTACATGCCTGTTGTATGGAGGCGGGCTCGTGTGAACTTATATCTTCTTGGATTCTTTCCGGTAATCCTTTCACAAACGCGTCGATCTTCTCTTCCTCATCTTCGAATGCTCCCGGACACAATAGGCACAATTCTGTGAATCGTCTTTCGTACGTGGTAATATCAAATCCTTGGGTTCGTAACCCTCTAAGTTCTGTCTTGAGCTTATTGACCTCGGTTCTGGGACGGTACTTCTCGTTCATCAAGTGCTTGAATGCTGACCACGGTAGTGCGTACGCATCATCTTGTCCCACTTGCTCTAGATAGGTATTCCACCATGTTAACGCAGAACCTGTGAAGGTATGCGTAGCGTACTTCACTTTGTCCTCTTCAGTACACTTACTTATGGCAAACACCGATTCAACCTTCTCGGTCCACCGTTTCAATCCGATCGGTCCTTCGGTTCCATCAAATTCCAAAGGTTTGCAGGCAGTGAATTCTTTGTAGGTGCATCCTACACGATTTCCTGTACTGCTAGATCCAAGGTTATTGTTGGTATGTAGCGCAGCCTGTACTGCGGCTATGTTTGAAGCTAGAAAAGTACGGAATTCCTCTTCATTCATATTCACGGTGTGTCGAGTAGTCGGTGCCATTTCCTTCAAAATAGTTAAATGGAACAAGTTAATCATACAGAATATTAAGAGTAGTTAATAGTATTTCGTAGCATAATATGAACTCATTTATAAAAGCTTTTTCTTCATATTAGCGTTTTATAAGTTTAAATTCGGGTAGTACCTACCCGTTAAGTTCATACTTAGTAGCTAATATACAATTCAACTACTACAATTCTATATGAAAAACTGATTATAATAATATTTCGCGTTCAAACTTTTATACAATATTTTACAAACTTACAATACCGCTTATTTTACATAAAGCATGAAATATAGCACACAATAACTTTGATACAAGATAGTTGTGAAGACAATTCTAGCTAGTACACAAGTCGTTCAGCAAAGGCAATAAAGACACGTAATTCATACGTCCAGAAACAAGTCATGCATTCTGGTTTTACTAGGACTACTTCCCATCCTTGGTCTTGTGCAACATAACCGTTATGGCCGTTGATAAGACAGCGTGTTGTAACGTCATCAAAGGGACGAGGGTTACGTAATGTCCAACAGTCCCGTAATAATCTAAAAACCTCATTTCTTACCCCAATTACCGACTCCGTCACTTGTGGAAACGTTTTGTTTAATAGTTGTAGCCCGATGTTCTTGTTCTCACTTTGGTGAGAAGCGAACATTACTAATCCGTAAGCATAACATGCTTCTTTATGTTGCATGTTAGCCGCTTTTTCTAAATCACGAAGTCCAATATTCGGATATATTGAGTCAAAATAATTTCTTAACCCGTTGCGTAAAATAGCATTTGGGTTCCCCGCAATATATGCGTCAAAGTAAACACATCGTAACTTATGGGTTTCCCAATGTGATATCCCCCATCTTTCAAACGAAAGTCTCTTATAAACCAAGACATTCTTGGAACGTTCTTCGAATGTCTTACAAACTGATCTCGCCTTAAATAGTTGTGCCGAAGAATTCTGGCCGACTCTAGACAAGATTTCATCAATCATGTCTCCGGGTAGGTCTCTTAAAATATTGGGTTGTCTATCCATTTTGTGTTTTTAAACTGTAAAATAGACAAGAGTTAGATTCATAAAAAAAAATACTTATTAATACAAGAAATTTTTACATATATCATAAAGCATAAGAACACTATATTCCATATATTACACCACACGAATACAACTATCTTATTCCGACTCGCTCGTTTCTTCTTCTTCGGTTTTGGTTCGTTTTGCCAAGTTTCTAGGGATATATGATGTTCCCCTAATACGAGCCGTCGTTGTCCACATTGGTTTAGAAAAACCTGGTGGTTTAGAGGTTCCCGGGTCATTGTTACAACTTAAGGACTTCGGGGGTTGACGATACATATAAAGTTCATCGGGGTTGGAATTAGATTTCTCTATTTTTATGCCCTTTCCCTTATTATTTTCTTTTGCCTTTTTAAATTCAGTTGGGGTAATTTCTATAACATCATCGGAATTCTCGTCGGAATCCGATTCATCGGAGAATTGGTAATCCTCCCAATATTTTGCTTCCTTGGCGGAAACACCATTGACCATAATTAACTTTGGTCGGTTGGTTGAGGATTTTCTTTTACTTAACCATTTTATTATTTCCCCCACCGGTTCTATTTCTTCATCCGGTTCCGATTCTTCTTCCGGTTCCGATTCTTCTTCCGGTTCCGACTCTTCTTCCGGTTCCTCTTCGGGAACTTGTGAATCAGTCCACAAATCATTCCAATTTACATTTGACTCTTCATTATTATTAGGTGAGTCAATGGGACTTGTTCTAGAGGTAGACATCTATCACATAATATCAAACACGTTAAGAGATTAATATATCACATAATATTCATATGTTAAAAATATATAGTTTCCAACAAAAATGTTAAGCAATCATTTTTAAAGAAAACACGGTCGAAGTCCAGACTCACTAATGCATCCTAACAAACTCGATAAGACACACTAATGCAAATTTTCTGGTTCTCTAAGACCAACGCTCGGATACCAACTGAAATGTCCCGTTCTTATTGATTAAAAACGTTCCATATTAATTGATTTCGTTGCGAGGTTTTGACCTCTATATGAGACGTTTTTCAAAGACTGCATTCATTTTTAAACAAACCATAACCTTTATTTCATCAATAAAGGTTTAAAAAGCTTTACGTAGATTATCAAATAATGATAATCTAAAATATCCTGTTTACACACGACCATTACATAATGGTTTACAATACAAATATGTTACAACAAAATAAGTTTCTTGAATGCAGTTTTTACACAATATCATACAAGCATGGACTCCAAATCTTGTCCTTATTTAAGTATGCGACAGCGGAAGCTCTTAATAATCACCTGAGAATAAACATGCTTAAAACGTCAACAAAAATGTTGGTGAGTTATAGGTTTAACCTATATATATCAAATCGTAACAATAGACCACAAGATTTCATATTTCAATACACATCCCATACATAGAGATAAAAATCATTCATATGGTGAACACCTGGTAACCGACAATAACAAGATGCATATATAAGAATATCCCCATCATTCCGGGACACCCTTCGGATATGATATAAATTTCGAAGTACTAAAGCATCCGGTACTTTGGATGGGGTTTGTTAGGCCCAATAGATCTATCTTTAGGATTCGCGTCAATTAGGGTGTCTGTTCCCTAATTCTTAGATTACCAGACTTAATAAAAAGGGGCATATTCGATTTCGATAATTCAACCATAGAATGTAGTTTCACGTACTTGTGTCTATTTTGTAAATCATTTATAAAACCTGCATGTATTCTCATCCCAAAAATATTAGATTTTAAAAGTGGGACTATAACTCACTTTCACAGATTTTTACTTCGTCGGGAAGTAAGACTTGGCCACTGGTTGATTCACGAACCTATAAAAATATATACATATATATCAAAGTATGTTCAAAATATATTTACAACACTTTTAATATATTTTGATGTTTTAAGTTTATTAAGTCAGCTGTCCTCGTTAGTAACCTACAACTAGTTGTCCACAGTTAGATGTACAGAAATAAATCAATAAATATTATCTTGAATCAATCCACGACCCAGTGTATACGTATCTCAGTATTGATCACAACTCAAACTATATATATTTTGGAATCAACCTCAACCCTGTATAGCTATCTCCAACATTCACATATAGAGTGTCTATGGTTGTTCCGAAATATATATAGATGTGTCAACATGATAGGTCGAAACATTGTATACGTGTCTATGGTATCTCAAGATTACGTAATATATAATACAAGTTGATTAAGTTATGGTTGGAATAGATTTGTTACCAATTTTCACGTAGCTAAAATGAGAAAAATTATCCAATTTTGTTTTACCCATAACTTCTTCATTTTAAATCCGTTTTGAGTGAATCAAATTGCTATGGTTTCATATTGAACTCTATTTTATGAATCTAAACAAAAAAAGTATAGGTTTCTAGTCGGAAAAATAAGTTACAAGTCGTTTTTGTAAAGGTAGTCATTTCAGTCGAAAGAACGACGTCTAGATGACCATTTTAGAAAACATACTTCCACTTTGAGTTTAACCATAATTTTTGGATATAGTTTCATGTTCATAATAAAAATCATTTTCTCAGAATAACAACTTTTAAATCAAAGTTTATCATAGTTTTTAATTAACTAACCCAAAACAGCCCGCGGTGTTACTACGACGGCGTAAATCCGGTTTTACGGTGTTTTTCGTGTTTCCAGGTTTTAAATCATTAAGTTAGCATATCATATAGATATAGAACATGTGTTTAGTTGATTTTAAAAGTCAAGTTAGAAGGATTAACTTTTGTTTGCGAACAAGTTTAGAATTAACTAAACTATGTTCTAGTGATTACAAGTTTAAACCTTCGAATAAGATAGCTTTATATGTATGAATCGAATGATGTTATGAACATCATTACTACCTTAAGTTCCTTGGATGAACCTACTGGAAAAGAGAAAAATGGATCTAGCTTCAATGGATCCTTGGATGGCTCAAAGTTCTTGAAGCAAAATCATGACACGAAAACAAGTTCAAGTAAGATCATCACTTGAAATAAGATTGTTATAGTTATAGAAATTGAACCAAAGTTTGAATATGATTATTACCTTGTATTAGAATGATAACCTACTGTAAGAAACAAAGATTTCTTGAGGTTGGATGATCACCTTACAAGATTGGAAGTGAGCTAGCAAACTTGAAAGTATTCTTGATTTTATGAAACTAGAACTTTTGGAATTTATGAAGAACACTTAGAACTTGAAGATAGAACTTGAGAGAGTTCAATTAGATGAAGAAAATTGAAGAATGAAAGTGTTTGTAGGTGTTTTTGGTCGTTGGTGTATGGATTAGATATAAAGGATATGTAATTTTGTTTTCATGTAAATAAGTCATGAATGATTACTCATATTTTTGTAATCTTATGAGATATTTCATGCTAGTTGCCAAATGATGGTTCCCACATGTGTTAGGTGACTCACATGGGCTGCTAAGAGCTGATCATTGGAGTGTATATACCAATAGTACATACATCTAAAAGCTGTGTATTGTACGAGTACGAATACGGGTGCATACGAGTAGAATTGTTGATGAAACTGAACGAGAATGTAATTGTAAGCATTTTTGTTAAGTAGAAGTATTTTGATAAGTGTATTGAAGTCTTTCAAAAGTGTATAAATACATATTAAAACACTACATGTATATACATTTTAACTGAGTCGTTAAGTCATCGTTAGTCGTTACATGTAAGTGTTGTTTTGAAACCTTTAGGTTAACGATCTTGTTAAATGTTGTTAACCCAATGTTTATAATAACAAAAGAGATTTTAAATTATTATATTATCATGATATTATGATGTACGAATATCTCTTAATATGATATATATACATTAAATGTCGTTACAACGATAAACGTTACATATATGTCTCGTTTCAAAATCATTAAGTTAGTAGTCTTGTTTTTACATATGTAGTTCATTGTTAATATAATTAATGATATGTTTACTTATCATAATATCATGTTAACTATATATATAACCATATATATGTCATCATATAGTTTTTTACAAGTTTTAACGTTCGTGAATCACCGGTCAACTTGGGTGGTCAATTGTCTATATGAAACCTATTTCAATTAATCAAGTCTTAACAAGTTTGATTGCTTAACATGTTGGAAACATTTAATCATGTAAACATCAATCTAAATTAATATATATAAACATGGAAAAGTTCGGGTCACTACAGAATCCAACAAGTGGCATAATGAAGAAAACATTTGACGAAATAAAAATCTGATAGAAACAAACAAATTAACTACGAAAAATTTTGTTAAGAATCCACGCTAACTGTTCCAGCTAACTGTTCCTAGCTAACTGATTACATTTTAATTATCGCAGTTTGTTTATCACAATTTAATTATCGCACTTTATTTATCGCCATTTATTTTCTGTTATTTATTTTACGCACTTTAAATATCGGGACACGTATACAAGGTTTTGACATATCATATCGACGCATCTATATATATTATTTGGAATCACCATAGACACTCTATATGCAGTAATGATCGAGTTCTCTATACAGGGTTGAGGTTGATTATACAATAATATATATAATTTGAGTTGTGATCGAGTCTGAGACATATACACGGGTCACGATATGTATTAATTAATTCGAATATTATATATTAAACTATATATGAATGATTGGACTGTTAACTGTGGACTATCGACTGTGGACGAATAATATTGGACAATTAAAATGAATTAAAATATTGATTATAACCTATGAAACTAAACAATTCTTCAAGTTTGCCACTTGATCTCATCCTAAACCTCATTTGCATCTTGATAATTCCAATCTAAGTTCAAACCTTTCATGATTCTTGGAAAACACCTCAAATGAGAGGATGAACCAACCGCACTTCATCTACGGAAGAAAAGATTGATGCATGTAGTTATGCATCTGAAAACACTCAAAATCTGGGTAAACATTTAACACGTATATGTGCTAGCTCCTTTGGCATTGTTATTCCGAAAATAACAATGCAAATTCTTTTTAAATTAGCCAATTTTGTCACAGATCCAGCAAATCAACTTTGACTTTTCGTTTGAAACAACCTTATTATAACTTTGATATTTATGCGTGCTCTTTTATTGTTACCTGAGAACCTTTTATATTCCACCATATTACCATCAGCGTTTAATCATCTAAAAATACAATTCTCTTGAAAACACCTCGGATTGATAACCGATAATTCAGATATCGTAGCATTAAATGCAGAGGAAATAGAAAAATTGTAGATGATCTAAACGGCCAAAAGTTTGATGATAAAGAATGGAGTGTTAGGAACGCTCTATAGAAAATTTGATACTGAAATACGGATTGAGCAAACCATGAAGGAGACCAAGGAAAAATACAAGGACCAAACCCTATATTCAAAGAATTCAGATAAATCTGGATCCGATGAAATCTTTAGAGAATATCTTGCTCCGAAGTCATGTTAAAATCTTGCGAAAAATTCTTCTTCATCAACCTTCGAACTTAGAAATTCCAAAATATCATCATAAATATCTTCGATATTTCCGAGGATATTTTCATAAATATTCTTGTCCAAAATTATTTATCTCTTCGTGCTATCCACGTTACATCATAAAAGAAACTATTTTAATTTCTAAAGTTCTTTAAAATTCGAGTTTAAATTATGAATGAATTGTAGAGAAGTGTTGGGAATTGAAGCATGTGTTAGTATAATATAATGACGCCCGGCCAACGTGATTATATTATAGTAAGTCATGCTGAGTTTCTAATGGAACGTGAGAAAGGATCACAGATCATACCTTTATCATGACCCATGTTACATAACTCTTTCATTCTACTTAACCTCTGAACATATCAAAAAAATATATTCTTGATAGTTCCATCCTAAGAGATTCTGGTAATTTGACAAATCAAATCGTGCTAATACATTCCTTTCTGCTTAGAATACTATAATCATTCGAAACTCCATACCTACAAATTCTGGACCATTATTCGCTTGACTTGAAATCGGGAAGAGAAAAACAAGAGCATGGAGCTCTGAAACATAACAATAAATATAAAGCCGATCACAAACACAGAAATTACAAACCGTGTATATCAATACGTATAGCAAGATAAAGACACGGGAGAATTAGAAATACTATAACCCCAATGTAATAGTAGAAGTTAATAGATTCTTCCGGTAGGAGTTGTAAAAGAAGAGCGATCATTGCGATAGTCAGAATAAGAACAAGGATCAGAACTGGATTAAGCATTTTCATAATTCTTGAAAATACGAAAGAAAGTATTGAGGTGGTGAAAAGTAATGGAACGGAAGAAGTTCATTTATAGAGGAGATACCAGACAAAGCAATCGAGACAGATGATCACATTTAATTAAAGAGATCTTAATCTCCATAAATCCCGAAGAATCAAATCTTTTAGATTTCGAAGATTTTTTTTTAAATCCCTTGAATTCCGGAATTCAACCAAGACAACATCAAAAGTTAAGACGTACCTTATTTTCTAAATTCAACCATGACTACGTCAAAAGTTAAGACGAAACTTTTCACTCTTTTGTGATAGCTTCACTCGTACGCTTCACATGACCGAATCGTTTTATCTATATTAACCAATAACGATAAAACTCTAATTATCAACTCGTATTCGTCATGAAAACATTTTTATTGTTAGCCATGACGACCTCACTCAAATTTCGGGACGAAATTTCTTTAACGGGAAGGTACTGTCACGACCCGGAAAATTTCGACGAATTTTGAACCAAACTCTCAATACGATTTAATATCTTTAACACGATAAACAAAGTCTGTTAGGTTGAGTCTCAAAAATTGTGAACTGTTTAATATATTCAATTGACCTTCGACTGTTCTCGACGATTCACGAACCACTATTTGTAAATAGATATGTGTGTGTGTGTGTATATATATATATATATATATATATATAATAATTAGAAATATAATTTGAAATACTATATGTTGTTGTTATTCAAAATTAATTATGTAAAATAAAATAGAAATATGATATTATACTTTATTATTTAAAACATATCAATAATAAAGTATAGTAAAAATAAATATTAAATGATTGTAATACTCGTTTGATGTTCCGATTTATATTAAGCAAACTGAATTTAAACATATATGATTTTAAAATAAACAGTGATCCGAAAATGAGTTATATGAATTATAGGCCAATTAAAAATATATTTAGAAGCTGAATAATAAATTTGAACACTTTTCATATTTTACCTGGAATCGAGCGCGGACAGTGATTTAAGTTATATTTAATAATTAATGAACAATTTTACACCCTAACAAACCTAAATAAATAGTTATAATTAATTTAAAAATATGGGATTTTTCTGTATATTTTATCCGCCATTGACTAACAACGGAGAACGAGATCTAGTCCGTAAATGGTGACGGCTAAGTTAATGCACGTTTGATTCCATTAGTTATATTATAGTATTTAGAATTACTGTGTCTTTGAAATTATTGCATCTTTCGTTATCTATCATTCTAATATTATGACCCGTGATTTAATAGTATGAGATGATGTGTTTGTTGTTTTCCTTTCACCACACTATTTAATTATTATATACATACATTCAGTTGTAGGAATAAAACATCACAAACATCATTCGTTAAAATTTATAATCTTTCTTCTTCTACCAACACTCATCACCATCGTTAGTTATCATTGTTGTTGTTTGAATCATCACCTTTCACCTTCACCATGGAATCACCACCATCCTCGTGAACAATCTCTCGTTCTACCACCTCTCTTCATGAATCACACAAAACCTTTACTCGATCACGGGTTCACGTTCTATAATCGAAAACCCATTTAGAACTCCACCACGTCACCACCATTATCTTCAATCATTATCGCGGCTAGTCACGTGTCTTTTGTTTCTGTTTTGTTTCATACACCGTCACCATAGCCACCTTCATCTCTCACGATCATCATCCTCCACTCTCTACACCACCCTACTACCTATGGTCACCTTTATCAAACCACTCGCCACCACCATCATAATCACCGGAGCACCCCCTTTATTTCTCTAAAAGTATCACCATTTTCCTTCTCTTTTTTTTCTATTTTTGATCGAGAACTCCATCCTCACAATCTTCAACACCTCAAACCATTAATTTTTTTTCCACTATACCGCTACTATTCCTCCTGTTTTTTTTCTGCTTTGAGCACCTCAACAACAAAGAAAAACCACTCGTTGCTCTTCTGTTTTGTTTATGTTTTCCAGTCATGAAGAAGAATAGGAACATTACTTGTTCAATCAAACCCACCTTTGGGACTTTTCGATCAACAAACAGAAGCAAAGGAGAAAGAGTTGATTGTGTTTGGACCAGGGCAAAACGTAGACCTCCTGGAAACTTGTGTTTGTCTTTGACCATTAAAATCAAGAAGAAAAGAGAGTGGTTGGTCGTTGTTCACAAAAGGGAGTCAAAAGAAGAACAATTAATTTAATTGTTTTATGCTTTTGTGTGGGTCTTGTGCAGTAAAAGAATAAAAAAAGGGGGCAAAGTACTTATCTTTTGTGTTCCTTTTGAGTCACATAAAAATAACGTTTTGTTATTTTTTTTAATTATGATAATAATTATGTGAAGCATTGATCATGATAATAGGGATGGTGAATACCTTATTGATGACAAATTAAGTAATGATAATCAATAATGATATCAATAAATGATGATGTTGGTTATTGACGAAATTATAAGTGTAGTGACCCGAACTTTTCCGAACCTTTCTATGATTATATGTTTAATGAAAACTATATTTACATGATTAAATGTTTCCAGCATGTTAAGCAATAAAACTTGTTAAGACTTGGTTAATTGAAACGGAAATTTTGTAAACGTCTGATTACCCAGTTTGACCAATGATTCACTGTAACGACCCTACTTTTCCGTCATCTTTTACCGTTAATTATTTAACGACCGTTAACTGTTATTCGTGCCACGTCATTTCTATGACCTATATTATTATGTTTGTAATAATATATTAATTATTATGTGTTATATGAATGTTTGTATTCATATCTTAAATTGTACGTTTCTACGTGTCGCGGATTTCTATCCGGCGAATCTTTTCGGTTTTCAAACCAACGGGTCGAGATTTTGGGATTTTTAAGTCCTAATTATTTTAAATATGATATTTTGATGTCATATGAATATATATAGTGTTTATATGTTTTATTCATCGCGTGTGCGTTATCTCTCCGAATATTTAATCGCGTAGCGGCGTTTTCGCGTTTCGGGCTTTGTTCGAGCTTTCGGGCCACAATATTTTGAACATTGAACAAATTTAGGCTAAATGGGAGCCCACTCCACCCATTTTCGGCTGAACATAGGCCAATACCCCCACCCTTTCTCATTTTTCATTTCATTTTTAATTTTACACTTCCAATTTTCCCTAAAACCTAGTTTTGACTTCTCTCCTCTCCCCCTTCTCTTTTTGGCCGACCCCTAGCTCATCTCCATCACCAAAAACGTCCAACACCATCAACAAATCAATAGTATATCATTTTGCAAGGCTAGATACACAAACGGATCCTCCATTTCGCGATCTACAAGCTTCATCTTCTTGTTTCTTGATTAGGGTATAATCACAAACCCTAGATTTTTATTTTTTCTTTATTTTTCTGTATTTTGATGTTATATTGATAGTATGATGATTACATGTTATTGTATTGATGATTGTATGCATAGAATTGCTCAAATATATATGTTTTCGGTTTGATTGAATTGGGACAGCAGCCTTTTCGTTCATTTCTGGTTATGTAACTGTTATAAAAGTGAAAATAAAGTATTTAGATGAGTTCCTCTCATCAAGACATTAATTTTAGACTCCGGATTCATGTCATTTCGATTCCCGGAACTCTAGATATGATTGAAATGGTGTTTTGTTGAGATTAATTTATGAAAACGAATTGAATCAGGTATGATCCGAATTTGTGACCATTTTTGGAGTCTTTAGGGTGTACTAGTGTGTTAGGATTGATGATGGGATGAACTTTCATGTTCGGGTCATCTAAATCCGAGCCACGGATCACCGGTTATGACTAAAACACGTTTTTGGGCGGATTGAAGATCCAAACTGATTAGTGGCTGTAAGTCACGACTTGATAACTGTTCTTGGGATGTTCTTGAGCACATTAAGGTGTCGGGTAGGTTGGTTAGGCGAAGATGTATATAAGGCTCGCCGAAAACTGATTCCCGGGGCTCAAGTTATGACCCGATGAACTTTTGATTAAAACTTATGGTTATTGATATAAATAATGATTTTCATTATTATTAAATTACTTATGATATAAAGAGTAACTATTATAATTTAAGACTTATGATATATATTTATTATATCATTTAATTATTACTTATGATTTAATTAAACTTTTAATTAAACTTATGATTAATAATACTTCTATCATTAATGAAAAATACTTATGATAAGTATTAAACTTATATTATGAAATTATTATAATAAAACTTATAATAAGGATTAATTAATTATTTAATTATTATAAGGCTTAGTTATTATTTAATTATAATTTAATTATTAAATACTTATGATTTAATAATTATAATTAGAAACTTATGATATGATTAATAATTCATTATTAATTAATAATAATTATGATATGATTTAAAATTTATTATTAATTAATAATACTTATATTATGACTAATATTTAATTAATTAATTAAATACTTATGTTATATTAATTATATCATTTAAACTTATATTAACTTTAATAATTCATTTTAATTTAATTAAACTTATGTTATGACATAATTAGACATATTTAACTTTAATAAAAAATATAACTTACATTATTATTACAACTTACACTTTTAAAATTAACGTTGATTATGTTTGACCAAGGTTGACTTTTGAGTTGACTTTCGGTTGGCTTTGACTTTCAGTTGACTTTTGTTGACTTTCTAAATAAGGAAACTTTCCTAACTTAAAACTTTCTAAAAATAAAACTTTCTAAATTTGGAAACTTTCCAAAAATAGAAACTTTCCAAAAATAGAAACTTTCCTAAAATAGAAACTTTCCAAAAATAGAAACTTTCCAAAAATAGAAACTTTCCAAAAATAGAAATTTTCCAAAAATGGAAACCTGCTAAAAATAGAAACTTTCTAAAAATAGAAAGTGTGTGTCCGTACGCTGTTCCGATCAAACCGATGCATGTTGAGTATTGTTCTATGTCTACTTGCAACATGTACAATAGCTATCATACTAAGAATTGACCTAAGTTAGTTATTTATATTGACCTGCTTTATTTATAGGTCGACGTTGTGATCATTCCTGATCACTTTACTTCGATTGCTGTTCGCTTATTTGTATGGCTACTTCGTTTGCTATTAAGGTGAGTTATAGTCCCATTTTCTATTTTAAATCTTTTGGGATGAGAATACATACAATTTATTTTATATTTTGGACACAAGTGGAAGTTGGTTTAAATTATTCATTGTGAGTTGAACAAAAATATTCTCTAGTCTAGTAACTGTAATCACTGGTTTCTACTGGTGAACGCGAATCCTACGGATAGATCTATCGGGTTTGACAACCCCATTTCGAGCTAGTCGCGCTAGCAATTTATAATCGGAATGTTTAGTATTCGTAATTTGTTGTAGATACACTTGTTTGGTGTATATTATTTATTGTGTTTGGCAAGGGTAAATAAATGGTTAAGTAGTTACCAGGTGGCTCACGGTAAATGGAATAATGTTTTTATATGTTTTCTAGCATATAATTTTGTGGTCCAAAAAGGAGTTTTTATGTTTTCAAACATAAAGTTTTATTTGTTCAAATTAAATATTGTTTGCAATATTAAACCTATAATTCGCTCAACATTTTTGTTGACAGTTACTCGCATGTTTTATTCTCAGGTTCATGATTGATTGCTTCAGCTGTGCTTAGAGAGTCTGCATATTTTTGATGGCAGCTTTTGTTAAACAATAACTTGCATTCTATTTTGATACATTTAATAGTGGATGCTGTTGACTTTGTTTTGGTCAACTTTTAGTTAAATAATAATGTATGGTTTTTCTAAACTTACATATTTTGATAGGTTTCCTTTATAGGAAATCATTTTTAAATAAAGAATGCAAGGTTATTTATTAAATTCATATAGAGTTATGATCAAGCTGTGGGACCAAGATAACGATGGTCGTCAAGTGTACTTTGACGAGTCGTTAAAGTTGGTATCAGAGCTCTGGTTATAGGGAATTAGGCTGCATTGATGTCGTTACCCGAGTCAATAGGGTGCATTAGTGAGTCTAGTCTACAGCCTGGCCTATAATATATTATTATATGTGATTATTTGTATCATATTGGTATGTATATTGTTATCATACATACATTTCTGTTATGTTCTGAATCCGGGAGGAACTCCCATTCTGATTTAAACGTATTCTCCAACTCATGCAAGTTTATCTTTTTTAAGAACACATCGGTTAGTGAAACCAAGGAATGTCATTCTTGACTTCTGAAATTCTCGACATTCCTATGTCATCTATTATGGTTATGTGTTTGACGTTTGAGTTACATTACACGAGATGTCATTCTTGACTTCTAAGGGCTCGGCATTTCAATGTCAGCTATTATGTTTAGGTATATAACATTCTTGTTATATTACGTGCCTTTGTGCCTTTGTGCCTATGTGCTTTGGTTTTGAATCGAAAAATATCATTCTTGACTTTCAGAGATTCTTGGTACTTCGAAGACATTTTTATGTCATCGTTACTCCTATTCATTACTTTTGATGTTTTTGTCTCTTGTGCTATCCTTAGCACATTGTTTAATAAATCGTTTTAGAGAAATTGTGTGGAAAGTCGAGGTTGATCGCGTGCCCTGACCTCATGTAGTGCTATTGGAATGGAACTATGAATTAGTGAAATATAATGGCGTCAGGCCAATGTGATTATATTACGTTAATTCATAAAGAAGTCCCGATATTGTGACATGAGGAATAGAAAGCGAGCCAAAGGAAATTTTTACACTACTCATTCAGAAATTCCGATGTATTACATGGGTAGGGAAAATATTCATTATCTTATTTGTTGATATACGAGCAGCTCGTTTTAACCAGATTATCTATATCATACTTTATCCTCCATAACTCGCTTGTTAGCAACAGCTTCGCTCGGGAACAGTTTTGGCCCAAGGACTTATGTCATAGTGATAGTCAAAACAATATTTAACTCATTGGTTTTCATGACCTCGTAACATTTATTGGTCAAATATCGTACGACGATTCAAGTTCTTTATTCGATCTTCCACGATCTTACTTCAACTTGTAACCTCTGAAATATAGATACTCTGTTTAATCATTGGGAGTTTTACACATTTGTTTAATTGGGCGGTTCTCACGAGATTTATGGGAGAATATAAGTAATGAAATATTTTGTCATGTATACAATTTATAAAATCATATATGTACGTATGGATTCAAATGAATAAATTTACCCTTACCTATTTTGGCTAGTATACACTAAATCATACCTTCAAAATCATTTTAAAACCACTCATTTATTGAGTTGTTTAATTAAGTCAGATTATTTTATATAAAATGGTACACATTGTACATACTTCTAAATTACTAAGAATTTCGTTCCGTTTATGTTGTCACATCAAACGTTTAAAGCTTTTTCAAAACTCCTTTGATTAATTTTATCAACTTTTCGCATTACCCTACAGAGTGTCTGGATCACAGTTCTTCTCATCCTCGGTTTAAGGATGAAATTTACCATTAAGTTCATTGATAGAAACTCTTATGCCACTTTGGATGCCGGTTTTATAAAATTTGTTGGAAAGTCTTTGCGCTCATAAAATTTTCCCTCTTATGGTTGGACATGGCCAAAACATGGACCGATAAATCAATTTTTTTGGGATACGCTTGGTGGTCACCCTATTGTAGAAAAGGCACTAGGTGGGTTTCTACCCCAACTATTATTATAGTGGGTATCATGGATATATATTATGCTAGACCGTTTGAGGAGTTTCTACTCTCAATATTCGCTGTCAACCGCAACACCCTCGTAAACATCAATCCTATGATTCAATACTTTGAGATGCACAGAGTCATTTTTGGAGATTCATCTCACCTGGAGTCGACTATTCTTTATAATCCACGATTCACGTTTCTTTTCATCCGCTCATAAATTGAAGAATAAGGATGAATCCTAGATTACCTCGCTCCTTGTGCTAGGAAGTTCACCCTCATTGAATTATCACACCTTTCGTACGTCTTCCTTTCGGAAATGTAATGAAAATTTACCTTGAAGTCCATGATCCTCGTTATTTCCTTTGAGAGAATTGCCTTATGTATCTATGCCACCGATGTGACTACTCCATATATTTCTTCCTTCAATGTTGCAACTACATTTCATTCGTCCCAGTTCATCCCCTTGGGGAGCTCCTGTTTTGTTTATTAAGAAGAAAGGTGGTTCGTTCCGATGGTGTATTGATTATCGTGAATTGAACAAGCTTACGGTTAAGAATCGTTACCCTCTTCTGAGAATTGATGATCTGTTCGATCAACTTCAAGGTTTGTCCATTTATTCTAAGATTGATCTTCGTTCCGGTTATCACTAACTGCGGGCTAAAGAAACTGATATTTCGAAAGCCGCTTTCCGTACCCGTTATGGTCACTATGAATTTCTTGTTATGTCGTTCGGATTAACCAACGCACCTGCTGTGTTCATGGACCTCATGAACCGTGTGTGCAGACTCTATCTGGACAAATTCAATTTTTTTTCATCGACGACATCCTTATTTATTCTAAGAGTGATGAAGAGCACGAAGAACATTTGAAGTTGGTGCTTGATTTATTGAGAGAAGAAGATTTATACGCCAAGTTCTCTAAGTGTGCTTTCTAACTAAGAGAAGTTCAATTCCTTTGACATATTGTTAGTAACCAGGGAATTCAAGTTGATCCTGCCAAGATTGAGGAAATTGAGAAGTGAGAAATTCCCAAAAACTCCTACTCAGATTCGTCAGTTCCTAGGTTTGGCAGGCTATTTTAGAAGGTTCACTCAAGAGTTTTCACGAGTAGCGAAACCTCTGACTGCTTTAACGCATAAGGGGAAGAAGTACTAGTGGAAGAGTGAACAAGAGTCTGCTTTCCAGACTCTGAAGAAGAAGTTAACTTCTGCACCGATATTATCACTACTTGAGGGTAGTGATGATCTTGTTATCTATTGTGATGTTTCGTGTCAAGACTTTGGTTGTGTTTTGATGCAACGAAAGAAAGTCATTGTTTACGCGTCACGTCAGTTGAAGATTTATGAACCGAATTATACAACCCATGATGTAGAATTGGGAGCTGTTGTGTTCGCACTCAAGAATTGGAGACATTACTTATATGGGGTCAAAAGTACTGTGTACACTGATCACAAAAGTCTTCAACATATCCTTGATCAGAAACAGTTGAATATGAGGCAACGAAGATGGATTGAGACGTTGAATGATTATGATTGTGAACTTTTATATCATCAGGGAAAGGCCAATGTTGTGGCTGATGCGTTAAGTCGTAAAGAAAGGGGCTGAACCTCGCAGGTTTAGGGCCTTGAATATGACAATTCGAACAAACCTCGCAAGGCAGATTCTTGAGGCACAACAAGAAGCCTTGAAGGAGGAGAATTTTGTAACGGGAAGGTCCGAGACTTGAGTAAACAGTTAGAGGTACGAACCGATGGCACTAGGTATTTTACGGGGCGCCTTTGGGTTTCGAAGTTTGGTGATCTGCTACAACTTGTTTTAGATGAGGCTCATAAATCTAGGTACTCTATTCATCCTGGTTCAGGAAAGACGTTACCGAGTGGAACCTGAGATTCCCGAGTGGAAGTGGGAAGGTATTACAACGGATTTTATTACGAAGTTACCGAGAGTTGTGGGTGATTATGATACCATTTGGGTGATTGTTGACCGACTCACAAAATCAACTCATTTCTTACCGATTAAGGAAACGGATTCGATAGAGAAGCTTACTCGTTTGTATTTGAAGGGGATTATTTCAAGGCATGGTGTTCCTGTATCTATTATTTCAGACAGAGACAGTCGATTTATATCGAGGTTTTGGCAACCCTTACAGAAAGCTTTATGAACTAAATTGGATATGAGCACCGCTTATCACCCGCAGACGGATGGTCAGAGTGAAAGGACCATTCAAACATTGGAAGACATGTTACGAGCATGCGTGATTGATTTTGGTAATGAGTGGGATAGATACTTGCCGTTGGCTACATTTTCTTATAATAACAGTTATCATGCAAGTATTAAAGCCGCACCATTTGGAGCTATGTATGGTAAAAAGTGTAGGTCTCCTATCTGTTGGAATGAGGTTGGGGATACTCAACTCACATGCCCAGAAATTATTCATGAGACTACCGAGAAGATCGTACATATTAAAGAAAGATTGAGAACCACCAGAAGTCGGAAAAAGTGTTATGCCAATAAGAGAAGGAATGATATTGAATTTCAGGTCGGTGATTGTGTTATGTTGAAAGTATCACCTTGAAAAGGTGTGATACGTTTCGGTAAGAGGGGAAAGTTGAATCCTCGATTTGTTGGACCTTTTGAAATTATTGAGAGAGTTGGACCGGCGGCTTATCGTTTGAAGTTGCCACAAGAACTCAGTGCTGTTCACGATGTTTTTCATGTATCGAACTTAAAGAAGTGTTTGGCTTCAGCCGATAAGACTATTCCTCTGGAGGAGCTTCATGTTGTTAAGCAACTACATTTTATTGAGGAACATGTTGAAATTATGGGTCGAGATGTTAAGACTCTCAAGCAGAACATAATTCCTATTGTTCGAGTTAGATGGAACGCCAGACGCGGTCTCGGGTTCACTTAGGAGTGTGAAGATCAGATGAGGCAGAAGTACCCGGATTTTTTCTCAGATGCCGAGTCAACCCCTGTACCTGCTTAAATTTCGGGACGAAATTTCCGTAACGGGAAGGTACTGTAACGACCCTACTTTTTCGTCATCTTTTACCGTTAATTATTTAACGACCGTTAACTTTTATTCGTACCACGTCATTTCTATGACCTATATTATTATTTTTGTAATAATATATTAATTATTATGTGTTATATGAATGTTTGTATTCATATCTTAAATTGTACGTTTCTACGTTTCGCGGATTTCTATCCGGCGAATCTTTTCGGTTTTCAAACCAACGGGTCGAGATTTTGGGATTTTTAAGTCCTAATTATTTTAAATATGATATTTTGATGTCATATGAATATATATAGTGTTTATATGTTTTATTCGTCGCGTGTGCGTTATCTCTCCGAAGATTTAATCGCGTAGAGGCGTTTTCGCGTTTCGGGCTTCGTTCGAGCTTTCGGGCCACAATCTTTTGAACATTGAAAAAATTTGGGCTAAATGGGAGCCCACTCCACCCATTTTCGGCTGAACATAGGCCAATACCCCCACCCTTTCTCATTTTTCATTTCATTTTTAATTTTACACTTCCAATTTTCCCTAAAACCTAGTTTTGACTTCTCTCCTCTCCCCCTTCTCTTTTTGGCCGACCCCTAGCTCATCTCCATCACCAAAAACGTCCAACACCATCAACAAATCAATAGTATATCATTTTACAAGGCTAGATACACAAACGGATCCTCCATTTCGCGATCTACAA
This sequence comes from Rutidosis leptorrhynchoides, assembly GCF_046630445.1. Classification (NCBI taxonomy): domain Eukaryota; kingdom Viridiplantae; phylum Streptophyta; class Magnoliopsida; order Asterales; family Asteraceae; genus Rutidosis; species Rutidosis leptorrhynchoides. The sequence continues at coordinate 313,826,486 of NC_092333.1, read as the reverse complement.
GCTTCATCTTCTTGTTTCTTGATTAGGGTATAATCACAAAGCCTAGATTTTTATTTTTTCTTTATTTTTCTGTATTTTGATGTTATATTGATAGTATGATGATTACATGTTATTGTATTGATGATTGTATGCATATAATTGCTCAAATATATATGTTTTCGGTTTGATTGAATTGGGACAGCAGCCTTTTTGTTCATTTCTGGTTATGTAACTGTTATAAAAGTGAAAATAAAGTATTTAGATGAGTTCCTCTCATCAAGACATTAATTTTAGACTCCGGATTCATGTCATTTCGATTCCCGGAACTCTAGATATGATTGAAATGGTGTTTTGTTGAGATTAATTTATGAAAATGAATTGAATCAGGTATGGTCCGACTTTGTGACCATTTTTGGAGTCTTTAGGGTGTACTAGTGTGTTAGGATTGATTATGGGATGAACTTTCATGTTCGGGTCATCTAAATCCGAGCCACGGATCACCGGTTATGACTAAAACACGTTTTTGAGCGGATTGAAGATCCAAACTGATTAGTGGCTGTAAGTCACGACTTGATAGCTGTTCTTGAGATGTTCTTGAGCACATTAAGATGTCGGGTAGGTTGGTGTTAACACCTATTTCCTTATGAGGTAAGGCTTAGTATGTCAACAAGAGACTAGAAGTGATCTAGCTTTTAGGAGGGCGGAGTGTTGCCGATTGATTTTTACCCTCGAGAAATAATCCCTGCAGACCCGGTTCACAAGTGTAGAAACTTGTGGGGTGGCTTAATCATCTGTCGTCCGTAGAGCGTAAGAGTGCTAGCCGGATGACTTCTAGTGAGAGAAGGTAGAGAGAGAAAGAGAAGTGAAGTCTCAGCTCTCAAAGTTGTCAGAATATCTGAACTTGTGTAAAATGACGACCCAAGGGGTCTATTTATAGTGTCAGATCTACCAGATTTGTTTGGGGACACGTGTCAAATGATGATACGTTCTGCTACATGTGCTCCGAAATTTATGCTAAATGTGGCGCTCTCCAGCCAGGGCTTATGCGCTAGGCGGCCTTCAGGGCTTACGCATGACGAAGCAGCCTGTACAGCGGAGAACGCTGGAAGGACAATCTCCAAAAAACTGTTGTTTTCAGCCTTCCTGATGCTATTTTTATGCGACCGTTATGCCTTTTATTCGTGTATACGATAGGATACACCATTAAGTCCCCCCCAGTTTAAGGACTTAAGCATTTGAAAAATGATTATGTTGTTAAACTTTTGATAACGCATGCCAAACCAGCCTGTTCATTGCCCACTAGCATCGGGGAAAACATTTTAGGCATTAAATGCAGACGAATTTTACTGACACTGTTATGATTGTCTTCTTACGGCTGAGATCATCCACGCGCCTCCAGTTGTAAAAAGTATTATTTCGTACGCTTCGTTTAAACTCGCACATACACGTGTCTCAATCATGACCATAAAAATTGCACCGATGAACCCTTATAAAAACCGTCATAACCCTGTTACCATCACTTTTTTACCTTTGCCAAGATCCAAAAAGCATATTTCTCCCAAATCTTCATCGCCTTCTTCAATCTTCAACTTTTTAAGGTTCACCGTCTTCCAAGGTCAGTACACTTCATCTTACTGCTATTTTCTTGTTGTTGATATCTGTTACTGTATTATCATGGCTTCTTCACGGAGTACTGGCCAAGAACACGCCAAGCCTTCTTCATCAAATACTGCTGACATTCCAGAAGTTAGCACGATGGCTTCATCATTGACTAGTGAATATTTAGATGGATTAAAGATTGCCTTTTGCCATCTCAATCAATACAACCCTGTTCTTCCCACTATCGAATAAACTGCTGACAATCCTTCTGAGGGAAAAATTACTTTATACGCTTTACAAATTATCCAAGGCAACCTCCGTGTTCCCCTTACTAACTTTCTTCTTCGCCTTCTTAGATATTACGGGGCCTGTCTTAGTCAGATACATCCTCATGGTCTTCAAAAAATCATCCTTTTTGAAATGTACTGCAATGCTATTAATATAAAGCCTCGCATTAATGTTTTTATCTCTTTGTTTAGAATCCACACAATTAGCTATTGCTGGCTTACTATTGATAGTAAGAAAAATAATCATTTTGTTGGTCTAAATAGAGTTTCAAACTTGAAGGACTGGAAAAGTCCATTTTTCTTTGTTGATGAAACTGTTATTCCGGAAGAATACTCCGTTGTCCGGGAGTGGGGTGCTATTGATGCTGGCATAGGAAAGGGTGTTAAAATTTCTCCCGCAGAACAGCGGATATGTAAGACCCAAATATTTATTGTACATAATGTATTTATGGTGTACGATGCGTGTATGAAGTTTACGTGTTGCTTGCTCGGACGCCGAAGGAAACTGGACGTTGTCTGAAGTGACAAGGTGTGTACGTATCCTTTCAACCCCAAATAAATTTGTGTTGATGTTCCAAAGCCTTACCATTGGAAAGGAAATCTTATCACGTTTCCAACGATATTTGATTCATCGAAAACGGAGCTACGGTCAAAAAGTTATGGCCAAAACAAGAAACTGAAAACTGACCTGAAGGTTGGAGCGGCGCTCCACCTTTCGGCGTGGCGCGCCGAACCCGTCTGATGCAATTTTCAGCCTTTTTAAAAGGTCTAAATGAAGGGTACTTTGGTCTTTTCACTTGGGGTCGGTTTGGGGTCATCAAAACTGATCCTTTGATCAGTTTGGATCACATTTTCACCCATCAAACACTCTCATCTTCAAACCCTAGAGTTAGAGTAGAGCTTTAGAGAGAGAGAGAGCTCCAATTGGAGAAGAAGAAGGGTGTTTCGGGTCAAACCTCGAGTATTAAAGTTGTTCTACTCGTCAACGGCATCATTTTGGCGGTATTGGTAAGTTCTAACTCCGAATTTCATCTTAGTGATTTGATATTCAAGTTAGGGTTTGAACTTAAATTGTTAATAAACCCATTCAAACTCTTGAATTGAGTTTGTGGATGCTAGTAATCGGGTTTATTGTTATTGTTGGTGGATTTTGTGTTGGTGAACTAATTGGCCATGGTTAGGACTTGTAATTGGGTTTAATCACTAGGTTTAGTGATTATGGAAGTATTGGAACCCATTTAGGGTTATTTGGTTGACTAATTTTGACTATGGGTCAAAATTAGGGTTTGGTGACGGTTATGACCCAATTGTCGATTTAATAAGGTTTATAAACTTAAAATGGATTAAGTTGAAGCATAGAACCGAGTTAAATATGTTTTGGTGTCAAAACTTGCTAATGGCGTGATATTGACTTCTTATGGGTCAAATTAGGGTTTAAGTGTCTTTTTGGGCAAGATAGGTGTTTAACACCTATGATCGGGTTTAATTGGCGTATTAAGACCATTTTCACTTGTGTTAGTGATTATTGGTTAATTTTGGGCGCGGTTTGTACTTTGAAGTGCATTTGGGTCGAATTTGCACTAAGTGTCAAATTGGGTTGGTTTGTAAATCCAATCTAAGTGTGTTGTTGAATTTGTGATAATGGAATAGGTACTTTCCATTGACGAGTTGCAGATTACTTGGAAGCCTTCTTCAAGACTTCAAGGTGAGTGTTAATATCCTATGTGCATATGTATGTGTAGGATGGGTGCGGGTCGGGGTGAAGTGTTTCTTGGTTATAGAGCTCACTTCACATATAGGTGGATTTGATGGACTTGTGTATAGGTCCAATTGGCACGGTTGTGCGTTTTAGTTGGCCACCTTTGGCGGGGTACACAATTTGTGTGTACATTATCACACGCGGTATGATGTGGATTATATAACCCCAATGGCGAAGGGTTAATATTGTGATGCGGACTTAGATATAACCCCAATGGCGAAGGGTAGTATTGTGAGTGGAATAATTATACGTATGTATATATGACGTATTTATTTGTGGGTGTTATGGTATGAACCATCGAGCCGGTAGTGCCATAACATGTGTGTGATCGAGTGTGAACCACGAGCCGATAGCACTATAAACTAAGATGTGAACCACGAGCCGGTAGCATCGAGTGTGAACCACGAGCCAGTAGCACTATAAACTAAGATGTGAACCACGAGCCGGTAGCATCGAGTGTGAACCACGAGCCGGTAGCACTATAAAATAATTGATGTGAACCACGAGCCGGTAGCATCGAGTGTGAACCACGAGCCTGTAGCACTATAAAGAGTATGACTCAATTGCGTATGGTGTGAACTACGATCCGGTAGCACCATAGCGTTATGGTTAACCTTGGGAGTTTTACGCGTTGTTATATTTATATTGTTACATATTAATGTATTGTTGTGTTGTTGCTAACCCTCCGGGTGTAGCTATTTGGCGTTGTTCACATCGTCGTTGGTGAACTTATATTGTTGTTGTATCTTTAGCTCGTTGCTTAGAGATCGTACGGTATGCTTAGTGTAATGCCTTATATGGATGCCTCGGTATGTGGTATTTGTTATTTTGTGGCGTGTCCATTTTATACATATATATGTATGTAGTATATTATCATTCACTAAGCGTTAGCTTACCCTCTCGTTGTTGACTCTTTTTATGGATTGCATGCGGATGGTGGCTCGGGTAAGCGCGAGGATTAGAGGACTTGCATAGTTTGCGTTGAAGGCTTGCTTTTGGATTTATTAGGATTGGGTAGCGTATCCCCAATCGCCATGCTCGGCTTTGTTTTGTATTAAAAGTCTTATGGTCGAAAATTGTATTTTGATACTTAAAGGGTAATTTGGGTCGATGTGGGCCCCGCTTCGTAAACATAATTTTATTAATAGAACGTGCTAGTTTTTATATATGGAACATGGGGTTAAAAGCGTTACGCCTAAATATGTCGGGAACTAGTCAAACATTTTCGCAATTAAGAACTTTTTGGACAGTCCACTTTGGCGCGCCGCGCGGCCTATATGGCGCGCCGCGCAACACGCTGTTCATGAATTTTTTTTTTATTTTGCTGTTTTCACGTGGTTTTGTCATTGGATGGTTTGGGTTGTTACAAGTGGTATCAGAGCATGGTCTAAGGGATTTAGGTGACTTGAGATAGGTGCCTAGACTTAGACTTTTGTGTGTGCTAAATTTGTTGCGGGACTTGTAGGATTACGGGTCAGAATGGGTTTAGTTAGTGCCTTGTTTATAGATTGACTAACTTGTATATTAGTAATGCGGATATTATTAATATATTATTGTGATGTGATAATAATTCTCGAGTGTGTTTATATCGCGTATGATTTTGTTTGTGCTTTGTTTATGTTGCGGTTGCTTATATCATCGAGCTAGGCGGTCGTTGTACTAACGAGCCGATACGGCGTGTATGCGTAATAAGGACTTGCAAACCTTATTACGGATGCAAATCGTGTCTAGTAAGTGATGTACGACGAGTGTTTATCAAGATGGGACGGTGTTGTGCGTGTTGTTTATACGTTCGTGATCTAATCGTTTGCATTCCTTATAATGAAAACGGAAGATGGATGCGGAACGAGTGAGCCTATTCACGAAGGGAAGGATGAGTTAACGTTACAGATTGAGGCTGTGTTTGAACGTTATGTCTCGATTTTCACCGGCAGAGTTAGAGAAGTAACCAAGGAGTTGGGCGAAGGACAAATGACGAAAGTGGTCCGAGACCAAGTGACTAAAGTTGTAAAGGAAGAGTTTGAAAAGAGGTTTCCCAAACCTCGAGGTAGCGATGATGAAGATGTACTTGCAAGGTTAGGATTACATGGTGCTCATGGTAAGAGGGCACGAAGTACGCCTGAAGGCGTCGAGAATGTGAAGAAGAAGAGTAAGAAGGGTTACAAGCTTACGTGCTTTAAGTGTGGGGAATGGGGTCATTTGGCACAAGATTGTACGGTGGTGCCTTTAGGTTCAATCAGATGTTTCATTTGCCGAATGGAGGGACACCGGAAGTCAGAGTGTTCCGAATCGCATGACGATCGGGTCAGGAGGTTAGAGCGCGAATATATGATGGGAAGTGGAGCACGGAAGCCCAACAACGCTACATCAGGTACTTTTAGTACGAAATCATATGTCATTCGTTTGTAATAACATGCGGTATGTGCGTAAGTCTTAGCTAAACTTTATTCTCCGTTGGAGATAATTTGTAGCAAACGGGCGGTTTACGTTTATGGTTCCGGTTTGCTCTCAGCAGAGCGTATAAGTGGTGTGTTGTGCCTTGACTCTATGGTGTGAATCCTTGGGTGCTTAGGCATTTTGGTTGGTATCGGGTTGTTTAGCTCTTTCGAGTGAGACCCTTAAGGTCTCAATTGTGTTGTGCATGTTATTGATATGGGTGACGTTCCTAATGGAAGTACCCTATGGTGACTTTGGATTGTCGGGCGAAGGGCGTAAGACTTGGCGTAACCAAGCATTCCTTAGTGTTTGGGAAATGTCTCTACCAAGCCATGGAAATGAGTTTTGGTGTTTGGATGTTAGAGCGTGTTCGCTCTCGTGTTGAAGTTGATGAACCATGAGGTTCGACGGGTGGGATGAAACCCGAGAAATCGAGTGTTTTGGATCTCGATGTATGTTGGTAAAGGATTCTACGTGACGCGACATTAGGTGCCTCTTTTATACCTACTAGCGTGGTGTTCGACTCCGATTGTGTTGCGGTTACATTGTACTCAGGGTACCGAAGTGAAACCCTTAGGTTCATGAGTGATCGGGTGAAATTCGACAAACTAAAGCAATTGGATGATTGCGAGTGTATAGTTCGTGTAATTTGTGGTACACTTTTTGTTCGAAATGTTCAAGGATAGGTTAGGATCCTTGGTATGCTCAAAGTTGGAGCAAGACATGGTGATGGGCCGTGCGAACCCAATTATTGGTAAAGTCTACCTTTGGTAGTATTGTACGGGTGTACGAGATGCGGTTATGGAACGTAATTCCAAGTAGAGGAGTTACACTCCCGCACGAGGAGGTTTTAGTGTGAGATTTCGGACAATGTTTTAGTAAACCGAAACTTGTGTCGGGACCTAGATTTGGTCGATTGTGGTAGAGTACAATTTCGGTTAAATTGTACTTATGATTTTGGATTTGAATTATCACCAAGGTGGTAATGTGGTAAATCTCGTTGAGAGATAATGGACGTGTTTGGTAAGCAAGGTGAAATCCCTCGGTTAAGGGATGTGTGTGTTGGATTCTCTTTTAGAGAATTATTGTTTTGTACCTATGTTTGATATAGGTGGTTCTTGCTCGATTGTGTGGATGGTTAGTGGTATCCGTTAGGGTTCACTATAGTGTAACAGAGTGCGATGTTGCACTACTCGTGGTTCGAGGCCAAAAGTACGTATCTGATTGGTGAAGCATGACCTTCGGGGTCCGCTGACTTCATCATAGTATTTTTGATTGGTGGAGCATGACCTTCGGGGTCCGCTGACTTCATCCGGTGTTGAGTGATCTATTGGTTGTTTTATACACCGATGGTGGGATCGTGAGGACCATGTTGTGTGATTAGTGATTGCGATAGCCGTGTTTCGCTCACGTGTTGTTACGGGTGTGACAATAGTCGATTTTGGACACCTTAGGATTAGTGTTGCCATAGTCGTTTTGGGCGCTTTTGGTTTTAGTCGTTGCTTATGATGTTAGGATAGTGGCGTAATGGTTGTATTGCGCACTACAAAGGATGTTTAGTGGTAAGAGTAATCTGTGAGGATTCATGTGGTTCGATCTTCAACGTTCGGACTGTTGACTTTAGGTTGAGACTTGGTCACTTTTAGCGTTGTCCGTGGTAAAGGTACGCTAAGGAATTTATATCTCGGTACGAGGTTGGTTGAGTTTTTCCCGATATGGGAAATTGAGCAGGTTTTAGTGCTCGGATTGTGGTTTTGATAAATCACGGTTGACGATTTTAGTTGTTAAAAGTGATCCATTGGGAAGAATTGTCTAGGAAAGTTCGTATTGGGACTTGAGTGAGGATCGTTGAGTAGATCCGGATTGGTTAAGTGGAGAAGATCAAGAGGACGTGATCGAGTTTAAGTGGGGGAGAGTTGTAAGACCCAAATATTTATTGTACATAATGTATTTATGGTGTACGATGCGTGTATGAAGTTTACGTGTTGCTTGCTCGGACACCGAAGGAAACTCGACGTTGTCTGAAGTGACAAGGTGTGTACGTATCCTTTCAACTCCAAATAAAGTTTGTGTTGATGTTCCAAAGCCTTACCATTGGAAAGGAAATCTTATCACGTTTCCAACGATATTTGATTCATCGAAAACGGAGCTACGGTCAAAAAGTTATGGCCATAACAAGAAACTGAAAACTGACCTGAAGGTTGGAGCGGCGCTCCACCTTTCGGCGCGGCGCGCCGAACCCGTCTGATGCAATTTTCAGCCTTTTTAAAAGGTCTAAATGAAGGGTACTTTGGTCTTTTCACTTGGGGTCGGTTTTGTAGTGACCCGAACTTTTCCATGTTTATATATATTAATTGAGATTGATATTTACATGATTAAATGTTTCCAACATGTTAAGCAATCAAACTTGTTAAGACTTGATTAATTGAAATATGTTTCATATAGACAATTGACCACCCAAGTTGACCGGTGATTCACGAACGTTAAAACTTGTAAAAACTATATGATGACATATATATGGATATATATATAGTTAACATGATACTATGATAAGTAAACATATCATTAAGTATATTAACAATGAACTACATATGTAAAAACAAGACTACTAACTTAATGATTTTTAAACGAGACATATATGTAACGATTATCGTTGTAAAGATATTTAATGTATATATATCATATTAAGAGATATTCATACATGATAATATCATGATAATATAATAATTTAAAATCTCATTTGATATTATAAGCATTGGGTTAACAACATTTAACAAGATCGTTAACCTAAAGGTTTCAAAACAACACTTACATGTAACGACTAACGATGACTTAACGACTCAGTTAAAATGTATATACATGTAGTGTTTTAATATGTATTTATACACTTTTGAAAGACTTCAATACACTTATCAAAATACTTCTACTTAACAAAAATGCTTGCAATTACATCCTCGTTCAGTTTCATCAACAATTCTACTCGTATGCACCCGTATTCGTACTCGTACAATACACAGCTTTTAGATGTATGTACTATTGGTATATACACTCCAATTATCAGCTCTTAGCAGCCCATGTGAGTCACCTAACACATGTGGGAACCATCATTTGGCAACTAGCATGAAATATCTCATAAAATTACAAAAATATGAGTAATCATTCATGACTTATTTACATGAAAACAAAATTACATATCCTTTATATCTAATCCATACACCAACGACCAAAAACACCTACAAACACTTTCATTCTTCAATTTTCTTCATCTAATTGATCTCTCTCAAGTTCTATCTTCAAGTTCTAAGTGTTCTTCATAAATTCCAAAAGTTCTAGTTTCATAAAATCAAGAATACTTTCAAGTTTGCTAGCTCACTTCCAATCTTGTAAGGTGATCATCCAACCTCAAGAAATCTTTGTTTCTTACAGTAGGTTATCATTCTAATACAAGGTAATAATCATATTCAAACTTTGGTTCAATTTCTATAACTATAACAATCTTATTTCAAGTGATGATCTTACTTGAACTTGTTTTCGTGTCATGATTCTGCTTCAAGAACTTCGAGCCATCCAAGGATCCATTGAAGCTAGATCCATTTTTCTCTTTTCCAGTAGGTTTATCCAAGGAACTTAAGGTAGTAATGATGTTCATAACATCATTCGATTCATACATATAAAGCTATCTTATTCGAAGGTTTAAACTTGTAATCACTAGAACATAGTTTAGTTAATTCTAAACTTGTTCGCAAACAAAAGTTAATCCTTATAACTTGACTTTTAAAATCAACTAAACACATGTTCTATATCTATATGATATGCTAACTTAATGATTTAAAACCTGGAAACACGAAAAACACCGTAAAACCGGATTTACTCCGTCGTAGTAACACCGCGGGCTGTTTTGGGTTAGTTAATTAAAAACTATGATAAACTTTGATTTAAAAGTTGTTATTCTGAGAAAATGATTTTTATTATGAACATGAAACTATATCCAAAAATTATGGTTAAACTCAAAGTGGAAGTATGTTTTCTAAAATGGTCATCTAGACGTCGTTCTTTCGACTGAAATGACTACCTTTACAAAAACGACTTGTAACTTATTTTTCCGACTATAAACCTATACTTTTTCTGTTTAGATTCATAAAATAGAGTTCAATATGAAACCATAGCAATTTGATTCACTCAAAACGGATTTAAAATGAAGAAGTTATGGGTAAAACAAGATTGGATAATTTTTCTCATTTTAGCTACGTGAAAATTGGTAACAAATCTATTCCAACCATAACTTAATCAACTTGTATTGTATATTATGTAATCTTGGGATACCATAGACACGTATACAATGTTTCGACCTATCATGTCGACACATCTATATATATTTCGGAACAACCATAGACACTCTATATGTGAATGTTGGAGTTAGCTATACAGGGTTGAGGTTGATTCCAAAATATATATAGTTTGAGTTGTGATCAATACTGAGATACGTATACACTGGGTCGTGGATTGATTCAAGATAATATTTTGTCGATTTATTTCTGTACATCTAACTGTGGACAACTAGTTGTAGGTTACTAACGAGGACAGCTGACTTAATAAACTTAAAACATCAAAATATATTAAAAGTGTTGTAAATATATTTTGAACATACTTTGATATATATGTATATATTGTTATAGGTTCGTGAATCAACCAGTGGCCAAGTCTTACTTCCCGACGAAGTAAAAATCTGTGAAAGTGAGTTATAGTCCCACTTTTAAAATCTAATATTTTTGGGATGAGAATACATGCAGGTTTTATAAATGATTTACAAAATAGACACAAGTACGTGAAACTACATTCTATGGTTGAATTATCGAAATCGAATATGCCCCTTTTTATTAAGTCTGGTAATCTAAGAATTAGGGAACAGACACCCTAATTGACGCGAATCCTAAAGATAGATCTATTGGGCTTAACAAACCCCATCCAAAGTACCGGATGCTTTAGTACTTCGAAATTTATATCATATCCGAAGGGTGTCCCGGAATGATGGGGATATTCTTATATATGCATCTTGTTAATGTCGGTTACCAGGTGTTCACCATATGAATGATTTTTATCTCTATGTATGGGATGTGTATTGAAATATGAAATCTTGTGGTCTATTGTTACGATTTGATATATATAGGTTAAACCTATAACTCACCAACATTTTTGTTGACGTTTAAAGCATGTTTATTCTTAGGTGAATATTAAGAGCTTCCGCTGTTGCATACTAAAATAAGGACAAGATTTGGAGTCCATGTTTGTATGATATTGTGTAAAAACTGCATTCAAGAAACTGATTTCGATGTAACATATTTGTATTGTAAACCATTATGTAATGGTCGTGTGTAAACAGGATATTTTAGATTATCATTATTTGATAATCTACGTAAAGCTTTTTAAACCTTTATTTATGAAATAAAGGTTATGGTTTGTTTTAAAAATGAATGCAGTCTTTGAAAAACGTCTCATATAGAGGTCAAAACCTCGCAACGGAATCAATTAATATGGAACGTTTTTAATCAATAAGAACGGGACATTTCAGTTGGTATCAGAGCGTTGGTCTTAGAGAACCAGAATTTTGTATTAGTGTATCTTATCGAGTTTGTTAGGATGCATTAGTGAGTCTGGACTTCGACCGTGTTTACTTGAAAAATGATTGCTTAACAAATTTTGTTGGAAACTATATATTTTTAACATGTGAATATTATGTGATATATTAATCTCTTAACGCGTTTGATATTATGTGATAGATGTCTACCTCTAGAACAAGTCCCATTGACTCACCTAATAATAATGAAGAGTCAAATGTAAATTGGAATGATTCGTGGACTGATTCACAAGTTCCCGAAGAGGAACCGGAAGAAGAGTCGGAACCGGAAGAAGAATCGGAACCGGAAGAAGAATCGGAACCGGATGAAGAAATAGAACCGGTGGGGGAAATAATAAAACGGTTAAGTAAAAGAAAATCCTCAACCAACCAACCAAGGTTAATTATGGTCAATGGTGTTTCCGCCAAGGAAGCAAAATATTGGGAGGATTACCAATTCTCCGATGAATCGGATTCCGACGAGAATTCTGATGATGTTATAGAAATTACCCCAACTGAATTTAGAAAGGCAAAAGAAAATAATAAGGGAAAGGGCATAAAAATAGAGAAATCTAATTCCAACCCCGATGAACTTTATATGTATCGTCAACCCCCGAAGTCCTTAAGTTGTAACAATGACCCGGGAACCTCTAAACCACCAGGTTTTTCTAACCCAATGTGGATCACGACGGCTCGTATTAGGGGAACATCATATATCCCTAGAAACTTGGCAAAACGAACCAAAACCGAAGAAGAAGAAACAAGTGAGTCAGAATAAGATAGTTGTATTCGTGTGGTGTAATATATGTAATATAGTGTGCTTATGCTTTATGATATATGTAAAAATTGCTTGTATTAATAAGTATTTTTTTTTATGAATCTAACTCTTGTCTATTTTACAGTATAAAAACACAAAATGGATAGACAACCCAATATTTTAAGAGACCTACCCAGAGACATGATTGATGAAATCTTATCTAGAGTCGGTCAGAATTCTTCGGCACAACTATTTAAGGCGAGATCAGTTTGTAAGACATTCGAAGAACGTTCCAAGAATGCCTTGGTTTATAAAAGGCTTTCGTTCGAAAGATGGGGGATATCACATTGGGAAATCCATAAGTTACGATGTGTTTACTTTGACGCATATATTGCGGGGAACCCAAATGCTATTTTACGCAATGGGTTAAGAAATTATTTTGACTCAATATATCCGAATATTGGACTTCGTGATTTAGAAAAAGCGGCTAACATGCAACATAAAGAAGCATGTTATGCTTACGGATTAGTAATGTTCGCTTCTCACCAAAGTGAGAACAAGAACATCGGGCTACAACTATTAAACAAAACGTTCCCACAAGTGACGGAGTCGGTAATTGGGGTAAGAAATGAGGTTTTTAGATTGTTACGGGACTGTTGGACATTACGTAACCCTCGTCCCTTTGACGACGTTACAACACGCTGTCTTATCAACGGCCATAACGGTTATGTTCCATAAGACCAAGGATGGGAAGTAGTCCTAGTAAAACTAGAATGCATGACTTGTTTCTGGAAGTATGAATTACGTGTCTTTATTGCCTTTGCTGAACGACTTGTGTACTAGCTAGAATTATCTTCACAACCATCTTGTATCAAATTTATTGTGTGCTATATTTCATGCTATATGTAAAATAAGCGGTATTGTAAGTTTGTAAAATATTGTGTAAAAGTTTGAACGCGAAATATTATTATAATCAGTTTTTCATATAGAATTGCAGTAGTTGAATTGTATATTAGCTACTAAGTATGAACTTAACGGGTAGGTACTACCCGAATTTAAACTTATAAAACGCTAATATGAAGAAAAAGCTTTTATAAATGAGTTCATATTATGCTACGAAATACTATTAACTACTCTTAATATTCTGTATGATTAACTTGTTCCATTTAACTATTTTGAAGGAAATGGCACCGACTACTCGACACACCGTGAATATGAATGAAGAGGAATTCCGTACTTTTCTAGCTTCAAACATAGCCGCAGTACAGGCTGCGCTACATACCAACAATAACCTTTGATCTAGCAGTACAGGAAATCATGTAGGATGCACCTACAAAGAATTCACTGCCTGCAAACCTTTGGAATTTGATGGAACCGAAGGACCGATCGGATTGAAATGGTGGACCGAGAAGGTCGAATCGGTGTTTGCCATAAGTAAGTGTACTGAAGAGGACAAAGTAAAGTACGCTACGCATACCTTCACAGGTTCTGCGTTAACATGGTGGAATACCTATCTAGAGCAAGTGGGATAAGACGATGCGTACGCACTACCGTGGTCAGCATTCAAGCACTTGATGAACGAGAAGTACCGTCCCAGAACCGAGGTCAATAAGCTCAAGACAGAACTTAGAGGGTTACGAACCCAAGGATTTGATATTACCACGTACGAAAGACGATTCACAGAATTGTGCCTATTGTGTCCGGGAGCATTCGAAGATGAGGAAGAGAAGATCGACGCGTTTGTGAAAGGATTACCAGAAAGAATCCAAGAAGATATAAGTTCACACGAGCCCGCCTCCATACAACAGGCATGTAGAATGGCTCACAAACTCGTGAACCAGATTGAAGAAAGAATTAAAGAACAGACTGCTGAAGAGGCCAATGTGAAGCAAGTCAAAAGAAAGTGGGAGGAAAACGGTGATAAGAATCACCAATACAACAACAACAGCAATTACAACAATAATCGCAACAATTATCCCAACAATCGCAACATCAATCGCAACTACAACAAACGGCCCAACAACAACAACAACAACAACAACAGCAACTACAACAATCATCCCAACAACAATAATAACCGCAACAACAACAACAATCAGAAGCAGCTATGCCAAAGGTGTGAAAATAATCACTCGGGGTTCTGCACCAAATTTTGCAACAAGTGTAAAAGAAATGGTCATAGCGCGACGAAGTGTGAAGTCTACGGACCAGGGGTTAATAGAACGAAAGGAACAAATGGTGTCGGAACGAGTAATGGTGGAGCAAGTAGTGTCGGAGCAAGTTATGCCAATGTAGTTTGTTATAAATGTGGAAAACCGGGCCACATTATTAGAAATTGCCCGAACCAGGAGAACACGAATGGACAAGGCCGTGGAAGAGTTTTCAATATTAATGCGGCAGAGGCACAGGAAGACCCGGAGCTTGTTACGGGTACGTTTCTTATTGACAATAAATCTGCTTACGTTTTATTTGATTCGGGTGCGGATAGAAGCTATATGAGTAGAGATTTTTGTGCTAAATTAAGTTGTCCATTGACGCCTTTGGATAGTAAATTTTTACTCGAATTAGCAAATGGTAAATTAATTTCAGCAGATAATATATGTCGGAATCGAGAAATTAAACTGGTTAGCGGTATATTTAAGATTGATTTGATACCAGTAGAGTTAGGGAGTTTTGATGTGATAATCGGTATGGACTGGTTGAAAGAAGTGAAAGCGGAGATCGTTTGTTACAAAAATGCAATTCGCATTATACGAGAAAAAGGAAAACCCTTAATGGTGTACGGAGAAAAGGGCAACACGAAGCTACATCTTATTAGTAATTTGAAGGCACAAAAACTAATAAGAAAAGGTTGCTATGCTGTTCTAGCACACGTCGAGAAAGTACAAACTGAAGAAAAGAGCATCAATGATGTTCCCGTCGCAAAAGAATTTCCTGATGTATTTCCGAAAGAATTACCGGGATTACCCCCACATCGATCCGTTGAATTTCAAATAGATCTTGTACCAGGAGCTGCACCAATAGCTCGTGCTCCTTACAGACTCGCACCCAGTGAGATGAAAGAACTACAAAGCCAATTACAAGAACTTTTAGAGCGTGGTTTCATTCGACCAAGCACATCACCGTGGGGAGCTCCTGTTTTGTTTGTCAAGAAGAAAGATGGTACATTCAGGTTGTGTATCGACTACCGAGAGTTGAATAAACTTACCATCAAGAACCGCTACCCACTACCGAGAATCAATGACTTATTTGATCAACTACAAGGCTCGTCTGTTTATTCAAAGATTGACTTACGTTCCGGGTATCATCAAATGCGGGTGAAAGAAGATGATATTCCAAAGACTGCTTTCAGAACACGTTACGGTCATTACGAGTTTATGGTCATGCCGTTTGGTTTAACTAATGCACCAGCTGTGTTCATGGACCTTATGAACCAAGTGTGTGGACCATACCTTGACAAGTTTGTCATTGTTTTCATTGATGACATACTTATTTACTCAAAGAATAACCAAGAACACGGTGAACATTTGAGAAA
Organism: Rutidosis leptorrhynchoides; assembly: GCF_046630445.1. Classification (NCBI taxonomy): domain Eukaryota; kingdom Viridiplantae; phylum Streptophyta; class Magnoliopsida; order Asterales; family Asteraceae; genus Rutidosis; species Rutidosis leptorrhynchoides. Next base: position 313,810,520 of record NC_092333.1, on the reverse strand, counting down.
GGTGTTAGAAGTATTGAGGAAGGAAGAATTGTACGCTAAGTTTTCAAAGTGTGCATTTTGGTTGGAAGAAGTTCAATTCCTCGGTCACATAGTGAACAAAGAAGGTATTAAGGTGGATCCGGCAAAGATAGAAACTGTTGAAAAGTGGGAAACCCCGAAAACTCCGAAACACATACGCCAGTTTTTAGGACTAGCTGGTTACTACAGAAGGTTCATCCAAGACTTTTCCAGAATAGCAAAACCCTTGACTGCATTAACGCATAAAGGGAAGAAATTTGAATGGAATGATGAACAAGAGAAAGCGTTTCAGTTATTGAAGAAAAAGCTAACTACGGCACCTATATTGTCATTGCCTGAAGGGAATGATGATTTTGTGATTTATTGTGATGCATCAAAGCAAGGTCTCGGTTGTGTATTAATGCAACGAACGAAGGTGATTGCTTATGCGTCTAGACAATTGAAGATTCACGAACAAAATTATACGACGCATGATTTGGAATTAGGCGCGGTTGTTTTTGCATTAAAGACTTGGAGGCACTACTTATATGGGGTCAAAAGTATTATATATACCGACCACAAAATTCTTCAACACATATTTAATCAGAAACAACTGAATATGAGGCAGCGTAGGTGGATTGAATTATTGAATGATTACGACTTTGAGATTCGTTACCACCCGGGGAAGGCAAATGTGGTAGCCGATGCCTTGAGCAGGAAGGACAGAGAACCCATTCGAGTAAAATCTATGAATATAATGATTCATAATAACATTACTACTCAAATAAAGGAGGCGCAACAAGGAGTTTTAAAAGAGGGAAATTTAAAGGATGAAATACCCAAAGGATCGGAGAAGCATCTTAATATTCAGGAAGACGGAACACGGTATAGGGCTGAAAGGATTTGGGTACCAAAATTTGGAGATATGAGAGAAATGGTACTTAGAGAAGCTCATAAAACCAGATACTCAATACATCCTGGAACGGGGAAGATGTACAAGGATCTCAAGAAACATTTTTGGTGGCCGGGTATGAAAGCCGATGTTTCTAAATACGTAGGAGAATGTTTGACGTGTTCTAAGGTCAAAGCTGAGCATCAGAAACCATCAGGTCTACTTCAACAACCCGAAATCCCGGAATGGAAATGGGAAAACATTACCATGGATTTCATCACTAAATTGCCAAGGACTGCAAGTGGTTTTGATACTATTTGGGTAATAGTTGATCGTCTCACCAAATCAGCACACTTCCTGCCAATAAGAGAAGATGACAAGATGGAGAAGTTAGCATGACTGTATTTGAAGGAAGTCGTCTCCAGACATGGAATACCAATCTCTATTATCTCTGATAGGGATGGCAGATTTATTTCAAGATTCTGGCAGACATTACAGCAAGCATTAGGAACTCGTCTAGACATGAGTACTGCCTATCATCCACAAACTGATGGGCAGAGCGAAAGGACGATACAAACGCTTGAAGACATGCTACGAGCATGTGTTATTGATTTCGGAAACAGTTGGGATCGACATCTACCGTTAGCAGAATTTTCCTACAACAACAGCTACCATTCAAGCATTGAGATGGCGCCGTTTGAAGCACTTTATGGTAGAAAGTGCAGGTCTCCGATTTGTTGGAGTGAAGTGGGGGATAGACAGATTACGGGTCCGGAGATTATACAAGACACTACCGAGAAGATCATCCAAATTCAACAACGGTTGAAAACCGCCCAAAGTCGACAAAAGAGCTACGCTGACATTAAAAGAAAAGATATAGATTTTGAAATTGGAGAGATGGTCATGCTTAAAGTTGCACCTTGGAAAGGCGTTGTTCGATTTGGTAAACGAGGGAAATTAAATCCAAGGTATATTGGACCATTCAAGATTATTGATCGTGTCGGACCAGTAGCTTACCGACTAGAGTTACCTCAACAACTCGCGGCTGTACATAACACTTTCCACGTCTCGAATTTGAAGAAATGTTTTGCTAAAGAAGATCTCACTATTCCATTAGATGAAATCCAAATCAACGAAAAACTTCAATTCATCGAAGAACCCGTCGAAATAATGGATCGTGTGGTTAAAAGACTTAAGCAAAACAAGATACCAATTGTTAAGGTTCAATGGAATGCTCGTAGAGGACCCGAGTTCACCTGGGAGTGTGAAGATCAGATGAAGAAGAAATACCCGCATCTATTTCCAGAAGATTCGTCAACACCTTCAACAGCTTAAAATTTCGGGACGAAATTTGTTTAACGGGTAGGTACTGTAGTGACCCGAACTTTTCCATGTTTATATATATTAATTGAGATTGATATTTACATGATTAAATGTTTCCAACATGTTAAGCAATCAAACTTGTTAAGACTTGATTAATTGAAATATGTTTCATATAGACAATTGACCACCCAAGTTGACCGGTGATTCACGAACGTTAAAACTTGTAAAAACTATATGATGACATATATATGGATATATATATAGTTAACATGATACTATGATAAGTAAACATATCATTAAGTATATTAACAATGAACTACATATGTAAAAACAAGACTACTAACTTAATGATTTTTAAACGAGACATATATGTAACGATTATCGTTGTAAAGACATTTAATGTATATATATCATATTAAGAGATATTCATACATGATAATATCATGATAATATAATAATTTAAAATCTCATTTGATATTATAAACATTGGGTTAACAACATTTAACAAGATCGTTAACCTAAAGGTTTCAAAACAACACTTACATGTAACGACTAACGATGACTTAACGACTCAGTTAAAATGTATATACATGTAGTGTTTTAATATGTATTTATAAACTTTTGAAAGACTTCAATACACTTATCAAAATACTTTTACTTAACAAAAATGCTAACAATTACATCCTCGTTCAGTTTCATCAACAATTCTACTCGTATGCACCCGTATTCGTACTCGTACAACACACAGCTTTTAGATGTATGTACTATTGGTATATACACTCCAATGATCAGCTCTTAGCAGCCCATGTGAGTCACCTAACACATGTGGGAACCATCATTTGGCAACTAGCATGAAATATCTCATAAAATTACAAAAATATGAGTAATCATTCATGACTTATTTACATGAAAACAAAATTACATATCCTTTATATCTAATCCATACACCAACGACCAAAAACACCTACAAACACTTTCATTCTTCAATTTTCTTCATCTAATTGATCTCTCTCAAGTTCTATCTTCAAGTTCTAAGTGTTCTTCATAAATTCCAAAAGTTCTAGTTTCATAAAATCAAGAATACTTTCAAGTTTGCTAGCTCACTTCCAATCTTGTAAGGTGATCATCCAACCTCAAGAAATCTTTGTTTCTTACAGTAGGTTATCATTCTAATACAAGGTAATAATCATATTCAAACTTTGGTTCAATTTCTATAACTATAACAATCTTATTTCAAGTGATGATCTTACTTGAACTTGTTTTCGTGTCATGATTCTGCTTCAAGAACTTCGAGCCATCCAAGGATACATTGAAGCTAGATACATTTTTCTCTTTTCCAGTAGGTTTATCCAAGGAACTTAAGGTAGTAATGATGTTCATAACATCATTCGATTCATACATATAAAGCTATCTTATTCGAAGGTTTAAACTTGTAATCACTAGAACATAGTTTAGTTAATTCTAAACTTGTTCGCAAACAAAAGTTAATCCTTCTAACTTGACTTTTAAAATCAACTAAACACATGTTCTATATCTATATGATATGCTAACTTAATGATTTAAAACCTGGAAACACGAAAAATACCGTAAAACCGGATTTACGCCGTCGTAGTAACACCGCGGGCTGTTTTGGGTTAGTTAATTAAAAACTATGATAAAATTTGATTTAAAAGTTGTTATTCTGAGAAAATGATTTTTATTATGAACATGAAACTATATCCAAAAATTATGGTTAAACTCAAAGTGGAAGTATGTTTTCTAAAATGGTCATCTAGACGTCGTTCTTTCGACTGAAATGACTACCTTTACAAAAACGACTTGTAACTTATTTTTCCGACTATAAACCTATACTTTTTCTGTTTAGATTCATAAAATATAGTTCAATATGAAACCATAGCAATTTGATTCACTCAAAACGGATTTAAAATGAAGAAGTTATGGGTAAAACAAGATTGGATAATTTTTCTCATTTTAGCTACGTGAAAATTGGTAACAAATCTATTCCAACCATAACTTAATCAACTTGTATTGTATATTATGTAATCTTGAGATACCATAGACACGTATACAATATTTCGACCTATCATGTCGACACATCTATATATATTTCGGAACAACCATAGACACTCTATATGTGAATGTTGGAGTTAGCTATACAGGGTTGAGGTTGATTCCAAAATATATATAGTTTGAGTTGTGATCAATACTGAGATACGTATACACTGGGTCGTGGATTGATTCAAGATAATATTTATCGATTTATTTCTGTACATCTAACTGTGGACAACTAGTTGTAGGTTACTAACGAGGACAGCTGACTTAATAAACTTAAAACATCAAAATATATTAAAAGTGTTGTAAATATATTTTGAACATACTTTGATATATATGTATATATTGTTATAGGTTCGTGAATCAACCAGTGGCCAAGTCTTACTTCCCGACGAAGTAAAAATCTGTGAAAGTGAGTTATAGTCCCACTTTTAAAATCTAATATTTTTGGGATGAGAATACATGCAGGTTTTATAAATGATTTACAAAATAGACACAAGTACGTGAAACTACATTCTATGGTTGAATTATCGAAATCGAATATGCCCCTTTTTATTAAGTCTGGTAATCTAAGAATTAGGGAACAGACACCCTAATTGACGCGAATCCTAAAGATAGATCTATTGGGCCTAACAAACCCCATCCAAAGTACCGGATGCTTTAGTACTTCGAAATTTATATCATATCCGAAGGGTGTCCCGGAATGATGGGGATATTCTTATATATGCATCTTGTTAATGTCGGTTACCAGGTGTTCACCATATGAATGATTTTTATCTCTATGTATGGGATGTGTATTGAAATATGAAATCTTGTGGTCTATTGTTACGATTTGATATATATAGGTTAAACCTATAACTCACCAACATTTTTGTTGACGTTTAAAGCATGTTTATTCTCAGGTGAATATTAAGAGCTTCCGCTGTTGCATACTAAAATAAGGACAAGATTTGGAGTCCATGTTTGTATGATATTGTGTAAAAACTGCATTCAAGAAACTGATTTCGATGTAACATATTTGTATTGTAAACCATTATGTAATGGTCGTGTGTAAACAGGATATTTTAGATTATCATTATTTGATAATCTACGTAAAGCTTTTTAAACCTTTATTTATGAAATAAAGGTTATGGTTTGTTTTAAAAATGAATGCAGTCTTTGAAAAACGTCTCATATAGAGGTCAAAACCTCGCAACGAAATCAATTAATATGGAACGTTTTTAATCAATAAGAACGGGACATTTCAGGTTTGGGGTCATCAAAACTGATCCTTTGATCAGTTTGGATCACATTTTCACCCATCAAACACTCTCATCTTCAAACCCTAGAGTGAGAGTAGAGCTTTAGAGAGAGAGAGAGCTCCAATTGGAGAAGAAGAAGGGTGTTTCGGGTCAAACCTCGGGTATTAAAGTTGTTCTACTCGTCAACGGCATCATTTTGGCGGTATTGGTAAGTTCTAACTCCGAATTTCATCTTAGTGATTTCATATTCAAGTTAGGGTTTGAACTTAAATTGTTAATAAACCCATTCAAACTCTTGAATTGAGTTTGTGGATGCTAGTAATCGGGTTTATTGTTATTGTTGGTGGATTTTGTGTTAGTGAACTAATTGGCCATGGTTAGGACTTGTAATTGGGTTTAATCACTAGGTTTAGTGATTATGGAAGTATTGGAACCCATTTAGGGTTATTTGGTTGACTAATTTTGACTATGGGTCAAAATTAGGGTTTGGTGACGGTTATGAACCAATTGTCGATTTAATAAGGTTTATAAACTTAAAATGGATTAAGTTGAAGCATAGAACCGAGTTAAATATGTTTTGGTGTCAAAACTTGCTAATGGCGTGATATTGACTTCTTATGGGTCAAATTAGGGTTTAAGTGTCTTTTTGGGCAAGATAGGTGTTTAACACCTATGATCGGGTTTAATTGGCATATTAAGACCATTTTCACTTGTGTTAGTGATTATTGGTGAATTTTGGGCGCGGTTTGTACTTGGAAGTGCATTTGGGTGGAATTTGCACTAAGTGTCAAATTGGGTTGATTTGTAAATCCAATCTAAGTGTGTTGTTGAATTTGTGATAATGGAATAGGTACTTTCCATTGACGAGTTGCAGATTACTTGGAAGCCTTCTTCAAGACTTCAAGGTGAGTGTTAATATCCTATGTGCATATGTATGTGTAGGATGGGTGCGGGTCGGGGTGAAGTGTTTCTTGGTTATAGAGCTCACTTCACATATAGGTGGATTTGATGGACTTGTGTATAGGTCCAATTGGCACGGTTGTGCGTTTTAGTTGGCCACCTTTGGCGGGGTACACAATTTGTGTGTACATTATCACACACGGTATGATGTGGATTATATAACCCCAATGGCGAAGGGTTAATATTGTGATGCGGACTTAGATATAACCCCAATGGCAAAGGGTAGTATTGTGAGTGGAATAATTATACGTATGTGTATATGACGTATTTATTTGTGGGTGTTATGGTATGAACCATCGAGCCGGTAGTGCCATAACATGTGTGTGATCGAGTGTGAACCACGAGCCGGTAGCACTATAAACTAAGATGTGAACCACGAGCCGGTAGCATCGAGTGTGAACCACGAGCCGGTAGCACTATAAACTAAGATGTGAACCACGAGCCGGTAGCATCGAGTGTGAACCACGAGCCGGTAGCACTATAAAATAATTGATGTGAACCACGAGCCGGTAGCATCGAGTGTGAACCACGAGCCGGTAGCACTATAAAAGAGTATGACTCAATTGTGTATGGTGTGAACCACGAGCCGGTAGCACCATAGCGTTATGGTTAACCTTGGGAGTTTTACGCGTTGTTATATTTATATTGTTACATATTAATGTATTGTTGTGTTGTTGCTAACCCTCCGGGTGTAGCTATTTGGCGTTGTTCACATCGTCGTTGGTGAACTTCTATTGTTGTTGTATCTTTAGCTCGTTGCTTAGAGATCGTACGGTATGCTTAGTGTAGTGCCTTATATGGATGCCTCGGTATGCGGTATTTGTTATTTTGTGGCGTGTCCATTTAATACATATATATGTATGTAGTATATTATCATTCACTAAGCATTAGCTTACCCTCTCGTTGTTGACTCTTTTTATAGATTGCATACGGATGGTGGCTCGGGTAAGCGTGAGGATTAGAAGGCTTGCTTTTGGATTTATTAGGATTGGGTAGCGTATCCCCAATCGCCATGCTCGGCTTTGTTTTGTATTAAAAGTCTTATGGTCGAAAATTGTATTTTGATACTTAAAGGGTAATTTGGGTCGATGTGGGCCCCGCTTCGTAAACATAATTTTATTAATAGAACGTGCTAGTTTTTATATATGGAACATGGGGTTAAAAGCGTTACGCCTAAATATGTCGGGAACTAGTCAAACATTTTCGCAATTAAGAACTTTTTGGACAGTCCACTTTGGCGCGCCGCGCGGCCTATATGGCGCGCCGCGCAACATGCTGTTCAGGAATTTTTTTTTTTATTTTGCTGTTTTCACGTGGTTTTGTCGTTGGATGGTTTGGGTTGTTACAGGATAGTAAATAGCTTGAAAGGACTCCGTATTCCACCCAGATCATACGAAAGGTATGAGGGAATCCTTGTGCTGTGCAAAGTGAGCTAAGAATGGCCAAGCAATTCTGTACCAGTACTTCGTGAGAAAAAACAGGGTAGGATGTGATATGATCATCCTATTATATATATAGATTTTTGTCCACTGTTTGTCATGTGTACTTATATTGCTATTAATGTGTAATCTTTGCAGGCAACTCCGTGATGCAGGTCCGCTCTGCTCTTTTATCCCCTGATCTTGATGATGATGTGGAGGTCACTGCTCGTGACAAAACTGTTGAAGAGCTTGAGGTGGAGAGAGTTGCAGCTGAAGCTAAAGCTGATGCTGATGCTGAAAAGGGGAAAGAAATTGATGTGAGCAGCTCAGACAGCGAATTCGGATCTGATCATACAGACACTGAGCGGACAACGGATGACACCACCACCGCCGATCAGCAAACATCGGCATCAATTGACATCACGGGTGAAACCAACCCTACTCCTCCTCCAACCTAAAAGACAAGAAAGAAGAGCATAGGCTCTAAAAGGGTGAAGAGTACTGAGGAGGGAAAAAAGCAAAAACATAGGAGAAGTATGTCCATTCTGCTCTCTTTTGAAAATGCACATGTTTTTGCTTATAACTGTTATGTTTGTTCATAATACTAATTTGTTTTTGTTAGTAATTTTAGCAGAGTTGGATGATAGCCAAGGGAAGGCTATGGAGGGAGGTGACCGGAGGCCGGAGAGGAATCTTGAAAGTGAAAGAGAGAAGGGCCTGAAAATGCCTGACCCAAACTTTTCCCCCTTCGATGAATCTGAATTTCATGAAGATAGGCCTGAAGGCAACTCTGCTTATGACTATCCTCTTCCTAATATCACTAATCCTGCTGTCACCTCCTCCAATGTCCAAGAGCCAACTCTTCCTGCTCATGTGAGGGCTTTGCAAGCCATCATTGCAAACCCCGCCACTAAAGATAAAGAATTTGCAACTCTTATTCAGGTATGAATGATAAGACCCTCTGCATATATATATGCTTATAATTTATTGATGTGAGCTGTTTGAAATAACTCATAAAATTTTATTGATGTACAGGGTTGTGTTATCCCCGAGCTGAAACCCCAATTCTCTGCTCTCCGTTCTCATCAACTCAGGGAATCCACTATGGCAGCTCATGTACTGCTAACCAACCACCTGGACTCTGTGCTGCAACTGCAGGAACATCAAGAGTCTATTCTTACCTTTGCTCGTAAAGACATAGCTGAAAGTGCAAATGCTCGTAAAAGAGCTGCTGATGCTGAGCATGCCTTAAATGATGCGCAGAAAATAATAAAGGCTAAAGAAGTTGAGTTAAAAAGTGCTCAAGATGTTGCTGCTGTTCTGCAAGGGGAAAAGGATGCTGAGCAGGTGAAAGTGGGTGAGCTGGAGAAACAGCTGAGGGAAGAGAGAGAGAAGTCTGCTGAGCTACTCCGGAGGGCGGAGAAAGGCGAGGGCAATTTTGCTGAGCTTAAGAAAGGTGTGCCAGGTCTGATAGCTAAGGTGCTTGGATCCAGTCTTGTAGGGAATCCCTACAATGATTATGTTGATGCTGCCTGCACCCATGCTATTGCTGATGTGACTGGCAAGCTGTTCAAATGCCTTGCTCCCAACCAAACGCCTTCTACTGCCATTGCCAAACATATGCCTCCTGGTACTCAAGAAAAAGTTGATGAGGCCAAGAACAAATTGATAAATCTGAAGATAAATGTTTATGATGAAGTATGCAGCAAAGAAGACTCTTCTGCTCAAGATGTACTTGGCGTGCAGTTTAATTGATCTTTGTAAAAATTTCAAACAATGTTTTGTAATAAACTTCTTACTGACTTTAACATTATATATATATATATACTGACTTTATTGTGATGACTATGTGTGCTTATATGCTTGTTACAAATATTTTTATGCTTAACGCTTTAAAACCAATCAATTATGCACCTGAGCATAAAATTTCTATACACAATTGTACAGTGTATAATTTGAGCAAATCATTTTGAAAAGTGCATAAGGTAACTCATATGTAAATGCCTTGCAGTATCAAGAATACGATGTCTGATTACGCCTCCCATCATAAAATTAATGAGGAAGAATTATGAAGTGTTTTAGAAGAATGACTATAAATCAATAAACTCTCCGTCTTACGCCTTCCGTCATAAAGTATATGAGGAAGAATTGCTAATTATTTTGCCTTCATACATAAAATATATAACTTCGTTCTGTGAAGTAATTTTTTATAATGTTTGTCATGACAAGTATCTGAGTTTTGTATCATGCCTCGGTGCGTTCTAGTAAAACTTAAACGTTTTCTAGCCGATCCCTTGTGCCTTTACTGGCCGGCACAAAAGCTTCCTCCATCGGAGGTATTTAAAAATACGATCCTTCTATGGGCAGGTTATAAATGTAATGTTTTACATTTGTCACGGGCAGCACTTTGTTTAAGAAAAATATAAAATTATTGCTCAGTACTGTGCAGTACATAAACGATTGATGACGACTTTTAGGTGGATCAAGCCTAATTAGTACGTCATGAATGTTTAATGTATGCAATTGCTAATGTGTGCACTGCAAAATAACCACAATGGTTCACAGTAAGTTTGATAAACGCTGCTTCATCTTATAATTCGAAATGTGTTCTTCAAATGCCAAACAGGCATGAGTACAACGATTGTAAAAGACTGCTTTTATTGAAATGCTAAATGAAACTGCTCTTTATTGAAAACATAAACACTGTTCTTGATAACTTGTTCACAAATTGCTTCTTCATATGCCGAGCGCCCAGCGCTGTCCGGCCTTCACACTTGCTTACGGAATGAAAAACTCCTGAACTTCTTCCTCACTGAATAACCTATCACGCCTTCTCTGATTCATTCTGCCTTCTGGCCCATTTTCAAACGTTTGTATGGCTGCGACTCCATTTGGAGTGGGGAATCTGACCTCTGCATGGGCCGTCGATGTTATTGCCCCAAACTTAGCCAAAGCTGTTCTTCCAAAAAGGACATTACAACGAGAATTGCCATCTATGATTGTGAAATCAATTGTTTCCATTCTCAACAATGGGAATGTGCCCATAACAACTTCCAAACGAATCTGCCCCATGGCATTTATCGGTGCTCCTGTTAGTCCAGAAACTTTCAACCTCGTTTGCCTAGCTCTGCTCTGCACATGCCTTGGAAAAGTTCTCAAACAATGCCAATAGATGATGTCAGCTTCACTTCCTGTATCTGTGTAGATACAATTGACAAACTTATTTGCTATCTCTGCTGAAATGATCACTGGTTGGACGGACAACGCCCAATTCTAAATTGGCTGAAAGATAATTGGGGCATATCTCCAGCTGTCCAAATTGCTGTTTGATGATTCACCTTCTTCATAATGACCATCGTTAATCCAAACCATCCTGATTACAACTTCTGGAGTTATCTCACGCTCTGTGATCCGTTCTCCGTACTGCACTTGGTTCCGATTATCTCTTCCGCCATGCTGCTCTCTTCTGTTCTCTCCACAGCGTCCTCTGCTACCATCATTCCTTTGCCACGCAAATTTTCTGTGAGGATCATTCCTCCTGTACTGTTTGCCAGGCAACAAATGATTCAGTTCTCCTACCTTGATTTTCGCTATAATTTCTCTCATCAAAGATTTACAATTGTCCGTATCATGGCCCCAAGCCTTATGGAAATCGCACCACAACTCACTCTTTGGACCCTCCCTTTCTTCCATAGGTGCTGGAGCATTGAAAGTGGTCCGAATTGGTTCAGTGAAGAGGATCTTTTTCGAAGTTTTGGTAAGCACCATAATCAACGGGTGCCTTTCTATTGGCTTTCTGTTGTGGTGAAAATCATTAGGGTGATTGTTTCCTCTCCATCCTCCATTTGAATTGTCATTCCTTCTCTGATTTCTGTCAAAATACCGTCCTCCGTTGTGCGACTTGCTACTACTGCCAGTATCAAACTTGTTCAACCCACGCTCAACAGCTCGAACATGCCTCTGTGCAACCTCCAAAGCTTGATGTAATGTTTTTGGCAAGTCATACCGTAATGCATGAACAAGTGCACTAGACCGTCGCTGGTCCAAACAGAAAATGAAACCAGATACAAGCTGTGATTCTGGACAATCAGGAATCTTCTGTGCTTCAAGTGTATAACACTTCATAAAATTGCTCAAAGATTCGTTATGATGCATTGTGATCTCGTGTGCATCAAGATGTGTCAGAGTACAGCTCCGTAGATTTTGGTATTGCATCACAAATTTTGCTCTCAAATCAAGAAAACTGGTAATACTCCTTGGCGGCAAACTAGCAAACCATTCGCGTGCCATTTTCTGCAATACCATAGGAAACATATGGTACGCAGTTTCATCCTCCCAATGCTGCAACCTCATAACACCTTCAAACATAGTCAGAAAATCTTCCGGATCCGTTGTGCCATCATAAACTTCAATTGCTGGTATAGCAAGATTTCTGGGCAATGGATAATTAGCAATTCGATCAATGAAACACTGCGTTGATTCTGCCATCACTGGTGGCTTGGTGGCTTGTTCTCCAGTAATGAGGGAAAAAAGTATTTTGCTGGAGCTGTCTGCTTAAGAATGTCATTTAAAAGCAACACTGCCTGCTTTTCTGACATGAACTCATCTTTGTCAATTTCATCATTAGAGTCATTATTATCACAACTCAGGTCATTATCATCCCCAGAATCACCAATAAGACTGCCCAGCTTGTCAAGTAGCCTGGATAACTTGTACTTTGATATAGATTGCCTTTTCATTATCTGCTTGTCTTTGCCATCGGCCATTCGCCGAAAAGGTATAAATGACGGACATCGCCGTGGTTGCATCAATGGTCGTCGCTCTGGATTAGTAACAAAATTTGGAAGTCTTTCTGCACTTTTAGCTGTCACTTCTTCGATTACTGGCCTTTTCTCCAAATTAGTTGCCAAATGTTTAAGCCTCTCTGTAGTTTCAGCAACTGTTTCTTCAATCGTACCATCTAGTGGTGAAATAGGTACATCTTCAACAGTGACCATGTCGTCAGTTGATGGATGATTGACTGCTTCAAGTACAAATGGAACTTCAGATGCTTTCGTTCCTTTTCCGTTTCGTGTGTTCTTTGCATTAGTGGATGGCGCCATTATTAACACCTATTTCCTTATGAGGTAAGGCTTAGTATGTCAACAAGAGACTAGAAGTGATCTAGCTTTTAGGAGGGCGGAGTGTTGCCGATTGATTTTTACCCTCGAGAAATAATCCCTGCAGACCCGGTTCACAAGTGTAGAAACTTGTGGGGTGGCTTAATCAATCTGTCGTCCGTAGAGCGTAAGAGTGCTAGCCAGATGACTTCTAGTGAGAGAAGGTAGAGAGAGAAAGAGAAGTGAAGTCTCAGCTCTCAAAGTTGTCAGAATATCTGAACTTGTGTAAAATGACGACCCAAGGGGTCTATTTATAGTGTCAGATCTACCAGATTTGTTTGGGGACACGTGTCAAATGATGATACGTTCTGCTACATGTGCTCCTAAATTTATGCTAAATGTGGCGCTCTCCAGCCAGGGCTTATGCGCTAGGCGGCCTTCAGGGCTTACGCATGACGGAGCAGCCTATACAGTGGAGAACGCTGGACGGACAATCTCCACAAAACTGTTGTTTCCAGCCTTCCTGATGCTATTTTTATGCGACCGTTATGCCTTTTATACGTGTATACAATAGGATACACCATTAGTTGGTTAGGCGATGATGTATATAAGGCTCACCGAAAACTGATTCCCGTGGCTCAAGTTATGACCCGATGAACTTTTGATTAAAACTTATGGTTATTAAATAAAACTTATGATATAAATAATGATTTTCATTATTATTAAATTACCTATGATATAAAGAGTAACTATTATAATTTAAGACTTATGATATATATTTATTATATCATTTAATTATTACTTATGATTTAATTAAACTTTTAATTAAACTTATGATTAATAATACTTCTATCATTAATGGAAAATACTTATGATAAGTATTAAACTTATATTATAAAATTATTATAATAAAACTTATAATAAAGATTAATTAATTATTTAATTATTATAAGGCTTAGTTATTATTTAATTATAATTTAATTATTAAATACTTATGATTTAATAATTATAATTAGAAACTTATGATATGATTAATAATTCATTATTAATTAATAATACTTATGATATGATTTAAAATTTATTATTAATTAATAATACTTATATTATGACTAATATTTAATTAATTAATTAAATACTTATGTTATATTAATTATATTATTTAAACTTATATTAACTTTAATAATTCATTTTAATTTAATTAAACTTATGTTATGACATAATTAGACATATTTAACTTTAATAAAAATTATAACTTACATTATTATTACAACTTACACTTTTAAAATTAACGTTGACTATGTTTGACCAAGGTTGACTTTTGAGTTGACTTTCGGTTGACTTTGACTTTCAGTTGACTTTTGTTGACTTTCTAAATAAGGAAACTTTCCTAACTTAAAACTTTCTAAAAATAGAAACTTTCTAAATTTGGAAACTTTCCAAAAATAGAAACTTTTCAAAAATAGAAACTTTCCTAAAATAGAAACTTTCCAAAAATAGAAACTTTCCAAAAATAGAAACTTTCCAAAAATGGAAACCTACTAAAAATAGAAACTTTCTAAAAATAGAAAGTGTGTGTCCGTACGCTGTTCCGATCAAACCGATCCATGTTGAGTATTGTTCTATGTCTACTTGTAACATGTACAATAGCTATCATACTAAGAATTGACGTAAGTTAGTTATTTATATTGACCTGCTTTATTTATAGGACGACGTTGTGATTATTTCTGATCACTTTACTTCGATTGTTGTTCGCTTATTTGTATGGTTACTTCGTTTGCTATTAAGGTGAGTTATAGTCCCATTTTCTATTTTAAATCTTTTGGGATGAGAATACATACAATTTATTTTATATTTTGGACACAAGTGGAAGTTGGTTTAAATTATTCATTGTGAGTTGAACAAAAATATTCCCTATTCTGGTAACTGTAATCACTGGTTTCTACTGGTGAACGCGAATCCTACGGATAGATCTATAGGGTTTGACAACCCCATTTCGAGCTAGTCGCGCTAGCAATTTATAATCGGAATATTTCGTATTTGTAATTTGTTGTAGATACACTTGTTTGGTGTATATTATTTATTGTGTTTGGCAAGGGTAAATAAATGGTTAAATAGTTACCAGGTGGCTCACGGTAAATGGAATAATATTTTTATATGTTTTCTAGCATATAATTTTGTGGTCCAAAAAGGAGTTTTTATGTTTTCAAACATAAAGTTTTATTTGTTCAAATTAAATATTGTTTGCAATATTAAACCTATAATTCACTCAAAATTTTTGTTGACAGTTACTCGCATGTTTTATTCTCGGGTTCATGATTGATTGCTTCCGCTGTGCTTAGAGAGTCTGCATATTTTTGATGGCAGCTTTTGTTAAACAATAACTTGCATTCTATTTTGATACATTTAATAGTGGATGCTGTTGACTTTGTTTTGGTCAACTTTTAGTTAAGTAATAATGTATGGTTTTTCTAAACTTACATATTTTGATAGGTTTCCTTTATAGGAAATCATTTTTAAATAAAGAATGCAAGGTTATTTATTAAATTCATATAGAGTTATGATCAAGCTGTGGGACCAAGATAACGATGGTCGTCAAGTGTACTTTGACGAGTCGTTAAATTCACGAACGCTATAAGTTGTATATGACATGATGATACATAAATGAATAAATATGTATGTTTAACATGATATAATGATCATCAAGTACCTCATTAAAAATAGTAACAATAAGTTATATACTTATAAAGGAGACTATTGACGTATGAAACTCGAAACGATACATATAACGATTATCGTTATAACCACGTCTTACTAAATATATATGAAGCATAATAATACATTGTTATATTATATATAACATGATAATATGATAATTAAATATATCATTAAGTGTATTAACAATGAACTTCAAGCTAAAAACGTTTTTGTAAATGAACACCGTTTCTTCACTCCATTTTCTCATACCTACACCCTCATTTCTCTCTCAAAATACTCCTAACTTCATACTTGATCATCTCCAAGCATTTTTCCCATCATTTAGCTTCAATTACAAGCCTTAAACACCATAAGAAAACTCTTTCAAGAACATATCAAAATAACCACCCATTTGAAGAAGTTTACTTCCAACCTTTTGATCTAACTCCACCACACTTTGATTCCAAGATTATTTCTTATCTTTTGCAGTAACTTTTTCCAAGTAACTTGAGGTAGTAACCTTGTTCATAATCTTATTCAATTCTTATTCATATAGCTATTTTATTTTGTGGTATAAAATTTTAACAACAAGAACATAGTTTGAATGATTTCAAACTTGTTCGCAAACTAAATAGATCCTTCTAACTTGACTTTTAAAACACTTCAAGACCTGTAATATATCATAATGATATGCTAACCTAACAAGATATAACTTGGTTTTACAAAGAACATCTTAAAAACTGAATCTACGTCGTCGGAGTACAACCTGGGGCTGTTTTGGGTTGGATAATTAAAAACCATCTTGAACTTTGAATTGGAAGTTCATGTTCTGGAAAAATGATATTTTTTATGAATATGTTAACACATAAAAATTTCATGGTTTAACTCAAAGTGTAAGTATTTTTAGAAAAATGATCATTAAATATTGTTTTTATGATGGAAAATGATCACTTTCATAAGTTTCACCAAAGTTTGACCTATAACCTATGATTTCGAATACAAACTAAGGTATTTTAAGTTCATATTCTTAAAATTTAACTCGATCCAAGGAAGTGGCAAGTTGAACCAACAAAAACAGAGTTGTAATGAAGAAACTACGACTAAAACAAGATTAGGTATCTGAAGCTAGTTTAGCTACGAAAATATTTAGAGAAAAAGTAAATTAATCATATCTTTTCTAATTAATATGATATTTTATATATAATTACTTATGATTTGATTTTATATATTTCAGGACCACCCGTAAACAACACGAGAAGATTAATCATAAGACCTCATGATTGTACGTAATGGTGTATCCTATCGTATACACGCATAAAAAGCATAACGGTTGCATAAAAGTAGCATCAGGAAGGCTGGAAACAACAGTTTTGTGGAGATTGTCCAATGTACAGGCTGCTCCGTCATGCATAAGCCCTGAAGGCTGCCTAGCGCATAAGCCCTGGCCGGAGAGCGCCGCTTTTAGCATAAATTTCGGAGCACATGTAACAGAACGTATCATCATTCGACACGTGTCCCCAAACAAATCTGGTAGATCTGACACCATAAATAGACCCCTTGGGTCGTCATTTTACACAGGTTCAGACATTCTGACAACTTTGAGAGCTGAGACTTCACTTCTCTGTTTCTCTCTCTACTTTCTCTCACTAGAAGTCATCCGGCTAGTACCTATACGCTCTACGGATGACAGATTGATTAAGCCACCCCACAAGTTTCTACACTTGTGAACCGGGTCTGCAGGGATTATTTCCCGAGGGTAAAAATCAATCGGCAACACTCCGCCCTCCTAAAAGCTAGATCACTTCTAGTCTCTTGTTGATATACTAAGCCTTACCTCATAAGGAAATAGGTGTTAACAATGGCGCCATCCACTAATGCAAAGAACACACGAAACGGAAAAGGAACGAAAGCAGCTGAAGCTCCATTTGAACTTGAAGCAGTCAACAATCCATCAACTGATGACATGGTCACTGTTGAAGATGTACCAATTTCACCACTAGATGGTACGATTGAAGAAACAGTTGCTGAAACTACAGAGAGGCTTAAACATTTGGCAACTAATTCAGAGAAAAGGCCAGTAATCGAAGAAGTGACAGCTAAAAGTGCAGAAAGACTTCCAAATTTTGTTACTAATCCAGAGCGACGACCATTGATGCAGCCACGGCGATGTCCGTCATTTATACCTTTTCAGCGGATGGCGGATGGCAAAGACAAGCAGATAATGAAAAGGCAATCTATATCAAAGTACAAGTTATCCAGGCTACTTGACAAGCTGGGCAGTCTTATTGATGATTCTGGGGATGATAATGACCTGAGTTGTGATAATAATGACTCTAATGATGAAATTGAAAAAGATGAGTTCATGTCAGAAAAGCAGGCAGTGTTGCTTTTAAATGACATTCTTAAGCAGACAGCTCCAGCAAAATACAAGCAACGCTTAGCGCAGCCCGCCGTCCGTGCTGTGGCTGTGGACAACTTTTTTGCCTTCATTACTGGAGAATAAGCCACCAAGCCACCAGCGATGGCAGAATCAACGCAGTGTTTCATTGATCAAATTTTTAATTATCCATTACCCAGAAATCTTGCTATACCAGCAATTGGAGTTTATGATGGCACAACGGATCCGGAAGATTTTCTGACTATGTTTGAAGGTGTTATGAGGTTGCAGCATTGGGAGGATGAAACTGCGTGCCATATGTTTCCTATCGTATTGCAGAAAATGGCACGCGAATGGTTTGCTAGTTTGCCGCCAAGGAGTATTACCAGTTTTCTTGATTTGAGAGCAAAATTTGTGATGCAATACTAAAATCTACGGAGCTGTACTCTGACAGATCTTGATGCACACGAGATCACAATGCATCATAACGAATCATTGAGCAATTTTATGAAGCGTTATACACTTGAAGCACAGAAGATTCCTGATTGTCCAGAATCACAGCTTGTATCTGGTTTCATTTTCTATTTGGACCAGCGACGGTTTAGTGCACTTGTTCATGCATTACGGTATGACTTGCCAAAAACATTGCATCAAGCTTTGGAGGTTGCACAGAGGCATGTTCGAGCTGGTGAGCGTGGGTTGAACAAGTTTGAAACTGGTGGCAGTAGCAAGCCGCACAACGGAGGACGGTATTTTGACAGAAATCAGAGAAGGAATGATAATTCAAATGGAGGATGGAGAGGAAACAATCACCCTAATGATTTCCACCACAACAGAAAGCCAATAGAAAGGCACCCGTTGATAATGGCGCTTACTAAAACGCCGAAAGAGATCCTTTTCACTGAACCAATTCGGACCACTTTCAATGCTCCAGCACCTATGGAAGAAAGGGAGGGTCCAAAGAGTGAGTTGTGGTGGGATTTCCATGAGGCTTGGGGCCATGATACGGACAATTGAAAATCTTTGATGAGAGAAATTATAGCGAAAATCAAGGCAGGCGAATTGAATCATTTGTTGCCTGGCAAATAGTACAGGAGGAATGATCCTCGCAGGAAATTTGCGTGGCAAAGGAATGATGGTAGCAGAGGACACCGTGGAGAGAACAGAAGAGAGCAGCAGTGCGAAAGAGATAATCGGAACCAACCGCAGTACGGAGAACGGATCACAGAGCGTGAGACAACTCCAGAAGTTGTAATCAGGATGGTTTGGATTAACGATGGTCATTATGAAGAAGGTGAATCATCAAACAGCAATTTGGACAGCTGGAGATATGCCCCAATTATCTTTCAGCCAATTCAGAATTGGGCGTTGTCCATCCAACCAGTGATCATTTCAGCAGAGATAGCAAATAAGTTTGTCAATTGTATCTACACAGATACAGGAAGTGAAGCTGTCATCATCGACTGGCATTGTTTGAGAACTTTTCCAAGGCATGTGCAGAGCAGAGCTAGGCAAACGAGGTTGAAAGTTTCTGGACTAACAGGAGCACCGATAAATTCCATGGGGCAGATTCGTTTGGAAGTTGTTATGGGGACATTCCCATTGTTGAGAACGGAAATAATTGATTTCACAATCATAGATGGCAATTCTCGTTTTAATGTCCTTTTTAGAAGAACAGCTTTGGCTAAGTTTGGAGCAATAACATCGACGGCCCATGCAGAGGTCAGATTCCCCACTCCAAATGGAGTCGCAGCCATACATTCATAGTATGTACAGCCAACAAGGGAAAGATCAACATTTTCAAATGGGCTAGAAGGCAGAATGAATCAGAGAAGGCGTGATAGGTTATTCAGCGAGGAAGAAGTTCAGGAGTTTTTCATCCCGTAAGCAAGAGTGAAGGCCGGACAGCGCTGGGCGCTCGGCATATGAAGAAGCAATTTGTCAACAAGTTATCAAGAACAGTGTTTATCTTTTCAATAAAGAACAGTTTCATTTAGCATTTCAATAAAAGCAGTCTTTTACAATCGTTGTACTCATGCCTGTTTGGCATTTGAAGAACACATTTCGAATTATAAGATGAAGCAGCGTTTATCAAACTTACTGTGAACCATTGTGGTTATTTTGCAGTGCATACATTAGCAATTGCATACATTAAACATTCATGACGTACTAATTAGGCATGATCCACCTAAAAGTCATCATCAATCGTTTATGTATTGCACAGTACTGAACAATAATTTTATATTTTTCTTAAGCAAAGTGCTGCCCGTGACAAATGTAAAACATTACATTTATAACCTGCCCACAGAAGGATCGTATTTTTAAATACCTCCGATGGCGGAAGCTTTTGTGCCGACCAGTAAAGGCACAAGGGATCGGCTAGAAAACGTTTAAGTTTTACTAGAACGCACCGAGGCATGATACAAAACTCAGATACTTGTCATGACAAACATTATAAAAAATTACTTCACAGAACGAAGTTATGTATTTTATGTATGAAGGCAAAATAATTAGCAATTCTTCCTCATATACTTTATGACGGAAGGCGTAAGACGGAGAGTTTATTGATTTATAGTCATTCTTCTAAAACACTTCATAATTCTTCCTCATTAATTTTATGATGGAAGGCGTAATCAGACATCGTATTCTTGATACTGCAAGGCATTTACATATGAGTTACCTTATGCACTTTTCAAAATGATTTGCTCAAATTATACACTGTACAATTGTGTATAGAAATTTTATGCTCAGGTGCATAATTGATTGGTTTTAAAGCGTTAAGCATAAAAATATTTGCAACAAGCATATAAGCACACATAGTCATCACAATAAAGTCAGTATATATATATATATAATGTTAAAGTCAGTAAGAAGTTTATTACAAAACATTGTTTGAAATTTTTACAAAGATCAATTAAACTGCACGCTAAGTACATCTTGAGCAGAAAAGTCTTCTTTGCTGCATACTTCATCATAAACATTTATCTTCAGAATTATCAATTTGTTCTTGGTCTCATCAACTTTTTCTTGAGTACCAGGAGGCATAAGTTTGGCAATGGCAGCAGAAGGCGTTTGGTTGGGAGCAAGGCATTTGAACAGCTTGCCGGTCACATCAGCAATAGCATGGGCGCAGGCAGCATCAACATAATCATTGTAGGGATTCCCTACAAGACTGGATCCAAGCACCTTAGCTATCAGACCTGGTACACCTTTCTTAAGCTCAGCAAAATTGCCCTCACCTTTCTCCGCCCTCCGGAGTAGCTCAGCAGACTTCTCTCTCTCTCTCTTCACTCAGCTCTTTCTCCAGCTCACCCAATTTCACCTGCTTAGCATCCTTTTCCCCTTTGCAGAACAGCAGCAACATCTTGAGCACTTTTTAACTCAACTTCTTTCGCTCAGCATCAGCAGCTCTTTTACGAGCATTTGCACTTTCAGCTATGTATATACGAGCAAAGGCAAGAATAGACTCTTGATGTTCCTGCAGTTGCAGCACAGAGTCCATGTGGTTGGTTAGTAGTACATGAGCTGCCATAGTTAATTCCCTGAGTTGATGAGAACGGAGAGCAGAGAATTGGGGTTTCAGCTCGGGGATAACACAACCCTGTACATAAATAAAATTTTATGAGTAATTTCAAACAGCTCACATCAATAAATTACAAGCATATACATGCAGAGGGTCTTATCGTTCATACCTGAAGAAGAGTTGCAAATTCTTTATCTTTAGTGGCAGGGTTTGCAATGATGGCCTGCAAAGCCCTCACATGAGCATGAAGAGTTGGCTCTTGAACATTGGAAGAGGTGACAGCAGGGTTAGTGATATTAGGAAGAGGAGAATCATAAGCAGAGTTGCCTTCCGGCCTATCTTCATGAAATTCAGATTCATCGAAGGGAGCAAAGTCTGGGTCAGGCATTTTCAGGCCCTTCTCTCCTTCACTTTCAAGATTCCTCTCCGGCCTCCGGTCACCGCCCTCCGTAGCCTTCCCTTGGCTATCATCCGACTCTGCTAAAATTACTAACAAAAACAAATTAGTATTATGAACAAACATAACAGTTATAAGCAAAAACATGTGCATTTTCAAAAGAGAGCAGAATGTACATACTTCTCCTGCGTTTTTGCTTTTTACCCTCCTCAGTACTCTTCACCCTTTTAGAGCCTATGCTCTTCTTTCTTATCTTTTGGGTTGGAGGAGGAGAAGGGTTGGTTTCACCCGTGATGTCAATTGATGCCGATGTTTGCTGATCGGCGGTGGTGGTGTCATCCGTTGTCCGCTCAGTGTCTGTATGATCAGACCCGGATTCGCTGTCAGAGCTGCTCACAGCAATTTCTTTCCCCTTTTTAGCATCAGCAGCAGCTTTAGCTTCAGCTGCAACTCTCTCCGCCTCAAGCTCTTCAACAGTTTTGTCACGAGCAGTGACCTCCACATCATCATCAAGATCAGGGGATAAAAGAGCAGAGCGGACCTGCATTACGGAGTTGCCTGCAAAGATTACACATTAATAGCAATATAAGTACACATGACAAACAGTGGACAAAAATCTATATATATAATAGGATGATCATATCACATCCTACCCTGTTTTTTCTCACGAAGTACTGGCACAGAATTGCTTGGCCATTCTTGGCTCACTTTGCACAGCACAAGGATTCCCTCATACCTTTCGTATGATCTGGGTGGAATACGGAGTCCTTTCAAGCTATTTACTATCCGCTATTCTGCGGGAGAAATTTTAACACCCTTTCCTATGCCAGCATCAATAGTACCCCACTCCCGGACAACGGAGTATTCTTCCGGAATAACAGTTTCATCAACAAAGAAAAATGGACTTTTCCAGTCCTTCAAGTTTGAAACTCTATTTAGACCAACAAAATGATTATTTTTCTTACTATCAATAGTAAGCCAGCAATCGCTAATTGTGCGGATTCTAAACAAAGAGATAAAAACATTAATGCGAGGCTTTATATTAATAGCATTGCAGTACATTTCAAAAAGGATGATTTTTTGAAGACCATGGGGATGTATCTGACTAAGACAGGCCCCGTAATATCTAAGAAGGTGAAGAAGAAAGTTAGTAAGGGGAACACGGAGGTTGCCGTGGGTAATTTGTAAAGCGTATAAAGTAATTTTTCCCTCAGGAGGATTGTCAGCAGTTTGTCCGATAGTGGGAAGAACAGGGTTGTATTGATTGAGATGGCAAAAGGCAATCTTTAATCCGTCTAAGTATTCACTAGTCAATGATGAAGAAATCGTGCTAACTTTTGGAATGTTAGCAGTATTTGATGAAGAAGGCTTGGCGTGTTCTTGGCCAGTACTCCATGAAAAAGCCATGATAATACAGTAACAGATATCAACAACAAGAAAATAGCAGTAAGATGAAGTGTACTGACCTTGGAAGACGGTGAACCTTAAAAAGTTGAAGATTGAAGAAGGCGATGAAGAATTGGGAGAAATATGCTTTTTGGATCTTGGCAAAGGTAAAAAAGTGATGGTAACAGGGTTATGACGGTTTTTATAAGGGTTCATCGGTGCAATTTTTATAGTCATGATTAAGACACGTGTATGGGTGAGTTTAAACGAAGGGTGCAAGATAATACTTTTTACAACTGGAGGCGCGTGGATGATCTCAGCTGTAAGAAGACAATCATAACAGTGTCAGTAAAATTCGTCTGCATTTAATGCCTAAAATGTTTTCCCCGATGCAAGTGGGCAATGAACAGGCTGGTTTGGCATGCGTTATCAAAAGTTTAACAACTTAATCATTTTTCAAATGCTTAAGTCCTTAAACTGGGGGGACTTAATGGTGTATCCTATAGTATACACGCATAAAAGGCATAACGGTTGCATAAAAGTAGCATCAGGAAGGCTGGAAACAACAGTTTTGTGGAGATTGTCCGCTGTACAGGCTGCTCCATCATGCGTAAGCCCTGAAGGCCGCCTAGCGCATAAGCCCTAGCCGGAGAGCGCCGCATTTAGCATAAATTTCGGAGCACATGTAACAGAACGTATCATCATTCGACACGTGTCCCCAAACAAATCTGGTAGATCTGACACTATAAATAGACCCCTTGGGTCGTCATTTTACACAGGTTCAGACATTCTGACAACTTTGAGAGCTGAGACTTCACTTCTCTCTTTCTCTCTCTACTTTCTCTCACTAGAAGTCATCCGGCTAGTACCTATACGCTCTACGGACAACAGATTGATTACGCCACCCTACAAGTTTCTACACTTGTGAACCGGGTCTGCAGGGATTATTTCCCGAGGGTAAAAATCAATCGGCAACACTCCGCCCTCCTAAAAGCTAGATCACTTCTAGTCTCTTGTTGACATACTAAGCCTTACCTCATAAGGAAATAGGTGTTAACAGTACGCAACACGTCATTTGACAACACGGTACTTTATGTACGCAACACGTCATTTGACAACATGGTACCATGGGTCGAGATTAATTCTGATCAATACGAATACGATGGGGTCTTTATTTATTTTATTTAAGCAACTAATTTTGGACCACTAACATCGGACTGCTAACTACGGACTAAGAAAAATATTAAAAGTATATATATATATATATATATATATATGTAACGATTACTTAAAAAGAAAATATGTTGATATATTATATATATGGTTAGGTTCGTGATATCTATCGGAGACCAAGTCGAATTAAATACCTTCAAGGCAAAAGTGAGTTTCATTTGCTCCCTTTTTAATTGCTTTTGCAATATATATTTTTGGGCTGAGAATACATGCGCTGCTTTTATAAATGTTTATAAAATAGACACAAGTACTTAAAAATATATTCTACGTTGAGTTGTACCACTGGCATATTTCCCTGTAGCTTGGTAACTACTATTTACATGGGTATTGTAAACGCGAATCCTGTTGATAGATCTATCGGGCCTGACAACCCCAACCGGACTGGACGACCAGTATTCAACGGTTGCACAGTACTTCGTTTTGGTGACTACACTTGGTACGGTGTAGTGAGATTTCATAATAAAGGGAATATGCGACGTTGATTAAATGTTAAGTATGGTTACCAAGTGCTCAACCACTTAGAATGCTTTACATACACTTGCGAGTGTATTATGTTTATGATTATGAAATCTTGTGGTCTATTAACATATTGAAATGATTGTTATGATAAACCTATGAACTCACCAACCTTTTGGTTGACACTTTAAAGCATGTTTATTCTCAGGTACGAATTAAGTCTTCCGCTGTGCATTTGCTCAATATAAGGACATTACTTGGAGCCGATCATCGCAATGGGACCAAATATTGATGACTTCGTCCAGGTGGATTAGGACGGGTCATTTCAGTTGGTATCAGAGCGGTGGTCATAACGAACCAGGTCTTGCATTAGTGTGTCTAACTAGTAGTTGTTAGGATGCATTAATGAGTCTGGACTTCGATCGTGTCTACATGTTAAAAGTTTTGCTTATCATTTCTTGTCGGAAATCATCTACTTATCATCCTTAGAAAATTACCTGCTTATCATTCATAAGTCTAGACACGTTTTACTGCATTTACTACATTGATAGTGTATAGACGAATTCTTATCTTAGCATATCTGTTATTTCGAACTTTGACTGTTATCTTTTCAAAGATTCTCCGTAATTTACGGGATTTTGGTATTATATATACATATGTAAATTATGTATTGAAGAGTACCTAATCTAACTCCTATAATCTATTCCATACCAAAAATTCATTTTCCCCATTATACAAGATGGATTCCGCATCTAGTTCGAATTCTTCAGATTCCGACAGTTATGCCGATATGGATTTCCATTCGGGCTCCGAAAGCAGTGTCACCGGAATGGATCAACCAATTTCCCATCATCTATTCTGGATGAATTGGGGATGGGTTCGTAATATACTAAATCACTGGAGACAAGAAGAAGGTGATCCATTCCATCCACCAAATTGCCCTCTTGGCGATGAACCTGAAGCACTTACCGGCGAACCTATTCGAAACACCATTTTCTCTCTCATTTCTAGAGTATCTCATCACGATTATATACTATCACATATTACAAATCTTGTTCATTCGCTCGCTCCAACCGCCAATCATCCCGGTGTACTAGCAGAAGTTAACGAACTTCGCGCTCGCGTGACGGCTTTGGAGAACATGGTGCGAAGGTTGCAAACACCAACAGCAGCACCAGCAGTATAATCAGCACCACCATCAATAACATTAACAATACCATCATCACCACTAACAAACAACATCCGCATCACACGTCTCGACATCATAATCTGTCCCACAAACATTAACATCATACGCACCATAGATACCAAGGAGTACCAACAATAATGAACGATGAAGTATTGATCCATAACTTCATTGATATTCTGCGAAGAATATGTGGTTTCAAAAAGTTTTAGAGATTTCTTATTCTAGCTCAAACCGAAAAGCAAATGAGATTAATATCATATTAACTCATTAAATTCATGATTTCATCTGAAGAAAAAATATATGTATATATGTTTTCATGAAGATTGTAATTAAAAGTTCTTTTGTACAAAATATTAATGGTGAAAATTTTTTTTTAACGAGTAGGTAATACCCGAGGAATAATTAGATTTCATCTTAATAAGTTACATTGTACATTCGTCGAAGCTGATTCAACAGTCATTTACTATCCTACTTACAACCACCGATATACGTATCCGTTCATCGCAGAATAACCATTTTCATTCAATTTCATATTTGGATTTTGACTTCTCAGAATCCAACAAGTGGCATATGAAGAAAACATATGACAAAATAAAATCTATTAGAAACAAACAAATTAACTATGAAAAATTTTGTTAAGAATCCACGCTAACTGTTCCAGCTAACTGTTCCTAGCTAACTGATTACATTTTATTTATCGCAGTTTATTTATCGCAATTTAATTATCGCACTTTTATTTATCGTCATTTAATTTCTGTAATTATTTTACGCACTTTAAATATCGGGACACGTATACAATGTTTTGACATATCATATCGACGCATCTATATATATTATTTGGAATCACCATAGACACTCTATATGCAGTAATGATCGAGTTCTCTATACAGGGTTGAGGTTGATTCTACAATAATATATATAGTTTGAGTTGTGATCGAGTCTGAGAGGTATACGGGTCACGACACGTATTAATTAATTCGTATATTATATATTAAACTATATATGAATTATTGAACTGTTACTGTGGACTAATGACATTGGATAATTAAAATGAATTAAAATATTGATTATAACATATGAAACTAAACATTTCTTCAAGATTGCCACTTGATTTCATCTTAAACCTCATTGTATCTCGACGATTACAATCAGCGTTCAAATCTATCATGAATCTTAAAAACACCTCAATCGAGAGGATAAACCAACCGCACTTCATCTATGGAAGAAAAGATTGATGCATATAGTTATGCACCTGAAAAACCCTCAGAAACTGAGTAAACGTTTGACACGTATCTGTTCTAGTTCCTTTGACATTGTTATTACCGAAGATCGTTTTGCAATCCCTTTCCAAAGTAGCTAATTTTGTCACAGCTCCAGCAAGTCAACTCCGACTTTTCATCCGAAACAACTTTATTATAACCGCGATATATATGCGTACTCTTTATTGTTACTGGGGAACCTTTTATATTCCACAATATTACCATCAGCGATTAATCATTCGAAAAACACAATTCTCCTGAAACTACCTCGGTTTGATAACCGATGACCCAGATCAGTTAACTTTGAAAATGCTGACGAAGCAGCATGTTATAGATGATCTTAATGGCCAAAAGTTTGATGATAAAGAAAGGAGTGTTAGGAACTCTCGATAGAAAATTTAGTACCGAAAAGCGAATTATGTGAAACTATGAAGAAAGCCGTGGACAAATCACAAAGAATAAGTTTGCCTTCAAAGAATCTAAATGATTCTGTACCTGCTGAAATCATTAGCAAACATCTTATTTCTCATTCTAAACCTTCACAGACAAATCTTCTTCATCATCCATTCATATTAGAAATTCTAAGATATTCTCGTATGTTCTATTATAAATATCCTCCATATTTCTGGAGATATTTTCACAACTATTCTTATCTGAGATCATTTATCTCTCCGTAATATCTGCAACATAAAAGAAACTGTGTTAGTTTCTAAATTCTGAAACCTTCGAGTTTAAAATATGAATGTTTTGAAGTAGTGTTGGGAACTGAAGTATGGATTAGTATAATATAATGACACTTGATCAACGTCATTATATTACAGTAAGTCATGCTGAGTTTCTAATGAAGCATGATGATTCACAGTACCATCATCATGTGCCATTTACACGACTCTTACATTCTATCTAATCTCTAAACATATCAAGAGAATATTTTTCTGGATGACTCGGTCTTCTCCAGGGTATTCTGGTAATTTAACAAATCAAAATCGTTCTATTACCATTTTCTTCTTAGAGCATTAGCTATGTTCATTCTGAATTTCATATCTACGAATTCCGGACCATTACTCGCTTGACTCGAAGTCGGGAAGAGAAAACGAAAGCATGAAGCTCCGAAAAATAATGAAGAATATAAACTTCGATAATAACCCCGAAATTACAAACCGTGTATATCGATGCAGATAGCAATATAGAGACACGGGAGAATTAGAAACACTATAAACACAAGAGTATAATAGAAGTAAATAGATTCTTCTGGTGGTAGATGAAAAAGAAGAATGACAGATATAAAAGTTAGGAGTATATCAAGAATCAGGACTGGATGGAGCATATTGATGAATGCTTTAAAGTAAGAATCAAGGGAGAAAGAATAGAAGGTGTGAGTCGTGGAAAATAAGGAAACGAAGGGGTGAATTTATAGTGAAATATCCGACAGAGCAATCGAAACAGATTATTGCATATAATCAAAGAAGATCCTGATTTCCTTAATCACCAAAGAACCAAATCTTATTACGTAAGATTCTCTTTAAATCCCTTAAATCCCAGAAATCAATCATAACTACGTCATCGGTTAAGACGAATATATTTTACCCATCTCACTCCTTTACGATAGTCTCATTTATATTCTTCACATAATCGAATCGTTTTATCTACATTACTCAATGATGATAAAACTCCATTATCACCTTATATTTGTCATGAAAAC
This sequence comes from Rutidosis leptorrhynchoides, assembly GCF_046630445.1. Taxonomy (NCBI): domain Eukaryota; kingdom Viridiplantae; phylum Streptophyta; class Magnoliopsida; order Asterales; family Asteraceae; genus Rutidosis; species Rutidosis leptorrhynchoides. The sequence continues at coordinate 313,781,319 of NC_092333.1, read as the reverse complement.
CTTCTTATTGTTATCCATAACAACCTCTATCAAATTTAGGGGACGAAATTTCTTTAACGGGTAGGTACTGTAATGACCCGGAATTTTCCGACCAAATTATACTTATGAGATTAATATTTACATAAATTAAACCATACCAACATGATAATCAATCCAAATTGTTGAGACTTGTATTTTTGAAAAGAGTTTTACACAACGTTTGACCGTCCAATATGACCGATGATATCACGAACTATATAACATACGATAATTATACGTTTGTGTATATATATATATATATGTATTTGTATATATTTAACATGATCTAAGGATGGTTTAACATCTCATTGTGTACTAATGACAATGAGTTATAAGTATATTTTGAAACTACTAACTTAAGTTTTCAAAACGATAACTATACGTAACATTCTTTGATATATATACTTATAATCTATAATGCTTATACATGTATCGTATATATAATGTATTTAATCACTTTTTAAGGACTTAAATACATAAAACAATAAAAGTATATTCACAAAAGATAGCTATATTTGAATTCTCGTTCCGTTTCCTCAAGATTTCTATACGTATATCTAGGGTATATGTACCCGTATCATACCCAGCTTCTATACGTATTTACTATTGGTATATACACATCAAATCAACATCCTAATCAACATTAATACTGCCCTAGATATGAGGTAACTAGAATTTATCAAGTAGTATGAATTATTAGTAAGAAAACAAAATTAGAAATCCTTTTCTTTCTTTATAAACTAAAAACATTTTTATAAATGAACACCATTTCTTCACTCCATTTTCTCATACCTACACCCTCATTTCTCTCTAAAAATACTCCTAACTTCATACTTGATCATCTCCAAGCATTTTTCCCATCATTTAGCTTCAATTATAAGCCTTAAACACCATAAGAAAACTCTTTCAAGAACATATCAAAATAACCACACATTTGAAGAAGTTTACTTCCAACCTTTTGATCTAACTCCACCACTCTTTGATTCCAAGATTATTTCTTATCTTTTGCAGTAACTTTGTCCAAGTAACTTGAGGTAGTAACCTTGTTCATAATCTTATTCAATTCATATTCATATAGCTATTTTATTTTGTGGTATAAAATTTTAACAACAAGAACATAGTTTGAATGATTTCAAACTTGTTCGCAAACTAAATAGATCCTTCTAACTTGACTTTTAAAACACTTCAAGACCTGTAATATATCATAATGATATGCTAACCTAACAATATATAACTTGGTTTTACAAAGAACGTCTTAAAACTGAATCTACGTTGTCGGAGTGCAACCGGGGGCTGTTTTGGGTTGGATAATTAAAAACCATCTTGAACTTTGAATTGGAAGTTCATGTTATGAAAAAATGATATTTCTTATAAATATGTTAACACATAAAAATTTCATGGTTTAACTCAAAGTGTAAGTATTTTTAGAAAAATGATCATTAAATGTTGTTTTTATGATGGAAAATGATCACTTTCATAAGTTTCACCAAAGTTTGACCTATAACCTATGATTTCGAATACAAACTAAGGTATTTTCAGTTCATATTTTTAAAATTTGACTCGGTCCAAGGAAGTGGCAAGTTGAACCAACAAAAACAGAGTTGTAATGAAGAAACTACGACTAAAACAAGATTGGGTATCCGAAGCTAGTTTAGCTACAAAAATATTTGGAGAAAAAGTAAATTAATCATATGTTTTCTAATTAATATGATATTTTATATATAATTACTTATGATTTGATTTTATATATTTCAGGACCACCCGTAAACAACACGAGAAGATTAATCATAAGACCTCATGATTGTACGCAACACGTCATTTGACAACACGGTACTTTATGTACGCAACACGTCATTTGACAACATGGTACCATGGGTCGAGATTAATTCTGATCAATACGAATATGATGGGGTCTTTATTTATTTTATTTAAGCAACTAATTGTGGACCACTAACATCGGACTGCTAACTACGGATTAAGAAAAATATTAAAAGTATACATATATATATATATATATATATATATATATATATATATATATATATATATATATATATATATGTAACGATTACTTAAAAAGAAAATATGTTGATATATTATATATATGGTTAGGTTCGTGATATCTATCGGAGACCAAGTCGAATTAAATACCTTCAAGGCAAAAGTGAGTTTCATTTGCTCTCTTTTTAATTGCTTTTGCAATATATATTTTTGGGCTGAGAATACATGCGCCGCTTTTATAAATGTTTACAAAATAGACACAAGTACTTAAAAATATATTCTACGTTGAGTTGTACCACTGGCATATTTCCCTGTAGCTTGGTAACTACTATTTACATGGGTATTGTAAACGCGAATCCTGTTGATAGATCTATCGGGCCTGACAACCCCAACCAGACTGGACGACCAGTATTCAACGGTTGCACAGTACTTCGTTTTGGTGACTACACTTGGTACGGTGTAGTGAGATTTCATAATAAAGGGAATATGCGACGTTGATTAAATGTTAAGTATGGTTACCAAGTGCTCAACCACTTAGAATGCTTTACATACACTTGCGAGTGTATTATGTTTATGATTATGAAATCTTGTGGTCTATTAACATATTGAAATGATTGTTATGATAAACCTATGAACTCACCAACCTTTTGGTTGACACTTTAAAGCATGTTGATTCTCAGGTACGAATTATGTCTTCCGCTGTGCATTTGCTCAATATAAGGACATTACATGGAGCCGATCATCGCAATGGGACCAAATGTTGATGACTTCGTCCAGGTGGATTAGGACGGGTCATTTTACATACACTTTTGAAAGACTTCAAGACACTTATCAAAATACTTCTACTTAACAAAATTGCTTACAATTACATCCTCGTTCAGTTTCATCAACAATTCTACTCGTATGCACCGTATTCGTACTCGTACAATACACAGCTTTTAGATGTATGTACTATTGGTATATACACTCCAATGATCAGCTCTTAGCAGCCCATGTGAGTCACCTAACACATGTGGGAACCATCATTTGGCAACTAGCATGAAATATCTCATAAAATTACAAAAAATATGAGTAATCATTCATGACTTATTTACATGAAAACAAAATTACATATCCTTTATATCTAATCCATACACCAACGACCAAAAACACCTACAAATACTTTCATTCTTCAATTTTCTTCATCTAATTGATCTCTCTCAAGTTCTAACTTCAAGTTCTAAGTGTTCTTCATAAATTCTACAAGTTCTAGTTATATAAAATCAAGAATACTTTCAAGTTTGCTAGCTCACTTCCAATCTTGTAAGGTGATCATCCAACCTCAAGAAATCTTTATTTCTTACAGTAGGTTATCATTCTAATACAAGGTAATAATCATATTCAAACTTTGGTTCAATTTCTATAACTATAACAATCTTATTTCAAGTGATGATCTTACTTGAACTTGTTTTCGTATCATGATTCTGCTTCAAGAATTTCGAGCCATCCAAGGATCCGTTGAAGCTAGTTCCATTTTTCTCTTTTCTAGTAGGTTTATCCAAGGAACTTAAGGTAGTAATGATGTTCATAACATCATTCGATTCATACATAAAAAGCTATCATATTCGAAGTGGTAAACTAGTAATCACTAGAACATAGTTTAGTTAATTCTAAACTTGTTCGCAAATAAAATTAATCCTTCTAACTACACTTTTAAAATCAACTATACACATGATCTATATCTATATGATATGCTAACTTAATGATTTAAAACCCGGAAACACGATAAACACCATAAAACCGGATTTACGCCGTCGTAGTTACAACCGGGGGCTGTTTTGGTTTGGATAATTAAAAACTATGAAAAACTTTGATTTAAAAGCTATTCTTCTGACAAAATGATTTTTCTTATGAACATGAAACCATATCCAACAATCATGGTTAAACTTAAAGTGAAAGTATGTTTTTCAAAACAGTCATCAAGATGTCGTTCTTTCGACGAAAATGACTACCTCTTTCAAAAATGACTTGTAACTTGTATTTCTGACTATAAACCTATACCTTTTCTGTTTAGTTTCATAAAGTCAAGTTCAATACGAAACCGTGGCCGCTTAAATCACTCAAAACGGATTAGAAACGAAGAAATGGCGAGTAAAACAAAATTGGTAAAAACTACTCATTTTAGCTACGTGAAAATTGGTAACAAATCTATTCCAACCATAACTTAATCAACTTGTATTGTATATTATGTAATCTTGAGATACCATAGACACGTATACAATGTTTCGACCTATCATGTCAACACATCTATATATATTTCGGAACAACCATAGACACTCTATATGTGAATGTTGGAGTTAGCAATACAGGGTTGAGGTTGATTCCAAAATATATATAGTTGTGATCAATACTGAGATATGTGTACACTGGGTCGTGGATTGATTCAAGATAATATATATCGATTTATTTCTGTACATCTAACTGTAGACAACTAGTTGTAGGTTACTAACGAGGACAGCTGAGTTAATAAACTTAAAACATCAAAATGTATTAAAAGTGTTGTAAATATATTTTGAACATACTTTGATATATATGTACATATTTGTTATAGGTTCGTGAATCGACCAGTGACCAAGTCTTACTTCCCGACGAAGTAAAAAATCTGTAAAAGTGAGTTATAGTCCCACTTTTAAAATCTAATATTTTTGGGATGAGAATACATACAGGTTTTATAAATGATTAACAAAATAGACACAAGTACGTGAAACTACATTCTATGGTTGAATTATTGAAATCGAATATGCCCCTTTTTATTAAGTCTGGTAATCTAAGAATTAGGGAACAGACACCCTAATTGACGCGAATCCTAAAGATAGATCTATTGGGCCTAACAAACCCCATCCAAAGTACCGGATGCTTTAGTACTTCAAAATTTATATCATATCCGAAGGGTGTCCCGGAATGATGGGGATATTCTTAAATATGAATCTTGTTAATGTCGGTTACCAGGTGTTCACCATATGAATGATTTTTATCTCTATGTATGGGGTGTGTATTGAAATATGAAATCTTGTGGTCTATTATTATGATTTGATAATATATAGGTTAAACCTATAACTCACCAACATTTTTGTTGATGTTTTAAGCATGTTTATTCTCAGGTGATTATTAAGAGCTTCCACTGTCGCATACTTAAATAAGGACGAGATTTGGAGTCCTTGCTTGTATGATATTGTGTAAAAACTGCATTCAAGAAAGTTATTTCGTTGTAACATATTTGTATTGTAAACCATTATGTAATGGTCACGTGTAAACAGGATATTTTAGATTATCATTATTTGATAATCTACGTAAAGCTTTTTAAACCTTTATTGATGAAATAAAGGTTATGGTTTGTTTTAAAATGAATGCAGTCTTTGAAAAACGTCTCATATAGAGGTCAAAATCTCGCAACGAAATCAATTAATATGGAACGTTTTTAATCAATAAGAACGGGACATTTCAGTAAGGACGATTAGAATAAGATTAGGATGATGATGATTTAGATCACGAATAAGGATGATGATGGATTTTGGATATGTTATTGATGATGATCATGAAATGGGTTTAATGAAGAAGAAGGTAGAAACAGAAAAACGGGTTAAATAAATCTAAATCCTAGTTATAATCAGAAAAGGCGAGGTCAGAGGAGTAGTTAACGATGTTATCGGGTTAGCGGGACGTCACGGGTTCAAACCCGGACTTGGGCATTTTTTTAAGGGCTACTTCTTTGAGGTAGTAATTTTACTCTAATTATTAATATTATTATTATTATTATTATTATTATTATTATTATTATTATTAAATTATTAATATTATTACTAACACAAGTATGATTAGATTATCATTATTATTATCATTATTATTAGAACACTTATTATTAGTATTATTATTTTTAGAATCATAATTATTATTATTATCATTATTAAGTATAATTACTAATATTATTATTATAAAATAATACAACTTTTTATTTATTATTATTAATATTACTTTATCAAATGACTTTTAGTTATATAACATATCTATATTAACGTTTAATAATAAATACTAACTATTTTGTTAAAGTACATATAATAGAAATATTTAAATTACTGATGAAACATATAATTTATTAAAATAAGAATTATATCACTAATAATATGTAAATTTAGTTGTTGGATTACAAGTATGTGTGTTAATATATATACAAATGATATAGGTTCGTGAATCCGAGGCCAAACCTACACTTGTTTAATGTCGTCATATGTATTTTTACTATAAAATACAGTATGGTGAGTTTCATTACTCCCTTTTTATATATATTTTTGGGCTGAGAATACATGCGCTGTTTTATAAATGTTTTACGAAATAGGCACAAGTACTAAAACTAATTCTATATGGGTTTAAACCAGAAATATACCCTTAGCTTGGTAACATTAAACTACTTGTCTATGTACGGTATGCGCGAATCCTAAAGATAGATCTATTGGGCCTGACAAACCCCATCCTGACTATGGGATGCTTTAGTACTTCGAGGTTATTTTAAACACACCTGATCTGGTGTACTTCAGAGGGTAAAACATGGACATTAAGGCTTGTTACCGGGTGCCTACAGCTTATAGAGTACTTTTATACACTTGCGAGTGTACATATATTTATAAACGAAAATCTTGTGGTCTATTAATATACTGAAATGATTGTTATGATAAACCTATGAACTCACCAACCTTTTGGTTGACACTTTAAAGCATGTTTATTCTCAGGTATGAAAAAAATCTTTCGCTGTGCATTTGCTCACATTAGAAATATTACTTGGAGTCATTCATGACATATTTCAAAAGACATTGCATTCGAGTCATCGAGTTCTTCAAGATTATTATTAAGTCAATTATAGTTGGGACATATTATGAAATGGTATGCATGCCGTCAACTTTCGTTGTAAAGAAATATTGTCTTTTAAAATCGAATGCAATGTTTGTAAAATGTATCATATAGAGGTCAAGTACCTCGTGATGTAATCAATTGTTGTGAATTGTTTATAATCGATATGGACTTCGTCCGGATGGATTAGGACGGGTCACTACATCTTGGCTTACGGATGTCAGCGAAAGCATGTGTTCCCATATTTAATGTCATTGATTTGTTCAGCTTTAATTTTCTTAAACAAAATGTTTTCCTTGGTAACGAGTTTTGGAAAGGTAACTGATACGGTATGCAAGTGTTTGTGCCACACTTGAGTAGCTGCGTATTGGTCATCAATTGCATCTTCATTAATAAAGATAAATGAAGCATACCAGTTATCACCGGGATGATCAAGTGCAGGTTTCAGAAATCCATGAACTTTATTGAATGTGAACCAACCTTTTTCATGGCGTGCTATACGTACCAAATGGCAAAATATTCGAACAGATGGCTCAATATTCCTTGCGTGACAATACATTTCAAAAATTAGAATCTTTCGAATTGATGCTGGTTCGAATTGACCAACAGCAACACCATAAAACTTGCAAACTTCTAAGAAGAATGGTGTAAATGGCAGACGTAAGCAAAAATTGAAAATTGAATGGCCATAAATAGCAATCTTTCCAGGGGGCGGTGAGCAGGCTGAAACGCCCCGTCCAAATCCATCCGGACGAAGTCCATATTGATTATAAACGATTCATAATAGTTGATTACATCGCGAGATACTTGACCTCTAAATGATACATTTTACAAACATTGCATTCGTTTTTAAAAGAAAAATTTTCATTACATCGAAAGTTGACAGGTATGCATACCATTTCATAATATCCAACTATAAATGACCTAATCCGTCATTTACTTAATAATCTCTAATGAATTTCAATGAATCGAATGCAACGTATTTTGAAATATGTCATGAATAACTCCAAGTAATATCCTTAAAATGAGCTAATGCATAGCGGAAGATTTCTTTCAAACCTGAGAATAAACATGCTTTCAAGTGTCAACCAAAAGGTTGGCGAGTTTATTAGTTTATAGTAATCATTTCATTTTCATCATTTTAATAGACCACAAGATTTTAAATATTATAAAACGTGCAGAAGTCCCATTCCAACTGCACAAAAATATCTTTCATATGAAGAACACCTGGTGAGGATTCAAAATATAATAGTAACCATCTGTGCCGGTCTTTCACCCCACGGCTGAATACATGTGCCTTCAAAATATAGAACCTCTGTGCCGGTCTTTACACCCCACGGCTAAACACATGTTTATAAAATATAGGCCAACCGGTGCCAAAATGTCATAAATAATAAACCATCCACCCGGCTCGGGAACTCATACGCTCTAACGGAAACCGGGGGCTAATGCGTGTCATAATAATCAACCCCAATCCCAGATAATTCTTTCATAGAATACATTTAAGGTACTTGTGTCTATTACGTCAAACATTTATAAAAGCGCATGTATTCTCAGTCCCAAAAATGTAAAGAGTAAAAAGGGAATCAAATGAAACTCACGCATATAATTATTGTGAAACAGTTAGTAAAACATTTGCATGTATTCTCAGCCCCAAAAATGTAAAGAGTAAAAGGGGAGCAAATGAAACTCACCATACTTATTTTGTAGTAAAAATACATAGAACGACATTGAACAAGTATAGGGTTGGCCTTGGATTCACGAACCTATATCATTTGTATATATATATATATATATATTAAAACATATAATCATAACTGAACAAATTTATTTATTATATCTTAATTTATATATTATATATATTTAAGTTGTATATATATTCAAAATGCTTAATATTTATATAGTTATATTAATATCCATATTTACATACATAGTTGTTTAGTGTTGTATTAGAAAATCCATAGTTTGTTATATGTAAGTATGTATATAAATAATATTAATAGGTTTGATATATATAGTTATGTGAAATATTAATATAATTATAGTATATATACTAAGTATATTTTATGTACAAAATATTTATCGGTTTTAAAAGATAGTTTTGTTAATAATAATGATTTACTAATAATAATAATAATAAATTTATTAAAAAATGATAATATTAATAATAATAACGATATTGTTAATAACGATACTTTTGTTTAATAGTAATACTAATAATACTGGTGGTTACAAAAACGATATTAATACTAATATTAATGAAAATAATAATTTTATTATTTTCGTAATGATAATAATAATAAAGTTTTAATTTTTAATTGTAATATCATTTCTAATACTTATAATAATAATAATACTACTAATAATAATAATAATAATAATAATAATAATAATAATAATAATAATAATAATTATAGTTGCTATTAACAATAATAATTATAATCATAATTAATAACAATAATAATAATAAATAATAATTTTGGTAGTAAAATATACCTTCCAAAGCTTTTAAAAAAATAGTTGCTATTAACCAGGCTCAAACCCGTGATCTCTCGTTCACTTAAAACCGCCTTAAACCATTCCACTGTTTCTACTTTTCTGTTATATTTCACTGTTTCTACATTTCTGTTATATTTCACAACTAATCTCTATATAACACGTAATCTATGCTTTCTTCTTCTTCACTTAATCGATCAGAGACCCATTAACCAAATCACTTCACCCTTTTATTTCATTATCATCTTCCATCATCTATCTAGTTATCTCCTTCTTTATTATTATCACAGCTCACCCGTACCAAACAACATGTTTAAATTAAATTGCACAAGGTAATTGGGGTGGTGGGGTTCGAACAAAAAGGAACATACAGAAGAAAGGAAAAAAACGTGGAGCACTCACCATCATAATCCTCATCCATCATCGTTGCTATCATCATACTTGCATCATTTATTTTTCGTATGGTTTTCTTTTTAAACAGCATCCTATGCAGCGGTAGCAGGAACAACTACCCCGGTTGAATTTTGGCCCACTTTAAAACTCACTGCCCAATGATATTTAATTAAGCCCAACTAATAGTTATGATTCATTAGTAGCCCAATGCAAGAGGAGAAGAAGATACGCAGCTCTCATCACTTTTTCATCACTCAATGATAACCAAAAATAAAAATAAAACGGACGTCCTTTACACTCACTTGGTCGGCCACAACATGTGTAAACAGAAAAAAAAAAATGCCAGCGAATAATACAATAATTTTCTTTGTGGGGTTATGTGATGACCCGGGAATTTCCGACCAAATCTAAACTTAATCTTATATGATTTCAACACGATAAGCAAAGTCTATTAAACTGAGTCTCAAAAAGTTTTGAACTGTTATCAAGAATTCGATTTAACTTTGACTATTCCCGACGATTCACGAACTATTGTCTGTAAAAAAAATGTAAAAATAAATAAAAGAATATATGTATATGTATTTGTAAAATAAGATACAAGATAATTAAGCATAATGAGTTTGATTATATATATAAATGATTGTTATTAATAATTATTGTATTGTATTATATATAAAATAAATATTCAAATTTCATTTTGTATAAAGTATGTAATACATAGTAAAGGTTAATATATTGTATGAAATGATAAATTAATATATAAATGTTATATTAATGTTATGATTAATACATTTAATATTATTATTAATATTGTTTTTAAAATAAATACTTGTATCATTAACATTTTAAATTCTAATGTAAAATATAAAGTGATATATAAAATCTGATATGTATAAGTTGCTATTACTGATATTATCATTATAACAAATAGGATTATTATTGCCATATTTTATTTAACATTATTAACATCAGTATTAGATATATTATTATTATCAATAGATAATATATAAATATAGAAATTGTTATATATATAAAATTATTCGTATTATTGTTACTAATAATATTATTGTCATACATAGTATTGTAATTAACATCACTATAATTAATAAAAATATTATTATTACAAATATATTTGTATTACTATTAATTATAATATTAAGAGTGTTATTATTATACTTAAAATTTATTAATAAAATTAATTAAAATCTATAAGTAAATAAATACATAAACATAAGAGTTATACATTAATAGAGATAGATAAATACAAATGGATATATATACATTAATAAGGATAGATAGATATCTATACAGATATATATATATATACGCAATTATATATTAAAATATGTATTAAGAAATTAGTATTTTTTTAGATTATTATTATTTATAATATAATTATAATTATTAAATTAGTAATATAATGCATATATTCAATCAGTTATATCACGCAAAATATGTTACACATCCCTTTCCACTTTACATTTTTTCTTCTTCTTTCTGTACACATGTGATTACTTCGTGCAATCAAATCCTTTTCCTGTCAGCAAATTAATCATTCGATTATCATCTTCAATATCAGTTATATTCTGCTAATTGTTGCTATATTGGAGAGAAGAGAGAGATTAGGTTAAACAATTCTTATTCTTCCAAACAAACCGTAAATCCATTTAACCCCTAAATTAATTCAGAAACAATTGAAGAAAAGTAGAAATGCAGAAGTGTTCTAATCCACCTCGTGATTGTTTCTTCAATTTATCAAGTTTTAAATCGTTAAATCAAGCCCGAATTTGATGAGTCAAGGTTTAAATAAAAAAAGTCAAACATTATGTTCTTCGAGAAATTCGAATCAGTGTTGTGGTTTTTGAACAAATTAGTGAGTCACGAAGATTCAGAGAATGATATAGGACTTACTTCATGTTATAAAGTTGATCTAAAAACGTCCACAGATTAAATCAAGGTTTGAGTTTGAAGATTTTTTTTTTCTTTTCGCGAGGTTTATTACCTGCTTCTGTTCCATTTATTTTTTTTTACTTTGTTTTACTTCTGATTTGTAAATCGAAAACCCCCACAACCGTTTTGTTGTAAATCCATTTACCAACTCTTTGCTTTGTTGATATGATCCATCTGGTCGATTAAGTTCCTGGAAGAAGAAGAAGGAGAAGAACAGTTCATATAGATGGGATATATTTGTTTGGTCTGGGTTTAAAACAGATGTGTAGGCGACAGAGCCTTGGTTCAGGATGTTAGCGGGTTTACAAGAGGTCTTAGGTTAAATCCTAGGCGTGGCCAGTTTTTTTTTAGAAGCACTTCAAACTCTTTCTCTTTTAAAGGTAGTTTCATATTTATTATTATTATTATTATTATTATTATTATTATTATTATTATTATTATTATTATTATTATTATTATTATTATTATTATTATTATTATTATTATTGTTACTAATGATGTTACTAGTATTATTATTGTTAAAAGTATTACTAGTACTATTAGAATTATCATTATAATTATTAGAATTATCATTACAATTAGTATTATAAGTAATACCATTATTACCATGACTAAAATTATTGTTATTGTTTACATATTATAATTATCATTGTTATTATTAATATTATTACTAATAAAAGTATTAGTTACCATTTATTATTAGTATTACGATTATAGTCACCAATATGAATAATAATATTATTATTAGCATTATTAATTTATCATTTTTGTAATTATCAGTATTATTGTTATTATTAACCTAAGCATCATTTTAAACAATATAATTACTATTGTTAGTATTATCATTATCAATAAAATTATTATTATTATTATGATGAGTATATCATTGTTATCAAAACTATATTTTTTTTAAAACAGATAAATATTTTGTACATAAAATATACCCTTTACATATACTAAAAGTACATTAATATTTCATATACAATATATCAATCATATTAATAGTATTTATATAAATACTTACTTATAACCAACTAAAGATTTTAAATATAATACTGATTATATAATATATATATATATATATATATATATATATATATATATATATATATATATATATATATATATATATATTGATATATTGATACAACTAATTATATGAATATTTATCATTTTAAATATATATACAAAATAAATAAATATAAAATATAAAGTAAGATATAATATAAGTAAAAGTTTTAATGGATTTTAGAATAGATTCTATATAACTAAAAATATATAGATAACAAATACTAATAACTGAAATTATGTGATTCCATTATATATTTTAATAATTATATAAATGATATAGGTTCGTGAATCCGAGGTCAACCCTACACTTGTTCAATGATGTCATATGTATTTTTTTACTACAACATACATTAGGTGAGTTCCTTTGATCCCCTTTTACTCTTTACATTTTTGGGACTGAGAATACATGCGCAACTTTTATAACTGTTTTACGAAATAGACACAAGTAATCAAAATGACATTATATGGTTGAATGATCGAAACTGAATATGCCCCTTTTTATATAGGCTGGTAATCTAAGAATTAGGGAATAGACACCCTAATTGACGCGAACTCTAAAGATAGATCTATTGGGCCTAACAAACCCCATCCAAAGTACCGGATGCTTTAGTACTTCGAAATTTATATCATGTCCGAAGGAGGATCCCGGAATGATGGGGATATTCTTATATACATATTGTGAATGTGGGTTACCAGGTGTTCAATCCATATGAATGATATTTTGTCTCTATGCAGGGGACGCATGTTTATGAAAAATGGAATTATTAAATCTTGTGGTCTATTAAAATTATGAAATGATTATTTATGTTAAACTAATGAACTCACCAACCTTTTGGTTGACATTTTAAAGTATGTTTATTCTCAGGTACGAAAGAAATCTTCCGCTGTGCATTTGCTCATATTATAGATATTACTTGGTGTCATTCATGGCATATTTCAAAAGACGTTGCATTCGAGTCTTCAAGTTCATCAAGATTATTATTAAGTCAATTATAGTTGGATATATTATGAAATGGTATACAAGTCTGTCAACTTTCGATGAAATGAAAGATTGTCTTTTCAAAAACGAATGCAATGTTTGTAAAATGTATCATATAGAGGTCAAGTACCTCGCGATGTAATCAACTGTTGTGAATCGTTTATAATCAATATGGACTTCGTCCGGATGGATTAGGACGGGTCCTTTCAGGTTATAGGTTGGAAAGCATGGGAATAATTTAATCAAGTGGGTTGTTGATTTGTTGCTTCAGTGAATAGAAAGGGAACAGATAGAACGTAATGGTTTAAAAGAATTTTTACCAGCTAGTCTCCTTGAACTCCACCATAACTTTATCCTCACACTAATGATATAATACTATTACTTATTCGTTAACCATCATCCTTCATTCTATTTTCTTTTCTATTTTAACATAGACACCATCATTAATTGTTCTCTCCTTGTAACAGCAATAAAGATGAACACGAGTAATCAGCAGCAACTAGGCTGTAGCAGTACCAACGAGAAGAAAGAAAAGAAGATAAATAAAGGTGTATGGCTCTTGTCTGGCTCGAACAGAAAACAGGTTACTAGCTACGAATTTTTGTAGTAGTAGATGGTGTTTGCAGGTGTGGTTGTGTTTTGTCAACGAAGAGAACAGAAGAATGCAGATGGTGATGAGAATGTGGGTTTTATGAAGAGAGAAGGAGGAGAGAGATAGGCGGTTTATGTGTGTTTAATTGGTTTCGGGTTGTCTTTGTTTTGAAACAGGAAATACAAGTGGTGTGTCGAGGTTTGTCGAGCATGAAAACAAGGAACATGAAATAGTTGTTGTGTGTTGTGGGTTAATTGTTCACGACGAGAGAGAGAGATTGAGGTTGTGAGATCAAAGTGGTTTTGTTGTGGTTTGTGGTTCTCATTGTCCGTTTTACAGAATAGCAGAGTGATGAATTATTTTATAGCAGTGAAGGGTTCAACAGATATATTCGAGGCGAAGGAGAAGACAAGAAAGATGAAAAAGATGAATTCGATGGCTAACAGAATCGTACGATTTCTTCTATTGATCAGGTTGTTTGTATTGAGAAAGGATTTGGACGTGTAACAAATAGCAGACATAAAGTACCAACAATCTGTATCAGATGAATAAAAAGTATAAACTAGATAGCTATGTCCAACTGATTTTGGATACTATCAGAGAATTCATTCGATGATTGTACTGGATTAGAGACATAAACAAATTTTAATACAGTAAGATGGTGATGCAAAACAGAATACATAATTATCTTGTATATATACGTGTATATTTGTATTATATTTAAATATCTGTATAAGTGTTGATATAAAATCGTATTTTATAGATTTATATATGTATTCCTGTAAAATCTAATTTTTTATATATATATATCTGTTTATTTAATTTAATCTGTATTTTGCATATTAAATAATCACACTGTTATTCATAATATTACTTTAATATTTTAACATTCTTATTAATAATAATAATAATAAAACTAATATTAACAATAACATAAATAATATTATTATCATAATAAAAATAGTGATAATAATAACTTTAAATAGAATGAAAATCTTAGTAATCAAATTAATACTAATACTTTTAATAATCATAATAATAACTAGGATTACTAAGAATAATGATACTTAATAATAATACTAATTATAATAATATTAGTAATTAATATTACAATATATATATATATATATATATATATATATATATATATATATATATATATATATATATTTATTTATTTGCATATTTATTTACACACAATTGTTCGTGAATAGTTGGGCACAGTCAAAGGGTAAACGATTACATGAATATAGATTTCAAAACTTTCGAGACTCAACATCACAGATTTTGCTTATCGTGTCAGAAACATATAAAGATTTACGTTTAAATTTGATCGGAAATTTCCGGGTCACTACACAGGCCCTGGCATTGATTACAAGAATCACTGGTTCAACGCCAGCTAATCTAGGTGATCATATACATAACATTGTATATGTATATTTTATTGGCTAAAGGCCAAAGGCAAAACTACGCGAATTATAAGACAAAGCTATGCAATATTCGCTGAAAATAAGTACAGCGGTTATGTTTTCGCATTAATGTAAGATCGCGGTTTAATCCGCTGAGTTTTCGCGGATAGTTAAGTAACTCGCAGACCGAGGATATTTCGAATCCTATAAATAGGGAGCTTGGTCTCTCATTTATGGGTTGTTGATTCTCTACCATTTTGCCCAAGCCTTTGTAATTTCCACTTGTGATCTTGCCCAAGGGATTTTTACACCGCGCAAAGGTGAAATATGCTAATTAACAATCAAGACCGGGTAGGGATGGTTGATCAATTGATAGTTAAAGTGAAAGACGATCATTGGGGCCCAAAATAATCATCAAACATTCTATCCTCCATTATAATCTCATTGCACTCGATCCTTGATCCAATTCCGCAAGGAAGACGGATCTAGGATTGATCAATTGGCGCCATCCATGGAACACTTTTTACGAATTAAACTAAAATTTTTTTGTTTTATGCCGTTAAACAATTAATTCGACGGTTTAATTTCAATCGTGTTTTTGTTGTGATGATTTACAAGTGCTTTTGTAATACGCAATCAGTCGATCTGCTCGACAATCATGATGACAAATGCAAAGCAAACTGGCATTTCTGCGAATGCTGATGCATTGCCTGGTGATTCGCAGAATGTTGTGATATTTCCATTACAAACAAATGCTAGTATAACCGCGGGAAAATCGGTTCAAGAACCGATCGCTAAAACATCTACTGAAAACAATGCTAGTGACTCGCAGCCAGAAGTTTCTGCTGAAAAAATGATTGCGCGAAGAACTTTGCTGCAAAATCGCAATGAAACAATCGCTGATGGGAAGCGACCAAAAGCTTTATCTGGAAAATCTAGTCTGCCAACTGACAAAATTGTTGGTACTGCAATCGAGCAAGCTAAGAGAGATGCTAAGCGTAATTGCGAATCTCGCATACCGCGCACTTACTTATGGCGATTGAATGATTCAGGATCACAAGTTGATCGTCTAGTTCTTGAGCATAATGATAGTGATAGTGATAATGCAGAAGATCGCATTCATTTGAACTCTGCGTACAAATCAAAAATGGCAAAAACACCAAGAGAAGAGAGCGAATTTTCTGATGATTCGGACAGCGTAGAAGAGTTTGTTAAAAATTCACAAATTAAGCGAAAGCGACCACCAACACCTTTCCCTCGCTATGGGGAAGAAGGTGACACATCTGACGCTGCTCGCAGAGAAAATGCCCAGAATTTTTTGGCGGATGCTTTCAGAAGCATTGCGCCAAAGTCAATGCAACATAAATTTGACCAACTAAATTTTTTACAAGACATGCTTACCAAATTTTGTGCGGAGAATGCAGATACTCGCACAAAAAAGGCAACAGAAATCACCACTGCTGCGGATAAGTTTGTCCAGCACATTTCTGATTATCCAATTGTTTGTCCGCCGATCGTGCCGGCAACACTGGGAGTCTATTCGGGTCTAACCGATCCTTTGGATTTTCTACAACGCTTCGAAGGTGTAGTAAGTGAAATGTCCCGTTCATATTGATTATAAAAGGTCCATATTAATTGATTTCGTTGCGAGGTTTTGACCTCTATATGAGACATTTTTCAAAGACTGCATTCATTTTTAAAACAACCATAACCTTTATTTTATCAATAAAGGTTTTAAAAACATTACGTAGATTATCAAATAATGATAATCTAAAATATACTGTTTACACACGACCATTACATAATGGTTTACAATAGAAATATATTACATCGACATATGTTTCTTGAATGCAGTTTTTACACAATATCATACAAGCATGGACTCCAAATCTTGTCCTTATTTTAGTATGCAACAGCGGAAGCTCTTAATATTCACCTGAGAATAAACATGCTTTAAACGTCAACAAAAATGTTGGTGAGTTATAGGTTTAACCTATATATATCAAATCGTAACAATAGACCACAAGATTTCATATTTCAATACACATCCCATACATAGAGATAAAAATCATTCATATGGTGAACACCTGGTAAACGACATTAACAAGATGCATATATAAGAATATCCCCATCATTCCGGGACACCCTTCGGATATGATATAAATTTCGAAGTACTAAAGCATTCGGTACTTTGAATGGGGTTTGTTAGGCCCAATAGATCTATATTTAGGATTCGCGTCAATTAGGGTATCTATTCCCTAATTCTTAGATTACCATATTTAATAAAAAGGGGCATATTCGATTTCGATAATTCAACCATAGAATGTAGTTTCACGTACTTGTGTCTATTTTGTAAATCATTTATAAAACCTGCATGTATTCTCATCCCAAAAATATTAGATGTTAAAAGTGGGACTATAACTCACTTTTACAGATTTTTTACTTCGTCGGGAAGTAAGACTTGGCCACTGGTCGATTCACGAACCTATAACAAATATGTACATATATATCAAAGTATGTTCAAAATATATTTACAACACTTTTAATACATTTTGATGTTTTAAGTTTATTAACTCAGCTGTCCTCGTTAGTAACCTACAACTAGTTGTCTACAGTTAGATGTACAGAAATAAATCGATATATATTATCTTGAATCAATCCACGACCCAGTGTATACACGTCTCAGGCTAGATCACAACTCAAAGTATATATATTTTTGGAATCAACCTCAATCCTGTATAGCTAACTCCAACATTACTGCATATAGAGTGTCTATGGTTGTTCCAAATAATATATATACATGGGTCGATATGATATGTCAAAACATTTGCATACGTGTCTATGGTATCCCAAGATTACATAATATATTAGAATATATGTATAATACAATATAAGTTAGCTAGGATATGATTTGTATAGATTTGTTAAACATTTCCCGTAGCTAAAAAGATCAAAAATATCTAATCTTGTTTTACCCATAACTTCTTCATTTTAAATTCGTTTTGAGTGAATCAAATTGCTATGGTTTCATATTGAACTCTAATTTAAGAATATAAATAGAAAAAGTATAGGTTTATTGTCAGAAATTTAAGTTACATGTCAATTACTAAAGAGGTAGTCATTTCCGTCGAAAGAACAACATCTTGATGACCATTTTGAAAAACATACTTTCACTTTGAGTTTAACCAAGTTTTTGAATATAGTTTCATGTTCATATGAAAAATCATTTTCCCAGAAGAACAACTTTTAAATCAAAGTTTATCATAGTTTTTAATTATCCAAACCAAAACAGCCCCCGGTTTCACTACGATGGCGTATATCCGATTTAATGGTGTTCATCGTGTTTCCAGGTTTTAAATCATTAAGTTAGCATATCATATAGATATAGAACATGTGTTTAGTTGATTTTAAAAGTCAAGTTAGAAGGATTAACTTTTGTTTGCGAACAAGTTTAGAATTAACTAAACTATGTTCTAGTGATTACAAGTTTAAACCTTCGAATAAGATAACTTTATATGTATGAATCGAATGATGTTATGAACATCATTACTACCTCAAGTTTTCTGGATAAAACTACTGGAAATGAGAAAAATGGATCTAGCTTCAAAGGATCCTTGGATGGCTTGAAAGTTCTTGAAGCAGAATCATGACACGAAAACAGTTCAAGTAAGATTTTCACCCGAAATAAGATTGTTATAGTTGTAGAAATTGAATCAAAGTTTGAATATGAATATTACCTTGAATTAGAAAGATAACCTACTGTAAATAACAAAGGTTCCTTGATCTTAGATGATTACTTGGAATGGATTAGAAAGCTTGGAAGTAGACTTGCAAACTTGGAAGTATTCTTGATTTTTATGAAACTATACTTATGGAATTTATGAAGAACACTAAGAACTTGAAGATGGAACTTGAGATAGATCAATTAGATGAAGAAAATTGAAGAATGAAAGTGTTTGTAGGTGTTTTTAGTCGTTGATATATGGATTAGATATAAAGGATATGTAATTTTGTTTTCATGTAAATAAGTCATGAATGATTACTAATATTTTTGTAATTTTATGAGATATTTCATGCTAGTTGCCAAATGATGGTTCCCACATGTGTTAGGTGACTCACATGGGCTGCTAAGAGCTGATCATTGGCGTGTATATACCAATAGTACATACATCTAAAAGTTGTGTATTGTACAAGTACGAATACGGGTGCATACGAGTAGAATTGTTGATGAAACTGAACGAGGATGTAATTGTAAGCATTTTTGTTAAGTAGAAGTACTTTGATATGTGTCTTGAAGTCTTTCAAAAGTGTAAGAATACATATCAAAACACAACATGTATATACATTCTAATGGAGTCGTTAAGTCTTCGTTAGTCGTTACATGTAAGTGTTGTTTTGAAACCTTTAAGTTAACGATCTCAATTAATGTTGTTAACCCAATGTTTATTATATCAAATTAGATGTTAAATTATTATGTTATCATGATATTATGATGTATGAATATCGCTTAATATGATATATACATTAAAATATCGTTACAACGATAATCGTTACATATAAGTCTCGTTTCGTAATTCTTGAGTTAGTAGTCTTGTTTTTACATATGTAGTTCATTGTTAATACACTTAATGATATATTTACTTATCATTTAACATAATTAACCAAGTGTATCAATATCTTAATATGATTCATATGTACCTAGTAAGACGTTGTTATAACGATAATCGTTATATATATCGTTTTCGAGTTTCTTAATTTAATAGTCTCATTTTTATGTATATAACTCATTGTTAAAATACCTAATGAGATAATTACTTATAATAAAATCATTTTAACTATATATATAACCATATATATGTCATCGTATTGTTTTTACAAGTTTTAACGTTCGTGAATCACCGGTCAACTTGGGTGGTCAATTGTCTATATGAAACCTATTTCAGTTAATCAAGTCTCAACAAGTTTGATTGCTTAACACGTTGGAAACATTTAGTCATGTAAATATCAATCTCAATTAATATATATAAACATGGAAAAGTTCGGGTCACTACTGTACCTACCCGTTAAATAAATTTCGTCCCGAAATTTTAAGCTGTTGAAGGTGTTGACGAATCTTCTGGAAATAGATGCGGGTATTTCTTCTTCATCTGATCTTCACGCTCCCAGGTGAACTCGGGTCCTCTACGAGCATTCCATCGAACCTTAACAATCGGTATATTATTTTGCTTAAGTCTCTTAACCTCACGATCCATTATTTCGACGGGTTCTTCAATGAATTGAAGTTTTTCATTGATTTGGATTTCATCCAACGGAATAGTGAGATATTCTTTAGCAAAACATTTCTTCAAATTCGAGATGTGGAAAGTGTTATGTACAGCCGCAAGTTGTTGAGGTAGCTCCAGTTGGTAAGCTACTGGTCCGACACGATCTATAATCTTGAATGGTCCAATGTACCTTGGATTTAGTTTCCCCCATTTACCAAATCGAACAACGCCTTTCCAAGGTGAAACCTTAAGCATGACCATTTCTCTAATTTCAAACTCTATATCTTTTCTTTTACTATCCGCGTAGCTCTTTTGTCGACTCTGGGCGGTTTTCAATCGTTGTTGAATTTGGATGATTTTCTCGGTAGTTTCTTATATTATCTGCAGACTCGTAATCTGTCTATCCCCCACTTCATTCCAACAAATTGGAGACCTGCACTTTCTACCATAAAGTGCCTCAAACGGCGCCATCTCAATACTAGAATGATAACTGTTATTGTAGGAAAATTCTGCTAACGGTAGGTGTCGATCCCAACTGTTTCCGAAATCAATAACACATGCTCGTAGCATGTCTTCAAGCATTTGTATCGTCCTTTCGCTCTGCCCATCAGTTTATGGATGATAGGCAGTACTCATGTCTAGACGAGTCCCCAATGCTTGTTGCAACGTCTGCCAGAACCTTGAAACAAATCTACCATCCCTATCAGAGATAATAGAGACGGGTATTCCATGTCTGGAGACAACCTCCTTCAAATACAATCGCGCCAACTTCTCTATTTTGTCATCTTCTCTCATTGGCAGGAAGTGTATTGACTTGGTGAGACGATCAACTATTACCCAAATAGTATCATAACCACTTGCAGTCCTTGGCAATTTAGTAATGAAATCCATGGTAATGTTTTTCCATTTCCATTCCGGGATTTCAGGTTGTTGTAATAGACCTGATAGTTTCTGATGTTCAGCTTTGACCTTAGAACACGTCAAACATTCTCCTACATATTTAGCAATATCGGCTTTCATACCCGGCCACCAAAAGTGTTTCTTGAGATCTTTATACATCTTCCCCGCTCCGGGATGTATTGAATATTTGGTTTTATGTGCTTCCTTAAGTACCATTTCTCTCACATCTCCAGACCTTGGTACCCAAATTCTATCAGCCCTATATCGGGTTCCGTCTTCTCGAATATTAAGATGTTTCTCTGATCCTTTGGGTATCTCATTCTTCAACTTTCCTTCTTTTACAACCCCTGTTGCGCCTCCTTTATTTGAGTAGTAAGGTTAGTACGAATAATTATATTGATAGCTTTTACCCGTATAGGTTCTCTGTCCTTTCTACTCAAAGCGTCAGCTACCACATTCGGCTTCCCCGGGTGGTATCGAATCTCAAAATCATAATCATTCATGAAATGTCCCGTTCATATTGATTATAAACGTTCCATATTAATTAATTTCGTCGCGAGGTTTTGACCTCTATATGAGACGTTTTTCAAAGACTGCATTCATTTTTAAAATAACCATAACCTTTATTTTATCTATAAAGGTTTAAAAAGCATTACGTAGATTATCAAATAATGATAATCTAAAATATACCGTTTACACACGATCATTACATAATGGTTTACAATAAGAATATATTACATCAAAATTAAGTTTCTTGAATGCAGTTTTTACATAATATCATACAAGCATGGACTCCAAATCTTGTCCTTATTTTAGTATGCAACAGCGGAAGCTCTTAATAATCACCTGAGAATAAACATGCTTAAAACGTCAACAAAAATGTTGGTGAGTTATAGGTTTAACCTATATATTATCAAATCATAATAATAGACCACAAGATTTCATATTTCAATATACATCCCATACATAGAGATAAAATTCATTCATATGGTGAACACCTGGTAACCGACGTTAACAAGATGCATATATAAGAATATCCCCATCATTCCGGGACACCCTTCGGATATGATATAAATTTCGAAGTACTAAAGCATCCGGTACTTTGGATGGGGTTTGTTAGGCCCAATAGATCTATCTTTAGGATTCGCGTCAATTAGGGAGTCTGTTCCCTAATTCTTAGATTACCAGACTTAATAAAAGGGGCATATTTGATTTCGATAATTCAACCATAGAATGTAGTTTCACGTACTTGTGTCTATTTTGTAAATCATTTATAAAACCTGCATGTATTCTCATCCCAAAAATATTAGATTTTAAAAGTGGGACTATAACTCACTTTCACAGATTTTTTACTTCGTCGGGAAGTAAGACTTGGCCACTGGTCGATTCACGAACCTATAACAAATATGTACATATATATCAAAGTATGTTCAAAATATATTTACAACACTTTTAATACATTTTGATGTTTTAAGTTTATTAAGTTAGCTGTCCTCGTTAGTAACCTACAACTAGTTGTCCAAAGTTAGATGTACAGAAATAAATCGATATATATTATCTTGAATCAATCCACGACCCAGTGTATACATATCTCAGTATTGATCACAACTCAAACTATATATATTTTGGAATCAACCTCAACCCTGTATAGCTAACTCCAACATTCACATATAGAGTGTCTATGGTTGTTCCGAAATATATATAGATGTGTCGACATGATAGGTCGAAACATTGTATACGTGTCTATGGTATCTCAAGATTACATAATATACAATACAAGTTGATTAAGTTATGGTTGGAATAGATTTGTTACCAATTTTCACGTAGCTAAAATGAGTAGTTTTTACCAATTTTGTTTTGCTCGCCATTTCTTCGTTTCTAATCCGTTTTGAGTGATTTAAGCGGCCACAGTTTCGTATTGAACTTGAATTTATGAAACTAAACAGAAAAGGTATAGGTTTATAGTCGGAAATACAAGTTACAAGTCGTTTTTGAAAGAGGTAATCATTTCCGTCGAAAGAACGACATCTTGATGACTGTTTTGAAAAACATACTTTCACTTTGAGTTTAACCATAATTTTTGGATATGGTTTCATGTTCATAAGAAAAATCATTTTCCCAGAAGTATAGATTTTAAATCAAAGTTTTTTATAGTTTTTAATTATCCAAACCAAAACAGCCCCCGGTTGTAACTACGACGGCGTAAATCCGGTTTTATGGTGTTTATCGTGTTTCCGGGTTTTAAATCATTAAGTTAGCATATCATATAGATATAGATCATGTGTATAGTTGATTTTAAAAGTGTAGTTAGAAGGATTAACTTTATTTGCGAACAAGTTTAGAATTAACTAAACTATGTTCTAGTGATTACTAGTTTACCACTTCGAATATGATAGCTTTTTATGTAAGAATCGAATGATGTTATGAACATCATTAATACCTTAAGTTCCTTGGATAAACCTAATGGAAAAGAGAAAAATGGATCTAGCTTCAACGGATCCTTGGATGGCTCGAAGTTCTTGAAGCAGAATCATGACACGAAAACAAGTTCAAGTAAGATCATCACTTGAAATAAGATTGTTATAGTTATAGAAATTGAACCAAAGTTTGAATATGATTATTACCTTGTATTAGAATGATAACGTACTGTAAGAAACAAAGATTTCTTGAGGTTGGATGATCACCTTACAAGATTGGAAGTGAGCTAGCAAACTTGAAAGTATTCTTGATTTTATGAAACTAGAACTTGTAGAATTTATGAAGAACACTTAGAACTTTAAGATAGAACTTGAGAGAGATCAATTAGATGAAGAAAATTGAAGAATGAAAGTGTTTGTAGGTGTTTTTGGTCGTTGGTGTATGGATTAGATATAAAGGATATGTAATTTTGTTTTCATGTAAATAAGTCATGAATGATTACTCATATTTTTGTAATTTTATGAGATATTTCATGCTAGTTGCCAAATGATGGTTCCCACATGTGTTAGGTGACTCACATGGGCTGCTAAGAGCTGATCATTGGAGTGTATATACCAATCGTACATACATCTAAAAGCTGTGTATTGTACGAGTACGAATACGGGTGCATACGAGTAGAATTGTTGATGAAACTGAACGAGGATGTAATTGTAAGCATTTTTGTTAAGTAGAAGTATTTTGATAAGTATCTTGAAGTCTTTCAAAAGTGTATGAATACATATTAAAACACTACATGTATATACATTTTAACTGAGTCGTTAAGTCATCGTTAGTCGTTACATGTAAGTGTTGTTTTGAAACCTTTAGGTTAACGATCTTGTTAAATGTTGTTAACCCAATGTTTATAATATCAAATGAGATTTTAAATTATTATATTATCATGATATTATGATATATTAATATATCTTAATATGATATATACATTTAAATGTCGTTACAACGATAATCGTTACATATATGTCTCGTTTCGAAATCCTTAAGTTAGTAGTCTTGTTTTTACTTATGTAGTTCATTGTTAATACACTTAATGATATATTTAATTATCATATTATCATGTTATATATAATATAACAATGTATTAATATGCTTCATATATATTTAGTAAGACGTGGTTATAACGATAATCGTTATATGTATAGTTTCGAGTTTCATACGTCAATAGTCTCCTTTTTAAGTATATAACTTATTGTTACTATTTTTAATGAGATACTTGATGATCATTATATCATGTTAAACATATATATTTCTTCATTTATGTATCATCATGTCATATACAACTTATAGCGTTCGTGAATCATTGGTCAAACTGGGTAATCAGACGTTTACAAAATTTCCGTTTCAATTAACCAAGTCTTAACAAGTTTGATTGCTTAACATGTTGGAAACATTTAATCATGTAAATATAGTTTTCATTAAACATATATCATAGAAAGGTTCGGAAAAGTTCGGGTCACTACAGTACCTACCCGTTAAATAAATTTCGTCCCGAAATTTTAAGCGATTAGAGGTGTTGGCTCATCTTCTGGAAATAAGTGCGGGTACTTCTTCTTCATCTGATCTTCTCATTCCCAGGTGAACTCGGGTCCTCTATGAGCATTCTATCGAACCTTAACAATCGGTATCTTGTTTTGTTTAAGTCTCTTAACCTCACGATCCATTATTTCAACGGGTTCTTCAATGAATTGAAGTTTTTCATTGATTTGGATTTCGTCCAACGGAATAGTGATATCTTCTTTAGCAAAACATTTCTTCAAATTCGAGACGTGGAAAGTGTTATGTACAGCCGCGAGTTGTTGAGGTAACTCAAGTTGGTAAGCTACTGGTCCGACACGATCAATAATCTTGAATGGTCCAATATATCTTGAATTTAATTTCCCTCATTTACCAAATCGAATAACACCTTTCCAAGGTGCAACCTTAAGCATGACCATCTCTCCAATTTCAAATTCTATATCTTTTCTTTTAATGTCGGCGTAGCTCTTTTGTCGACTTTGGGCGGTTTTCAACCGTTGTTGAATTTGGATGATCTTCTCAGTAGTTTCTTGTATTATCTCCGGACCCGTAATCTGTCTATCCCCCACTTCACTCCAACAAATTGGAGACCTGCACTTTCTACCATAAAGTGCTTCAAATGGCGCCATCTCAATGCTTGAATGGTAGCTGTTGTTGTAGGAAAATTCTGCTAACGGTAGATGTCGATCCCAACTGTTTTCGAAATCAATAACACATGCTCGTAGCATGTCTTCAAGCGTTTGTATCGTCCTTTCGCTCTGCCCATCAGTTTGTGGATGATAGGCAGTACTCATGTCTAGACGAGTTTCTAATGCTTGCTGTAATGTCTGTCAGAATCTTGAAATAAATCTGCCATCCCTATCAGAGATAATAGAGATTGATATTCCATGTCCGGAGATGACTTCCTTCAAATACAGTCGTGCTAACTTCTCCATCTTGTCATCTTGTCATCTTCTCTTATTGGCAGGAAGTGTGCTGATTTGGTGAGACGATCAACTATTACCCAAATAGTATCAAAACCACTTGCAGTCCTTGGCAATTTAGTGTCGAAATCCATGGTAATGTTTTCCCATTTCCATTCCGGGATTTCGGGTTGTTGAAGTAGACCTGATGGTTTCTGATGCTCAGCTTTGATCTTAGAACACGTCAAACATTCTCCTACGTATTTAGCAACATTGGCTTTCATACCCGGCCACCAAAAATGTTTCTTGATGAAAGGACCCGTCCTAATCCATCCGAACGAAGTCCATATCGATTATAAACGATTCACAACAGTTGATTACATCGCGAGGTACTTGACCTCTGTATGATACATTTTACAAACATTGCATTCGTTTTGAAAAGACAATCTTTCATTACATCTAAAGTTGACAGACATGCATACCATTTCATAATATATCCTATAATTGACTTTATAATGATCTTGATAAACTCAACGACTCGAATGCAATGTCTTTTGAAATATGTCATGAATGACTCCGAGTAATATCTTTAAAATGATCAAATGTACAGCGGAAGATTTCTTTCGTACCTGAGAATAAACGTGCTTTCAAGTGTCAACCAAAAGGTTGGTGAGTTCATTAGTTTAGCATAAATAATCATTTCATAATTTTAATAGACCACAAGATTTTCATATTTCCATTTCTCATAAACATACGTCCCATGCATAGAGACAAAAATATCATTCATATGGATTGAACACCTGGTAACCGACATTCACAATATGCATATAAGAATATCCCCATCATTCCGGGATCCTCCTTCGGACATGATATAAATTTTGAAGTACTAAAGCATCCGGTACTTTGGATGGGGCTTGTTGGGCCCGATAGATCTATCTTTAGAGTTCGCATCAATTAGGGTGTCTGTTCCCTAATTCTTAGATTACCAGACTATAAAGGGGCATATTCAGTTTAATAATCCAACCATAGAATGTAGTTTCATTTACTTGTGTCTATTTCGTAAAACAGTTATAAAAGCAGCGCATGTATTCTCAGCCCAAAAATATAAAGAGTAAAAGGGCAAATGAACTCACCATATTGTATTTTGTAGTAAAAATACATATAACGACATTACACAACTGAACAATGCAGGGTTGGCCTCGGATTCACGAACCTATATCATTTGTATATATATTAATACACATATTTGTAATCGAACTATTATATATTTTATTATTAGTGATATATTTGTTATTTAAATGATTTATGCATTCCATTAATAATTTACATATATTTATTTTATATTTTTAATTTACGTGTTATATATGTTTATTTTGTATATAAATAAATCTAAAATGATTATTATAGTTATATTAGTATATATATATATATATTTAATGTTATATTAAAAATGCCTAATTTGTTATTTGTAGCCATATATATAATAATAATAATATATTTTTCATATAGTTATATGGAATATCGATATATTTATAGTATATATAATAAGCGTGTTTTTAGGTACAAAATATTTGTTTGTTAAAAATGGTAATTTTGATGTTAATGTTTTACTAGTGATAATAGTAATAACTAACATAATAATGATAATGTTATAACTTGTATTAATGTTAATAATAATAATAATTTACTTATTAATAATATTTATAATAATACTAATACTATTAATACTTGGTGATATTACATAATAATAACTAAAATGATAGTAATAATAATAATCATAATATTATTATTAACATAGCAATAACAACAATTAATAGTGCCCATAATATCAAATATAATACTAATAATGGTTATGATACTTACAATTAAAATGATAATAATAATAATTATGATACTAGTAATAATGATATTAATATTAATTTTTAGTGGTGATAATAACATTCATAACACTAATGATAGTAATCATAATAATAACTAATGATAATAACAATAATAATAATAATTGTAATAAAGAGCACTACTTCAAAAAGCTTTCCTAAAAAAATTTGCCATGAACCGGACTCGAACTCAAGACCTCCCGCTAACCCGAATCAACACACAACCACTCATCTATTTCAGTTTTTCTGAAATAATATGGAACCTATTTATTTTTAACCCAAAAATTTCTGTTTTCATTTTCTTCCACAAATTAATCAATCTCCATTCTCATCTTCACTTATTATTTCATGTATCACCATTATATATATATTTTTTTAACGTCATTTTAATCATCATCATCACATCCAATAGCAACTAGAAATCACATCCTCATCATTAAGTTGAGTTCAATTCGATATCCAGTCAAGCCTCGGCCCAAATATAAGCTAGCACCATTTTTTTTTTAATAAAGTAATAAGATGCATACAAAATGTCGGCCACCATTTATAATCCTCAAGTGGACTTTTAAAGTTGGCCCTACAAATAATTAAGGTAATACTCCGTATAATGCAGTCGACATTCAAGGAGAGAAAAAAAAATTGTGCAAATGGGTTGACTTTTTGGAACTTTCGGCAAAAGGGAGAGTAGCAACATTTTTAATATTAATAACATTACTATCACCTTTCCATATTACCTCATCTTCCATTAGCAAAAATAAAAAATAAATAGTTCATCATCATCGTTTCATTTTAATCATTCCATATCATCATGTTTTCACCTTTAAACCGAAGTAGTAGCTCGAACATAATCAAACTATACAATGGGGAATATAGTTATAGGAAGTGGTGTCTCGATCCAAAAGGAGAAGAAGAAAAGAGAAAAACAAAATATATAGGGAAAAAGGTGGCGGTTTACTGAGCAAGAATAATAGTGAGGGAGAGATATATTGGTGATAATGGTGGTGACCAAATGGGTGACGGTTTAACGGTTTGAGTTTGTAACGTTTGATCGAAAATAGAAAATTTAAATAGGTGATTCTTGGTGGCGTGTTGAGAAGTCTTGAGGATTTGTTGGTGGTGGTTAACGAAGGTGAAGGTGATCACTGGGTTCAGTGATGTCGTACGATGAAGGATATAATAATAGTTTTAAATGGATGGCGAGGTAGTTAGAGAGAGAGAAACGGTAACCAGGTGAGTGTTTAAGGTTGTGTCTTGGGTTGACAATGATAGAAGGTGATGGTGAACATCAAGAAGGTGTATATGTGATGGCGTTCTCGGTTGCTCAATATGATCGAAAAGAGAAGGTGATAATAGAATATGATGAATGATGGTGATAATGATCGATGGGGTGTTTGTAATTGTGTATATGATGAGAACGGAAAACAAATTGATAGAACTAATTTACAACTACAACTAGTGAAATTTTTATGTTGAATCTAATGAATGATGTGAATATATTATGAATTGGTGGGTGAGTTGGTTTATGATTGGTGATCGGTAGCAGGAATAATATTAAAAGCAGAAAGTGACCTGAAACTGAATTTGTTCGTATTATACCCGTGATTGACAAACAATTCAATCATAAGAAAGAATAGATAAAGTGAAAGGGATTGGAAGCAGAATTCATATAATTATATGTCTTTAATTTATATTAAAAACTAATAAATATAATAACAATAATAATAGTAATAAAAATAATAATATTAATATTATTAATAAAAATACTAATAATAATAAATACGGAAATAATAATATAAAAAAATAATATGATAATATTAATAATAACAATATTGATAATTTTAAATAAAAAATAATAAGTTAATTAATAATAATGATAACTAATATTATAATTTTAAATCATTCTTATAATAATATTTATATTTAAATCTTTAATTTCAACAATTAAAACACATAAGCTTTTATTAATATATTTCAGATTATAATATATATACATATATATATATATATATATATATATATATATATATATATATATATATATATATATATATATATATATATATATATATATATATATATATATATATATATATATATATATATATATATATATATATATATATATATATATATATATATATATATATATATATATATATATATATATATATATATATTTACATATCTATTTTCGAGTAGTTGTTCGTGAATCGTCGGGGACAGTCGAATGTTAAATGAATTCATAAAAGCAGTTCCAAAATTTTTAGACTCGGTTTAACAGACTTTGCTTATCGTGTCGGAAACATTTAAAGATTAAGTTTAAATTTGGTCGAAAATTTCTAGATCGTCACACTTGAGATCCTTGTACATCTTCCCCGTTCCAGGATGTATTGAGTATCTGGTTTTATGAGCTTCTCTAAGTACCATTTCTCTCATATTTCCAAATTTTGGTACCCAAATCCTTTCAGCCCTATACCGGGTTCCGTCTTCCCGAATATTAAGATGCTTCTTCGATCCTTTGGGTATTTCATCCTTTAAATTTCCCTCTTTTAAAACTCCTTGTTGTGCCTCCTTTATTTGAGTAGTAAGGTTATTGTGAATCATAATATTCATAGATTTTACTCGAATGGGTTCTCTGTCATTCCTGCTCAAGGCGTCGGCTACCACATTTGCCTTCCCCGGGTGGTAACGAATCTCAAAGTCGTAATCATTCAACAATTCAATCCACCTACGCTGCCTCATATTCAGTTGTTTTTGATTAAATATGTATTGGAGACTTTTGTGGTCGGTATATATAATACTTTTGACCCCATATAAGTAGTACCTCCAAGTCTTTAATGCAAAAACAACCGCTCCTAATTCCAAATCATGCGTCGTATAATTCTGTTCGTGAATCTTCAATTGTCTAGACGCATAAGCAATTACTTTCATTCGTTGCATTAATACACAACCGAGACCTTGCTTTGAGGCGTCACAATATATCACAAAATCATCATTCCCTTCAGGTAATGACAATATAGGTGCCGTAGTTAACTTTTTCTTTAACAATTGAAACGCTTTCTCTTGTTCATCTTTCCATTCAAATTTCTTCCCTTTATGCGTTAATGCAGTCAAGGGTTTTGCTATTCTGGAAAAGTCTTGGATGAACCTTCTGTAGTAACCCGCTAGTCCTAAAAACTGGCGTATGTGTTTCGGAGTTTTCGGGGTTTCTCACTTTTCAACGGTTTCGATCTTTGCTGGATCCACCTGAATACCTTCTTTGTTCACTGTGTGACCGAGGAATTGAACTTCTTCCAACCAAAATGCACACTTTGAAAACTTAGCGTACAGTTTTTCTTTTCTCAGCAACTCTAGCACTTTTCTCAAATGTTTTTCGTGCTCTTGATCATTCTTGGAGTAAATAAGTATGTCATCGATGAAAACAATGACAAACTTGTCAAGATATGGCCCACACACTCGGTTCATGAGGTCCATGAACACAGCTGGTGCGTTAGTCAATCCGAACGGCATAACCATAAACTCGTAATGACCGTAACGCGTCCTAAAAGCAGTCTTTGGAATATCATCCTCCTTCACCCGCATTTGATGATATCCAAAACGTAAATCGATCTTCGAATAAACATATGAGCCTTGTAGTTGATCAAATAAGTCGTCGATTCTCGGTAATGGGTAGCGGTTCTTGATGGTAAGTTTGTTCAACTCTCGGCAGTCGATACACAACCTGAATGTACCATCTTTCTTCTTGACAAACAAAACAGGAGCTCCCCACGGTGATGTGCTTGGTCAAATGAAACCACGCTCTAAAAGTTCTTGTAATTGGCTCTGAAGTTCCTTCATTTCGATAGGTGCGAGTCTGTATGGAGCACGAGCTATTGGTGCAGCTCCCGGTACAAGGTCTATTTGAAATTCAACGGATCGGTGTAGAGGTAGTCCCGGTAATTCTTTCGGAAATACATCGAGAAATTCTTTTGCGACGGGAATATCATTGATGTTCTTTTCTTCGGAATTCACTTTCTCGACGTGTGCTAGTATAGCATAGCAACCTTTTCTTATTAGTTTTTGTGCCTTCAGGTTACTAATAAGATTTAACTTCGCGTTGCTCTTTTCTCCGTACACCATTAAGGGTTTTCCTTTTTCTCGTATAATGCGAATTGCATTTTTGTAACAAACGATCTCTGCTTTCTCTTCTCTCAACCAGTCCAGACCGATTATCACATCAAAACTCCCTAACTCTACTGGTATCAAGTCAATCTTAAATATTTCGCTAACCAGTTTAATTTCTCGATTCCGACATATATTATCTGCTGCAATTAATTTACCATTTGCTAATTCGAGTAAAAATTTACTATCCAAACGCGCCAATGGGCAACTTAATTTAGCACAAAATTCTCTACTCATATAGCTTCTATCCGCACCCGAATCAAATAAAACATAAGCAGATTTATCGTCAATAAGAAACGTACTCGTAACAAGCTCCGGGTCTTCCTGTGCCTCTGCCGCATTAATATTGAAAACTCTTCCGCGGCCTTGTCCATTCGTGTTCTCCTGGTTCGGGCAATTTCTAATAATGTGGCCCGGTTTTCCACATTTATAACAAACTACATTGGCATAACTTGCTCTGACACTACTTGCTCCACCATTACTCGTTCCGACACCATTTGTTCCTTTCGTTCTGTTAACCCCTGGTCCGTAGACCTCACACTTCGCCACGCTATAACCATTTCTTTTACATTTGTTGCAAAATTTGGTGCAGAACCCCGAGTGATACTTTTCACACCGTTGGCATAGCTGCTTCTGATTATTGTTGTTCTTGCGGTTGTTATTGTTGTTGGGATGATTGTTATAGTTGCTGCTGTTGTTGTTGTTGTTGTTGTTGTTGTTGTTGTGGTTGTTGTTGTTGTTGTTGTTGTTGTTGTTGGGCCATTTGTTATAGTTGCAATTGATGTTGCGATTGTTGGGATAGTTGTTGCGATTATTGTTGTAATTGCTGTTGTTGTTGTATTGGTGATTCTTATCACCTTTTTCCTCCCACTTTCTTTTAACTTGCTTCACATTGGCCTCTTCAGCCGCCTGTTCTTTAATTCTTTCCTCAATCTGGTTCACTAGTTTGTGAGCCATTCTACATGCCTGTTGTATGGAGGCGGGCTCGTGTGAACTTATATCTTCTTGGATTCTTTCCGGTAATCCTTTCACAAACGCGTTGATCTTCTCTTCCTTATCTTCGAACGCTCCCGGACACAATAGGCACAATTCTGTGAATCGTCTTTCATACGTGGTAATATCAAATCCTTGGGTTCGTAACCCTCTAAGTTCTGTCTTGAGCTTATTGACCTCAGTTCTGGGACGGTACTTCTCGTTCATCAAGTGCTTGAATGCTGACCACGGTAGTGCGTAAGCATCATCTTGTCCCACTTGCTCTAGATAGGTATTTCACCATGTTAACGCAGTACCTGTGAAGGTATGCGTAGCGTACTTCACTTTGTCCTCTTCAGTACACTTACTTATGGCAAACACCGATTCGACCTTCTCGATCCACCGTTTCAATCCGATCGGTCCTTCGGTTCCATCAAATTCCAAAGGTTTGCAGGCAGTGAATTCTTTGTAGGTGCATCCTACACGATTTCCTGTACTGCTAGATCCAAGGTTATTGTTGGTATGTAGCGCAGCCTGTACTGCGGCTATGTTTGCAGCAAGAAAGGTACAAAATTCCTCTTCGCTCATATTCATGGTTTGTCGAGTAGTCGGTGCCATTTCCTTCAAATAGTCAAATGAAACAAGTTAATCATACAGAATATTAAGAGTAGTCAATAGTACTACCCGTTAAGTTCATACTTAGTAGCTAATATACAATTCAACTACTACAATTCTATATGAAAAACTGATTATAATAATATTTCGCGTTCAAACTTTTTCACAATATTTTACAAACTTACAATACTGCTTATTTTACATATAACATGAAATATAGCACACAATAAATTTGATACAAGATAATTCTAGCTAGTACACAAGTCGTTCAGCAAAGGCAATAAAGAAACGTAATTCATACGTCCAGAAACAAGTCATGCATTCTGGTTTTACTAGGACTACTTCCCATCCTTGGTCTTGTGGAACATAACCGTTATGGCCGTTGATAAGACAGCGTGTTGTAACGTCGTCAAAGGGACGAGGGTTACGTAATGTCTAACAGTCCCGTAACAATCTAAAAACCTTGTTTCTCACCCCAACTACTGAGTCCGTCACTTGTAGGAACGTTTTATTTAATAGTTGTAGCCCGATGTTCTTGTTCTCACTTTGGTGAGAAGCGAACATTACTAACCCGTAAGCATAACATGCTTCTTTATGTTGCATGTTAGCCGCTTTTTCTAAATCACGAAGTCCTATATTCGGATATATTGAGTCAAAATAATTTCTTAACCCGTTGCGTAAAATAGCATTTGGGTTCCCCGCAATATATGCGTCAAGTAAACACATCATAACTTATGGATTTCCCAATGTGATATCCCCCATCTTTCGAACGAAATCCTTTTATAAACCAAGGCATTCTTGGAACGTTCTTCGAATGTCTTACAAACTGATCTCGCCTTAAATAGTTGTGCCGAGGAATTCTGACCGACTCTAGACAAGATTTCATCAATCATGTCTCTGGGTAGGTCTCTTAAAATATTGGGTTGTCTATCCATTTTGTGTTTTTATACTGTAAAATAGACAAGAGCTAGATTCATAAAAAAAATACTTATTAATACAAGCAATTTTTACATATATCATAAAGCATAAGCACACTATATTACATATATTACACCACACGAATACAACTATCTTATTCCGACTCGTTCGTTTCTTCTTCTTCTATTTTGGTTCGTTTTGCCAAGTTTCTAGGGATATATGATGTTCCCCTAATACGAGCCGTCGTTTTCCACATTGGTTTAGAAAAACCAGGTGGTTTAGAGGTTCCCGGGTTATTGTCACAACTTAAGAAATACAGGTGTTGACGATACATATAAAGTTCATCGGGTTTGGAATCAAATTTCTCTATTTTTATGCCCTTTCCCTTATTGTTCTCTTTTGCCTTATTAAATTGTGTTGGGTTAATTTCTATAACATCATCAGAATCCTTGTCGGGATCCTATTCATCGGAGAATTTGTAATCCTCCCAATACGTTGCTTCCTTGGCGGAAACACCATTGACCATAATTAACTTTGGTCGGTTGGTTGAGGATTTTCTTCTACTTAACCGTTTTATTATTTCCCCCACTGGTTCTATTTCTTCTTCCAGTTCCGATTCTTCTTCCGGTTCCGATTCTTCTTCCGGTTCCGACTCTTCTTCCGGTTCCTCTTCGGGAACTTGTGAATCAGTCCACGAATCATTCCAATTTATATTTGACTCTTCATTATTATTAGGTGAGTCAATGGGACTTGTTCTAGAGGTAGACATCTATCACATAATATCAAACACGTTAAGAGATTAATATATCACATAATATTCACATGTTAAAAATATATAGTTTCCAACAAAATTTGTTAAGCAATCATTTTTCAAGTAAACACGGTCGAAGTCCAGACTCACTAATGCATCCTAACAAACTTGATAAGACACACTAAAGCAAAATTGTAACGACCCGGCTTTTTCGACTTGCTTTTGTGCCTTGTGTTTTTGCGAGACTGCGTATTTCTGCGTACTGTGTTACTTTATACTCTGGAAACTTGATTTACGTAGTTTACTTCCATTTATATGTTAAAACGTTCCTTAGAGTACGTAGGATACATAACTTGATCATTGGAAGCCTTTATAACCGTCAGTGTTATTTGACGTTTCGAATAAACCGCGAACTTGCGCGTACGTTTAACTTTTGTCATAATCGGAATATTATGACTGCGAAATATTAATTATTATTTTATAATAATAATTACCTGGGTTTTTGGATGCTTAATTACGCGTAGTAATTTAATTATGCACAATAGTTAGTCTTGTTGGACTTTCTACCTTGTTGGGCTCAAGCCCACCCTACTCTAGCTAGTGACCCAATTAATTAGTCCTTGTCCATGTCATCAATCCTTTTCAAATTCCTTGCTTATAAATACTAGCCCCTGTCCATGTCATCAATCCTTGTCAAATTCCTTGCTTATAAATACTAGCCCTTGTCCATGTCATCAATCCTTGTC
Organism: Rutidosis leptorrhynchoides; assembly: GCF_046630445.1. Taxonomy (NCBI): domain Eukaryota; kingdom Viridiplantae; phylum Streptophyta; class Magnoliopsida; order Asterales; family Asteraceae; genus Rutidosis; species Rutidosis leptorrhynchoides. The sequence continues at coordinate 313,744,433 of NC_092333.1, read as the reverse complement.
AAATTCCTTGCTTATAAATACTAGCCCTTGTCCATGTCATCAATCTTTGTCAAATTCCTTGCTTATAAATACTAGCCATTTACCTCTCATTCAAATCACTTGCTCATTTGGTTTTCACACACACTTGTTCTTTCTTTCTTCCCTTTCTAGTATTGCTTGTAAGTCTTCTTTTTCTTTTTCTTTTCCTTTCATTTTCATGGCCATCATCATCATATTATGGAGATCAAAGTTCCTTTTAGCTTTGATCTTGCTTATATCTTGTTGATTCAAGCATGAATCTTTCAAGAACATGGAAGATTCAAGCTTTCTAGCTTTGAATCTTCACCAACTTTGTAGATTCATCTTTCTTTTACTTTAATCTTGTTATTTTGTTATAAAGATTCAAACTTTTGTTTGTTATCTTCATATATCTTAAAGATCCAAGCTTTATGCTTCAAGATCTTCAAGAACACTAAAGGTTCAAGCTTTCTATCTTTGTGACCTTATAAATTGTGTGAAAGGGATTCAAGCTCTCTAGCTTAGGGTTCCATCACCTCTTTTGACTTGGATCATGTTCATACTTGTTTGATTAATGTAAAGTTTGTAACTTTGTTTGTAAATAGGACTTGTAATTGTGTTAAGACTAAGGATATGATGTAACCTTGGTTCATCATCCATCTAAGACTCTTAAATGAGTTGTGTTACCACTTGGTCTTAACATATTGTGTATTGATGGTAGAATCTTGGTCAAAAGTGTTGCTAAACCATCAACGAGTTATACACTTGAAGCTACAAGCATCAAGGATGAGAACCGTGATGAGCATCAAGCACCAAGAACCTCACCGGAGCACTTGTCCACTGATTTTCGTATCTTATCAGACCACCTAGGCTACTGGAAAGTTGATTTTCAGTTAGTTCGGTTCGATTAGATGATTTTTTGTTTAGGCCTCGTCTTAATCCGAGTTACGGTTTAGGATTTATGGCCCTCCGAGAGTCACTACACCCTATTAACGTTGTGCTGAAATTTCTGACCTACTCGCACTTAAACCGTCGCCACGGTCAAACGAAGACGAGTTAGGTTCTGAAAATTGGTCAGCAGTTAGGGGACTCACATACGGAGCCATAGCCACTGACTATGCATCTTTTCGATTTATGTAGACGTCGCAGCAGCTGACCGAAGTCAACCTATTGTTTCGATCTCTATTCTTGTCGAACTTACTTAGCTTTTATGATGATGAATGATGATGATGATGAAACTTAAACTTATTTTATGTACTATTAGAATTTATAAAAACAACCTACTGACCTAGTAACCCTTTATTTAGGTTGACGACCTTTCGGACCGACTTACTACTTGCGTACTTTCATTACCGACTTTACCGCTTTTATCACTGTGAGTTATAGCATTCCCTTTTTACTTTAACTTATTTTGGGAACTGAGAATACATGCGGATTTTATGTTTTACATACTAGGCACTAGTACTTAAACTTATATATGTGTGGGTTATACAACGGCATAAACATTCCCTTTAGCTCGGTAACGTTTAATCATTGGTTTTTGAACCGTGAACGCGAATCTTAGATATGGATCCATAGGGTTTGACATCCCCACTCGAGCTAGTCGCGCTAGCATTTAACGAGTGTTTAATACTTCGTAGACATACGCACTTGCCAAGTGTACTTTCGGGGGGTATAAACGTTAAGTTAGTTACCGAGTGCCCACGGTTATACATATACTTTATCATACTGATTTGAATTACTGATTTGAAACGCTTGTTTGAAGCACTGAAATCTTGTGGCCTACATTACATTACTGAATACAAACAAACTATAGCTCACCAACATTCGTGTTGACTTTTTAAGCATGTATTTCTCAGGTGTTTAGACGTTGTTGCTTCTGCTGTTAGCCTTGCTGTTCTAGTCTCGGTGTATAGACTTGCTGTTAAAGACTTGCTGTGTTAGACTTCCGCTGCATTACTTAGAGATGTCTCAAGCATGAAACTTTTACTTTGCATTCCTAACTTATGTTATTTTCAAAACAATAGCTTTGTAATGACCTTAGTATCATGTACTCATGTTAATGTTTCCTATTCATCTTTTGTAAAACGTTATCTGTTCATGAATGCAAAACTGGTTTTCAAACAGCATATAGTGTTTGACCTTGTAATGATCCTGTTGTTGATGTACCGTACACGATGATTTTGTACGGGGCGTCACAAAAGTTCTGGTTCTCTAAGACCAACTCTCGGATACCAACTGAAATGTCCCGTTCATATTGATTATAAACATTCCATATTAATTGATTTCGTCGCGAGGTTTTGACCTCTATATGAGACGTTTTTCAAAGACTGCATTCATTTTTAAAACAACCATAACCTTTATTTTATCTATAAAGGTTTAAAAAGCATTACGTAGATTATCAAATAATGATAATCTAAAATATACCGTTTACACACGACCATTACATAATGGTTTACAATAAGAATATATTACATCAAAATTAAGTTTCTTGAATGCAGTTTTTACATAATATCATACAAGCATGGACTCCAAATCTTGTCCTTATTTTGGTATGCAACTGCGGAAGCTCTTAATAATCACCTGAGAATAAACATGCTTAAAACGTCAACAAAAATGTTGGTGAGTTATAGGTTTAACCTATATATTATCAAATCATAATAATAGACCACAAGATTTCATATTTCAATATACATCCCATACATAGAGATAAAATTCATTCATATGGTGAACACCTGGTAACCGACATTAACAAGATGCATATATAAGAATATCCCCATCATTCCGGGACACCCTTCGGATATGATATAAATTTCGAAGTACTAAAGCATCCGGTACTTTGGATGGGGTTTGTTAGGCCCAATAGATCTATCTTTAGGATTCGCGTCAATTAGGGTGTCTGTTCCCTAATTCTTAGATTACCAGACTTAATAAAAAGGGGCATATTCGATTTCGATAATTCAACCATAGAATGTAGTTTCACGTACTTGTGTCTATTTTGTAAATCATTTATAAAACCTGCATGTATTCTCATCCCAAAAATATTAGATTTTAAAAGTGGGACTATAACAAGATTGGATAATTTTTCTCATTTTAACTACGTGAAAATTGGTAACAAATCTATTCCAACCATAACTTAATCAACTTGTATTGTATATTATGTAATCTTGAGATACCATAGACACGTATATAATGTTTCGACCTATCATGTCGACACATCTACATATATTTCGGAACAACCATAGACACTATATATGTGAATGTTGGAGTTAGCTATACAGGGTTGAGGTTGATTCCAAAATATATATAGTTTGAGTTGTGATCAATACTGAGATACGTATACACTGGGTCGTGGATTGATTCAAGATAATATTTATCGATTTATTTTTGTACATCTAACTGTGGACAACTAGTTGTAGGTTACTAACGAGGACAGCTGACTTAATAAACTTAAAACATCAAAATATATTAAAAGTGTTGTAAATATATTTTGAACATACTTTGATATATATGTATATATTGTTATAGGTTCGTGAATCAACCAGTGGCCAAGTCTTACTTCCCGACGAAGTAAAAATCTGTGAAAGTGAGTTATAGTCCCACTTTTAAAATCTAATATTTTTGGGATGAGAATACATGCAAGTTTTATAAATGATTTACAAAATAGACACAAGTACGTGAAACTACATTCTATGGTTGAATTATCGAAATCGAATATGCCCCTTTTTATTAAGTCTGGTAATCTAAGAATTAGGGAACAGACACCCTAATTGACGCGAATCCTAAAGATAGATCTATTGTGCCTAACAAACCCCATCCAAAGTACCGGATGCTTTAGTACTTCGAAATTTATATCATATCCGAAGGGTGTCCCGGAATGATGGGGATATTCTTATATATGCATCTTGTTAATGTCGGTTACCAGGTGTTCACCATATGAATGACTTTTATCTCTATGTATGGGATGTGTATTAAAATATGAAATCTTGTGGTCTATTATTATGATTTGATATATATAGGTTACACCTATAACTCACCAACATTTTTGTTGACGTTTTAAGCATGTTTATTCTCAGGTGATTATTAAGAGCTTCCGCTGTCGCATACTTAAATAAGGACGAGATTTGGAGTCCATGCTTGTATGATATTGTGTAAAAACTGCATTCAAGAAACTTATTTTGTTGTAACATATTTGTATTGTAAACCATTATGTAATGGTCGTGTGTAAACAGGATAATTTAGATTATCATTATTTGATAATCTACGTAAAGCTTTTTAAACCTTTATTGATGAAATAAAGGTTATGGTTTGTTTTAAAATGAATGCAGTCTTTGAAAAACGTCTCATATAGAGGTCAAAACCTCGCAACGAAATCAATTAATATGGAACTTTTTTAATCAATAAGAACGGGACATTTCAGATGATCACCTTACAAGATTGGAAGTGAGCTAGCAAACTTGAAAGTATTCTTGATTTTATGAAACTAGAACTTGTAGAATTTATGAAGAACACTTAGAACTTGAAGATAGAACATGAGAGAGATCAATTAGATGAAGAAAATTGAAGAATGAAAGTGTTAGTAGGTATTTTTGGTCGTTGGTGTATGGATTAGATATAAAGGATATGTAATTTTGTTTTCATGTAAATAAGTCATGAATGATTACTCATATTTTTGTAATTTTATGAGATATTTCATGCTAGTTACCAAATGATGGTTCCCACATGTGTTAGGTGACTCACATGGGCTGCTAAGAGCTGATCATTGGAGTGTATATACCAATAGTACATACATCTAAAAGATGTGTATTGTACGAGTACGAATACGGGTGCATACGAGTAGAATTGTTGATGAAACTGAACGAGGATGTAATTGTAAGCATTTTTGTTAGGTAGAAGTATTTTGATAAGTGTCTTGAAGTCTTTCAAAAGTGTATGAATACATATTAACACTACATGTATATACATTTTAACTGAGTCGTTAAGTCATCGTTAGTCATTACATGTAAGTGTTGGTTTGAAACCTTTAGGTTAACGATCTTGTTAAATGTTGTTAACCCAATGTTTATAATATCAAATGAGATTTTAAATTATTATATTATCATGATATTATGATATATTAATATATCTTAATATGATATATACATTTAAATGTCGTTACAACGATAATCGTTACATATATGTCTCGTTTCGAAATCCTTAAGTTAGTAGTCTTGTTTTTACTTATGTAGTTCATTGTTAATACACTTAATGATATATTTAATTATCATATTATCATGATATATATAATATAACAATGTATTAATATGCTTCATATATATTTAGTAAGACGTGGTTATAACGATAATCGTTATATGTATAGTTTCGAGTTTCATACGTCAATAGTCTCCTTTTTAAGTATATAACTTATTGTTGCTATTTTTAATGAGATACTTGATGATCATTATATCATGTTAAACATATATATTTCTTCATTTATGTATCGTCATGTCATATACAACTTATAGCGTTCGTGAATCATTAGTCAAACTGGGTAATCAGACGTTTACAAAATTTCCGTTTCAATTAACCAAGTCTTAACAAGTTTGATTGCTTAACATGTTGGAAATATTTAATCATGTAAATATAGTTTTCATTAAACATATAATCATAGAAAGGTTCGGAAAAGTTCGGGTCACTACAATTCAACAGTTCAATCCACCTGCGTTGTCTCATATTCAGTTGCTTCTGATTAAATATATGTTGGACACTTTTGTGGTCGGTATATATAATACTTTTGACCCCATATAAATAATGCCTCCAAGTCTTTAATGCAAAAACAACAGCACCCAATTCCAAATCGTGAGTTGTATAATTTTGCTCGTGAATCTTCAATTGTCTAGACGCATAAGTAATCACCTTCGTTCGTTGCATTAATATACAACCGAGACCTTGCTTTGATGCGTCACAATAAATCACAAAATCATCATTCCCTTTAGGCGATGACAATATATGAAATGTCCCGTTCTTATTGATTAAAAACGTTCCATATTAATTGATTTCGTTGCTAGGTTTTGACCTCTATATGAGACGTTTTTCAAAGACTGCATTCATTTTAAAACAAACCATAACCTTTATTTCATCAATAAAGGTTTAAAAAGCTTTACGTAGATTATCAAATAATGATAATCTAAAATATCATGTTTACACGCGACCATTACATAATGGTTTACAATACAAATATGTTACAATGAAATAAGTTTCTTGAATGCAGTTTTTACACAATATCATACAAGCATGGACTCCAAATCTCGTCCTTATTTAAGTATGCGACAGCGGAAGCTCTTAATAATCACCTGAGAATAAACATGCTTAAAACATCAACAAAAATGGTGGTGAGTTATAGGTTTAACCTATATATTATCAAATCATAATAATAGACCACAAGATTTCATATTTCAATACACATCCCATACATAGAGATAAAAATCATTTATATGGTGAACACCTGGTAACCGACATTATCAAGATGCATATTTAAGAATATCCCCATCATTCCGGGACACCCTTCGGATATGATATAAATTTCGAAGTACTAAAGCATCCGGTACTTTGGATGGGGTTTTTTAGGCCCAATAGATCTATCTTTAGGATTCGCGTCAATTAGGGTGTCTGTTCCCTAATTCTTAGATTACCAGACTTAATAAAAAGGGGCATATCGATTTCGATAATTCAACCATAGAATGTAGTTTCACGTACTTGTGTCTATTTTGTAAATCATTTATAAAACCTACATGTATTCTCATCCCAAAAATATTAGATTTTGAAAGTGGGACTATAACTCACGCATATAAATATTGTAAAACAGTTAATAAAGCATTTGCATGTATTCTCAGCCCAAAAATGTAAAGAGTAAAAGGGGCAAATGAACTCACTTTCACAGATTTTTACTTCGTCGGGAAGTAAGACTTGGCCACTGGTCGATTCACGAACCTATAACAATATATACATATATATCAAAGTATGTTCAAAATATATTTACAACACTTTTAATATATTTTGATGTTTTAAGTTTATTAAGTCAGCTGTCCTCGTTAGTAACCTACAACTAGTTGTCCACAGTTAGATGTACAGAAATAAATCGATAAATATTATCTTGAATCAATCCATGACCCAGTGTATACGGATCTCAGTATTGATCACAACTCAAACTATATATATTTTGGAATCAACCTCAACCCTGTATAGCTAACTCCAACATTCACATATAGAGTGTCTATGGTTGTTCCGAAATATATATAGATGTGTCGACATGATAGGCCGAAACATTGTATACGTGTCTATGGTATCTCAAGATTACATAATATACAATACAAGTTGATTAAGTTATGGTTGGAATAGATTTGTTACCAATTTTCAAGTAGCTAAAATGAGAAAAATTATCCAATCTTGTTTTACCCATAACTTCTTCATTTTAAATCCGTTTTGAGTGAATCAAATTGCTATGGTTTCATATTGAACTCTATTTTATGAATCTAAACAGAAAAAGTATAGGTTTATAGTCGGAAAAATAAGTTACAAGTCGTTTTTGTAAAGGTAGTCATTTCAGTCGAAAGAACGACGTCTAGATGACCATTTTAGAAAACATACTTCCACTTTGAGTTTAACCATAATTTTTGGATATAGTTTCATGTTCATAATAAAAATCATTTTCCCCGAATAACAACTTTTAAATCAAAGTTTATCATAGTTTTTAATTAACTAACCCAAAACAGCCCGCGGTGTTACTACGACGGCGTAAATCCAGTTTTACGGTGTTTTTCGTGTTTCCAGGTTTTAAATCATTAAGTTAGCATATCATATAGATATATAACATGTGTTTAGTTGATTTTAAAAGTCAATTTAGAAGGATTAACTTTTATTTGCGAACAAGTTTAGAATTAACTAAACTATGTTCTAGTGATTACAAGTTTAAACCTTCGAATAAGATAGCTTTATATGTATGAATCGAATGATATTATGAACATCATTACTACCTCAAGTTCCTTGGATAAACCTACTGGAAATGAGAAAAATAGATCTAGCTTCAAAGGATCCTTGGATGGCTTGAAAGTTCTTGAAGTAGAATCATGACACGAAAACAATTTCAAGTAAGATTTCCACTCGAAATAAGATTGTTGTAGTTATAAAAATTGAGTTAAAGTTTGAATATGATTATTACCTTGTATTAGAAAGATAACCTACTGTAAGTAACAAAGGTTTCTTGATCTTGGATGATTACTTGGAATGGATTTAGAAAACTTGGAAGTAAACTTGCAATCTTGGAAGTATTCTTGATTTTATGAAACTAGAACTTTTGGAATTTATGAAGAACACTTAGAACTTGAAGATAGAACTTGAGGGAGATCAATTAGATAAAGAAAATTGAAGAATGAAAGTGTTTGTAGGTGTTTTTGATCGTTGGTGTATGGATTAGATATAAAAGATATGTAATTTTGTATTCATGTAAATAAGTCATGAATGATTACTCATATTTTTGTAATTTTATGAGATATTTCATGCTAGTTGCCAAATGATGGTTCCCACATGTGTTAGGTGACTCACATGGGCTACTAAGAGCTGATCATTGGAGTGTATATACCAATAGTACATACATCTAAAAGCTGTGTATTGTACGAGTACGAATACGGGTGCATACGAGTAGAATTGTTGATGAAACTGAGCGAGGATGTAATTGTAAGCATTTTTGTTAAGTAGAAGTATTTTGATAAGTGTCTTGAAGTCTTTCAAAAGTATATGAATACATATTAAAACACTACATGTATATACATTTTAACTGAGTCGTTAAGTCATCGTTAGTCGTTACATGTAAATGTTGTTTTGAAACCTTTAGGTTAACGATCTTGTTGAATGTTATTAACCCATTGTTTATTATAACAAATGAGATGTTAAATTTTTATATTATCATGATATTATGATATATAATATATCTTAGTATGATATATATACAGTTAAATGTCGTTACAACGATAATCGTTACATATATGTCTCGTTTCGAAATCATTAAGTTAGTAGTCTTATTTTTACATATGTATTTCATTGTTAATACACTTAATAATATATTTACTTATCATTTAACATAATTAACCAAGTGTATCAATATCTTAATATGATTCATATGTACCTAGTAAGACGTTGTTATAACGATAATCGTTATATATATCGTTTTCGAGTTTCTTAAATTAATAGTCTCATTTTTATGTATATAACTCATTGTTAAAATACCTAATGAGATACATACTTATAATAAAATCATGTTAACTATATATATAACCATATATATGTCATCGTATAGTTTTTACAAGTTTTAACGTTCGTGAATCACCGGTCAACTTGGGTGGTCACTTTTCTATATGAAACCTATTTCAATTAATCAAGTCTTAACAAATTTGATTGCTTAACATGTTGGAAACACTTAATCATGTAAATAACAATTTCATTTAATATATATATAAACATGGAAAAGTTCGGGTCACTACAATATAGGTGCCGTAGTTAGCTTTTTCTTCAATAACTGAAATGCCTTCTCTTGTTCATCCTTCCATTCAAATTTCTTCCCTTTATGCGTTAATGCAGTCAAGGGTTTTGCTATTTTGGAGAAATCTTGGATGAATCTTCTGTAGTAACCAGCCAATCCTAAAAATTGACGTATATGCTTCGGAGTTTTTGGGGTTTCCCACTTTTCAACGGTTTCGATCTTTGCAGGGTCCACCTGGATACCTTCTTTGTTCACTATGTGACCGAGGAATTGAACTTATTCCAACCAAAATGCACACTTTGAAAACTTAGCGTATAGTTTTTCTTTCCTCAATACTTCTAGCACTTTTCTCAAATGTTCTTCGTGCGCTTGATCATTCTTTGAGTAAATAAGTATGTCATCGATGAAAACAATGACAAACTTGTCAAGATATGGCCCACACACTCGGTTCATAAGGTCCATGAACACAGCTGGTGCATTAGTCAATCCAAACGGCATAACCATAAACTCGTAATGACCATAACGCGTCCTAAAAGCAGTTTTTGGAATATCATCCTCCTTTACTCGCATTTGATGATATTCAGAACGTAAATCGATTTTTGAATAAACCGAAGAGCCTTGTAGTTGATCAAATAAGTCGTCAATTCTCGGCAGTGGATAACGGTTTTTGATGGTAAGTTTATTCAACTCTCTGTAGTCAATGCACAACCAAAATGTACTGTGACAACCTGGAAATTTCCAACCAAATTTAAACTTTAATCTTTATATGTTTCCGACACGATAAGCAATATTTGTTAAGTTAAATTTCAAGAATTTTAAACTATGTTCATACATTCATTCAACCTCGACCAAGTTCCAATGATTCACGAACCATTAAACGAATATGATTATATATGTATATGTGTATATATATTATAACTTGAAACGTAAACAAAATATTAGATTAAATACTTTATATGATTGTATCTGTTTCAAAATGTTTATCAATGGAATTAGAAGATAAGATCAAATGATTGAATTATCAGATATATTGAATTATGATTACAAGTCTCTGTTGAAAGACCCACGTTGATTTGAGAAATCTTTCCATTTTAACAATATTCGGAAAATGGTAAAGTGATTTATAAATAAAAACAAATTGTCAATCATTGAGAACTAGACAAAGGATAGTGGAAGATTGAATCTCATAAACACTCGATTGATCTATTTAGTTTCAAACGTACAAAAACGTTTTCAGTTTAAAAAGAACTTGATTATTAAAACGTATATAACTTTTATAAATAACTAGAACCACTTTTGACAACTCATTACTTAACTAGTATGATAAAGATAACGATATTTATATTTTATTTTATTAAATATATATAACGATTTAAATTAATATTATATATATTTATACGCGTATTATACGTACATAGTTTTATACTTTTACTATACTTAAACTTTACCTTTACTTTATTTTTACTTTACTTTAACTTTAATAAATCACTTTAATAATTCATACTTTAATAATTCACTTTAATAATTCATACTTTAATAATTCAAAAATCTATTATAAATAGAATTCAATAGGTTTAATTATTTCTTAGAAACTTGAAAATATTTTTCTCTAAACTTTCTCAATCGATTTACATATATATATTTACTCCGTATTATTTCAAGATATTATTAGTATACATAAAATATTATGACGGAGTGCTGTTCGAGTGATTTCGAAATTGTTTTTCGAGTGAGATAGGATTAAGGAAATTATGGGATATAGCTATGGAGGTGATTGAGTATGGTTCATGGGTATGCTCGTGAGGTCAATATAGTGTTTATCATTTCTGTTGCGTCTACGCACCTTTCCTGCAATATTGAATCTCAATATTGATACGTGAGTACTCATAATTTAACTTTTACATACTAATAGTGTATCCCTGACTAGTGCTCGAGTATTTAGGATTATGCATGCTTGTACTTTTGATATTGACCTTAGACAGGTTAGGTTGAATCTTGAATTAGTTACACTTGCGGGTGAGATAAGGTATAAGATATGCATGTCCTTGGAAAGATAGCGAAAAATTAAGAACTTTTCCTTTAGATATCGAATGGTTTCGATGAACGAATTAGAAGTTATAATCAATTGAATTTTCGATATTTTTATTAAAAATGATTATTATTATCGTCGTTTTTATCGTCATTCTAGTTTTATCTTATTATTATCATTATTATTATCTTTATCAATAAAAGGGATTTATCATTAAAAATTGTTATTTTTTTTATTATTACTATCGTTATTATCGTTAAAGTTATAATTAGTATTATTATTATCCAATTATTATTATTATTATTATTATTATTATTATTATTATTATTATTATTATTATTATTATTATTATTATTATTATTATTATTATTATTATTATTATTATTATTATTATTATTATTGGTATTATTATTATTATTATTATTATCATTATTAATATATATATATCATTATTTAAAAATGGTTATTGTTATTGTTATTATTATTATTATTATTATTATTATTATTATTACTATATTATCATTAAGTTAATTATTAGTATTATCATTAATAATGTTATAGTAACTATCATTATTAATATTAGTGTAATTAAAACAAATATTTGTAACACCTAATTATTTTGATTACTATTATTATCATTATTATGAACACGATATAAAAGACAATTAAAAGCTATTAAACGAAACGATTAGGAAATAATGGGTAAGAGTATCATGATGAAATTAAAATATTATAAGATATTGATTTAGATAAAATTGTCGTTCTTATTATTTTTATCATTACTATTATTATTAAAAGTACCGCTATTATTAAAACTATCATTTTAACAAAAATTATCATTTTAATAGAAATGTCATTGTTACTATAAAATATCATTATTATTATTATTTTAAATAGAATTATTATTTTAAAGATAATATTAAAAATTATGTAAATATTAAAGTTATCATAATTAGAATTATCGTTTTATCATAATGTCATCTTAGTAATTATAAATATTGATATTTTTATAATAATAATAATTATTACTAAATAATACAACTTTTACTTACTATCATTATAGATATTATTTTATCAAATAAATATGTGACACAAACATATTTTACTACGTGTAATAACTTACTTTAATAATATCTATCATATTATCTTTATGATATTAAATGAACCCTATAAATTTTATTACTTAATATATATAAAAGTATATTTTATTATATAAATTTAATATAAAATTTTATTTATTAATAAATAAATTATATTATTTACTCTAATAAATCTTTTAAAAATATTTAAAAATATAAAACGACGATATTTAAACTATATATTAATCATGTATAGATTTTTGGAAATTATTTTGAGTCAAATTTACTTTTGTTGACTTTTGCATATTAGTCTCGAGCATTAGGATTGTGGTACACTATGACTTGACCTAATTTGTTAGATAAAAATACATATAACGTCATTGAACAAGTGCAAGGTTGGCCTCGAATTCACGAACCTAAATTAATTATATATATTTATGTGTTGGTCAATATTTATTAAATATTGACCAACACATAAATATATATAATTAATTTAGGTTCGTGAATTCGAGGCCAACCTTGCACTTGTTCAATGACGTTATATGTATTTTTACTACGAAATACAGTATGGTGAGTTTCATTTGCTCCATTTTTAAATGCTTTTGCAATATATATTTTTGGGACTGAGAATACATGCGCTGCTTTTATAACTGTTTTACAAAATAGACACAAGTACTTAAAACTACATTCTATGGCTGGATTATTAAACCGAATATGCCCCTTTTTACTCTGGTAATCTAAGAATTAGGGAACAGACACCCTAATTGACGCGAATCCTAAAGATAGATCTATCGGGCCTAACAAACCCCATCCAAAGTACCGGATGCTTTAGTACTTCGAAATTTATATCATGTCCGAAGGAGGATCCCAGAATGATAGGGGATATTCTTATATGTATCTTGTTAATGTCGGTTACCAGGTGTTCACCATATGAATGATTATTTTTGTCTCTATGCATGGGACGTATATTTATGAGAACTGGAAATGAAATTCTTGTGGTCTATTAAAATAATGGAAATAAATGATTATGATAAACTAATGAACTCACCAACCTTTTGGTTGACACTTTAAAGCATGTTTATTCTCAGGTGTTAAAGAAAATCTTTCGCTGTGCATTTGCTCATTTTAAAGATATTACTTGGAGTCTTTCATAGCATATTTCGAAGAATGTTGCATTTGAGTAATTGAGTTCATCAAAGATTATTATTAAATCAATTTATAGTTGGATAGTGGATATTATGAAATGGTATGCATGCCTGTCAATTTTTGATGTAAAGAAAGATTGTCTTTTAAAACGAATGCATTGTTTGTAAAATATATCATATAGAGGTCAAAAACCTCGTAATGTAATCAACTATTGTGAATAGTTTATAATGTATATGAACGGGTCCTTTCAGTTGGTATCAGAGCGGTGATCTTAGCGAACCAGGTCTGCATTAGTGTGTCTAACTGATAAGTCGATAGGATGCATTAGTGGGTCTGGACTTCGACCGTGTCTGCATTTCAAAAGTTTTGCTTATCATTTTGTGTCGAAAATTAGCTACTTATCATCCTCAGGAAATTACCTGCTTATCATTTTTAGTCTAAGACACGTCTTGCTGCATTGATTGCATGAATAGTGTATAGACAAAAATTCATATCTTAGCATATCTGCTAAATCATATCTTATCATATCTGTTACTTTAAACTTTGCCTGACATATCCCGCAAAGTCCTCCGTAATCTACGAAATCTTTTGATCTATGTGTATATATATATATATATATATATATATATATATATATATATATATATATATATATATATATATATATATATATATATATTCTATGTAATTAGAATACCATCCGTTAGCCAAAATCATTTCATATTGAAAAAAAAAATCCTTTATCCAATCGTACAAAATGGAATTCGTCATCAGTTCAAGTCACTCAGATTCCGAAATGGAATCCCATTCAAGCTCCGAAAGCAGTGTGACCGGAATAAATCAACCAATCAGTCATCCCCTATTCTGGATGAATTGGGGATGGGTTCGTAGCCTCCTCAATCATTGGAGACAAGAAGAAGGTGATCCCTTCCATCCACCACATTGCCCTCTTGACGAAGAACCTGAAGCACTTACCGGCGAACCTGTCCGAAACACCATTTTCTCGCTCATTTCCAGAGTATCTCATCACGATTATATATTACATCAAATTTTAGATTTTATTTATCTGGTCGTCCGAACCGACAGTCACCCCGGTGTAATAGAAGAAGTCAACGAGCTTCGCGCTAGGGTATTGGCTTTGGAGAATATGGTGCAGAGATTACAAACACCAGCAGCAGCATCAGCAGCATAACCAGTACCACAATCATCAACGCCAACAGTACCATTACCTCCTCCAACCACAACCGCGTCGTAAACCTCAACTTCACAATCTGTCCCACGAGCATCAACGTCATACGCACCATTGATACCAAGGAGTACCAACAACAATAACTGACGAAGTATTAATTCATAACTTCATTGGAGAAACATTCCGCGGCGATTATGTAATCTCTAAAGTCTTAGAGATTATCTAATCTAGCCCTAACCATAAATCAGTTAAGCGAACCAAAATGATAGAAGGAAGAGTAGAAACCCTGACAAAAATGGTGTATGATTAACAAGCTAAACTTGCTTTACCAACAGCATCAATAGTACCGTCAGTGTTATCAGCATCGTCAGTACAGTCAACATCCAAATCAACAACACCGATAACATCATAAACTCCGTCAGTTCAAGAATCACTGTGGACATCATTACGAATCAATAACGTGTATATTGTATCAACGAGTTATGAAGAATTAACTCATTCCCTCTGAAGAAATTATATTATATATATATATATATATATATATATATATATATATATATATATATATATATATATATATATATATATATATATATTTGAAATAAATCTTTCCGTGCTAAGCTATTGTGTGTGAATCTTAACTACTCGGTTAATTCATATCACAAATATGCAATAATGTACATCCTTCGGCCGCAACTTAACCAACGTTAACTACAATCTCTGTCGCAATTCAACAAATTCCAATTCATAATAAATCAAGTATATATTTGATTTTACACTTTCATCATCGATGTACCCGAAACTTTTCACATAACATCATTCATACTTTGCGAAATTCACAAGAATTCCACGAACCGAACATCATACATCAACAAATAACGAAGTATTGATTCATAATTTCAATGTCATTAAAGAAATACTGCGTAAAAGTTATGTACTTTTTAAAGCCTTTAGGGATTATTCAATTCTAGTTTCAACCGTAAATCAAATGAGTTTAATTTAACATTAACTCATTAAATCTATGTTACATCTGCAGAAAATATACATATATATTTTCATAAAGACTGTAATAAAATTCTTTTGTACAAAATATTAATTGTGAAATTTTTTTTTAACGGGTAGGTAATACCCGAGAGATATATAAATTCACAATTAATATGTTACATTCTTCGAATCTGATTCAGCAAATCATCCATTATACTCCCTACTTTCACAACAATATACATTCTTTTATAGCAATCAAAACAACCATACTCATTCAAAATTTAATTACATATTCTGATTTTGAAATCTCAAAATTCAACTCGAGATATGACCAAAATCATCACTCTTAGATCCTTACATCATTCACAAGCTATATTTTGACTTTAAAACTGTGTTAGAACATCAAATGTATGTTAACGATTACAATCTGTGTTCAAACCCTTCGAAAATTTCTGAAGACACTTCGAAAGATGAGCAATCGAGATGATGATCCAACCACATGTTACCCACAATTATGTACCCGAAAAACTCTTGAAACCAAAGTAAAAGTTTAAACAACGTATCCGCGTCAGAATCTTTGGCATTTATTAGCAAAAATAACTTTGCGACTCCTATTCAAAGTAGCCAGTTTTGTCACAGCTCCAGCAAGTCAACTTCGACTTTTCAGTCAGACTAACCTTATTATAACCTTGAGATATACACCATCGTTACCAGGGAACCTTTTACATTCCACCACATTATTAGCAGATGTACCAATAACTTCATTACCCTTTGACTTTAGCCTCTCCAAAAAGTCATTATAATTATTCATTGAAACCCCATCATTTACTCATTCGCATCTTGTAATGAGAATTGCCATACGAATTATTGGGAATTAGCAATCAGTATTTTGAAATCTCGCAGCATGTCTACGCCAACAGTTATATGTGTATATATAACGTCTATCTTCTGGACTTAATTTGAATGTGAAGTTTTTGAAAAACACTCCGAACTACTAATTGGTTCTCCGAAAATGGAAAAAATGCTGATGAAGCAGCAAAAACTATAAACGACTTTAAACGATGAAAGCTGGATGATAATGATGAAGTGTGCTGGCAAAGCGCAGAAAAAGAGAAGTTTTGGAACTGGAAAATGGATTGAGCAAAGTAGGAAGGAGGCTGTGGACAAATTACAAAGACTGAACCTGACTTCAAAGGATCCAAATGATTCAGTACCTGCTGAAGTCATTAACAAATACCTTGCTCCTGACTCTAAACCCCTGCGGACAATATTCTTCATCATCCTCTGATATTAGAAATTCTAAAATATCATCATATCTTTCATTATAAATATCCTCCATATTTCTGAAGATATTTTCTTAATTTTTCTTATTTGAAATCATTTACCTCTTCGCGCTATCTGTATTACATCATAAAAGAAACTATTTTAGTTTCTAAATTCTGAAACATTCAAGTTTTTGAAGTAGTGTTGGGAACTGAAGCATGAATTAGTATAATATAATGACACTTGATCAATGTGATTATATTACAGTAAGTCATGCTGAGTTTCTAAATGGAACGTGATGATTCACAGATCATAACATCATCATGTGCCATGTTATACGACTCTTGTATTCTATTTAACCTCTAAAATATCAAAAAAAAAATTTCTTGATGATTTGGCCTTTTCCAAGGTATTCTAGTAATTTGACAAGTCAAGATCGTACCATCACAATTTTCTTCCTAGAACATTAACAATGTTCATTCTGAAATTCATATCTGTGAATTCTGGACCATTACAAGCGGTGCTTAATCGCAAGAAGAAGAAACGAAAGGACAAAACTCCGATATAGAAATTGGGCTATAAATTACAGCAAATAAAAGAGAGCATTAACTGTAAATGATAATGATTATAGAAGACAGAAGCAGAGACTTTGAAATATAAGGGAACATATAAAGCCCAACGACAAACCAGAAATTATAAACCATATATATCGATGCATATAGCAATATAAAGACACGGGAGAACTAGAAACACTATAAACCCAAGAGTATAGTAGAAGTAAATAGATTCTTCTGACGGTAGATGAAAAAGAAAAATGACCGATATGAAAGTTAGAAGTATATCGAGAATCAGAACTGGATGGAGCATATTGATGAATACTTTAAAATATGATTTGAGGGGGAAAGAATAGAAGGTGATGAAACATGACTAGGAACTTAGAAATCAACAGATTTAACTCACACAATGGATGAATAAGTGAATCAAACCCTCTAGTGAATAGGTTAAGTTTTTTTTTTTGATTAATTTAGTCAAACCACAACTAAATCAAGTGTGATTAGATCAACACCTAGAGCTATTATTCACCACCTGGGTGATTTTGTAACATCCCGCATTTTTCCATTAAATTATTTTAACGCCCGTCTTTTTATTTTAATAATATCCTCAGTATCTCGATTCGTATCCTCCATTAGCTAACATTCTTAAAATATTTTCGTTATTGGATTATAACATCTCTCGTACTCTCGTGTAATTCAAAATAATTCGTTTGGTTAATTCACGCACCCGCACCCGAACTAGAGGGACTAAACTTGCAAAGAGGCCAAAGATTTGACTAGGTCAACTAGTCAAACCTTCAACCTCCTCCTCTCATTTTCTCCCTTTCTCTCTTTTCATACTTCCATTTTTCCTCTCAAGAACTCAAACAAGATTCATCATCTAATTTCGGATTTGGAGGCTAACATCAAAACAAATTACATATTTGGAATCCTCTCTTCATCCTCTTCGACTTGATACCAATTTCATCTCATTTGGGTAACTTTCTAAAATCACTAGATTTTGTGTTCTTGATGTTTTTGAATTATAAAAGTGTTAATTAGTGTCTATGGCTCGTGTATAACATGAATATATGTTTTGTTTGTTCGATTTGTTGATTTGAGTAACTAGTTTGAACACTTGAAAATGGGTTTGCTTAATCTTTGATTTTGGAAGATTAAATGTTGTTAAATTGTTAAAGTTCATGTTTTAATTGTGTTACTAGTATCACTAGCTTCGTTTTGATGCGTAGGTTGATTAAGAAAACTTCAAATACATGATTTGTGATTTTTGTGAATTTTGATTAGGGTTTGATGAACTTGAAATGAACTTTTGATACTTTGGATGCCATGAAATGTTGTTAGTAAGTGTTTAGTTGTATTGCATGAGTAATTACCTTCGAAACGGCATATCATATGTGTGGATTGGATTCCCGAATCATGAAATGCATTTCAAGAACTTGAAACTTTGAAAATGGACCTTGAATGATCACTTGGTTTGAAAACTCGGTTGTTACAAATGAGGTTTTTGATTGATGAATTGTGTTTAGTTGCATTCTACGTCAAAAGAGCTTTCCAACGATATAAGGTGCGAGTCCTAAGTGTTAGCGGTTTGTGTTTTATGCACAAAAAGGTTTTGGATTGAGACTTGAACATTTGGGACTGGCCAGGCACCAGCACCCGGCCTTTGCCGCGGCGCGGCCCTTTCCTGTCGCGGCGCGACATATAAGGGGGCCAGGTTCTGACCTCCTTGTCCCAAATGTGAAAAATTTTTGGCCCGTTCTAGACCTCCGATTCACATGAGATTTGTTCTAACATGCTTATATATGAATAAAAACCTCAGAAAAATAGTTCGGGACCCGACCCGAACGTGTTGACTTTCGTTGACTTTGATCGACCAAAGTTTGACTTTTTGTCAAACTTAACCAAATGATTATGCAACCTTCCTAACTTGTTTCTGTACTTGTATCTTGCATGAAACTTGACAATTTGATTCACATGCTACATAATCGAGTCGTAACGAGCCATAGGACTAATTGAGCACATTTCACCCGACCTTGTGTCGTAACCGGTAAATTGATACAACTTACTTGTTTAGGTCAAGGCTAAGCAACTTTCATGCACACGTTTACCTTGTGAAGTACTTTTATACTCGTGCACTCGAGGTGAGATCATAGTCCCACTTTTTCAACAACTTTTATATTTTTAAATCGTGGGCTGAGAAACTTATACGTTACATATATACATTTCATATGTATATATACCTTTCATACTTTTATACATCGAACACGAATACGAATACAAAGATACGGACGAGTTTGAACGAAAATCCTCAATTCAATTATCATTAATTACATCAGATGGTGTAAGCGAGACTATGTTGTGTGGATCCATACGGGTTTGACTAACCCTCATTCGGACGGTTCGCTACCGTTAAGCGAATGAAATATATTCTGGTACGGTGTATGTTCTAACACTTTTATGCTGAGGTAAATGATACGGTTAAGCTTTGATAATTGGGTGCTCGGTAAACAACAATACTTATGGAATTCAAACGATTCGAAAAATCGACTTATACTATAACTTGTGGTTCAACTTATTTTACTTACATACTCATTTACTAAACCTATGATTTCACCAACGTTTTCGTTGACAGATTCTTCTATGTTTTTCTCAGGTTTTGAATGCTTAAGTGATACATGCTTCCGCACTCTTTTGATACGTGCTTGGATGTCGAGTATACATGCATATTTGGAGCATCTTTTTGGCTACTTTTAAATTGTGTCGCATAGGTTTCAATTGTACGTTTAACATTGTAATGTAACTAGCCGTCGAACTTCTTTTTGTAAACTTGAAACACCCTTTTACATTGAAATGAATGCGACATATTTTGGTCAAACGTTGTCTTAAAGACTTATGACCATGTAATGGGACCTACGTAGTCGACGCCGTCACTTGACGATTTGTCGGGGTCGCTACAAGTGGTATCAGAGCGTTAGTTGTAGGGATTTAGAGTTCATTGGTGTCAACCCCGAGTCATAGGGTACATTAGTGAATCTAGACTACAACCGGCATATAGACTGAGGTAGGAACTACTTGACTATTTGTGCATTATACTCGAACTCTCCTATCATATCTAACTCTTATTCGATTTTGATATCACGTTGTTAAATTTGATTGACACGCCACCTTGACTTTATGAAGTAATGTTAAATGCACATGTGAATCAGGGTAATATAATTTCCGGGATTATATTACGGTGGTTCACATGGACGTTCCGACATTATGACATAAAGAATTTAAGGCGGGTTAAGGAAATTTTCTCTTTATCCTTATTCCATATCACGGTTGGTATTATTGAGAATACTAACCAACGATATTCTTGTGTCTTGAAGGAACAATGGCTCGTCTATGAGCTCCTCCCAAAACTCCCGAACAAGCTATACAACGAATGATAGCCACCGCCGTGGATGTGGCCATGGCCGGTCACTCTTCCAACAACAATAACAATAACAACAATCACAACAACAACAACAATGGAGCCGGAAATTCAAACGAAGGGTGCTCCTATAAGAACTTCATGGGGTGCAAACCTCACACTTTTGATGGAACCGGGGGACCGATCGTGCTCACCCGATGGTTTGAGCAAACAGAAGCCGTCTTTAGCATAAGCGGTTGTCGGGACCAAGACAAGGTCAGATTTTCCACTCACACCTTCGCCGGTATCGCTCTCACATGGTGGAATACGTATGTACAATCGGTGGGTATCCACGAAGCCCACGCTCTCTCTTGGGTCGACTTAAGAGGAAAGATGATCACCGAATACTTCCCGCGCGAAGAGATACGCAAGCTTGAACACGAGCTAAGAACTTTAAAAGCGGTCGGGAATGACCTAAAGGCCTATAATCAACGATTTTCTGAGCTAGCCTTGATGTGCCCAAATCTCGTGAGTACCGAGTCTCTAAGGGTTGAGCTGTACATGGATGGTCTTCCTAAGAGCATCAAACAAGGAGTAATGTCATCCAAACCCGCTAATCACCAAGAGGCTTTGAATATGGCCCGCCAATTGATCGAAACGGTGGACGAAATTGAGGTGTCGGCATATAAAGCCGAGGATAAGTCGGGTGGCAACAAAAGAAAATGGGAAGCCCCCGAATTGAGCAACTACAACAACAACCCCGCCAAGAAGCCTTTCACCTCCAACGACAAGAAAGGCTATGCCGGAAGTCTACCATCTTGCAACAAGTGCCACAAACATCATTATGGCGAATGTAGCAAACCATTTTGCAACAAATGCCGCAACTGTCATTATGGTGAATGTGGTAAGTTAACTTGCCACCAGTGCCAAGGAAGTGGTCATACGGCCAACGATTGTAGGAGCGTCGCCCCCGTCGCCCAAAAGGCGCCCAATGCACACCGGTCGGGCGTTTGTTTCGAATGTGGCCAACCGGGTCATTTTAAGAATGCGTGCCCGGAGAAGAAGACAAACCCCAATACACGCGGCCGAGCTTTCAACATTAACATCGAGGAAGCCCGAGATGACAACTAGTCACGGGTACGTTTCTTCTCAACAACCCTTATATTTCATGTTTATTCAATTCGGGTACCGTTAGACGTTTTATAACCAAGGCCTTGACTCGTACTCTTTGCACACCACCATATCCCCTAGACACTACCTATGCCATGCAGGTGACCGACGGAAAACTATTACGTTAAACTTTTTGGGTGGAGAATTTGAATTTTGACTTGACACCTATAGAACTAGGGGACTCAAAACCTATTCTATAAGAAGAAAATGATCCCTTACATGTGTATAGATTATCGTGAACTAAATAATTTTCGGTTAAGAACCGATATTCTCTTTCCCGTACCGATGACCTCTTGATCAATCACAAGAATTCGGTGTGTATTCCAAAATCGACCCCCATTCCAGTTATCTCCAAAACGGTTTTCAAAATTCGTTACGATAGTTATGAATTCCTTATAGTGTCGTTCAGTTTAACAAAGGCTTCCTCCGTATTCATGGGCCTGATGGGCCTGATGGATAGACAGATCTGTCATCATATTCATATGTGATGTTCTAACCTATTCAATTCAAGCAAAGAAGAAAACGAACAACATCTTTGTCTTACGCTCGAACTCTTGAGGAAAGATCAACTCTATACCAAAATCTCCAAGTGTGAACTTTGGTTAAACAAAGTCCAAATTCTAGACCATGTTGTTAGTGGTCAGGGTATTACAATAAATCTCGCAATCAAAGCCACACGTAATCGGGAAACCCTCACGACTCTGACTTGTACTCGTAAAATCTTAGATCTCGCCGATTATTACCGCAGATTCATTTTCGACTTTTTCTCGTGTTACTCGTCCTTTAACCCCGTTAACTCCCCCAGGAAAGGACTAAACCTCTCCGTGTCCGAACTTTTAACGCGATTATTCATCCCAACCTTACTAACTAAATTCATTTAACACAATGAAATTCAAATATGGAAATATTTCTACTCGAACGCCCGAAAGACATACTCCCTCGACTCGAAATCAAGGAAACTGAAATTCGTTATTTTTGCACGAACGATTGGAATACTTAATTATGGATCCGATCAATCTTCTCATCACCACGTACCACGTTACATAACACTGTTATTTCACTATGACCGTCTGATATTACTGGGACCCAAGATAACACACAATCCAAGGATACTTCCTTTCTCTTTGACTTATCGTCCTCATGCTCCTGATACGGACAACTACTACTCAACCCCGAACTATACAACTATGTGTTCTATCTCGTTTTCCCACCAGGTCTCAACATTTGACCACTAGATGCGCGATATGGCTACCTCAGGATGTGAGCTCATCCTATTCTAAGTTCTCATTCCACTCCTGTCCTTTTGCTTGTACTTTTGTATAAGGAAACCTTTTATATACTTTCTCAATGGAGAGAGAGACTCATCATGTATTACTAGTATTCACCACGAGGGTGAATAGCCCTGAAAAAAAAAATGTTCTCTGTAGCCGGTAAGGAACTTGTTCCAACGAACATTTTCAAACCCTAACTAGCTTGTTCAAACATATCTTAATTCTATTCCAACACGGTGTACCATTGTCGACTATCTCGGATCACAATACTCGTTTCACTTCTAGTGTTACAAGAAGCCTTAGAGACACGTTTAAACATGAGTACCATGTATCATCCACAACCAACGGACCAAACAAACGTACGTTTCACATCTTGGAAAGACATGTTACAAACATGTATTGTTGCCTTTAGTTGTCTCCTCTCACACAACAGTTACCATTCGTGTATTAACGCCGCACTTCCGAAACCCTATATGACCGCAAATGTCATACCCCTATTCGTTGGACCAAAGCATGTGGCAAGCAAATCACCGGATCCAAACTCATTCAAGAAATAACAGTTGAGATCGTACAAGTCCGAGAAGGACTCAAGACGACTCGTAGTCGCCAAAAGGGCTATACCGATATTCGACGTAAACCTCTCGAATCCTAAGCCAGTAACCGTGTAATATTGAGAACTCGCACCTTGGGAAGGTGTAATCCGTTTCGGGAATCAGGGAAAGTTAAAATCGCGATATATTAATCCTTTTGAAACCTCGGGGCGTATTGGAACCGCTCCTACCGTTTAGAACTTTCGACTCAATTAAGTTTCCGTTTACCCTACGTTCCATGCAACAAACTTAGAGACGTGTCCTACGAGACAGGAATGTGCTACTCTCCTAGATAAACTTACTATTGATGGCAAACTCCCCTTCATGGGAAACTGGTTGAAATTGTGGATCGTAAAACCAAGTCTTAATACAAACTGAGATCTCGACTGTCAAAATTTGTGGGAATGTCCGAGGAAGTATCTTCACTTATTCACAGCATTGACAACACTAGGTCTCGAGTAAGAAACCACGACTATTGCTTCCAACTAAATTTCGGGACGAAATTTCTTTTAAGGTGTGGGTAATGTAACATCCCGCATTTTTCCATTAAATTATTTTAACGCCCGTCTTTTTATTTTAATAATATCCTCAGTATCTCGATTCGTATCCTCCATTAGCTAACATTCTTAAAATATTTTCGTTATTGGATTATAACATCTCTCGTACTCTCCTGTAATTCAAAATAATTCGTTTGGTTAATTCACGCACCCGCACCCGAACTAGAGGGACTAAACTTGCAAAGAGGCCAAAGATTTGACTAGGTCAACTAGTCAAACCTTTAACCTCCTCCTCTCATTTTCTCCCTTTCTCTCTTTTCATACTTCCATTTTTCCTCTCAAGAACTCAAACAAGATTCATCATCTAATTTCGGATTTGGAGGCTAACATCAAAACAAATTACATATTTGGAATCCTCTCTTCATCCTCTTCGACTTGATACCAATTTCATCTCATTTGGGTAACTTTCTAAAATCACTAGATTTTGTGTTCTTGATGTTTTTGAATTATAAAAGTGTTAATTAGTGTGTATGGCTCGTGTATAACATGAATATATGTTTTGTTTGTTCGATTTGTTGATTTGAGTAACTAGTTTGAACACTTGAAAATGGGTTTGCTTAATCTTTGATTTTGGAAGATTAAATGTTGTTAAATTGTTAAAGTTCATGTTTTAATTGTGTTACTAGTATCACTAGCTTCGTTTTGATGCGTAGGTTGATTAAGAAAACTTCAAATACATGATTTGTGATTTTTGTGAATTTTGATTAGGGTTTGATGAACTTGAAATGAACTTTTGATACTTTGGATGCCATGAAATGTTGTTAGTAAGTGTTTAGTTGTATTGCATGAGTAATTACCTTCGAAACGGCATATCATATGTGTGGATTGGATTCCCGAATCATGAAATGCATTTCAAGAACTTGAAACTTTGAAAATGGACCTTGAATGATCACTTGGTTTGAAAACTCGGTTGTTACAGATGAGGTTTTTGATTGATGAATTGTGTTTAGTTGCATTCTACGTCAAAAGAGCTTTCCAACGATATAAGGTGCGAGTCCTAAGTGTTAGCGGTTTGTGTTTTATGCACAAAAAGGTTTTGGATTGAGACTTGAACATTTGGGACTGGCCAGGCACCAGCACCCGGCCTTTGCCGCGGCGCGGCCCTTTCCTGTCGCGGCGCGACATATAAGGGGGCCAGGTTCTGACCTCCTTGTCCCAAATGTGAAAAATGTTTGGCCCGTTCTAGACCTCCGATTCACATGAGATTTGTTCTAACATGCTTATATATGAATAAAAACCTCAGAAAAATAGTTCGGGACCCGACCCGAACGTGTTGACTTTCGTTGACTTTGACCGACCAAAGTTTGACTTTTTGTCAAACTTAACCAAATGATTATGCAACCTTCCTAACTTGTTTCTGTACTTGTATCTTGCATGAAACTTGACAATTTGATTCACATGCTACATAATCGAGTCGTAACGAGCCATAGGACTAATTGAGCACATTTCACCCGACCTTGTGTCGTAACCGGTAAATTGATACAACTTACTTGTTTAGGTCAAGGCTAAGCAACTTTCATGCACACGTTTACCTTGTGAAGTACTTTTATACTCGTGCACTCGAGGTGAGATCATAGTCCCACTTTTTCAACAACTTTTATATTTTTAAATCGTGGGCTGAGAAACTTATACGTTACATATATACATTTCATATGTATATATACCTTTCATACTTTTATACATCGAACACGAATACGAATACAAAGATACGGACGAGTTTGAACGAAAATCCTCAATTCAATTATCATTAATTACATCAGATGGTGTAAGCGAGACTATGTTGTGTGGATCCATATGGGTTTGACTAACCCTCATTCGGACGGTTCGCTACCGTTAAGCGAATGAAATATATTCTGGTACGGTGTATGTTCTAACACTTTTATGCTGAGGTAAATGATACGGTTAAGCTTTGATAATTGGGTGCTCGGTAAACAACAATACTTATGGAATTCAAACGATTCAGAAAATCGACTTATACTATAACTTGTGGTTCAACTTATTTTACTTACATACTCATTTACTAAACCTATGATTTCACCAACGTTTTCGTTGACAGATTCTTCTATGTTTTTCTCAGGTTTTGAATGCTTAAGTGATACATGCTTCCGTACTCTTTTGATACTTGCTTGGATGTCGAGTATACATGCATATTTGGAGCATCTTTTTGGCTACTTTTAAATTGTGTCGCATAGGTTTCAATTGTACGTTTAACATTGTAATGTAACTAGCCGTCGAACTTCTTTTTGTAAACTTGAAACACCCTTTTACATTGAAATGAATGCGACATATTTTGGTCAAACGTTGTCTTAAAGACTTATGACCATGTAATGGGACCTACGTAGTCGACGCCGTCACTTGACGATTTGTCGGGGTCGCTACAGATTTGGACTGAGAGAGAATCGGAGGAGCTCACTAGATCTGAGTGTGTGTAACAAATGAGAGGCTTAACCTAAAATGAAGAACATAGGACTTTATATGCCCCTGCTATTGACTCACCCATACGATTGATTCATCACAAGTACGAGTTGGCTTCATCAGCCGTACGGGTGATCACTCACTCGTGTCTTCTCATTTAGGTTGTAATTGTGACTTAGCTCAGCATCAACCGTGCGTATGAGCCTGTCAGCCGTACTAGTGAGGCTTCACTCGTACGTCTGACTAAGTCTAACATAGTCAAACATCTAAATCTCGTTCCTGCAGTTCCTGTAACCACATTCAAACACGGATAGGATAATAACGAGCAATCATGGTGGCCTGTAAACTGTTGTACCTACAATGGACGTGGGTAGATGTCTAGGGACTTGCATAAAATGCATCAACAGAAGGTGTGAGTTGTAAGGAAATGAAGGAGGTGAATTTATAAGAAAATCTCCGACAGAACAATTAAAATGGACAATCGCATTTAAAGCGGATCCTAATTCCCTTGATTACCGGAGAGTCAAATCTTATTAAGAAGATTTTCTTCAAATCCCTTGAAATCTGGGAATCAATCATATCTACGTCAAATGATAAGATGAATCTACACTTACTCATTTCACTCTTCTATGTTAGCTTCATTCGTACTCTTCATATAAATGGATTGTTTATCCAAATTATTCACTGATGATAAAACTCTAATTTTCAGCCCGTATGCATCATGAAAACATACTTATTATCATTCACGACCTTTCCACTCAAATTTCGGGATGAAATTTCTTTAACGGGTAGGTACTGTGACAACCCGGAAATTTCCAACCAAATTTAAACTTTAATCTTTATATGTTTCCGACACGATAAGCAATATTTGTTAAGTTAAATTTCAAGAATTTTAAACTATGTTCATACATTCATTAAACCTCGACCAAGTTCCAACGATTCACGAACCATTAAAAGAATATGATTATATATGTATATGTGTATATATATTATAACTTGAAACGTAAACAAAATATTAGATTAAATACTTTATATGATTGTATCTGTTTTAAAATGTTTATCAATGGAATTAGAAGATACGATCAAATGATTGAATTATCAGATATATTGAATTATGATTACAAGTCTCTGTTGAAAGGCCCACTTTGATTTGAGAAATCTTTCCATTTTAACAATATTCGGAAAATGGTAAAGTGATTTATAAATAAGAACAAATTGTCAATCATTGAGAACTAGACAAAGGATAGTGGAAGATTGAATCTCATAAAGACTCGATTGATCTATTTAGTTTCAAACGTACAAAAACGTTTTCAGTTTAAAAAGCACTTTATTATTAAAACGTATATAACTTTTATAAATAACTAGAACCACTTTTGACAACTCATTACTTAACTAGTATGATAAAGATAACGATATTTATATTTTATTTTATTAAATATATATAACGATTTAAATTAATATTATATATATTTATACGCGTATTATACGTACATAGTTTTATACTTTTACTATACTTAAACTTTACCTTTACTTTATTTTTACTTTACTTTAACTTTAATAATTTAACTTTAATAATTTATACTTTAATAATTCACTTTAATAATTCATACTTTAATAATTCACTTTAATAATTCATACTTTAATAATTCACTTTAATAATTCATACTTTAATAATTCACTATAATAATTCAAAAATCTATTATAAATAGAATTCAATAGGTTTCATTATTTCATAGAAACTTGAAAATATTTTTCTCTAAACTCTCTCAATCGATTTACATATATATATTTACTCCGTATTATTTCAAGATATTATTAGGATACATAAAATATTACGACGGAGTGCTGTCCGAGTGATTTCGAAATTGTTTTTCGAGTGAGATAGGATTAAGGAAATTATGGGTTATAGCTATGGAGGTGATTGAGTATGGTTCATGGGTATGCTCGTGAGGTCAATATAGTGTTTATCATTTCCGTTGCGTCTACGTACCTTTCCTGCAATATTGAATCTTATTATTGATACGTGAGTACTCATAATTTAACTTTTACATACTAATAGTATATCCCTGACTAGTACTCGAGTATTTAGGATTATGCATGCTTGTACTTTTGATATTGCCCTTAGACAGGTTAGGTTGAATCTTGAATTAGTTACACTTGCGGGTGAGATAAGGTATAAGATATGCATGTCCTTGGAAAGCTAGCGAAAAATTAAGAACTTTTCCTTTAGATATCGAATGGTTTCGATGAACGGATTAGAAGTTATAATCAATTGAATTTTTGATATTTTTATTAAAAATGATTATTATTATCGTCGTTTTTATCGTCTTTCTAGTTTTATCTTATTATTATCATTATTATTATCTTTATCAATAGGGAGGTGATTCTCACACACCACTTGTTGATCCATACACACTATTTTATATGAAATTCCAATCCTACCCTTATATTAGTCAACATTACCATCTTTGTCTTTATGTTAAAAGTAAGGGCAAACTTGTCAATTTATGTAAAACAAGTGTGTATGGATAAAAAATGGTGTGTGAGAATCACCTCCCTTATCAATAAAAGGGATTTATCATTAAAAATTGTTATTTTTTTTATTATTACTATCGTTATTATCGTTAAAGTTATAATTAGTATTATTATTATTATCCAATTATTATTATTATTATTATTATTATTGGTATTATTATTATTATTATCATTATTAATATATATATCATTATTTAAAAATGGTTATTGTTATTGTTATTATTATTATTACTATATTATCATTAAGATAATTATTAGTATTATCGTTAATAATGTTATAGTAACTATCATTATTAATATTAGTGTAATTAAAACAAATATTTGTAACACCTAATTATTTTGATTACTATTATTATCATTATTATGAACACGATATAAAAGACGATTAAAAGCTATTAAACGAAACGATTAGGAAATAATGGTAAGAGTATCATGATGAAATTAAAATATTATAAGATATTGATTTAGATAAAATTATCGTTCTTATTATTTTTATCATTACTATTATTATTAAAAGTACCGTTAGTATTAAAACTATCATTTTAACAAAAATTATCATTTTAATAGAAATGTCATTGTTACTATAAAATATCATTATTATTATTATTTTAAATAGAATTATTATTTTAAAGATAATATTAAAAATTATTGTAAATATTAAAGTTATCATAATTAGAATTATCGTTTTATCATAATGTCATCTTAGTAATTATAAATATTGATATTTTAATAATAATAATTATTATTACAAAATAATACAACTTTTACTTACTATCATTATAGATATTATTTTATCAAATAAATATGTGATACAAACATATTTTAGTACGTGTAATAACTTACTTTAATAATACCTATCATATTATCTTTATGATATTAAATGAACCCTATAAATTTTATTACTATATATATATATAAGTATATTTTATTATATAAATTTAATATAAAATTTTATTTATTAATAAATAAATTATATTATTTACTCTAATAAATCTTTTAAAAATATTTAAAAATATAAAACGACGATATTTAAACTATATATTAATCATGTATAGATTTTTGGAAATTATTTTGAGTCAAATTTACTTTTGTTGACTTTTGCATATTAGTCTCGAGCATTAGGATTGTGGTACACTATGACTTGACCTAATTTGTTAGACAAATATTGACCAACACATAAATATATATAATTAATTTTGGTTCGTGAATCTGAGGCCAACCTTGCACTTGTTCAATGACGTTATATGTATTTTTACAACGAAATACAGTATGGTGAGTTTCATTTGCTCCCTTTTTAAATGCTTTTGCAATATATATTTTTGGGATTAAGAATACATGCGCTGCTTTTGAAAGGACCCGTTCATATACATTATAAACGATTCACAATAGTTGATTACATCGCGAGGTATTTGACCTCTATATGATACATTTTACAAACATTGCATTTGTTTTTAAAAGACAAACTTTCTTTACATCGAAAATTGACAGGCATGTATACCATTTCATAATATCCACTATTCAACTATAAATTGACTTAATAATAATAATCTTTAATGAACTCAATGACTTGAATGCAACGTTCTTCGAAATATGCCATGAAAGACTCCAATTAATATCTTTAAAATGAGCAAATGCACAGCGGAAGATTTCTTTAATACCTGAGAATAAACATGCTTTAAAGTGTCAACTAAAAGGTTGGTGAGTTCATTAGTTTATCATAATCATTCATTTTCATCATTTTAATAGACCACGAGAATTTCATTTCCAGTTCTCATAAATATACGTCCCATGCATAGAGACAAAAATCATTCATATGGATTGAACACCTGGTAACCGACATTCACAATATGCATATAAGAATATCCCCATCATTCCGGGATCCTCCTTCGGACATGATATAAATTTCGACGTACTAAAGCATCCGGTACTTTGGATGGGGCTTGTTGGGCCCAATAGATCTATCTTTAGGATTCGCGTCAATTAGGGTGTCTGTTCCCTAATTCTTAGATTACCAGACTTAATAAAAAGGGGCATATTCGATTTTGATAATTCAACCATATAATGTAGTTTCGATTACTTGTGTCTATTTCGTAAAACATTTATAAAAATTGCGCATGTATTCTCAGCCCAAAAATATAAAGGGTAAAAAGGCAAATGAAACTCACCATAATGTATTTCATAGTAAAAATACATATAACGTCATGGAACAAGTGCAAGGTTGGCCTCGGATTCACGAACCTAAATTAATTATATATAATTATATGTTGGTCAATATTTGTCTAACAAATTAGGTCAAGTCATAGTGTACCACAATCCTAATGCTCGAGACTAATATGCAAAAGTCAACAAAAGTAAATTTGACTCAAAATAATTTTCAAAAATCTATACATGATTAATATGTAGTTTAAATATCGTCGTTTTATATTTTTAAATATTTTTAAAAGATTTATTAGAGTAAATAATATAATTTATTTATTAATAAATAAAATTTTATATTAAATTTATATAATAAAATATACTTTTATATATATTAAGTAATAAAATTTATAGAGTTCATTTAATACCATAAAGATAATACGATAGGTATTATTAAAGTAAGTTATTACACATAGTAAAATATGTTTGTATCATATATTTATTTGATAAAATAATATCTATAATGATAGTAAGTAAAAGTTGTATTATTTTGTAATAATAATTATTATTATAAAAATATTATTATTTATAATTACTAAGATGACATTATGATAAAACGATAATTCTAATTATGATATCTTTAATATTTACGATAATTTTTAATATTATCTTTAAAATAATAATTCTATTTAAAATAATAATAATAATAATAATGATATTTTATAGTAACAATGACATTTCTATTAAAATGATAATTTTTGTTAAAATGATAGTTTTAATACTAACGATACTTTTAATAATAATAGTAATGATAAAAATAATAAGAACGATAATTTTATCTAAATCAATATCTTATAATATTTTAATTTCATCATGATACTCTTACCCATTATTTCCTAATCGTTTCGTTTAATAGCTTTTAATCGTCTTTTATATCGTGTTCATAATAATGATAATAATAGTAATCAAAATAATTAGGTGTTACAAATATTTGTTTTAATTACACTAATATTAATAATGATAGTTACTATAACATTATTAACGATGATTCTAATAATTATCTTAATGATAATATAGTAATAATAATAATAACAATAACAATAACCATTTTTAAATAATGATATCTATATTAATAATGATGATAATAATAATAATAATAATAATAATAATAATACCAATAATAATAATAATAATAATAATTGGATAATAATAATAATACTAATTATAACTTTAACGATAATAACGATAGTAATAATAAAAAAATAACAATTTTTAATGATAAATCCCTTTTATTGATAAAGATAATAATAATGATAATAATAATAAGATAAAACTAGAACGACGATAAAAACGACGATAATAATAATAATCATTTTTAATAAAAATATCGAAAATTCAATTGATTATAACTTCTAATCCGTTCATCGAAACCATTCGATATCTAAAGGAAAAGTTCTTAATTTTTCGCTAGCTTTCCAAGGACATGCATATCTTATACCTTATCTCAACCGCAAGTGTAACTAATTCAAGATTCAACCTAACCTGTCTAAGGGCAATATCAAAAGTACAAGCATGCATAATTCTAAATACTCGAGCACTAGTCAGGGATACACTATTAGTATGTAAAAGTTAAATTATGAGTACTCACGTATCAATATTGAGATTCAATATTGCAGGAAAGGTACGTAGACGCAACGGAAATGATAAACACTATATTGACCTCACGAGCATACCCATGAACCATACTCAATCACCTCCATAGCTATAACCCATAATTTCCTTAATCCTATCCCACTCGAAAAACAATTTCGAAATCACTCGGACAACACTCCGTCGTAATATTTTATGTATACTAATAATATCTTGAAATAATACGGAGTAAATATATATATGTAAATCGATTGAGAGAGTTTAGAGAAAAATATTTTCAAGTTTCTATGAAATAATGAAACCTATTGAATTCTATTTATAATAGATTTTTGAATTATTAAAGTGAATTATTAAAGTATGAATTATTAAAGTGAATTATTAAAGTATGAATTATTAAAGTGAATTATTAAAGTATGAATTATTAAAGTGAATTATTAAAGTTAAAGTAAAGTAAAAATAAAGTAAAGGTAAAGTTTAAGTATAGTAAAAGTATAAAACTATGTACGTATAATACGCGTATAAATATATATAATATTAATTTAAATCGTTATATATATTTAATAAAATAAAATATAAATATCGTTACTTTATCATACTAGTTAAGTAATGAGTTGTCAAAAATGGTTCTAGATATTTATAAAAGTTATATACGTTTTAATAATAAAGTTCTTTTTAAACTGAAAACGTTTTTGTACGTTTGAAACTAAATAGATCAATCGAGTCTTTATGAGATTCAATCTTCCACTATCCTTTGTCTAGTTCTCAATGATTGACAATTTGTTCTTATTTAAAAATCACTTTACCATTTTCCGAATATTGTTAAAATGGAAAGATTTCTCAAATCAACGTGGGCCTTTCAACAGAGACTTGTAATAATAATTCAATATATCTGATAATTCAATCATTTGATCTTATCTTCCAATTCCATTGATAAACATTTTGAAACAGATACAATCATATAAAGTATTTAATCTAATATTTTGTTTACATTTCAAGTTGTAATATATATACACATATACATATATAATCATATTCGTTTAATGGTTCGTGAATCGTTGGAACTTGGTTGAGGTTGAATGAATGTATGAACATAGTTTAAAATTCTTGAAATTTAACTTAACAAATATTGCTTATCGTGTCGGAAACATATAAAGATTAAAGTTTAAATTTGGTTGGAAATTTCCGAGTTGTCACAGTACCTACCCGTTAAAGAAATTTCTTCCCGAAATTTGAGTGGAAAGGTCGTGAATGATAATAAGTATGTTTTCATGATGCATACAGGCTGAAAATTAGAGTTTTATCATCAGCGAATAATTTGGATAAACAATCCATTTATATGAAGAGTACGAATGAAGCTAACATAGAAGAGTGAAATGAGTAAGTGTAGATTCATCTTATCATTTGACGTAGATATGATTGATTCCCAGATTTCAAGGGATTTGAAGAAAATCTTCTTAATAAGATTTGACTCTTCGGTAATCAAGGGAATTAGGATCCGCTTTAAATACGATCGTCCATTTTAATTGTTCTGTCATAGATTTTCTTATAAATTCACCTCCTTCATTTCCTTACAACTCACACCTTCTGTTGATGCATTTTATGCAAGTCCCTAGACATCTACCCACATCCATTGCAGGTACAACAGTTTACTGGCCACCATGATTGCCTGTTATTATCCTATCCGTGTTTATATGTGGTTACAGGAACTGCAGGAATGAGATTTAGATGTTTGACTATGTTAGACTTAGTCAGACGTACGAGTGAAGCCTCACTAGTACGGCTGACAGGCTCATACGCACGGTTGATGCTGAGCTAAGTCACAATTACAACCTAAATGGGAAGAAACGAGTGAGTGATCACCCGTACAGCTGATGAAGCCAACTCGTACGTGTGATGAATGAATCGTATGGGTGAGTCAACAGCAGGGGTATATAAAGTCTTATGTTCTTCATTTTAGGTTAAGCCTCTCATTTGTTACACACACTCAGATCTAGTGAGCTCCTCCGATTCTCTCTCAGTCCAAATCACCCAGGTGGTGAATAATAGCTCTAGGTGTTGATCTAATCACACTTGATTTAGTTGTGGTTTGACTAAATTAATCAAAAAAAATTTAACATATTCACTAGAGGGTTTGATTCACTTATTCTGCCATTGTGTGAGTTAAATCTATTGATTTCTAAGTTCCTAGTCATGTTTCATCACCTTCTATTCTTTCCCCCTCAACTCATATTTTAAAGTATTCATCAATATGCTCCATCCAATTCTGATTCTCGATATACTTCTAACTTTCATATCGGCCATTCTTCTTTTTCATCTACCGCCGGAAGAATCTATTTACTTCTACTATACTCTTGGGTTTATAGTGTTTCTAGTTCTCTCGAGTCTTTATATTGCTATATGCATAGATATATATGGTTTATAATTTCTGGTTTATCGTTGGGCTTTATATGTTCCCTTATATTTCAAAGTCTCTGCTTCTGTCTTCTATAATCATTATCATTCACAGTTAATGCTCTCTTTTATTTGCTGCAATTTATACCCCAATTTCTATTTTAGAGTTTTGTCCTTTCGTTTCTTCTTCTTGCGATTAAGCACCGCTTGTAATGGTCCAGAATTCACAGATATGAATTTCGGAATGAACATTATTAATGTTCTAGGAAGGAAATTGTGATGGCACGATCTTGACTTGTCAAATTACTAGAATACCTTGGAAAAGGCCGAATCATCAAGAAATATTTTCATATTTCTTGATATTTTAGAGGTTAAATAGAATACAAGAGTCGTATAACATGGCACATGATGATGTTATGATCTGTGAATCATCACGTTCCATTTAGAAACTCAGCATGACTTACTGTAATATAATCACGTTGATCAAGTGTCATTATATTATACTAATTAATGCTTCAGTTCCCAACACTACTTCAAAATATTCCTATTTTAAACTTGAATGTTTCACAATTTAGAAACTAAAATAGTTTCTTTTATGATGTAATACAGATAGCGCGAAGAGGTAAATGATTTCAAATAAGAAAAATTAAGAAAATATCTTCAGAAATATGGAGGATATTTATAATGAAAGATATGATGATATTTTAGAATTTCTAATATCAGAGGATGATGAAGAATATTGTTCGCAGGGGTTTAGAGTCAGGAGCAAGGTATTCGTTAATGACTTCAGCAGGTACTAAATCATTTGGATCCTTTGAAGTCAGGTTCAGTCTTTGTAATTTGTCCACAGCCTCCTTCCTACTTTGCTCAATCCGTTTTCCAGTTCCAAAACTTCTCTTTTTCTGCGCTTTGCCAGCACACTTCATCATTATCATCCAGCTTTTACCGTTTAAAGTCGTTTATAGTTTTTGCTGCTTCATCAGCATTTTTTCCATTTTCGAAGAACCAATTCGTAGTTCGGAGTGTTTTTCAGAAACTTCACATTCAAATTAAGTCCAGAAGATAGACGTTATATATACACATATAACAGTTGGTGTAGACATGCTGCGAGATTTCAAAATACTGATTGCTAATTCCCAATGATTCGTATGGCAATTCTCATTACAAGATGCGAATGAGTAAATGATGGAGTTTCAATAAATAATTATAATGACTTTTTGGAGATGCTAAAGTCAAAGGGTAATGAAGTTGTTGGTACTTCTACTAATAATGTGGTGGAATGTAAAAGGTTCCCTGGTAATGATGGTGTATATTTCAAGGTTATAATAAGGTTAGTCTGACTGAAAAGTCGAAGTTGACTTGCTGGAGCTGTGACAAAACTGGCTACTTTGAATAGGAGTCGCAAAGTTATTTTTGCTAATAAATGCCAAAGAATCTGACGCGGATACGTTGTTTAAACTTTTACTTTGGTTTCAAGAGTTTTTCGGGTACATAACTGTGGGTAACATGTGGTTGGATCATCATCTCGATTGCTCATCATTCGAAGTGTCTTCAGAAATTTTCGAAGGGTTTGAACACAGATTGTAATCGTTAACATACATTTGATGTTCTAACACAGTTTTGAAGTCAAAATATAGCTTGTGAAAGATGTAAGGATCTAAGAGTGATGATTTTGGTCATATCTCGAGTTGAATTTTGAGATTTCAAAATCAGAATATGTAATTAAATTTTGAATGAGTATGGTTGTTTTGATTCCTATAAAAGAATGTATATTGTTGTGAAAGTACGGAGTATAATGGATGATTTGTTGAATCAGATTCGAAGAATGTAACATATTATTTGTGAATTTATATATCTCTCGGGTATTACTTACCCGTAAAAAAAATTTCACAATTAATATTTTGTACAAAAGAATTTTATTACAGTCATTATGAAAATATATATATATATATATGTATATTTTCTTCAGATGTATCATAGATTTAATGAGTTAATGTTAAATTAAACTCATTTGATTTACGGTTGAAACTAGAATTGAATAATCCCTAAAGGCTTTAAAAAGTACATAACTTTTACGCAGTATTTCTTTAATAACATTGAAATTATGAATCAATACTTCGTTATTTGTTGATGTATGATGTTCGGTTCGTGGAATTCTTGTGAATTTCGCAAAGTACGAATGATGTTATCTGAAAAGTTTCGGGTACATCGATGATGAAAGTGTAAAATCAAATATATACTTGATTTATTATGAATTAGAATTTGTTGAATTGCGACAGAGATTGTAGTTAACGCTGGTTAAGTTGCGGCCGAAGGACGTACATTATTGCATATTTGTAATATGAAATAACCGAGTAGTTAAGATTTACACACAATAGCTTAGCACGGAAAGATTTATTTCAAAATATATATATATATATATATATATATATATATATATATATATATATATATAATATACATATAATTTCTTCAGAGGGAATGAGTTAATTCTTCATAACTCGTTGATACAATATACACGTTATTGATTCGTAATGATGTCCACAGTGATTCTTGAACTGACAGAGTTTGTGATGTTATCGGTGTTGTTGATTCGGATGTTGACTGTACTGACGATGCTGGTAACGCTGACGGTACTGTTGATGCTGTTGGTAAAGCAAGTTTAGCTTGTTAATCACACACCATTTTTGTCAGGGTTTCTACTCTTCCTTCTATCATTTTGGTTTGCTTAACTGATTTATGGTTAGGGCTAGATTAGATAATCTCTAAGACTTTAGAGATTACATAATCGCCGCGGAATGTTTCTCCAATGAAGTTATGAATTAATACTTCGTCAGTTATTGTTGTTGGTACTCCTTGGTATCTATGGTGCGTATGACATTGATGCTCAAGTTGAGGTTTACGACGCGGTTGTGGTTGGAGGTGGTAATGGTACTATTGGCGTTGATGATGGTGGTACTGGTTATGCTGTTGATGCTGCTGCTGGTGTTTGTAATCTCTGCACCATATTCTCCAAAGCCACTACCCGAGCGCGAAGCTCGTTGACTTCTTCTATTACACCGGGGTGATTGTCAGTTCGGACAAGCGGATAAATAAAATCTAAAATTTGATGTAATATATAATCGTGACGAGATACTCTGGAAATGAGCGAGAACATGGTGTTTCGGACAGGTTCGCCGGTAAGTGCTTCAGGTTCTTCGTCAAGAGGGCAATGTTGTGGATGGAAGTGATCACCTTCTTCTTGTCTCCAATGATTGAGGAGGCTACGAATCCATCCCCAATTCATCCAGAATAGGTGATGACTGATTGGTTGATCTATTCCGGTCACACTGCTTTCGGAGCTTGAATGGGATTCCATTTCGGAATCTGAGTGACTTGAACTGATGATGAATTCCATTTCGTACGATTGGATAAAGGATTTTTTTTTTTTGATATGAAATGATTTTGGCTAACGGATGGTATTCTAATTACATAGAATATATATATATAGATCAAAAGATTTCGTAGATTACGGAGGACTTTGCGGGATATGTCAGGCAAAGTTTAAAGTAACAGATACGATAAGATATGATTTAGCAGATATGCTAAGATATAAATATTTATCTATACACTATTCATGCAATCAATGCAGCAAGACGTGTCTTAGACTAAAAATGATAAGCAGGTAATTTCCTGAGGATGATAAGTAGTTAATTTTCGACACAAAATGATAAGCAAAACTTTTGACATGCAGACACGGTCGAAGTCCAGACTCACTAATGCATCCTATCGACTTATCAGTTAGACACACTAATGCAGACCTGGTTCGCTAAGACCACCGCTCTGATACCAACTGAAAGGACCCGTTCATATACATTATAAACGATTCACAATAGTTGATTACATCGCGAGGTATTTGACCTCTATATGATACATTTTACAAACATTGCATTTGTTTTTAAAAGACAAACTTTCTTTACATCGAAAATTGACAGGCATGTATACCATTTCATAATATCCACTATTCAACTATAAATTGACTTAATAATAATAATCTTTAATGAACTCAATGACTTGAATGCAACGTTCTTCAAAATATGCCATGAAAGACTCCAATTAATATCTTTAAAATGAGCAAATGCACAGCGGAAGATTTCTTTAATACCTGAGAATAAACATGCTTTAAAGTGTCAACCAAAAGGTTGGTGAGTTCATTAGTTTATCATAATCATTCATTTTCATCATTTTAATAGACCACAAGAATTTCATTTCCAGTTCTCATAAATATACGTCCCATGCATAGAGACAAAAATCATTAATATGGATTGAACACCTGGTAACCGACATTCACAATATGCATATAAGAATATCCCCATCATTCCGGGATCCTCCTTCGGACATGATATAAATTTTGACGTACTAAAGCATCCGGTACTTTGGATGGGGCTTGTTGGGCCCAATAGATCTATCTTTAGGATTCGCGTCAATTAGGGTGTCTGTTCCCTAATTCTTAGATTACCAGACTTAATAAAAAGGGGCATATTCGATTTTGATAATTCAACCATATAATGTAGTTTCGATTACTTGTGTCTATTTCGTAAAACATTTATAAAAATTGCGCATGTATTCTCAGCCCAAAAATATAAAGGGTAAAAAGGCAAATGAAACTCACCATAATGTATTTCATAGTAAAAATACATATAACGTCATGGAACAAGTGCAAGGTTGGCCTCGGATTCACGAACCTAAATTAATTATATATAATTATATGTTGGTCAATATTTGTCTAACAAATTAGGTCAAGTCATAGTGTACCACAATCCTAATGCTCGAGACTAATATGCAAAAGTCAACAAAAGTAAATTTGACTCAAAATAATTTTCAAAAATCTATACATGATTAATATGTAGTTTAAATATCGTCGTTTTATATTTTTAAATATTTTTAAAAGATTTATTAGAGTAAATAATATAATTTATTTATTAATAAATAAAATTTTATATTAAATTTATATAATAAAATATACTTTTATATATATTAAGTAATAAAATTTATAGAGTTCATTTAATACCATAAAGATAATATGATAGGTATTATTAAAGTAAGTTATTACACATAGTAAAATATGTTTGTATCATATATTTATTTGATAAAATAATATCTATAATGATAGTAAGTAAAAGTTGTATTATTTTGTAATAATAATTATTATTATAAAAATATTATTATTTATAATTACTAAGATGACATTATGATAAAACGATAATTCTAATTATGATATCTTTAATATTTACGATAATTTTTAATATTATCTTTAAAATAATAATTCTATTTAAAATAATAATAATAATGATATTTTATAGTAACAATGACATTTCTATTAAAATGATAATTTTTGTTAAAATGATAGTTTTAATACTAACGATACTTTTAATAATAATAGTAATGACAAAAATAATAAGAACGATAATTTTATCTAAATCAATATCTTATAATATTTTAATTTTATCATGATACTCTTACCCATTATTTCCTAATCGTTTCGTTTAATAGCTTTTAATCGTCTTTTATATCGTGTTCATAATAATGATAATAATAGTAATCAAAATAATTAGGTGTTACAAATATTTGTTTTAATTACACTAATATTAATAATGATAGTTACTATAACATTATTAACGATAATTCTAATAATTATCTTAATGATAATATAGTAATAATAATAACAATAACAATAACAATAACCATTTTTAAATAATGATATATATATTAATAATGATGATAATAATAATAATAATAATAATAATAATAATAATAATAATACCAATAATAATAATAATAATAATAATAATAATAATAATAATAATAATAATTGGATAATAATAATAATACTAATTATAACTTTAACGATAATAACGATAGTAATAATAAAAAAATAACAATTTTTAATGATAAATCCCTTTTATTGATAAAGATAATAATAATGATAATAATAATAAGATAAAACTAGAACGACGATAAAAACGACGATAATAATAATAATCATTTTTAATAAAAATATCGAAAATTCAATTGATTATAACTTCTAATCCGTTCATCGAAACCATTCGATATCTAAAGGAAAAGTTCTTAATTTTTCGCTAGCTTTCCAAGGACATGCATATCTTATACCTTATCTCAACCGCAAGTGTAACTAATTCAAGATTCAACCTAACCTGTCTAAGGGCAATATCAAAAGTACAAGCATGCATAATTCTAAATACTCGAGCACTAGTCAGGGATACACTATTAGTATGTAAAAGTTAAATTATGAGTACTCACGTATCAATATTGAGATTCAATATTGCAGGAAAGGTACGTAGACGCAACGGAAATGATAAACACTATATTGACCTCACGAGCATACCCATGAACCATACTCAATCACCTCCATAGCTATAACCCATAATTTCCTTAATCCTATCCCACTCGAAAAACAATTTTGAAATCACTCGGACAACACTCCGTCGTAATATTTTATGTATACTAATAATATCTTGAAATAATACGGAGTAAATATATATATGTAAATCGATTGAGAGAGTTTAGAGAAAAATATTTTCAAGTTTCTATGAAATAATGAAACCTATTGAATTCTATTTATAATAGATTTTTGAATTATTAAAGTGAATTATTAAAGTATGAATTATTAAAGTGAATTATTAAAGTATGAATTATTAAAGTGAATTATTAAAGTATAAATTATTAAAGTGAATTATTAAAGTATGAATTATTAAAGTGAATTATTAAAGTATGAATTATTAAAGTGAATTATTAAAGTTAAAGTAAAGTAAAAATAAAGTAAAGGTAAAGTTTAAGTATAGTAAAAGTATAAAACTATGTACGTATAATACGCGTATAAATATATATAATATTAATTTAAATCGTTATATATATTTAATAAAATAAAATATAAATATCGTTACTTTATCATACTAGTTAAGTAATGAGTTGTCAAAAATGGTTCTAGATATTTATAAAAGTTATATACGTTTTAATAATAAAGTTCTTTTTAAACTGAAAATGTTTTTGTACGTTTGAAACTAAATAGATCAATCGAGTCTTTATGAGATTCAATCTTCCACTATCCTTTGTCTAGTTCTCAATGATTGACAATTTGTTCTTATTTAAAAATCACTTTACCATTTTCCGAATATTGTTAAAATGGAAAGATTTCTCAAATCAACGTGGGCCTTTCAACAGAGACTTGTAATAATAATTCAATATATCTGATAATTCAATCATTTGATCTTATCTTCCAATTCCATTGATAAATATTTTGAAACAGATACAATCATATAAAGTATTTAATCTAATATTTTGTTTACGTTTCAAGTTGTAATATATATACACATATACATATATAATCATATTCGTTTAATGGTGCGTGAATCGTTGGAACTTGGTCGAGGTTGAATGAATGTATGAACATAGTTCAAAATTCTTGAAATTTAACTTAACAAATATTGCTTATCGTGTCGGAAACATATAAAGATTAAAGTTTAAATTTGGTTGGAAATTTCCGGGTTGTCACAGCTTTTATAACTGTTTTACGAAATAGACACAAGTACTTAAAACTACATTCTATGGCTAGGTTATTAAACCGAATATGCCCCTTTTTAGTCTGGTAATCTGAGAATTAGGGAACAGACACCCTAATTGACGCGAATCCAAAAGATAGATCTATCGGGCCTAACAAACCTCATCCAAAGTACTGGATGCTTTAGTACTTCGAAATTTATATCATGTCCGAAGAAGGATCCTGGAATGATAGGGGATATTCTTATATGTATCTAGTTAATGTCGGTTACCAGTTGTTCACCATATGAATGATTATTTTTGTCTCTATGCATGAGACGTATATTTATGAGAACTGGAAAAGAAATTCTTGTGGTCTATTAAAATAATGGAAATAAATGATTATGATAAACTAATGAACTCACCAACCTTTTGGTTGACACTTTAAAGCATGTTTATTCTCAGGTGTTAAAGAAAATCTTCCGCTGTGCATTTGCTCATTTTAAAGATATTACTTGTAGTCTTTCATAGCATATTTCGAAGAACGTTGCATTTGAGTCATTGAGTTGATCAAAGATTATTATTAAATCAATTTATAGTTGGATAGTGGATATTATGAAATGGTATGCATGCCTGTCAATTTTCGGTGTAAAGAAAGATTGTCTTTTAAAAACGAATGCAATGTTTGTAAAATGTATCATATAGAGGTCAAATACCTCACAATGTAATCAACTATTGTGAATCGTTTATAATGTATACGAACGGGTCCTTTCATGTACCATCCTTCTTCTTGACAAACAAAATAGGAGCTCCCCATGGTGATGTGCTTGGTCGAATGAAACCACGTTCTAATAGTTCTTGCAGTTGGCTTTGCAGTT
Organism: Rutidosis leptorrhynchoides; assembly: GCF_046630445.1. Lineage (NCBI taxonomy): Eukaryota > Viridiplantae > Streptophyta > Magnoliopsida > Asterales > Asteraceae > Rutidosis > Rutidosis leptorrhynchoides. The sequence goes on along the minus strand of NC_092333.1, from coordinate 313,700,155 downwards.
CTTGCATCTCGCTGGGTGCGAGTCTGTAAAGAGCACGAGCTATTGGTGCAGCTCCTGGTACAAGATCTATTTGAAATTCAACAGATCGATGTGGAGGTAGTCCCGGTAATTCTTTCGAAAATACATCGGGAAATTCTTTTGCGACGGGAACATCATTGATGCTCTTTTCTTCAGTTTGTACTTTCTCGACGTGTGCTAGAACAGCATAGCAACCTTTTCTTATTAGTTTTTGTGCCTTCAAATTACTAATAAGATGTAGCTTCCTGTTGCCCTTTTCTCCGTACACCATTAAGGGTTCTCCTTCTTCTCGTACAATGCGAATTGCGTTTTTGTAACATACGATCTCTGCTTTCATCTCCTTCAGCCAGTCCATGCCAACTATTACATCAAAACTCCCTAACTCTACTGGTATCAAATCAATCTTAAATATTTCACTACCCAGTTTAATTTCTCGATTCCAGCATATATAATCTGCTGAAATTAATTTACCGTTTGCTAATTCGAGTAAAAATTTACTATCGAACGGCGTCAATGGACAACTTAATTTAGCACAAAAATCTCTACTCATATAGCTTCTATCCGCACCTGAATCAAATAAAACGTAAGCAGATTTATTGTCAATAAGAAACGTACCCGTAACAAGCTCCGGGTCTTCCTGTGCCTCTGCCGGATTAATATTGAAAACTCTTCCGCGGCCTTGTCCATTCGTGTTCTCCTGGTTCGGGCAATTTCTAATAACGTGGCCCGGTATTCCACATTTATAACAAACTACATTGGCATAACTTGCTCCGACACTACTTGCTCTGCCATTAATCGTTCCAACGCCATTTGTGTAGTGACCCGAACTTTTCCATGTTTATATATATTAATTGAGATTGATATTTACATGATTAAATGTTTCCAACATGTTAAGCAATCAAACTTGTTAAGACTTGATTAATTGAAATAGGTTTCATATAGACAATTGACCACCCAAGTTGACCGGTGATTCACGAACGTTAAAACTTGTAAAAACTATATGATGACATATATATGGTTATATATATAGTTAACATGATATTATGATAAGTAAACATATCATTAAGTATATTAACAATGAACTACATATGTAAAAACAAGACTACTAACTTAATGATTTAGAAACGAGACATATATGTAACGATTATCGTTGTAACTACATTTAATGTATATATATCATATTAAGAGATATTCGTACATCATAATATCATGATAATATAATAATTTAAAATCTCTTTTGATATTATAAACATTGGCTTAACAACATTTAACAAGATCGTTAACCTAAAGGTTTCAAAACAACATTTACATGTAACGACTAACGATGACTTAACGACTCAGTTAAAATGTATATACATGTAGTGTTTTAATATGTATTCATACACTTTTGAAAGACTTCAAGACACTTATCAAAATACTTCTACTTAACAAAAATGCTTACAATTACATCCCCGTTCAGTTTCATCAACAATTCTACTCGTATGCACCCGTATTCGTACTCGTACAATACACAGCTTTTAGATGTATGTACTATTGGTATATACACTCCAATGATCAGCTCTTAGCAGCCCATGTGAGTCACCTAACACATGTGGGAACCATCATTTGGCAACTAGCATGAAATATCTCATAAAATTACAAAAATATGAGTAATCATTCATGACTTATTTACATGAAAACAAAATTACATATCCTTTATATCTAATCCATACACCAACGACCAAAAACACCTACAAACACTTTCATTCTTCAATTTTCTTCATCTAATTGATCTCTCTCAAGTTCTATCTTCAAGTTCTAAGTGTTCTTCATATATTTTACAAGTTCTAGTTACATAAAATCAAGAATACTTTCAAGTTTGCTAGCTCACTTCCAATCTTGTAAGGTGATCATCCAACCTCAAGAAATCTTTGTTTCTTACAGTAGGTTATCATTCTAATACAAGGTAATAATCATATTCAAACTTTGGTTCAATTTCTATAACTATAACAATCTTATTTCAAGTGATGATCTTACTTGAACTTGTTTTCGTGTCATGATTCTGCTTCAAGAACTTCGAGCCATCCAAGGATCCGTTGAAGCTAGATCCATTTTTCTCTTTTCCAGTAGGTTTATCCAAGGAACTTAAGGTAGTAATGATGTTCATAACATCATTCGATTCATACATATAAAGCTATCTTATTCGAAGGTTTAAACTTGTAATCACTAGAACATAGTTTAGTTACTTCTAAACTTGTTCGCAAACAAAAGTTAATCCTTCTAACTTGACTTTTAAAATCAACTAAACACATGTTCTATATCTATATGATATGCTAACTTAATGATTTAAAACCTGGAAACACGAAAAACACCGTAAAACCGGATTTACGCCGTCGTAGTAACACCGCGGGCTGTTTTGGGTTAGTTAATTAAAAACTATGATAAACTTTGATTTAAAAGTTGTTATTCTGAGAAAATGATTTTTATTATGAACATGAAACTATATCCAAAAATTATGGTTAAACTCAAAGTGGAAGTATGTTTTCTAAAATGGTCATCTAGACGTCGTTCTTTCGACTGAAATGACTACCTTTACAAAAACGACTTGTAACTTATTTTTCCGACTATAAACCTATACTTTTTCTGTTTAGATTCATAAAATAGAGTTCAATATGAAACCATAGCAATTTGATTCACTCAAAACGGATTTAAAATGAAGAAGTTATGGGTAAAACAAGATTGGATAATTTTTCTCATTTTAGCTACGTGATAATTGGTAACAAATCTATTCCAACCATAACTTAATCAACTTGTATTGTATATTATGTAATCTTGAGATACCATAGACACGTATACAATGTTTCGACCTATCATGTCGACACATCTATATATATTTCGGAACAACCATAGACACTCTATATGTGAATGTTGGAGTTAGCTATACAGGGTTGAGGTTGATTCCAAAATATATATAGTTTGAGTTGTGATCAATACTGAGATACGTATACACTGGGTCGTGGATTGATTCAAGATAATATTTATCGATTTATTTCTGTACATCTAACTGTGGACAACTAGTTGTAGGTTACTAACGAGGACAGCTGACTTAATAAACTTAAAACATCAAAATATATTAAAAGTGTTGTAAATATATTTTGAACATATTTTGATATATATGTATATATTGTTATAGGTTCATGAATCAACCAGTGGCCAAGTCTTACTTCCCGACAAAGTAAAAATCTGTGAAAGTGAGTTATAGTCCCACTTTTAAAATCTAATATTTTTGGGATGAGAATACATGCAGGTTTTATAAATGATTTACAAAATAGACACAAGTACGTGAAACTACATTCTATGGTTGAATTATCGAAATCGAATATGCCCCTTTTTATTAAGTCTGGTAATCTATGAATTAGGGAACAGACACTCTAATTGACGCGAATCCTAAAGATAGATCTATTGGGCCTAACAAACCCCATCCAAAGTACCGGATGCTTTAGTACTTCGAAATTTATATCATATCCGAAGGGTGTCCCGGAATGATGGGGATATTCTTATATATGCATCTTGTTAATGTCGGTTACCAGGTGTTCACCATATGAATGATTTTTATCTCTATGTATGGGATGTGTATTGAAATATGAAATCTTGTGGTCTATTATTATGATTTGATATATATAGGTTAAACCTATAACTCACCAACATTTTTGTTGACGTTTTAAGCATGTTTATTCTCAGGTGATTATTAAGAGCTTCCGCTGTCGCATACTTAAATAAGGACGAGATTTGGAGTCCATGCTTGTATGATATTGTGTAAAAACTGCATTCAAGAAACTTATTTTGTTGTAACATATTTGTATTGTAAACCATTATGTAATGGTCGTGTGTAAACAGGATATTTTAGATTATCATTATTTGATAATCTACGTAAAGCTTTTTAAACCTTTATTGATGAAATAAAGGTTATGGTTTGTTTTAAAATGAATGCAGTCTTTGAAAAACGTCTCATATAGAGGTCAAAACCTCGCAACGAAATCAATTAATATGGAACGTTTTTAATCAATAAGAACGGGACATTTCAGTTGGTATCCGAGCGTTGGTCTTAGAGAACCAGAAAATTTGCATTAGTGTGTCTTATCGAGTTTGTTAGGATGCATTAGTGAGTCTGGACTTCGACCGTGTTTTCCTTAAAAATGATTGCTTAACATTTTTGTTGGAAACTATATATTTTTAACATATGAATATTATGTGATATATTAATCTCTTAACGTGTTTGATATTATGTGATAGATGTCTACCTCTAGAACAAGTCCCATTGACTCACCTAATAATAATGAAGAGTTAAATGTAAATTGGAATGATTCGTGGACTGATTCACAAGTTCCCGAAGAGGAACCGGAAGAGGAGTCGGAACCGGAAGAAGAATCGGAACCGGAAGAAGAATCGGAAGAAGAATCGGAACCGGAAGAAGAAATAGAACCGGTGGGGGAAATAATAAAACGGTTAAGTAAAAGAGAATCCTCAACCAACCGACCAAGGTTAATTATGGTCAATGGTGTTTCCGCCAAGGAAGCAAAATATTGGGAGGATTACCAATTCTCCGATGAATCGGATTCCGACGAGAATTCCGATGATGTTATAGAAATTACCCCAACTGAATTTAAAAAGGCAAAAGAAAATAATAAGGGAAAGGGCATAAAAATAGAGAAATCTAATTCCAACCCCGATGAACTTTATATGTATCGTCAACCCCCGAAGTCCTTAAGTTGTAACAATGACCCGGGAACCTCTAAACCACCAGGTTTTTCTAAACCAATGTGGAAAACGACGGCTCGTATTAGGGGAACATCATATATCCCTAGAAACTTGGCAAAACGAACCAAAACCGAAGAAGAAGAAACAAGCGAGTCGGAATAAGATAGTTGTATTCGTGTGGTGTAATATATGTAATATAGTATGCTTATGCTTTATGATATATGTAAAAATTGCTTATATTAATAAGTATTTTTTTTATGAATCTAACTCTTGTCTATTTTACAGTATAAAAACACAAAATGGATAGACAACCCAATATTTTAAGAGACCTACCCGGAGACATGATTGATGAAATCTTGTCTAGAGTCGGTCAGAATTCTTCGGCACAACTATTTAAGGCGAGATCAGTTTGTAAGACATTCGAAGAACGTTCCAAGAATGTCTTGGTTTATAAGAGACTTTCGTTTGAAAGATGGGGGATATCACATTGGGAAACCCATAAGTTACGATGTGTTTACTTTGACGCATATATTGCGGGGAACCCAAATGCTATTTTACGCAACGGGTTAAGAAATTATTTTGACTCAATATATCCGAATATTGGACTTCGTGATTTAGAAAAAGCGGCTAACATGCAACATAAAGAAGCATGTTATGCTTACGGATTAGTAATGTTTGCTTCTCACCAAAGTGAGAACAAGAACATCGGGCTACAACTATTAAACAAAACGTTCCCACAAGTGACGGAGTCGGTAATTGGAGTAAGAAATGAGGTTTTTAAATTGTTACGGGACTGTTGGACATTACGTAACCCTCGTCCCTTTGACGACGTTACAACACGTTGTCTTATCAACGGCCATAACGGTTATGTTGCACAAGACCAAGGATGGGAAGTAGTCCTAGTAAAACCAGAATGCATGACTTGTTTCTGGACGTATGAATTACGTGTCTTTATTGCCTTTGCTGAACGACTTGTGTACTAGCTAGAATTATCTTCACAACTATCTTGTATCAAAGTTATTGTGTGCTATATTTCATGCTTTATGTAAAATAAGCGGTATTGTAAGTTTGTAAAATATTGTATAAAAGTTTGAACGCGAAATATTATTATAATCAGTTTTTCATATAGAATTGTAGTAGTTGAATTGTATATTAGCTACTATGTATGAACTTAACGGGTAGGTACTGCCCGAATTTAAACTTATAAAACGCTAATATGAAGAAAAAGCTTTTATAAATGAGTTCATATTATGCTACGAAATACTATTAACTACTCTTAATATTCTGTATGATTAACTTGTTCCATTTGACTATTTTGAAGGAAATGGCACCGACTACTCGACACACCGTGAATATGAATGAAGAGGAATTCCGTACTTTTCTAGCTTCAAACATAGCCGCAGTACAGGCTGCGCTACATACCAACAATAACCTTGGATCTAGCAGTACAGGAAATCGTGTAGGATGCACCTATAAAGAATTCACTGCCTGCAAACCTTTGGAATTTGATGGAACCGAAGGACCGATCGGATTGAAACGGTGGACCGAGAAGGTCGAATCGATGTTTGCCATAAGTAAGTGTACTGAAGAGGACAAAGTGAAGTACGCTACGCATACCTTCACAGGTTCTGCGTTAACATGGTGGAATACCTATCTAGAGCAAGTGGGACAAGACGATGCGTACGCACTACCGTGGTCAGCATTCAAGTACTTGATGAACGAGAAGTACCGTCCCAGAACCGAGGTCAATAAGCTCAAGACAGAACTTAGAGGGTTACGAACCCAAGGATTTGATATTACCACGTACGAAAGAAGATTCACAGAATTGTGCCTATTGTGTCCGGGAGCATTCGAAGATGAGGAAGAGAAGATCGACGCGTTTGTGAAAGGATTACCGGAAAGAATCCAAGAAGATATAAGTTCACACGAGCCCGCCTCCATACAACAGGCATGTAGAATGGCTCACAAACTAGTGAACCAGATTGAAGTAAGAATTAAAGAACAGACTGCTGAAGAGGCCAATGTGAAGCAAGTCAAAAGAAAGTGGGAGGAAAACGGTGATAAGAATCACCAATACAACAACAACAGCAATTACAACAATAATCGCAACAATTATCCCAACAATCGCAACATCAATCGCAACTACAACAAACGGCCCAACAACAACAACAACAACAGCAACTACAACAATCATCCCAACAACAATAATAACCGCAACAACAACAACAATCAGAAGCAGCTATGCCAAAGGTGTGAAAAGAATCACTCGGGGTTCTGCACCAAATTTTGCAACAAGTGTAAAAGAAATGGTCATAGCGCGGCGAAGTGTGAGGTCTATGGACCAGGGGTTAATAGAACGAAAGGAACAAATGGTGTCGGAACGAGTAATGGCGGAGCAAGTAGTGTCGGAGCAAGTTATGCCAATGTAGTTTGTTATAAATGTGGAAAACCGGGCCACATTATTAGAAATTGCCCGAACCAGGAGAACTCGAATGGACAAGGCCGCGGAAGAGTTTTCAATATTAATGCGGCAGAGGCACAGGAAGACCCGGAGCTGGTTACGGGTACGTTTCTTATTGACAATAAATCTGCTTACGTTTTATTTGATTCGGGTGCGGATAGAAGCTATATGAGTAGAGATTTTTGTGCTAAATTAAGTTGTCCATTGACGCCTTTGGATAGTAAATTTTTACTCGAATTAGCAAATGGTAAATTAATTTCAGCAGATAATATATGTCGGAATCGAGAAATTAAACTGGTTAGCGAAACATTTAAGATTGATTTGATACCAGTAGAGTTAGGGAGTTTTGATGTGATAATCGGTATGGACTGGTTGAAGGAAGTGAAAGCAGAGATCGTCTGTTACAAAAATGCAATTCGCATTATACGAGAAAAAGGAAAACCCTTAATGGTGTACGGAGAAAAGGGCAACACGAAGCTACATCTTATTAGTAATTTGAAGGCACAAAAACTAATAAGAAAAGGTTGCTATGCTGTTCTAGCACACGTCGAGAAAGTACAAACTGAAGAAAAGAGCATCAATGATGTTCCCATTGCAAAAGAATTTTCCGATGTATTTCCGAAAGAATTACCGGGATTACCCCCACATCGATCCGTTGAATTTCAAATAGATCTTGTACCAGGAGCTGCACCAATAGCTCGTGCTCCTTACAGACTCGCACCCAGCGAGATGAAAGAACTGCAAAGCCAATTACAAGAACTTTTAGAGCGTGGTTTCATTCGACCAAGCACATCACCGTGGGGAGCTCCTGTTTTGTTTGTCAAGAAGAAAGATGGTACATTCAGGTTGTGTATCGACTACCGAGAGTTGAACAAACTTACCATCAAGAACCGCTACCCACTACCGAGAATCGACGACTTATTTGATCAACTACAAGGCTCGTCTGTTTATTCAAAGATTGACTTACGTTCCGGGTATCATCAAATGCGGGTGAAAGAAGATGATATTCCAAAGACTGCTTTCAGAACACGTTACGGTCATTACGAGTTTATGGTCATGCCATTTGGTTTAACTAATGCACCAGCTGTGTTCATGGACCTTATGAACCGAGTGTGTGGACCATACCTTGACAAGTTTGTCATTGTTTTCATTGATGACATACTTATTTACTCAAAGAATGACCAAGAACACGGTGAACATTTGAGAAAGGTGTTAGAAGTATTGAGGAAGGAAGAATTGTACGCTAAGTTTTCAAAGTGTGCATTTTGGTTGGAAGAAGTTCAATTCCTCGGTCACATAGTGAACAAAGAAGGTATTAAGGTGGATCCGGCAAAGATAGAAACTGTTGAAAAGTGGGAAACCCCGAAAACTCCGAAACACATACGCCAGTTTTTAGGACTAGCTGGTTACTACAGAAGGTTCATCCAAGACTTTTCCAGAATAGCAAAACCCTTGACTGCATTAACGCATAAAGGGAAGAAATTTGAATGGAATGCTGAACAAGAGAAAGCGTTTCAGTTATTGAAGAAAAAGCTAACTACGGCACCTATATTGTCATTGCCTGAAGGGAATGATGATTTTGTGATTTATTGTGATGCATCAAAGCAAGGTCTCGGTTGTGTATTAATGCAAGGAACGAAGGTGATTGCTTATGCGTCTAGACAATTAAAGATTCACGAACAAAATTATACGACGCATGATTTGGAATTAGACGCGGTTGTTTTTGCATTAAAGACTTGGAGGCACTACTTATATGGGGTCAAAAGTATTATATATACCGACCACAAAAGTCTTCAACACATATTTAATCAGAAACAACTAAATATGAGGCAGCGTAGGTGGATTGAATTATTGAATGATTACGACTTTGAGATTCGTTACCACCCGGGGAAGGCAAATGTGGTAGCCGATGCCTTGAGCAGGAAGGACAGAGAACCCATTCGAGTAAAATCTATGAATATAATGATTCATAATAACCTTACTACTCAAATAAAGGAGGCGCAACAAGGAGTTTTAAAAGAGGGAAATTTAAAGGATGAAATACCCAAAGGATCAGAGAAGCATCTTAATATTCGGGAAGACGGAACCCGGTATAGGGCTGAAAGGATTTGGGTACCAAAATTTGGAGATATGAGAGAAATGGTACTTAGAGAAGCTCATAAAACCAGATACTCAATACATCCTGGAACGGGGAAGATGTACAAGGATCTCAAGAAACATTTTTAGTGGCCGGGTATGAAAGCCGATGTTGCTAAATACGTAGGAGAATGTTTGACGTGTTCTAAGGTCAAAGCTGAGCATCAAAAACCATCAGGTCTACTTCAACAACCCGAAATCCCGGAATGGAAATGGGAAAACATTACCATGGATTTCATCACTAAATTGCCAAGGACTGCAAGTGGTTTTGATACTATTTGGGTAATAGTTGATCGTCTCACCAAATCGGCACACTTCCTACCAATAAGAGAAGATGACAAGATGGAGAAGTTAGCACGACTGTATTTGAAGGAAGTTGTCTCCAGACATGGAATACCAATCTCTATTATCTCTGATAGGGATGGCAGATTTATTTCAAGATTCTGGCAGACATTACAGCAAGCATTAGGAACTCGTCTAGACATGAGTACTGCCTATCATCCACAAACTGATGGGCAGAGCGAAAGGACGATACAAACGCTTGAAGACATGCTACGAGCATGTGTTATTGATTTCGGAAACAGTTGGGATCGACATCTACCGTTAGCAGAATTTTCCTACAACAACAGCTACCATTCAAGCATTGAGATGGCGCCGTTTGAAGCACTTTATGGTAGAAAGTGCAGGTCTCCGATTTGTTGGAGTGAAGTGGGGGATAGACAGATTACGGGTCCGGAGATTATACAAGAAACTACCGAGAAGATCATCCAAATTCAACAACGGTTGAAAACCGCCCAAAGTCGACAAAAGAGCTACGCTCACATTAAAAGAAAAGATATAGAATTTGAAATTGGAGAGATGGTCATGCTTAAAGTTGCACCTTGGAAAGGCGTTGTTCGATTTGGTAAACGAGGGAAATTAAATCCAAGGTATATTGGACCATTCAAGATTATTGATCGTGTCGGACCAGTAGCTTACCGACTAGAGTTACCTCAACAACTCGCGGCTGTACATAACACTTTCCACGTCTCGAATTTGAAGAAATGTTTTGCTAAAGAAGATCTCACTATTCCGTTAGATGAAATCCAAATCAACGAAAAACTTCAATTCATCGAAGAACCCGTCGAAATAATGGATCGTGAGGTTAAAAGACTTAAGCAAAACAAGATACCAATTGTTAAGGTTCGATGGAATGCTCGTAGAGGACCCGAGTTCACCTGGGAGCGTGAAGATCAGATGAAGAAGAAATACCCGCATCTATTTCCAGAAGATTCGTCAACACCTTCAACAGCTTAAAATTTCGGGACGAAATTTATTTAACGGGTAGGTACTGTAGTGACCCGAACTTTTCCATGTTTATATATATTAATTGAGATTGATATTTACATGATTAAATGTTTCCAACATGTTAAGCAATCAAACTTGTTAAGACTTGATTAATTGAAATAGGTTTCATATAGACAATTGACCACCCAAGTTGACCGGTGATTCACGAACGTTAAAACTTGTAAAAACTATATGATGACATATATATGGTTATATATATAGTTAACATGATATTATGATAAGTAAACATATCATTAAGTATATTAACAATGAACTACATATGTAAAAACAAGACTACTAACTTAATGATTTTGAAACGAGACATATATGTAACGATTATCGTTGTAACTACATTTAATGTATATATATCATATTAAGATATATTCGTACATCATAATATCATGATAATATAATAATTTAAAATCTCTTTTGATATTATAAACATTGGGTTAACAACATTTAACAAGATTGTTAACCTAAAGGTTTCAAAACAACATTTACATGTAACGACTAACGATGACTTAACGACTCAGTTAAAATGTATATACATGTAGTGTTTTAATATGTATTCATACACTTTTGAAAGACTTCAAGACACTTATCAAAATACTTCTACTTAACAAAAATGCTTACAATTACATCCTCGTTCAGTTTCATCAACAATTCTACTCGTATGCACCCGTATTCGTACTCGTACAATACACAGCTTTTAGATGTATGTACTATTGGTATATACACTCCAATGATCAGCTCTTAGCAGCCCATGTGAGTCACCTAACACATGTGGGAACCATCATTTGGCAACTAACATGAAATATCTCATAAAATTACAAAAATATGAGTAATCATTCATGACTTATTTACATGAAAACAAAATTACATATCCTTTATATCTAATCCATACACCAACGACCAAAAACACCTACAAACACTTTCATTCTTCAATTTTCTTCATCTAATTGATCTCTATCAAGTTCTATCTTCAAGTTCTAAGTGTTCTTCATATATTTTACAAGTTCTAGTTACATAAAATCAAGAATACTTTCAAGTTTGCTAGCTCACTTCCAATCTTGTAAGGTGATCATCCAACCTCAAGAAATCTTTGTTTCTTACAGTAGGTTATCATTCTAATACAAGGTAATAATCATATTCAAACTTTGGTTCAATTTCTATAACTATAACAATCTTATTTCAAGTGATGATCTTACTTGAATTTGTTTTCGTGTCATGATTCTGCTTCAAGAACTTCGAGCCATCCAAGGATCCGTTGAAGCTAGATCCATTTTTCTCTTTTCCAGTAGGTTTATCCAAGGAACTTAAGGTAGTAATGATGTTCATAACATCATTCGATTCATACATATAAAGCTATCTTATTCGAAGGTTTAAACTTGTAATCACTAGAACATAGTTTAGTTACTTCTAAACTTGTTCGCAAACAAAAGTTAATCCTTCTAACTTGACTTTTAAAATCAACTAAACACATGTTCTATATATATATGATATGCTAACTTAATGATTTAAAACCTGGAAACACGAAAAACACCGTAAAACCGGATTTACGCCGTCGTAGTAACACCGCGGGCTGTTTTGGGTTAGTTAATTAAAAACTATGATAAACTTTGATTTAAAAGTTGTTATTCTGAGAAAATGATTTTTATTATGAACATGAAACTATATCCAAAAATTATGGTTAAACTCAAAGTGGAAGTATGTTTTCTAAAATGGTCATCTAGACGTCGTTCTTTCGACTGAAATGACTACCTTTACAAAAACGACTTGTAACTTATTTTTCTGACTATAAACCTATACTTTTTCTGTTTAGATTCATAAAATAGAGTTCAATATGAAACCATAGCAATTTGATTCACTCAAAACGGATTTAAAATGAAGAAGTTATGGGTAAAACAAGATTGGATAATTTTTCTCATTTTAGCTACGTGATAATTGGTAACAAATCTATTCTAACCATAACTTAATCAACTTGTATTGTATATTATGTAATCTTGAGATACCATAGACACGTATACAATGTTTCGACCTATCATGTCAACACATCTATATATATTTCGGAACAACCATAGACACTCTATATGTGAATGTTGGAGTTAGCTATACAGGGTTGAGGTTGATTCCAAAATATATATAGTTTGAGTTGTGATCAATACTGAGATACGTATACACTGGGTCGTGGATTGATTCAAGATAATATTTATCGATTTATTTCTGTACATCCAACTGTGGACAACTAGTTGTAGGTTACTAACGAGGACAGCTGACTTAATAAACTTAAAACATCAAAATATATTAAAAGTGTTGTAAATATATTTTGAACATATTTTGATATATATGTATATATTGTTATAGGTTCGTGAATCAACCAGTGGCCAAGTCTTACTTCCCGACGAAGTAAAAATCTGTGAAAGTGAGTTATAGTCCCACTTTTAAAATCTAATATTTTTGGGATGAGAATACATGCAGGTTTTATAAATGATTTACAAAATAGACACAAGTACGTGAAACTACATTCTATGGTTGAATTATCGAAATCGAATATGCCCCTTTTTATTAAGTCTGGTAATCTATGAATTAGGGAACAGACACTCTAATTGACGCGAATCCTAAAGATAGATCTATTGGGCCTAACAAACCCCATCCAAAGTACCGGATGCTTTAGTACTTCGAAATTTATATCATATCCGAAGGGTGTCCCGGAATGATGGGGATATTCTTATATATGCATCTTGTTAATGTCGGTTACCAGGTGTTCACCATATGAATGATTTTTATCTCTATGTATGGGATGTGTATTGAAATATGAAATCTTGTGGTCTATTATTATGATTTGATATATATAGGTTAAACCTATAACTCACCAACATTTTTGTTGACGTTTTAAGCATGTTTATTCTCAGGTGATTATTAAGAGCTTCCGCTGTCGCATACTTAAATAAGGACGAGATTTGGAGTCCATGCTTGTATGATATTGTGTAAAAACTGCATTCAAGAAACTTATTTTGTTGTAACATATTTGTATTGTAAACCATTATGTAATGGTCGTGTGTAAACAGGATATTTTAGATTATCATTATTTGATAATCTACGTAAAGCTTTTTAAACCTTTATTGATGAAATAAAGGTTATGGTTTGTTTTAAAATGAATGCAGTCTTTGAAAAACGTCTCATATAGAGGTCAAAACCTCGCAATGAAATCAATTAATATGGAACGTTTTTAATCAATAAGAACGGGACATTTCAATTTGTTCCTGTCATTCTGTTAACCCCTGGTCCGTAGACCTCACACTTCGCCGCGCTATGACCATTTCTTTTACACTTGTTGCAAAATTTGGTGCAAAACCCCGAGTGATACTTTTCACACCTTTGGCATACCTGCTTCTGATTGTTGTTGTTGTTGCGGTTGTTATTGTTGTTGGGATGATTGTTGTAGTTGTTGTTGTTGTTGTGCCGTTTGTTGTAGTTGCGATTGATGTTGCGATTGTTGGGATAGTTGTTGTTGTTTTGGTGACACTTATCACCGTTTTCCTCCCACTTTCTTTTGACTAGCTTCACGTTGGCCTCTTCGGCTGCCTGTTCTTTAATTCTTCCCTCAATCTGGTTCACTAGTTTGTGAGCCATTCTACATGCCTTTTGTATGTAGGCAGGCTCGTGTGAACTTATATCTTCTTGGATTCTCTCCGGTAACCCTTTCACAAACGCGTCGATCTTCTCTTCCTCATCTTCGAATGCTCTCGGACACAATAGGCACAATTATGTGAATCGTCTTTCGTACGAAGTAATATTGAATCCCTGTGTTCGTAACCCTCTAAGTTCTGACTTGAGCTTATTGATCTAACAACCCGTCCTAATCCTCCTGGACGAGGTCATCAACATTTGGTCCCATTGCGATGATCGACTCCAAGTAATGTCCTTAAAATGAGCAAATGCACAGCGGAAGACTTAATTCATACCTAAGAATAAACATGCTTAAAAGTGTCAACCAAAAGGTTGGTGAGTTCATAGGTTTATCGTAATAACAGTTATCAATAGTTTCAATAGACCACAAGATTTCATAATCATAAACATAATACACTCGCAAGTGCATGTAAAGCATTCTAAGTGGTTGAGCACTTGGTAACCATACTTAACATTTAATCAACGTCGCATATTCCCTTTATTATGAAATCTCTCTACACTGTACCAAGTGTAGTCACGAAACGAAGTACTGTGCAACCGTTGAATACTGGTCGTCCAGTCCAGTTGGGGTTGTCAGTCCCGATAGATCTATCAACAGGATTCGCGTTTACAATACCCATGTAAATAGTAGTTACCAAGCTACAGGGAAGTATGCCAGCGGTACAACTCAACGTAGAATGTATTTTTAAGTACTTGCGTCTATTTCGTAAACATTCATAAAAGCAGCGCATGTATTCTCAGCCCAAAAATATATATTGCAAAAGCAATTAAAAAGGGAGCAAATGAAACTCACAATACGATATTTTGTGGCAAAATATGCATACGACGAAATTGAACAATGCAAGGTTGGGCTCGGATTCACGAACCTATATTAGTAATATATAACAACTGATATTATAAGAATATAATGGTACTAAATCAAATCTTATTATATAATATTATAAAAGTTTTATATTAAGTTCTAGTATATACTTATTTATATATTATATTCTTAATTTATATGCTATACTAATAAATAAATTAAATATTTTTATTTTATATATTTAAGTAATTAATATTTACTATAAAATTATCATAATACATGAACATATTGCTTCGTAATTTTTTTTTTATATTTTGCTTTAGTATTTATTTATTAACTTTTGTAAAATTTTTGATAGTGTAGGTACCATTTATGTAACTTATAAACTATTTAACTTCTTATTTTTCATAAGTTGTATGTACCAAAGAGCTTAAATATATATAATAAATTCTTGTGAAAGTTTGCAAACAAGGTTATAGTTCAGGGGTTAAAACGTATATTACAAAAACATGTCATCATTTTGCTCTGAATTCATACGTACAACAAAACTTAAAACGAGAGTGTTCAACTTTTTATTTTATTTATTATTATTATTATTTTTATTTTTTTGACTTAATATTTTCATGTGTAACTAATTTAGTTAATCAAATCTTATAATTGATTATGACAAAAGATTTTCTAGAGCCCACAGTTACATAAAAAAAAATCATGTTAATAACAATAATTTATACACAGAGGTGGATTTGAGGGCGTGCAACACGTGCACTCTCACAGGGTCCATAGTCCAAAGGGGCCTATAGTGTTACTACTAAGCCAATTTTTTTTAGTATTTACTGAACTTATTCGTACATATATTTAAACCTTTTGTATACAAAAGGGCATATTTTTTTGATAATTGAACAGTGCCCGTATGAAAATTTAGAATTGACGGGACGGCTCTGTATTATACATAATATATATTAGTTATAATATTATATAAACTGTAAATTTAAAACATAAGTTTTGGGTTTGTACCAGAGTAATAACGAAAGAGACGAGTAAGTGTTAGAGGATGGTTCAGTCGAGCAGCAAGAAGCAATATATTTTTTTTTTGGTCTCGGTAACAGAACAACAAGAAGTAGCAGCAAATATCAAATATTAGATTGGGTTTGGTTTAATTCCAAACTGAACAGCAGAGCAGGGGTGTTCGATTTTGTTTGGGTATCGACCATCGTAGCAGAAGTAGCCAGCATCAATGGTTTCAGTTTTGGGTGATCTTGGCTGTTCGAACAGCAGAGAGTAGCATGAACATGTAGACGTATTAGTTGCATTTAACAAGTTGAAGGTTATTGAGTTGTTGTGGGTTTCATTGAGTAGAAAAAGAAATAGGAGTAAGTAGAAAGTAATATATGAAAGTGTTAGTATAATTGGGTTTGTCTTTGTGTTCAGAGAAAGATATATAGAGATATATATCATCTCGCTTTTATAATAATAATAATAATAATAATAATAATAATAATAATAATAATAATAATAATAATAATAATAATAATAATAATAATAATAATAATAATAATAGTAATAGTAATATGGATATATAGGTGGAGATGTTAAATTGTTTTGATGAATGGCCGATGGTGGTTGAAATGTTTGAGGTCATTTGGTTTGGAGGTTTAAGATAAAGAGATAAATGGAAATGAGAATGTGGTGGTGATTGTTTTACTTTTGAATACTTTTAAGTGTGAAAGACAATTGATGTTGCAAGTGGAAATGAGGATTAAATTTTTTTTTTATCCATATTTTTGTTATTTGGCTACTTCAACCAATTAGGTATTGACAAAATAAAACTCTTTTATTGGAAATGAATAACTTTGTAATATGGAGTATGATATTCATTGATATATATATATATATATATATATATATATATATATATATATATATATATATATATATATATATATATATATATATATATATATTTTAATTTCAATCAATGCTATAGATTATAGATAAGTAAATGAAATAGATAGTACTCCGTAATAAACAAGATTAGTAATTAGTATAAAAGATTCTAATTAATTAAATAAATTGAAAACATGAAAGATGAAAAAAAATTGGTTTGGTCATAATCGAACAGGAAAAAGGAGAGGAAATAAAACACAAAGATAAAAGTGGTTGTAATGGTGGGGTTCTTTTTATAGAAAAAGAATCGATTATAGATACATATATATGTATGTTAAAAAAATTAGAAGAGAACAAAAACATAAATATCTAATTCAATCCATTTTCAATCGTGTTTACACAATCAGTGGCCACCATCAAATTTGTCCACAAAGAATTTGTGGCATTTTGTTTGATTTTTCTTGGGTTGGTTTTTGAACAGTAATGCAGCAAAAATAATAGTAGTGGTAGGTGATGGTTAAAGTGACGATTGATGAAGATTTTTTTTTTTTTTTTTTTTTTTTGTGAATGTTTAAAGTAGAAATAGGAAAACAATTTCATAATTTAGGAGGAAGGTGGGGTTTGTTATTTCGTATGATGCATGCATATGTGCATAAAAATTTAAAATGATGAAAGGAAGCAATTACAGTAATACCCTTGTGTCTCATAGGCTAAATAGTGAACTTTTAAATAACAAAATTTATTATATCGTAAGTTATTTTACAGAATTAGTTATATCAATTAAATCTTATTTCAAAATATTATATATATTTATATTTATTTTTATATACTTTATATATATATATATATATATATATATATATATATATATATATATATATATATATATATATATATATATATATATATATATATCTATTTATAACTGTTGTTCGTGAATCGTCGAGAATAGTCGAAGGTCAAATAAATTCATGACATAGTTCAAAATTTTTGAGACTCAATATTACAGACATTTCTTATCGTGTCAAAATATATTAAATCGTATCGAGAGTTTGATTTAAAAATTAGTCAAAATTTTCCAGGTCGTCACAGTACCTACCCGTTAAAGAAATTTCGTCCCGAAATTTGAGTGGGGTTGTCATGACTAACAATAAAAATGTTTTCATGACGAATATGAGTTGATATATAGAGTTTTATCACCATTGAGTAATACAGATAAAATAATTCGATTATGTGAAACGTACTAGTGAAGCTGTCATAAAAGACTGAGATAGAGATTTAACTTTTGACGTAGTCACGGTGGATTTAGAAAATAAGGTACGTCTTGACTTTTTACGTTGTCATGGTTGAATTCCGAAATTCAATGGATTTAAAGGAAATCTTCGAAATCTAAAAGATTTAATTCTTCGGTAAATGAGGAAATTAGGATCTCTTTAATTAAATGCGATGATCTGCCTCGATTGTTTTATCAAGTAATTTCATTATAAATTTACCTCTTCCGTTTTATTATTCTCACCATTCCTATACTTTCTTCCCTAATCCATACATCTAGAAATTGTAATAATGCTTAATCCACTTCTGATCCTTGTTCTTATTCTGACTATCGTATCTGTCTTTATTCTTTTCCAACTCCCACCGGAGGATTCTATTCACTTCTACTATTACCTTGGGGTTATAGTATTTCTAATTCTCCCGTGTCTTTATCTTGCTATACGTATTGATATACAAGGGTTGTAATTTCTGTGTTTGTGATCTGCTTTATATTTCTTGTTATGTTTCGGAGCTCCATGATCTTGTTTTTCTCTTCCCGATTTCAAGTCAAGCGAATAATGGTCCAGAATCATAGATATAGAGTTTCAATTGATCATAACATTCTAAGCAGGAGAAAACAAAATCTCACGATTTGAGTTGTTAAATTACCAAAATCACTAAGGATGGAACTATCAAGAATATATTTTTCTTGATATGTTCAGAGGTGAAATAGAATGAACGAGTCGTATATATGACACATGATGACGGTATATGAAAGGACCCGTTCATATATATTATAAACGATTCACAATAGTTGATTACATTGCGAGGTATTTGACCTCTATATGATACATTTTGTTGGGATTTAACAAGTTTGAGAAGTCTTAAAACCTTTTAAGAATCTTAATAAACGGAAGCGTATAATTATCAAATTTTACTTGTTGAACTTTAAGCCAATTAAAGCTAAATCCCAATAGGATCAAGTTGTGAAATAATGCTTACAAATTACAAGAAAGGATAAGAGTGTTATACCTCCTCAAATCAAATTTGAGGGTTGCTGAAAATGAGCAGAAAACTGATGGAATTGATGGTGATAAGAGCTCCAACTTGAACCTACAAGTGTGCAAAACTCCAACCCTTTAATGTACCAATACACCCTAAAGTTGTTAGACCTTAATCACCTTTAAAACCAAGCTTTAAGACCACTTCTTTGGCCTTTAAAAAACCGATCAGCAGCAACCTGTTTTGAGCAGAAACAATGATGAACTTGAAGGCTAATATGCTTCTAACTTGAAGCCTCAAGTGTGTTATACCCCAAACTTATAACCAACACCCTTAGTTTTGGTTAGGATTTGTTCAACACTTGCAATGAGCTTCAAAGTCACTCAAGAACACTCTCTTTTCCCTCTATAATTTCGGCCAGCTACAGCCCCTCAAGAGAAGAATGTGTTTTTTCCTATTTGTAACCTTTGAATGCATGTAGTCATATATTCCTTGAGTCAAAGCATGGGTAGATTAAATAAACATATGTATGTAATATTGTGTCATCTTAAAAGTATCAAAATGGAGCATGGGTGAGACCCTTGGTCCCTTCAAAAACCGTCCCCCATGGGGAATTGTCTCAAAATTATGTAACTTGCAATTAAGGAAAAACTTGTTACATATTATGCCATGCCCTTTTTTTTACTTATGTTTTATAAATCCCTTTTATAAAATTGTATCACAACATAACTATTTAATCTTGCAAATAATTAAATGCTTATCACATAAATCATCCAAATAATTTATCTCAAGTAATGACATCTTAGAAAAACCGATTTTCTAAAATCCAAGTGTTGCGTATTCAATTAATGATCCATTCATTAAGAATAAATACGGTTAACGTGTCGGTAAGCTTGTTATTGGGTATGACCCGACTTGGATCATAACACATTAGCCACATTAATTTAATATGTCTCTCGGGCATATGAAAAACCTTCAATCTCCCACTTGCACGAGAAACATAAGAACTTAATGCAAGTGACGGATACCACCTAACGACCGTCCATCACCCCCAATATGTTATGACTTTGTGCCATTCAATAACATC
Source organism: Rutidosis leptorrhynchoides (assembly GCF_046630445.1). Lineage (NCBI taxonomy): Eukaryota > Viridiplantae > Streptophyta > Magnoliopsida > Asterales > Asteraceae > Rutidosis > Rutidosis leptorrhynchoides. The sequence continues at coordinate 313,679,761 of NC_092333.1, read as the reverse complement.
ATCCCTTTCGAGTTCCCATCTCAAATATGAATAGGTGAATCTTTTCATTATATCCTTTCATCCTAGATGTCATGTTAAATCCAAGAGACACAGAATGATCACTCTCTTTTAGATCTAACTTTATCAGGCCTTAGACATCTGACTCTCAACGAATAAGAGGGACAAATTCCATCTTGACGACATACGTCCTAAATATATACCTTGCATTATACCTGAGCTCTTCCTTATGAACTACCATATTTCAGAATAGCGAAGGAAAGAATCAAGGAACGATACTTGGTAAATATCCGAACCCAATATGTATCTCATGTCAGAGGATACAATGATATTCGCCTTTACTCAAGATTACATGTGATCAACCACAAAGGCTCTATTCAGTAAATCTTGAGAGCGGGTCTTCCAATATTTGTATCCCACAAATATCTATGAACCTTGGTTGCCACCTTGCACCACATTCATCTCGTGAATGTATACCAATCCGAGTTCATAATAGTCTAAACCTCACATTTGCTCCCACAAACGTGATTGACTACGGAATTTAGAATAATTACTTATTCATGGATAAAATATGCAAAATAGGAACATAACTCAAAATAAATTAATACCATAATTACATTAGTGAGTTTGAACAATTTCGTTCCGTTACAATACTTAAAACAGATCATTACCAATCACTAGAATATCGAAGCCCTAATGCACAAACATGTCCTGCATGTTTTGATCCATGTAAGAGCTTCGTGAGAGGATCCGCTATATTAAGATCTGTGTGAACTTTGCGAATACATATCTTTCCCTTTTCAACTTCATCCCTTATGTAGTTGAATCTCCGCTCAATGTGACGGGTCTTTTGATGAGCACGAGGTTCCTTGATTTGAGCAATCGCACCCTCGTTGTCACAAAAGATCTCAAGAGGGTCCTGAATGGAAGGGACTACTCCTAAGTCATCGATGAATTTCTTCATCCATGCAGCTTCCTGAGCTGCCAATGATACGGCGATGTACTCCGACTCTGTAGTGGATAGAGCAACAACATCCTGTTTTGAACTCTTTCAAGAGACCGCACCTCCATTTAATGTGAAGACATAACCGGATTGTGATCGAGAATCATCTCGATCAGTTTGGAAACTCGCGTCTACGTAACCCTTTACAGCGAGTTCCTCCTCACCAGACCCATATATCAGAAACATATCCTTAGTCCTCCTAAGGTATTTCAATATACTTTTAACAGCAATCCAATGACTGTTTCCTGGGTTATTCTGGTATCTACTTGTCAGGCTAAGAGCGCATGACACATTCGGTCTAGTGCATATCATTGCATACATGATTGACCCAATGGCAGAAGCATATGGGACCTTTTTCATTCTCTCCTGTTCATCTTTCGTGGTGGGGCACTGAGATGAACTGAGAAGTGTTCCCTTTTGAATAGGTTCCAAACCTTTCTTAGAGTTCTCCATCTTGAACCTTTTCAAGATCTTTTCAATGTATGCACTTTGATTCAAACCTATCAGTTTCTTGGATCTATTCCTGTAGATCCCAATCCCCAAAACATATTGTGCTTCTCCAAGATCCTTAATGGAGAAGCATTTACTTAGCCAAGTTTTAACTCCTTGCATTGCCGGAATATCATTTCCAAATAACAATATATCATCCACATATAGTACAAGGAACATGATAGTGCTCCCACTAGCTTTCTTATATACACAAGCTTCATCACCATTTTTAATGAAGCCAAATTTCTCGGCTTCCTCATTAAAACGATGATTCCACATTCTAGATGCTTGTTTCAATCCGTAGATTGACTTCTTTAACTTGCATACCTTTTTAGGATATTTCGGATCAACAAATCCTTCAGGCTGAACCATATAGACATCTTCCACAAGATATCCATTTAGGAAAGCGGTCTTGACATCCATTTGCCATATTTCATAATCATAATGAGCAGCAATGGCAAGTAATATCCTAATAGACTTTAGCATTGCCACAGGCGAAAAAGTTTCATCATAGTCAACCCCTTGAGTTTGAGTGAAACCTTTTGCTACAAGTCTAGCTTTATATGTATCCAAGTTTCCATGTATGTCGGTTTTCATTTTGAAAAGCCATTTACAATCAACTAGCCTTGAGCCAGCAGGTTGCGTAACAAGTTCCCAAACTTGGTTGTCATACATGGATTGCATCTCAGCGTTCATGGCTTCCTGCCATTTATCTTTATCAATCCTTGATAAAGCATCTTGGTAGTTTATTGGTTCATCCAAATCAACCACATAGCAACCATCCATGAGAAACCCATATCTCTCAGGAGGATTACTAATCCTACCAGATCTGCGAACATCTTGTGTATTTTGATCATCCATTTGATCACTCTCAACATTTTCATGTTGAGTGCTAGTGTCAACCAATTGTGTATCATCTACTTGATCTTGAACCTCTTCAAGATCTATCTTCCTTTCACTACTTCCTTCCATTAGGAACTTAGTTTCAAGGAATTCAGCCTTCCGAGCAACAAATACATTCTGCTCGGAAGGGTCATAGAAATAGTATCCCATATCATCCTTGGGATATCCTATGAAGATACACTTCGTGGATCGAGCATTCAGCTTATTAGGGACGTAACGCTTAGGGTAAGCTTCACATCCCCATACCTTTAAGTATGATAGAGATGGAGGTTTTCCAAACCACATCTCATGAGGTGTTCGTTCCACTTTCTTGGTTGGGGCCATATTTAAAATACGAGCCGCTGAGCATAGACAATAACCCCAGAATGATAGAGGTAGCGAGCTTCTAGCCATCATAGATCGAACCATATCCATTAGGGTTCGGTTCCTCCTTTCGGAAACTCCATTCAGTTGGGGTGTTCCAGGTGGAGTAAGTTGTGAGATAATCCCACAACTCCTAAGATGATCTTGGAAAGCATCGCTTAGGTATTCACCTCCTCTATCGGTATGAAGTACCTTGATTGTCTTATCGAGTTGATTTTGTACTTCGCTTTGGTACTCTTTGAATGCTTCAAAAGTTTCGTCCTTATGTCTTAACAAGTAGACATATCCGAAACGACTGAAGTCATCAATGAAAGTAACGAAGTATCTTTCACCATTCCTAGTTATGGGCTTAAAGGGTCCACATACATCCGAATGTATTAATCCCAATAAGTCCTTAGCCCTTTCAAAGGTCCCTTTGAAAGGTGCTTTAGTCATTTTGCCTTGTAAACAAGATTCACATACATCAAACGAGTCTAGTTCATTTGATTTCAAAAGGCCATTCTTTTGAAGTGTATGCATTCGATTCTTGTTTATGTGACCAAGGCGACAATGCCATAAGTAGGAATCACTCAAATCCCTTTTGAGTTTCTTGGTGCTAGTATGGTATATTGAGCTACTAGATGATGTGTCATCATGAACCAAATCATAAATTCCATTTGAAGGCGAAGCCTTAAAATAAAATACATTATCTAAATAAACGTGGATATCATCATTAACAAAATTAAGACAAAAACCACATTCTTTTAAACGGGAAACTGAAATAATGTTTCGACATAAATCCGGTGCATACAAAACATTGTTCAAAATAAGTTCCAAACCACTTGGAAGCTTTAATACAAAGTCTCCTTGAGCCTTCACTTGCACTTTGGCTCCATTACCCATAAAGAGACTTGATGTTCCCGTTTGCTTGCTACTTCTTTTGAACCCCTGCAAAGAATTGCAAATGTGAGTTCCACATCCAGTGTCTAATACCCATGTATTAGAAGAAGTAATACTAAGCTCTATATATACCATATATATGTTACCTGAGGATTGCCCCGCATCCCTCTTTTCCTTCAACTCCTTAAGGTAGACCGGGCAATTGCATTTCCAGTGACCCACTTCACTGCAACCGAAGCACGGGTCTTCCTTGGGGTTTGCTTGTCCGGCAACCTTTTGCTTCTTGTTCTTGTTTTTGGTTGGGGTAACCATCCTCCCCTTTCCCTTGCCTTGATGGGCGGGTCCTTTCCTCTTAGCCGCCTTTGGCTTAGAGGTGTTATTACCTTTGGACCCACCATCATTAATCATTAGCACGGGTGAAGCCCTCTTACCCATGCTAGTTTCGGCCGTCCTTAACATGCCATGAAGTTCACCAATGGTCTTATCCATCCCATTCATATTGTAATTAATTACAAATTGGTCAAACCTCTTTGACAGGGAGTTTAGGATAAGATCAGTGGCTAACTCATTAGATATGTTGAGATTAAGGCGGTTTGCGCGATCAATAAGGCTTTTCATTTTGAGGACATAAGAGGATACGGATTGGGTGTCATCCATACGACATGCATGTAACGCTCGAACCGTTTCGAAGCGCTCGATACGTGCTTGTTGAAGGAACATCTCCTTCAATTGCGTAATCATGTCATATGCACTATGATGTTTGAAATCCTATTGGAGTTCGGGTATCATAGTCCCAAGCATTAGGCAAGCGACTTGCACCGAATCGGCGCAATACTTATCCTAATAAACCATGCCTTCCGTATCATCCTCGTCGGGTTGATCGAGAATGGGGTCTTCCAACACATACGCCTTATCCTCAAGTTTGAGGACAATTCTAAGATTACGGAACCAATCCATAAAGTTCGTATGGATGAGTTTGTCTTTCTCGAGGAGAGACCTTAATGATAGGTTGTTTAGGTTAAGTGGTGCATTTTGCATGTTGTTGTTATTTGCGACCATCTACAAAATTAACAAAGTTCATTTAAGTGTCGATTTTAATTTAACATTCAATACCCTTTAAATCCAATTGAGTTATTAAATTCTAGAATCCAACGGTAAACCAAATTTCGGTTAGGTGACCTTTATCCCACAATTTGATTTAGCTAGGTAGTCAATAAATGACAATTGCAATCCATTTGCAACTTCTAGAGTATGGGATCATGCAATCCTTTTGCATGGCATATTTATCCCATCAACGCCTATTTGTTCCTCATGCTTCGGTGACCCTAAGTTCATGATTCCCAAATCAAGTCGTCCTACTTGTATAGACTTGTAAATTTAACATACAAGTGGTTAGGTGACCTTTATCCCACAAGCATGTGAAATTTACCTTAATCATATTAGTTTGCTCATAACGGTTAGGTGACCTTTATCCCATCATGAGTTTCCTAATACTTTTAAGTGTCACACAATAGGACGGCGTTAAACTTGTTTACCTTGTTTGTAAAAGGGATTTAAGTTTTCATTAATTTTAGTTTGAGAAAACTTTTATGCCATACACCAACATGCATTTAGTGTATGGTACTTATGAAAAACCAATTTCATGTCTTGTAATTGAGCCAATTACTTGATATAAACCAATTTATATTTGTTATCCTTTTCTTGTTCTTAATAACCATTTATTAAGGTCTTTAGTTGCCTTTTCAATTTAACCATTTAAATTGCCGTTTTGCATGTCGTTAATACGTCTAATTTAACCAATTAAATTGTCGTTTTGTTTGTTGTTAACTTGTGTGATTAATTTGTTGCAATCAAACATACAATCCATAAACATACAAACAACTACACATGCAAAATAAGTATGTTCACAATCTAGCCATTTTGGTGGACATTTGTTTAGCTGAAAACAAATGTCACCGGGTAAGGGTTAATCATACAAAGTAGGAGATTTCAAATATCCCACTTAATCTTTCATCCATATGCACCTTGTGTTCTTCAAGTCTTCATCATCTTGTATCTTCATTTTTACAAAATATGTATCCTAATACATTTTATCTAGAAAATGAAATTACAACCTATTCTATTTTACATACCAAATATAAAATGAATTACATAACCAAATGAATGAATTATTACAAACCAATTGAACAATTATTACATGCCATTGAATAATTATTATTACAAACAAAATGAATATAACAAATCAACCAAATATAGCAAGCAATCAACACAAGGTCAAGGCATAGATTGTGAACTTCAACATGCAACCAAATATGAACCAAATGGAAGAGCCCAAACCTACTTTTGGACCCTAACCAATTCGGCACTCAACATAAACCCACCCAAATCCAACAATTTTTGCATTCTTCTTTCATGCATGTACTTAGAATGCAAAGTTGATGGGTTTTAAAACAACAATTCGAAGCATATTTCAACAACTTCGGCTCTAGATACCATTGTTGGGATTTAACAAGTTTGAGAAGTCTTAAAACCTTTTAAGAATCTTAATAAATGGAAGCGTATAATTATCAAATTTTACTTGTTGAACTTTAAGCCAATTAAAGCTAAATCCCAATAGGATCAAGTTGTGAAATAATGCTTACAAATTACAAGAAAGGATAAGAGTGTTATACCTCCTCAAATCAAATTTGAGGGTTGCTGAAAATGAGCAGAAAACTGATGGAATTGATGGTGATAAGAGCTCCAACTTGAACCTACAAGTGTGTAAAACTCCAACCCTTTAATGTACCAATACACCCTAAAGTTGTTAGACCTTAATCACCTTTAAAACCAAGCTTTAAGACCACTTCTTTGGCGTTTAAAAAACCGATCAGCAGCAACCTGTTTTGAGCAGAAACAATGATGAACTTGAAGGCTAATATGCTTCTAACTTGAAGCCTCAAGTGTGTTATACCCCAAACTTATAACCAACACCCTTAGTTTTGGTTAGGATTTGTTCAACACTTTCAATGAGCTTCAAAGTCACTCAAGAACACTCTCTTTTCCCTCTATAATTTCGGCCAGCTACAGCCCCTCAAGAGAAGAATGTGTTTTTTCCTATTTGTAACCTTTGAATGCATGTAGTCATATATTCCTTGAGTCAAAGCATGGGTAGATTAAATAAACATATGTATGTGATATTGTGTCATCTTAAAAGTATCAAAATGGAGCATGGGTGAGACCCTTGGTCCCTTCAAAAACCGTCCCCCATGGGGAATTGTCTCAAAATTATGTAACTTGCAATTAAGGAAAAACTTGTTACATATTATGCCATGCCCTTTTTTTTACTTATGTTTTATAAATCCCTTTTATAAAATTGTATCACAACATAACTATTTAATCTTGCAAATAATTAAATGCTTATCACATAAATCATCCAAATAATTTATCTCAAGTAATGACATCTTAGAAAAACCGATTTTCTAAAATCCAAGTGTTGCGTATTCAATTAATGATCCATTCATTAAGAATAAATATGGTTAACGTGTCGGTAAGCTTGTTATTGGGTATGACCCGACTTGGATCATAACACATTAGCCACATTAATTTAATATGTCTCTCGAGCATATGAAAAACCTTCACATTTTACAAACATTGCATTCGTTTTTAAAAGACAAACTTTCTTTACATCGAAAATTGACAAGCATGCATACCATTTCATAATATCCACTATCCAACTATAAATTGATTTAATAATAATCTTTGATGAACTCAATGACTCGAATGCAACGTTCTTCGAAATATGCTATGAAAGACTCCAAGTAATATCTTTAAAATGAGCAAATGCACAGCGGAAGATTTCTTTAACACCTGAGAATAAACATGCTTTAAAGTGTCAACCAAAAGGTTGGTGAGTTCATTAGTTTATCATAATCATTTATTTCCATCATTTTAATAGACCACAAGAATTTCATTTTCAGTTCTCATAAATATACGTCCCATGCATAGAGACAAAAATAATCATTCATATGGTGAACACCTGGTAACCGACATTAACTACATACATATAAGAATATCCCCTATCATTTCGGGATCCTCCTTCGGACATGATATAAATTTCGAAGTACTAAAGCATCCGGTACTTTGGATGGGGTTTGTTAGGCCCAATAGATCTATCTTTAGGATTCGCGTCAATTAGGGTGTCTGTTCCCTAATTCTTAGATTACCAGACTTTAATAAAAAGGGGCATATTCGATTTCGATAATTTAACCATAGAATGTAATTTCAATTACTTGTGTCTATTTCGTTAAACATTTATAAAAGCGCATGTATTCTCAGTCCCAAAAATATAAAGGGTAAAAAGGCAAATGAACCTCACCATACTGTATTTCGTAGTAAAAATACATATAACGTCATTGAACAAGTGCAAGGTTGGCCTCGGATTCACGAACCTAAATTAATTATATATATTTATGTGTTGGTCAATATTTGTCTAATAAATTAGGTCAAGTCATAGTGTACCACAATCCTAATGCTCGAGACTAATATGCAAAAGTCAACAAAAGTAAATTTGACTCAAAATAATTTCCAAAAATCTATACATGATTAATATATAGTTTAAATATCATCGTTTTATATTTTTAAATATTTTTAAAAGATTTATTAGAGTAAATAATATAATTTATTTATTAATAAATAAAATTTTATATTAAATTTATATAATAAAATATACTTATATATATATTAAGTAATAAAATTTATAGGGCTCATTTAATATTATAAAGATAATATGATAGGTATTATTAAAATAAGTTATTACACGTAGTAAAATATGTTTGTATCACATATTTATTTGATAAAATAATATCTATAATGATAGTAAGTAAAAGTTGTATTATATTGTAATAATATTTATTATTATAAAAATATCAATATTTATAATTACTAAGATGACATTATGATAAAACGATAATTCTAATTATGATAACTTTAATATTTACGATAATTTTTAATATTATCTTTAAAATAATAATTCTATTTAAAATAATAATAATAATAATGATATTTTATAGTAACAATGACATTTCTATTAAAATGATAATTTTTGTTAAAATGATAGTTTTAATACTAACTATACTTTTAATAATAATAGTAATGATAAAAATAATAAGAACGATAATTTTATCTAAATCAATATCTTATGATATAATATTTTAATTTCATCATGATCCTCTTACCCATTATTTCCTAATCGTTTCGTTTAATAGCTTTTAATCGTCTTTTATATCGTGTTTATAATAATGATAATAATAGTAATCAAAATAATTAGGTGTTACAAATATTTGTTTTAATTACACTAATATTAATAATGATAGTTACTATAACATTATTAACGATAATACTAATAATTATCTTAATGATAATATAGTAATAATAATAACAATAACAATAACCATTTTTAAATAATGATATATATATATTAATAATGATAATAATAATAATACCAATAATAATAATAATAATAATAATAATAATAATAATTGGATAATAATAATAATACTAATTATAACTTTAACGATAATAACGATAGTAATAATAAAAAAAATAACAATTTTTAATGATAAATCCCTTTTATTGATAAAGATAATAATAATGATAATATTAAGATAAAACTAGAACGACGATAAAAACGACGATAATAATAATCATTTTTAATAAAAATATCGAAAATTCAATTGATTATAACTTCTAATCCGTTCATCGAAACCATTCAATATCTAAAGGAAAAGTTCTTAATTTTTCGCTAGCTTTCCAAGGACATGCATATCTTATACCTTATCTCAACCGCAAGTGTAACTAATTCAAGATTCAACCTAACCTGTCTAAGGGCAATATCAAAAGTACAAGCATGCATAATCCTAAATACTCGAGCACTAGTCAGGTATACACTATTAGTATGTAAAAGTTAAATTATGAGTTCTCACGTATCAATATTGAGATTCAATATTGCAGGATAGGTACGCAGACGCAACGAAAATGATAAACACTATATTGACCTCACGAGCATACCCATGAACCATACTCAATCACCTCCATAGCTATAACCCATAATTTCATTAATCCTATCCCACTCGAAAAACAATTTTGAAATCACTTGGACAGCACTCCGTCGTAATATTTTATTTATACTAATAATATCTTGAAATAATACGGAGTAAATATATATATGTAAATCGATTGAGAGAGTTTAGAGAAAAATATTTTCAAGTTTCTATGAAATAATGAAACCTATTGAATTCTATTTATAATAGATTTTTGAATTATTAAAGTGAATTATTAAAGTATGAATTATTAAAGTGAATTATTAAAGTATGAATTATTAAAGTATGAATTATTAAAGTGAATTATTAAAGTGAATTATTAAAGTATGAATTATTAAAGTGAATTATTAAAGTTAAAGTAAAGTAAAAATAAAGTAAAGGTAAAGTTTAAGTATAGTAAAAGTATAAAACTATGTACGTATAATACGCGTATAAATATATATAATATTAATTTAAATTGTTATATATATTTAATAAAATAAAATATAAATATCGTTATCTTTATCATACTAGTTAAGTAATGAGTTGTCAAAATTGGTTCTAGTTATTTATAAAAGTTATATACATTTTAATAATAAAGTTCTTTTTAAGCTGAAAACGTTTTTGTACGTTTGAAACTAAATAGATCAATCGAGTCTTTATGAGATTCAATCTTCCACTATCCTTTGTCTAGTTCTCAATGATTGACAATTTGTTCTTATTTATAAATCACTTTACCATTTTCCGAATATTGTTAAAATGGAAAGATTTCTCAAATCAACGTGGGCCTTTCAACAGAGACTTGTAATCATAATTCAATATATCTGATAATTCAATCATTTGATCTTATCTTCTAATTCTATTGATAAATATTTTGAAACAGATACAATCATATAAATATTTAATCTAATATTTTGTTACGTTTTAAGTTATAATATATATACACATATACATATATAATCATATTCGTTTAATGGTTCGTGAATCGTTGGAACTTGGTCGAGGTTGAATGAATGTATGAACATAGTTTAAAATTCTTGAAATTTGACTTAACAAATATTGCTTATCGTGTCGGAAACATATAAAGATTAAAGTTTAAATTTGGTTGGAAATTTCCGGGTTGTCACAGTATAATCTGTGAATCATCATGTTTCATTATAAATTCAGCATGACTTACTGTAATATAATCACGTTGGCCAAGCGTCATTATATTATACTAACCCATGCTTCAATTCCCAACACTTCTCCACAATTTATTCATAATTTATACTTAGATTTTACAGAAGTTTCCAATATAATGAAATACCGAAAACACGCAGAAATAGATAATTTCGGACAAGAATATTTATGAAACTATCCTCATAAATATCGAAGATATTTTATGATGATATTTTTGGAATTTCTAAGTTTGAAGGTTGATAAATAAAAATTTTCCGCAAGATTTTAACATGACTTTGGGCAAGATATTCTCTAAAGATTTCGGCGGATCCAAAATTACCTGGATTCTTTGAATATAGGGTTTGGTCCTTGTATTTGTTCTTTGTTTCCTTCATGGTGAACTCAATCCATTTTTCAGTACCAAATTTTCTATCGAGCGTTCCTAATACTCCCTTCCTTATCATCAAACTTTTGACCGTTTAAACCATTTACAATTTTTCTGTTTCCTCGGCATTTAATGCTACGATATCTGAATTATCGGTTATCAATCTGAGGTGGTTTCAAGAGAATTTTGTTTTTAGATGATTAAACGCTGATGGTAATATGAAAGGTTTCTTGTTAACAATAAAGAACGGGCATATATATATCAAGGTTATAATAAGGTTATTTCGAACGAAAAGTCGAAATTGACTTGCTGGAGCTGTGACAAAATTGGCTAATTTGGAAAGGGATTGCAAAGTTATTTTCGGTAATAACATCGCCAAAGGAGCTAGCGCATATACGTGTTAAACCTTTACTCAGGTTCCAAGAGTTTTTCAGGTGCATAATTATATGCATCAATCTTTTCTTCCGTAGATGAAGTGCGGCTGGTTCATCCTCTCGATTGGGATTTTTCAAGAATCAAGAAAGGTTTAAACGCAGATTGGAATCGTCAAGATACAAATGAGGTTTAAGATGAAATCAAGTGGCAAACTTGAAGAAATGTTCAGTTTCATATGTTATAATCAATATTTTAATTCATATTAATTGTCCAATGTTAGCAGTCCACAGTTCGTAGTTCAATAATTCATATATATACGAGAATCGAATTAATTAATATGTATCGTGACCCGTATACCGGTCTCAGACTCGATCACAACTCAAAGTATATATATATTTTGGAATCAACCTCAACCCTGTATAGCTAACTCCCAACATTACTGCATATAGAGTGCCTATGGTTGTTCCGAAATATATATATAGATGGGTCGATATGATATGTCAAAACCTTGTATACGTGTCCCGATATTTAAAGTGCGTAAATTAAATAACAGAAATTAAATAACGATAAATAAATTGCGAGAATATAAATTGCGATAATTAAATTGTGATAAATAAAATGTAATCAGTTAGCTAGGAACAGTTAGCTAGGAACAGTTAGCGTGGATTCTTAACAATATTTCAATTAGTTAGTTCGTTTGTTTCTAACAAATTTTACTTTGTCCGATGTTTTCTTCATTATGCCACTTGTTGGATTTTGATAGGTCAAAATCCAAATATGAAATTGAACGAAAATGGATTCTGTGGTGAACGGATACGTATATCTATGGATACAAGTAGGATAGTGACTGACTATTGAATCAGAGTCGAAGAATGTACCGTGTAACTGATTAATGTGAAATCTAAATATTTTCTCGGGTATTACCTACCCGTTAAAATATTTTCACCATTAACAGTTTGTACAAAAGAATTTTAATTACAATCTTTATGAAAATATACTTGCATATATATTTTCTTCAGATGTAATCATGGATTTAATGAGTCAATAAGATATTAAACTCATTTGATTTATCGTTAATACTAGATTACATAATCTCTAAAACTTTAGAAATTACATAATCGCCATGTCGAGCGAAGATAATCGATGTAGAACGATATGTAGAATGAAGATAAAGTAGATAGAACGATGCGTAGAACGATGATTATGCTCGAGGTACAGAATGAGATATTGAGGCGTGTGATGTTGAAACTTGGGTTGTTGGTGTCGGTGGTATTGTTATTGACGGTGATGCTGCTGGTGCTCGTAAGTTTTGCACCATATTTTTCAAAACTACAACTCGAGCGCGAAGTTCGTTGACTTCTTCTATTATTTCGGGATGGTTTTCGGTAGGAATGGGCGAATGAATAAGGTTTATAATTTTAGATAGAAGATAATCGTGTCGAACTACTCTGGAACTGAGGCTGAAAATGGTGTTACGAACAGGTTCGCCGGTAAGTGCTTCAGGTTCTTCATCAAAAAGTGAATTCGGTTAGTGGAAGGGATCGCCTTCTGCGCGTCTCTATTGATTAAGTCGACAACGAACCCATCAGATGAATTGGGGATGGATGATTGGTTGATTCATTCTGGTGACACTACTTTCGGAGCTTAGGTGAAACTCCATATTAGAATAGTTGTCGAAATCCGAGGAATTCGAACTGGTGGAGGGATTCATCTCGCACGATCAGATGAAGGATTTTCGATAAGAAATAGATTATAGGATGTAGATTAATACCATGTAATACATAATTTACATATGCATATATAATACTAAAATTCCATAAGGTACGGAGGAATCTACGGAATATGTTAGGCAAAGTTTACAGTAACAGATATGCTAAGATATGAATTTTGTCTATACACTATTCATGCAATCCAGGCAGTAAGATATGTCTAGATTAACTATGATAAGCAAATAATATCCTAAGAATGATAAGCATGAAATTTTCGACACGGAATGATAAGCAAAACTTTTGACATGCAGACACGGTCGAAGTTCAGACTCACTAATGCATCTAATCAACTATCAGTTAGACATACTAATGCAAGACCTGGTTCGCTAAGACCACCGCTCTGATACCAACTCTAACAACCCGTCCTAATCCTCCTGGACGAGGTCATCAACATTTGGTCCCATTGCGATGATCGACTCCAAGTAATGTCCTTAAAATGAGCAAATGCACAACGGAAGACTTAATTCATACCTGAGAATAAACATGCTTAAAAGTGTCAACCAAAAAGTTGGTGAGTTCATAGGTTTATCGTAATAATAGTTATCAATAGTTTCAATAGACCACAAGATTTCATAATCATAAACATAATACACTCGCAAGTGTATGTAAAGCATTCTAAGTGGTTGAGCACTTGGTAACCATACTTAACATTTAATCAACATCGCATATTCCCTTTATTATGAAATCTCTCTACACTGTACCAAGTGTAGTCACGAAATGAAGTACTGTTCAACCGTTGAATACTGGTCGTCCAGTCCGGTTGGGGTTGTCAGTTCCGATAGATCTATCAACAGGATTTGCGTTACAATACCCATGTAAATAGTAGATACCAAGCTACAGGGAAGTATGCCAGCGGTACAACTCAACGTATAATGTATTTTTAAGTACTTGCATCTATTTCGTAAACATTCATAAAAGCAGTGCATGTATTCTCAGCCCAAAAATATATATTGCAAAAGCAATTAAAAAGGGAGCAAATGAAACTCACAATACGATATTTTGTGGCAAAATATGCATACGACGAAATTGAACAATGCAAGGTTGGGCTCAGATTCACGAACCTATATTAGTAATATATAACAACTGATATTATAAGCATATAATGGTACTAAATCAAATCTTATTGTATAAATATTATAAAAGTTTTATATTAAGTTCTAGTATATACTTATTTATATATTATATTCTTAATTTATATGCTATACTAATAAATAAATTAAATATTTTTATTTTATATATTTAAGTAATTAATATTTACTATAAAATTATCATAATACATGAACATATTGCTTCGTAATTTTTTTTTATATTTTTGCTTTAGTATTTATTTATTAACTTTTGTAAAACTTTTGATAGTGTAGGTACCATTTATGTAACTTATAAACTATTTAACTTCTTATTTTTCATAAGTTGTATGTACCAAAGAGCTTAAATATATATAATAAATTCTTGTGAAAGTTTGCAAACAAGGTTATAGTTCAGGGGTTAAAACGTATATTACAAAAACATGTCATAATTTTGCTCTGAATTCATACGTACAACAAAACTTAAAACGAGAGTGTTCAACTTTTTATTTTATTTATTATTATTATTTTTTTTTATTTTTTTGACTTAATATTTTCATGTGTAACTAATTTAGTTAATCAAATCTTATAATTGATTATGACAAAAGATTTTCTAGAGCCCACAGTTACATAAAAAAAATCATGTTAATAACAATAATTTATACACAGAGGCGGATTTGAGGGCGTGCAATACGTGCACTCTCACAGGGTCCATAGTCCAAAGGGGCCTATAGTGTTACTACTTAGCCAATTTTTTTTTAGTATTTACTGAACTTATTCGTACATATATTTAAAACATTTGTATACAAAAGGGCATATTTTTTTGATAATTGAACAGTACCCGTATGAAAATTTAGAATTGACGGGACGGCTCTGTATTATACATAATATATATTAGTTATAATATTATATAAACTGTAAATTTAAAACATAAGTTTTGGGTTTGTACCAGAGTAATAACGAAAGAGGCGAGTAAGTGTTAGAGGATGGTTCAGTCGAGCAGCAAGAAGCAATATAGCAGCAGTAGCAAAGTCGACCTACCAAGTTGGGTTTTTTTTTTTTTTTTTTTTGGTCTCGGTAACAGAACAACAACAAGTAGCAGCAAATATCAAATATTAGATTGGGTTTGGTTTAATTCCAAACCGAACAGCAGAGCAGGGGTGTTCGATTTTGTTTGGGTATCGACCATCGTAGCAGCAGTAGCCAGCATCAATGGTTTCAGTTTTGGGTGATCTTGGCTGTTCGAACAGCAGAGAGTAGCATGAACATGTAGACGTATTAGTTGCATTTAACAAGTTGAAGGTTATTGAGTTGTTGTGGGTTTCATTGAGTAGAAAAAGAAATAGGAGTAAGTAGAAAGTAATATATGAAAATGTTAGTATAATTGGGTTTGTCTTTGTGTTCAGAGAAAGATATATAGAGATATATATCATCTCGCTTTAATAATAATAATAATAATAATAATAATAATAATAATAATAATAATAATAATAATAATAATAATAATAATAATAATAATAATAATAATAATAATAATAATAATAATAATAATAGTAATATGGATATATAGGTGGAGATGTTAAATTGTTTTGATGAATGGCCGATGGTGGTTGGAATGTTTGAGGTCATTTGGTTTGGAGGTTTAAGATAAAGAGATAAATGGAAATGAGAATGTGGTGGTGATTGTTTTACTTTTGAATACCTTTAAGTGTGAAAGACAATTGATGTTGCAAGTGGCAATGAGGATTATATTTTTTTTATCCATATTTTTGTTATTTGGCTACTTCAACCAATTAGGTATTGACAAAATAAAACTCTTTTATTGGAAATGAATAACTTTGTAATATGGAGTATGATATTGATTGATTGATATATATATATATATATATATATATATATATATATATATATATATATATATATATATATATATATATATATATATATATTTTAATTTCAATCAATGCTATAGATTATAGATAAGTAAATGAAATAGATAGTACTCCGTAATAAACAAGATTAGTAATTAGTATAAAAGATTCTAATTAATTAAATAAATTGAAAACATGAAAGATGAAAAAAAAATTTGGTTTGGTCATAATCGAACAGGAAAAAGGAGAGGAAATAAAACACAAAGATAAAAGTGGTTGTAATGGTGGGGTTCTTTTTATAGAAAAAGAATCGATTATAGATACATATATATGTATGTTAAGAAAATTAGAAGAGAACAAAAACATAAATATCTAATTCAATCCATTTTCAATCGTGTTTACACAATCAGTGGCCACCATCAAATTTGTCCACAAAGAATTTGTGGCATTTTGTTTGATTTTTCTTGGGTTGGTTTTTGAACAGTAATGCAGCAAAAATAATAGTAGTGGTAGGTGATGGTCAAAGTGACGATTGATGAAGATTTTTTTTTTTTTTTTTGTGTGAATGTTTAAAGTAGAAATAGGAAAACAATTTCATAATTTAGGAGGAAGGTGGGGTTTGTTATTTCGTATGATGCATGCATATGTGCATAAAAATTTAAAATGATGAAAGGAAGCAATTACAGTAATACCCTTGTGTCTCATAGGCTAAATAGTGAACTTTTAAATAACAAAATTTATTATATCGTAAGTTATTTTACATAATTAGTTATATCAATTAAATCTTATTTCAAAATATTATATATATTTATATTTATTTTTATATACTTTATATATATATATATATATATATATATATATATATATATATATATATATATATATATCTATTTATAACTGTTGTTCGTGAATCGTCGAGAATAGTCGAAGGTCAAATAAATTCATGACATAGTTCAAAATTTTTGAGACTCAATATTACAGACATTTCTTATCGTGTCAAAATATATTAAATCGTATCGAGAGTTTGATTTAAAAATTAGTCAAAATTTTCCAGGTCGTCACAGTACCTACCCGTTAAAGAAATTTCGTCCCGAAATTTGAGTGGGGTTGTCATGACTAAAAATAAAAATGTTTTCATGACGAATATGAGTTGATATATAGAGTTTTATCACCATTGAGTAATACAGATAAAACAATTCGATTATGTGAAACGTACTAGTGAAGCTGTCATAAAAGACTGAGATAGAGATTTAACTTTTGACGTAGTCACGGTGGATTTAGAAAATAAGGTACGTCTTGACTTTTTACGTCTTGACCACGGTAGCGCGTAAGCTGCATCTTGTCCCATTTGCTCTAGATACGTATTCCACCATGTTAACGCAATACATGTGAAGGCATGCGTAGCGTACTTCACTTTGTCTCCTTCAGCACACTTACTTATGGAAAACACCGATTCAACTTTCTCGGTCCACTGTTTTAATCCGATTGGTCCTTCGGTCCCATCAAATTCTGAAGGTTTGCAGGCAGTGAATTCCTTGTAGGAGCATCCTACACGATTTCTTGCGTCGTTAGCTGTATTGCTAGATTTAGAGTTATTGTTGGTATGTAGCGCGGCCTGTAATGTTTGAAGCAAGAAAGGCACGAAATTCCTCTTCGCTCATATTCAAGGTGTGTCGAGTAGTCGGTGCCATTTCCTTCAAAATAGTCAAATGAAACAATTTAATCATACAGAATATTAAGAGTAGTCAATAGTGTAATGACCCGGAATTTTCTGACCAAATTATACTTATGAGATTAATATTTACATAAATTAAACCATACCAACATGATAAGCAATCCAAATTGTTGAGACTTGTGTTTTTGAAAAGAGTTTTACACAACGTTTGACCGTCCAATATGACCGATGATATCACGAACTATATAACATACGATAATTATACGTTTTTGTATATATATGTATTTATATATATTTAACATGATCTAAGGATGGTTTAACATCTCATTGTGTACTAATGACAATGAGTTATAAGTATATTTTGAAACTACTAACTTAAATTTTCAAAACGATAACTAAACGTAACATTCTTTGATATATATACTTATAATGTATAATGCTTATACATGTATCGTATATATAATGTATTTAATCACTTTTTAAGGACTTAAATACATAAAACAATATAAGTATATTCACAAAAGATAGCTATATTTGAATTCTCATTCCGTTTCCTCAAGATTTCTATACGTATATCTAGGGTATATGTACCCGTATCATACCCAGCTTCTATACGTATTTACTATTGGTATATACACATCAAATCAACATCCTAATCAACATTATTACTGCCCTAGATATGAGGTAACTAGGATTTGTCAAGTAGTATGAATTATTAGTAAGAAAACAAAATTAGGAATCCTTTTCTTTCTTTATAAACTAAAAACGTTTTTATAAATGAACACCATTTCTTCACTCCATTTTCTCATACCTACACCCTCATTTCTCTCTCAAAATACTCCTAACTTCATACTTGATCATCTCCAAGCATTTTCCCCATCATTTAGCTTCAATTACAAGCCTTAAACACCATAAGAAAACTCTTTCAAGAACATATCAAAATAACCACCCATTTGAAGAAGTTTACTTCCAACCTTTTGATCTAACTCCACCACTCTTTGATTCCAAGATTATTTCTTATCTTTTGCAGTAACTTTGTCCAAGTAACTTGAGGTAGTAACCTTGTTCATAATCTTATTCAATTCATATTCATATAGCTATCTTATTTTGTGGTATAAAATTTTAACAACAAGAACATAGTTTGAATGATTTCAAACTTGTTCGCAAACTAAATAGATCCTTCTAACTTGACTTTTAAAACACTTCAAGACCTGTAATATATCATAATGATATGCTAACCTAACAATATATAACTTGGTTTTACAAAGAACATCATTAAAACTGAATCTACGTCGTCGGAGTGCAACCTGGGGCTGTTTTGGGTTGGATAATTAAAAACCATCTTGAACTTTTAATTGGAAGTTCATGTTCTGGAAAAATGATATTTCTTATGAATATGTTAACACATAAAAATTTCATGATTTAACTCAAAGTGTAAGTATTTTTAGAAAAATGATCATTAAATGTTGTTTTTATGATGGAAAATGATCACTTTCATAAGTTTCACCAAAGTTTGAACTATAACCTATGATTTCGAATACAAACTAAGGTATTTTCAGTTCATATTCTTAAAATTTGACTCGATCCAAGGAAGTGGCAAGTTGAACCAACAAAAACGGAGTTGTAATGAAGAAACTACGACTAAAACAAGATTGGGTATCCGAAGCTAGTTTAGCTACGAAAATATTTGGAGAAAAAGTAAATTAATCATATCTTTTCTAATTAATATGATATTTTATATATAATTACTTATGATTTGATTTTATATATTTCAGGACCACCAGTAAACAACACGAGAAGATTAATCATAAGACCTCATGATTGTACGCAACACGTCATTTGACAACACGGTACTTTATGTACGCAACACGTCATTTGACAACATGGTACCATGGGATGAGATTAATTCTGATCAATACGAATACGATGGGGTCTTTATTTATTTTATTTAAGCAACTAATTGTGGACCACTAACATCGGACTGCTAACTACGGACTAAGAAAATATTAAAAGTATTAAAAGTATATATATATGTAACGATTACTTAAAAAGAAAATATGTTGATATATTATATATATGGTTAGGTTCGTGATATCTATTGGAGACCAAGTCGAATTAAATACCTTCAAGGCAAAAGTGAGTTTCATTTGCTCCCTTTTTAATTGCTTTTGCAATATATATTTTTGGGCTGAGAATACATGCGCTGCTTTTATAAATGTTTACAAAATAGACACAAGTACTTAAAAATATATTCTACGTTGAGTTGTACCACTGGCATATTTCCCTGTAGCTTGGTAACTACTATTTACATGGGTATTGTAAACGCAAATCCTGTTGATAGATCTATCGGGCCTGACAACCCCAACCGGACTGGACGACCAGTATTCAACGGTTGCACAATACTTCGTTTTGGTGACTACACTTGGTACGGTGTAGTGAGATTTCATAATAAAGGGAATATGCGACGTTGATTAAATGTTAAGTATGGTTACCAAGTGCTCAACCACTTAGAATGCTTTACATACACTTGCGAGTGTATTATGTTTATGATTATGAAATCTTGTGGTCTATTAACATATTGAAATGATTTTCATGATAAACCTATGAACTCACCAACCTTTTGGTTGACACTTTAAAGCATGTTTATTCTCAGGTACGAATTAAGTCTTTCGCTGTGCATTTGCTCAATATAAGGGCATTACTTGGAGCCGATCATCGCAATGGGACCAAATGTTGATGACTTCATCCAGGTGGATTAGGACGGGTCCTTTCAAATAGTATCTCGTAGCATAATATGAACTCATTTATAAAAGCTTTTTCTTCATATGAGCATTTTATAAGTTTAAATTCGGGTACTACCTACCCGTTAAGTTCATACTTAGTAGCTAATATACAATTCAACTACTACAATTCCATATGAAAAACTGATTATAATAATATATCATATACAAATATTCTTCAAACTTACAACTTCGCTATATTACATATAACATGAAATATAGTACACTATGATACATGACAGTTTTGAAGATAAATCTAGTTAATACGCAAGTTGTTCAGCAAAGGAAATAAAGACACGTAATTCATAAGTCCAGAAACAAGTCATGCATTCTAGTTTTACTAAGACGACTTCCCATCCTTGGTCTTGTGGAAAATAACCGTTATGACCATTAGCTAGGCAGCATGTTGTAATGTTGTCAAAAGGACGAGGGTTTCATAATGTCCAACAGCCCCGTAATAATCTAAAAACCTTGTTTCTCACCCCAACTACTGAATCCGTCACTTGTGGGAAAGTTTTATTTAAAAGCTACAATCCGATGTTCTTTTTCTCACTTTGGTAAGAAGCGAACATCACTAACCTGTAAGCATAACATGCTTCTTTATGTTGCATGTTAGAAGCTCTTTCTAATTCATGAAATCCTATGTTGGGATATGTTGAGTCAAAATAGGTTCTTAACCCGTAGCGTAAAATTGCATTTGGGTTCCCCGCATTTAACGCTTTAAAGAAAACACGGCGTAACTTAAAGTCTCCCCAATGTGATATACCCCACCTATCAAAGGAAAGCCTTTTATAAACTAAGGCATTTCTGGAAAGTCTTTCAGATGTTTGACAAGTTAATTTCGCCATAACTAAATGTGCTGATGAATTCTGACCAACTCTAGACAAGATTTCCTCAATCATATCCTCTGGTAGGTCTTCTAAAATATTCGGTTGTCTACCCTTAACGTCCATTTTGTTTTTATACTGTAAAATAGACAAGGATTAGATTCGTAATAACAAACAATACAAGCAATTTTTACATTGAACATAAAAATACAAGCACACTACAATACATTTATTACACAACATGCTCACACCCCTCTAATCTAAATCACTGGTCTCTTCTTTTTCGGACTTGGTTCTTTTTCCTAATTTTCTAGGGATATATGATGTTCCTCTAATACGAGCCGTCATTTTCCACATTGGTTTAGAAAAACCTGGTGGTTTAGAGGTTCCCGGGTTATTGTCACGATATTGAAAATACGGGTGTTGACGGTACATATAAAGTTCATCGGGGTCGGAATCAGATTTCTCTATTTTGATGCCTTTTTCCTTATTATTTTCTTTTGCCTCATTAAATTGGGTCGGGGTAATTTCTATATAACATCATCGGAATCCTCATGAGGATCTGATTCATCAGAAAATTGGTAATTTTCCCAATATTTTGCTTCCTTAGCGGAAACACCATTGACCATTATTAACTTTGGTCCATTGGTTGAGGATTTTCTTTTATTTGACCGGTTTTCTGTGGTTCCTACTATTCCCCCCTCCGGAACCTCTTCTTCTTCTTTCGGTTCCTCTTCTTCTGGTTCCTCTTCTTCCGGTTCCTCTTCTTCCGGTTCCGTTTCCTCTTCTTCCGGTTCTTCGGGAACTTGTGAATCTTGCAAATATATATTCGACTCTTCGTTATTATTAGGTGAGTCAATGGGATTTGTGCTAGAGGTAGACATCTATCACACAATATCAAACATGTTAAGAGATTAATATATCACATAATATTTACATGTTAATAATATATAGTTTCCAACAAAAATGTTAAGCAATCATTTTAAAGAAAACACAGTCGAAGTCTAGACTCACTAATGCATCCTAACAAACTCGATAAGACACACTAATGCAAATTTTCTGGTTCTCTAAGACCAACGCTCGGATACCAACTGAAATGTCCCGTTCATATTGATTATAAAAGTTCCATATTAATTGATTTCGTTGCAAGGTTTTGACCTCTATATGAGACGTTTTTCAAAGACTGCATTCATTTTTAAAACAACCATAACCTTTATTTTATCAATAAAGGGTTTAAAAACATTACGTAGATTATCAAATAATGATAATCTAAAATATACTGTTTACACACGACCATTACATAATGGTTTACAATAGAAATATATTACATCGATATATGTTTCTTGAATGCAGTTTTTACACAATATTATACAAACATGGACTCTAAATCTTGTCCTTATTTTAGTATGCAACAGCGGAAGCTCTTAATATTCACCTGAGAATAAACATGCTTTAAACGTCAACAAAAATGTTGGTGAGTTATAGGTTTAACCTATATATATCAAATCGTAACAATAGACCACAAGATTTCATATTTCAATACACATCCCATACATAGAGATAAAAATCATTCATATGGTGAACACCTGGTAACCGACATTAACAAGATGCATATATAAGAATATCCCCATCATTCCGGGACACCCTTCGGATATGATATAAATTTCGAAGTACTAAAGCATCCGATACTTTGGATGGGGTTTGTTAGGCCCAATAGATCTATCTTTAGGATTCGCATCAATTAGGGTGTCTGTTCCCTAATTCTTAGATTACCAGACTTAATAAAAAGGGGCATATTCGATTTCAATAATTCAACCATAGAATGTAGTTTCACGTACTTGTGTCTATTTTGTAAATCATTTATAAAACCTGCATGTATTCTCATCCCAAAAATATTAGATTTTAAAAGTGGGACTATAACTCACTTTCACAGATATTTCCTTCCTCGGAAATAAGACTTGGCCACGGATCGATTCACGAACCTATACAAATATGTACATATATATCAAAGTATGATCAAAATATAATTACAACCATTTTTATTATGTTTTAAAGATTTGAGTGTATTAAGTCAGCTGTCCTCGTTAATAACCTACAACTAGTTGTCCACAGTTAGATGTACAGAAATAAATCGATATATATTATCTTGAATCAATCCACGACCCAGTGTATACATGTCTCAGGCTAGATCACAACTCAAAGTATATATATTTTTGGAATCAACCTCAACCCTGTATAGCTAACTCCAACATTACTGCATATAGAGTGTCTATGGTTGTTCCATATAATATATATACATGGATCGATATGATATGTCAAAACATTTGCATACGTGTCTATGGTATCCCAAGATTACATAATATATTAGAATACATGTATAATACAATATAAGTTAGCTAGGATATGATTTGTATAGATTTGTTAAACATTTCCCGTAGCTAAAAAGATCAAAAATATCCAATCTTGTTTTACCCATAACTTCTTCATTTTAAATCCGTTTTGAGTGAATCAAATTGCTATGGTTTTATATTGAACTCTAATTTAAGAATCCAAACAGAAAAAGTATAGGTTTATAGTCGAAAATTTAAGTTACATGTCAATTACTAAAGAGGTAGTCATTTCCGTCGAAAGAACGACATCTTGATGACCATTTTGAAAAACATACTTTCACTTTGAGTTTAACCAAGATTTTTGGATATAGTTTGATGTTGATATGAAAAATCATTTTCCCAGAAGAACAACTTTTAAATTAAAGTTTATCATAGTTTTTAATTATCCAAACCAAAACAGCCCCCGGTTTCACTATGATGGCGTATCATATAGATATAGAACATGTGTTTAGTTGATTTTAAAAGTCAAGTTAGAAGGATTAACTTTTGTTTGCGAACAAGTTTAGAATTAACTAAACTATGTTCTAGTGATTACAAGTTTAAACCTTCGAATAAGATAGCTTTATATGTACGAATCGAATGATGTTATGAACATCATTACTACCTCAAGTTTTCTGGATAAAACTACTGAAAATGAGAAAAATAGATCTAGCTTCAAAGGATCCTTGGATGGCTTGTAAGTTCTTGAAGCAGAATCATGACACGAAAACAGTTCAAGTAAGATTTTCACCCAAAATAAGATTGTTATAGTTGTAGAAATTGAATCAAAGTTTGAATATGAATATTACCTTGAATTAGAAAGATAACCTACTGTAAATAACAAAGGTTCCTTGATCTTATATGATTACTTGGAATGGATTAGAAAGCTTGGAAGTTGACTTGCAAACTTGGAAGTATTCTTGATTTTTATGAAACTATATTTATGGAATTTATGAAGAACACATAGAACTTGAAGATGGAACTTGAGAGAGATCAATTAGATGAAGAAAATTGAAGAATGAAAGTGTTTATAGGTGTTTTTGGTCGTTGGTATTTGGATTAGATATAAAAGATATGTAATTTTGTTTTCATGTAAATAAGTCATGAATGATTACTAATATTTTTGTAATTTTATGAGATATTTCATGCTACTTGCCAAATGATGGTTCCCACATGTGTTAGGTGACTCACATGGGCTGTTAAGAGCTAATCATTAGAGTGTATATACCAATAGTACATACATCTAAAATTTGTGTATTGTACGAGTACGAATACGGGTGCATACGAGTAGAATTGTTGATGAAACTGAACGAGGATGTAATTGTAAGCATTTTTGTTAAGTAGAAGTACTTTGATATGTGTCTTGAAGTCTTTCAAAAGTGTAAGAATACATATCAAAACACAACATGTATATACATTCTAATGGAGTCGTTAAGTCTTCGTTAGTCGTTACATGTAAGTGTTGTTTTGAAACCTTTAAGTTAACGATCTGAATTAATGTTGTTAACCCAATGTCTATTATATCAAATGAGATGTTAAATTATTATGTTATCATGATATTATGATGTATGAATATCTCTTAATATGATATATACATTAAAATATCGTTACAACGATAATCGTTACATATAAGTCTCGTTTCGTAATTCTTGAGTTAGTAGTCTTGTTTTTACATATGTAGTTCATTGTTAATACACTTAATGATATATTTACTTATCATTTAACATAATTAACCAAGTGTATCAATATCTTAACATGATTCATATGTACCTAGTAAGACGTTGTTATAACGATAATCATTATATATATCGTTTTCGAGTTTCTTAATTTAATAGTCTCATTTTTATGTATATAACTCATTGTTAAAATACCTAATGAGATACTTACTTATAATAAAATCATGTTAACTATATATATAACCATATATATGTCATCGTATAGTTTTTACAAGTTTTAACGTTCGTGAATCACCGGTCAACTTGGGTGGTCAATTGTCTATATGAAACCTATTTCAATTAATCAAGTCTGAACAAGTTTGATTGCTTAACACGTTGGAAACATTTAGTCATGTAAATATCAATCTTAATTAATATATATAAACAAGGAAAAGTTCGGGTCACTACAGTAAGCACTTATAACTGAGATGAACCAGTAGCGTGTAGAGTGTTCCCCATGGTCTTGCAAGGGTCAGCAAGGGAATTGAAACACCCTGTCCTAATCCATCCGGACGAAGTCCATATCGATTATAAATGATTCGTAATAGTTGATTACATCCCGAGGTACTTGACCTCTAAATGATACATTTTACAAACATTGCGTTCGTTTTTAAAAGACAAACTTTCATTTCATCGAAAGTCGACAGGTATGCATACCATTTCATAATATCCAACTATAAATGACCTAATCCGTCATTTACTTAATAGTCTCTAATGAACTTCAATGACTTGAATGCAACGTCTTTTGAAATATGTCATGAATGACTCCAAGTAATATCCTTAAAATGAGCTAATGCACAGCGGAAGATTTCTTTCAAACCTGAGAATAAACATGTTTTCAAGTGTCAACCAAAAGGTTGGTGAGTTCATCAGTTTATAGTAATCATTTCATTTTCATCATTTTAATAGACCACAAGATTTTAAATATTATAAATCGTGCAGAAGTCCCATTCCAACTGCACAAAAAAATATCTTTCATATGAAGAACACCTTGTGAGGATTCAAAATATAATAGTAACTATCTGTGCCGGTCTTTCACCCCACGGCTGAATACATGTTTCTTCAAAATATAGAACCTCTGTACTGGTCTTTACACCCCACGACTGAACACATGTTTATAAAATATAGGACAATCGGTGCCAAAATGTCGTAAATAATAAACCATCCACCCGGCTCAGGAGCTCACACGCTCTAACGGAAACCGGGAACTAATGCGTGTCATAATAATCAACCCCAATCCCAGATAATTCTATCATAGAATGCAGTTAAGGTACTTGTGTCTATTGTGTCAAACATTTATAAAAGCGCATGTATTCTCAGTCCCAAAAAATGTAAAGAGTAAAAAGGGAATCAAATGAAACTCACCATACTGTATTTTGTAGTAAAAATACATATGACATCATTGAACAAGTATAGGGTTGGTCTCGGATTCACGAACCTATATCATGTATATATTATTAATACATGTCACATTTAATCTACTGAGTTTATTTATATTATCTAATGTATTAAGATTAATACCTTTCTATATATATAGGATTATATTAAGATATATTTTTATATAACTACTACTTTATTTGGTAAAATAATATTTATAATGGAGAGTTGTAATATTTTTATAATAATAATGATACTAATAATAATAAATAATAGTAATGATAGCAAAAATGATAATAATAATATATAAAAATCTTGATAATGATAATATTAATAATAATAATAATAATAATAATAATAATAATAATAATAATAATAATAATAATAATAATAATAATAATAATAATAATAATAATAATAATAATAATAATAATAATAAGAGTAATACTAATACTACCTCACATGAAAAAGCTCCAAAAAGAAAATTACCTTCTTTGTGATGCGGGTGAGCTGGGCAATGAAACCAGCAACACAGCCAGCACGAGCTCAAAAGATGTTACACCCGAATCAGGCCAAGCAATGGTCGTGTTGCCATCTATTTCGTACCATCTAAGTGTTTTTAGAGCTAGTTCAAGAAGCTCAGGGGTACCCTACTTCAGTCCTTAAACTGAAGTAGTTATGTTTTCATGAATAAAGTTTTTGATAGTTGAAGGCAAGCCAGCAATTAAGAAGAACCAGCTAGCCAGACCAGCAAATGAGCTTAGTTCAGCAAGTAAAGCTTTAATTCACTCAGCCGGGTAACCAGCAAATCGAACCAGCAAAGTTAATACTTAGGCAAACCAGCTAGTTCAATCAGCTGAAGAATTTTAGTTCAACCAGCATACGATACTTAGTTCAACCAGCAGGCGACGTTGTTTTCTTTTGAGGGGCCAACTTGCTGATACGATTCAAAGTTTACTTATGCTTTTCAATAAGCCGGTCAGGTCATGTGCTTAACATGTGCATGGCTGTTCTAGAAGAATGTTAGCTGTCCAAGGAAGATTCTTATCTAGCATTGGATGCTTTTATCATGGGAAGGAGCACTAACAAATGGCAGGCTTTTTGCAGATTGTGTCCTTTATTCTTATTGGCTAATTTGTAATTGTTTGTCCTTTTTGTCTCCATTTCCTTTTTATGTTTTTGTCTTATTTAGAAAATAGCTGTTAAGCTTCTTCTATAAATAGAGAGCTCTTGTAATTGTAAAAACTTGGTTGATGATTGAATGAAGAGTTTGATAGAGCTTATCTATTTACCAAATCTCTGTGTCTTTACGAATCTTTGATTCCAGTGGCTAAGAGTGGTTTCTTTATCAGTGTTTGTGGTGTTACTTTATCAAACATTGTGGTGAAATCCAAATCTTCATATCTGATATTATAGTTGTGGTGGAATCTTTATCAGCTGTAGTTGAAGATTTGGAGTGTTTCTAGATCTCTAATTGTGGTGGTATCTTTATCAATTAAGGGTTTAGATTCTCTATCCTTTATGTTCTTATTTAAGAGTTTTATACTCTGTTTTGGGGTTGTTGCTATTACAATTTGGGGGTTTGTGTTCAGATCTGTTTAAGTGAAGAAAGCTTGTTCTAAATTGCGTTTTTAAAGTCATAATTATGCATCAAAGTGATATCAGAGCTTAGGTTGTTCAAAGCGAAGCTTTCCTATCATTTTTGTTGTTGTTTCAGTTCATACTCTGTTTTAGAGCTGTTAAGCTTTATTTCAGATCTGGGTTTCTATTTGTTGCTAAAGGTCTATTTCAGATCTGATATTTGAAATGGCTGATATTCCAAGGAATATGACTCTTGAAGAAGCTCATAATCTTAGAAGAGATAGAGCTATTGAAGCTCTACAACATCAGATGGAAAGAATGGTTAACTTGTTGGAAGATGGTGTTCCAAGAAGAAATAGAATTAGATCTGAAAATGGAGATACAACTATTGTGTCTTCTAGTACTGAATCTGAGGATGGTAGCCAATCTACTGATGGATCTCATGCTTCTTCACAAAGAAGAAGAAGGTATAGGAAAAAGGCTGATGATTTGAAAGATATCAAGATAGATCCACCTGATTTTGAAGGATCCTCTAATCCTGAAGATTACTTTGAATGGGTTCAGGCCATGGATAGAATTATGGAGGTTAAAGGCTACGATGATAAAAAGGCCTTTAAAGTTGCTGTAATCAGATTAAAGAAGTATGCTTCAATGTGGTATGATAATCTAAAAAAAGAAAGGCAATATGAAGGGAAGAAAACAATCAAAACCTGGTCCAAGTTAAAAGAGTGTATGCAAAAGAGGTTTGTTCCTCAAGCTTACAAGCAAGAGCTGTATATCCAGATGAATACACTCAAGCAAGTCAGCTTGAATGTTGTTGATTACATCAGAGAGTTTGAGCAGCTCAAGATTCGTACAAATGTTAAAGAAGCTGAAGAACACACTATAGCAAGATTCGTTGGAGGCTTAAATGCTTCTATTGCTAATCAAGTTGAAATACAGCCTCTATGGACTTTTGAGAGTGCTTGCAAGCTGGCTATTCAAGTAGAGAAACAAGCAAAGAAGAAAATTAATTTTAAGTCTTATTCCAAGTCAGCTGTGCTGCCTATGAAGGGTCAATCATCTATGCTGCGTAGGCATAACTAGGCAGCATTCAAAGTATCTAAAGGCAAAGAGCAGGTTGTAGCTGGTCCTAAAGATGATAGGAGGAAATGCTTCAAGTGCCATGGATTTGGGCATTTTCAAGCTCAATGTCCTAACCAGCGTGCTCTTACACTAAAGGAGATTGAAGATTTGGAAGGGGGTTTTGAAACTGAACCAGCATATGATGAATCTGATAGTGAAGAGTTTGTTGCTGCTGATATTGGAGAGTTTCTAATGATTCGAAGGGTAATGCACTCAGCTGAAACTATTGAAGATAAGAGCCAGCGTGAAAACATCTTTCATTCAAGAAGCACAGTCACAGGCAAAGTGTGCGGCCTGATTGTTGATGGGGGCAGCTGTGCAAACGCAGCATCTACTCACATGGTGGAAAAACTTGAGCTGGTTACAAAGAAGCATCCTCGTCCATACAAACTTCAATGGCTTAACAAAGGCAGCGAGGTAAAGGTTACTCGCTAAGTTACTGTTCCATTTTCAATTGGTACTGTTTATCAGGATGAGATTACTTGTGATGTTATTCCTATGGATGCTTGTCATTTGCTACTTGGTAGACCTTGGTTATTTTATAAGTATGTCTATCATAATGGACACCAAAATACTTATTCAATGTATGTGAATGGAAAGAAGATCACCCTCACTTCTTTAAAGCCTAGTGAAATACCTAGAGCTGATCCTACTGTTAAGAATGATAAAGCCATGTTTATGACTCAATCTGAAGTTGATACTGAGTTAAAGGGTGGTGCTGGTGCTTATTTATTGCTGATGGTTGAAAGTGATGAGTTGAACCAGCATGATGAAATACCAGCTAGGGTAAAGCCATTGTTATTTGAATTTGCTGATGTGTTTCCTACTGAGTTACTGATAGTGTTCCAATTGAACATATATTTAGTAGCAATATCGTTCCAATATGTAAAGTTTTTAAATGTAATTTCCTTATTTTTAGTTGTAATAATTAAATAAATAAGTGCGAAGACGAAAGACGCAAATCGCTCGAAAATGAAGATTTAAAGACAAAAACGAAGATTTGAAAGACCAAAACGTCCAAAAAGCTCAAATGTACAAGATACAATTCAAAAGGTTCAATTTATTGATGAAGAACGTCTAAAAATGACAAGAGTACAAGTTACAAAACGCAAAGTACAAGATATAAAATTGTACGAAAGGACGTTCGAAAATCCGGAACTGGGGCATGAACCAACTTTCAGCGCTCGACGCAACGGTGTAAAAATTACGAGTCAACTATGCACAAGAATAAAATATAATATTTAAATAATTCATAATAAGAATAATATTAAATAATAAAAAGTTGTTAATTGAGCATAGTTCAGGGGTCGTAAATGAAAATTCAATTTCTAATTTGGCCTATAAAAGGCTATGTAACGATGGAATTGAGGAAGAACTTTTCTATCTTTTTTTTATCCGATCAAATATCTATATCAATTATCAATATCTATATTCTATATCTCTATCATAATGTTAACTTAATAAGATATAACAATAATCTTAATTTTAATTTTAAATTATGATAATAATAAGATTTATGATAGAGATCATTTGAGTGTGTAAGTCGAAATTCTGTCCGTGTAACGCTACGCTATTTTTAATCATTGTAAGTTATGTTCAACCTTTTTACATTAATGTCTCGTAGCTAAGTTATTATTATGCTTATTTAAAACGAAGTAATCATGATGATGGGCTAATTACTAAAATTGGGTAATTGGGCTTTGTACCATAATTAAGGTTTGGGCAAAAGACCGACACTTGTGGAAATTGAACTATTGACTATTAATAGATGGGGGGTATTGTCTAATTGAGTGACAACTCATTGGAGTCTGTCGAACCTATCTTCAAATTAATTAACCTAATAATTAATAATGATTATGGTTGTCCTATTTAGTGATGTTCATATGGAATCTGTTATAATCATTTAATTAATCAATTGGGTTGGGTAATTGATTATTCATTCTGATCAAGTGGATGAATTAATATTCATAAACTAATTAAAACAGGGGTGGATTACATACAGTGATAACTGGTGTAATTGTTGACAGAAGTGATAACTGCGTCACAGTTTAAATCCTTAATCAGTTGGAATATTTGACTTCGGGTATAAGGGTAATTTGACGAGGATACTCGCACTTTATTTTTATGACCGATGGACTATTATGGACAAAAACCAGATAGACGTATCAAATAAACCAGGACAAAGGACAATTAACCCATGGTAATAAATTAAAATCAACACGTCAAACATCATGATTACGGAAGTTTAAATAAGCATAATTCTTTTATTATATTTCTCATCGTATCTTTATTTACTGTCATTTTATTACTCGCAATTTTATTTACTGTCATTTTATTTATTGTCATTATTTTACGCACTTTAATTATCGTCATTTATCTTTACGCTTAAAATATAGAATCGACAAACCGGTCATTAAACGGTAAAACCCCCTTTTATAATAATATTACTACTTATATAATTATATATATTTTGTATAAATATAGTTAAAAATATAGTAAGTATCACCAGCTCCCTGTGGAACGAACCGGACTTACTAAAAACTACACTACTCTACGATTAGGTACACTGCCTATAGTGTTGTAGCAAGGTTTAGGTATATCCCATCCGTAAATTAATAAAACTTGTGTCATATTTTGTAGTATTTTGTATTAAAAATAATACTATTTCGTACCCTCACGCTACATCATCAAGTTTTTGGCGCCGCTGCCGGGGAGCGCTAAAACGCTATATTTTTAATTATAATAATATTGAAATAAAATATAATAATATTGAAATAGAATATAATAATATAATAATATTGAAATAGAATATAATAATATAATAATATTTTAGAATATATTTTGAATCGTAAAAGTTTTAAAAAGTCGTATTTATTAAATACTTCAGGGGTATATTATGTAAATTGTAATTAATAATTTCTATCATGTCGCTTTCATGTGAATAGTAAATTAATTAATTTCTTTTCATTTACTATTCATGAATAGTAAATGAATTAAAAAAAAAGTTTTGAAAAAAAAATAATAATTATAAAAAAAAGTATTAATTTGTAAAAAAAATCATTTTTAAAAAAAAAAAAATTGTAAAAAAAAAAAAACGTTTTTTTTTTAGAAAAAAAAATTCGTTTTTAAAAAAAAACGTAAAAAAAAAAAAAAAACTTAAAAAAAAAAAACGTAAAAAAAAAACAAAAACGTAAAAAAAAAAAAAACGTAAAAAAAAAAAAATTATTAAAAAAAAATATATATTTTTTAAGATTTTGTCTATAAAAAAAAATTGTTTTTTTTTAGTTTTATTACCTTTAGATTTTTAGACTATAGTCGCAACTTTTAATATTAAGTTTAGTTTTGCCATAGTTATTTTCTTATTTTTATTTTTCGATGCCTTTTACCTATGTATCAATTACAATTCCAATTAGTGATCTCCATTTGTAGCTTTAATTTTAAGATAGTGATCGTTATAAGGTTGGATTAACCGCGTGTTTACAAACCACTCTTCGTCTTTTTCATTTTTCGACACTTTTCGACGCGCACTCTTTTTCTCTCTTATTTCTCGCCATTCTAGTTTTTAGGACTTAGAATTTTTTCTACTTCTTCTCTAAATTTCTTAAAATTACGAAAATTTATTTTAAGTGGTTAAATTGATAGACATCAAAATTTTCTGGTTCGTAGTAATAGTTGGATTTGTACGTGGACCGGGTTATTGGAGCCAAACAGTACTCAATTATATTGAGACCAAACGAATCCTGCCCCTCTGCTGCATCTTTTGGCTGTTCGAAACGTGGGCAAAATCAGAAAAGTCTATTAATTGGATAACTTATTATAATTTTTCTTTCCTTTTTAAAAAACTAATAGGATATTCAGTGAATGCACCGAGCAAGACGTTCGCCGCCGGTCATACGTTCACCACCTGTAACTCGATCAAGACATCTAGCAAATATTGTCGCCGTTGATTTTTCTTTAGAATCGTCATCTAGTCGAACAAGAACTCCAACTCAAATTTCCGATAATCCATCTTTTGAACCCGACTTCACAATTAAGAACCCGGAGCATATTCAAGGACAATTCCAAGATCTTGAACCACTAATTATTCCTCCTGAGCCACAAACCATTAAATCAGAATCCTCTAGTGATTCGTATCCAACAAATTCAATTATGGAAGTAACGGAACCTCTAAGTATGGAAGATCGAATGAGAGCCACACGCACGGGCTAAGGTCACGCCATTATTAAGCCAGAAGTTAATGCGCCAGATTATGAAATCAAAGGACAAATTCTACACATGGTAACTAACCAATGCCAATTCAGTGGTGCACCGAATGAAGATCCTAACGAACACCTTCGTACGTTTAAAAGAATTTGTACACTATTCAAAATCCGAGAAGTGGAAGATGAGCAGATCTATCTCATGTTGTTTCCCTGGACTTTAAAGGGAGAAGCCAAAGATTGGTTAGAATCGTTACCTGAAGGGGCGATTGACACATGGGATGTTTTAGTTGAAAAATTTCTTAAACAATTCTTTCCGGCATCCAAAGCCATGAGACTTCAAGGAGAAATTGTTACGTTCGCGCAAAAGCCAAATGAAACTCTATATGAGGCGTGGACAAGATTTGGAAAGTTGTTGAGAGGATGTCCTCAACACGGTTTAGACACTTATCAAATAGTACAAATATTCTACCAAGGTGTCAACGTTGCTACACGAAAAGACATCGACATAACAGCTGGTGGTTCTATTATGAAGAAAACCGCAACTGAAGCTTACAAAATTATTGATAACACAGCCTCCCACTCTCATGAGTGGCATCAAGAAAAAGATATTTTTCGTTCATCTAAAGTGGCTAGAGCCGATTCTAGCCATGACTTTGATTCCGTTTCCGCAAAAATAGATGCTTTCGAAAGACGAATGGAAAAGATGAATAAAGATATTCACGCAATACGAATCAGTTGTGAGCTATGCGGTGGACCACACTTATTGAAAGATTGTCACATTGAACCAACATTGGAACAACGAGAGAATGTTTCCTATATGAACCAAAGGCCTGGAAATAATTATCAAAATAATTATCAACCGCCAAAGCTAAACTTCAATCGAAATCAAAACATTCTTTACAATCCAAAAGGACCCGAAAATAACTGGTATAACCAACAAGGTCCGAATAACCAACCAACTCAAAACAACACTTTCAATCAACAAAGACCTGGCTTATATAAACCACAACAACAAACCGAAGAGAAAAAGTCAAATATGGAAGACGTGGTATTCAAGCTAGTTGAATCTCAAACACAATTTATTGAAACTCAAACCCAAACAAATGAGAGGTTTGATCAGTCATTAAGAACTCAACAAGCTTCCATTTTGAATCTAGAAACACACGTAGGTACTCTTGCTAGCATGATGAGTGAGAGGGAACAAGGAAAGCTACCGAGTAATACTGAAGTAAATCCTCGGAAAGAGAATGTTAATATGGTGTCAACAAATTCTGAAAAACCAGCTCCAGAAGATGGGAAGGTTTTAGATGTGAGTAACAATGAAGAAGTTACACCAACACCACCACCCGAGTATGTAAAGCCAGTGGTGACACCATACAAACCACCCATCCCGTTTCCAAGAAAAGGAGTTGAGTATGAGCAAGTAATAAGTAATAAAGATTGTGATACTTCTGGAAAGAAGAAGAAGAAAAAGAATAAGAAAGTACAAGAAACAAAAGCCGTAGAAGTAAACTCGGTGAATACAGTTCCACCAAAACCTCCACCTAGGGTAGGTGATCCGGGTGAATTTATTGTTCCTTGTCTACTTAGTGATTGTGTCATGTATGATGCACTAGCAGATTTAGGTGCAAGTGTAAGTGTTATGCCTCTTTCCTTATATAAGAGATTAGGTGTAGGTAAGTTAAGTCCAACGGATATGAGTGTTCGACTCTTTGATCAAACCATTAAGCACCCAGTTGGAATTGCTGACAACCTACCCGTTCAAGTAGGCAATTTAACCTTTCTAGTCGAATTTATTGTCATTGACATAGAAGAGGACCTAAACATTCCTCTAATTTTAGGTCGACCATTCTTAGCGTCCACCGGGGCGTTCTTTGATGTAAGAAACGGTAGAATGACACTTAGTAGTGGTGACAAATCGATCACCTTTATGATTCGAAAGTCTAAATCTCCACCAACCAAAACCGTTGAACCAGCAAAAACGATTGGTAAGAACCATGTTGTTTTACCAACTCCAACGGTAGTGCTTAACAATAATAAAACGCCTAAGTGTGGGGAAAATGAAGTAACACCTAATGATGACATGATAACAAAGAACCCCGTTTTTGATACGAAATTAAATGACCCCGTTATTAATAGTTCAATGAAGAAACTTATTAACCGGATTCGCGATGCTATAACCAAGGGGAACTTTAAGTTATGTAACCGGTTAGTATCCAATCTATCGCCTAAAGAAAAGGTGAAGCTAGTTGAAATTGTGGATATTACACAGGAATCCGACCAATGGCTTAAAGAGAAAGTCACAGATATGCAAGTTGATTATGGACCAAGAGAAATTGACGATGAAGCTAATCACAATTTCGACACCACAACTACCTAAGTGTGGGGAGATTCAAATGTTCTAAAAGGAAAATGTTGTCGAGAGTTAGTTGTTCTGTTCTCGTGTAGTTCCGAGAATGGAATCCGATTGGTCTTTTCCGCTAGCAGACACTAAAGAACTAGTTTTCTCCCCCCATTCTGAATTTTTATTTTTTTTAGGTTTTATATGAAATTAATATGCTTTTAAGTTTTGTGTGATATTTAAAAACAAAATTTACTTTAATTCATTAAGTTGAAAAAATGATTTCTAAAATTCGTCGTGAGTTGAAGACTAGGTCATTAAGCCGAAATTGCTTTACCCGAGGGTGGGACGGCAAATTTTGTTATCATTATTTTTAATTTTATTGATCTAAAGTATGCCAAAAAGATATTAGACTTTATAAATTTTTGAACGTGGGGTAATATACCCAACTTCAAAAATATGTATATATATGTTTGTATTTTATATTATGTACAAAACAGGGTAGAACAACGCACTTTCAAAGACTAACATTAAGTTCAGCAATAGCTACTGATTTTGACGACAAGAAGCAAAATATCAAATGTGATGTAAAATAATATGCTTACAAACTGGGTATTTTTAATCACTTTTCTACACTAATCACCCTCATGAATTTATAATTATAGTCTGATTTCATGCAAATGAGGGCATTGCATGATCTCAAGTGTGGGGAAGGGTTATAAATTCTCTCGGGTTTGCACTTAGTTTATTTGCCAAATTTTGTGAAAATTTGAAAAATTTTCAACTAAATGAATTTAAAATCATGTTTATACATATTTATGAACGATGAAAACTAGGTGTTAATACCGAAATTATCGTTACCTCGAAAAGGACATAAATTGAGAAACACCCTAAAACGCTTGAATTCATTTAAAATGAAATAAAAGAAAATAAAAAGGCAAAGAAAGAAACTAAGTGTGGGAAGAATGTACCAAGTTATTCAATTTAAAACATATATCACATATTTTTGTACAAGATTATTGCAGGTACTTTTGCTTTGGACGATACTAATCAGTTTTACCCGGTTTACTGTAATACATTTGAAAGAAAGATGGATCTACACGATGAATCAATTCCATCATTAAAAGGAAGTAAAGTCTTCCGAAAAAGACACGCGCTTCTTGATTTAGGTCATGAAGTTGTCGTCCAGACCAGCTGTAGGTTGACGAAAAACCTAGAAAAGTCATCACTAAAATCAGCAGGAAATCCACGGACCTCAGCATCAAACAGGGTCGCCAAGTGGTCAGACTTATCCTAACCATGAGAGGGTCTGTCTTGTAAAATGGGGAGGGCACCGTGCAAATTAGCTTGATAAGACTAATGAATCAGATCCCCAGAAAGGATAATCTCCTTAAAGATTAAAAATCAGCTTTTAAGACTGATATTACTCAATCCTAGAGATTGACCTTAAAGATTGAGAATTCAAACTCATGGAATTCAATGATATCTAAACTCGAGCTTGAACGAGAAAATATTTTGATCAAAAATACAAACCGATTTGTTTTCTGAAAACCCATTTTCAATGCGTTCATTACCATTGAACGTAAAATCCTGAGAATTCATCAGAATTCATTAGGTCACCTGAACCAAATCGGGTGTCAACCGTAAGAACGGTGGTTGCATAGCATGGTCAGAGACAGGACCTTGTGCCAGACCGAAAAATCATAGGATGATCTTTACTATCGCTCCTACCAAGGATAGTTCTAGCATCCGACACGTTAAAAGACCATAATCATCTGCATGTCACGGGACATTGCCTTAACAGTTTCTTGTTCATCGCTTTCCTTTACAACCGGACGGTAGTTTACCGAAAGGTAATATACGGAACAAGTAAACTGGATGTGTGCTTTTCGATACCGGGATAGCAGTGGATTACACGAACCTAAATGTTTTTAGCCAAAATATTGATCCACAAATATATTTTGCAACACCAATGGTGGATCAAATCAGAAAACTTATCTAGGGTAAAAGTTAGATTGAATTTTCAAAAGATCAAATGTTTTCATAAAGATCCTATTTCCTAAAGGATCTAAATTTTTATAGTCATGTGGGACTGTAAACCGCCTTTCAAATGTGCACTTTGCTTTGGAAACCGAAAGTAAATCGGCTATTTGATTGCAAGTGTCGTTGACCTAAACCCAAGGCAACTGTGGATGACACACCCACCTTTAACCATCATTACTGTCATTGTTTATACCGCTATATCAAAATCACTGATGTACAAAATGTGATGAATAAAAAAGTGATTCATGTATGTTTTTATTTCAAGTTCTGTATTGCTTGAGGACAAGCAACGCTCAAGTGTGGGGATATTTGATAGTGTTCCAAATGAACATATATTTAGTAGCAATATCGTTCCAATATGTAAAGTTTTTAAATGTAATTTCCTTATTTTTAGTTGTAATAATTAAATAAATAAGTGCGAAGACGAAAGACGCAAATCGCTCGAAAATGAAGATTTAAAGACAAAAACGAAGATTTGAAAGACCAAAACGTCCAAAAAGCTCAAATGTACAAGATACAATTCAAAAGGTTCAATTTATTGATGAAGAACGTCTAAAAATGACAAGAGTACAAGTTACAAAACGCAAAGTACAAGATATAAAATTGTACGAAAGGACGTTCGAAAATCCGGAACTAGGGCATGAACCAACTTTCAGCGCTCGACGCAACGGTGTAAAAATTACGAGTCAACTATGCACAAGAATAAAATATAATATTTAAATAATTCATAATAAGAATAATATTAAATAATAAAAAGTTGTTAATTGAGCATAGTTCAGGGGTCGTAAATGAAAATTCAATTTCTAATTTGGCCTATAAAAGGCTATGTAACGATGGAATTGAGGAAGAACTTTTCTATCTTTTTTTTATCCGATCAAATATCTATATCAATTATCAATATCTATATTCTATATCTCTATCATAATGTTAACTTAATAAGATATAACAATAATCTTAATTTTAATTTTAAATTATGATAATAATAAGATTTATGATAGAGATCATTTGAGTGTGTAAGTCGAAATTCTGTCCGTGTAACGCTACGCTATTTTTAATCATTGTAAGTTATGTTCAACCTTTTTACATTAATGTCTCGTAGCTAAGTTATTATTATGCTTATTTAAAACGAAGTAATCATGATGATGGGCTAATTACTAAAATTGGGTAATTGGGCTTTGTACCATAATTAAGGTTTGGGCAAAAGACCGACACTTGTGGAAATTGAACTATTGACTATTAATAGATGGGGGGTATTGTCTAATTGAGTGACAACTCATTGGAGTCTGTCGAACCTATCTTCAAATTAATTAACCTAATAATTAATAATGATTATGGTTGTCCTATTTAGTGATGTTCATATGGAATCTGTTATAATCATTTAATTAATCAATTGGGTTGGGTAATTGATTATTCATTCTGATCAAGTGGATGAATTAATATTCATAGACTAATTAAAACAGGGGTGGATTACATACAGTGATAACTGGTGTAATTGTTGACAGAAGTGATAACTGCGTCACAGTTTAAATCCTTAATCAGTTGGAATATTTGACTTCGGGTATAAGGGTAATTTGACGAGGATACTCGCACTTTATTTTTATGACCGATGGACTATTATGGACAAAAACCAGATAGACGTATCAAATAAACCAGGACAAAGGACAATTAACCCATGGTAATAAATTAAAATCAACACGTCAAACATCATGATTACGGAAGTTTAAATAAGCATAATTCTTTTATTATATTTCTCATCGTATCTTTATTTACTGTCATTTTATTACTCGCAATTTTATTTACTGTCATTTTATTTATTGTCATTATTTTACGCACTTTAATTATCGTCATTTATCTTTACGCTTAAAATATAGAATCGACAAACCGGTCATTAAACGGTAAAACCCCCTTTTATAATAATATTACTACTTATATAATTATATATATTTTGTATAAATATAGTTAAAAATATAGTAAGTATCACCAGCTCCCTGTGGAACGAACCGGACTTACTAAAAACTACACTACTCTACGATTAGGTACACTGCCTATAGTGTTGTAGCAAGGTTTAGGTATATCCCATCCGTAAATTAATAAAACTTGTGTCATATTTTGTAGTATTTTGTATTAAAAATAATACTATTTCGTACCCTCACGCTACATCATCAGTTACCTACTGGTTTGCCACCAAACAGGGGTATTGAACATCAAATTGATCTTGTACCTGGATCTGTTCTTCCTAACAAGGCAGCTTATCGATGTTCTCCTCATGAAGTAAAAGAATTAGAAAAGCAAGTTAATGAGCTGGTTGCAAAGGGGTATGTTAGAACCAGCATGAGTCCTTGTTCAGTACCAGCTTTGTTGGTTCCAAAGAAAGATGGTTCTATGAGAATGTGTGTAGACAGTAGAGCTATTAACAACATCACCATCAAATATAGGTATCCCATACCTAGATTAGATGATATGCTAGATGAGCTGCATGGTTCTTGTGTATTCTCCAAAGTTGATCTTAGAAGTGGGTATCATCAGATTCGAATGAAATAAAGGAGATGAATGGAAGACAGCTTCCAAGATCAAAGGTGGATTATTCGAGTGGTTGGTTATGCCTTTTGGGTTGTCTAATGCACCCAGCACATTCATGAGACTTATGAATGAAGTGCTCAGGCCACTTATTGGTCAGTTTGTGGTTGTTTACTTTGATGACATCCTAGTGTACTCAAACACTAAAGAAGAACACTTGGATCATCTGAGGAAAGTATTTGAGCTGTTAAGGCAGAATTAGTTATATGCAAAGCTGGAGAAGTGTGATTTCTTTGTTAGCAAAGTAGTGTTTCTTGGATATGTGGTTTCTTAAGAAGGCATTTCAATGGATCCATCTAAGGTGGAAGCAATTAGATCATGGCATAGTCCTTCTTCCATCACTGAAGTCAGAAGTTTTCATGGTTTAGCTTCATTTTATAGAAGATTTATCAAGGACTTCTCCACACTTGGTGCTCCAATTACTGATTGTATGAAGAAAGGGGTGTTTGAATGGTCTAGTTCTACTCAATCGGCATTGGAATCATTGAAAGAAAAGTTAAGTTCAGCACCTATACTTGCTTTGCCTAATTTTGATATGCTATTTGAACTTGAATGTGATGCAAGTGGTGTTGGCATTGGAGCTATGCTAGTGCAAGGAAAATGGCCAGTAGCTTATTTCAGTGAAAAGCTAAGTGGGTCCAAGCTAAATTATAGCACCTATGATAAAGAATTTTATGCCATCATTCGAGCTGTTGATCACTGGTCTCATTATTTGAAGCCAAGGCAGTTTGTTCTCTTTTCTGATCATTTAGCTTTGAAGTACATTAATGGTCAGC
Source organism: Rutidosis leptorrhynchoides (assembly GCF_046630445.1). Taxonomy (NCBI): domain Eukaryota; kingdom Viridiplantae; phylum Streptophyta; class Magnoliopsida; order Asterales; family Asteraceae; genus Rutidosis; species Rutidosis leptorrhynchoides. The sequence continues at coordinate 313,638,058 of NC_092333.1, read as the reverse complement.
ACAAACTAAATCCAAGGCATGCAAAATAGGTTGAATTCTTGCAGATGTACTCCTTTGTGTCTAAACACAAGGCTGGTACTTCTAATATTGTTGCTGATGCTCTTTCAAGAAGATATTCTTTGTTGTCAATTCTGGAAGCTAGAGTTCTTGGATTTTCATTTGTTAAGGAGTTATATGAAGCTGATCCAGACTTTGCTCCTATTTTGAACAGTTCTCCTGCTGAGTCCAAAAGAGATTATGTTGAGCAAGATGGTTTTCTATTCAAGGGCAGCAGATTGTGCATCCTAAAAGATTCAATCAGGGAGTTGCTGATTAGAGAAGCACATGGAGGTGGTTTAGCTGGTCATTTTGGAATTAACAAGACATTGGAGATCCTAAATGAACACTTCTACTGGCCATGTATGGATAAATATGTCAAAGCTGTGATTAATCGCTGTGCTACATGCTTTCAAGCTAAGTCAGCATTTCACAAGGGTTTATATACTCCTCTTCCTGTCCCCAACCAGCCATGGGAAGATTTGAGCATGGATTTCATTGTTTCATTGCCAAGGACTCAGCGAGGCAAAGATTCTATTATGGTTGTTGTTGACAGGTTTTCAAAGATGGCTCATTTCATAGCCTGCAACAAAACCAATGATGCTACTATTGTTGCTACTTTATTCTTCAAAGAAATTGTTCGTCTTCATGGAATTCCCAAAACCATTGTGTCTGATTGAGATACAAAGTTCTTAAGCTATTTTTGGAAGACATTATGGAAGCTGCTTGGAACAAAGCTTTTATTCAGCACTTCTCACCATCCCCAAACTGATGGTCAAACTGAAGTTACCAATAGAACTGTGGGAATGCTGCTGAGAGCATTTGTGAAGAAAAGTTTGAAGGAGTGGGATATAAAGCTTGCTCAAGCTGAATTTGCTTTTAACAGAGCACCTAATTACTCCACAGGAAAATCACCATTTGAAATCTGCTACGGTGCAAATCCACTCACACCCAATGATCTAATTCCTTTTGCAATTGAGCCTAAGGCAAGTGTGGATGCAGTAGCAAAGGCCAAAGAAATAAAGAAGCTGTATGAGCAAGTGAGGGCCAAAATTGAGAAGACCAACCAGCAATACAAGGCAAAGGCTAACCAGCACAAAAAGCAGCCCACTTTTATTCCTGGTGATCTTGTTTGGATTCATCTAAGGAAGGAAAGGTTCCCAGCAAAAAGGAAGAACAAGCTGATGCCAAGAGCTGAGGGTCCATTTAAAGTGTTGGGAAAAGTTGGTGATAATGCTTACAAAGTCGAGCTGCCTGGTGGTACTGCTATGTCTAGCACATTTAATGTGGGTGATTTGATACCATACTTGGAAGATGACAACCTCGAGAACTTGAGGTCAAGTTCATTTTTAGAGGGGGAGGATGATGCGGGTGAGCTGGGCAATGAAACCAGCAACACAGCCAGCACGAGCTCAAGAGATGTTACACCCGAATCAGGCCAAGCAATGGTCATGTTGCCATCTATTTCGTACCATCTAAGTATTTTTGGAGCTGGTTCAAGAACCTCAGGGGTGACCCTACTTCAGTCCTTAAACTGAAGTAGTTATGTTTTCATGAATAAAGTTTTTGATAGTTGAAGGCAAGCCAGCAATTAAGAAGAACCAGCTAGCCAAACCAGCAAATGAGCTTAGTTCAGCCAGTAAAGCTTTAATTCACTCAGCCGAGTAACCAGCAAATCGAACCAGCAAAGTTAATACTTAGGCGAACCAGCTAGTTCAACCAGCTGAAGAATTTTAGTTCAACCAGCATACGATACTTAGTTCAACCAGCAGGCGACGTTGTTTTCTTTTGAGGGGCCAACTTGCTGATACGATTCAAAGTTTACTTATGCTTTTCAATAAGCCGGTCCGGTCATGTGCTTAACACGTACGTGGCTGTTCTAGAAGAATGTTAGATGTCCAAGGAAGATTCTTATCTGGCATTGGATGCTTTTATCATGGGAAGGAGCACTAACAAATGGCAGGCTTTTTGAAGATTGTGTCCTTTATTCTTATTGGCTAATTTGTAATTGTTTGTCCTTTTTGTCTCCATTTTCTTTTTATGTTTTTGTCTTATTTAGAAAATAGCTGTTAAGCTTCTTCTATAAATAGAGAGCTCTTGTAATTGTAAAAACTTGGTTGATGATTGAATGAAAAGTTTGATAGAGCTTATCTATTTACCAAATCTCTGTGTCTTTACAAATCTTTGATTCCTGTGGCTAAGAGTGGTTTCTTTATCAGTGTTTGTGGTGTTACTTTATCAAACATTGTGGTGAAATCCAAATCTTCATATATAATATTATAGTTGTGGTGGAATCTTTATCAGCTGTAGTTGAAGATTTGGAGTGTTTCTAGATCTCTAATTGTGGTGGTATCTTTATCAATTAAGGGATTCTCTATCCTTTGTGTTCTTATTTCAGAGTTTTATACTCTGTTTTGGGGTTGTTGCTGTTACAATTTGGGGGTTTGTGTTCAGATCTATTTAAGTGAAGAAAGCTTGTTCTAAATTGCGTTCTTAAAGTCATAATTACGCATCACTTTGACAGGGCTCGAACCCAAGACCTCTCGCTTAACCGAAGACTTCCTTAACCATCATTCCATTTATTTATTTTCTGCTTGATATTCGTTCTAATAATATGTAACACTTATTTTTCTGTTTCCTAATTTCTTCCTCTTCTTTTCAAAAAGAAAAGAAAAAAATGCCACAGATGAGGATTGAACTTGGGACCTGCCTGATCATATACATAGCATTGTATATGTATATTTTATTGGCTAAAGGCCAAAGGAAAAACTACACGAATTATAATGCAAAGTTGTGGAATATTCGCTGAAAGTAAGTTCAGCGGTTATGTTTTCGCATTAATGCAAGACCGCGGTTTAATCCGCTGAGTTTCCGTGGATAGTTAAGTAACTCGCAGACCGCGGATATTTCTTCCTATAAATAGGGAGCTTGGCCTCTCATTTATGGGGGTTGTTGATTCTCTGCCATTTTGCCTAAGCCTTTGTAATTTCCACTTGTGATCTTTCCCAGGGGATTTTTACACCGCGCAAAGGTGAATTAAGCTAATTAACAATTAAGACCAGGTCGGGGTGGTTGATCACTTGATAGTTAAAGTGAAAGACGATCATCGGGGCCCAAAATAATCATCAAACATTCCATCCTACATTACAATCTTATTGCACTCAATCCGTAATTAAGTAACATCATTAATTAAGGATTGATCAATTGGCGCCATCTGTGGGACACGTTTTACAAATTAAACTGAAAATTTTTTGTTTCGTGCCATCAAACAATTAAATCGTCGGTTTAATTTCAATCGTGTTTTTGTTGTGATGATTTGCAGGTGCATACATATAAAATCGGCAGTGAATTGCTTGATTTCTTAGAATAATGAGTAATATTGGAAATAACAGTGATGTAGTAGTCACTGTGCGAGCGAATGCCTATAAAAGAGGAAAAAAGCGAAAGTCCGCTAAAATGTCTTATAATTGGCAATTTGCGCCAATAAGCTTCCCGTAAATGCAGAGCGATGATTTTTCTGAAATGCCGATAGTAGTATCGTGTAAAATCGCGGAAGCTGACATCACAGTCATGAAAGTCCATGTCGATAACGGCAGTAGCGTCGATATTATTTACGAACAATGCTTTGCTCAATTGCCTGAAAGTATTAAAACAAGCCTGCAAACAACTGCAGTTTCGCTAACCGGTTTTGCAGGAGAATTTTCATTACCTGAAGTAGTTACGTTTTAATGAATAAAGTTTTTGATAGTTGAAGGCAAGCCAGCAATTAAGAAGAACCAGCTAGCCGGACCAGCAAATGAGCTTAGTTCAGCCAGTAAAGCTTTAATTCACTCAGCCGGGTAACCAGCAAATCAAACCAGCAAAGTTATACTTAGACGAGCCAGCTAGTTCAACCAGCTGAAGAATTTTAAGTTCAACCAGCACACGAAACTTAGTTCAACTGGCAGGCGATGCTATTTTCTTTCTAAAGGGCCAGCTTGCTGATACGATTCAAAGTTTACTTATGCTTTATAATGGTGTATCCGATCGTATACACACATAAAAGGCATAATAGTTGCATAAAAATTGCATCAGGAAGGCTGGAAACAACAGTTTTGTGGAGATTGTCCGTCCAGCGTTCTCCGCTGTACAGGCTGCTCCGTCATGCGTAAGCCCTAAAGGCCTCCTAGCGCATAAGCCCTGGCCGGAGAGCGCCACATTTAGCATAAATTTCGGAGCACATGTAACAGAACGTATCATCATTTGACACGTGTTCCCAAACAAATCTGGTAGATCTGACACTATAAATAGACCCCTTGGGTCGTCATTTTACACAAGTTCAGATATTCTGACAACTTTGAGAGCTGAGACTTCACTTCTATTTCTCTCTCTACTTTCTCTCACTAGAAGTCATCCGGCTAGCACTCTTATGCTCTACGGACGACAGATTGATTAAGCTACCCCACAAGTTTCTACACTTGTGAACCGGGTTTGTAGGGATTATTTCCCGAGGGTAAAAATCAATCGGCAACACTCCGCCCTCCTAAAGCTAGATCACTTCTAGTCTCTTGTTGACATACTAAGCCTTACCTCATAAGGAAATATGTGTTAACAATGGCGCCATCCACTAATGCAAAGAACACACGAAACGGAAAAGGAACGAAAGCAGCTGAAGCTCCATTTGTACTTGAAGCAGTCAATCATCCATCAACTGACGACATGATCACTGTTGAAGATGTACCTATTTCACCATTAGATGGTACGATTGAAGAAACAGTTGCTGAAACTACAGAGAGGCTTAAACATTTGGCAACTAATTCGGAGAAAAGGCCAGTAATCGAAGAAGCGACAGCTAAAAGTGCAGAAAGGCTTCCAAATTTTGTTACTAATCCAGAGCGACGACCATTGATGCAACCACGGTGATGTCCGTCATTTATACCTTTTCGGCGGATGGCGGATGGCAAAGACAAGCAGATAATGAAAAGGCAATCTATATCAAAGTACAAGTTATCCAGGCTACTTGACAAGCTGGGCAGTCTTATTGATGACTCTCGGGATGATAACGACTTGAGCTGTGATAATAATGACTCTGATGATGAAATTGACAAAGATGAGTTCATGTCAGAGAAGCAGGCAGTGTTGCTTTTAAATGACATTCTTAAGCAGACAGCTCCGGCAAAATACAAGCAACGCTTAGCGCAGTCCGCCGTTCGCGCTATGGCTGTGGACAATTTCTTTGCCCTCATTACTGGAGAACAAGCCACCAAGCCACCAGCCATGGCAGAATCTACGCAGTGTTTCATTGATCGAATTGCAAATTATCCATTACCCAGAAATCTTGCTATACCAACAATTGGAGTTTATGATGGCACAACGGATCCGGAGGACTTTTTATGAAACTGCGTTATGAGGTTGCAGCATTGGGAAGATGAAACTGCGTGCCATATGTTTCCTATGGTACTGCAAAAAATGGCACGCGAATGGTTTGCTAGTTTACCGCCAAGGAGTATTACCAGTTTTCTCGATTTGAGAGCAAAATTTGTGATGCAATACCAAAATCTTCGGAGCTGTACTCTGACTCATCTTGATGCACACGAGATCACAATGCATCATAATGAATCTTTGAGCAATTTTATGAAACGTTATACACTTGAAGCACATAAGATCCCTGATTGTCCAGAATCACAGCTTGTATCTGGCTTCATTTTTTGTCTGGACCAGTGACGGTTTAGTGCACTTGTTCATGCGTTACGGTATGACATGCCAAAAACATTGCATCGGGCGTTGGAGGTAGCACAGAGGCATGTTCGAGCTGGTGAGCGTGGGTTAAACAAGTTTGAAACTGGCGGCAGTAGCAAGCCGCACAACGGAGGACGGTATTTTGACAGAAATCAGAGAAGGAATGATAATTCAAATGGAGGATGGAGAGGAAACAATCACCCTAATGATTTCCACCACAACAGAAGGCCAATAGAAAGGCACCCATTGATAATGGCGCTTACCAAAACGCCGAAAGAGATCCTTTTCACTGAACCAATTCGGACCACTTTCAATGCTCCAGCACCTATGGAAGAGAGGGAGGGTCCAAAGAGTGAGTTGTGGTGTGATTTCCATGAGGCTTGGGGCCATGATACGGACAATTGTAAATCTTTGATGAGAGAAATTATAGCGAAAATCAAGGCAGGAGAACTGAATCAATTGTTGCCTGGCAAACAGTATAGGAGGAATGATCCTCACAGGAAATTTGCGTGGCAAAGGAATGATGGTAGCAGAGGACGCCGTGGAGAGAACAGAAGAGAGCAGCATGGCAGAAGAGATAATCGAAACCAACCGCAGTACGGAGAACGGATCACAGAGCGTGAGACAACTCCAGAAGTTGTAATCAGGATGGTCTGGATTAATGATGGTCATTATGAAGAAGGTGAATCATCAAACAGTAATTTGGACAGCTGGAGATATGCCCCAATTATCTTTCAGCCAATTCAGAATTGGCCGTTGTCCGTCCAACCAGTGATCATTTCAGCAGAGATAGCAAATAAGTTTGTCAATTGTATCTACACAGATACAGGAAGTGAAGCTGACATCATCTACTGGCATTGTTTGAGAACTTTTCCAAGGCATGTGCAGAGCAGAGCTAGGCAAACGAGGTTGAAAGTTTCTGGACTAACAGGAGCACTGATAAATGCCTTGGGGCAGATTCGTTTAGAAGTTGTTATGGGCACATTCCCATTGTTGAGAACGGAAACAATTGATTTCAAAATCATAGATGGCAATTCTCGTTTTAATGTCCTTTTTGGAAGAACAGCTTTGGCTAAGTTTTTTAGCAATAACATCGACGGCCCATGCAGAGGTCAGATTCCCCACTCCAAATGGAGTCGCAGCCATACATTCACAGTATGTGCAGCCAACAAGGGAAAGATCAACGTTTGCAAATGGGCCAGAAGGCAGAATGAGTCAGAGAAGGCGTGATAGGTTATTCAGCGAGGAAGAAGTTCAGGAGTTTTTCATTCCGTAAGCAAGAGTGAAGGTCGGACAGCGCTTGGCGCTCGGCATATGAAGAAGCAATTTGTCAACAAGTTATCAAGAACAGTGTTTATCTTTTCAATAAAGAGCAGTTTCATTTAGCATTTCAATAAAAGCAGTCTTTTACAATTGTTGTACTCATGCCTGTTTGGCATTTGAAGAACACATTTCGAATTATATGATGAAGCAGCGTTTATCAAACTTACTGTGAACCATTGTGGTTATTTTGCAGTGCATACATTAGCAAATGCATACATGAAACATTCATGACGTACTAATTAGGCTTGATCCACCTAAAGTCGTCATCAATCGTTTATGTACTGCACAGTACTGAACAATAATTTAATATTTTTCTTAAACAGAGTGCTGCCCGTGACAAATGTACAACATTACATTTATAACCTGCCCACAGAAGGATCGTATTTTTAAATACCGCCGATGGCGGAAGCTTTTGTGCCGGCCAGTAAAGGCACAAGGGATCGGCTAGAAAACGTTTAAGTTTTACTAGAACGCACCGAGGCATGATACAAAACTCAGATACTTGTCATGACAAACATTATAAAAAATTACTTCACAGAACGAAGTTATATATTTTATGTATGAAGGCAAAATAATTAGCAATTCTTGCTCATATACTTTATGACGGAAGGCGTAAGACGGAGAGTTTATTGATTTACAGTCATTCTTCTAAAACACTTCATAATTCTTCCTCATTAATTTTATGATGGAAGGCGTAATCAGACATCGTATTCTTGATACTGCAAGGCATTTACATATGAGTTACCTTATGCACTTTTCAAAATGATTTGCTCAAATTATACACTGTACAATTGTGTATAGAAATTTTATTCTCAGGTGCATAATTAATTGGTTTTAAAGCGTTAAGCATAAAAATATTTGCAACAAGCATATAAGCACACATAGTCATCACAATAAAGTCAGTATATATATATAATGTTAAAGTCAGTAAGAAATTTATTACAAAACATTGTTTGAAATTTTTACAAAGATCAATTAAACTGTACGCCAAGCACATCTTGAGCAGAAGAGTCTTCTTTGCTGCATACTTCATCATAAACATTTATCTTCAGATTTATCAATTTGTTCTTGGCCTCATCAACTTTTTCTTGAGTACCAGGAGGCATAAGTTTGGCAATGGCAGCAGAAGGAGTTTGGTTGGGAGTAAGGCGTTTGAACAGCTTGCCGGTCACATCAGCAATAGCATGGGCGCCGGAAGCATCAACATAATCATTGTAGGGATTCCCTACAAGACTGGATCCAAGCACTTTAGCTATCAGACCTGGCACACCTTTCTTAAGCTCAGCAAAATTGCCCTCGCCTTTCTCCGCCCTCCGAAGTAGCTCAGCAGACTTCTCTCTCTCTGCACTCAGCTGTTTCTCCAGCTCACCCACTTTCACCTGCTCAGCATCCTTTTCCCCTTGCAGAACAGCAGCAACATCTTGAGCACTTTTTAACTCAATTTCTTTAGCCTTTATTATTTTCTGCGCATCATTTAAGGCACGCTCAGCATCAGCAGCTCTTTTACGAGCATTTGCACTTTCAGCTATGTCTTTACGAGCAAAGGCAAGAATAGAATCTTGATGTTCCTGCAATTGCAGCACAGAGTCCAGGTGGTTGGTTAGCAGTACATGAGCTGCCATAGTTGATTCCCTGAGTTGATGAGAACGAAGAGGAGAGAATTGGGCTTTCAGCTCAGGGATAACACAACCCTGTACATCAATAAAATTTTATGAGTTATTTCAAACAGCTCACATCAATAAATTACAAGCATATATATGCAGAGGGTCTTATCGTTCATAACTGAATAAGAGTTGCAAATTCTTTATCTTTAGTGGCGGGGTTTGCAATGATGGCTTGCAAAGCCCTCACATGAGCAGGAAGAGTTGGCTCTTGAACATTGGAGGAGGTGACAGCAGGATTAGTGATATTAGGAAGAGGAGAATCATAAGCAGAGTTGCCTTCAGGCCTATTTTCATGAAATTCAGATTCATCGAAGGGAGCAAAGTTTGGATCAGGCATTTTCAGGCCCTTCTCTCCTTCACTTTCAAGATTCCTCTCCGGCCTCCGGTCACCGCCCTCCGTAGCCTTCCCTTGGCTATCATCCGACTCTGCTAAAATTACTAACAAAAACAAATTAGTATTATGAACAAACATAACAGTTTTAAGCAAAAACATGTGCATTTTCAAAAGAGAGTGGAATGGACATACTTCTCCTACGTTTTTGCTTTTTGCCCTCCTCAGTACTCTTCACCCTTTTAGAGCCTATGCTCTTCTTTCTTGTCTTTTGGGTTGGAGGAGGAGTAGAGTTGGTTTCACCCGTGATGTCAATTGATGCCGATGTTTGCTGATCGGCGGTGGTGGTGTCATCCGTTGTCCGCTCAGTGTCTGTATGATCAGACCCGGATTCGCTGTCTGAGCTGCTCACAGCAATTTCTTTCCCCTTTTCAGCATCAGCAGCAGCTTTAGCTTCAGCTGCAACTCTCTCCGCCTCAAGCTCTTCAACAGTTTTGTCACGAGCAGTGACCTCCATATCATCATCAAGATCAGGGGATAAAAGAGCAGAGCAGACCTGCATCACGGAGTTGCCTGCAAAGATTACACATTAATAGCAATATAAGTACACATGACAAACAGTGGACAAAAATCTATATATATAATAGGATGATCATATCACATCCTACCCTGTTTTTTCTCACGAAGTACTGGCACAGAATTGCTTGGCCATTCTTGGCTCACTTTGCACAGCACAAGGATTCCCTCATACCTTTCGTATGATCCGGGTGGAATACGGAGTCCTTTCAAGCTATTTACTCTCCGCTGTTCTGCGGGAGAAATTTTAACACCCTTTCCTATGCCAGCATCAATAGCACCCCACTCCCGGACAACGGAGTATTCCTCCGGAATAACATTTTCATCAACAAAGAAAAATGGACTTTTCCAGTCCTTCAAGTTTGAAACTCTATTTAGACCAACAAAATGATTATTTTTCTTACTATCAATAGTAAGCCAGCAATCGCTAATTGTGCGGATTCTAAACAAAGAGATAAAAACATTAATGCGACGCTTTATATTAATAGCATTGCAGTACATTTCAAAAAGGATGATTTTTTGAAGACCATGGGGATGTATCTGACTAAGACAGGCCCCGTAATATCTAAGAAGGCGAAGAAGAAAGTTAGTAAGGGGAACACGGAGGTTGCCGTGGGTAATTTGTAAAGCGTATAAAGTAATTTTTCCCTCAGGAGGATTGTCAGCTGTTTATCCGATAGTGGGAAGAACAGGGTTGTATTGATTGAGATGGCGAAAGGCAATCTTTAATCCATCTAAATATTCACTAGTCAATGATGAAGCCATCGTGCTAACTTCTGGAATGTCAGCAGTATTTGATGAAGAAGGCTTGGCGTGTTCTTTCCCAGTACTCCGTGAAGAAGCCATGATAATACAGTAACAGATATCAACAAGAATAAAATAGCAGTAAGATGAAGTGTACTGACCTTGGAAGATGGTAAACCTTAAAAAGTTGAAGATTGAAGAAGGCGATGAAGATTTGGGAGAAATATGCTTTTTGGATCTTGGCAAAGGTAAAAAAATGATGGTAACAGGGTTATGACGGTTTTTATAAGGGTTCATCGGTGCAATTTTTATGGTCATGATTGAGACACGTGTATGGGTGAGTTTAAACGAAGGGTGCAAGATAACACTTTTTACAGGTGGAGGCGCGTGGATGATCTTAGCCGTAAAAAATTAATCATAACAGTGTCAGTAAAATTCGTCTGCATTTAATGCCTATAATGTTTTCCCCGATGCAAGTGGGCAATGAACAGGCTGGTTTGGCATGCGTTATCAAAAGTTTAACAACTTAATCATTTTTCAAATGCTTAAGTCCTTAAACTGGGGGGACTTAATGGTGTATCCTATCGTATACACACATAAAAGGCATAATAGTTGCATAAAAATAGCATCAGGAAGGCTGGAAACAACAGTTTTGTGGAGATTGTTCGTCCAGCGTTCTCCGCTGTACAGGCTGCTCCGTCATGCGTAAGCCCTGAAGGCCGCCTAGCGCATAAGCCCTGGCCGGAGAGCACCACATTTAGCATAAATTTCGGAGCACATGTAACAGAACGTATCATCATTTGACACGTGTCCCCAAACAAATCTGGTAGATCTGACACTATAAATAGACCCCTTGGGTCGTCATTTTACACAAGTTCAGATATTCTGACAACTTTGAGAGCTGAGACTTCACTTCTCTTTCTCTCTCTACTTTCTCTTACTAGAAGTCATCCGGCTAGCACTCTTAAGCTCTACGGACGACAGATTGATTAAGCCACCCCACAAGTTTCTACACTTGTGAACCGGGTCTGCAGGGATTATTTCCCGAGGGTAAAAATCAATCGGCAACACTCCGCCCTCCTAAAGCTAGATCACTTCTAGTCTCTTGTTGACATACTAAGCCTTACCTCATAAGGAAATAGGTGTTAACACTTTACAATAAACCGGTCAGGTCATGTGCTTAACACGTGCGTGGCTATTCTAGAAGAATGTTAGCTGTCCAAGGAAGATTCCCATCTATCATTGGATGCTTTTTATCGTGGAAGTAGCACTACCAAATGGCAGGCCTTTTGCAGATTATGTCCTTTATTCTTATTGGCTAGTTTGTAATTGTTTGTCCTTTTTGTCTCCTTTTCCTTTTTATGTTTTGTCTTATCTAGAAAGTAGCTGTTAAGCTTCTCCTATAAATAGAGAGCGCTTGTAATTGTAAAAGTTGGTTGATGATTGAATGAAAAGTTTGATAGAGCTTATCTATTTACAAAATCTCTGTGTTTTTACGAATCTTTGATTCCGGTGGCTAAGAGTGGTTTCTTTATCAGTGTTTGTGGTGTTACTTTATCAAACATTGTGGTGAAATCCAAATCTTCATATCTGATATTATAGTTGTTGTGGAATCTTTATCAGCTGTAGTTGAAGATTTGGAGTGTTTCTAGATCTCTAATTGTGGTGGTATCTTTATCAATTAAGGGTTTAGATTTTCTATCCTTTGTGTTCTTATTTCAGAGTTTTATACTCTGTTTTGGGGTTGTTGCTGTTACAATTTGGGGGTTTGTGTTCAGATCTGTTTAATTGAAGAAAGCTTGTTCTAAATTGCGTTTTTAAAGTCATAATCACGCATCAATAGCACTATCTCTTCTAAGATTATGAGCTTCTTCAAGAGTCACATTCTTTGGAATATCAGCCATTTCAAATATTAGATCTGAAATAGACCTTCAGCAATAATGGTGTATCCTATCGTATGCACACATAAAAGGCATAATGGTTGCATAAAAGTAGCATCAGGAAGGCTGGAAACAACAGTTTTGTGTAGATTGTTCGTCCAGCGTTCTCCGCTGTACAGGCTGCTCCGTCATGCGTAAGCCCTGAATGCCCAGCGCATAAGCCCTGGCCGGAGAGCGCCGCATTTAGCATAAATTTCAGAGCACATGTAACAGAACGTATCATCATTTGACACGTGTCCCCAAACAAATCTGGTAGATCTGACACTATAAATAGACCCCTTGGGTCGTCATTTTACACAGGTTCAGATATTCTGACAACTTTGAGAGCTGAGACTTCACTTCTCTTTCTCTCTCTACTTTCTCTCACTAGAAGTCATCCGGCTAGCACTCTTACGCTCTACGGACGACAGATTGATTAAGCCACCCCACAAGTTTCTACACTTGTGTACCGGGTCTGCAGGGATTATTTCCTGAGGGTAAAAATCAATCGGCAACACTCCGCCCTCCTAAAGCTAGATCACTTCTAGTCTCTTGTTGACATACTAAGCCTTACCTCGAAACGGAAATAGGTGTTAACAATGGCGCCATCCACTAATGCAAAGAACACACGAAACGGAAAAGGAACGAAAGCAGCTGAAGCTCCATTTGTACTTGAAGCAGTCAATCATCCATAAACTGACGACATGGTCACTGTTGAAGATGTACCTATTTCACCACTAGATGGTACGATTGAAGAAACAGTTGCTGAAACTACCGAGAGGCTTAAACATTTGGCAACTAATTCGGAGAAAAGGCCAGTAATCGAAGAAGCGACAGCTAAAAGTGCAGAAAGACTTCCAAATTTTGTTACTAATCCAGAGCGACGACCATTGATGCAACCACGGCGATGTCCGTTATTTATACCTTTTCGGCGGATGGCGGATGGCAAAGACAAGCAGATAATGAAAAGGCAATCTATATCAAAGTACAAGTTATCCAGGCTACTTGACAAGCTGGGCAGTCTTATTGATGATTCTGGGGATGATAATGACCTGAGTTGTGATAATAATGACTCTGATGATGAAATTGACAAAGATGAGTTCATGTCAGAAAAGCAGGCAGTGTTGCTTTTAAATGACATTCTTAAGCAGACAGCTCCAGCAAAATAAAAGCAACGCTTAGTGCAGCCCGCCGTCCGTGCTGTGGCTGTGGACAACTTTTTTGCCCTCATTACTGGAGAACAAGCCACTAAGCCACCAGCGATGGCAGAATCAACACAGTGTTTCATTGATCGAATTGCTAATTATCCATTGCCCAGAAATCTTGCTATACCAGCAATTGGAGTTTATGATGGCACAACGGATCCGGAAGATTTTCTGACTATGTTTGAAGGTGTTATGAGGTTGCAGCATTGGGAGGATGAAACTGCGTGCCATATGTTTCCTATGGTATTGCAGAAAATGGCACGCGAATGGTTTGCTAGTTTGCCGCCAAGGAGTATTACCAGTTTTCTTGATTTGAGAGCAAAATTTGTGATGCAATACCAAAATCTACGGAGCTGTACTCTGACACATCTTGATGCACACGAGATCACAATGCATTATAACGAATCTTTGAGCAATTTTATGAAGCGTTATACACTTGAAGCACAGAAGATTCCTGATTGTCCAGAATCACAGCTTGTATCTGGTTTCATTTTCTGTTTGGACCAGCGACGGTTTAGTGCACTTGTTCATGCATTACGGTATGACTTGCCAAAAACATTGCATCAAGCTTTGGAGGTTGCACAGAGGCATGTTCGAGCTGGTGAGCATGGGTTGAGCAAGTTTGATACTGGCAGTAGTAGCAAGCCGCACAACGGAGGACGGTATTTTGACAGAAATCAGAGAAGGAATGACAATTCAAATGGAGGATGGAGAGGAAACAATCACCCTAATGATTTTCACCACAACAGAAAGCCAATAGAAAGGCACCCGTTGATTATGGCGCTTACCAAAACTCCAAAAGAGATCCTCTTCACTGAACCAATTCGGACCACTTTCAATGCTCCAGCACCTATGGAAGAAAGGGAGGGTCCAAAGAGTGAGTTGTGGTGCGATTTCCATGAGGCATGGGGCCATGATACGGACAATTGCAAATCTTTGATGAGGGAAATCATAGCGAAAATCAAGGCAGGAGAATTGAATCATTTGTTGCCTGGCAAACAGTACAGGAGGAATGATCCTCGCAGGAAATTTGGCGTGGCAAAGGAATGATGGTAGCAGAGGACGCCGTGGAGAGAACAGAAGAGAGCAGCATGGCGGAAGAGATAATCAGAACCAACCGCAGTACGAAGAACGGATCACAGAGCGTGAGACAACTCCAGAAGTTGTAATCAGGATGGTCTGGATTAATGATGGTCATTATGAAGAAGGTGAATCATCAAACAGCAATTTGGACAGCAGGAGATATGCCCCAATTATCTTTCAGCCAATTCAGAATTGGGCGTTGTCCGTCCAACCAGTGATCATTTCAGCAGAGATAGCAAATAAGTTTGTCAATTGTATCTACACAGATACAGGAAGTGAAGCTGACATCATCTACTGGCATTGTTTGAGAAATTTTCCAAGGCATGTGCAGAGCAGAGCTAGGCAAACGAGGTTGAAAGTTTCTGGACTAACAGGAGCACTGATAAATGCCATGGGGCAGATTCGTTTGGAAGTTGTTATGGGCACATTCCCATTGTTGAGAACGGAAACAATTGATTTCACAATCATAGATGGCAATTCTCGTTTTAATGTCCTTTTTGGAAGAACATCTTTGGCTAAGTTTGGAGCAATAACATCGACGGCCCATGCAGAGGTCAGATTCCCCACTCCAAATGGAGTCGCAGCCATACATTCACAGTATGTGCAGCCAACAATGGAAAGATCAACGTTTGCAAATGGGCCAGAAGGCAGAATGAATCAGAGAAGGCGTGATAGGCTATTCAGCGAGGAAGAAGTTCAGGAGTTTTTCATTCCGTAAGCAAGAGTGAAGGCCGGACAGCGCTGGGCGCTCGGCATATGAAGAAGCAATTTGTCAACAAGTTATCAAGAACAGTGTTTATCTTTTCAATAAAGAGCAGTTTCATTTAGCATTTCAATAAAAGCAGTCTTTTACAATCGTTGTACTCATGCCTGTTTGGCATTTGAAGAACACATTTCGAATTATATGATGAAGCAGCGTTTATCAAACTTACTGTGAACCATTGTGGTTATTTTGCAGTGCATACATTAGCAATTGCATACATTAAACATTCATGACGTACTAATTAGGCTTGATCCACCTAAAAGTCGTCATTAATCGTTTATGTACTGCACAGTACTGAGCAATAATTTTATATTTTTCTTAAGCAAAGTGCTGCCCGTGACAAATGTAAAACATTACATTTATAACCTGCCCACAGAAGGATCGTATTTTTAAATACCTCCGATGGCGGAAGCTTTTGTGCCGGCCAGTAAAGGCACAAGGGATCGGCTAGAAAACGTTTAAGTTTTACTAGAACGCACCGAGGCATGATACAAAACGCAGATACTTGTCATGACAAACATTATAAAAAATTACTTCACAGAACGAAGTTATATATTTTATGTATGAAGGCAAAATCATTAGCAATTCTTCCTCATATACTTTATGACGGAAGGCGTAAGACGGAGAGTTTATTGATTTATAGTCATTCTTCTAAAACACTTCATAATTCTTCCTCATTAATTTTATGATGGAAGGCGTAATCAGACATCGTATTCTTGATACTGCAAGGCATTTACATATGAGTTACCTTATGCACTTTTCAAAATGATTTGCTCAAATTATACACTGTACAATTGTGTATCAAAATTTTATGCTCAGGTGCATAATTGATTGGTTTTAAAGCGTTATGCATAAAAATATTTGCAACAAGCATATAAGCATACATAGTCATCACAATAAAGTCAGTATATATATATATATATATATATATATATATATATATATATATATATATATATATATATATATATATATATATATATATATAATGTTAAAGTCAGTAAGAAGTTTATTACAAAACATTGTTTGAAATTTTTACAAAGATCAATTAAACTGCACTCCAAGCACATCTTGAGCAGAAGAGTCTTCTTTGCTGCATACTTCATCATAAACATTTATCTTCAGATTTATCAATTTGTTCTTGGCCTCATCAACTTTTTCTTGAGTACCAGGAGGCATAAGTTTGGCAATGGCAGCAGAAGGAGTTTGGTTGGGAGCATGGCGTTTGAACAGCTTGCCGGTTACATCAGCAATAGCATGGGCGCAGGCAGGATCAACATAATCATTGTAGGGATTCCCTACTAGACTGGATCTAAGCACCTTAGCTATCAGACCTGGCACACCTTTCTTAAGCTCAGCAAAATTGCCCTCGCCTTTCTCCGCCCTTCGAAGTAGCTCAGCAGACTTCTCTCTCTCTGCACTCAGCTATTTCTCCAGCTCACCCACTTTCACCTGCTCAGCATCCTTTTCCCCTTGCAGAACAACAGCAACATCTTGAGCACTTTTTAACTCAACTTCTTTAGCCTTTATTATTTTCTACGCATCATTTAAGGCATGCTCAGCATCAGCAGCTCTTTTACGAGCATTTGCACTTTCAGCTATGTCTTTACGAGCAAAGGCAACAATAGACTCTTGATGTTCCTGCAGTTGCAGCACAGAGTCCAGGTGGTTGGTTAGCAGTACATGAGCTGCCATGGTTGATTCCCTGAGTTGATGAGAACGAAGAGCAGAGAATTGGGGTTTCAGCTCAGGGATAACACAACCCTGTACATCAATAAAATTTTATGGGTTATTTCAAACAGCTCACATCAATAAATTACAAGCATATATATGCAGAGTGTCTTATCGTTCATACCTGATTAAGAGTTGCAAATTCTTTATCTTTAGTGGCGGGGTTTGCAATGATGGCTTGCAAAGCCCTCACATGAGTTGGAAGAGTTGGCTCTTGAACATTGGAGGAGGTGACAGTAGGATTAGTGATATTAGGAAGAGGAGAATCATAAGCAGAGTTGCCTTCAGGCCTATCTTCATGAAATTCAGATTCATCGAAGGGGGCAAAGTTTGGGTCAGGCATTTTCAGGCCCTTCTCTCTTTCACTTTCAAGATTCCTCTCCGGCCTCCGGTCACCGCCCTCCGTAGCCTTGCCTTGGTTATCAACCAACTCTGCTAAAATTACTAACAAAAACAAATTAGTATTATGAACAAACATAACAGTTATAAGCAAAAACATGTGCATTTTCAAAAGAGAGCAGAATGGACATACTTCTCCTACGTTTCTGCTTTTTGCCCTCCTCAGTACTCTTCACCCTTTTAGAGCCTATGCTCTTCTTTCTTGTCTTTTGGGTTGGAGGAGGAGTAGGGTTGGTTTCACCCGTGATGTCAATTGATGCCGATGTTTGCTGATCGGCGGTGGTGATGTCATCCGTTGTCCGATCAGTGTCTGTATGACCAGACCCGGATTCGCTGTCTGAGCTGTTCACAACAATTTCTTTCCCCTTTTCAGCATCAGCAGCAGCTTTAGCTTCAGCTGCAACTCTCTCCACCTCAAGCTCTTCAACAGTTTTGTCACGAGCAGTGACCTCCACATCATCATCAAGATCAGGGGATAAAAGAGCAGAGCGGACCTGCATCACGGAGTTGCCTGCAAAGATTACACATTAATAGCAATATAAGTACACATGACAAACAGTGGACAAAAATCTATATATATAATAGGATGATCATATCACATCATACCCTGTTTTTTCTCACGAAGTACTGGCACAGAATTGCTTGGCCATTCTTGGCTCAGTTTGCACAGCACAAGGATTCCCTCATACCTTTCGTATGATCTGGGTGGAATACGGAGTCCTTTCAAGCTATTTACTATCCGCTGTTCTGCGAGATAAATTTTAACACCCTTTCCTATGCCAGCATCAATAGCACCCCACTCCCGGACAACGGAGTATTCTTCCGGAATAACAGTTTCATCAACAAAGAAAAATGGACTTTTCCAGTCCTTCAAGTTTGAAACTCTATTTAGACCAACAAAATGATTATTTTTCTTACTATCAATAGTAAGCCAGCAATCGCTAATCGTGCGGATTCTAAACAAAGAGATAAAAACATTAATGTGAGGCTTTATATTAATAGCATTGCAGTACATTTCAAAAAGGATGATTTTTTAAAGACCATGGGGATGTATCTGACTAAGACAGGCCCCGTAATATCTAAGAAGGCGAAGAAGAAAGTTAGTAAGGGGAACACGGAGGTTGCCGTGGGTAATTTGTAAAGCGTATAAAGTAATTTTCCCCTCAGGAGGGTTGTCAGCAGTTTGTCCGATGGTGGGAAGAACAGGGTTGTATTGATTGAGATGGCGAAAGGCAATCTTTAATCCATCTAAATATTCACTAGTCAATGATGAAGCCATCGTGCTAACTTCTGGAATGTCAGCAGTATTTGATGAAGAAGGCTTGGCGTGTTCTTGGCCAGTACTCCGTGAAGAAGCCATGATAATACAGTAACAGATATCAACAAGAAGAAAATAGCAATAAGATGAAGTGTACTGACCTTGGAAGACGGTAAACCTTAAAAAGTTGGAGATTGAAGAAGGCGATGAAGATTTGGGAGAAATATGCTTTTTGGATCTTGGCAAAGGTAAAAAAGTGATGGTAACAGGGTTATGACGGTTTTTATAAGGGTTCATCGGTGCAATTTTTATGGTCATGATTGAGACACGTGTATGGGCGAGTTTAAACGAAGGGTACGAAATAATACTTTTTACAACTGGAGGCGTGTGGATGATCTCAGCCGTAAGAAGACAATCATAACAGTGTCAGTAAAATTCGTCTGCATTTAATGCCTAAAATGTTTTCTCCGATGCAAGTGGGCAATGAACAGGCTGGTTTGGCATGCATTATCAAAAGTTTAACAACTTAATCATTTTTCAAATGCTTAAGTCCTTAAACTGGGGGGACTTAATGGTGTATCCTATCGTATACACACATAAAAGGCATAATGGTTGCATAAAAGTAGCATCAGGAAGGCTGGAAACAACAGTTTTGTGGAGATTGTACGTCCAGCGTTCTCCGCTGTACAGGCTGCTCCGTCATGCGTAAGCCCTGAAGGCCGCCTAGTGCATAAGCCCTAGCCGGAGAGCGCCGCATTTAGCATAAATTTCGGAGCACATGTAACAGAACGTATCATCATTTGACACGTGTCCCCAAACAAATCTGGTAGATCTGACACTATAAATAGACCCCTTGGGTCGTCATTTTACACAGGTTCAGATATTCTGACAACTTTGAGAGCTGAGACTTCACTTCTCTTTCTCTCTCTACTTTCTCTCACTAGAAGCATCCGGCTAGCACTCTTACGCTCTACGGACAACAAATTGATTAAACCACCCTACAAGTTTCTACACTTGTGTACCGGGTCTGCAGGGATTATTTCCCGAGGGTAAAAATCAATCGGCAACACTCCGCCCTCCTAAAGCTAGATCACTTCTAGTCTCTTGTTGACATACTAAGCCTTACCTCGAAACGGAAATAGGTGTTAACAAGCAACAAATAGAAACCCAGATCTGAAATAAAGCTTAACAGCTCTAAAACAGAGTATGAACTGAAACAACACAAAAAAATGATAAGAAAGCTTCGATTGAACAACCTAAGCTCTGATACCACTTTGATGCATGATTATGACTTTAAAAACGCAATTTAGAACAAGCTTTCTTTACTTAAATAGATCTGAACACAAACCCCCAAATTGTAACAGCAACAACCCCAAAACAGAGTATAAAACTCTGAAATAAGAACACAAAGGATAGAGAATCTAAACCCTTAATTGATAAAGATACCACCACAACTAGAGATCTAGAAACACTCCAAATCTTCAACTACAGCTGATAAAGATTCCACCACAACTATAATATCAGATATGAAGATTTGGATTTCACCACAATGTTTGATAAAGTAACACCACAAACACTGATAAAGAAACCAATCTTAGCCACCGGAATCAAAGATTCGTAAAGACACAGAGATTTTGTAAATAGATAAGCTCTATCAAACTTTTCATTCAATCATCAAGTTTTACAATTACAAGAGCTCTCTATTTATAGAAGAAGCTTAACGGCTATTTTCTAAATAAGACAAAAACATAAAAAGGAAATGGAGACAAAAAGGACAAACAATTACAAATTAGCCAATAAGAATAAAGGACACAATCTGCAAAAAGCCTGCCATTTGTTAGTGCTCCTTCCCATGATAAAAGCATCCAATGATAAATGGGAATCTTCCTTGGATAGCTAACACTTTTCTAGAACAGCCACACACGTGTTAAGCACATGACCTGACCGGTTTATTGAAAAGCATAAGTAAACTTTGAATTGTATCAGCAAGTTGGCCCCTTAAAAGAAAAACAACGTCGCCTGCTGGTTGAACTAAGTTTCGTGTGCTGGTAGAGCTTAAAATTCTTCAGCTGGTTGAACTAGCTGGTTTGTCCAAGTATAACTTTGCTGGCTTGATTCGCTGGTTACCCGGCTGAGTGAATTAAAGCTTTACTGACTAAACTAAAGCTCATTAGCTGGTCCGGCTAGCTGGTTCTTCTTAATTGCTGGCTTGCCTTCAACTATCAAAACTTTATTCTTAAAAACATAACTACTTCAGTTTAAGGACTGAAGTAGGGTAACCCCTGAGCTTGTTGAACCAGCTCCAAAAACACTTAAATTATATGAAAGAGATGGCAACACGACCATTGCTTGACCAGATTCGAGTGTGACATCATTTGAGCTTGTTCTAGTTGTGTTGCTGGTTTCATTGCTCAGCTCACCCGCATCAATGCCACTTTAATTGCCTTAGTCCCTAAGAAGCAATGTCCTGAATCTATTTCTGAATTTAGACCTATTTCTTGCTGTAATGTATTGTACAAAATTATTAGCAAGGTGTTGGTTAATAGGTTGAAGACATGCTTGGATGATATAGTTGATGTTAATCAGCCTGCTTTTATTCTAAAAAGGCAGATTAGTGATAACATTATGCTTGCTCAAGAACTGATGAAGGGTTATAGTTGGAAAAAAGGAAGGAAAAGGTGTGTTTTTAAAATTGATTTGCAGAAAGCCTATGATACAGTGGATTGGGGTTTTCTTGAAACCTGTTTGAAAAAGTTTGGGCTGAATGATGTTATGGTAGGGTGGTTAATGACTTATGTATCTAGTACTCACTTTACTGTTTCAGTCAATGGTGGGCAGCATGGATATTTTAAGGGGCAAAGAGGATTAAGACAAGGAGATCCACTTTCTCCTTATTTGTTTGCAATTGTAATGGAAGTTCTGAATTTATGTGTGAAGAGGAAGATTAGAGATAATGGGGGTTTTCAATACCATCCTGGCTGTGAAAAGATCAAGTTGACTCATCTGTGCTTTGCAGATGATCTGCTCATGTTTTGTAAGTATGATCTTTCTTCTATCAGGTTACTTAAAGAAGCTCTTGATGAATTTGGGTCTTATTCTGGTTTAAAGCCTAATGTATCTAAGAGTACATGTTATTTGGGAGGGCTTATTGATTCAGATAGAGTGCATGTTGAGGGTATTATGCCTTTTCTTACTGGTCAATTGCCTGTTAAGTATTTGGGTTTACCTTTGCTTTCTTCTAGACTGAAGTGTAAGGATTGTAAGCCATTAATTGATAAAGTGAGAACTAGGATTGAAGATTGGAAAAATAAGAGTTTGTCGTTTGCTGGTAGATTGCAGCTCATACAGTCAGTTCTATCTTCTCTTAATGTCTATTGGATGTCAATGTTTTTACTTCCTAAATATGTAATTTATGAGGTAGAGAAGCTAATGAGAAGTTTTCTGTGGAGTGGTTCTGGTAATGGTAAAGGTATGGCAAAGGTGGCTTGGAAAGATCTTTGTTGCCCTAAGTCAAATGGTGGTTTGGGAATTAAATCATTGTGCAGGTGGAATAAAGTGTTAATGTCTAAACATATATGGAATATTCTATCTTCAAAAAAGTCTATTTGGGTGAGTTGGATTCGGCAGTATAAACTGTCTGGCAGAAACTTTTGGGATATTAATGTTGAGCCAAAGGCATCTTACAATTGGAGATGCTTATTGAATATGAGGGGTGCTTTTAGACTAAAATTTTTTAGTTACTTGGGTGATGGGATGAGTACTTCCTTCTGGTTTGACTATTGGCATCCTTCAGGTCCTCTCTCTGCTCTTGTTTCTAATATTGATATTTTTACTGCTAGAGTTGGTAGAGATTGTTTGGTTGGCAGTTTTCAATATGGGGACACTTGGGTGTGGCCTTGGTGTTTGCTTGAGAATTTTGATACCTTGTTTTCATGTTATGTACCTGAATTAGTTGCTAGTAAATCTGATGTTGTTAAATGGAGAAATAGTAATGGCAGTTTGGCTGACTTTTCTGTGGGTATAGCTTGGAGAGATTGTAATTCTTTTACAGGTGTGGTGCCATGGTATAAAACTGTGTGGTTTTCACAAAATATTCCACGACATGCTTTTATTCTATGGGCTGCTATTAATTGTAAATTAGCCACTCAGGACAGACTTGAAAGATGGGGAGTGCATGCTGGTCAGGTATGCCCTCTGTGTTTAATGACTAGGGATTCGCATGACCACTTATTTGTTTCCTGTGATTATACTAAACTGATTTGGAAAGAGTTTAAGGGTAAGGCACATATGGATGATGTCATTAGTTTGATTTTGGATGGTAGCATTTCATGGCCTGAGTTGATTAGCTTGATTGCCAAAATGCCTTGTAACAAGTCGGTTTGGAGTATAGTTAGAAGGCTGGTTTTTGCTGGGTTGGTTTATTCAGTTTGGCAAGAAAGAAATTGGCGGATTTTTCAGCAAAAAAGCAGAAATTATGATATTCTTTTTAAGAATATTTTTGAGGTAGTTCGGTTAAGGTTGTGTGGTTTGACTTTTGTTGACTCTGCAAATGTTAGAGGTGCAGCTGCTGTGTGGGGCTTTGGTTTTAAACTGCCTAATTCTAACCTTCTTGATGTTTAAAATGTTGTGGTGGTGGTATCTTTTGGGGTTAAAGGCAAAAGTTATTTTCAAGCTTCAAGTAGAAGATGGCACAAGGATAATGAAGGCTTTGGATAATTTTTACTGTATTGTTATTTCTTGTATTTGTAATTTACAAGTTGTCATTCTAGTTGTGTGGTTTTTGTTTAAAACTAGAAATTGGTATTGGTGGTTGTTTAGACATAAATTTGGCTTACTAGGTTGATTTAATGTATTTTATTTTCCTAGTGTAGGCAATTTTGTCAAAGTGTTTCGGATGATCACTTCAAAACATCCGCCCCATGTACTTAGTTTTTTGTGATTAATAATATTTCTCCGGGGTACCGTCCCCTTTACCAAAAAAACTCGAAATAAGTATCGTAACACATGTTGCAAAACTATAACAAGTTGCAAAAGCTCCCGTTTTGTCCGATCTTCGCGTTTTAACTCCGAAACAGACCAATGAGCAAAACTCATTCTATTACATTGGCAATTTCAGTTTGAAGGCGTTCGGAGTCGTTTAGAGGCCTAAAAGTTCGAAATAAGCATCGTTACACATGTTTCAAAACTATAACAAGTTGCGAAAGCTCCTGTTTTGTCCGATCTCCGCGTTTTCACTGATCATATACATGGCATTGTATATGTGTGTTTTATTGGCTAAAGGCCTAAAGTAGAATTACGCGAATAATAATGCAAAGATATGAAGTATTCACTGAAAATAAGAATAACAGCTATACTTCCGCACAAATAAAGGACTGCTGTTTAATCCGCTGAGTTTCCGCAGATAGTTAAGTAATTCGCAGACCGCGGATATATCGAATACTATAAATAGGGAGCTTGGCCTCTCATTTAGGGGTTGTTGATTCTCTGCCATTTTGCCTAAGCCTTTGTGATTTTCACTTGTGACCTTGCCCAAGGGATTTTTACATCGCGTAAAGGTGAATTATGCTAATTAACAATCAAGACCGGGTCAGGGTGGTTGATCACTTGATAGTTAAAGTGAAAGACGATTATCGGGGCCCAAAATAATCATCAAACATTCCATCCTCCATCATAATCTTATTGCACTCAATCCGTAATTAAGTAACATCATTAATTAAGGATTGATCATTTGGCGCCATCCGTGGGACACGTTTTACGAATTAAACTGAAAATTATTTGTTTTGCGCTGTCAAACGATTAATTCTTTAGTTTAATTTCAATCGTGTTTTTGTTGTGATGATTTGCAGGTGAATGCATTTAAAATCAGCGGTAGGTTGCTCGATTGCTTAGAATAATGAGTAATATCGGAAATAATGGAGATGTCGTGGTTGCTGTGCGAGCAAATGCTCAAAAAAGAGGAAAAAAGCGAAAGTCAGCTAAAATGTATCATAATTGGCAATTTGTGCCAATTAGTTTCCCAAAAATGCAGAGTGATGATTTTTCTGAAATGTCGATAGTAGTATCGTGCAAAATGTAGTGACCAGTCCTAATCCATCCGGACGAAGTCCATATCGATTATAAACGATTCACAACAGTTGATTACATCGCGAGGTACTTGACCTCTATATGATACATTTTACAAACATTGCATTCGTTTTTGAAAAGACAATCTTTCATTACATCGAAAGTTGACGGCATGCATACCATTTCATAATATATCTAACTATAATTGACTTAATAATAATCTTGATGAACTCAACGACTCGAATGCAACGTTTTTTGAAATATGTCATGAATGACTCCAAGTAATATCTCTAAGATGAGCAAATGCACAGCGGAAGATTTCTTTCGTACCTGAGAATAAACATGCTTTAAAGTGTCAACCAAAAGGTTGGTGAGTTCATTAGTTTAACATAAATAATCATTTCATAATCTTAATAGACCACAAGATTTCATATTTCCATTTCTCATAAACATACGTCCCCTGCATAGAGACAAAAATATCATTCATATGGATTGAACACCTGGTAACCGACATTCACAATATGTATTTAAGAATATCCCCATCATTCCGGGATCCTCCTTCGGACATGATATAAATTTCGAAGTACTAAAGCATCCGGTACTTTGGATGGGGCTTGTTGGGCCCGATAGATCTATCTTTAGAGTTCGCGTCAATTAGGGTGTCTGTTCCCTAATTCTTAGATTACCAGACTTAATAAAAAGGGGCATATTCGATTTCGATAATTCAACCATATAATTTAGTTTCAATTACTTGTGTCCATTTCGTAAAACAGTTATAAAAGTTGCGCATGTATTCTCAGCCCAAAAATGTAAAGGGTAAAAAGGTAAATGAAACTCACCTAATGTATTTTGTAGTAAAAATACATATAAAGATATTTAACAACCGAACAATGCAGGGTCGACCTCGGATTCACGAACCTATATCATTTGTATATTTATTAATACATATATATTCGTATTCGAATGAATGAATATATATATATATATATATATATATATATATATATATATATATATATATATATATATATATATATATATATATATATATATATATATATATATATATATATATATATAATTTATTAATTACATTATTTTTATATTAATAACATATATTTTTAATTTGTATGTACATTCAAATGGTTAATATTTTTATAGTTATATTAATATATTCATAATCATACTTGTTTAATGTTATATTAAAAAACGATGATTTGTTGTTTGTAAGTGTTTATATAAATAATTTTAGTAGGTTTTATATATATAGCTATGTGTAGTTTTAATATAAGTATAGTATATATAATAAATATATTTTATGTACAAAATATTTATTTGTTTAAAAATGATAGTTTCGATATTAACGATTTACTAAAAAGAATAATCATAACTTTATAAAAAAAATGATAATGTTAATAATAATAATATGGATATTGTTAATAATAATACTAAGAGTTATAAGAGTGTTACTAATACTCGTATTAATGAAAATATTAATAAGTTGTGTTATTTTCGTAGTAACAATAATAATAATGATAATCATGTTCGTAATAATAATAAAAATTATACTTTATATTAATAATAATAATACTTTTAATTCATAATAATATTACCTAACAATAACTAAATTTATAATACTAGTGATCATATCATCAATTTTAACATAATCATAATTTATAATAACAATAATAATAATAGTAATAATAATAATAATAATAATAATAATAATAATAATAATAATAATAATAATAATAATAATAATAATAATAATAATAATAATAATAATAATAATAATAATAATAATAATAATAATAATAAAATTAGAGAGCTACCTCACTTGAAGAGAGTCTCAAAAAAAATTAGTTGCCCTTGCTCGGGCTTGAACCCGAGACCCCTCGTTTATACACTAACACCCCTCACCATCGAACCATCCTTGTTTCTTTCTGAATATTATCACATGAAAATCTATTTAACCCATTTTCTTGTTTTCTCCAAATTCTTCTTCTTCCTCATAATATAAATCGATCAGACCAATTCAATCAAAAGCAATACACCATGAATTGGTTTTTGAATTCATAACTAATCAGAAAACGACTCGTGTGATCCTTAACCCAAAAAAAAATTAAAAAAATAAAGAAGAAAGCAGCAGCTGCTGCTATATGATAAAAAAATGATTTTAAAAAGCAAAACATTTTACAAGATTGTTACAACATCAACTAAGTTTCAAATGCTTCATATAATCTTTCTCCATCCTTAATTGAAATAGAAACGTAAAATCGAGCTTGAATTTCACGAAGAACAAAACATTTGACTTTTTGAAAAATAAGTTTGACTTCGAAATTCTATTTCGATACAAAGAATTGGGAAGTGAGATTTTACAGAAAGATTGACTAGATGAATACTAACCTAATTGCATTTATAGATTTTGAAAAAAAATACCAAATCAAATTCTTGCAATTCGAGTTCAAGAATAAAAGAACGGCTCCTGTTTTTCTGTAATATATCTGATTAATTCATTGGCTTAATTAATTGTAACAGATAATTTCTAATTCAAAGAGGAGAAATTGAATGATAGAAGCAGAAAAAAATAAAGGGTGTCGCCTGTGTCACAAGCAGCACAGAAAGATAGAAAAAAAATATGATATAAAGAATCAGATATTGATAATGATATAGATAGATAGCGCGTTAAAATATCTATATGCAATATATTATACAGATTTAATTATATTGATAAACATATTAACAAATATAATACCCTTAATATTAATAATAATAGTAATAAAAATATTAATAATGCACTAATAATAATAATATTAAAGATAATAATAATAATAAATAATTAAATTGTAACTATAAAAATTTATAACATTAATATTATTATTTGTAATAATATTAACTATAACAATATTAATATTAATATTGATAATCATATTTATTGAATTCAATAATAATACGACTAATGATGAAAATGAACATGATAAATTTTAAATAAGATTTATAATTTTTGGTAATAATAATTATAATTTTTCTACTACTTATAATAATATTGATTTTAGTAATGATAATAATAATTTTTGTAATAATAATAGATGATAATTTTTCATAATAATATATTTATATTAATAATATTATAATAAATCAAATTTTATATCTACTTATAATATTAAAATAATAAGATTCATAATACTGATATTAATATTAATGTTAATATTAATTAGAATAAAGAAAGTAATAATAATATTACTATAACAACTAAATTTTAACTTATAACAAGATTTCACATTTTAACCTTACATGTTATAAATTTTTTTAATACTTATGTTATATAATAACATATTTGGATATGTAATATTTGTATAATTTATATATATAATACAATGTACATATATTATTAATTATATAGAAATCATTCATATATATATATATATATATATATATATATATATATATATATATATATATATATATATATATATATATATATATATATATTCATTCTAATAGCAACTTAGTTATTATATATATAATTTACATTTTTAACTTTAATGTTTATATTAAATTTCATTATTTCCAACTATTACTATATATATACTTACATTTATATTTACACACAATTGTTCGTGAATTGTCGAGCATAGTCGAAGGTCAAATGAATATATGAAATAGTTCAAAATTTTGAGACTCAACATAACAGACTTTGCTTATCGTGTCAGAATCGTATAAAGATAAAGTTTAAATTTGGTCGGGAATCTCCGGGTCATCACACAAAATTGCAGAAGCTGAAATTGCAGTCATGAAAGTTCATGTTGATAATGGCAGCAGTGTAGATATTATTTAGGAAAAATGCTTTGTTCAGTTGCTAGAGGGTATTAAAGCAAACCTACAACCAACCGCGATTTCGCTAACTGGTTTCGCAGGAGAGTCTTCATTGCCCATGGGCATTTTGCCATTAGAAATCGAGCTCGCCGATGAAAATGACAACGCTTTGGCGCGACAGGCGCGGCTAGATTTTTATGTTATGCGAGCCTCATCTCGCTATAACTTGCTGATGGGAAGAACCGCTATAAGTAAATTTGGAATTATCCCGTCCACAATTCATGGCATGATCAAATTTCCAACATATAAGGGGGTTGCCACAATATGCTCAATGAGCATTATGCCTATTTGTACGGCTGTTAATGTAAAAGCCGCAGGGTAGGAAACTGCTGATGATGCTGATAATATGGAAATTATTAATCCCGCATATCCTGAGCAAAAAATTAAAGTGGGACGCAATATTAGCGCGGATACTAGGAAGCAAATAATCCAATTACTTGTCCAGTGCATGGGTGTTTTTGCTTGGAGTGAAAACGATATGACTGGTGTTCCGCGTCATATTGCGGAACACAGGCTTAATGTAAATCCAGCCCTAAAACCTATAGTGCAAAAGCGAAGGGGTATGGCCCCGGACCGCGTGAAATGGTTGTGCGAAGAAGTAGCAAAATTGGTGAGATCTGGAATTTTGCGTGAAGTTCAATACCAATCGTGGATCGCGAATCCAATGTTGGTGAAAAAACCTGATGGTTCTTGGAGAATGTGAATTGATTACAAAGATTTAAATAAAGCGTGCCCTAAAGATAACTATCCGCTACCAGAAATTGATTTAAAAGTGGAATCTTTGCATGTTTTCCCGTATAAATGTTTTCTGGATAACGGTGTATCCTATCGTATACACGTATAAAAGGCATAATGGTTGCATAAAAGTAGCATCAGGAAGACTGGAAACAACAGTTTTGTGGAGTTATCCGTCCAGTGTTCTCCGCTGTACATGCTGCTCCGTCATGCGTAAGCCCTGAAGGCCGCCTAGCGTGTAAGCCCTGGCCTGAGAACGCCACCTTCAGCGTAAATTTCGGATCACAAGTAACAGAACGTATCATCATCTGACACGTGTCCCCGAGAAATCTGGTGGATCTGACACTATTAATAGACCCCTTGGGTCGTCATTTTACACAGTTCAGACATTCTGGAAACTTTGAGAGCTGAGACTTCACTTCTCTTTCTCTCTCTACTCTCTCTCACTAGAAGTCATCCGGCTAGCACTTTTACACTCTACGGACGACAGATTGATTAAGCCACCCCACAAGTTTCTACACTTGTGAACCGGGTCTGCAGGGATTATTTCCCAAGGGTAAACATCAATCGGCAACACTCCGCCCTCCCAAAGCTAGATAACTTCTAGAATCTTGTTGACACACTAAGCCTTACCTCATAAGGAAATAGGTGTTAACAATGGCGCCATCCACTAATGCAAAGAACACACGAAACAGAAAAGGAACAAAAACAACTGAAGCTCCATTTGTACTTGAAGCAGTCAACAATCCATCAACTGACGACATGATAACTGTTGAAGATATACCTGTTCCGCCACTAGATGGTACGATTGAAGATACAGTTGCTGAAACTGCAGAAAGGCTTAAGCATTTGGCAACTAATTCGGAGAAAAGGCCAGTAATCGAAGAAACGACAACCAAAAGTGCAGAAAGACTTCCAAATTTTGTTACTAATCCAGAACGACGACCATTGATGCAACCACGGCGATGTCCATCATTTATACCTTTTCGGAGGATGGCAGATGGCAAAGACAAGCAAATCATGAAAATGCAATCTATATCAAAATACAGGTTATCTAGGCTACTTGACAAGTTGGGCAGTCTTATTGATGACTCTGAAGATGATAATGATTTGAGCTATGTTAATAATGATTCTGATGATGAGGTTGATGGCAGAGATAAGTTCATGTCTGAGAAGCAGGCAGTGTTGCTTTTAAATGACATCCTTAAGCAGACAGCTCCGACAAAGTATAAGCAACGTTTAGCGCAGCCCGCCGTCCGTGCTGTGGCTGTAGATAATTTCTTCGCCCTCATTACTGGAGAGTAAGCTACAAAGCCACCAGCTATGGCAGAATCTGATCATATACATGGCATTGTATATGTATATTTTATTGGTTAAAGGCCAAAGGCAGAACTACGCGAATTATAAGGCAAAGCTATGTAATATTCGATGAAAATAAGTACAGCGGTTATGTTTTCGCATTAATGCAATACCGCGGTTTAATCCGCTGAGTTTCCGCGGATAGTTAAGTAACTCGCAGACCGCGGATATTTCGAATTCTATAAATAGGGAGCTTGGCCTCTCATTTATGGGTTGTTGATTCTCTACTATTTTACCCAAGCCTTTGTAATTTCCACTTGTGATCTTGCCCAAGGGATTTTTATACCGCGCAAAGGTGAAATATGCTAATTAACAATCAAGACCGGGTCGGGGTGGTTGATCACTTGATAGTTAAAGTGAAAGATGATCATCGGGGCCCAAAATAATCATCAAATATTCCATCCTCCATTATAATCTCATTGCACTCGATCCTTGATCCAATTCCGCAAGGAAGACGGATCTAGGATTGATCAATTGGCGCCATCCGTGGTGTGACGACCCGGCAATTTCCGACCAAATTTAAACTTTATTCTTATATGATTCAGACACGAAAACCAAAGTCCGTAATGTTGAGTCTCAAAAACTTTGAACTGTTTTGTATATTCAATTGACTTTCGACTGTTCCCGACGATTCACGAACAACTATTTGTAAATAGATACATATATAAATATATTATAATTTGAAATATTATTGGAACTATTGTATGATTGAATTGTTGGAAATAAATACGTAAAATAATATGCAATGTAATGAAAACTATTATTATAAATATATAAATATATATATAATTATGTGTATAAATATTACTTGTAAATATATAAATTATATTATATTAAACCTAATTGCTTAAGAATATATAATATATATTTTTTTTGTAGTTAACCATGCTATTTAAAACTGTTTATATATAGAAAGAGAATATATTAAAAATAAATGATTTCGAGCTTAATTAGTAAACGTCTGTAACACTCGGTTGACATTTCATTAGCGTTCATATAGATTTAACATAAGTTTATGAAAAATCTAAAATAAAAGTTGAACTGTAAATCAATTACGAAGATTTCAGATTTGTTAAAAATATTTTTAACTTTTTAAATTTAAATATTAGTACTCCGTACATATAAATCGGAACAGAAAATAAATAATTTTCGTACCTTTTTGACCAAGTTTCAAACAGGTAATGAGTGGAATAATTAAATATGTTTAATCTAAAAATTTGGGATTTTTAAGAACACTTTTATCCGTAACTGTTTAGCAATGGACATATCCCGTGAAAACTGTCGGTATATAAATCCAAATCAAATGGCTGCTTTACTATTAAAAAAAATATCATTGAGATTATTGTTTAATGTTACTGTGTGCATAGTTGTTTCTTGTTTCTTGCATCACTACTTTATTTATATAAATGTATGATATACATGATATATGAATCACCACCATCACTTATCGAGATCGAGCACAAACACCACCATCATCCTCACCACCGGAGCCACCATGGCAACACCATACCCGCCATCATGACCACCCACCATCAGAGCATCACAAACACCACCCAACCACCCTCTCTATCTCGTCTCTCTCTACTCTCTCTCTATATATTTTCGTGAACCATAAATTCGGTAGTAAGAACAACCACAACTTATTTGTTCACTACTCGTTGCTGCTACATCTACTTGTTTCTGTTCATCGAAAACCCACCTGCAAACTTCTCTAACTTCATGTTTGTATTCGAAAACCAACAACACCCTTACAAACAACCATCATCACTAATTAATTCGTTTCAGCTTTTGATTCTTGAACCCATCACCGGCTGCCACCACTACCACAACATCCTCTCACCATCTTTCTCTCTCATTACTCTCTCTTAAATAAAGAACCACCATAACCGCTACCATTAAACCCAGCTACTATTCTAATTACGTTTTCATTTAGCCACAACAACAATATCTTCTATCAATCACCTAAAAACACTGCAATTCGCTTCAGCTACAGCTGCTAGCTTTTCTATATTTTTTTCTGGTTCGTTGTCAACCAGAAACAGCCATAAAATACCAAAACCCACCACCACAATTCGCTACTATACGCTACTACTAGTTTCTTTTATTCTGTATCATTATCTACTACAACCGTAAACTATGTAAGGAAGATGATGATGATGAACAGTGGATACGTGATAATGTGGTGATGATACTATGAAGTTATGCAAACGAGGATGGTGGCGAGGAAGAAACAGAAGACAATATTAATGATGATGGTGATTCAAATATGGATGGTATGATAATGATGATGAATACGGTTATGAAAGATGATAGTTTAAATGATGATGGCGAATGATTCATGGAGATGATGACCGAAGAGAGGAATAAGATAAGGTTGTGGCGTTTAATTTTTGGTTCCAGTTTATAAAGCAAACACAATCACCAATTTTTTTTTACGGGTTCTTAAATCTAATTCTTGGATTGGGTTTAGTTGGGCTTTGATTGTTGGGCCGGTTTTCAATTGGGCCGTGGGTTTGAAAATGGAGTATTGAGTAGGCTTCATGATCCAAGATTGAATGTGTGTTTTGATGGGAGGAAATGAAAACCGAATATATCTAGTAAATATATTTAAAATACAAATAATAACAGAAAAATATAATGGTTCAGTTGGTTGGAGTGGGTGTTTGAGTTAGCAGGAGGTCTTGGGTTCGAGACTAAGCAAGGCAGTTTTTATTTTTGGACCATTTCTAGTGAGGTAGCATATATTTTTTTATTGTTATTATTATTACTATTTTTATTAATATGAATCTTTATCTTTATTGTTACTATGTTGCTAATATTATTACTGTAAATATGAATTTTATGTATACATATTATTATTAGTTTTACTAATATTATGTTGATTATTATTATTAACTATGTGACTATTATTATTAAGGTAACATAGGATATTATCTTTATTATTGTTAGTATTATCACTTAAAATTTTTTTAGTATTATCATGACTAACTTTATTATTATTAGTCGTATTATTATCATTGTAGTTATTAAGATAGGTATTAGTATTATTATTATTATTATTTATAAAATCATTATTTTATTAGTAGTATATTATCATTATAAGCAAAAACAACTTTTATTACTATTATTGATATTATGTTACCAAATAAACATTTTGTATATCAAATATATTTTTAGTAATATTACATATAAGTATTTATTAATCATATTAACATGTTATATATAAATATTCATATATAACAAATTAAGTATTTTAATATAATACTAACCAAATATATATTAATATGACTATATAGATATTAATCATTTTGTATATATATACAAATTTAAATATATAATATATAAATTAAGATATAATAAATAAATTTGTTTGAATTACGATTATGTGTATTAATAAATATACAAATGATATAGGTTCGTGAATCCGAGGCCAACCCTGCATTGTTCAATATTGTCATATGTATTTTTACTACAAAATACATTAGGTGAGTTTCATTTGCTCCCCTTTTAAATGCTTTTGCAATATATATTTTTGGGACTGAGAATACATGCGCTGCTTTTATAACTGTTTTACAAAATGGACACAAGTACGTGAAACTGCATTCTATGATTGAATTATCGAAATCGAATATGCCCCTTTTATTAAGTCTGGTAATCTAAGAATTAGGGAACAGACAC
This sequence comes from Rutidosis leptorrhynchoides, assembly GCF_046630445.1. Classification (NCBI taxonomy): domain Eukaryota; kingdom Viridiplantae; phylum Streptophyta; class Magnoliopsida; order Asterales; family Asteraceae; genus Rutidosis; species Rutidosis leptorrhynchoides. Next base: position 313,603,597 of record NC_092333.1, on the reverse strand, counting down.
CCTAATTGACGCGAATCCTAAAGATAGATCTATCGGGCCCAACAAGCCCCATCCAAAGTACCGGATGCTTTAGTACTTCGAAATTTATATCATGTCCGAAGGAGGATCCCGGAATGATGGGGATATTCTTATATGCATATAGTTAATGTCGGTTACCAGGTGTTCAATCCATATGAATGATATTTTTGTCTCTATGCATGGGACGTATGTTTACGAGAAATGGAAATATGAAATCTTGTGGTCTATTAAAATTATGAAATGATTATTTACGATAAACTAATGAACTCACCAACCTTTTGGTTGACACTTGAAAGCATGTTTATTCTCAGATATGAAAGAAACGTTCCGCTGTGCATTTGCTCATTTTAAAGACAGTATTTGGAGTCGATCATCGCAATGGAACCAGTTGTTGGTGACTTCGTCCAGATGGTTTAGGACGGGTCCTTTCAGTTGGTATCAGAGCGGTGGTCTTAGCGAACCATGTCTACATTAGTGTGTCTAACTGATAAGTCGTTAGGATGCATTAGTGAGTCTGGACTTTGACCGTGTCTGCATGTCAAAAGTTTTGCTTATCATTTTGTGTCAAAAATTACCTGCTTATCATTCTTAGAGAATCACTTGCTTATCATTCTTAGTCTAGACACGTTTATTGCATTGACTGCATAAATAGTGTATAGACAAAATTCATATCTTAGCGTATCTGCTACCTCATATCTTAACGTATCTGTTACTGTAACTTTGCCTGACAACTTCTGTAGATTCCTCCGTAACTTATGGGATTTTAGTATTATATATGCATATGTAAATTATGTATTGCAGGGTACTAATCTACATCCTATAATCTATTTCTTATTGAAAATCCTTCATCTGATCGTACGAGATGAATCCTGCAACCAGTTCGAGTCCCTCAGATTCCGATAGCTACTCCGATAGTTATTCCGACAGCTATTCCGATATGGATTTCCACTCGAACTTCGAAAGCAGTGTAACCGGAATGGAACAACTAGTCAGCCATCCCTAATTCATCTGATGGGTTCGTAGTTGACTTAATCAATGGAGACGCACAGAAGGTGATCCCTTCCACTAACCGAATTCACATCTTGACAATGAACTTGAAGCGTTTACCGGCTAACCTATTTGAAACACCATTTTCAGCCTCATTTCCAGGGTAGCTCGTCACGATTATATTTCATCCACAATTCTAAACCTTATTCATTCACTCGTTCCTACCGACAATCATCTCAGAGTAATCGAAAAAGTCAACGAAATTCGCGCTCGAGAAATCAATTTGGAAAACGTGGTGCAAAATGTACCAGCTTCAACAACATCACCGGCACCAATAGTATCATCAATAACAACACCAGTACCATCAACAATCCATGCTTCAATATCATCATCTGTACTTTGAGTATGATCTTCGTTCTACGTATCGTTCTACCTCATTTATCTTTGTTCGACATGACGAACATGTAATCTCTAAAGTTTTAGAGATTATTTATTCTAGTTCCAACCGAAAAGCAAATGAGTTTAATATCATATTAACTCATTAAATTCATGAATACATCTGAAGAAAATATATATGTATATATATTTTCATAAAGATTGTAATTAAAAATTCTCTTGTACAAACTGTTAAGGGTGAAAATATTTTAACGGGTAGGTAATACCCGAGGAATATTTAAATTTCATATTAATAAGTTACATTGTACGTTCTTCTAATCTGATTCAACAGTCATTTACTATCCTACTTGCAACCACAGCTATACGAATCCGTTCATCACAGAATAACTATTTTCATTCAAATTCAAATTTCATATTAGGATTTTGACATATCATAATCCAACAAGTGGCATAATGAAGAAAAAAATGGACACAATAAAAATTGATTAGAAACACACTAATTAACAATATGAAATTTTGTTAAGAATCCACGCTAACAAAATCCTAGCTAACTGTTCCTAGCTAACTGTTAATTCCGTATTACATTTTATTTATCGCAAATTAATTATCGCAATTTATTTTATCGCAATTTAATTCTCGCAATTTTATTTATTGTTAATTAATTTCTGTTATTTACTTTACGCACTTTATTTATCGTTATTTAATTTCTGTTATTTATTTTACGCACTTTAAATATCGGGACACGTATTTAAAGTTTTGACATATCATATCGACGCATCTATATATATAATTTGGAATCACCATAGACACTCTATATGCAGTAATGATCGAATTCTCTATACAGGGTTGATGTTGATTCTACAATAATATATATAGTTTGAGTTGTGATCGAGTCTGAGACGTATACGGGTCACGACACGTATTAATTAATTCGAATATTATATATTAAATTATATATATGAATTATTGGACTGTCAACTGTGGACTATCGACTGTAGATTAATAACATTAAATAATTAAAATAAATTAAAATATTGATTATAACATATGAAACTAAACAATTCTTCAAGTTGCCACTTGATTTCATCTTAAACCTTAATTGTACCTTGACGATTCCAATCTGCATTCAAACTTTCATAATTCTAGAAAACACCTCAATCGATAGGAGGAATCAACCACACTTCGTTTACGGAAGGAAAGATTTGTGCATATAGTTATGCACCTGAGAAACTCTCGACAACTGAGTAAAAGTTTAACACGTAGCCGCGTCAGATCCTTTGGCATTTATTAGCAAAAATTACCTTGCGATCCCTTTTCAAAGTAGCAAATTTTGTCACAGCTCCAGCTAGTACATCGACCTTTCATTCGAATAAGTCTTATTATAACTTTGATATATAAGTTTACCTTTCATCATCGCTATCGGGGTATCGTTTATATTCCACCACATTAGCAGTAAACTTACCAGCAACCTCATTACTTCTTGGATTAAACCTCTCCGATAAATCACTATATTTATCCATTGAAACCCTATCATATACTCATCCGCATCTTGTAACGAGAACTGCCATAATAATTACCAGGAATCAGCAATCAGTACTTTGAAAACTCACAGCATATCTACATCAACAGTTATATGTATGACATTTATCTCTTAGAATTATGATCTCTCGTTCTGAAATTCTGAAAAGCACTCTGTCACAAATCAATACTCTGAATGTTGAAAAAGCTGAATGAAGCAACAGAAACCATAGACAACCGTAAATGACCTTAATCATGGAAAGTTTGATGATAAAGATTAGTATGTTGGAAAAGCTCAGAAACGTTGGAACTGGAAAACGGATAGAGTTAACCATGAAGGAGACCAAGGACAAATACAAGGACCATACCCTATATTCAAAGAATCCAGATAATTCTGGATCCGTTGAAATCTTTAGAGAATATCTTGCTCCGAAGTCATGTTAAAATCTTGCGGAAAATTTTTCTCCATCAACCATCGAACTTAGAAATTCCAAAATATCATCATCAATATCTTCGATATTTCTGAGGATATTTTCATAAATATTCTCGTCCAAAATTATATACCTCTTCGTGCTTTCTGGGTATCATTATTGGAAACATTCAATAGAAAATTTAGTACCGAAAAGCAGATTATACGAAACTATGAAGAAAGCCGTGGACAAATCACAAAGAATAAGTTTGACTTCAAAGAATCCAAATGATTCAATGTTCGCTAAAGTCTTTAGTGAATATCTTGTTCCTTACTCTAAACCCTTGCAGACAATAGTTTCTATCATCCTTTAATCTTAGATATTCAAAGATATTATCGTATCTTTCATTATAAATATTCTCCATATTTCTGAAGATATTTTCATAACTATTCTTATCCGAAATCATTAATCTCTTCGTGCAATCAGTATTACATCATATAGAAACTGTTAGTTTCTATATTCTGTAAACTTTCGAGTTTAGAATATGAATGCTATTGAAGTAATGTTGGGAACTGTTGCGTGAGTTAGTATAATATAATGACACTTGATCAACGTGATTATATTACAGTAATTCATGCTGAGTTTCTAATGAAATGTGATGATTCACAGTATCATTATCATGTGCCATTTACACGACTCTGGCATTCTACTCAATCTCTAAATATATTAAGAACATATCTTCTTGATAGTCCTATCTTTCCGGATATTCTGGTAATTTGATAAATCAAGATCATGCCATTACGATTCCCTTTTTAGAACATTAACTATGTTCATTTCAAAATCCATACTTACAAATTCTGGACCATTATTCGCTTGATTTAAAGTCGGGAAGAGAAAACAAGAACATGAAACTCCGACATATAAGGGAAAATATAAAGCCCAACAACAACACCGAAATTACAACCTGTGGATATCAGTGTGTATAGCAATATAAAGACACGGGAGGATTATAAATACAACAATCCCTAGAGCATAGTAGAAATAAACAGATTCTTCCGGTGGGAGTTGGAAAAGAAGAACGATCATTGTGATAGTCAGAATAAGAACAAGGATTAGAACCGGATTAAGCATTATTATAATATTTTGGATATATGAACTGAGAAAGAAGGTATAGAAGTGGTGGAAACTAATGGGACGGAAAAGGTAAATTTATAATGGAAATATCAGACAGAGTAATCGAGGCAGATCATCGTATTTATTTATAGAGATCTTAATTCCCTTATTCGCCGAAGAATCAAATATTTTAAATTTCGAAAAATTTTCTTAAAATCCCTTGAATTCTGGAATTCAACCTAGACAACGTCAGAAGTTAAAACGAACCTTATTTCCTAAATTCAACCATGACTAGTCAAAACTATGATGAAACTTATCTTTCTCATTTCACAATTTTGTGATAGCTTCATTCATACGCTTCGATTAATCGAATCATTTTGTCCATATTATTCAATGATGATAAAACTCTATTTATCAACTCATATTCGTCATGAAAACATTTTTATTGTCAACCATGACCACCTCACTCAAATTTCGGGACGAAATTTCTTTAACGGGTAGGTACTGTGACGACCCGGCAATTTCCGACCAAATTTAAACTTTATTCTTATATGATTCAGACACGATAAGCAAAGTCCGTAATGTTGAGTCTCAAAAACTTTGAACTATTTTGTATATTCAATTGACTTTCGACTGTTACCGACGATTCACGAACAACTATTTGTAAATAGATACATATATAAATATATTATAATTTGAAATATTATTGGAACTATTGTATGATTAAATTGTTGGAAATAAATACGTAAAATAATATGCAATGTAATGAAAACTATTATTATAAATATATAAATATATATATAATTATGTGTATAAATATTACTTGTAAATATATAAATTATATTATATTAAACCTAATTGCTTAAGAATATATAATATATATTTTTTTTGTAGTTAACCATGCTATTTAAAACTGTTTATATATAGAAAGAGAATATATTAAAAATAAATGATTTCGAGCTTAATTAGTAAACGTCTGTAACACTCGGTTGACATTTCGTTAGCGTTCATATAGATTTAACATAAGTTTATGAAAAATCTAAAATAAAAGTTGAACTGTAAATCAATTACGAAGATTTCAGATTTGTTAAAAATATTTTTAACTTTTTAAATTTAAATATTAGTACTCCGTACATATAAATCGGAACAGAAAATAAATAATTTTCGTACCTTTTTGACCAAGTTTCAAACAGGTAATGAGTGGAATAATTAAATATGTTTAATCTAAAAATTTGGGATTTTTAAGAACACTTTTATCCTTAACTGTTTAGCAATGGACATATCCCGTGAAAACTGTCGGTATATAAATCCAAATCAAATGGCTGCTTTACTATTAAAAAAAAATATCATAGAGATTATTGTTTAATGTTACTGTGTGCATAGTTGTTTCTTGTTTCTTGCATCACTACTTTATTTATATAAATGTATGATATACATGATATATGAATCACCACCATCACTTATCGAGATCGAGCACAAACACCACCATCATCCTCACCACCGGAGTCACCATGGCAACACCATACCCGCCATCATGACCACCCACCATCAGAGCATCACAAACACCACCCAACCACCCTCTCTATCTCGTCTCTCTCTACTCTCTCTCTATATATTTTCGTGAACCATAAATTCGGTAGTAAGAACAACCACAACTTATTTGTTCACTACTCGTTGCTGCTACATCTACTTGTTTCTGTTCATCAAAAACCCACCTGCAAACTTCTCTAACTTCATGTTTGTATTCGAAAACCAACAACACCCTTACAAACAACCATCATCACTAATTAATTCGTTTCAGCTTTTGATTCTTGAACCCATCACCGGCTGCCACCACTACCACAACATCCTCTCACCATCTTTCTCTCTCATCACTCTCTCTTAAATAAAGAACCACCATAACCGCTACCATAAACCCAGCTACTATTCTAATTACGTTTTCATTTGAGCCACAACAACAACATCTTCTATCAATCACCTAAAAACACTGCAATTCGCTTCAGCTACAGCTGCTAGCTTTTCTATATTTTTTTCTGGTTCGTTGTCAACCAGAAACAGCCATAAAATACCAAAACCCACCACCACAATTCGCTACTATACGCTACTACTAGTTTCTTTTATTCTGTATCATTATCTACTACAACCGTAAACTATGTAAGGAAGATGATGATGATGAACAGTGGATACGTGATAATGTGGTGATGATACTATGAAGTTATGCAAACGAGGATGGTGGAGAGGAAGAAACAGAAGACAATATTAATGATGACGGTGATTCAAATATGGATGGTATGATAATGATGATGAATACGGTTATGAAAGATGATAGTTTAAATGATGATGGCGAATGATTCATGGAGATGATGACTGAAGAGAGGAATAAGATAAGGTTGTGGCGTTTGATTTTTGGTTCCAGTTTATAAAGCAAACACAATCACCAATTTTTTTTTTTTACGGGTTCTTAAATCTAATTCTTGGATTGGGTTTAGTTAGGCTTTGATTGTTGGGCCAGTTTTCAATTGGGCCGTGGGTTTGCAAATGGAGTATTGAGTAGGCTTCATGATCCAAGATTGAATGTGTGTTTTGATGGGAGGAAATGAAAACCGAATATATCTAGTAAATATATTTAAAATACAAATAATAACAGAAAAATAGAATGGTTCAGTTGGTTGGAGTGGGTGTTTGAGTTAGCAGGAGGTCTTGGGTTCGAGACTAAGCAAGGCAGTTTTTATTTTTGGACCATTTCTAGTGAGGTAGCATATTCTTTTTTATTGTTATTATTATTACTATTTTTATTAATATGAATCTTTATCTTTATTGTTACTATGTTGCTAATATTATTACTGTAAATATGAATTTTATGTATACATATTATTATTAGTTTTACTAATATTATGTTGGTTATTATTATTAACTATGTGACTATTATTATTAAGGTAACATAGGATATTATCTTTATTATTGTTAGTATTATCACTTAAATTTTTTTTAGTATTATCATGACTAACTTTATTATTATTAGTCGTATTATTATCATTGTAGTTATTAAGATAGGTATTAGTATTATTATTATTATTATTTATAAAATCATTATTTTATTAGTAGTATATTATCATTATAAGCAAAAACAACTTTTATTACTATTATTGATATTATGTTACCAAATAAACATTTTGTATATCAAATATATTTTTAGTAATATTACATATAAGTATTTATTAATCATATTAACATGTTATATATAAATATTCATATATAACAAATTAAGTATTTTAATATAATACTAACCAAATATATATTAATATGACTATATAGATATTAATCATTTTGAATATATATACAAATTTAAATATATAATATATAAATTAAGATATAATAAATAAATTTGTTTGAATTACGATTATGTGTATTAATAAATATACAAATGATATAGGTTCATGAATCCGAGGCCAACCCTGCATTGTTCAATATTGTCATATGTATTTTTACTACAAAATACATTAGGTGAGTTTCATTTGCTCCCCTTTTAAATGCTTTTGCAATATATATTTTTGGGACTGAGAATACATGCACTGCTTTTATAACTGTTTTACAAAATGGACACAAGTACGTGAAACTGCATTCTATGATTGAATTATCGAAATCGAATATGCCCCTTTTATTAAGTCTCGTAATCTAAGAATTAGGGAACAGACACCCTAATTGACGCGAATCCTAAAGATAGATCTATCGAGCCCAACAAGCCCCATCCAAAGTACCGGATGTTTTAGTACTTCGAAATTTATATCATGTCCGAAGGAGGATCCCGGAATGATGGGGATATTCTTATATGCATATTGTTAATGTCGGTTACCAGGTGTTCAATCCATATGAATGATATTTTTGTCTCTATGCATGGGACGTATGTTTACGAGAAATGGAAATATGAAATCTTGTGGTCTATTAAAATTATGAAATGATTATTTACGATAAACTAATGAACTCACCAACCTTTTGGTTGACACTTGAAAGCATGTTTATTCTCAGGTATGAAAGAAACGTTCCGCTGTGCATTTGCTCATTTTAAAGATAGTATTTGGAGTCGATCATCGCAATGGAACCAGTTGTTGGTGACTTCGTCCAGATGGTTTAGGACGGGTCCTTTCACGTGGGACACGTTTTACAAATTAAACCGAAAATTTTTTGTTTCGTGCTATCAAACGATTAATTCTCTGGTTTAATTCCAATCGTGTTATTATTGTGATGATTTACAGGTGCTTTTGTAATACGCAATCAGTCGATCTGCTCGACAATCATGATGACAAATGCAAAGCAAACTGGCGTTTCTGCGAATGCTGATGCATTGCCTGGTGATTCGCAGAACGTTGTGATATTTCCATTGCAAACAAATGCTATAACAGCGGGAAAATCGGTTCAAGAACCGATCGCTAAAACATCCGCTGAAAATAATGCTAGTGACTCGCAGCCAGAAGTTGCTGCTGAAAAGATGATTGCGCGAAGAACTTTGCTGCAAAATCGCAATGAAACAATGGCTGATGGGAAGCGACCAAAAGCTTTATCTGGAAAATCTAGTCTGCGAACTGACAAAATTGTTGGTACTACAATCGAGCAAGCTAAGAGAGATGCTAAGCGTAATTGCGAATCTCACATACCGCGCACTTACTTATGGCCATTGAATGATTCAGGATCACAAGTTGATCGTCTAGTTCTTGAGCATAATGATAGCGATAGTGATAATGCAGAAGATCGCATTCATTTGAACTATGCGTACAAATCAAAAATGGCAAAAACACCAAGAGAAGAGAGCGAATTTTCTGATGATTCGGACAGCGTAGAAGAGTTTGTTAAAAATTCACAAATTAAGCGAAAGCAACCACCAACACCTTTCCCTCGCTATGGGGAAGAAGGTGACACATGAAATGTCCCGTTCTTATTGATTAAAAACGTTCCATATTAATTGATTTCGTTGCGAGGTTTTGACCTCTATATGAGACGTTTTTCAAAGACTGCATTCATTTTTAAAACAAACCATAACCTTTATTTCATAAATAAAGGTTTAAAAAGCTTTACGTAGATTATCAAATAATGATAATCTAAAATATCCTGTTTACACACGACCATTACATAATGGTTTACAATACAAATATGTTACATCGAAATCAGTTTCTTGAATGCAATTTTTACACAATATCATACAAGCATGGACTCCAAATCTTGTCCTTATTTTAGTATGCAACAGCGGAAGCTCTTAATATTCACCTGAGAATAAACATGCTTTAAACGTCAACAAAAATGTTGGTGAGTTATAGGTTTAACCTATATATATCAAATCGTAACAATAGACCACAAGATTTCATATTTCAATACACATCCCACACATAGAGATAAAAATCATTCATATGGTGAACACCTGGTAACCGACATTAACAAGATGCATATATAAGAATATCCCCATCATTCCGGGACACCCTTCGGATATGATATAAATTTCGAAGTACTAAAGCATCCTGTACTTTGGATGGGGTTTGTAAGGCCCAATAGATCTATCTTTAGGATTCGCGTCAATTAGGGTGTCTGTTCCCTAATTCTTAGATTACCAGACTTAATAAAAAGGGGCATATTCGATTTCGATAATTCAACCATAGAATGTAGTTTCACGTACTTGTGTCTATTTTGTAAATCATTTATAAAACCTGCATGTATTCTCATCCCAAAAATATTAGATTTTAAAAGTGGGACTATAACTCACTTTCACAGATTTTTAATTCGTCGGGAAGTGAGACTTGGCCACTGGTTGATTCACGAACCTATAACAATATATACATATATATCAAAGTATGTTCAAAATATATTTACAACACTTTTAATATATTTTGATGTTTTAAGTTTATTAAGTCAGCTGTCCTCGTTAGTAACCTACAACTAGTTGTCCACAGTTAGATGTACAGAAATAAATTGATAAATATTATCTTGAATCAATCCACGACCCAGTGTATACATATCTCAGTATTGATCACAACTCAAACTATATATATTTTGGAATCAACCTCAACCCTGTATAGCTAACTCCAACATTCACATATAGAGTGTCTATGGTTGTTCCAAAATATATATAGATGTGTCGACATGATAGGTCGAAACATTGTATACGTGTCTATGGTATCTCAAGATTACATAATATACAATACAAGTTGATTAAGTTATGGTTGGAATAGATTTGTTACCAATTTTCACGTAGCTAAAATGAGAAAAATTATCCAATCTTGTTTTACCCATAACTTCTTCATTTTAAATCCGTTTTGAGTGAATCAAATTGCTATGGTTTCATATTGAACTCTATTTTATGAATCTAAACAGAAAAAGTATAGGTTTATAGTCGGAAAAATAAGTTACAAGTCATTTTTGTAAAGGTAGTCATTTCAGTCGAAAGAACGACGTCTAGATGACCATTTTAGAAAACATACTTCCACTTTGAGTTTAACCATAATTTTTGGATATAGTTTCATGTTCATAATAAAAATCATTTTCTCAGAATAACAACTTTTAAATCAAAGTTTATCATAGTTTTTAATTAACTAACCCAAAACAGCCCGCGGTGTTATTACGACGGCGTAAATCCGGTTTTACGGTGTTTTTCGTGTTTCCAGGTTTTAAATCATTAAGTTAGCATATCATATAGATATAGAAAATGTGTTTAGTTGATTTTAAAAGTCAAGTTAGAAGGATTAACTTTTGTTTGCGAACAAGTTTAGAATTAACTAAACTATGTTCTAGTGATTACAAGTTTAAACCTTCGAATAAGATAGCTTTATATGTATGAATCGAATGATGTTATGAACATCATTACTACCTTAAGTTCCTTGGATAAACCTACTGGAAAAGAGAAAAATGGATCTAGCTTCAATGGATCCTTGGATGGCTTGAAGTTCTTGAAGCAGAATCATGACACGAAAACAAGTTCAAGTAAGATCATCACTTGAAATAAGATTGTTATAGTTATAGAAATTGAACCAAAGTTTGAATATGATTATTACCTTATATTAGAATGATAACCTACTGTAAGAAACAAAGATTTCTTGAGGTTGGATGATCACCTTACAAGATTGGAAGTGAGCTAGCAAACTTGAAAGTATTCTTGATTTTATGAAACTAGAACTTTTGGAATTTATGAAGAACACTTAGAACTTGAAGATAGAACTTGAGAGAGATCAATTAGATGAAGAAAATTGAAGAATGAAAGTGTTTGTAGGTGTTTTTGGTCGTTGGTGTATGGATTAGATATAAAGGATATGTAATTTTGTTTTCATGTAAATAAGTCATGAATGATTACTCATATTTTTGTAATTTTATGAGATATTTCATGCTAGTTGCCAAATGATGGTTCCCACATGTGTTAGGTGACTCACATAGGCTGCTAAGAGCTGATCATTGGAGTGTATATACCAATAGTACATACATCTAAAAGCTGTGTATTGTACGAGTACGAATACGGGTGCATACGAGTAGAATTGTTGATGAAACTGAACGAGGATGTAATTGTAAGCATTTTTGTTAAGTAGAAGTATTTTGATAAGTGTATTGAAGTCTTTCAAAAGTGTATAAATACATATTAAAACACTACATGTATATACATTTTAACTGAGTCGTTAAGTCATCGTTAGTCGTCACATGTAAGTGTTGTTTTGAAACCTTTAGGTTAACGATCTTGTTAAATGTTGTTAACCCAATGTTTATAATATCAAATGAGATTTTAAATTATTATATTATCATGATATTATCATGTATGAATATCTCTTAATATGATATATATACATTAAATGTCTTTACAACGATAATCGTTACATATATGTCTCGTTTAAAAATCATTAAGTTAGTAGTCTTGTTTTTACATATGTAGTTCATTGTTAATATACTTAATGATATGTTTACTTATCATAGTATCATGTTAACTATATATATATCCATATATATGTCATCATATAGTTTTTACAAGTTTTAACGTTCGTGAATCACCGGTCAACCTGGGTGGTCAATTGTCTATATGAAACATATTTCAATTAATCAAGTCTTAACAAGTTTGATTGCTTAACATGTTGGAAACATTTAATCATGTAAATATCAATCTCAATTAATATATATAAACATGGAAAAGTTCGGGTCACTACAGTACCTACCCGTTAAATAAATTTCGTCCCGAAATTTTAAGCTGTTGAAGGTGTTGACGAATCTTCTGGGAATAGATGCGGGTATTTCTTCTTCATCTGATCTTCACGCTCCCAGGTGAACTCGGGTCCTCTACGAGCATTCCATCGAACCTTAACAATTGGTATCTTGTTTTGCTTAAGTCTTTTAACCTCACGATCCATTATTTCGACGGGTTCTTCGATGAATTGAAGTTTTTCGTTGATTTGGATTTCATCTAACGAAATAGTGAGATCTTCTTTAGCAAAACATTTCTTCAAATTCGAGACGTGGAAAGTGTTATGTACAGCCGCGAGTTGTTGAGGTAACTCTAGTCGGTAAGCTACTGGTCCGACACGATCAATAATCTTGAATGGTCCAATATACCTTGGATTTAATTTCCCTCGTTTACCAAATCGAACAACGCCTTTCCAAGGTGCAACTTTAAGCATGACCATCTCTCCAATTTCAAATTCTATATCTTTTCTTTTAATGTCAGCGTAGCTCTTTTGTCGACTTTGGGCGGTTTTCAACCGTTGTTGAATTTGGATGATCTTCTCGGTAGTTTCTTGTATAATCTCCGGACCCGTAATCTGTCTATCCCCCACTTCACTCCAACAAATCGGAGACCTGCACTTTCTACCATAAAGTGCTTCAAACGGCGCCATCTCAATGCTTGAATGGTAGCTGTTGTTATAGGAAAATTCTGCTAACGGTAGATGTCGATCCCAACTGTTTCCGAAATCAATAACACATGCTCGTAGCATGTCTTCAAGCATTTGTATCGTCCTTTCGCTCTGCCCATCAGTTTGTGGATGATAGGCAGTACTCATGTCTAGACGAGTTCCTAATGCTTGTTGTAATGTCTGCCAGAATCTTGAAATAAATCTGCCATCCCTATCAGAGATAATAGAGATTGGTATTCCATGTCTGGAGACGACTTCCTTCAAATACAGTCGTGCTAACTTCTCCATCTTGTCATCTTCTCTTATTGGCAGGAAGTGTGCTGATTTGGTGAGACGATCAACTATTACCCAAATAGTATCAAAACCACTTGCAGTTGATGCGAAGCGAGGTGTATATAAAATAGTTATTATTTTACTAGGAAAACACTATTAAATGCGATACAATTTTACACAAGATATTTATTTATTTATAGAATGGATATACTTAAACCTTGCTACAACACTTATAGGCAGTGTACCTAATCGTACAGTAGTGTAGTTTTTAGTAAGTCCGGTTCGTTCCACAGGGAAATCTTTAAACAAAGCTTAACGCTATATTAGTTTACTTTTATAAAAATACAAATATATATATAAGTAATATTATTATTATAAAGGGGGGTTTTTACCGTTTAATGACCGGTTTGTCGATTTTAAGACTTTAGTCGCAGTTAAAACCTAATGTAAAATATAAAATAAATACAAGACTTAAATTAAAGCGTAAAGTAAATAACGATAATGAAATTGCGAATAATAAAAGTGCGATAAAATAAACTTGCGATAATTAAAAAGTACGATAATTAAAAGTGCGATAAAATAAAATAAATAAAAGTGCGATAATTAGAAGTGCAATTAAATATAAAATAAAGGAAATTAAATATGATATAAAAGAATTATGCTTATTTAAACTTCCGTAATCATGATGTTTGACGTGTTGATTTTAGTTTTATGCCCATGGGTTAATTGTCCTTTGTCCTGGATTATTTAATATGTCCGTCTGGTTTTTGTCCATAACAGTCCATCAGTCATAAATATAAATTGCAAGTGTCCTTGTCAAATTATTATTATACCCGAAGATAAATATTCCAACTAATTGGGGATTCGAATTGTAACAAGGTTTTAATACTTTGTTTAATGAATACACCAGGTTATCGACTGCGTGTAAACCAAGGTTTTACTACTTTGTTAACAATTACACCAATTACCCTTGAATGTAATTTCACCCCTGTTTTAATTATTCTAGTGGCTATTAATCCATTCCCGTGTCCGGTTAAATGAACGATTATTCGTACATATAAATACCCCGCCCATCGTGTCCGATCGAGTGTATATGGTAATTTATAGGGACGCCCAATTGTAAATCTTTATATTAACATTAACAAACTTTCATTTAGTTAAACAAATATAAAGCACATTATTAGCCCATAGTCTAATTTCCACAAGTGTCGTTCTTTTGTCCAAACCCCAATTATGGTACAAAGCCCAATTACCCAATTTTAGTAATTAGCCCAACATCATGATTACTTCGTTTTAAATAAGCATAATAATAACTTAGCTACGAGACATTAATGTAAAAAGGTTGAACATAACTTACAATGATTAAAAATAGCGTAGCGTTACACGGACAGAATTTCGACTTACACCCTTACAACATTCGCTAACATACCCTTATTATTAGAATTATAATTAAAATTAAAATTAAAATATAAATATATATATATATATATATATATATATATATATTACGTATATATTGAGAGAGAGATGAAATAAGATATGAAATTTGATCAGAATTCGGTTGGCTTTATAGCCAGAGTTGAAAATTGGGGCTCCGCGACTCGCGGCAAAATGCCCTTCAAACTCCGCGAGTCGCGGAGATATATTTACAGCTCACACCCTTGGAGTTTCTTGCTGCCGACGGTTTTAATAATATATATATAATATATATATAATTAATATAATTAATTATATATTATATTATATTTATATACATAGTTAACTTGTAATTTTTAGTCGGTTGCGTCGAGCGTTAAGAGTTGACTCTGGTCCCGGTTCCGGATTTTCGAACGTCCTCGCGTACAATTTAATATCTTGTACTTTGCGTTTTGAATCTTGTACTCTTGTGATTTCGAGACGTTTCTTATCAATAATTGGAACCTTTTTGATTGTCTTTTGTTCTTTTGAGCTTTTTGGTCGTTTGCGTCTTCAAATCGTCGAATCTGTCTTCTGTCTTCACCTTTTATTATTTAAACGAATATCACTTGTAAATAGAACAATTTCAACTAAAAGCTTGTCTTTCTTGAGGAATAATGCTATGAAATATATGTTCGTTTTTAGCATTATCAAATATTCCCACACTTGAGCGTTGCTTGTCCTCAAGCAATATTGTCTTGAAATACTAGAATCACTTCTTTATTCTTCACACTTTGTACATCAGTGATTTCTATACGGCGGTATAAACTATGGTAGTAACGATATGGTTTACAGTCCCACATGACTATAAAAATTTAGATCCATTAAGGAAATTGGATCTTTATGAAAACATTTGATCTTTTGAAAATTAAATCTAGTTTTTACCCTAGATAAGTTTTCTGGAATAACCCTTTACCGGTGTTTGCAAAATATTTTTGTGGGTTTGGTGGGTTTCAGATTTGAAAATTTTAGCTCAAAACTTGCGGTTTTGTGTCACCCACTTGCTAACCTTGTATTTGGAAAGCAACACGTCCAGTTTACTTGTTCCGTATATTACCTTTCGGCAAACTACCGTCCGGTTGTAAAGGAAAGCGTTGAACAAGCAACTGTTAAGGCAATGTCCCGTGACATGCTTTTGATTATGGTCTATAACGTGTCGGACGCAATTACTATCCTTGGTAGGAGCAATAGTAAAGCTCACCCTTATAATTTTTTTTTCGGTCTGGCACAAGGTCATGTCTTTGACCACTATGCAACCACCGTTCTTACGGTTGACACCCGATTTAGTTCAGGTGACCTAATGAATTCCAGGTGAATTCCTAGGATTTTACGTTCAATGGTAATGAACGCATTGAAAATAGGGTTTTCAGAAAACAAATCGGTTTGTAATTTTTTATCAAAATATTTTCTCGTTCAAGCTCGAGTTTAGATATCATTGAATTCCATGAGTTTGAATTCTCAATCTTTAAGGTCAATCTCTAGGATTGAGTAATATCAGTCTTAAAAGCTGATTTTTAATCTTTAAGGAGATTATCCTTTCTGGGGATCTGATTCATTAGTCTTATCCAGCTAATTTGCATGGTGCCCCCCCATTGTACGAGATAAATCCTTCTCATGGTTAGGATAAATCTGACCACTTGGCGACCCTGTTTAATGCTGAGGTCCGTGGATTTCCAGCCGATTTTAGAGATGACTTTTCTAGATTTTTCGTCAACCTACAGCTGGTCTGGACGACAACTTCATGACCTAAATCAAGAAGCGCGTGTCTTTTTCGGAAGACTTTACTTCCTTTTAATGATGGAATTGATTCATCGTGTAGATCCATCTCTTCTTTTCTTTAATTGGGTAAAACAGTTTAGTTTAGTCCAAAGCAAAAGTATTTTCAGTTATTTGTTACAAATATATGTGGCATATGTTTAAAATAACTTGGTAAATTTTCCCACACTTGGCTTTTTATTTTTTTCTTTTTTATCGTCCTCTATTCCATTTTAAATGAATTTTAACATTTTAGTTTGTTTCTCAATTTATGTCCTTTCCGAAGTAACAATAATTTCGGTGTTAAAACCTAGTTTTATCGTTCATAAATATGTATAAACATGATTTTGAATTCATTTAATTGAAAATTTTGAAAATTTTTACTAGAATTGGGTAGTTAGTATATAAGACTAGGGCTGTTCTTTTTTATCAGAGAGCACTAGATTCTAATACAACTACTGCTTTACTAGTATTTTTAATGGTAACCAAGTGTTTAATATAAAAATTTTAAAATCCGAAAGAATTTAACCCCTTCCCACACTTAAGATCTTGCAATGCCCTCATTTGCAAGAAATCAGTAACAATTTAAATTATTGAGGGTGATTTGTGTGAAAATGATTAAATTTTTACCAAAGTTTCCAAATATATTGGCGTTTGTTTGCTGAATGATAAATGGTGCACATCATTTGTTCATTCCGTCTTGTTGTTATTTCACATATATTTTGCATCTTGTCGTCAAAATTAGTTGCTTTTGCTGAACTTAATGCCAGTCTTTGAAAATGCGTTGTTTTACCCTGTTGTGTACATAAGATAAACTGCAAACATATATACATATTTTTGAAGTTTGGTATATTACCCCACATTCAAAAATTATTAAAATCTAAGAATAAGAGTTAGATTATTATAAAAATGATTACAATATTAACAAAAGTATTAAACATATCAATAATTACAAATTACAAAATAAAAAAAATAAGTAAACTAAGGATGATATTGGTACCAATAGGGGTTCCACGCATAACCATAAGTGCTATAGAATGCTTCGGCAGGGTCATACGTAGGATATGGTGGCTGCATCTCTATCGACCAAGGAGGGAAGACGGGTTTCGGTGTAGGAATATAGTTTCTACCTATATGTTGGCAATGCGCTATGATCTGGTTCTGATGAACTTGCCAATCTTCAAATGCTCTCTGTCTAGCATTTTCGTATTCCTGAGAAGCTATAAACCTATGCATTTCTTGCATCTCATTCCCCCCTCCTACATTACCTTGTTCCTGGTTTCTCTCCACCTGTGGATGTCTACCATGGTATCGTACTGCGGAGTTATTTCGCCGCTTCAAAACTTTCGCACCATGGTATACATTTAAACCTATAGTGTCGCGGGGTTCCGGCTCTTCTAGTAATAATCCCCCCCGACTTATATCCACACCGAGATATTCACCAATCAAAGTAATAAAAATACCACCTCCTATTATGCTATGTGGACGCATCCCCCGAACCATAGCTGATAAATAATAACCCACACAATATGGTATACTTACAGCGCTGTGTGGGTCTCGAATACACATATGGTAAAACAAATCTTGTTCATTTACCTTTTCTTTGTTTTTACCCCTTTGTGTAATCGAATTAGCTAAAAACCTATGTATTACTCTTAATTCGGCTCTATCTATATCCAAATAAGAGTAGTTTCCCCCTTTGAAACGGTGATGGCTTGTCATTTGACTCCACACACCGTGTGTATCAAAATTCTCATCTATCTTTCTACCGTTTAGTATCAATCCTCTACAATCGGCAGACGCTAACTCCTCAGGCGTATATATACGTAAAGCCTGAGCCATGTCCAGTAAAGACATGTGGCGCATCGAACCGCCTAACAAAAATCTAATAAAAGAACGATCGGTTAAACTAGCTACCCGATCATTCAACTCTATACTACATAACAACTCTTCACACCATACTTTATATACAGGTCTGCGTATGGTGAATAAACATATCCAGTCATTAAAAGAAGAATTACCATACCTCTGTACCAGTAATTCCCTAATTGGCCCGGCCAATTCTACAGCTTCTAAGGGTCCCCATTCTATGACCCTCGGTACCTCAACAACCTTGGAATGAAGAGTATGCAAACCCCGTTGATATTTTGGATAATCTATCCAAAGTCTGTCAAATCTCAGGTTCGGGTGCAACTGTTCCAAGTGCATATCTGAAAAGGTCATGACTGGATGAGGTACATCCTGCTTGTAGTAGTTATCTACCTCCTGTTGTTCCAAGTTCTCAGCAGGAGCATGGTGGGCTTGGGATGAAGATTCACCCCTTTCATTCTGCAAAACACATCAAACACAAATTTTGTGCATCCAAATATGCATTAGTGTCAGCAAAATCATCAATCAAAATAATTACAATGACATTATCAATTTATATCAAACTTAAGCTTATTTTCACATTTTTATCAAATCTACACTTTTTCAAATAAGCATATACGAAAATTTTCGCCAAGTTCATAAGCATTCAACTCAAATAACATGTCAAAATAATCATTACTAGCAAATAAACAAGTCTCAAATGGCATTATCTTTCAAAAATCAAGTTCATGAATTTTGGACTTGAAAAAGTCCACTTTAATTCTCAAAATCATGTTTAGGCTCAAAGTTTGGATCATTTAACTACCTAGACATGTTACACTACTCAATTTAGCAACAATTCATGACAAAAATCGGCCATAACCTGTTTATATCAAAAAGCCCCAAATTGCTCAAGAACACAAACCCTAGATTATTCAAAATTTGAAGTTTAAGGCTTCTAATCATGTTAAACAGCATCAATCTAGGTTATACAAGCATAATACATAAACAATTTAAGTCTAATTACACTAAAAAGCATCAAAATCAAATTGGGGAAAAATAGCTCAAGAACACTAAAATTCGAATTAAATGGTGTTTAGGTGTAGAAATTTACCGTTTTTCTTGAGTAGTTCTTAGATATCATCCTTCTCAACATGATTTTAGCAAAAAATTTGGTGATTAACGGTTAAAAATTGAGATTTTTGGGGGTGATTTTCGGTGGTTTTCGGGTTCTTTTTCGCTGTTATTTTGGGGTGTTTTTGTGTTTTTGAGTATACTGATCGTTCAGCTATTTTTATTTTTTTTCTGTGTTTTGGTCCCTCCGCGAGTCGCGGAGGTTTGCACTTCAAACTCCGCGAGTCGCGGAGTTTACCCTTTTTTTTTTTTTTTTTTTTTTATAATCTTTAACTTATAAAACAATTAAGAAATTAATTTTAAAATTTTGTTTCCCTTGTTATTTAGGATGAGGTCGTTTCGGATCGATGTCCTAGTCCGTCCTTCGACAAAATTTTAAAATTTGTCTTTTTGTAGCGATTGTTTTAAAAGCTAAGATTTTTGGGTTTTTTCAATGTTTTTGACATACTTTAAATCAATAAGATTAAAAATAATGATAATAAAAGTTCTCGTCCCTCCCTCGGGTAAAGCAATTTCGGTTCAAAGACCTAGTCTTCAACTTACGACGAATTTTAAAAATCATATTCTTAACTTAATGAGATAAAGTAAATTTTTGTTTTTAAATTCACACAACTTAAATATAGAATTCAAAATTAAAAATCAAAAATTAAAAATTCACACCAAACTTAATTTAAAAATTCATAAATTCATACCACACTTATATTAATTTTTCAAATATTTACAATTTTAAATATATTGTTTTTACAAAGTTTACAATATTAATTTAAGATTTAAATATTAATTTTAAAAACATGGTAAAAAAATAAATTAAAAATCTTTTTGTCTTTTTATCCCACTTTAATCAATCAAATATTATCAAAAATATGCGCCCCTCTTTTCGGTAAAGTAATTTCGGTTCCAAGACCTAATTTAACTCATGACGAATTTTTGAAATATTTTGGGTTGATTGATTAAAGATATTTATACCTTAAGAATAAACGTTAAATTTCGCAGTGATGTAATAAATTTTTGAATGATATCAATAATTTCGGTCGCCAAACCTAATTTTATTTAATACCAATTTAATACTTTTTAGCGAACAAATTAGCGTTTATTATCAAAAGGTTAAAAATAAAAATAAAAATAAAAACTGTACAGACATACCTGTGAAATAGATTTCTTAGTTATATGATCTATTATATTCATAAGATAGTCAGTTTAATTGGTTTTCCATGGCTGCATAGGCGTAACCTCGAGCATTCATTGTCTTTTCTTCTAAACATATGAACGGTCCGTCTCTGCATAAAGTAACAAATTCGGTATTTGAATAGGTTTGATTATTTGAACATTTACCTCCATGTGACCATTTTCCGCATTTGTGACATCGTTCTAGGTGTCGTGCTCTTCTTTTCGCTGCGGATTTTGATTTTCCTTTACCAAATTGTAACTTATTATCTTCGCATCTGGATCCTTTTCTAACTCCGTCCATTCTTTCTCTGATTACTGATACTAATTCACTCGGTAGTATGTCATTATTTCTTTTAGTGATCAAAGCGTGTAGCATTAGACCATGGTTTAATTCACAGGCAGTCTTCATTTTGTAAAAACCTAAAAAAAATAAAAATTCAGAATGGGGGGAGAAGACTAGTTCTTTAGGGTCTGCTAGGGAAAGACCATACGTGTTCCATTTTCGAGAACTACACGAAAACAGATAATCTAACTCTAACAGAAATACATATTATCCTTTAAAGACTTGATTCTCCCCACACTTAGTTAGCTGTGGTGTCGAAATTGTGATTAACTTCGTTGTCGACTTCCATCGGACCCTGTATGTAATGTTTAACTCTGTGACCATTAACTTTAAATTCAATCCCATTTGAATTTATTAATTCTATCGTTCCGTATGGGAAAACTCTTTTGACTATGAATGGTCCAGACCATCTTGATTTCAATTTTCCAGGAAATAGCTTGAATCGTGAATTGAAAAGAAGAACTCTGTCTCCTTCTTTGAATTCTTTTGAACTTCTGATTCTTTTATCATGCCATTTCTTCGTTCTTTCTTTATAGATTAACGAATTTTCGTATGCTTCATGTCTTAATTCTTCTAATTCGTTTAGTTGACTTAATCGTAGACGTCCGGCTTCATGTAAATCAAGATTACATGTTTTCAAAGCCCAAAATGCTTTGTGTTCAATTTCTACTGGAAGATGACATGCTTTTCCATAAACAAGTCTAAAAGGTGTGGTTCCAATTGGAGTTTTGTAGGCTGTTCTAAAAGCCCAGAGTGCATCCTCCAATTTAATGGACCATTCCTTCGGATTTGATCCTACGGTTTTCTCTAGAATACGTTTTAAGGCTCGGTTGGTATTTTCAACTTGTCCACTTGTTTGTGGATGATATGCGGTGGAGATTTTATGAGTTACTCCATATCTTTTAAGAACTTTCTCAAGTTGATTATTACAGAAATGAGTACCCCGATCACTTATTAAGGCTTTCGGTGTTCCAAACCTTGCAAAAAGACGTTTTAAAAAGTTGACTACAACTCGTGCATCGTTAGTTGGGAGAGCTTGTGCTTCCGCCCATTTAGATACATAATCAATGGCTACAAGTATATATAGATTATTATGAGATTTTGGAAATGGACCCATAAAGTCAATACCCCAAATGTCAAATACTTCACATACTTGGATGACATTTTGTGGCATTTCATCACGTTGACTTATTTTTCCTGCCCTTTGACATGCATCACAGGATTTGCAAAGAAGGTGTGCGTCTTTGTAAATTGTAGGCCAATAGAATCCAGCTTCATAAACTTTTCTTGCTGTTAGTTGAGGCCCATAATGCCCTCCTGTTGGTCCTGTGTGACAATGGTTTAAAATTTTACTAGCTTCATCTCCAAATACACATCGGCGTATTATTCCATCGGGACAACTTTTAAACAGATGTGGATCTTCCCAGAAATAGTGTTTTATATCACTGAAGAATTTCTTTCGTCTTTGGTACGATAATCCTTTTTCAAGGAATCCACAAACTAAGTAGTTTGCATAGTCTGCAAACCATGGGATTTTTTTATAATCTATCTTCAATAGATATTCATCAGGAAAGTTGTCTTGTATGGCTGATTCATTTAGTACTTCTAATTCGGGATTTTCAAGACGAGAAAGATGATCAGCGGCGAGATTTTCTGCTCCTTTTTTATCTCGGATTTCAATATCAAACTCTTGTAAGAGTAAGATCCAACGGATTAATCTTGGTTTAGCATCTTGTTTTGAAAATAGGTATCTAAGAGCAGAATGGTCGGTATAGACCACCGTTTTTGCTAGAACGAGATATGATCGAAATTTGTCAAAAGCAAAGACAATAGCAAGGAGTTCTTTTTCAGTAGTTGTATAGTTCGTTTGTGCTCCTTGTAACGTCTTACTAGCATAATATATAGGTTGAAATCGTTTTTCAATCCTTTGTCCTAAAACGGCTCCCATTGCAAAATCACTTGCATCGCACATTAGTTCAAATGGTAGATTCCAATTTGGTGTTATCATGATTGGTGCATTAGTGAGTTTTTCTTTAAGAATATTAAAAGATTTGATACACTCATCTGAAAAGATGAATGGCGCATCCTTTTCTAGGAGTTTATTCATAGGAGTGGCAATTTTAGAAAAATCTTTTATGAAACGTCGGTAAAAACCGGCATGCCCTAGAAAACTCCTAATTCCTCTAACATTGGTGGGATGTGGAAGTTTAGCAATTACATCTACTTTAGCTCTATCCACTTCAATTCCTTCTTTTGAAATTTTATGTCCAAGAACGATGCCTTCTTTAACCATGAAATGGCATTTCTCCCAATTAAGTACTAGATTTGATTTTTCGCATCTAATTAGCATTCGTTCCAGATTAACTAGACATGATTTAAATGTATCACCGAAGACTGAAAAGTCATCCATGAATACTTCCATGCATTCTTCTATCATGTCGTGAAAAATCGCCATCATACACCTTTGAAAGGTTGCAGGGGCGTTACAAAGTCCAAATGGCATGCGTTTGTAAGCAAAAGTACCATAAGGGCACGTGAATGTGGTTTTCTCTTGATCTTCGGGTGCTATTGGAATTTGAAAATATCCGGAAAATCCATCTAGAAAACAATAGTAACTATTTCCGGCTAATCTTTCCAACATTTGATCTATGAAAGGTAAGGGAAAGTGATCTTTTCTGGTGGCGTCATTTAATTTTCTATAATCAATACATACACGCCATCCTGTTACAGTCCTAGTAGGAATAAGCTCATTTTTCTCATTTGTAATGACAGTCATGCCACCCTTCTTAGGCACGCATTGAACTGGGCTTACCCATGGACTATCAGAAATTGGGTAAATTAAACCTGCATCTAGCAGTTTAATAATCTCTTTCTTAACTACATCTTGCATATTAGGATTTAGTCTTCGTTGGCGTTGCACATACGTTTTATGACCTTCTTCCATAAGGATTTTATGTGTGCAATACGAAGGACTTATTCCTTTAATATCATGAATCTTCCATGCAATGGCTGGTTTATGAGCTTTCAACACAGAAATGAGTTGTGATTTCTCATTTTCAGTAAGAGAAGACGATATTATTACAGGTAATTCAGATTCACCATGTAAATAAGCGTATTCCAAATGGTTTGGAAGTGGCTTTAACTCTAATTTCGGAGGTTCTTCTATCGATGATTTATATCGATATCTGTCTTCTTCTTTTAGCATTTGAATTTCTTCTGTTGTTGGTTCATATCCATTAGCTATAAGTGTAGCTAACATTTCAGCTTCATCAATTGGTTCATTACCTTCTCCTAAAAAACATTCTCCTGTTCCTTGTAATTCTGGAAATTCTTCTAATAATTCTGCATGTGCATCTATAGTTTGAATATAATAACATGTATCATCTGCAGATTGTGGTTGTTGCATTGCTCTATCAACTGAAAAGGTAACACTCTCATCCTCTATACTTAGGGTCAGTTTCTTACCGAACACGTCTATCATTGCTTTAGCCGTGTTTAAGAATGGTCTTCCTAATATGAGAGGAACTTGAGAATCTTCTTCCATGTCCAAAACAACAAAGTCTACTGGAAATACTAAAGTACCAACTTTAACTAGCATGTTCTCCATTATCCCTCTAGGATATTTTATTGATCTATCGGCTAGTTGTATGCTTATTCTGGTTGGTTTTAATTCTCCAAGGTCTAGTTTAGCGTATAGTGAATACGGAATTAGATTTATACTAGCACCTAAGTCTGCCAATGCTTCTATTGAACTAAGACTACCCAGAAAACATGGAATTGTGAAACTTCCTGGATCAGATAATTTTTCTGGTATCTTATTCAACAGCACTGCTGAACAATTTGCATTCATAGTAACAGCCGAGAGTTCTTCCATTTTCTTTCTATTCGTGATTAGATCTTTCAAGAATTTAGCATACCTTGGCATTCCTGAAATCACATCAATAAAAGGAAGATTTACATTTATCTGTTTAAACATATCCAAGAATTTGGATTGCTCGGCTTCAAGTTTTTCTTTCTTCATTTTACTCGGATAAGGAAGTGGTGGTTGGTATGGTTTAACATAAGGTTTATCCTTAACTGTGTTATCTTCATTAACCTTTTCAACTACCGGTTCTTTTTCTTTATCTTGATCAGGTTGTGGTTCTTGTGGAGTAGGAATAGTTTCATCAGAAGTTACAGGTATTTCAGGTGATTTCAGTGTTGTACCACTTCTTGTGGTAATAGCTTTAGCTGTTTCATTCCGGGGGTTAGCGTTTGTATCGCTTGGTAGACTTCCCGGTTTTCTTTCACCTATTAACCTTGCTAGGTTACTTACTTCTTGTTCCAGATTTTGAATAGAAGCTTGTTGATTTCTAAATGCTTGAGCATTTTGTTCATTTGTTTGTTTTTGAGATGTGAAAAACTGCGTTTGAGTTTCAACTAGCTTCGTCATCATATCTTCTAAATTCGGCTTTTTATCATCGGTTTGTTGTGGTGGTTTGTTTTGAAAATTCGGTCTTTGCTGATTGTAAGTATTATTGGATACTTGTTGATTGCTAGGACCTTGTTGGTTGTTGTATGGAATATTTCGGTTATAATTCTGGTTTTGATTGTAAATCGGTCTTGGCGGTTGATAATTATTCTGATAATTATTTCCAGGCCTTTGGTTTATGTATGAAATATTCTCTCTTTGTTCCATTGTTAATTCAATACTGAGACAATCTTTTGTCAAATGTGGTCCTCCACACTGCTCACAACTAATTCGTATTGAGTGAATATCCTTAGTCATCTTTTCCATTCGTCTCTCGAAAGCATCTATCTTTGCCGAAATGGAATCTAAGTCATGGCTAGAATTGGCTCTAGCTGCTTTAGATGATCTAATGATATCTTTTTCTTGGTGCCACTCATGTGAGTGGGAAGCAGTGTTATCAATAATTTTGTAAGCATCAGTTTCGGTTTTCTTCATAATAGAACCACCAGCTGCTATATATATGTCTTTCCTTGTAGTGATGTCGCATCCTTGGTAGAATATTTGTACTATTTGACAGGTGTCTAAACCATGTTGCGGACATCCTCTTAACAACTTTCCATATCTTGTCCACGCCTCATATAGAGTTTCATTTGGTTTCTGTGTGAACGTAACAATTTCTGCTTGAAGTCTTACGGCTTTAGATGCAGGAAAGAATTGTTTAAGAAATTTGTCAATTAAAACGTCCCATGTATCGATCGCCCCTTCAGGTAACGATTCCAACCAATCTTTGGCTTCTCCCTTTAAAGTCCAGGGAAATAACATGAGATATATCTGTTCATCCTCCACTTCTCGGATTTTAAATAGTGTGCAGATCCTATTAAAGGTACGTAGATGTTCATTTGGATCTTCCTTCGGCGCACCACTAAACTGGCATTGATTAGTCACCATGTGTAAAATTTGTCCTTTGATTTCATAATCTGGCGCATTAATGTCTGGATGAGTAATTGCGTGACCTTGGCCAGTGCGTTTAGCTCTCATTCGGTCTTCCATACTTAAAGGTTCCAGATTCTCCATAATTGAATTTGTTGACTCGGTATCACTAGATGATTCTGATTTAATAGTTCGTTCCTCAACAATCTCTGTTTGAATGATTGGTGGTTCCGGAGGAAAGTTTAATGGTTCAGGATCTACGAACCGTTCCTGAATATTCTCTGGATTCTCAATTGTGAGGTTGGGTTCAAAAAATGGATTATCAGAAATTTGAACTGAAGTACTTGGTCTACTGGATGACGATTCTAAAGAAAAATCAACGGCGGTTATATTTGTTAAACGATGTCTTGATCGAGTTACGGGTGGTGAACGTACAAAAGGTGATGAACGTCTTGCTCGGTGCATTCACTGAATATCCTATTAGTTTTTAAAAGGAAAGAAAATTTATAATAAGTTATCCAATCAATAGACTTTTCTGATTTTGCCCACGTTTCGAATAGCCAAAAGATGCAGCAGAGGGGCAGGATTCGTTTGGTCTCAATATAATTGAGGACTGTTTGGCTCCAATAACCCGGTCCACGTACAAATCCAACTATTACTACGAACCAGAAAATTTTGATGTCTATTAATTTAACCACTTAAAATAAATTTTCGTAATTTTAAGAAATTTAGATAAGAAGTAGAAAAAAATTCTAAGTCCTAAAACTAGAATAGCGAGAAATAAGAAAGACAAAGAGTTCGTCGCAAAAGGTCGAAAAAGAAAAATGATTGAAAAATAAAAGGTGACGGAAAAATAAAAGAAAAAACTTAAAAATACTTAACTAATTTAACCTTATTACTACAACTAACTTAAAATTATAATCGCAAATTGAAATTACTAATTGGAATGATAATTGGTACATAGTAAAAGGTCTAAAAATATTAAAGCTTACAAGGAAAAACTAAATCCCAAATGGAAATAACTTAAAAAGAAACTAAAACTTAAAAAGGCATCGCAAAATTCTAAAGCACCTAAATCTTAGTCTAAAGAAAAAGCACTTAAGGAATTCTACGGCAAAGCCTAAAAATCTAGGAGTAAAAATAACTATAGCAAAAACTAAGTTTAAAATTAAATATGAGCTAAAAAATACAAATATTACGCTACAACGATTAAAAAGGGACAAAATATAAAAATATACAAAAAATTGTAAAAAGTACAATTTTTATAAAAATATTATTTTTATATTATTTATTTAATTAAACTACTAATTTTACAATTTAATAAAAACTTAATTAATACTAAATAAATAAATAAAAAGTAAAAATAAAACTAAAACTAAAAATAATAATAATAATAATTATAATTAGGTTTAATAATTAATAATAATTAAAAATAACCCGTAATCAATGCTTGATTAGGGTTTTGTCCGTGTGTCAGAAGGTCTCCGCGAGTTGCGGTGATTAATGAGGAAAACCCCGCGAGTCGCGGGGTTCAGAAATTCAGCTGACAGGGTTGAGTTTTTACGCGTTTTCTTTATTTTTTTTTTTTTATTTTTTTTTATTTTATGTTTTCTGTTTTTTATATAAATAAAAGATTTTAAAATAAACTTATATTTTTATAAACTAAAATAAAAATAAAGAAACTTATAAAACTTAAATATTTAACAAAATCTTAAAAATACTTATATTTTTGTTTTTTCTTTTTATATTTTTGAATATTTAAAACGTATTTTTACAAAAACGACTTTTTAATAAAAGTAACTAAAAATCTTTTTTTTTTCTTTTTTTTTATATATTAGCGTTGTGCTTCCGGCGTTTAAGAGTTTCCCCGGCAGCGGCGCCAAAAATATACTTGATGCGAAGCGAGGTGTATATAAAATAGTTATTATTTTACTAGGAAAACACTATTAAATACGATACAATTTTACACAAGATATTTATTTATTTATAGAATGGATATACTTAAACCTTGCTACAACACTTATAGGCAGTGTACCTAATCGTACAGTAGTGTAGTTTTTAGTAAGTCCGGTTCGTTCCACAGGGAAATCTTTAAACAAAGCTTAACGCTATATTAGTTTACTTTTATAAAAATACAAATATATATAAGTAATATTATTATTATAAAGGGGGGGTTTTACCGTTTAATGACCGGTTTGTCGATTTTAAGACTTTAGTCGCAGTTAAAACCTAATGTAAAATATAAAATAAATACAAGACTTAAATTAAAGCGTAAAGTAAATAACGATAATGAAATTGCGAATAATAAAAGTGCGATAAAATAAACTTGCGATAATTAAAAAGTACGATAATTAAAAGTGCGATAAAATAAAATAAATAAAAGTGCGATAATTAGAAGTGCAATTAAATATAAAATAAAGGAAATTAAATATGATATAAAAGAATTATGCTTATTTAAACTTCCGTAATCATGATGTTTGACGTGTTGATTTTAGTTTTATGCCCATGGGTTAATTGTCCTTTGTCCTGGATTATTTAATATGTCCGTCTGGTTTTTGTCCATAACAGTCCATCAGTCATAAATATAAATTGCAAGTGTCCTTGTCAAATTATTATTATACCCGAAGATAAATATTCCAACTAATTGGGGATTCGAATTGTAACAAGGTTTTAATACTTTGTTTAATGAATACACCAGGTTATCGACTGCGTGTAAACCAAGGTTTTACTACTTTGTTAACAATTACACCAATTACCCTTGAATGTAATTTCACCCCTGTTTTAATTATTCTAGTGGCTATTAATCCATTCCCGTGTCCGGTTAAATGAACAATTATTCGTACATATAAATACCCCGCCCATCGTGTCCGATCGAGTGTATATGGTAATTTATAGGGACGCCCAATTGTAAATCTTTATATTAACATTAACAAACTTTCATTTAGTTAAACAAATATAAAGCACATTATTAGCCCATAGTCTAATTTCCACAAGTGTCGTTCTTTTGTCCAAACCCCAATTATGGTACAAAGCCCAATTACCCAATTTTAGTAATTAGCCCAACATCATGATTACTTCGTTTTAAATAAGCATAATAATAACTTAGCTACGAGACATTAATGTAAAAAGGTTGAACATAACTTACAATGATTAAAAATAGCGTAGCGTTACACGGACAGAATTTCGACTTACACCCTTACAACATTCGCTAACATACCCTTATTATTAGAATTATAATTAAAATTAAAATTAAAATATAAATATATATATATATATATATATATATATATATATATATATATTACGTATATATTGAGAGAGAGATGAAATAAGATATGAAATTTGATCAGAATTCGGTTGGCTTTATAGCCAGAGTTGAAAATTGGGGCTCCGCGACTCGCGGCAAAATGCCCTTCAAACTCCGCGAGTCACGGAGATATATTTACAGCTCACACCCTTGGAGTTTCTTGCTGCCGACGGTTTTAATAATATATATATAATATATATATAATTAATATAATTAATTATATATTATATTATATTTATATACATAGTTAACTTGTAATTTTTAGTCGGTTGCGTCGAGCGTTAAGAGTTGACTCTGGTCCCGGTTCCGGATTTTCGAACGTCCTCGCGTACAATTTAATATCTTGTACTTTGCGTTTTGAATCTTGTACTCTTGTGATTTCGAGACGTTTCTTATCAATAATTGGAACCTTTTTGATTGTCTTTTGTTCTTTTGAGCTTTTTGGTCGTTTGCGTCTTCAAATCGTCGAATCTGTCTTCTGTCTTCACCTTTTATTATTTAAACGAATATCACTTGTAAATAGAACAATTTCAACTAAAAGCTTGTCTTTCTTGAGGAATAATGCTATGAAATATATGTTCGTTTTTAGCATTATCAGCAGTCCTTGGCAATTTAGTGATGAAATCCATGGTAATGTTTTCCCATTTCCATTCCGGGATTTCGGGTTGTTGAAGTAGACCTGATGGTTTCTGATGCTCAGCTTTGACCTTAGAACACGTTAAACATTCTCCTACGTATTTACCAATATCGGCTTTCATACCCGGCCACCAAAAATGTTTCTTGAGATCCTTGTACATCTTCCCCGTTCCAGGATGTATTGAGTATCTGGTTTTATGAGCTTCTCTAAGTACCATTTCTCTCATATCTCCAAATTTTGGTACCCAAATCCTTTCATCCTGATACCGGGTTCCGTCTTCCTGAATATTAAGATGCTTCTCCGATCCTTTGGGTATTTCATCCTTTAAATTTCCCTCTTTTAAAACTCCTTGTTGTGCCTCCTTTATTTGAGTAGTAAGGTTATTATGAATCATTATATTCATAGATTTTACTCGAATGGGTTCTCTGTCCTTCCTGCTCAAGGCATCGGCTACCACATTTGCCTTCCCCGGGTGGTAACGAATCTCAAAGTCGTAATCATTCAACAATTCAATCCACCTACGCTGCCTCATATTCAGTTGTTTCTGATTAAATATGTGTTGAAGACTTTTGTGGTCGGTATATATAATACTTTTGACCCCATATAAGTAGTGCCTCCAAGTCTTTAATGCAAAAACAACCGCTCCTAATTCCAAATCATGCGTCGTATAATTTTGTTCGTGAATCTTCAATTGTCTAGACGCATAAGCAATCACCTTCGTTCGTTGCATTAATACACAACCGAGACCTTGCTTTGATGCGTCACAATAAATCACAAAATCATCATTCCCTTCAGGCAATGACAATATAGGTGCCGTAGTTAGCTTTTTCTTCAATAACTGAAACGCTTTCTCTTGTTCATCATTTCATTCAAATTTCTTCCCTTTATGCGTTAATGCAGTCAAGGGTTTTGCTATTCTGGAAAAATCTTGGATGAACCTTCTGTAGTAACCAGCTAGTCCTAAAAACTGGCGTATGTGTTTCGGAGTTTTCGGGGTTTCCCACTTTTCAACAGTTTCTATCTTTGCCGGATCCACCTTAATACCTTCTTTGTTCACTATGTGACCGAGGAATTGAACTTCTTCCAACCAAAATGCACACTTTGAAAACTTAGCGTACAATTCTTCCTTCCTCAATACTTCTAACACCTTTCTCAAATGTTCACCGTGTTCTTGGTCATTCTTTGAGTAAATAAGTATGTCATCAATGAAAACAATGACAAACTTGTCAAGGTATGGTCCACACACTCGGTTCATAAGGTCCATGAACACAGCTGGTGCATTAGTTAAACCAAACGGCATGACCATAAACTCGTAATGACCGTACCGTGTTCTGAAAGCAGTCTTTGGAATATCATCTTCTTTCACCCGCATTTGATGATACCCGGAACGTAAGTCAATCTTTGAATAAACAGACGAGCCTTGTAGTTGATCAAATAAGTCGTCGATTCTCGGTAGTGGGTAGCGGTTCTTGATGGTAAGTTTGTTCAACTCTCGGTAGTCGATACACAACCTGAATGTACCATCTTTCTTCTTGACAAACAAAACAGGAGCTCCCCACGGTGATGTGCTTGGTCGAATGAAACCACGCTCTAAAAGTTCTTGTAATTGGCTTTGCAGTTCTTTCATCTCGCTGGGTGCGAGTCTGTAAGGAGCACGAGCTATTGGTGCAGCTCCTGGTACAAGATCTATTTGAAATTCAACGGATCGATGTGGGGGTAATCCCGGTAATTCTTTCGGAAATACATCGGGAAATTCTTTTGCAATGGAAACATCATTGATGCTCTTTTCTTCAGTTTGTACTTTCTCGACGTGTGCTAGAACAGCATAGCAACCTTTTCTTATTAGTTTTTGTGCCTTCAAATTACTAATAAGATGTAGCTTCGTGTTGCCCTTTTCTCCGTACACCATTAAGGGTTTTCCTTTTTCTCGTATAATGCGAATTGCATTTTTGTAACAAACGATCTCTGCTTTCACTTCTTTCAACCAGTCCATACCGATTATCACATCAAAACTCCCTAACTCTACTGGTATCAAATCAATCTTAAATGTTTCGCTAACCAGTTTAATTTCTCGATTCCGACATATATTATCTGCTGAAATTAATTTACCATTTGCTAATTCGAGTAAAAATTTACTATCCAAAGGCGTCAATGGACAACTTAATTTAGCACAAAAATCTCTACTCATATAGCTTCTATCCGCACCCGAATCAAATAAAACGTAAGCAGATTTATTGTCAATAAGAAACGTACCCGTAACAAGCTCCGGGTCTTCCTGTGCCTCTGCCGCATTAATATTGAAAACTCTTCCGCGGCCTTGTCCATTCGTGTTCTCCTGGTTCGGACAATTTCTAATAATGTGGCCCGGTTTTCCACATTTATAACAAACTACATTGGCATAACTTGCTCCGACACTACTTGCTCCGCCATTACTCGTTCCGACACCATTTGTTCCTTTCGTTCTATTAACCCCTGGTCCGTAGACCTCACACTTCGCCGCGCTATGACCATTTCTTTTACACTTGTTGCAAAATTTGGTGCAGAACCCCGAGTGATTCTTTTCACACCTTTGGCATAGCTGCTTCTGATTGTTGTTGTTGTTGTTGCGGTTATTATTGTTGTTGGGATGATTGTTGTAGTTGCTGTTGTTATTGTTGTTGTTGTTGTTGGGCCGTTTGTTGTAGTTGCGATTGATGTTGCGATTGTTGGGATAATTGTTGCGATTATTGTTGTAATTGCTGTTGTTGTTGTATTGGTGATTCTTATCACCGTTTTCCTCCCACTTTCTTTTGACTTGCTTCACATTGGCCTCTTCAGTAGTCTGTTCTTTAATTCTTTCTTCAATTTGGTTCACGAGTTTGTGAGCCATTCTACATGCCTGTTGTATGGAGGCGGGCTCGTGTGAACTTATATCTTCTTGGATTCTTTCCGGTAATCCTTTCACAAACGCGTCGATATTCTCTTCCTCATCTTCGAATGCTCCCGGACACAATAGGCACAATTCTGTGAATCGTCTTTCATACGTGGTAATATCAAATCCTTGGGTTCGTAACCCTCTAAGTTCTGTCTTGAGCTTATTGACCTCGGTTCTGGGACGGTACTTCTCGTTCATCAAGTGCTTGAATGCTGACCACGGTAGTGCGTACGCATCGTCTTGTCCCACTTGCTCTAGATAGGTATTCCACCATGTTAACGCAGAACCTATGAAGGTATGCGTAGCGTACTTTACTTTGTCCTCTTCAGTACACTTACTTATGGCAAACACCGATTCGACCTTCTCGGTCCACCGTTTCAATCCGATCGGTCCTTCGGTTCCATCAAATTCCAAAGGTTTGCAGGCAGTGAATTCTTTGTAGGTGCATCCTACACGATTTCCTGTACTGCTAGATCCAAGGTTATTGTTGGTATGTAGCGCAGCCTGTACTGCGGCTATGTTTGAAGCTAGAAAAGTACGGAATTCCTCTTCATTCATATTCACGGTGTGTCGAGTAGTCGGTGCCATTTCCTTCAAAATAGTTAAATGGAACAAGTTAATCATACAGAATATTAAGAGTAGTTAATAGTATTTCGTAGCATAATATGAACTCATTTATAAAAGCTTTTTCTTCATATTAGCGTTTTATAAGTTTAAATTCGGGTAGTACCTACCCGTTAAGTTCATACTTAGTAGCTAATATACAATTCAACTACTACAATTCTATATGAAAAACTGATTATAATAATATTTCGCGTTCAAACTTTTACACAACATTTTACAAACTTACAATACCTCTTATTTTACATATAGCATGAAATATAGCACACAATAAATTTGATACAAGATGGTTGTGAAGATAATTCTAGCTAGTACACAAGTCGATCAGCAAAGGCAATAAAGACACGTAATTCATACGTCCAGAAACAAGTCATGTATTCTGGTTTTACTAGGACTACTTCCCATCCTTGGTCTTGTGGAACATAACCGTTATGGCCGTTGATAAGACAGCGTGTTGTAACGTCGTCAAAGGGACGAGGGTTACGTAATGTCCAACAGTCCCGTAACAATCTAAAAACCTCATTTCTTACCCCAATTACCGACTCCGTCACTTGTGGGAACGTTTTGTTTAATAGTTGTAGCCCGATGTTCTTGTTCTCACTTTGGTGAGAAGCGAACATTACTAATCCGTAAGCATAACATGCTTCTTTATGTTGCATGTTAGCCGCTTTTTCTAAATCACGAAGTCCAATATTCGGATATATTGAGTCAAAATAATTTCTTAACCCATTGCGTAAAATAGCATTTGGGTTCCCCGCAATATATGCGTCAAAGTAAACACATCGTAACTTATGGATTTCCCAATGTGATATCCCCCATCTTCCGAACGAAAGCCTTTTATAAACCAAGGCATTCTTGGAACGTTCTTCGAATGTCTTACAAACTGATCTCGCCTTAAATAGTTGTGCCGAAGAATTCTGACCGACTCTAGACAAGATTTCATCAATCATGTCTCCGGGTAGGTCTCTTAAAATATTGAGTTGTCTATCCATTTTGTGTTTTTATACTGTAAAATAGACAAGAGTTAGATTCATAAAAAAAAAATACTTATTAATACAAGCAATTTTTACATATATCATAAAGCATAAGCACACTATATTACATATATTACACCACACGAATACAACTATCTTATTCCGACTCGCTTGTTTCTTCTTCTTCGGTTTTGGTTCGTTTTGCCAAGTTTCTAGGGATATATGATGTTCCCCTAATACGAGCCGTCGTGATCCACATTGGTTTAGAAAAACCTGGTGGTTTAGAGGTTCTCGGGTCATTGTTACAACTTAAGGACTTCGGGGGTTGACGATACATATAAAGTTCATTGGGGTTGGAATTAGATTTCTCTATTTTTATGCCCTTTCCCTTATTATTTTCTTTTGCCTTTTTAAATTCAGTTGGGGTAATTTCTATAACATCATCGAAATTCTCGTCGGAATCCGATTCATCGGAGAATTGGTAATCCTCCCAATATTTTGCTTCCTTGGCGGAAACACCATTGACCATAATTAACCTTGGTCGGTTGGTTGAGGATTTTCTTTTACTTAACCGTTTTATTATTTCCCCCACCGGTTCTATTTCTTCATCCGGTTCCGATTCTTCTTCCGGTTCCGATTCTTCTTCCGGTTCCGACTCTTCTTCCGGTTCCTCTTCGGGAACTTGTGAATCAGTCCACGAATCATTCCAATTTACATTTGACTCTTCATTATTATTAGGTGAGTCAATGGGACTTGTTCTAGAGGTAGACATCTATCACATAATATCAAACGCGTTAAGAGATTAATATATCACATAATATTCACATGTTAAAAATATATAGTTTCCAAAAAAATTTGTTAAGCAATCATTTTTCAAGTAAACACGGTCGAAGTCCAGACTCACTAATGCATCCTAACAAACTCGATAAGACACACTAATGCAAAATTCTGGTTCTCTAAGACCAACGCTCTGATACCAACTGAAATGTCCCGTTCTTATTGATTAAAAACGTTCCATATTAATTGATTTCGTTGCGAGGTTTTGACCTCTATATGAGACGTTTTTCAAAGACTGCATTCATTTTTAAAACAAACCATAACCTTTATTTCATAAATAAAGGTTTAAAAAGCTTTACGTAGATTATCAAATAATGATAATCTAAAATATCCTGTTTACACACGACCATTACATAATGGTTTACAATACAAATATGTTACATCGAAATCAGTTTCTTGAATGCAGTTTTTACACAATATCATACAAACATGGACTCCAAATCTTGTCCTTATTTTAGTATGCAACAGCGAAAGCTCTTAATATTCACCTGAGAATAAACATGCTTTAAACGTCAACAAAAATGTTGGTGAGTTATAGGTTTAACCTATATATATCAAATCGTAACAATAGACCACAAGATTTCATATTTCAATACACATCCCACACATAGAGATAAAAATCATTCATATGGTGAACACCTGGTAACCGACATTAACAAGATGCATATATAAGAATATCCCCATCATTCCGGGACACCCTTCGGATATGATATAAATTTCGAAGTACTAAAGCATCCTGTACTTTGGATGGGGTTTGTAAGGCCCAATAGATCTATCTTTAGGATTCGCGTCAATTAGGGTGTCTGTTCCCTAATTCTTAGATTACCAGACTTAATAAAAAGGGGCATATTCGATTTCGATAATTCAACCATAGAATGTAGTTTCACGTACTTGTGTCTATTTTGTAAATCATTTATAAAACCTGCATGTATTCTCATCCCAAAAATATTAGATTTTAAAAGTGGGACTATAACTCACTTTCACAGATTTTTACTTCGTCGGGAAGTGAGACTTGGCCACTGGTTGATTCACGAACCTATAACAATATATACATATATATCAAAGTATGTTCAAAATATATTTACAACACTTTTAATATATTTTGATGTTTTAAGTTTATTAAGTCAGCTGTCCTCGTTAGTAACCTACAACTAGTTATCCACAGTTAGATGTACAGAAATAAATTGATAAATATTATCTTGAATCAATCCACGACCCAGTGTATACATATCTCAGTATTGATCACAACTCAAACTATATATATTTTGGAATCAACCTCAACCCTGTATAGCTAACTCCAACATTCACATATAGAGTGTCTATGGTTGTTCCGAAATATATATAGATGTGTCCACATGATAGGTCGAAACATTGTATACGTGTCTATGGTATCTCAAGATTACATAATATACAATACAAGTTGATTAAGTTATGGTTGGAATAGATTTGTTACCAATTTTCACGTAGCTAAAATGAGAAAAATTATCCAATCTTGTTTTACCCATAACTTCTTCATTTTAAATCCGTTTTGAGTGAATCAAATTGCTATGGTTTCATATTGAACTCTATTTTATGAATCTAAACAGAAAAAGTATAGGTTTATAGTCGGAAAAATAAGTTACAAGTCGTTTTTGTAAAGGTAGTCATTTCAGTCGAAAGAACGACGTCTAGATGACCATTTTAGAAAACATACTTCCACTTTGAGTTTAACCATAATTTTTGGATATAGTTTCATGTTCATAATAAAAATCATTTTCTCAGAATAACAACTTTTAAATCAAAGTTTATCATAGTTTTTAATTAACTAACCCAAAACAGCCCGCGGTGTTATTACGACGGCGTAAATCCGGTTTTACGGTGTTTTTCGTGTTTCCAGGTTTTAAATCATTAAGTTAGCATATCATATAGATATATAAAATGTGTTTAGTTGATTTTAAAAGTCAAGTTAGAAGGATTAACTTTTGTTTGCGAACAAGTTTAGAATTAACTAAACTATGTTCTAGTGATTACAAGTTTAAACCTTCGAATAAGATAGCTTTATATGTATGAATCGAATGATGTTATGAACATCATTACTACCTTAAGTTCCTTGGATAAACCTACTAGAAAAGAGAAAAATGGATCTAGCTTCAATGGATCCTTGGATGGCTTGAAGTTCTTGAAGCAGAATCATGACACGAAAACAAGTTCAAGTAAGATCATCACTTGAAATAAGATTGTTATAGTTATAGAAATTGAACCAAAGTTTGAATATGATTATTACCTTATATTAGAATGATAACCTACTGTAAGAAACAAAGATTTCTTGAGGTTGGATGATCACCTTACAAGATTGGAAGTGAGCTAGCAAACTTGAAAGTATTCTTGATTTTATGAAACTAGAACTTTTGGAATTTATGAAGAACACTTAGAACTTGAAGATAGAACTTGAGAGAGATCAATTAGATGAAGAAAATTGAAGAATGAAAGTGTTTGTAGGTGTTTTTGGTCGTTGGTGTATGGATTAGATATAAAGGATATGTAATTTTGTTTTCATGTAAATAAGTCATGAATGATTACTCATATTTTTGTAATTTTATGAGATATTTCATGCTAGTTGCCAAATGATGGTTCCCACATGTGTTAGGTGACTCACATGGGCTGCTAAGAGCTGATCATTGGAGTGTATATACCAATAGTACATACATCTAAAAGCTGTGTATTGTACGAGTACGAATACGGGTGCATACGCGTAGAATTGTTGATGAAACTGAACGAGGATGTAATTGTAAGCATTTTTGTTAAGTAGAAGTATTTTGATAAGTGTATTGAAGTCTTTCAAAAGTGTATAAATACATATTAAAACACTACATGTATATACATTTTAACTGAGTCGTTAAGTCATCGTTAGTCGTTACATGTAAGTGTTGTTTTGAAACCTTTAGGTTAACGATCTTGTTAAATGTTGTTAACCCAATGTTTATAATATCAAATGAGATTTTAAATTATTATATTATCATGATATTATCATGTATGAATATCTCTTAATATGATATATATACATTAAATGTCTTTACAACGATAATCGTTACATATATGTCTCGTTTAAAAATCATTAAGTTAGTAGTCTTGTTTTTACATATGTAGTTCATTGTTAATATACTTAATGATATGTTTACTTATCATAGTATCATGTTAACTATATATATATCCATATATATATCATCATATAGTTTTTACAAGTTTTAACGTTCGTGAATCATCGGTCAACCTGGGTGGTCAATTGTCTATATGAAACATATTTCAATTAATCAAGTCTTAACAAGTTTGATTGCTTAACATGTTGGAAACATTTAATCATGTAAATATCAATCTCAATTAATATATATAAACATGGAAAAGTTCGGGTCACTACAACACATCTGACGCTGCTCGCAGAGAAAATGCCCAGAATTTTTTGGCGGATGCTTTCAGAAGCATTGCGACAAAGTCAATGCAACATAAATTTGACCAACCAAATTTTTTGCAAGACATGCTTACCAAATTTTGTGCGGAGAATGCAGATACTCGCACAAAAAAGGCAACAGAAATCACCACTGCTGCGGACAAGTTTGTCCAGCACATTTCTGATTATCCAATTGTTTCTCCGCCGATCGTGCCGGCAACTCTGGGAGTCTGCTCGGGTTTAACCGATCCTTTGGATTTTCTACAATGCTTCAAAGGCGTAGTAAGCACTAATACCTGGGATGAACCAGTCGCGTGTAGAGTGTTCCCCATGGCCTTGCAAGGGTCAGCAAGGGAATGGTTTCATAGTTTGCAATCTCGCAATATCATTGGCTTTGTAGATTTGCGTGAAAATTTTTTGCTGCAGTTTCAAAATCTATTACCGCAGAAAAAGACACACATAGAATGTCACGATATTAAGCAAGGCAACAAGGAGACTCTAAGCGCACTACTTACGCGGTACATTTACGAGTGCCAAAAAATTCCACGATTGAATGAAGATCAGAAAATTTCTGGTTTTTTGCATGCTATTAACCCACAGCGACATCCTACTCTTGTGCGGAGGTTGCGAAGAGATGTCCCGCAGACTTTTGCAAAAGTTCAACAGGAAACATATGATTATCTCTGCGGTGGAGAGGATAGCAGTATAACCCCTGCGTGTGGATGGGGTAGAGACAAAAGTTGGCGAGATGACAATGACACTTTTCGCGATGGTAACAGTGATAATTACCGCGGATCAGGTCTTCCGCGGAGAAATGGCGGCGGTGGATACCCGCGAAATGATAGGTTTCAAGGCCAAAATGATAACCATGGATATGGCCGCCGTGATCGCTATTCTACGCGAAAGTGGAGCAATGAATCATTCAACATCATTCAGACGCTAACAAAAATGCCCAAGGAAATTTTGTTGCAAGAAATAGTTGCTAAGTCTTTTCCTGATCCGCAGCCTTTGGGAGAAA
Source organism: Rutidosis leptorrhynchoides (assembly GCF_046630445.1). NCBI lineage: Eukaryota > Viridiplantae > Streptophyta > Magnoliopsida > Asterales > Asteraceae > Rutidosis > Rutidosis leptorrhynchoides. Next base: position 313,563,201 of record NC_092333.1, on the reverse strand, counting down.
ATAGCAGGCGCGATAGATCAAAATTTTGGGTTTTCCATGACGATTACGGTCATGACACCAATCGTTGCAGAGATTTGGCGGAATTCATTGCAGAAGTAATGGTGTATCCTATCGTATACACACATAAAAGGCATGATGGTTGCATAAAAGTAGCATTAGGAAGGCTGGAAACAACAGTTTTGTGGAGTTATCCGTCCAACGTTCTCCGCTGTACAGGCTGCTCCGTCATGCGTAAGCCCTGAAGGCTGCCTAGTGCGTAAGCCCTGGCCGGAGAACGCCACCTTCAGCATAAATTTTGGATCACGAATAACAGAACGTATCATCATCTGACATGTGTCCACGAACAATCTGGTGGATCTAACACTATAAATAGACCCCTTGGGTCGTCATTTCACACAGTTCAGACATTCTGACAACTTTGAGAGCTGAGACTTCACTTCTCTTTCTCTCTCTACTTTCTCTCACTAGAAGTCATCCGGCTAGCACTTATACGCTCTACGAACGACAGATTGATTAAGCCACCCCACAAGTTTCTACACTTGTGAACCGGGTCTGCAGGGATTATTTTCCAAGGGTAAAAATCAATCGGCAACACTCCGCCCTCCTAAAGCTAGATTACTTCTAGTATCTTGTTGACACACTAAGCCTTACCTCATAAGGAAATAGGTGTTAACAATGGAGCCATCCACTAATGCAAAGAACACACGAAACGGAAAAGGAACAAAAATAACTGAAGCTCCATTTGTACTTGAAGCAGTCAACAATCCATCAACTGATGACATGATAACTGTTGAAGATGTACCTGTTCCGCCACTAGATGGTACGATTGAAGAAACAGTTGCTAAAACTGCAGAAAGGCTTAAACATTTGGCAACTAATTCGGAGAAAAGGCCAGTAATCGAAGAAACGACAACCAAAAGTGCAGAAAGACTTCCAAAATTTGTTACTAATCCAGAGCGACGACCATTGATGCAACCACAGTGATGTCCATCATTTATACCTTTTCGGCGGATGGCAGATGGCAAAGACACGCAAATAATGAAAAGGCAATCTATATCAAAATATAAGTTATCCAGGCTACTCGACAAGCTGGACAGTCTTATTGATGATTCTGGGGATGATAACGACCTGAGCTATGATAATAATGACTCTGATGATGAAATTGACAAAGATGAGTTCATGTCAGAGAAGCAGGCAGTGTTGCTTTTAAATGACATTCTTAAGCAGACAGCTCCGGCAAAATATAAGCAACGCTTAGCGCAGCCCGCCGTCCGTGCTGTGGCTGTAGTGACCCGAACTTTTCCATGTTTTTATATATTAAATGAATTTGATATTTACATGATTAAATGTTTTCAACATGTTAAGCAATTAAACTTGTTAAGACTTGATTAATTGAAATAGGTTTCATATAGACAATTGACCACCCAAGTTGACCGGCGATTCACGAACGTTAAAACTTGTAAAAACTATATGATGACATATATATGGATATATATATATATAGTTAACATGATATTATGATAAGTAAACATATCATTAAGTATATTAACAATGAACTACGTATGTAAAAACAAGACTACTAACTTAATGGTTTTGAAACGAGACATATATGTAATGATTATCGTTGTAACGACATTTAATGTATATATATCATATTAAGATATATTAATACATCACGATATCATGATAATGTAATAATTTAACATCTCATTTGATTTAATAAACAATGGGTTAACAACATTTAACAAGGTCGTTAACTTAAAGGTTTCAAAACAACACTTACATGTAACGACTAACGATGACTTAACGACTCAGTTAAAATGTATATACATGTAGTGTTTTAATATGTATTCATACACTTTTGAAAGACTTCAAGACACTTATCAAAATACTTCTACTTAACAAAAATGTTTACAATTACATCCTCGTTCAGTTTCATCAACAATTCTACTCGTATGCACCCGTATTCGTACTCGTACAATACACAGCTTTTAGATGTATGTACTATTAGTATATACACTCCAATGATCAGCTCTTAGCAGCTCATGTGAGTCACCTAACACATTTGGGAACCATCATTTAGCAACTAGCATGAAATATCTCATAAAATTACAAAAATATGAGTAATCATTCATGACTTATTTACATGTAAACAAAATTACATATCCTTTATATCTAATCCATACACCAACGACCAAAAACACCTACAAACACTTTCATTCTTCAATTTTCTTCATCTAATTGATCTCTCTCAAGTTCTATCTTCAAGTTCTAAGTGTTCTTCATAAATTCTACAAGTTCTAGTTTCATAAAATCAAGAATACTTCCAAGTTTGCTAGCTTACTTCCAATCCTGTAGAGTGATCATCCAACCTCAAGAAATCTTTCTTATTTACAGTAAGATATCTTTCTAATACTAGGTAATACTCATATTCCAAATTTGATTCAATTTCTATAACTATAACAATCTTATTTCGAGTGGAAATCTTACTTGAACTTGTTTTTCGTGTCATGATTCTGCTTCAAGAACTTTCAAGCCATCCAAGGATCCTTTGAAGCTAGATCCATTTTTCTCATTTCCAGTAGCTTTATCCAGAAAACTTAAGGTAGTAATGATGTTCATAACATCATTCGATTCATACATATAAAGCTATCTTATTCGAAGGTTTAAACTTGTAATCACTAGAACATAGTTTAGTTAATTCTAAACTTGTTCGCAAACAAAAATTATTCCTTCTAACTCGACTTTTAAAATCAACTAAACACATGTTCTATATCTATATGATATGCTAACTTAATGATTTAAAACCTGAAAACACGAAGAACTCTGTAAAACCGGACATACGCCGTCGTAGTAACTCCGCGGGCTGTTTTGGGTTAGTTAATTAAAAACTATGATAAACTTTGATTTAAAAGTAGTTCTTCTGGGAAAATAATTTTTCTTATGAACATGAAACTATATCCAAAAATCATGGTTAAACTCAAAGTGGAAGTATGTTTTCTAAAATGGTCATCTAGACTTCGTTCTTTCGACTGAAATGACAACCTTACAAAAACAACTTGTAACTTATATTTCCGACTATAAACCTATACTTTTTCTGTTTATATTCATAAAATAGAGTTCAATATGAAACCATAGTAATTTGATTCACTCAAAAGAGATTTAAAATGAAGAAGTTATGGGTAAAACAAGATTGGATAATTTTTCTTGTTGTAGCAACGTGAAAATTGGTAACAAATCTATATTAATCATATCCTAGCTAACTTATATTGTATTTAATGGTGTATCCTATCGTATACACACATAAAAGGCATAATAGTTGCATAAAAATAGCATCAGGAAGGCTGGAAACAACAGTTTTGTGGAGATTGTCCGTCCAGCGTTCTCCGCTGTACAGGCTGCTCCGTCATGCGTAAGCCCTGAAGGCCGCTTAACGCATAAGCCCTGGTCGGAGAGCGCCGTATTTAGCATAAATTTTGGAGCACATGTAACAGAACGTATCATCATTCGACACGTGTCCCCAAACAAATCTGGTAGATCTGACACTATAAATAGACCCCTTGGGTCGTCATTCTACACAGGTTCAGACATTCTGACAACTTTGAGAGCTGAGACTTCACTTCTCTCTTTCTCTCTCTACTTTCTCTCACTAGAAGTCATCTGGCTAGCACTTATACGCTCTACGGACGACAGATTGATTAAGCCACCCCACAAGTTCTTACACTTGTGTACCGAGTCTGCAGGGGTTATTTCTCGAGGATAAAAATCAATCGGCAACACTCCGCCCTCCAAAAAGCTAGATCACTTCTGGTCTCTTGTTGACATACTAAGCCTTACCTCATAAGGAAATAGGTGTTAACAATGGCGCCATCCACTAATGCAAAGAACACACGAAACGGAAAAGGAACGAAGGCAGCTGAAGCTCCATTTGTACTTGAAGCAGTCAATCATCCATCAACCGACGACATGGTCACTGTTGAAGATGTACCTATTTCACCACTAGATGGTACGATTGAAGAAACAGTTGCTGAAACTACAGAGAGGCTTAAACATTTGGCAACTAATTCGGAGAAAAGGCCAGTAATCGAAGAAGTGACAGCTAAAAGTGCAGAAAGACTTCCAAATTTTGTTACTAATCCAGAGCGTCGACCATTGATGCAACCACGGCGATGTCCGTCATTTATACCTTTTCGGCGGATGGCGGATGGCAAAGACAAGCAGATAATGAAAAGGCAATCTATATCAAAGTACAAGTTATCCAGGCTACTTGACAAGCTGGGCAGTCTTATTGATGATTCTGGGGATGATAATGACCTGAGTTGTGATAATAATGACTCTGATGATGAAATTGACAAAGACGAGTTCATGTCAGAAAAGCAGGCAGTGTTGCTTTTAAATGACATTCTTAAGCAGACAGCTCCAGCAAAATACAAGCAACGCTTAGCGTAGCCCGCCGTCCGTGCTGTGGACAACTTTTTTGCCCTCATTACTGGAGAACAAGCCACCAAGCCACCAGCGATGGCAGAATCAACACAGTGTTTCATTGATCGAATTGCTAATTATCCATTGCCCAGAAATCTTGCTATACCAGCAATTGGAGTTTATGATGGCATAACAGATCCGGAAGATTTTCTGACTATGTTTGAAGGTGTTATGAGGTTGCAGCATTGGGAGGATGAAACTGCGTGCCATATATTTCCTATGGTATTGCAGAAAATGGCACGCGAATGGTTTGCTAGTTTGCCGCCAAGGAGTATTACCAGTTTTCTTGATTTGAGAGCAAAATTTGTGATGCAATACCAAAATCTACGGAGCTGTACTCTGACACATCTTGATGCACACGAGATCACAATGCATCATAACGAATCTTTGAACAATTTTATGAAGCGTTATACACTTGAAGCACAGAAGATTCCTGATTGTCCAGAATCACAGCTTGTATCTGGTTTCATTTTCTGTTTGGACCAGCGACGGTTTAGTGCACTTGTTCATGCATTACGGTATGACTTGTCAAAAACATTGTATCAAGCTTTGAAGGTTGCACAGAGGCATGTTCGAGCTGGTGAGCGTGGGTTAAACAAGTTTGATGCTGGCAGTCATTATATGACAATTGCAATCCTTTTGTAACTTCTAAGTTATGGGATCATGCAATCCTTTTGCATGGCATATTATCCCATCAACGCCTATTTGTTCATCATGCTTCGGTGACCCTAAGTTCATGATTCCCAAATCAAGTCGTCCTACTTGTGCTAACGTGCAAATTCAACATACTAGTGGTTAGGTGACCTTTATCCCACAAGTGTGCGAAATTCACCTCAATCATATTAGTTTGCTCATAACGGTTAGGTGACCTTTATCCCATTAAGAGTTCCCTAATATTTTTAAGTGTTTGCACAAAAGGATGGCGTTTAACTTGTTTGCCTTGTTTGTTAAAGGGATTTTAAGTTTTCATTATTTCTAGTTGGAGAAAACTTGTATGCCATACACCAACATGAATTTAGTGTATGGTATTTATGAAAATCCATTTACATGTCATGTAATAAAGATATTTCATTACTTTGATATAAACCATTTTATATGTGCAATCTGTTTCTTGTTCTTAATAATCATTTATTAGCGTCTTTTGCCATTTCAATTTAACCGATTAAATTGTAGTTTGGTACATTTCATGTTGTTAATAATTTAACCAATTAAATAGTAGTTTTGCTTGTTGTTAACTTGTGTGATAACTTGTTGTAGTAACATACACAATCCACAATCATACAAGAAATTAAAACAACCTCGTATGCAAAACAAATGTTCACAATCAAGCCTTTTGGTAGACATTTTGTTTAGCCGAAAAAAAAATGCCACCGGGTAATGGATCATAACACAAAGTAGGAGATTTTACCACTCCCACTTAATCTTGCATCCAAGTAGATTCTTCTTGTGTTCTTCCTTTGACTCCATCCTTTCATCTTCATTTTTACAAAAAATATATCCTAATACATTTTTCTAAAAATGAAAATATAACCTAATCTATTTTACATACCAAATATGAAATAAATTACATAACCAAAATTAATATTACATGCCAAATGAATAATTAATTTTACAAACCATATGAATGAATATTACAACCATATCAATTGAATAATAAATCAACCAAATAAGCATTCATACAAACACATGGTCATGGCTAGATTGTGAACTTACAACATACAACAAAATTGACCAAATTTTAAGTTCCAAACCCTTTTGGAACTCCCTAAAATTCGACCAAACCAAGAACCATCCAAACCCGAACATATTTTTACATTCTACTTTCATGCATGTTACTAGAATGCAAGTATGATGGGTTTTAAGGTCATAAATAGAAGCATATTTTAAAGACCTCGGCTCTAGATACCATTGATGGAATTCAACACAACAACAAGTTCATAATGTTTATATAATCACAAAACCAATTTTATGAGTGTAAAGTCAAGCGGAAGCATTATTTCATTTATAAACAAGTGTTTATGTTAAACCATTTTGATTGAATTCCATGTTAATATCAAGTCTTTAAAGATATGTTTACAAATAAGATGAGAAGATAAGAAATGTACTTCCTCAAGCTAGTTGAGGGTCGTTTTCTTAGTTGCAAGAAGATGGTGAAGATGATGTTGATTAATGGAGCTTCAAAGCAATGAAACCTCAAGAGATAATACCCCAAACTCTTCACCAACACCTTATGCAATAGTTAGGATTTTATGACACTAGAATTAGCTTGCAAAAAAAAAAGAAATGAACTCTCTTTCCCTCAAGAAAGCTCACGGCAGCAGCAAGGCAGAAAGAAGCTGTCCAGTTTTTTTTTTAAAAGTTAAAATATCAAGAAACACTTAAGTGAAGTGGTCAAGCTTTGGTTCAAGTAAATAGCATGCACCTCTAAAGTTGTGTGTGAGTTGGAAGTAACAAATGAGCATGGGATATTGTCTTGAAGACCAAAAAATTCTGCACACTCTTTTTATAAATAATGTTATATATATATATATATATATATATATATATATATATATATATATATATATATATATATATATACATAAACTTGATACATATATATATATATATATATAAACATGTATTTATTTTGTTACTTTCACATTTTATAAACATTTTTATAAAATATAACACAACATAATCATTTAAACCTATAAACAATTATATATAAATTATCCAAATAATTTATCTCAAGTGATCATATTTTAGAAAACCGATTTTCTAAAGTCCAAGTGTCGCGTATTTATTTAATGACCCAATCGTCAAGACTAAATACGTTTTAAGGTGTCGGTAAGTTTGTTATTGGGTATGACCTGACTTGGATCATAACATAATAGCCACATTAATTTAATATGTCACTTGGGCATACGAAATACCTTCATTTATTAAGTCTGGTAATCTAAGAATTAGGGAACAGGCACCCTAATTGACGCGAATCCTAAAGATAGATCTATTGGGCTAACAAACCCCATCCAAAGTACCGGATGCTTTAGTACTTCTAAATTTATATCATATCCGAAGGGTGTCCCGGAATGAGGGGGATATTCTTATATATGCATCTTGTTAATGTCGGTTACCAGGTATTCACCATATGAATGATTTTTATCTCTATGTATGGGATGCGTATTGAAATATGAAATCTTGTGGTCTATTGTTACGATTTGATATATATATATATAGGTTAAACCTATAACTCACCAACATTTTTGTTGACGTTTAAAGCATGTTTATTCTCAGGTGAATACTAAGAGCTTCTGCTGTTGCATACTAAAATAAGGACAAGATTTGGAGTCCATGTTTGTATGATATTCTGTAAAAACTGCATTCAAGAAACATATGTCGATGTAATATATTTCTATTGTAAACCATTATGTAATGGTCGTGTGTAAACAGTATATTTTATATTATCATTATTTGATAATCTACGTAATGCTTTTGAAACCTTTATGATAAAATAAAGGTTATGGTCGTTTTAAAAATGAATGCAGTCTTTGAAAAACGTCTCATATAGAGGTTAAAACCTCGCAACGAAATCAATTAATATGGAACGTTTATAATCAATATGAACGGGACATTTCAGTTGGTATCCGAGCGTTGGTATTAGAGAACCAGAATTTTGCATTAGTGTGTCTTATCGAGTTTGTTAGGATGCATTAGTGAGTCTGAACTTCGACCGTGTTTACTTGAAAAATGATTGCTTAACAAATTTTGTTGGAAACTATATATTTTTAACATGTGAATATTATGTGATATATTAATCTCTTAACGTGTTTGATATTATGTGATAGATGTCTACCTCTAGAACAAGTCCCATTGACTAACCTAATAATAATGAAGAGTCAAATGTAAATTGGAATGATTCGTGGACTGATTCACAAGTTCCCGAAGAGGAACCGGAAGAAGAGTCGGAACCGGAAGAAGAAATAGAACCAGCAGGGGAAATAATAAAACGGTTAAGTAGAAGAAAATCCTCAACCAACCGACCAAAGTTAATTATGGTCAATGGTATTTCCGCCAAAGAAGCAAAGTATTAGGAGGATTACCAATTCTCTGATGAATCGGATCCCAACAAGGATTCTGATGATGTTATAGAAATTACCCCAACACAATTTAATAAGGCAAAAGAGAACAATAAGGGAAAGTGCATAAAAATAGAGAAATTTGATTCCAAACCCGATGAACTTTATATCTATCGTCAACACCCGTATTTCTTAAGTTGTGATAATAACCCGGGAACCTCTAAACCACCAGGTTTTTCTAAACCAATGTGGAAAACGACGGCTTATATTAGGGGAACATCATATATCCCTAGAAACTTAGCAAAACGAACCAAAACTGAAGAAGAAGAAGAAGAAACGAGCGAGTCGAAATAATATAGTTGTATTCGTGTGGTGTAATATATGTAATATAGTGTGCTTATGCTTTATGATATATGTAAAAATTGCTTGTATTAATAAGTATTTTTTTTTATGAATCTAACTCTTGTCTATTTTACAGTATAAAAACACAAAATGGATAGACAACCCAATATTTTAAGAGACCTACCAGGAGACATGATTGATGAAATCTTGTCTAGAGTCGGTCAGAATTCCTCGGCACAACTATTTAAGGCGAGATCAGTTTGTAAGACATTCAAAGAACGTTCCAAGAATGCCTTGATTTATAAAAGGCTTTCGTTCGAAAGATGGGGGATATCACATTGGGAAATCCATAAGTTACGATGTGTTTACTTTGACGCATATATTGCGGGGAACCCAAATGCTATTTTACGCAACGGGTTAAGAAATTATTTTGACTCAATATATCCGAATATAGGACTTCGTGATTTAGAAAAAGCGGCTAACATGCAACATAAAGAAGCATGTTATGCTTACGGGTTAGTAATGTTCGCTTCTCACCAAAGTGAGAACAAGAACATCGGGCTACAACTAGTAAACAAAACGTTCCCACAAGTGACGGAGTCGGTAATTGGGGTAAGAAATGAGGTTTTTAGGTTATTACGAGACTGTTGGTCATTACATAACTTTCATCCTTTTGACGACGTTACAACACATTGTCTTACTATCGGTCACAACGGTTATGTTCCACAAAACCAATGATGGGAAGTGGTATTAGTAAAACCAGAATGCATGACTTATTTCTGGACGTATGAATTACGTGTCTTTATTGCCTTTGCTGAACGACTTGTGTACTAGCTAGAATTATCTTCACAACTATCTCGTATCAAAGTTATTGTGTGCTATATTTCATGTTATATGTAAAATAAGCGGTATTGTAAGTTTGTAAAATATTGTGAAAAAGTTTGAACGCGAAATATTATTATAATCAGTTTTTTATATAGAATTGTAGTAGTTGAATTGTATATTAGCTATTAAGTATGAACTTAATGGGTAGGTACTACCCGAATTTAAACTTATAAAACGCTAATATGAAGAAAAAGCTTTTATAAATGAGTTAATATTATGCTACGATATACTATTGACTACTCTTAATATTCTGTATGATTAACTTGTTTCATTTGACTATTTGAAGGAAATGGCACCTACTACTCGACAAACCATGAATATGAGCGAAGAGGAATTTCGTACCTTTCTTGCTGCAAATATAGCCGCGGTACAGGCTGCGCTACATACCAACAATAACTCCGAATCTAGCAATGCAGCTAACGGCGCAAGAAATCGTGTAGGATGCACCTACAAAGAATTCACTGCCTGCAAACCTTTGGAATTTGATGGAACCGAAGGACCGATCGGATTGAAATGGTAGACCGAGAAGGTCGAATCGGTGTTTGCCATAAGTAAGTGTACTGAAGAGGACAAAGTGAAGTACGCTACGCATACCTTCACATGTTCTGCGTTAACATGGTGGAATACCTATCTAGAGCAAGTGGGACAAGATGATGCGTACGCACTACCGTGGTCAGCATTCAAGCACTTGATGAACGAGAAGTACCCTCCCAGAACCGAAGTCAATAAGCTCAAGACAGAACTTAGAGGGTTACGAACCCAAGGATTTGATATTACCACGTACGAAAGACAATTCACAGAATTGTGCCTATTGTGTCCGAGAGCTTTTGAAGATGAGGAAGAGAAGATCGATGCGTTTGTGAAAGGATTACCGGAAAGAATCCAAGAAGATATAAGTACACAAGAGCCCGTCTCCATACAACAGGCATGTAGAATGGCTCACAAACTAGTGAACCAGATTGAGGAAAGAATTAAAGAACAGGCGGCTGAAGAGGCCAATGTGAAGCAAGTCAAAAGAAAGTGGGAGGAAAACGGTGATAAGAATCACCAATACAACAACAACAGCAATTACAACAATAATCGCAACAACTATCCCAACAATCGCAACATCAATCGCAACTACAACAAACGGCCCAACAACAACAACAACAACAACAGCAGCAGCAACTACAACAATCATCCCAACAACAATAACAACCGCAACAACAACAACAATCAGAAGTAGCTATGCCAAAGGTGTGAAAAGTATCACTCGGGGTTCTGCACCAAATTTTGCAACAAGTGTAAAAGAAATGGTCATAGCGCAGCGAAGTGTGAGGTCTACGGACCAGGGGTTAACAGAACAAAAGGAACAAATGGTGTCGGAACGAGTAATGGCGGAGCAAGTAGTGTCGGAGAAAGTTATGCCAATGTAGTTTGTTATAAATGTAGAAAACCGGGCCACATTATTAGAAATTGCCCGAACCAGGAGAACACGAATGGACAAGGCCGCGGAAGAGTTTTCAATATTAATGCGGCAGAGGCACAGGAAGACCCAGAGCTTGTTACGGGTACATTTCTTATTGACAATAAATCTGCTTACGTTTTATTTGATTCGGGTGCGGATAGAAGCTATATGAGTAAAGATTTCTGTGCTAAATTAAGTTGTCCATTGACGCCGTTGGATAGTAAATTTTTACTCGAATTAGCAAACGGTAAATTAATTTCCGCAGATTATATATGCCGGAATCGAGAAATTAAACTGGGTAGCGAAATATTTAAGATTGATTTGATACTAGTAGAGTTAGGGAGTTTTGATGTAATAGTTGGCATGGACTGGCTGAAGATGTGATGACCCGAAAAATTCCGATCAAATTTAAACTTTAATCTTTATATGTTTCTGACACGATAAGCAAAGTCTGTAATGTTGAAGTCTTAAAAATTTTGAACTATGTTTATGTAACCAATTACCCTTTGACCACGCCTGACGATTCACGAACAATTGTGTGTAAATATATATGTATATATCTATAAATATTATACACAAATATTGTTATAGATATTATAATTAATAGATATTAAAAGATTCAATATATTATAGTTAGTAAATAAGATATAATAAATAAATTGTATTATAGTAGTTATATTAAAAATTATTATCATTACTTTCATGATTATTATTGTTAATATTAATATTAATTATTTATAGTATTAAGTCTAGTATAAAATATACTTATAAAATTTAATATGTATAAAGTATTATAGTTTATTAATATCATTAGTAATATTAATATTATTATTATTTTCATTTATAACAATAAGTGTAATATTAATAAAATCATATAAAAGGATTAATTAAAATGTATAAATTACTGATATACTGATATATATATATATATATATATATATATATATATATATATATATATATATATATATATATATATATATATATATATATATATATATATATATATATATATATATATATATATACTAATATATGTAAAAAAAATCACAGATACAGATATTACTGATATATATAAACACAGATGGTTATATATACACGAAATTTAAATGGATTATATACAAATATATATAAATAATTACAGTAAATTACATTCCAATCACTTTCAAATCTGTGGAGAATTTTGTTTGCTGTTTCCAAATCGTACCAATCAGTGAGGAATTTTAGGAATGAATCCAAAAACTGTTAGCCACCTATCATTATCTGTATTTATATTTATTACTTATTAAGATTTAATTATATAATTTATAAAACAAAAGATTAGTACGAATTTGTTAAATGTATCCATCGACACTGTGTTGGAGTTTTGTTTATGTCGGAATTTGCCATCAATCCCTTTCAATCCTAAAAATCGTTCGTTACATATAAACACTTTCAATTGAGGAAGAATTAAATCATATAAATTTAGGAGAAAAAAAAATCGACGGTCTCTATTCATGATCCAATTTAACAAAAGCTTATTTTCGAATGAATTTTTAAAATGTAACAATGCAGTTCTCTTAGGATTGATCCAAACAAACTATCTGTAAGTTTTCAACTTCCAATTTATTCTAATGAATCCAAATTCTCGAGTCAAAGTTTACAAAATAAAAGTCAACTGGTTGTTCTTCATCAAAATTCGGATTTGTTTTTGTGTTTCAAGTCAAATTAAGAATCCATAAAGTTTATATGTTTGATTTAAGACCTATTTCATATTATGAGTTTTGTCTAAAACACACTGGAATTGGAAAATCGATTTTTGTTCATCATATATTTTCGAACAGCAGAAGGCTGTTGGAATTCTGTTCTTCTTTTCGAATTTTTTTATTAATAACCATCTTTCCAATTTAATTAGTGTTTACAAGTCTTATATGAAACATCGAATTCGTTAAATTGATTTTTGAGCATGAACTGATCGACGAGTGATGAAGAAGAAGATATAGGAAAATAGATAGATAAAATATACAGGTTATATATTTAAGGGTTGGATTATAAAACAGAATATGGGCAATAGCCCAACGGTTTATGAGTGATGACGGGTATCAAGAGGTCTAAGGTTTGAGTCTTGCAGCAGCTATTTTTTTTAGAAAAAAACTTTATGAGGTAGTTACTCTTATTTATTATTATTATTATTACTTTTATTATTATTATTATTATTAGTTTTAATATTATTATAATTATAATTATTGTTGTTATCAAGATTGTTATTACTATGGTTATTATTGTTATTAATTGGTGTTATTTTTACTAGTATTATAATTATTATTAGTATTATAAATATCATCATCATTATTATTATTATTACTAATAAAAGTGTATTTATAAAAGATACCATCTAGTACTAATATAATGAGAAACAAATATGTTTATTATTAAGATTGTTATGAAAGTAATAAAGATTATTATTACTTTCATTAATATTAGTATTAGTATCAACTTTGTAACTATTAGTATTGTTATTATTATTATTATTATTATTATTATTATTATTATTATTATTATTATTATTATTATTATTATTATTATTATTATTATTATTATTTAAACCAATGTATCATTATCAAAACTATTATTTCCACTATGATTATTATTAAACTTTTTATTTTACTAAAAACTACTGTTATTATCATAAGATTTATTATTAAAACTATCATTAATATTATTATTAATAAAATCATTAATACTATTATCATTATTATTAATATTAGTATTATCATCATCACTATTTTAATCACTACTAATGTTATTTTAGTGTTATTATAATTACTATTTTCACAAACAGATGTAATACATACATTTAAAATATTTGATACATATAACATAACAAAAGTTATATTTTTATATAGTAACAATGAAATATATAAATTAATAATATAAAACATTATGTCAATAATAAATAATATATATAATCGTTCGAAAACAAGTATATGTATTAATATATATATGAATGATATAGGTTCGTGAATCCGAGGTCAACCCTGCATTGTTCAGTTATTCAATGAAGTCATATGTATTTTTACTACAAAATACAGTACTGTGAGTTTCATTTGCCTTTTTTACCCTTTATATTTTTGGGCTGAGAATACATGCGCAATTTTATAAATGTTTTACGAAATAGACACAAGTAATCGAAACTACATTATATGGTTGAATGATCGAAATCGGATATGCCCCTTTTTATTAAGTCTGGTAATCTAAGAATTAGGGAACAGACACCCTAATTGACGCGAACTCTAAAGATAGATCTATCGGGCCCAACAAGCCCCGTCCAAAGTACCGGATGCTTTAGTACTTTGAAATTTATATCATGTCCAAAGGAGGATCCCGGAATGATGGGGATATTCTTATATACATATTGTGAATGTCGGTTACCAGGTGTTCAATCCATATGAATGATATTTTGTCTCTATGTTTGGGACGTATGTTTATGAGAAATGGGAATATGAAATCTTGTGGTCTATTAAAAATTATGAAATGATTATTTATGTTAAACTAATGAACTCACCAACCTTTTGGTTGACACTTGAAAGCATGTTTATTCTCAGGTATGAAAGAAATCTTCCGCTGTGCATTTGCTCATCTTAGAGATATTACTTGGAGTCATTCGTGGCATATTTCAAAAATGTTGCATTTGAGTCGTTGAGTTCATCAAGACTATTATTAAGTCAATTATAGTTAGATATATTATGAAATGGTATACATGTCGTCAACTTTCGATGAAATGAAAGATTGTCTTTTCAAAAACGAATGCAATGTGTGTAAAATGTATCATATAGAGGTCAAGTACCTCGCTATGTAATCAACTGTTGTGAATCGTTTATAATCGATATGGACTTCGTCTGGATGGATTAGGACGGGTCTTCACAGAAGAAGGTGAAAGCAGAGATCGTATGTTATAAAAATGCAATTCGCATTGTACGAGAAGAAGGAGAACCCTTAATGGTGTACGGAGAAAAGGGCAACACGAAGCTACATCTTATTAGTAATTTGAAGGCACAAAAACTAATAAGAAAAGGTTGCTATGCTGTTCTAGCACATGTCGAGAAAGTACAAACTGAAGAAAAGAGTATCAATGATGTTTTTGTCGCAAAAGAATTTCCCGATGTATTTTTGAAAGAATTATCGGGACTACCTCCACATCGATCTGTTGAATTTCAAATAGATCTTGTACCAGGAGCTGCACCAATAGCTCATGCTCCTTACAGACTCGCACCCAGCGAGATGAAAGAACTGCAAAGCCAACTGCTAGAACTATTAGAACGTGGTTTCATTCGACCAAGCACATCACCATGGGGAGCTCCTGTTTTGTTTGTCAAGAAGAAAGATGGTACATTTAGGTTGTGTATTGACTACAGAGAGTTGAACAAAATTACCATCAAAAACCGTTATCCACTGCCGAGAATTGACGACTTATTCGATCAACTACAAGGCTCGTCGGTTTATTCGAAGATCGATTTACGTTCTGGATATCATCAAATGTGAGTAAAGGAGGATGATATTCCAAAAACTACTTTTAGGACGCGTTATGGTCATTACGAGTTTATGGTTATGCCGTTTGGATTGACTAACGCACCAGCTGTGTTCATGGACCTTATGAACCGAGTGTGTGGGCCATATCTTGACAAGTTTGTCATTGTGTTCATCGATGACATACTTATTTACTCAAAGAATGATCAAGAGCACGAAGAACATTTGAGAAAAGTGCTAGAAGTATTGAGGAAAGAAAAACTGTACGCTAAGTTTTCAAAGTGTGCATTTTGGTTGGAAGAAGTTCAATTCCTCGGTCACATAGTGAACAAAGAAGGTATCCAGGTGGACCCGGCAAAGATCGAAACCGTTGAAAAGTGGGAAACCCCAAAAACTCCGAAGCATATACGTCAATTTTTAGGATTGGCTGGTTACTACAGAAGATTCATCCAAGATTTCTCCAAAATAGCAAAACCCTTGACTGCATTAACGCATAAAGGGAAGAAATTTGAATGGAAGGATGAACAAGAGAAGGCGTTTCAATTATTGAAGAAAAAGCTAACTACAGCACCTATATTGTTATTGCCTGAAGGGAATGATGATTTTGTGATTTATTGTGTCGCATCAAAGCAAGGTCTCGGTTGTGTATTAATGCAACGAACATAGGTGATTGCTTATGCGTCTAGACAATTGAAGATTCACGAGCAAAATTATACGACGCATGATTTGGAATTAGGCGCGGTTGTTTTTGCATTAAAGACTTGGAGGCACTACTTATATGGGGTCAAAAGTATTATATATACCGACCACAAAAGTCTTCAACATATATTTAATCAGAAACAACTGAATATGAGGCAGCGTAGGTGGATTGAATTGTTAAATGATTACGACTTTGAGATTCATTACCACCCGGGGAAGGCAAATGTGGTAGCCGACGCCTTGAGCAGAAAGGACAGAGAACCCATTCAAGTAAAATCTATGAATATAATGATTCACACTAACCTTACTACTCAAATAAAGGAGGAGCAACAAGGAGTTTTAAAAGAGGTAAATTTAAAGGATGAAATACCCAAAGGATCGGAGAAGCATCTTAATATTCGGGAAGACGGAACCCGGTATAGGGCTGAAAGAATTTGGGTACCAAAATTTGGAGATATGAGAGAAATGGTACTTAGAGAAGCTCATAAAACCAGATACTCAATACATCCTGGAACGGGGAAGATGTACAAGGATCTTAAGAAACATTTTTTGTGGCCAGGTATGAAAGCCGATATTGCTAAATATGTAGGAGAATGTTTGACGTGTTCTAAGGTCAAAGCTGAACATCAGAAACCATCAGGTCTACTACAACAACCTGAATTCCCGGAATGGAAATGGGAAAACATTACCATGTATTTCATTACTAAATTGCCAAGGACTGCAAGTGGTTATGATACTATTTGGGTAATAGTTGATCGTCTCACCAAGTCAGCACACTTCCTGCCAATAAGAGAAGATGACAAGATGGAGAAGTTAGCACGACTGTATTTGAAGGAAGTCGTCTCTAGACATGGAATACCAATCTCTATTATCTCTGATAGGGATGGCAGATTTATTTCAAGATTCTGGCAGACATTACAGCAAGCATTAGGAACTCGTCTAGACATGAGTACTGCCTATCATCCACAAACTGATGGGCAGAGCAAAAGGACGATACAAACGCTTGAAGACATGCTACGAGCATGTTTTATTGATTTCGGAAACAGTTGGGATCGACATCTACCGTTAGCAGAATTTTCCTACAACAACAGCTATCATTCAAGCATTGAGATGGCGCCGTTTGAAGCACTTTATGGTAGAAAGTTGTAGAGACCCAAACTTTTTCGAACCTTTCTATGATTATAAGTTTAATGAAAACTATATTTACATGATTAAATGTTTCCAACATGTTAAGCAATCAAACTTGTTAAGACTTGGTTAATTGAAACGGAAATTTTGTAAAAGTCTGATTACCCAGTTTGACCAATGATTCACGAACGCTATAAGTTGTATATGACATGATGATACATAAATGAATAAATATATATGTTTAACATGATATAATGATCATCAAGTATCTCATTAAAAATAGTAACAATAAGTTATATGCTTAAAAAGGATACTATTGATGTATGAAACTCGAAACGATACATATAACGATTATCGTTATAACCACGTCTTACTAAATATATATGAAGCATATTAATACATTGTTATATTATATATAACAAGATAATATGATAATTAAATATATCATTAAGTGTATTAACAATGAACTACATAAGTAAAAACAAGACTACTAACTAAAGGATTTCGAAACGAGACATATATGTAACGATTATCGTTGTAACGACATTTAAATGTATATATCATATTAAGATATATTAATATATCATAATATCATGATAATATAATAATTTAAAATCTCATTTGATATTATAAACTTTGGGTTAACAACATTTAACAAGATCGTTAACCTAAAGGTCTCAAAACAACACTTACATGTAACGACTAACGATGACTTAACGACTCAGTTAAAATGTATATACATGTAGTGTTTTAATATGTATTCATACACTTTTGAAAGACTTCAAGACACTTATCAAAATACTTCTACTTAACAAAAATGCTTACGATTACATCCTCGTTCAGTTTCATCAACAATTCTACTCGTATGCACCCGTATTCGTACTCGTACAATACACAGCTTTTAGATGTATGTACTATTGGTATATACACTCCAATGATCAGCTCTTAGCAGCCCATGTGAGTCACCTAACACATGTGGGAACCATCATTTGGCAACTAGCATGAAATATCTCATAAAATTACAAAAATATGAGTAATCATTCATGACTTATTTACATGAAAACAAAATTACATATCCTTTATATCTAATCCATACACCAACGACCAAAAAACACCTACAAACACTTTCATTCTTCAATTTTCTTCATCTAATTGATCTCTCTCAAGTTCTAAGTGTTCTTCATAAATTCTACAAGTTCTAGTTACATAAAATCAAGAATACTTTCAAGTTTGCTAGCTCACTTCCAATCTTGTAAGGTGATCATCCAATCTCAAGAAATCTTTGTTTCTTATAATAGGTTATCATTCTAATACAAGGTAATAATCATATTCAAACTTTGGTTCAATTTATATAACTATAACAATCTTATTTCAAGTGATGATCTTACTTGAACTTGTTTTCGTGTCATGATTCTGCTTCAAGAACTTCGAGCCATCCAAGGATCCGTTGAAGCTAGATCCATTTTTCTCTTTTCCAGTAGGTTTATCCAAGGAACTTAAGGTAGTAATGATGTTCATAACATCATTCGATTCATACATTAAAAGCTATCATATTCGAAGTGGTAAACTAGTAATCACTAGAACATAGTTTAGTTGATCCTAAACTTGTTCGCAAATAAAGTTAATCCTTCTAACTACACTTTTAAAATCAACTATACACATGATCTATATCTATATGATATGCTAACTTAATGATTTAAAACCCGGAAACACGATAAACACCATAAAACCGGATTTACGCCGTCGTAGTTACAACCGGGGGCTGTTTTGGTTTGGATAATTAAAAACTATGAAAAACTTTGATTTAAAAGCTATACTTCTGGGAAAATAATTTTTCTTATGAACATGAAACCATATCCAAAAATCATGGTTAAACTCAAAGTGAAAGTATGTTTTTCAAAACAGTCATCAAGATGTCGTTCTTTCGACGGAAATGACTACCTCTTTCAAAAATGACTTGTAACTTGTATTTCTGACTATAAACCTATACCTTTTCTGTTTAGTTTCATAAAGTCAAGTTCAATACAAAATCGTTGCCGCTTAAATCACTCAAAACGGATTAGAAACGAAGAAATGGCGAGCAAAACAAAATTGGTAAAAACTACTCATTTTAGCTACGTGAAAATTGGTAACAAATTTATTCCAACCATAACTTAATCAAATTGTATTGTATATTATGTAATCTTGAGATACCATAGACACGTATACAATGTTTCGACCTATCATGTTGACACATCTATATATATTTCGGAACAACCATAGACACTCTATATGTGAATGTTGGAGTTAGCTATACAGGGTTGAGGTTGATTCCAAAATATATATAGTTTGAGTTGTGATCAATACTGAGATATGTATACACTGGGTCGTGGATTGATTCAAGATAATATATATCGATTTATTTCTGTACATCTAACTGTGGACAACTAGTTGTAGGTTACTAACGAGGACAGCTGACTTAATAAACTTAAAACATCAAAATGTATTAAAAGTGTTGTAAATATATTTTGAACATACTTTGATATATATATATATATATATATATATATATATATATATATATATACATATTTGTTATAGGTTCGTGAATCGACCAGTGGCCAAGTCTTACTTCCCGACGAAGTAAAAAATCTGTGAAAGTGAGTTATAGTCCCACTTTTAAAATCTAATATTTTTGGGATGAGAATACATGCAGGTTTTATAAATGATTTACAAAATAGACACAAGTACGTGAAACTACATTCTATGGTTGAATTATCGAAATCGAATATGCCCCTTTTTATTAAGTCTGGTAATCTAAGAATTAGGGAACAGACACCCTAATTGACGCGAATCCTAAAGATAGATCTATTGGGCCTAACAAACCCCATCCAAAGTACCGGATGCTTTAGTACTTCGAAATTTATATCATATCCGAAGGGTGTCCCGGAATGATGGGGATATTCTTAAATATGCATCTTGTTAATGTCGGTTACCAGGTGTTCACCATATGAATGATTTTTATCTCTATGTATGGGATGTGTATTGAAATATGAAATCTTGTGGTCTATTATTATGATTTGATAATATATAGGTTAAACCTATAACTCACCAACATTTTTGTTGACGTTTTAAGCATGTTTATTCTCAGGTGATTATTAAGAGCTTCCGCTGTCGCATACTTAAATAAGGACGAGATTTGGAGTCCATGCTTGTATGATATTGTGTAAAAACTGCATTCAAGAAACTTATTTCGTTGTAACATATTTGTATTGTAAACCATTATGTAATGGTCGCGTGTAAACAGGATATTTTAGATTATCATTATTTGATAATCTACGTAAAGCTTTTTAAACCTTTATTGATGAAATAAAGGTTATGGTTTGTTTTAAAATGAATGCAGTCTTTGAAAAACGTCTCATATAGAGGTCAAAACCTCGCAACGAAATCAATTAATATGGAACGTTTTTAATCAATAAGAACGTGACATTTCGGTTAGTATCCGAGCGTTGGTCTTAGAGAACCAGAATTTTGCATTAGTGTGTCTTATCGAGTTTGTTAGGATGCATTAGTGAGTCTGGACTTCGACCGTGTTTACTTGAAAAATGATTGCTTAACAAATTTTGTTGGAAACTATATATTTTTAACATGTGAATATTATGTGATATATTAATCTCTTAACGTGTTTGATATTATGTGATAGATGTCTACCTCTAGAACAAGTCCTATTGACTCACCTAATAATAATGAAGAGTTAAATGTAAATTGGAATGATTCGTGGACTGATTCACAAGTTCCCGAAGAGGAACCGGAAGAAGAGTCGGAACCGGAAGAAGAATCGGAACCGAAAGAAGAATCGGAACCGGAAGAAGAATCGGAACCAGAAGAAGAAATATAACCAGTGGGGGAAATAATAAAACGGTTAAGTAGAAAAAAATCCTCAACCAACCGACCAAAGTTAATTATGGTCAATGGTGTTTCCGCCAAGGAAGCAAAGTATTGGGAGGATTATCAATTCTCCGATGAATCGGTTCCCGACAAGGATTCCAATGATGTTATAGAAATTACCCCAACACAATTTAATAAGGCAAAAGAGAACAATAAGAGAAAGGGCATAAAAATAGAGAAATTTGATTCCAAACCCGATGAACTTTATATGTATCGTCAACACCCGTATTTCTTAAGTTGTGACAATAACCCGGGAACCTCTAAACCACCGGGTTTTTCTAAACCAATGTGAAAAACGACGGCTCATATTAGGGGAACATCATATATCCCTAGAAACTTGGCAAAACGAACCAAAACCGAAGAAGAAGAAGAAACGAGAGAGTCGGAATAAGATAGTTGTATTCGTGTGGTGTAATATATGTAATATAGTGTGCTTATGCTTTATGATATATGTAAAAATTGCTTGTATTAATAAGTATTTTTTTTATGAATCTAACTATTGTCTATTTTACAGTATAAAAACACAAAATGGATATACAACCCAATATTTTAAGAGACCTACCCGGAGACATGATTGATGAAATCTTGTCTAGAGTCGATCAGAATTCCTCGGCACAACTATTTATGGCGAGATCAGTTTGTAAGACATTCGAAGAACGTTCCAAGAATGCCTTGGTTTATAAAAGGCTTTCGTTCGAAAGATGGGGGATATCACATTGGGAAATCCATAAGTTACGATGTGTTTACTTGGACGCATATATTGCGGGGAACCCAAATGCTATTTTAACGGGTTAAGAAATTATTTTGACTCAATATATTCGAATATAGGACTTCGTGATTTAGAAAAAGCGGCTAACATGCAACATAAAGAAGCATGTTATGCTTACGGGTTAGTAATGTTCGCTTCTCACCAAAGTGAGAACAAGAACATCGGGCTACAACTATTAAACAAAACGTTCCCAGAAGTGACGGAGTCGGTAATTGGGGTAAGAAATGAGGTTTTTAGATTGTTACAGGACTGTTGGACATTACGTAACCCTCGTCCCTTTGACGACGTTACAACACGCTGTCTTATCAACGGCCATAACGGTTATGTTCCGCAAGACCAAGGATGGGAAGTAGTCCTAGTAAAACCAGAATGCATGACTTGTTTCTGGACGTATGAATTACGTGTCTTTATTGCCTTTGCTGAACGACTTGTGTACTAGCTAGAATTATCTTCACAACCATCTTGTATCAAATTTATTGTGTGTTATATTTCATTCTATATGTAAAATAAGCGGTATTGTAAGTTTGTAAAATATTGTGTAAAAGTTTGAACGCGAAATATTATTATAATCAGTTTTTCATATAGAATTGTAGTAGTTGAATTGTATATTAGCTACTAAGTATGAACTTAACGGGTAGGTACTACCCGAATTTAAACTTATAAAACGCTAATATGAAGAAAAAGCTTTTATAAATGAGTTCATATTATGCTACGAGATACTATTGACTACTCTTAATATTCTGTATGATTAACTTGTTTCATTTAACTATTTTGAAGGAAATGGCACCAACTACTCGACACACCTTGAATATGAGCGAAGAGGAATTTCGTGCCTTTCTTGCTTCAAACATAGCCGCAGTACAGGCTGCGCTACATACCAACAATAACCTTGGATCTAGCAGTACAGGAAATCGTGTAGGATGCACCTACAAAGAATTCACTGCCTGCAAACCTTTGGAATTTGATGGAACCGAATGACCGATCGGATTGAAACGGTGGACCGAGATGGTCGAATCGGTGTTTGCCATAAGTAAGTGTACTGAAGAGGACAAAGTGAAGTACGCTACGTGATAGTACATTTTTCTCTACTAGAGAGTAGGTACATACATACTAGTACAAGGTAGAATGAACCATGTGAGGAGTAGTTCGCCGATTGACGTTTACTCTCGGGATGAATCCCTGCAGACGCGGATCATGGTCTAAAACCATGACGTGGCTTAAGTCAATCTTAAAGTAGGGCTTACATATGTTCTGCCTGTATACTTGGTGCTGGGCGGATGAAGTCATGCCTTGAAGCTGGGCGGAAGAAGTCATGCCTTGGAGCTGGGAGGAGGAAGTCATGCCTTGGAGCTGGGAGGAAGAGGTCATGCCTTGGAGCTGGGAGGAGGAAGTCATGCCTTGGAGCTGGGAGGAAGAGGTCATGCCTTGGAGCTAGGCGGAGGAAGTCATGCCTTGGTGCTGGACGGAGGACAGATGAAGTCTAGAGAGAGAAAATGTGTATGAGAGAGAAAGTCTAGAGAAAGAGTAGTATGCCGTCCAGAAATTGGGACCCGAAGTCATGGAGAGTGGAGAGTGGAGAGTGGAGAGTGGAGAGTGGAGAGTGGAGAGAAAGTATGTGAGAGAGAAAGTGAAATGGCTGCTCCTCTTTTCTTGTCTCAAATGAGTTGGGGATCTCTTCTATTTATAGGCAAATTTTGGGCTAGTGGGAAGTTTCTTGGGCTTAATTAATGGGAAAGCCCAATAACTTACATGTCTTCACTAATTTGGGCATAACTTTCTCATACGAACTCCGATTGAGGTGATTCAAAAGCCAAAACGTCCGTAACTCAGAGCTCCACATCTTTTATTTTATGCGTGTAGATCGTAAGTGTAGTGACCCGAACTTTTCCATGTTTATATATATTAATTGAGATTGATATTTACATGATTAAATGTTTCCAACATGTTAAGCAATCAAACTTGTTAAGACTTGATTAATTGAAATATGTTTCATATAGACAATTGACCACCCAAGTTGACCGGTGATTCACGAACGTTAAAATTTGTAAAAACTATATGATGACATATATATGGATATATATATAGTTAACATGATACTATGATAAGTAAACATATCATTAAGTATATTAACAATGAACTACATATGTAAAAACAAGACTACTAACTTAATGATTTTTAAACGAGACATATATGTAACGATTATCGTTGTAAAGACATTTAATGTATATATATCATATTAAGAGATATTCATACATGATAATATCATGATAATATAATAATTTAAAATCTCATTTGATATTATAAACATTGGGTTAACAACATTTAACAAGATCGTTAATCTAAAGGTTTCAAAACAACACTTACATGTAACGACTAACGATGACTTAACGACTCAGTTAAAATGTATATACATGTAGTGTTTTAATATGTATTTATACACTTTTGAAAGACTTCAATACACTTATCAAAATACTTCTACTTAACAAAAATGCTTACAATTACATCCTCGTTCAGTTTCATCAACAATTCTACTCGTATGCACCCGTATTCATACTCGTACAATACACAGCTTTTAGATGTATGTACTATTGGTATATACACTCCAATGATCAGCTCTTAGCAGCCCATGTGAGTCACCTAACACATGTGGGAACCATCATTTGGCAACTAGCATGAAATATCTCATAAAATTACAAAAATATGAGTAATCATTCATGACTTATTTACATGAAAACAAAATTACATATCCTTTATATCTAATCCATACACCAACGACCAAAAACACCTACAAACACTTTCATTCTTCAATTTTCTTCATCTAATTGATCTCTCTCAAGTTCTATCTTCAAGTTCTAAGTGTTCTT
This sequence comes from Rutidosis leptorrhynchoides, assembly GCF_046630445.1. Taxonomy (NCBI): domain Eukaryota; kingdom Viridiplantae; phylum Streptophyta; class Magnoliopsida; order Asterales; family Asteraceae; genus Rutidosis; species Rutidosis leptorrhynchoides. The sequence goes on along the minus strand of NC_092333.1, from coordinate 313,538,094 downwards.
CATAAATTCCAAAAGTTCTAGTTTCATAAAATCAAGAATACTTTCAAGTTTGCTAGCTCACTTCCAATCTTGTAAGGTGATCATCCAACCTCAAGAAATCTTTGTTTCTTACAGTAGGTTATCATTCTAATACAAGGTAATAATCATATTCAAACTTTGGTTCAATTTCTATAACTATAACAATCTTATTTCAAGTGATGATCTTACTTGAACTTGTTTTCGTGTCATGATTCTGCTTCAAGAACTTCGAGCCATCCAAGGATCCATTGAAGCTAGATCCATTTTTCTCTTTTCCAGTAGGTTTATCCAAGGAACTTAAGGTAGTAATGATGTTCATAACATCATTCGATTCATACATATAAAGCTATCTTATTCGAAGGTTTAAACTTGTAATCACTAGAACATAGTTTAGTTAATTCTAAACTTGTTCGCAAACAAAAGTTAATCCTTCTAACTTGACTTTTAAAATCAACTAAACACATGTTCTATATCTATATGATATACTAACTTAATGATTTAAAACCTGGAAACACGAAAAACACCGTAAAACCGGATTTACGCCGTCGTAGTAACACCGCGGGCTGTTTTGGGTTAGTTAATTAAAAACTATGATAAACTTTGATTTAAAAGTTGTTATTCTGAGAAAATGATTTTTATTATGAACATGAAACTATATCCAAAAATTATGGTTAAACTCAAAGTGGAAGTATGTTTTCTAAAATGGTCATCTAGACGTCGTTCTTTCGACTGAAATGACTACCTATACAAAAATGACTTGTAACTTATTTTTCCGTCTATAAACCTATACTTTTTCTGTTTAGATTCATAAAATAGAGTTCAATATGAAACCATAGCAATTTGATTCACTCAAAACAGATTTAAAATGAAGAAGTTATGGGTAAAACAAGATTGGATAATTTTTCTCATTTTAGCTACGTGAAAATTTGTAACAAATCTATTCCAACCATAACTTAATCAACTTGTATTGTATATTATGTAATCTTGAGATACCATAGACACGTATACAATGTTTTGACCTATCATATCGACACATCTATATATATTTCGGAACAACCATAGACACTCTATATGTGAATGTTGGAGTTAGCTATACAGGGTTGAGGTTGATTCCAAAATATATATAGTTTGAGTTGTGATCAATACTGAGATACGTATACACTGGGTCGTGGATTGATTCAAGATAATATTTATCGATTTATTTCTGTACATCTAACTGTGGACAACTAGTTGTAGGTTACTAATGAGGACAGCTGACTTAATAAACTTAAAACATCAAAATATATTAAAAGTGTTGTAAATATATTTTGAACATACTTTGATATATATGTATATATTGTTAGAGGTTCGTGAATCAACCAGTGGCCAAGTCTTACTTCCCGACGAAGTAAAAATCTGTGAAAGTGAGTTATAGTCCCACTTTTAAAATCTAATATTTTTGGGATGAGAATACATGCAGGTTTTATAAATGATTTACAAAATAGACACAAGTATGTGAAACTACATTCTATGGTTGAATTATCGAAATCGAATATGCCCCTTTTTATTAAGTCTGGTAATCTAAGAATTAGGGAACAGACACCCTAATTGACGCGAATCCTAAAGATATATCTATTGGGTCTAACAAACCCCATCCAAAGTACCGGATGCTTTAGTACTTCGAAATTTATATCATATCCGAAGGGTGTCCCGGAATGATGGGGATATTCTTATATATGCATCTTGTTAATGTCGGTTACCAGGTGTTCACCATATGAATGATTTTTATCTCTATGTATGGGATGTGTATTGAAATATGAAATCTTGTGGTCTATTATTATGATTTGATATATATAGGTTAAACCTATAACTCACCAACATTTTTGTTGACGTTTTAAGCATGTTTATTCTCAGGTGAATATTAAGAGCTTCCGCTGTTGCATACTAAAATAAGGACAAGATTTGGAGTCCATGTTTGTATGATATTGTGTAAAAACTGCATTCAAGAAACTGATTTCGATGTAACATATTTGTATTGTAAACCATTATGTAATGGTCGTGTGTAAACAGGATATTTTAGATTATCATTATTTGATAATCTACGTAAAGCTTTTTAAACCTTTATTTATGAAATAAAGGTTATGGTTTGTTTTAAAAATGAATGCAGTCTTTGAAAAACGTCTCATATAGAGGTCAAAACCTCGCAACGAAATCAATTAATATGGAACGTTTTTAATCAATAAGAACGGGACATTTCAGTTGGTATCCGAGCGTTGGTCTTAGAGAACCAGAAAATTTGCATTAGTGTGTCTTATCGAGTTTGTTAGGATGCATTAGTGAGTCTGGACTTCGACCGTGTTTTCTTTAAAAATGATTGCTTAACATTTTTGTTGGAAACTATATATTTTTAACATATGAATATTATGTGATATATTAATCTCTTAACGTGTTTGATATTATGTGATAGATGTCTACCTCTAGAACAAGTCCCATTGACTCACCTAATAATAATGAAGAGTCAAATGTAAATTGGAATGATTTGTGGACTGATTCACAAGTTCCCGAAGAGGAACCGGAAGAAGAGTCGGAACCGGAAGAAGAATCGGAACCGGAAGAAGAATCGGAACCGGATGAAGAAATAGAACCGGTGGGGGAAATAATAAAACGGTTAAGTAAAAGAAAATCCTCAACCAACCGACCAAAGTTAATTATGGTCAATGGTGTTTCCGCCAAGGAAGCAAAATATTGGGAGGATTACCAATTCTCCGATGAATCGGATTCCGACGAGAATTCCGATGATGTTATAGAAATTACCCCAACTGAATTTAAAAAGGCAAAAGAAAATAATAAGGGAAAGGGCATAAAAATAGAGAAATCTAATTCCAACCCCGATGAACTTTATATGTATCGTCAACCCCCGAAGTCCTTAAGTTGTAACAATGACCCGGGAACCTCTAAACCACCAGGTTTTTCTAAACCAATGTGGACAACGACGGCTCGTATTAGGGTAACATCATATATCCCTAGAAACTTGGCAAAACGAACCAAAACCGAAGAAGAAGAAACGAGCGAGTCGGAATAAGATAGTTGTATTCGTGTGGTGTAATATATGTAATATAGTGTTCTTATGCTTTATGATATATGTAAAAATTGCTTGTATTAATAAGTATTTTTTTATGAATCTAACTCTTGTCTATTTTACAGTTTAAAAACACAAAATGGATAGACAACCCAATATTTTAAGAGACCTACCCGGAGACATGATTGATGAAATCTTGTCTAGAGTCGGCCAGAATTCTTCGGCACAACTATTTAAGGCGAGATCAGTTTGTAAGACATTCGAAGAACGTTCCAAGAATGTCTTGGTTTATAAGAGACTTTCGTTTGAAAGATGGGGGATATCACATTGGGAAACCCATAAGTTACGATGTGTTTACTTTGACGCATATATTGCGGGGAACCCAAATGCTATTTTACGCAACGGGTTAAGAAATTATTTTGACTCAATATATCCGAATATTGGACTTCGTGATTTAGAAAAAGCGGCTAACATGCAACATAAAGAAGCATGTTATGCTTACGGATTAGTAATGTTCGCTTCTCACCAAAGTGAGAACAAGAACATCGGGCTACAACTATTAAACAAAACGTTTCCACAAGTGACGGAGTCGGTAATTGGGGTAAGAAATGAGGTTTTTAGATTATTACGGGACTGTTGGACATTACGTAACCCTCGTCCCTTTGATGACGTTACAACACGCTGTCTTATCAACGGCCATAACGGTTATGTTGCACAAGACCAAGGATGGGAAGTAGTCCTAGTAAAACCAGAATGCATGACTTGTTTCTGGACGTATGAATTACGTGTCTTTATTGCCTTTGCTGAACGACTTGTGTACTAGCTAGAATTGTCTTCACAACTATCTTGTATCAAAGTTATTGTGTGCTATATTTCATGCTTTATGTAAAATAAGCGGTATTGTAAGTTTGTAAAATATTGTATAAAAGTTTGAACGCGAAATATTATTATAATCAGTTTTTCATATAGAATTGTAGTAGTTGAATTGTATATTAGCTACTAAGTATGAACTTAACGGGTAGGTACTACCCGAATTTAAACTTATAAAACGCTAATATGAAGAAAAAGCTTTTATAAATGAGTTCATATTATGCTACGAAATACTATTAACTACTCTTAATATTCTGTATGATTAACTTGTTCCATTTGACTATTTTGAAGGAAATGGCACCGACTACTCGACACACCGTGAATATGAATGAAGAGGAATTCCGTACTTTTCTAGCTTCAAACATAGCCGCAGTACAGGCTGCGCTACATACCAACAATAACCTTGGATCTAGCAGTACAGGAAATCGTGTAGGATGCACCTACAAAGAATTCACTGCCTGCAAACCTTTGGAATTTGATGGAACCGAAGGACCGATCGGATTGAAACGGTGGACCGAGAAGGTTGAATCGGTGTTTTCCATAAGTAAGTGTACTGAAGAGGACAAAGTGAAGTACGCTACGCATACCTTCACAGGTTCTGCGTTAACATGGTGGAATACCTATCTAGAGCAAGTGGGACAAGATGATGCGTACGCACTACCGTGGTCAGCATTCAAGCACTTGATGAACGAGAAGTACCGTCCGAGAACCGAGGTCAATAAGCTCAAGACAGAACTTAGAGGGTTACGAACCCAAGGATTTGATATTACCACGTACGAAAGACGATTCACAGAATTGTGCCTATTGTGTCCGGGAGCATTCGAAGATGAGGAAGAGAAGATCGACGCATTTGTGAAAGGATTACCGGAAAGAATCCAAGAAGATATAAGTTCACACGAGCCCGCCTCCATACAACAGGCATGTAGAATGGCTCACAAACTCGTGAACCAGATTGAAGAAAGAATTAAAGAACAGACTGCTGAAGAGGCCAATGTGAAGCAAGTCAAAAGAAAGTGAGAGGAAAACGGTGATAAGAATCACCAATACAACAACAACAGCAATTACAACAATAATCACAACAATTATCCCAACAATCGCAACATCAATCGCAACTACAACAAACGGCCCAACAACAACAACAATAATAACAACAGCAACTACAACAATCATCCCAACAACAATAATAACCGCAACAACAACAACAATCAGAAGCAGCTATGCCAAAGGTGTGAAAAGAATCACTCGGGGTTCTGCACCAAATTTTGCAACAAGTGTAAAAGAAATGGTCATAGCGCGGCGAAGTGTGAGGTCTACGGACCAGGGGTTAATAGAACGAAAGGAACAAATGGTGTCGGAACGAGTAATGGCGGAGCAAGTAGTGTCGGAGCAAGTTATGCCAATGTAGTTTGTTATAAATGTGGAAAACCGGGCCACATTATTAGAAATTGCCCGAACCAGGAGAACACGAATGGACAAGGCCGTGGAAGAGTTTTCAATATTAATGCGGCAGAGACACAGGAAGACCCGGAGCTTGTTACGGGTACGTTTCTTATTGACAATAAATCTGCTTACGTTTTATTTGATTCGGGTGCGGATAGAAGCTATATGAGTAGAGATTTTTGTGCTAAATTAAGTTGTCCATTGACGCCTTTGGATAGTAAATTTTTACTCGAATTAGCAAATGGTAAATTAATTTCAGCAGATAATATATGTCGGAATCGAGAAATTAAACTGGTTAGCGAAACATTTAAGATTGATTTGATACCAGTAGAGTTAGGGAGTTTTGATGTGATAATCGGTATGGACTGGTTGAAAGAAGTGAAAGCGGAGATCGTTTGTTACAAAAATGCAATTCGCATTATACGAGAAAAAGGAAAACCCTTAATGGTGTACGGAGAAAAGGGCAACACGAAGCTACATCTTATTAGTAATTTGAAGGCACAAAAACTAATAAGAAAAGGTTGCTATGCTGTTCTAGCACACGTCGAGAAAGTACAAACTGAAGAAAAGAGCATCAATGATGTTCCCATCGCAAAAGAATTTCCTGATGTATTTCCGAAAGAATTACCGGGATTACCCCCACATCGATCCGTTGAATTTCAAATAGATCTTGTACCAGGAGCTGCACCAATAGCTCGTGCTCCTTACAGACTCGCACCCAGCGAGATGAAAGAACTGCAAAGCCAATTACAAGAACTTTTAGAGCGTGGTTTCATTCGACCAAGCACATCACCGTGGGGAGCTCCTGTTTTGTTTGTCAAGAAGAAAGATGGTACATTCAGGTTGTGTATCGACTACCGAGAGTTGAACAAACTTACCATCAAGAACCGCTACCCACTACCGAGAATCGACGACTTATTTGATCAACTACAAGGCTCGTCTGTTTATTCAAAGATTGACTTACGTTCCGGGTATCATCAAATGCGGGTGAAAGAAGATGATATTCCAAAGACTGCTTTCAGAACACGTTACGGTCATTACGAGTTTATGGTCATGCCGTTTGGTTTAACTAATGCACCAGCTGTGTTCATGGACCTTATGAACCGAGTGTGTGGACCATACCTTGACAAGTTTGTCATTGTTTTCATTGATGACATACTTATTTACTCAAAGAATGACCAAGAACACGGTGAACATTTGAGAAAGGTGTTAGAAGTATTGAGGAAGGAAGAATTGTACGCTAAGTTTTCAAAGTGTGCATTTTGGTTGGAAGAAGTTCAATTCCTCGGTCACATAGTGAACAAAGAAGGTATTAAGGTGGATCCGGCAAAGATAGAAACTGTTGAAAAGTGGGAAACCCCGAAAACTCCGAAACACATACGCCAGTTTTTAGGACTAGCTGGTTACTACAGAAGGTTCATCCAAGACTTTTCCAGAATAGCAAAACCCTTGACTGCATTAACGCATAAAGGGAAGAAATTTGAATGGAATGATGAACAAGAGAAAGCGTTTCAGTTATTGAAGAAAAAGCTAACTACGGCACCTATATTGTCATTGCCTGAAGGGAATGATGATTTTGTGATTTATTGTGATGCATCAAAGCAAGGTCTCGGTTGTGTATTAATGCAACGAACGAAGGTGATTGCTTATGCGTCTAGACAATTGAAGATTCACGAACAAAATTATACGACGCATGATTTGGAATTAGGCGCGGTTGTTTTTGCATTAAAGACTTGGAGGCACTACTTATATGGGGTCAAAAGTATTATATATACCGACCACAAAAGTCTTCAACACATATTTAATCAGAAACAACTGAATATGAGGCAGCGTAGGTGGATTGAATTATTGAATGATTACGACTTTGAGATTCGTTACCACCCGGGGAAGGCAAATGTGGTAGCCGATGCCTTGAGCAGGAAGGACAGAGAACCCATTCGAGTAAAATCTATGAATATAATGATTCATAATAACATTACTACTCAAATAAAGGAGGCGCAACAAGGAGTTTTAAAAGTGGGAAATTTAAAGGATGAAATACCCAAAGGATCGGAGAAGCATCTTAATATTCGGGAAGACGGAACCCGGTATAGGGCTGAAAGGATTTGGGTACCAAAATTTGGAGATATGAGAGAAATGGTACTTAGAGAAGCTCATAAAACCAGATACTCAATACATCCTGGAACGGGGAAGATGTACAAGGATCTCAAGAAACATTTTTGGTGGCCGGGTATGAAAGCCGATGTTGCTAAATACGTAGGAGAATGTTTGACGTGTTCTAAGGTCAAAGCTGAGCATCAGAAACCATCAGGTCTACTTCAACAACCCGAAATCCCAGAATGGAAATGGGAAAACATTACCATGGATTTCATCACTAAATTGCCAAGGACTGCAAGTGGTTTTGATACTATTTGGGTAATAGTTGATCGTCTCACCAAATCAGCACACTTCCTACCAATAAGAGAAGATGACAAGATGGAGAAGTTAGCACGACTGTATTTGAAGGAAGTCGTCTCCAGACATGGAATACCAATCTCTATTATCTCTGATAGGGATGGCAGATTTATTTCAAGATTCTGGCAGACATTACAGCAAGCATTAGGAACTCGTCTAGACATGAGTACTGCCTATCATCCACAAACTGATGGGCAGAGCGAAAGGACGATACAAACGCTTGAAGACATGCTACGAGCATGTGTTATTGATTTCGGAAACAGTTGGGATCGACATCTACCGTTAGCAGAATTTTCCTACAACAACAGCTACCATTCAAGCATTGAGATGGCGCCGTTTGAAGCACTTTATGGTAGAAAGTGCAGGTCTCCAATTTGTTGGAGTGAAGTGGGGGATAGACAGATTACGGGTCCGGAGATTATACAAGAAACTACCGAGAAGATCATCCAAATTCAACAACGGTTGAAAACCGCCCAAAGTCGACAAAAGAGCTACGCTGACATTAAAAGAAAAGATATAGAATTTGAAATTGGAGAGATGGTCATGCTTAAAGTTGCACCTTGGAAAGGCGTTGTTCGATTTGGTAAACGAGGGAAATTAAATCCAAGGTATATTGGACCATTCAAGATTATTGATCGTGTCGGACCAGTAGCTTACCGACTAGAGTTACCTCAACAACTCGCGGCTGTACATAACACTTTCCACGTCTCGAATTTGAAGAAATGTTTTGCTAAAGAAGATCTCACTATTCCGTTAGATGAAATCAAAATCAACGAAAAACTTCAATTCATCGAAGAACCCGTCGAAATAATGGATCGTGAGGTTAAAAGACTTAAGCAAAACAAGATACCAATTGTTAAGGTTCGATGGAATGCTCGTAGAGGACCCGAGTTCACCTGGGAGCGTGAAGATCAGATGAAGAAGAAATACCCGCATCTATTTCCAGAAGATTCGTCAACACCTTCAACAGCTTAAAATTTCGGGACGAAATTTATTTAACGGGTAGGTACTGTAGTGACCCGAACTTTTCCATGTTTATATATATTAATTGAGATTGATATTTACATGATTAAATGTTTCCAACATGTTAAGCAATCAAACTTGTTAAGACTTGATTAATTGAAATATGTTTCATATAGACAATTGACCACCCAAGTTGACCGGTGATTCACGAACGTTAAAATTTGTAAAAACTATATGATGACATATATATGGATATATATATAGTTAACATGATACTATGATAAGTAAACATATCATTAAGTATATTAACAATGAACTACATATGTAAAAACAAGACTACTAACTTAATGATTTTTAAACGAGACATATATGTAACGATTATCGTTGTAAAGACATTTAATGTATATATATCATATTAAGAGATATTCATACATGATAATATCATGATAATATAATAATTTAAAATCTCATTTGATATTATAAACATTGGGTTAACAACATTTAACAAGATCGTTAATCTAAAGGTTTCAAAACAACACTTACATGTAACGACTAACGATGACTTAACGACTCAGTTAAAATGTATATACATGTAGTGTTTTAATATGTATTTATAAACTTTTGAAAGACTTCAATACACTTATCAAAATACTTCTACTTAACAAAAATGCTTACAATTACATCCTCGTTCAGTTTCATCAACAATTCTACTCGTATGCACCCGTATTCGTACTCGTACAATACACAGCTTTTAGATGTATGTACTATTGGTATATACACTCCAATGATCAGCTCTTAGCAGCCCATGTGAGTCACCTAACACATGTGGGAACCATCATTTGGCAACTAGCATGAAATATCTCATAAAATTACAAAAATATGAGTAATCATTCATGACTTATTTACATGAAAACAAAATTACATATCCTTTATATCTAATCCATACACCAACGACCAAAAACACCTACAAACACTTTCATTCTTCAATTTTCTTCATCTAATTGATCTCTCTCAAGTTCTATCTTCAAGTTCTAAGTGTTCTTCATAAATTCCAAAAGTTCTAGTTTCATAAAATCAAGAATACTTTCAAGTTTGCTAGCTCACTTCCAATCTTGTAAGGTGATCATCCAACCTCAAGAAATCTTTGTTTCTTACAGTAGGTTATCATTCTAATACAAGGTAATAATCATATTCAAACTTTGGTTCAATTTCTATAACTATAACAATCTTATTTCAAGTGATGATCTTACTTGAACTTGTTTTCGTGTCATGATTCTGCTTCAAGAACTTCGAGCCATCCAAGGATCCATTGAAGCTAGATCCATTTTTCTCTTTTCCAGTAGGTTTATCCAAGGAACTTAAGGTAGTAATGATGTTCATAACATCATTCGATTCATACATATAAAGCTATCTTATTCGAAGGTTTAAACTTGTAATCACTAGAACATAGTTTAGTTAATTCTAAACTTGTTCGCAAACAAAAGTTAATCCTTCTAAATTGACTTTTAAAATCAACTAAACACATGTTCTATATCTATATGATATACTAACTTAATGATTTAAAACCTGGAAACACGAAAAACACCGTAAAACCGGATTTGCGCCGTCGTAGTAACACCGCGGGCTGTTTTGGGTTAGTTAATTAAAAACTATGATAAACTTTGATTTAAAAGTTGTTATTCTGAGAAAATGATTTTTATTATGAACATGAAACCATATCCAAAAATTATGGTTAAACTCAAAGTGGAAGTATGTTTTCTAAAATGGTCATCTAGACGTCGTTCTTTCGACTGAAATGACTACCTTTACAAAAACGACTTGTAACTTATTTTTCCGTCTATAAACCTATACTTTTTCTGTTTAGATTCATAAAATAGAGTTCAATATGAAACCATAGCAATTTGATTCACTCAAAACAGATTTAAAATGAAGAAGTTATGGGTAAAACAAGATTGGATAATTTTTCTCATTTTAGCTACGTGAAAATTTGTAACAAATCTATTCCAACCATAACTTAATCAACTTGTATTGTATATTATGTAATCTTGAGATACCATAGACACGTATACAATGTTTCGACCTATCATATCGACACATCTATATATATTTCGGAACAACCATAGACACTCTATATGTGAATGTTGGAGTTAGCTATACAGGGTTGAGGTTGATTCCAAAATATATATAGTTTGAGTTGTGATCAATACTGAGATACGTATACACTGGGTCGTGGATTGATTCAAGATAATATTTATCGATTTATTTCTGTACATCTAACTGTGGACAACTAGTTGTAGGTTACTAATGAGGACAGCTGACTTAATAAACTTAAAACATCAAAATATATTAAAAGTGTTGTAAATATATTTTGAACATACTTTGATATATATGTATATATTGTTAGAGGTTCGTGAATCAACCAGTGGCCAAGTCTTACTTCCCGACGAAGTAAAAATCTGTGAAAGTGAGTTATAGTCCCACTTTTAAAATCTAATATTTTTGGGATGAGAATACATGCAGGTTTTATAAATGATTTACAAAATAGACACAAGTACGTGAAACTACATTCTATGGTTGAATTATCGAAATCGAATATGCCCCTTTTTATTAAGTCTGGTAATCTAAGAATTAGGGAACAGACACCCTAATTGACGCGAATCCTAAAGATATATCTATTGGGTCTAACAAACCCCATCCAAAGTACCGGATGCTTTAGTACTTCGAAATTTATATCATATCCGAAGGGTGTCCCGGAATGATGGGGATATTCTTATATATGCATCTTGTTAATGTCGGTTACCAGGTGTTCACCATATGAATGATTTTTATCTCTATGTATGGGATGTGTATTGAAATATGAAATCTTGTGGTCTATTATTATGATTTGATATATATAGGTTAAACCTATAACTCACCAACATTTTTGTTGACGTTTTAAGCATGTTTATTCTCAGGTGAATATTAAGAGCTTCCGCTGTTGCATACTAAAATAAGGACAAGATTTGGAGTCCATGTTTGTATGATATTGTGTAAAAACTGCATTCAAGAAACTGATTTCGATGTAACATATTTGTATTGTAAACCATTATGTAATGGTCGTGTGTAAACATGATATTTTAGATTATCATTATTTGATAATATACGTAAAGCTTTTAAACCTTTATTTATGAAATAAAGGTTATGGTTTGTTTTAAAAATGAATGCAGTCTTTGAAAAACGTCTCATATAGAGGTCAAAACCTCGCAACGAAATCAATTAATATGGAACGTTTTTAATCAATAAGAACGGGACATTTCAGTAAGGTACACCATTAAGTCCCCCCAGTTTGATGACTTTAGTTTTGCCAAAAAATGAAGTCATTAAACTATAAAAAAGAAATCAAGTGCCTCCCTGCCTTAGGAACATATAGTTGCTGTTATCTGCTACTGAAATGATATGTTTTCTAATGATTCTCCAAATAACTCGATTTTGATTATGGAGCCTGTTTTAGAATGTTTGTAAATCTTGCCATGTATATATTTGTCATGTTATAATTGCTTGACTTCATGCGAAGATTATGTGATTAAACTTTTGCTTTTTACGGACGTAGCATATGTGATGCTTACGCAATTTGTATAAGGGCTTAAGCATAGAAAGCTGCCTTCAGGGCTTACGCATAACGGAGAGCGGCCTGATTGATGTCTTAGATTGCTTGTGTTAGTCGGAAAACTCTGAATGGGTATATATTAACATTTCCACGATGCTCTTGTTTATTGTGTATTTTGCGCTTACGCATTGTGTGGCTTAAAAAGTAGTACTTTGAATTATTGACAAAGCTTTATTTGCTCGAATTTAAGTCGAAAGAACTAGTTCTTGTAATTTTGTTTATCGTCGACATTCCGTAGGTTCTAAACTACGATCACTTTGCCGGCTATGTGACGGTGGTTAAACTGTTGCCTTTTCAATCCTTTGTTTACGATTGAACTTCTGCCACTGAGACTAGATATCTCTTACGCGGGCAGGGATGACACACAGCTATGTGACACCTGGGCTAAAAAATCCTTGGCCGGATAAAAATATGAATATTTTGCCGTAAGAATAATTGTTTTATTTCTTACGCTTAAAGAAATTTGTACGTTTACGACCGTATCTCATGTTCTAGATAGTTGATTGGGCTATCTGAACATACAGTACTACGCATAAAATTTCTTTAAATTTATTGCCTTTCAAAGTCTTCTCAGTTCTTCTCCGGTCGGCGTTGAGAGCATATATAATTCATTATCATTTGCCTTTACTGTTCGATATGATCTTTCCCATCACAGTCTTAATCTTGAATTCTTAGCAAATAACATGCATATAATGTGATGGGCTTACGCAAATGCAGCCATAAATATATAGTGATGAGCCATGGATCAACGAATGTGACCATGGATTTATAATGCGTCTTCTCTCAAATGATATTGATAATAAAAACATTCTTTTGATAAATACTGCTGGAAGTTTTGAGATTGTACCTTGTACTTGAGACATGATGATCCATGTTTGTATTTGCGAGCTATTGGTAGATGTCAAGACTTTTTTGCAATTTCAAATGCATCCTTCTAGAGTGCTCCATGGATTTGAGGCCATTAACTTTATGCTTCACTATTTCTGTGTTTTATAATAAAAAGATTTTTCTCTGGCTTAAATCACACACTTATCTCCACACGTCTTCATGATGTTATTGTATCAAATTTTATCCACGTGCCGCTATGACCAGGAGGAAGTTTTAACAAATTATGTGAACAATTCTTCTGATTCTTTTTTCGTCAAGTAGGTCATTTGCATATGTTGATTTGTTGCAAGATATATAATTTTATGTTCATGTATTTCACTTCACAGCTACACACTCGATTGCTTCAACCGAAAAGTTAAGTGAAAATACGATCTCGGAGTTGTCTTGGAACCAGGACCATGGTCGTCTAGTGTCCACATATTTCAAAATCTTGACAACGTAAACCATGCTGTAGCCATACGGCTTCTTCCCAGAGCCGTTTCATACGTAACAAAATGAGGAATAGTAGCTTAAAAGTTGGATGACGGAGGGCGGTGACCATAATATATCGTGACCGTAAAAGTGAAAACGGTGCCCGGATAACAAATGTATGATGAATTCCATGGATGGATTTTGTTGACTGTTATTTCGAAATTTTGTTGATCCATTTTCACGGAGGGCAGATCTCTAGGCTTTTGTTGTTTCTTCAAGAAAATATCTATTTTGTCAGATGCTGATGTATTTTATACATGCTTTTGAAATTGCCAATGTTGGGCTCATTATATGGAGTAGGGAGCTGATACGTACACCACTTACTTTTTGCCATACACCACTAAAATTTAATTTTGGACCATTTTACCTTTTCTCATAATTAATTTAGAGAAAAGGGCCTTGAGTTAGAAAGGGTAAAATAGTCAAAGATTGTAGTTTAGTAGTGTATGGCAAAAAACAAGTGGTGTACGGATCAACTCCCTATGGAGTAACTTGACTACCCCCATTGTGTACGTACGACAGCTAATTCATCAAGTTGCACACCATCTTTTCCTTTCTTGTGTACATCATCCATTTATTTATTTACTATTATTATTATTATTATTATTATTATTATTATTATTATATTATTATTATTATTATTATCACTTCTTTTGTCTTTTTCTTTTTTTTCTTTTTATCTTCCTTCTCTCTTTTTATTGAGTATGGATCTTGACTGAAATTAGAATTACCAACCCAGGACGGAAAACAAAATCGATGATGACGAGTGGAATTTAATAATGGAAAACAGAATCGGCCCAAAGATATATCCGTTGCTCACAGTTGTATAACCCACTTATTGATTGTCCCATATCCTGAAAATCGAGCATAGTGCACGGATGACGGTAAAAAATTGTGATAAAGCACGGTAGCTTCTGTTGAGGTAAGAGAGCAACTCATAGATGAAAACATGATGCCCGTTTAGAATACAGTTTTATTCTGAAGCACGATGTACAGTACTCGATATCTGATTTGCTTCATTTATGTCTGTTTAGAGAATGATGAGCTGGCTTTTGACAAAATCTATTTTGTCATGCACGTCGGTCCGGTACCGAGATGTCATCTGATGATCAAAACTTGAAATGTTAAGGCAGGCTAATGAGTAAGATGAAGCATGGATGCCAAAATGATCTTCAAAGATGTGGCTATTTGTTGCCGTAATTCCTTTCAATTTTTTGTTCAAACGATGATTGTATTTTGCTAAACGCTAATCGGATGCATATAAATTGCTAGAGTCCAATGTCATGAAGTGTTATCCCGCCAACTAGCATACTCCAGTTTACACGAAAATGTGTCTTGGATTCATGACGGAGTACAGAGAGGAATTCCTTAATTAGAATATATGTGATTCTTGTAAAATGCTTATAAAATGTTTGTCCTTCCATGTATAACGCAAAATATCAAAAACGGAAGACGGTAACACTTGCTAAACGATATTCTGTATGCCCTACACATTACTTGAGAAGTCTTAAAAAGTTCATGCCGGAAGACGGACCACGATGCGCATAAACTGTCAGATTCCCATACGCCTCTTTCAATAATAACTTGTAAACATCTTGTATGTTTCAAATCATGTTGATGTCGTGACGAAATTCAAAACTTATGTTGTATGAATCGTGATTTCTTAAGAGGAAATATATTACTCCGTTTATCGTCTTGGGGGCATGACGGAGTACACAGTCCGACAGCATGCTTTGAATAGATGTTCCTACGATCACTTAAAATATATTCGATATATTCAGATATGTTGATGTGGCGGTAGCCGGACGTTATACGCTATGCTATAGAAGGTCAGCGTAACTTCAAGTTGCGTCGTCGGAAGACATGATTCGATTGCAATAAGATATTCGTTTATGAACGTTAGTTCGGAACTCTTAACGCCTTCATAAATTTGGAAATCTGAAATCCCTTTGAATTATTATTCTACATATATTTTTATTTCATCTCATCCATCGCTAAACGGAAAGTGAAATATACTTTAACGGTGTCCGGAGTGAAAATAATTCCCTGTCTTCATTAGATGTTCCTTAATGTGAATGCCCTTATTTCACTTGTCTTGAATGGATGATTTGTGGCGGTTGTTGGAGTACATAAAATGGAATCCGACTGTTGGGAATTTAAAGTTATTTTGTGTAGATGACAAAATACAGATGTCGGAGAACGAATAACGGAATTGTTTCTTCTCCTTTTGCCTTTAAAATTGTTGTGTTCTTGAGATTCTTTATGACTTTTCACTTGAAGTTTCAGTTGTCCGGCTAGCGTACTAAATTCATATGATAACATGTCTTGGGTGTATGATAAAACATTATCTCCTCGAGAAACGTCATGCAACACGTATTGGTTCCACGTGTCTTCATGTTAATATATATTATATACTCCGTATATAAGTTGTAAACCTTGCTGCATGCTTTGAGAATTTTTTCCCCTTGTTGATGACGATATTTCCAACGCTTTTTGATAGTTGTACTTCAAGCAAAATTAGCTATCGCTGTACGGAGTATGTATGGTGGCCCCAATGACTTCTGATGTTTCCTAAATTTGTTGCCGGAAGTCATAGAATGGAGAACGGAACATAACAATTTTTTCCATTGCTCATGTAATGTATTTATTTGTATGGTTACAGTACTGTATTGATGTGAATGACGTCTCCAATGCTTTTTCAAAAGTCGTACCTTAAGTAACACTAGTCGCCTCCTTAACAAATGCGTATAAATGCAGCAAACACTTGCTACCCACCTATTTTGACTTGATTGAGGCTTGGGTGTATTATATCCACATGATAAAGAAATACTTTATAGGATATGATAAAAAATTTAACATGTGGAAAAGGTAATCAAGATGTTTGCTTGGTAGATATAAAGCCACGTTGTTGTATATATTTGAGAAGTGTTGACAGCATATAATGGACAACGGATGGTAGATTATTTGCAAGGTCCCACGCACATCAGTGTGCTTCCTTTTGAACCCAAATTACGGGAATAAATTGAGAACGGGTGCGGATCATGTAGTAATGTTTAAAAGTCAGAATGTAACAATTTTTGTAGTTTCGATGACGGACAACTTTATTGAGTATTCTAAATTTTTTGCTTCTAGTCATAGAATCGGATGGCGCCATATGATAGTAGTATTTCTCTACTAGAGAGTAGGTACATACATACTAGTGCAAGGTAGAATGAACCATGTGAGGAGTAGTTTGTCGATTGACGTTTACTCTCGGGACGAATCCCTGCAGATGCGGATCATGGTCTAAAACCATGGCGTGGCTTAAGTCAATCTTAAAGTAGGGCTTACATATGTTCTGCCTGTATACTTGGTGCTGGGCAGATGAAGTCATGCCTTGAAGCTGGGCGAAAGAAGTCATGCCTTGGAGCTGGGAGGAGGAAGTCATGCCTTGGAGCTGGGAGGAAGAGGTCATGCCTTGGAGCTGGGAGGAGGAAGTCATGCCTTGGAGCTGGGAGGAAGAGGTTATGCCTTGGAGCTGGGCGGAGGAAGTCATGTCTTGGTGCTGGGCGGAGGACAGATGAAGTCTAGAGAGAGAAAACGTGTATGAGAGAGAAAGTCTAGAGAAAGAGTAGTATGCCGTCCAGAAATTGGGACCCGAAGTCATGGAGAGTGGAGAGTGGAGAGTGGAGAGTGGAGAGAAAGTATGTAAGAGAGAAAGTGAAATGGCTGCTCCTCTTTTCTTGTCTCAAATGAGGTAGGGAGCTCTTCTATTTATAGGAAAAGTTTGGGCTAGTGGGAAGCTTTTTGGGCTTAATTAATGGGAAAGCCCAATAACTTGCATGTCTTCACTAATTTGGGCATAACTTTCTCATACGAACTCCGATTGAGGTGATTCAAAAGCCAAAACGTCCGTAACTCAGAGCTCCACATCTTTTATTTTATGCGTATAGATCGTAAGGTACACCATTACTACGCATACCTTCACAGGTACTGCGTTAACATGGTGGAATACCTATCTAGAGCAAGTGGGACAAGATGATGCTTACGCACTACCGTGGTCAGCATTCAAGCACTTGATGAACGAGAAGTACCATTCCAGAACCGAGGTCAATAAGCTCAAGAAAGAACTTAGAGGGTTACGAACCCAAGGATTTGATATTATCACGTATGAAAGACGATTCACAGAATTGTGCCTATTGTGTCCGGGATCGTTCGAAGATGAGGAAGAGAAGATCGACGCGTTTGTGAAAGGATTACCAGAAAGAATCCAAGAAGATATAAGTTCATACGAGCCTGCCTCCATACAACAGGCATGTAGAATGGCTCACAAACTAGTGAACCAGATTGAAGAAAGAATTAAAGAACAGGCGGCTGAAGAGACCAATGTGAAGCAAGTCAAAAGAAAGTGGGAGGAAAACGGTGATAAGAATCACCAATAAAATAACAACATCAATTACAACAATAATCGCAACAACTATCCCAACAATCGCAACATCAATCGCAACTACAACAAACGGCCCAACAACAACAACAACAACAACTACAACAATCATCCCAATAACAATAACAACCGCAACAACAACAATAATCAGAAGCAGCTATGCCAAAGGTGTGAAAAGTATCACTCGGGGTTCTGCACTAAATTTTGTAACATGTGTAAAAGAAATGGTCATAGCGCGGCGAAGTGTGAGGTCTACGGACCAGGGGTTAATAGAACGAAAGGAACAAATGGTGTCGGAACGAGTAATGGTGGAGCAAGTAGTGTCGGAGCAAGTTATGCCAATGTAATTTGTTATAAATGTGAAAACCGGGCCACATTATTAGAAATTGCCCGAACCAGGAGAACACGAATAGACAAGGCCGCGGAAGAGTTTTCAATATTAATGCGGCAGAGGCACAGGAAGACCCGAAGCTTGTTACAGGTATGTAGTGACCCGAACTTTTCCATGTTTATATATATTAATTGAGATTGATGTTTACATGATTAAATGTTTCCAACATGTTAAGCAATCAAACTTGTTAAGACTTGATTAATTGAAATATGTTTCATATAGACAATTGACCACCCAAGTTGACCGGTGATTCACGAACGTTAAAACTTGTAAAAACTATATGATGACATATATATGGATATATATATAAAGTTAACATGATACTATGATAAGTAAACATATCATTAAGTATATTAACAATGTACTACATATGTAAAAACAAGACTACTAACTTAATGATTTTTAAACGAGACATATATGTAACGATTATCGTTGTAAAGACATTTAATGTATATATATCATATTAAGAGATATTCATACATGATAATATCATGATAATATAATAATTTAAAATCTCATTTGATATTATAAACATTGGGTTAACAACATTTAACAAGACCGTTAACCTAAAGGTTTAAAAACAACACTTACATGTAACGACTAACGATGACTTAACGACTCAGTTAAAATGTATATACATGTAGTGTTTTAATATGTATTTATACACTTTTGAAAGACTTCAATACACTTATCAAAATACTTCTACTTAACAAAAATGCTTACAATTACATCCTCGTTCAGTTTCATCAACAATTCTACTCGTATGCACCCGTATTCGTACTCGTACAATACACAGCTTTTAGATGTATGTACTATTGGTATATACACTCCAATGATCAGCTCTTAGCAGCCCATGTGAGTCACCTAACACATGTGGGAACCATCATTTGGCAACTAGCATGAAATATCTCATAAAATTACAAAAATATGAGTAATCATTCATGACTTATTTACATGAAAACAAAATTACATATCCTTTATATCTAATCCATACACCAACGACCAAAAACACCTACAAACACTTTCATTCTTCAATTTTCTTCATCTAATTGATCTCTCTCAAGTTCTATCTTCAAGTTCTAAGTGTTCTTCATATATTCTACAAGTTCTAGTTACATAAAATCAAGAATACTTTCAAGTTTGCTAGCTCACTTCCAATCTTGTAAGGTGATCATCCAACCTCAAGAAATCTTTGTTTCTTACAGTAGGTTATCATTCTAATACAAGGTAATAATCATATTCAAACTTTGGTTCAATTTCTATAACTATAACAATCTTATTTCAAGTGATGATCTTACTTGAACTTGTTTTCGTGTCATGATTCTGCTTCAAGAACTTCGAGCCATCCAAGGATCCGTTGAAGCTAGATCCATTTTTCTCTTTTCCAGTAGGTTTATCCAAGAAACTTAAGGTAGTAATGATGTTCATAACATAATTCGATTCATACATATAAAGCTATCTTATTCGAAGGTTTAAACTTGTAATCACTAGAACATAGTTTAGTTAATTCTAAACTTGTTCGCAAACAAAAGTTAATCCTTCTAACTTGACTTTTAAAATCAACTAAACACATGTTCTATATCTATATGATATGCTAACTTAATGATTTAAAACCTGGAAACACGAAAAACACCGTAAAACCGGATTTACGCCGTCGTAGTAACACCGCGGGCTGTTTTGGGTTAGTTAATTAAAAACTATGATAAACTTTGATTTAAAAGTTGTTATTCTGAGAAAATGATTTTTATTATGAACATGAAACTATATCCAAAAATTATGGTTAAACTCAAAGTGGAAGTATGTTTTCTAAAATGGTCATCTAGACGTCGTTCTTTCGACTGAAATGACTACCTTTACAAAAACGACTTGTAACTTATTTTTCCGACTAGAAACCTATACTTTTTTTGTTTAGATTCATAAAATAGAGTTCAATATGAAACCATAGCAATTTGATTCACTCAAAACGGATTTAAAATGAAGAAGTTATGGGTAAAACAAGATTGGATAATTTTTCTCATTTTAGCTACGTGAAAATTGGTAACAAATCTATTCCAACCATAACTTAATCAACTTGTATTATATATTATGTAATCTTGAGATACCATAGACACGTATACAATGTTTCGACCTATCATGTCGACACATCTATATATATTTCGGAACAACCATAGACACTCTATATGTGAATGTTGGAGTTAGCTATACAGGGTTGAGGTTGATTCCAAAATATATATAGTTTGAGTTGTGATCAATACTGAGATACGTATACACTGGGTCGTGGATTGATTCAAGATAATATTTATCGATTTATTTCTGTACATCTAACTGTGGACAACTAGTTGTAGGTTACTAACGAGGACAGCTGACTTAATAAACTTAAAACATCAAAATATATTAAAAGTATTGTAAATATATTTTGAACATACTTTGATATATATGTATATATTGTTATAGGTTCGTGAATCAACCAGTGGCCAAGTCTTACTTCCCGACGAAGTAAAAATCTGTGAAAGTGAGTTATAGTCCCACTTTTAAAATCTAATATTTTTGGGATGAGAATACATGCAGGTTTTATAAATGATTTACAAAATAGACACAAGTACGTGAAACTACATTCTATGGTTGAATTATCGAAATCGAATATGCCCCTTTTTATTAAGTCTGGTAATCTAAGAATTAGGGAACAGACACCCTAATTGACGCGAATCCTAAAGATAGATCTATCGGGCCCAACAAGCCCCATCCAAAGTACCGGATGCTTTAGTACTTCGAAATTTATATCATATCCGAAGGGTGTCCCGGAATGATGGGGATATTCTTATATATGCATTTTGTTAATGTCGGTTACCAGGTGTTCACCATATGAATGATTTTTATCTCTATGTATGGGATGTGTATTGAAATATGAAATCTTGTGGTCTATTGTTACGATTTGATATATATAGGTTAAACCTATAACTCACCAACATTTTTGTTGACGTTTTAAGCATGTTTATTCTCAGGTGATTATTAAGAGCTTCCGCTGTCGCATACTTAAATAAGGACAAGATTTGGAGTCCATGCTTGTATGATATGGTGTAAAAACTGCATTCAAGAAACTTATTTTGTTGTAACATATTTGTATTGTAAACCATTATGTAATGGTCGTGTGTAAACAGGATATTTTAGATTATCATTATTTGATAATCTACGTAAAGCTTTTTAAACCTTTATTGATGAAATAAAGGTTATGGTTTGCTTAAAAATGAATGCAGTCTTTGAAAAACGTCTCATATAGAGGTCAAAACCTCGCAACGAAATCAATTAATATGGAACGTTTTTAATCAATAAGAACGGGACATTTCAGTTGGTATCCGAGCGTTGGTCTTAGAGAACCAGAAAATTTGCATTAGTGTGTCTTATCGAGTTTGTTAGGATGCATTAGTGAGTCTGGACTTCGACCGTGTTTTCTTTAAAAATGATTGCTTAACATTTTTGTTGGAAACTATATATTTTTAACATATGAATATTATGTGATATATTAATCTCTTAACGTGTTTGATATTATGTGATAGATGTCTACCTCTAGAACAAGTCCCATTGACTCACCTAATAATAATGAAGAGTCAAATGTAAATTGGAATGATTTGTGGACTGATTCACAAGTTCCCGAAGAGGAACCGGAAGAAGAGTCGGAACCGGAAGAAGAATCGGAACCGGAAGAAGAATCGGAACCGGATGAAGAAATAGAACCGGTGGGGGAAATAATAAAACGGTTAAGTAAAAGAAAATCCTCAACCAACCGACCAAAGTTAATTATGGTCAATGGTGTTTCCGCCAAGGAAGCAAAATATTGGGAGGATTACCAATTCTCCGATGAATCGGATTCCGACGAGAATTCCGATGATGTTATAGAAATTACCCCAACTGAATTTAAAAAGGCAAAAGAAAATAATAAGGGAAAGGGCATAAAAATAGAGAAATCTAATTCCAACCCCGATGAACTTTATATGTATCGTCAACCCCCGAAGTCCTTAAGTTGTAACAATGACCCGGGAACCTCTAAACCACCAGGTTTTTCTAAACCAATGTGGACAACGACGGCTCGTATTAGGGGAACATCATATATCCCTAGAAACTTGGTAAAACGAACCAAAACCAAAGAAGAAGAAACGAGCGAGTCAGAATAAGATAGTTGTATTCGTGTGGTGTAATATATGTAATATAGTGTTCTTATGCTTTATGATATATGTAAAAATTGCTTGTATTAATAAGTATTTTTTTATGAATCTAACTCTTGTCTATTTTACAGTTTAAAAACACAAAATGGATAGACAACCCAATATTTTAAGAGACCTACCCGGAGACATGATTGATGAAATCTTGTCTAGAGTCGGCCAGAATTCTTCGGCACAACTATTTAAGGCGAGATCAGTTTGTAAGATATTCGAAGAACGTTCCAAGAATGTCTTGGTTTATAAGAGACTTTCGTTTGAAAGATGGGGGATATCACATTGGGAAACCCATAAGTTACGATGTGTTTACTTTGACGCATATATTGCGGGGAACCCAAATGCTATTTTACGCAACGGGTTAAGAAATTATTTTGACTCAATATATCCGAATATTGGACTTCGTGATTTAGAAAAAGCGGCTAACATGCAACATAAAGAAGCATGTTATGCTTACGGATTAGTAATGTTCGCTTCTCACCAAAGTGAGAACAAGAACATCGGGCTACAACTATTAAACAAAACGTTTCCACAAGTGACGGAGTCGGTAATTGGGGTAAGAAATGAGGTTTTTAGATTATTACGGGACTGTTGGACATTACGTAACCCTCGTCCCTTGGATGACGTTACAACACGCTGTCTTATCAACGGCCATAACGGTTATGTTGCACAAGACCAAGGATGGGAAGTAGTCCTAGTAAAACCAGAATGCATGACTTGCTTCTGGACGTATGAATTACGTGTCTTTATTGCCTTTGCTGAACGACTTGTGTACTAGCTAGAATTGTCTTCACAACTATCTTGTATCAAAGTTATTGTGTGCTATATTTCATGCTTTATGTAAAATAAGCGGTATTGTAAGTTTGTAAAATATTGTATAAAAGTTTGAACGCGAAATATTATTATAATCAGTTTTTCATATAGAATTGTAGTAGTTGAATTGTATATTAGCTACTAAGTATGAACTTAACGGGTAGGTACTACCCGAATTTAAACTTATAAAACGCTAATATGAAGAAAAAGCTTTTATAAATGAGTTCATATTATGCTACGAAATACTATTAACTACTCTTAATATTCTGTATGATTAACTTGTTCCATTTAACTATTTTGAAGGAAATGGCACCGACTACTCGACACACCGTGAATATGAATGAAGAGGAATTCCGTACTTTTCTAGCTTGAAACATAGCCGCAGTACAGGCTGCGCTACATACCAACAATAACCTTGGATCTAGCAGTACAGGAAATCGTGTAGGATGCACCTACAAAGAATTCACTGCCTGCAAACCTTTGGAATTTGATGGAACCGAAGGACCGATCGGATTGAAACGGTGGACCGAGAAGGTCGAATCGGTGTTTGCCATAAGTAAGTGTACTGAAGAGGACAAAGTAAAGTACGCTACGCATACCTTCACAGGTTCTGCGTTAACATGGTGGAATACCTATCTAGAGCAAGTGGGACAAGACGATGCGTACGCACTACCGTGGTCAGCATTCAAGCACTTGATGAACGAGAAGTACCGTCCCAGAACCGAGGTCAATAAGCTCAAGACAGAACTTAGAGGGTTACGAACCCAAGGATTTGATATTACCACGTACGATAGACGATTCACAGAATTGTGCCTATTGTGTCCGGGAGCATTCGAAGATGAGGAAGAGAAGATCAACGCGTTTGTGAAAGGATTACCGGAAAGAATCCAAGAAGATATAAGTTCACACGAGCCCGCCTCCATACAACAGGCATGTAGAATGGCTCACAAACTAGTGAACCAGATTGAAGAAAGAATTAAAGAACAGACTGCTGAAGAGGCCAATGTGAAGCAAGTCAAAAGAAAGTGGGAGGAAAACGGTGATAAGAATCACCAATACAACAACAACAGCAATTACAACAATAATCGCAACAATTATCCCAACAATCGCAACATCAATCGCAACTACAACAAACGGCCCAACAACAACAACAACAACAACAACAGCAACTACAACAATCATCCCAACAACAATAATAACCGCAACAACAACAACAATCAGAAGCAGCTATGCCAAAGGTGTGAAAAGAATCACTCGGGGTTCTGCACCAAATTTTGCAACAAGTGTAAAAGAAATGGTCATAGCGCGGCGAAGTGTGAGGTCTACGGACCAGGGGTTAATAGAACGAAAGGAACAAATGGTGTCGGAACGAGTAATGGCGGAGCAAGTAGTGTTGGAGCAAGTTATGCCAATGTAATTTGTTATAAATGTGGAAAACCAGGCCACATTATTAGAAATTGCCCGAACCAGGAGAACACGAATGGACAAGGCCGTGGAAGAGTTTTCAATATTAATGCGGTAGAGGCACAGGAAGACCCGGAGCTTGTTACGGGTACGTTTCTTATTGACAATAAATCTGCTTACGTTTTATTTGATTCGGGTGCGGATAGAAGCTATATGAGTAGAGATTTTTGTGCTAAATTAAGTTGTCCATTGACGCCTTTGGATAGTAAATTTTTACTCGAATTAGCAAATGGTAAATTAATTTCAGCAGATAATATATGTCGGAATCGAGAAATTAAACTGGTTAGCGAAACATTTAAGATTGATTTGATACCAGTAGAGTTAGGGAGTTTTGATGTGATAATCGGTATGGACTGGTTGAAAGAAGTGAAAGCAGAGATCGTTTGTTACAAAAATGCAATTCGCATTATACGAGAAAAAGGAAAACCCTTAATGGTGTACGGAGAAAAGGGCAACACGAAGCTACATCTTATTAGTAATTTGAAGGCACAAAAACTAATAAGAAAAGGTTGCTATGCTGTTCTAGCACACGTCGAGAAAGTACAAACTGAAGAAAAGAGCATCAATGATGTTCCCATCGCAAAAGAATTTCCCGATGTATTTCCGAAAGAATTACCGGGATTACCCCCACATCGATCCGTTGAATTTCAAATAGATCTTGTACCAGGAGCTGCACCAATAGCTCGTGCTCCTTACAGACTAGCACCCAGTGAGATGAAAGAACTGCAAAGCCAATTACAAGAACTTTTAGAGCGTGGTTTCATTCGACCAAGCACATCACCGTGGGGAGCTCCTGTTTTGTTTGTCAAGAAGAAAGATGGTACATTCAGGTTGTGTATCGACTACCGAGAGTTGAACAAACTTACCATCAAGAACCGCTACCCACTACCGAGAATCGACGACTTATTTGATCAACTACAAGGCTCGTCTGTTTATTCAAAGATTGACTTACGTTCCGGGTATCATCAAATGCGGGTGAAAGAAGATGATATTCCAAAGACTGCTTTCAGAACACATTACGGTCATTACGAGTTTATGGTCATGCCGTTTGGTTTAACTAATGCACCAGCAGTGTTCATGGACCTTATGAACCGAGTGTGTGGACCATACCTTGACAAGTTTGTCATTGTTTTCATTGATGACATACTTATTTACTCAAAGAATGACCAAGAACACGGTGAACATTTGAGAAAGGTGTTAGAAGTATTGAGGAAGGAAGAATTGTACGCTAAGTTTTCAAAGTGTGCATTTTGGTTGGAAGAAGTTCAATTCCTCGGTCACATAGTGAACAAAGAAGGTATTAAGGTGGATCCGGCAAAGATAGAAACTGTTGAAAAGTGGGAAACCTCTACAGAAGGTTCATCCAAGACTTTTCCAGAATAGCAAAACCCTTGACTGCATTAACGCATAAAGGGAAGATATTTGAATGGAATGATGAACAAGAGAAAACGTTTCAGTTATTTAAGAAAAAGCTAACTACGGCACCTATATTGTCATTGCCTGAAGGGAATGATGATTTTGTGATTTATTGTGATGCATCAAAGCAAGGTCTCGGTTGTGTATTAATGCAACGAACGAAGGTGATTGCTTATGCGTCTAGACAATTGAAGATTCACGAACAAAATTATACGACGCATGATTTGGAATTAGGCGCGGTTGTTTTTGCATTAAAGACTTGGAGGCACTACTTATATGGGGTCAAAAGTATTATATATACCGACCACAAAAGTCTTCAACACATATTTAATCAGAAACAACTGAATATGAGGCAGCGTAGGTGGATTGAATTATTGAATGATTACGATTTTGAGATTCGTTACCACCCGGGGAAGGCAAATGTGGTAGCCGATGCCTTGAGCAGGAAGGATAGAGAACCCATTCGAGTAAAATCTATGAATATAATGATTCATAATAACATTACTACTCAAATAAAGGAGGCGCAACAAGGAGTTTTAAAAGAGGGAAATTTAAAGGATGAAATACCCAAAGGATCGGAGAAGCATCTTAATATTCGGGAAGACGGAACCCGGTATAGGGCTGAAAGGATTTGGGTACCAAAATTTGGAGATATGAGAGAAATGGTACTTAGAGAAGCTCATAAAACCAGATACTCAATACATCCTGGAACGGGGAAGATGTACAAGGATCTCAAGAAACATTTTTGGTGGCCGGGTATGAAAGCCGATGTTGCTAAATACGTAGGAGAATGTTTGACGTGTTCTAAGGTCAAAGCTGAGCATCAGAAACCATCAGGTCTACTTCAACAACCCGAAATCCCGGAATGGAAATGGGAAAACATTACCATGGATTTCATCACTAAATTGCCAAGGACTGCAAGTGGTTTTGATACTATTTGGGTAATAGTTGATCATCTCACCAAATCAGCACACTTCCTACCAATAAGAGAAGATGACAAGATGGAGAAGTTAGCACGACTGTATTTGAAGGAAGTCGTCTCCAGACATGGAATACCAATCTCTATTATCTCTGATAGGGATGGCAGATTTATTTCAAGATTCTGGCAGACATTACAGCAAGCATTAGGAACTCGTCTAGACATGAGTACTGCCTATCATCCACAAACTGATGGGCAGAGCGAAAGGACGATACAAACGCTTGAAGACATGCTACGAGCATGTGTTATTGATTTCGGAAACAGTTGGGATCGACATCTACCGTTAGCAGAATTTTCCTACAACAACAGCTACCATTCAAGCATTGAGATGGCGCCGTTTGAAGCACTTTATGGTAGAAAGTGCAGGTCTCCGATTTGTTGGAGTGAGGTGGGGGATAGACAGATTACGGGTCCGGAGATTATACAAGAAACTACCGAGAAGATCATCCAAATTCAACAACGGTTGAAAACCGCCCAAAGTCGACAAAAGAGCTACGCTGACATTAAAAGAAAAGATATAGAATTTGAAATTGGAGAGATGGTCATGCTTAAAGTTTCACCTTGGAAAGGCGTTGTTCGATTTGGTAAACGAGGGAAATTAAATCCAAGGTATATTGGACCATTCAAGATTATTGATCGTGTCGGACCAGTAGCTTACCGACTTGAGTTACCTCAACAACTCGCGGCTGTACATAACACTTTCCACGTCTCGAATTTGAAGAAATGTTTTGCTAAAGAAGATCTCACTATTCCGTTAGATGAAATCCAAATCAACGAAAAACTCCAATTCATCGAAGAACCCGTCGAAATAATGGATCGTGAGGTTAAAAGACTTAAGCAAAACAAGATACCAATTGTTAAGGTTCGATGGAATGCTCGTAGAGGACCCGAGTTCACCTGGGAGCGTGAAGATCAGATGAAGAAGAAATACCCGCATCTATTTCCAGAAGATTCGTCAACACCTTCAACAGCTTAAAATTTCGGGACAAAATTTATTTAACGGGTAGGTACTGTAGTGACCCGAACTTTTCCATGTTTATATATATTAATTGAGATTGATGTTTACATGATTAAATGTTTCCAACATGTTAAGCAATCAAACTTGTTAAGACTTGATTAATTGAAATATGTTTCATATAGACAATTGACCACCCAAGTTGACCGGTGATTCACGAACGTTAAAACTTGTAAAAACTATATGATGACATATATATGGATATATATATAAAGTTAACATGATACTATGATAAGTAAACATATCATTAAGTATATTAACAATGTACTACATATGTAAAAACAAGACTACTAACTTAATGATTTTTAAACGAGACATATTTGTAACGATTATCGTTGTAAAGACATTTAATGTATATATATCATATTAAGAGATATTCATACATGATAATATCATGATAATATAATAATTTAAAATCTCATTTGATATTATAAACATTGGGTTAACAACATTTAACAAGACCGTTAACCTAAAGGTTTAAAAACAACACTTACATGTAACGACTAACGATGACTTAACGACTCAGTTAAAATGTATATACATGTAGTGTTTTAATATGTATTTATACACTTTTGAAAGACTTCAATACACTTATCAAAATACTTCTACTTAACAAAAATGCTTACAATTACATCCTCGTTCAGTTTCATCAACAATTCTACTCGTATGCACCCGTATTCGTACTCGTACAATACACAGCTTTTAGATGTATGTACTATTGGTATATACACTCCAATGATCAGCTCTTAGCAGCCCATGTGAGTCACCTAACACATGTGGGAACCATCATTTGGCAACTAGCATGAAATATCTCATAAAATTACAAAAATATGAGTAATCATTCATGACTTATTTACATGAAAACAAAATTACATATCCTTTATATCTAATCCATACACCAACGACCAAAAACACCTACAAACACTTTCATTCTTCAATTTTCTTCATCTAATTGATCTCTCTCAAGTTCTATCTTCAAGTTCTAAGTGTTCTTCATATATTCTACAAGTTCTAGTTACATAAAATCAAGAATACTTTCAAGTTTGCTAGCTCACTTCCAATCTTGTAAGGTGATCATCCAACCTCAAGAAATCTTTGTTTCTTACAGTAGGTTATCATTCTAATACAAGGTAATAATCATATTCAAACTTTGGTTCAATTTCTATAACTATAACAATCTTATTTCAAGTGATGATCTTACTTGAACTTGTTTTCGTGTCATGATTCTGCTTCAAGAACTTCGAGCCATCCAAGGATCCGTTGAAGCTAGATCCATTTTTCTCTTTTCCAGTAGGTTTATCCAAGAAACTTAAGGTAGTAATGATGTTCATAACATAATTCGATTCATACATATAAAGCTATCTTATTCGAAGGTTTAAACTTGTAATCACTAGAACATAGTTTAGTTAATTCTAAACTTGTTCGCAAACAAAAGTTAATCCTTCTAACTTGACTTTTAAAATCAACTAAACACATGTTCTATATCTATATGATATGCTAACTTAATGATTTAAAACCTGGAAACACGAAAAACACCGTAAAACCGGATTTACGCCGTCGTAGTAACACCGCGGGCTGTTTTGGGTTAGTTAATTAAAAACTATGATAAACTTTGATTTAAAAGTTGTTATTCTGAGAAAATGATTTTTATTATGAACATGAAACTATATCCAAAAATTATGGTTAAACTCAAAGTGGAAGTATGTTTTCTAAAATGGTCATCTAGACGTCGTTCTTTCGACTGAAATGACTACCTTTACAAAAACGACTTGTAACTTATTTTTCCGACTAGAAACCTATACTTTTTTTGTTTAGATTCATAAAATAGAGTTCAATATGAAACCATAGCAATTTGATTCACTCAAAACGGATTTAAAATGAAGAAGTTATGGGTAAAACAAGATTGGATAATTTTTCTCATTTTAGCTACGTGAAAATTGGTAACAAATCTATTCCAACCATAACTTAATCAACTTGTATTATATATTATGTAATCTTGAGATACCATAGACACGTATACAATGTTTCGACCTATCATGTCGACACATCTATATATATTTCGGAACAACCATAGACACTCTATATGTGAATGTTGGAGTTAGCTATACAGGGTTGAGGTTGATTCCAAAATATATATAGTTTGAGTTGTGATCAATACTGAGATACGTATACACTGGGTCGTGGATTGATTCAAGATAATATTTATCGATTTATTTCTGTACATCTAACTGTGGACAACTAGTTGTAGGTTACTAACGAGGACAGCTGACTTAATAAACTTAAAACATCAAAATATATTAAAAGTATTATAAATATATTTTGAACATACTTTGATATATATGTATATATTGTTATAGGTTCGTGAATCAACCAGTGGCCAAGTCTTACTTCCCGACGAAGTAAAAATCTGTGAAAGTGAGTTATAGTCCCACTTTTAAAATCTAATATTTTTGGGATGAGAATACATGCAGGTTTTATAAATGATTTACAAAATAGACACAAGTACGTGAAACTACATTCTATGGTTGAATTATCGAAATCGAATATGCCCCTTTTTATTAAGTCTGGTAATCTAAGAATTAGGGAACAGACACCCTAATTGACGCGAATCCTAAAGATAGATCTATCGGGCCCAACAAGCCCCATCCAAAGTACCGGATGCTTTAGTACTTCGAAATTTATATCATATCCGAAGGGTGTCCCGGAATGATGGGGATATTCTTATATATGCATTTTGTTAATGTCGGTTACCAGGTGTTCACCATATGAATGATTTTTATCTCTATGTATGGGATGTGTATTGAAATATGAAATCTTGTGGACTATTGTTACGATTTGATATATATAGGTTAAACCTATAACTCACCAACATTTTTGTTGACGTTTTAAGCATGTTTATTCTCAGGTGATTATTAAGAGCTTCCGCTGTCGCATACTTAAATAAGGACAAGATTTGGAGTCCATGCTTGTATGATATTGTGTAAAAACTGCATTCAAGAAACTTATTTTGTTGTAACATATTTGTATTGTAAACCATTATGTAATGGTCGTGTGTAAACAGGATATTTTAGATTATCATTATTTGATAATCTACGTAAAGCTTTTTAAACCTTTATTGATGAAATAAAGGTTATGGTTTGCTTAAAAATGAATGCAGTCTTTGAAAAACGTCTCATATAGAGGTCAAAACCTCGCAACGAAATCAATTAATATGGAACGTTTTTAATCAATAAGAACGGGACATTTCAAGGTACGTTTCTTATTGACAATAAATCTGCTTACGTTTTATTTGATTCGGGTGCGGATAGAAGCTATATGAGTAGAGATTTTTGTGCTAAATTAAGTTGTCCATTGACGCCGTTGGATAGTAAATTTTTACTCGAATTAGCAAACGGTAAATTAATTTCAGCAGATTATATATGCCGGAATCGAGAAATTAAACTGGGTAGCGAAATATTTAAGATTGATTTGATACCAGTAGAGTTAGGGAGTTTTGATGCAATAGTTGGCATGGACTGGCTGAAGAAGGTGAAAGCAGAAATCGTATGTTATAAAAATGCAATTCGCATTGTACGAGAAGAAGGAGAACCCTTAATGGTGTACGGAGAAAAGGGCAACACAAAGCTACATCTTATTAGTAATTTGAAGGCACAAAAACTAATAAGAAAAGGTTGCTATGCTGTTCTAGCACATGTCGAGAAAGTACAAACTGAAGAAAAGAGTATCAATGATGTTTTTGTCGCAAAAGAATTTCCCGATGTATTTTCGAAAGAATTATCAGGACTACCTCCACATCGATCTGTTGAATTTCAAATAGATCTTGTACCAGGAGCTGCACCAATAGCTCATGCTCCTTACAGACTCGCACCCAGCGAGATGAAAGAACTGCAAAGCCAACTGCTAGAACTATTAGAACGTGGTTTCATTCGACCAAGCACATCACCATGGGGAGCTCCTGTTTTGTTTGTCAAGAAGAAAGATGGTACATTTAGGTTGTGTATTGACTACAGAGAGTTGAACAAAATTACCATCAAAAACCGTTATCCACTGCCGAGAATTGACGACTTATTCGATCAACTACAAGGCTCGTCGGTTTATTCGAATATCGATTTACGTTCTGGATATCATCAAATGTGAGTAAAGGAGGATGATATTCCGAAAACTGCATTTAGGACGCGTTATGGTCATTACGAGTTTATGGTTATGCCGTTTGGATTGACTAACGCACCAGCTGTGTTCATGGACCTTATTAACCGAGTGTGTGGGCCATATCTTGACAAGTTTGTCATTGTGTTCATCGATGACATACTTATTTACTCAAAGAATGATCAAGAGCACGAAGAACATTTGAGAAAAGTGCTAGAAGTATTGAGGAAAGAAAAACTGTACGCTAAGTTTTCAAAGTGTGCATTTTGGTTGGAAGAAGTTCAATTCCTCGGTCACATAGTGAACAAAGAAGGTATCCAGGTGGACCCGGTAAAGATCGAAACCGTTGAAAAGTAGGAAACCCCAAAAACTCCGAAGCATATACGTCAATTTTTAGGATTTGCTGGTTACTACAGAAGATTCATCCAAGATTTCTTCAAAATAGCAAAACCCTTGACTGCATTAACGCATAAAGGGAAGAAATTTGAATGGAAGGATGAACAAGAGAAGGCGTTTCAGTTATTGAAGAAAAAGCTAACTACGGCACCTATATTGTCATTGCCTGAAGGGAATGATGATTTTGTGATATATTGTGACGCCTCAAAGCAAGGTCTCGATTGTGTATTAATGCAACGAACGAAGGTAATTGCTTATGCGTCTAGACAATTGAAGATTCACGAGCAAAATTATACGACGCATGATTTGGAATTAGGCGCGGTTGTTTTTGCATTAAAGACTTGGAGGCACTACTTATATGGGGTCAAAAGTATTATATATACCGACCACAAAAGTCTTCAACACATATTTAATCAGAAACAACTGAACATGAGGCAGCGTAGGTGGATTGAATTATTGAATGATTACGACTTTGAAATTCGTTACCACCCGAGGAAGGCAAATGTGGTAGCCGACGCCTTGAGTAGAAAGGACAGAGAACCCATTCGAGTAAAATCTATGAATATAATTGATCAATCCATAATTAATGATGTTACTTAATCACGGATTGAGTGCAATAAGATTGTAATGGAGGATGGGATGTTTGATGATTATTTTGGGCCCCGATGATCGTTTTTCACTTTAACTATCAAGTGATCAACCACCCTGACCCGGTCTTGATTGTTAATTAGCTTAATTCACCTTTGCGCGGTCTAAAAATCCCTTGGGCAAGATCACAAGTGGAAATTACAAAGGCTTAGGTAAAATGGTAGAGAATCAACAACCTATAAATGAGAGGCCAAGCTCCCTATTTATAGGATTCGAAATATCCGCGGTCTGCGAGTTACATAACAATCTGCGGAAACTCAGCGGATTAAACCGTGGTCTTGTATCAATGCGAAAACATAATCGCGGTACTCATTTTCAGCGAATATTGCACAGCTATGCCTTATAATTCGCGTAGTTCTGCCGCTTTTAGCAAATAAAATATACATATACAATGCTATGTATATGATCAAGTCCCCCCAGTTTATTATGATACATTGTCACGACCCGAAAAATTCTGACTAATTTTAAACGAAACTCTCGATACGATTTAATATTCTTGACATGATAAGAGAAATCTGTTAGGTTGAGTCTCAAAAATTTTGAACTGTTTCATATATTCATTTGACCTTCGACTGTTTCCGACGATTCACGAACAACTATTTGTAAAATGGTTACATATATATATAAATATGTATATAAATATTTCTTGTAAATATATAAAATTATAATAAATTTAATTGTTTAAAAATATATAATATATTTACTTTAGTAGTTAAACTGCCATTTAAAAACTGTTTATATATAGAACGAGATTATATTAAAAGTAAATGATTTCGAGCTTAAATAGTAAACAATTGGGATACTCGGTTGGCATTTCATTAATATTCATATAGATCTAATACGAGTTTATGAAAGATTAAGATAAAAGTTGAAGAGTAAATCAATTACGAAGATGTTAGATTTGTTAAAAATATTTTTACCTCTTTAAGTCTAAATATTAGTACTCCGTACATATAAATTGGAACAGAAAATAAATAATTAGTGAACCTTTTTGATCAGGTTTTAAACAGTTAATGAGTGAAATAATTAAATATATTTAATCTAAAAATTTGGGATTTTTCGGAACACTTTTATGTATTAACTGTTTAGCAATGGACACGATATAGTACTCCGCGAAGTAAAAATATCTAGTGTCGGTGAAATTATTATTTACTGTGTCTTTTTCTTTATCTATCCATTTAAGATCTATATATATACATATCATCCTCACCTATCTTCACCTATCTTCTCTGCATATACATATATACATAAATCGTGAAACTCATCTTCCTCTTCTTGAATCGGTAATCTACAACAACCACACAACCGCCATCTTCCACCTTACAACCATCATGGACCATCTTGTTCTACTTCAAAACCGTGAGCCACCATCACCCGTCACCACAACCTTCAACCACCATTGACACAATCTCCTTTCATTTAACAAATCGTGAAAAACCCACTTTCAATCACCTTCATCCACCAACACTCAACAATCACCACCACGACGATCTCCATCTCCAATACCGTGATGTACAACCTCCACCTTTCACCCCATATCGATCATCACACAAACCACAACCCGACTAACTTGCAACACTAACCACTTCTGGTTCATCCTCACGACACACACATAAGTAAACTACTCGTCTCCTTGTTTTATCTCATACTTTGAGATGGAAATCCATCACCAACGTCTATTGTTATTTGTGATTCGGTTTAAGCATCAACCATTTAACCACCATCATTATTCGAGAACTACTGCTACTGCTATACTTCTGTCCAAACAACCCGTTGCTACTATATTTTTGCTATTGATGTTGTTTCACCGCTGTAACCGCCACCCTTAACCACTTCAACCTTCCACCACCCTTTTGAATAAACCATCGTCTTCATTCCCTTGAACCACCACTAACATCACTACTTCCACCACCCCGGAGATCATCTACAACCACCAAACCCCCACCTCATTCATCTAACTCCAACACCACCATCGTCAACTTTATCATTATTATTTTTTTCCCTTCCTTTTCGTTTCCTTCCCCGATGATTACTTATTTATATTTTCATTTTTTTTTATCCGGAGCAACAACCCACCAAGAACTTAATTTGATTTTGTGTGTCACTTTCCTAATTGTGGCCGACCATACTGACTTGAAGACCCCACTTGTCCAAATTGGTGAATAAACATTTCGGCTCTTTAAAGATGTTATAATCAGATGCAAAAGCAATTATGTATTATGGCCATATTATAAGTCCAATGATTGAAGGCAATACACACTTGAATTAAAATAAACGACCCATCAGATAGGTTATTTGGGCTGATGCAGTCCATTAAGTTTAATGGACTTTAAATTAGACTAGTTTTATATTGGGCCAAGAGGATTGATGATGGTCATTTGTAGGATGTGTTAATAACGATGAGTGCTTCTACTTCGATTTTTTTACGAAGATGATTAAGATGGAGTGTGATGACAACGATGATGATGAGGTAGTGTTATGATGATCTTGATGATAATTGTGATGATAAAAATGGTGATATGATAGCAAGAACGATTATAGTGATAATGGATTTCATGATGATAATGAAGTTGTTGATAATGGTATAGATGATTATGAATAAGATCGATAATATTGATGATGAACGGTTTAAAGAACGAGGAAGATAGATATAGGAAACGGGTTAAATAAATTCGGTTATGAAATGATTGGAAAAACAGGAATAGCTGAATGATTTAAGGGTGTTTTCGGGTTAGCGGGACGTCGCGGGTTCAAACCCGGACTTGGGCATTCTTTTAAGAATTACTTCGTTAAGGTAGTTACTTATTTATTATTATTGTTATCTTATTATTATTATCATTTCAAAATTATCGTTATTATTATTATTAAAATTATTATTTTTACTAAAATTATCATTTATCATCATTAAAACTAGCATAATTATTATTATTACTATTAGTAGGATTTTCATTATTTTCATCATCATTATTTTATTATCATTATTATTATTATTTTAACATTAATATTATTATGTTAAACATTATTATTATTATTATCATTTTTATTACTAGTATCATTATTATTATTATAACTATATTATTATCACTATTATCAATACTACTATTAATATTCTTATTAATATAACCACAAGAATTAGTCATATAAAAATATACTCAACAAAACTATATTAATATATTTACTTCTTTAAAGTATACAAAATAGATACATTTAATTAAGTTACTAATGAAACACCTAATCTACTAAGATAACATTTATAATATATAGATCTGTTTGATTGCTATTAGAGGAGTTGATATATATACTTGATATAGGTTCGTGAATCCGAGACCAACCCTATATTTGTTCAATGACGTCATATGTATTTTTACTACAAAATACAGTATGGTGAGTTTCATTTGCTCCATTTTTAATTGCTTTTGCAATATATATTTTTGGGCTGAGAATACATGCGCTGCTTTTATAAATGTTTACGAAATAGACACAAGTACTTAAAAATATCTTCTACGTTGAGTTGTACCACTGGTATACTTCCCTGTAGCTTGGTAACTACTATTTACATGGGTATTGTAAACGCGAATCCTGTTGATAGATCTATCGGGCCTGACAACCCCAACCAGACTGGACGACCAGTATTCAACGGTTGCACAGTACTTCGTTTTGTAGGCTACACTTGGTACAGTGTAGTGAGATTTCATAATAAAGGGAATATGCGACGTTGATTAATAGTTAAGTATGGTTGCCAAGTGCTCAACAACTTAGAATATTTTTATTGAAATGTTTATGAATATGAATTCTTGTGGTCTATTGAGATATTGAAATGATTGTTATGATAAACCTATGAACTCACCAACCTTTTGGTTGACACTTTTAAGCATGTTTATTCTCAGGTACGAATTAAGTCTTCCACTGTACATTTGCTCAATTTAAGGACATTACTTGGAGTCGATCATCGCAATGGGACCAAATGTTGATGACTTCGTCCAGGTGGGTAAGGACGGGTCGTTTCATACATATTGCGAAACAAATGTATCATGATAAACTCTAAAAATTCGCAGTTATCGCAACCAATATTCGCATTGAAGAATTTCGCATTAACCTAGTTACCGTTATAGGAAAAAGTTACCGTTTGAGTTGTCACAACGGTTAATTAACATAATTAACCCCGTCGCCTATATATATTGTGACCTGAAATCACACTTTCATTTCTCATTTTTCCAAAGTATTAGAAAATTTCTCAATTCGTCAATCAACCTTTATCATTTTAGTTATTACGTGCAGCTCGTATTTAATTTGATATGAAGATTAACGAGTTAGATAGGAAGGCTGATCCAAAAACTCTGATCACCAAACTATTAACAAGCCCGGAAGCTAAATCATCATCATCAAAAGAAAAGCAACCCATTCCAGTCGTCGATTTAACCTCCAAATCTCCCTCCACAAAGCCGAGCTCTACCAAGCGGCCGTTACAAACACCGCCGTCTTCGCAAAGCAAAAGACATAAACAACAGGAGACCCCCCTAACGACAATCCAGTTATATCGGAAGGGGACCAGCAAACTGGTATATTGAGGATTGTTATTGCAGACACAAAATATACATTAGTTTTATTTTGCCGACTAACCAACAATGTTATTTTGCAGGCGATTCTTCTGGTGATCCTATCTTTGCTAGCCCGAACACTCTTGATCAAATCACCGAATTGTTCTGCACTCCACCTGACTCTTATGGAGTGCGGATTGACGGTTTAGCAGGATACACTTATGCTTCAGCTGCTGCTGCTCTGGATTAACGGCAACAGATGAAGTTAGCAATCCTCGGCGAGCTTCGCCGCGAGTTCTCTAAACTCTCTGCGCTGGACGCGCATAATAGTTTTGTTCAAAATTTCTACATGTGCTTCAATTCAGCATATGACGTTATATGCCGTCAGGAAATTTTTTTCAATGTTCTTGAAGCTGAACAACTGAAGTATAATGCTGAGAAGATCAAAGCTGAAAACAGCGAAAAACGCTGTGTTGATCTCTCCCATGAGCTCACCGCAGCCAAAAATACCGTTGATGACTTGAAACAGCAGGTTTCTACTGCGACTGAGAAAGAAAAACAACTGCAAGACACCATTAAAGCATTGTCAGAGGATGTGACGAAGCTAACGACAGAGCGAGACAACGCTCTTGCTGCTAAAGCCTCTGCGGAACTTGAGTTCACCAAGGTTCGCCAACATCTCCCTGAACTGGCTAGAAAGATTCTCAATTCCAAGCCTGTTTCTATAAATTTTTCAACATTTGCCGCCTCATTAAGGCTATGCGAGAGGGTTGAATTTATGGATGAGATTGCTATTCGCTGCCCACTGCCAGGCCCGCTACCATCTACAATAGCTGATCGCCTTTGCTCACTGGAAGACGCGAAATCAGCATACGCGGTTGCTCAGCAGGGCATAGCCGAAATTCCCCTCCCCAAGATAGCCGCAATAAGTGAGCAAGAAGATGTCACTACATATGACATCATCAAGCTTGACTTAACCAAGGATTAGCACGCACTTTGTATAACAGCACGCAGCTGCCTCTGCGGTATTATTAATAAAATTTCATTGTTTCATATTTTTGCAAGTACTTCTATTTTTATAGCGCTTTCATTATCAATATTCATAACACAAACTTGTCCTTTGCAATTTCCAACATATATTATTGTGCACATAATAAATGCGTACTTTTGCGAAACAATCTGTATGCGTATATGCTTATACGTTATGAATCTTCTAAGTCCGCCAAAACGATCCTTAGGTAATTAATTAGCATTGCGAAGCATCTAAGCATTGGCAAAATCAAACACTTAGGATTTAAAAATTCCTTTCACAATAATTCGCATGTAAAAGTGGGCAATTTCATCACTTTGCTATTTGAACACTGCAAAATACTATAATCATTATGAAACAATCTTTAAAACATTTCATAACTATTCGCATTTCATATATAAACTTTTCGCATACTTTTACAAGTGTTTATTTTTGAAATTTCGTTAAGTGTGATCAAGACTTGCAAAAAATTAAAAACAAGAACACTTAATAAGTACATCAGCCATATGCTTTGTATCCAATTTCGCACGTTATACATATACATCTGATAGTTTCCACAAAACTATGCATAATATCGCTTTAACAAAACAGCATGCCACGCATTAGGTAAAACTCGCCCTTCCATATCTGCGAGCTTATATGAACCTGCGGCATTAATTGCCACAATTTGATAAGGGCCTTCCCAATTAGGACCCAACTTGCCAAGCTTTTCTGCTCTGCTTGCTTCATTGTTTCGCAGCACCCATTCGCCTATAGCGAAAGACAAAGCACGCACTCTTTTGTTATAATACTTTGCAATTTGCTGCTTATTATTCGCTTCTCTAATAGCAGCCATTAATCTCCGCTCTTCTATGAAATTTAGATTTTCGCTCAACGCAGCATCATTTGCTTCACCATCAAAGTTAGCAATTCGATGCGTTGGTACCAGAATTTCTGCGGGGATAACTACCTCAGAACCATATACTAAACTAAAAGGTGTTTCGCCTGTACTCTTTTTGAAAGTAGTGCGATGTGCCCATAACACATTGGGTAATTCATCTACCCAACCAGTTCGCCTTTCACATAACCTCTTTTTAATACCGCTCACAATATCACAGTTAGTTACTTCACACAGCCCATTGGCTTATGGGTGCGCCACTGACGTAAACTTTTGTATAATATTTAAATCATTGCACCATGTCTTAAAAGGATCTTTCGCTATTTGAGCACCATTATCACTAACCAATTCTCGCAGAATGCCAAATCGGCAAACAATGTATTCCCATACAAAATTTCGCACTTGCACACCAGTAATAGTGCGAACCGCCTTAGCTTCAACCCATTTGGTGAAGTAATCAATCGCGACAATCAGGAATTTAACATTTCCAGGGCCTGCAGGAAATGGCCCTACAATGTCAATAGCCCATTTATTAAACGGCCATGGTGAATTAACAGGAATCATATCGTGCCGCGGCATTCTATTCTGCGGAGCATGCCTTTGGCAACTTTTACAGCGTTTAACAATTTTTGCTACATCGCAGTATAGGGATGGCCAAAAGTATCCCATTCGCATAATTTTTGCTGCGATAGTTTTGTAGCCTGAATGCAGTGCACAAGTACCATTATGTACTTCTTCAACAATCATTTCTGCCTCGATTGGGCCAACACATCGCATCATTGGTCCGCAGTATGATTTGCGATATAAAATATCATCTTGGATGATATACATCGGTGCTCGCTCTCTTACTAAGCGGGCTTCACGACCATCATCTGGCAGAATATCACTGCGGATATATTGTAAAATTGGGTCCATCCAATTTTGCTGTTCTTCTGTAACAGATGCAACCATTAAGTCACTATCTATTGATTTACTCAGTAATTCCTCAACCCATACTTGCTTTTGAAAGTGTGAGAACGTTAAAGCAGCCAATTTACTCAACGCCTCCGCCTTTTTGTTTTGGCTTCTTGGCACTTGCGCGAGTTCGAAATGCTCAAATCGCACTGCCATTTCTTTCAACAACTGCAAGTATTTCTGCATAGAGGGATCATGTGCGTCAAAAGATTCGTTAAACTGATTTGCTACTAGCTGTGAATCCGTAAATGCACGCAACTTAACAATATTCATTTTTCGTGCAATATTTAAACCTGCAAGCAATGCCTCATACTCTGCCTCATTATTTGTTACGTCAAAATTAAACCGCAGAGCATAAGTATGCTCTTCACCGCTTGAACTTGCCAAAACTAATCCCGCACTGCACCTTCTGCGCACGAAGCACCATCAGTAAATAAATCCCAAGTTTCACCGTGTTCAGGTTTTAGTGTGTAGTGACCCGAACTTTTCCATGTTTATATATATTAATTGAGATTGATGTTTATATGATTAAATGTTTCCAACATGTTAAGCAATCAAACTTGTTAAGACTTGATTAATTGAAATAGGTTTCATATAGACAATTGACCACCCAAGTTGACCGGTGATTCACGAACGTTAAAACTTGTAAAAAAAAAAAACTATATGATGACATATATATGGTTATATATATAGTTAACATGATATTATGATAAGTAAACATATCATTAATTATATTAACAATGAACTACATATGTAAAAACAAGACTACTAACTTAATGATTTTGAAACGAGACATATATGTAACGTTTATCGTTGTAACGACATTTAATGTATATATATCATATTAAGAGATATTCGTACATCATAATATCATGATAATATAATAATTTAAAATCTCTTTTGATATTATAAACATTGGGTTAACAACATTTAACAAGATCGTTAACCTAAAGGTTTCAAAACAACACTTACATGTAACGACTAACGATGACTTAACGACTCAGTTAAAATGTATATACATGTAGTATTTTAATATGTATTTATACACTTTTGAAAGACTTCAATACACTTATCAAAATACTTCTACTTAACAAAAATGCTTACAATTACATTCTCGTTCAGTTTCATCAACAATTCTACTCGTATGCACCCGTATTCGTACTCGTACAATACACAGCTTTTAGATGTATGTACTATTGGTATATACACTCCAATGATCAGCTCTTAGCAGCCCATGTGAGTCACCTAACACATGTGGGAACCATCATTTGGCAACTAGCATGAAATATCTCATAAGATTACAAAAATATGAGTAATCATTCATGACTTATTTACATGAAAACAAAATTACATATCCTTTATATCTAATCCATACACCAACGACCAAAAACACCTACAAACACTTTCATTCTTCAATTTTCTTCATCTAATTGAACTCTCTCAAGTTCTATCTTCAAGTTCTAAGTGTTCTTCATAAATTCCAAAAGTTCTAGTTTCATAAAATCAAGAATACTTTCAAGTTTGCTAGCTCACTTCCAATCTTGTAAGGTGATCATCCAACCTCAAGAAATCTTTGTTTCTTACAGTAGGTTATCATTCTAATACAAGGTAATAATCATATTCAAACTTTGGTTCAATTTCTATAACTATAACAATCTTATTTCAAGTGATGATCTTACTTGAACTTGTTTTCGTGTCATGATTTTGCTTCAAGAACTTTGAGCCATCCAAGGATCCATTGAAGCTAGATCCATTTTTCTCTTTTCCAGTAGGTTCATCCAAGGAACTTAAGGTAGTAATGATGTTCATAACATCATTCGATTCATACATATAAAGCTATCTTATTCGAAGGTTTAAACTTGTAATCACTAGAACATAGTTTAGTTAATTCTAAACTTGTTCGCAAACAAAAGTTAATCCTTCTAACTTGACTTTTAAAATCAACTAAACACATGTTCTATATCTATATGATATGCTAACTTAATGATTTAAAACCTGGAAACACGAAAAACACCGTAAAACCGGATTTACGCCGTCGTAGTAACACCGCGGGCTGTTTTGGGTTAGTTAATTAAAAACTATGATAAACTTTGATTTAAAAGTTGTTATTCTGAGAAAATGATTTTTATTATGAACATGAAACTATATCCAAAAATTATGGTTAAACTCAAAGTGGAAGTATGTTTTCTAAATTGGTCATCTAGACGTCGTTCTTTCGACTGAAATGACTACCTTTACAAAAACGACTTGTAACTTATTTTTCCGACTAGAAACCTATACTTTTTTTTTAGATTCATAAAATAGAGTTCAATATGAAACCATAGCAATTTGATTCACTCAAAACGGATTTAAAATGAAGAAGTTATGGGTAAAACAAGATTGGATAATTTTTCTCATTTTAGCTACGTGAAAATTGGTAACAAATCTATTCCAACCATAACTTAATCAACTTGTATTATATATTATGTAATCTTGAGATACCATAGACACGTATACAATGTTTCGACCTATCATGTCGACACATCTATATATATTTCGGAACAACCATAGACACTCTATATGTGAATGTTGGAGTTAGCTATACAGGGTTGAGGTTGATTCCAAAATATATATAGTTTGAGTTGTGATCAATACTGAGATACGTATACACTGGGTCGTGGATTGATTCAAGATAATATTTATCGAATTATTTCTGTACATCTAACTGTGGACAACTAGTTGTAGGTTACTAACGAGGACAGCTGACTTAATAAACTTAAAACATCAAAATATATTAAAAGTGTTGTAAATATATTTTGAACATACTTTGATATATATGTATATAT
Organism: Rutidosis leptorrhynchoides; assembly: GCF_046630445.1. Lineage (NCBI taxonomy): Eukaryota > Viridiplantae > Streptophyta > Magnoliopsida > Asterales > Asteraceae > Rutidosis > Rutidosis leptorrhynchoides. The sequence goes on along the minus strand of NC_092333.1, from coordinate 313,494,160 downwards.
TGTTATAGGTTCGTGAATCAACCAGTGGCCAAGTCTTACTTCCCGACGAAGTAAAAATCTGTGAAAGTGAGTTATAGTCCCACTTTTAAAATCTAATATTTTTGGGATGAGAATACATGCAGGTTTTATAAATGATTTACAAAATAGACACAAGTATGTGAAACTACATTCTATGGTTGAATTATCGAAATCGAATATGCCCCTTTTTATTAAGTCTGGTAATCTAAGAATTAGGGAACAGACACCCTAATTGACGCGAATCCTAAAGATAGATCTATTGGGCCTAACAAACCCCATCCAAAGTACCGGATGCTTTAGTACTTCGAAATTTATATCATATCCGAAGGGTGTCCCGGAATGATGGGGATATTCTTATATATGCATCTTGTTATTGTCGGTTACCAGGTGTTCACCATATGAATGATTTTTATCTCTATGTATGGGATGTGTATTGAAATATGAAATCTTGTGGTCTATTGTTACGATTTGATATATATAGGTTAAACCTATAACTCACCAACATTTTTGTTGACGTTTTAAGCATGTTTATTCTCAGGTGATTATTAAGAGCTTCCGCTGTCGCATACTTAAATAAGGACAAGATTTGGAGTCCATGCTTGTATGATATTGTGTAAAAACTGCATTCAAGAAACTTATTTTGTTGTAACATATTTGTATTGTAAACCATTATGTAATGGTCGTGTGTAAACAGGATATTTTAGATTATCATTATTTGATAATCTACGTAAAGCTTTTTAAACCTTTATTGATGAAATAAAGGTTATGGTTTGTTTAAAAATGAATGCAGTCTTTGAAAAACGTCTCATATAGAGGTCAAAACCTCGCAACGAAATCAATTAATATGGAACGTTTTTAATCAATAAGAACGGGACATTTCAGTTGGTATCCGAGCGTTGGTCTTAGAGAACCAGAAAATTTGCATTAGTGTGTCTTATCGAGTTTGTTAGGATGCATTAGTGAGTCTGGACTTCGACCGTGTTTTCTTTAAAAATGATTGCTTAACATTTTTGTTGGAAACTATATATTTTTAACATATGAATATTATGTGATATATTAATCTCTTAACGTGTTTGATATTATGTGATAGATGTCTACCTCTAGAACAAGTCCCATTGACTCACCTAATAATAATGAAGAGTCAAATGTAAATTGGAATGATTTGTGGACTGATTCACAAGTTCCCGAAGAGGAACCAGAAGAAGAGTCGGAACCGGAAGAAGAATCGGAACCGGAAGAAGAATCGGAACCGGATGAAGAAATAGAACCGGTGGGGGAAATAATAAAACGGTTAAGTAAAAGAAAATCCTCAACCAACCGACCAAAGTTAATTATGGTCAATGGTGTTTCCGCCAAGGAAGCAAAATATTGGGAGGATTACCAATTCTCCGATGAATCGGATTCCGACGAGAATTCCGATGATGTTATAGAAATTACCCCAACTGAATTTAAAAAGGCAAAAGAAAATAATAAGGGAAAGGGCATAAAAATAGAGAAATCTAATTCCAACCCCGATGAACTTTATATGTATCGTCAACCCCCGAAGTCCTTAAGTTGTAACAATGACCCGGGAACCTCTAAACCACCAGGTTTTTCTAAACCAATGTGGACAACGACGGCTCGTATTAGGGGAACATCATATATCCCTAGAAACTTGGCAAAACGAACCAAAACCGAAGAAGAAGAAACGAGCGAGTCGGAATAAGATAGTTGTATTCGTGTGGTGTAATATATGGAATATAGTGTTCTTATGCTTTATGATATATGTAAAAATTGCTTGTATTAATAAGTATTTTTTTTATGAATCTAACTCTTGTCTATTTTACAGTTTAAAAACACAAAATGGATAGACAACCCAATATTTTAAGAGACCTACCCGGAGACATGATTGATGAAATCTTGTCTAGAGTCGGCCAGAATTCTTCGGCACAACTATTTAAGGCGAGATCAGTTTGTAAGACATTCGAAGAACGTTCCAAGAATGTCTTGGTTTATAAGAGACTTTCGTTTGAAAGATGGGGGATATCACATTGGGAAACCCATAAGTTACGATGTGTTTACTTTGACGCATATATTGCGGGGAACCCAAATGCTATTTTACGCAACGGGTTAAGAAATTATTTTGACTCAATATATCCGAATATTGGACTTCGTGATTTAGAAAAAGCGGCTAACATGCAACATAAAGAAGCATGTTATGCTTATGGATTAGTAATGTTCGCTTCTCACCAAAGTGAGAACAAGAACATCGGGCTACAACTATTAAACAAAACGTTTCCACAAGTGACGGAGTAGGTAATTGGGGTAAGAAATGAGGTTTTTAGATTATTACGGGACTGTTGGACATTACGTAACCCTCGTCCCTTTGATGACGTTACAACACGCTGTCTTATCAACGGCCATAACGGTTATGTTGCACAAGACCAAGGATGGGAAGTAGTCCTAGTAAAACCAGAATGCATGACTTGTTTCTGGACGTATGAATTACGTGTCTTTATTGCCTTTGCTGAACGACTTGTGTACTAGCTAGAATTGTCTTCACAACTATCTTGTATCAAAGTTATTGTGTGCTATATTTCATGCTTTATGTAAAATAAGCGGTATTGTAAGTTTGTAAAATATTGTATAAAAGTTTGAACGCGAAATATTATTATAATCAGTTTTTCATATAGAATTGTAGTAGTTGAATTGTATATTAGCTACTAAGTATGAACTTAACGGGTAGGTACTACCCGAATTTAAACTTATAAAACGCTAATATGAAGAAAAAGCTTTTATAAATGAGTTCATATTATGCTACGAAATACTATTAACTACTCTTAATATTCTGTATGATTAACTTGTTCCATTTAACTATTTTGAAGGAAATGGCACCGACTACTCGACACACCGTGAATATGAATGAAGAGGAATTCCGTACTTTTCTAGCTTCAAACATAGCCGCAGTACAGGCTGCGCTACATACCAACAATAACCTTGGATCTAGCAGTACAGGAAATCGTGTAGGATGCACCTACAAAGAATTCACTGCCTGCAAACCCTTGGAATTTGATGGAACCGAAGGACCGATCGGATTGAAACGGTGGACCGAGAAGGTTGAATCGGTGTTTGCCATAAGTAAGTGTACTGAAGAGGACAAAGTGAAGTACGCTACGCATACCTTCACAGGTTCTGCGTTAACATGGTGGAATACCTATCTAGAGCAAGTGGGACAAGATGATGCGTACGCACTACCGTGGTCAGCATTCAAGCACTTGATGAACGAGAAGTACCGTCCCAGAACCGAGGTCAATAAGCTCAAGACAGAACTTAGAGGGTTACGAACCCAAGGATTTGATATTACCACGTACGAAAGACGATTCACAGAATTGTGCCTATTGTGTCCGGGAGCATTCGAAGATGAGGAAGAGAAGATCGACGCGTTTGTGAAAGGATTACCGGAAAGAATCCAAGAAGATATAAGTTCACACGAGCCCGCCTCCATACAACAGGCATGTAGAATGGCTCACAAACTAGTGAACCAGATTGAAGAAAGAATTAAAGAACAGACTGCTGAAGAGGCCAATGTGAAGCAAGTCAAAAGAAAGTGGGAGGAAAACGGTGATAAGAATCACCAATACAACAACAACAGCAATTACAACAATAATCGCAACAATTATCCCAACAATCGCAACATCAATCGCAACTACAACAAACGGCCCAACAACAACAACAACAACAACAACAGCAACTACAACAATAATCCCAACAACAATAATAACCGCAACAACAACAACAATCAGAAGCAACTATGCCAAAGGTGTGAAAAGAATCACTCGGGGTTCTGCACCAAATTTTGCAACAAGTGTAAAAGAAATGGTCATAGCGCGGCGAAGTGTGAGGTCTACGGACCAGGGGTTAATAGAACGAAAGGAACAAATGGTGTCGGAACGAGTAATGGCGGAGCAAGTAGTGTCGGAGCAAGTTATGCCAATGTAGTTTGTTATAAATGTGGAAAACCAGGCCACATTATTAGAAATTGCCCGAACCAGGAGAACACGAATGGACAAGGCCGTGGAAGAGTTTTCAATATTAATGCGGTAGAGGCACAGGAAGACCCGGAGCTTGTTACGGGTACGTTTCTTATTGACAATAAATCTGCTTACGTTTTATTTGATTCGGTTGCGGATAGAAGCTATATGAGTAGAGATTTTTGTGCTAAATTAAGTTGTCCATTGACGCCTTTGGATAGTAAATTTTTACTCGAATTAGCAAATGGTAAATTAATTTCAGCAGATAATATATGTCGGAATCGAGAAATTAAACTGGTTAGCGAAACATTTAAGATTGATTTGATACCAGTAGAGTTAGGGAGTTTTGATGTGATAATCGGTATGGACTGGTTGAAAGAAGTGAAAGCAGAGATCGTTTGTTACAAAAATGCAATTCGCATTATACGAGAAAAAGGAAAACCCTTAATGGTGTACGGAGAAAAGGGCAACACGAAGCTACATCTTATTAGTAATTTGAAGGCACAAAAACTAATAAGAAAAGGTTGCTATGCTGTTCTAGCACACGTCGAGAAAGTACAAACTGAAGAAAAGAGCATCAATGATGTTCCCATTGCAAAAGAATTTCCCGATGTATTTCCGAAAGAATTACCGGGATTACCCCCACATCGATCCGTTGAATTTCAAATAGATCTTGTACCAGGAGCTGCACCAATAGCTCGTGCTCCTTACAGACTCGCACCCAGCGAGATGAAAGAACTGCAAAGCCAATTACAAGAACTTTTAGAGCGTGGTTTCATTCGACCAAGCACATCACCGTGGGGAGCTCCTGTTTTGTTTGTCAAGAAGAAAGATGGTACATTCAGGTTGTGTATCGACTACCGAGAGTTGAACAAACTTACCATCAAGAACCGCTACCCACTACCGAGAATCGACGACTTATTTGATCAACTACAAGGCTCGTCTGTTTATTCAAAGATTGACTTACGTTCCGGGTATCATCAAATGCGGGTGAAAGAAGATGATATTCCAAAGACTGCTTTCAGAACACGTTACGGTCATTACGAGTTTATGGTCATGCCGTTTGGTTTAACTAATGCACCAGCTGTGTTCATGGACCTTATGAACCGAGTGTGTGGACCATACCTTGACAAGTTTGTCATTGTTTTCATTGATGACATACTTATTTACTCAAAGAATGACCAAGAACACGGTGAACATTTGAGAAAGGTGTTAGAAGTATTGAGGAAGGAAGAATTGTACGCTAAGTTTTCAAAGTGTGCATTTTGGTTGGAAGAAGTTCAATTCCTCGGTCACATAGTGAACAAAGAAGGTATTAAGGTGGATCCGGCAAAGATAGAAACTGTTGAAAAGTGGGAAACCCCGAAAACTCCGAAACACATACGCCAGTTTTTAGGACTAGCTGGTTACTACAGAAGGTTCATCCAAGACTTTTCCAGAATAGCAAAACCCTTGACTGCATTAACGCATAAAGGGAAGAAATTTGAATGGAATGATGAACAAGAGAAAGCGTTTCAGTTATTGAAGAAAAAGCTAACTACGGCACCTATATTGTCATTGCCTGAAGGGAATGATGATTTTGTGATTTATTGTGACGCATCAAAGCAAGGTCTCGGTTGTGTATTAATGCAACGAACGAAGGTGATTGCTTATGCGTCTAGACAATTGAAGATTCACGAACAAAATTATACGACGCATGATTTGGAATTAGGCGCGGTTGTTTTTGCATTAAAGACTTGGAGGCACTACTTATATGGGGTCAAAAGTATTATATATACCGACCACAAAAGTCTTCAACACATATTTAATCAGAAACAACTGAATATGAGGCAGCGTAGGTGGATTGAATTATTGAATGATTACGATTTTGAGATTCGTTACCACCCGGGGAAGGCAAATGTGGTAGCCGATGCCTTGAGCAGGAAGGATAGAGAACCCATTCGAGTAAAATCTATGAATATAATGATTCATAATAACATTACTACTCAAATAAAGGAGGCGCAACAAGGAGTTTTAAAAGAGGGAAATTTAAAGGATGAAATACCCAAAGGATCGGAGAAGCATCTTAATATTCGGGAAGACGGAACCCGGTATAGGGCTGAAAGGATTTGGGTACCAAAATTTGGAGATATGAGAGAAATGGTACTTAGAGAAGCTCATAAAACCAGATACTCAATACATCCTGGAACGGGGAAGATGTACAAGGATCTCAAGAAACATTTTGGGTGGCCGGGTATGAAAGCCGATGTTGCTAAATACGTAGGAGAATGTTTGACGTGTTCTAAGGTCAAAGCTGAGCATCAGAAACCATCAGGTCTACTTCAACAACCCGAAATCCCGGAATGGAAATGGGAAAACATTACCATGGATTTCATCACTAAATTGCCAAGGACTGCAAGTGGTTTTGATACTATTTGGGTAATAGTTGATCGTCTCACCAAATCAGCACACTTCCTACCAATAAGAGAAGATGACAAGATGGAGAAGTTAGCACGACTGTATTTGAAGGAAGTCGTCTCCAGACATGGAATACCAATCTCTATTATCTCTGATAGGGATGGCAGATTTATTTCAAGATTCTGGCAGACATTACAGCAAGCATTAGGAACTCGTCTAGACATGAGTACTGCCTATCATCCACAAACTGATGGGCAGAGCGAAAGGACGATACAAACGCTTGAAGACATGCTACGAGCATGTGTTATTGATTTCGGAAACAGTTGGGATCGACATCTACCGTTAGCAGAATTTTCCTACAACAACAGCTACCATTCAAGCATTGAGATGGAGCCGTTTGAAGCACTTTATGGTAGAAAGTGCAGGTCTCCGATTTGTTGGAGTGAGGTGGGGGATAGACAGATTACGGGTCCGGAGATTATACAAGAAACTACCGAGAAGATCATCCAAATTCAACAACGGTTGAAAACCGCCCAAAGTCGACAAAAGAGCTACGCTGACATTAAAAGAAAAGATATAGAATTTGAAATTGGAGAGATGGTCATGCTTAAAGTTTCACCTTGGAAAGGCGTTGTTCGATTTGGTAAACGAGGGAAATTAAATCCAAGGTATATTGGACCATTCAAGATTATTGATCGTGTCGGACCAGTAGCTTACCGACTTGAGTTACCTCAACAACTCACGGCTGTACATAACACTTTCCACGTCTCGAATTTGAAGAAATGTTTTGCTAAAGAAGATCTCACTATTCCGTTAGATGAAATCCAAATCAACGAAAAACTCCAATTCATCGAAGAACCCGTCGAAATAATGGATCGTGAGGTTAAAAGACTTAAGCAAAACAAGATACCAATTGTTAAGGTTCGATGGAATGCTCGTAGAGGACCCGAGTTCACCTGGGAGCGTGAAGATCAGATGAAGAAGAAATACCCGCATCTATTTCCAGAAGATTCGTCAACACCTTCAACAGCTTAAAATTTCGGGACGAAATTTATTTAACGGGTAGGTACTGTAGTGACCCGAACTTTTCCATGTTTATATATATTAATTGAGATTGATGTTTATATGATTAAATGTTTCCAACATGTTAAGCAATCAAACTTGTTAAGACTTGATTAATTGAAATAGGTTTCATATAGACAATTGACCACCCAAGTTGACCGGTGATTCACGAACGTTAAAACTTGTAAAAAAAAAAAACTATATGATGACATATATATGGTTATATATATAGTTAACATGATATTATGATAAGTAAACATATCATTAATTATATTAACAATGAACTACATATGTAAAAACAAGACTACTAACTTAATGATTTTGAAACGAGACATATATGTAACGTTTATCGTTGTAACGACATTTAATGTATATATATCATATTAAGAGATATTCGTACATCATAATATCATGATAATATAATAATTTAAAATCTCTTTTGATATTATAAACATTGGGTTAACAACATTTAACAAGATCGTTAACCTAAAGGTTTCAAAACAACACTTACATGTAACGACTAACGATGACTTAACGACTCAGTTAAAATGTATATACATGTAGTGTTTTAATATGTATTTATACACTTTTGAAAGACTTCAATACACTTATCAAAATACTTCTACTTAACAAAAATGCTTACAATTACATTCTCGTTCAGTTTCATCAACAATTCTACTCGTATGCACCCGTATTCGTACTCGTACAATACACAGCTTTTAGATGTATGTACTATTGGTATATACACTCCAATGATCAGCTCTTAGCAGCCCATGTGAGTCACCTAACACATGTGGGAACCATCATTTGGCAACTAGCATGAAATATCTCATAAGATTACAAAAATATGAGTAATCATTCATGACTTATTTACATGAAAACAAAATTACATATCCTTTATATCTAATCCATACACCAACGACCAAAAACACCTACAAACACTTTCATTCTTCAATTTTCTTCATCTAATTGAACTCTCTCAAGTTCTATCTTCAAGTTCTAAGTGTTCTTCATAAATTCCAAAAGTTCTAGTTTCATAAAATCAAGAATACTTTCAAGTTTGCTAGCTCACTTCCAATCTTGTAAGGTGATCATCCAACCTCAAGAAATCTTTGTTTCTTACAGTAGGTTATCATTCTAATACAAGGTAATAATCATATTCAAACTTTGGTTCAATTTCTATAACTATAACAATCTTATTTCAAGTGATGATCTTACTTGAACTTGTTTTCGTGTCATGATTTTGCTTCAAGAACTTTGAGCCATCCAAGGATCCATTGAAGCTAGATCCATTTTTCTCTTTTCCAGTAGGTTCATCCAAGGAACTTAAGGTAGTAATGATGTTCATAACATCATTCGATTCATACATATAAAGCTATCTTATTCGAAGGTTTAAACTTGTAATCACTAGAACATAGTTTAGTTAATTCTAAACTTGTTCGCAAACAAAAGTTAATCCTTCTAACTTGACTTTTAAAATCAACTAAACACATGTTCTATATCTATATGATATGCTAACTTAATGATTTAAAACCTGGAAACACGAAAAACACCGTAAAACCGGATTTACGCCGTCGTAGTAACACCGCGGGCTGTTTTGGGTTAGTTAATTAAAAACTATGATAAACTTTGATTTAAAAGTTGTTATTCTGAGAAAATGATTTTTATTATGAACATGAAACTATATCCAAAAATTATGGTTAAACTCAAAGTGGAAGTATGTTTTCTAAATTGGTCATCTAGACGTCGTTCTTTCGACTGAAATGACTACCTTTACAAAAATGACTTGTAACTTATTTTTCCGACTAGAAACCTATACTTTTTTTGTTTAGATTCATAAAATAGAGTTCAATATGAAACCATAGCAATTTGATTCACTCAAAACGGATTTAAAATGAAGAAGTTATGGGTAAAACAAGATTGGATAATTTTTCTCATTTTAGCTACGTGAAAATTGGTAACAAATCTATTCCAACCATAACTTAATCAACTTGTATTATATATTATGTAATCTTGAGATACCATAGACACGTATACAATGTTTCGACCTATCATGTCGACACATCTATATATATTTCGGAACAACCATAGACACTCTATATGTGAATGTTGGAGTTAGCTATACAGGGTTGATGTTGATTCCAAAATATATATAGTTTGAGTTGTGATCAATACTGAGATACGTATACACTGGGTCGTGGATTGATTCAAGATAATATTTATCGAATTATTTCTGTACATCTAACTGTGGACAACTAGTTGTAGGTTACTAACGAGGACAGCTGACTTAATAAACTTAAAACATCAAAATATATTAAAAGTGTTGTAAATATATTTTGAACATACTTTGATATATATGTATATATTGTTATAGGTTCGTGAATCAACCAGTGGCCAAGTCTTACTTCCCGACGAAGTAAAAATCTGTGAAAGTGAGTTATAGTCCCACTTTTAAAATCTAATATTTTTGGGATGAGAATACATGCAGGTTTTATAAATGATTTACAAAATAGACACAAGTATGTGAAACTACATTCTATGGTTGAATTATCGAAATCGAATATGCCCCTTTTTATTAAGTCTGGTAATCTAAGAATTAGGGAACAGACACCCTAATTGACGCGAATCCTAAAGATAGATCTATTGGGCCTAACAAACCCCATCCAAAGTACCGGATGCTTTAGTACTTCGAAATTTATATCATATCCGAAGGGTGTCCCGGAATGATGGGGATATTCTTATATATGCATCTTGTTATTGTCGGTTACCAGGTGTTCACCATATGAATGATTTTTATCTCTATGTATGGGATGTGTATTGAAATATGAAATCTTGTGGTCTATTGTTACGATTTGATATATATAGGTTAAACCTATAACTCACCAACATTTTTGTTGACGTTTTAAGCATGTTTATTCTCAGGTGATTATTAAGAGCTTCCGCTGTCGCATACTTAAATAAGGACAAGATTTGGAGTCCATGCTTGTATGATATTGTGTAAAAACTGCATTCAAGAAACTTATTTTGTTGTAACATATTTGTATTGTAAACCATTATGTAATGGTCGTGTGTAAACAGGATATTTTAGATTATCATTATTTGATAATCTACGTAAAGCTTTTTAAACCTTTATTGATGAAATAAAGGTTATGGTTTGTTTAAAAATAAATGCAGTCTTTGAAAAACGTCTCATATAGAGGTCAAAACCTCGCAACGAAATCAATTAATATGGAACGTTTTTAATCAATAAGAACGGGACATTTCATAGTGCGGTTCGCTCATTAATCACCTCCAACTCTCCAGATAGTTCAGCGAGATAATCCGCCATAACTTGCCCTTTTTCAGCGCTACGCGGAAGGTAAGATATTTTATAAGCACCTAATTCTACCGCCCATAATGCGAGTCTACCAGATATCTCTGGCTTTGTTAAGACTTGCCTGATTGGTAGATTAGTTAATACATGCACGGGATGCCCTTGAAAATATCTTCGTAGCCTTCGCGTTGTTAAAATGAGCGCATATACAAACTTTTCAATCGGCGCATAGTTTATTTCACTCCCCGTAAGGGCTTTACTAACAAAATACACTGGCTTTTGTATTTTGTTCCTTTTCGCGATCAAAACTGAGCCAAAAGCTTCGTTTGCTACTGAGATATAAAGATAAAGAGTTTCGCCATTAACCGGCGCTGTTAGTGTAGGCAAAGTTTTTAACAACTTTTTCATCTCCTGAAACGCGGATTCTGCTTCGCTGGACCATACAAAATACTTTTGCTTCAAACAACCTTTTAAGGTTTTGAAAAATGGCAACTGCCTTTCCGCGGCTTTAGACAAGAAACGCGTTAATGCGACTAGCTTTCCCGTCAAACTTTGCACTCCTTTGACCGTTTTCGGTGCGGTCATATTTTCTATAGCTGCGATCTTTTTTGGATTAGCTTGAATACCCTGTTCTGTAACAAGATATCCCAAAAATTTCCCTTCCGTTTCGCCAAAACTACATTTTAGCGGATTAAGCTTCATGTTTATTTTTTGCAGTCTGTTAAATGTTTCACTCGTATCTTCAATGATTCGCTCTTGCTTCATGCTTTTGATAACTAAATCATCTACATAAGCTTCAAGATTACGCCCTATTTGTTTATCAAACGCGGTATCAATCAACCGTTGATATGTCGCGCCTGCATTGATTAAACCGAAAGGCATCATGATATAACAATATATGCCTTTGCCCGTATGAAATGCGGTTTTATCTGCGTCTTCTTGCGCCATAGGAATCTGATGATAACCTCTTGTTGCGTCCAAAAAACATTTATACAGAAAAGCATGTAAAGATTCCACCTTCAGATCAATTTCTGGAAGTGGATAGTTATCCTTCGGGCACGCTTTATTCAAATCTTTGTAATCAATACACATTCTCCAAGAACTGTGATGACCCGAGAATTTCCGACCAAATTTAAAGTTAATCTTATATGATTTCGACACGATAAGCAAAGTCTATTAAACTGAGTCTCATAATGTTTGAACTATTACCATGAATGCATTTGACTTTGACCATCTCCGACGATTCACGAACCATAGTTGCAAATGAATATGTATAAATATATATATATATATATATGTATATATATAATAATTTAAAATTATAAAATAGAATTTAAACATTTGAATTAAATATATATAAAATAAGATACAAAAAATAACTAAGTGTAATTTAAAATGAGTTATATATATATATATATATATATATATATATATATATATATATATATATATATATATATATATATGATTCCCATATATAACTATCATTATATATATATATATATATATATATATATATATATATATATTGTAATATACATATATATAAGAGATATAAATATTATGTGTTGAAACTTTTAATATATAATTCTATTACGAAATAATATAATATAGTAATTGGATATATAATGGTTATGTATATAAAACATTATTAATGTATTCATATTTATATGTAATTAATATGCAAACACAATTACATACTATTATATGATTGTGTAAATATTAAATATTCAATATACGTTATTATGAAACTAAATATGATTTCTATTAAATACATATATAGAATATATAAATTTTAACTGTTCAGTAAATGTCATCATATAACATAAACTTACATATAATAAATGGTATTATATTAGATTACAAGTTTGAATATAAATAATATATTAAAATTATTACTACTTTTTTTTTATTATTAATAACAGATTTGATACATTTAATATACTATATTATTATTAGTATTATCATATTTATCATTATTGTTATTGATAAAATAATCATATTATCAAATTATCATTTTTTTTATATTATTATTATTATTATTATTATTTACTAGTACTTTTATAATAAATAACAAGTTAGGTCATATCATTAATAATTAAATTATATTTATATATCAGTTTTTTTTAAATCAGATAAGAATCAGTTTTATAAATTATTATTATTATTATTATTAATTGTATTATTGTTATCAAAATATTAATTATTAATATATGTTATGCAGATAGGTACATAACTGATATATATATACACGATAATCATTGAACCTTTATCTGTTATCTATCTTTCTGCTTTTTCTGTTCGTCTGTGAAAACACTGTCGAATCCCACATTTTTTTTTATAAATCAAACAATACCTGTTGTCAAATGAATTCATCCTACTTTCAATCATCAACCACACCAAATTCCTAATTGTAAGTCCTATTAAATTTTATATATTTTTTTCTGAAGCTCGTACCTCTGTATGAACAACTTTTTAACCATAATTCTAGTTCGAATGAATTTTCAAAATCTGTTAATACAAAGTTGTTAGGAATAGTTTATATAAACTTTCTGTAAAATTTCAAAGTCCAATTCATCTTAACGGATTTCAATTTCTGAGTCAAACTTTTGGTTTCAAAAAGTCAACTTTTGTTCTTCATTCAAATTCAAGTTTGTTGTTGTGATTTAAGTTAATTAAACGATTCTAATAGTTTATATAGATGATTTAAAATGTGTTTCATGTTATAGCAATTGTCCAAATCTTTGTAGAATTAGAAATCAAATTTTTTTTTTACTTATTCAAATAGCGACGATGATGCTTGCTGTATATTTTTTTTTAGTCTATTAATTTAAGTTCATACTTTGAAAACGTTTTCTGTTTTAATCATAGAAACAAGGAGTGATTGTTTTGATTAATTCGATTAGGAAGTTGGATTGAATCGATGAGGATGAAGTTGAGACAGAAAGTGAAGAAATAAAGAAAAATAAATCGGCTATAAAAATAGAAAAGCAGGATTGGAGGTGTGGTTAGGATGTTTATCGGGTGAGTGAGGGATCTTGGGTTCGAGTCCCGTTTGGGCCAATTCTTTTTAGAGAAGGGTATATTTCTTGATTTATTTTTTCTTATCATTATTAGTATTATAATTATAATTATTATTGTTATTATTATTATTATTATTATTATTATTATTATTATTATTATTATTATTATTATTAGGTTTATTGATTATTAATGTTATTATAACTACTAAAGTAGTAATTATCATTTATTATCATTAGTATTATTATGATGTTAGTTAAAATTGTGATTATTTTTATTATTGATAAGATTATTTATTATTATCACTATCAAAAAGGCAAATTAACATTTTAACATTAATAGTAGTATTATTATTATTAAAACTATTATCTTTAATAGTAAAATTATAGTTATTATTATTAGTATTATTATTATTAACAATATCCTTATTATTAGTAAATCATTATTATCAAAACTATAATTTTTTTATATAAATATTATGTACATAAAGGTATACATATTACATATACCACAATTATATTAACATTTCATATAATTATATTTCAAACAAATATATATATTTTTTTTCCTATAAATACCTTCGTATAACAAATTACTAATATTAAATAATACTAAACATATAAATAAATATATGGTCATATATATATTAATGTAACTAAATGAATAGATATCAATCACTTTAAGATATAAATATATATAAATATATATACATATATATATATATATATATATATATATATATATATATATATATATATATATAAAATAAATATATATCACATATAACTTAAGATATAATATAAGTATATGTTTTAAATGGAAGTTAATATAAATCCTATATAAATGCAAAAATATAAGTAATATATTAATAAATAAAAGTTATGTGATTTTCGTTATATGTTTTAATCTATATATACAAATGATATAGGTTCGTGAATCCGAGGCCAACCTTGCATTGTTCAAAGTCATCATATGTATTTTTACTACAAAATACAGTATAGTGAGTTTCATTTACCTTTTTACCCTTTATATTTTTGGGCTGAGAATACATGCGCATTTTTTATAAATCTTTTTACGAAATAGACACAAGTAATCAAAACTACATTATATGGTTGAATGATCGAAATCGAATATGCCCCTTTTTATTAAGTCTGGTAATCTAAGAATTAGGGAACAGACACCCTAATTGACGCGAACTCTAAAGATAGATCTATCGGGCCCAACAAGCCCCATCCAAAGTACCGGATGCTTTAGTACTTCGAAATTTATATCATGTCCGATGGAGGATCCCGGAATGATGGGGATATTCTTATATACATATTGTGAATGTCGGTTACCAGGTGTTCAATCCATATGAATGATATTTTTGTCTCTATGCATGGGACGTATGTTTATGAGAAATGGAAATATGAAATCTTGTGGTCTATTAAAAATTATGAATTGATTATTTATGATAAACTAATGAACTCACCAACCTTTTGGTTGACACTTTAAAGCATGTTTATTCTCAGGTGTTAAAGAAATCTTCCGCTGTGCATTTGCTCATTTTAAAGATATTACTTGGAGTCTTTCATAGCATATTTCGAAGAACGTTGCATTCGAGTCATTGAGTTCATCAAAGATTATTATTAAATCAATTTATAGTTGGATAGTGGATATTATGAAATGGTATGCATTCCTGTCAATTTTCGATGTAAAGAAAGTTTTTCTTTTAAAAACGAATGCAATGTTTGTAAAATGTATCATATAGAGGTCAAATACCTCGCAATGTAATCAACTATTGTGAATCGTTTATAATGTATATGAACGGGTCCTTTCAAGAACCATCAGGTTTCTTCACCAATACTGGATTTGTAATCCATGATTGGTATTGGACTTCGCGCAAAATTCCGACTCTCACCAATTTTGTTACTTCTTCACACAACCATTTTACGCGGTCTGGGGCCATACCCCTTCGCTTTTGCACTACAGGTTTTAGAGCTGGATTCACATTAAGCCTGTGTTCTGCAATATGACGCGGAACACCAGTCATATCGTTTTCACACCAGGCAAAGACATCCATATATTGGACAAGTAATTGCACGATTTGTTTTCTAGTATCCGCACTAACATTACATCCTACTTTGATTTTCTGATCTGGATATGCGGGATTAATTATTTCCATAGCATCTGCACCATCAACAGGTTCTTACCCTGTGGTTTTTATGTTAACAGCCGCACAAATAGGCATAATGCTCATTGAACATATTGTGGCAATTTCCTTATACGTTGGAAACTTAATCATGCCATGAATTGTAGACGGTACAATCCCAAATTTACTTATAGCGGTTCTTCCCAACAGCATGTTATAGCGAGAAGAGGCTCACATAACATAAAAATCTAATCGCGCTTGCCGCACCAAAGCG
The DNA here is from genome assembly GCF_046630445.1 of Rutidosis leptorrhynchoides. Lineage (NCBI taxonomy): Eukaryota > Viridiplantae > Streptophyta > Magnoliopsida > Asterales > Asteraceae > Rutidosis > Rutidosis leptorrhynchoides. Next base: position 313,477,934 of record NC_092333.1, on the reverse strand, counting down.
TCATCATTAACATCAGCTAACTCGATGTTTAATGACAAAACACCTATAGGTAATGAAGATTCTCCTGCAAAACCGGTTAGTGAAACTGCGGTTGTTTGCAGGTTTGTTTTAATACTTTCTGGAAATTGAGCGAAGCATTGTTCGTAAATAACATCAACGCTACTGCCATTGTCGACATGGACTTTCATGACTGTGATATCAGCTTCCGCGATTTTGCACGATATCATTATCGGCATTTCAGAAAAATCATCACTCTGCATTTTCGGGAAACTAATTGGTGCAAATTGCCAATTATGATGCACTATCGTTTCCAATATTACTCATAATTCTAAGCAATCGAGCAATTCACTGCCGATTTTAGATGTATGCACCTACAAATCATCACAACAAAAACACGATTTAAATTAAACCGTCGAATTAATTGTTTTGACGGCATAAAACAAAAAATTTTCAGTTTTAATTCAAAAAACGTGTCCTACGAATGGCGCCAATTGATCAATCCATAATTAATGATGTTACTTAATCACGGATTGAGTACAATAAGATTGTAATGGAGGATGGGATGTTTGATGATTATTTTGGGCCCCGATGATCGTCTTTCACTTTAACTATCAAGTGATCAACCACCCTGACCCGGTCTTGATAGTTAATTAGCTTAATTCACCTTTGCGCGGTGTAAAAATCCCTTGGGCAAGATCACAAGTGGAAATTACAAAGGCTTAGGTAAAATGGCAGAGAATCAACAACCTATAAATGAGAGGCCAAGCTCCCTATTTATAGGATTCGAAATATCCGCGGTCTGCGAGTTACATAACTATCTGCGGAAACTCAGCGGATTAAACCGCGGTCTTGTATTAATGCGAAAACATAACCGCGGTACTCATTTTTAGCGAATATTGCACAGCTTTGCCTTATAATTCGCGTAGTTCTGCCTTTGGCTTTTAGCAAATAAAATATACATATACAATGCTATGTATATGATCAATAATGATTCACAATAACCTTACTACTCAAATAAAGGAGGCGCAACAAGGAGTTTTAAAAGAGGGAAATTTAAAGAATGAAATACCCAAAGGATCGGAGAAGCATCTTAATATTCGGGAAGATGAAACCCGGTATAGGGCTGAAAGGATTTGGGTACCAAAATTTGGAGATATGAGAGAAATGGTACTTAGAGAACTCATAAAACCAGATACTCAATACATCCTGGAACGGGGAAGATGTACAAGGATCTCAAGAAACATTTTTGGTGGCCAGGTATGAAAGCCGATGTTGCTAAATACGTAGGGGAATGTTTGACGTGTTCTAAGGTCAAAGCGGAGCATCAAAAACCATCAGGTCTACTTCAACAACCCGAAATCCCGGAATGGAAATGGGAAAACATTATATGGATTTCATCACTAAATTGCCAAGGACTGCAAGTGGTTTTGATACTATTTGGGTAATAGTTGATCGTCTCACCAAATCATCACACTTCCTGCCAATACGAGAAGATGACAAGATGGAGAAGTTAGCACGACTGTATTAGAAGGAAGTCGTCTCCAGACATGGAATACCAATCTCTATTATCTCTGATAGGGATGGCAGATTTATTTCAAGATTTTGGCAGACATTACAACAAGCATTAGGAACTCGTCTAGACATGAGTACTGCCTATCATCCACAAACTGATGGGCAGAGTGAAAGAACGATACAAACGCTTGAAGACATTCTACGAGCATGTGTTATTGATTTCGGAAACAGTTGGGATCGACATCTACCGTTAGCAGAATTTTCCTACAACAATAGCTACCATTCAAGCATTGGGATGGCTCCGTTTGAAGCACTTTATGGTAGAAAGTGCAGGTCTCCGATTTGTTGGAGTGAAGTGGGGGATAGACAGATTACGAGTCCGGAGATAATACAAGAAACTACTGAGAAGATCATCCAAATTTAACAACGGTTGAAAACCGCCTAAAGTCGACAAAAGAGCTACGCCGACATTAAAAGAAAAGATATAGAATTTGAAATTGGAGAGATGGTCATGCTTAAGGTTGCACCTTGGAAAGGTGTTGTTCGATTTGGTAAACGAGGGAAATTAAATCCAAGGTATATTGGACCATTCAAGATTATTGATCGTGTCGGACCAGTAGCTTACTGACTTGAGTTACCTCAACAACTCGCGGCTGTACATAACACTTTCCTCGTCTCGAATTTGAAGAAATGTTTTGCTAAAGAAGATCTCACTATTCCGTTGGACAAAATCCAAATCAATGAAAAACTTCAATTCATTGAAGAACCCGTTGAAATAATGGATCGTGAGGTTAAGAGACTTAAACAAAACAAGATACCGATTGTTAAGGTTCAATGGAATGCTCGTAGAGGACCCGAGTTCACCTGGGAATGAGAAGATCAGATGAAGAAGAAGTACCCGCACTTATTTCCAGAAGATGAGCCAACACCTCCAATCGCTTAAAATTTCAGGACGAAATTTATTTAACGGGTAGGTACTGTAGTGACCCGAACTTTTCCGAACCTTTCTATGATTATATGTTTAATGAAAACTATATTTACATGATTAAATGTTTCCAACATGTTAAGCAATCAAGCTTGTTAAGACTTGGTTAATTGAAACAGAAATTTTGTAAACGTCTGATTACCCAGTTTGACCAATGATTCACGAACGCTATATGTTGTATATGACATGATGATACATAAATGAATAAATATATATGTTTAACATGATATAATGATCATCAAGTATCTCATTAAAAATAGTAACAATAAGTTATATACTTAAAAAGGATACTATTGATGTATGAAACTCGAAACGATACATATAACGATTATCGTTATAACCACGTCTTACTAAATATATATGAAGCATATTAATACATTGTTATATTATATATAACATGATAATATGATAATTAAATATATCATTAAGTGTATTAACAATGAACTACATAAATAAAAACAAGACTACTAACTTAAGGATTTCGAAACGAGACATATATGTAACGATTATCGTTGTAACGACATTTAAATGTATATATCATATTAAGATATATTAATATATCATAATATCATGATAATATAATAATTTAAAATCTCATTTGATATTATAAACTTTGGGTTAACAACATTTAACAAGATCGTTAACATAAAGGTCTCAAAACAACACTTACATGTAACGACTAACGATGACTTAACGACTCAGTTAAAATGTATATACATGTAGTGTTTTAATATGTATTCATACACTTTTGAAAGACTTCAAGACACTTATCAAAATACTTCTACTTAACAAAAATGCTTATGTTAACACCTATTTCCTTATGAGGTAAGGCTTAGTATGTCAACAAGAGACTAGAAGTGATCTAGCTTTAAGAGGGCGGAGTGTTGCCGATTGATTTTTACCCTCGAGAAATAATCCCTGCAGATCCGGTTCACAAGTGTAGAAACTTGTGGGGTGGCTTAATCAATCTGTCATCCGTAGAGCGTAAGAGTGCTAGCCGGATGACTTCTAGTGAGAGAAAGTAGAGAGAGAAAGATAAGTGAAGTCTCAGCTCTCAAAGTTGTCAGAATATCTGAACTTGTGTAAAATGACGACCCAAGGGGTCTATTTATAGTGTCAGATCTACCAGATTTGTTTGGGGACACGTGTCAAATGATGATACGTTCTGTTACATGTGCTCCGAAATTTATGCTAAATGCGGCGCTCTCCGGCCAGGGCTTATGCGCTAGGCGTCTTTCAGGGCTTACGCATGATGGAGCAGCCTGTACAGCAGAGAACACTGGATGGACAATCTCCACAAAACTGTTGTTTCCAGCCTTCCTGATGCTATTTTTATGCAACTATTATGCCTTTTATGTGTGTATACGATAGGATACACCATTAAGTCCCCCCAGTTTAAGGACTTAAGCATTTGAAAAATGATTAAGTTGTTAAACTTTTGATAACGCATGCCAAACCAGCCTGTTCATTGCCCACTTGCATCGGGGAAAACATTTTAGGCATTAAATGCAGACGAATTTTACTGACACTGTTATGATTTATTTTTTACGGCTAAGATCATCCACGCGCCTCCAGCTGTAAAAAGTGTTATCTTGCACCCTTCGTTTAAACTCACCCATACACGTGTCTCAATCATGACCATAAAAATTGCACCGATGAACCCTTATAAAAACTGTCATAACCCTGTTACCATCACTTTTTTACCTTTGCCAAGATCCAAAAAGCATATTTCTCCCAAATCTTCATCGCCTTCTTCAATCTTCAAAATTTTATGGTTTACCGTCTTCCAAGGTCAGTACACTTCATCTTACTGCTATTTTCTTCTTGTTGATATCTGTTACTGTATTATCATGGCTTCTTCACGGAGTACTGGCCAAGAACATGCCAAGCCTTCTTCATCAAATACTGCTGACATTCCAGAAGTTAGTACGATGGCTTCATCATTGACTAGTGAATATTTAGATGGATTAAAGATTGCCTTTCGCCATCTCAATCAATACAACCCTGTTCTTCCCACCATCGGACAAACTGCCGACAACCCTCCTGAGGGGAAAATTACTTTATAGTCTTTACAAATTACCCACGGCAACCTCCGTGTTCCCCTTACTAACTTTCTTCTTCGCCTTCTTAGATATTACGGGGCCTGTCTTAGTCAAATACATCCCCATGGTCTTCAAAAAATCATCCTTTTTGAAATGTACTGCAATGCTATTAATATAAAGCCTCGCATTAATGTTTTTATCTCTTTGTTTAGAATCCGCACGATTAGAGATTGCTGGCTTACTATTGATAGTAAGAAAAATAATCATTTTGTTGGTCTAAATAGAGTTTCAAACTTGAAGGACTGGAAAAGTCCATTTTTCTTTGTTGATGAAACTGTTATTCCGGAAGAATACTCCGTTGTCCGGGAGTGGGGTGCTATTGATGCTGGCATAGGAAAGGGTGTTAAAATTTCTCCCGCAGAACAGCGGATAGTAAATAGCTTGAAAGGACTCCGTATTCCACCCAGATCATACAAAAGGTATGAGGGAATCCTTGTGCTGTGCAAAGTGAGCCAAGAATGGCCAAGCAATTCTGTGCCAGTACTTCGTGAGAAAAAACAGGGTAGGATGTGATATGATCATCCTATTATATATATAGATTTTTGTCTACTGTTTGTCATGTGTACTTATATTGCTATTAATATGTAATCTTTGCAGGCAACTCCGTGATGCAGGTCAGCTCTGCTCTTTTATCCCCTGATCTTGATGATGATGTGGAGGTCACTGCTCGTGACAAAACTGTTGAAGAGCTTGAGGCGGAGAGAGTTGCAGCTGAAGCTAAAGCTGCTGCTAATGCTAAAAAGGGGAAAGAAATTGCTGTGAGCAGCTCAGACAGCGAATCCGGGTCTGATCATACAGACACTGAGCGGACAACGGATGATACCACCACCGCCGATCAGCAAACATCGGCATCAGTTGACATTACGGGTGAAACCTGTAGTGACCCGAACTTTTCCATGTTTATATATATTAATTGAGATTGATATTTACATGATTAAATGTTTCCAACATGTTAAGCAATCAAACTTGTTAAGACTTGATTAATTGAAATATGTTTCATATAGACAATTGACCACCCAAGTTGACCGGTGATTCACGAACGTTAAAACTTGTAAAAACTATATGATGACATATATATGGATATATATATAGTTAACATGATACTATGATAAGTAAACATATCATTAAGAATATTAACAATGAACTACATATGTAAAAACAAGACTACTAACTTAATGATTTTTAAAAGAGACATATATGTAACGATTATCGTTGTAAAGACATTTAATGGATATATATCATATTAAGAGATATTCATACATGATAATATCATGATAATATAATAATTTAAAATCTCATTTGATATTATAAACATTGGGTTAACAACATTTAACAAGATCGTTAACCTAAAGGTTTCAAAACAACACTTACATGTAACGACTAACGATGACTTAACGACTCAGTTAAAATGTATATACATGTAGTGTTTTAATATATATTTATACACTTTTGAAAGACTTCAATACACTTATCAAAATACTTCTACTTAACAAAAATACTTACAATTACATTCTAGTTCAGTTTCATCAACAATTCTACTCGTATGCACCCGTATTCGTACTCGTACAATACACAGCTTTTAGATGTATGTACTATTGGTATATACACTCCAATGATCAGCTCTTAGCAGCCCATGTGAGTCACCTAACACATGTGGGAACCATCATTTGGCAACTAGCATGAAATATCTCATAAAATTACAATAATATGAATAATCATTCATGACTTATTTACATGAAAACAAAATTACATATCCTTTATATCTAATCCATACACCAACAACCAAAAACACCTACAAACACTTTCATTCTTCAATTTTATTCATCTAATTGATCTCTCTCAAGTTCTATCTTCAAGTTCTAAGTGTTCTTCATAAATTCTACAAGTTCTAGTTACATAAAATCAAGAATACTTTCAAGTTTGCTAGCTCACTTCCAATCTTGTAAGGTGATCATCCAACCTCAAGAAATCTTTGTTTCTTACAGTAGGTTATCATTCTAATACAAGGTAATAATCATATTCAAACTTTGGTTCAATTTCTATAACTATAACAATCTTATTTCAAGTGATGATCTTACTTGAACTTGTTTTAGTGTCATGTTTCTGCTTCAAGAACTTCGAGCCATCCAAAGATCCGTTGAAGCTAGATCCATTTTTCTCTTTTCCAGTAGGTTTATCCAAGGAACTTAAGGTAGTAATGATGTTCATAACATCATTCGATTCATACATATAAAGCTATCTTATTCGAAGGTTTAAACTTGTAATCACTAGAACATAGTTTAGTTAATTCTAAACTTGTTCGCAAACAAAAGTTAATCCTTCTAACTTGACTTTTAAAATCAACTAAACACATGTTCTATATCTATATGATATGCTAACTTAATGATTTAAAACCTGGAAACACGAAAAACACCGTAAAACCGGATTTACGCCGTCGTAGTAACACCGCGGGCTGTTTTGGGTTAGTTAATTAAAAACTATGATAAAATTTGATTTAAAAGATGCTATTCTGAGAAAATGATTTTTATTATGAACATGAAACTATATCCAAAAATTATGGTTAAACTCAAAGTGGAAGTATGTTTTCTAAAATGGTCATCTAGACGTCGTTCTTTCGACTGATATGACTACCTTTACAAAAACGACTTGTAACTTATTTTTCCGACAATAAACCTATACTTTTTCTGTTTAGATTCATAAAATAGAGTTCAATATGAAACCATAGCAATTTGATTCACTCAAAACGGATTTAAAATGAAGAAGTTATGGGTAAAACAAGATTGGATAATTTTTCTCATTTTAGCTACGTGAAAATTGGTAACAAATCTATTCCAACCATAACTTAATCAACTTGTATTGTATATTATGTAATCTTGAGATACCAAAGACACGTATACAATGTTTTGACCTATCATGTCGACACATCTATATATATTTCGGAACAACCATAGACACTCTATATGTGAATGTTGGAGTTAGCTATACTGGGTTGAGGTTGATTCCAAAATATATATAGTTTGAGTTGTGATCAATACTGAGATACGTATACACTGGGTCGTGGATTGATTCAAGATAATATTTATCGATTTAATTCTGTACATCTAACTGTGGACAACTAGTTGTAGGTTACTAACGAGGACAGCTGACTTAATAAACTTAAAACATCAAAATATATTAAAAGTGTTGTAAATATATTTTGAACATACTTTGATATATATGTATATATTGTTATAGGTTCGTGAATCAACCAGTGGCCAAGTCTTACTTCCCGACGAAGTAAAAATCTGTGAAAGTGAGTTATAGTCTCACTTTTAAAATCTAATATTTTTGGGATGAGAATACATGCAGGTTTTATAAATGATTTACAAAATAGACACAAGTACGTGAAACTACATTCTATGGTTGAATTATCGAAATCAAATATGCCCCTTTTTATTAAGTCTGGTAATCTAAGAATTAGGGAACAGACACCCTAATTGACGCGAATCCTAAAGATAGATCTATTGGGCCTAACAAACCCCATCCAAAGTACCAGATGCTTTAGTACTTCGAAATTTATATCATATCCGAAGGGTGTCCCGGAATGATGGGGATATTCTTATATATGCATCTTGTTAATGTCGGTTACCAGGTGTTCACCATATGAATGATTTTTATCTCTATGTATGGGATGTGTATTGAAATATGAAATCTTGTGGTCTATTATTATGATTTGATATATATAGGTTAAACCTATAACTCACCAACATTTTTGTTGACGTTTTAAGCATGTTTATTCTCAGGTGATTATTAAGAGCTTCCGCTGTCGCATACTTAAATAAGGACGAGATTTGGAGTCCATGCTTGTATGATATTATGTAAAAACTGCATTCAAGAAACTTATTTTGCTGTAACATATTTGTATTGTAAACCATTATGTAATGGTTGTGTGTAAACATGATATTTTAGATTATCATTATTTGATAATCTACGTAAAGCTTTCTAATCCATTATTGATGAAATAAAGGTTATGGTTTGTTTTAAAATGAATGCAGTCTTTGAAAAATGTCTCATATAGAGGTCAAAACCTCGCAACGAAATCAATTAATATGGAACGTTTTTAATCAATAAGAACGAGACATTTCAGTTGGTATCCGAGCGTTGGTCTTAGAGAACCAGAATTTTGCATTAGTGTGTCTTATCGAGTTTGTTAGGATGCATTAGTGAGTCTGGATTTCGACCGTGTTTACTTGAAAAATGATTGCTTAACAAATTTTGTTGGAAACTATATATTTTTAACATGTGAATATTATGTGATATATTAATCTCTTAACGCGTTTGATATTATGTGATAGATGTCTACCTCTAGAACAAGTCCCATTGACTCACCTAATAATAATGAAGAGTCAAATGTAAATTGAAATGATTCGTGGACTGATTCACAAGTTCCCGAAGAGGAACCAGAAGAAGATTCGGAACCGGAAGAAGAATCGGAACCGGAAGAAGAGTCGGAACCGGAAGAAGAATCGGAACCGGAAGAAGAATCGGAACCGGATGAAGAAATAGAACCGGTGGGGGAAATAATAAAACGGTTAAGTAAAAGAAAATCCTCAACCAACCGACCAAGGTTAATTATGGTCAATGGTGTTTCCGCCAAGGAAGCAAAATATTGGGAGGATTACCAATTCTCCGATGAATCGGATTCCGACGAGAATTCCGATGATGTTATAGAAATTACCCCAACTGAATTTAAAAAGGCAAAAGAAAATAATAAGGGAAAGGGCATAAAAATAGAGAAATCTAATTCCAACCCCGATGAACTTTATATGTATCGTCAACCCCCGAAGTCCTTAAGTTGTAACAATGACCCGGGAACCTCTAATGTAACATCCCGCCTTTTTCCATTTACTTTTCCGTTATACTAATATAAAGTCCGTTATATGTTTATAACATCTCCCGTTGATACGCGTTTTAAATTATCTCGTTTAGGTAATTCCCGCACCCGAACGAAAGTTGAGGGACTAAACTTGACAAGGGATCAAACCCTTGACTAGGTCAAAGGGTCAAACCCCTTTCACCCATTCATTATCATCTCCATCTCTCTCTCTTTCTCTCTAGCAAGAACACACACCCATTTACCAAATTCATTCAATCATCATCTAAATTCGATCTAGGAGGCTTACAACAAAATAAACTACATATTTGTGATCCTCTCTTCATCCTCTACATTTTGATACCAATATCATCAAGTTTGGGTAACATTTCTAAAACTCTAGATTTCTTTAAATTCGTGTTCTTGACTTATAAAGTTGTTAATTAGTGTCTATGGCTCATCGTGATGTCGTGTATGTAATTTGTATGCTCGATTCGTTGTTTTTGGTGTAACTAGTTCATTATGAAAATTTGCTTGCTAAATCTTTGATTTTGAATGATCAAATGTTGTTAGATTGTTAAAGTGCATGTTTTAAAAGTGTTACTAGTATCATTTGCTTCGTTTTGATGTATAGGTTGATTAAGGAAACTCCAAGAACATGATTAGTGATTTTGTGAACTTGGATTAGGGTTTGATAAGCTTTAGATGAACTTTTGATGCACCAAATGCTATGAAATATTGTAGATAAGAATTTTGTTGCAATGTGTGTATGATTACCTTCGAAACGGCATATCATACATGTAAATTGGTTGCCCGAATCATAAAATGCGTTTTAGAACTTGAAACTTTGATTATGAACGTTTAATGCGGTTTTTGGTTGTTGTTAGTGATGAATTGCTTGATGAAATGTGCTTAGTTGTTTTCCTTGTAAAATTACCTTTCTAATGATATAGGTTATGCGTTTTAAGTGTTTTCGGTGCATGAAATGTGTTATATTGTATTTTGGTTCGTGACTTGGACCATTTTTTTCTGCAAACTGCATGATTCCCAGGTATTGCGCGCCGTGCATTTACCCGCGCGCCGCGCAGAATCAGAGATCCCAGATGTTTGCCTTCTTAGTTGAGTCTGACCAGAAATTGCACTTAGGTGCGCGCCGCGCAACCCAGTGCGCGCCGCGCAAAAGCCCCAGGCCACTCTCTTTGTTTTTAAATGTCACAAAAATGTTTCCGCTTAACAAAAAACTCCGTTTAACATGAAACTTGACAAATTGATTCACATGCTATATTAATCGAGTCGTAACGAGCCATAGGACTAATTGAACATCTTTGACCAATCGTGACTATCGTTATTGATACAACCTATTTGTTTAGGTCAAGACTAGCATTGTTCTTTGCACACATTTACTTGTTGAAGTACTTTACTACTCGTGCATTCAAGGTGAGATCATAGTCCCACTCTTACTCTTTTTGAACTTACATTTGGGATGAGAAAACATAAACATTTCTTTTACTAAGTGAACACAAGTACAGGAAAACAAACATTCTACATACGAGTTTAGAACAAAATCCTCAATTCGATTATCATTAGTTACACTTGCCGGGTGTAAGCGAGAACTTATGTTGTATGGATCCATATGGGTTTGACAAACCCTCATTCAAACGGTTCGCTACCGTTTACAAATGAAATATATTTTCGAGAAACAGTGTATGTTCTAGCACTAAGTGATGGGGTTCAATGGAAGGAAATGTTAAGCATTGATAATTGGGTGCTCGTGAAACAAACTTTTGGAATGTATTACTATTATTTCATTGATGCAAATCTTGTGGTTCACTTGTACTTATTTACTTAAACCTATGATTTCACCAACGTTTTCGTTGACAGATTTCTATGTTTTTCTCAGGTCCTTGAACGATACATGATACATGCTTCCGCTCATTATTTTGATACTTGCATTGGATGTCGAGTATATATGCATACATGGAGCGTCTTTTGGATACTTTTAAATTGTGTCGCATAAGTTTCATTTGTACTTAAAACTTCGTATCGTAACTTGTGGTGGAACTATTCTTGTAAACTTGAACAACCTTTACATTTGAAATGAATGCGACATATCTTTTGGTCAAACGTTGTTTTAAAGACTTATGACCACATAACGGGACCTAAGTAGACGGCGCCGTCAATGACGATTTGGTCGGGTCGCTACAGATGGTATCAGAGCGTTGGTTGTAGGGATTTAGAGTTCATTGGTGTCAACCTCGAGTCATAGGGTACATTGGTGAGTCTAGACTACAACCGGCATATAGACTTGAAGTAGGAATTACTTGACTACTTGTGCATTTATACTCGAACGCTTCTACTCATATCTACTCTTAGTTCATCTTAATCTCACGTTGTTTAATTTGATTGACGCGCCACCTTGACTATATGAAATGATGTCGAATGCACATATGAATCAGGGTAATATAATTTCCGGGATTATATTACGGTGACTCATATGAACGTTCCGACATTATGACATAAAGAATTTAAGGCGAGTCGAGGAAAAACTTCTCTTTATCTTTATTCTATATCACGGTTAGTATTATTGAGAATACTAATCAATGATATTCTTGTGTCTTGAAGGAACAATGGCTCCTCGTCGTGTACGCCGCAATGAAACTCCCGAACAAGCTCTCGAACGGATGATAGCTACCGCCGTAGATGCGGCCATGGCCGGTCACTCATCCAACAACAATAATAATAACAACCACAACAACAACAACAACAACAACAACAACAACAACAATGGAGCCGGAAACTCAAACGAGGGATGCTCCTATAAAGCTTTCATGGGGTGCAAACCTCACACTTTTGATGGAACCGGGGGACCGGTCGTGCTCACCCGATGGTTTGAGCAAACGGAAGCCGTCTTTAGCATAAGCGGTTGTCGGGACCAAGACAAGGTCAAATACTCCACTCACACTTTCTCCGGAATTGCTCTAACATGGTGGAACACCTATGTTCAATCGGTGGGTACCGATGAAGCTCATGCCCTCTCTTGGGCCGATCTAAAGGAAAAGATGATTGTTGAATATTTTCCGCGCGAAGAAACCCGAAAGCTTGAGGAAGAACTAAGAGCTTTGAAAGCGGTCGGAAACGATCTTAAAGCTTATAATCAACGCTTCGCCGAACTATCCTTGATGTGTCCTAATCTTGTTAACCCCGAATCTCAAAGGATTGAGCTCTACATGCTCGGTCTTCCAAAAAGCATCAAACAAGGGGTGATGTCATCCAAACCCACTACTCATCAAGCCGCTATGAACATGGCTCGCCAAATAATTGAAACGGTTGACGAAATCGTAGTTCCGGCACCTAAGGCCGAGGATAAATCGGGCGGCAACAAAAGAAAGTGGGAACCCTCCCAATCAAGCAACAACAACTTTGCTAAGAAGCCTTACACCTCCGACGGCAAGAGGGGTTATGCCGGGAACCTACCTCTTTGCAACAAATGCAACAAACATCACTTTGGTGAATGTGGCAAGTTAATTTGCCACCGGTGCCAAGGAGTTGGTCATAAGGCCAACGATTGTAAAAGTGCCACTCCCGTTGCTCGAAAGTGGCCCAATGCACCAAAGACGGGCACTTGTTACGAATGTGGTCAAACAGGTCATTATAGAAATGCATGCCCAAAGAAGAAAGGTAACCCCAACACGCGCGGCCGAGCTTTCAACATCAACACCGAGGAAGCCCGGGATGACACTGAACTAGTCACGGGTACGTTTCTTCTCAACAATTCTTATGTCTCTTGCTTATTCGATTCAGGTGCCGATAAATGCTTTGTATCCAAGACTTTGACTCATTCTTTTAGCACTCCACCTCTTCCATTAGATACCACTTATACCATTGAAGTGGCTAACGGGAAACTATTAAGTGCCGACACATATTACCGGGGGTGTACGATAAACATTTTGGGTAAGGAATTTGAAATTGATTTGATACCCATGGAACTAGGAAGCTTTGATGTAATAATCGGTATGAATTGGTTAGTCAAAACGAAATCTCACATTCTTTGTGATCTTAACGCAATCCGAATTCCTATCGAGAATGGTGAACCTTTGATCGTCTATGGCGATAAGAGTTGCACCGGACTCAACCTCGTTTCGTGTGTTAAAGTTAGAAAACTACTCCGTAAGGGTTGTTTTGCGATCCTTGCTCACGTTAAGAAAGTCGAGTCCGATGAGAAGCACATCGATGATGTGCCAATTGTTAGTGACTATTCCGATGTATTTCCCGACGAATTGCCGGGTCTTCCGCCTCATCGACCGGTTGAATTCCAAATCGATCTTATTCCGGGAGCCGCACCCGTAGCACGTGCACCATATAGACTCGCTCCATCTGAAATGCAAGAATTGCAAAGTCAAATCCAAGAACTACTTGATCGAGGTTTTATCCAACCTAGCCATTCACCTTGGGGCGCTCCGATTTTGTTTGTTAAAAAGAAATACGGATCCCTACGAATGTGCATTGATTATCGTGAACTAAATAAATTGACGGTTAAGAACCGATATCCTCTTCCTCACATCGATGACCTCTTTGATCAACTACAAGGGTCTTGTGTATATTCGAAAATCGATCTCCGCTCGGGTTATCATCAATTGAGGGTTAAGGGGGAAGATGTCTCCAAAACCGCTTTCCGAACTCGTTATGGTAGTTATGAATTCCTTGTCATGCCATTTGGTCTCACTAACGCACCGACGGTGTTCATGGATCTTATGAACCGCGTGTGCAAACCGTATCTCGATAAATTCGTTATTGTGTTCATCGATGACATATTGATCTATTCTAAAAATGAAGAAGAGCACGAACAACATCTCCGACTTGTGCTTGAACTTTTAAGACAAGAACAACTCTATGCCAAATTCTCCAAGTGTGAATTTTGGTTAAAGGAAGTTCAATTTCTTGGTCATGTTGTAAGTGACCAAGGTATTAAAGTCGATCCAACGAAAATCGAAGCCATTAGCAAATGGGAGACTCCTACTACTCCTACTCACATTCGTCAATTTTTGGGTCTCGCCGGGTACTATCGTAGATTCATCGAAAATTTCTCTTTGGTTGCACGTCCTCTAACCGCATTGACTCACAAGGGAAAGAAATTCATTTGGGCGACCGAACATGAATCCGCATTCCAAATCTTGAAAACGAAGCTAACCACCGCTCCTATCTTGTCACTTCCCGAAGGCAATGATGACTTTGTTGTATATTGCGATGCCTCAAAACATGGTTTTGGGTGTGTATTGATGCAACGAACGAAAGTCATTGCTTATGCTTCTCGACAACTCAAAATTCATGAACGAAACTATACGACACATGATCTCGAACTCGGAGCCGTTGTCTTTGCACTTAAAATGTGGAGACACTATCTTTATGGAACCAAGAGTACTATCTTCACCGATCACAAAAGCCTTCAACACATTTTCGATCAAAAGCAACTAAACATGAGACAACGAAGGTGGATTGAAACCTTAAACGATTACGATTGCGAGCTTCGTTACCATCCCGGGAAGGCAAATGTAGTAGCCGATGCCTTAAGTCGAAAAGAAAGAGCGGTGCCTCTCTGTGTCCGAGCTTTAAACATCACCATTCACACCAACCTTAATAGCCAAATTCGGGTAGCCCAAGATGAGGCTCTCAATGATGAAAACATCTCTCTCGAACACTTGAACGTCCTCACCTCTCGATTCGAAGTTAAAGAAACCGGACTCCGATATTTCGCCGGAAGAATTTGGGTGCCTAGTTATGGGGATCTACGAAGCCTTATTTTAGATGAAGCCCATAAGTCACGATACTCGATTCACCCCGGTGCCAATAAGATGTACCACGACCTTAAACAACTATATTGGTGGCCGAACATCAAAAGGGACGTAGCTACTTATGTTTCCAAGTGTTTGACATGTTCCAAAGTCAAAGCCGAACACCAAAGACCGTCCGGACTACTTCAACAACCCGAGATCCCGCAATGGAAGTGGGAAAGGATAACGATGGATTTTATCACCAAGCTACCAAAAACGACGGGCGGTTATGATACTATTTGGGTTATTGTTGACCGTCTCACCAAATCCGCACACTTCCTTGCCATGAAAGAAACGGACAAAATGGAGAAACTTGCACAACTTTACATTAAGGAGATCGTAGCCCGACACGGTGTACCATTATCGATTATCTCCGACCGAGATGGCCGTTTCGTTTCTAGATTTTGGCGTACATTGCAAGAAGCGTTGGGAACGCGTTTAGACATGAGCACCACATATCATCCTCAAACCGATGGACAAAGCGAACGTACAATTCAAACCTTAGAGGACATGTTACGAGCTTGCGTGGTTGATTTCGGAAAAGCTTGGGACAAGCACTTACCTCTCGCCGAGTTCTCTTACAACAATAGTTATCACGCGAGTATTAAAGCCGCACCTTTTGAAGCGCTATATGGCCGCAAATGTCGTTCACCTCTTTGTTGGGCCGAGGTAGGCGACGTGCAAATCACCGGACCCGAACTCATTCACGAAACCACCGAGAAAATCGTTCAAATCCGAGATAGGCTTAGGACGGCCCGAAGTCGTCAAAAGAGCTATACCGACAAATGATGCAACGATCTTGAATTTCAAGTCGGTGACCGAGTAATGTTAAAAGTCGCACCTTGGAAGGGTGTAATCCGTTTTGGGAAACGCGGGAAGCTAAATCCGCGGTATATTGGTCCTTTCGAAATCTTGGAGCGTATTGGAACCGTTGCTTATCGTTTAGATCTTCCGCCTCAATTGAACTTCGTTCATCCTACCTTCCATGTATCTAACTTGAAAAAGTGTCTTGCCGAACCCGATATCGTCATCCCTCTCGAAGAACTTACTATTGATGACAAACTTCATTTCGTGGAGGAACCGGTTGAAATTGTGGACACCTCCGTCAAGACATTGAAACAAAGCCGAATCCCGATTGTCAAGGTTCGTTGGAATGCCAAAACAGGACCCGAGTTTACTTGGGAAAGACAAGATCAAATGCAAAGGAAGTATCCTCATCTATTCGTGAATTCGGAAACGCAAGATCTCGAGGAAGAAACAACGACTACTACGCCTACTTAAATTTCGGGACGAAATTTCTTTTAAGGAGTAGGTAATGTAACATCCCGCCTTTTTCCATTTACTTTTCCGTTATACTAATATAAAGTCCGTTATATGTTTATAACATCTCCCGTTGATACGCGTTTTAAATTATCTCGTTTAGGTAATTCCCGCACCCGAACGAAAGTTGAGGGACTAAACTTGACAAGGGATCAAACCCTTGACTAGGTCAAAGGGTCAAACCCCTTTCACCCATTCATTATCATCTCCATCTCTCTCTCTTTCTCTCTAGCAAGAACACACACCCATTTACCAAATTCATTCAATCATCATCTAAATTCGATCTAGGAGGCTTACAACAAAATAAACTACATATTTGTGATCCTCTCTTCATCCTTTACATTTTGATACCAATATCATCAAGTTTGGGTAACATTTCTAAAACTCTAGATTTCTTTAAATTCGTGTTCTTGACTTATAAAGTTGTTAATTAGTGTCTATGGCTCATCGTGATGTCGTGTATGTAATTTGTATGCTCGATTCGTTGTTTTTGGTGTAACTAGTTCATTATGAAAATTTGCTTATTAAATCTTTGATTTTGAATGATCAAATGTTGTTAGATTGTTAAAGTGCATGTTTTAAAAGTGTTACTAGTATCATTAGCTTCGTTTTGATGTATAGGTTGATTAAGGAAACTCCAAGAACATGATTAGTGATTTTGTGAACTTGGATTAGGGTTTGATAAGCTTTAGATGAACTTTTGATGCACCAAATGCTATGAAATATTGTAGATAAGAATTTTGTTGCAATGTGTGTATGATTACCTTCGAAACGGCATATCATACATGTAAATTGGTTGCCCGAATCATAAAATGCGTTTTAGAACTTGAAACTTTGATTATGAACGTTTAATGCGGTTTTTGGTTGTTGTTAGTGATGAATTGCTTGATGAAATGTGCTTAGTTGTTTTCCTTGTCAAATTACCTTTCTAATGATATAGGTTATGCGTTTTAAGTGTTTTCGGTGCATGAAATGTGTTATATTGTATTTTGGTTCGTGACTTGGACCATTTTTTTCTGCAAACTGCATGATTCCCAGGTATTGCGCGCCGCGCATTTACCCGCGCGCCGCGCAGAATCAGAGATCCCAGATGTTTGCCTTCTTAGTTGAGTTCTGACCAGAAATTTCACTTAGGTGCGCGCCGCGCAACCCAGTGCGCGCCGCGCAAAAGCCCCAGGCCACTCTCTTTGTTTTTAAATGTCACAAAAATGTTTCCGCTTAACAAAAAACTCCGTTTAACATGAAACTTGACAAATTGATTCACATGCTATATTAATCGAGTCGTAACGAGCCATAGGACTAATTGAACATCTTTGACCAATCGTGACTATCGTTATTGATACAACCTATTTGTTTAGGTCAAGACTAGCATTGTTCTTTGCACACATTTACTTGTTGAAGTACTTTACTACTCGTGCATTCAAGGTGAGATCATAGTCCCACTCTTACTCTTTTTGAACTTACATTTGGGATGAGAAAACATAAACATTTCTTTTACTAAGTGAACACAAGTACAGGAAAACAAACATTCTACATACGAGTTTAGAACAAAATCCTCAATTCGATTATCATTAGTTACACTTGCCGGGTGTAAGCGAGAACTTATGTTGTATGGATCCATATGGGTTTGACAAACCCTCATTCAAACGGTTCGCTACCGTTTACGAATGAAATATATTTTCGAGAAACAGTGTATGTTCTAGCACTAAGTGATGGGGTTCAATGGAAGGAAATGTTAAGCATTGATAATTGGGTGCTCGTGAAATAAACTTTTGGAATGTATTACTATTATTTCATTGATGCAAATCTTGTGGTTCACTTGTACTTACTTACTTAAACCTATGATTTCACCAACGTTTTCGTTGACAGATTTCTATGTTTTTCTTAGGTCCTTGAACGATACATGATACATGCTTCCGCTCATTATTTTGATACTTGCATTGGATGTCGAGTATATATGCATACATGGAGCGTCTTTTGGATACTTTTAAATTGTGTCGCATAAGTTTCATTTGTACTTAAAACTTCGTATCGTAACTTGTGGTGGAACTATTCTTGTAAACTTGAACAACCTTTACATTTGAAATGAATGCGACATATCTTTTGGTCAAACGTTGTTTTAAAGACTTATGACCACGTAACGGGACCTAAGTAGACGGCGCCGTCAATGACGATTTGGTCGGGTCGCTACATCTAAACCACCAGGTTTTTCTAAACCAATGTGGAAAACGACGGCTCGTATTAGGGGAACATCATATATCCCTAGAAACTTGGAAAAACGAACCAAAACCGAAGAAGAAGAAACAAGCGAGTCGGAATAAGATAGTTGTATTCGTGTGGTGTAATATATGTAATATAGTGTGCTTATGCTTTATGATATATGTAAAAATTGCTTGTATTAATAAGTATTTTTTTTTTATGAATCTAACTCTTGTCTATTTTACAGTATAAAAACACAAAATGGATAGACAACCCAATATTTTAAGAGACCTACCCGGAGACATGATTGATGAAATCTTGTCTAGAGTCGGTCAGAATTCTTCGGCATAACTATTTAAGGCGAGATCAGTTTGTAAGACATTCGAAGAACGTTCCAAGAATGCCTTGGTTTATAAAAGGCTTTCGTTCGAAAGATGGGGGGATATCACATTGGGAAATCCATAAGTTACGATGTGTTTACTTTGACGCATATATTGCGGGGAACCCAAATGCTATTTTATGCAATGGGTTAAGAAATTATTTTGACTCAATATATCCGAATATTGGACTTCGTGATTTAGAAAAAGCGGCTAACATGCAACATAAAGAAGCATGTTATGCTTACGGATTAGTAATGTTCGCTTCTCACCAAAGTGAGAACAAGAACATCGGGCTACAACTATTAAACAAAACGTTCCCACAAGTGACGGAGTCGGTAATTGGGGTAAGAAATGAGGTTTTTAGATTGTTACGGGACTGTTGGACATTACGTAACCCTCGTCCCTTTGACGACGTTACAACACGCTGTCTTATCAACGGCCATAACGGTTATGTTCCACAAGACCAAGGATGGGAAGTAATCCTAGTAAAACCAGAATGCATGACTTGTTTCTGGACGTATGAATTACGTGTCTTTATTGCCTTTGCTGAACGACTTGTGTACTAGCTAGAATTATCTTCACAACCATCTTGTATCAAATTTATCGTGTGCTATATTTCATGCTATATGTAAAATAAGCGGTATTGTAAGTTTGTAAAATATTGTGTAAAAGTTTGAACGCGAAATATTATTATAATCAGTTTTTCATATAGAATTGTAGTAGTTGAATTGTATATTAGCTACTAAGTATGAACTTAACGGGTAGGTACTACCCGAATTTAAACTTATAAAACGCTAATATGAAGAAAAAGCTTTTATAAATGAGTTCATATTATGCTACGAAATACTATTAACTACTCTTAATATTCTGTATGATTAACTTGTTCCATTTGACTATTTTGAAGGAAATGGCACCGACTACTCGACACACCGTGAATATGAATGAAGAGGAATTCCGTACTTTTCTAGCTTCAAACATAGCCGCAGTACAGGCTACGCTACATACCAACAATAACCTTGGATCTAGCAGTACAGGAAATCGTGTAGGATGCACCTACAAAGAATTCACTGCCTGCAAACCTTTGGAATTTGATGGAACCGAAGGACCGATCGGATTGAAACGGTGGACCGAGAAGGTCGAATCGGTGTTTGCCATAAGTAAGTGTACTGAAGAGGATAAAGTGAAGTACGCTACGCATACCTTCTAAGGTTCTGCGTTAACATGGTGGAATACCTATCTAGAGCAAGTGGGACAAGACGATGCGTATGCACTACCGTGGTCAGCATTCAAGCACTTGATGAACGAGAAGTACTGTCCCAGAACCGAGGTCAATAAGCTCAAGACAGAACTTAGAGGGTTACAAACCCAAGGATTTGATATTACCACGTACGAAAGACGATTCACAGAATTGTGCCTATTGTGCCCGGGAGCATTCTAAGAGGAGGAAGAGAAGATCGACGCGTTTGTGAAAGGATTACCGGAAAGAATCCAAGAAGATATAAGTTCACACGAGCCCGCCTCCATACAACAGGCATGTAGAATGGCTCACAAACTAGTGAACCAGATTGAAGAAAGAATTAAAGAACAAACTGCTGAAGAGGCCAATGTGAAGCAAGTCAAAAGAAAGTGGGAGGAAAACGGTGATAAGAATCACCAATACAACAACAACAGCAATTACAACAATAATCGCAACAATTATCCCAACAATCGCAACATCAATCGTAACTACAACAAACGGCCCAACAACAACAACAACAACAACAACAACTACAACAATCATCCCAATAACAATAATAACCGCAACAACAACAACAACAACAATCAGAAGCAGCTATGCCAAAGGTGTGAAAAGTATCACTCGGGGTTCTGCACCAAATTTTGCAACAAGTGTAAAAGAAATGGTCATAGCACGGCGAAGTGTGAGGTTTACGGACCAGGGGTTAATAGAACGAAAGGAACAAATGGTGTCGGAACGAGTAATGGCGGAGCAAGTAGTGTCGGAGCAAGTTATGCCAATGTAGTTTGTTATAAATGTGGAAAACCGGGCCACATTATTAGAAATTGCCCGAACCAGGACAACACGAATGGACAAGGCCGCGGAAGAGTTTTCAATATTAATGCGGCAGAGGCACAGGAAGACCCGGAGCTTGTTACGGGTACGTTTCTTATTGACAATAAATCTGCTTACGTTTTATTTGATTCGGGTGCGGATAGAAGCTATATGAGTAGAGATTTTTGTGCTAAATTAAGTTGTCCATTGACGCCTTTGGATAGTAAATTTTTACTCGAATTAGCAAATGGTAAATTAATTTCAGCAGATAATATATGTCGGAATCGAGAAATTAAACTGGTTAGCGAAACATTTAAGATTGATTTGATACCAGTAGAGTTAGGGAGTTTTGATGTGATAATCGGTATGGACTGGTTGAAAGAAGTGAAAGCAGAGATCGTTTGTTACAAAAATGCAATTCGCATTATACGAGAAAAAGGAAAACCCTTAATGGTGTACGGAGAAAAGGGCAACACGAAGCTACATCTTATTAGTAATTTGAAGGCACAAAAACTAATAAGAAAAGGTTGCTATACTGTTCTAGCACACGTTGAGAAAGTACAAACTGAAGAAAAGAGCATCAATGATGTTCCCATTGCAAAAGAATTTCCAGATGTATTTCCGAAAGAATTACCGGGATTACCCCCACATCGATCCGTTGAATTTCAAATAGATCTTGTACCAGGAGCTGCACCAATAGCTCGTGCTCCTTACAGACTCGCACCCAGCAAGATGAAAGAACTGCAAAGCCAATTACAAGAAATTTTAGAGCGTGGTTTCATTCGACCAAGCACATCACCGTGGGGAGCTCCTGTTTTGTTTGTCAAGAAGAAAGATGGTACATTCAGGTTGTGTATCGACTACCGAGAGTTAAACAAACTTACCATCAAGAACCGCTACCCACTACCGAGAATCGACGACTTATTTGATCAACTACAAGGCTCGTCTATTTATTCAAAGATTGACTTACGTTCCGGGTATCATCAAATGCGGGTGAAAGAAGATGATATTCCAAAGACTGCTTTCAGAACACGTTACGGTCATTACGAGTTTATGGTCATGCCATTTGGTTTAACTAATGCACCAGCTGTGTTCATGGACCTTATGAACCGAGTGTGTGGACCATACCTTGACAAGTTTGTCATTGTTTTCATTGATGACATACTTATTTACTCAAAGAATGACCAAGAACAAGGTGAACATTTGAGAAAGGTGTTAGAAGTATTGAGGAAGGAAGAATTGTACGCTAAGTTTTCAAAGTGTGCATTTTGGTTGGAAGAAGTTCAATTCCTCGGTCACATAGTGAACAAAGAAGGTATTAAGGTGGATCCGGCAAAGATAGAAACTGTTGAAAAGTGGGAAACCCCGAAAACTCCGAAACACATACGTCAGTTTTTAGGACTAGCCGGTTACTACAGAAGGTTCATCCAAGACTTTTCCAGAATAGCAAAACCCTTGACTGCATTAACGCATAAAGGGAAGAAATTTGAATGGAATGATGAACAAGAGAAAGCGTTTCAGTTATTGAAGAAAAAGCTAACTACGGCACCTATATTGTCATTGCCTGAAGGGAATGATGATTTTGTGATTTATTGTGATGCATCAAAGCAAGTTCTCGGTTGTGTATTAATGCAACGAACGAAGGTGATTGCTTATGCGTCTAGACAATTGAAGATTCACGAACAAAATTATACGACGCATGATTTGGAATTAGGCGCGGTTGTTTTTGCATTAAAGACTTGGAGGCACTACTTATATGGGGTCAAAAGTATTATATATACCGACCACAAAAGTCTTCAACACATATTTAATCAGAAACAACTGAATATGAGGCAGCGTAGGTGGATTGAATTATTGAATGATTATGACTTTGAGATTCGTTACCACCCGGGGAAGGCAAATGTGGTAGCCGATGCCTTGAGCAGGAAGGACAGAGAACCCATTCGAGTAAAATCTATGAATATAATGATTCATAATAACCTTACTACTCAAATAAAGGAGGCGCAACAAGGAGTTTTAAAAGAGGGAAATTTAAAGGATGAAATACCCAAAGGATCGGAGAAGCATCTTAATATTCGGGAAGACGGAACCCGGTATAGGGCTGAAAGGATTTGGGTACCAAAATTTGGAGATATGAGAGAAATGGTACTTAGAGAAGCTCATAAAACCAGATACTCAATACATCCTGGAACGGGGAAGATGTACAAGGATCTCAAGAAACATTTTTGGTGGCCGGGTATGAAAGCCGATGTTGCTAAATACGTAGGAGAATGTTTAACGTGTTCTAAGGTCAAAGCTGAGCATCAGAAACCATCAGGTCTACTTCAACAACCCGAAATCCCGGAATGGAAATGGGAAAACATTACCATGGATTTCATCACTAAATTGCCAAGGACTGCAAGTGGTTTTGATACTATTTGGGTAATAGTTGATCGTCTCACCAAATCAGCACACTTCCTGCCAATAAGAGAAGATGACAAGATGGAGAAGTTAGCACGACTGTATTTGAAGGAAGTCGTCTCCAGACATGGAATACCAATCTCTATTATCTCTGATAGGGATGACATATTTATTTCAAGATTCTGGCAGACATTACAGCAAGCATTAGGAACTCGTCTAGACATGAGTACTACCTATCATCCACAAACTGATGGGCAGAGCGAAAGGACGATACAAACGCTTGAAGACATGCTACGAGCATGTGTTATTGATTTTGAAAACAGTTGGGATCGACATCTACCGTTAGCAGAATTTTCCTACAACAACAGCTACCATTCAAGCATTGAGATGGCGCCATTTGAAGAACTTTATGGTAGAAAGTGCAGGTCTCCGATTTGTTGGAGTGAAGTGGGGGATAGACAGATTACGGGTCCGGAGATTATACAAGAAACTACCGAGAAGATCATCCAAATTCAACAACGGTTGAAAACCGCCCAAAGTCGACAAAAGAGCAACGCTGACATTAAAAGAAAAGATATAGAATTTGAAATTGGAGAGATGGTCATGTTTAAAGTTGCACCTTGGAAAGGCGTTGTTCGATTTGGTAAACGAGGGAAATTAAATCCAAGGTATATTGGACCATTCAAGATTATTGATTGTGTCGGACCAGTAGCTTACCGACTTGAGTTACCTCAACAACTCGCGGCTGTACATAACACTTTCCACGTCTTGAATTTGAAGAAATGTTTTGCTAAAGAAGATCTCACTATTCCGTTAGATGAAATCCAAATCAACGAAAAACTTCAATTCATCGAAGAACCCGTCGAAATAATGGATCGTGAGGTTAAAAGACTTAAGCAAAACAAGATACCAATTGTTAAGGTTCGATGGAATGCTCGTAGAGGACCCGAGTTCACCTGGGAGCGTGAAGATCAGATGAAGGAGAAATACCTGCATCTATTTCTAGAAGATTCGTCAACACCTTCAACAGCTTAAAATTTCGGGACGAAATTTATTTAACGGGTAGGTACTGTAGTGACCCGAACTTTTCCATGTTTATATATATTAATTGAGATTGATATTTACATGATTAAATGTTTCTAACATGTTAAGCAATCAAACTTGTTAAGACTTGATTAATTGAAATATGTTTCATATAGACAATTGACCACCCAAGTTGACCGGTGATTCACGAACGTTAAAACTTGTAAAAACTATATGATGACATATATATGGATATATATATATAGTTAACATGATTCTATGATAAGTAAACATTTCATTAAGTATATTAACAATGAACTACATATGTAAAAACAAGACTACTAACTTAATGATTTTTAAACGAGACATATATGTAATGACATTTAATGGATATATATCATATTAAGAGATATTCATACATGATAATATCATGATAATATAATAATTTAAAATCTCATTTGATATTATAAACATTGGGTTAACAACATTTAACAAGATCGTTAACCTAAAGGTTTCAAAACAACACTTACATGTAACTACTAACGATGACTTAACGACTCAGTTAAAATGTATATACATGTAGTGTTTTAATATATATTTATACACTTTTGAAAGACTTCAATACACTTATCAAAATACTTCTACTTAACAAAAATACTTACAATTACATCCTCGTTCAGTTTCATCAACAATTCTACTCGTTTGCACCCGTATTCGTACTCGTACAATACACAACTTTTAGATGTATGTACTATTGATATATACACTCCAATGATCAGCTCTTAGCAGCCCATGTGAGTCACCTAACACATGTGGGAACCATCATTTGGCAACTAGCATGAAATATCTCATAAAATTACAAAAATATGAGTAATCATTCATGACTTATTTACATGAAAACAAAATTACATATCCTTTATATCTAATCCATACACCAACGACCAAAAACACCTACAAACACTTTCATTATTCAATTTTTTTCATCTAATTGATCTCTCTCAAGTTCTATCTTCAGGTTCTAAGTGTTCTTCATAAATTCTACAAGTTCTAGTTACATAAAATCAAGAATACTTTCAAGTTTGCTAGCTCACTTCCAATCTTGTAAGGTGATCATCCAACCTCAAGAAATCTTTGTTTCTTACAGTAGGTTATCATTCTAATACAAGGTAATAATCATATTCAAACTTTGGTTCAATTTCTATAACTATAACAATCTTATTTCAAGTGATGATCTTACTTGAACTTGTTTTCGTGTCATGATTCTGCTTCAAGAACTTCGAGCCATCCAAAGATCCGTTGAAACTAGATCCATTTTTCTCTTTTCCAGTAGGTTTATCCAAGGAACTTAAGGTAGTAATGATGTTCATAACATCATTCGATTCATACATATAAAGCTATCTTATTCGAAGGTTTAAACTTGTAATCACTAGAACATAGTTTAGTTAATTCTAAACTTGTTCGCAAACAAAAGTTAATCCTTCTAACTTGACTTTTAAAATCAACTAAACACATGTTCTATATCTATATGATATGCTAACTTAATGATTTAAAACCTGGAAACACGAAAAACACCGTAAAACCGGATTTACGCCGTCGTAGTAACACCGCGGGCTGTTTTGGGTTAGTTAATTAAAAACTATGATAAAATTTGATTTAAAAGATGTTATCTTGAGAAAATGATTTTTATTATGAACATGAAACTATATCCAAAAATTATGGCTAAACTCAAAGTGGAAGTATGTTTTCTAAAATGGTCATCTAGACGTCGTTCTTTCGACAGAAATGACTACCTTTACAAAAACGACTTGTAACTTATTTTTCCGACTATAAACCTATACTTTTTCTATTTAGATTCATAAAATAGAGTTCAATATGAAACCATAGCAATTTGATTCACTCAAAACGGATTTAAAATGAAGAAGTTATGGGTAAAACAAGATTGGATAATTTTTCTCGTTTTAGCTACGTGAAAATTGGTAACAAATCTATTCCAACCATAACTTAATCAACTTGTATTGTATATTATGTAATCTTGAGATACCATAGACACGTATACAATGTTTCTACCTATCATGTCGACACATCTATATATATTTCGGAACAACCATAGATACTCTATATGTGAATGTTGGAGTTAGCTATACAGGGTTGAGGTTGATTCCAAAATATATATAGTTTGAGTTGTGATCAATACTGAGATACGTATACACTGGGTCGTGGATTGATTCAAGATAATATTTATCGATTTATTTCTGTACATCTAACTGTGAACAACTAGTTGTAGGTTACTAACGAGGACAGCTGACTTAATAAACTTAAAACATCAAAATATATTAAAAGTGTTGTAAATATATTTTGAACATACTTTGATATATATGTATATATTGTTATAGGTTCGTGAATCAACCAGTGGCCAAGTCTTACTTCCCGACGAAGTAAAAATATGTGAAAGTGAGTTATAGTCCCACTTTTAAAATCTAATATTTTTGGGATGAGAATACATGCAGGTTTTATAAATGATTTACAAAATAGACACAAGTACGTGAAACTACATTCTATGGTTGAATTATCGAAATCAAATATGCCCCTTTTTATTAAGTCTGGTAATCTAAGAATTAGGGAACAGACACCCTAATTGACGCGAATCCTAAAGATAGATCTATTGGGCCTAACAAACCCCATCCAAATTACCGGATGCTTTAGTACTTCGAAATTTATATCATATCCGAAGGGTGTCCCGGAATGATGGGGATATTCTTATATATGCATCTTGTTAATGTCGGTTACCAGGTGTTCACCATATGAATGATTTTTATCTCTATGTATGGGATGTGTATTGAAATATGAAATCTTGTGGTCTATTATTATGATTTGATATATATAGGTTAAACCTATAACTCACCAACATTTTTGTTGACGTTTTAAGCATGTTTATTCTCAGGTGATTATTAAGAGCTTCCGCTGTCGCATACTTAAATAAGGACGAGATTTGGAGTCCATGCTTGTATGATATTGTGTAAAAACTGCATTCAAGAAACTTATTTTGTTGTAACATATTTGTATTGTAAACCATTATGTAATGGTTGTGTGTAAACAGGATATTTTATATTATCATTATTTGATAATCTACGTAAAGCTTTTTAATCCTTTATTGATGAAATAAAGGTTATGGTTTGTTTTAAAATGAATGCAGTCTTTGAAAAACGTCTCATATAGAGGTCAAAACCTCGCAACGAAATCAATTAATATGGAACGTTTTTAATCAATAAGAACGTGACATTTCAAAACCAACCCTACTCCTCCTCCAATCCAAAAGACAAGAAAGAAGAGCATAGGCTCTAAAAGGGTGAAGAGTACTGAGGAGGGCAAAAAGCAAAAATGTAGGAGAAGTATGTCCATTCTGCTCTCTTTTGAAAATGCACATGTTTTTGCTTATAACTGTTATGTTTGTTCATAATACTAATTTGTTTTTGTTAGTAATTTTAGCAGAGTCGGATGATAGCCAAGGGAAGGCTACGAAGGGCGGTGACCGGAGTCCGGAGAGGAATCTTGAAAGTGAAGGAGAGAAGGGCCTGAAAATGCCTGACCCAAACTTTGCCCCCTTTCGATGAATCTGAATTTCATGAAGATAGGCCTGAAGGCAACTCTGCTTATGATTCTCCTCTTCCTAATATCACTAATCCTGCTGTCACCTCCTTCAATGTTCAAGAGCCAACTCTTCCTGCTCATGTGAGGGCTTTGCAAGCCATCATTGCAAACCCCGCCACTAAAGATAAAGAATTTGCAACTCTTATTCAGGTATGAACGATAAGACCCTCTGCATATATATGCTTGTAATTTATTGATGTGAGCTGTTTGAAATAACTCATAAAATTTTATTGATGTACAGGGTTGTGTTATCCCTGAGCTGAAACCCCAATTCTCTGCTCTTCGTTCTCATCAACTCAGGGAATCAACTATGGCAGCTCATGTACTGCTAACCAACCACCTGGACTCTGTGCTGCAACTGCAGGAACATCAAGAGTCTATTCTTGCCTTTGCTCGTAAAGACATAGCTGAAAGTGCAAATGCTCGTAAAAGAGCTGCTGATGCTGAGCGTGCCTTAAATGATGCGCAGAAAATAATAAAGGCTAAAGAAGTTGAGTTAAAAAGTGCTCAAGATGTTGCTGCTGTTCTGCAAGGGGAAAAGGATGCTGAGCAGGTTAAAGTGGGTGAGCTGGAGAAACAGCTGAGTGCAGAGAGAGAGAAGTCTGCTGAGCTACTCCGGAGGGCGGAGAAAGGCGAGGGCAATTTTGCTGAGCTTAAGAAAGGTGTGCCAGGTCTGATAGCTAAGGTGCTTGGATCCAGTCTTGTAGGGAATCCCTACAATGATTATGTTAATGCTGCCTGCACCCATGCTATTGCTGATGTGACCGGCAAACTGTTCAAACGCCTTGCTCCCAACCAAACTCCTTCTGCTGCCATTGCCAAACTTATGCCTCCTGGTACTCAAGAAAAAGTTGATGATGCCAAGAACAAATTGATAAATCTGAAGATAAATGTTTATGATGAAGTATGCAGCAAAGAAGACTCTTCTGCTCAAGATGTGCTTGGCGTGCAGTTTAATTGATCTTTGTAAAAATTTCAAACAATGTTTTGTAATAAATTTCTTACTGACTTTAACATTATATATATATACTGACTTTATTGTGATGACTATGTGTGCTTATATGCTTGTTGCAAATATTTTTATGCTTAACGCTTTAAAACCAATCAATTATGCACCTGAGCATAAAATTTCTATACACAATTGTACAGTGTATAATTTGAGCAAATCATTTTGAAAAGTGCATAAGGTAACTCATATGTAAATGCCTTGCAGTATCAAGAATACGATGTCTGATTACGCCTTCCATCATAAAATTAATGAGGAAGAATTATGAAGTGTTTTAGAAGAATGACTATAAATCAATAAACTCTCCGTCTTACGCCTTCCGTCATAAAGTATATGAGGAAGAATTGCTAATTATTTTGCCTTCATACATAAAATATATAACTTCGTTCTGTGAAGTAATTTTTTATAATGTTTGTCATGACAAGTATCTGAGTTTTGTATCATGCCTCGGTGCGTTCTAGTAAAACTTAAACGTTTTCTAGCCGATCCCTTGTGCCTTTACTGGCCGGCACAAAAGCTTCCGCCATCGGAGGTATTTAAAAATACGATCCTTCTGTGGGCAGGTTATAAATGTAATGTTTTACATTTGTCACGGGCATCACTTTGTTTAAGAAAAATATAAAATTATTGTTCAGTACTGTGCAGTACATAAACGATTGATGACGACTTTTAGGTGGATCAAGCCTAATTAGTACGTCATGAATGTTTAATGTATGCAATTGCTAATGTATGCACTGCAAAATAGCCGCAATGGTTCACAGTAAGTTTGATAAACGCTGCTTCATCTTATAATTCGAAATGTGTTCTTCAAATGCCAAACAGGCATGAGTACAACGATTGTAAAAGACTGCTTTTATTGAAATGCTAAATGAAATTGCTCTTTATTGAAAAGATAAACACTGTTCTTGATAACTTGTTGACAAATTGCTTCTTCATATGCCGAGCGCCCAGCGCTGTCCGGCCTTCACACTTGCTTACGGAATGAAAAACTCCTGAACTTCTTCCTCGCTGAATAACCTATCACGTCTTCTCTGATTCATTCTGCCTTCTGGCCCATTTGCAAACGTTGATCTTTCCCTTGTTGGCTGCACATACTATGAATGTATGGCTGCGACTCCATTTGGAGTGGGGAATCTGACCTCTGCATGTTCCGTTGATGTTATGGCGCCAAATTTTGCTATCGCTGTCCGCCCAAAAAGGACATTGAATCGAGAATTTCCATCTAGAATAGTAAAGTCAATCTTTTCTGCTCTCAATAGTGGAAATGTGCCCATAACAACTTCCAAACGAATCTGCCCCATGGCATTTATCGGTGCTCCTGTTAGTCCAGAAACTTTCAACCTCGTTTGCCTAGCTCAGCTCTGCACATGCCTTGGAAAAGTTCTCAAACAATGCCAGTAGATGATGTCAGCTTCACTTCCTGTATCTGTGTAGATACAATTGACAAACTTATTTGCTATCTCTGCTGAAATGATCACTGGTTGGACGGACAACGCCCATTTCTGAATTGGCTGAAAGATAATTGGGGCATATCTCCAGCTGTCCAAATTGCTGTTTGATGATTCACTTTCTTCATAATGACCATCGTTAATCCAAACCATCCTGATTACAACTTCTGGAGTTGTCTCATGCTCTGTGATCCGTTCTCCATACTGCGGTTGGTTCCGATTATCTCTTCCGCCATGCTGCTCTCTTCTGTTCTCTCCACGGCGTCCTCTGCTACCATCATTCCTTTGCCACGCAAATTTCCTGCGAGGATCATTTCTCCTGTATTGTTTGCCAGGCAACAAATGATTCAATTCTCCTGCCTTGATTTTCGCTATAATTTCTCTCATCAAAGATTTGCAATTGTCCGTATCATGGCCCCAAGCCTCATGGAAATCACACCACAACTCACTCTTTAGACCCTCCCTCTCTTCCATAGGTGCTGGAGCATTGAAAGTGGTCCGAATTGGTTCAGTGAAAAGGATCTCTTTCGGCGTTTTAGTAAGCGCCATTATCAACGGGTGCCTTTTGATTGGCCTTCTATTGTGGTGGAAATCATTAGGGTGATTGTTTCCTCTCCATCCTCCATTTGAATTATCATTCCTTCTCTGATTTCTGTCAAAATACCGTCCTCCGTTGTGCGGCTTGCTACTGCCACCAGTTTCAAACTTGTTTAACCCAAGCTCACCAGCTCGAACATGCCTCTGTGCTACCTCCAACGCCTGATGCAATGTTTTTGGCAAGTCATACCGTAACGCATGAACAAGTGCACTAAACCGTTGCTGGTCCAGACAAAAAATGAAGCCAAATACAAGCTGTGATTCTGGACAATCAGGGATCTTCTGTGCTTCAAGTGTATAACGTTTCATAAAATTGCTCAAAGATTCATTATGATGCATTGTGATCTCGTGTGCATCAAGATGAGTCAGAGTACAGCTCCGAAGATTTTGGTATTGCATAACAAATTTTGCTCACAAATCAAGAAAACTGGTAATACCCCTTGGCGGCAAACCAGCAAACCATTCACGTGCCATTTTCTGCAGTACCATAGGAAACATATGACACGCAGTTTCATCCTCCCAATGCTGCAACCTCATAACGCCTTCAAACATTGTCAAAAAGTCTTCCGGATCCGTTGTGCCATCATAAACTCCAATTGTTGGTATAACAAGATTTCTGGGCAATGGATAATTAGCAATTCGATCAATGAAACACTGCGTTGATTCTGCCATCGCTGGTGGCTTGGTGGCTTGTTCTCCAGTAATGAGGGCAAAAAAGTTGTCCACAACCACAGCACGGACGACGGGCTGCGTTAAGCGTTGCTTGTATTTTGCTGGAGCTGTCTGCTTAAGAATGTCATTTAAAAGCAACACTGCCTGCTTTTCTGACATGAACTCATCTTTGTCAATTTCATCATCAGAGTCATTATTATCACAACTCAGGTCATTATCATCCCCAGAATCATCAATAAGACTGCCCAGCTTGTCAAGTAGCCTGGATAACTTGTACTTTGATATAGACTGCCTTTTCATTATCTGCTTGTCTTTGCCATCCGCCATCCGCCGAAAAGGTATAACTGACGGACATTGCCTTGGTTGCATCAATGGTCATCGCTCTGGATTAGTAACAAAATTTGGAAGTCTTTCTGCACTTTTAGCTGTCGCTTCTTCGATTACTGGCCTTTTCTCCGAATTAGTTGCCAAATGTTTAAGCCTTTCTATAGTTTCAGCAACTGTTTCTTCAATCGTACCATCTAGTGGTGAAATAGGTACATCTTCAACAGTGACCATGTCGTCAGGATTGTTGACTGCTTCAAGTACAAATGGAGCTTCAGCTGCTTTCGTTCCTTTTCCGTTTCGTGTGTTCTTTGCATTAGTAGATGGCGCCATTGTTAACACCTATTTCCTTTTGAGGTAAGGCTTAGTATGTCAACAAGAGACTAGAAGTGATCTAGCTTTAGGAGGGCGGAGTATTGCCGATTGATTTTTACCCTCGGGAAATAATCCCTGCAGACCCGGTTCACAAGTGTAGAAACTTGTGGGGTGGCTTAATCAATCTGTCGTCCGTAGAGCGTAAGAGTGCTAGCCGGATGACTTCTAGTGAGAGAAAGTAGAGAGAGAAAGAGAAGTGAAGTCTCAGCTCTCAAAGTTGTCAGAATATCTGAACTTGTGTAAAATGATGACCCAAGGGGTCTATTTATAGTGTCAGATCTACCAGATTTTTTTGGGGACACGTGTCAAATGATGATACGTTCTGTTACATGTGCTTCGAAATTTATGCTAAATGCGGCGCTCTCCGGCCAGGGCTTATGCGCTAGGCAGCCTTCAGGGCTTACGCATGAGAAGCAGCCTGTACAGCGGAGAACGCTGGACGGACAATCTCCACAAAACTGTTATTTCCAGCCTTCCTGATGCTATTTTTATGCAACTATTATGCCTTTTATGTGTGTATACGATAGGATACACCATTAGCTTACAATTACATCCTCGTTCAGTTTCATCAACAATTCTACTCGTATGCACCCGTATTCATACTCGTACAATACACAGCTTTTAGATGTATGTACTATTGGTATATACACTCCAATGATCAGCTCTTAGCAGCCCATGTGAGTCACCTAACACATGTGGGAACCATCATTTGGCAACTAGCATGAAATATCTCATAAAATTACAAAAATATGAGTAATCATTCATGACTTATTTACATGAAAACAAAATTACCTATCCTTTATATCTAATCCATACACCAACGACCAAAAACACCTACAAACACTTTCATTCTTCAATTTTCTTCATCTAATTGATCTCTCTCAAGTTCTAACTTCAAGTTCTAAGTGTTCTTCATAAATTCTACAAGTTCTAGTTACATAAAATCAAGAATACTTTCAAGTTTGCTAGCTCGCTTCCAATCTTGTAAGGTGATCATCCAACCTCAAGAAATCTTTGTTTCTTATAATAGGTTATCATTCTAATACAAGGTAATAATTATATTCAAACTTTGGTTCAATTTCTATAACTATAACAATCTTATTTCAAGTGATGATCTTACTTGAACTTGTTTTCGTGTCATGATTCTGCTTCAAGAACTTCGAGCCATCCAAGGATCCGTTGAAGCTAGATCGATTTTTCTATTTTCCAGTAGGTTTATCCAAGGAACTTAAGGTAGTAATGATGGGCATCATTCGATTCATACATAAAAAGCTATCATATTCGAAGTGGTAAACTAGTAATCACTCGAACATAGTTTAGTTAATTCTAAACTTGTTCGCAAATAAAGTTAATCCTTCTAACTACACTTTTAAAATCAACTATACACATGATCTATATCTATATGATATGCTAACTTAATGATTTAAAACCCGAAAACACGATAAACACCATAAAACCGGATTTACGCCGTCGTAGTTACAATCGGGGGCTGTTTTGGTTTGGATAATTAAAAACTATGAAAAACTTTGATTTAAAAGCTATACTTCTGGGAAAATAATTTTTCTTATGAACATGAAACCATATCCAAAAATCATGGTTAAACTCAAAGTGAAAGTATGTTTTTCAAAACAGTCATCAAGATGTCGTTCTTTTGACGGAAATGACTACCTCTTTCAAAAACGACATGTAACTTGTATTTCCGACTATAAACCTATAAATTTTCTGTTTAGTTTCATAAAGTCAAGTTCAATACGAAACCGTGGCCGCTTAAATCACTCAAAAAGGATTAGAAACGAAGAAATCCCGAGCAAAACAAAATTGGTAAAAACTACTCATTTTAGCTACGTGAAAATTGGTAACAAATCTATTCCAACCATAACATAATCAAATTGTATTGTATATTATGTAATCTTGAGATACCATAGACACGTATACAATGTTTCGACCTATCATGTCGACACATCTATATATATTTCGGAACAACCATAGACACTCTATATGTGAATGTTGGAGTTAGCTATACAGGGTTGAGGTTGATTCCAAAATATATATAGTTTGAGTTGTGATCAATACTGAGATATGTATACACTGGGTCGTGGATTGATTCAAGATAATATATATCGATTTATTTCTGTACATCTAACTGCGGACAACTAGTTGTAGGTTACTAACGAGGACAGCTGACTTAATAAACTTAAAACATCAAAATGTATTAAAAGTGTTGTAAATATATTTTGAACATACTTTGATATATATGTACATATTTGTTATAGGTTCGTGAATCGACCAGTGGCCAAGTCTTACATCCCGACGAAGTAAAAAAATCTGTGAAAGTGAGTTATAGTCCCACTTTTAAAATCTAATATTTTTGGGATGAGAATACATGCAGGTTTTATAAATGATTTACAAAATAGACACAAGTACGTGAAACTACATTCTATGGTTGAATTATCGAAATCGAATATGCCCCTTTTTATTAAGTCTGGTAATCTAAGAATTAGGGAACAGACACCCTAATTGATGCGAATCCTAAAGATAGATCTATTGGGCCTAACAAACCCCATCCAAAGTACCGGATGCTTTAGTACTTCGAAATTTATATCATATCCGAAGGGTGTCCCGGAATGATGGGGATATTCTTAAATATGCATCTTGTTAATGTCGGTTACCAGGTGTTCACCATATGAATGATTTTTATCTCTATGTATGGGATGTGTATTGAAATATGAAATCTTGTGGTCTATTATTATGATTTGATAATATATAGGTTAAACCTATAACTCACCAACATTTTTGTTGACGTTTTAAGCATGTTTATTCTCAGGTGATTATTAAGAGCTTCCGCTGTCGCATACTTAAATAAGGACGAGATTTGGAGTCCATGCTTGTATGATATTGTGTAAAAACTTCATTCAAGAAACTTATTTCGTTGTAACATATTTGTATTGTAAACCATTATGTAATGGTCGCGTGTAAACAGGATATTTTAGATTATCATTATTTGATAATCTACGTAAAGCTTTTTAAACCTTTATTGATGAAATAAAGGTTATGGTTTGTTTTAAAATGAATGCAGTCTTTGAAAAACGTCTAATATAGAGGTCAAAACCTCGCAACGAAATCAATTAATATGGAACGTTTTTAATCAATAAGAACGGGACATTTCAAAAGTGCAGGTCTCCGATTTGTTGGAGTGAAGTGGGGGATAGACAATTTACGGATCCGGAGATAATACAAGAAACTACTGAGAAGATCATCCAAATTCAACAACGGTTGAAAACCGCCCAAAGTAGACAAAAGAGCTACGCCGACATTAAAAGAAAAGACATAGAATTTGAAATTGGAGAAATGGTCATGCTTAAGGTTGCACCTTGGAAAGGTGTTGTTCGATTTGGTAAATGGGGGAAATTAAATCCAAGGTATATTGGACCATTCAAGATTATTGATCGTTTCGGACCAGTAGCTTACCGACTTGAGTTACCTAACAACTTGCGAATGTACATAACACTTTTCACGTCTCAAATTTGAAGAAATGTTTTGCTAAAGAAGATCTCACTATTCCGTTAGACGAAATCCAAATCAATGAAAAACTTCAATTCATTGAAGAACCCGTCGAAATAATGGATCGTGAGGTTAAGAGACTTAAACAAAACAAGATACCGATTGTTAAGGTTTGATGGAATGCTCGTAGAGGACCCGAGTTCACCTGGGAGCGTGAAGATCAGATGAAGAAGAAATACCCGCATCTATTTCCAGAAGATTTGTCAACACTTTCAACAGCTTAAAATTTCGGGACGAAATTTATTTAACGGGTAGGTACTGTAGTGACCCGAACTTTTCCATGTTTTTATATATTAAATGAAATTGATATTTACATGATTAAATGTTTCCAACATGTTAAGCAATCAAACTTGTTAAGACTTGATTAATTGAAATAGGTTTCATATAGACAATTGACCACCCAAGTTGACCGGTGATTCACGAACGTTAAAACTTGTAAAAACTATATGATGACATATATATGGATATATATATAGTTAACATGATATTATGATAAGTAAACATATCATTAAGTATATTAACAATGAACTACATATGTAAAAACAAGACTACTAACTTAATGATTTTGAAACGAAAACATATATGTAACGATTATCGTTGTAACGACATTTAATGTATATATATCATATTAAGATATATTAATACATCATGATATCATGATAATGTAATAATTTAACATCTCATTTGATTTAATAAACAATGGGTTAACAACATTTAACAAGATCTTTAACCTAAATGTAACGACTAACGATGACTTAACGACTCAGTTAAAATGTATATACATGTAGTGTTTTAATATATATTCATACATTTTTGAAAGACTTCAAGACACTTATCAAAATACTTCTACTTAACAAAAATGCTTACAATTACATCCTCGTTCAGTTTCATTAACAATTCTACTGGTATGCACCCATATTCGTACTCGTACAATACACAGCTTTTAGATGTATGTACTATTAGTATATACACTCCAATGATCAGCTCTTAGCAGCCCATGTGAGTCACCTAACACATGTGGGAACCATCATTTGGCAACTAGCATGAAATATCTCGTAAAATTACAAAAATATGAGTAATCATTAATGACTTATTTACATGTAAACAAAATTACATATCCTTTATATCTAATCCATACACCAACGACCAAAAACACCTACAAACACTTTCATTCTTCAATTTTCTTCATCTAATTGATCTCTCTCAAGTTCTATCTTCAAGTTCTAAGTGTTCTTCATAAATTCTACAAGTTCTAGTTTCATAAAATCAAGAATACTTCCAAGTTTGCTAGCTTACTTCCAATCTTGTAGAGTGATCATCCAACCTCAATAAATCTTTCTTATTTACAGTAAGATATCTTTCTAATACAAGGTAATACTCATATTCAAACTTTAATTCAATTTCTATAACTATAACAATCTTATTTCGAGTGGAAATCTTACTTGAACTTGTTTTTCGTGTCATGATTCTGCTTCAAGAACTTTCAAGCCATCCAAGGATCCTTTGAAGCTTGATCCATTTTTCTCATTTCCAGTAGCTTTATCCAGAAAACTTAAGGTAGTAATGATGTTCATAACATCATTCGATTCATACATATAAAGCTATCTTATTCGAAGGTTTAAACTTGTAATCACTAGAACATAGTTTAGTTAATTCTAAACTTGTTCGCAAACAAAAGTTAATCCTTCTAACTTGAGTTTTAAAATCAACTAAACACATGTTCTATATCTATATGATATGCTAACTTAATGATTTAAAACCTGGAAACACGAAGAACACTGTAAAACCGGACATACGCCGTCGTAGTAACTCCGCGGGCTGTTTTGGGTTAGTTAATTAAAAACTATGATAAACTTTGATTTAAAAGTAGTTCTTCTGGGAAAATGATTTTTATTATGAACATGAAACTATATCCAAAAATCATGGCTAAACTCAAAGTGGAAGTATGTTTTCTAAAATGGTCATCTAGATGTCGTTCTTTCGACTGAAATGACTACCTTACAAAAATGACTTGTAACTTATATTTCCAACTATAAACCTATACTTTTTCTGTTTATATTCATAGAATAGAGTTCAATATGAAACCATAGTAATTTGATTCACTCAAAACGGATTTAAAATGAAGAAGTTATGGGTAAAAAAGATTGGATAATTTTTCTTGTTGTAGCAACGTGAAAATTGGTAACAAATCTATATTAATCATATCCTAGCTAACTTATATTATATTATACATGTATTCTAATATATTATGTAATCTTGGGATACCATAGACACGTATGCAAATGTTTTGACATATCATATCGACCCATGTGTATATATTATTTAGAACAACCATAGACACTCTATATGCAGTAATGAGGGAGTTAGCTATACAGGGTTGAGGTTGATTCCAAAAATATATACTTTGAGTTGTGATCTAGCCTGAGACGTGTATACACAGGGTCGTGGATTGATTCAAGATAATATATATCAATTTTTTTCTGTACATCTAACGTTGGACAACTAGTTGTAGGTTACTAACGAGGACAGCTGACTTAATAAACTTAAAACATCAAAATGTATTAAAAGTGTTGTAAATATATTTTGAATATACTTTGATATATATGTACATATTTGTTATAGGTTCGTGAATCGACCAGTGGCCAAGTCTTACTTCCCGACGAAGTAAAAATCTGTGAAAGTGAGTTATAGTCCCACTTTTAAAATCTAATATTTTTGGGATGAGAATACATGCATGTTTTATAAATGATTTACAAAATAGACACAAGTACGTGAAACTACATTCTATGGTTGAATTATCGAAATCGAATATGCCCCTTTTTATTAAGTCTGGTAATCTAAGAATTAGGGAACAGACACCCTAATTGACGCGAATCCTAAAGATAGATCTATTGGGCCTAACAAACCCCATCCAAAGTACCGGATGCTTTAGTACTTCGAAATTTATATCATATCCGAAGGGTGTCCCGGAATGATGGGGATATTCTTATATATGCATCTTGTTAATGTAGGTTACCAGGTGTTCACCATATGAATGATTTTTATCTCTATGTATGGGATGCGTATTAAAATATGAAATCTTGTGGTCTATTGTTACGATTTGATATATATATATAGGTTAGGCCTATAACTCACCAACATTTTTGTTGACGTTTAAAGCATGTTTATTCTCAGGTGAATACTAAGAGCTTCCGCTGTTGCATACTAAAATAAGGACAAGATTTGGAGTCCATGTTTGTATGATATTGTGTAAAAACTGCATTCAAGAAACATATGTCGATGTAATATATTTCTATTGTAAACCATTATGTAATGGTCGTGTGTAAACAGTATATTTTAGATTATAATTATTTGATAATCTACGTAATGCTTTTGAAACCTTTATTGATAAAATAAAGGTTATGGTTGTTTTAAAAATGAATGCAGTCTTTGAAAAACGTCTCATATAGAGGTCAAAACCTCGCAACGAAATCAATTAATATGGAACGTTTATAATCAATATGAACGGGACATTTCAGTGGCCGTGGAAAATTTCTTTGCCCTCATCACTGGAGAGCAAGCCACCAAGCCACCAGCTGAAATGTCCCGTTCTTATTGATTAAAAACGTTCCATATTAATTGATTTCGTTGCGAGGTTTTGACCTCTATATGAGACGTTTTTCAAAGACTGCATTCATTTTTAAAACAAACCATAACCTTTATTTCATAAATAAAGGTTTAAAAAGCTTTACGTAGATTATCAAATAATGATAATCTAAAATATCCTGTTTACACACGACCATTACATAATGGTTTACAATACAAATATGTTACATCGAAATCAGTTTCTTGAATGCAGTTTTTACACAATACCATACAAACATGGACTCCAAATCTTGTCCTTATTTTAGTATGCAACAGCGGAAGCTCTTAATATTCACCTGAGAATAAACATGCTTTAAACGTCAACAAAAATGTTGGTGAGTTAATAGGTTTAACCTATATATATCAAATCGTAACAATAGACCACAAGATTTCATATTTCAATACACATCCCATACATAGAGATAAAAATCATTCATATGGTGAAAACCTGGTAACCGACATTAACAAGATGCATATATAAGAATATCCCCATCATTCCGGGACACCCTTCGGATATGATATAAATTTCGAAGTACTAAAGCATCCGGTACTTTGGATGGAGTTTGTTAGGCCCAATAGATCTATCTTTAGGATTCGCGTCAATTAGGGTGTCTGTTCCCTAATTCTTAGATTACCAGACTTAATAAAAAGGGGCATATTCGATTTCGATAATTCAACCATAGAATGTAGTTTCACGTACTTGTGTCTATTTTGTAAATCATTTATAAAACCTGCATGTATTCTCATCCCAAAAATATTAGATTTTAAAAGTGGGACTATAACTCACTTTCACAGATTTTTACTTCGTCGGGAAGTAAGACTTGGCCACTGGTTGATTCACGAACCTATAACAATATATACATATATATCAAAGTATGTTCAAAATATATTTACAACACTTTTAATATATTTTGATGTTTTAAGTTTATTAAGTCAGCTGTCCTCGTTAGTAACCTACAACTAGTTGTCCACAGTTAGATGTACAGAAATAAATCGATAAATATTATCTTGAATCAATCCACGACCCAGTGTATACGTATCTCAGTATTGATCACAACTCAAACTATATATATTTTGGAATCAACCTCAACCCTGTATAGCTAACTCCAACATTCACATATAGAGTGTCTATGGTTGTTCCGAAATATATATAGATGTGTCGACATGATAGGTCGAAACATTGTATACGTGTCTATGGTATCTCAAGATTACATAATATACAATACAAGTTGATTAAGTTATGGTTGGAATAGATTTGTTACCAATTTTCACGTAGCTAAAATGAGAAAAATTATCCAATCTTGTTTTACCCATAACTTCTTCATTTTAAATCCGTTTTGAGTGAATCAAATTGCTATGGTTTCATATTGAACTCTATTTTATGAATCTAAACAGAAAAGTATAGGTTTATAGTCGGAAAAATAAGTTACAAGTCGTTTTTGTAAAGGTAATCATTTCAGTCGAAAGAACGACGTCTAGATGACCATTTTAGAAAACATACTTCCACTTTGAGTTTAATCATAATTTTTGGATATAGTTTCATGTTCATAATAAAAATCATTTTATCAGAATAACAACTTTAAAATCAAAGTTTATCATAGTTTTTAATTAATTAACCCAAAACAGCCCGCGGTGTTACTACGACGGCGTAAATCCGGTTTTACGGTGTTTTTCGTGCTTCCAGGTTTTAAATCATTAAGTTAGCATATCATATAGATATAGAACATGTGTTTAGTTGATTTTAAAAGTCAAGTTAGAAGGATTAACTTTTGTTTGCGAACAAGTTTAGAATTAACTAAACTATGTTCTAGTGATTACAAGTTTAAACCTTCGAATAAGATAGCTTTATATGTATGAATCGAATGATGTTATGAACATCATTACTACCTTAAGTTCCTTGGATAAACCTACTGGAAAAGATAAAAATGGATCTAGCTTCAATGGATCCTTGGATGGCTCGAAGTTCTTGAAGCAGAATCATGACACGAAAACAAGTTCAAGTAAGAACATCACTTGAAATAAGATTGTTATAGTTATAGAAATTGAACCAAAGTTTGAATATGATTATTACCTTGTATTAGAATGATAACCTACTGTAAGAAACAAATATTTCTTGAGGTTGGATGATCACCTTACAAGATTGGAAGTGAGCTAGCAAACTTGAAAGTATTCTTGATTTTATGAAACTAGAACTTTTGGAATTTATGAAGAACACTTAGAACTTGAAGATAGAACTTGAGATAGATCAATTAGATGAAGAAAATTGAAGAATGAAAGTGTTTGTAGGTGTTTTTGGTCGTTGGTGTATGGATTAGATATAAAGGATATGTAATTTTGTTTTCATGTAAATAAGTCATGAATGATTACTCATATTTTTGTAATTTTATGAGATATTTCATGCTAGTTGCCAAATGATGGTTCCCACATGTGTTAGGTGACTCACATGGGCTGCTAAGAGCTGATCATTGGAGTGTATATACCAATAGTACATACATCTAAAAGCTGTGTATTGTACGAGTACGAATACGGGTGCATACGAGTAGAATTGTTTATGAAACTGAACGAGGATGTAATTGTAAGCATTTTTGTTAAGTAGAAGTATTTTGATAAGTGTATTGAAGTCTTTCAAAAGTGTATAAATACATATTAAAACACTACATGTATATACATTTTAACTGAGTCGTTAAGTCATCGTTAGTCGTTACATGTAAGTGTTGTTTTGAAACCTTTAGGTTAACGATCTTGTTAAATGTTGTTAACCCAATGTTTATAATATCAAATGAGATTTTAAATTATTATATTATCATGATATTATCATGTATGAATATCTCTTAATATGATATATATACATTAAATGTCTTTACAACGATAATCGTTACATATATGTCTCGTTTAAAAATCATTAAGTTAGTAGTCTTGTTTTTACATATGTAGTTCATTGTTAATATACTTAATGATATGTTTACTTATCATAGTATCATGTTAACTATATATATATATCCATATGTATGTCATCATATAGTTTTTACAAGTTTTAACGTTCGTGAATCACCGGTCAACTTGGGTGGTCAATTGTCTATATGAAACATATTTCAATTAATCAAGTCTTAACAAGTTTGATTGCTTAACATGTTGGAAACATTTAATCATGTAAATATCAATCTCAATTAATATATATAAACATGGAAAAGTTCGGGTCACTACAGTACCTACCCGTTAAATAAATTTCGTCCCGAAATTTTAAGCTGTTGAAGGTGTTGACGAATCTTCTGGAAATAGATGCGGGTATTTCTTCTTCATCTGATCTTCACGCTCCCAGGTGAACTCGGGTCCTCTACGAGCATTCCATCGAACCTTAACAATTGGTATCTTGTTTTGCTTAAGTCTTTTAACCTCACGATCCATTATTTCGACGGGTTCTTCGATGAATTGAAGTTTTTCGTTGATTTGGATTTCATCTAACGGAATAGTGAGATCTTCTTTAGCAAAACATTTCTTCAAATTCGAGACGTGGAAAGTGTTATGTACAGCCGCGAGTTGTTGAGGTAACTCAAGTCGGTAAGCTACTGGTCCGACACGATCAATAATCTTGAATGGTCCAATATACCTTGGATTTAATTTCCCTCGTTTACCAAATCGAACAACGCCTTTCCAAGGTGCAACTTTAAGCATGACCATCTCTCCAATTTCAAATTCTATATCTTTTCTTTTAATGTCAGCGTAGCTCTTTTGTCGACTTTGGGCGGTTTTCAACCGTTGTTGAATTTGGATGATCTTCACGGTAGTTTCTTGTATAATCTCCGGACCCGTAATCTGTCTATCCCCCACTTCACTCCAACAAATTGGAGACCTGCACTTTCTACCATAAAGTGCTTCAAACGGCACCATCTCAATGCTTGAATGGTAGCTTTTGTTGTAGGAAAATTCTACTAACGATCGATGTCGATCCCAACTGTTTCCGAAATCAATAACACATGCTCGTTGCATATCTTCAAGCGTTTGTATCGTCCTTTTGCTCTGCCCATCAGTTTGTGGATGATAGGCAGTACTCATGTCTAAACGAGTTCCTAATGCTTGCTGTAATGTCTGCCAGAATCTTGAAATAAATCTGCCATCCCTATCAGAGATAATAGAGATTGGTATTCCATGTCTGGAGACGACTTCCTTCAAATACAGTCGTGCTAACTTCTCCATCTTGTCATCTTCTCTTATTGGTAGGAAGTGTGCGGATTTGGTGAGACGATCAACTATTACCCAAATAGTATCAAAACCACTTGCAGTCCTTGGCAATTTAGTGATGAAATCCATGGTAATGTTTTCCCATTTCCATTCCGGGATTTCGGGTTGTTGAAGTAGACCTGATGGTTTCTGATGCTCAGCTTTGACCTTAGAACACGTCAAACATTCTCCTACGTATTTAGCAACATCGACTTTCATACCCGGCCACCAAAAATGTTTCTTGAGATCCTTGTACATCTTCCCCGTTCCAGGATGTATTGAGTATCTGGTTTTATGAGCTTCTCTAAGTACCATTTCTCTCATATCTCCAAATTTTGGTACCCAAATCCTTTCAGCCCTATACCGGGTTCCGTCTTCCCGAATATTAAGATGCTTCTCCGATCCTTTGGGTATTTCATCCTTTAAATTTCCCTCTTTTAAAACTCCTTGTTGCGCCTCCTTTATTTGAGTAGTAAGGTTATTATGAATCATTATATTCATAGATTTTACTCGAATGGGTTCTCTGTCCTTCCTGCTCAAGGCATCGGCTACCACATTTGCCTTCCCCGGGTGGTAACGAATCTCAAAGTCGTAATCATTCAACAATTCAATCCACCTACGCTGCCTCATATTCAGTTGTTTCTGATTAAATATGTGTTGAAGACTTTTGTGGTCAGTATATATAATACTTTTGACCCCATATAAGTAGTGCCTCCAAGTCTTTAATGCAAAAACAACCGCGCCTAATTCCAAATCATGCGTCGTATAATTTTGCTCGTGAATCTTCAATTGTCTAGATGCATA
Source organism: Rutidosis leptorrhynchoides (assembly GCF_046630445.1). Classification (NCBI taxonomy): domain Eukaryota; kingdom Viridiplantae; phylum Streptophyta; class Magnoliopsida; order Asterales; family Asteraceae; genus Rutidosis; species Rutidosis leptorrhynchoides. Next base: position 313,433,006 of record NC_092333.1, on the reverse strand, counting down.
AGCAATCACCTTCGTTCGTTGCATTAATACACAACCGAGACCTAGCTTTGATGCGTCACAATAAATCACAAAATCATCATTCCCTTCAGGCAATGACAATATAGGTGCCGTAGTTAGCTTTTTCTTCAATAACTGAAACGCTTTCTCTTGTTCATCCTTCCATTCAAATTTCTTCCCTTTATGCGTTAATGCAGTCAAGGGTTTTGCTATTCTGGAAAAGTCTTGGATGAACCTTCTGTAGTAACCAGCTAGTCCTAAAAACTGGCGTATGTGTTTCGGAGTTTTCGGGGTTTCCCACTTTTCAACAGTTTCTATCTTTGCCGGATCCACCTTAATACCTTCTTTGTTCACTATGTGACCGAGGAATTGAACTTCTTCCAACCAAAATGCACACTTTGAAAACTTAGCGTACAATTCTTCCTTCCTCAATACTTCTAACACCTTTCTCAAATGTTCACCGTGTTCTTGGTCATTCTTTGAGTAAATAAGTATGTCATCAATGAAAACGATGACAAACTTGTCAAGGTATGGTCCACACACTCGGTTCATAAGGTCCATGAACACAGCTGGTGCATTAGTTAAACCAAACGGCATGACCATAAACTCGTAATGACCGTAACGTGTTCTGAAAGCAGTATTTGGAATATCATCTTCTTTCACCCGCATTTGATGATACCCGGAACGTAAGTCAATCTTTGAATAAACAGACGAGCCTTGTAGTTGATCAAATAAGTCATCGATTCTCGGTAGTGGGTAGCGGTTCTTGTTGGTAAGTTTGTTCAACTCTCGGTAGTCGATACACAACCTGAATGTACCATCTTTCTTCTTGACAAACAAAACAGGAGCTCCCCACGGTGATGTGCTTGGTCGAATGAAACCACGCTCTAAAAGTTCTTGTAATTGGCTTTGTAGTTCTTTCATCTCGCTGGGTGCGAGTCTGTAAGGAGCACGAGCTATTGGTGCAGCTCCTGGTACAAGATCTATTTGAAATTAAACGGATCGATGTGGGGGTAATCCCGGTAATTCTTTCGGAAATACATCAGGAAATTCTTTTGCGACGGGAACATCATTGATGCTCTTTTCTTCAGTTTGTACTTTCTCGACGTGTGCTAGAACAGCATAGCAACCTTTTCTTATTAGTTTTTGTGCCTTCAAATTACTAATAAGATGTAGCTTCGTGTTGCCCTTTTCTCCGTACACCATTAAGGGTTTTCCTTTTTCTCGTATAATGAGAATTGCATTTTTGTAACAAACGATCTCCGCTTTCACTTCTTTCAACCAGTCCATACCGATTATCACATCAAAACTCCCTAACTCTACTGGTATCAAATCAATCTTAAATGTTTCGCTAACCAGTTTAATTTCTCGATTCCGACATATATTATCTGCTGAAATTAATTTACCATTTGCTAATTTGAGTAAAAATTTACTATCCAAAGGCGTCAATGGACAACTTAATTTAGCACAAAAATCTCTACTCATATAGCTTCTATCCGCACCCGAATCAAATAAAACGTAAGCAGATTTATTGTCAATAAGAAACGTACCCGTAACAAGCTCCGGGTCTTCCTGTGCCTCTGCCGCATTAATATTGAATACTCTTCCGCGGCCTTGTCCATTCGTGTTCTCCTGGTTCGGGCAATTTCTAATAATGTGGCCCGGTTTTCCACATTTATAACAAACTACATTGGCATAACTTGCTCCGACACTACTTGCTCCGCCATTACTCATTCCGACACCATTTGTTCCTTTCGTTCTATTAACCCCTGGTCCGTAGACCTCACACTTCGCCACGCTATGACCATTTCTTTTACACTTGTTGCAAAATTTGGTGCAGAACCCCGAGTGATTCTTTTCACACCTTTGGCATAGCTGCTTCTGATTGTTGTTGTTGTTGCGGTTATTATTATTGTTGGGATGATTGTTGTAGTTGCTGTTGTTGTTGTTGTTGTTGTTGTTGTTGGGCCGTTTGTTGTAGTTGCGATTGATGTTGCGATTGTTGGGATAATTGTTGCGATTATTGTTGTAATTGCTGTTGTTGTTGTATTGGTGATTCTTATCACCGTTTTCCTCCCACTTTCTTTTGACTTGCTTCACATTGGCCTCTTCAGCAGTCTGTTCTTTAATTCTTTCTTCAATTTGGTTCACGAGTTTGTGAGCCATTCTACATGCCTGTTGTATGGAGGCGGGCTCGTGTGAACTTATATCTTCTTGGATTCTTTCCGGTAATCCTTTCACAAACGCGTCGATCTTCTCTTCCTCATCTTCGAATGATCCCGGACACAATAGTCACAATTCTGTGAATCGTCTTTCATACGTGGTAATATCAAATCCTTGGGTTCGTAACCCTCTAAGTTCTGTCTTGAGCTTATTGACCTCTGTTCTGGGACAGTACTTCTCGTTCATCAAGTGCTTGAATGCTGACCACGGTAGTGCGTACGCATCGTCTTGTCCCACTTGCTCTAAGTAGGTATTCCACCATGTTAACGCAGAACCTGTGAAGGTATGCGTAGCGTACTTCACTTTGTCCTCTTCAGTACACTTACTTATGGCAAACACCGATTCAACCTTCTCGGTCCACCGTTTCAATCCGATCGGTCCTTCGGTTCCATCAAATTCCAAAGGTTTGCAGGCAGTGAATTCTTTGTAGGTGCATCCTACACGATTTCCTGTACTGCTAGATCCAAGGTTATTGTTGGTATGTAGCGCAGCCTGTACTGCGGCTATGTTTGAAGCTAGAAAAGTACAGAATTCCTCTTCATTCATATTCACGGTGTGTCGAGTAGTCGGTGCCATTTCCTTCAAAATAGTTAAATGGAACAAGTTAATCATACAGAATATTAAGAGTAGTTAATAGTATTTCGTAGCATAATATGAACTCATTTATAAAAGCTTTTTCTTCATATTAGCGTTTTATAAGTTTAAATTCGGGTAGTACCTACCCGTTAAGTTCATACTTAGTAGCTAATATACAATTCAACTACTACAATTCTATATGAAAAACTGATTATAATAATATTTCGCGTTCAAACTTTTATACAATATTTTACAAACTTACAATACCGCTTATTTTACATAAAGCATGAAATATAGCACACAATAACTTTGATACAAGATAGTTGTGAAGATAATTCTAGCTAGTACACAAGTCGTTCAGCAAAGGCAATAAAGACACGTAGTTCATACGTCCAGAAACAAGTCATGCATTCTGGTTTTACTAGGACTACTTCCCATCCTTGGTCTTGTGCAACATAACCGTTATGGCCGTTGATAAGACAGCGTGTTGTAACGTCGTCAAAGGGACGAGGGTTACGTAATGTCCAACAGTCCCGTAATAATCTAAAAACCTCATTTCTTACCCCAATTACCGACTCCGTCACTTGTGGAAACGTTTTGTTTAATAGTTGTAGCCCGATGTTCTTGTTCTCACTTTGGTGAGAAGCGAACATTACTAATCCGTAAGCATAACATGCTTCTTTATGTTGCATGTTAGCCGCTTTTTCTAAATCACGAAGTCCAATATTCGGATATATTGAGTCAAAATAATTTCTTAACCCGTTGCGTAAAATAGCATTTGGGTTCCCCGCAATATATGTGTCAAAGTAAACACATCGTAACTTATGGGTTTCCCAATGTGATATCCCCCATCTTTCAAACGAAAGTCTCTTATAAACCAAGACATTCTTGGAACGTTCTTCGAATGTCTTACAAACTGATCTCGCCTTAAATAGTTGTGCCGAGGAATTCTGGCTGACTCTAGACAAGATTTCATCAATCATGTATCTGGGTAGGTCTCTTAAAATATTGGGTTGTCTATCCATTTTGTGTTTTTAAACTGTAAAATAGACAAGAGTTAGATTCATAAAAAAATACTTATTAATACAAGCAATTTTTACATATATCATAAAGCATACGAACACTATATTACATATATTACACCACACGAATACAACTATCTTATTCCGACTCGCTCGTTTCTTCTTCTTCGGTTTTGGTTCGTTTTGCCAAGTTTCTAGGGATATATGATGTTCCCCTAATACGAGCCGTCGTTGTCCACATTGGTTTAGAAAAACCTGGTGGTTTAGAGGTTCCCGGGTCATTGTTACAACTTAAGGACTTCGGGCGTTGACGATACATATAAAGTTCATCGGGGTTGGAATTAGATTTCTCTATTTTTATGCCCTTTCCCTTATTATTTTCTTTTGCCTTTTTAAATTCAGTTGGGGTAATTTCTATAACATCATCGGAATTCTCGTCGAAATCCGATTCATCGGAGAATTGGTAATCCTCCCAATATTTTGCTTCCTTGGCGGAAACACCATTGACCATAATTAACCTTGGTCGGTTGGTTGAGGATTTTCTTTTACTTAACCGTTTTATTATTTCCCCCACCGGTTCTATTTCTTCATCCGGTTCCGATTCTTCTTCCGGTTCCGATTCTTCTTCCGGTTCCGACTCTTCTTCCGGTTCCTCTTCGGGAACTTGTGAATTAGTCCACGAATCATTCCAATTTACATTTGACTCTTCATTATTATTAGGTGAGTCAATGGGACTTGTTCTAGAGGTAGACATCTATCACATAATATCAAACGCGTTAAGAGATTAATATATCACATAATATTCACATGTTAAAAATATATAGTTTCCAACAAAATTTGTTAAGCAATCATTTTTCAAGTAAACACGGTCGAAGTCCAGACTCACTAATGCATCCTAACAAACTCGATAAGACACACTAATGAAAAATTCTGGTTCTCTAAGACCAACGCTCGGATACCAACTGAAATGTCCCGTTCTTATTGATTAAAAACGTTCCATATTAATTGATTTCGTTGCGAGGTTTTGACCTCTATATGAGACGTTTTTCATAGACTGCATTCATTTTTAAAACAAACCATAACCTTTATTTCATAAATAAAGGTTTAAAAATCTTTACGTAGATTATCAAATAATGATAATCTAAAATATCCTGTTTACACACGACCATTACATAATGGTTTACAATACAAATATGTTACATCGAAATCAGTTTCTTGAATGCAGTTTTTACACAATATCATACAAACATGGACTCCAAATCTTGTCCTTATTTTAGTATGCAACAGCGGAAGCTCTTAATATTCACCTGAGAATAAACATGCTTTAAACGTCAACAAAAATGTTGGTGAGTTATAGGTTTAACCTATATATATCAAATCGTAACAATAGACCACAAGATTTCATATTTCAATACACATCCCATACATAGAGATAAAAATCATTCATATGGTGAACACCTGGTAACCGACATTAACAAGATGCATATATAAGAATATCCCCATCATTCCGGGACACCCTTCGGATATGATATAAATTTCGAAGTACTAAAGCATCCGGTACTTTGGATGGAGTTTGTTAGGCCCAATAGATCTATCTTTAGGATTCGCGTCAATTAGGGTGTCTGTTCCCTAATTCTTAGATTACCAGACTTAATAAAAAGGGGCATATTCGATTTCGATAATTCAACCATAGAATGTAGTTTCACGTACTTGTGTCTATTTTGTAAATCATTTATAAAACCTGCATGTATTCTCATCCCAAAAATATTAGATTTTAAAAGTGGGACTATAACTCACTTTCACAGATTTTTACTTCGTCGGGAAGTAAGACTTGGCCACTAGTTGATTCACGAACCTATAACAATATATACATATATATCAAAGTATGTTCAAAATATATTTACAACACTTTTAATATATTTTGATGTTTTAAGTTTATTAAGTCAGCTGTCCTCGTTAGTAACCTACAACTAGTTGTCCACAGTTAGATGTACAGAAATAAATCGATAAATATTATCTTGAATCAATCCACGACCCAGTGTATACGTATCTCAGTATTGATCACAACTCAAACTATATATATTTTGGAATCAACCTCAACCCTGTATAGCTAACTCCAACATTCACATATAGAGTGTCTATGGTTGTTCCGAAATATATATAGATGTGTCGACATGATAGGTCGAAACATTGTATACGTGTCTATGGTATCTCAAGATTACATAATATACAATACAAGTTGATTAAGTTATGGTTGGAATAGATTTGTTACCAATTTTCACGTAGCTAAAATGAGAAAAATTATCCAATCTTGTTTTACCCATAACTTCTTCATTTTAAATCCGTTTTGAGTGAATCAAATTGCTATGGTTTCATATTGAACTCTATTTTATGAATCTAAACAGAAAAGTATAGGTTTATAGTCGGAAAAATAAGTTACAAGTCGTTTTTGTAAAGGTAGTCATTTCAGTCGAAAGAACGACGTCTAGATGACCATTTTAGAAAACATACTTCCACTTTGAGTTTAATCATAATTTTTGGATATAGTTTCATGTTCATAATAAAAATCATTTTCTCAGAATAACAACTTTAAAATCAAAGTTTATCATAGTTTTTAATTAATTAACCCAAAACAGCCCGCGGTGTTACTACGACGGCGTAAATCCGGTTTTACAGTGTTTTTCGTGTTTCCAGGTTTTAAATCATTAAGTTAGCATATCATATAGATATAGAACACGTGGTTAGTTGATTTTAAAAGTCAAGTTAGAAGGATTAACTTTTGTTTGCGAACAAGTTTAGAATTAACTAAACTATGTTCTAGTGATTACAAGTTTAAACCTTCGAATAAGATAGCTTTATATGTATGAATCGAATGATGTTATGAACATCATTACTACCTTAATTTCCTTGGATAAACCTATTGTAAAAGAGAAAAATGGATCTAGCTTCAACGGATCCTTGGATGGCTCGAAGTTCTTGAAGCAGAATCATGACACGAAAACAAGTTCAAGTAAGATCATCACTTGAAATAAGATTGTTATAGTTATAGAAATTGAACCAAAGTTTGAATATGATTATTACCTTGTATTAGAATGATAACCTACTATAAGAAACAAATATTTCTTGAGGTTGGATGATCACCTTACAAGATTGGAAGTGAGCTAGCAAACTTGAAAGTATTCTTGATTTTATGAAACTAGAACTTTTGAAATTTATGAAGAACACTTAGAACTTGAAGATAGAACTTGAGAGAGATCAATTAGATGAATAAAATTGAAGAATGAAAGTGTTTGTAGGTGTTTTTGGTCGGTGGTGTATGGATTAGATATAAAGGATATGTAATTTTGTTTTCATGTAAATAAGTCATGAATGATTACTCATATTTTTGTAATTTTATGAGATATTTCATGCTAGTTGCCAAATGATGGTTCCCACATGTGTTAGGTGACTCACATGGGCTGCTAAGAGCTGATCATTGGAGTGTATATACCAATAGTACATACATCTAAAAGCTGTGTATTGTACGGGTACGAATACGGGTGCATACGAGTAGAATTGTTGATGAAACTGAACGAGGATGTAATTGTAAGCATTTTTGTTAAGTAGAAGTATTTTGATAAGTGTATTGAAGTCTTTCAAAAGTGTATAAATACATATTAAAACACTACATGTATATACATTTTAACTGAGTCGTTAAGTCATCGTTAGTCGTTACATGTAAATGTTGTTTTGAAACCTTTAGGTTAACGATCTTGTTAAATGTTGTTAACCCAATGTTTATAATATCAAAAGAGATTTTAAATTATTATATTATCATGATATTATGATGTACGAATATCTCTTAATATGATATATATACATTAAATGTCGTTACAACGATAATCATTACATATATGTCTCGTTTCAAAATCATTAAGTTAGTAGTCTTGTTTTTACATATGTAGTTCATTGTTAATATACTTAATGATATGTTTAATTATCATAATATAATGTTAACTATATATATAACCATATATATGTCATCATATAGTTTTTACAAGTTTTAACGTTCGTGAATCACCGGTCAACTTGGGTGGTCAATTGTCTATATGAAACCTATTTCAATTAATCAAGTCTTAACAAGTTTGATTGCTTAACATGTTGGAAACATTTAATCATGTAAATATCAATCTCAATTAATATATATAAACATGGAAAAGTTCGGGTCACTACAGTACCTACCCGTTAAATAAATTTCGTCCCGAAATTTTAAGCTGTTGAAGGTGTTGACGAATCTTCTGGAAATAGATGCGGGTATTTCTTCTTCATCTGATCTTCACACTCCCAGGTGAACTCGGGTCCTCTACGAGCATTCCATCAAACCTTAACAATTGGTATCTTGTTTTGCTTAAGTCTTTTAACCTCACGATCCATTATTTCGACGGGTTCTTCGATGAATTGAAGTTTTTCGTTGATTTGGATTTCATCTAACGGAATAGTGAGATCTTCTTTAGCAAAACATTTCTTTAAATTCGAGATGTGGAAAGTGTTATGTACAGCCGCGAGTTGTTGAGGTAACTCTAGTCGGTAAGCTACTGGTCCGACACGATCAATAATCTTGAATGGTCCAATATACCTTGGATTTAATTTCCCCCGTTTACCAAATCGAACAACGCCTTTCCAAGGTGCAACTTTAAGCATGACCATCTCTCCAATTTCAAATTCTATATCTTTTCTTTTAATGTCAGCGTAGCTCTTTTGTCGACTTTGGGCGGTTTTCAACCGTTGTTGAATTTGGATGATCTTCTCGGTAGTTTCTTGTATAATCTCCGGACCCGTAATCTGTCTATCCCCCACTTCACTCCAACAAATCGGAGACCTGCACTTTCTACTATAAAGTGCTTCAAACGGCGCCATCTCAATGCTTGAATGGTAGCTGTTGTTGTAGGAAAATTCTGCTAACGGTAAATGTCGATCCCAACTGTTTCTGAAATCAATAACACATGCTCGTAGCATGTCTTCAAGCGTTTGTATCGTCCTTTCGCTCTGCCCATCAGTTTGTGGATGATAGGCAGTACTCATGTCTAGACGAGTTCCTAATGCTTGCTGTAATGTCTGCCAGAATCTTGAAATAAATCTGCCATCCCTATCAGAGATAATAGAGATTGGTATTCCATGTCTGGAGATGACTTCCTTCAAATACAGTCGTGCTAACTTCTCCATCTTGTCATCTTCTCTTATTGGCAAGAAGTGTGCTGATTTGGTGAGACGGTCAACTATTACCCAAATAGTATCAAAACCACTTGCAGTCCTTGGCAATTTAGTGATGAAATCCATGGTAATGTTTTCCCATTTCCATTCCGGGATTTCGGGTTGTTGAAGTAGACCTGATGGTTTCTGATGCTCAGCTTTGACCTTAGAACACGTCAAACATTCTCCTACGTATTTAGCAACATCGGCTTTCATACCCGGCCACCAAAAATGTTTCTTGAGATCCTTGTACATCTTCCCCGTTCCAGGATGTATTGAGTATCTGGTTTTATGAGCTTCTCTAAGTACCATTTCTCTCATATCTCCAAATTTTGGTACCCAAATCCTTTCAGCCCTATACCGGGTTCCGTCTTCCCGAATATTAAGATGCTTCTCCGATCCTTTGGGTATTTCATCCTTTAAATTTCCCTCTTTTAAAACTCCTTGTTGCGCCTCCTTTATTTGAGTAGTAATGTTATTATGAATCATTATATTCATAGATTTTACTCGAATGGGTTCTCTGTCCTTCCTGCTCAAGGCATCGGCTACCACATTTGCCTTCCCCGGGTGGTAACGAATCTCAAAGTCGTAATCATTCAATAATTCAATCCACCTACGCTGCCTCATATTCAGTTGTTTCTGATTAAATATGTGTTGAAGACTTTTGTGGTCGGTATATATAATACTTTTGACCCCATATAAGTAGTGCCTCCAAGTCTTTAATCCAAATCATGCGTCGTATAATTTTGTTCGTGAATCTTCAATTGTCTAGACGCATAAGCAATCACCTTCGTTCGTTACATTAATACACAACCGAGACCTTGCTTTGATGCATCACAATAAATCACAAAATCATCATTCCCTTCAGGCAATGACAATATAGGTGCCGTAGTTAGCTTTTTCTTCAATAACTGAAATGCTTTCTCTTATTCATCATTCCATTCAAATTTCTTCCCTTTATGCGTTAATGCAGTCAAGGGTTTTGCTATTCTGGAAAAGTCTTGGATGAACCTTCTGTAGTAACCAGCTAGTCCTAAAAACTGGCGTATGTGTTTCGGAGTTTTCGGGGTTTCCCACTTTTCAACAGTTTCTATCTTTGCCGGATCCACCTTAATACCTTCTTTGTTCACTATGTGACCGAGGAATTGAACTTCTTCCAACTAAAATGCACACTTCGAAAACTTAGCGTACAATTCTTCCTTCCTCAATACTTCTAACACCTTTCTCAAATGTTCACCGTGTTCTTGGTCATTCTTTGAGTAAATAAGTATGTCATCAATGAAAACAATGACAAACTTGTCAAGGTATGGTCCACACACTCGGTTCATAAGGTCCATGAACACAGCTGGTGCATTAGTTAAACCAAACGGCATGACCATAAACTCGTAATGACCGTAACGTGTTCTGAAAGCAGTCTTTAGAATATCATCTTCTTTCACCCGCATTTGATGATACCCGGAACGTAAGTCAATCTTTGAATAAACAGACGAGCCTTGTAGTTGATCAAATAAGTCATCGATTCTCGGTAGTGGGTAGCGGTTCTTGATGGTAAGTTTGTTTAACTCTCGGTAGTCGATACACAACCTGAATGTACCATCTTTCTTCTTGACAAACAAAACAGGAGCTCCCCACGGTGACGTGCTTGGTCGAATGAAACCACGCTTTAAAAGTTCTTGTAATTGGCTTTGTAGTTCTTTCATCTCGCTGGGTGCGAGTCTGTAAGGAGCACGAGCTATTGGTGCAGCTCCTGGTACAAGATCTATTTGAAATTCAACGGATCGATGTGGGGGTAATCCCGGTAATTCTTTCGGAAATACCTCAGGAAATTCTTTTGCGACGGGAACATCATTGATGCTCTTTTCTTCAGTTTGTACTTTCTCGACGTGTGCTAGAACAGCATAGCAACCTTTTCTTATTAGTTTTTGTGCCTTCAAATTACTAATAAGATGTAGCTTCGTGTTGCCCTTTTCTCCGTACACCATTAAGGGTTTTCCTTTTTCTCGTATAATGCGAATTGCATTTTTGTAACAAACGATCTCCGCTTTCACTTCTTTCAACCAGTCCATACCGATTATCACATCAAAACTCCCTAACTCTACTGGTATCAAATCAATCTTAAATGTTTTGCTAACCAGTTTAATTTCTCGATTCTGACATATATTATCTGCTGAAATTAATTTACCATTTGCTAATTCGAGTAAAAATTTACTATCCAAAGGCGTCAATGGACAACATAATTTAGCACAAAAATCTCTACTCATATAGCTTCTATCCGCACCCGAATCAAATAAAACGTAAGCAGATTTATTGTCAATAAGAAACGTACCCGTAACAAGCTCCGGGTCTTCCTGTGCCTCTGCCGCATTAATATTGAAAACTCTTCCACGCCCTTGTCCATTCGTATTCTCCTGGTTCGGGAAATTTCTAATAATGTGGCCCGGTTTTCCACATTTATAACAAACTACATTGGCATAACTTGCTCCGACACTACTTGCTCCGCCATTACTCATTCCGACACCATTTGTTCCTTTCGTTCTATTAACCCCTGGTCCGTAGACCTCACACTTCGCCGCGCTATGACCATTTCTTTTACACTTGTTGCAAAATTTGGTGCAGAACCCCGAGTGATTCTTTTCACACCTTTGGCATAGCTGCTTCTGATTGTTGTTGTTGTTGCGGTTATTATTGTTGTTGGGATGATTGTTGTAGTTGCTTTTGTTGTTGTTGTTGTTGTTGGGCCATTTGTTGTAGTTGCGATTGATGTTGCGATTGTTGGGATAATTGTTGCGATTATTGTTGTAATTGCTGTTGTTGTTGTATTGGTGATTCTTATCACCGTTTTCCTCCCACTTTCTTTTGACTTGCTTCACATTGGCCTCTTCAGCAGTCTGTTCTTTAATTCTTTCTTCAATTTGGTTCACGAGTTTGTGAGCCATTCTACATGCCTGTTGTATGGAGGCGGGCTCGTGTGAACTTATATCTTCTTGAATTCTTTCCGGTAATCCTTTCACAAACGCGTCGATCTTCTCTTCCTCATCTTCGAATGCTCCCGGACACAATAGGCACAATTCTGTGAATCGTCTTTCGTACGTGGTAATATCAAATCCTTGGGTTCGTAACCCTCTAAGTTCTGTCTTGAGCTTATTGACCTCGGTTCTGGGACGGTACTTCTCGTTCATCAAGTGCTTGAATGCTGACCACGGTAGTGCGTACGCATCGTCTTGTCCCACCTGCTCTAGATAGGTATTCCACCATGTTAACGCAGAACCTGTGAAGGTATGCGTAGCGTACTTTACTTTGTCCTCTTCAGTACACTTACTTATGGCAAACACCGATTCGACCTTCTCGGTCCACCGTTTCAATCCGATCGGTCCTTCGGTTCCATCAAATTCCAAAGGTTTGCAGGCAGTGAATTCTTTATAGGTGCATCCTACACGATTTCCTGTACTGCTAGATCCAAGGTTATTGTTGGTATGTAGCGCAGCCTGTACTGCAGCTATGTTTGAAGCTAGAAAAGTACGGAATTCCTCTTCATTCATATTCACGGTGTGTCGAGTAGTCGGTGCCATTTCCTTCAAAATAGTTAAATGGAACAAGTTAATCATACAGAATATTAAGAGTAGTTAATAGTATTTCGTAGCATAATATGAACTCATTTATAAAAGCTTTTTCTTCATATTAGCGTTTTATAAGTTTAAATTCGGGTAGTACCTACCCGTTAAGTTCATACTTAGTAGCTAATATACAATTCAACTACTACAATTCTATATGAAAAACTGATTATAATAATATTTCGCGTTCAAACTTTTATACAATATTTTACAAACTTACAATACCGCTTATTTTACATAAAGCATGAAATATAGCACACAATAGCTTTGATACAAGATAGTTGTGAAGATAATTCTAGCTAGTACACAAGTCGTTCAGCAAAGGCAATAAAGACACGTAATTCATACGTCCAGAAACAAGTCATGCATTCTGGTTTTACTAGGACTACTTCCCATCCTTGGTCTTATGCAACATAACCGTTATGGCCGTTGATAAGACAGCGTGTTGTAACGTCGTCAAAGGGACGAGGGTTACGTAATGTCCAACAGTCCCGTAATAATCTAAAAACCTCATTTCTTACCCCAATTACCGACTCCGTCACTTGTGGAAACGTTTTGTTTAATAGTTGTAGCCCGATGTTCTTGTTCTCACTTTGGTGAGAAGCGAACATTACTAATTCGTAAGCATAACATGCTTCTTTATGTTGCATGTTAGCCGCTTTTTCTAAATCACGAAGTCCAATATTCGGATATATTGAGTCAAAATAATTTCTTAACCCGTTGCGTAAAATAGCATTTGGGTTCCCCGCAATATATGCATCAAAGTAAACACATCGTAAATTATGGGTTTCCCAATGTGATATCCCCCATCTTTCAAACGAAAGTCTCTTATAAACCAAGACATTCTTGGAACGTTCTTCGAATGTCTTACAAACTGATCTCGCCTTAAATAGTTGTGCCGAGGAATTCTGGCCGACTCTAGACAAGATTTCATCAATCATGTCTCCGGGTAGGTCTCTTAAAATATTAGGTTGTCTATCCATTTTGTGTTTTTAAACTGTAAATAGACAAGAGTTAGATTCATAAAAAAAATACTTATTAATACAAGCAATTTTTACATATATCATAAAGCATAAGAACACTATATTACATATATTACACCACACGAATACAACTATCTTATTCCGACTCGCTCGTTTATTCTTCTTCGGTTTTGGTTCGTTTTGCCAAGTTTCTAGGGATATATGATGTTCCCCTAATACGAGCCGTCGTTGTCCACATTGGTTTAGAAAAACCTGGTGGTTTAGAGGTTCCCGGGTCATTGTTACAACTTAAGGACTTCGGGCGTTGACGATACATATAAAGTTCATCGGGGTTGAAATTAGATTTCTCTATTTTTATGCCCTTTCCCTTATTATTTTCTTTTGCCTTTTTAAATTCAGTTGGGGTAATTTCTATAACATCATCGGAATTCTCGTCGGAATCCGATTCATCGGAGAATTGGTAATCCTCCCAATATTTTGCTTCCTTGGCGGAAACACCATTGACCATAATTAACCTTGGTCGGTTGGTTGAGGATTTTCTTTTACTTAACCGTTTTATTATTTCCCCCACCGGTTCTATTTCTTCATCCGGTTCCGATTCTTCTTCCGGTTCCGATTCTTCTTCCGGTTCCGACTCTTCTTCCGGTTCCTCTTCGGGAACTTGTGAATCAGTCCACGAATCATTCCAATTTACATTTGACTCTTCATTATTATTAGGTGAGTCAATGGGACTTGTTCTAGAGGTAGACATCTATCACATAATATCAAACGCGTTAAGAGATTAATATATCACATAATATTCACATGTTAAAAATATATAGTTTCCAACAAAATTTGTTAAGCAATCATTTTTCAAGTAAACACGGTCGAAGTCCAGACTCACTAATGCATCCTAACAAACTCGATAAGACACACTAATGCAAAATTCTGGTTCTCTAAGACCAACGCTCGGATACCAACTGAAATGTCCCGTTCTTATTGATTAAAAACGTTCCATATTAATTGATTTCGTTGCGAGGTTTTGACCTCTATATGAGACGTTTTTCAAAGACTGCATTCATTTTTAAAACAAACCATAACCTTTATTTCATAAATAAAGGTTTAAAAAGCTTTACGTAGATTATCAAATAATGATAATCTAAAATATCCTGTTTACACACGACCATTACATAATGGTTTACAATACAAATATGTTACATCGAAATTAGTTTCTTGAATGCAGTTTTTACACAATATCATACAAACATGGACTCCAAATCTTGTCCTTATTTTAGTATGCAACAGCGGAAGCTCTTAGTATTCACCTGAGAATAAACATGCTTTAAATGTCAACAAAAATGTTGGTGAGTTATAGGTTTAACCTATATATATCAAATCGTAACAATAGACCACAAGATTTCATATTTCAATACACATCCCATACATAGAGATAAAAATCATTCATATGGTGAACACCTGGTAACCGACAATAACAAGATGCATATATAAGAATATCCCCATCATTCCGGGACACCCTTCGGATATGATATAAATTTCGAAGTACTAAAGCATCCGGTACTTTGGATGGGGTTTGTTAGGCCCAATAGATCTATCTTTAGGATTCGCGTCAATTAGGGTGTCTGTTCCCTAATTCTTAGATTACCAGACTTAATAAAAAGGGGCATATTCGATTTCGATAATTCAACCATAGAATGTAGTTTCACGTACTTGTGTCTATTTTGTAAATCATTTATAAAACCTGCATGTATTCTCATCCCAAAAATATTAGATTTTAAAAGTGGGACTATAACTCACTTTCACAGATTTTTTACTTCGTCGGGAAGTAAGACTTGGCCACTGGTTGATTCACGAACCTATAACAATATATACATATATATCAAAGTATGTTCAAAATATATTTACAATACTTTTAATATATTTTGATGTTTTAAGTTTATTAAGTCAGCTGTCCTCGTTAGTAACCTACAACTAGTTGTCCACAGTTAGATGTACATAAATAAATCAATAAATATTATCTTGAATCAATCCACGACCCAGTGTATACGTATCTCAGTATTGATCACAACTCAAACTATATATATTTTGGAATCAACCTCAACCCTGTATAGCTAACTCCAACATTCACATATAGAGTGTCTATGGTTGTTCCGAAATATATATAGATGTGTCGACATGATAGGTCGAAACATTGTATACGTGTCTATGGTATCTCAAAATTACATAATATAAAATACAAGTTGATTAAGTTATGGTTGGAATAGATTTGTTACCAATTTTCACGTAGCTAAAATGAGAAAAATTATCCAATCTTGTTTTACCCATAACTTCTTCATTTTAAATCCGTTTTGAGTGAATCAAATTGCTGTGGTTTTATATTGAACTCTATTTTATGAATCTAAACAGAAAAAGTATAGGTTTATAGTCGGAAAAATAAGTTACAAGTCGTTTTTTTAAAGGTAGTCATTTCAGTCGAAAGAACGACGTCTAGATGACCATTTTAGAAAACATACTTCCACTTTGAGTTTAACCATAATTTTTGGATATAGTTTCATGTTCATAATAAAAATCATTTTCTCAGAATAACAACTTTTAAATCAAAGTTTATCATAGTTTTTAATTAACTAACCCAAAACAGCCCGCGGTGTTACTACGACGGCGTAAATCCGGTTTTACTGTGTTTTTCGTGTTTCCAGGTTTTAAATCATTAAGTTAACATATCATATAGATATAGAACATGTGTTTAGTTGATTTTAAAAGTCAAGTTAGAAGGATTAACTTTTGTTTGCGAACAAGTTTAGAATTAACTAAACTATGTTCTAGTGATTACAAGTTTAAACCTTCGAATAAGATAGCTTTATATGTATGAATCGAATGATGTTATGAACATCATTACTACCTTAATTTCCTTGGATAAACCTACTGTAAAAGAGAAAAATGGATCTAGCTTCAACGGATCCTTCGATGGCTCGAAGTTCTTGAAGCAGAATCATGACACGAAAACAAGTTCAAGTAAGATCATCACTTGAAATAAGATTGTTATAGTTATAGAAATTGAACCAAAGTTTGAATATGATTATTACCTTGTATTAGAATGATAACCTACTGTAAGAAACAAAGATTTCTTGAGGTTGGATGATCACCTTACAAGATTGGAAGTGAACTAGCAAACTTGAAAGTATTCTTGATTTTATGAAACTAGAACTTTTGAAATTTATGAAGAACACTTAGAACTTGAAGATAGAACTTGAGAGAGATCAATTAGATGAAGAAAATTGAAGAATGAAAGTGTTTGTAGGTGTTTTTGGTCGTTGGTGTATGGATTAGATATAAAGGATATGTAATTTTGTTTTCATGTAAATAAGTCATGAATGATTACTCATATTTTTGTAATTTTATGAGATATTTCATGCTAGTTGCCAAATGATGGTTCCCACATGTGTTAGGTGACTCACATGGGCTGCTAAGAGCTGATCATTGGAGTGTATATACCAATAGTACATACATCTAAAAGCTGTGTATTGTACGAGTACGAATACGGGTGCATACGAGTAGAATTGTTGATGAAACTGAACGAGGATGTGATTGTAAGCATTTTTGTTAAGTAGAAGTATTTTGATAAGTGTATTGAAGTCTTTCAAAAGTGTATAAATACATATTAAAACACTACATGTATATACATTTTAACTGAGTCGTTAAGTCATCGTTAGTCGTTACATGTAAATGTTGTTTTGAAACCTTTAGGTTAACGATCTTGTTAAATGTTGTTAACCCAATGTTTATAATATCAAAAAAGATTTTAAATTATTATATTATCATGATATTATGATGTACGAATATCTCTTAATATGATATATATACATTAAATGTCGTTACAACGATAATCGTTACATATATGTCTCGTTTCAAAATCATTAAGTTAGTAGTCTTGTTTTTACATATGTAGTTCATTGTTAATATACTTAATGATATGTTTAATTATCATAATATAATGTTAACTATATATATAACCATATATATGTCATCATATAGTTTTTACAAGTTTTAACGTTCGTGAATCACCGGTCAACTTGGGTGGTCAATTGTCTATATGAAACCTATTTCAATTAATCAAGTCTTAACAAGTTTGATTGCTTAACATGTTGGAAACATTTAATCATGTAAATATCAATCTCAATTAATATATATAAACATGGAAAAGTTCGGGTCACTACATATACACTTGAAGCACAGAAAATTCCTGATTGTCCAGAATCACAGCTTGTATCTGGTTTCATTTTCTGTCTGGACCAGCGGAGGTTTAGTGCACTTGTTCATGCATTACGGTATGACTTGCCAAAAACATTGCATCAGGCATTGGAGGTTGCACAGAGGCATGTTCGAGCTGGTGAGCGTGGGTTGAACAAGTTTGATACTGGCAGCAGTAGCAATCCGCACAACGGAGGGCGCTATTTTGACAAAAATCAGAGAAGGAATAACAATTCAAATGGAGGATGGAGAGGAAACAATCACCCTAATGATTTTTACCACAACAGAAGGCCAATAGAAATGCACCCGTTGATAATGGCGCTTACCAAAACTCCGAAAGAGATCCTCTTCACTGAACCAATTCGGACCACTTTCAATGCTCCAGCCCCTATGGAGGAAAGGGAGGGTCCAAAGAGTGAGTTGTGGTGCGATTTCCATGAGGCTTGGGGCCATGATACGGACAATTGCAAATCTTTGATGAGAGAAATTATAGCAAAAATCAAAGCAGGAGTACTGAATCATTTGTTGCCTGGCAAACAGTACAGGAGGAATGATCCTCACAGGAAATTTGCGTGGCAAAGGAATGATGGTAACATAGGATGCCGTGGAGAGAATAGAAGAGAGCAGCATGGTGGAAGAGATAATCGAAACAAACCGCAGTACGGAGACCGGGTCACAGAGCGTGAGCCAACTCCAGAAGTTGTAATCAGGATGGTTTGGATCAACGATAGTCATTATGAAGAAGGCGAATCATCAAACAGCAATTTGGACAGCTGGAGATATGCTCCAATTATCTTTCAGCCAATTCAGAATTGGGCGTTGTCCGTCCAACCAGTGATCATTTCAGCAGAGATAGCAAATAAGTTTGTCAACCGTATCTACACAGATACGGGAAGTGAAGCTGACATCATTTACTGGCATTGCTTGAAGACTTTTCCAAGGCATGTGCAGGTCAGAGCTAGGCGAACGAGGTTGAAAGTTTCTGGATTAACGGGAGCACCGATAAATGCCATGGGGCAGATTCGTTTGGAAGTTGTTATGGGCACATTCCCATTGTTAAGAACAGAAACAATCGATTTCACAATCATAGAAGGCAATTCTCGATTTAATGTCCTTTTTGGAAGGGCAGCGTTGGCTAAATTCGGAGCGATAACATCGACAGCTCATGCAGAGATCAGGTTCCCAACTCCTAACGGAGTAGCCGCCATACATTCACAGTATGTGGCACCGGCTAGGGAGAGATCCACATTTGTGAACTTACCAGAAGGCAACGTAAACCGGAGAAAGCATGATCGGTTGTTTGGTGATGATGAGGTTCAGGAGTTTTTCATTCCATAATCAAGTGTGTAGGCCGGATAGCGCTGGGCGCTCGGCGTGTGAAGAAGCAAATCTCAGCATGTTATCAAGAACAACAGTTTATTATCAGAGCAGTTTTTTAGCATTTTTATGAAGACATTGTCTTTTACAATCATTGTATTCATGCCAAAATACACATGTTTGGCATTTGAAGAACATATTTTCGCATTATATGAAGGGCAACGTTTATCAATTTACTGTGAACCATTGTGGTTATTTTACAGTGCATATGTTAGCAATTGCATACATTAAACATTCATGGCGTACTAATTAGGCTTGATCCACCTAAATTCGTCATCAATCGTTTATGTACTGCACAGTACCGAACAATAAATTTTATATTTTTCTTAAACAAAGTGCTGCCCGTGACAAATGTAAAACATTACATTTATAACCTGCCCACAGAAGGAGTGTATTTTTAAAATACCTCCGACGGCGGAAGCTTTTGTGCCGGCCAGCAAAAGGCACAAGGGATCGGCTAGAAAACGTTTAAAGTTTTACTAGAACGCACCGAGGCATGATACAAAACTCAGATACTTGTCATGACAAACATTATAAAAAACTTACTTCACAGAATGAAGTTCTATATTTTATATATAAAGGCAAAAATATTTAGCAATTCTTCCTCATATACTTTATGACGGAAGGCGTATGACGGACAAGTCACTAACTCATAACTAATATTTATGTAATATTTCAAAAAATTCTTCCTCATATACTTTATGACGGAAAGCGTATGGCGGAAAGATTATTTTGTAATCACTCTTCAAAAATACTTCATAATTATTATTCCTCATTAATTTGATGACGAATGCATATAACAAAGTATGAATATCTTACAGCATGATTAAAAACATAATGTTTACAAAGTGAATTTTTTAAGTGTTGCTCATTCAGCTGAACTTAACACTGCAAAACATCCAAAACCGAATTACCTTAAATAATTATCACAGTGCTTCGCTCAGTTTTACAGTGTACAATTGTACATAGCAAATTTATTATATGCTTCAGCGCATCGCAGATTTATTCTAAGCATGAAACAACAAAATAATTGAAACAAGTATGTAAGGAGATAGGCTCATCGAAGGTAATGCATATTTATGGAATTCAAAGTTGTCAATGTTTATTACAAACGTCTGCTCATGAAGTGGTTACAAGTTTATGAAAATTGAATATTGAGTACATCCTGAGCAGATGACTCTTCTCTGTTACATACTTCATCGTAAACATCTATCTTCAGATTAATCAATCTATCTCTGGCTTCTTCAACCTTCTCCAGGGTTCCAAGAGGCATCAGATTTGTAATAGCAGCAGGGAGAGACATGTTTGGAGCAAGGCGTTTGGTCAGTTTATCTGTTACATCAGCAATAGCATGGGTGCGTATAGCATCAACGTAATCATTGTAGGGATTTCCCACAAGAGTGGATCCAAGCACCTTCGCTATCACACCTGGTATCCCCTTCTTAAGCTCAGCAAAATTACCCTCGCCTTCCTCCGCCCTCCGGAGAAGCTCAGCAGATTTTTCCCTCTCTGCACTCAGCTGCTTCTCCAGCTCGCTTACTTTCACCTGCTCCTCTTCAAGTCTTTTCTTCTCAGCATCCCTTTCCCCTTGCAGAACAACAGTGACATCTTGAGCACTTTTTAGCTCAACTTCTCTAGCCTTTATTATTTTCTGAGCATCACTCAAGGCACGCTCAGCATCAGCAGCTCTCTTACGAGCATTTGCACCATCAGTTATATCTTTACGGGCTATAGCAAGAATAGACTCCTGATGCTTCTGCAGTTGCAGCACAGAGTCCAGATGATTGGTTAGCAGTACATGAGCTGCCATAGTTGATTCCCTGATTGATCAGAGCGGAGAGCGGTGAATTGGGGTTTCAGCTTAGGGATAACACAACCCTGTACAAGAAAAAATTTTATGAGTAATTTCAGGCAACTCACATCAATAAATTACAAGCATATACATGCAGATGGTCTTATCATTCATACCTGAAGAAGATTTGCAAATTCTTTATCCTTAGAAGCAGGGTTTGCAATGATGGCCTGCAATGCCCTCACATGAGCAGGAAGAGTTGGCTCTTGAACATTGGAGGATGTGATAGCTGGGTTAGTGATATTAGGAGGAGGAGAATGATAAGCAGAGTTGCCTTCCGGCCTATCTTCATGAAACTCAGATTCCTCGAATGGAGTAAAGTTTGGATCAGGAGTTTTCAGGCCCTTCTCTCCTTCACTTTCAAGATTTTACTTCGGCACCCGTTCACCGCCCTCAGTAGCCTTCTCTTGGCTATCATCAGATTCTGCTAAAATCACTAACAAAAACAAATTAGCATTATGAATAAATATAACAGCTAAAAAAAATGTGTGCGAGCAGAATGGGCATACTTCTTCTGCGTTTCTGCTTTTTGCCCTCCTCTGTACTCTTCGCCCTTTTAGAGCCTATGCTCTTCTTTCTTGTCTTTTGGGTTGGAGGAGGAGTGGGGTTAGTTTCACCCGTGATGTCAACTGAACCTGATGTTTGTTGATCGACGGTGGTGGTATCATCCGCTGTCCGTTCAGTGTCTGTTTGTTCAGACCCGGACTCACTATCAGAGCAGCTAACAATTACTCCTTCACCCTTTTCAGCAGCAATAGCATCAGCAGCAGCTTTAGCCTCAGCTGCAGCTCTCTCTGCCTCTAGCTCTTCAGCAGTTTTGTCACGAGCAGTGACCTCCACGTCATCATCAAGATCAACGGATAAGAGAGCAGAATGAACCTGCATCACGAAGTTGGCAGCAAAAACATAAACAGCAATATAAGCAAATGTGACAAACAATAGACATGCATTTATATACAGTAGGATGATCATATCCCAACCTACCCTGGTTTTTCTCACGGAGTACTGGCACAGAATTGCTCGGCCATTCTTGACTCACTTTGCACAGCACAAGAATTCCCTCATACCTTTCGTATGATCTGGGCGGAAGGCGGAGCTCTTTCAAGCTATTTACTATCCGCTGCTCTGCGGGAGAAATCTTAACACCCTTTCCCACACCAGCATCAATAGCACCCCATTCCTGGACAATGGAGTACTCCTCTAGAATAACCGTCTCATCAACAAAAAAATGGACTTTTCCAGTCCTTCAAATTTGAAACTCTATTCATACCAACAAAATGATTATTTTTCTTACTATCAATAGTAAACCAGCAGTCACTAGCGAATTCTAAACAAAGATATAAAAACTTTAATGCGAAGATTTATATTAATAGCATGGCAGTACATTTCAAAAAGGATGATTTTTTGAAGGCCATGGTGAAATGTCCCGTTCATATTGATTATAAACGTTCCATATTAATTGATTTCGTTGCGAGGTTTTGACCTCTATATGAGACGTTTTTCAAAGACTGCATTCATTTTTAAAACAACCATAACCTTTATTTTATCAATAAAGGTTTCAAAAGCATTACGTAGATTATCAAATAATGATAATCTAAAATATACTGTTTACACGACCATTACATAATGGTTTACAATAGAAATATATTACATCGACATATGTTTCTTGAATGCAGTTTTTACATAATATCATACAAACATGGACTCCAAATCTTGTCCTTATTTTAGTATGCAAACAGCGGAAGCTCTTAATATTCACCTGAGAATAAACATGCTTTAAACGTCAACAAAAATGTTGGTGAGTTATAGGTTTAACCTATATATATCAAATCGTAACAATAGACCACAAGATTTCATATTTCAATATACATCCCATACATAGAGATAAAAATCATTCATATGGTGAACACCTGGTAACCGACATTAACAAGATGCATATATAATAATATCCCCATCATTCCGGGACACCCTTCGGATATGATATAAATTTCGAAGTACTAAAGCATCCGGTACTTTGGATGGGGTTTGTTAGGCCCAATAGATCTATCTTTAGGATTCGCGTCAATTAGGGTGTATGTTCCCTAATTCTTAGATTACCAGACTTAATAAAAAGGGGCATATTCGATTTCGATAATTCAACCATAGAATGTAGTTTCACGTACTTTTTGATCATATACATAGCATTGTATATGTATATTTTATTTTCTAAAAAGCTAAGGACAGAACTACGCGGATTATAAGGCACAGTTATGCAATATTCGCTGAAAATAAATACTGCAGTTATGTATTCGCTGAAATGCCAAACTGCGATTTGATCCGCTTACTTTCCGCGGAGAGCCGAGCATCTCGCAGACCGCGGATATCACGGATACTATAAATAGGGAGCTTGGCCTCTCATTTATAGGTTGTTGATTCACTGCCATTTGCCTAAGCCTTTGTAGATTTCACTTGTGACTTTGCCCAAGGACTTCTTACATTGAGTTAAGGTGAATCATGCTAATCGATAACGAAGACCGGGTCGGGGTGGTTGATCACTTGATAGTTAAAGTGAAAAACGATCATCGGGGCCCAAAATAATCATCGAACATCCCATCCTCCATTATAATCTTATTGCATTCAATCCGTAATTAAGCAACATCATTAATTAAGGATTGATCAATTGGCGCCATCCGTGGGACACGTTTTACAAATTAAACTCAAAATTTTTTGTTTTACGCCGATTAAACAATTAATTCAACGGTTTAATTTCAAATCGTGTTTTTGTTGTGATAATTTGCAGGTGTTTTTTCCAATACGCAAATTGTTAATCTGCTTAACAATCATGACGTCGAATGCAAAACAAACTGGCGTCTCTGCGAATGCTGATGCATTGCCTGGCGATTCGCAGAACGTTATCGTATTTCCAATGCAAACAGATGCAAGTGTTACTGCGGGAAAATCGGTTCAGGAAACGAATGCTAAAAAATCTAATGCAAACAATGCTAACGATTCGCAGCCTGAAGCTGCCGCTGAAAAATGATCGCACGCAGAACGTTATTGCAAAATCGCGAAGAATCAATCGCTGAAGGAAAGCGAGCGAAAATCTTATCGGGAAAATCCAGTTTACGCACTTAGAAAATTGTTAATACTGCTATTGAGCAAGCCAAAAGAGACGCTAAGCATAATTGTGAATCTCGCATACCGCGCACATACTTATGGCCATTAAGTGGTTCAGGATCACAAAGTGATCGGTTGGTTCTTGAGCACAATGACAGCGATAGTGATAATGCGGATGATCAAATCCACGCGCGCTCCGCACACAAGTCCAGATTGGCGAAAGCGCCAAGGCAGGAAGATGAATTTTCTGATGACTCAGACAGCGCAGAAGAGTTTGTTAAAAATCCATACGTCAAGCGAAAGCGACCACCAACACCTTTCCCTCGCTATGGGGAGGAAGGTGAAGCGTCTGAAGCTGCGCGCAGAGAAAACGCCCAAAATTTTTTAGCGGATGCTTTCAGAAGCATTGCGCCGAAATCAATGCAGCATAAGTTCGATCAGCCAAATTTTCTGCAAGATATGCTTACCAAATTCTGTGCGGATAACACAGACATTGGTGCAAAAAAGGCAACAGAAATTACCACAGCTGCAGATAAATTTGTCCAGCACATTTCTGACTATCCAATTGTTTCTCCGCCGATTGTTCCGGCGACGTTGGGAGTTTACTCAGGCCTCACTGATCCCTTGGATTTTCTGCAACGCTTTGAGGGCGTCGTAAGCACTTACAATTGGGATGAACCAGTCGCATGTAGAGTGTTTCCTATGGCCTTGCAGGGGTCAGCAAGGGAATGGTTTCACAGCTTGCCATCTCGCAGTATCGTTGGCTTTGCGGATCTGCGAGAAAAGTTTTTGCTGCAGTTTCAAAATTTATTACCGCAGAAAAAGACACATATAGAGTGTCACGATATTAAACAATGCAACAAGGAGACTCTAAGTGCGCTACTTACGCGGTATATTTATGAGTGCCAGAAAATTCCGCGGTTGAATGAAGATCAGAAAATTTCTGGTTTCTTGCATGCTATCAACCCACAGCGACACCCTACGCTTGTGCAGCGATTAAGAAGAGATGTCCCGCAGACATTCGCAAAAGTGCAACAGGAAACTTATGATTATATCCGCGGAGGAGAAGATAGCAGTATTACCCCTGCATGTGGCTGGGGTAGAGATAAAAGTTGGCGAGATGACAATGACTCTTTCAGAGATAGTAACAGCGATAGCTATTGCGGTCCAGGCTTTTCGCGAAGAAATGGTGGCGGCGGATATCAGCGTAATGACAGGTTTCAAGGTCAGAACGATAACCATTCATATGGCCGTAATAACCGCTATTCTACGCGCAAGTGGAATAATGAGTCATTCAATATCATTCAGATGCTAACAAAAACGCTCAAAGAAATCTTATTGCAAGAGCGAGTTGCTAAGTCTTTCCCTGATCCGCAGCCATTGGGAGAAAATAGCAGGCGTGATAGATCAAAGTTTTGTGTCTTTCACGACGATTACGGTCATGACACCAATCGCTGCAGAGATTTAGCGGAATTTATTGCGGAAGCGTATGAACAGGGTAAGATGGACCATTTGTTGGCGCAGAACTCATCCAGCACTGCGAATGCGATCATTATGCCAGCTGAAGCTAATGGTTCGAGTGCCCTAAACGCGGTTGAGCGGAAAGCTCCTGCGGTGAAAAATTTGGGAGTACGGATGGTAAACAAGAAAGAAAATCAGTGCGGGGTACAAGTGATTAATGTGGTGGAAGTGCACGGTGAAATGTCAGTGCTGCAAATTTCGGCGCAAATTGTTAGCTGGAAATGTCCCTCTATTACATTTCCCTCAGTGCGTTTGAATGCGGATGTTGATAAGCCCGGGGTAATTTCATGTCGTGTTGCTAATACCGGCATTATAATCATGAAGGTACATGTTGACACTGGTAGCAGTGTAGATATCATGTACGAGCAATGTTTTCTCAAGCTGCCCGCACAAATTCAGGCTTTGATGAAACCTACTGCGGTTTCATTGGCTGGTTTTTCGGGAGAATCATCATGGCCTGTTGGCCAATTGGAATTACAAATGGAATTGGTTGATGATAGCGATGAGTCGCTAAGGCGTCAAGCCTTATTGAATTTGTACATTATGCGGAATCAATCGCGGTTCAATATAATACTTGGCCGCACAGCTTTGCGCATGTTTGGCGCTATACCATCTACAATACATGGTATGCTAAAGTTTTCTACTAATAAGGGTATTGGCACGCTGATTTCTGCGGAAATGGAGCCTTCATGTGCTATGGTTATGACAAGTGCGGATATGTGTGTTGAAGGGCATTCAGTTAACCCTGCTTAGTGCGAAAATGATTAACAAAATATTGTATTCCATTAATACGAGACATGTTATGTTCATGATTTGAATAATGTAATGCGAATTAATAAAGAACAAAGCGAAGTTAATTTCAGTGTTAGTACTTGTTTCTTTAAACATCGAAAACACTGCGTGTGGCCACGCGTAGTGTTTATTTCGCAGAATACAAATACTTATCTTTTTGTAACACTAAGTTAATGTTTGCTCTGCGGATGCTTTAAGTAAGGTGGCATTGTTTTCGCTAAACATGACCTGCTTAAAATAATATATCAATACATAACTGTATTGCGAAATACTTTGAAGAAAAGCCAAGTGATGAAATTGCCCACTTATGTTAATAAAAATTGCGAAAGGATAAATTTTCCTAAGTGTTTGATCTTGCCAACACTTAGATGCTTCGCAATGCTAGATTTTACCTAAGGATCATTTTGTCGGACTTAGAAGATTCATAATGTTAAAAGATTGTTTCGCACAAAGTACGCTTTGTTATATGCAAAATAACAAATGCGGAAATTGCAATGGACAAGTCTGAATTATGAATAATTAAAGTAAAAGCGCTATATAAATAAAAGAAGTTGCAACTACGAATGATAAATAAAGTGCGAATAATGTTATATTAACAAAGCGAACAAGTCACAGATAGTTACAAAAAAGCAATTCATAAATTGCACGCATACATTAAAATAAACCAACTATAAACTAAAGCTTCAGCGCTTTAATGTCAGCGAATGTCACGCCTTCACGCTGACATAACTCTTCCAAAGCTGGAATGCTCACCTTCTCCACCTCTTTCTTAGCCACTTTTAATGCTTCGCGAGCATCATCCGTTGAACATATTTCGTCGGCTAAGTCTGATGGAAGGGGTTTGGAGAGATCGCCGAGCTTGCATAGTAAGTCATACCACTCGCAGCGAGTGGCAAGTTTGGTAGCTTGAGAATAAGCTTGAAATTTTTCAGTGACGGGTTTTGAGTCCATCACTTTATCTGCGAACTCGGGAAGATACTTAACAAGTTGAGCGAAATCATGTTCCGCAGTGATCGCTCTCCTATTAAGCTGGGCGATTGCTTCCTTCGCTTTCCTCAGCTGCGTTTTTAATTTTTCCGCTCTCAAGTACTGAGCGTTGGCCACCTTGACAGCATGTTCACGTTCATCTGATAAATCAGTGAACCGTTCTATGCTATCTATAGTAAGACAGAGCGAGTTATAGCAATTATATAACCACTGTCTTGCAGATTCAGCCAAAGTTAGACTGCGGTACTTTGCCTTTGTTTGCTCAGGAAGAAATTTATGCAGTTTCTGATATAGTCTGTTGGCTTCCTCATCAGCTACAGCCTCTTCTTCATCAGCACCCTCTCCTTCTTCCTAATTGGACGCCTCTGCATCAGAAGGAAGGGACGGGTCTTGCTCAGGCTCTCCTACCACATCTGCGGGAGTGCGGCTCCTGATATTGTAGCGCGGATTGGTTTCAGCTGGAGACTCTGAAATCACAACTGAAACAAGATTAATACATATCGCTAATTTATGCATAATATGCGCATATATGATTAGAAGTCGTAAAATTAAAATTACGCACTTGTCTCTTGTTCTGCAAGAGTATGCAGTCGTTTCTTGCGTGGAGTCAGTGAACTCTCCACCATTTTCCTTTTGCCCCGGTCCTCGCCGCCGGTGATGAAAAGCTCGTTGATGATTGGTTCATCAATCAGAATAATATCGCCCTCGACCTCCTTCGGGCGGCGAGCATGGCTGATTCTGCTAACATCAGTGGTCCTCATAACAAGGTCAAGAGGAATCTCTGCGAAAAAACAATGCGAAATGTTATACAAGGCAAAATGTATACTGTGAAATATGTTATGCGAAAAATGACAAGTGAAATACCATTCTTGGCTTGATCAACTTAAAGTGCTTCATGGTCGCTCCATGGCCACTGGATTGATACGTGTCCAATGTACAGCGGTACATTGGAATATGGCCTCACAATGATGCCCGCCTTCCTAAAAATATTGAGAACATCGTTCTCAAGATCATCCAACACCGGCTTCTCATAGACTTCCGAATTAATCTCCTCGCTCCACTTCCTCGGAATGTTGCTATCGACATACGCGGTATCGTTAATATAGAAAAATGAACCGCGCCAATTGCCGATGGAATCTTTAGGAGAAACCATATTGCCCAACTTGCTGCGAAATGAGAACCATCCCACATCATATAAAATTAAGCTGTTAAGAGTGCAGAACACGGTTAACAACGGCTGCTTGTTGTTGGCGTGGCAATACATTTCGAAAAGCACAATTTTGTTCACCGCATTTGGGTGAAGCTGTGCTAACGCAACCCTGTAGTGTTCGCATACACTGCGAACAAATTTGGTTAAAGGAAAACGGAGGTTGCCCTGCGAAATGGCAGCCTCATATACCGTAATCATCCCCTTAGGGGGAGTATCGGCTCGGTCCTCGTGAAGGGGCACGGTTGGAACAAAATGCCCAAGTGGCGGATACCACTCTCTAAGGGTTTGTAGTTTAGCCTCTGTCATATATGACACAAAACCGCCGGGAGTATACATCGATGCAGAAGCAGCCATTAATAATATGCAAGGAAAAATTGAGTATGGAAGTGATGAAATTGAAGGTCGAATTGAGAAAATCAAAGGCTGAATTGGCTAATTGTCAATTACGATTGTGGTTGTAAGATTGCAAATTGAATGCGAAATTGGGAAAGGAAAGCGTAAAGTTTTTGTGCGGCGTTGTCTGCTATTTATAATTGGGATTAGGGCGAGCAAGTTGAAAAGGTAATCATTGAATTTTAACGGATGTAATTACTGTGACGCGTAAAACGGTAAAAATCTAGCCGTTAAAATAAGCTGATTTGACAGAATAGCGAAAGTTACCGTTGTAATTACGCGTTTCGCCTAATTAAAACAACGGTAATAAATGGACAGTAAAAAATATATAATAAAGTTCGCGAGATATTTTAAGATGCACTTCTTTATTTTTAGAGTTTATCATGATGCATTTGCTTCGCGAAAATGCATCATATTAAACTGGGGGGACTTGATCATATACATAGCATTGTATATGTATATTTTATTTTCTAAAAAGCTAAGGACAGAACTACGCGGATTATAAGGCACAGTTATGCAATATTCGCTGAAAATAAATACTGCGGTTATGTATTCGCTGAAATGCCAAACTGCGGTTTGATCCGCTTACTTTCCGCGGAGAGCCGAGCATCTCGCTGACCGCGGATATCACGGATACTATAAATAGGGAGCTTGGCCTCTCATTTATAGGTGGTTGATTCACTGCCATTTGCCTAAGCCTTTGTAGATTTCACTTGTGACTTTGCCCAAGGACTTCTTACATTGAGTTAAGGTGAATCATGCTAATCGATAATGAAGACCGGGTCGGGGTGGTTGATCACTTGATAGTTAAAGTGAAAAACGATCATCGGGGCCCAAAATAATCATCGAACATCCCATCCTCCATTATAATCTTATTGCACTCAATCCGTAATTAAGCAACATCATTAATTAAGGATTGATCACTTGTGTCTATTTTTTAAATCATTTATAAAACCTGCATGTATTCTCATCCCAAAAATATTAGATTTTAAAAGTGACACTATAACTCACTTTCACAGATTTTTACTTCGTCGGGAAGTAAGACTTGGCCACTGGTCGATTCACTAACCTATAACAAATATGTACATATATATCAAAGTATATTCAAAATATATTTACAACACTTTTAATACATTTTGATATTTTAAGTTTATTAAGTCAGATGTCCTCGTTAGTAACCTACAACTAGTTGTCCAACGTTAGATGTACAGAAAAAAATTGATATATATTATCTTGAATCAATCCACGACCCAGTGTATACATATCTTAGGCTAGATCACAACTCAAAGTATATATATTTTTGGAATCAACCTCAACCCTGTATAGCTAACTCCCACATTACTGCATATAGAGTGTCTATGGTTGTTCCAAATAATATATACACATGGGTCGATATGATATGTCAAATATTTGCATACGTGTCTATGGTATCCCAAGATTGCATAATATATTAGAATACATGTATAATATAATATAAGTTAGCTAGGATATGATTAATATAGATTTGTTACCAATTTTCACGTTGCTACAACAAGAAAAATTA
The DNA here is from genome assembly GCF_046630445.1 of Rutidosis leptorrhynchoides. Lineage (NCBI taxonomy): Eukaryota > Viridiplantae > Streptophyta > Magnoliopsida > Asterales > Asteraceae > Rutidosis > Rutidosis leptorrhynchoides. The sequence continues at coordinate 313,402,349 of NC_092333.1, read as the reverse complement.
TCCAATCTTGTTTTACCCATAACCTCTTCATTTTAAATCCGTTTTGAGTGAATCAAATTGCTATGGTTTCATATTGAACTCTATTTTATGAATGTAAACAGAAAAAGTATAGGTTTATAGTCGGAAATATAAGTTACAAGTCGTTTTTGTAAAGGTAGTCATTTTAGTCGAAAGAACGACGTCTAGATGACCATTTTAGAAAACATACTTCCACTTTGAGTTTAACCATGATTTTTGGATATAGTTTCATGTTCCTAAGAAAAATCATTTTCCCAGAAGAACTACTTTTAAATCAAAGTTTATCATAGTTTTTAATTAACTAACCCAAAACAGCCCGCGGTGTTACTACGACGGCGTATGTCCGGTTTTACAGTGTTCTTCGTGTTTCCAGGTTTTAAATCATTAAGTTAGCATATCATATAGATATAGAACATGTGTTTAGTTGATTTTAAAAGTCAAGTTAGAAGGATTAACTTTTGTTTGCGAACAAGTTTAGAATTAACTAAACTATGTTCTAGTGATTACAAGTTTAAACCTTCGAATAAGATAGCTTTATATGAATGAATCGAATGATGTTATGAACATCATTACTACCTCAAGTTTTCTGGATAAAGCTACTAGAAATGAGAAAAATGGATCTAGCTTCAAAGGATCCTTGGATGGCTTGAAAGTTCTTGAAGCAAAATCATGACACGATAACAAGTTCAAGTAAGATTTCCACTCGAAATAAGATTGTTATAGTTATAGAAATTGAATCAAAGTTTGAATATGAGTATTACCTTGATTAGAAAGATATCTTACAGTAAATAATAAAGATTTCTTGAGGTTAGATGATAACTCTACAAGATTGGAAGTAAGCTAGCAAACTTGGAAGTATTCTTGATTTTATGAAACTAGAACTTGAAGAATTTATGAAGAACACTTAGAACTTGAAGATAGAACTTGAGAGAGATTAATTAGATGAAGAAAATTGAAGAATGAAAGTGTTTGTAGGTGTTTTTGGTCGTTGGTATATGGATTAGATATAAAGGATGTGTAATTTTATTTACATGTAAATAAGTCATGAATGATTACTCATATATTTGTAATTTTATGAGATATTTCATGCTAGTTGCCAAATGATGGTTCCCACATGTGTTAGGTGACTCACATGGGCTGCTAAGAGCTGATCATTGGAGTGTATACCAATAGTACATACATCTAAAGCTGTGTATTGTACGAGTACGAATACGGGTGCATACGAGTAGAATTGTTGATGAAACTGAACGAGGATGTAATTGTAAGCATTTTTGTTAAGTAGAAGTATTTTGATAAGTGTCTTGAAGTCTTTCAAAAGTGTATGAATACATATTAAAACACTACATGTATATACATTTTAACTGAGTCATTAAGTCATCGTTAGTTGTTACATGTAAGTTTTTACAAGTTTTAACAAGTTTTACAAGTTTTACAAGTTTTAACGTTCGTGAATCGCCGGTCAACTTGGGTGGTCAATTGTCTATATGAAACCTATTTCAATTAATCAAGTCTTAACAAGTTTGACTGCTTAACATGTTGGAAACATTTAATCATGTAAATATCAATTTCATTTAATATATAAAAACATGGAAAAGTTCGGGTCACTACAGTACCTACCCGTTAAATAAATTTCGTCCCGAAATTTTAAGCTGTTGAAAGTGTTGACGAATCTTCTGGAAATAGATGTGGGTATTTCTTCTTCATCTGATCTTCACGCTCCCAGGTGAACTCGGGTCCTCTACAAGCATTCCATCGAACCTTAACAATCAGTATCTTATTTTGTTTAAGTCTCTTTACCTCACGATCCATTATTTCGACGGGTTCTTCAATGAATTGAAGTTTTTCATTGATTTGGATTTTGTCCAATGGAATAGTGAGATCTTCTTTAGCAAAACATTTCTTCAAATTCGAGACGTGGAAAGTGTTATGTACATTCGCAAGTTGTTGAGGTAACTCAAGTCGGTAAGCTACTGGTCCGACACGATCAATAATCTTGAATGGTCCAATATACCTTGGATTTAATTTCCCCCGTTTACCAAATCGAACAACACCTTTCCAAGGTGTAACCTTAAGCATGACCATTTCTCCAATTTCAAATTCTATGTCTTTTCTTTTAATGTCGGGGTAGCTCTTTTGTCGACTTTGGGCGGTTTTCAACCGTTGTTGAATTTGGATGATCTTCTCGGTAGTTTCTTGTATTATCTCCGGACCCGTAATCTGTCTATCCCCCACTTCACTCCAACAAATTGGAGACCTGCACTTTCTACCATAAAGTGCTTCAAACAGCGCCATCTCAATGCTTGAATGATAGCTGTTGTTGTAGGAAAATTCTGCTAACGATAGATGTCGATCCCAACTATTTCCGAAATCAATAACACATGCTCGTAGCATGTCTTCAAGCGTTTGTATCGTTCTTTCGCTCTACCCATCAGTTTGTGGATGATAGGTAGTACTCATGTCTAGACGAGTTCCTAATGCTTGCTGTAATGTTTGCCAGAATCTTGAAATAAATCTGCCATCCCTATCAGAGATAATAGAGATTGGTATTCCATGTCTGGAGACGACTTCCTTCAAATACAGTCGTGCTAACTTCTCCATCTTGTCATCTTCTCTTATTGGCAGAAAGTGTGCTGACTTGGTGAGACGATCAACTATTACCTAAATAGTATCATAACCACTTGCAGTCCTTGGCAATTTAGTAATGAAATCCATGGTAATGTTTTCCCATTTTCATTCCGGGATTTTAGGTTGTTGTAGTAGACCTGATGGTTTCTGATGTTCAGCTTTGACCTTAGAACAAATCAAACATTCTCCTACATATTTAGCAATATCGGCTTTCATACCTGGCCACCAATAATTTTTCTTAAGATCCTTGTACATCTTCCCCGTTCCAGGATGTATTGAGTATCTGGTTTTATGAGCTTCTCTAAGTACCATTTCTCTCATATCTCCAAATTTTGGTACCCAAATTCTTTCAGCCCTATACCGGGTTCCGTCTTCCCGAATATTAAGATGCTTCTCCGATCCTTTGGGTATTTCATCCTTTAAATTCCCATCTTTTAAAACTCCTTGTTGCGCCTCCTTTATTTGAGTAGTAAGATTAGTGTGAATCATTATATTCATAGATTTTACTCGAATGGGTTCTCTGTCCTTTCTGCTCAAGGGGTCGGCTACCACATTTGCCTTCCCCGGGTGGTAACGAATCTCAAAGTCGTAATCATTCAACAATTCAATCCACCTACGCTGCCTCATATTCAGCTGTTTCTGATTAAATATGTGTTGAAGACTTTTGTAGTCAGTATATATAATACTTTTAACCCCATATAAGTAGTGCCTCCAAGTCTTTAATGCAAAAACCACCGCGCCTAATTCCAAATCATGCGTCGTATAATTTTGCTCGTGAATCTTCAATTGTCTAGACGCATAAGCAATCACCTTCGTCCGTTGCATTAATACACAACCGAGACCTTGCTTTGATGCGTCACAATAAATCACAAAATCATCATTCCCTTCAGGCAATGATAATATAGGTGCCGTAGTTAGCTTTTTCTTCAATAATTGAAACGCCTTCTCTTGTTCATCCTTCCATTCAAATTTCTTCCCTTTATGCGTTAATGCAGTAAAGGGTTTTGCTATTTTGGAGAAATCTTGGATGAATCTTCTGTAGTAACCAGCCAATCCTAAAAATTGACGTATATGCTTCGGAGTTTTTGGGGTTTCCCACTTTTCAACAGTTTCGATCTTTGCCGGATCTACCTGGATACCTTCTTTGTTCACTATGTGACCGAGGAATTGAACTTCTTCCAACCAAAATGCACACTTTGAAAACTTAGCGTACAGTTTTTCTTTCCTCAATACTTCTAGCACTTTTCTTAAATGTTCTTCGTGCTCTTGATCATTCTTGGAGTAAATAAGTATGTCATCGATGAAAACAATGACAAACTTGTCAAGATATGGCCCACACACTCGGTTCATAAGGTCCATGAACACAGCTGGTGCGTTAGTCAATCCAAACGGCATAACCATAAACTCGTAATGACCATAACACGTCCTAAAAGCAGTTTTTGGAATATCATCCTCCTTTACTCGCATTTGATGATATCCAGAACGTAAATCGATCTTCGAATAAACCGACGAGCCTTGTAGTTGATCAAATAAGTCGTCAATTCTTGACAGTGGATAACGGTTTTTGATGGTAAGTTTGTTCAACTCTCTGTAGTCAATACACAACCTAAATGTACCATCCTTCTTCTTGACAAACAAAACAGGAGCTCCCCATGGTGATGTGCTTGGTCGAATGAAACCACGTTCTAATAGTTCTTGCAGTTGGCTTTGCAGTTCTTTCATCTCACTGGGTGCGAGTCTATAAGGAGCACGAGCTATTGGTGCAGCTCCTGGTACAAGATCTATTTGAAATTCAACAGATCGATGTGGAGGTAGTCCCGGTAATTCTTTCAGAAATACATCGGGAAATTCTTTTGTGACGGGAACATCATTGATGCTCTTTTCTTCAGTTTGTACTTTCTCGACGTGTGCTAGAATAGCATAGCAACCTTTTCTTATTAGTTTTTGTGCCTTCAAATTACTAATAAGATGTAGCTTCGTGTTGCCCTTTTCTCCGTACACCATTAAGGGTTCTCCTTCTTCTCGTACAATACGAATTTCATTTTTATAACATACGATCTCTGCTTTCACCTTCTTCAGCCAGTCCATGCCAACTATTACATCAAAACTCCCTAACTCTACGGGTATCAAATCAATCTTAAATATTTCACTACCCAGTTTAATTTCTCGATTCTGGCATATATAATCTGCTGAAATTAATTTACCGTTTGCTAATTCGAGTAAAAATTTACTATCCAACGGCGTCAATGGACAACTTAATTTAGCACAAAAATCTCTACTCATATAGCTTCTATCTGCACTCGAATCAAATAAAACATAAGCAGATTTATTGTTAATAAGAAACGTACCCGTAACAAGCTTCGGGTCTTCCTGTGCCTCAGCCGCATTAATATTGAAAACTCTTCCACAGCCTTGTCCATTTGTGTTCTCTTGGTTCGGGCAATTTCTAATAATGTGGCCTGGTTTTCCACATTTATAACAAACTACATTGGCATAACTTGCTCCGACACTACTTGCTCCGCCATTACTCGTTCTGACACAATTTGTTCCTTTCGTTCAGTTAACTCCTGGTCCGTAGACCTCACACTTCGCCGCGCTATGACCATTTCTTTTACACTTGTTGCAAAATTTGGTGCAGAACCCCGAGTGATACTTTTCACACCTTTGGCATAGCTGCTTCTGATTGTTGTTGTTGTTGCGGTTGTTATTGTTGTTGGGATGATTGTTGTAGTTGTTGTTGTTGTTGTTGTTGTTGTTGGGCCGTTTGTTGTAGTTGTGATTGATGCTGTGATTGTTGGGATAGTTGTTGCAATTATTGTTGTAATTGTTGTTGTTGTATTGGTGATTCTTATTACCGTTTTTCTCCCACTTTCTTTTGACTTGCTTCACATTGGCCTCTTCAGCCGCATGTTCTTTAATTCTTTCCTCAATATGGTTTACTAGTTTGTGAGCCATTCTACATGCCTGTTGTATGGAGGCGGGCTCGTGTGAACTTATATCTTCTTGGATTCTTTCCGGTAATCCTTTCACAAACGTGTCGATCTTCTCTTCCTCATCTTCGAACGCTCTTGGACACAATAGGCACAATTCTGTGAATCGTCTTTCGTACGTGGTAATATCAAATCCTTGGGTTCGTAACCCTCTAAGTTCTATCTTGAGCTTATTGACCTCGGTTCTGGGACGGTACTTCTCGTTCATCAAGTGCTTGAATGTTGACCACGGTAGTGCGTAAGCATCATCTTGTCCCACTTTCTCTAGAAAGGTATTCCACCATGTTAACGCAGTACCTGTGAAGGTATGCATAGCGTACTTCACTTTGTCCTCTTCAGTACACTTACTTATGCCAAACACCGATTCGACCTTCTCGGTCCACCGTTTCAATCCGATCGGTCCTTCGGTTCCATCAAATTCCAAAGGTTTGCAGGCAGTGAATTCTTTGTAGGTGCATCCTACACGATTTCTTGCACCATTAGCTGCATTGCTAGATTCGGAGTTATTGTTGGTATGTAGCGCAGCCTGTACTGCGGCTATGTTTGAAGCAAGAAAGGCACGAAATTCCTCTTCGCTCATATTCAAGGTGTGTCGAGTAGTCGGTGCCATTTCCTTCAAAATAGTCAAATGAAATGAGTTAATCATATAGAATATCAAGAGTAGTCAATAGTATATCGTAGCGTAATATGAACTTATTTATAAAAGCTCTTTCTTCATATTAGCGTTTTATACTCTTTGATTCGGGTAGTACCTACCCGTTAAGTTCATACTTAGTAGCTAATGGTGTATCCTATCATATACATGCATAAAAGGCATAATGGTTGCATAAAAGTAGCATCAGGAAGGCTGGAAACAACAGTTTTGTGGAGTTAACCATCCAGCATTCTCCGTTGTACAGGCTGCTCCGTCATGCGTAAGCCCTGAAGGCCGCCTAGGGCGTAAGCCCTGGCCGGAGAACGCCACCTTCAGCATAAATTTTAGATCACAAGTAACAGAACTTATCATCATCTGACACGTGTCCCCAAGCAATCTGGTGGATCTGACACTATAAATAGACCCCTTGGGTCGTCATTTTACACAGTTCAGATATTCTGATAACTTTGAGAGCTGAGACTTCACTTCTCTCTCTCTACTTTCTCTCACTAGAAGTCATCCGGCTAGCACTTTTATGCTCTACGGACGACAGATTGATTAAGCCACCCCACAAGTTTCTACACTTGTGAGCCGAGTCTGCAGGGATTATTTCCCGAGGGTAAAAATCAATCGGCAACACTTCGCCCTCCTAAAGCTAGATTACTTCTAGTATCTTGTTGGCACACTAAGCCTTACCTCATAAGGAAATAGGTGTTAACAATGGCGCCATCCATTATTAATACAAATCATCTCACCAACACTGATAAAGACGGCGAAGATAACGAATTCATACCCATAGAAGTAGGCATGATACACCCATGGAAAGCTGGACAACGGAGGAAGGCAGAAGTATTAGAAGATTAGGAAGAGCAATTAATATCCTTTCCTTCTATGTGTAACATAAATCCATCCGATGGTCCAGTAGTTATAGAAGCACGAGTTGCTAATTGCTTAATACGCAACATTTACACTGACACAGGAGCTGGAGCAGACATTATGTATGAACATTGCTTCATACAGCTACCCAAAGATGTACAAGAAAAAATGAAGGAAACATATGTGCCGTTGGCAAGTTTTACAAGTGAGCCGTCCTGGTCTGAAGGAAGTATTTTGCTTGAAGTAACCTTGGGCAAGCCACCCCTAAGACGCACAGCCAACATTGAGTTCTTTGTGGTTAAAGCAAATTCACAGTACAACATAATTTTGGGAAGAACTGCTTTAATGACGTTTGGAGCTGTAACGTCAACTGTACATGGTATGATGAAGTTTCCAACGCCAGGCGGAGTAGCAACGTTATATGCAGAACAGCAGAAGTCAATTGAGTGTTCCCAAGTAACAAAGGCAGTAATTAAGCCAATCATACACGATGATGGGTCAATTTCACCAAATCTTAAATTTCCAGATCAGAAAATCATAATTGGGCACACGTTGCCCGCCGAATGTAAAGAAAAATTATACAATATTTTGACAACAAATCTAGACGTTTTTGCATGGCATCCGTCTGATATGACCGATGTTCCAAGGGAAATTGCAGAGCATAGGCTAAACGTGAATCCCAACATGCATCCTGTTTGTCAGAAAAAGCGTTGCATGGCGCCAGAAAGAAGCAAATTCCTCCGTGATGAGGTACGAAGTTTGGTGGATGCTGGGATCTTGCGAGAGGTCTAATATCAGACATGGGTAGCCAATCCGGTTATGGTTAGGAAGCCGAACAACTCATGGCGGATGTGTGTGGATTTCACGGATACCAATAAAGTGATCAATCCTTAATTAATGATGTTGCTTAATTACGGATTGAGTGCAATAAGATTATAATGGAGGATGGGATGTTCGATGATTATTTTGGGCCTCGATGATCGTTTTTCACTTTAACTATCAAGTGATCAACCACCCCGACCCGGTCTTCGTTATCGATTAGCATGATTCACCTTAACTCAATGTAAGAAGTCCTTGGGCAAAGTCACAAGTGAAATCTACAAAGGCTTAGGCAAATGGCAGAGAATCAACAACCTATAAATGAGAGGCCAAGCTCCCTATTTATAGTATCCGTGATATCCGCAGTCTGCGAGATGCTCGGCTCTCCGCGGAAAGTCAGCGGATCAAACCGCAGTTTGGCATTTCAGCGAATACATAACCGCAGTATTTATTTTCAGCGAATATTGCATAACTGTGCCTTATAATCCGCGTAGTTCTGTCCTTAGTTTTTTAGAAAATAAAATATACATATACAATGCTATGTATATGATCAAGTCCCCCCAGTTTATTATGATGCATTTTCGCGAAGCAAATGCATCATGATAAACTCTAAAAATAAAGAAGTGCATCTTAAAATATCTCGCGAACTTTATTATATATTTTTTACTGTCCATTTATTACCGTTGTTTTAATTAGGCGAAACGCGTAATTACAACAGTAACTTTCGCTATTTTGTCAAATCAGCTTATTTTAACGGCTAGATTTTTACCGTTTTACACGTCACAGTAATTACAGCCGTTAAAATTCAATGATTACCTTTTCAACTTGCTCGCCCTAATCCCAATTATAAATTGCAGACAACGCCGCACAAAAACTTTACGCTTTCCTTTCCCAATTTCGCATTCAATTTGCAATCTTACAACCGTAATCGTAATTGACAATTAGCCAATTCAGCCTTTGATTTTCTCAATTCGACCTTCAATTTCATCACTTCCATACTCAATTTTTCCTTGCATATTATTAATGGCTGCTTCTGCATCGATGCATACTCCCGGCGGTTTTGTGTCATATATGACAGAGGCCAAACTACAAACCCTTAGAGAGTGGTATCCGCCACTTGGGCATTTTGTTCCAGTCGTGCCCCTTCACGAGGACCGAGTCGATACTCCCCCTAAGGGGATGATTACGGTATATGAGGCTACCATTTCGCAGGGCAACCTCCGTTTTCCTTTAACGAATTTGTTCGCAGTGTATGCAAACACTACAGGGTTGCGTTAGCACAGCTTCACCCAAATACGGTGAACAAAATTGTGCTTTTCGAAATGTATTGCCACGCCAACGACAAGCAGCCGTTGTTAACCGTGTTCCGCACTCTTAACAGCTTAATTTTATATGATGTGGGATGGTTCTCATGTAGTGACCCGAACTTTTCCATGTTTATATATATTAATTGAGATTGATATTTACATGATTAAATGTTTCCAACATGTTAAGCAATCAAACTTGTTAAGACTTGATTAATTGAAATATGTTTCATATAGACAATTGACCACCCAAGTTGACCGGTGATTCACGAACGTTAAAACTTGTAAAAACTATATGATGACATATATATGGATATATATATAGTTAACATGATACTATGATAAGTAAACATATCATTAAGTATATTAACAATGAACTACATATGTAAAAACAAGACTACTAACTTAATGATTTTTAAACGAGACATATATGTAACGATTATCGTTGTAAAGACATTTAATGTATATATATCATATTAAGAGATATTCATACATGATAATATCATGATAATATAATAATTTAAAAATCTCATTTGATATTATAAACATTGGGTTAACAACATTTAACAAGATCGTTAACCTAAAGGTTTCAAAACAACACTTACATGTAACGACTAACGATGACTTAACGACTCAGTTAAAATGTATATACATATAGTGTTTTAATATGTATTTATACACTTTTGAAAGACTTCAATACACTTATCAAAATACTTCTACTTAAAAAAAATGCTTACAATTACATCCTCGTTCAGTTTCATCAGCAATTCTACTCGTATGCACCCGTATTCGTACTCGTACAATACACAGCTTTTAGATGTATGTACTATTGGTATATACACTCCAATGATCAGCTCTTAGCAGCCCATGTGAGTAACCTAACACATGTGGGAACCATCATTTGGCAACTAGCATGAAATATCTCATAAAATTACAAAAATATGAGTAATCATTCATGACTTATTTACATGAAAACAAAATTACATATCCTTTATATCTAATCCATACACCAACGACCAAAAACACCTACAAACACTTTCATTCTTCAATTTTCTTCATCTAATTGATCTCTCTCAAGTTCTATCTTCAAGTTCTAAGTGTTCTTCATATATTCTACAAGTTCTAGTTACATAAAATCAAGAATACTTTCAAGTTTGCTAGCTCACTTCCAATCTTGTAAGGTGATCATACAACCTCAAGAAATCTTTGTTTCTTACAGTAGGTTATCATTCTAATACAAGGTAATCATCATATTCAAACTTTGGTTCAATTTCTATAACTATAACAATCTTATTTCAAGTGATGATCTTACTTGAACTTGTTTTCGTGTCATGATTCTGCTTCAAGAACTTCGAGCCATCCAAGGATCCGTTGAAACTAGATCCATTTTTATATTTTCCAGTAGGTTTATCCAAGGAACTTAAGGTAGTAATTATGTTCATAACATCATTCGATTCATACATATAAAGCTATCTTATTTGAAGGTTTAAACTTGTAATCACTAGAACATAGTTTAGTTAATTCTAAACTTGTTCGCAATCAAAAGTTAATCCTTCTAACTTGAATTTTAAAATCAACTAAACATATGTTCTATATCTATATGATATGCTAACTTAATGATTTAAAACCTGGAAACACGAAAAACACCGTAAAACCGGATTTATGCCGTCGTAGTTACACCGCGGGCTGTTTTGGGTTAGTTAATTAAAAACTATGATAAACTTTGATTTAAAAGTTGTTATTCTGAGAAAATAATTTTTATTATGAACATGAAACTATATCCAAAAATTATGGTTAAACTCAAAGTGGAAGTATGTTTTCTAAAATGGTCATCTAGACGTCGTTCTTTCGACTGAAATGACTACCTATACAAAAACAACTTGTAACTTATTTTTCCGACTATAAACCTATACTTTTTATGTTTAGATTCATAAAATAGAGTTCAATATGAAACCATAGCAATTTGATTCACTCAAAGCGGATTTAAAATGAAGAAGTTATGGGTAAAACAAGATTGGATAATTTTTCTCATTTTGCTACGTGAAAATTGGTAACAAATCTATTCCAACCATAACTTAATCAAATTATATTGTATATTATGTAATCTTGAGATACCATAGACACGTATACAATGTTTCGACCTATCATGTCAACACATCTATATATATTTCGGAACAACCATAGACACTCTATATGTGAATGTTGGAGTTAGCTATACAGGGTTGAGGTTGATTCCAAAATATATATAGTTTGAGTTGTGATCAATACTGAGATACGTATACACTGGGTCGTGGATTGATTCAAGATAATATTTATCGATTTATTTCTGTACATCTAACTGTGGACAACTAGTTGTAGGTTACTAACGAGGACAGCTGACTTAATAAACTTAAAACATCAAAATATATTAAAAGTGTTGTAAATATATTTTGAAAATACTTTGATATATATGTATATATTGTTATAGGTTCATGAATCAACCAGTGGCCAAGTCTTACTTCCCGACGAAGTAAAAATCTGTGAAAGTGAGTTATAGTCCCACTTTTAAAATCTAATATTTTTGGGATGAGAATACATGCAGGTTTTATAAATGATTTACAAAATAGACACAAGTACGTGAAACTACATTCTATGGTTGAATTATCAAAATCGAATATGCCCCTTTTTATTAAGTCTGGTAATCTAAGAATTAGGGAACAGACACCCTAATTGACGCGAATCCTAAAAATAGATCTATTGGGCCTAACAAACCCCATCCAAAGTACCGGATGCTTTAGTACTTCGAAATTTATATCATATCCGAAGGGTGTCCCGGAATGATGGGGATATTCTTATATATGCATCTTGTTAATGTCGGTTACCAGGTGTTCACCATATGAATGATTTTTATCTCTATGTATGGGATGTGTATTGAAATATGAAATCTTGTGGTCTATTATTATGATTTGATATATATAGGTTAAACCTATAACTCACCAACATTTTTGTTGACGTTTTAAGCATGTTTATTCTCAGGTGATTATTAAGAGCTTCCGCTGTCGCATACTTAAATAAGGACAAGATTTGGAGTCCATGCTTGTATGATATTGTGTAAAAACTGCATTCAAGAAACTTATTTTGTTGTAACATATTTGTATTGTAAACCATTATGTAATGGTCGTGTGTAAACAGGATATTTTAGATTATCATTATTTGATAATCTACGTAAAGCTTTTTAAACCTTTATTGATGAAATAAAGGTTATGGTTTGTTTTAAAATGAATGCAGTCTTTGAAAAACGTCTCATATAGAGGTCAAAACCTCGCAACGAAATCAATTAATATGGAACGTTTTTAATCAATAAGAACGGGACATTTCAGTTGGTATCCGAGCGTTGGTCTTAGAGAACCAGAATTTTGCATTAGTGTGTCTTATCGAGTTTGTTAGGATGCATTAGTGAGTCTGGACTTCGACCGTGTTTACTTGAAAAATGATTGCTTAACAAATTTTGTTGGAAACTATATATTTTTAACATGTGAATATTATGTGATATATTAATCTCTTAACGCGTTTGATATTATGTGATAGATGTCTACCTCTAGAACAAGTCCCATTGACTCACCTAATAATAATGAAGAGTCAAATGTAAATTGGAATGATTCGTGGACTGATTCACAAGTTCCCGAAGAGGAACCGGAAGAAGAGTCGGAACCGGAAGAAGAATCGAAACCGGAAGAAGAATCGGAACCGGATGAAGAAATAGAACCGGTGGGGGAAATAATAAAACGGTTATGTAAAATAAAATCCTCAACCAACCGACCAAGGTTAATTATGGTCAATGGTGTTTCCGCCAAGGAAGCAAAATATTGGGAGGATTACCAATTCTCTGATAAATCGGATTCCGACGAGAATTCCGATGATGTTATAGAAATTACCCCAACTGAATATAAAAAGGCAAAAGAAAATAATAAGGGAAAGGGCATAAAAATAGAGAAATCTAATTCCAACCTCGATGAACTTTATATGTATCGTCAACCCCCGAAGTCCTTAAGTTGTAACAATGACCCGGGAACCTCTAAACCACCAGGTTTTTCTAAACCAATGTGGAAAATGACGGCTCGTATTAGGGGAACATCATATATCCCTAGAAACTTGGCAAAACGAACTAAAACCGAAGAAGAAGAAATAAACGAGTCGGAATAAGATAGTTGTATTCGTGTGGTGTAATATATGTAATATAGTGTGCTTATGCTTTATGATATATGTAAAAATTGCTTGTATTAATAAGTATTTTTTTTATGAATCTAACTCTTGTTTATTTTACAGTATAAAAACACAAAATGGATAGACAACCCAATATTTTAAGAGACCTACCCGGAGACATGATTGATGAAATCTTGTCTAGAGTCGGTCAGAATTCTTCGGCACAACTATTTAAGGCGAGATTAGTTTGTAAGACATTCGAAGAACGTTCCAAGAACGCCTTGGTTTATAAAAGGATTTCGTTCGAAAGATGGGGGATATCACATTGGGAAATCCATAAGTTACGATGTGTTTACTTTGACGCATATATTGCGGGGAACCCAAATGCTATTTTACGCAATGGGTTAAGAAATTATTTTGACTCAATATATCCGAATATTGGACTTCGTGATTTAGAAAAAGCGGCTAACATGCAACATAAAGAAGCATGTTATGCTTACGGATTAGTAATGTTCGCTTCTCACCAAAGTGAGAACAAGAACATCGGGCTACAACTATTAAACAAAACGTTCCCACAAGTGACGGAGTCGGTAATTGGGGTAAGAAATAAGGTTTTTAGATTGTTACGGGACTGTTGGACATTACGTAATCCTCGTCCCTTTGATGACGTTACAACACGCTGTCTTATCAACGGCCATAACGGTTATGTTCCACAAGACCAAGGATGGGAAGTAATCCTAGTAAAACCAGAATGCATGACTTGTTTCTGGACGTATGAATTACGTGTCTTTATTGCCTTTGCTGAACGACTTGTGTACTAGCTAGAATTATCTTCACAACCATCTTGTATCAAATTTATTGTGTGCTATATTTCATGCTATATGTAAAATAAGCGGTATTGTAAGTTTGTAAAATATTGTGTAAAAGTTTGAACGCGAAATATTATTATAATCAGTTTCTCATATAGAATTGTAGTAGTTGAATTGTATATTAGCTACTAAGTATGAACTTAACGGGTAGGTACTACCCGAATTTAAACTTATAAAACGCTAATATGAAGAAAAAGCTTTTATAAATGAGTTCATATTATGCTACGAAATACTATTAACTACTCTTAATATTCTGTATGATTAACTTGTTCCATTTGAATATTTTGAAGGAAATGGCACCGACTACTCGACACACAGTGAATATGAATGAAGAGGAATTCCGTACTTTTCTAGCTTCAAACATAGCTGCAGTACAGGCTGCGCTACATACCAACAATAACCTTGGATCTAGCAGTACAGGAAATCGTGTAGGATGCACCTACAAAGAATTCACTGCCTGCAAACCTTTGGAATTTGATGGAACCGAAGGACCGATCGGATTGAAACGGTGGACCGAGAAGGTCGAATCGGTGTTTGCCATAAGTAAGTGTACTGAAGAGGACAAAGTGAAGTACGCTACGCATACCTTCACAGGTTCTGCATTAACATGGTGGAATACCTATCTAGAGCAAGTGGGACAAGACGATGCGTACGCACTACCGTGGTCAGCATTCAAGCACTTGATGAACGAGAAGTACCATCCCAGAACCGAGGTCAATAAGCTCAAGACAGAACTTAGAGGGTTACGAACCCAAGGATTTGATATTACCACGTACGAAAGACGATTCACAGAATTGTGCCTATTATGTCCGGGAGCATTCGAAGATGAGGAAGAGAAGATCGACGCGTTTGTGAAAGGATTACCGGAAAGAATCCAAGAAGATATAAGTTCACACGAGCCCGCCTCCATACAACAGGCATGTAGAATGGCTCACAAACTAGTGAACCAGATTGAAGAAAGAATTAAAGAACAGACTGCTGAAGAGGCCAATGTGAAGCAAGTCAAAAGAAAGTGGGAGGAAAACGGTGATAAGAATCACCAATACAACAACAACAGCAATTACAACAATAATCGCAACAATTATTCCAAAAATCGCAACATCAATCGCAACTACAACAAACGGCCCAACAACAACAACAACAACAACAACAACAACAGCAACTACAACAATCATCCCAACAACAATAATAACCACAACAACAACAACAACAATCAGAAGCAGCTATGCCAAAGGTGTGAAAAGTATCACTCGGGGTTCTGCACCAAATTTTGCAACAAGTGTAAAAGAAATGGTCATAGCGCGACGAAGTGTGAGGTCTACGGACCAGGGGTTAATAGAATGAAAGGAACAAATGGTGTCGGAACGAGTAATGGCGGAGCTAGTAGTGTCGGAGCAAGTTATGCCAATGTAGTTTGTTATAAATGTGGAAAACCGGGCCACATTATTTGAAATTGCCCGAACCAGGAGAACACGAATGGACAAGGCCGCGGAAGAGTTTTCAATATTAATGCGGCAGAGGTACAGGAAGACCCGGAGCTTGTTACGGGTACGTTTCTTATTGACAATAAATCTGCTTACGTTTTATTTGATTCAGGTGCGGATAGAAGCTATATGAGTAGAGATTTTTGTGCTAAATTAAGTTGTCCATTGACGCCTTTGGATAGTAAATTTTTACTCGAATTAGCAAATGGTAGATTAATTTCAGCAGATAATATATGTCGAAATCGAGAAATTAAAATGGTTAGTGAAACATTTAAGATTGATTTGATACCAGTAGAGTTAGGGAGTTTTGATGTGATAATCGGTATGGACTGGTCAAAAGAAGTGAAAGCAGAGATCGTTTGTTACAAAAATGCAATTCGCATTATACGAGAAAAAGGAAAACCCTTAATGGTGTACGGAGAAAAGGGCAACACGAAGCTACATCTTATTAGTAATTTGAAGGCACAAAAACTAATAAGAAAAGGTTGCTATGCTGTTCTAGCACACGTTGAGAAAGTACAAACTGAAGAAAAGAGCATCAATGATGTTCCCGTCGCAAAAGAATTTCCCGATGTATTTCTGAAAGAATTACCAGGATTACCCCCACATCGATCCGTTGAATTTCAAATAGATCTTGTACCAGGAGCTGCACCAATAGCTCGTGCTCCTTATAGACTCGCACCCAGCGAGATGAAAGAACTGCAAAGCCAATTACAAGAACTTTTAGAGCGTGGTTTCATTCGACCAAGCACATCACCGTGGGAAGCTCCTGTTTTGTTTGTCAAGAAGAAAGATGGTACATTCAGGTTGTGTATCGACTACCGAGAGTTGAACAAACTTACCATCAAGAACCGCTACCCACTACCGAGAATCGACGACTTATTTGATCAACTACAAGGCTCGTCTGTTTATTTAAAGATTGACTTACGTTCCGGTTATCATCAAATGCGGGTGAAAGAAGATGATATTCCAAAGACTGCTTTCAGAACACGTTACGGTCATTACGAGTTTATGGTCATGCCGTTTGGTTTAACTAATGCACCAGCTGTGTTCATGGACCTTATGAACCGAGTGTGTGGACCATACCTTGACAAGTTTGTCATTGTTTTCATTGATGACATACTTATTTACTCAAAGAATGACCAAGAACACGGTGAACATTTGAGAAAGGTGTTAGAAGTATTGAGGAAGGAAGAATTGTACGCTAAGTTTTCAAAGTGTGCATTTTGGTTAGAAGAAGTTCAATTCCTCGGTCACATAGTGAACAAAGAAGGTATTAAGGTGGATCCGGCAAAGATAGAAACTGTTGAAAAGTGGGAAACCCCGAAAACTCCAAAACACATATGCCAGTTTTTAGGACTAGCTGGTTACTATAGAAGGTTCATCCAAGACTTTTCCAGAATAGCAAAACCCTTGACTGCATTAACGCATAAAGGGAAGAAATTTGAATGGAATGATGAACAAGAGAAAGCGTTTCAGTTATTGAAGAAAAAGCTAACTACGGCACCTATATTGTCATTGCCTGAAGGGAATGATGATTTTGTGATTTATTGTGACACATCAAAGCAAGGTCTCGGTTGTGAATTTATGCAACGAACGAAGGTGATTGCTTATGCGTCTAGACAATTGAAGATTCACGAACAAAATTATACGACGCATGATTTGGAATTAGGCGCGGTTGTTTTTGCATTAAAGACTTGGAGGCACTACTTATATGGGGTCAAAAGTATTATATATACCAACCACAAAAGTCTTCAACACATATTTAATCAGAAACAACTGAATATGAGGCAGCGTAGGTGGATTGAATTGTTGAATGATTACGACTTTGAGATTCGTTACCACCCGGGGAAGCCAAATGTGGTAGCCGATGCCTTGAGTAGGAAGGACAGAGAACCCATTCGAGTAAAATCTATGAATATAATGATTCATAATAACCTTACTACTCAAATAAAGGAGGCGCAACAAGGAGTTTTAAAAGAGGGAAATTTAAAGGATGAAATACCCAAAGGATCGGAGAAGCATCTTAATATTCGGGAAGACGGAACCCGGTATAGGGCTGAAAGGATTTGGGTACCAAAATTTGGAGATATGAGATAAATGGTACTTAGAGAAGCTCATAAAACCAGATACTCAATACATCCTGGAACGGGGAAGATGTACAAGGATCTCAAGAAACATTTTTAGTGGCCGGGTATGAAAGCCGATGTTGCTAAATACGTAGGAGAATGTTTGATGTGTTCTAAGGTCAAAGCTGAGCATCAGAAACCATCAGGTCTACTTCAACAACCCGAAATCCCGGAATGGAAATGGGAAAACATTACCATGAATTTCATCACTAAATTGCCAAGGACTGCAAGTGGTTTTGATACTATTTGGGTAATAGTTGATCGTCTCACCAAATCAGCACACTTCCTGCCAATAAGAGAAGATGACAAGATGGAGAAGTTAGCACGAATGTATTTGAA
Source organism: Rutidosis leptorrhynchoides (assembly GCF_046630445.1). Lineage (NCBI taxonomy): Eukaryota > Viridiplantae > Streptophyta > Magnoliopsida > Asterales > Asteraceae > Rutidosis > Rutidosis leptorrhynchoides. The sequence goes on along the minus strand of NC_092333.1, from coordinate 313,384,080 downwards.
GGAAGTCGTCTCCAGACATGGAATACCAATCTCTATTATCTCTGATAGAGATGGCAGATTTATTTCAAGATTCTGGCAGACATTACAGCAAGCATTAGGAACTCGTCTAGACATGAGTACTGACTATCATCCACAAACTGATGGGCAGAGCGAAAGGACGATACAAACGCTTGAAGGCATGCTACGAGCATGTGTTATTGATTTCAGAAATAGTTGGGATCGACATCTACCGTTAGCAGAATTTTCCTACAACAACAGCTACCATTCAAGCATTGAGATGGCGCCGTTTGAAGCACTTTATGGTAGAAAGTGCAGGTCTCCGATTTGTTGGAGTGAAGTGGGGGATAGACAGATTACGGGTCCGAAGATTATACAAGAAACTACCGAGAAGATCATCCAAATTCAACAACGGTTGAAAACCGCCCAAAGTCGACAAAAGAGCTACACTGACATTAAAAGAAAAGATATAGAATTTGAAATTGGAGAGATGGTCATGCTTAAAGTTGCACCTTGGAAAGGCGTTGTTCGATTTGGTAAACGAGGAAAATTAAATCCAAGGTATATTGGACCATTCAAGATTATTGATCGTGTCGGACCAGTAGCTTACCGACTTGAGTTACCTCAACAACTCGCGGCTGTACATAACACTTTCCACGTCTCGAATTTAAAGAAATGTTTGGCTAAAGAAGATCTCACTATTCCGTTAGATGAAATCCAAATCAACGAAAAACTTCAATTCATCGAAGTACCCGTCGAAATAATGGATCGTGAGGTTAAGAGACTTAAGCAAAACAAGATACCAATTGTTAAGGTTCGATGGAATGCTCGTAGAGGACCCGAGTTCACATGGGAGTGTGAAGATCAGATGAAGAAGAAATACCCGCATCTATTTCCAGAAGTTTCGTCAACACCTTCAACAGCTTAAAATTTCGGGACGAAATTTATTTAACGGGTAGGTACTGTAGTGACCCGAACTTTTCCATGTTTATATATAGTAATTGAGATTGATATTTACATGATTAAATGTTTCCAACATGTTAAGCAATCAAACTTGTTAAGACTTGATTAATTGAAATATGTTTCATATAGACAATTGACCACCCAAGTTGACCGGTGATTCACGAACGTTAAAACTTGTAAAAACTATATGATGACATATATATGGATATATATATAGTTAACATGATACTATGATAAGTAAACATATCATTAAGTATATTAATAATGAACTACATATGTAAAAACAAGACTACTAACTTAATGATTTTTAAACGAGACATATATGTAACGATTATCGTTGTAAAGACATTTAATGTATATATATCATATTAAGAGATATTCATACATGATAATATCATGATAATATAATAATTTAAAAATCTCATTTGATATTATAAACATTGGGTTAACAACATTTAACAAGATCGTTAACCTAAAGGTTTCAAAACAACACTTACATGTAACGACTAACGATGACTTAACGACTCAGTTAAAATGTATATACATGTAGTGTTTTAATATGTATTTATACACTTTTGAAAGACTTAAATACACTTATCAAAATACTTCTACTTAACAAAAATGCTTACAATTACATCCTCGTTCAGTTTCATCAGCAATTCTACTCGTATGCACCCGTATTCGTACTCGTACAATACACAGCTTTTAGATGTATGTACTATTGGTATATACACTCCAATGATCAGCTATTAGCAGCCCATGTGAGTCACCTAACACATGTGGGAACCATCATTTGGCAACTAGCATGAAATATCTCATAAAATTACAAAAATATGAGTAATCATTCATGATTTATTTACATGAAAACAAAATTACATATCCTTTATATCTAATCCATACACCAACGACCAAAAACACCTACAAACACTTTCATTCTTCAATTTTCTTCATCTAATTGATCTCTCTCAAGTTCTATCTTCAAGTTCTAAGTGTTCTTCATATATTCTACAAGTTCTAGTTACATAAAATCAAGAATACTTTCAAGTTTGCTAGCTCACTTCCAATCTTGTAAGGTGATCATCCAACCTCAAGAAATCTTTGTTTCTTACAGTAGGTTATCATTCTAATACAAGGTAATAATCATATTCAAATTTTGGTTCAATTTCTATAACTATAACAATCTTATTTCAAGTGATGATCTTACTTGAACTTGTTTTCGTATCATGATTCTGCTTCAAGAACTTCGAGCCATCCAAGGATCCGTTGAAGCTAGATCCATTTTTCTCTTTTCCAGTAGGTTTATCCAAGGAACATAAGGTAGTAATGATGTTCATAACATCATTCGATTCATACATATAAAACTATCTTATTCGAAGGTTTAAACTTGTAATCACTAGAACATAGTTTAGTTAATTCTAAACTTGTTCGCAAACAAAAGTTAATCCTTCTAACTTGACTTTTAAAATCAACTAAACACATAATCTATATCTATATGATATGCTACCTTAATGATTTAAAACCTGGAAACACGAAAAACACCGTAAAACCGGATTTACGCCGTCGTAGTTACACCGCGGGCTGTTTTGGGTTAGTTAATTAAAAACTATGATAAAATTTGATTTAAAAGTTGTTATTCTGAGAAAATGATTTTTATTATGAACATGAAACTATATCCAAAAATTATGGTTAAACTCAAAGTGGAAGTATGTTTTCTAAAATGGTCATCTAGACGTCGTTCTTTCGACTGAAATGACTACCTTTACAAAAACGACTTGTAACTTATTTTTACGACTATAAACCTATAATTTTTCTGTTGAGATTCATAAAATAGAGTTCAATATGAAACCATAGCAATTTGATTCACTCAAAACGGATTTAAAATGAAGAAGTTATGGGTAAAACAAGATTGGATAATTTTTCTCATTTTGCTACGTGAAAATTGGTAACAAATCTATTCCAACCATAACTTAATCAACTTGTATTGTATATTATGTAATCTTGAGATACCATAGACACGTATACAATGTTTCGACCTATCATGTCGACACATCTATATATATTTCGGAACAACCATAGACACTCTATATGTGAATGTTGGAGTTAGCTATACAGGGTTGAGGTTGATTCCAAAATATATATAGTTTGAGTTGTGATCAATACTGAGATACGTATACACTGGGTCGTGGATTGATTCAAGATAATATTTATCGATTTATTTCTGTACATCTAACTGTGGACAACTAGTTGTAGGTTACTAACGAGGACAGCTGACTTAATAAACTTAAAACATCAAAATATATTAAAAGTGTTGTAAATATATTTTGAACATACTTTGATATATATGTATATATTGTTATAGGTTCGTGAATCAACCAGTGGCCAAGTCTTACTTCCCGACGAAGTAAAAATCTGTGAAAGTGAGTTATAGTCCCACTTTTAAAATCTAATATTTTTGGGATGAGAATACATGCAGGTTTTATAAATGATTTACAAAATAGACACAAGTACGTGAAACTACATTCTATGGTTGAATTATCAAAATCGAATATGCCCCTTTTTATTAAGTCTGGTAATCTAAGAATTAGGGAACAGACACCCTAATTGACGCGAATCCTAAAGATAGATCTATTGGGCCTAACAAACCCCATCCAAAGTACCGGATGCTTTAGTACTTCGAAATTTATATCATATCCGAAGGGTGTCCTGGAATGATGGGGATATTCTTATATATGCATCTTGTTAATGTCGGTTACCAGGTGTTCACCATATGAATGATTTTTATCTCTATGTATGGGATGTGTATTGAAATATGAAATCTTGTGGTCTATTATTATGATTTGATATATATAGGTTAAACCTATAACTCACCAACATTTTTGTTGACGTTTTAAGCATGTTTATTCTCAGGTGATTATTAAGAGCTTCCGCTGTCGCATACTTAAATAAGGACGAGATTTGGAGTCCATGCTTGTATGATATTGTGTAAAAACTGCATTCAAGAAACTTATTTTGTTGTAACATATTTGTATTGTAAACCATTATGTAATGGTCGTGTGTAAACAGGATATTTTAGATTATCATTATTTGATAATCTACGTAAAGCTTTTTAAACCTTTATTGATGAAATAAAGGTTATGGTTTGTTTTAAAATGAATGCAGTCTTTGAAAAACGTCTCATATAGAGGTCAAAACCTCGCAACGAAATCAATTAATATGGAACATTTTTAATCAATAAGAACGGGACATTTCATCTCATTCCGCAGCAAGTTGGGTGTAGTGACCCGAACTTTTCCATGTTTATATATATTAATTGAGATTGATATTTACATGATTAAATGTTTCCAACATGTTAAGCAATCAAACTTGTTAAGACTTGATTAATTGAAATATGTTTCATATAGACAATTGACCACCCAAGTTGACCGGTGATTCACGAACGTTTAAACTTGTAAAAACTATATGATGACATATATATGGATATATATATAGTTAACATGATACTATGATAAGTAAACATATCATTAAGTATATTAACAATGAACTACCTATGTAAAAACAAGACTACTAACTTAATGATTTTTAAACGAGACATATATGTAACGATTATCGTTGTAAAGACATTTAATGTATATATATCATATTAAGAGATATTCATACATGATAATATCATGATAATATAATAATTTAAAATCTCATTTGATATTATAAACATTGGGTTAACAACATTTAACAAGATAGTTAACCTAAAGGTTTCAAAACAACACTTACATGTAACGACTAACGATGACTTAACGACTCAGTTAAAATGTATATACATGTAGTGTTTTAATATGTATTTATACACTTTTGAAAGACTTCAATACACTTATCAAAATACTTCTACTTAAAAAAATGCTTACAATTACATCCTCGTTCAGTTTCATCAACAATTCTACTCGTATGCACCCGTATTCGTACTCGTACAATACACAGCTTTTAGATGTATGTACTATTGGTATATACACTCCAATGATCAGCTCTTAGCAGCCCATGTGAGTCACCTAACACATGTGGGAACCATCATTTGGCAACTAGCATGAAATATCTCATAAAATTACAAAAATATGAGTAATCATTCATGACTTATTTACATGAAAACAAAATTACATATCCTTTATATCTAATCCATACACCAACGACCAAAAACATCTACAAACACTTTCATTCTTCAATTTTCTTCATCTAATTGATCTCTCTCAAGTTCTATCTTCAAGTTCTAAGTGTTCTTCATATATTCTACAAGTTCTAGTTACATAAAATCAAGAATACTTTCAAGTTTGCTAGCTCACTTCCAATCTTGTAAGGTGATCATCCAACCTCAAGAAATCTTTGTTTCTTATAGTAGGTTATCATTCTAATACAAGGTAATAATCATATTCAAACTTTGGTTCAATTTCTATAACTATAACAATCTTATTTCAAGTGATGATCTTACTTGAACTTGTTTTCGTTTCATGATTCTGCTTCAAGAACTTCGAGCCATCCAAGGATCCGTTGAAGCTAGATCCATTTTTATCTTTTCCAGTAGGTTTATCCAAGGAACTTAAGGTAGTAATGATGTTCATAACATCATTCGATTCATACATATAAAGCTATCTTATTCGAAGGTTTAAACTTGTAATCACTAGAACATAGTTTAGTTAATTCTAAACTTGTTCGCTAACAAAAGTTAATCCTTCTAACTCGACTTTTAAAATCAACTAAACACATGTTATATATCTATATGATATGCTAACTTAATGATTTAAAACTTGGAAACACGAAAAACACCGTAAAACCGGATTTACGCCGTCGTAGTAACACCACGGGCTGTTTTGGGTTAGTTAATTAAAAACTATGATAAACTTTGATTTAAAAGTTGTTATTCTGAGAAAATGATTTTTATTATGAACATGAAACTATATCCAAAAATTATGGTTAAACTCAAAGTGGAAGTATGTTTTCTAAAATGGTCAACTAGACGTCGTTCTTTCGACTGAAATGACTACCTTTACAAAAAAGACTTGTAACTTATTTTTCTGACTATAAACCTATACTTTTTATGTTTAGATTCATAAAATAGAGTTCAATATGAAACCATAGCAATTTGATTCGCTCAAAACGGATTTAAAATGAAGAAGTTATGGGTAAAACAAGATTGGATAATTTTTCTCATTTTAGCTACGTGAAAATTGGTAACAAATCTATTCCAACCATAACTTAATCAACTTGTATTGTATATTATGTAATCTTGAGATACCATAGACACGTATACAATGTTTCGACCTATCATGTCGACACATCTATATATATTTCGGAACAACCATAGACACTCTATATGTGAATGTTGGAGTTAGCTATACAGGGTTGAGGTTGATTCCAAAATATATATAGTTTGAGTTGTGATCAATACTGAGATACGTATACACTGGTTCGTGGATTGATTCAAGATAATATTTATCGATTTATTTCTGTACATCTAACTGTGGACAACTAGTTGTAGGTTACTAACGAGGACAGCTGACTTAATAAACTTAAAACATCAAAATATATTAAAAGTGTTGTAAATATATTTTGAACATACTTTGAATATATATGTATATATTGTTATTGGTTCGTGAATCAACCAGTGGCCAAGTCTTACTTCCCGACGAAGTAAAAATCTGTGAAAGTGAGTTATAGTCCCACTTTTAAAATCTAATATTTTTGGGATGAGAATACATGCAGGTTTTATAAATGATTTACAAAATAGACACAAGTACGTGAAACTACATTCTATGGTTGAATTATCAAAATCGAATATGCCCCTTTTTATTAAGTCTGGTAATCTAAGAATTAGGGAACAGACACCCTAATTGACGCGAATCCTAAAGATAGATCTATTGGGCCTAACAAACCCCATCCAAAGTACCGGATGCTTTAGTACTTCGAAATTTATATCATATCCGAAGGGTGTCCCGGAATGATGGGGATATTCTTATATATGCATCTTGTTAATTTCGGTTACCAGGTGTTCACCATATGAATGATTTTTATCTCTATGTATGGGATGTGTATTGAAATATGAAATCTTGTGGTCTATTATTATGATTTGATATATATAGGTTAAACCTATAACTCACCAACATTTTTGTTGACGTTTTAAGCATGTTTATTCTCAGGTGATTATTAAGAGCTTCCACTGTCGCATACTTAAATAAGGACGAGATTTGGAGTCCATGCTTGTATGATATTGTGTAAAAACTGCATTCAAGAAACTTATTTTGTTGTAACATATTTGTATTGTAAACCATTATGTAATGGTCGTGTGTAAACAGGATATTTTAGATTATCATTATTTGATAATCTACGTAAATATTTTTAAACCTTTATTGATGAAATAAAGGTTATGGTTTGTTTTAAAATGAATGCAGTCTTTGAAAAACGTCTCATATAGAGGTCAAAACCTCGCAACGAAATCAATTAATATGGAACGTTTTTAATCAATAAGAACGAGACATTTCAGTTGGTATCCGAGCGTTGGTCTTAGAGAACCAGAATTTTGCATTAGTGTGTCTTATCGAGTTTGTTAGGATGCATTAGTGAGTCTGGACTTCGACCGTGTTTACTTGAAAAATGATTGTTAACAAATTTTGTTGGAAACTATATATTTTTAACATGTGTATATTATGTGATATATTAATCTCTTAACGCGTTTGATATTATGTGATAGATGTCTACCTCTAGAACAAGTCCCATTGACTCACCTAATAATAATGAAGAGTCAACTGTAAATTGGAATGATTCATGGACTGATTCACAAGTTCCCGAAGAGGAACCGGAAGAAGAGTCGGAACCGGAAGAAGAATCGGAACCGGATGAAGAAATAGAACCGGTGGGGGAAATAATAAAACGGTTAAGTAAAAGAAAATCCTCAACCAACCGACCAAGGTTAATTATGGTCAATGGTGTTTCCGCCTAGGAAGCAAAATATTGGGAGGATTACCAATTCTCCGATGAATCGGATTCCGACGAGAATTCCGATGATGTTATAGAAATTACCCCAACTGAATTTAAAAAGGCAAAAGAAAATAATAAGGGAAAGGGCATAAAAATAGAGAAATCTAATTCCAACCCCGATGAACTTTATATGTATCGTCAACTCCCGAAGTCCTTAAGTTGTAACAATGACCCGGGAACCTCTAAACCACCAAGTTCTTCTAAACCAATGTGGAAAACGACGGCTCGTATTAGGGGAACATCATATATCCCTAGAAACTTGGCAAAACGAACCAAAACCGAAGAAGAAGAAACAAGCGAGTCGGAATAAGATAGTTGTATTCGTGTGGTGTAATATATGTAATATAGTGTGCTTATGCTTTATGATATATGTAAAAATTGCTTGTATTAATAAGTATTTTTTTTTTATGAATCTAACTCTTGTCTATTTTACAGTATAAAAACACAAAATGGATAGACAACCCAATATTTTAAGAGACCTACCCGGAGACATGATTGATGAAATCTTGTCTAGAGTCGGTCAGAATTCTTCGGCACAACTATTTAAGGCGAGATCAGTTTGTAAGACATTCGAAGAACGTTCCAAGAATGCCTTGGTTTATAAAAGGCTTTCGTTCGAAAGATGGGGGATATCACATTGGGAAATCCATAAGTTACGATGTGTTTACTTTGACGCATATATTGCGGGGAACCCAAATGCTATTTTACGCAATGGGTTAAGAAATTATTTTGACTCAATATATCCGAATATTGGACTTCGTGATTTAGAAAAAGCGGCTAACATGCAACATAAAGAAGCATGTTATGCTTACGGATTAGTAATGTTCGCTTCTCACCAAAGTGAGAACAAGAACATCGGGCTACAACTATTAAACAAAACGTTTCCACAAGTGACGGAGTCGGTAATTGGGGTAAGAAATGAGGTTTTTAAATTGTTACGGGACTGTTGGACATTACGTAACCCTCGTCCCTTTGACGACGTTACAACACGCTATCTTATTAACGGCCATAACGGTTATGTTCCACAAGACCAAGGATGGGAAGTAATCCTAGTAAAACCAGAATGCATGACTTGTTTCTGGACGTATGAATTACGTGTCTTTATTGCCTTTGCTGAACAACTTGTGTACTAGCTAGAATTATCTTCACAACCATCTTGTATCAAATTTATTGTGTGCTATATTTCATGCTATATGTAAAATAAGCGGTATTGTAAGTTTGTAAAATATTGTGTAAAAGTTTGAACGCGAAATATTATTATAATCAGTTTTTCATATAGAATTGTAGTAGTTGAATTGTATATTAGCTACTAAGTATGAACTTAACGGGTAGGTACTACCCAAATTTAAACTTATAAAACGCTAATATGAAGAAAAAGCTTTTATAAATAAGTTCATATTATGCTACGAAATACTATTAACTACTCTTAATATTCTGTATGATTAACTTGTTCCATTTGACTATTTTGAAGGAAATGGCACCGACTACAAGACACACCTTGAATATGAATGAAGAGGAATTTTGTACTTTTCTAGCTTCAAACATAGCCGCAGTACAGGCTACGCTACATACCAACAATAACCTTGGATCTAGCAGTACGGGAAATCGTGTAGGATGCACCTACAAAGAATTCACTGCCTGCAAACCTTTGGAATTTGATGGAACCGAAGGACCGATCGGATTGAAACGGTTGACCGAGAAGGTCGAATCGGTGTTTGCCATAAGTAAGTGTACTGAAGAGGACAAAGTGAAGTACGCTACGCATACCTTCACAGGTTCTGCGTTAACATGTTGGAATACCTATCTAGAGCAAGTGGGACAAGACGATGCGTACGCACTACCGTGGTCAGTATTCAAGCACTTGATGAACGAGAAGTACCGTCCCAGAACCGAGGTCAATAAGCTCAAGACAGAACTTAGAGGGTTACGAACCCAAGGATTTGATATTACCACATTCGAAAGACGATTCACAGAATTGTGCCTATTGTGTCCGAGAGCATTCGAAGATGAGGAAGAGAAGATCGACGCGTTTGTGAAAGGATTACCGGAAAGAATCCAAGAAGATATAAGTTCACACGAGCCCGCCTCCATACAACAGGCATGTAGAATGGCTCACAAACTAGTGAACCAGATTGAAGAAAGTATTAAAGAACAGACTGCTGAAGAGGCCAATGTGAAGCAAGTCAAAAGAAAGTGGGAGGAAAACGGTGATAAGAATCACAATACAACAACAACATCAATTACAACAATAATCGCAACAATTATCCCAACAATCGTAACATCAATTGCAACTACAACAAACGGCCCAACAACAACAACAACAACAACAACAACAACAACAACAGCAACTACAACAATCATCCCAACAACAATAATAACCGCAACAACAACAACAATCAGAAGCAGCTATGCCAAAGGTGTGAAAAGTATCACTCGGGGTTCTGCACCAAATTTTGCAACAAGTGTAAAAGAAATGGTCATAGCGCGGCGAAGTGTGAGGTCTACGGACCAGGGGTTAATAGAACAAAAGGAACAAATGGTGTCGGAACGAGTAATGGCAGAGCAAGTAGTGTCGGAGCAAGTTATGCCAATGTAGTTTGTTATAAATGTGGAAAACCGGGCCACATTATTAGAAATTGCCCAAACCAGGAGAACACGAATGGACAAGGCCACAGAAGAGTTTTCAATATTAATGCGGCAGAGGCACAGGAAGACCCGGAGCTTGTTACGGGTACGTTTCTTATTGACAATAAATCTGCTTACGTTTTATTTGATTCGGGTGTGGATAGAAGCTATATGAGTAGAGATTTTTGTGCTAAATTAAGTTGTCCATTGACACCTTTGGATAGTAAATTTTTACTCGAATTAGCAAATGGTAAATTAATTTCAGCAGATAATATATGTCGGAATCGAGAAATTAAACTGGTTAGCGAAACATTTAAGATTGATTTGATACCAGTAGAGTTAGGGAGTTTTGATGTGATAATCGGTATGGACTGGTTGAAAGAAGTGAAAGCAGAGATCGTTTGTTACAAAAATGCAATTCGCATTATACGAGAAAAAGGAAAACCCTTAATGGTGTATGGAGAAAAGGGCAACACGAAGCTACATCTTATTAGTAATTTGAAGGCACAAAAACTAATAAGAAAAGGTTGCTATGCTTTTCTAGCACACGTCGAGAAAGTACAAACTGAAGAAAAGAGCATCAATGATGTTCCCATTGCAAAAGAATTTCCCGATGTATTTCCGAAAGAATTACCGGGATTACCCCCACATCGATCCGTTGAATTTCAAATAGATCTTGTACCAGGAGCTGCACCAATAGCTCGTGCTCCTTACAGACTCGCACCCAGTGAGATAAAAGAACTGCAAAGCCAATTACAAGAACTTTTAGAGCGTGGTTTCATTCGACCAAGCACATCACGGTGGGGAGCTCCTGTTTTGTTTGTCAAGAAGAAAGATGGTACATTCAGGTTGTGTATCGACTACTGAGAGTTGAACAAACTTACCATCAAGAACCGCTACCCACTACCGAGAATCGACGACTTATTTGATCAACTACAAGGCTCGTCTGTTTATTCAAAGATTGACTTACGTTCCGGGTATCATTAAATGCGGGTGAAAGAAGATGATATTCCAAAGACTGCTTTCAGAACACGTTACGGTCATTACGAGTTTATGGTCATGCCGTTTGGTTTAACTAATGCACCAGCTGTGTTCATGGACCTTATGAACCGAGTGTGTGGACCATACCTTGACAAGTTTGTCATTGTTTTTATTGATGACATACTTATTTACTCAAAGAATGACCAAGAACACGGTGAACATTTAAGAAAGGTGTTAGAAGTATTGAGGAAGGAAGAATTGTACGTTAAGTTTTCAAAGTGTGCATTTTGGTTGGAAGAAGTTCAATTCCTCGGTCACATAGTGAACAAAGAAGGTATTAAGGTGGATCCGGCAAAGATAGAAACTATTGAAAAGTAGGAAACCCCGAAAACTCCGAAACACATACGCCAGTTTTTAGGACTAGCTGGTTACTACAGAAGGTTCATCCAAGACTTTTCCAGAATAGCAAAACCCTTGACTGCATTAACGCATAAATGGAAGAAATTTGAATGGAATGATGAACAAGAGAAAGCGTTTCAGTTATTAAAGAAAAAGCTAACTACGGCACCTATATTGTCATTGCCTGAAGGGAATGATGATTTTGTGATTTATTGTGAAGCATCAAAGCAAGGTCTCGGTTGTGTATTAATGCAACGAACGAAGGTGATTGCTTATGCGTCTAGACAATTGAAGATTCACGAACAAAATTATACGACGCATGATTTGGAATTAGGCGCGGTTATTTTTGCATTAAAGACTTGGAGGCACTACTTATATGGGGTCAAAAGTATTATATATACCGACCACAAAAGTCTTCAACACATATTTAATCAGAAACAACTGAATATGAGGCAGCGTAGGTGGATTGAATTATTGAATGATTACGACTTTGAGATTCGTTACCACCCGGGGAAGGCAAATGTGGTAGCCGATGCCTTGAGCAGGAAGGACAGAGAACCCATTCGAGTAAAATCTATGAATATAATGATTCATAATAACCTTACTACTCAAATAAAGGAGGCGCAACAAGGAGTTTTAAAAAAGGGAAATTTAAAGGATGAAATACCCAAAGGATCAGATAAGCATCTTAATATTCAGGAAGACGGAACCCGGTATAGGGCTGAAAGGATTTAGGTACCAAAATTTGGAGATATGAGAGAAATGGTACTTAGAGAAGCTCATAAAACCAGATACTCAATACATCCTGGAACGGGGAAGATGTACAAGGATCTCAAGAAACATTTTTGGTGGCCGGGTATGAAAGCCGATGTTGCTAAATACGTAGGAGAATGTTTGACGTGTTCTAAGGTCAAAGCTGAGCATCAGAAACCATCAGGTCTACTTCAACAACCCGAAATCCCGGAATGGAAATGGGAAAATATTACCATGGATTTCATCACTAAATTGCCAAGGACTGTAAGGGGTTTTGATACTATTTGGGTAATAGTTGATCGTCTCACCAAATCAGCACACTTCCTGCCAATAAGAGAAGATGACAAGATGGAGAAGTTAGCACGACTGTATTTGAAGGAAGTCATCTCCAGACATGGAATACCAATCTCTATTATCTCTGATAGGGATGGTAGATTTATTTCAAGATTCTGGCAGACATTACAGCAAGCATTGGGAACTCGTCTAGACATGAGTACTGCCTATCATCCACAAACTGATGGGCAGAGCGAAAGGACGATACAAACGCTTGAAGCCATGCTACGAGCTTGTGTTATTGATTTCGGAAACAGTTGGGATCGACATCTACCGTTAGCAGAATTTTCCTACAACAACAGCTACCATTCAAGCATTGAGATGGCGCCGATTGAAGCACTTTATGGTAGAAAGTGCAGGTCTTCGATTTGTTGGAGTGAAGTGGGGGATAGACAGATTACGGGTCCGGAGATTATACAAGAAACTACCGAGAAGATCATCCAAATTCAACAACGGTTGAAAACCGCCCAAAGTCGACAAAAGAGCTACGCTGACATTAAAAGAAAAGATATAGAATTTGAAATTGGAGAGATGGTCATGCTTAAAGTTGCACCTTGGAAAGGCGTTGTTCGATTTGGTAAACGAGGGAAATTAAATCCAAGGTATATTGGACCATTCAAGATTATTGATCGTGTCAGACCAGTAGCTTACCGACTTGAGTTACCTCAACAACTCGCGGCTGTACATAACACTTTCCACGTCTCGAATTTGAAGAAATGTTTTGCTAAAGAAGATCTCACTTTTCCGTTAGATGAAATCCAAATCAACGAAAAACTTCAATTCATCGAAGAACCCGTCGAAATAATGGATCGTGAGGTTAAAAGACTTAAGCAAAACAAGATACCAATTGTTAAGGTTCGATGGAATGCTCGTAGAGGACCCGAGTTCACCTGGGAGCGTGAAGATCAGATGAAGAAGAAATACCCGCATCTATTTCCAGAAGATTCGTCAACACCTTCAACAGCTTAAAATTTCGGGACGAAATTTATTTAACGAGTAGGTACTGTAGTGACCCGAACTTTTCCATGTTTATATATATTAATTGAGATTGATATTTACATGATTAAATGTTTCCAACATGTTAAGAAATCAAACTTGTTAAGACTTGATTAATTGAAATATGTTTCATATAGACAATTGACCACCCAAGTTGACCGGTGATTCACGAACGTTTAAACTTGTAAAAACTATATGATGACATATATATGGATATATATATAGTTAACATGATACTATGATAAGTAAACATATCATTAAGTATATTAACAATGAACTACATATGTAAAAACAAGACTACTAACTTAATGATTTTTAAACGAGACATATATGTAACGATTATCGTTGTAAAGACATTTAATGTATATATATATATCATATTAAGAGATATTCATTAATGATAATATCATGATAATATAATAATTTAAAATCTCATTTGATATTATAAACATTGGGTTAACAACATTTAACAAGATCGTTAACCTAAAGGTTTCAAAACAACACTTACATGTAACGACTAACGATGACTTAACGACTCAGTTAAAATGTATATACATGTAGTGTTTTAATATGTATTTATACACTTTTGAAAGACTTCAATACACTTATCAAAATACTTCTACTTAACAAAAATGCTTACAATTACATCCTCGTTCAGTTTCATCAACAATTCTACTCGTATGCACCCGTATTCGTACTCGTACAATACACAGCTTTTAGATGTATGTACTATTAGTATATACACTCCAATGATCAGCTCTTAGTAGCCCATTTGAGTCACCTAACACATGTGGGAACCATCATTTGGCAACTAGCATGAAATATCTCATAAAATTACAAAAATATGAGTAATCATTCATGACTTATTTACATGAAAACAAAATTACATATCCTTTATATCTAATCCATACACCAACGACCAAAAACACCTACAAACACTTTCATTCTTCAATTTTCTTCATCTAATTGATCTCTCTCAAGTTCTATCTTCAAGTTCTAAGTGTTCTTCATATATTCTACAAGTTCTAGTTACATAAAATCAAGAATACTTTCAAGTTTGCTAGCTCACTTCCAATCTTGTAAGGTGATCATCCAACCTCAAGAAATCTTTGTTTCTTACAGTAGGTTATCATTCTAATACAAGGTAATAATCATATTCAAACTTTGGTTCAATTTCTATAACTATAACAATCTTATTTCAAGTGATGATCTTACTTGAACTTGTTTTCGTGTCATGATTCTGCTTCAAGAACTTCGAGCCATCCAAGGATCCGTTGAAGCTAGATCCATTTTTCTCTTTTCCAGTAGGTTTATCCAAGGAACTTAAGGTAGTAATGATGTTCATAACATCATTCGATTCATACATATAAAGCTATCTTATTCGAAGGTTTAAACTTGTAATCACTAGAACATAGTTTAGTTAATTCTAAACTTGTTCGCAAACAAAAGTTAATCCTTCTAACTTGACTTTTAAAATCAACTAAACACATGTTCTATATCTATATGATATGCTAACTTAATGATTTAAAACCTGGAAAAACAAAAAACACCGTAAAACCGGATTTACGCCGTCGTAGTAACACCGCGGGCTGTTTTGGGTTAGGTAAATAATATACTATAATAAACTTTGATTTAAAAGTTGTTATTCTGAGAAAATGATTTTTATTATGAACATGAAACTATATCCAAAACTTATGGTTAAACTCAAAGTGGAAGTATGTTTTCTAAAATGGTCATCTAGACGTCGTTCTCTCGACTGAAATGACTACCTTTACAAAAACGACTTGTAACTTATTTTTCTGACAATAAACCTATACTTTTTCTGTATAGATTCATAAAATAGAGTTCAATATGAAACCATAGCAATTTGATTCACTCAAAACGGATTTAAAATGAAGAAGTTATGGGTAAAACAAGATTGGATAATTTTTCTCATTTTAGCTACGTGAAAATTGGTAACAAATCTATTCCAACCATAACTTAATCAACTTGTATTGTATATTATGTAATCTTGAGATACCATAGACACGTATACAATGTTTCGACCTATCATGTCGACACATCTATATATATTTCGGAACAACCATAGACACTCTATATGTGAATGTTGGAGTTAGCTATACAGGGTTGAGGTTGATTCTAAAATATATATAGTTTGAGTTGTGATCAATACTGAGATACGTATACACTGGGTCGTGGATTGATTCAAGATAATATTTATCGATTTATTTCTGTACATCTAACTGTGGACAACTAGTTGTAGGTTACTAACGAGGACAGCTGACTTAATAAACTTAAAACATCAAAATATATTAAAAGTGTTGTAAATATATTTTGAACATACTTTGATATATATGTATATATTGTTATAGGTTCGTGAATCAACCAGTGGCCAAGTCTTACTTCCCGACGAAGTAAAAATCTGTGAAAGTGAGTTATAGTCCCAGTTTTAAAATCTAATATTTTTGGGATGAGAATACATGCAAGTTTTATAAATGATTTACAAAATAGACACAAGTACGTGAAACTACATTCTATGGTTGAATTATCGAAATCGAATATGCCCTTTTTATATCATATCCGAAGGGTGTCCCGGAATGATGGGGATATTCTTATATATGCATCTTGTTAATGTCGGTTACCAGGTGTTCACCATATGAATGATTTTTATCTCTATGTATGGGATGTGTATTGAAATATGAAATCTTGTGGTCTATTATTATGATTTGATATATATAGGTTAAACCTATAACTCACCAACATTTTTGTTGACGTTTTAAGCATGTTTATTCTCAGGTGATTATTAAGAGCTTCCGCTGTCGCATACTTAAATAAGGATGAGATTTGGAGTCCATTCTTGTATGATATTGTGTAAAAACTGCATTCAAGAAACTTATTTTGTTGTAACATATTTGTATTGTAAACCATTATGTAATGGTCGTGTGTAAACAGGATATTTTAGATTATCATTATTTGATAATCTACGTAAAGCTTTTTAAAACCTTTATCTATGAAATAAAGGTTATGGTTTGTTTTAAAAATGAATGCAGTCTTTGAAAAACGTCTCATATAGAGGTCAAAACCTCGCAACGAAATCAATTAATATGGAACGTTTTTAATCAATAAGAACGGGACATTTCACCGGATGCTTTAGTACTTCGAAATTTATATCATATCCGAAGGGTGTCCCGAAATGATGGGGATATTCTTATATATGCATCTTGTTAATGTAGGTTACCAGGTGTTCACCATATGAATGATTTTTATCTCTATGTATGGGATGTATATTGAAATATGAAATCTTGTGGTCTATTGTTACGAGTTGATATATATAGGTTAAACCTATAACTCACCAACATTTTTGTTGACGTTTAAAGCATGTTTATTCTCAGGTGAATATTAAGAGCTTCCGCTATTGCATACTAAAATAAGGACAAGATTTGGAGTCCATGTTTGTATGATATTGTGTAAAAACTGCATTCAAGAAACATATGTCGATGTAATATATTTCTATTGTAAACCATTATGTAATGGTCGTGTGTAAACAATATATTTTAGATTATCATTATTTGATAATCTACGTAATGCTTTTGAAACCTTTATTGATAAAATAAAGGTTATGGTTGTTTTAAAAATGAATGCAGTCTTTGAAAAACGTCTCATATAGAGGTCAAAACCTCGCAACGAAATCAATTAATATAGAACGTTTATAATCAATATGAACGGGACATTTCAGTGGCCGTGGAAAATTTCTTTGCCCTTATAATCCGCGTAGTTCTGTCCTTAGCTTTTTAGAAAATAAAATATACATATATAGAATGCTATGTATATGATCAAGTCCCCCTAGTTTATTATGATGCATTTTCGCGAAGCAAATGCATCATGATAAACTCTAAAAATAAAGAAGTGCATCTTAAAATATCTCGCGAACTTTATTATATATTTTTTACTGTCCATTTATTACCGTTGTTTTAATTAGGCGAAACGCGTAATTACAACAGTAACTTTCGCTATTCTGTCAAATCAGCTTATTTTAACGGCTAGATTTTTACCGTTTTACGCGTCACAGTAATTACAGCCGTTAAAATTCAATGATTACCTTTTCAACTTGCTCGCCCTAATCCCAATTATAAATAGCAGACAACGCCGCACAAAAACTTTACGCTTTCCTTTCCCAAATTCGCATTCAATTTGCAATCTTACAACCGCAATCGTAATTGACAATTAGCCAATTTAGCCTTTGATTTTCTCAATTCGACCTTCAATTTCATCACTTCCATACTCAATTTTTCCTTGCATATTATTAATGGCTGCTTCTGCATCGATGCATACTCCTGGCGGTTTTGTGTCATATATGACAGAGGCCAAACTACAAACCCTTAGAGAGTGGTATCCGCCACTTGGGCATTTTGTTCCAGCCATGCCCCTTCACGAGGACCGAGCCGATACTCCCCCTAAGGGGATGATTACGGTATATGAGGCTACCATTTCGCAGGGCAACCTCCGTTTTCCTTTAACGAATTTGTTCGCAGTGTATGCGAACACTACAGGTTTGCGTTAGCACAGCTTCACCCAAATGCGGTGAACAAAATTGTGCTTTTCAAAATGTATTGCCACGCCAACGACAAGCAGCCGTTGTTAACCGTGTTTCGCACTCTTAACAGCTTAATTTTATATGATGTGGGATGGTTCTCATTCCGCAGCAAGTTGGGTGTAGTGACCCGAACTTTTCCATGTTTATATATATTAATTGAGATTGATATTTACATGATTAAATGTTTCCAACATGTTAAGCAATCAAACTTGTTAAGACTTGATTAATTGAAATATGTTTCATATAGACAATTGACCACCCAAGTTGACCGGTGATTCACGAACGTTTAAACTTGTAAAAACTATATGATGACATATATATGGATATATATATAGTTAACATGATACTATGATAAGTAAACATATCATTAAGTATATTAACAATGAACTACCTATGTAAAAACAAGACTACTAACTTAATGATTTTTAAACGAGACATATATGTAACGATTATCGTTGTAAAGACATTTAATGTATATATATCATATTAAGAGATATTCATACATGATAATATCATGATAATATAATAATTTAAAATCTCATTTGATATTATAAACATTGGGTTAACAACATTTAACAAGATCGTTAACCTAAAGGTTTCAAAACAACACTTACATGTAACGACTAACGATGACTTAACGACTCAGCTAAAATGTATATACATGTAGTGTTTTAATATGTATTTATACACTTTTGAAAGACTTCAATACACTTATCAAAATACTTCTACTTAACAAAAATGCTTACAATTACATCCTCGTTCAGTTTCATCAACAATTCTACTCGTATGCACCCGTATTCGTACTCGTACAATACACAGCTTTTAGATGTATGTACTATTGGTATATACACTCCAATGATCAGCTGTTAGCAGCCAATGTGAGTCACCTAACACATGTGGGAACCATCATTTGGCAACTAGCATGAAATATCTCATAAAATTACAAAAAATATGAGTAATCATTCATGACTTATTTACATGAAAACAAAATTACATATCCTTTATATCTAATCCATACACCAACGACCAAAAACATCTACAAACACTTTCATTCTTCAATTTTCTTCATCTAATTGATCTCTCTCAAGTTCTATCTTCAAGTTCTAAGTGTTCTTCATATATTCTACAAGTTCTAGTTACATAAAATCAAGAATACTTTCAAGTTTGCTAGCTCACTTCCAATCTTGTAAGGTGATCATCCAACCTCAAGAAATCTTTTTTTTCTTACAGTAGGTTATCATTCTAATACAAGGTAATAATCATATTCAAACTTTGGTTCAATTTCTATAACTATAACAATCTTATTTCAAGTGATGATCTTACTTGAACTTGTTTTCGTGTCATGATTCTGCTTCAAGAACTTCGAGCCATCCAAGGATCCGTTGAAGCTAGATCCATTTTTCTCTTTTCCAGTAGGTTTATCCAAGGAACTTAAGGTAGTAATGATGTTCATAACATCATTCGATTCATACATATAAAGCTATCTTATTCGAAGGTTTATACTTGTAATCACTAGAACATAGTTTAGTTAATTCTAAACTTGGTCGCAAACAAAAGTTAATCCTTCTAACTTGACTTTTAAAATCAACTAAACACATGTTCTATATCTATTTGATATTCTAACTAAATGATTTAAAACCTGGAAACACGAAAAACACCGTAAAACCGGATTTACGCCGTCGTAGTAACACCGCGGGCTGTTTTGGGTTAGTTAATTAAAAACTATGATAAACTTTGATTTAAAAGTTGTTATTCTGAGAAAATGATTTTTATTATGAACATGAAACTATATCCAAAACTTATGGTTAAACTCAAAGTGGAAGTATGTTTTCTAAAATGGTCATCTAGACGTCGTTCTTTCGACTGAAATGACTACCTTTACAAAAACGACTTGTAACTTATTTTTCTGACTATAAACCTATACTTTTTCTATTTAGATTCATAAAATAGAGTTCAATATGAAACCATAGCAATTTTATTCGCTCAAAACGGATTTAAAATGAAGAAGTTATGGGTAAAACAGGATTGGATAATTTTTCTTCATTTTAGCTACGTGAAAATTGGTAACAAATCTATTCCAACCATAACTTAATCAACTTATATTGTATATTATGTAATCTTGAGATACCATAGACACGTATACAATATTTCGACCTATCATGTCGACACATCTATATATATTTCGGAACAACCATAGACACTCTATATGTGAATGTTGGAGTTAGCTATACAGGGTTGAGGTTGATTCTAAAATATATATAGTTTGAGTTGTGATCAATACTGAGATACTTATACACTGGGTCGTGGATTGATTCAAGATAATATTTATCGATTTATTTCTGTACATCTAACTGTGGACAACTAGTTGTAGGTTACTAACGAGGACAGCTGACTTAATAAACTTAAAACATCAAAATATATTAAAAGTGTTGTAAATATATTTTGAACATACTTTGATATATACGTATATATTGTTATAGGTTCGTGAATCAACCAGTGGCCAAGTCTTACTTCCCGACGAAGTAAAAATCTATGAAAGTGAGTTATAGTCCCACTTTTAAAATCTAATATTTTTGGGATGAGAATACATGCAGGTTTTATAAATGATTTACAAAATAGACACAAGTACGTGAAACTACATTCTATGGTTGAATTATCGAAATTGAATATGCCCCTTTTTATTAAGTCTGGTAATCTAAGAATTAGGAAAGAGACACCCTAATTGACGCGAATCCTAAAGATAGATCTATTGGGCCTAACAAACCCCATCCAAAGTACCGGATGCTTTAGTACTTCGAAATTTATATCATATCCGAAGGGTGTCCCGGAATGATGGGGATATTCTTATATATGCATCTTGTTAATGTCGGTTACCTGGTGTTCACCATATGAATGATTTTTATATCTATGTATGGGATGTGTATTGAAATATGAAATCTTGTGGTCTATTATTATGATTTGATATATATAGGTTAAACCTATAACTCACCTACATTTTTGTTGACGTTTTAAGCATGTTTATTCTCAGGTGATTATTAAGAGCTTCCGCTGTCGCATACTTAAATAAGGACGAGATTTGGAGTCCATGCTTGTATGATATTGTGTAAAAACTGCATTCAAGAAACTTATTTTGTTGTAACATATTTGTATTGTAAACCATTATGTAATGGTCGTGTGTAAACAGGATATTTTAGATTATCATTATTTGATAATCTACGTAAAGCTTTTTAAACCTTTATTGATGAAATAAAGGTTATGGTTTGTTTTAAAATGAATGTAGTCTTTGAAAAACGTCTCATATAGAGGTCAAAACCTCGCAACAAAATCAATTAATATGGAACGTTTTTAATCAATAAGAACGGGACATTTCATTGGGCAATATGGTTTCTCCTAAAGATTCCATCGGCAATTGGCGCGGTTCATTTTTCTATATTAACGATACCGCGTATGTCAATAGCAACATTACGAGGAAGTGAAGCGAGGAGATTAATTTGGAAGTCAATGAGAAGCCGGTGTTGGATGATCTTGAGAACGATGTTCTCAATATTTTTAGGAAGGCGGGCATCATTGTGAGGCCATATTCCAATGTACCGCTGTACATTGGACACGTATCAATCCAGTGGCCATGGAGCGACCATGACGCACTTTTAGTTGATCAAGCCAAGAATGGTATTTCACTTGTCTTTTTTCGCATAACATATTTCACAGTATACATTTTGCCTTGTATAACATTTCGCATTGTTTTTTCGCAGAGATTCCTCTTGACTTTGTTATGCGGACCACTGATGTTAGCAGAATCAGCCCTGCTCGCCGCCCGAAGGAGGGCGAGGGCGATATTATTCTGATTGATGAACCAATCATCAACGAGCTTTTCATCGCCGGCGGCGAGGACCGGGGCAAAAGGAAAATGGTGGAGAGTTCACCGAATCCACGCAAGAAACGA
The DNA here is from genome assembly GCF_046630445.1 of Rutidosis leptorrhynchoides. Taxonomy (NCBI): domain Eukaryota; kingdom Viridiplantae; phylum Streptophyta; class Magnoliopsida; order Asterales; family Asteraceae; genus Rutidosis; species Rutidosis leptorrhynchoides. The sequence goes on along the minus strand of NC_092333.1, from coordinate 313,361,479 downwards.
CTGCATACTCTTGCAGAATAAGAGACAAGTGCGTAATTTTAATTTTACGACTTATAATCATATATGCGCATATTATGCATAAATTAGCGATATTTATTAATCTTGTTTCAGTTGTGATTTCAGAGTCTCCCGCTGAAACCAATCCACGCTACAACATCAGGAGCCGCACTCCCGCAGATGTGGTAGGAGAGCCTGAGCAAGACCCATCCCTTCCTTCTGAGGCAGAGGCGTCCAATCAGGAAGAAGGAGAGGGTGCTGATGAAGAAGAGGCTGTAGCTGATGAGGAAGCCAACAGACTGTATCAGAAACTGCATAAATTTCTTCCTGAGCAAACAAAGGCAAAGTACCGCAGTCTAACTTTGGCTGAATCTGCAAGACAGCGGTTATATAATTGCTATAACTCGCTCTGTCTTACTATGGATAGCATAGAACGGTTCACTGATTTATCAGATGAACGTGAACATGCTGTCAAGGTGGCCAACGCTCAGTACTTGAGAGCGGAAAAATTAAAAGCGCAGCTGAGGAAAGAGAAGGAAGCAATCGCCCAGCTTAATAGGAGAGCGAACACTGCGGAACATGATTTCGCTCAACTTGTTAAGTATCTTCCCGAGTTCGCAGATAAAGTGATGGACTCAAAACCCGTCACTGAAAAATTTCAAGCTTATTCTCAAGCTGCCAAACTTGCCACTCGCTGCGAGTGGTATGACTTACTATGTAAGCTCGGCGATCTCTCCAAACCCCTTCCATCAGACTTAGCCGATGAAATATGTTCAACGGATGATGCTCGCAAAGCATTAAAAGTGGCTAAGAAAGAGGTGGAGAAGGTGAGCATTCCATCTTTGGAAGAGTTATGTCAGCGTGAAGGCGTGACATTCGCTGACATTAAAGCGCTGAAGCTTTAGTTTATAGTTGGTTTATTTTAATGTATGGGTGCAATTTATGAATTGCTCTTTTGTAACTATCTGCGACTTGTTCGCTTTGTTAATATAACATTATTCGCACTTTATTTATCATTCGCAGTTGCAACTTCTTTTATTTATATAGCACTTTTACTTTAATTATTCATAATTCAGAATTGTCCATTGCAATTTCCGCATTCGTTATTGTGCACATAACAAAGCGTACTTTGTGCGAAACAATCTTTTAACATTATGAATCTTCTAAGTCTGACAAAACGATCCTTAGGTAAAATCTAGCATTGCGAAGCATCTAAGTGTTGGAAAGATCAAACACTTAGGAAAATTTATCCTTTCGCAATTTTTATTAACATAAGTGGGCAATTTCATCACTTGGCTTTTCAGCAAAGTATTTCGCAATATAGTTATGTATTGATATATTATTTTAAGCAGGTCATGTTTAGCGAAAACAATGCCACCTTACTTAAAGCATCCGCAGAGCAAACATTAACTTAGTGTTTCAAAAAGATAAGTATTTGTATTCTGCGAAATAAACACTACGCGTGGCCACACACAGTGTTTTCGCTGTTTAAAGAAACAAGTATTAACACTGAAATTAACTTCGTATTATTCTTTATTAATTCGCATTACATTATTCAAATCATGAACATAACATGTCTCGCATTAATGGAATTTCAATACAATATTTTGTTAATCATATTCGCACTAAGCAGGGTTAACTGAATGCCCTTCAACACACATATCCGCACTTGTCATAACCATAGCACATGAAGGCTCCATTTCTGCAGAAATCATCGTGCCAATACCCTTATTAGCAGAAAACTTTAGCATACCATGTATTGTAGATGGTATAGCGCCAAACATGCGCAAAGCTGTGCGGCCAAGTATCATATTGAACCGCGATTGATTCCGCATAATGTACAAATTCAATAAGGCTTCACGCCTTAGCGACTCATCGCTATCATCAACCAATTCCATTTGTAATTCCAATTGGCCAACAGGCCATGATGATTCTCCCGAAAAACCAGCCAATGAAACCGAGTAGGTTTCATCAAAGCCTGAATTTGTGCGGGTAGCTTGAGAAAACATTGCTCGTACATGATATCTACACTGCTACCAGTGTCAACATGTACCTTCATGATTATAATGCCGGTATTAGCAACACGACATGAAATAACCACGGGCTTATCAACATCCGCATTCAAACGCGCTGAGGGAAATGCAATAGAGGGACATTTCCAGCTAACAATTTGCGCCGAAATTTGTAGCACTGACATTTCACCGTGCACTTCCACCACATTAATCACTTGTACCCCGCGCTGATTTTCTTTCTTATTTACCATCCGTACTCCCAAATTTTTCACCGCAGGAGCTTTCCGCTCAACTGCGTTTGGGACACTCGAACCATTAGCTTCAGCTGGCATAATGATCGCATTCGCAGTGCTGGATGAGTTCTGCGCCAACAAATGGTCCAACTTACCCTGTCATACGCTTCCACAATAAATTCCGCTAAATCTCTGCAGCGATTGGTGTCATGACCGTAATCGTCGTGAAAGACACAAAACTTTGATCTGTCACGCCTGCTGTTTTCTCCCAATGGCTGCAGATCAGGGAAAGACTTAGCAACTCGCTCTTGCAGTAAGATTTCTTTGGGCATTTTTGTTAGCATCTGAATGATATTGAATGACTCATTATTCCACTTGTGCGTAGAATAGCGGTTATTACGGCCATATGAATGGTTATCGTTCTGACCTTGAAACCTGTCATTACGCTGATATCCGCCGCCACCATTTCTTCGCAAAAAGCCTGGACCGCGATAGCTATCGCTGTTATTATCTCTGAAAGAGTCATTGTCATCTCGCCAACTTTTATCTCTACCCCAGCCACATGCAGGGGTAATACTGCTATCTTCTCCTCCGCGAATATAATCATAAGTTTCCTGTTGCACTTTTGCGAATGTCTGCGGGACATCTCTTCTTAATCGCCGCACAAGCGTAGGGTGTCGCTGTGGGTTGATAGCATGCAAGAAACCAGAAATTTTCTAATCTTCATTCAACCGCGGAATTTTCTGACACTCATAAATATACCGCGTAAGTAGCGCACTTAGAGTCTCCTTGTTGCCTTGTTTAATATCGTGACACTCTATATGTGTCTTTTTCTGCGGTAATAAATTTTGAAACTGCAGCAAAAACTTTTCTCGCAGATCCACAAAGCCAACGATACTGCGAGATGGCAAGCTGTGAAACTATTCCCTTGCTGACCCCTGTAAGGCTATAGGAAACACTCTACATGCGACTGGTTCATCCCAGTTGTAAGTGCTTACGACGCCCTCAAAGCGTTGCAGAAAATCTAAGGGATCAGTGAGGCCTGAGTAAACTCCCAACGTCGCCGGCACAATCGGCGGAGAAACAATTGGATAGTCAGAAATGTGCTGGACAAATTTATCTGCAGCAGTGGTAATTTCTGTTGCTGTTTTTGCGTGAATGTCTGTGTTATCCGCACAGAATTTGGTAAGCATATCTTGCAGAAAATTTGGCTGATCGAACTTATGCTGCATTGATTTCGGCGCAATGCTTCTGAAAGCATCCGCTAAAAAATTTTGGGCGTTTTCTCTGCGCACAGCTTCAGACGCTTCACCTTCCTCCCCATAGCGAGGGAAAGGTGTTGGTGGTCGCTTTCGCTTGACATATGGATTTTTAGCAAACTCTTCTGCGCTGTCTGAGTCATCAGAAAATTCATCTTCCTGCCTTGGCGCTTTCGCCAATCTGGACTTGTGTGCGGAGCGCGCGTTGAAAGGACCCGTTCATATATATTATAAACGATTCACAATAGTTGATTACATTGCGAGGTATTTGACCTCTATATGATACATTTTACAAACATTGCATTCGTTTTTAAAAGACAATCTTTCTTTACATAAAAAATTGACAGGCATACATACCATTTCATAATATCCACTATCCAACTATAAATTGATTTAATAATAATCTTTGATGAACTCAATGACTCGAATGCAACGTTCTTCGAAATATGCTATGAAAGACTCCAAGTAATATCTTTAAAATGAGCAAATGCACAGCGGAAGATTTCTTTAACACCTGAGAATAAACATGCTTTAAAGTGTCAACCAAAAGGTTGGTGAGTTCATTAGTTTATCATAATCATTTATTTCCATCATTTTAATAGACCACAAGAATTTCATTTCCAGTTCTCATAAATATACGTCCCATGCATAGAGACAAAAAATAATCATTCATATGGTGAACACCTGGTAACCGACATTAACTAGATACATATAAGAATATCCCCTATCATTCCGGGATCCTCCTTCGGACATGATATAAATTTCGAAGTACTAAAGCATCCGGTACTTTGGATGGGGTTTGTTAGGCCCAATAGATCTATCTTTAGGATTCGCGTCAATTAGGGTGTCTGTTCCCTAATTCTTAGATTACCAGACTTTAATAAAAAGGGGCATATTCGATTTCGATAATTCAACCATAGAATGTAGTTTCAATTACTTGTGTCTATTTCGTCAAACATTTATAAAAGCGCATGTATTCTCAGTCCCAAAAATATAAAGGGTAAAAAGGCAAATGAAACTCACCATACTGTATTTCGTAGTAAAAATACATATAACGTCATTGAACAAGTGCAAGGTTGGCCTCGGATTCACGAACCTAAATTAATTATATATAATTATATGTTGGTCAATATTTGTCTAACAATTAGGTCAGGTCATAGTGTACCACAATCCTAATGCTCGAGACTAATATGCAAAAGTCAACAAAAGTCAATTTGACTCAAAATGATTTTCAAAATTTATACATGATTATAATATATTTTAAATATCGTCGTTTTATATTTTTAAATATTTTTAAAAGATTTATTAGAGTAAATAATATAATTCATTTATTAATAAATAAAATTTTATATTAAAATTTATATAATAAAATATACTTTTATATATATTAAGTAATAAAATTTATAGGGTTCATTTAATATCATAAAGATAATATGATAGGTATTATTAAAGTAATTTATTACACGTAGTAAAATATGTTTGTATTACATATTTATTTGATAAAATAATATCTATAATGTTAGTAAGTAAAAGTTGTATTATTTTGTAATAATAATTATTATTATAAAAATATCAATATTTATAATTACTAAGGTGATATTATGATAAAACGATAATTCTAATTATGATAACTTTAATATTTACGATAATTTTTAATATTATCTTTAAAATAATAATTCTATTTAAAATGATAATAAAAATGATATTTTATAGTAACAATGACATTTCTATTAAAATGATAATTTTTGTTAAAATGATAATTTTTGTTAAAATGATAATTTTTGTTAAAATGATAGTTTTGATACTAACGATACTTTTAATAATAATAGTAATGATAAAAATAATAAGAACGATAATTTTATCTAAATCAATATCTTATAATATTTTAATTTCATCATGATACTCTTACTCATTATTTCCTAATCGTTTCGTTTAATAGCTTTTAATCGTCTTTTATATCGTGCTCATAATAATGATAATAATAGTAATCAAAATAATTAGGTGTTACTAATATTAGTTTTAATTACAATAATACTAATAATGATAATTACTATGACATTATTAACGATAATGATAATATAATAATAATAATAATAACAATAACCATTTTTAAATAATGATATATATATTAATAATGATAATAATAATGATAATAATAATAATAATAATAATAATAATAATAATAATAATAATAATTAGATAATAATAATAATAATTAGATAATAATAATAATAATACTACTACTAATTATAACTTTAATGATAATAACGATAGTAATAATAATAAAAAAAACAATTTTTAATGATAAATCCTTTTATTGATAAAGATAATAATAATAATAATAATAATAATAATAATAATAAGATAAAACTAGAACAACGATAATAACGACGATAATAATAATCATTTTTAAAAGTAATACAAAAATTCGATGGACTATAACTTCAAATCCGTTCATCGAAATCATTCGATATCTAAATAAAAAGTTCTTAATTTTTCGCTAGCTTTCCAACGACATGCATATCTTATACCTTATCTCAGTCGCATATATAACTAATTCAGGATTCAACATAATCTAACTAAAGGCAATATCAAAAGTACAAACATGCATAATCCTATATACTCGAGCACTAGTCAGGGATACACTATTAGTATGTAAAAGTTAAATTATGAGTACTCACGTATCAATATTGAGATTCAATATTGCAGGAAAGGTACGTAGACGCAACGGAGATGATAAACACTATATTGACCTCATGAGCATACCCATGAACCATACCCAATCACCTCCATAGCTATAACCCATAATTTCCTTAATCCAATCCCACTCGAAAAACAATTTCGAAATCACCCGGACCGCACTCCGACGTAATATTTTATGTATACTAATAATATCTTGAAATAATACGGAGTAAATATATATATGTAAATCAATTGAGAGAGTTTAGAGAAAAATATTTTCAAGTTTCTATGAAATAACGAAACCTATTGAATTCTATTTATAATAGATTTTTGAATTATTAAAGTGAATTATTAAATTATGAATTATTAAAGTGAATTATTAAAGTATGAATTATTAAAGTGAATTATTAAAGTATGAATTATTAAAGTGAATTATTAAAGTATGAATTATTAAAGTGAATTATTAAAGTCAAAGTAAAGTAAAAAATAAAGTAAAGGTAAAGTTTAAGTATAGTAAAAGTATAAAACTATGTACGTATAATACGCGTATAAATATATATAATATTAATTTAAATCGTTATATATATTTAATAAAATAAAATATAAATATAGTTATCTTTATCATACTGGTTAAGTAATGAGTTGTCAAAAGTGGTTCTAGATATTTATAAAAGTTATATACGTTTTAATAATAAAGTTCTTTTTAAACTGAAAACGTTTTTGTACGTTTGAAACTAAATCAAATAAATATAATAATTTTGTTTTCCAAAACCAAATATATTTTTAAGAATCATTTTGTTTAAAGGTTAAAATAATGGAAATCGTTATATCATAAAATGTTTTAGAAAAGTAGAATCATATATATTCATAATAGGTTTCAAGTTTTTAAATTACAGTCTGTTGGTGAAGCATGGGATAAAGTTCAAAGGTTAAATAAACGTATGAAATCATCTTAATGAAAAATGTCGAGTTACTTACTTGTCGATACCCAACATCTAAGTTAGTTACACTTCATGTTCTTACTTATAAATCACTTTACCATTTTCCGAATGTTGTAAAAAAGAATAGATTTCTTAAATCACAGTGGACCTCATAACATAGACCCGTAATCATATCACAATGTATCTGATAAATTAATCATTTGATATTATCTTCTAATTCCATCGATAAACATATTGAAACAAATACATTCATGTAAAGTATTATACGTTTAATACTTTATTAATATTCTCAAGTTATAATATATATACATATATACATATTTATTTATATATAACGGTTCGTGAATTGTTGGAATTTGGTCGAGATTATAATGAATGCATGAGCACAATTTAAAATTCTTGAGATTTAACTTAACAAACTTTGCTTATCGTGTTGGAATAATATAAAGATAAAGTTTAAATTTGGTTGGAAATTTTCGGGTTGTCACAGTACCTACCCGTTAAAGAAATTTCGTCCCGAAATTTGAGTGGAAAGGTCGTGAATGATAATAAGTATGTTTTCATGATGCATACAGGCTGAAAATTAGAGTTTTATCATCAGCGAATAATTTGGATAAACAATCCATTTATATGAAGAGTACGAATGAAGCTAACATAGAAGAGTGAAATGAGTAAGTGTAGATTCATCTTATCATTTGACGTAGATATGATTGATTTCCAGATTTCAAGGGATTTGAAGAAAATCTTTGTAATAAGATTTGATTCTCCGGTAACAAAGGGAATTAGGATCCGCTTTAAATGCTATCGTCCATTTTAATTGTTCTGTCGGAAATTTTCTTATAAATTCACCTCCTTCATTTTCTTACAACTCACACCTTTTGTTGATGCATTTTATGCAAGTCCCTAGACATCTACCCACGTCCATTGCAGGTACAACAGTTTACAGGCCACCATGATCGTTCATTATTATCCTATCCGTGTTTATATGTGGTTACAGGAACTGCAGGAACGAGATTTGGATGTTTGACTATGTTAGACTTAGTCAGATGTCCGAGTGAAGCCTTACTCGTACGGCTGACAGGCTCATACGCACGGTTGATGCTGAGCTAAGTCACAATTACAACCTAAATGAGAAGACACGAGTGAGTGATCACCCGTACGGCTGATGAAGCCAACTCATATGTGTGATGGATGAATCGTGCGGGTGAGTCAATAGCAGGGGTATATAAAGTCTTATGTTCTTCATTTTAGGTTAAGCCTCTCATTTGTTACACACACTCAGATCTGGTGAGCTCCTCCGATTCTCTCTCAACCCAAATCACCCAGGTGGTGAATAATAGCTCTAAGTGTTGATCTAATCACAATTGATTTAGTTGTAGTATGACTAAATTAATCCCAAAAAGCTTAACCTATTCACTAGAGGGTTTGATTCACTTATTCTGTCATTGTGTGAGTTAAATTTGTTGATTTCTAAGTTCCTAGTCATGTTTCATCACATTCTATTCTTTCCCCCTCAACTCATATTTTAATGTATTCATCAATATGCTCCATCCAGTTCTGATTCTCGATATACTTCTAACTTTCATATCGGTCATTCTTCTTTTTCATCTACCGCCGGAAGAATCTATTTACTTCTACTATACTCTTGGGTTTATAGTGTTTCTAGTTCTCCCGTGTCTTTATATTGCTATATGCATCGATATATATGGTTTATAACTTTTGGTTTGTCGTTGGACTTTTTATCTTCCCTTATATTTCAAAGTCTCTGTTTCTATCTTCTATAATCATTGTCATCCACAGTTAACGCTCTCTTTTATTTGCTGCAATTTATACCCCAATTTCTATTTCGGAGTTTTGTCCTTTCGTTTCTTCTTCTTGCGATTAAACACCGCTTGTAATGGTCCAGAATTCACAGATATGAATTTCGGAATGAACATTGTTAATGTTCTAGGAAGGAAATTGTGATGGCACGATCTTGACTTGTCAAATTACTAGAATACCTTGGAAAAGGCCGAATCATCAAGAAATATTTTCTTGATTTTTTAGAGGTTAAATAGAATACAAGAGTCGTATAACATGGCACTTGATGATGTTATGATCTGTGAATCATCACGTTCCATTTAGAAACTCAGCATGAATTACTGTAATATAATCACGTTGATCAAGTGTCATTATATTATACTAACTCATGCTTCAGTTTCCAACACTACTTCAAAAACATTCATATTTTAAACTCAAAGGTTTACAGAGTATAGGAACTAAACAGTTTCCTTTTTGATGTAATATAGATAGCGCAAAGAGATAAATGATTCCAGATAAGAATAGTTATGGAAATATCTTCAGAAATATGGAGGATATTTATAATGAAAGATACGATGATATCTTAGAATTTCTAATATCAGAGGATGATGAAGAATATTGTCTGTAAGGGTTTAGTGTCAGGAGCAAGGTATTCGTTAATGACTTCAGCAGACACTGAATCATTTGGATTCTTTGAAGGCAGGTTCAGTCTTTGTGATTTGTCCACAGCCTCCTTCATACTTTGCTCAATCCGTTTTCCAGTTCCAAAACTTCTCTATTTCTGAGCTTTGTTAATACACTAATCTTTATCATCAAACTTTTTACTGCTAAGGTCGTTTACAGTTTTTGTTGCTTCATCAGCATTTCAAGAACTAGTTCGCGGTTCAGAGTGTTTTTCATAAACTTCACATTCGAAGCTTACAAATAGACGTTATGTATAACTGTTGGCGTCAACATGCTGTGAGATTTCAAAATACTGATTGCTAATTCCCAATGATTCGTATGGCAATTCTCGTTACAAGAGGTAGATGAGTAAATGACGAGGTTTCGATAAATATAAAGATTCTTCGGAATGCCCAAGATCAGTGAAGTTGTTGGTAAGTTTATTGCTAATGTGATGGAATATGAAAGGTTCTCCGGTAACAAAAAGGTAATCACATATATCAAAATTATGATAAGGCTACTCCGAATGAAAAAATCGAAGTTGTCTTGCTGGAGCTGTGATATAATTTGCTACTTTGCAAAGGAATTGCAAGGTTATTTTTGCTAATAAATGCCAAAAGATCTGACACATATATGTGTTGAATTATGACTTTGGTTTCGAGAGCTTTTTAAGTAAATAACTGTGGGTAATATGTGGTTGGATCATCATCTCGATTGCTCATTATTTGAAGCGTCTTCAGAGATTTTCGAAGGGTTTGAACACATATTGTAATCGTTTGTATACATTTGATGTTCTAACACACTTTTGAAGTCAAAGTATAGCTTTGAAAGATGTAGGAATCTAAAAGTGATGGTACCGGTTATATCTTAAATTGAATTCTGAGATTTTAAAATCAGAATATGTAATTGGGTTTGAATGAGTATGGTAGTTTTGATTTCTATGAAAGAATGTATATTATTGTGAAAGTAGAAAGTATAATTGATAATTTGCTTAATCTGATTCGAAGAATGTAATATATTAATTGTGAATTTATATATATCTCTCGGGTATTACCTACCCGTTAAAAAATTTTCACAATTAATATTTTGTACATAAGAATTTTATTACAGTCTTTATGAAAATATATATGTATATATTCTCCTCAGATGTAACATAGATTTTAATGAGTTAATACTAAATTAAACTCATTCGATTTACGGTTGGAACTAGAATTGAATAATTCCTTGAAGGCTTTAGAGGTTACATAAGTATTTCTTCAGTAATATTGAAATTATGAATCAATACTTTGTTATTTGTTGAGATGTGATGTTGGTTTTCGTTAAATTCTTGTGAACTTCGCAAAGTACGAATGATGTTATCTGAAAAGTTTCGGTTACATCAATGATGAAGTGTAAAATCAAATATATACTTGATTTATTAGGAATTGGAACTTGTTGAATTGAGACAGAGATTGTAGTTAAAGATGGTTAAGTCGCGGGCGAGGGACGTACATTATTGCATATTTGTAATATGAATTAACCGAGTAGTTAAAATTCACACACAATAGCTTAGCACGGAAAGATTTATTTTTTATTTCAATATATATATATATATATATATATATATATATATATATATATATATATATATATATATATATATATATATATATTATATATATATATATATATATATATATATAATATATATATAATTTCTTCAGAGGGAATGAGTTAATTCTTCATAACTTGTTGATACAATATACATGTTATTGATTCGTAATGATGTCCACAGTGATTCTTGAACTGACGGAGTTTGTGATGTTATAGGTGTTGTTGATTCTGATGTTGACTGTACTGACGATACTGGTGACGTTGACGGTACTGTTGATGCTGTTGGTAAAACAAGTTTAACTTGTTAATCACACACCATTTTTGTCAGGGTTTCTACTCTTCCTTCTATCATTTTGGTTCGCTTAACTGATTTATGGTTAGGGCTAGATTAGATAATCTCTAAGACTTTAGAGATTATATAATCGCCGCGGAATGTTTCTCCAATGAAGTTATGAATTAATACTTCGTCAGTTATTGTTGTTGGTACTCCTTGGTATCTATGGTGCGTATGACGTTGATGCTCGTGGGACAGATTGTGAAGTTGAGGTTTACAACGCGGTTGTGGTTGGAGGTGGTAATGGTACTGTTGGCGTTGATGATAGTGGTACTGGTTATGCTGCTGGTGCTGCTGCTGGTGTTTGTAATCTCTGCACCATATTCTCCAAAGCCACTACCCGAGCGCGAAGTTCGTTGACTTCTTCTATTATTCCAGGATGATTGTCGGTCGGAACGAGCGGATAAATAAAATCTAGAATTTTATGTAGTATATAATCGTGATGAGATACCCTGGAAATGAGAGAGAAAATGGTGTCTCGAACAGGTTTGCCGGTAAGTGCTTCAGGTTCTTCGCCAAGAGGGCAATGTGGTGGATGGAAAGGATCGCCTTCTTCTTGTTTCCAATGATTGAGGAGGCTACGAACCCATCCCCAATTCATCCAGAATAGGTGATGACTGATTGGTTGATCCATTCCGGTCACACTGCTTTTGGAGCTTGAGTGAGATTCCATTTCGGAATCCGAGTGACTTGAACTGATGACAAATTCCATTTCGTACGATTGGATAAAGGATTTTCGATATAAAATGATTTTTCAGCTATCGGGTGGTATTCTATTTACATAGGATATCTATATATAGAGATCAAAAGATTTCATAGATTACGGAGGAATTTGCGGGATATGTCAGGCAAAGTTTAAAGTAACAGATGCGATAAGATATGATTTAGCAGATACGCTAAGATATGAATTTTGTCTATACGCTACTCATGCAATTAATGTAGCAAGACGTGTCTAGACTAATAATGATAAGTAGGTAATTTCCTATGGATGATAAGCAGATGATTTCCGACTAGAAATGATAAGCAAAACTTTTGACATGCAGATACGGTCGAAGTCCAGACTCACTAATGCATCCTAATGACTTATCAGTTAGACACACTAATGCAGACCTGGTTCGCTAAGACCACCGCTCTGATACCAACTGAAAGGACCCGTTCATATATATTATAAACGATTCACAATAGTTGATTACATTGCGAGGTATTTGACCTCTATATGATACATTTTACAAACATTGCATTCGTTTTTAAAAGACAATCTTTCTTTACATAAAAAATTGACAGGCATACATACCATTTCATAATATCCACTATCCAACTATAAATTGATTTAATAATAATCTTTGATGAACTCAATGACTCGAATGCAACGTTCTTCGAAATATGCTATGAAAGACTCCAAGTAATATCTTTAAAATGAACAAATGCACAGCGGAAGATTTCTTTAACACCTGAGAATAAACATGCTTTAAAGTGTCAACCAAAAGGTTGGTGAGTTCATTAGTTTATCATAATCATTTATTTCCATCATTTTAATAGACCACAAGAATTTCATTTCCAGTTCTCATAAATATACGTCCCATGCATAGAGACAAAAAATAATCATTCATATGGTGAACACCTGGTAACCGACATTAACTAGATACATATAAGAATATCCCCTATCATTCCGGGATCCTCCTTCGGACATGATATAAATTTCGAAGTACTAAAGCATCCGGTACTTTGGATGGGGTTTGTTAGGCCCAATAGATCTATCTTTAGGATTCGCGTCAATTAGGGTGTCTGTTCCCTAATTCTTAGATTACCAGACTTTAATAAAAAGGGGCATATTCGATTTCGATAATTCAACCATAGAATGTAGTTTCAATTACTTGTGTCTATTTCGTCAAACATTTATAAAAGCGCATGTATTCTCAGTCCCAAAAATATAAAGGGTAAAAAGGCAAATGAAACTCACCATACTGTATTTCGTAGTAAAAATACATATAACGTCATTGAACAAGTGCAAGGTTGGCCTCGGATTCACGAACCTAAATTAATTATATATAATTATATGTTGGTCAATATTTGTCTAACAATTAGGTCAGGTCATAGTGTACCACAATCCTAATGCTCGAGACTAATATGCAAAAGTCAACAAAAGTCAATTTGACTCAAAATGATTTTCAAAATTTATACATGATTATAATATATTTTAAATATCGTCGTTTTATATTTTTAAATATTTTTAAAAGATTTATTAGAGTAATAATATAATTCATTTATTAATAAATAAAATTTTATATTAAAATTTATATAATAAAATATACTTTTATATATATTAAGTAATAAAATTTATAGGGTTCATTTAATATCATAAAGATAATATGATAGGTATTATTAAAGTAATTTATTACACGTAGTAAAATATGTTTGTATTACATATTTATTTGATAAAATAATATCTATAATGTTAGTAAGTAAAAGTTGTATTATTTTGTAATAATAATTATTATTATAAAAATATCAATATTTATAATTACTAAGGTGATATTATGATAAAACGATAATTCTAATTATGATAACTTTAATATTTACGATAATTTTTAATATTATCTTTAAAATAATAATTCTATTTAAAATGATAATAAAAATGATATTTTATAGTAACAATGACATTTCTATTAAAATGATAATTTTTGTTAAAATGATAATTTTTGTTAAAATGATAATTTTTGTTAAAATGATAGTTTTGATACTAACGATACTTTTAATAATAATAGTAATGATAAAAATAATAAGAACGATAATTTTATCTAAATCAATATCTTATAATATTTTAATTTCATCATGATACTCTTACTCATTATTTCCTAATCGTTTCGTTTAATAGCTTTTAATCGTCTTTTATATCGTGCTCATAATAATGATAATAATAGTAATCAAAATAATTAGGTGTTACTAATATTAGTTTTAATTACAATAATACTAATAATGATAATTACTATGACATTATTAACGATAATGATAATATAATAATAATAATAACAATAACCATTTTTAAATAATGATATATATATTAATAATGATAATAATAATGATAATAATAATAATAATAATAATTAGATAATAATAATATTAATTAGATAATAATAATAATAATACTACTACTAATTATAACTTTAATGATAATAACGATAGTAATAATAATAAAAAAAACAATTTTTAATGATAAATCCTTTTATTGATAAAGATAATAATAATAATAATAATAATAATAATAATAAGATAAAACTAGAACGACGATAATAACGACGATAATAATAATCATTTTTAATAATAATACAAAAATTCGATGGACTATAACTTCAAATCCGTTCATCGAAATCATTCGATATCTAAATAAAAAGTTCTTAATTTTTCGCTAGCTTTCCAACGACATGCATATCTTATACCTTATCTCAGTCGCATATATAACTAATTCAGGATTCAACATAATATAACTAAAGGCAATATCAAAAGTACAAACATGCATAATCCTATATACTCGAGCACTAGTCAGGGATACACTATTAGTATGTAAAAGTTAAATTATGAGTACTCACGTATCAATATTGAGATTCAATATTGCAGGAAAGGTACGTAGACGCAACGGAGATGATAAACACTATATTGACCTCATGAGCATACCCATGAACCATACCCAATCACCTCCATAGCTATAACCCATAATTTCCTTAATCCAATCCCACTCGAAAAACAATTTCGAAATCACCCGGACCGCACTCCGACGTAATATTTTATGTATACTAATAATATCTTGAAATAATACGGAGTAAATATATATATGTAAATCAATTGAGAGAGTTTAGAGAAAAATATTTTCAAGTTTCTATGAAATAACGAAACCTATTGAATTCTATTTATAATAGATTTTTGAATTATTAAAGTGAATTATTAAATTATGAATTATTAAAGTGAATTATTAAAGTATGAATTATTAAAGTGAATTATTAAAGTATGAATTATTAAAGTGAATTATTAAAGTATGAATTATTAAAGTGAATTATTAAAGTCAAAGTAAAGTAAAAAATAAAGTAAAGGTAAAGTTTAAGTATAGTAAAAGTATAAAACTATGTACGTATAATACGCGTATAAATATATATAATATTAATTTAAATCGTTATATATATTTAATAAAATAAAATATAAATATCGTTATCTTTATCATACTGGTTAAGTAATGAGTTGTCAAAAGTGGTTCTAGATATTTATAAAAGTTATATACGTTTTAATAATAACGTTCTTTTTAAACTGAAAACATTTTTGTACGTTTGAAACTAAATCAAATAAATATAATAATTTTGTTTTCCAAAACCAAATATATTTTTAAGAATCATTTTGTTTAAAGGTTAAAATAATGGAAATCGTTATATCATAAAACGTTTTAGAAAAGTAGAATCATATATATTCATAATAGGTTTCAAGTTTTTAAATTACAGTCTGTTGGTGAAGCATGGGATAAAGTTCAAAGGTTAAATAAACGTATGAAATCATCTTAATGAAAAATGTCGAGTTACTTACTTGTCGATACCCAACATCTAAGTTAGTTACACTTCACGTTCTTACTTATAAATCACTTTACCATTTTCCGAATGTTGTAAAAAAGAATAGATTTCTTAAATCACAGTGGACCTCATAACATAGACCCGTAATCATATCACAATGTATCTGATAAATTAATCATTTGATATTATCTTCTAATTCCATCGATAAACATATTGAAACAAATACATTCATGTAAAGTATTATACGTTTAATACTTTATTAATATTCTCAAGTTATAATATATATACATATATACATATATACATATTTATTTATATATAACGGTTCGTGAATCGTTGGAATTTGGTCGAGATTATAATGAATGCATGAACACAATTTAAAATTCTTGAGATTTAACTTAACAAACTTTGCTTATCGTGTTGGAATAATATAAAGATAAAGTTTAAATTTGGTTGGAAATTTCCGGGTTGTCACACGCGTGGATTTGATCATCCGCGTTATCACTATCGCTGTCATTGTGCTCAAGAACCAACCGATCACTTTGTGATCCTGAACCACTTAATGGCCATAAGTATGTGCGCGGTATACGAGATTCACAAATATGCTTAGCGTCTCTTTTGGCTTGCTCAATAGCAGTATTAACAATTTTCTCAGTGCATAAACTGGATTTTCCCGATAAGATTTTCGCTCGCTTTCCTTCAGCGATTGATTCTTCGCGATTTTGCAATAACGTTCTGCGTGCGGTCATTTTTTCAGCGGCAGCTTCAGGCTGCGAATCGTTAGCATTGTTTGCATTAGATTTTTTAGCATTCATTTCCTGAACCGATTTTCCCGCAGTAACACTTGCATCTGTTTGCATTGGAAATACGATAACGTTCTGCGAATCGCCAGGCAATGCATCAGCATTCGCAGAGACGCCAGTTTGTTTTGCATTCGACGTCATGATTGTTAAGCAGATTAACAATTTGCGTATTGGAAAAAACACCTGCAAATCATCACAATAAAAACACGATTTGAAATTAAACCGTTGAATTAATTGTTTAATCGGCGTAAAACAAAAAATTTTCAGTTTAATTTGTAAAACATGTACCACGGATGGCGCCAATTGATCAATCCTTAATTAATGATGTTGCTTAATTACGGATTGAGTGCAATAAGATTATAATGGAGGATGGGATGTTCGATGATTATTTTGGGCCCCGATGATCGTTTTTCACTTTAACTATCAAGTGATCAACCATCCCGACCCGGTCTTCGTTATCGATTAGCATGATTCACCTTAACTCAATGTAAGAAGTCCTTGGGCAAAGTCACAAGTGAAATCTATAAAGGCTTAGGCAAATGGCAGAGAATCAACAACCTATAAATGAGAGGCCAAGCTCCCTATTTATAGTATCCGTGATATCCGCGGTCTGCGAGATACTCGGCTCTCCGCGGAAAGTCAGCGGATCAAACCGCAGTATTTATTTTCAGCGAATATTGCATAACTGTGCCTTATAATCCGCGTAGTTCTGTCCTTAGCTTTTTAGAAAATAAAATATACATATACAATGCTATGTATATGATCATAAAGCATGTCCAAAGGACAATTATCCTTTACCTGAAATTGATTGGAAGGTTGAATCCTTGGTAGGATATCGATTCAAATGTTTCCTAGATGCTGCTAAGGGATATCATCAAACCCAATGGCTTTAAAAGATGAAGACAAAACGGCTTTTCACACGACGGAAGGCATATTCTGTTACATGAAAATGCCTTTTGGTTTGAAGAATGCAGGAGCAACATATCAACGACTTATTGATATGGCATTTAAGGATCAAATTGGGCGAAACTTAGAAGCTTATGTTGATGACATTGCCATCAAAAGTCATACTGAAGAAAAGATGTTACGAGATATACAGGAAACTTTTGCATCTCTGCGAAAAATTAACATGAAATTAAATCCCAAGAAGTGCACGTTTGGTGTGGAAGAGGGAAAATTCTTAGGTCATATTGTAACAGAACGTGGAATTAAAACTAATCCTAAGAAAATTCAAGCAATTAAAGATATGAAGTCACCAACTAGCAAGAAGGATGATGATGCGGGTGTGCTGGGCAATGTAACCAGCAACACAACCAGCTCGAGCTCAAAAGATGTTACACCCGAATCAGGCCAAGCAATGGTCGTTTTGCCATCTATTTCGTATAATCTAAGTGTTTTTGGAGCTGGTTCAAGAAGCTCAGGGATGACCCTACTTCAGTCCTTAAACTGAAGTAGTTATGTTTTCATGAATAAAGTTTTTGATAGTTGAAGGCAAGCCAGCACCGAAGAAGAACCAGCTAGACGGACCAGCAAATGAGTTTAGTTCAGCTAGTAGAGCTTTAATTCACTCAGCCAGGTAACCAGCAAATCGAACCAGTAAAGTTATGCTTAGGCGAACCAGCTAGTTCAACCAGCTAAAGAATTTTAGTTCAATCAGCACACGAAACTCTAGTACAACCAGCACGCGATGCTATTTTCTATCTGAATGGCCAACTTGCTGATACAATTCAAAGTTTACTTATGTTTTTCAATAAACCGGTCAGGTCATGTGCTTAACACGTGTGTGGCTGTTCTAGAAGAATGTTAGCTGTCCAAGGAAGACTCTCATTTATCATTGGATGCTTTTATCATGGGAAGGAGCACTAACAAATGGCAGGCTTTTTGCAGATTGTGTCCTTTATTCTTATTGGCTAATTTGTAATTGTTTGTCCTTTTTTTGTCTCCATTTCCTTTTTATGTTTTTGTCTTATTTAGAAAATAGCTGTTAAGCTTCTACTATAAATAGAGAGCTCTTGTAATTGTAAAACTTGGTTGATGATTGAATGAAAAGTTTGATAGAGCTTATCTATTTACAAAATCCCTGTGTCTTTACGAATCTTTGATTCCGGTGGCTAAGAGTGGTTTCTTTATCAGTGTTTGTGGTGTTACTTTATCAAACATTGTGGTGAAATCCAAATCTTCATATCTGATATTATAGTTGTGGTGGAATCTTTATCAGCTGTAGTTGAAGATTGGAGTATTTCTAGATCTCTAATTGTGGTGGTATCTTTATCAATTTGGGGTTTAGATTCTTCTATCCTTGTGTTCTTATTTCAGAGTTTTATACTCTGTTTTTGGGGCTGTTACTGTTACAAATTTAGGGGTTTGTGTTCAGATCTGTTTAAATGAAGAAAGCTTGTTCTAAATTGCGTTTTTAAAGTCATAATCACGCATCAAAGTGGTATCAGAGCTTAGGTTGTTCAAATCGGAGCTTTCTTATCATTTTTATTGTTGTTTCAGTTCATACTCTGTTTTAGAGCTGTTAAGCTTTATTTCAGATCTGGGTTTCTATTTGTTGCTGAAGGTTTATTTCAGATCTGATATTTGAAATGGCTGGTATTCCAAGGAATATGACTCTTGAAGAAGCTCATAATCTTAGAAGGGATAGAGCTATTGAAGCTCTACAATATCAGATGGAAAGAATGGTTAACTTGTTGGAAGATGGTGTTCCAAGAAGAAATATAATTAGATCTAAAAATGGAGATACAACTATTGTGTCTTCTAGTACTGAATCTGAGGATGGTAGCCAATCTACTGATGGATCTCATGCTTCTTCACAAAGAAGAAGAAGGCATAGAAAAAAAGCTGATGATTTGAAAGATATCAAGATAGATCCACCTGATTTTGAAGGGTCCTTTAATCCTGAAGATTACTTTGAATGGGTTCAGGCCATGGATAGAATTATGGAGGTTAAAGGCTATGATGATAAAAAGGCCTTTAAAGTTGCTGTAATCAGATTGAAGAAGTATGCTTCAATGTGGTATGATAATCTAAAAAAAGAAAGGCAATATGAAGGGAAGAAAACAATCAAAACCTGGTCCAAGTTAAAAGAGTGTATGCAAAAGAGGTTTGTTCCTCAAGCTTACAAGCAAGAGCTGTATATCCAGATGAATACACTCAAGCAAGGCAGCATGAATGTTGTTGATTACATCAGAGAGTTTGAGCAGCTCAAGATTCGTACAAATGTTAAAGAAGCTGAAGAACACACTATAGCAAGATTCGTTGGAGGCTTAAATGCATCTATTGCTGATCAAGTTGAAATGCAGCCTCTATGGACTTTTGAGAGTGCTTGTGATGCGGGTGTGCTGGGCAATGTAACCAGCAACACAGCCAGCTCGAGCTCAAAAGATGTTACACCCGAATCAGGCCAAGCAATGGTCGTTTTGCCATCTATTTCGTATCATCTAAGTGTTTTTGGAGCTGGTTCAAGAAGCTCAGGGGTGACCCTACTTCAGGCCTTAAACTGAAGTAGTTATGTTTTCATGAATAAAGTTTTTAATAGTTGAAGGCAAGCCAGCAACGAAGAAGAACCAGCTAGCCGGACCAGCAAATGAGTTTAGTTCAGCCAATAAAGCTTTAATTCACTCAGCCGGGTAACTAGCAAATCGAACCAGCAAAGTTATGCTTAGGCGAACTAGCTAGTTCAACCAGCTAAAGAATTTTAGTTCAATCAGCACACGAAACTCTAGTACAACCAGCACGCGATGCTATTTTCTGTCTGAATGGCCAACTTGCTGATACAATTCAAAGTTTACTTATGCTTTTCAATAAACCGGTCCGGTCATGTGCTTAACACGTGTGTGGCTGTTCTAGAAGATTGTTAGCTGTCCAAGGAAGACTCCCACTTATCTGTAGTGACCCGAACTTTTCCATGTTTATATATATTAATTGAGATTGATATTTACATGATTAAATGTTTCCAACATGTTAAGCAATCAAACTTGTTAAGACTTGATTAATTGAAATATGTTTCATATAGACAATTTACTGATGGATTTCAATACATAAACAAAGTTACAAAACCCATTTTGTTACATATAAATTCGTGTGTATATGTATATATAAAGCGGAAGCAATTTCAAGTTCATGCATGTAAAGTTTAACCTTTTAAAGCATGAAATCCATTAAAGATCTAGTCTTGAAATATATGCTAAAATGTAAGTATAAGCTAGTAGGAGTTTATACCTTCTCCAAATGGAGGTGTAGAACAAAATGAAGATGATGATGAAGAAAGGCTAGTCTCTAACTTGAAACCTCAAGAGAATGATACCCACAAGCTATGTAATCAACACCACCTTTGGTTAGGATTTGCAAGACACCTAAAACACAAGCAAAATCAATGGAAGAACCCTCTTCCTTGCTCAAAACTTTCGGCCAAAAAGGGGAGGAAAAGGAGAGCTTTTGCTAATTTGAAAATGCAAGAGTAAGTGTGTGTCTTGGAGAATTCAAACATACAAGTATAGAAGTAATTGCTAGTTATTAAAACAAAATGGGGAGGTGCCTAGGAGACCACAAAACCGCCCCCATGCCTCCCCATTTTATATCTTTTATTTTTTTTAAACTTGTTAAATAAAATCTCATGATACTTGCAAATATATATATATGTTAAAACATGTACACATTTTTATCTTTACAAACCATTTATAAAGATAAATAAATATGATTTGTACATGTATATTATATATATATATATACATAATTTTATAAGCCACTTTATAAAATTATAACACACACATATAAGTTTAATGATTAAACTTGTACTTATAATCATCCAAATAATTATATCTTGCATTTTAACTTTAGAAAACCAATTTCTAAAGTATAGGTGCCAAGTATTTATTTATTAAAGTTCCATTTAATAAAATAAATACTAAAAGTATTGATAAGCTTGTTATTGGGTATGACCCGACTTGGATCATAACATGTAAGCCACATTAATTTATTATGTCTCTCGGGCATAAGAAAATCCTTCAATCTCCCACTTGCACGAGAAACATAAGGAATTAATGTAAGTGATAGATACCACCTAACGACCGTCCATCACCCCCAACATGTTATGACTTGGTGCCATTCAATAACATCATCCCTTTCGAGTTCCCATCTCGAATATGATTTAGGTGAATTTTTCAATATATCCTTTTGTCCTAGATGTCATGTTAAATCCAAGAGACATAGAATGATCACTCTCTTATAGATTTAACTTTGTCAGGCCTTAGACATCTGACTCTCAACGAATAAGAGGGACAAATTCCATCTTGACTACATACGTCCTAGACATTACACTTCATACCATGCCTGAAGCCTCCCTTAAGTACTACCATGTTTCAGAATAGCGAAGGAAAGAATCAAGGTACAATATTCGGTGAATATCTGAACCCAATATGTGTCTCAGGTCAGAGGATATAATGATCTTCTCCTTTACTCAAGATTACATGTGATCAACCACAAAGGTTCCATATAGTAATCTTGAGAGCGAGTCTTCCAATATTTGTATCCCACAAATATCTATGAACCTTGGTTGCAACCTTGCCCCACATTCATCATTTGAATGTTAACCAATCCAAGTTCATAATAGTCTAGACCTCACACTTGTTCCCACAAATGTGATCAACTACGGAATTTAGAATAATAATTTATTCATGGATAAAATATGCTAAATTGGAACATGACTCATAATTGAATTAATACCATAATTATATTAATGAGTTTGAATTAATTCGTTCCGTTACAATACATAAAGTAGATCAATTCCAATCACTAGAATATCGAAGCCCTAATGCACAAACATGTCCCTCATGTTTTGGCCCATGTAAGAGCTTCGTGAGTGGATCCGCAACATTTTGATCTGTGTGAACTTTGTGAATACATATCTTTCCTTTTTCAACCTCATCCCTAATGTAGTTGAATCTCCGCTCAATGTGACGAGTCTTTTGATGAGCACGAGGTTCCTTGATTTGAGCAATCGCACCCTCGTTGTCACAAAAGATCTCAAGAGGGTCCTGAATGGAAGGGACCACTCCTAAGTCGTCGATGAATTTCTTCATCCATGCAGCCTCCTGAGCTGCCAATGAGGCGGCAATGTACTCCGACTCTGTAGTGGATAACGCAACAACTTCCTGTTTCGCACTCTTCCAAGAGACCGCACCACCATTTAACATGAATACATAACCGGATTGTGATCGGGAGTCATCTCGATCAGTTTGGAAACTCGCGTCCACGTAATCTTTTACAACGAGTTCCTCCTCACCAGACCCATATATTAGAAACATATCCTTAGTCCTTCTAAGGTATTTCAATATACATTTAACCGCAGTCCAATGACTATTTCCTGGGTTATTCTGGTATCTACTTGTCAAGCTAAGAGCACATGACACATCCGGTCTAGTACATATCATTGCATACATGATAGACCCAATAGCAGATGCGTATGGGACTTTCTTCATTTTCTCTTGTTCATCTTTCGTGGTAGGACACTGAGATGAACTGAGAACAGTTCCCTTTTGAATAGGTACCAAACCTTTCTTAGAGTTTTCCATCTTGAACCTTTTCAAGACTTTATCAATGTATGTACTTTGACTTAAACCTATCAATCTCTTGGATCTATTTCTATAGATTCCAATCCCCAATATGTATTGTGCTTCTCCAAGATCCTTAATGGAGAAGCAACCTTTTAACCAAGTTTTGACCTCTTGCATTGTGGTTATATCATTCCCAAATAATAATATATCATCCACATATAGCACAAGGAACATCATGGAGCTCCCACTAGCCTTCTTGTATACACAAGCTTCATCACCATTTTTAATGAAGTCAAATTTCTTTGCCTCTTCATTAAAACGATGATTCCACATTCTCGATGCTTGCTTCAATCCGTAGATTGATTTCTTTAACTTGCATACCTTTTTAGGATTTTTCGGATCGACAAAACCTTCGGGCTGTACCATATAGACATCTTCCTCAAGATATCCATTTAGGAAAGCGGTTTTGACATCCATTTGCCAAATTTCGTAATCATAATGAGCAGCGATGGCAAACAATATCCTAATAGACTTTAGCATTGCCACAGGCGAGAAGGTTTCATCATAGTCAACCCCTTGAGTTTGAGTGAAACCTTTTGCTACAAGTCTAGCTTTGTATGTATCCAAGTTTCCATGTATGTCGGTTTTCTTCTTGAAAAGCCACTTGCAATCAACTAGCTTAGAGCTAGGAGGTTGCTCAACAAGTTCCCAAACTTGGTTATCATACATGGATTGCATCTCGGCGTTCATGGCTTCTTGCCATTTATCTTTATCAATCCTTGATAAAGCATCTTCGTAGTTTACCGGTTCATCCAAATCAACCGTATAGCAACCATCCACGAGAAAACCATATCTCTCAGGAGGATTACTAATCCTACTAGATCTTCGAACGTCTTGTGTACCTTGATCATCCACTTGATCATTTTCAACATCCTCATGTTGAGTGCTAGTGTCAACCAATTGTGTATCATTGGCTTGATCTTGTACCTCTACAAGATCTATTTTCCTTTCACCATCACCTTCCATAAGGAACTTGGTTTCAAGGAATTCCGCTTTCCGAGCAACAAATACCGTTTGCTCGGATGGATCATAGAAGTAATATCCCATGTCATCTTTGGGATATCCTATGAAGATACACTTTGTGGATCGAGCATGTAGCTTATTTGCTACATAACGCTTAGGATAAGCTTCACATCCCCATACTTTCAAGTATGAAAGAGAAGGAGGTTTTCCAAACCACATCTCATGAGGAGTTCGTTCCACTTTCTTGGTTGGGGCCATATTTAAAATACGAGCCGCGGAGCTTAGACAATAACCCCAAAATGATAGAGGTAACGAGCTTCTAGCCATCATAGATCGAACCATATCCATTAGGGTTCGGTTCCTCCTTTCGGAAACTCCATTAAGTTGGGGTGTTCCGGGTGGAGTAAGTTGTGAGATGATCCCACAACTCCTAAGATGATCTTGGAAGGCATCGCTTAGGTATTCACCTCCTCTATCGGTACGAAGTACCTTGATTGTCCTATTGAGTTGATTTTGTACTTCGTTTTGATATTCTTTGAATGCTTCAAACGTTTCGTCCTTGTGTCTTAGTAAGTAGACATATCCGAAACGACTAAAGTCATCAATGAAAGTAACAAAGTATCTTTCACCATTCCTAGTCATGGGTTTAAAGGGTCCACATACATCCGAATGTATTAATCCCAATAAATCTTTAGCCCTTTCATAAGTCCCTTTGAAAGGTGCTTTAGTCATCTTGCCTTGTAAACAAGATTCACATACATCAAACGAATCCATTTCATTTGATTTCAAAAGTCCATTCTTTTGAAGTGTATGCATTCGGTTCTTGTTTATATGACCAAGGCGACAATGCCATAAATAGGAATCACTCAAATCCCTTTTGAGTTTCTTGGTGCTAGTATGGTATATAGAGCTCGATGATGCGTCATCATGAACCAATTCATAAATTCCATTTGAAGGCGAAGCCTTGAAATAGAATACATTATCTTTAGAAAAATGGATATCATCATCAATAAAATTAACATTGAAACCACATTGTCTTAAGCGAGAAATAGAAATAATGTTTCGACATAAATCCGGTGCATACAAAACATTTTCTAAAATAAGCTCCAATCCACTTGGAAGCTTCAAAACAAATTCTCCTTGAGCTTTAACATGCACCTTTGCACCATTGCCCATATAGAGACTTGATGTTCCCGCTTTATGATCACTTCTTTTGAACCCCTGCAAAGTATTGCAAATATGAGTTCCACATCCCGTGTCTAATACCCATGTATTAGAAGAAGTAATACTAAGCTCTACATATACCATGTATATATTACCTGAGGTTTGCCCTGCATCCCTCTTGTCCTTCAACTCTTTAAGATAGACCGGACAGTTTCGTTTCCAATGACCCATCTCACCGCAACCGAAACATGGGTCTTCCTTGGGGTTTGCCTTCTCGGCTACCTTTTGCTTCTTTGCCTTGTTGATGGTTGGGGTAACCATCTTCCCCTTGCCTTGATGGGCGGGTCCTTTTCTCTTAGCCACCTTTGGCTTAGAGGTGTTACCTTTAGACCCACCTTGATCGATTGCTAACACGGGTAAAGTCCTTTTACCCATGCTAGTTTCCGCCGTCCTAAGCATACCATGAAGCTCACCTATACTCTTATCCATCCCATTCATGTTGTAATTAATTACAAATTGATCAAACCTCTTTGATAGGGAGTTAAGGATAAGATCGGTGGCTAACTCATTAGATATGTTAAGGTTAAGACGGTTAGCACGATCGATAAGGCTTTTCATCTTAAGTACATAAGATGAAACCGATTGGGTATCGTCCATACGACAAGCATGAAGCGCCCGAACCGTTTCGAAATGCTCAACACGTGCTTGTTGGAGAAACATCTCCTTCAATTGTGTTATCATGTCGTATGCGCTATGATGCTCGAAATCCTTTTGGAGTTCGGGTATCATAGTCCCAAGCATTAAGCATGAGACTTGAAGGGAGTCGTGGCAATACTTATCGTAAGCGGCCATTGCCTCCACATCATTCTCATCCGGTTGATCGGGAATGGGGTCCTCAAGCACATACATTTTATCCTCTTGTTTGAGGACAATCCGAAGATTGCGGAACCAATCCATAAAATTTGTATGGTTGAGTTTGTCTTTCTCGAGGAGAGACCGTAACGATAGGTTGTTAAAGTTAAGTGGTGCGTTGTTCATGTTGTTGTTGTTATTAGCGGCCATCTACAAAATTCAACAAAGTTCATTTAAGTATTGATTTCAAATTTAATAAACAATACCCTTTTAATTTGTTTTATTAAATATTAGAATCCAACGGTAAATCAAATTTCGGTTAGGTGACCTTTATCCCGTTATTTGATTTTGCTAGGTAGTCATAATGACAATTGCAATCCTTTTGCAACTTCTAATTTATGGGATCATGCAATCCTTTTGCATGGCATATTAATCCCATCAACGCCTATTTGTTCCTCATGCTTCGGTGACCCTATGTTCATGATTCCCAAATCAAGTTGTCCTACTTGTGTAGACATGTAGACTTAACATACAAGTGGTTAGGTGACCTTTATCCCACATGTATGTGAAGTGTACCTTATTCATATTAGTTCACTCATGACGGTTAGGTGACCTTTATCCCATCAAGAGATTCCTAATATGTCTAAGTGTTTCCACAAAAGGATGGCGTTAAACTTGTTTACCTTGTTTTATTAAAGGGATTTTAGGTTTTCTACATTCTAGTTTAGAAAACAAAGAGCTATACACCAACATGCATTTGGTGTGTAGTATGTTTATGAAAAACCCATTTTCATGTACCTTTTAGTAACCAATTACTAGTTTTAACCATTCCATTGCTTTTAAATAAACCATTTTATCTAAGTCTAATAACCAATTATTAGTGTCATTTTGTTATGTTTTATTATAACCATTTTATAATGTATTATGCAAGTGTTATCTAGTGATGATCTTGTAGCAACCAAACATACAAACATTCACAAACATGCATAACAAAGTGTTCACAATCAAGAGCCATTTTGGTAGACATTTGTTTAGCCAATAAACAAATGTCACCTAAGGGGTTAAACCAAAATAAGAGATTTTTACCAAAATCTCCCACTTAATCTTGTAATCCTCAAATGCTTCATCTTGTAACTTTCTTCATGATCTTCATTTTCTCTTTACAAAATTATATCCTAATACAATCTTTCTAGAAAATGAAATAACAACCTATTCTATTTTACAAACCAAATAGAACAAATTACATGAATATTACAAGATTACATACAACTTATTACAAACCAAAATAACAAAATTATTACAAATCATATGAATGAATATTACAACCAATTCAACCAAACATTCAAACATATGGTCTAGGCTTGATTGTGAACAATAACATAACAACAAACTTGGCCAAACTTGAAGTCCCAAAACCCACTTTTGGGTCCAATAATTCGGCCAAGACCATAAACCCCACCAAAACTCAAGATTTTTACATTCTACATTCATGCATGTTAGTAGATTGTAAAACAAATGAGTTTTCTAGCCAAAAACAAGAAGCATATTAACAAGACTTTGGCTCTAGATACCATTGATGGATTTCAATACATAAACAAAGTTACAAAACCCATTTTGTTACATATAAATTCGTGTGTATATGTATATATAAAGCGGAAGCAATTTCAAGTTCATGCATGTAAAGTTTAACCTTTTAAAGCATGAAATCCATTAAAGATCTAGTCTTGAAATATATGCTAAAATGTAAGTATAAGCTAGTAGGAGTTTATACCTTCTCCAAACGGAGGTGTAGAACAAAATGAAGATGATGATGAAGAAAGGCTAGTCTCTAACTTGAAACCTCAAGAGAATGATACCCACAAGCTATGTAATCAACACCACCTTTGGTTAGGATTTGCAAGACACCTAAAACACAAGCAAAATCAATGGAAGAACCCTCTTCCTTGCTCAAAACTTTCGGCCAAAAAGGGGAGGAAAAAGAGAGCTTTTGCTAATTTGAAAATGCAAGAGTAAGTGTGTGTCTTGGAGAATTCAAACATACAAGTATAGAAGTAATTGCTAGTTATTAAAACAAAATGGGGAGGTGCCTAGGAGACCACAAAACCGCCCCCATGCCTCCCCATTTTATATCTTTTATTTTTTTTAAACTTGTTAAATAAAATCTCATGATACTTGCAAATATATATATATGTTAAAACATGTACACATTTTTATCATTACAAACCATTTATAAAGATAAATAAATATGATTTGTACATGTATATTATATATATATATATACATAATTTTATAAGCCACTTTATAAAATTATAACACACACATATAAGTTTAATGATTAAACTTGTACTTATAATCATTCAAATAATTATATCTTGCATTTTAACTTTAGAAAACCAATTTCTAAAGTATAGGTGCCAAGTATTTATTTATTAAAGTTCCATTTAATAAAATAAATACTAAAAGTATTGATAAGCTTGTTATTGGGTATGACCCGACTTGGATCATAACATGTAAGCCACATTAATTTATTATGTCTCTCGGGCATAAGAAAATCCTTCATTTACCACCCAAGTTGACCGGCGATTCACGAACGTTAAAACTTGTAAAAACAACATGACGATATATATATGGATATACATATGGTTAACATGAGATTATGATAAGTAAGTATCTTCATAAGTATATTAACAATGAGTTATATACATATAAACAAGACTACTAACTTAAGGATTTCGAAACGAGACATATATGTAACGATTATCGTTGTAACGACATTTAAATGTATATATATCATATTAAGATATATTAATATATCATAATATCATGATAATATAATAATTTAACATCTCATTAGATATAATAAACAATGGGTTAACAACATTAATTGAGATCGTTAACTTAAAGGTTTCAAAACAACACTTACATGTAATGACTAACGATGATTTAACGACTCAGTTAAAATGTATATACATGTAGTGTATTTAGATGTATTAAAATACTTTTGGAAGACTTCAAGACATATATCAAAACACTCATACTTAACGAAAATGGTTACAGTTACTTTCCCATTCTTTTCTTTCATCAAGAATTCTAGTCGTATTCTTACCCGTATTATACACAGCTTTAAAACGTACTTACTATGGGTATATACCAATAGGAACTAGCATGGGATTCCAATCTTGATTATGTCATGTATGACTAATCAATTTTAACTTCTACCATAAGCTAGTCAACTAACTATAACTCCTTTTAACCCCACTCACCACTCACCAATTACCCTCATCATTCACTCCATTTCACTTCCAATTCTCTTTCTAATTCTCTCTCAACACACACACACTATTATGAACGTATTTTTCCAGTAGTTAATCATCATCTTCATCAAAAATCACTTCAAGAATCAAGCTATAATCATCATAGGAAGAACACTTCAAGAACACTTCAAAAATCCCTTCAAGTTTACTAATTTACTTCCAAGCTTTCTAATCCATTCCAAGTAATCATCTAAGATCAAGAAACCTTTGTTATATACAGTAGGTTATCTTTCTTATTCAAGGTAATATTCATATTCAAACTTTGATTCAATTTCTATAACTATAAACTATCTTAATTCGAGTAAAAATCTTACTTGAACTTGTTTTTGTGTCATGATCCTACTTCAAGAACTTTCAAGCCATCCAAGATCTTTTGAAGCTAGATCATTTCTTGTCACTTCCAGTAGGTTTACCTACTAAACTTGAGGTAGTAATGATGTTCATAACATCATTCTATTCATATATATAAAACTATCTTATTCGAAGGTTTAAACTCGTAATCACTAGAACATAGTTTAGTTAATTCTAAACTTGTTCGCAAAAAAAAGTTAATCCTTCTAACTTGACTTTTAAAATTAACTAAACACATGTTCTATATCTATATGATATGCTAACTTAATGATTTAAAACCTGGAAACATGAAAAACACCGTAAAACCGGATTTACGCCGTCGTAGTAACACCGCGGGCTGTTTTGGGTTAGTTAATTAAAAACTATGATAAACTTTGATTTAAAAGTTGTTATTCTGAGAAAATGATTTTTATTATGAACATGAAACTATATCCAAAAATTATGGTTAAACTCAAAGTGGAAGTATGTTTTCTAAAATGGTCATCTAGACGTCGTTCTTTCGACTGAAATGACTACCTTTACAAAAATGACTTGTAACTTATTTTTCGGACTATAAACCTATACTTTTTCTGTTTATATTCATAAAATAGAGTTCAATATGAAACCACAGCAATTTGATTCACTCAAAACGGATTTAAAATGAAGAAGTTATGGGTAAAACAAGATTGGATAATTTTTCTCATTTTAGCTACGTGAAAATTGGTAACAAATCTATTCCAACCATAACTTAATCAACTTGTATTGTATATTATGTAATCTTGAGATACCATAGACACGTATACAATGTTTCGACCTATCATGTCGACACATCTATATATATTTCGGAACAACCATAGACACTCTATATGTGAATGTTGGAGTTAGCTATACAGGGTTGAGGTTGATTCCAAAATATATATAGTTTGAGTTGTGATCAATACTGAGATACGTATACACAGGGTCGTGGATTGATTCAAGATAATATTTATCGATTTATTTCTGTACATCTAACTGTGGACAACTAGTTGTAGGTTACTAACGAGGACAGCTGACTTAATAAACTTAAAACATCAAAATATAATAAAAGTGTTGTAAATATATTTTGAACATACTTTAATATACATGTATATATTGTTATAGGTTCGTGAATCAACAGTGGCCAAGTCTTACTTCTCGACGAAGTAAAAATCTGTGAAAGTGAGTTATAGTCCCACTTTTAAAATCTAATATTTTTGGGATGAGAATACATGCAGGTTTTATAAATGATTTACAAAATAGACACAAGTACGTGAAACTACATTCTATGGTTGAATTATCGAAATCGAATATGCCCCTTTTTATTAAGTCTGGTAATCTAAGAATTAGGGAACAGACACCCTAATTGACGCGAATCCTAAAGATAGATCTATTGGGCCTAACAAACCCCATCCAAAGTATCGGATGCTTTAGTACTTCGAAATTTATATCATATCCGAAGGGTGTCCCGGAATGATTGGGATATTCTTATATATGCATCTTGTTAATGTCGGTTACCAGGTGTTCACCATATGAATGATTTTTATCTCTATGTATGGGATGTATATTGAAATATGAAATCTTGTGGTCTATTGTTACAATTTGATATATATAGATTAAACCTATAACTCACCAACATTTTTGTTGACGTTTAAAGCATGTTTATTCTCAGGTGAATACTAAGAGCTTCCACTGTTGCATACTAAAATAAGGACAAGATTTGGAGTCCATGTTTGTATGATACTGTGTAAAAACTGCATTCAAGAAACTGATTTCGATGTAATATATTTGTATTGTAAACCATTATGTAATGGTCGTGTGTAAACAGGATATTTTAGATTATCATTATTTGATAATCTACGTAAAGCTTTTTAAACCTTTATTTATGAAATAAAGGTTATGGTTTGTTTTAAAAATGAATGCAGTCTTTGAAAAACGTCTCATATAGAGGTCAAAATCTCGCAACGAAATCAATTAATATGGAACGTTTTTAATCAATAAGAACGGGACATTTCATTATCATTGGATGCTTTTATCATGGGAAGGAGCACTAACAAATGGCAGGCTTTTTGCAGATTGTGTCCTTTATTCTTATTGGCTAATTTGTAATTGTTTGTCCTTTTTTGTCTCCATTTCCTTTTTATGTTTTTGTCTTATTTAGAAAATAGCTATTAAGCTTCTACTATAAATAGAGAGCTCTTGTAATTGTAAAACTTGGTTGATGATTGAATGAAAAGTTTGATAGAGCTTATCTATTTACAAAATCTCTGTGTCTTTACGATCTTTGATTCCGGTGGCTAAGAGTGGTTTCTTTATCAGTGTTTGTGGTGTTACTTTATCAAACATTGTGGTGAAATCCAAATCTTCATATCTGATATTATAGTTGTGGTGGAATCTTTATCAGCTGTAGTTGAAGATTTGGAGTGTTTCTAGATCTCTAATTGTGGTGGTATCTTTATCAATTTGGGGTTTAGATTCTTCCATCCTTGTGTTCTTATTTCAGAGTTTTATACTCTGTTTTTGGGGCTGTAACTGTTACAAATTTGGGGGTTTGTGTTCAGATCTGTTTAAGTGAAGAAAGCTTGTTCTAAATTGCGTTTTTAAAGTCATAATTACGCATCATCTTGCAAGCTGGCTATTCAAGTAGAGAAACAAGCAAAAAATAAAATTAATTTTAAGTCTTATTCCAAGCCAGCTGTGCTGCCTATGAAGGGTCAATCATCTATGATGCCTATGCATAACGAGGCAGCATCCAAAGTATCTAAAGGCAAAGAGCAGGTTGTAGCTGGTCCTAAAGATGATAGAAGGAAATGCTTCAAGTGCCATGGACTTGGGCATTTGCAAGCTCAATGTCCTAACAACCGTGCTCTTACACTAAAGGAGATTGAAGATTTGGAAGGGGGTTTTCAACTGAACCAGCATATAATGAGTCTGATAGTGAAGAGTTTGTTGCTGCTGATATTGGAGAGTTTTTAGTGGTTCGAAGAGTAATGCACTCAGCTGAGGCTATTGAAGATAAGAGCCAGCGAGAAAACATCTTTCATTCAAGATGCACAGTCAAGGGTAAAGTATGCAGCCTGATTGTTGATGGAGGCAGCTGTGCAAATGCAGCATCTGCTCACATGGTGGAAAAGCTTGAGCTGGTTACAAAGAAGCATCCTCATCCATACAAACTTCAATGGCTTAACCAAGGCAGTGAGGTAAAGGTTACTCGCCAAGTTACTGTTCCATTTTCTATTGGTACTGTTTATCAAGATGAGATTACTTGTGATGTTATTCCTATGGATGCTTGTCATTTGCTGCTTGGTATACCTTGGTTATTTGATAAGTATGTCTATCATAATGGACACCAAAATACTTATTCAATGTATGTGAATGGAAAGAAGATCACCCTCACTTCTTTAAAGCCTAGTGAAATACCTAGAGCTGATCCTACTGTTAAGAATGATAAAGCTTTATTTATGACTCAAGCTGAAGTTGATACTGAGTTAAAGGGTGGTACTGGTGCTTATCTATTGCTGATGGTTGAAAGTGATGAGTTGAACCAGCTTGATGAAATACCAGCTAGGGTAAAGCCATTGTTATCTGAATTTGCTGATGTGTTTCCTACTGAGTTACCTACTGGTTTACCACCAATCAGGGGTATTGAACATCAAATTGATCTTGTACCTGGATCTGTCCTTCCTAACAAAGCAGCTTATCGATGCTCTCCTCATGAAGCAAAAGAACTAGAAAAGCAAGTTAATGAGCTGGTTGCCAAGGGGTATGTTAGAACCAGCATGAGTCCTTGTTCAGTACTTCCAAAGAAAGATGGTTCCATGAGAATGTGTGTAGACAGCAGAGCTATTAACAACATCACAATCAAGTATAGGTATCCCATACCTAGATTAGATGATATGCTAGATGAGCTGCATGGTTCATGTGTGTTTTCCAAAGTTGATCTTAGAAGTGGGTATCATCAGATTCGAATGAAAGAAGGAGATGAATGGAAGACAGCTTTCAAGATCAAAGGTGGATTATTCGAGTGGTTGGTTATGCCTTTTGGGTTGTCTAATGCACCCAGCACATTCATGAGGCTTATGAATGAAGTGCTCAGGCCACTTATTGGTCAGTTTGTGGTTGTTTACTTTGATGACATCCTAGTGTACTCAAAAACTAAAGAAGAACACTTGGATCATCTGAGGAAAGTATTTAAGCTATTAAGGCAGAATCAGTTATATGCAAAGCTGGAGAAGTGTGATTTCTTTGTCAGCAAAGTAGTGTTTCTTGGATATGTGGTTTCTGAAGAAGGCATTTCAATGGATCCATCTAAGGTGGAAGCAATAGATCATGGCCTAGTCCTTCTACCATCACTGAAGTCAGAAGTTTTCATGGTTTAGCTTCATTTTATAGAAGATTTATCAAAGACTTCTCCACAATTGTTGCTCCAATTACTGATTGTATGAAGAAAGGGGTATTTGAATGGTCTAGTTCTGCCCAATCAGCATTTGAATCATTGAAAGAAAAGCTAAGTTCAGCACCTATACTTGCTTTACCTAATTTTGATATGCTATTTGAACTTGAATGTGATGCAAGTGGTGTTGGCATTGGAGCTGTGCTAGTGTAAGGAAAAAGACCAGTAGCTTATTTCAGTGAAAAGCTAAATGGGTCAAAGCTGAATTATAGCACTTATGATAAAGAAATTGTTCGTCTTCATGGAGTTCCCAAAACCATTGTGTCTGATCGAGATACAAAGTTCTTAAGCTATTTTTGGAAGACATTATGGAAGCTGCTTGGAACAAAGCTTTTATTCAGCACTTCTCACCATCCCCAAACTGATGGTCAAACTGAAGTTACCAATAGAACTGTCGGAATGTTGCTAAGGGCACTTGTGAAGAAAAGTTTGAAGGAGTGGGATTTGAAGCTTGCTCAAGCTGAATTTGCTTTTAACAGAGCACCTAATTACTCCACAGGAAAATCACCATTTGAAATCTGCTATGGTGCAAATCCACTCACACCCATTGATCTGATTCCTTTTGCAATTGAGCCTAAGGTAAGTGTTGATGCAGTGGCAAAGGCCAAAGAAATGAAGAAGCTGTATGAGCAAGTGAGGGCCAAAATTGGGCAGACCAACCAGCAATACAAGGCTAAAGCTAACCAGCACATAAAGCAACCCACTTTTGTTCCTGGTGATCTTGTTTGGATTCATCTAAGGAAGGAAAGGTTCCCAGCAAAAAGGAAGAACAAGCTGATGCCAAGAGCTGAGGGTCCATTTAAAGTGTTGGAAAGTTGGTGATAATGCTTACAAGGTCGAGCTACCTGGTGATACTGCTGTGTCTAGCACTTTTAATGTTAGTGATTTGATGCCCTACTTGGAAGATGACAACCTCGAGAACTTGAGGTCAAGTTCCTTTTTAGAGGGGGAGGATGATGCAGGTGTGCTGGGCAATGAAACCAGCAACACAGCCAGCTCGAGCTCAAAAGATGTTACACCCGAATCAGGCCAAGCAATGGTCATTTTGCCATTTATTTTGTATCATCTAAGTGTTTTTGGAGCTGGTTCAAGAAGCTCAGGGGTGACCCTACTTCAGTCCTTAAACTGAAGTAGTTATGTTTTCATGAATAAAGTTTTTGATAGTTGAAGGCAAGCCAGCAACGAAGAAGAATCAGCTAGCCGGACCAGCAAATGAGTTTAGTTCAGCCAGTAAAGCTTTAATTCACTCAGCCGGGTAACCAGCAAATCGAACCAGCAAAGTTATGCTTAGGCGAACCAGCTAGTTCAACCAGCTAAAGAATTTTAGTTTAATCAGCACACGAAACTATAGTACAACCAGCACGCGATGCTATTTTCTATCTGAATGGCCAACATGCTAATACAATTCAAAGTTTACTTATGCTTTTCAATAAACCGGTCAGGTCATGTGCTTAACACGTGTGTGGCTGTTCTAGAAGAATGTTAGTTGTCCAAGGAAGACTCTCATTTATCATTAGATGCTTTTATCATGGAAAGGAGCACTAACAAATGGCAGGCTTTTTGCAGATTGTGTCCTTTATTCTTATTGGCTAATTTGAAATTGTTTGACCTTTTTTTTGTCTCCATTTCCTTTTTATGTTTTTGTCTTATTTAGAAAATAGCTGTTAAGCTTCTACTATAAATAGAGAGCTCTTGTAATTGTAAAACTTGGTTGATGATTGAATGAAAAGTTTGATAGAGCTTATCTATTTACAAAATCTCTGTGTCTTTACGAATCTTTGATTCCGGTGGCTAAGAGTGGTTTCTTTATCAGTGTTTGTGGTGTTACTTTATCAAACATTGTGGTGAAATCCAAATCTTCATATCTGATATTATAGTTGTGGTGGAATCTTTATCAGCCGTAGTTGAAGATTTGGAGTGTTTCTAGATCTCTAATTGTGGTGGTATCTTTATCAATTTGGGGTTTAGATTCTTCTATGCTTGTGTTCTTATTTCAGAGTTTTATACTCTGTTTTTAGGGCTGTTAGTGTTACAAATTTGGGGGTTTGTGTTCAGATCTGTTTAAGTGAAGAAAGCTTGTTCTAAATTGCATTTTTAAAGTCATAATCACGCATCAGATGTTCAACGGCTACATGGATGTCTAGCAGCATTAACAAGATTCTTGTCCAGTGCAGCTGAAAAGTCACTTCCATTCATGAAGGTGTTAAAGGGCTGTTTAAATAAAAAAGATTTTGTGTGGACGGCGGAAGCCGAAAATGCATTCCAAGAGATCAAGCAGTTGTTAAAAACATTACCTACATTAACAGCACCAAAAGAGGGGGAAACCCTAATTTTATGCTTAGCTGTCTCAAAGGAAGCAATAAGTTCTGTCCTAATCGCAGAACGGAACGGCGTGCAAATGCCTATATATTTTGTTAGCAAGGTGTTGCAGCTTAGTGAAATAAATTATCCACCACTTCACCGCATGGTTTATGCCCTTGTGCATACTGCACGACGTTTACGAAGATATTTTCAAGGTCATCCCATCTTAGTGTTAACAGATCAACCATTGAAGCAAATACTCCGGCGTCCAAAATCATCTGGCCGTTTAGCAAAATAGGCCATCGAGTTGGGGGAGTATGAAATCAATTTTGGTCCCCGAAATGCAGTTAAAGGACAAATTTTGGCAGATTTCCTCTTGGAGACAAATGAAAAAGTAGAGTATGACAACAAAATGGAACCATCACAGCATGAGTGGGAGTTACACACTGATGGGGCATCCAGTGAAGAGGGAACAGGTGCAGGGCTAGTTTTAACAAGTCCAGATGGTGAAGAGTATACTTATGCATTGAAATTCTGTTTTTATGCTTCAAACAATGAAGCAGAGTATGAGGCATTACTCTCCGGCCTCCGCATAGCGGTAGAAATGGGCATAACAAATTTACGAGCATATGTTGATTCTCAAATTGTCGCCCAGCAGGTTAATGGAACGTTCGATGCAAGGGATACATCCATGAGGCAATATGTAAAGTTGGTGGAGGCAATTTCAAAGAAATTTTATAACCTTGAATTCGTACAAATCCCTCGAAATAAGAACAAAAAAGCTGACGTCTTGAGCAAGTTAGCTACTTTAACCTTTGATCATTTGCACAAACGAGTGTTGGTTGAAGAACTTAAGGAGAAATCAATACATGGAAAACCAATTATTGCAATAGTTGAAGGAGCTAAAGAAACTTAGATGACTCCGTATTTGAGATATTTGCATGACGGATGGTTACCTGTTGATAAGGCGGAAGCAAGAAGAATAAGAGTGACCGCACCAATGTATGAACTTGTTAGTGGTGTCCTTTATCGAAAATCATACAATGGTCCGTTGTTAAGATGTTTAACCGATGATGAAGCATTAAAAGTGGTCAAAGAAATGCATGAAGGAGTTTGTTCTCAACACTCCGGTTTCCGTACTGTGGCATCACGGATTATGCGACAAGGGTATTTTTGGCCTTCCCTTTATCGGGATGTCGCAGAAATCATAAAAACATGTGAGAATTGTCAGAGGCATGGTACAATTCAGCGTCTTCCAAAGTATGACTTGATACCGGTGTCATCCGCTTGGCCGTTCTGTAAATGGGCTATTGATATTGTGGGGCCATTCAATAGGAGCACTGGTAATGCTAAGTTCTTGGTGGTAGCGATCGATTTTTTCACGAAATGGGTTGAAGCAAAAGCTTTAGCAAAAATCACAGGAGAAAATGTCAAGAAGTTTGTTTGGCATGATATTGTATGCCGTTATGGGGTGTCAAATGAAATAGTCAGCGATAACGGTAAGCAATTTGCAGAAAATCCATTTCGGAGTTGGTGTGAAGAGCTGGGCATAAAACTAAACTTTACATCTGTTGCTCATCCTCAAGTGAACGGACAAGTGGAGGTT
Source organism: Rutidosis leptorrhynchoides (assembly GCF_046630445.1). Classification (NCBI taxonomy): domain Eukaryota; kingdom Viridiplantae; phylum Streptophyta; class Magnoliopsida; order Asterales; family Asteraceae; genus Rutidosis; species Rutidosis leptorrhynchoides. Next base: position 313,322,997 of record NC_092333.1, on the reverse strand, counting down.
ACCAACAAGGAAATCGTTGCTGGCATTAAGGCACGGTTGGGTCTAAGTCAAACTGGATGGGTGGATGAGCTGCCAAATGTATTGTGGGCACACCGGACGACGCCAAAGCGGAGCACGGGGTAAACACCTTTTAGTCTGGTGTATGGAACAGAGGCAGTGATACCGGCTGAAATATGTGTGGCAACACAATGCATTATGGCATTTGATGTTGAGGCTAATTCTGAGGCGTTAAGGGAGAATCTCAACTTGTTGGACGAAAGAAGGTTGATGGCCACCATCCGGCAAGCAGATCACAAGCATAAAATGGCAAAATATTATAACAAGAAAGTGCAGCATGTGCAGTTTGAAGTAGGTGATTTAGTACTACGTGATAATGAGGCAAGCAGGCAAATCAAATTTGGAAAGTAATGGTGTATCCTATCGTATACACACATAAAAGGCATAATGGTTGCATAAAAGTAGCATCAGGAAGGCTGGAAACAATAGTTTTGTGGAGTTATACGTCCAGCGTTCTCCGCTGTACAGGCTGCTTCGTCATGCGTAAGCCCTGAAGGCCGCCTAGCGCGTAAGCCCTGGCCGGAGAACGCCACCTTCAGCATAAATTTCGGATCACGAATAACAGAACGTATCATCATCTGACACGTGTCCCCAAGCAATCTGGTGGATCTGACACTATAAATAGACCCCTTGGGTCGTCATTTTACACAGTTCAGACATTCTGACAACTTTGAGAGCTGAGACTTCACTTCTCTTTCTCTCTCTACTTTCTCTCACTAGAAGTCATCCGGCTAGCACTCTTACACTCTACGGACGACTGATTGATTAAGCCACCCCACAAATTTCTACACTTGTGAACCGGGTCTGCAGGGATTATTTCCCAAGGGTAAAAATCAGTCGGCAACACTCCGCCCTCCTAAAGCTAGATTACTTCTAGTATCTTGTTGGCACACTAAGCCTTACCTCATAAGGAAATAGGTGTTAACAATGGCGCCATCCACTAATGACATGATAACTGTTGAAGATGTACTCGTTCAGCCACTAGATGGTACGATTGAAGAAACAGTTGCTGAAACTGCAGAAAGACTTAAACATTTGGCAACTAATTCGGAGAAAAGGCCAGTAATCGAAGAAGCGATAGCTAAAAGTGCAGAAAGACTTTCAAATTTTGTTACTAATACAGAGCGACGACCATTGATGCAACCACGGCGATGTCCATCATTTATACCTCTTCGGCGGATGGCGGATGGCAGAGACAAGCAAATAATGAAGAGGCAATCTATATCAAAATACAAGTTATCCAGGCTACTAGACAAGCTGGGCAGTCTTATTGATGATTCTGGGGATGATAACGACCTGAGCTATGATAATAATGACTCTGATGATGAAACTGACAAAGCTGAGTTCGTGTCAGAGAAGCAGGCAGTGTTGCTTTTGAATGACATTCTTAAGCAGACAGCTCCGGCAAAGTATAAGCAACGCTTAGCGCAGCCCGCCGTCCGTGCTGTGGCCGTGGATAATTACTTTGCCCTCATTACTGGAGAGCAAGCCACCAAGCCACCGACCATGGCAGAATCTACACAGTGTTTCATTGATCGAATTGCTAATTATCCATTGCCCAGAAATCTTGCTATACCAGCAATTGGAGTTTATGATTGCACAACGGATCCGGAAGATTTTCTGACTATGTTTGAAGGTGTTATGAGGTTGCAGCATTGGGAAGATGAAACTGCGTGCCATATGTTTCCTATGGTATTGCAGAAAATGGCACGCGAATGGTTTGCTAGTTTGCCGCCAAGGAGTATTACCAGTTTTCTTGATTTGAGAGCAAAATTTGTGATGCAATACCAAAATCTACGGAGCTGTACTCTGACACATCTTGATGCACACGAGATCACAATGTATCATAACGAAACTTTGAGCAATTTTATGAAGCGTTATACACTTGAAGCACAGAAGATTCCTGATTGTCCAGAATCACAGCTTGTGTCTGGCTTCATTTTCTGTCTGGACCAACGAAGGTTTAGTGCACTTGTTCATGCATTACGGTATGACTTGCCAAAAACATTGCATCAAGCGTTGGAGGTTGCACAGAGGCATGTACGAGCTGGTGAGCGTGGGTTGAACAACTTTGATACTGGCAGTAGTAGCAAGCCGCACAACGGAGGACGGTATTTTGACAGAAATCAGAGAAGGAATGACAATTCAAATGGAGGATGGAGAGGAAACAATCACCCTAATGATTTTCACCACAACAGAAAGCCAATAGAAAGGCACCCGTTGATTATGGCGCTTACCAAAACTCCGAAAGAGATCCTCTTCACTGAACCAATTCGGACCACTTTCAATGCTCCAACAACTATGGAAGAAAGGGAGGGTCCAAAGAGTGAGTTGTGGTGAAATTTCCATGAGGCATGGGGCCATGATACGGATAATTGCAAATCTTTGATGAGGGAAATCATAGCGAAAATCAAGGCAGGAGAATTGAATCATTTGTTGCCTGGCAAACAGTACAGGAGGAATGATCCACGCAGGAAATTTGCGTGGCAAAGGAATGATGGTAACAGAGGACGCTGTGGAGAGAACAGAAGAGAGCAGCATGGCGGAAGAGATAATCGGAACCAACCGCAGTACGGAGACCGGGTCACAGAGCGTGAGACAACTCCAGCAGTTGTAATTAGGATGGTTTGGATCAACGACAGTTATTATGCAGAAGGTGAATCATCAAACAGCAATTTGGACAGCTGGAGATATGCTCCAATCATCTTTCAGCCAATTCTAAATTGGGCGTTGTCCGTTCAGCCAGTGATCATTTCAGCAGAGATAGCCAATAAGTTTGTCAATTGTATCTACACAGATACGGGAAGTGAAGCTGACATCATTTAATGGCATTGCTTGAAGACTTTTCCAAGGCATGTGCATGACAGAGCTAGGTAAACGAGATTGAAAGTTTCTGGATTAACGGGAGCACCGGTAAATGCCATGTGGCAGATTCGTTTGGAAGTTGTTATGGGCACATTCCCATTGTTAAGAACAGAAACAATTGATTTCACAATCATAGATGGAAATTCTCGGTTTAACGTCCTTTTTGGAAGGACAGCGTTGGCTAAATTCGGAGCAATAACATCGACAGCTCATGCAGAGATCAGGTTCCCAACTCCTAACAGAGTAGCCGCCATACATTCACAGTATGTGGCACCGGCTAGGGAGAGATCCACATTTGTGAACTTACCAAAAGGCAACGTAAACTGGAGAAAGCATGATCGGTTGTTTAGTGATGATGAAGTTCAGGAGTTTTTCATTCCATAATCAAGTGTGTAGGCCGGATAGCACTGGGCACTCAGCGTGTGAAGAAGCAAATCTCAGCATATTATCAAGAGCAAAAGTTTACTATCAAGAGCAGTTTTTTTAGCATTTTTATGAAGGCATTGTCTTCCACAATCGTTGTATTCATGCCAAAATACACATGTTTGGCATTTGAAGAACATATTTTCGCATTATAATGAAGAGCATCGTTTATCAATTTACTGTGAGACATTGTGCTAATTTTACAGTGCATATGTTAGCAATTTCATACATTAAACATTCATGGCGTACTAATTAGGCTTGATCCACCTAAATTCGTCATCAAGTTTATGTACTGTACAGTACCGAACAAAATATTATATATTTTTAAACAAAGTGCTGCCCGTGACAAATGTAAAACATTACATTTATAACCTGCCCACTGAAGGAGTGTATTTTTAAAATACCTCCGATGGCGGAAGCTTTTGTGCCGGCCAGTAAAGGCACAAGGGATCGGCTAGAAAACGTTTAAGTTTTACTAGAACGCACCGAGGCATGATACAAAACTCAGATACTTGTCATGACAAACATTATAAAAAACTTACTTCATAGAACGAAGTTCTATATTTTATGTATGAAGGCAAAATAATTAGCAATTCTTCCTCATATACTTTATGGCGGAAGGCGTAAGACGGAGAGTTTATTGATTTGTAATCATTCTTCTAAAACACTTTCAATTCTTCCTCATATACTTTATGGCGGAAGGCGTAAGACGGAGAGTTTATTGATTTGTAATCATTCTTCTAAAACACTTTCTATTCTTCCTCATTAATTTTATGACAGAAAGCGTTTAACAGAAATTAGACATCATATTAATTTAGCAAAACTTAATACTACAAGGCGTCTACATATGAATTACCTTATACACTTTTCAAAATGATTTGCTCAATTATACACTGCACAATTGTGTATAGAAATTTTATGCTCAGGTGCATAATCGATTGGTTTTAAAGTGTTAAGCATCAAAATATTTGCAACAAGCATGTAAACACACATAGTCATCACAATAAAGTCAGTATATATATATAATGTCAAAATCAGATGGAAAATTATTACAAAACATTGTTTGATATTTTTACAAAGATCAATCAAACTGCACGCTAAACACATCTTGAGCAGATGAATCATCTTTGTTGCATACTTCGTCAAAAATGTTTATCTTCAAATTTATCAATTTGTTCTTGGCCTCATCAATTTTTTCTTGAGTACCAGGGGGCATAAGTTTGGCAATAGCAGTAGAAGGGGTTTGATTGGGAGCAAGGCGTTTGAACAGATTGCCGATCACATCAGCAATAGCATGGGCGCATGCAGCATCAACATAATCATTGTAGGGATTCCCTACAAGATTGGATCCAAGCACCTTAGCTATCACACCTGGTACACCCTTCTTAAGCTCAGCAAAATTGCCCTCGCCTTTCTCCGCCCTCCGGAGAAGCTCAGCAGACTTTTATCTCTCTGCATTCAGCTGTTTCTCCAGCTCACCAACTTTCACCTGTTCCTCTTCCAATCTCTTCTTCTCAACATCCCTTTCCCCTTGCAGAACAGCAGCAACATCTTGAGCACTTTTTAGCTCAACTTCTTTAGCCTTTATTATTTTCTGCGCATCACTTAAGGCACGCTCAGCATCAGCAGCTCTTTTACGAGCATTTGCACCTTCAGTTATGTCCTTACGGGCTAAAGCAAGAATAGACTCTTGATGCTCCTGCAGTTGCAGCACAGAGTCCAGGTGGTTGGTTAGCAGTACATGAGCTGCCTTAGTTGATTCCCTGAGTTGATCAGAACGGAGAGCAGTGAATTGGGGTTTCAGCTCAGGGATAACACAACCCTGTACAAAATAAAATTTTATGAGTAAATTCAGGCAACTCACATCAATAGCTTACAAGCATATACATGTAGATGGTCTTATCATTCATACCTAAAGAAGAGTTGCAAATTCTTTATCCTTAGTGGCAGGGTTTGCAATGATGGCCTGCAAAGCCCTCACATGAGCAGGAAGAGTTGGCTCTTGAACATTGGAGGAGGTGACAGCAGGGTTAGTGATATTAGGAAGAGGAGAATCATAAGCAGAGTTGCCTTCCGGCCTATCTTCATGAAATTCAGATTCATCGAAGGGAGCAAAGTCTGGGTCAGGCATTTTCAGGCCCTTCTCTCCTTCACTTTCAAGATTCCCCTCTGGCCTCCGGTCACCGCCCTCCGTAGCCTTCCCTTGGCTATCATCCGACTCTGCTAAAATTACTAACAAAAAGAAATTAGCATTATGAACAAACATAACAGTTATAAGCAAAAACATGTGCATTTTTAAGAAAGAGCAGAATGAACATACTTCTCCTACGTTTCTGCTTATTACCCTCCTCTGTACTCTTCGCCCTTTTAGAGCCTATGCTCTTCTTTCTTGTCTTTTGGGTTGGAGGAGGAGTAGGGTTAGTTTCACCCGTGATGTCAACTGATGAAGATGTTTGCTGATCGGCGGTGGTGGTATCATCCGTTGTCCGCTTAGTGTCTGTATGTTCAGACCCGGATTCGCTGTCTGAGCTGCTCACAACAATTTCTTTCCCCTTTTCGGCATCAACAGCAGCTTTAGTTTCAGCTGCAATTCTCTTCGCCTCTAGCTCTTCAGCAGTTTTGTCACGAGCAGTGACCTCTACATCATCATCAAGATCAGCGGATAAAAGAGCAGAGCAAACCTGCATCATGGAGTTGCCTGCAAAAGTTACACATGAATAGCAATATAAGTACACATGACAAACAGTAGACACAAATCTATATATATATATATATATATATATATATATATATATATATATATATATATATATATATATATATAATAGGATGATCATATCACATCCTACCCTGTTTTTTCCCACAAAGTACTGGCACAGAATTGATCGGCCATTCTTGGCTCACTTTGCACAGCACAAGAATTCCCTCATACGTTTCGTATGATCTGGGTGGAAGACGGAGTCCTTTCAAACTATTTACTATCCGCTGTTCTGCGGGAGAAATCTTAACACCCTTTCCTATGCCAGCATCAATAGCACCCCACTCCTGGACAACGGAGTATTCCTCCGGAATAACAGTTTCATCAACAAAGAAAAATGGACTTTTGTTCAAGTTTGAAACTCTATTTAGACCAACAAAATGATTATTTTTCTTACAATCAATAGTAAGCCAGCAATCGCTAATTGTGCGAATTCTAAATAAAGTGATAAAAACATTAATGCGAGGCTTTATATTAATAGCATTGCAATACATTTCAAAAAGGATGATTTTTTGAAGGCGATGGGGATGTATCTGACTAAGACAGGCACCATAATATCTAAGAAGGCGAAGAAGAAAGTTAGTAAGGGGAACACAGAGGTTGCCGTGGGTAATTTATAAAGCGTATAAAGTAATTTTCCCCTCAGGAGGGTTGTCAGCAGTTTGTCCGATGGTGGGAAGAACAGGGTTGTATTGATTGAGATGGAGAAAGGCAATCTTTAAGCCATCTAAATATTCACTGGTTAATGATGAAGCCATCGTGCTAACTTCTGGAATGTCAGCGATATTTGATGAAGAAGGCTTGGCGTGCTCTTAGCCAGTACTCCGTGAAGAATCCATGGTAATACAGTAAAAGATATCAAGAAGAAGAAAATAGCAGTAAGATAAAGTGTACTGACCTTGGAAGATGGTAAACCTTAAAAAGTTGAAGATTGAAGAAGGCGATGAAGATTTGGGGGAGAAATATGCTTTTTAGATCTTAGCAAAAGTAAAAAAGTGATGGTAACAGGGTTATTACGGTTTTTATAGGATTTCATCGATACAATTTTTATGGCCACGATTAAGACACGTGTAGGGGTGAGTTTAAACGAAGGGTACGAAATATCACTTTTTACAGCTGGAGGCGTGTGGACGATCTCAGCCGTAAAAAATTAATCATAACAGCGTCACTAAAACTCGTCTGCATTTAATGCCTAAAATGTTTTCCCCGATGCAAGTGGGCAATGAACAGGCTGGTTTGGCATGCGTTTTTCAAAAGTTTAACGACTTAATCATTCTTCAAATGCTTAAGTCATTAAACTGGGGGGACTTAATGGTGTATCCTATCGTATACACACATAAAAGGCATAATGGTTGCTTAAAAGTAGCATCAGGAAGGCTGGAAACAACAGTTTTGTGGAGTTATACGTCCAGCGTTCTCCGCTGTGCAGGCTGCTCCATCATGAGTAAGCCCTGAAGGCCGCCTAGCGCGTAAGCCCTGGCCGGAGAACGCCACCTTCAGCATAAATTTTGGATCATGAATAACAGAACGTATCATCATCTGACACGTGTCCCCAAGCAATCTGGTGGATCTGACACTATAAATAGACCCCTTGGGTCGTCATTTTACACAGTTCAGACATTCTGACAACTTTGAGAGCTGAGACTTCACTTCTCTTTCTCTCTCTACTTTCTCTCACTAGAAGTCATCCGGCTAGCACTCTTACACTCTACGGACGACAGATTGATTAAGCCACCCCACAAGTTTCTACACTTGTGAACCAGGTCTGCAGGGATTATTTCCCAAGGGTAAAAATCAATCGGCAACACTCCGCCCTCCTAAAGCTAGATTACTTCTAGTATCTTGTTGGCACACTAAGTCTTACCTCATAAGGAAATAGGTGTTAACAGAAAGCTAGCCCCAAAATGGGAAGGACCTTATAAGGTCATGAAAGTAAATCAGAATTGATCATACATGCTTGCTGCGCCTTCCGGCGAGCAATATGAAAGAGCTTGGAATGCAATGAATTTAAAGAAATTTTATGCGTAGTTTGATCAACTGTCAAATGCATGAGATATAGTCATAAATGTAAAAGTTTCTTTAAGAATATGAATAATAGCAATTATTCTTATGGCAATATTTTTCACAAATTTTATCCGGCCAAGGATTATATAGCCCAGGTGTCACATAGCTGTGTGTCATCCCTACCCGCAGAAAGAAAGAAAGCCTTTCGGTGGTAGAAGTACAATCATACTCAAAATGGTTGTATCGATAGTGAGACATGTAGAACTCACTAAAGCATCGAAGCGATGAAATGAATCTACAAAAAATGTCATGACACAACTTATATACACAAAATGCAGAGCACAACGGAAAACGAATCTTAGTGTCCAGCAAAATATTTAAAGGCGAAAGTAATTCATAACTTTTCCTCATGAATTTCATGACGGAAGGCGTATGACGGAGAATATGATTTTGATATTCATAGCTATAATGATATAATGATTGCAAAGTACAATCTCAATATCTTGAGCATTGTTCATTACAACTATCTTACTAAGTTATAGCATATATTTCTAATATACATAACCAAGTGCAATATTAAGTATTATGTAAAAGCAGATGTATAACAACATAGTGTTTCATTCATCCTGTGGAGTATAATTCAATACATCATCTATTGTTACATCTGGCCTTTTACAAAGATTTTCAAGATCAGAAAACCTCATATTTTCTATTGAGGCACCGGCTGCATCAGCTTCTAAATCGGCATTTTCATTAATCTTTGATGTGATTACCTCAGGCAGAGGATTTGGAAGTTCTGGTAGTTTTCTTTTCATAAAATTGAAAACTTTAACCGTTCAACAGATTTGGCAAGGCGGACAAACTCACGGATTCTGTGAGATAGTGACTGACAGTTAAAGATACGCTCTACAAGCGCAGGAATGCCAGTTATCATTCGTCTTTCGTTCTCCTCTTTGGCTTTAAGCTGTTCTTTCAACATGTTATTTTGCTCAAGCATTTTTTCATTCTCCTTTACTAGTTCATCAATTTTGCTCAGATGCCGCTTTTCTCTGAAAGATAGTTCTTTGACTTGCTCCTTATACTCCGCCCTCTGACTGTTGCAATTTTCATAGTGCCTCTTCATTGTCTCGTATTCCCTCTTTATCTCTGTGGCTATTCGTTCAGTCTTGGCTACTTTCTCCTTTTCAGCAGATAGCTCCATATTTGTAGTGACTTTACTGTTTTGCAAATCAGATAAGCGTTAAAGGTCATTTAAAGCAGAAGCAATGTTCAGAATGATACTTTGTGCCTTAACCTTCTTGGCATCTGCATCAGATAAATTGCTAAAGAATTGGGCTAGTGAAGGACACATCATGGCATTCAAAAAAGTCACGAAATCTTCGTACGAGTGTGGTGGTCCTTTTAAAAGGGAGGAAAGCATGTTTGTGTCAAGATTAGGAAGTGTAATTTGTTGTTGAGAAGAACTAGGGCCAGCTCCTTGTTGAGCGAATGACGGAGGAATTTGACCAGTTCTTCTCGTCTTGGCGGAAGGCGGAAGAGTTGTTAATGTAGTGTCTTGATGTGCTTCACTAGCTGTTGGAGATAAAGGAAAATTGTTATTTATAAAAGAGTTCCAATATGCTTCACAACATTTCAAAGGTGGCATAAAGTATAAGGAAGGTTTTGGATTATAAAATCCACCAGTACTGGGTATGCAAGAAAACAAGTACAGGTTTTGGTATGGAATTTTGCATAATTCAGTGTTGTCATTTTCATTACCCGAGGTACGACGTTCTCTAGAGGCAACTCGATTCATACCTATGTCTTCTTCTTCTTCTTCTTCTTCTTCTTCTTCTTTATCTTCCTCCTCCCTCATTACATCTATTTTGGGGGTATCATCAATAATTTTCTCGGTGGTAAAGGTAAGCTGTGAATACGATGATGATCGCATGGCGGTAAGCGGAGTAATTTCTGCAAAAATTAAAAAGTCACAGTGATTAAATGGATAAATAAAGAAGAACATTTTATTTACGCATATGTAGCAAAAGTAAATGCTTACTCTTTTTCCCAGCAAGAACACAGGCATAGCCTTGTGAGATATCCCAATCTTGGCTCATGGATGTCAGCGAAAGCATGTGTTCCCCATATTTAATGTCAATGATTTCTTCAGCTTTAATTCTCTTAAACAAAAGGTTTTCTTTGGTGACGAGTTTTGGAAAGGTAACAGATACGGTATGCAAGTATTTGCGCCATACTCGAGTAGCTGAGTATTGTTTATCAATTGCATCTTCATTAATAAAGATAAATGAAGCATACCAGTTGTCGCCAGGATGATCAAGTGCAGGTTTCAGAAACCCATGAACTTTATTGAAAGTGAACCAACCATTTTCATGGCGTGCTATACGTACCAAATGGCAAAATATCCGAATTGATGGTTCAATGCTCCTTGCGTGACAATACATTTCAAAAATCAAGATCTTTCGAATTGATGCTGGTTCGAATTGACCAACAGCAACACCGTAAAATTTGCAAACTTCTAAGAAGAAGGGTGTAAATGGCAGACGTAAGCAAAATTTGAAGATTGAATGGCCATAAATAGCAACCTTGCCAGGGGGCGGTGAGCAGGCTCTGGCATTAATTGCAGGAATCACTGGTTCAACACCAACTAATCTAGGAAAATGTTGCAGTAGCTCGCTTAAATATCTCTCATTTACTCTGCTGGGAATAGCTGTAACATCCTTTATGGCTGCCATTAATGTTCTAAATGAAACAGGAGGTAACGAAGGTATTGATGGAAGAAGATGAATACTGTAGAAGAAAGTTGTAAAAGTAAATGATCGGTTAGGGTTTATGGTGGTTAAAAAGCAAAAAGATATAACAGCTGTAATCAGTGGTGATTTTGGGGGTTTTGTTTTCAGCCACACACGTGTAAGGACAAGATAAAAAGGTGAGTACATCGAAAAGTCTTTTTACAGCTAAGAGGCGCGTGCGATATTTTAGCTGTGCAAAAAGCAATCATCATAATGTCAGTAAAATTCATTTGTAAGTTATCATGTCGTCAGTAAAATTCGCCTATCATTTAATGCTTGTGATGTGCTTCCCAATGCAAAAGGAAAACGTGAAGACTTGGTTGGCATGCGTTATTCCAAGTTTAACAACTTAATCAATTTTCAAATGCTTAAGTCATTAAACTAGGGGGGACTTAATGGTGTATCCTATCGTATACATGCATAAAAGACATAATGGTTGCATAAAAGTAGCATCAGGAAGACTGGAAACAACAGTTTTGTGGAGTTAACCGTCCAGCGTTCTCCGTTGTACAGGCTGCTCCGTCATGCGTAAGCCCTGAAGGCCGCCTAGCGCATAAGCCCTGGCCGGAGAACGCCACCTTCAGCGTAAATTTCGGATCACAAGTAACAGAACGTATCATCATCTGACACGTGTCCCCAAGCAATCTGGTGGATCTGACACTATAAATAGACCCATTGGGTCGTCATTTTACACAGTTCAGATATTCTGATAAATTTGAGAGCTGAGACTTCACTTCTCTCTCTCTACTTTCTCTCACTAGAAGTCATCCGGCTAGCACTTTTATGCTCTACGGACGACAGATTGATTAAGCCACCCCACAAGTTTCTACACTTGTGAGCCGGGTCTGCAGGGATTATTTCCCGAGGGTAAAAATCAATCGGCAACACTCCGCCCTCCTAAAGCTAGATTACTTGATCTTGTTGGCACACTAAGCCTTACCTCATAAGGAAATAGGTGCTAACGGTAGCTAACATACCATTTCAACTACTATAATTCTATATGAAAAACTAATCACAAAAAAAAAAATATCATATTCAAACCTTTATACAATAACTTGCAAACTTACAATACCGCTTTTTTTTACATATAGCATGAATATAGCCCATAAAACTTTGATACAAAGTAGTTGCGAAGATAATTCTAGTTAATAAATAAGGCGTTCAGCAAAGGCAATAAAGACACGTAATTCATACGTCCAGAAACAAGTCATGCATTCTGGTTTTACTAATACCACTTCCCATCCTTGGTTTTGTGGAACATAAAAGTTGTGACCGATAGTAAGACAATGTGTTTTAACGTCATCAAAAGGATGAAGGTTACGTAATGACCAACAGTCTCGTAATAACCTAAAAATCTCATTTCTTACCCCAATTACCGACTCCGTCACTTGTGGGAACGTTTTGTTTAATAGTTGTACCCCGATGTTCTTGTTCTCACTTTGGTGAGAAGCGAACATTACTAACCCGTAAGCATAACATGCTTCTTTATGTTGCATGTTAGCCGCTTTTTCTAAATCACGAAGTCCTATATTCGGATATATTGAGTCAAAATAATTTCTTAACCCGTTGCGTAAAATAGCATTTGGGTTCCTCGCAATATATGCGTCAAAGTAAACACGTCGTAACTTATGGATTTCCCAATGTGATATCCCCCATCTTTCGAACGAAAGCCTTTTATAAATCAAGGCATTCTTAGAACGTTCTTCAAATGTCTTACAAACTGATCTCGCCTTAAATAGTTGTGCCGAGGAATTCTGACCGACTCTAGACAAGATTTCATCAATCATGTCTCCGGGTAGGTCTCTTAAAATATTGGGTTGTATATACATTTTGTATTTTTATACTGTAAAATAGACAAGAGTTAGATTCATAAAAAAATACTTATTAATACAAGCAATTTTTACATATATCATAAAGCATAAGCACACTATATTACATATATTACACCACACGAATACAACTATCTTATTCCGACTCGCTCGTTTCTTCTTCTTCTTCAGTTTTTGTTCGTTTTGCCAAGTTTCTAGGGATATATGATGTTCCCCTAATATGAGCCATCGTTTTCCACATTGGTTTAGAAAAACTTGGTGGTTTAGAGGTTCCCGGGTTATTGTCACAACTTAAGAAATACGGGTGTTGACGATACATATAAAGTTCATTGTGTTTGGAATCAAATTTCTCTATTTTTATGCCATTTCCCTTATTGTTCTCTTTTGCCTTATTAAATTGTGTTGGGGTAATTTCTGTAACATCATCGGAATCCTTGTCGGGATCCGATTCATCGGAGAATTGGTAATCCTCCCAATACTTTGCTTCCTTGGTGGAAACACCATTGACCATAATTAACTTTGGTCAGTTGGTTGAGGATTTTCTTCTACTTAACCGTTAATGGTGTATCCTATCGTATACACGCATAAAAGGCATAACGGTTGCATAAAAGTAGCATCAGGAAGGCTGGAAACAACAGTTCTGTGAAGTTTTCCGTTCAGCGTTCGACGCTGTACAGGCTGCTCCGTCATACGTAAGCCCTGAAGGCCGCCTAGCGTGTAAGTCCTGGCCGGAGAGCGCCACCTTCAGCATAAATTTCGGATCACGAATAACAGAACGTATCATCATTTGACACGTGTCCCCGAGCAATTTGGTGGATCTGACACTATAAATAGACCCCTTGGTTCGTCATTTTACAGAGTTCAGATATTCTGACAACTTTGAGAGCTGAGACTTCACTTCTCTTTTCTCTCTCTACTTTCTCTCACTAGAAGTCATCCGGCTAGCATTTCTACGCTCTACGGACGACAGATTGATTAAGCCACCCCACAAGTTTCTACACTTGTGAACCGGGTCTGCAGGGATTATTTCCCGAGGGTAAAAATCAATCGGCAACACTTCGCCCTCCTAAAGCTAGATTACTTCTAGTATCGTGTTGGCACACTAAGCCTTACCACATAAGGAAATAGGTGTTAACAACCGTTTTATTATTTCCCCCACTGGTTCTATTTCTTCTTCCGGTTCCGACTCTTCTTCCGGTTCTCTTCGGGAACTTGTGAATCAGTCCACGAATCATTCCAATTTACATTTGACTCTTCATTATTATTAGGTGAGTCAATGGGACTTGTTCTAGAGGTACACATCTATCACATAATATCAAACACGTTAAGAGATTAATATATCACATAATATTCACATGTTAAAAATATATAGTTTCCAACAAAAATGTTAAGCAATCATTTTTAAAGAAAACACGGTCGAAGTCCAGACTCACTAATGCATCCTAACAAACTCGATAAGACACATTAATGCAAATTTTCTGGTTCTCTAAGACCAATGCTCGGATACCAACTGAAATGTCCCGTTCATATTGATTATAAACGTTCCATATTAATTGATTTCGTTGCGATGTTTTGACCTCTATATGAGACGTTTTTCAAAGACTGCATTCATTTTTAAAACAACCATAACCTTTATTTTATCAATAAAGGTTTCAAAAGAATTACGTAGATTATTAAATAATGATAATCTAAAATATACTGTTTACACACGATCATTACATAATGGTTTACAATAGAAATATATTACATCGACATATGTTTCTTGAATGCAGTTTTTACATAATATCATACAAACATGGACTCCAAATCTTGTCCTTATTTTAGTATGCAACAGCGGAAGCTCTTAATATTCACCTGAGAATAAACATGCTTTAAACGTCAACAAAAATATTGGTGAGTTATAGGTTTAACCTATATATATCAAATCGTAACAATAGACCACAAGATTTCATATAAATATACATCCCATACATAGAGATAAAAATCATTCATATGGTGAACACCTGGTAACCGACATTAACAAGATGCATATATAAGAATATCCACATCATTCCGGGACACCCTTCAGATATGATATAAATTTCGAAGTACTAAAGCATTCGGTACTTTGGATGGGGTTTGTTAGGCCCAATAGATCTATCTTTAGGATTCGCATCAATTAGGGTGTCTGTTCCCTAATTCTTAGATTATCAGACTTAATAAAAAGGGGCATATTCGATTTCGATAATTCAACCATAGAATGTAGTTTCACGTACTTGTGTCTATTTTGTAAATCATTTATAAAACCTGCATGTATTCTCATCCCAAAAATATTAGATTTTAAAAGTGGGACTATAACTCACTTTCACAGATTTTTACTTCGTCGGGAAGTAAGACTTGGCCACTGGTCGATTCACGAACCTATAACAAATATGTACATATATATCAAAGTATATTCAAAATATATTTACAACACTTTTAATACATTTTGATATTTTAAGTTTATTAAGTCAGCTGTCCTCGTTAGTAACCTACAACTAGTTGTCCAACGTTAGATGTACAGAAAAAAATTGATATATATTATCTTGAATCAATCCACGACCCAGTGTATACACGTCTCAGGCTAGATCACAACTCAAAGTATATATATTTTTAGAATCAACCTCAACTCTGTATAGCTAACTCCCACATTACTGCATATAGAGTGTCTATGGTTGTTCCAAATAAAATATACACATGGGTCGATATGATATATCAAAACATTTGCATACGTGTCTATGGTATCCCAAGATTACATAATATATTAGAATACATGTATAATACAATATAAGTTAGCTAGGATATGATTAATATAGATTTGTTACCAATTTTCACGTTGCTACAACAAGAAAAATTATCCAATCTTGTTTTACCCATAACTTCTTCATTTTAAATCCGTTTTAAGTGAATCAAATTGCTATGGTTTCATATTGAACTCTATTTTATGAATTTAAACAGAAAAAGTATAGGTTTATAGTCGGAAATATAAGTTACAAGTCGTTTTTGTAAAGGTAGTCATTTCAGTCGAAAGAACGACGCCTAGATGACCATTTTAGAAAACATACTTCCACTTTGAGTTTAACCATGATTTTTGGATATAGTTTCATGTTCATAAGAAAAATCATTTTCCCAGAAGAACAACTTTTAAATCAAAGTTTATCATAGTTTTTAATTAACTAACCCAAAACAGCCCGCGGTGTTACTACGACGGCGTATGTCCGGTTTTACAGTGTTCTTCGTGTTTCCAGGTTTTAAATCATTAAGTTAGCATATCATATAGATATAGAATATGTGTTTAGTTGATTTTAAAAGTCAAGTTAGAAGGATTAACTTTTGTTTGCGAACACGTTTAGAATTAACTAAACTATGTTCTAGTGATTACAAGTTTAAACCTTCGAATAAGATAGCTTTATATGTATGAATCGAATGATGTTATGAACATCATTACTACCTCAAGTTTTCTGGATAAAGCTACTGGAAATGAGAAAAATGGATCTAGGTTCAAAGGATCCTTGGATGGCTTGAAAGTTCTTGAAGCAGAATCATGACACGAAAACAAGTTCAAGTAAGATTTCCACTCGAAATAAGATTGTTATAGTTATAGAAATTGAATCAAAGTTTGAATATGAGTATTACCTTGTATTAGAAAGATATCTTACTGTAAATAATAAAGATTTCTTGAGGTTGGATGATCACTCTACAAGATTGGAAGTAAGCTAGTAATGGTGTATCACGCATAAAAGGCATAACGGTTGCATAAAAGTAGCATCAGGAAGGCTGGAAACAACAGTTTTGTGGAGTTGTCCAGCGTTCTCCGCTGTACAGGCTGCTCCATCATGCATAAGCCCTGAAAGCCGCTTAGCACATAAGCCCTGGCCGGAGAGCGCCGCATTTAGCATAAATTTCGGAGCACATGTAACAGAACGTATCATCATTCGACACGTGTCCCCAAATAAATCCGGTAGATCTTACACTATAAATAGACCCCTTGGGTCGTCATTTTACACAGGTTCAGACATTCTGACAACTTTTAGAGCTGAGACTTCACTTCTCTCTTTCTCTCTCTACTTTCTCTCACTAGAAGTCATCCGGCTAGCACCTATATGCTCTGCGGATGACAGATTGATTAAGCCACCCCACAAGTTCTTACACTTGTGTACCGGGTCTGCAGGGATTATTTCCCGAGGGTAAAAATCAATCGGCAACACTCCGCCCTCCTAAAAGCTAGATTACTTCTAGTCTCTTGTTGACATACTAAGCCTTACCTCATAAGGAAATAGGTGTTAACAATGGCGCCATCCACTAATGCAAAGAACACACGAAACGGAAAGGGAATGAAAGCAGCTGAAGTTCCATTTGTACTTGAAACAGTCAATCCCCCATCAACTGACGACATGGTCACTGTTGAAGATGTACCTATTTCACCACTAGATGGTACGATTGAAGAAACAGTTGCTGAAACTACAGAGAGGCTTAAACATTTGGCAACTAATTCGGAGAAAAGGCCAGTAATCGAAGAAGAGACAGCTAAAAGTGCAGAAAGACTTCCAAATTTTGTTACTAATCCAGAGCGACGACCATTGATGCAGCCACGGCGATGTCCGTCATTTATACCTTTTCGGCGGATGGCGGATGGTAAAGACAAGCAGATAATGAAAAGGCAATCTATATCAAAGTACAAGTTATCCAGGCTACTTGACAAGCTGGGCAGTCTTATTGATGATTCTGGGGATGATAATGACCTGAGTTGTGATAATAATGACTCTGATGATGAAATTGACAAAGATGAGTTCATGTCAGAAAAGCAGGCAGTGTTGCTTTTAAATAACATTCTTAAGCAGACAGCTCCAGCAAAATACAAGCAACGCTTAGCACAGCCCGCCGTCCGTGCTGTGGCTGTGGACAACTTTTTTGCCCTCATTACTGGAGAACAAGCCACCAAGCCACCAGCGATGGCAGAATCAACGCAGTGTTTCATTGATCGAATTGCTAATTATCCATTGCCCAGATATCTTGCTATACCAGCAATTGGAGTTTATGATGGCACAACGGATCCGGATGATTTTCTGACTATGTTTGAAGGTGTTATGAGGTTGCAGCATTGGGAGGATGAAACTGCGTGCCATATGTTTCCTATGGTATTGCAGAAAATGGCACGCGAATGATTTGCTAGTTTGCCGCCAAGGAGTATTACCAGTTTTCTTGATTTGAGAGCAAAATTTGTGATGCAATACCAAAATCTACGGAGCTGTACTCTGACACATCTTGATGCACACGAGATCACAATGCATCATAAAGAATCTTTGAGCAATTTTATGAAGCGTTATACACTTGAAGCACAGAAGATTCCTGATTGTCCAGAATCACAGCTTGTATCTGGTTTCATTTTCTGTTTGGACCAACGACGGTTTAGTGCACTTGTTCATGCATTATGGTATGACTTGCCAAAAACATTGCATCAAGCTTTGGCGGTTTCACAGAGGCATGTTCGAGCTGGTGAGCATGGGTTGAACAAGTTTGATACTGGCAGTAGTAGCAAGCCGCACAACGGAGGACGGTATTTTGACAGAAATCAGAGAAGGAATGACAATTCAAATGGAGGATGGAGAGGAAACAATCACCCTAATGATTTTCACCACAACAGAAAGCCAATAGAAAGGCACCCATTGATTATGGCGCTTACCAAAACTCCAAAAGAGATCCTCTTCACTGAACCAATTCGGACCACTTTCAATGCTCCAGCACCTATGGAAGAAAGGGAGGGTCCAAAGAGTGAGTTGTGGTGCGATTTCCATGAGGCATGGGGCCATGATACGGACAATTGCAAATCTTTGATGAGGGAAATCATAGCGAAAATCAAGGCCGGAGAATTGAATCATTTGTTGCCTGGCAAACAGTACAGGAGGAATGATCCTCGCAGGAAATTTGCGTGGCAAAGGGATGATGGTAGCAGAGGACGCCGTGGAGAGAACAAAAGAGAGCAGCATGGCGGAAGAGATAATCGGAACCAACCGCAGTACGGAGAATGGATCACAGAGCGTGAGACAACTCCAGAAGTTGTAATCAGGATGGTTTGGATTAATGATGGTCATTATGAAGAAGGTTAATCATAAAACAGCAATTTGGACAGCTGGAGATATGCCCCAATTATCTTTCAACCAATTCAGAATTGGGCGTTGTCCGTCCAACCAGTGATCATTTTGAGCAGAGATAGCAAATAAGTTTGTCAATTGTATCTACACAGATACAGGAAGTGAAGCTGACATCATCTACTGGCATTGTTTGAGAACTTTTCCAAGGCATGTGCAGAGCAGAGCTAGGCAAACGAGGTTGAAAGTTTCTGGACTAACAGGAGCACCGATAAATGCCATGGGGCAGATTCGTTTGGAAGTTGTTATGGGCACATTCCCATTGTTGAGAACGGAAACAATTGATTTCACAATCATAGATGGAAATTCTCGTTTTAATGTCCTTTTTGGAAGAACAGCTTTGGCTAAATTTGGAGCAATAACATCGACGGCCCATGCAGAGGTCAGATTCCCCACTCCAAATGGAGTCGCAGCCATACATTCACAGTATGTGCAGCCAACAAGGGAAAGATCAACATTTGCAAATGGACCAGAAGGCAGAATGAATCAGAGAAGGCGTGATAGGTTATTCAGCGAGGAAGAAGTTCAGGAGTTTTTCATCCCGTAAGCAAGAGTGAAGGCCGGACAGCGCTGGGCGCTCGGCATATGAAGAAGCAATTTGTCAACAAGTTATCAAGAACAGTGTTTATCTTTTCAATAAAGAGCAGTTTCATTTAGCATTTCAATAGAAACAGTCTTTTACAATCGTTGTACTCATGCCTGTTTGGCATTTGAAGAACACATTTCGAATTATAAGATGAAGCAGCGTTTTATCAAACTTACTGTGAACCATTGTGGTTATTTTGCAGTGCATACATTAGCAATTGCATACATTAAACATTCATGACGTACTAATTAGGATTGATCCACCTAAAAGTCGTCATCAATCGTTTATGTATTGCACAGTACTGAACAATAATTTTATATTTTTCTTAAACAAAGTGCTGCCCGTGACAAATGTAAAACATTACATTTATAACCTGCCCACAGAAGGATCGTATTTTTAAATACCTCCGATGGCGGAAGCTTTTGTGCCTGCCAGTAAAGGCACAAGGGATCGGCTAGAAAACGTTTCAGTTTTACTAGAACGCACCGAGGCATGATACAAAACGCAGATATTTGTCATGACAAACATTATAAAAAATTACTTCACAGAACGAAGTTATATATTTTATGTATGAAGGCAAAATAATTAGCAATTCTTCCTCATATACTTTATGACGGAAGGCGTAAGACGGAGAGTTTATTGATTTATAGTCATTCTTCTAAAACACTTCATAATTCTTCCTCATTAATTTTATGATGGAAGGCGTAATCAGACATCGTATTCTTGATACTGCAAGGCATTTACATATGAGTTACCTTATGCACTTTTCAAAATGATTTGCTCAAATTATACACTATACAATTGTGTATAGAAATTTTATGCTCAGGTGCATAATTGATTGGTTTTAAAGCGTTGAGCATAAAAATATTTGCAACAAGCATATAAGCACACATAGTCATCACAATAAAGTCAGTATATATATATATATAATGTTAAAGTCAGTAAGAAGTTTATTACAAAACATTGTTTGAAATTTTTACAAAGATCAATTAAACTGCACGCCAAGTACATCTTGAGCAGAAGAGTCTTCTTTGCTGCATACTTCATCATAAACATTTATCTTCAGATTTATCAATTTGTTCTTGGCCTCATCAACTTTTTCTTGAGTACCAGGAGGCATAAGTTTGGCAATGGCAGCAGAAGGCGTTTGGTTGGGAGCAAGGCGTTTGAACAGCTTGCCGGTCACATCAGCAATAGCATGGGCGCAGGCAGCATCAACATAATCATTGTAGGGATTCCCTACAAGACTGGATCCAAGCACCTTAGCTATCAGACCTGGCACACCTTTCTTAAGCTCAGCAAAATTGCTCTCGCCTTTCTTCGCCCTCCGGAGTAGCTCAGCAGACTTCTCTCTCTCTTCACTCAGCTGTTTCTCCAGCTCACCCACCTTCACCTGCTCAGCATCCTTTTCCCCTTGCAGAACAGCAGCAACATCTTGAGCACTTTTTAACTCAACTTCTTTAGCCTTTATTATTTTCTGCGCATCATTTAAGGCACGCTCAGCATCAGCAGCTCTTTTACGAGCATTTGCACTTTCAGCTATGTCTTTACGAGCAAAGGCAAGAATAGACTCTTGATGTTCCTGCAGTTGCAGCACAGAGTCCAGGTGGTTGGTTAGCAGTACATGAGCTGCCATAGTTGATTCCCTGAGTTGATGAGAACGGAGAGCAGAGAATTGGGGTTTCAGCTCGGGAATAACACAACCCTGTACATCAGTAAAATTTTATGAGTTATTTCAAACAGCTCATATCAATAAATTACAAGCATATATATGCAGAGAGCCTTATCCTTCATACCTGAATAAGAGTTGCAAATTCTTTATCTTTAGTGGCGGGATTTGCAATGATGGCTTGCAAAGCCCTCACATGAGCAGGAAGAGTTGGCTCTTGAACATTAGAGGAGGTAACAGCAGGATTAGTGATATTAGGAAGAGGAGAATCATAAGCAGAGTTGCCTTCAGGCCTATCTTCATGAAATTCAGATTCATCGAAGGGGGCAAAGTTTGGGTCAGGCATTTTTAGGCCCTTCTCTCTTTCACTTTCATGATTCCTCTCCGGCCTCCGGTCACCGCCCTCCGTAGCCTTCCCTTGGCTATCATCCGACTCTGCTAAAATTACTAACAAAAACAAATTAGTATTATGAACAAACATAACAGTTATAAGCAAAAACATGTACATTTTCAAAAGAGAGCAGAATGGACATACTTCTCCTACGTTTTTGCTTTTTGCCCTCCTCAGTACTCTTCACCCTTTTAGAGCCTATGCTCTTCTTTCTTGTCTTTTGGGTTGGAGAAG
This sequence comes from Rutidosis leptorrhynchoides, assembly GCF_046630445.1. Lineage (NCBI taxonomy): Eukaryota > Viridiplantae > Streptophyta > Magnoliopsida > Asterales > Asteraceae > Rutidosis > Rutidosis leptorrhynchoides. The sequence continues at coordinate 313,301,225 of NC_092333.1, read as the reverse complement.
GAGTAGGGTTGGTTTCACCCGTGATGTCAATTGATGCCGATGTTTGCTGATCGGCGGTGGTGGTGTCATCCGTTGTCCGCTCAGTGTCTGTATGATCAGACCCAGATTCGCTGTCAGAGCTGCTCACAGCAATTTCTTTCCCCTTTTCAGCATCAGCAGCAGCTTTAGCTTCAGCTGCAACTCTCTCCGCCTCAAGCTCTTCAACAGTTTTGTCACGAGCAGTGACCTCCACATCATCATCAAGATCAGGGGATAAAAGAGCAGAGCGGACCTGCATCACAGAGTTGCCTGCAAAGATTACACATTAATAGCAATATAAGTACACATGACAAACAGTGGACAAAAATCTATATATATAATAGGATGATCATATCACATCCTACCCTATTTTTTCTCACGAAGTACTGGCACAGAATTGCTTGGCCATTCTTGGCTCACTTTGCACAGCACAAGGATTCCCTCATACCTTTCGTATGATCTGGGTGGAATACGGAGTCCTTTCAAGCTATTTACTATCCGCTGTTCTGCGGGAGAAATTTTAACACCCTTTCCTATGCCAGCATCAATAGCACCCCACTCCTGGACAACGAAGTATTCTTCCGGAATAACAGTTTCATCAACAAAGAAAAATGGACTTTTCCAGTCCTTCAAGTTTGAAACTCTATTTAGACCAACAAAATGATCATTTTTCTTACTATCAATAGTAAGCCAGCAATCGCTAATCGTGTGGATTCTAAACAAAGAGATAAAAACATTAATGCGAGGCTTTATATTAATAGCATTGCAGTACATTTCAAAAAGGATGATTTTTTGAAGACCATGGGGATGTATCTGACTAAGACAGGCCCCGTAATATCTAAGAAGGCGAAGAAGAAAGTTAGTAAGGGGAACACGGAGGTTGTCGTGGGTAATTTGTAAAGTGTATAAAGTAATTTTTCCCTCAGGAGGATTGTCAGCGGTTTGTCCGATAGTGGGAAGAACAGGGTTGTATTGATTGAGATGGCGAAAGGCAATCTTTAATCCATCTAAATATTCACTAATCAATGATGAAGCCATCGTGCTAACTTCTGGAATGTCAGCAGTATTTGATGAAGAAGGCTTGGCGTGTTCTTGGCCAGTACTCCGTGAAGAAGCCATAATAATACAGTAACAGATATCAACAAGAAGAAAATAGCAGTAAGATGAAGTGTACTGACCTTGGAAGACGGTAAACCTTAAAAAGTTGAAGATTGAAGAAGGCGATGAAGATTTGGGAGAAATATGCTTTTTGGATCTTGGCAAAGGTAAAAAAGTGATGGTAACAGGGTTATGACGGTTTTTATAAGGGTTCATCGGTGCAATTTTTATGGTCATGATTGAGACACGTGTATGGGCGAGTTTAAACGAAGGGTACGAGATAACACTTTTTACAGCTGGAGGCGCGTGGATGATCTTAGCCGTAAAAAAAATAATCATAACAGTGTCAGTAAAATTCGTCTGCATTTAATGCCTAAAATGTTTTCCCCGATGCAAAGTGGGCAATGAACAGGCTGGTTTGGCATGCGTTATCAAAAGTTTAACAACTTCATCATTTTTCAAATGCTTAAGTCCTTAAACTGGGGGGACTTAATGGTGTATCCTATCGTATACACGCATAAAAGGCATAATGGTTACATAAAAGTAGCATCAGGAAGGCTGGAAACAACAGTTTTGTGGAGTTGTCCAGCGTTCTCCACTGTACAGGCTGCTCCATCATGCGTAAGCCCTGAAGGCCGCTTAGCGCATAAGCCCTGGCCGGATAGCGCCGCATTTAGCATAAATTTCGGAGCACATGTAATAGAACGTATCATCATTCGACACGTGTCCCCAAACAAATCTGGTAGATCTGACACTATAAATAGACCCCTTGGGTCATCATTTTACACAGGTTCAGACATTCTGACAACTTTGAGAGCTGAGACTTCACTTCTCTCTTTCTCTCTACTTTCTCTCACTAGAAGTCATCCGGCTAGCACCTATACGCTCTGCGGACGACAGATTGATTAAGCCACCCCACAAGTTCTTACACTTGTGTACCGGGTCTGCAGGGATTATTTCCCGAGGGTAAAAATCAATCGGCAACACTCCTCCCTCCTAAAAGCTAGATTACTTCTAGTCTCTTGTTGACATACTAAGCCTTACCTCATAAGGAAATAGGTGTTAACAGCTACAAACTTGGAAGTATTCTTGATTTTATGAAACTAGAACTTGTAGAATTTATGAAGAACACTTAGAACTTGAAGATAGAACTTGAGAGAGATTAATTAGATGAAGAAAATTGAAGAATGAAAGTGTTTGTAGGTGATTTTGGTCGTTGGTATATGGATTAGATATAAAGGATGTGTAATTTTGTTTACATGTAAATAAGTCATGAATGATTACTCATATTTTTGTAATTTTATGAGATATTTCATGCTAGTTGCCAAATGATGGTTCCCACATGTGTTAGGTGACTCACATGGGCTGCTAAGAGCTGATCATTGGAGTGTATATACCAATTACATACATCTAAAAGCTGTGTATTGTACGAGTACGAATACGGGTGCATACGAGTAGATTTGTTGATGAAACTGAACGAGGATGTAATTGTAAGCATTTTTGTTAAGTAGAAGTATTTTGATAAGTGTATTGAAGTCTTTCAAAAGTGTATGAATACATATTAAAACACTACATGTATATACATTTTAACTGAGTCGTTAAGTCATCGTTAGTCGTTACATGTAAGTGTTGTTTTGAAACCTTTAGGTTAACGATCTTGTTAAATGTTGTTAACCCATTGTTTATTAAATCAAAGGAGATGTTAAATTATTACATTATCATGATATCATGACGTATTAATATATCTTAATATGATATATATACATTAAATGTCGTTACAACGATAATCGTTACATATATGTCTCGTTTCAAAATCATTAAGTTAGTAGTCTTGTTTTTACATATGTAGTTCATTGTTAATATACTTAATGATATGTTTACTTATCATAATATCATGTTTACTATATATATATATCCATATATATGTCATCATATAGTTTTTACAAGTTTTAACGTTCGTGAATCGCCGGTCAACTTGGGTGGTCAATTGTCTATATGAAACCTATTTCAATTAATCAAGTCTTAACAAGTTTGATTGCTTAACATGTTGGAAACATTTAATCATGTAAATATCAATTTCATTTAATATATAAAAACATGGAAAAGTTCGGGTCACTACACATGGGGATGCATCTGACTAAGACAGGCCTTATAATATCTAAGAAGGCGAAGAAGAAAGTTAGTAAGGGGAACACAGAGGTTGCGGTGGGTAATTTGTAAAGCGTATAAAGTAATTTTCCCCTCAGGAGGGTTGTCAGCAGTTTGTCTGTTGGTGGGAAGAACAAGGTTGTATTGATTGAGATGGCGGAAGGCAATTTTTAAGCCATCTAAATATTCAGTTGTTAATGATGAAGACATCGTACTAACTTCTGGAATGTCATCGGTATTTGACGAAGAAGGCTTTGCATGTTCTTGGCCAGTACTTGGAGTAGAAGCCACGATAATACAGTAAAAGATACCAACAAGAAGAAAATAGCAGTAAGATGGAGTGCACTGACCTTGGAAAACGATAAACCTTAAAAAGTTGAAGATTGAAGAAGGCGATGAAGATTTGGGGGAGAAATGTGCTTTTTAGATCTTGGCAAAAGTAAAAAAGTGATAGTAAAAAGGTTATGATGGTTTTTATAGGGGTTCATCGGTGCAATTTTTATGGTCATGATTGAGACACGTGTATGGGTGAGTTTAAATGTAGGGTATGAAATAACACTTTTTACAGCTGGAGGTGCGTGGAGAATCTCAGCCGTAAAAAATTAATCATAATAGCGTCAGTAAAATTCGTCTGCATTTAATGCTTAAAATGTTATCCACGATGCAAGTGGGCAATGAACAGGCTGGTTTGGCATGCGTTATTAAAAGTTTAACAACTTAATCATTTTTCAAATGCTTAAGTCATTAAACTGGGGGGACTTAATGGTGTATCCTATCGTATACACACATAAAAGGCATGATGGTTGCATAAAAGTAGCATCAGGAAGGCTGGAAACAACAATTTTGTGGAGTTGTCCGTCCAGCGTTCTCCGCTGTACAGGCTGCTCCGTCATGCGTAAGCCCTGAAGGCCGCCTAGCGCGTAAGCCCTGGCCGGAGAACGCCACCTTCAGCATAAATTTCGGATCACGAATAACAGAACGTATCATCATCTGACACGTGTCCCCGAACAATCTGGTGGATCTGACACTATAAATAGACCCCTTAGGTCGTCATTTCACACAGTTCAGACATTCAGACAACTTTGAGAGCTGAGACTTCACTTCTCTTTCTCTCTCTACTTTCTCTTACTAGAAGTCATCCGGCTAGCACTTTTACGCTCTACGGACGACAGATTGATTAAGCCAGTAGGGATTATTTCCCAAGGGTAAAAATCAATCGGCAACACTCCGCCCTCCTAAAGCTAGATTACTTCTAGTATCTTGTTGTCACACTAAGCCTTACCTCATAAGGAAATAGGTGTTAACAAGAAGCATATGAGCAAGGAAAGCTGGACCATTTAATCGTACAAAACACCGCGAATGCGATTATAATGCCTACAGAAGCTAACACCTCGAATGCGTCAAACGCGGTTGAGCGAAAGGCTCCCGCAGTAAAAAATCTGGGGTTAAAAATGGTGAGCAAAAAAGAAAATCAGCGCGGAATCCAGGTGATCAACGTGGTAGAAGTGCAGGGCGAAATGTCAGTACTGCAAATTTCAGAACAGATTGTTAGTTGGAAATGTCCCTCTATTACATTTGCACCTGCAAGCTTGACTGCGGATGTTGATAAACCTGTAGTGGTTTCATGTCGCATTGCGAATACTGGTATAATGATAATGAAGGTACATGTGGACACTGGTAGCAGTGTCGACGTCATGTACGAACAATGCTTTAGCAAGTTGCCCGCGAACATTCAAGCTTTGATGAAACCTACTGCGGTTTCACTTGCTGGGTTCTCAGGAGAGTCATCCTGGCCCGTTGGCCAGTTGGAATTACAAATGAAGTTAGTTGATGACAGCGATGAGTCGCTAAGGCGCCAAGCTTTATTGAATCTGTACATAATGCGAAATCAATCGCGATTCAATATGATACTTGGGCGCACAGCTTTGCGCATGTTTGGCGCTATACCATCTACCATACATGGTATGCTAAAATTTTCTGCCAACAAGGGCATTGGTACACTGATTTCTGTAGAAGTGGAGCCATTCTGCGCCATGATTATGGCAAATGCGAATTTGGGTATTGAAGGACATTCAATTCACCCTGCATAGTGCGAAAATTTGCAGTAAAAAGTTGTAATGAGATACTATGGCAAATTTCATTAATGCGTGATATGTTGTGTTTTTGTTTCGAATCTTGTAATGCGAAATAATAATGAATAAAGCAAAGTTAATTTCAGTGTTAGTAATTGTTTCTTTACAAAGCGAAAACACTGCGTGTGGCCACGCGTAGTGCTTATTTCGCAGAATGAAATTACTTGTCTTTTACAACACTAAGTTAATGTTTGTTCTGCGGATATTTTAAGTGAGGTGGCATGATTTTCGCTAAGCATAGCCTGCTTAAGTGTTATGAAAATGCAAAAATGCATTGCGGAATAAGTTCATAAAAACCAGGTGATGAAATTGCCCACTTGTGTTAATTTGAAAATAATTGCGAAAGGATAAAATTTCCTAAGTGTTTGATCTTGCCAACACTTAGATGCTTCACAATGCTAAAATTTGCCTAAGGATCGATGTGTCGAACTTAGAAGATTCATAATGTTAAAAGATTGTCTCGCATAAAGTACGCTTTGTTATGTGCACAATAGCGAATGCGGACATTGTAGTGGACAAGTCTGAATTATGGATAAATACTAAAGTAAAGCGCTATATAAATAAAAGAAGTTGCAACTGCGAATTGTAAATAAGTGATTGATATTCAGAGCGAATGCGTCGCGAATAATTACATTAAAACGCAATTTAAGATTGCGAGCATACATCAAAAAATAGCTAACATAAACTTAAAGATCTAATGCTTTAATATCTGCGAACGAAACGCCTTCACGCTGACTGAGCTCCTCCAAGGCAGGAATGCTCACCTTCTCAACCTCCTTCTTCGCCTTTTCAAGTGCTTCGCGAGCATCGTCTGTGGCGCATATTTCATTCGCAGCGTGTTGCAAGTTTTGCAGCTTGGGCATACGCCTGAAATTTCTCAATAACAGGTTTTGAATCCATTACTTTGTCCGCGAACTTGGCTAAATACTTGACAAGCTGAGCGAACTCATGTTCCGCAGTGTTCGCCTTACTATTAAGCCTGGCGATCTCTTCCGTAGCCTTTTTAAGCTTTGCTTCAGCTCTTTGTGCTCTTTTCTCCTGGGCGTTGGCAGCCTTCACCGCCTCATCATATTCATCCGACATTTCGGTGAATTGCTCCATGCTGTCAACAGTAAGACAAAGAGCATTATAACAATTGTACAATCGCTGTCTTGCAGCTTCGGGGTATGATAAACTGCGATATTTATCCTTTGTGAAATTTATAGAGTCTGCGGTATAATTTGTTGGCCTGTTCTGCGGCCGCGGTTTCTTCTGCATCAGCTTCTCCTTCTCCTTCTTGATTAGACGCTTCTGCGTCAGATGGAAGAGATAAATCTCCACGCTCGGGCTCTTCAAGAACATCTGCTGGGATGCTCCCCCTAATGTTGTAGAGCGGTGTGGCTTCAGCGGATGACTCTGAAAGAACAACTATAACAAGTTAAATAAATATAGCGAGTTTATGCGAAAGTGGAAAATGCGTAATCAATTAATATTGCGGAATATCAATTGCTTACTCGTTTCTTCCTCGGAAAGAGAGCGTAATCGTTTTCTGCGCGGAGTGGTGACACCCTCCACAACTTTTCTCTTGCCGCGGTCCTCGCCACCGGTAATATAAAGCGTGTTGATGATGGGCTCATCAATAAGAATAATCTCCCCGTCGCCATTCTTTAGGCGACGAGCAGGGCAGATCCTGCTAATATCATGTGATCTCATGATAAGGTCTAGAGCAATCTCTACGAAAATGAAAAGTATATAGTGTTATGTAAAGCAAAAATATACTGCGAAAACTATAGAAATTATTATGCGATAAGTTTAAGCGAAATACCATTTTTTGCATGGTCAACCAAAAGCGCGTCATAGTCGCTCCAGGGCCATTGAATTGAAACTCTGCCGATGTACAGCGGTACATTTGAATAAGCTCGCAGAATTAGGCCTGCGTTTTTGAGTGTCTTGAGAATATCATGCTCAAGATCATCAAGTACAGGTTTCTCATTGAGATCGGGATCAAGTTCTGTACACCATTTTTTGATATGTCGCTGTCCACATAGGCGGTGTCGTTGATGTAAAAGAACGAACCGCGCCAGTTGCCTATTGAGTCCTTAGGCGAAACCATTGTGCCCAGTTTAATGCGGAATGAAAACCATCCCACATCGTATAAAATCAGACAGTTACACGTGCGAAACACGTTTAGCAGCGATAGTACGATGGTGGCATTGCAGTACATCTCGAACAGCACAATTTTATTAATCGCATTCGGATGGAGCTGCGCCATGGCAATCTTATAGTATTCGCAGACACTACGAAAAAATGTGGTAAGAGGAAATCGAAGGTTGCCTTGAGAGATGGCAGCCTTGTATACAGTGATCATCCCCTTAGGAGGAGTGTCAGCTCACTCTTCTGGTAAAGGTACGGTAGGTACAAATTGTGCAAGTGGCGGATACAACTCTTGTAAGGTTTGGAGTTTTGTTTCCGTCATATAGGAAACATAACCCCCCAGAGTGTGCATAGATGAAGAGGAAGCCATTGATGATAAGAAAAGCTAAATCGGAGGTTGAATTGATGAAATTGAAGGTTGGATTGGCTAATTGCAAAGTACGATTGTGATTGGCAGAATACAATTGAATGCGAAATTGGGAAAGAAAGGCGTAAAGTTTTTATGCGGAATAACCAGCTATTTATAATTGGAATTAGGGCGAGCAAGTTGAAAAGATAATCATTGCATTTAAATGGCTGAAATTACCGCAACGTGTAAACGGTAAATTTCTAGCCGTTACAGCGTGCTGATTTGATAGATTGGCGAAAGTTACCATTGTAATTACGCGTTGAGTTTAATAAAAACAACGGTAATAAAGGGGCGGTAAAAAATATAAAATATTGTTTGCGAACTATTTTAAGAAGCATTTCTTTATTTTTAGAGTTTATCATGATGCATTAGCTTCGCGAAAATACATCATAATAAACTGGGGGGACTTGTTCATATACATGGCATTGTATATGTATATTTTATTGGTTAAAGGCCAAAGGCAGAACTACGCGAATTATAAGGCAAAGCTATGCAATATTCGCTGAAAATAAGTACAGCGGTTATGTTTTCGCATTAATGCAAGACCGCGGTTTAATCCGCTGAGTTTCCGCGGATAGTTAAGTAACTCGCAGACCGCGGATATTTCGAATCCTATAAATAGGGAGCTTGGCCTCTCATTTATGGGTTGTTGATTCTCTGCCATTTTGCCTAAGCCTTTGTAATTTCCACTTGTGATCTTGCCCAAGGGATTTTTACACCACGCAGAGGTGAAATATGCTAATTAACAATCAAGACCGGGTCGGGGTGGTTGATCACTTGATAGTTAAAGTGAAAGATGATAATCGGGGCCCAAAATAATCATCAAACATTCCATCCTCCATTATAATCTCATTGCACTCGATCCTTGATCCAATTCCGCAAGGAAGACGGATCTAGGATTGATCAGAATCCACTCAGTGTTTCATTGATCGAATTGCCAACTATTAGTTGCCTAGGAATCTTGGCATACCGGCAATTGAAGTTTATGATGGTACAACAGATCCTGAGGATTTCCTCACCATGTTTGAAGGCGCTATGAGGTTGCAGCATTGGGATGACGAGGTAGCTTGTCATATGTTTCCAATGGTGCTGCAGAAAATGGCAAGGGAATGGTTTGCTAGCTTGCTGCCAAGGAGCATCAAGTTATTTGGACCTCCGTGCAAAGTTTGTTATGCAGTATCAAAACCTTCGAAGCTGTACTTTGACACATCTTGATGCACATGAGATCACAATGCATCACAATGAATCCTTGAGTAATTTCATGAAGCGATACACACTTGAAGCACAGAAGATACTTGATTGTCCAGAATTTCAGCTAGTATCTGGTTTTATTTTTTGTCTGGATCAGCGACGGTTTAGTGCACTTGTTCATGCGTTAAGGTATGACTTGCCAAAAACTCTACATCAGGCGTTGGAAGTTGCACAGAAGCATGTTCGAGCCGGTGAGCGGGGGATGAATAAGTTTGACGGCAGCAGCAGTAGCAAACCGCACAATGGAGGGCGGTACTTTGACAAAAATCAGAGGAGGAATGACAATTCCAATGGCGGATGGAGAGGCAACAACCATCCCAATGATTTTCATCACAATAGAAGGCCAATAGAGAGGCATCCGTTGATAATGGCGCTGACTAAAACTCCAAAAGAGATTCTTTTCACCAAACCAATCCGGACCACTTTCAATCCGCCGGCACCCATGAAGAAAAGAGAGGGTCCAAAAAGTGAACTTGAAATGTCCCGTTCTTATTGATTAAAAACGTTCCATATTAATTGATTTCGTTGCGAGGTTTTGACCTCTATATGAGACGTTTTTCAAAGACTGCATTCATTTTTAAAACAAACCATAACCTTTATTTCATAGATAAAGGTTTTAAAAAGCTTTACGTAGATTATCAAATAATGATAATCTAAAATATCCTGTTTACACACGACCATTACATAATGGTTTACAATACAAATATGTTACAACAAAATAAGTTTCTTGAATGCAGTTTTTACACAATATTATACAAGCATGGACTCCAAATCTCGTCCTTATTTAAGTATGCAACAGCGGAAGCTCTTAATAATCACCTGAGAATAAACATGCTTAAAACGTCAACAAAAATGTTGGTGAGTTATAGGTTTAACCTATATATATCAAATCATAATAATAGACCACAAGATTTCATATTTCAATACACATCCCATACATAGAGATAAAAATCATTCATATGGTGAACACCTGGTAACCGACATTAACAAGATGCATATATAAGAATATCCCCATCATTCCGGGACACCCTTCGGATATGATATAAATTTCGAAGTACTAAAGCATCCGGTACTTTGGATGGGGTTTGTTAGGCCCAATAGATCTATCTTTAAGATTCGCGTCAATTAGGGTGTCTGTTCCCTAATTCTTAGATTACCAGACTTAATAAAAAGGGGCATATTCGATTTCGATAATTCAACCATAGAATGTAGTTTCACGTACTTGTGTCTATTTTGTAAATCATTTATAAAACCTGCATGTATTCTCATCCCAAAAATATTAGATTTTAAAAGTGGGACTATAACTCACTTTCACAGATTTTTACTTCGTCGGGAAGTAAGACTTGGCCACTGGTTGATTCACGAACCTATAACAATATATACATGTATATCAAAGTATGTTCAAAATATATTTACAACACTTTTAATATATTTTGATGTTTTAAGTTTATTAAGTCAGCTGTCCTCGTTAGTAACCTACAACTAGTTGTCCACAGTTAGATGTACAGAAATAAATTGATAAATATTATCTTGAATCAATCCACGACCCAGTGTATACGTATCTCAGTATGGATCACAACTCAAACTATATATATTTTGGAATCAACCTCAACCCTGTATAGCTAACTCCAACATTCACATATAGAGTGTCTATGGTTGTTCCGAAATATATATAGATGTGTCGACATGATAGGTCGAAATATTGTATACGTGTCTATGGTATCTCAAGATTACATAATATACAATACAAGTTGATTAAGTTATGGTTGGAATAGATTTGTTACCAATTTTCACGTAGCTAAAATGAGAAAAATTATCCAATCTTGTTTTACCCATAACTTCTTCATTGTAAATCCGTTTTGAGTGAATCAAATTGCTATGGTTTCATATTGAACTCTATTTTATGAATCTAAACAGAAAAAGTATAGGTTTATAGTCGGAAAAATAAGTTACAAGTCGTTTTTGTAAAGGTAGTCATTTCAGTCGAAAGAACGACGTCTAGATGACCATTTTAGAAAACATACTTCCACTTTGAGTTTAACCATGATTTTTGGATATAGTTTCATTTTCATAATAAAAATCATTTTCCCAGAATAACAACTTTTAAATCAAAGTTTATCATAGTTTTTAATTAACTAACCCAAAACAGCCCGCGGTGTTACTACGACGGCGTAAATCCGTTTTTACGGTGTTTTTCGTGTTTCCAGGTTTTAAATCATTAAGTTAGCATATCATATAGATATAGAACATGTGTTTAGTTGATTTTAAAAGTCAAGTTAGAAGGATTAACTTTTGTTTGCGAACAAGTTTAGAATTAACTAAACTATGTTCTAGTGATTACAAGTTTAAACCTTCGAATAAGATAGCTTTATATGTATGAATTGAATGATGTTATGAACATCATTACTACCTTAAGTTCCTTGGATAAACCTACTGGAAAAGAGAAAATTGGATCTAGCTTCAATGGATCCTTGGATGGCTCGAAGTTCTTGAAGCAGAATCATGACACGAAAACAAGTTCAAGTAAGATCATCACTTGAAATAAGATTGTTATAGTTATAGAAATTGAACCAAAGTTTGAATATGATTATTACCTTGTATTAGAATGATAACCTACTGTAAGAAACAAAGATTTCTTGAGGTTGGATGATCACCTTACAAGATTGGAAGTGAGCTAGCAAACTTGAAAGTATTCTTGATTTTATGAAACTAGAACTTTTGGAATTTATGAAGAACACTTAGAACTTGAAGATAGAACTTAAGAGAGATCAATTAGATGAAGAAAATTGAAGAATGAAAGTGTTTGTAGGTGTTTTTGGTCATTGGTGTATGGATTAGATATAAAGGATATGTAATTTAGTTTTCATGTAAATAAGTCATGAATGATTACTCATATTTTTGTAATTTTATGAGATATTTCATGCTAGTTGCCAAATGATGGTTCCCACATGTGTTAGGTGACTCACATGGGCTGCTAAGAGCTGATCATTGGAGTGTATATACCAATAGTACATACATCTAAAAGCTGTGTATTGTACGAGTACGAATACGGGTGCATACGAGTAGAATTGTTGATGAAACTGAACGAGGATGTAATTGTAAGCATTTTTGTTAAGTAGAAGTATTTTGATAAGTGTATTGAAGTCTTTCAAAAGTGTATAAATACATATTAAAACACTACATGTATATACATTTTAACCGAGTCGTTAAGTCATCGTTAGTCGTTACATGTAAGTGTTGTTTTGAAACCTTTAGGTTAACGATCTTGTTAAATGTTGTTAACCCAATGTTTATAATATGAAATGAGATTTTAAATTATTATATTATCATGTTATTATCATATATGAATATCTATTAATATGATATATATATATATACATTAAATGTCTTTACAACGATAATCGTTACATATATGTCTCGTTTAAAAATCATTAAGTTAGTAGTCTTGTTTTTACATATGTAGTTCATTGTTAATATACTTAATGATATGTTTACTTATCATAGTATCATGTTAACTATATATATATCCATATATATGTCATCATATAGTTTTTACAAGTTTTAACGTTCGTGAATCACCGGTCAACTTGGGTGGTCAATTGTCTATATGAAACATATTTCAATTAATCAAGTCTTAACAAGTTTGATTGCTTAACATGTTGGAAACATTTAATCATGTAAATATCAATCTCAATTAATATATATAAACATGGAAAAGTTCGGGTCACTACAGTACCTACCCGTTAAATAAATTTCGTCCCGAAATTTTAAGCTGTTGAAGGTGTTGACGAATCTTCTGGAAATAGATGCGGGTATTTCTTCTTCATCTGATCTTCACGCTCCCAGGTGAACTCGGGTCCTCTACGAGCATTCCATCGAACCTTAACAATTGGTATCTTGTTTTGCTTAAGTCTTTTAACCTCACGATCCATTATTTTGACGGGTTCTTCGATGAATTGAAGTTTTTCGTTGATTTGGATTTCATCTAACGGAATAGTGAGATCTTCTTTAGCAAAACATTTCTTCAAATTCGAGACGTGGAAAGTGTTATGGACAGCCGCGAGTTGTTGAGGTAACTCTAGTCGGTAAGCTACTGGTCCGACACGATCAATAATCTTGAATGGTCCAATATACCTTGGATTTAATTTCCCTCGTTTACCAAATCGAACAACGCCTTTCCAAGGTGCAACTTTAAGCATGACCATCTCTCCAATTTCAAATTCTATATCTTTTCTTTTAATGTCAGCGTAGCTCTTTTGTCGACTTTGGGCGGTTTTCAACCGTTGTTGAATTTGGATGATCTTCTCGGTAGTTTCTTGTATAATCTCCGGACCCGTAATCTGTCTATCCCCCACTTCACTCCAACAAATTGGAGACCTGCACTTTCTACCATAAAGTGCTTCAAACGGCGCCATCTCAATGCTTGAATGGTAGCTGTTGTTGTAGGAAAATTCTGCTAATGGTAGATGTCGATCCCAACTGTTTCCGAAATCAATAACACATGCTCGTAGCATGTCTTCAAGCGTTTGTATCGTCCTTTCGCTCTGTCCATCAGTTTGTGGATGATAGGCAGTACTCATGTCTAGACGAGTTCCTAATGCTTGCTGTAATGTCTGCCAGAATCTTGAAATAAATCTGCCATCCCTATCAGAGATAATAGAGATTGGTATTCCATGTCTGGAGATGACTTCCTTCAAATACAGTCGTGCTAACTTCTCCATCTTGTCATCTTCTCTTATTGGCAGGAAGTGTGCTGATTTGGTGAGACGATCAACTATTACCCAAATAGTATCAAAACCACTTGCAGTCCTTGGCAATTTTGTGATGAAATCCATGGTAATGTTTTCCCATTTCCATTCCGGGATTTCGGGTTGTTGAAGTAGACCTGATGGTTTCTGATGCTCAGCTTTGACCTTAGAGCACGTCAAACATTCTCCTACGTATTTAGCAACATCGGCTTTCATACCCGGCCACCAAAAATGTTTCTTGAGATCCTTGTACATCTTCCCCGTTCCAGGATGTATTGAGTATCTGGTTTTATGAGCTTCTCTAAGTACCATTTCTCTCATATCTCCAAATTTTGGTACCCAAATCCTTTCAGCCCTATACCGGGTTCCGTCTTCCCGAATATTAAGATGCTTCTCCGATCCTTTGGGTATTTCATCCTTTAAATTTCCCTCTTTTAAAACTCCTTGTTGCGCCTCCTTTATTTGAGTAGTAATGTTATTATGAATCATTATATTCATAGATTTTACTCGAATGGGTTCTCTGTCCTTCCTACTCAAGGCATCGGCTACCACATTTGCCTTCCCCGGGTGGTAACGAATCTCAAAGTCGTAATCATTCAATAATTCAATCCACCTACGCTGCCTCATATTCAGTTGTTTCTGATTAAATATGTGTTGAAGACTTTTGTGGTCGGTATATATAATACTTTTGACCCCATATAAGTAGTGCCTCCAAGTCTTTAATGCAAAAATAACCGCGCCTAATTCCAAATCATGCGTCGTATAATTTTGTTCGTGAATCTTCAATTGTCTAGACGCATAAGCAATCACCTTCGTTCGTTGCATTAATACACAACTGAGACCTTGCTTTGATGCATCACAATAAATCACAAAATCATCATTCCCTTCAGGCAATGACAATATAGGTGCCGTAGTTAGCTTTTTCTTCAATAACTCAAATGCTTTCTCTTGTTCATCATTCCATTCAAATTTCTTCCCTTTATGCGTTAATGCAGTCAAGGGTTTTGCTATTCTGGAAAAGTCTTGGATGAACCTTCTGTAGTAACCAGCTAGTCCTAAAAACTGGCGTATGTGTTTTGGAGTTTTCGGGGTTTCCCACTTTTCAACAGTTTCTATCTTTGCCGGATCCACCTTAATACCTTCTTTGTTCACTATGTGATCGAGGAATTGAACTTCTTCCAACCAAAATGCACACTTTGAAAACTTAGCGTACAATTCTTCCTTCCTCAATACTTCTAACACCTTTCTCAAATGTTCACCGTGTTCTTGGTCATTCTTTGAGTAAATAAGTATGTCATCAATGAAAACAATGATAAACTTGTTAAGGTAAGGTCCACACACTCGGTTCATAAGGTGCATGAACACAGCTGGTGCATTAGTTAAACCAAACGGCATGACCATAAACTCGTAATGACCGTAACGTGTTCTGAAAGCAGTCTTTGGAATATCATCTTCTTTCACCCGCATTTGATGATACCCGGAACGTAAGTCAATCTTTGAATAAACAGACGAGCCTTGTAGTTGATCAAATAAGTCATCGATTCCCGGTAGTGGGTAGCGGTTCTTGATGGTAAGTTTGTTCAACTCTCGGTAGTCGATACACAACCTGAATGTACCATCTTTCTTCTTGACAAACAAAACAAGAGCTCCCCACGGTGATGTGCTTGGTCGAATGAAACCACACTCTAAAAGTTCTTGTAATTGGCTTTGTAGTTCTTTCATCTCGCTGGGTGCGAGTCTGTAAGGAGCACGAGCTATTGGTGCAGCTCCTGGTACAAGATCTATTTGAAATTCAACGGATCGATGTGGGGGTAATCCCGGTAATTCTTTCGGAAATACATCAGGAAATTCTTTTGCGACGGGAACATCATTGATGCTCTTTTCTTCAGTTTGTACTTTCTCGACGTGTGCTAGAACAGCATAGCAACCTTTTCTTATTAGTTTTTGTGCCTTCAAATTACTAATAAGATGTAGCTTCGTGTTGCCCTTTTCTCCGTACACCATTAAGGGTTTTCCTTTTTCTCGTATAATGCGAATTGCATTTTTGTAACAAACGATCTCTGCTTTCACTTCTTTCAACCAGTCCATACCGATTATCACAACCAAACCCCCTAACTCTACTGGTATCAAATCAATCTTAAATGTTTCGCTAACCAGTTTAATTTCTCGATTCCGACATATATTATCTGCTGAAATTAATTTACCATTTGCTAATTCGAGTAAAAATTTACTATCCAAAGGTGTCAATGGACAACTTAATTTAGCACAAAAATCTCTACTCATATAGCTTCTATCCGCACCCGAATCAAATAAAACGTAAGCAGATTTATTGTCAATAAGAAACGTACCCGTAACAAGCTCCGGGTCTTCCTGTGCCTCTGCCGCATTAATATTGAAAACTCTTCCACGGCCTTGTCCATTCGTGTTCTCCTGGTTCGGGCAATTTCTAATAATGTGGCCCGGTTTTCCACATTTATAACAAACTACATTGGCATAACTTGCTCCGACACTACTTGCTCCGCCATTACTCGTTCCGACACCATTTGTTCCTTTCGTTCTATTAACCCCTGGTCCGTAGACCTCACACTTCGCCGCGCTATGACCATTTCTTTTACACTTGTTGCAAAATTTGGTGCAGAACCCCGAGTGATTCTTTTCACACCTTTGGCATAGCTGCTTCTGATTGTTGTTGTTGTTGCGGTTATTATTGTTGTTGGGATGATTGTTGTAGTTGCTGTTGTTGTTGTTGTTGTTGTTGTTGGGCCGTTTGTTGTAGTTGCGATTGATGTTGCGATTGTTGGGATAATTGTTGCGATTATTGTTGTAATTGCTGTTGTTGTTGTATTGGTGATTCTTATCACCATTTTCCTCCCACTTTCTTTTGACTTGCTTCACATTGGCCTCTTCAGCAGTCTGTTCTTTAATTCTTTCTTCAATCTGGTTCACGAGTTTGTGAGCCATTCTACATGCCTGTTGTATGGAGGCGGGCTCGTGTGAACTTATATCTTCTTGGATTCTTTCCGGTAATCCTTTCACAAACGCGTCGATCTTCTCTTCCTCATCTTCGAATGCTCCCGGACACAATAGGCACAATTCTGTGAATCATCTTTCGTACGTGGTAATATCAATTCCTTGGGTTCGTAACCCTCTAAGTTCTGTCTTGAGCTTATTGACCTCGGTTCTGGGACGGTACTTCTCGTTCATCAAGTGCTTGAATGCTGACCACGGTAGTGCGTACGCATCGCCTTGTCCCACTTGCTCTAGATAGGTATTCCACCATGTTAACGCAGAACCTGTGAAGGTATGCGTAGCGTACTTTACTTTGTCCTCATCAGTACACTTACTTATGGCAAACACCGATTCGACCTTCTCGGTCCACCGTTTCAATCCGATCGGTCCTTCGGTTCCATCAAATTCCAAAGGTTTGCAGGCAGTGAATTCTTTGTAGGTGCATCCTACACGATTTCCTGTACTGCTAGATCCAAGGTTATTGTTGGTATGTAGCGCAGCCTGTACTGCGGCTATGTTTGAAGCTAGAAAAGTACGGAATTCCTCTTCATTCATATTCACGGTGTGTCGAGTAGTCGGTGCCATTTCCTTCAAAATAGTTAAATGGAACAAGTTAATCATACAGAATATTAAGAGTAGTTAATAGTATTTCGTAGCATAATATGAACTCATTTATAAAAGCTTTTTCTTCATATTAGCGTTTTATAAGTTTAAATTCGGGTAGTACCTACCCGTTAAGTTCATACTTAGTAGCTAATATACAATTCAACTACTACAATTCTATATGAAAAACTGATTATAATAATATTTCGCGTTCAAACTTTTACACAATATTTTACAAACTTACAATACCGCTTATTTTACATATAGCATGAAATATAGCACACAATAAATTTGATACAAGATGGTTGTGAAGATAATTCTAGCTAGTACACAAGTCGTTCAGCAAAGGCAATAAAGACACGTAATTCATACGTCCAGAAACAAGTCATGCATTCTGGTTTTACTAGGATTACTTCCCATCCTTGGTCTTGTGGAACATAACCATTATGGCCGTTGATAAGACAGCGTGTTGTAACGTCGTCAAAGGGACGAGGGTTACGTAATGTCCAACAGTCCCGTAACAATCTAAAAACCTCATTTCTTACCCCAATTACCGACTCCGTCACTTGTGGGAACGTTTTGTTTAATAGTTGTATCCCGATGTTCTTATTCTCACTTTGGTGAGAAGCGAACATTACTAATCCGTAAGCATAACATGCTTCTTTATGTTGCATGTTAGCCGCTTTTCTAAATCACGAAGTCCAATATTCGGATATATTGAGTCAAAATAATTTCTTAACCCATTGCGTAAAATAGCATTTGGGTTCCCCGCAATATATGCGTCAAAGTAAACACATCGTAACTTATGGATTTCCCAATGTGATATCCCCCATCTTTCGAACGAAATCCTTTTATAAACCAAGGCACTCTTGGAACGTTCTTCGAATGTCTTACAAACTGATCTCGCCTTAAATAGTTGTGCCGAAGAATTCTGACCGACTCTAGACAAGATTTCATCAATCTTGTCTCCGGGTAGGTCTCTTAAAATATTGGGTTGTCTATCCATTTTGTGTTTTTATACTGTAAAATAGACAAGAGTTAGATTCATAAAAAAAAATACTTATTAATACAAGCAATTTTTACATATATCATAAAGCATAAGCACACTATATTACATATATTACACCACACGAATACAACTATCTTATTCCGACTCGCTTGTTTCTTCTTCTTCGGTTTTGGTTCGTTTTGCCAAGTTTCTAGGGATATATGATGTTCCCCTAATACGAGCCGTCGTGATCCACATTGGTTTAGAAAAACCTGGTGGTTTAGAGGTTCCCGGGTCATTGTTACAACTTAAGGACTTCGGGGGTTGACGATACATATAAAGTTCATCGGGGTTGGAATTAGATTTCTCTATTTTTATGCCCTTTCCCTTATTATTTTCTTTTGCCTTTTTAAATTCAGTTGGGGTAATTTCTATAACATCATCGGAATTCTCGTCGGAATCCGATTCATCGGAGAATTGGTAATCCTCCCAATATTTTGCTTCCTTGGCGGAAACACCATTGACCATAATTAACCTTGGTCGGTTGGTTGAGGATTTTCTTTTACTTAACCGTTTTATTATTTCCCCCACCGGTTCTATTTCTTCATCCGGTTCCGATTCTTCTTCCGGTTCCGATTCTTCTTCCGGTTCCGACTCTTCTTCCGGTTCCTCTTCGGGAACTTGTGAATCAGTCCACGAATCATTCCAATTTACATTTGACTCTTCATTATTATTAGGTGAGTCAATGGGACTTGTTCTAGAGGTAGACATCTATCACATAATATCAAACGCGTTAAGAGATTAATATATCACATAATATTCACATGTTAAAAATATATAGTTTCCAACAAAATTTGGTAAGCAATCATTTTTCAAGTAAACACGGTCGAAGTCCAGACTCACTAATGCATCCTAACAAACTAGATAAGACACACTAATGCAAAATTCTGGTTCTCTAAGACCAACGCTCAGATACCAACTGAAATGTCCCGTTCTTATTGATTAAAAACGTTCCATATTAATTGATTTCGTTGCGAGGTTTTGACCTCTATATGAGACGTTTTTCAAAGACTGCATTCATTTTTAAAACAAACCATAACCTTTATTTCATAGATAAAGGTTTTAAAAAGCTTTACGTAGATTATCAAATAATGATAATCTAAAATATCCTGTTTACACACGACCATTACATAATGGTTTACAATACAAATATATTACAACAAAATAAGTTTCTTGAATGCAGTTTTTACACAATATTATACAAGCATGGACTCCAAATCTCGTCCTTATTTAAGTATGCGACAGCGGAAGCTCTTAATAATCACCTGAGAATAAACATGCTTAAAACGTCAACAAAAATGTTGGTGAGTTATAGGTTTAACCTATATATATCAAATCATAATAATAGACCACAAGATTTCATATTTCAATACACATCCCATACATAGAGATAAAAATCATTCATATGGTGAACACCTGGTAACCGACATTAACAAGATGTATATATAAGAATATCCCCATCATTCCGGGACACCCTTCGGATATGATATAAATTTCGAAGTACTAAAGCATCCGGTACTTTGGATGGGGTTTGTTAGGTCCAATAGATCTATCTTTAGGATTCGCGTCAATTAGGGTGTCTGTTCCCTAATTCTTAGATTACCAGACTTAATAAAAAGGGGCATATTCGATTTCGATAATTCAACCATAGAATGTAGTTTCACGTACTTGTGTCTATTTTGTAAATCATTTATAAAACCTGCATGTATTCTCATCCCAAAAATATTAGATTTTAAAAGTGGGACTATAACTCACTTTCACAGATTTTTACTTCGTCGGGAAGTAAGACTTGGCCACTGGTTGATTCACGAACCAATAACAATATATACATGTATATCAAAGTATGTTCAAAATATATTTACAACACTTTTAATATATTTTGATGTTTTAAGTTTATTAAGTCAGCTGTCCTCGTTAGTAACCTACAACTAGTTGTCCACAGTTAGATGTACAGAAATAAATTGATAAATATTATCTTGAATCAATCCACGACCCAGTGTATACGTATCTCAGTATTGATCACAACTCAAACTATATATATTTTGGAATCAACCTCAACCCTGTATAGCTAACTCCAACATTCACATATAGAGTGTCTATGGTTGTTCCGAAATATATATAGATGTGTCGACATGATAGGTCGAAACATTGTATACGTGTCTATGGTATCTCAAGATTACATAATATACAATACAAGTTGATTAAGTTATGGTTGGAATAGATTTGTTACCAATTTTCACGTAGCTAAAATGAGAAAAATTATCCAATCTTGTTTTACCCATAACTTCTTCATTGTAAATCCGTTTTGAGTGAATCAAATTGCTATGGTTTCATATTGAACTCTATTTTATGAATCTAAACAGAAAAAGTATAGGTTTATAGTCGGAAAAATAAGTTACAAGTCGTTTTTGTAAAGGTAGTCATTTCAGTCGAAAGAACGACGTCTAGATGACCATTTTAGAAAACATACTTCCACTTTGAGTTTAACCATAATTTTTGGATATAGTTTCATGTTCATAATAAAAATCATTTTCCCAGAATAACAACTTTTAAATCAAAGTTTATCATAGTTTTTAATCAACTAACCCAAAACAGCCCGCGGTGTTACTACGACGGCGTAAATCCGGTTTTACGGTGTTTTTCGTGTTTCCAGGTTTTAAATAATTAAGTTAGCATATCATATAGATATAGAACATGTGTTTAGTTGATTTTAAAAGTCAAGTTAGAAGGATTAACTTTTGTTTGCGAACAAGTTTAGAATTAACTAAACTATGTTCTAGTGATTACAAGTTTAAACCTTCGAATAAGATAGCTTTATATGTATGAATTGAATGATGTTATGAACATCATTACTACCTTAAGTTCCTTGGATAAACCTACTGGAAAAGAGAAAATTGGATCTAGCTTCAATGGATCCTTGGATGGCTCGAAGTTCTTGAAGCAGAATCATGACACGAAAACAAGTTCAAGTAAGATCATCACTTGAAATAAGATTGTTATAGTTATAGAAATTGAACCAAAGTTTGAATATGATTATTACCTTGTATTAGAATGATAACCTACTGTAAGAAACAAAGATTTCTTGAGGTTAGATGATCACCTTACAAGATTGGAAGTGAGCTAGCAAACTTGAAAGTATTCTTGATTTTATGAAACTAGAACTTTTGGAATTTATGAAGAACACTTAGAACTTGAAGATAGAACTTGAGAGAGATCAATTAGATGAAGAAAATTGAAGAATGAAAGTGTTTGTAGGTGTTTTTGGTCGTTGGTGTATGGATTAGATATAAAGGATATGTAATTTTGTTTTCATGTAAATAAGTCATGAATGATTACTCATATTTTTGTAATTTTATGAGATATTTCATGCTAGTTGCCAAATGATGGTTCCCACATGTGTTAGGTGACTCACATGGGCTGCTAAGAGCTGATCATTGGAGTGTATATACCAATAGTACATACATCTAAAAGCTGTGTATTGTACGAGTACGAATACGGGTGCATACGAGTAGAATTGTTGATGAAACTGAACGAGGATGTAATTGTAAGCATTTTTGTTAAGTAGAAGTATTTTGATAAGTGTATTGAAGTCTTTCAAAAGTGTATAAATACATATTAAAACACTACATGTATATACATTTTAACCGAGTCGTTAAGTCATCGTTAGTCGTTACATGTAAGTGTTGTTTTGAAACCTTTAGGTTAACGATCTTGTTAAATGTTGTTAACCCAATGTTTATAATATGAAATGAGATTTTAAATTATTATATTATAATGTTATTATCATGTATGAATATCTATTAATATGATATATATACATTAAATGTCTTTACAACGATAATCGTTACATATATGTCTCGTTTAAAAATCATTAAGTTAGTAGTCTTGTTTTTACATATGTAGTTCATTGTTAATATACTTAATGATATGTTTACTTATCATAGTATCATGTTAACTATATATATATCCATATATATGTCATCATATAGTTTTTACAAGTTTTAACGTTCGTGAATCACCGGTCAACTTGGGTGGTCAATTGTCTATATGAAACATATTTCAATTAATCAAGTCTTAACAAGTTTGATTGCTTAACATGTTGGAAACATTTAATCATGTAAATATCAATCTCAATTAATATATATAAACATGGAATAGTTCGGGTCACTACAGAACTATGGTGTGACTTTCATGAAGCATGGGGTCATGATACAGATAATTGCAAATCCCTGATGAGAGAGATCATCGCAAAGATGGTAGGAGAGTTAAACCACTTGTTACCAGGTAAACAATACAGGAGGAATGATCCTCGTAGAAAATTTGGATGGCAAAGGAATGATGGTGGAAGAGGTCATCGAGGAGATAACAGAAGAAGGGAAGAGCATGGCAGAGGAGATAACAGAAATCCGTACGGAAACCGGATCACGGAGCGTGAGTCAACTCCAGATGTTGTAATCAAAATGGTGTGGTTGAATGGAAGTCACTATGAGGACGGTGAGCAGTCGGATAACAATGTTGATAGCTGGAAATATGCTCCAATTATTTTTCAACCAATTCAAAATTGGGCTTTGTCCGTTCAACCAGTGGAGATTTCAGCAGAAATTGCAAATAAGTTCACCAGCCATATTTACACTGATACAGGCAGTGAGGCTGACATCATTTATTGGCATTGTTTCAAGGCTTTTCCAAGGCATGTGCAGGAAAGAGCTAGGCGGACGAGTTTGAAGGTTTTCGGGCTAACAGGAGCGCCAGTGAATGCAATGGGAAGAGTTCATTGGAGGACGTTTTGGGAACATTTCCACTATTAAGAACCGAAACAATCGATTTCACTATCTTGGATGGTAATTCACGATTCAATTTCCTTTTTGGACGGGCAGCGTTAGCAAAATTTGGAGCGATAACATCAACGGCCCATGCAAGCCGCCATACACTCACAGTATGTGGCACTAACAAGGGAATGATCCACATTTGCAAGCATACCAGAAAGCAATATGAATCAGAGGAGGAGAAATCGGTTGTTCAGGGAAGATGAGGTTCAGGAGTTTTTCATTCCATAATCAAGTATTTGGGCCGGACAGCGCTGGACGCTCGGCGTATGAAGAAGCAATTTGTTATCATTTTTATCAAAAGCAGAATTTGTCATTTCAATAAACACGGTTTGTTAGCATTTTCTGAAGAGCAATGTGTATCAATTTACTGTAGATCATTGTGGTCATTTTTACAGTGCATGTATTCGCAATAAGCATACACTAAACATTCATGATGTACTAATTAGGCTTAATCCACCTAAATTCGTCATCAATCGTTTATGTATTGCTCAGTACTGATCAATAAATTTTATATTTTTTCTTAAACAAAGTGCTACCCGTGACAAATGTAGAACATTGCATTTATATCCTGCCCATAGAAGGAGTGTATTTTTATACCTCCGATGGCGGAAGCTTTTGTGCCGGCCAGCAAAAAGCACAAGGGATCGGCTAGAAAACATTTAAGTTTTACTAAAACGCACCGAGGCATGAAACAAAACTCAGATACTTGTCATGACAAACATTATAAAAAACTTACTTCACAGAACGAAGTTCTATATTTTATATAAAGGAAAAAATATTTAGAAATTCTTCCTCATATATTTTATGACGGAAGGCGTATGATGAACAAGTCACTAACTCATAACTAATGTTTATGTAATATTTCAAAAATTCTTCCTCATATACTTTATGATGGAAGGCGTACGGCGGAAAGATTATTTTATAATCACTCTTCAAAGAACACTCCATAACTATTTCTCATCAATTTGATGGTGGAAGGCGAATAACATACTTTAAATATCCTATTAATTGTTTGAAGGCATAATATTCGTAACATGGTATTTCAATTTTGCATATGTTATTCCTTTGGCAGAAGTTCACAGTGCAAAACGTTCAAAAACGAATTACCTTAAAAATGCTCTGTTCAGTTGTACAATACATAGTTGTACATAAAATTTTATGATATGCTTCGTGCATAGCAGATGCTTTATACATAACAAACATTAAAGTATTTGGTGCAAGAACACAAGCAAAGCATAATCACTACAGTAACCGTATATTTGTGGCATTCAAGTTATCAATGTTTATTACAAATGGTTGCTCATCAAATGGTTACAAATTTATGAAAATTCAACATTGAGCACATCCTCAGCAGAGGACTCCTCTCTGCTACATACTTCATCATAAACATCTATCTTCAGATTAATCAATCTGTCTCTAGCTTCATCAACCTTCTTCAGGGTTCCAGGAGGCATCAGATTCGTAATAGCAGCAGGGAGAGACTTGTTTGGAGCAAGGCATCTGGTCAATTTGTCTGTCACATCAGCAATAACATGGGTGCGTATAGCATCAACATAATCATTGTAGGGATTCTCCACAAGACTGGATCCAAGCACCTTCGCTATCAAACCTGGTATACCCTTCTTAAGCTCGGCAAAGTTGCTCTCACCCTTCTCCGCCCTCTGGAGAAGCCCAGCAGACTTATCCCTTTCTGCAGATAGCTGCTTTTCCAACTCAGCAATCTTCAACTGATCCTCCTCAACCCTTTTCTTCTCAGCATCCACCAACTTGTCTTTCTCCTCTTGCAGGGCAGTAGCAGCATCTAGAGCATTTTTTAGCTCAGTCTCCTTAGCTTTTATTGTTTTCTGAGAGTCACTCAAGGCACGCTCAGCATCAGCAGCTCTCTTACGAGCATTTGAACCATCAGCTATATCTTTACGGGCTATAGCAAGAATAGACTCCTGATGCTCCTGCAGTTGCAGGACGGACTCTAGCTGATTGGTTAGCAACAAGTGAGTAGTAGCAGTTGATTCCCTGAGTTGTTCAGAACGGAGAGCGTTTAAATGAGGTTTCAACTCAGGGATAGCACAACCCTGCAACAGCAAAATATTATGATTAAATATTGCAAGATTGCATAAATAAATTGCAAGTACAGGCATGCAGATGATTTAATCGTTAATACCTGAAGAGCAGTTGCAAAACCTTTGCTCTTAGTAGCAGGACAATCAATGAGTGCCTGCAACGTACTAACATGAGCAGGAACTTGTGGCACTTGCACATTTGATTATGTGACAGCAGGGTTGCCAGTGTTGGGAGGAGGAGAACGATAAGAGGCATCGTCCTCCGTCCTCTGTTCAAACTCAGATTCATTAAAGGGAGTGAATTTAGTGTTTTATCTCCTTCACTCTCACGGTTTTCCTCTGGCACCCGTTCACCGCCCTCAGTAGCCTTCCCTTGGCTATCATCAGATTCTGCTAAAATCACTAACAAGAACAAATTAGCATTATGAACAAATGTGACGACCCGGAAATTTCCGACCAAATTTAAACTTTAATCTTTATATTATTCCGGCACGATAAGCAAAGTTTGTTAAGTTAAATCTCAAGAATTTTAAACTGTGTTCATACATTCATTATAACCTCGACCAAATTCCAACGATTCACGAACCGTTATATATAAATAGATATGTATATGTATATATATATATTATAACTTGAGAATATTAATAAAGTATTAAACGTATAATACTTTACACAAACGTATTTGTTTCAATATGATTTTCGACGAAAAAAAATATATTAAATGATTGAATTATCAGAAACATTGAATTATGATTATAAGTCTCTGTTGAGAGGTCCACTATGATTTGAGAAAATCTATTCCTCTTAACGATATTCAGAATAATTTGTAAAGCTATTTATAAATAAAAACAAAAAGTGTCATTTACGAAAGTTAGACAAAAGTTAGAGGAGAATTGGTTTCCATAATATTCTATTAATCTATTTTCAAACGTACAAAGACGTTTTCAGTTTAAAAAGAACTTTATTATTAAAATGTATATAACTTTTATAAATATCTAGAATCACTTTTGACAACTCATTACTTAACCAGTATAATAAATATAACGATATTTATATTTTATGTCATTAAATATATATAACGATTTAAATTAATATTATATATATTTATACGCGTATTATACATACATAGTTTTTATACTTTTACTATACTTTAACTTTACCTTTACTTTACTTTTACTTTACTTTAACTTTAATAATTCACTTTAATAATTCATACTTTAATAATTCACTTTAATTATTCATACTTTAATAATTCATACTTTAATAATTCACTTTAATAATTTATACTTTAATAATTCACTTTAATAATTTATACTTTAATAATTCACTTTAATAATTCAAAAATCTATTATAAATAGAATTCAATAGGTTTTATTATTTCATAGAAACTTGAAAATATATTTCTCTAAACTCTCTCAATCGATTTGTATATATATATATATATATATATATATATATATATATATATATATATATATATATATATATATATATATATATATATATATATATATATATATATATATATTGCTCTGTATTATTTCAAGATATTATTAGTATACATAAAATATTACGACGGAGTGCTGTCCTAGTGATTTCCAAATAGTTTTTTTTAATGAGTCGAAGCTAAGGAAATTATGGGTTATAGCTATGGAGGTGATGGGTATGGTTCATGGGTATGCTCGTGAGGTCAATCTAGTGTTTATCATCTCCGTTGCGTCTACGTACTTTCCTGCAATATTGAATCTCAATATTGATACGTTCGTGAATCCGAGGCTAACCTTGCACTTGTTAAATGACGTTATATGTATTTTTACTACGAAATACAGTATGGTGAGTTTCATTTGCTCCCTTTTATATATATTTTTGGGACTGAGAATACATGCGCTGTTTTTATAAATGTTTTACGAAATAGGCACAAGTACTAAAACTAATTCTACGTGGGTTTAAACCAAAAATATACCCTTAGCTTGGTAACATTAAACTACTTGTCTATATACGGTAGGCGCGAATCCTAAAGATAGATCTATTGGGCCTGACAAACCCCATCCTGACTATGAGATGCTTTAGTACTTCGAGGTTATTTTAAACACACCTGATCTGGTGTACTTCAGAGGGTAAAATATGAACGTTAAGGCTTGTTACCGGGTGCCTACAACTTATAGAATACTTTTATACACTTGCGAGTGTACATATATTTATAAACGGAAATCTTGTGGTCTATTAATATATGAAAATGATTGTTATGATAAACCTATGAACTCACCAACCTTTTGGTTGACACTTTAAAGTATGTTTATTCTCAGGTATTAAAGAAATCTTCCGCTGTGCATTAGCTCATTTTAAGGATATTACTTGGAGTCATTCATGGCATATTTTAAAAGACGTTGCATTCGAGTCATTGAGTTCATCAAGATTATTATTAAGCTAATTATAGTTGGATGTATTATGAAATGGTGTGCATGCCGTCAACTTTCGTTGTAAAGAAAGTTTGTCTTTTAAAAACGAATGCAATGTTTGTAAAATGTATCATATAGAGGTCAAATACCTCGCGATGTAATCAACTATTGTGAATCGTTTATAATGTATATGAACGGGTCCTTTTAACAAACATAACAGTTATATGCAAAAACATGTGCATTATCAAGAAAGAGCAGAATGGACATACTTCTTCTACGTTTCTGCTTTTGGCCCCCATCTGTACTTTTCACCCTCTTAGATCCTATGCTCTTCTTCCTTGTCTTTTGGGTTGGAGGGGGGTGGGGTTTGTTTCACCCGTGATATCAACTGAACCAGATGTCTGCTGCTCGGTGGTGGTGGTGTCATCCGCTGTCCGTTCAGTGTCTATTTGTTCAGACCCGGACTCACTATCGGAGCTGCTAACAACGATTCCTTCCCCCTTTTCAGCAGCAGTAGCATCAGCAGCAGCCTTAGCCTCAGCTGCGGCTCTCTCTGCCTCTAGCTCTTCAGCAGTTTTGTCACGAGCAGTGACCTCCATTTCATCATCAAGATCAACGAATAAAAGAGCAGAACGAACCTGCATCACGGAGTTGGCTGCAAAAATTGAACATGAACAGCAATATAAGCAAACATGACAAGCAGTAGAAACACATTTATATATATAATAGGATGATCATATCACATCCTACCCTGGTTTTTCTCACGAATTACTGGCACAGAAGTGCTCGGCCATTCTTGACTCACTTTGCACAGTACAAGAATTCCCTCATACCTCTCGTATGATCTGGGCGGAAGGCGGAGCTCTTTCAAGCTATTTACTATCCGCTGCTCTGCGGCAGAAATCTTAATACCCTTTCCTACACCAGCATCAATAGCACCCCATTCCCGGACAACGGAGTACTCCTCCGGAATAACAGTCTCATCAATAAAGAAAAATGGATTTTTGCAGTCCTTCAAATTTGAAACTCTATTAGTACCAACAAAATGAGTATTTCGCTTACTATCAATTGTAAGCCAGCAGTCACTAATTGTGCGAATTCTAAACAAAGAGATAAAAACTTTAATGCGAGGCTTTATATTAGTAGCATTGCAGTACATTTCAAAAAGGATGATTTTTTGAAGGCCATGGGGATGCATCTGACTAAGACAGGCCTCATAATATCTAAGAAGGCGAAGAAGAAAGTTAGTAAGGGGAACACGGAGGTTGCTGTGGGTAATTTGTAAGGCGTATAAAGTAATTTTTCCATCAGGAGGGTTGTCAGTAGTTTGTTTGTTGGTGGGAAGAACAGGGTTGTATTGATTAAGATGGCGGAAGGCAATCTTTAAACCATCTAAGTATTCACTTGTCAATGATGAGGATATCGTGCTAACTTCTGGAATGTCAGCGGTATTTGACGAAGAAGGCTTTGTGTGTTCTTGGCCAGTACTTCGAGTAGAAGCCATGATAATACAGTAAAAAGATATCAACAAGAAGAAAATAGCAGAAGGATGAAGTATAACTGACCTTGGAAAGATGCTAAACCTTAAAAAGTTGAAAATTGAAGAATGCGATGAAGATTTGGGGAGAAATATGCTTTTCAGATCTTGGCAAAGGTAAAAAAGTGAGGGTAAAAGGGTTATGACGGTTTATTTAGGAGTTCATCGATGCAATTTTTATGGCCACGATTAAGACACGTGTACGGGTGAGTTTAAACGCGGGGTACAAAATAACACTTTTTACAGCTGGAGGCGCATGGAGGATCTCAACCGTGCAAAATTAATCATAACAGCGTCAGTAAAATTCGTCTACATTTAATGCCTGTAATATTTTCCCCGATACAAATGGGCAATGAGCAGGCTAGTTTGGCATGCGTTATCAAAAGTTTAATAACTTAAACATTTTTCAAATGCTTAAGTCATTAAACTAGGGGGACTTAATGGTGTATCCTATCGTATACACGTATAAAAGGCATAATGGTTGCATAAAAGTAGCATCAGGAAGACTGGAAACAACAGTTTTGTGGAGTTATCCGTTCAGCGTTCTCCGCTGTACAGGCTGCTCCGTCATGCGTAAGCGCTGAAGGCCGCCTAGCGTGTAAGCCCTGGCCGGAGAACGCCACCTTCAGCGTAAATTTCGGATCACAAGTAACCGAACGTATCATCATCTGACACATGTCCCCGAGCAATCTGGTGGATCTGACACTATAAATAGACCCCTTGGGTCGTCATTTTACACAGTTCAGACATTCTGGCAACTTTGAGAGCCGAGACTTCACTTCTCTTTCTCTCTATACTCTCTCTCACTAGAAGTCATTCGGCTAGCACTTTTACGCTCTACGGACGACAGATTGATTAAGCCACCCCACAAGTTTCTACACTTGTGAACCGGGTCTGCAGGGATTATTTCCCAAGGGTAAACATCAATCGACAATATTCTGCCCTCCTAAAGCTAGATAACTTCTAGTATTGTGTTGACATACTAAGCCTTACCTTATAAGGAAATAGGTGTTAACACTGGACGCGGCAAGAGGTTATCACTAGATTCCAATGGCTCAAGAAGACACAGATAAAACCGCATTTCATACGGGCAAAGGTATATATTGTTATATAATGATGCCTTTTGGTTTAATTAATGCGGGTGCGACATATCAGCGTTTGATTGATACCGCATTTGACAAGCAAATAGGGCGTAATCTTGAGGCTTATGTAGATGATTTAGTGATCAAAAGCACAATGCAAGAACGAATTATTGAAGATATGCGCGAAACATTTGATACACTGCGAAAAATAAACATGAAACTCAATCCACTAAAATGCAGTTTCGGTGAAACTGAAGGAAAGTTTTTGGGATATCTTGCTACAGAACAAGGTATTCAAGCTAATCCAAAAAAGATCGCGGCTATAGAAAATATGACCGCGCCAAAAACGATTAAAGAAGTGCAAAGTTTGACGGGAAAACTGGCCGCGTTAACGCGCTTTTTGTCTAAAGCTGCTGAAAGGCAGTTGCCATTTTTCAAAACTTTAAAAGGATGTTTGAAACAAAAAAGTTTTGTTTGGTCCAGTGAAGCAGAAATCGCGTTCCAAGAGATGAAAAAGTTGTTGAAAACTTTGCCTACACTAACAGCGCCAATTGATGATGAAATTCTTTACCTTTATATATCAGTGGCAAACGAAGCTTTCGGTTCCGTTTAGATCGCGGAAAGGAACAAAATACAAAATCTGGTGTATTTCGTTAGTAAAGCCCTTACAGGAAGTGAAGTAAACTGTGCGCCGATCGAAAAGTTTGTGTATGCGCTTATTTTAACATCGCGAAGGTTAAGAAGATATTTTCAAGAGCATCCAATGCATGTATTAACTAATATGCCAATAAAGTAAGTTTTAACAAAACCAGAGATATCTGGTAGACTTGCATTGTGGGTAGTCGAATTAGGAGCTTATCAAATATCTTACCCTCCGCGTAGTGCTGTAAAAGGACAGGTTATGGCGGATTACCTCGTTGAAATGTCTATAAAATTGGAGGTGATCAATGAGCGAACCGCGTTGAAATCGGTACTTGATGAAACTTGGGATTTGTTTACTGATGGTGCTTCGTGCGCAGAAGGTGCAGGTGCGGGTTTTGTTTTGGCAAACCCAAGTGGTGAGGAGCATACGTATGCACTGCGTTTTAATTTTGATGTGTCAAATAATGAAGCGGAGTATGAAGCATTACTTGCTGGTCTAAATATTGCGCGAAAAATGAATATTGCTAAGTTGCGAGCATTTACAGATTCGCAGTTAGTAGCGAATCAGTTTAATTGCTCTTTCGAAGCACATGATCCTTCTATGCAGAAATACTTGCAGCTATTAAAGGAACTAGCAGCGCGGTTTGAGCATTTTGAACTTGCACAAGTGCCAAGAAGTCAAAACAAGAAGGAGGATGCTTTGAGAAAATTGGCCGCTTTAACGTTTTCGCATTTTCAAAAACAAGTATGGGTTGAGGAATTACCAAGTAAATCAATAGATAGTGAGTTAATGGTCGCATCCATTGAAGAAGAACAGCCAAATTGGATGGAGCCAATTATACAATATATTCGCAATGATGCTTTGCCAAGCGACAGCCGCGAAGCTCGTTTAGTAAGAGAGCGGGCACCAATGTATATCATCCAAAATGATATCCTATATCGTAAATCGTACTGCGGACCAATGATGCGATGTGTTGGTCCAATTGAGGCAAAAATGATTGTAGAAGAAGTGCATAATGGTACTTGTGCACTGCATTCAGGCTACAAAATAATTGCAGCAAAAATTATGCGGATGGGTTACTTTTGGCCATCCATATACCGCGATGTGGCAAAAATTGTTAAAAGATGCAAAAGTTGCCAAAGGCATGCCCCGCTGAACCGAATGCCAAGACATGATATGATTCCTGTCAATTCGCCATGGCCATTTCACAAATGGGCTATTGATATTGTAGGCCCATTTCCTGCACGACCTGGCAATGTTAAATTCCCGATTGTGGCAATCGATTATTTTATTAAATGGGTTGAAGCTAAGGCGATCTGCACTATCACTGGTGTACAAGTGCAAAATTTTGTATGGGAATACATTGTTTGTAGATTTGGCATTCCGCTAGAACTGGTTAGCGATAATGGTGCACAAATAGCAAAAGATCCTTTCAAGACATGGTGCACCGATTTAAATATCATACAAAAGTTTACGTCAGTTGCATACCCACAAGCTAACGGCTTATGTGAAGTAACCAACCGTGATATAGTAAGCGATATTAAAAAGAGGTTATGCGAAAAGCGAACTGGTTGGGTAGATGAATTACCCAATGTGTTGTGGGCACATCGCACAACTTTTAAAAAGAGCACAGGGGAAACACCTTTTAGTTTGGTATATGGTTCTGAGGCAGTAATTCCCGCAGAAATTTTGGTACCAACGCATAGAATAGTTAATTTTGAGGAAGAAGCGAATGATGCTGCGTTGAGCGAAAACCTGAATTTCATTGAAGCGCGGAGGTTAATGGCTGCTATCAGAGAAGCGAATAATAAGCAGCAAATTGCTAAGTATTATAACAAAAGAGTGCGTGCTTTGTCTTTCGCTATAGGCGAATGGGTGCTGCGGAATAATGAAGCAAGCAGAGCAGAAAAGCTTGGAAAATTGGGTCCTAATTGGGAAGGACCTTATAAAATTGTGGCAATTAATGCGGCAGGATCATATAAGCTCGCGGATATGGAAGGGAGAACTTTACCTAATGCGTGGCATGCTGTTTTATTAAAGTGATATTACGCATAGCTTAGCGAAAACTATAGAGGATATATGTTCAAAGTGCGAAATTGGATTCAAGGCATATGGCTGATGATATACTTATTAGGTGTTTCTGTTTTTAATTTTTTGCAAGTCTTAATCACGCTTGTAGGAATTTTAAAAATAAACACTTGTAAAAGTATGCGAAAAGATTATCTGTGAAATGCGAATGATTATGAAATGTTTTATAGTTTGTTTCATAAAGTTGTAGTATTTCACAAGTGTTTTGATAGCAAAGTGATGAAATTGCTCACTTTCGCATATAAATTATTGCGAAAGGAATTTTATATCCTAAGTATTTGATTTTGCCAATACTTAGATGCTTCGCAATGCTAATTAATTGCCTAAGGATCGTTTCGTCGGACTTGGAAGATTCATAACGTATAAATATATACGCATACAGATTGTTTCGCAAAAGTACGCATTTGTTATGTGCACAATAATAGAAGTTGGAAATTGCAAAGGGCAAGTTTGTGTTATGAATACTGTTTACGAAAAAGCGCTATATAAATAAAGAGTACTCGTGAATAAATATGAAAAAGTGAAGTTTCATTGATAACGGCGCAGAGATAGCTGCGCGCTAATTTCTACAATATCCTATTCTAGCTTAGATAAGTCAAGTTCAAAGATGTCTTTTAAAGTAGCATCATCTTGTTGACTTATTACAGTAACTTTGTCGATTGGAATATCCGCTAAGCTTGTTTGTGGAGTAGTAGCTACTTCACGTGCTTCTACAAGAGAACAAATGCGATCTCCAATGGCGGGAGGTAGTGGATCTGGTATGGTGCAATGTGGAGCAATTTCATCCAGAAACTGTACTCTCTCACGCAGTCGTAAAGCAGCTGCGTAAGTAGAAAACAGGATATTCACGGGTCGCGAATTGAGAACCTTTTTAGCAAACTCCGGTAAGCGTTTTTAGTTGGGAGAACACAAATTTCGCAGAGGTTGCGGAGGCCAGAGCATTGTCTCGCTCCGCAGTAAGCTTTGAAACCTCCTCTTATAGCGAGGAGATTGTTGTCTGAAGGTTGTTTTGTTTGTCAGCTGCAGTAGACACCTGTAGCTTCAGTTCATCTACCGCGGTTTTGGCCGCGGTGAGCTCATAGGAGAGATCAACACAGCGTTTCTCGCTGTTTTCAGCCTTGATCCTCTCAGCATTATACTTCTGCTGTTCAGCTTTAAGCACATTGAAAAATTGTTCTTGCCGGCATATCACATCGTATGCCGAGTTGAAATGCATATAAAAGTTTTGAACAAAACTGTTGTGCGCATCAAGCGCAGAGAGCTTGGAAAATTCACGACAAAGCTCGCCTGGAATGGCCAACTTCATCTGTTGACGCTTGTCAAGTGCAGCAGCAGCAGAGGCATAAGTATACCCTGATAAGCCATCAATTCGTACCCCATACGAGTCTGGAGGAGCGCGGAACAGCTCTATAATCTGCTCCATGGAATGCGGGCTCGGGCAGCGTAGATTGAATGGTGAGCCTCCTATAAACCAAAAACAAGTATTATAGCAGTAGAATGTGCGGTAAACAAGGTAATACATATGAGTAAAAGTACGCAATATACCGGTTTGTTTCTCCCCTTCATAATCCGATGAAATTGGATTATCGACCAGGGGAGTGCATTGCTTGAGCTTCTTGCTCTGAGATGATGGTGGAGTTTGAAGCGGCCGTTTTCTGGAACTTGGCTGTGATGATGGCGACTTTGACGTCAAATCAACGACAGGAATTGCATGTTTTTCCTGCTTGATTTGGCTGCCGGAGGAACCTGTTGATTTCGATTCCAGACTAGTTAGTAGTTTCGTAATAAGAGCCTTGGGATCCACCTTTCTATCAACTTCGTCAATCTTCATTTTTTAATTATGAAGGAGAAGTGGTGGTTAAGAATTCGTAAAAGTTAGTTGTGAATTTTTGTAATTGCGAAGAATGTTAGATAAAGCGAGTGAGACCTTGGTGGGTATGAATCGTGATATATATAGGGGAAATAAGGGTAGCAATTGAATGTGTTAATTATCCGTTATGATAACTCAAACGGTAATATTTGAGGTAACGGGTGAAAACGGTAACTAATCTATAGCGAAAGCGAAATCAGTTAAATGCGAATAGCGGTTATGTTAAATGCAGAATTTAAGAGTTTATCATGATACATCTGCTTCACAAAATGAATCATAATAAACTGGGGGGACTTGATCATATACATGGCATTGTATATGTGTGTTTTATTGGCTAAAGTCCTAAAGTAGAATTACGCGAATTATAATGCAAAGATATGAAGTATTCGCTGAAAATAAGTATAACAGCTATATTTCCGCACAAATAAAGGACTGCGGTTTAATCCGCTGAGTTTCCGCGGATAGTTAAGTAATTCGCAGACATCGGATATCTCGAATACTATAAATAGGGAGCTTGGCCTCTCATTTAGGGGTTGTTGATTCTCTGCCATTTTGCCTAAGCCTTTGTGATTTCTACTTGTGACCTTGCCCAAGGGATTTTTACATCGCGTAAAGGAGAATTATGCTAATTAACAATCAAGACCGGGTCAGGGTGGTTGATCACTTGATAGTTAAAGTGAAAGACAGTCATCGGGGCCCAAAAAAATCATCAAACATTCCATCCTCCATCATAATCTTATTGCACTCAATCCGTAATTAAGTAACATTATTAATTAATGATTGATCATTCACTACAAAACAGACCAATGAACAACTCATCCTATTCCATTGGAAATTTCAGCTTCACGCCGTTCGGAGTCGTCTAGAGGCCTAAAAGCTCGAAATAAGCATCGTAACACATGTTGCAAAACTATAACAAGTTGCGAAAGCACCCGTTTTGTCCGATCTTCGAGTTTTCACTTCGAAACAGACCAATGAGCAAAACTCATTCTATTCCATCGGCAATTTCAGTTTCACGCTGTTCCGAGTTGTTTAGAGGCCTAAAAGTTCGAAATAAGCATCGTTACACATGTTGCAAAACTATAACAAGTTGCGAAAGCTCCCGTTTTGTCCGATCTCCGCGTTTTCACTCCGAAAAAGACCAATGAGCAAAACTTATCCTATTCCATTGGCAATTTTAGTTTCACGCCGTTCGGAGTCGTTTAGGGGCCTTAAAGCTCGAAATAAGCATCGATTGTAACACATGTTGCAAAACTATAACAAGTTGCTAAAGCTCCCGTTTTGTCCGATCTTCGGGTTTTCACTCCGAAACAGACCAATGAGCAAAACTCATTCTATTCCATCGGCAATTTCAGTTTCACGCCGTTCGGAGTTGTTTAGAGGCCTAAAAGTTCGAAATAAGCATCGTTACACATGTTGCAAAACTATAACAAGTTGCAAAAGCTCCCGTTTTGTCCGATCTCCGCGTTTTCACTCCGAAACAGACCAATGAGCAAAACTCATTCTATTCCATTGGCGATTTCAGTTTGAAGGAGTTCGGAGTTGTTTAGAGGCCTAAAAGTTCAAAATAAACATCATTACACATGTTGCAAAACTATAACAAGTTGCGAAAGCTCCTGTTTTGTCCGATCTCCGCGATTTCACTACAAAACAGACCAATTAACAAACTCATCCTTTTCCATTGGCAATTTCAGCTTCACGCCGTTCGGAGTTGTTTAGAGGCCAAAAAGCTCGAAATAAGCATCGTAACACATGTTGCAAAACTATAACAAGTTGCGAAAGCTCCCGTTTTGTCCGATCTTTGAGTTTTCACTTTGAAACAGACCAATGAGCAAAACTCATTCTATTCCATTGGCAATTTTAGTTTCACGCCGTTCGGAGTCGTTTAGAGGCCTAAAAGTTCGATATAAGCATCGTTACACATGTTGCAAAACTATAACAAGTTGCGAAAGCTCCCGTTTTGTCCGATCTCCGCATTTTCACTCCGAAACAGACGAATGAGCAAAACTCATCCTATTCCATTGGCAATTTCAGTTTCACGCCGTTCGGAGTCGTTTAGAGGCCTAAAAGCTCGAAATAAGCATCGTAACACATGTTGCAAAACTATAACAACTAGCAAAATCTCCCGTTTTATCCGATCTTCACGTTTTCACTCCTAAACAGACCAATGAGCAAAACTCATTCTATTCCATTGGGAATTTCAGTTTCACGCCGTTCGGATGAAATGTCCCGTTCTTATTGATTAAAAATGTTCCATATTAATTGATTTCGTTGCGAGGTTTTGACCTCTATATGAGACGTTTTTCAAAGACTGCATTCATTTTTAAAACAAACCATAACCTTTATTTTATAAATAAAGGTTTAAAAAGCTTTACGTAGATTATCAAATAATGATAATCTAAAATATCCTGTTTACACACGACCATTACATAATGGTTTACAATACAAATATGTTACATCGAAATAAGTTTCTTGGATGCAGTTTTTACACAAAATCATACAAACATGGACTCCAAATCTTGTCCTTATTTTAGTATGCAACAGCGGAAGCTCTTAGTATTCACCTGAGAATAAACATGCTTTAAACGTCAACAAAAATGTTGGTGAGTTATAGGTTTAACCTATATATATCAAATCGTAACAATAGACCACAAGATTTCATATTTCAATACACATCCCATACATAGAGATAAAAATCATTCATATGGTGAACACCTGGTAACCAACATTGACAAGATGCATATATAAGAATATCCCCATCATTCCGGGACACCCTTCGGATATGATATAAATTTCGAAGTACTAAAGCATCTGGTACTTTAGATGGGGTTTGTTAGGCCCAATAAATCTATCTTTAGGATTCGCATCAATTAGGGTGTCTGTTCCCTAATTCTTAGATTACCAGACTTAATAAAAAGGGGCATATTCGATTTCGATAATTCAACCATAGAATGTAGTTTCACGTACTTGTGTCTATTTTGTAAATCATTTATAAAACCTGCATGTATTCTCATCCCAAAAATATTAGATTTTAAAAGTGGGACTATAACTCACTTTCACAGATTTTTACTTCGTCGGGAAGTAAGACTTGGCCACTGGTTGATTCACGAACCTATAACAATATATACATATATATCAAAGTATGTTCAAAATATATTTACAACACTTTTAATATATTTTGATGTTTTAACTTTATTAAGTCAGCCGTCCTCGTTAGTAACCTACAACTAGTTGTCCACAGTTAGATGTACAGAAATAAATCGATAAATATTATCTTGAATCAATCCACGACCCAGTGTATACGTATCTCAGTATTGATCACAACTCAAACTATATATATTTTGGAATCAACCTAAACCCTGTATAGCTAACTCCAACATTCACATATAGAGTGTCTATGGTTGTTCCGAAATATATATAGATGTGTCGACATGATAAGTCGAAACATTGTATACGTGTCTATGGTATCTCAAGATTACATAATATACAATACAAGTTGATTAAGTTATGGTTGGAATAGATTTGTTACCAATTTTCACGTAGCTAAAATGAGAAAAATTATCCAATCTTGTTTTACCCATAACTTCTTCATTTTAAATCCGTTTTGAGTTAATCAAATTGCTATGGTTTCATATTGAACTCTATTTTATGAATCTAAAAAGAAAAAGTATAGGTTTATAGTCAGAAAAATAAGTTACAAGTCATTTTTGTAAAGGTAGTCATTTCAGTCGAAAGAACGACGTCTAGATGACCATTTTAGAAAACATACTTTCACTTTGAGTTTAACCATAATTTTTGGATATAGTTTCATGTTCATAATAAAAATCATTTTCCCAGAATAACAACTTTTAAATCAAAGTTTATCATAGTTTTTAATTAACTAACCCAAAACAGCCCGCGGTGTTACTACGATGGCGTAAATCCGATTTTACGGTGTTTTTCGTGTTTCCAGGTTTTAAATCATTAAGTTAGCATATAATATAGATATAGAACATGTGTTTAGTTGATTTTAAAAGTCAAGTTAGAAGGATTAATTTTTATTTGCGAACAAGTTTAGAATTAACTAAACTATGTTCTAGTGATTACAAGTTTAAACCTTCGAATAAGATAGCTTTATATGTATGAATCGAATGATGTCATGAACAACATTACTACCTCAAGTTCCTTGGATAAACCTACTGGAAATGAGAAAAATAGATCTAGCTTCAAAGGATCCTTGGATGGCTTGAAAGTTCTTGAAGCAGAATCATGACACGAAAACAATTTCAAGTAAGATTTCCACTCGAAATAAGATTGTTATAGTTATAGAAATTCAATTAAAGTTTGAATATGATTATTACCTTGTATTAGAAAGATAACCTACTGTAAGTAACAAAGGTTTCTTGATCTTGGATGATTACTTGGAATGGATTTAGAAAACTTGGAAGTAAACTTGCAATCTTGGAAGTATTCTTGATTTTATGAAACTAGAACCTTTGGAATTTATGAAGAACACTTAGAACTTGAAGATAGAACTTGAGAGAGATCAATTAGATGAAGAAAATTGAAGAATTATAGTGTTTGTAGGTGTTTTTGGTTGTTGGTGTATGAATTAGATATAAAGGATATGTAA
The DNA here is from genome assembly GCF_046630445.1 of Rutidosis leptorrhynchoides. Lineage (NCBI taxonomy): Eukaryota > Viridiplantae > Streptophyta > Magnoliopsida > Asterales > Asteraceae > Rutidosis > Rutidosis leptorrhynchoides. The sequence continues at coordinate 313,261,508 of NC_092333.1, read as the reverse complement.
TTTTGTTTTCATGTAAATAAGTCATGAATGATTACTCATATTTTTGTAATTTTATGAGATATTTCATGCTAGTTGCCAAATGATGGTTCCCACATGTGTTAGGTGACTCACATGGGCTGCTAAGAGCTGATCATTGGAGTGTATATACCAATAGTACATACATATAAAAGCTGTGTATTGTACGAGTACGAATACGGGTGCATACGAGTAGAATTGTTGATGAAACTGAACGAGGATGTAATTGTAAGCATTTTTGTTAAGTAGAAGTATTTTGATAAGTGTCTTGAAGTCTTTTAAAAGTGTATGAATACATATTAAAACACTACATGTATATACATTTTAACTGAGTCATTAAGTCATCGTTAGTCGTTACATGTAAATGTTGTTTTGAAACCTTTAGGTTAACGATCTTGTTGAATGTTGTTAACCCATTAGTTATTATAACAAATGAGATGTTAAATTGTTATATTATCATGATATTATGATATATAATATATCTTAGTATGATATATATACAGTTAAATGTCGTTACAACGATAATCGTTACATATATGTCTCGTTTCGAAATCATTAAGTTAGTAGTATTATTTTTACATATGTATTTCATTGTTAATACACTTAATAATATATTTACTTATTATTTAACATAATTAACTAACTGTATCAATATCTTAATATGATTCATATGTACCTAGTAAGACGTTGTTATAACGATAATCGTTATATATATCATTTTCGAGTTTCTTAAATTAATAGTCTCATTTTTATGTATATAACTCATTGTTAAAATACCTAATGAGATACATACTTATAATAAAATCATGTTAACTATATATATAACCATATATATGTCATCGTATAGTTTTTACAAGTTTTAACGTTCGTGAATCACCGGTCAACTTGGGTGGTCAATTGTCTATATGAAACCTATTTCAATTAATCAAGTCTTAACAAGTTTGATTGCTTAACATGTTAGAAACACTTAATCATATAAATAACAATTTCATTTAATATATATATATAAACATGGAAAAGTTCGGGTCACTACAGTACCTACCCGTTAAATAAATTTCGTCCCAAAATTTTAAGCAATTGGAGGTGTTGACGTATCTTCTGGAAATAAATGCGGGTATTTCTTCTTCATCTGATCTTCACGCTCCCAGGTGAACTCGGGTCCTCTACGAGCATTCCATCGAACCTTAACAATCGGTATCTTGTTTTGTTTAAGTCTCTTAACCTCACGATCCATTATTTCGACGGGTTCTTCAATGAATTGAAGTTTTTTATTGATTTGGATTTCGTCCAACGGAATAGTGAGATCTTCTTTAGCAAAACATTTCTTCAAATTTGAGACGTGGAAAGTGTTATGTACAGCCGCGAGTTGTTGAGGTAGCTCCAGTTGGTAAGCTACTGGTCCGACACTGTGATGACCCGGGAATTTCCGACCAAATTTAAACTTAATCTTTATTGATTTCGACACGATAAGCAAAGTCTGTAATGTTGAGTCTCGAAAATTTTGAAACTATATTCATATAATCAAATACCCTCTGACCATGCCTGACGATTCACGAACAATTGTTGAAAGTAAATTTGTGTACATATGAATGTTTGTATATATAATAATTTGAAATTTATAAAATAAATAATAGAACTAAATATGTAAAATGAGATACAAAAAATAAATAGATGTAATCTAAAACAATTATATATATATAAATATATATGATTACTATGTATAAGTAATATTATATGTACATAGTAACACATATAAAATATTCAAATAGATTACCATATAAATAAATATGAAGTATAAGGATTGGTGTATTATATGTATTTATAAGTTAAGGTATAATGTTATACTAAAATTATGATCATTACTTTCATTAAAATTATTATCAACATTAATATTGATATTAATACTTGTTATCATTTTATTTTGGTTGTTATTAGTAAACCTATTAAAATTTTCAATTTACGACTCTTAATAACACTACTATTTATAATTATTATTATAATTAATATCATTATAATTGATAATATTATAGTTAGTGTTATTACTATCATTAATAACAATATTATTATAAATTTTTATTTACATTAATTACAATATTAAGAATATTATTATTATTGTTAGGCAATAAGACTAATTAAATATATATAAACACATATGTATAATAATAGGATTATATCAAATTCAGATATATAAATACAGATGCAATTATAAATAATTCATCTAGATACAGATTTATATAACCAGATGTATATAAATACGTATTACATATATACAGATATATGAGAATATATAAATACAGTGTATATATATATATAAATACACATACAATACATATTCTATTTCCTTTCACTGTCAAGCTTTATGTAAATTATTCAACTGCCTCCTGGATCGTACCAATTAGTGAATCAATCACAGATAATAACAAAATCTGTTTAGGGTCAACTTCAACTTTTAATTCTTTATTTATTTCTCATACGTCTGATCCTCCCTGTAATCCACCTGCTAGAAGACAATTGATCACCTCAATTATTGATAAAAGTAATTCAAATTTCACCCTCATATCAATATATACCCACAGATGGTGTCGTTCGAGTGAAGTTCACCAACCAAACGAATCATAAACCAAACCTACTGCATGATTTGTAAAACCATCCTAGAACCACCATTGAACATTACCGTTTTATAACCACCATCGAATGATTACTGGTTCGGACATTGGTTCCTTTCAACACCACCACCTACGGTTCACTCATTAAAAACATCACCATTCACCATGCCAACCAAGAGACGCCACCACCAAACCAAACTTTCGGAAACCACCACAAACACATTTCAAATCACTTCCTTTCATCATCACCACTCACAATTGACTTGTTAATACTCGAAGGAAACATGTTGCTATTCGAAACCCTCCTTTACTACTGTTGGCTGCTGCTATTCGAGTAACAGACCCATAGGGGATGAGTGAGTTTTTATATCAAATGAAGATGATTAGGTGCATATGATGATAACAAGTATGAAAGTTGATAAAGGTGTTCTTTTTCCCTTGTATCTTTCTCTATGGCCGACCAAAAACAAAGAACATAATTCCACTCAAGTTCCACTAGTATATGTTGTGTGTGGATAAATTCTTTTTATAAAAAGGATAAAGAAGTCGACTATTTTTTCCTACTACAACTTGATTGTTACATTTCTGTTATCAATACAAAAAAAAAGGGCCACCGAGTTTTCCTTTAAACTTAATCTAATTAAACGAACGTGCTGATTTGTTTGGGTTGCCATATCCTTTTGGACCGATACCCATGTGAATTCTATTTTGTGGACTTCTAATTGTTAAGTTGGTCCGTAGTGATTGTTTATTGTTGGGCTGGCATAGCCGTTCCTGTTTTGAGTCGATATATAGCAAACCCAGACACCTCGTTTCTACTTCTATTTTATGGATATGAGTCATTTGATACTATATTCACTGAAGATGATGTAATAGATTAAGATAAGAATATAGATGATGAAGAGATGATAAGTTGGTGATCATACGATCATGAATGATATACGTGATGCATGATAAATCACGATAGAAGATGATGATTACTCGATTTTGTTTTGGCAAAAGAAGATGAAACGGGGAAGTGATGATGAGAAGCTTAATGATGAGGAATGATGGAGTGAAGATCGAATGAATGATGCTGTTTTGAATTCGAAGAACGATGATGACACGATGATGATAAACTGAAATTTCTGGTCTAATGGAGGCTGCTATACGATTTTGTGGTTACCAGGAAACCTCCAAACTCCTTGCAGATTATATTGTCAATGGATTGGGCTATTGAGGTATACGGTATTGGACTTGATTAATTTAGCCTTTGGGCCATTTAAATTGAAGTGAAATTTAAAATGGTTATTGGGCCGAACTGTTATCAAACGGGTTATATAAGTTCAGGTGCAAAGTAATTCAGAAAAACATAATGGGCAGTATGGTTTGAGTCTTTGGTCAGTGAGCGGGAGGTCGCGGGTTCGAGTCCCGTCGCGGGCATTTATTTGTTTTAGCCTTTTTGAGGTAGTTATCTTTACCATTATTATTGTTATTATTATTTTTATTATTATTATTAATGTTATTATTATTATTATTAATTAGTGTTGTTTTTATGTTAAAGTTAATAAGATAATCAATATTATTATCATTTATGTTGTTACTAAGTAAAACCACTAAGTATTACAAGTATTACTATTATCATTAATATTAATATTTTTATCATATTTATATTTATTATTACAAAATATTAGCAATAGGTATTACTAAGTCTGAAATTAGAATCAAAACTAATATTTTCATTAATACAACTTTATATTAGAATCATTAGTATGATTCTTAATATGTCATTAAAATAATCATATAATTTTATTAATTAAATTATTATTCTTATTATTCTTATAAAAAAAATTCATTCTTATTTACACTACTATTATTACTATCATTATTATTAATATCCTTAATCCGGTATTATTATAATTAGTAATTTCACAAACGAAAGATAATCACATGAAAAAAAATATATTTAAAACAAAACCTAACTATAATAATATTGTTATTTATTTAAAATATATAAATTGACATATGTAAGATATTAATACAAAAATTATATCATAAATAATAATATGTAATTTTGTTCGAATACGGTTATATATATATATATATATATATATATATATATATATATATATATATATATATATATATATATATATATATATATATATTAATATACCTACAAATGATATAGGTTCGTGAATCCGAGGCTAACCCTACTTTTGTTCAATGTCGTCATATGTATTTTTACTACAAAATACAGTATCGTGAGTTTCATTTGCTCCCTTTTACTCTTTATATTTTTTTTGAGCTGAGAATACATGCAAATGTTTTATTAACTGTTTTACAATAATTATATGCATGAGTTTCATTTGCCTTTTTACCCTTTTTATTTTTGGTCTGAGAATACATGCGCAACTTGTAGGTTTTTCGTATGCCCGAGAGACATATTAAATTAATGTGGCTAATGTGTTATGATCCAAGTCGGGTCATACCCAATAACAAGCTACCGACACCTTATGAGTATTTATTCTTAACGAATGGATCGTTAAATGAATACGCGACACTTAAATTTTAGAAAATGGGTTTTCTAAAATATAATCACTTGAGATAAATTATTTGGATAATTTATATGTATTAAGGAATTAATTGTTTAAGGGTTTAAATAATTAATGTGTGTTATATTTTATATAAGGGTTTATTAAATAGATGAAAGTAACAAATATATAGAATCTTTTGTAAACAAGTTTTATAAAATTAAATCAAAGTGAAACTTGTTTATAGTCCTCATGGTGGACGGTTTTTTGGAGTCCAAGAGAGACATTCCATGCCATGTTTTGTTGCTTTCAATGTCTACACAAGTCCTTATGAGCATGGGTTATTCATATACCAAGAAAGACTCATTCTCTTCTCTCAAGTAATATATTATTAAGGACATGCATTTGAATATATACATTGAATAATCTGCTGGAAATTCCAGCCCAATGTTGCTGTGAATGTCATGAGTTTCAGCTGGAATAAGAAGGTCATTTTGTTCATTTGCATGTCTATTACAAGTGTCAAATAAATCCTAACTATAGCAAAGGGTGTTGGTGCATAGCTTGGGGTATAATCCCTTGAGATTTCACCATTAGAAGCTAGCATTCATAATCATCTTTTCACCTTGCTGCTGGCCGATTTTATTGGGTCTAAAAGGGTTGGTTTTAAACTTGATTAGCAAGGTAATTAAGGTTCTAAAGTCTAGCCATACTTAAGGGTAGTGTTGAAGAACAAAGCTTGGTGTTTTCATCTTCATATTCATCTTTCTTGGAACAAAATTAACCTCCTAACTTGGAGAAGGTATAATAACCTCTTACTAGCTCTATTTACATTTTAGTATATTGTACAAGACTAGATCCATACATGGAATACATTTTGAAAGGTTAAAATACACATTAAACAATTGTAAAATGCTTCCGCTTGTTCCATATATATATGGCCGAAATATGTATACATACAAATTGGTTATGTGACTTGTTTACATGTGGTATTCCATCAATGGTATCAGAGCTAAAGTCTTGTTAATATACTTCTTGTTTTTGGCTAGAAAACTCATTTATTTTACAATCTACTAACATGCATGAAAGTAGAATGTAAAAATCATGAGTTTTGGTGGGGTTTTGGTTTTGGCCGAAATATTGGACCCCAAAAAAATGGGTTTGGGACTTCAAGTTTGGCCAAGTTTTATTTTTATGTTATTGTTCACAATCGAGCCTAGACCATGTGTTTGTTTGGTTGATTGGTTTGGTTATCTTTCATGTTGTAATCTATTCATTTTGGTTTGTAATAAGTTGTAATTATTCTTGTAATTTTGATGTAATTTATTCTATTTGGTTTGTAAAAATAGAATAGGTTTTATTTCATTTTCTAGAAAGATTGTATTAGGATATAATTTTGTAAAGAGAAAATGAAGATTCATGATGAAGATTACAAGATGGATCTTTTGAAGATTACAAGATTAAGTGGGAGATTTTGTTTAAAATCTCTTACTTTGTTAACCCTTACCGGTGACATTTGTTTTTTAGCTAAACAAATGTCCACCAAAATGGCTCCCGATTATGAACATATTTTGTTATGCATGTTTGTGTGTGTTTGTATGATTGGTTGCTACAAGATTATCACATGTTAACAACTTGCATAATACAATTATAAATGGTTATAATAAAACATAACAAAATGACACTAATTATTGGTTATTAGAACTAAATAAAATGGTTTATTTTAAAATGATAATAAATTGGTTTATATCTAATAATTGGTTTACTAAAAGAACATGAAAATAGGCTTTTCATAAAGTGCTACACACCAAATGCATGTTGGTGTATAGCTATTTGTTTTCTAAAACTAGAATGTAGAAAACTTAAAATCCCTTTAACTAAAATAAGTTAAACGCCATCCTTTTGTATGAACACTTAGACATATTAGGAAACTCTTGATGGGATAAAGGTCACCTAACCGTCATGAGCGAACTAATATGAATAAGGTACACTTCGCATACATGTGGGATAAAGGTCACCTAACCACTTGTATGTTAAGTCTACATGTTTACACAAGTAGGACGACTTGATTTGGGAATCATGAACTTAGGGTCACCGAAGCATGAGGAACAAATAGGCGTTGATGGGATAAATATGCCATGCAAAAGGATTGCATGATCCCATAATTTAGAAGTTGCAAAAGGATTGCAATTGTCATTATGACTACCTAACTAAATCAAATAACGGGATAAAGGTCACCTAACTAAAATTTGATTTACCGTTGGATTCTAATATTTAATAAGACAATTAAAATATAAAAGGGTGTTGTTTATTAAATTTAAAATCAATACTTAAAATGAACTTTGTTAAATTTTGTAGATGGCCGCCAACAACAATAACAACATGCCTAATGCACCAATTAACCTACATAACCTATCATTAAGGTCTCTCCTCGAGAAAGACAAACTTAACCATATGAACTTTATGGATTGGTTCCGTAATCTTAGAATTGTCCTCAAACTTGAGGATAAAGCGTATGTGTTAGAGGACCCCATTCCCGATCAACCGGACGAGAATGATACGGAGAACATGGCTATATGGGACAAGTATGTCACCGATTCGGTGCAAGTCTCATGCAGAATGCTTGGGACTATGATACCCGAACTCCAAAAGGATTTCGAACATCATAGTGCATATGACATGATTACGCAATTGAAGGAGATGTTCCTTCAACAAGCACGTGTCGAGCGCTTCGAAACGGTTCGAGCGCTACATGCATGTCGTATGGATGACACCCAATCTGTTTCTTCTTATGTCCTTAAGATGAAAAGCCTCATTGATCGAGCTAACCGTCTTAATCTCAACATTTCTAATGAGCTTGCCATCGATCTTATCCTTAACTCCTTGTCAAAGAGGTTTGACCAATTTGTAATTAATTACAATATGAATGGGATGGATAAGACCATTGGTGAGCTTCATGGCATGTTGAGGACGGCCGAAACTAGCATGGGTAAAAGGGCTTCACCTTTGCTAATGATCAATGATGGTGGGTCCAAAGGTAGTAACACCTCTAAGCCTAAGGTGGCTAAGAGGAAAGGACCCGCCTATCAAGGCAAGGGAAAGGGGAAGATGGTTACCCCAACCAAGAACAAGAATAAGAAGCAAAAGGTTGCGGAAAAGGCAAACCCCAAGGAAGACCCATGTTTTGGTTGCGGTGAAATGGGTCACTGGAAACGAAACTGCCCGGTCTACCTCAAGGAGTTGAAGGAAAAGAGGGATGCGGGGCAATCCTCAGGTAATATATATATGGTATATATAGAGCTTAGTATTACTTCTTCTAATACATGGGTATTAGACACTGGATGTGGAACTCACATTTGCAATTCTTTGCAGGGGTTCAAAGGAAGTAACAAGCAGACGGGAACATCAAGTCTCTTTATGGGTAATGGAGCCAAGGTACAAGTGAAGGCTCAAGGAGACTTTGTGTTAAAGCTTCCAAGTGGTTTGGAACTTATTTTGAATGATGTTTTGTACGCACCCGATTTATGTAGAAACATTATTTCCGTTTCCCGTTTAAAACAATGTGGTTTTTGTATTAATTTTATTAATGATGATATCCACGTTTATTTAGATAATGTATTCTATTTCAAGGCCTCGCCTTCAAATGGAATTTATGAATTGGTTCATGATGACGCATCATCTAGCTCTATATACCATACTAGCACCAAGAAACTCAAAAAGGATTTGAGTGATTCCTACTTATGGCATTGTCGCCTTGGTCACATAAACAAGAATCGAATGCATATACTTCAAAAGAATGGTCTTTTGAAATCAAATGAATTAGAACCATTTGATGTATGTGAGTCTTGTTTACCAGGAAAAATGACCAAAGCACCTTTCAAAGGGACCTATGAAAGGGCTAAGGACTTATTGGGATTAATACATTCGGATGTATGTGGACCCTTTAAGCCCATGACTAGGAATGGTGAAAGATACTTTGTTACATTCATTGATGACTTCAGTCGTTTCGGATATGTCTACTTGTTAAGACATAAGGATGAAACTTTTGAAGCATTCAAAGAATATCAAAACGAAGTACAAAATCAACTCAACAAGACAATCAAGGTACTTCGTACCGATAGAGGAGGTGAATACCTAAGCGATGCTTTCCAAGATCATCTTAGGAGTTGTGGGATTATCTCACAACTTACTCCACCAGGAACACCCCAACTTAATGGAGTTTCCGAAAGGAGGAACCGAACCTTAATGGATCTGGTTCGATCTATGATGGCAAGAAGCTCGTTACCTCTATCATTTTGGGGTTATTGTCTATGCTCTGCGGCTCGTATTTTAAATATGGCCCCAACCAAGAAAGTGGAACGAACACCTCATGAGATGTGGTTTGGAAAACCTCCATCTCTATCATACTTAAAGGTATGGGGATGTGAAGCTTACCCTAAGCGTTACGTCCCCAATAAGTTGAATGCTCGATCCACGAAGTGTATCTTCATAGGATATCCCAAGGATGATATGGGATACTATTTCTATGATCCATCCGAACAAAATGTATTTGTTGCTCGGAAGGCTGAATTCCTTGAAACTAAGTTCCTTCTGGAAGGAAATAGTGAAAGGAAGATAGGTCTTGAAGAGGTTCAAGATCAAGTAGATGATACACAATTGGTTGACACTAGCACTCAACATGAAAATGTCGAGAATGATCACATGGGTGATCAAAGTATACAAAACGTTCGTAGATCTGGTAGAATTAGTAACCCTCCTGAGAGATATGGGTATCTCATAGATGGTTGCTATACGGTTAATTTGGATGAACCAACAAACTACCAGGATGCTTTATCAAGGACAGATAAAGATAAATGGCAGGAAGCCATGAAAGCAGAAATGCAATCCATGTATGGCAACCAAGTTTGGGAATTGGTTATACAACCTACTGGCTCCAAGTTAGTTGATTGTAAATGGATTTTCAAGAAGAAAACCGACAAATATGGAAACTTGGATACATACAAAGCTAGACTTGTAGCAAGAGGTTTCACTCAAACTCAAGGGGTTGATTATGATGAAACTTTTTCACCTGTAGCAATGCTAAAGTCTATCAGGATATTATTTGCCATTGCTGCTCATTATGATTATGAAATATGGCAAATGGATGTCAAAACCGCTTTCCTAAATGGATATCTTGAGAAAGATATCTATATGGTTCAGCCTGAAGGTTTTGTCGATCCAGAACATCCTGACAAAGTATGTAAATTAAAAAGGTCGATCTACGGACTAAAACAAGCATCTAGAATGTGGAATCATCGTTTTAATGAGGAGGCCAAGAAATTTGGCTTCATTAAAAATGGTGATGAAGCTTGTGTATACAAAAGGGCTAGTGGGAGCATAGTCATGTTCCTTGTATTATATGTGGATGATATATTATTATTTGGAAATGATATTCCCACAATGGAAGGAGTCAAGACATGGCTAAGAAGCTGCTTCTCCATTAAGGATCTTGGAGAAGCGCAACACATATTGGGGATTGGGATCTATAGAGATAGATCCAAGAAATTGATAGGTTTAAGTCAAAGTACATACATTGACAAAGTCTTGAAAAGGTTCAAGATGGAGTACTCTAAGAAAGGTTTGGTACCTATTCAAAGAGGAACCATTCTCTGTACATCTCAGTGTCCTACCACGAAAGATGAACAAGAGAGAATGAAGAAAGTCCCATACGCGTCTGCTATTGGGTCAATCATGTATGCAATGATATGTACTAGACCGGATGTGTCATGCGCTCTAAGCTTGACAAGTAGATACCAGAATAACCCAGGGAACAGTCATTGGATTGCGGTTAAAAGTATATTGAAATACCTTAGGAGGACTAAGGACATGTTTCTAATATACGGATCTGGTGAGGATGAACTCGTTGTAAAAGGTTACGTAGATGCGAGTTTCCAAACTGATCGAGATGATTCTCGATCACAATCCGGTTATGTCTTCATGTTAAATGGAGGTGCGGTCTCTTGGAAGAGTTCGAAACAGGGAGTTGTTACATTATCCACTACAGAGTCGGAATACATTGCTGCCTCATTGGCAGCTCAATAAGCTGCATGGATAAAGAAATTCATTGACGACTTAGGAGTGGTCCCTACCATTCAAGACCCTCTTGAGATTTTTTGTGACAACGAGGGAGCAATAGCTCAAATCAAAGAACCTCGTGATCACCAAAAGACACGTCACATTAAACGGCGATTCAACTACATAAGGGATGAAGTTGAGAATGGAATGATATGTATTCGCAAAGTTCACACGGATCTAAATATTGCGGATCCACTCACGAAGCTCCTACATAATCCAAAGCATGAAAGACATGTTAGTGCAATGGGGCTTCGATATTCTAGTGATTGGTTATGATCTGTTTTAAGTATTGTAACGGAACGAATTTGTTCAAACTCATTAATATAATTATGGTTTAATTTATTTTGAGTTAAGTTCCTATTTTGCATATTTTATCCATGAATAAATTTTATTCTAAATTCCATAGTCGATCACATTTGTGGGAACAAGTGTGAGGTTTAGACTATTATGAACTTGGATTGGTTTACATTCGTGGACCGAATGTGGGGCAAGGTTGCTACCAAGGTTCATAGATATTTGTGGGATACAAATATTGGAAGACCCGCTCTCAAGACTTACTGTATGGAGCCTTTGTGGTTGATCACATGTAGTCTTGAGTAAAGGCGAATATCATTGTATCCTCTGACCTGAGATACATATTGGGTTCGGATATTCACCGAGTATTATGCTTTGACTCTTTCCTTCGCTATTCTGAAATATGGTAGTTCACAAGGAAGAGCTCAGGTATAATACAAAGTGTGTATCTAGGACGTATGTAGTCAAGATGGAATTTGTCCCTCTTATTCGTTGAGAGTCAGATGTCTAAGGCCTGATAAAGTTAAATCTATAAGAGAGTGGTCACTCTGTATCTCTTGGATTTGACATGACATCTAGGATAAAAGGATATAATGAAAAGATTCACCTGTATATCAATTCGAGTTGGGTACTCGAAAGGGATGATGTTATTGAATGGCACAAAGTCATAACATATTGGGGGTGATGGACGGTAGTTAGGTAGAGTCCATCACTTGCATTAATTTCTTATGTTTCTCGTGCAAGTGGGAGATTGTAGGTTTTTCGTATGCCCGAGAGACATATTAAATTAATGTGGCTAATGTGTTATGATCCAAGTCGGGTCATACCCAATAAAAAGCTTACCGACACCTTATGAGTATTTATTCTTAACGAATGGATCGTTAAATGAATACGCGACACTTAAATTTTAGAAAATGGGTTTTCTAAAATATAATCACTTGAGATAAATTATTTGGATAATTTATATGTATTAAGGAATTAATTGTTTAAGGGTTTAAATAATTAATGTGTGTTATATTTTATATAAGGGTTTATAAAATAGATGAAAGTAACAAATATATAGAATCTTTTGTAAACAAGTTTTATAAAATTAAATCAAAGTGAAACTTGTTTATAGTCCTCATGGTGGACGGTTTTTTTGGAGTCCAAGAGAGACATTCCATGCCATGTTTTGTTGCTTTCAATGTCTACACAAGTCCTTATGAGCATGGGTTATTCATATACCAAGAAAGACTCATTCTCTTCTCTCAAGTAATATATTATTAAGGACATGCATTTGAATATATACATAGAATAATCTGCTGGAAATTCCAGCCCAATGTTGCTGTGAATGTCGTGAGTTTCAGCTGGAATAAGAAGGTCATTTTGTTCATTTGCATGTCTATTACAAGTGTCAAATAAATCCTAACTATAGCAAAGGGTGTTGGTGCATAGCTTGGGGTATAATCCCTTGAGATTTCACCATTAGAAGCTAGCATTCATAATCATCTTTTCACCTTGCTGCTGGCCGATTTTATTGGGTCTAAAAGGGTTGGTTTTAAACTTGACTAGCAAGGTTATTAAGGTTCTAAAGTCTAGCCATACTTAAGGGTAGTGTTGAAGAACAAAGCTTGGTGTTTTCATCTTCATATTCATCTTTCTTGGAACAAAATTAACCTCCTAACTTGGAGAAGGTATAATAACCTCTTACTAGCTCTATTTACATTTTAGTATATTGTACAAGACTAGATCCATACATGGAATACATTTTGAAAGGTTAAAATACACATTAAACAATTGTAAAATGCTTCCGCTTGTTCCATATATATATGGCCGAAATATGTATACATACAAATTGGTTTTGTGACTTGTTTACATGTGGTATTCCATCACAACTTTTATAACTGTTTTACGAAATAGACACAAGTAAATGAAATTACATTCTATGGTTGGATTATTAAACCGAATATGCCCCTTAATTAGTCTGGTAATCTAAGAATTAGGGAACAGACACCCTAATTGACGCGAACTGTAAAGATAGATCTATCCGGCCCAACAAGCCCCATCCAAAGTACCGGATGCTTTAGTACTTCGAAATTTATATCATGTCCGAAGGAGGATCCCGGAATGATGGGGATATTCTTATATGCATCTAGTTAATGTCAGTTACCAGGTGTTCAATCCATATGAATGATATTTTTGTCTCTATGCATGGGACGTATGTTTATGAGGATTGGAAATATGAAATCTTGTGGTCTATTAAAATGATGAATTTTATTGTTTTATGATAAACTTATGAACTCACCAACCTTTTGGTTGACACTTGAAAGCATGTATATTCTCAGGTATGAAAGAAACATTCCGCTGTGCATTTGCTCATTTTAAAGACAATATTTGGAGTCGATCATCGCAATGGAACCAGATGTTGGTGACTTCGTCCAGATGGATTAGGACGGGTCCTTTCAGTTGGTATCAGAGCGGTGGTCTTAGTGAACCGAATCTGCATTAGTGTGTCTAACTGATAAGTCGTTAGGATGCATTAGTGAGTCTGGACTTTGACCGTGTCTGCATGTCAAAAGTTTTGCTTATCATTCTTGTCAAAAATTATCTGCTTACTATCTTTAGTCTAGACACATCTTACTGCTTTGACTGCATCAATTGTGTATAGACAAAATTCATATCTTAGCGTATCTGCTAATTCATATCTTAGCGTATCTGCTAATTCATATCTTAGCGTATCTGGTACTGTACACTTTATCTGACACGTTTCCTTAATTCCCTTCGTAATCTATGGGATCTTCTGTACTATAGGTATTCTATGTAATTAGAATATCATCCGATATCCGAACAACATTTCATATCGAAAAATCCTTTATTCAATCGTACGCAATGGAACTCACAACTAGTTCAAGTCCCTCGAATTCCGATATGGATTCCCGCTCCAGCTCCGAAAGCAGCGTCACCAGAATGACTCAATCCATCAACCATCCCCAACTCATCCGATGAGTTCGTAGTTGACTCAATTAACGGAGACACGAAGAAGGCGTCGCCTTTTAGCGAAGAACCTGAATCACTTACCGGCGAACCTGTTCGAAACACCATTTTCACCCTCATTTCCCGAATATCTCGCTATGATTATATATTATCTCAAATTCTAAACCTTATTCATTCACTCGTTCCTACCGATAAACATCCCGGAATAATAGAAGAAGTCAACGAACTTCGCCCTCGAGTAATCAATTTGAAAAATATGGTGCAAAATATACCAGCTTCAGCAACATTACCAGCACCAACAGTACCACCAACAGCAACATCCGCATCCCACACCTCAACATCACAATCTGTTTCACGAACATCAACATCATACACACCATAGATACCAAGGAGTACCAACAGCAATGAACAATGAAGTATTGATCCATAACTTCATTAATATTCTGCGGTCAATATGTGGTTCCTAATAGTTTTAGAGATTACTTATTCTAGCTCAAATCGAAAATCAAATGAGTCTAATATTATATTGACTCATTAAATCCATAATTACATATGAAGAAAATATATATGCATATATATTTTCATAAAGATGTGATTAAAAATTCTTTCGTACAAACTGTTAATGATGAAAATATTTTAACGGGTAGGTAATACCCGAGGAATATTTAAGATTTTATATTAATAAGTTATACTGTACATTCTTCAAATCTGATTCAACAGTCATTTCCTATCCTACCTACATGCACAGATAAATGAATCCGTTCACCACAGAATAACCATTTCCATTCAAATTTCATATTTGTATTTTGACCTATCAGAATCCAACATGTGGCATAATAAAGAAAACATTTGACGGAATAAAATTTGTTAGAAACAAACAAATTAACTATGAGAAATTTTGTTAAGAATCCACGATAACAAAATCCTAGCTAACTGTTCCTAGCTAACTGTGGACTAATCAACTAAGGACTAACAACAATGGACAATTAAAATGAATTATTATATTAATTATAACATATGAAACTAAACAATTCTTCAAGTTTGCCACTTGATTTCATCTTAAACCTCATTTGTATCTTGACGATTACAATCTGCGTTCAACCCTTTCATGATTCTTGAAAACACCTCAATCGGGAGGATGAACCAACCATAACTTCATCTACGGAAGAAAAGATTGATGCATATAGTTATGTACCTGAAAAACTCTCGAAACCAGAGTCATAGTTTAACACGTATCCGCGTTAAATCTTTTGACATTTATTAGCAAAAATAACTTTGCGAGTCCTTTTCAAATTAGCTAATTTTGTCACAGCGCCAACAAATTAACATCGACTTTTCATTCGAATAAGTCTCATTATAACTTTGTTATATAAGTCTACCTTTCGTCATCATTACCAGAGAACCTTTTATATTCCACGACATTATCAGTAGATGTACCAGCAACTCCGTTGATATTTGATTTTTCCGAAAATCATTATATTCATTCAAACCCTTTCATATATTCATCCGCATCTTGTAATGAGTATTGCCATACCAATTACCGGGAATCAGCAATAAGTATTTTGAAACTCACAGCATATCTACATCAACAGATATATGTATACATATCATATTTATATTTTAGAATTATGATCTTTTATTCTGAAACTCTGAAAAGCACCCAGTCTACGAATCTATACTCTAAATGTTGAAAAAGCTGAAGGAACCAGCAAAAAAAAAATAAAAAATAAAAATAAAAAAAAAAAATTTGTAAACCACCTTAGCAATCGAAAGTTTGATGATAAAGAATGGATTATTGGAAACACTCAATAGAAAATTTAGAACCGAAAAGCGGATTATGCGAAACTATGAAGGAAGCCGTGGACAAATCACAAAGAATAAGTCTGACTTCAAAGAATCCAAATGATTCAATGCCTGCTGAAGTCTTTAGCGAATATCTTGCTCCTTACTCTAAACCTTTGTGGACAATAGTTTCCATCATCCTCTGATCTTAGATATTCAAAGATATTATCGTATCTTTCATTATAAATACCCTCGATATTTCTGAATATATTTTTATAGCTAATACTATCTGAAATCATTTATCTCTTCGTGCTATCAGTGTTACATCATATAGAAACTGTTAGTTTCTATATTCTGTAAACTTTCGAGCTTAAAATATGAATGTTATTGAAGTAATGTTGGGAATTGATGCATGAGTTAGTATAATATAATGACACTTGATCAACGTGATTATATTACAGTAAGTCATGCTGAGTTCTAATGGGACATGATGGTTCACAGTAGATCATACCACCATCATGTGTCATGTTACATAACTCTTTCATTCTAATTAACTTCTGAACATATCAAGAAAGTATATTCTTGATAGCTCTATTCTCAATGATTCTGGTAATTTGACGAATCAAATCGTGCTATTACGTTCTTTCTTGATTATAACATTAAATTCATTCAAAACTCCATAATTACAAATTCTAGACCATTACTCGTTTTACTAGAGATCAAGAGGAAATTAAAAAGATGAAGAGCTCCAAAATATAAAGGAAGATATAAAACTCGACCACAACACTGAAATTACAATAATTAAAAAAATTAAAACATCACGACAATTAAAAATTTAAAAGATTACAATCAAACTACTCGTCGTCGTCAATTGTCATCTGCAAAGTAGCATTCACCAGTCATTTCACCATCCGTGAGGTACTCTGGAGACATCGGTATTTCTCTTGATGCCTTAACTGCTGCTTCAGCTGATTCATCGAGGTAACGATAACCCAACGTCTCTTCATCTTCAACAACCGCATACAAAGAAATGCGTTTACCGCTATCTTCAATGGTATCTTTTATAAAGTACCATTGATCATCGGTACACAGAAAACTTGCCCTACAATCCGCATCATAATCGTCTTTATAAAAGAACACAGATGTGAATTCACCCGGAACTTTTTCCTTCAGAAAGGATAGCAAGTCTTGTAAACCAACATCACGAATGTCGATATCTTCAAACGAAATACTGTCGCCCCACTCATATTCCTTCATTTGATTACGGAAATCACCTCCATAATGAACATCGAATGAAACAATCATTGGGGGAAGTGTTAACATTTTGCAGTTTGGGAGTGTTTGATTTTGATCTTGAGAAAGATGGAAATATAAAAGAAATATATGTTTGAGTGTATAAAATGAAGTATATGGTTGGTGATTATATAGTGTAAAAGTGACCGTTGGGATAGCCGTTGGAATTTTTTTATTTATTTTACTAACGGCTAAAAATTTGGGCAAGTTTTTGGGTGAAGGTGGACGATGCCCGTTGGAACCTCTCTCACGATAGTTTCATTCGTGCTCTTCGAATAATCGAATTATTTTATCTGTATTATTTTATAATGATGAAAACTCTATTTATCAGCTCATATTTGTCAAGAAAAACATATTTATTGTTAGCCATGACAACCTCACTCAAATTTCGGGACGAAATTTCTTTAACGGGTAGGTACTGTGATGACCCCGGAATTTCCGACCAAATTTAAACTTAATCTTTATTGATTTCGACACGATAAGCAAAGTCTGTAATGTTGAGTCTCGAAAATTTTAAAACTATATTCATGTAATCAAATACCCTCTGACCATGCCTGACGATTCACGAACAATTGTTGAAAGTAAATTTGTGTACATATGAATGTTTGTATATATAATAATTTGAAATTTATAAAATATATAATAGAACTAAATATGTAAAATGAGATACAAAAAATAAATAGATGTAATCTAAAACAATTATATATATATAAATATATATGATTACTATGTATAAGTAATATTATATGTACATTGTAACACATATAAAATATTCAAATAGATTACCATATAAATAAATATGAAGTATAAGGATTGGTGTATTATATGTATTTATAAGTTAAGGTATAATGTTATACTAAAATTATGATCATTACTTTCATTAAAATTATTATCAACATTAATATTGATATTAATACTTGTTATCATTTTATTTTGGTTGTTATTAGTAAACCTATTAAAATTTTCAATTTACGACTCTTAATATCACTACTATTTATAATTATTATTATAATTAATATCATTATAATTGATAATATTATAGTTAGTGTTATTACTATCATTAATAACAATATTATTATAAATTTTTATTTACATTAATTACAATATTAAGAATATTATTATTATTGTTAGGCAATAAGACTAATTAAATATATATAAACACATATGTATAAAAATAGGATTATATCAAATTCAGATATATAAATACAGATGCAATTATAAATAATTCATCTAGATACAGATTTATATAACCAGATGTATATAAATACGTATTACATATATACAGATATATGAGAATATATAAATACAGTGTATATATATATATATATATATATATATATATATATATATAAATACACATACAATACATATTCTATTTCCTTTCACTGTCAAGCTTTATGTAAATTATTCAACTGCCTCCTGGATCGTACCAATTAGTGAATCAATCACAGATAATAACAAAATCTGTTTAGGGTCGACTTCAACTTTTAATTCTTTATTTATTTCTCGTACGTCTGATCGTCCCTGTAATCCACCTGGTAGAAGACAATTGATCACCTCAATTATTGATAAAAGTAATTCAAATTTCACCCTCATATCAATATATACCCACAGATGGTGTCGTTCGAGTGAAGTTCACCAACCAAACGAATCATAAACCAAACCTACTGCATGATTTGTAAAACCATCCTAGAACCACCATTGAACATTACCGTTTTATAACCACCATCGAATGATTACTGGTTCGGACATTGGTTCCTTTCAACACCACCACCTACGGTTCACTCATTAAAAACATCACCATTCACCATGCCAACCAAGAGACGCCACCACCTAACCAAACTTTCGAAAACAACCACAAACACATTTCAAATCACTTCCTTTCATCATCACCACTCACAATTGACTTGTTAATACTCGAAGGAAACATGTTGCTATTCGAAACCCTCCTTTACTACTGTTGGCTGCTGCTATTCGAGTAACAGACCCATAGGGGATGAGTGAGTTTTTATATCAAATGAAGATGATTAGGTGCATATGATGATAACAAGTATGGAAGTTGATAAAGGTGTTCTTTTTACCTTGTATCTTTCTCTATGGCCGACCAAAAACAAAGAACATAATTCCACTCAAGTTCCACTAGTATATGTTGTGTGTGGATAAATTCTTTTTATAAAAAGGATAAATAAGTCGACTATTTTTTCCTACTACAACTTGATTGTTACGTTTCTGTTATCAATACAAAAAAAAAAAAAGGCCCACCGATTTTTCCTTTAAATTTAATCTAATTAAACGAACATGCTGATTTGTTTGGGCTGCCATATCATTTTGGACCGATACCCATGTGAATTCTATTTTGTGGACTTCTAATTGTTAAGTTGGTCCGTAGTGATTGTTTATTGTTGGGCTGGCATAGCCGTTCCTGTTTTGAGTCGATATATAGCAAACCCAGACACCTCGTTTCTACTTCTATTTTATGGATATGAGTCATTTGATACTATATTCACTGAAGATGATGTAATAGATTAAGATAAGAATATAGATGATGAAGAGATGATAAGTTGGTGATCATACGATCATGAATGATATACGTGATGCATGATAAATCACGATAGAAGATGATGATTACTCGATTCTGTTTTCTGTTTTGGCAAAAGAAGATGAAACGGGGAAGTGATGATGAGAAGCTTGATGATGAGGAATGATGGAGTGAAGATCGAATGAATGATGCTGTTTTGAATTCGAAGAACGATGATGACACGATGATGATAAACTGAAATTTCTGGTCTAATGGAGGCTGCTATACGATTTTGTGGTTACCAGGAAACCTCCAAACTCCTTGCAGATTATATTATCAATGGATTGGGCTATTGAGGTATACGGTATTGGACTTGATTAATTTAGCATTTGGGCCATTTAAATTGAAGTGAAATTTAAAATGGTTATTGGGCTGAACTGTTATCAAACGGGTTATATAAGTTCGGGTGCAAAGTAATTCAGAAAAACATAATGGGCAGTATGGTTTGAGTCTTTGGTCAGTGAGCGGGAGGTCGCGGGTTCGAGTCCCGTCGCGGGCATTTATTTGTTTTAGCCTTTTTGAGGTAGTTATCTTTACCATTATTATTGTTATTATTATTTTTATTATTATTATTAATGTTATTATTATTATTATTAATTAGTGTTGTTTTTATGTTAAAGTTAATAAGATAATCAATATTATTATCATTTTTGTTGTTACTAAGTAAAACCACTAAGTATTAGAAGTATTACTATTATCATTAATATTAATATTTTTATCATATTTATATTTATTATTACAAAATATTAGCACTAGGTATTACTAAGTCTAAAATTAGAATCAAAACTAATATTTTCATTAATACAACTTTATATTAGAATCATTAGTATGATTCTTAATATGTCATTAAAATAATCATATAATTTTATTAATTAAATTATTATTCTTATTATTCTTATAAAAAAAATTTCATTCTTATTTACACTACTATTATTACTATCATTATTATTAATATCCTTAATCCGGTATTATTATAATTAGTAATTTCACAAACGAAAGATAATCACATGAAAAAAAATATATTTAAAACAAAACCTAACTATAATAATATTGTTATTTATTTAAAATATATAAATTGACATATGTAAGATATTAATACAAAAATTATATCATAAATAATAATATGTAATTTTGTTCGAATACGGTTATATATATATATATATATATATATATATATATATATATATATATATATATATATATATATATATATATATATATATATATATATACCTACAAATGATATAGGTTCGTGAATCCGAGGCCAACCCTACTTTTGTTCAATGTCGTCATATGTATTTTTACTACAAAATACAGTATGGTGAGTTTCATTTGCTCCCTTTTACTCTTTATATTTTTTTTGAGCTGAGAATACATGCAAATGTTTTATTAACTGTTTTACAATAATTATATGCATGAGTTTCATTTGCCTTTTTACCCTTTTTATTTTTGGGCTGAGAATACATGCGCAACTTTTATAACTGTTTTACGAAATAGACACAAGTAAATGAAATTACATTCTATGGTTGGATTATTAAACCGAATATACCCCTTAATTAGTCTGGTAATCTAAGAATTAGGGAACAGACACCCTAATTGACGCGAACTCTAAAGATAGATCTATCGGGCCCAACAAGCCCCATCCAAAGTAGCGGATGCTTTAGTACTTCGAAATTTATATCATGTCCGAAGGAGGATCCCGGAATTATGGGGATATTCTTATATGCATCTAGTTAATGTCGGTTACCAGGTGTTCAATCCATATGAATGATATTTTTGTCTCTATGCATTGGACGTATGTTTATGAGGATTGGAAATATGAAATCTTGTGGTCTATTAAAATGATGAATTTTATTGTTTTATGATAAACTTATGAACTCACCAACCTTTTGGTTGACACTTGAAAGCATGTATATTCTCAGGTATGAAAGAAACATTCCGCTGTGAATTTTCTCATTTTAAAGACAATATTTGGAGTCGATCATCGCAATGGAACCAGATGTTGGTGACTTCGTCCAGATGGATTAGGACGGGTCCTTTCAGACACGATCTATAATCTTGAATGGTCCAATGTACCTTGGATTTAGTTTCCCCCGTTTACCAACTCGAACAACGCCTTTCCAAGGTGAAACCTTAAGCATGACCATTTCTCCAATTTCAAACTCTATATCTTTTCTTTTACTGTCCGCGTAGCTCTTTTGTCGACTCTGGGCGATTTTCAATCTTTGTTGAATTTGGATGATTTTCTCGGTAGTTTCTTGTATTATCTCTGGACCCGTAATCTGTCTATCCCCCACTTCACTCTAACAAATTGGAGACCTGCACTTTCTACCATAAAGTGCTTCAAACGGCGCCATCTCAATGCTTGAATGGTAGCTGTTGTTGTAGGAAAATTCTGATAATGGTAGATGTCGATCCCAACTGTTTTCGAAATCAATAACACAAGCTCGTAGCATGTCTTCAAGCGTTTGTATCATTCTTTCGCTCTGCCCATCAGTTTTTGGATGATAGGCAGTACTCATGTCTACACAAGTTCCCAATGCTTGCTGTAATGTCTGCCAGAATCTTGAAATAAATCTGCCATCCCTATCAGAGATAATAGAGATTGGTATTCCATGTCTGGAGACGACTTCCTTCAAATACGGTCGTGCTAACTTCTCCATCTTGTCATCTTCTCTTATTGGCAGGAAGTGTGCTGACTTGGTGAGACGATCAACTATTACCCAAATAGTATCATAACCACTTGCAGTCCTTGGCAATTTAGTAATGAAATCCATGGTAATGTTTTCCCATTTCCATTCTGGGATTTTAGGTTGTTGTAGTAGACCTGATGGTTTCTGATGTTCAGCTTTGACCTTAGAACACGTCAAACATTCTCCTACATATTTAGCAATATCGGCTTTCATACCTGGCCACCAAAAATGTTTCTTAAGATCCTTGTACATCTTTCCCATTCCAGGATGTATTGAGTATCTGGTTTTATGAGTTTCTCTAAGTACCATTTCTCTCATATCTCTAAATTTTGGTACCCAAATTCTTTCAGCCTTATACCGGGTTCCGTCTTCCCAAATATTAAGATGCTTCTCCGATCCTTTGGGTATTTCATCCTTTAAATTTCCCTCTTTTAAAACTCCTTGTTGCGCCTCCTTTATTTGAGTAGTAAGGTTAGTGTGAATCATTATATTCATAGATTTTACTCGAATGGGTTCTCTGTCCTTTCTGCTCAAGGTGTCGGCTACCACATTTTCCTTCCCCGGGTGGTAACGAATCTCAAAGTCGTAATCATTCAACAATTCAATCCACCTACGCTGCCTCATATTCAGTTGTTTCTGATTAAATATGTGTTGAAGACTTTTGTGGTCGGTATATATATTACTTTTGACCCCATATAAGTAGTGCCTCCAAGTCTTTAATGCAAAAACAACCGCGCCTAATTCCAAATCATGCGTCGTATAATTTTGCTCGTGAATCTTCAATTGTCTAGACGCATAAGCAATCACCTTCGTCCGTTGCATTAATACACAACCGAGACCTTGCTTTAATGCGTCACAATAAATCACAAAATCATCATTCCCTTCAGGCAATGACAATATAGGTGACGTAGTTAGCTTTTTCTTCAATAATTTAAACGCCTTCTCTTGTTCATCCTTCCATTCAAATTTCTTCCCTTTATGCGTTAATGTAGTCAAGGGTTTTGCTATTTTGGAGAAATCTTGGATGAATCTTCTGTAGTAACCAGCCAATCCTAAAAATTGACGTATATTCTTCGGAGTTTTTGGGGTTTCCCACTTTTCAACGGTTTCGATCTTTGCCGGGTCCACCTGGATACCTTCTTTGTTCACTATGTGACCGAGGAATTGAACTTCTTCCAACCAAAATGCACACTTTGAAAACTTAGCATACAGTGTTTCTTTCCTCAATACTTCTAGCACTTTTCTCAAATGTTCTTCGTGCTCTTGATCATTCTTTGAGTAAATAAGTATGTCATCGATGAAAAGAATGACAAACTTGTCAAGATATGGCCCACACACTCGGTTCATAAGGTCCATGAATACAGCTGGTGCGTTAATCAATCCAAACGGCATAACCATAAACTCGTAATGACCATAACGCGTCCTAAAAGCAGTTTTTGGAATATCATCCTCCTTTACTCGCATTTGATGATATCCAGAACGTAAATCGATCTTCGAATAAACCGACGAGCCTTGCAGTTGATCAAATAAGTCATCAATTCTCGGCAGTGGATAACGGTTTTTGATGGTAAGTTTGTTCAACTCTCTGTAGTCAATACACAACTTAAATGTACCATCCTTCTTCTTAACAAACAAAACAGGAGCATCATTGATGGTAAGTTTGTCCCGGTAATTCTTTCGGAAATACATCGGGAAATTCTTTTGCGACGAGAACATCATTGATGCTCTTTTCTTCAGTTTGTACTTTCTCGACGTGTGCTAGAACAGCATAGCAACCTTTCTTATTAGTTTTTGTGCCTTCAAATTACTAATAAGATGTAGCTTCATGTTGCCCTTTTCTCCGTACAATTTTAAGGGTTCTCCTTCTTCTCGTACAATGCGAATTGCATTTTTATAACATACGATCTCTGCTTTCACCTTCTTCAGCCAGTTCATGCCAACTATTACATCAAAACTCCCTAACTCTACTGGTATCAAATCAATCTTAAATATTTCGCTACCCAGTTTAATTTCTCGATTCCGGCATATATTATCTGCTGAAATTAATTTACCGTTTGCTAATTTGAGTAAAAATTTACTATCCAACGGCGTCAATGGACAACTTAATTTAGCACAAAAATATCTACTCATATAGCTTCTATCCGCACCCGAATCAAATAAAACGTAAGCAGATTTATTGTCAATAAGAAACATACCCGTAACAAGCTCCGGGTCTTCCTGTGCCTCTGCCGCATTAATATTGAAAACTCTTCCGCGGCCTTGTCCATTCGTGTTCTCCTGGTTCGGGCAATTTCTAATAATGTGGCCCGGTTTTCCACATTTATAACAAACTACATTAGCATAACTTGCTCCGACACTACTTGCTCCGCCATTACTCGTTCCGACACCATTTGTTCCTTTCGTTCTGTTAACCCCTGGTCCGTAGACCTCACACTTCGCCGCGCTATGACCATTTCTTTTACACTTGTTGCAAAATTTGTTGCAGAACCCCAAGTGATACTTTTCACACCTTTGGCATAGCTGCTTCTGATTGTTGTTATTGTTGCGGTTGTTATTGTTGTTGTTGTTGTTGTTGGGCTGTTTGTTGTAGTTGCGATTGATGTTGCGATTGTTGGGATAATTGTTGCGATTATTATTGTAATTGCTGTTGTTGTTGTATTGGTGATTCTTATCACCGTTTTCCTCCCACTTTCTTTTGACTTGCTTCACATTGGCCTCTTCAGCCGTCTGTTCTTTAATTCTTTTCTCAATCTGGTTCACTAGTTTGTGAGCCATTCTACATGCCTGTTGTATGGAGGCGGGCTCGTGTGAACTTATATCTTCTTGGATTCTTTCCGGTAATCCTTTCACAAATGCGTCGATCTTCTCTTCCTCATCTTCGAACGCTCCCGGACACAATAGGCACAATTATTTGAATCGTCTTTCGTACGTGGTAATATCAAATCCTTGGGTTCGTAACCCTCTAAGTTCTGTCTTGAGCTTATTGACCTCAGTTCTGGGACGGTACTTCTCGTTCATCAAGTGCTTGAATGCTGACCACGGTAGTGCGTACGCATCATCTTGTCCCACTTGCTCTAGATAGGTATTCCACCATGTTAACGCTGAACCTGTGAAGGTATGCGTAGCGTACTTCACTTTATCCTCTTCAGTATAATTACTTATGGAAAACACCGATTCGACCTTCTCGTTCCACCGTTTCAATCCGATCGGTCCTTCGGTTCCATCAAATTCCAAAGGTTTGCAGGCAGTGAATTCTTTGTAGGTGCATCCTACACGATTTCCTGTACTGCTAGATCCAAAGTTATTATTGGTATGTAGTGCAGCCTGTACTGCGGCTATGTTTGAAGCTAGAAAAGTACGGAATTCCTCTTCATTAATATTCACGGTGTGTCGAGTAGTCGGTGCCATTTCCTTCAAAATAGTCAAATGGAACAAGTTAATCATACAGAATATTAAGAGTAGTTAATAGTATTTCGTAGCATAATATGAACTCATTTATAAAAGCTTTTTCTTCATATTAGCATTTTATAAGTTTAAATTCGGGTAGTACCTACCCGTTAAGTTCATACTTAGTAGCTAATATACAATTCAACTACTACAATTCTATATGAAAACCTGATTATAATAATATTTCGCGTTCAAACTTTTATACAATATTTTACAAACTTACAATACCGCTTATTTTACATAAAGCATGAAATATAGCACACAATAACTTTGATACAAGATAGTTGTGAAGATAATTCTAGCTAGTACACAAGTCGTTCAGCAAAGGCAATAAAGACACGTAATTCATACGTCCAGAAACAAGTCATGCATTCTGGTTTTACTAGCACTACTTCCCATCCTTGATCTTGTGGAACATAACCGTTATGGCCGTTGATAATACAGCGTGTTGTAACGTCGTCAAAGGGACGAGGGTTACGTAATGACCAACAGTCTCGTAATAACCTAAAAACCTCATTTCTTACCCCAATTACCGACTCCGACACTTGTGGGAACGTTTTGTTTAATAGTTGTAGCCCGATGTTCTTTTTCTCACTTTGGTGAGAAGCGAACATTACTAACCCGTAAGCATAGCATGCTTCTTTATGTTGCATGTTAGCCGCTTTTTCTAAATCATGAAGTCCTATATTCGGATACATTGAGTCAAAATAATTTCTTAACCCGTTGCGTAAAATAGCATTTGGGTTTCCCGCAATATATGCGTCAAAGTAAACTCATCGTAACTTATGGGTTTCCCAATGTGATATCCCCCATGTTTCAAATAAAAGTCTCTTATAAACCAAGACATTCTTGGAACGTTCTTCGAATGTCTTACAAACTGATTTCGCCGTAAATAGTTGTGTCGAAGAATTCTGACCGACTCTAGACAAGATTTCATCAATCATGTCTCCGGGTAGGTCTCTTAAAATATTGGGTTGTCTATCCATTTTGTGTTTTTATACTGTAAAATAGACAAGAGTTAGATTCATAAAAAAAATACTTATTAATACAAGCAATTTTTACATATATCATAAAGCATAAGCACACTATATTACATATATTACACCACACGAATACAACTATCTTATTCCGACTCGCTCGTTTCTTCTTCTTCGGTTTTGGTTAGTTTTGCCAAGTTTCTAGGGATATATGATGTTCCCCTAATACGAGCTGTCGTGTTCCACAACGGTTTAGAAAAACCTGGTGGTTTAGAGGTTCTCGGGTCATTGTTACAACTTAAGGGCTTCGGGGGTTGACGATACATATAAAGTTCATCGGGGTTGGAATTAGATTTCTCTATTTTTATGCCATTTCCCTTATTATTTTCTTTTGCCTTTTTAAATTCAGTTGGGGTAATTTCTGTAACATCATCGGAATTCTCGTCGGAATCCGATTCATCGGAGAATTGGTAATCCTCCCAATATTTTGCTTCCTTGGCGGAAACACCATTGACCATAATTAACCTTGGTCGGTTGGTTGAGGATTTTCTTTTACTTAACCGTTTTATTATTTCCCCCACCGGTTCTATTTCCTCCTCCGGTTCCTCCTCTTCCGGTTCTGATTCTTCTTCCGGTTCTGATTCTTCTTCCGGTTCTTCTTCGGGAACTTGTGAATCAGTCCAATATATATTCGACTATTCGTTATTATTAGGTGAGTCAATGGGATTTGTGCTAGAGGTAGACATCTATCACACAATATCAAACATGTTAAGAGATTAATATATCACATAATATATACATGTTAATAATATATAGCTTCCAACAAAAATGTTAAGCAATCATTTTTAAAGAAAACACGGTCGAAGTCTAGACTCACTAATGCATCCTAACAAACTCGATAAGACACACTAATGCAAATTTTCTGGTTCTCTAAGACCAACGCTCTGATACCAACTGAAATGTCCCGTTCTTATTGATTAAAAACGTTCCATATTAATTGATTTCGTTGCGAGGTTTTGACCTCTATATGAGACGTTTTTTAAAGACTGCATTCATTTTTAAAACAAACCATAACCTTTATTTCATAAATAAAGGTTTAAAAAGCTTTACGTAGATTATCAAATAATGATAATCTAAAATATCCTGTTTACACACGACCATTACATAATGGTTTACAATACAAATATGTTACATCGAAATCAGTTTCTTGAATGCAGTTTTTACACAATATCATACAAACATGGACTCCAAATCTTGTCCTTATTTTAGTATGCAACAGCGGAAGCTCTTAGTATTCACCTGAGAATAAACATGCTTTAAACGTCAACAAAAATGTTGGTGAGTTATAGGTTTAACCTATATATATCAAATCATAACAATAGACCACAAGATTTCATATTTCAATACACATCCCATACATAGAGATAAAAATCATTCATATGGTGAACACCTGGTAACCGACATTGACAAGATGCATATATAAGAATATCCCCATCATTCCGGGACACCCTTCGGATATGATATAAATTTCGAAGTACTAAAGCATCCGGTACTTTGGATGGGGTTTGTTCGGCCCAATAGATCTATCTTTAGGATTCGCGTCAATTAGGGTGTCTGTTCCCTAATTCTTAGATTACCAGACTTAATAAAAAGGGGCATATTCGATTTCGATAATTCAACCATAGAATGTAGTTTCACGTACTTGTGTCTATTTTGTAAATCATTTATAAAACCTGCATGTATTCTCATCCCAAAAATATTAGATTTTAAAAGTGGGACTATAACTCACTTTCACAGATTTTTACTTCGTCGGGAAGTAAGACTTGGCCACTGGTTGATTCACGAACCTATAACAATATATACATATATATCAAAGTATGTTCAAAATATATTTACAACACTTTTAATATATTTTGATGTTTTAAGTTTATTAAGTCAGTTGTCCTCGTTAGTAACCTACAACTAGTTGTCCACAGTTAGATGTACAGAAATAAATCGATAAATATTATCTTGAATCAATCCACGACCCAGTGTATACGTATCTCAGTATTGATCACAACTCAAACTATATATATTTTGGAATCAACCTCAACCCTGTATAGCTAACTCCAACATTCACATATAGAGTGTCTATGGTTGTTCCGAAATATATATAGATGTGTCGACATGATAGGTCAAAACATTGTATACGTGTCTATGGTATCTCAAGATTACATAATATACAATACAAGTTGATTAAGTTATAGTTGGAATAGATTTGTTACCAATTTTCACGTAGCTAAAATGAGAAAAATTATCCAATCTTGTTTTACCCATAACTTCTTCATTTTAAATCCGTTTTGAGTGAATCAAATTGCTATGGTTTCATATTGAACTCTATTTTATGAATCTAAACAGAAAAAGTATAGGTTTATAGTCGGAAAAATAAGTTACAAGTCATTTTTGTAAAGATAGTCATTTCAGTCGAAAGAACGACGTCTAGATGACCATTTTAGAAAACATACTTCCACTTTGAGTTTAACCATAATTTTTGGGTATAGTTTCATGTTCATAATAAAAATCATTTTCCCAGAATAAAAACTTTTAAATCAAAGTTTATCATAGTTTTTAATTAACTAACCCAAAACAGCCCGCGATGTTACTACAACGGCGTAAATCCGATTTTACGGTGTTTTTTGTGTTTCCAGGTTTTAAATCATTAAGTTAGCATATCATATAGATAGAGTACATGTGTTTAGTTTATTTTAAAAGTCAAGTTAGAAGGATTAACTTTTATTTGCGAACAAGTTTAGAATTAACTAAACTATGTTATAGTGATTACAAGTTTAAAACTTCGAATAAGATAGCTTTATATGTATGAATCGAATGATGTTATGAACATCATTACTACCTCAAGTTCCTTGGATAAACCTACTGGAAATGAGAAAAATAGATCTAGCTTCAAACGATCCTTGGATGGCTTGAAAGTTCTTGAAGCAGAATCATGACACGAAAACAATTTCAAGTAAGATTTCCACTCGAAATAAGATTGTTATAGTTATGGAAATTGAATTAAAGTTTAAATATGATTATTACCTTGTATTAGAAAGATAACCTACTGTAAGTAACAAAGGTTTCTTGATCTTGGATGATTACTTGGAATGGATTTAGAAAACTTGGAAGTAAACTTGCAATCTTGGAAGTATTCTTGATTTTATGAAACTAGAACTTTTGGAATTTATTAAGAACACTCAGAACTTGAAGATAGAACTTGAGAGAGATCAATTAGATGAAGAAAATTGAAGAATGAAAGTGTTTGTAGGTGTTTTTGGTCGTTGGTGTATGGATTAGATATAAAGGATATGTAATTTTGTTTTCATGTAAATAAGTCATGAATGATTACTCATATTTTTGTAATTTTATGAGATATTTCATGCTAGTTGCCAAATGATGGTTCCCACATGTGTTAGGTGACTCACATGGGCTACTAAGAGCTGATCATTTGAGTGTATATACTAATAGTACATACATCTAAAAGCTGTGTATTGTACGAGTACGAATACGGGTGCATACGAGTAGAATTGTTGATGAAACTGAACGAGGATGTAATTGTAAGCATTTTTGTTAAGTAGAAGTATTTTGATAAGTGTCTTGAAGTCTTTCAAAAGTGTATGATTACATATTAAAACACTACATGTATATACATTTTAACTGAGTCGTTAAGTCATCGTTAGTCGTTACATGTAAATGTTGTTTTGAAACCTTTAGGTTAACGATCTTGTTGAATGTTGTTAACCCATTATTTATTATAAAAAATGAGATGTTAAATTTTTATATTATCATGATATTATGATATATAATATATCTTAGTATGATATATATACAGTTAAATGTCGTTACAACGATAATCGTTACATATATGTCTCATTTCAAAATCATTAAGTTAGTAGTCTTATTTTTACATATGTATTTCATTGTTAATACACTTAATAATATATGTACTTATCATTTAACATAATTAACCAAGTGTATCAATATCTTAATATGATTCATATGTACCTAGTAAGACGTTGTTATAACGATAATCGTTATATATATCGTTTTCGAGTTTCTTAAATTAATAGTCTCATTTTTATGTATATAACTCATTGTTAAAATACCTAATGAGATACATACTTATAATAAAATCATGTTAACTATATATATAACCATATATATGTCATCGTATAGTTTTCACAAGTTTTAACGTTCGTGAATCACCAGTCAACTTGGGTGGTCAATTGTCTATATGAAACCTATTTCAATTAATCAAGTCTTAACAAGTTTGATTGCTTAACATGTTGGAAACACTTAATCATGTAAATAACAATTTCATTTAATATATATATATATATATATATATATATATAAACATGGAAAAGTTCGGGTCACTACAGTACCTACCCGTTAAATAAATTTCGTCCCGAAATTTTAAGCAGTTGGAGGTGTTGATGTATCTTCTGGAAATAAATGCGGGTATTTCTTCTTCATCTGATCTTCACGCTCCTAGGTGAACTCGGGTCCTCTACGAGCATTCCATCGAACCTTAACAATCGGTATCTTGTTTTATTTAAGTCTCTTAACCTCACGATCCATTATTTCGACGGGTTCTTCAATGAATTGAAGTTTTTCATTGATTTGGATTTCGTCCAACGGAATAGTGAGATCTTCTTTAGCAAAAAATTTCTTCAAATTTGAGACGTGGAAAGTGTTATGTACAGCCGCGAGTTGTTGAGGTAGCTCCAGTTGGTAAGCTACTGGTCCGACACGATCTATAATCTTGAATGGTCCAATGTATCTTGGATTTAGTTTCCCCCGTTTACCAAATCGAACAACGCCTTTCCAAGGTGAAACCTTAAGCATGACCATTTCTCCAATTTCAAACTCTATATCTTTTCTTTTACTGTCCGCGTAGCTCTTTTGTCGACTCTGGGCGGTTTTCAATCTTTGTTGAATTTGTATGATTTTCTCGGTAGTTTCTTGTATTATCTCCGGACCCGTAATCTGTTTATCCCCCACTTCACTCCAACAAATTAGAGACCTGCACTTTCTGCCATAAAGTGCTTCAAATGGCGCCATCTCAATGCTTGAATGGTAGCTGTTGTTGTAGGAAAATTCTGCTAACGGTAGATGTCGATCCCAACTGTTTTCGAAATCAATAACACAAGCTCGTAGCATGTCTTCAAGCGTTTGTATCGTCCTTTCGCTCTGCCCATCAGTTTGTGGATGATAGGCAGTACTCATGTCTAGACGAGTTCCCAATGCTTGCTGTAATGTCTGCCAGAATCTTGAAATAAATCTGCCATCCCTATCAGAGATAATAGAGATTGGTATTCCATGTCTGGAGACAACTTCCTTCAAATACAGTCGTGCTAACTTCTCCATCTTGTCATCTTCTCTTATTGGCAGGAAGTGTGCTGACTTGGTGAGACGATCAACTATTACCCAAATAGTATCATAACCACTTGCAGACCTTGGCAATTTAGTAATGAAATCCATGGTAATGTTTTCCCATTTCCATTCCGGGATTTCAGGTTGTTGTAGTAGACCTGATGGTTTCTGATGTTCAGCTTTGACCTTAGAACACGTCAAACATTCTCCTACATATTTAGCAATATCGGCTTTCATACCTGGCCACCAAAAATGTTTCTTAAGGTCCTTGTACATCTTCCCCGTTCCAGAATGTATTGAGTATCTGGTTTTATGAGCTTCTCTAAGTACCATTTGTAACATCCCGCGTTTTTTTTCGTTAAATTTAATTTTAACACCGTCTTTTTTTTTAAAAACATAATCTTTCGTATTTAAAGTAATAGTTTCCGTGAGTAACGTTCATTATATTTCCGCTATTTAATTATAACATCACTCGGTTACTCGAGCGTTTTTAAAATATTTCGTTGGTTAATTCCCGCACCGCTTTGAAACTTGAGGGACCGAAGTTGTCAAGTGGGCAAACTAGTTGACTAGGTCAACTAGTCAACCCACCATTCTCATCCATTCAATCCCTCCATCTCTCTCCCTTTTCTCTCTAGCTCAAGAACCCCATTTCTCCCAACTTCACTAAATCATCATCTAAATTCGATCTAGGAGGCTTACAACAAAACAAATTACATTTTCGTGATCCTCTCTTCATCCTCTACGATTTGATACTAACTACACCGATTTTGGGTAACATTTCTAAAACTCTAGATTTCTTTAAATTCGTGTTTTTGACTTGAAATGTTGTTAGTTAGTGTCTATGGCTCGTGTCTAGCATGATTATATGATTTGTATGCTCGATCTTGATGTTTTGGTGTAACTAGCTTGAAAATGAAAAGTGGATGCTTAATCCTTGATTTTGGATGAGTTAATGTTGTTAGATTGTTAAAGTGCATGTTTTAATTGTGTTACTAGTATCATTAGCCACATTTGGATGTGTAGGTTGATTAAGGAAACTTCAAAAACCCGATTAATGATTTTGTGATGTTTGACTAGGGTTTGATAGTTCTTGACATGAACTTTTGGATGCTTAAATGCCATGGAATGTTAATTGTTAGTGTCTAGTAGTAATGTATGCTTCATTACCTTCAAAACGGCATATCGTATGTGTAAATTGGATTCCCGAATCATAAAATACGTTTTACGAACTTGAAACTTGAAAATAAACCTTTCTCGATCAATTGACGAGTTTTCGTTTATTGTAAATGATGTTTTTGATTGATGATATGTGGTTAGTTGCATTCCTTGTCAAAATACCTTTCCAACGATGTATGATAGGCGTTATAAGCGTTTGCGGGTCAAGAATTGTGTTAGAATTGGTTTTGGTTCGTGCACATTTAAAAAGCAGAAAAATAGCTGAAGCAGCAGGGTGGCGCGGCGCGCCATACCCCCCGCGCGGCGCGCCGATTGGGTCTGTCCAATTTGGTCAATTTTCGAATAATGTTTGCTATGCTACGCACCTCCGATTAACATGTAACTTGACCAACATGCTCATATATGACTTCTAAGATTAGAAAAATAGTTCGGAACCCGACCCGAACGTGTTGACTTTCGTTGACTTTGACCGACCAAAGTTTGACTTTTTGTCAAACTTAACCAAATGATTATGCAACCTTCCTAACTTATTTATATACTGGTATCTTGCATGAAACTTGGCAATTTGATTTCACATGCTAAATAATCGAGTCGTAACGAGCCATAGGACTAATTGAACATCTTTGACCTATCGTGTTTACCGTTATTGATACAACCTATTGTTTAGGTCAAGACTAGCATTGTTCTTTGCACACGTTTACTTGTTGAAGTACTTTACTACTCGTGCACTCAAGGTGAGATCATAGTCCCACTTTTTAATCACTTTTATTCTTTACATCGTGGGCTGAGAAACACATACATTTCACACTTATTTACTTTTCATGCTTTTACATTGTGAACAAATACGAATACAAAGATGCATACGAGTTTGAACAAAAGTCCTCAATCCAATTATCATTAGTTCCACTTGCAGGGTGTAAGTGTAAGCGTGTAATTATGTTGTGTGGCCATACGGGTTTAACAAACCCTCATTCAGACGGTTCGCTACCGTTAGTGAATGAAATATAATTTCAACAATGTATAGTGTAAGTTCTAACACTAAATTCAAAAATTCAGAGGGGAGATTCGGTTAAGCCTTGATAATTGGGTGCTCGTGATACAAATACTATTTTGGAATGTGAACGATTCTGGTTGAACAATTCTTAAAGAACCTTGTGGTTCAATACAATTTACTTGCTAAACCTATGATTTCACCAACGTTTTCGTTGACAGATTCTTCTATGTTTTTCTCAGGTCTTGCACGATATGTGATACATGCTTCCGCTCACTATTTGATACTTGCATCCGATGTCGAGTATACATGCATTTCATGGAGCGTCTTTTGACTTTACTTTAAACCGTGTCGCCTAGATTTCAATCGTACTTATAACGTTGTAATTTAACTTTTGGTTGAACAATTCTTGTAAACTTTGAAACAATCTTTATTTTGAAATGAAGGCGACATATTTTGGTCAAACGTTATCTTAAAGACTTATAATCAGGTAATGGGACCCACGTAGCCGACGCCGTCACTTGACGATTTGTCGGGGTCGCTACAGTTGGTATCAGAGCCTTGGTTGTAGGGATTTAGAGTTCATTTGTGTCCACCCCGAGTCATAGGGTACATAGGTGAATCTAGACTACAACCGGCATATAGACTGCAGTAGGAATTACTTGACTATTTGTGCATTTATACTCGAACTCTTCTATCATATCTAGCTCGTATTCGATCTTGATCTTATGTTGATAAATTTTGTTGACGCGCCACCTTGACTTTATGAAGTAATGTTAAATGCACATGAGAATCAGGGTAATATAATTTCCGGGATTATATTACGGTGATTCACATGGACGTTCCGACATTATGACATAAAGAATTTAGGGCGAGTCAAGGAAAATTTTCTCTCTATCCTTATTCCATACTCCGGTTAGTATTGTTGAAAATACTAACCAACGATATTCTTGTGTCTTGAAGGAACAATGGCCCCTCGTCGTGTACGCCGCAATGAAACTCCCGAACAAGCTCTCGAACGGATGATAGCTACCGCCGTAGATGCGGCCATGGCCGGTCACTCATCCAACAACAATAATAATAACAACCACAACAACAACGACAACAACAACAATGGAGCCGGAAACTCAAACGAGGGATGCTCCTATAAAGCTTTCATGGGGTGCAAACCTCACACTTTTGATGGAACCGGGGGACCGGTCGTGCTCACCCGATGGTTTGAGCAAACGGAAGCCGTCTTTAGCATAAGCGGTTGTCGGGACCAAGACAAGGTCAAATACTCCACTCACACTTTCTCCGGAATTGCTCTAACATGGTGGAACACCTATGTTCAATCGGTGAGTACCGATGAAGCTCATGCCCTCTCTTGGGCCGATCTAAAGGAAAAGATGATTGTTGAATATTTTCCGCGCGAAGAAACCCGAAAGCTTGAGGAAGAACTAAGAGCTTTGAAAGCGGTCGGAAACGATCTTAAAGCTTATAATCAACGCTTCGCCGAACTATCCTTGATGTGTCCTAATCTTGTTAATCCCGAATCTCAAAGGATTGAGCTCTACATGCTCGGTCTTCCAAAAAGCATCAAACAAGGGGTGATGTCATCCAAACCCACTACTCATCAAGCCGCTATGAACATGGCTCGCCAACTAATTGAAACGGTTGACGAAATCGTAGTTCCGGCACCTAAGGCCGAGGATAAATCGGGCGGCAACAAAAGAAAGTGGGAACCCTCCCAATCAAGCAACAACAACTTTGCTAAGAAGCCTTACACCTCCGACGGCAAGAAGGGTTATACCGGACACCTACCGTATTGTAACGAGTGCTACAAACATCATTTAGGCGAATGTGGCAAACCATTTTGCTTGAAGTGTCAAAGAAGTGGCCATGTAGCCCACGATTGTAGGAATACCGCTCCCGTCGCTCAAAAGGAGCACAATGCACCCAAGACGGGTGTTTGTTTTGAATGTGGCCAACCGGGTCATTTTAGGAGTGCGTGCCCAAATAAGAAAATCAACCCCAACGCACGCCGTTAAACTTCCAACATCAACGCCCAGGATGCCCGAGACGACGATGGACTAGTCACGGGTATGTTTCTTCTCGAAATTCTCACGTTTCATGTTTATTCGATTCGGTTACCGTTAGACGTTTTATAAACAAGTCTTTGACTCGTGCTCTTTACATTCCACTTTTTCCCCTAGATACTACTTAGGCGATTTAAGTGACCAACGGAAAAATATTGTGTGCCTATGAATTTTATTGGAGGATATACATTAAGACTTTTGACTTGACACCTATAGAACTAGGGAGCTCGGAACATACTCGTTAAAAAAAAAAAAAAAAAAAAAAAAAAAAAAAAAAAAAAAAAAAAAATGTTTTCCCATCGTCTTGTATAGATTATTGTGAACTGAGTAATTTTCGGTTGGAAACCGATACCCTCTCCCTCGCATCCATGACCTCATGATTTCTTGCATGAATCCCGTGTGTATTCCAAAACGACCTCCGTTCCGGTTATCATCAATTGGGGGTTAAGGGAGACAATGTCTCCTGAGTCTTTTCCGAACTCGCAACGTTAGTTGTAAATCTCTCTTAGTACCATTCGATTTATCCAAAGCTCGTCCGTATCCATAAACCTCCTAAACCAC
This sequence comes from Rutidosis leptorrhynchoides, assembly GCF_046630445.1. Taxonomy (NCBI): domain Eukaryota; kingdom Viridiplantae; phylum Streptophyta; class Magnoliopsida; order Asterales; family Asteraceae; genus Rutidosis; species Rutidosis leptorrhynchoides. The sequence continues at coordinate 313,224,005 of NC_092333.1, read as the reverse complement.
GTATGCAACTTATCTAGACAAATCTGTTATCATATTTATAGATGACATCTTGAGTTATTCAAGTAAAGAAGGAAAACGAACAACATCACCATCTTACGCTCGAACTTTTGAGAAAAGAGCAACTCTATACCAAATTCTCCGAGTGAGAATTTCTGTTGAACGAAGTACAATTTTCTAAACCATGATGTGAATGGTCTAGGCATTTCAATCAATCTCGAAATCAAGCCACATGTAATCAGGAAACTCCCCCGACTCAGACTTGTATTCGTAAAATCTTAGATCTCGCCGGTTATTACCGAAGATTCATTTCTGCCTTTTCTCGTGTTACACGACTTTTAACCTCGTTAACTCACTGAGGGAAAAATTTAAACCCCCCCCATGTCCGAACCTTGAGCGTGATACTTCACACCAACATTTCTAGTTAAAAATCGTATAGCACCAGATGGAACTCAATTATGACAATATTTCTACATGAACGCCGGAAGGCATGCTCTCTCGACTCAAAATCAGTGTAACTGAAATTCGTTATTTTGCGCGAAGAATTCTAATACTAAATTGTGGATCCGATCAATTTTCTCGTCATCACATACCACGCTACATATCTCTGTTATTTCACCGTTACCGTCTGATATTACTGGAACTTAAGATAACACACGATCCAATGATACTTCACTCTTCTTGGACTTAATGTCATTGTGTTTCTGATAATCGGCCAACTATTATTCAACCCCGAACTAAGCAACTACGTGTACGATCTCGTTTCTCTTTCAGACTTCAACTTTTGACAACTAGAGGCACGTTATGGCAACCTCGAGATGTAAACTCATCCTATTCTAAGTCCTCATTTCACTACTATCTTTACCGTTCGCATTTCCGTTTAAAGAAACTCCTTGTAACATTTCTCCATGGATAGAGAAACTCCTCATATTACATAAGTATTCGCCACGAGGGTGAATAGTCCTAACGAACATTTTTTTTCGAACCCTAACTGACTCATTCAAACATATCTTAAGAGATTCTATTCCAACACGGTGTATCTTTGTTAATTATCCCGTATCGAAATACTCGTTTCACTTCTAGTTTTACAAGAAGCCTCGGGACCGCGTTTAGACATGAGTACCGCGTACCATCCACAACCCGACGGACCGAACAAACATGTGATTTAAACCTTGGAAATCATAATACAAGTTTGTATTACCAACTTCAAATTTACTTGAGAAAAGTATTTTCCTTTAACCGAATCCTCGTACTACAATGATTTTCATTCAAGCTTTAACGTCACTCCTTTTGAAACCACATGTGACCGGAAACGTCATTCTCCCTTGTCGAACCAAGTAAATGATGATCAATTCACCGGGGCCGAGGTTGTTCATGAGCAACCGAGAAAAATTTATTCATATTCAGGTAAAACCCTACGCGACTCGTAATCACCAAGAGCTACGCCGATGTTAGACGTAAACATTTCAAATTCCACGTGGGAAACCGCGTCACGTTAAGAGTCGCACCTTGGAAAGGTGCAATCCGTTTCGGGAAACGTAGGAAGCTAAATCCGCGATATTTTGATCCTTTAAATTCTTGGGGTGTTTTGGACCCGTCGCTAACCGTTTAGACTTTTCCGACTCATTTTGAGTCTCCGTTTATCCTACATTCGATGTATCAACTCAAAGACGTGTTTTGCGAAACGAGAACTTGTTATCTCCTTTGATGAACTCACTATCGACGATAACCCTCACTTCCTATGAGGACCGGTTGAAACCATAAATCGTGAAGCCAAACCTTAAAACATCGTATGATCCCGACCGTCAAAATTCGTTGAAATACCCTAGGACGTACTTCTCCCTCACTCGTAGAATTGGCAACGCAAGATCTCGAGGAAGATTCAACAACTACTACTTCCAACTAAATTTCGGGACGAAATTTCTTTTGAGGTGTGGATAATGTAACATCCCGCGTTTTTTTTCGTTAAATTTAATTTTAACACCGTCTTTTTTTTTAAAAACATAATCTTTCGTATTTAAAGTAATAGTTTCCGTGAGTAACGTTCATTATATTTCCGCTATTTAATTATAACATCACTCGGTTACTCGAGCGTTTTTAAAATATTTCGTTGGTTAATTCCCGCACCGCTTTGAAACTTGAGGGACCGAAGTTGTCAAGTGGGCAAACTAGTTGACTAGGTCAACTAGTCAACCCACCATTCTCATCCATTCAATCCCTCCATCTCTCTCCCTTTTCTCTCTAGCTCAAGAACCCCATTTCTCCCAACTTCACTAAATCATCATCTAAATTCGATCTAGGAGGCTTACAACAAAACAAATTACATTTTCGTGATCCTCTCTTCATCCTCTACGATTTGATACTAACTACACCGATTTTGGGTAACATTTCTAAAACTCTAGATTTCTTTAAATTCGTGTTTTTGACTTGAAATGTTGTTAGTTAGTGTCTATGGCTCGTGTCTAGCATGATTATATGATTTGTATGCTCGATCTTGATGTTTTGGTGTAACTAGCTTGAAAATGAAAAGTGGATGCTTAATCCTTGATTTTGGATGAGTTAATGTTGTTAGATTGTTAAAGTGCATGTTTTAATTGTGTTACTAGTATCATTAGCCACATTTGGATGTGTAGGTTGATTAAGGAAACTTCAAAAACCCGATTAATGATTTTGTGATGTTTGACTAGGGTTTGATAGTTCTTGACATGAACTTTTGGATGCTTAAATGCCATGGAATGTTAATTGTTAGTGTCTAGTAGTAATGTATGCTTCATTACCTTCAAAACGGCATATCGTATGTGTAAATTGGATTCCCGAATCATAAAATACGTTTTACGAACTTGAAACTTGAAAATAAACCTTTCTCGATCAATTGACGAGTTTTCGTTTATTGTAAATGATGTTTTTGATTGATGATATGTGGTTAGTTGCATTCCTTGTCAAAATACCTTTCCAACGATGTATGATAGGCGTTATAAGCGTTTGCGGGTCAAGAATTGTGTTAGAATTGGTTTTGGTTCGTGCACATTTAAAAAGCAGAAAAATAGCTGAAGCAGCAGGGTGGCGCGGCGCGCCATACCCCCCGCGCGGCGCGCCGATTGGGTCTGTCCAATTTGGTCAATTTTCGAATAATGTTTGCTATGCTACGCACCTCCGATTAACATGTAACTTGACCAACATGCTCATATATGACTTCTAAGATTAGAAAAATAGTTCGGAACCCGACCCGAACGTGTTGACTTTCGTTGACTTTGACCGACCAAAGTTTGACTTTTTGTCAAACTTAACCAAATGATTATGCAACCTTCCTAACTTATTTATATACTGGTATCTTGCATGAAACTTGGCAATTTGATTTCACATGCTAAATAATCGAGTCGTAACGAGCCATAGGACTAATTGAACATCTTTGACCTATCGTGTTTACCGTTATTGATACAACCTATTGTTTAGGTCAAGACTAGCATTGTTCTTTGCACACGTTTACTTGTTGAAGTACTTTACTACTCGTGCACTCAAGGTGAGATCATAGTCCCACTTTTTAATCACTTTTATTCTTTACATCGTGGGCTGAGAAACACATACATTTCACACTTATTTACTTTTCATGCTTTTACATTGTGAACAAATACGAATACAAAGATGCATACGAGTTTGAACAAAAGTCCTCAATCCAATTATCATTAGTTCCACTTGCAGGGTGTAAGTGTAAGCGTGTAATTATGTTGTGTGGCCATACGGGTTTAACAAACCCTCATTCAGACGGTTCGCTACCGTTAGTGAATGAAATATAATTTCAACAATGTATAGTGTAAGTTCTAACACTAAATTCAAAAATTCAGAGGGGAGATTCGGTTAAGCCTTGATAATTGGGTGCTCGTGATACAAATACTATTTTGGAATGTGAACGATTCTGGTTGAACAATTCTTAAAGAACCTTGTGGTTCAATACAATTTACTTGCTAAACCTATGATTTCACCAACGTTTTCGTTGACAGATTCTTCTATGTTTTTCTCAGGTCTTGCACGATATGTGATACATGCTTCCGCTCACTATTTGATACTTGCATCCGATGTCGAGTATACATGCATTTCATGGAGCGTCTTTTGACTTTACTTTAAACCGTGTCGCCTAGATTTCAATCGTACTTATAACGTTGTAATTTAACTTTTGGTTGAACAATTCTTGTAAACTTTGAAACAATCTTTATTTTGAAATGAAGGCGACATATTTTGGTCAAACGTTATCTTAAAGACTTATAATCAGGTAATGGGACCCACGTAGCCGACGCCGTCACTTGACGATTTGTCGGGGTCGCTACACCATTTCTCTCATATCTCCAAATTTTGGTACCCAAATTCTTTCAGCCCTATACCGGGTTCCTTCTTCCCGAATATTAAGATGCTTCTCTGATCCTTTGGGTATTTCATCCTTTAAATTTCCCTCTTTTAAAACTCCTTGTTGCGCCTCCTTTATTTGAGTAGTAAGGTTAGTGTGAATCATTATATTCATAGATTTTACTCGAATGGGTTCTCTGTCCTTTCTGCTCAAGGCGTCGGCTACCACATTTGCCTTCCCCGGGTGGTAACGAATCTCAAAGTCGTAATCATTCAACAATTCAATCCACCTACGCTGCCTCATATTCAGTTGTTTCTGATTAAATATGTGTTGAAGACTTTTGTGGTCGGTATATATAATACTTTTGACCCCATATAAGTAGTGCCTCCAAGTCTTTAATGCAAAAACAACCGCGCCTAATTCCAAATCATGCGTCGTATAATTTTTCTCGTGAATCTTCAATTGTCTAGAAGCATAAGCAATCATCTTCGTCCGTTGCATTAATACACAACCGAGACCTTGCTTTGATGCATCACAATAAATCACAAAATCATCATTCCCTTCACGCAATGACAATATAGGTGCCGTAGTTAGCTTTTTCTTCAATAATTGAAACGCCTTCTCTTGTTCATCCTTCCATTCAAATTTCTTCCATTTATGCGTTAATGCAGTCAAGGGTTTTGCTATTTTGGAGAAATCTTGGATGAATCTTCTGTAGTAACCAGCCAATCCTAAAAATTGACGTATATGCTTCGGAGTTTTTGGGGTTTCCCACTTTTCAATGATTTCGATCTTTGCCGGGTCCACCTGGATACCTTCTTTGTTCACTATGTAACCGAGGAATTGAACTTCTTCCAACCAAAATGCACACTTTGAAAACTTAGCGTACAGTTTTTCTTTCCTCAATACTTCTAGCACTTTTCTCAAATGTTCTTCGTGCTCTTGATCATTCTTTGAGTAAATAAGTATGTCATCGATGAAAACAATGACAAACTTGTCAAGATATGGCCCACACACTCGGTTCATAAGGTCCATGAACACAGCTGGTGAGTTAGTCAATCCAAACGGCATAACCATAAACTCGTAATGACCATAACGCGTCCTAAAAGCAGTTTTTGGAATATCATCCTCCTTTACTCGCATTTGATGATATCCAGAACGTAAATTGATCTTCGAATAAATCGACGAGCCTTGTAGTTGATCAAATAAGTCGTCAATTCTCGGTAGTGGATAACGGTTTTTGATGGTAAGTTTGTTCAACTCTCTGTAGTCAATACACAACCTAAATGTACCATCCTTCTTCTTAACAAACAAAACAGGAGCTCCCCATGGTGATGTGCTTGGTTAAATGAAACCACGTTCTAATAGTTCTTGCAGTTGGCTTTGCAGTTCTTTCATCTCGCTGGGTGTGAGTCTATAAGGAGCACTAGCTATTGGTGCAGCTCCTGGTATAAGATCTATTTGAAATTCAACAGATCGATGTGGAGGTAGTCCCGATAATTCTTTCGGAAATACATCGGGAAATTCTTTTGCGACGGGAACATCATTGATGCTCTTTTCTTCAGTTTGTACTTTCTCGACGTGTGCTAGAACAGCATAGCAACCTTTCTTATTAGTTTTTGTGCCTTCAAATTACTAATAAGATGTAGCTTCATGTTGCCCTTTTCTCCGTACACCATTAAGGGTTCTCCTTCTTCTCGTACAATGCGAATTGCATTTTTATAACATACGATCTCTGCTTTCACCTTCTTCAGTCAGTCCATGCCAACTATTACATCAAAACTCCCTAACTCTACTGGTATCAAATCAATCTTAAATATTTCGCTACCCAGTTTAATTTCTCGATTCCGGCATATATTATCTGCTGAAATTAATTTACCGTTTGCTAATTCGAGTAAAAATTTACTATCCAACGGCGTCAATGGACAACTTAATTTAGCACAAAAATCTCTACTCATATAGCTTCTATCCGCACCCGAATCAAATAAAACGTAAGCAGATTTATTGTCAATAAGAAACATACCCGTAACAAGCTCCGGGTCTTCCTGTGCCTCTGCCGCATTAATATTGAAAACTCTTCCGCAGCCTTATCCATTCATGTTCTCCTGGTTCGGGCAATTTCTAATAATGTGGCCCGGTTTTCCACATTTATAACAAACTACATTGGCATAACTTGCTCCGACACTACTTGCTCCGCCATTACTCGTTCCGACACCATTTGTTCCTTTCGTTCTGTTAACCCCTGGTCCGTAGACCTCACACTTCGCTGCGCTATGACCATTTCTTTTACACTTGTTGCAAAATTTGGTGCAGAACCCCGAGTGATACTTTTCACACCTTTGGCATAGCTGATTCTGATTGTTGTTGTTGTTGTGGTTGTTATTGTTGTTGGGATGATTGTTGTAGTTGCTGCTATTGTTGTTGTTGGGCCGTTTGTTGTAGTTGCGATTGATGTTGCGATTGTTGGGATAATTGTTGCGATTATTATTGTAATTGCTGTTGTTGTTGTATTGGTGATTCTTATCACCGTTTTCCTCCCACTTTCTTTTGACTTGCTTCACATTGGCCTCTTCAGCCGTCTGTTCTTTAATTCTTTCCTCAATCTGGTTCACAAGTTTGTGAGCCATTCTACATGCTTGTTGTATGGAGGCGGGCTCATGTAAACTTATATCTTCTTGGATTCTTTCTGACAATCCTTTAACAAACGCGTCGATCTTCTCTTCCTCATCTTCGGACGCTCCCGGACACAATAGGCACAATTCTGTGAATCGTCTTTCGTACGTGGTAATATCAAATCCTTGGGTTCGTAACCCTCTAAGTTCTGTCTTGAGCTTATTGACCTCGGTTCTGGGATGGTACTTCTCGTTCATCAAGTGCTTGAATGCTGACCACGGTAGTGCGTACGCATCATCTTGTCATACTTGCTCTAGATCGGTATTCCACCATGTTAATGCAGAACCTGTGAAGGTATGCGTAGCGTACTTCACTTTGTCTTCTTCAGTACACTTACTTATGGAAAACACCGATTCGACCTTCTCGGTCCATCGTTTCAATCCGATCAGTCCTTCGGTTCCATCAAATTCCAAAGGTTTGCAGGCAGTGAATTCTTTGTAGGTGCATCCTACACGATTTCCTGTACTGCTAGATCCAAGGTTATTGTTGGTATGTAGCGCAGCCTGTACTGGGGCTATGTTTGAAGCTAGAAAAGTACGGAATTCCTCTTCATTCATATTCACGGTGTGTCGAGTAGTCGGTGCCATTTCCTTCAAAATAGTCAAATGGAACAAGTTAATCATACAGGATATTAAGAGTAGTTAATAGTATTTCGTAGCATAATATAAACTCATTTATAAAAGCTTTTTCTTCATATTAGTGTTTTATAAGTTTAAATTCGGGTAGTACCTACCCGTTAAGTTCATACTTAGTAGCTAATATACAATTCAACTACTACAATTCTATATGAAAAACTGATTATAATAATATTTCGCGTTCAAACTTTTATACAATATTTTACAAACTTACAATACCGCTTATTTTACATAAAGCATGAAATATAGCACACAATAACTTTGATACAAGATAGTTGTGAAGATAATTCTAGCTAGTACACAAGTCGTTCAGCAAAGGCAATAAAGACACGTAATTCATACGTCCAGAAACAAGTCATGCATTCTGGTTTTACTAGAACTACTTCCCATCCTTGGTCTTGTGGAACATAACCGTTATGGCCGTTGATAAGATAGCGTGTTGTAACGTCGTCAAAGGGACGAGGGTTACGTAATGACCAACAGTCTCGTAATAACCTAAAAACCTCATTTCTTACCCCAATTACCGACTCCGTCACTTGTGGGAACGTTTTGTTTAATAGTTGTAGCCCGATGTTCTTTTTCTCACTTTGGTGACAAGCGAACATTACTAACCCGTAAGCATAGCATGCTTCTTTATGTTGCATGTTAGCCGCTTTTTCTAAATCATGAAGTCCTATATTCGGATACATTGAGTCAAAATAATTTCTTAACCCGTTGCGTAAAATAGGATTTGGGTTCCCCGCAATATATGCGTCAAAGTAAATAATGGTGTATCCTATCGTATACACGCATAAAAGGCATAATAGTTGCATAAAAATAGCATCAGGAAGGCTGGAAACAACAGTTTTGTGGAGATTGTCCGTCCAGCGTTCTCCGCTGTACAGGCTACTCCGTCATGCGTAAGCCCTGAAGGCCGCCTAGCGCATAAACCCTGGTCGGAGAGCGCCGCATTTAGCATAAATTTCGGAGCACATGTAACAGAACGTATCATCATTCGACACGTGCCCCCAAACAAATCTGGTAGATCTGACACTATAAATAGACCCCTTGGGTCGTCATTTTACACAAGTTCAGATATTCTGACAACTTTGAGAGCTGAGACTTCACTTCTCTTTCTCTCTCTACTTTCTCTCACTAGAAGTCATTCGGCTAGCACTCTTACACTCTACGGACGACAGATTGATTAAGCCACCCCACAAGTTTCTACACTTGTGAACCGGGTCTATAGGGATTATTTCCCGAGGGTAAAAATCAATCGGCAACACTCCGCCCTCCTAAAGCTAGATCACTTCTAGTCTCTTGTTGACATACTAAGCCTTACCTCATAAGGAAATACGTGTTAACAATGGCGCCATCCACTAATGCAAAGAACACACGAAACGGAAAAGGAACGAAAGCAGCTGAAGCTCCATTTGTACTTGAAGCAGTCAATCATCCATCAACCGATGAGGTCACTGTTGAAGATGTACCTATTTCACCACTAGATGGTACGATTGAAGAAACAGTTGCTGAAACTACAGAGAGGCTTAAACATTTGGCAACTAATTCAGAGAAAAGGCCAGTAATCGAAGAAGTGACAGCTAAAAGTGCAGAAAGACTTCCAAATTTTGTTACTAATCCAGAGCGATGACCATTGATGCAACCACGGCAATGTCCTTTTTTGGCGGATGGCGGATGGCAAAGACAAGCAGATAATGAAATGGCAATCTATATCAAAATACAAGTTATCCAGGCTACTTGACAAGCTGGGCAGTCTTATTGATGATTATGGGGATGATAATGACCTGAGTTGTGATAATAATGACTCTGATGATGAAATTGACAAAGATGAGTTCATGTCAGAAAAGCAGGCAGTGTTGCTTTTAAATGACATTCTTAAGCAGACAGCTCCAGCAAAGTACAAGCAACGCTTAGCGCAGCCTGCCGTCCGTGCTGTGGCTGTGGACAACTTTTATGCCCTCATTACTGGAGAACAAGCCACCAAGCCACCAGCGATGGCAGAATCAATGCAGTGTTTCATTGATCAAATTGCTAATTATCCATTGCCCAGAAATCTTGCTATACCAGCAATTGGAGTTTATGATGGCACAACAGATCCGGAAGATTTTCTGACTATGTTTGAAGGTGTTATGAGGTTACAGCATTGGGAGGATGAAACTGCGTGCCATATGTTTCCTATGGTATTGCAGAAAATGGCACGCGAATGGTTTGCTGGTTTGCCGCCAAGGAGTATTACCAGTTTTCTTGATTTGAGAGCAAAATTTGTGATGCAATACCAAAATCTACGGAGCTGTACTCTGACACATCTTGATGCACACGAGATCACAATGCATCATAACGAATCTTTGAGCAATTTTATGAAGCGTTATACACTTGAAGCACAGAAGATTCCTGATTGTCCAGAATCACAGCTTGTATCTGGTTTCATTTTCTGTTTGGACCAGTGACGGTCTAGTGCACTTGTTCATGCATTATGGTATGACTTGCCAAAAACATTGCATCAGGCTTTGGAGGTTGCACAGAGGCATGTTCGAGCTGGTGAGCGTGGGTTGAACAAGTTTGATACTGGCAGTAGTAGCAAGTCGCACAACGGAGGACGGTATTTTGACAGAAATCAGAGAAGGAATGACAACTCAAATGGAGGATGGAGAGGAAACAATCACCCTAATGATTTTCACCACAACAGAAAGCCAATAGAAGGCACCCGTTGATTATGGCGCTTACCAAAACTCCGAAAGAGATCCTCTTCACTGAACCAATTCGGACCACTTTCAATGCACCAGCACCTATGGAAGAAAGGGAGGGTCCAAAGAGTGAGTTGTGGTGCGATTTCCATGAGGCTTGGGGCCATGATACGGACAATTGTAACTCTTTGATGAGAGAAATTATAGCGAAAATCAAGGCAGGAGAACTGAATCATTTGTTGCCTGGGAAACAGTACAGGAGGAATGATCCTCGCAGGAAATTTGCGTGGCAAAGGAATGATGGTAGCAGAGGACGCCGTGGAGAGAACAGAAGAGAGCAGCATGGCGGAAGAGATAATCGGAACAAACCACAGTACGGAGAGCGGATCACAGAGCGTGAGACAACTCCAGAAGTTGTAATCAGGATGGTTTGGATTAACGATGGTCATTATGAAGAAGGTGAATCATCAAACAGAAATTTGGACAGCAGGAGATATGCCCCAATTATCTTTCAGCCAATTCAGAATTGGGCGTTGTCCGTCCAACCAGTGATCATTTCAGCAGATATAGCAAATAAGTTTGTCAATTGTATCTACACAGATACAGGAAGTGAAGCTGACATCATCTATTGGCATTGTTTGAGAACTTTTCCAAGGCATGTGCAGAGCAGAGCTAGGCAAACGAGGTTGAAAGTTTCTGGACTAACAGGAGCACCGATAAATGCCATGGGGTAGATTCGTTTGGAATTTGTTATGGGCACATTCCCATTGTTGAGAATGGAAACAATTGATTTCACAATCATAGATGGCAATTCTCGTTTTAATGTCCTTTTTGGAAGAACAGCTTTGGCTAAGTTTGGGGCAATAACATCGACTGCCCATGAAGAGGTCAGATTTCCCACTCCAAATGGAGTCGCAGCCATACATTCACAGTATGTGCAGCCAACAAGGGAAAGATCAACGTTTGCAAATGGGCCAGAACGCAGAATGAATCAGAGAAGGCGTGATAGGTTATTCAGCGAGGAAGAAGTTCAGGAGTTTTTCATTCCGTAAGCAAGTGTGAAGGTCGGACAGCGCTGGGCGCTCGGCATATGAAGAAGCAATTTGTCAACAAGTTATCAAGAACAGTGTTTATCTTTTCAATAAAGAGCAGTTTCATTTAGTATTTTAATAAAAGCAGTCTTTTACAATCGTTGTACTCATGCCTGTTTGGCATTTGAAGAACACATTTCGAATTATAAGATGAAGCATCGTTTATCAAACTTACTGTGAACCATTGTGGTTATTTTGCAGTGCATACATTAGCAATTGCATACATTAAACATTCATGACGTACTAATTAGGCTTGATCCACCTAAAAGTCATCATCAATCGTTTATGTACTGCACAGTACTGAGTAATAATTTTATATTTTTCTTAAACAAAGTGCTGCCCGTGACAAATGTAAAACATTACATTTATAACCTGCCCACAGAAGGATCGTATTTTTAAATACCTCCGATGGCGGAAGCTTTTGTGCCGGCCAGTAAAGGCACAAGGGATCGGCTAGAAAACGTTTAAGTTTTACTAGAACGTACCGAGGCATGATACAAAACTCAGATACTTGTCATGAAAAACATTATAAAAAATTACTTCACAGAACGAAGTTATATATTTTATGGATGAAGGAAAAATAATTAGCAATTCTTCCTCATATACTTTATGACGGAAGGCGTAATACGGAGAGTTTATTGATTTATAGTCATTCTTCTAAAACACTTCATAATTCTTCCTCATTAATTTTATGATGGAAGGCGTAATCAGACATCGTATTCTTGATACTGCAAGGCATTTACATATGAGTTACCTTATGCACTTTTCAAAATGATTTGCTCAAATTATACACTATACAATTGTGTATAGAAATTTTATGCTCAGGTGCATAATTGATTGGTTTTAAAGCGTTAAGCATAAAAATATTTGCAACAAGCATATAAGCACACATAGTCATCACAATAAAGTCAGTATATATATATATAATGTTAAAGTCAGTAAGAAGTTTATTACAAAACATTGTTTGAAATTTTTACAAAGATCAATTAAACTGCACGCCAAGTACATCTTGAGTAAAAGAGTCTTCTTTGCTGCATACTTCATCATAAACATTTATCTTCAGATTTATCAATTTGTTCTTGGCCTCATCAACTTTTTCTTGAGTGCCAGGAGGCATAAGTTTGGCCATGGCAGCAGAAGGCGTTTGGTTGGGAGCAAGGCATTTGAACAGCTTGCCAGTCACATCAGCAATAGCATGGGCACAGGCAGCATCAACATAATCATTGTAGGGATTCCCTACAAGACTGGATCCAAGCACCTTAGCTATCAGACCTGGCACACCTTTCTTAAGCTCAGCAAAATTGCCCTCGCCTTTCTCCGCCCTCCGGAGTAGCTCAGCAGACTTCTCTCTCTCTTCACTCAGCTGTTTCTCCAGCTCACCCACTTTCACCTGCTCAGCATCCTTTTCCCCTTGCAGAACAGCAGCAACATCTTGAGCACTTTTTAACTCAACTTCTTTAGCCTTTATTATGTTCTGCGCATCATTTAAGGCACGCTCAGCATCAGCAGCTCTTTTACGAGCATTTGCACCTTCAGCTCTGTCTTTACGAGCAAAGGCAAGAATAGACTCTTGATGTTCCTGCAGTTGCAGCACAGAGTCCAGGTGGTTGGTTAGCAGTACGTGAGCTGCCATAGTTGATTCCCTGAGTTGATGAGAACGGAGAGCAGAGAATTGGGGTTTCGGCTCGGGGATAACACAACCCTGTACATCAATAAAATTTTATGTGTTATTTCAAACAGCTCACATCAATAAATTACAAGCATATACATGTAGATGGTCTTATCATTCATACATGAAGAAGAGTTGCAAATTCTTTATCCTTAGTGGCAGGGTTTGCAATGATGCCCTGCAAAGCCCTCACAAGTGTAATGACCCAGAAATTTCCGACTAAATTTAAACTTAATCTTTATATCATTTCGATACGATAAGCAAAGTAGGTAGAATTGAGTCTAGAAAATTTTGGAACAATGTTCATATATTAAATTGACCTTCGACCATTCCCGACGATTCACGAACAACTAATTGTAAATAAATACATGTATAATTAAATGTATATATAAATAATAATTTGGAATATTATTTGAAATATTATATGATTTAATTAATGGTAAGAAATAAATATGTAAAATAATATGCGATGTAATAAAAACTATTATGTTATTAAATATATATATATATATTTATAATTTATATATAATAATACTTGTAAATATATAATATTATATTTATTTGTTATAAAAGATATAATTAATATAATTATTTATTTAAACTTTTTAATTAAGATTGGTTATATATATAGAAAGAGCATATATCAAAGATAAATGATTTTGAGCTTATTTGGTAAACGTCGGTAACACTCGGTTGATGTTTTGTTAGTTTTAATATAGATATTGTACATGTTCATGAAGAATGGAAATAAAAGTTGGAGTGTAAATTGATTACGAAGATTCTAGATCTGTTAAAAATATTTTTATCCTTTTTAGTTTAAATATTAGTACTCCGTACATATAAATTGGAACAGAAAATAAATAATTATCGAATTTTTTTATCAGGTTTCAAATAGTTAATGAGGGAAATAATTAAATATATTTAATCTAAAGGTTTGAGATTTTTAGGAACACTTTTATACGTTAACTGGTTAGCAACGGACACGATATAGTCATTCGTGATAAACTGTCGGTACAAATAAACAAAACATCCGGCTGGGTTATATGTTTATGATTGATAAGTTACTGTGTATGATTGAATTATAAATTTGCTTTTCTGTGCCACTGACTTAAAATCTATATACTTTTACATAAAAACATATATTATTACATCATCCACTTGTTTTCATTTAACTCATCCGGAAGATTGAAATGAATGTTATTGTTCTCTTTTCCAATTTACCCCACTTTCTGTTAAGAGTATAAATCACCACTTTTATGATTAAGTGATGTAATTAATTTATAATTATTAACACCTATTAATAATTCTATCCTATATATATATATATATATATATATATATATATATATATATATATATATATATATATATACACAAATACATCTAGGAATGGAGAAAACACACTTCAAACAACACAACCTTACTCATTTTCTCCATCTCCATCGGCCCACATCATCTCCACCTTTGAATCACCTCAACCATCTAACCTGATCACCGGCCACCACACAAGTCACCATAGAACTCCCATTTATTGTTGATGAATGTTTCATGTCCAAGAACCATCACCCACCACCTTCGGCCACCTGGCTACTGCCGGTTAGTTTCTGTTTCGTTACACTCCCAACACTACCTTCGTGACCCATGAAACTTTCTCAACTCAAAATCATAAACCATAACTATAGTTTTCTTCTGTTTCCTGCTGGTGATCAATTGCAACCCAAAAACAATCATTTTTGCCATTTACTGTCCAACGATCACCAACAAGACAACTTGCTCGATTCTTCTATTAACCGAATCCATCCTCAAACACTCCCCATAACCACAACACCTTAAAACCTTCGCCACTTTCATCACCCACTTCAAACGTCCTACCCACCATCCTCAATGGTTACTCGATATATCTTTCTATGTTCTATTCGCATGTTCGAAACCCGACATAAAACCTTCAAAAACCTGCTGCTAATTCGATCAGACTAATACTGAACACCCCTTTCTAAGTATTGTACTATTTCTGTTGATTTATACCATCACCAACACCTTCTATGTTATTTTCTTTCTTGCTGCTATTAACCGTAAACCATTACCACTTACATAAACTAAAAATGGCTGGCAATTGTGGTTTTGTTTCTATTATTCTTTTTTTTTTGGTAACAAGATGGAAGAGGTGGGTCACGGAATATAGACATATTCAGTTTCAAAGTTGTCAACTTGATTAAATCAAAGTATCATTTAAAAACTCATTATAAAACTCGCAACTTTATGCATGCGGGATAAACTCCATCAACTTGGCCGACAAATTGAATAGCTTTTTGGAATATTTTTTTTTTGAAGCAAAACCGAGAACCTGTGATAAATGTTAGGCCAAGGATCTATTTTAACTTTGGACCATAAACTCTGTTTGTCTATTGGGCCGAAACCTTTCAATTGCTGTTGGGCCGAGGGCCTGTTTAGAGATCCTGTTGGACTGCTGCTGTAGTACTCGTTGTAGGCTGCTGCTATACTCTAGTTTACTACTTAACGATCTGATAATGATTAGGAATAACGATGATGGTGAGTAGTGAAAATAACGATGATAATACAATAACAATTGTGTTATCATTTTAATGAAATTAATGATGATGGTGTTAGGATAAACATGAAGATGATTAATGATACTGGAATATAATGATATGAAGGGGAAGAAATAGGAAAAACAGACTAGATGGGTTATATAAAATTATGCCTCGTATTAAAACAGAAAGAATCAGATGGTTAAGTGGTTTAGTGTGTTTGGGTCTAACGAGGGGTCTTGGGTTCGAACCCGGACCAAGGCTATTAATTTTAACTTTTCCATTTGAGGTAGTTACTTACTCATTTTATTATTATTATTATTATTATTATTATTATTATTATTATTATTATTATTATTATTATTATTATTATTATTATTATTATTATTATTATTATTATTATTATTATTATTATTATTATTATTATTATTATTATTATTACTATTATTATTATTATTATTAATTATTATGATTATTATTATTTATTATTCTTACTAAGATTAATTATTACCAATCTTAGTGATATGGTTATTAATAAAGTTAATATTATCATCATTAAGGAATATTAGTATTATTATGAAATTTATTATTAGTATCCCTCTTACTAGTATTATTACAAATAGAATATTTTTTTTATAATATTAATAATACATATCACTATCACTATATCTTTAATATTAAAATGATATAAATAAAATTATATATAAATATACCAATTAATATATAAATATATATTTTGGAAACCTTAATGAAAATTATTATTTTCATAAATAATAGATATTATAATGAGTTAGTAAATTACTCTAATAATAATTTTTTTTTAACAAAGGATATAATTTATATCATTATTAATAATATATAAGAATCTGTTCGATTACGATTATATGTGTTAATATATATACAAATGATATAGGTTCGTGAATCCGAGGCCAATCCTAAACTTGTTCAATGTCGTTATATGTATTTTTACTACAAAATACAGTATGGTTAGTTTCATTTGCTCCCTTTTACTCTTTATATTTTTGGGCTGAGAATACATGCATTGTTTTAAAGACTGTTTTACAATATTTATATGCGTGAGTTTTCATTTACCTTTTTACCCTTTACATTTTTGGGCTGAGAATACATGCGCAACTTTTATAACTGTTTTACGAAATAGACACAAGTAATCGAAACTACATTATATGGTTAAATGATCGAAATCGAATATGCCCCTTTTAGTCTGGTAATCTAAGAATTAGGGAACAGACACCCTAATTGACGCGAACTCTAAAGGTAGATCTTTCGGGCCCAACATGTAGTGACCCGAACTTTTCCATGTTTATATATATTAATTAAGATTGATATTTACATGATTAAATGTTTCCAACATGTTAAGCAATCAAACTTGTTAAGACTTGATTAATTGAAATATGTTTCATATAGACAATTGACCACCCAGGTTGACCGGTGATTCACGAACGTTAAACCTTGTAAAAACTATACGATGACATATATATGGTTATATATATAGTTAACATGTTTTTATTATAAGTATGTATCTCATTAGGTATTTTAACAATGAGTTATATACATAAAAATGAGACTATTAATTTAAGAAACTCGAAAACGATATATATAACGATTATCGTTATAACAACGTCTTACTAGGTACATATGAATCATATTAAGATATTGATACACTTGGTTAATTATGTTAAATGATAAGGAAATATATTATTAAGTGTATTAACAATGAAATACATATGTAAAAATAAGACTACTAACTTAATGATTTCGAAACGAGACATATATGTAACGATTATCGTTGTAACGACATTTAACTGTATATACATCATACTGAGATATATTATATATCATAATATCATGATAATAAAACAATTTAACATCTCATTTGTTATAATAAACAATGGGTTAACAACATTCAACAAGATCGTTAACCTAAAGGTTTCAAAACAACATTTACATGTAACGACTAACGATGACTTAACGACTCAGTTAAAATGTATATACATGTAGTGTTTTAATATGTATTCATACACTTTTTAAAGACTTCAAGACACTTATCAAAATACTTCTACTTAACAAAAATGCTTACAATTACATCCTCGTTCAGTTTCATCAATAATTCTACTCGTATGCACCCGTATTCGTACTCGTACAATACACAGCTCTTAGATGTATGTACTATTGGTATATACACTCCAATGATCAGCTCTTAGCAGCCCATGTGAGTCACCTAACACACGTGGGAACCATCATTTGGCAACTAGCATGAAATATCTCATAAAATTACAAAAATATGAGTAATCATTCATGACTTATTTACATGAAAACAAAATTACATATCCTTTATATCTAATCCATACACCAACGACCAAAAACACCTACAAACACTTTCATTCTTCAATTTTCTTCATCTAATTGATCTCTCTCAAGTTCTATCTTCAAGTTCTAAGTGTTCTTCATATATTTTACAAGTTCTAGTTACATAAAAATCAAGAATACTTTCAAGTTTGCTAGCTCACTTCCAATCTTGTAAGGTGATCATCCAATCTCAAGAAATCTTTGTTTCTTACAGTAGGTTATCATTCTAATACAAGGTAATAATCATATTCAAACTTTGGTTCAATTTCTATAACTATAACAATCTTATTTCAAGTGATGATCTTACTTGAACTTGTTTTCGTGTCATGATTCTGCTTCAAGAACTTCGAGCCATCCAAGGATCCGTTGAAGCTAGATCCATTTTTCTCTTTTCCAGTAGGTTTATCCAAGGAACTTAAGGTAGTAATGTTGTTCATAACATCATTCGATTCATACATATAAAGCTATCTTATTCGAAGGTTTAAACTTGTAATCGCTAGAACATAGTTTAGTTAATTCTAAACTTGTTCGCAAACAAAAGTTAATCCTTATAACTTGACTTTTAAAATTAACTAAACACATGTTCTATATCTATATGATATGCTAACTTAATGATTTAAAACCTGGAAACACGAAAAACACCGTAAAACCGGATTTACGCCGTCGTAGTAACACCGCGGGCTGTTTTGGGTTAGTTAATTAAAAACTATGATAAACTTTGATTTAAAAGTTGTTATTCTGAGAAAATGATTTTTATTATGAACATGAAACTATATCCAAAAATTATGGTTAAACTCAAAGTGGAAGTATGTTTTCTAAAATGGTCATCTAGACGTCGTTCTTTCGACTAAAATGACTACCTTTACAAAAACGACTTGTAACTTATTTTTCCGACTATAAACCTATACTTTTTCTATTTAGATTCATAAAATAGAGTTCAATATGAAACCATAGCAATTTGATTCACTCAAAACGGATTTAAAATGAAGAAGTTATGGGTAAAACAAGATTGGATAATTTTTCTCATTTTAGCTACGTGAAAATTGGTAACAAATCTATTCCAACCATAACTTAATCAACTTGTATTGTATATTATGTAATCTTGAGATACCATAGACACGTATACAATGTTTCGACCTATCATGTCGACACATCTATATATATTTCGGATCAACCATAGACACTCTATATATGAATGTTGGAGTTAGCTATACAGGGTTGAGGTTGATTCCAAAATATATATAGTTTGAGTTGTGATCAATACTGAGATACGTATACACTGGGTCGTGGATTGATTCAAGATAATATTTATCAATTTATTTCTGTACATCTAACTGTGGACAACTAGTTGTAGGTTACTAACGAGGACAGCTGACTTAATAAACTTAAAACATCAAAATATATTAAAAGTGTTGTAAATATATTTTGAACATACTTTGATATATATGTATATATTGTTATAAGTTCGTGAATCAACCAGTGGCCAAGTCTTACTTCCCGACGAAGTAAAAATTTGTGAAAGTGAGTTATAGTCCCACTTTTAAAATCTAATATTTTTGGGATGAGAATACATGCAGGTTTTATAAATGATTTACAAAATAGACACAAGTACGTGAAACTACATTCTATGGTTGAATTATCGAAATCGAATATGCCCCTTTTTATTAAGTCTGGTAATCTAAGAATTAGGGAACAGACACCCTAATTGACGCGAATCCTAAAGATAGATCTATTGGGCTTAACAAACCCCATCCAAAGTACCGGATGCTTTAGTACTTCGAAATTTATATCATATCCGAAGGGTGTCCCGGAATGATGGGGATATTCTTATATATGCATCTTGTTAATGTCGGTTACCAGGTGTTCACCATATGAATGATTTTTATCTCTATGTATGGGATGTGTATTGAAGTATGAAATCTTGTGGTCTATTATTATGATTTGATATATATAGGTTAAACCTATAACTCACCAACATTTTTGTTGACGTTTTAAGCATGTTTATTCTCAGGTGATTATTAAGAGCTTCCGCTATCGCATACTTAAATAAGGATGAGATTTGGAGTCCATGCTTGTATGATATTGTGTAAAAACTGCATTCAAGAAACTTATTTTGTTGTAACATATTTGTATTGTAAACCATTATGTAATGGTCGTGTGTAAACAGGATATTTTAGATTATCATTATTTGATAATCTACGTAAAGCTTTTTAAAACCTTTATCTATGAAATAAAGGTTATGGTTTGTTTTAAAAATGAATGCAGTCTTTGAAAAACGTCTCATATAGAGGTCAAAACCTCGCAATGAAATCAATTAATATGGAACGTTTTTAATCAATAAAAACGGGACATTTCAGTTGGTATCAGAGCGTTGGTCTTAGAGAACCAGAATTTTACATTAGTGTGTCTTATCGAGTTTGTTAGGATGCATTAGTGAGTCTGGACTTCGACCGTGTTTACTTGAAAAATTATTGCTTAACAAATTTTGTTGGAAACTATATATTTTTAACATGTGAATATTATGTGATATATTAATCTCTTAACGCGTTTGATATTATGTGATAGATGTCTACCTCTAGAACAAGTCCCATTGACTCACCTAATAATAATGAAGAGTCAAATGTAAATTGGAATGATTCATGGACTGATTCACAAGTTCCCGAAGAGGAACCGGAAGAAGAGTCGGAACCGGAAGAAGAATCGGAACCGGAAGAAGAATCGGAACCGGATGAAGAAGTAGAACCGGTGTGGGAAATAATAAAACGGTTAAGTAAAAGAAAATCCTCAACCAACCGACCAAGGTTAATTATGGTCAATGGTGTTTCCGCCAAGGAAGCAAAATATTGGGAGGATTACCAATTCTCCGATGAATCGGATTCCGACGAGAATTCCGATGATGTTATAGAAATTACCCCAACTGAATTTAAAAAGGCAAAAGAAAATAATAAGGGAAAGGGCATAAAAATAGAGAAATCTAATTCCAACCCCGATGAACTTTATATGTATCGTCAACCCCCGAAGTCCTTAAGTTGTAACAATGACCCGGGAACCTCTAAACCACCAGGTTTTTCTAAACCGTTGTGGAAAACGACAGTTAGTATTAGGGGAACATCATATATCCCTAGAAACTTGTCAAAACGAACCAAAACCGAAGAAGAAGAAACGAGCGAGTCGGAATAAGATAGTTGTATTCGTGTGGTGTAATATATGTAATATAGTGTTCTTATGCTTTATGATATATGTAAAAATTGCTTGTATTAATAAGTATTTTTTTATGAATCTAACTCTTGTCTATTTTACAGTTTAAAAACACAAAATGGATAGACAACCCAATATTTTAAGAGACCTACCTGGAGACATGATTGATGAAATCTTGTCTAGAGTCGGCCAGAATTCCTCGGCACAACTATTTAAGGCGAGATCAGTTTGTAAGACATTCGAAGAACGTTCCAAGAATGTCTTGGTTTATAAGAGACTTTCGTTTGAAAGATGGGGGATATCACATTGTGAAACCCATAAGTTACGATGTGTTTACTTTGAAGCATATATTGCGGGGAACCCAAATGCTATTTTACGCAATGGGTTAAGAAATTATTTTGACTCAATATATCCGAATATTGGACTTCGTGATTTAGAAAAAGCAGCTAACATGCAACATAATGAAGCATGTTATGCTTACGGATTAGTAATGTTCGCTTCTCACCAAAGTGAGAACAAGAACATCGGGCTACAACTATTAAACAAAACGTTTCCACAAGTGACGGAGTCGGTAATTGGGGTAAGAAATGAGGTTTTTAGATTATTACGGGACTGTTGGACATTACGTAACCCTCGTCCCTTTGACGATGTTACAACACGCTGTCTTATCAATGGCCATAACGGTTATGTTCCACAAGACCAAGGATGGGAAGTAGTCCTAGTAAAACCAGAATGCATGACTTGTTTCTGGACGTATGAATTACGTGTCTTTATTGCCTTTGCTGAACGACTTGTGTACTAGCTAGAATTATCTTCACAACTATCTTGTATCAAAGTTATTGTGTGCTATATTTCATGCTTTATGTAAAATAAGCGGTATTGTAAGTTTGTAAAATATTGTATAAAAGTTTGAACGCAAAATATTATTATAATCAGTTTTTCATATAGAATTGTAGTAGTTGAATTGTATATTAGCTACTAAGTATGAACTTAACGGGTAGGTACTACCCGAATTTAAACTTATAAAACGCTAATATGAAGAAAAAGCTTTTATAAATGAGTTCATATTATGCTACGAAATACTATTAACTACTCTTAATATTCTGTATGATTAACTTGTTCCATTTGACTATTTTGAAGGAAATGGCACCGACTACTCGACACACCGTGAATATGAATGAAGAGGAATTCCGTACTTTTCTAGCTTCAAACATAGCCGCAGTACAGGCTGCGCTACATACCAACAATAACCTTGGATCTAGCAGTACAGGAAATCGTGTAGGATGCACCTACAAAGAATTCACTGCCTGCAAACCTTTGGAATTTGATGGAACTGAAGGACCGATCGGATTGAAACGGTGGACCGAGAAGGTCGAATCGGTGTTTGCCATAAGTAAGTGTACTGAAGAGGAAAAAGTGAAGTACGCTAAGCATACCTTCACAGGTTCTGCGTTAACATGGTGGAATACCTATCTAGAGCAAGTGGGACAAGACGATGCGTACGCACTACCGTGGTCAGCATTCAAGCACTTGATGAACGAGAAGTACCGTCCCAGAACCGAGGTCAATAAGCTCAAGACAGAACTTAGAGGGTTACGAACCCAAGGATTTGATATTACCACGTACGAAAGACGATTCACAGAATTGTGCCTATTGTGTCCGGGAGCATTCGAAGATGAGGAAGAGAAGATCGACGCGTTTGTGAAAGGATTACCGGAAAGAATCCAAGAAGATATAAGTTCACACGAGCCCGCCTCCATACAACAGGCATGTAGAATGGCTCACAAACTAGTGAACCAGATTGAAGAAAGAATTAAAGAACAGACTGCTGAAGAGGCCAATGTGAAGCAAGTCAAAAGAAAGTGGGAGGAAAACGGTGATAAGAATCACCAATACAACAACAACAGCAATTACAACAATAATCGCAACAATTATCATAACAATCGTAACATCATTCGCAACTACAACAAACGGCCCAACAACAACAACAACAACAACAATTACAACAATCATCCCAACAACAATAATAACCGCAACAACAACAACAACAACAATCAGAAGCAGCTATGCCAAAGGTGTGAAAAGTATCACTCGGGGTTCTGCACCAAATTTTGCAACAAGTGTAAAAGAAATGGTCATAGTGCGGTGAAGTGTGAGGTCTACGGACCAGGGGTTAATAGAACAAAAGGAACAAATGGTGTCGGAACGAGTAATGGCGGAGCAAGTAGTGTCGGAGCAAGTTATGCCAATGTAGTTTGTTATAAATGTGGAAAACCGGGCCACATTATTAGAAATTGCCCGAACCAGGAGAACACGAATGGACAAGGCCGCGGAAGAGTTTTCAATATTAATGCGGCAGAGGCACAGGAAGATCCGGAGCTTGTTACGGGTACGTTTCTTATTGACAATAAATCTGCTTACTTTTTATTTGATTCGGGTGCGGATAGAAGCTATATGAGTAGAGATTTTTGTGCTAAATTAAGTTGTCCATTGACGCCTTTGGATAGTAAATTTTTACTCGAATTAGCAAATGGTAAATTAATTTCAGCAGATAATATATGTCGGAATCGAGAAATTAAACTGGTTAGCGAAACATTTAAGATTGATTTGATACCAGTAGAGTTAGGGAGTTTTGATGTGATAATCGGTATGGACTGGTTGAAAGAAGTGAAAGCAGGGATCGTTTGTTACAAAAATGCAATTCGCATTATACGAGAAAAAGGAAAACCCTTAATGGTGTACGGAGAAAAGGGCAACACGAAGCTACATCTTATTAGTAATTTGAAGGCACAAAAACTAATAAGAAAAGGTTGCTATGCTGTTCTAGCACACGTCGAGAAAGTACAAACTGAAGAAAAGAGCATCAATGATGTTCCCATTGCAAAAGAATTTCCCGATGTATTTCTGAAAGAATTACCGGGATTACCCCCACATCGATCCGTTGAATTTCAAATAGATCTTGTACCAGGAGCTGCACCAATAGCTCGTTCTCCTTACAGACTCGCACCCAGCGAGATGAAAGAACTGCAAAGCCAATTACAAGAACTTTTAGAGCGTGGTTTCATTCGACCAAGCACATCACCGTGGGGAGCTCCTGTTTTGTTTGTCAAGAAGAAAGATGGTACATTCAGGTTGTGTATCGACTACCGAGAGTTGAACAAACTTACCATCAAGAACCGCTACCCACTACCGAGAATCGACGACTTATTTGATCAACTACAAGGCTCGTCTGTTTATTCAAAGATTGACTTACGTTCCGGGTATCATCAAATGCGGGTGACAGAAGATGATATTCTAAAGACTGCTTTCAGAACACGTTACGGTCATTACGAGTTTATGGTCATGCCGTTTGGTTTAACTAATGCACCAGCTGTGTTCATGGACCTTATGAACCGAGTGTGTGGACCATACCTTGACAAGTTTGTCATTGTTTTCATTGATGACATACTTATTTACTCAAAGAATGACCAAGAACACGGTGAACATTTGAGAAAGGTGTTAGAAGTATTGAGGAAGGAAGAATTGTACGCTAAGTTTTCAAAGTGTGCATTTTGGTTGGAAGAAGTTCAATTCCTCGGTCACATAGTGAACAAAGAAGGTATTTAGGTGGATCCGGCAAAGATAGAAACTATTGAAAAGTGGGAAACCCCGAAAACTCCGAAACACATACGCCAGTTTTTAGGACTAGCTGGTTACTACAGAAGGTTCATCCAAGACTTTTCCAGAATAGCAAAACCCTTGACTGCATTAACGCATAAAGGGAAGAAATTTGAATGGAATGATGAACAAGAGAAAGCGTTTCAGTTATTGAAGAAAAAGCTAACTACGGCACCTATATTGTCATTACCTGAAGGGAATGATGATTTTGTGATTTATTGTGACGCATCAAAGCAAGGTCTCGGTTGTGTATTAATGCAACGAACGAAGGTGATTGCTTATGCGTCTAGACAATTGAAGATTCACGAACAAAATTATACGACGCATGATTTGGAATTAGGCGCGATTGTTTTTGCATTAAAGACTTGGAGGTACTACTTATATGGGGTCAAAAGTATTATATATACCGACCACAAAAGTCTTCGACACATATTTAATCAGAAACAACTGAATATGAGGTAGCGTAGGTGGATTGAATTATTGAATGATTACGACTTTGAGATTCGTTACCACCCGGGGAAGGCAAATGTGGTAGCCGATGCCTTGAGCAAGAAGGACAGAGAACCCATTCGAGTAAAATCTATGAATATAATGATTCATAATAACCTTACTACTCAAATAAAGGAGGCGCAACAAGGAGTTTTAAAAGAGGGAAATTTAAAGGATGAAATACCCAAAGGATCGGAGAAGCATCTTAATATTCGGGAAGACGGAACCCGGTATAGGGCTGAAAGGATTTGGGTACCAAAATTTGGAGATATGAGAGAAATGGTACTTAGAGAAGCTTATAAAACCAGATACTCAATAGATCCTGGAACGGGGAAGATGTACAAGGATCTCAAGAAACATTTTTGGTGGCCGGGTATGAAAGTCGATGTTGCTAAATACGTAGGAGAATGTTTGACGTGTTCTAAGGTCAAAGCTGAGCATCAGAAACCATCAGGTCTACTTCAACAACCCGAAATCCCGGAATGGAAATGGGAAAACATTACCATGGATTTCATCACTAAATTGCCAAGGACTGCAAGTGGTTTTGATACTATTTGGGTAATAGTTGATCGTCTCACCAAATCAGCACACTTCCTGACAATAAGAGAAGATGACAAGATGGAGAAGTTAGCACGACTGTATTTGAAGGAAGTCGTCTCCAGACATGGAATACCAATCTCTATTATCTCTGATAGGGATGGTAGATTTATTTCA
Source organism: Rutidosis leptorrhynchoides (assembly GCF_046630445.1). Taxonomy (NCBI): domain Eukaryota; kingdom Viridiplantae; phylum Streptophyta; class Magnoliopsida; order Asterales; family Asteraceae; genus Rutidosis; species Rutidosis leptorrhynchoides. The sequence continues at coordinate 313,197,943 of NC_092333.1, read as the reverse complement.
AGATTCTGGCAGACATTACAGCAAGCATTAGGAACTCGTCTAGACATGAGTACTGCCTATCATCCACAAACTGATGGACAGAGCGAAAGGACGATACAAACGCTTGAAGACATGCTACGAGCATGTGTTATTGATTTCAGAAACAGTTGGGATCGACATCTACCGTTAGCAGAATTTTCCTACAACAACAGCTACCATTCAAGCATTGAGATGGCGCCGTTTGAAGCACTTTATGGTAGAAAGTGCAGGTCTCCGATTTGTTGGAGTGAAGTGGGGGATAGACAGATTACGGGTCCGGAGATTATACAAGAAACTACCGAGAAGATCATCCAAATTCAACAACGGTTGAAAACCGCCCAAAGTCGACAAAAGAGCTACGCTGACATTAAAAGAAAAGATATAGAATTTGAAATTGGAGAGATGGTCATGCTTAAAGTTGCACCTTGGAAAGGCGTTGTTCGATTTGGTAAACGAGGGAAACTAAATCCAAGGTATATTGGACCATTCAAGATTATTGATAGTGTCGGACCAGTAGCTTACCGACTTGAGTTACCTCAACAACTCGCAGCTGTACATAACACTTTCCACGTCTCGAATTTGAAGAAATGTTTTGCTAAAGAAGATCTCACTATTCCGTTAGATGAAATCCAAATCAACGAAAAACTTTAATTCATCGAAGAACCCGTCGAAATAATGGATCGTGAGGTTAAAAGACTTAAGCAAAACAAGATACCAATTGTTAAGGTTCGATGGAATGCTCGTAGAGGACCCGAGTTCACCTGGGAGCGTGAAGATCAGATGAAGAAGAAATACCCGCATATATTTCCAGAAGATTCGTCAACACCTTCAACAGCTTAAAATTTCGGGACGAAATTTATTTAACGGGTAGGTACTGTAGTGACCCGAACTTTTCCATGTTTATATATATTAATTGAGATTGATATTTACATGATTAAATGTTTCCAACATGTTAAGCAATCAAACTTGTTAAGACTTGATTAATTGAAATATGTTTCATATAGACAATTGACCACCCAGGTTGACCGGTGATTCACGAACGTTAAAACTTGTAAAAACTATACGATGACATATATATGGTTATATATATAGTTAACATGTTTTTCTTATAAGTATGTATCTCATTAGGTATTTTAACAATGAGTTATATACATAAAAATGAGACTATTAATTTAAGAAACTCGAAAACGATATATATAACGATTATCGTTATAACAACGTCTTACTAGGTACATATGAATCATATTAAGATATTGATACACTTGGTTAATTATGTTAAATGATAAGTAAATATATTATTAAGTGTATTAACAATGAAATACATATGTAAAAATAAGACTACTAACTTAATGATTTCGAAACGAGACATATATGTAACGATTATCGTTGTAACGACATTTAACTGTATATACATCATACTGAGATATATTATATATCATAATATCATGATAATATAACAATTTAACATCTCATTTGTTATAATAAACAATGGGTTAACAACATTCAACAAGATCGTTAACCTAAAGGTTTCAAAACAACATTTACATGTAACGACTAACGATGACTTAACGACTCAGTTAAAATGTATATACATGTAGTGTTTTAATATGTATTCATACACTTTTTAAAGACTTCAAGACACTTATCAAAATACTTCTACTTAACAAAAATGCTTAAAATTACATCCTCGTTCAGTTTCATCAACAATTCTACTCGTATGCACCCGTATTCGTACTCGTACAATACACAGCTTTTAGATGTATGTACTATTGGTATATACACTCCAATGATCAGCTCTTAGCAGCCCATGTGAGTCACCTAACACATGTGGGAACCATCATTTGGCAACTAGCATGAAATATCTCATAAAATTACAAAAATATGAGTAATCATTCATGACTTATTTACATGAAAACAAAATTACATATCCTTTATATCTAATCCATACAACAACGACAAAAACACCTACAAACACTTTCATTCTTCAATTTTCTTCATTTAATTGATCTCTCTCAAGTTATATCTTCAAGTTCTAAGTGTTCTTCATATATTTTACAAGTTCTAGTTACATAAAAATCAAGAATACTTTCAAGTTTGCTAGCTCACTTCCAATCTTGTAAGGTGATCATCCAACCTCAAGAAATCTTTGTTTCTTACAGTAGGTTATCATTCTAATACAAGGTAATAATCATATTCAAACTTTGGTTCAATTTCTATAACTATAACAATCTTATTTCAAGTGATGATCTTACTTGAACTTGTTTTCGTGTCATGATTCTGCTTCAAGAACTTCGAGCCATCCAAGGATCCGTTGAAGCTAGATCCATTTTTCTCTTTTCCAGTAGGTTTATCCAAGGAACTTAAGGTAGTAATGATGTTCATAACATCATTCGATTCATACATATAAAGCTATCTTATTCGAAGGTTTAAACTTGTAATCACTAGAACATAGTTTAGTTAATTCTAAACTTGTTCGCAAACAAAAGTTAATCCTTCTAACTTGACTTTTGAAATTAACTAAACACATGTTCTATATCTATATGATATGCTAACTTAATAATTTAAAACCTGGAAACACGAAAAACACCGTAAAACCGGATTTACGCCGTCGTAGTAAGACCGCGGGCTGTTTTGGGTTAGTTAATTAAAAACTATGATAAACTTTGATTTAAAAGTTGTTTATCTGAGAAAATGATTTTTATTATGAACATGAAACTATATCCAAAAATTATGGTTAAACTCAAAGTGAAAGTATGTTTTCTAAAATGGTCATCTAGACGTCGTTCTTTCGACTGAAATAACTACCTTTACAAAAACAACTTGTAACTTATTTTTCCGACTATAAACCTATACTTTTTCTGTTTAGATTCATAAAATAGAGTTCAATATGAAACCATAGCAATTTGATTCACTCAAAACGGATTTAAAATGAAGAAGTTATGGGTAAAACAAGATTGGATAATTTTTCTCATTTTAGCTACGTGAAAATTGGTAACAAATCTATTCCAACCATAACTTAATCAACTTGTATTGTATATTATGTAATCTTGAGATACCATAGACACGTATACAATATTTCGATCTATCATGTCGACACATCTATATATATTTCGGAACAACCATAGACACTCTATATGTGAATGTTGGAGTTAGCTATACAGGGTTGAGGTTGATTCCAAAATATATATAGTTTGAGTTGTGATCAATACTGAGATACGTATACACTGGGTCGTGGATTGATTCAAGATTATATTTATCAATTTATTTCTGTACATCTAACTGTGGACAACTAGTTGTAGGTTACTAACGAGGACAGCTGACTTAATAAACTTAAAACATCAAAATATATTAAAAGTGTTGTAAATATATTTTGAACATACTTTGATATATGTATATATTGTTATAGGTTTGTGAATCAACCAGTGGCCAAGTCTTACTTCCCGACGAAGTAAAAATCTGTGAAAGTGAGTTATAGTCCCACTTTTAAAATCTAATATTTTTGAGATGAGAATACATGCAGGTTTTATAAATGATTTACAAAATAGACACAAGTACGTGAAACTACATTCTATGGTTGAATTATCGAAATCGAATATGCCCCTTTTTATTAAGTCTGGTAATCTAAGAATTAGGGAACAGACACCCTAATTGACGCGAATCCTAAAGATAGATCTATTGGGCTTAACAAACCCATCCAAAGTACCGGATGCTTTAGTACTTCGAAATTTATATCATATCCGAAGGGTGTCCCGGAATGATGGGGATATTCTTATATATGCATCTTGTTAATGTCGGTTACCAGGTGTTCACCATATGAATGATTTTTATCTCTATGTATGGGATGTGTATTGAAGTATGAAATCTTGTGGTCTATTATTATGATTTGATATATATAGGTTAAACCTATAACTCACCAACATTTTTGTTGACGTTTTAAGCATGTTTATTCTCAGGTGATTATTAAGAGCTTCCGTTGTCGCATACTTAAATAAGGACGAGATTTGGAGTCCATGCTTGTATGATATTGTGTAAAAACTACATTCAAGAAACTTATTTTGTTGTAACATATTTGTATTGTAAACCATTATGTAATGGTTGTGTGTAAACAGGATATTTTAGATTATCATTATTTGATAATCTACGTAAAGCTTTTTAAAACCTTTATCTATGAAATAAAGGTTATGGTTTGTTTTAAAAATGAATGCAGTCTTTGAAAAACGTCTCATATAGAGGTCAAAACCTCGCAACGAAATCAATTAATATGGAACGTTTTTAATCAATAAGAACGGGACATTTCACAACAAGCCCCATCCAAAGTACCGGATGCTTTAGTACTTCGAAATTATATCATGTCCGAAGGAGGATCCCGGAATGATGGGGATATTCTAATATGCATATTGTGAATGTCGGTTACCAGGTGTTCAATCCATATGAATGATATTTTTGTCTCTATGTATGGGACGTATATTTATGTGAAATGAAAACCTTGTGGTCTATTAAAATGATGGAATGAATGTTTATGATAAACTAATGAACTCACCAACCTTTTGGTTGACACTTGAAAGCATGTTTATTCTCAGGTACGAAAGAAATCTTCAGCTGTGCATTTGCTCATTTTAGAGATATTACTTGGAGTCATTCATGACATATTTCAAAAGACGTTGCATTCAGGTCGTTGAGTTCATCAAGATTATTATTAAACCAATTATAGATAAATATATTATGAAATGGTATGCATGCCGTCAACTTTCGATGTAATGAAAGATTTTCTTTTCAAAAACGAATCCAATGTTTGTAAAATGTATCATATAGAGGTCAAGTACCTCGCAATGTAATCAACTGTTATGAATCGTTTATAATCGATATGGACTTCGTCCGGATGGATTAGGACGGGTCTTCACAGTTGGTATCAGAGCGGTGGTCTTAGTGAACCAGGTCTTATATTAGTGTGTTTAACTGATAGTCGTTAGGATGCATTAGTGAGTCTGGACTTCGACCGCGTTTGCATGTCAAAAGTTTTGCTTATCGTTTTTGTTGGAAATCATCTGCTTATCATCCTTAGGAAATTACCTGCTCATTATTCTTAGTCTAGACACGTTTTACTGCTTTGATTGCATGAATAGTGTATAGACAAAATTCGTATCTTAGCGTATCTGCTAATTCATATCTTAGCATATCTATTACTGTAGACTTTGCCTGGCAGATTCCGTAGATTCCTCCGTAACTTATGGGATTTTAGTATTATATATGCATATGTAAACTATGAAATGCAGGATACTAATCTACAACCTATAATCTATTTCTTATCGAAAATCCTTCATCTGATCGTACGAGATGAATCCCTCAACCAGTTCGAGTCCCTCAGATTCCGATAGCTATTCCGATAGTTATTCCGACAACTATTCCGACATAGATGTTCACCTAAGCTCCGAAAACAGTGTCACCGGCATGAATCAACCAATCAGCCATTATCAATTCATCTGATGGGTTCGTAGTCAACTTAATTAATGAAAACGCGCAGAAGGCGATCCCTTCCACCAACCGAATACACCTCTTGGTGAAGAACCTGAAGTACTTACCGACGAACCTATCTGAAACACCATTTCAGCCTCATTTCTAGAGTAGCTCGACATGATTATATACTATCTCAAATTCAAAACCTTATTCATCTGCTCGTTCCGATCGACAATTATCCCGGAGTAATACAAGAAGTCAACGAACTTCGCGCTTGAATAATCAATTTGGAGAATATGGTGCAAAACGTACCAGCTTCAGCAACATCACCGGCATCAACAGTACCACCAACAACACAAGTTTCAACATCACATGCCCCAATATCGCATTCTGTACCTCGAGCATAATCATCATTCTACGAATCATTCTACATTATTTATCTTTGTTCGACATGGCGATTATATAATCTTTAATGTTTTAAGAGATTATATATTCATATTCTAACGGTAAATCAAATGAGTCCAATATCATATTGACCCATTAAATTCATGATTATGTTGATGTTTAACAAGTTTCATGATACTTAAAACCTTTTAAGAAACATATCAAAGCGGAAGCATGTTAGTTACATTTTAACTTGTTAATCTTTAAACCATTTTAAAGTTAAATCCCATGGATCAAGTTGTGGAATAATATGCTTACAAACTACAAGATAGTAATTTAGAAGTTATACCTTCTCCAAGTTAGGAGGTTATTTACTTCCGAGAATGATGAATTTGAAGATGAAAACACCAAGCTTATGCTTCTCCAATATCACCCTTAACCTTGGCTAGACTTTGTAACCTCAACACTCTTGTTAATCTAGCTTGAAAACCACTTTTATGTACTCAAAATTCTGGACAGCAGCTCTCAAGAAATGATGATGAATGCAAGTTCCAAAACATGAAACCTCAAGGGATAATACCCCAAGCTTGTACCCAACACCTAATACTATGGTTAGGATTTTATTATACTTGATTATCACTTGAAGAACCAAGCTTAAGAACCCTTTTTCTGCCCCAACAGTCACGACAGCAGCAGCTGTGTTTGGAGAGTCTTTTGTGCAGAATTTTTGAGGTATTCTTTGCATGTATCACTTGAGAGAGTTTAGTCAAAACTTGGTGAAAGTGTTGGACCACCTTGTGAGAAGTTGTGTGGCATTAAAAGTAACTAAACTAAGCATGAGTTGTCTTTTCTTGGAGACCCAAAAATTCTGCCATGCTTTATGTTAAATAATAATACATATAAGTTTTATAAAAGTTTAAAACTTGTTATAAAATTATGTATTATTTTGTTACTTATACATTTTTATAAAACCTTTTATAAAATATAACACAATATAATCATTTAAACCTATAAACAATTATATATAAATTATCCAAATAATTTATCTCAAGTGATAATATTTTAGAAAAACCGATTTTCTAAAGTTCAAGTGTCACGTATTTGTTTAATGAACCAATCGTTAAGATCAAATACGTTTAAGGTGTCGGTAAACTTGTTATTGGGTATGACCCGACTTGGATCATAACATAGTGGCCACGTTAATTTAATATGTCTCTCGGGCATACGAAATACCTTCAATCTCCCACTTGCACGCGAAACATAAGAAATTAATGCAAGTGATGGATACAGCCTAACACACCGTCCATCACCCCTAATATGTTATGACTTTGTGCCATTCAATAACATCATCCCTTTCGAGTTCCCATCTCGAATATGATTAGGTGAATCTTTCATTATTTCCTTTCGTCCTAGATGTCATGTTAAATCCAAGAGATACAGAGTGATCACTCTCTTATAGATTTAACTATTCAGGCCTTAGACATCTGACTCTCAACGAATAAGAGGGACAAATTCCATCTTGACTACATACGTCCTAGATATACACTTTTTAATATACCTGAGTTCTTCCTTATGTACTACCATGTTTCAGAATAGCGAAGGAAAGAATCAAGGCACAGTACTTGGTGAATATCCGAACCCAATATGTATCTCAGGTCAGAGGATACAATGATATTCGCCTTTACTCAAGATTACATGTGATCAACCACAAAGGCTCTATACAGTAATTCTTGAGAGCGGGTCTTCCAATATTTGTTTCCCACAAATATCTATGAACCTTGGTTGCAACCTTGCCCCACATTCAACCTATGAATGCATACCAATCCGAGTTCATAATAGTCTAAACCTCACACTTGTTCCCACAAATGTGATCGACTACGGAAATTTAGAGTAATTGCTTATTCATGGATGAAATATGCAAAATAGGAACATAACTTAAATAAATTAACACCATAGTTATATTAATGAGTTTGAATAATTTCGTTCCGGTACAATACTTAAAATAGATCATATCCAATCACTAGAATATCGAAGCCCTAATGCACAAACATGTCCCTCATGTTTTGGCCCATGTAAAAGCTTCGTGAGTGGATCCGCAACATTTTGATCTGTGTGAACTTTGTGAATACATATCTTTCCCTTTTCAACCTCATCCCTGATGTAGTTGAATCTCCGCTCAATGTGACGAGTCTTTTGATGAGCACGAGGTTCCTTGATTTGAGCAATCGCACCCTCGTTGTCACAAAAGATCTCAAGAGGGTCCTGAATGGAAGGGACCACTCCTAAGTCGTCGATGAATTTCTTCATCCATGCAGCTTCCTGAGCTGCCAGTGAGGCGGCAATGTACTCCGACTCTGTAGTGGATAACGCAACTACCTCCTGTTTCGAACTCTTCCAAGAGACCGCACCACCATTTAACATGAAGACATAACCGGATTGTGATCGAGAGTCATCTCGATCAGTTTGGAAACTCGCGTCCACGTAACCTTTTACGGCGAGTTCCTCCTCACCAGACCCATATATTAGAAACATATCCTTAGTTCTCCTAAGGTATTTCAATATACTTTTAACAGCAATCCAATGACTGTTTCCTGGGTTGTTCTGGTATCTACTTGTCAAGCTTAGAGCGCATGACACATCCGGTCTAGTACATATCATTGCATACATGATAGACCCAATAGCAGATGCGTATGGGACTTTCTTCATTCTCTCTTGTTCATCTTTCGTGGCAGGACACTGAGATGAACTGAGAACGGTTCCCTTTTGAATAGGTACCAAACCTCTCTTAGAGTTTTCCATCTTGAACCTTTTCAAGATTTTATCAATGTATGTACTTTGACTTAAACCTATCAATCTCTTGGATCTATTTCTATAGATCCCTATCCCCAATATGTATTGTGCATCTCCAAGATCCTTAATGGAGAAGCAACTCTTTAGCCAAGTTTTGACTCCTTGCATTGTGGTAATATCATTCCCAAATAATAATATATCATCCACATATAGTACAAGGAACATGATGGTGCTCCCACTAGCTTTCTTATATACACAAGCTTCATCACCATTTTTAATGAAGCCAAATTTCTCAGCTTCCTCATTAAAACGATGATTCCACATTCTAGATGCTTGTTTCAATCCGTAGATTGACTTCTTTAACTTGCATACACTTTTAGGATATTTTGGATCAACAAAACCTTCAGGCTGGACCATATAGACATCTTCCATAAGATATCCATTTAGGAAAGCGGTTTTGACATCCATTTGCCATATTTCATAGTCGTAGTGAGCAGCAATGGCAAATAATATCCTAATAGACTTTAGCATTGCCACAGGCGAGAAAGTTTCATCATAATCAACCCCTTGAGTTTGAGTGAAACCTTTTGCAACAAGTCTAGCTTTATATGTATCCAAGTTTCCATGTATGTCGGTTTTCATTTTGAAAAGCCATTTGCAATCAACTAGCTTAGAGCTAGGAGGTTGCTCAACAAGTTCCCACACTTGGTTTTCATACATGGATTGCATCTCGGCGTTCATGGCTTCCTGCCATTTATCTTTATCAATCCTTGATAAAGCATCTTGGTAGTTTGTTGGTTCATCCAAATCAACCGTACAGCAACCATCTATGAGAAACCCATATCTCTCAGGAGGATTGCTAATCCTACCAGATCTACGAATGTCTTGTGTATTTTGATCATCCATTTGATCACTATCAACATTTTCATGTTGAGTGCTAGTGTCAACCAATTGTGTATCATCTACTTGATCTTGAACCTCTTCAAGATCTATCTTCCTTTCACTATTTTCTTCCATTAGGAACTTAGTTTCAAGGAATTCCGCCTTTCGAGCAACAAATACATTCTGCTCGTATGGATCATAGAAATAGTATCCCATATCATCCTTGGGATATCCTATGAAGATACACTTCGTGGATCGAGCATTCAACTTATTAGGGACGTAACGCTTAGGATAAGCTTCACATCCCCATACCTTTAAGTATGATAGAGAAGGAGGTTTTCCAAACCACATCTCATGAGGAGTTCGTTCCACTTTCTTGGTTGGGGCCATATTTAAAATACGAGCCGCGGAGCTTAGACAATAACCCCAAAATGACAGAGGTAACGAGCTTCTTGCCATCATAGATCGAACCATATCCATTAGGGTTCGGTTCCTCCTTTCGGAAACTCCATTAAGTTGGGGTGTTCCGGGTGGAGTAAGTTGTGAGATAATCCCACAACTCCTAAGATGATCTTGGAAGGCATCGCTTAGGTATTCACCTCCTCTATCGGTACGTAGTACCTTAATTGTCTTATTGAGTTGATTTTGTACTTCGTTTTGATATTCTTTGAATGCTTCAAACGTTTCGTCCTTGTGTCTTAATAAGTAGACATATCCGAAACGACTAAAGTCATCAATGAAAGTAACAAAGTATCTTTCACCTTTCCTAGTCATGGGTTTAAAGGGTCCACATACATCCGAATGTATTAATCCCAATAAATCTTTAGCCCTTTCATAGGTCCCTTTGAAAGGTGCTTTAGTCATCTTGCCTTGTAAACAAGATTCACATACTTCAAACGAATCCATTTCATTTGATTTCAAAAGTCCATTCTTTTGAAGTGTATGTATTCGGTTCTTGTTTATGTGACCAAGGCGACAATGCCATAAGTAGGAATCACTCAAATCCCTTTTGAGTTTCTTGGTGCTTGTATGGTACATTGAGCTACTAGAAGATGTGTTATCATGAACCAATTCATAAATTCCATTTGAAGGCGAAGCCTTGAAATAGAATACATTATCTTTAGAAACATGAATATCATCATCAATAAAATTAACAACGTAACCACATTGTTTTAAGCGAGAAATAGAAATAATGTTTCTACACAAATCCGGAGCATACAAAACATTTTCTAAAATAAGTTCCAATCCACTTGGAAGCTTCAAAATAAAATCTCCTTGAGCTTTAACATGCACCTTTGCACCATTGCCCATATAGAGACTTGATGTTCCCGCCTTATGATCACTTCTTTTGAACCCCTGCAAAGAATTGCAAATATGAGTTCCACATCCAGTGTCTAATACCCATGTATTAGAAGAAGTAATACTTAGCTCTATATATACCATATATATATTACCTGAGGTTTGCCCTGCATCCCTCTTGTCCTTCAACTCCTTAAGGTAGACCGGACAGTTTCGTTTCCAATGACCCATCTCACCGCAACCGAAACATGGGTCTTCCTTGGGGTTTGCCTTCTCGGCTACCTTTTGCTTCTTAGCCTTGTTGATGGTTGGGGTAACCATCTTCCCTTTCCCTTTGCCTTGATAGGCGGGTCCTTTTCTCTTAGCCACCTTTGGCTTAGAGGTCTTACTTTTGGACCCACCTTGATCGATTGCTAACACGGGTAAAGCCCTTTTACCCATGCTAGTTTCCGCCGTCCTAAGCATACCATGAAGCTCACCTATACTCTTATCCATCCCATTCATGTTGTAATTAATTACAAATTGATCAAACCTCTTTGATAGGGAGTTAAGGATAAGATCGGTGGCTAACTCATTAGATATGTTAAGGTTAAGACGGTTAGCACGATCGATAAGGCTTTTCATCTTAAGTACATAAGATGAAACCGATTGGGTGTCGTCCATACGACAAGCATGAAGCGCCCGAACCGTTTCGAAACGCTCAACACGTGCTTGTTGGAGAAACATCTCCTTCAATTGTGTTATCATGTCGTATGCGCTATGATGCTCGAAATCCTTTTGGAGTTCGGGTATCATAGTCCCAAGCATTAAGCATGAGACTTGAAGGGAGTCGTGGCAATACTTATCGTAAGAGGCCATTGCCTCCACATCACTCTCATCCGGTTGATCGGGAATGGGGTCCTCAAGCACATACATTTTATCCTCTTGTTTGAGGACAATCCGAAGATTGCGGAACCAATCCATAAAGTTTGTATGGTTGAGTTTGTCTTTCTCGAGGAGAGACCGCAACGATAGGTTGTTAAAGTTAAGTGGTGCGTTGTTCATGTTGTTGTTGTTATTAGCGGCCATCTACAAAATTCAACAAAGTTCTTTTAAGTATTGATTTCAAATTTAATAAACAATACCCTTTTAATTTGTTTTATTAAATATTAGAATCCAACGGTAAATCAAATTTCGGTTAGGTGACCTTTATCCCGTCATTTGATTTAGCTAGGTAGTCTTAATGACAATTGCAATCCTTTTGCAACTTCTAAGTTATGGGATCATGCAATCCTTTTGCATGGCATATTAACCCCATCAACGCCTATTTGTTCCTCATGCTTCGGTGACCCTAAGTTCATGATTCCCAAATCAAGTCGTCCTACTTGTGTAGACATGTAGATTTAACATACAAGTGGTTAGGTGACCTTTATCCCACAAGCATGCGAAATTTACCTTAATCATATTAGTTTGCTCATAACGGTTAGGTGACCTTTATCCCATCATGAGTTCCTTAATACTTTTAAGTGTCACACAATAGGATGGCGTTAAACTTGTTTACCTTGTTTTAGTAAGGGATTTAAGTTTTCATTAATTCTAGTTTGAGAAAACATTTATGCCATACACTAACATGCATTTAGTGTATGGTACTTATGAAAACTATTTTCATGTCTTGTAATTAAACCAATTACATGATATAAACCATATATATGATCCTTATCATTTTCTTAATAACTGATTATTAATGTCCTTTTAGCCGTTTTTAATTTAACCATTTAAATTGTCGTTTTGCATGTCGTTAATTAATGTATAATTTAACCAATTAAATTTCCATTTTGCTTGTTGTTAACTTGTGTGATTAACTTGTAGCATACAAACATACAATCCACAATCATACAATAAACAACCATGCATGCAAAACAATTATGTTCACAATCAAGCCATTTTGGTAGACATTTGTTTAGCCGAAAACAAATGCCACCGGATAAGGGGTAATTACACAAAGTAGGAGATTTCAAATCTCCCACTTAACCTTGCATCCAAATGCTTCTTCATGTGTTCTTCAAGTCTTCATCATTCTACAAAAAATATCCTAATACATTTTGTCTAAAAAAAAGAAATTACAACCTAATCTATTTTACATACCAAATATAAAATAAATTACATAACCAAATGAATTATTACATGCCAAATGAATAAATATTATTACAAACCAATTGAATAAATATCAATCAACCATGCATGCAACCAAACACAAGGTCAAGGCTTAGATTGTGAACATCATCAACATAAGTGATAGGCAATACAGAATCACAAGTGATTGGAAACACAGAATCACAAGTGATCTGCAACACAGAATCACAAGTGATTGGCAATACAAAATCACAAGTGATCGGCAGTACAGAATCACAAGTGATCGGCAGTACAGAATCACAAGTGATTGGCAGTACAGAATCACAAGTGATTGGCAGTACTGAATGCAGAATCACAAGTGATTTTGGCCAAAATGACAGCCACCCAAAACCGAAAATTTTACATTCTACTTCATGCATGTTCATAGAATGCAAAATTATAGTGGGTTTAATAACCATCTCGAAGCATATTTCAACAACTTCGGCTCTAGATACCATTGTTGATGTTTAACAAGTTTCATGATACTTAAAACCTTTTAAGAAACATATCAAAGCGGAAGCATGTTAGTTACATTTTAACTTGTTAATCTTTAAACCATTTTAAAGTTAAATCCCATGGATCAAGTTGTGGAATAATATGCTTACAAACTACAAGATAGTAATTTAGAAGTTATACCTTCTCCAAGTTAGGAGGTTATTTACTTCCGAGAATGATGAATTTGAAGATGAAAACACCAAGCTTATGCTTCTCCAATATCACCCTTAACCTTGGCTAGACTTTGTAACCTCAACACTCTTGTTAATCTAGCTTGAAAACCACTTTTATGTACTCAAAATTCTGGACAGCAGCTCTCAAGAAATGATGATGAATGCAAGTTCCAAAACATGAAACCTCAAGGGATAATACCCCAAGCTTGTACCCAACACCTAATACTATGGTTAGGATTTTATTATACTTGATTATCACTTGAAGAACCAAGCTTAAGAACCCTTTTTCTGCCCCAACAGTCACGACAGCAGCAGCTGTGTTTGGAGAGTCTTTTGTGCAGAATTTTTGAGGTATTCTTTGCATGTATCACTTGAGAGAGTTTAGTCAAAACTTGGTGAAAGTGTTGGACCACCTTGTGAGAAGTTGTGTGGCATTAAAAGTAACTAAACTAAGCATGAGTTGTCTTTTCTTGGAGACCCAAAAATTCTGCCATGCTTTATGTTAAATAATAATACATATAAGTTTTATAAAAGTTTAAAACTTGTTATAAAATTATGTATTATTTTGTTACTTATACATTTTTATAAAACCTTTTATAAAATATAACACAATATAATCATTTAAACCTATAAACAATTATATATAAATTATCCAAATAATTTATCTCAAGTGATAATATTTTAGAAAAACCGATTTTCTAAAGTTCAAGTGTCACGTATTTGTTTAATGAACCAATCGTTAAGATCAAATACGTTTAAGGTGTCGGTAAACTTGTTATTGGGTATGACCCGACTTGGATCATAACATAGTGGCCACGTTAATTTAATATGTCTCTCGGGCATACGAAATACCTTCAGATTACATCTGAAGAAAAGATATATGTAAGTATATTTTCATAAAGATTGTAATTAAAATTCTTTTGTACAAACTGATAATGGTGAAAATATTTTAACAGGTAGGTAATACCCGAGGAATATTTAAATTTCACATTAATAAGTTACACTATACATTCTTCAAATCTGATTCAACAGTTATTTACTATTCTACTTACATCCACCGATATACGTATCCGTTCACCACAGAATAACCATTTTCATTCAATTTCATACTTGAATTTTGATCTATCAGAATCCAACAAGTGGCATAATGAAGAAAACATTGGACAAAATAAAATTTATTAGAAACAAACAAATTAACTATAAGAAATTTTTCTAAGAATCCATGCTGACAAAATCCTAGCTAACTGTTCCTAGCTAACTGTTAATTCATTATTACATTTTAATTATCGCAATTTATTTATCGCAATTTATTTTATCGCAATTTAATTATCGCAATTTTAATTATCGCAATTTTAATTATCATCATTTAATTTCCGTTATTTACTTTACGCATTTTATTTATCGTCATTTAATTTCTGTATTTATTTTACGCACTTTAAATATCGGGACACGTATACAAGGTTTTGACATATCATATCTGTAATGACCCGGACTTTTTCGATCAATTTATACTTATAAGATTAATATTTACATAAATTAAACCTAACCAACATGATAAGCAATCCAAATTGTTGAAACTTATGTTTTCGAAAAGAGTTTTACACAACGTTTGACCGTCTAGTTGACCGATGATATCACGAACTATATAACATATGATAATTATACATTTGTGTATATATATGTATATATACATATTTAACATGATTTATGGATATTTTAATATCTCATTTTGTATTAATAACAATAAGTTATAAGTATATTTTGAAACTACTAACTTAAGTTTTCAAAACAATAACCATACGTAACGTTATTTGACATAAATACTTATGACCTATAATGTTTATACATATATCGTATAAGTAATGTATTTAATCACTTTTTAAGGATTTAAATACATAAAACAATATAATTATATTCACAAAAGATAGCTATATTTGAATCCACGTTCCGTTTTCACAAGATTTCTATACGTATATCTAGAGTATATGTACCCGTATCATACCTAGCTTCTATACGTATTTACTATTGGTACATACACATCAAATCACCACCAACCAGCCCTTGTTCATGCCTTATGTATAAGGTAATTACTTTTGTATGATTGCTTGACTAATTACATAAAAATACAACATGAAAACTTGTCTTTGTCTCCCTTGATTCACGTTTTTAAGACCATGGGGGGGATCATCATTTGATTCAAATTCTATCTTCATTTCTTAGTTAAACACCCACACACTTATAAGCCTTAAACCCTTAATCAATTCAGCAAAGTTACCATGAAGATCTAGCTTCAAAAACATCACTTAATCACCATAAGAAAACCCTTACAAAAACACTTCAAGAATCCTTCCAAGAACACAAGTTTACTTTCAATCTTTCATCCAACTCCATCACTCTTTTGGTTCTAGATTTTTACTCCTCTTTTACAGCAATCTTGTCCAAGTAACTTGAGGTAGTAACTTTGTTCATAACCTTATTCGATTCATATATATATATAGCTATCTTATTTTATGGTATAAAATTTTAACAAGAACATAGTTTGAATGTTTTCAAACTTGTTTGCAAACTAAATAGATCCTTCTAACTTAACTTTTAAAATACTTCAAGACCTGTAATATATCATAAATATATGCTAACTTAACAAGGTAAAACTTGGTTTTTCAAAGAACACCTTAAAAACTGAATTTACGACGTCGGAGTGCAACCGGGGTCTGTTTTGGGTTGGATAATTAAAAACTATTTTAAACTTTGAATTGGAGGCTTATTTTCTGGTAAATTCATATTTACTATGAATATGTTAACACATAAAAATTTCATGATTTAACTCAAAGTATAAGTATTTTTAGAAAAATAATCATTTAAGGTTGTTTACATGATGGAAAATGATCAACTTCATGAGTTTCACTAAAGTTTGACCTATGACCTGTGATTTCAAATACAAACTAAGGTATTTATAGTTCATATTCTTAAAGAAGGACTCAATCCAAGGAAGTGGCAAGTTGAACCAACGAAAAAGGAGTTGTAACGAAGAAACTATGACCAAAACAAGATCGGATATCCAAAACTAGTTTAGCCACGAAAATAATTGGAGAAAAATTTAATAAATCACATCTTTTTAAAATAACATGATATTTTATATATATGTACTCATAATTTAATTTTATATATTTTAGGATCACCCGTAAACAATACGAGAAGATTAATCATAAGATCCCATGATTGTACGCAACACGTCATTTGACAACACCGGTACTTTATGTACGCAACACGTCATTTGACAACACCGGTACCGTGGGTCAAGATTAATCCCGACCAATATGAATACAATGGGGTTTTATTTATTTCGATGGGGGTTTTATTTATTTACTAAACACCTAAATATGAACCATTAAAATTGAATTGCTAACTACGGACTAAGAAGACATTAAAAGTATTATAAGTATATATATGTGACGATTGTTTAAAATGAAAATATATTGATATATTATATATGGATAGGTTCGTGATATCAACCGGAGACCAAGTCAAAATATATATATCTTCAAGGCAAAGTGAGTATATAGTCCCACTTTTAAACTCTAAGTATTTCGGGATGAGAATACATGTATTTTATGTTTTACGTTATGGACACAAGTAACTGAAAAATATATTCTACGTTGAGTTGTACCACTGGCATACTTCCCTGTAGCTTGGTAACTATTATTTACAGCGGTATTGTAAACGCGAATCCTGTTGATAGATCTATCGGGCCTGACAACCCCAACCGGACTGGACGACCAGTATTCAACGGTTGCACAGTACTTCGTTTCGTGACTACACTTGGTACGGTGTAGTAAGATTTCATAATAAAGGGAATATGCGACGTGATTAAATGTTAAGTATGGTTACCAAGTGCTCAACCACTTAGAATATTTTTATTAAAATGTTTACATATGAAATCTTGTGGTCTATATTTATACCGCTGCCGGCATTAAACCTATATCTCACCAACTTTATGTTAACGTTTTAAACATGTCTATTCTCAGGTGATAACTAAAAGCTTCCGCTGCAACATGTTGAATTTAAGCAAGATCTTGAGTATGCATATTTGTGTCAAAAATAAAACTGCATATCCGAGGAATTGTAATGTAAAATATGCTAGAAATCGTATTGTTATCATCACATGTAAAGTTTGTAAGTCTAAGATTATCGCTAAACGATAATCATCTTTATATTGTCTAAAGCTTGTATTAACATAAGAGTTATGGTTTGTAATGTAAAATAAATGCAGTTGTTCTTTTAAAAATGTCGCATATAGAGGTCAATACCTCGCAATGAAATCATACGTTATCTAACTCGTTCTTATGGTTAAGGACGGGTTATGACATGTGGTATCAGAGCGGTGGTCTTAGCAAACCAGGTTTGCATTAGTGTGTCTAACTGATAAGTCGTTAGGATACATTAGTAAGTCTGGACTTTGACCGGGTCTGATTTAAAAACCATTGCTTATCATTGTTGGTTAAAATTTATATGTAAATATTATGTAGTACTAATGGGTTAGTTGTTGTGTGATAGATGTCGGGCTCAAAACTTGTTATCACATTCAGCGACTCCGAACCAGAATCTTCAGATGGTGTTCCAGTCATTAACCTATCCGATGACGAAAATAATATCTTTGGGGAAGACTCACAAATTCCGGATGAACCGACTATAGAGAACCCGGAAAGTGAACCCGAGGAGGAAAGTGAACCCGAGGAGGAAAGTGAACCCGAGGAGGAAAGTGAACCCGAGGAAGAAATACAGGAAATTACAAAAGACAAGTTCGAACTAGGAAAGAAACGAAAGGCTAATGAATTAGAAAATTCAAATCCCGAGTTTAGTAAGGATGATGTGGCACCAACTCCACTAGACACTACCACCCCTATTCCCGCTATTCCTATTCGTTCTATCCCGGCATCCAGTTCTTCAGTCCCACAGCCAAAATATAGGCAGACAGCTAGGATAAGCGTTAGGCGATTCATTGAACCTAAACGTCCTAGAAAATAGACCAAACGATGCGCTGCCGTATTAAACCATGGGATCATATAATGTTTTGTATAATATTATTAGTGTGGTTTGCTTAATGTTCGATGTAAGATAAGCATATGTAAAATAGTGAAGTATGAAATGCAATAATTTTCCGTGGTTAAGTATTATTTAGACGGTAGTAATTGGTTCTGTACTAAGCTATTAAGTATGGACATTAACGGGTAGGTACTACCCTAGATATAATTATAAAACGCTAATAAGAAGAAAAGGCTTTTATAATAATACCTGGTTCATATTATTAATAAGCTATAATGTACTGTAAATATACACTGCATCTATAATATTCCATGTGAATAATTATTTTCTTTTCATTCTTATAGAAGAATATGGCACGATTGAATCGAATGACGGAACAAGAAGTCGAGGAATTCATCAACCAGCGAGTGAACGACAGAATGTTATGGGTCGAGGCTGCAAGAGCTGCTGCAGTTAACCCAAATCCTCGTGTAGGATGCACCTACAAAACTTTTCAAGCTTGTAAGCCCTCATCATTCAGTGGAACAGAAGGACCGATCGGTTTAACCCGGTGGATAGAAAAGATGGAGACTGTGTTTAAAATCAGTGGTTGTGTTGAAAAGGACATGACCAAGTATGCATCGTGCACTTTACAAGATAGTGCACTCACGTGGTGGAAAAATTATGTGAAGGCTGTAGGAGGAGATGTAGCTTATGATACTCCATGGGAAGAATTCAAAATAATGTTAATCAACGAGTATTGTCCAAGGAACGAGGTTAGGAAGTTGGAAGATGAATTACGAAGACTGAAGGTTGTTGGTACTGAAATCACCAACTACAATCAGCGATTCATGGAATTAGTTTTGCTATGTCCTGAATTGGTTCCAACCGAAGAACGGAAGATTGAAATGTACAAAGATGGTTTGCCCAAAAAGGTCAAGGCAAATGTTACAGCATCGAAACCTAAGACAATTCATGAAGCTATAACCATGGCAAACGAGCTAATGGATCAGGTCATCATGGATAAGAAAGTATCCAATACTGATGTGAAGGTATCAGGTAACAAAAGAAAGTGGAATGGAAATTATGATCGAGGTAACCAACAACAATCTTTTATGAAACAAGAAATCACGCAAGGTGTGGGTAGTGGTTTAAGCTTTGGTTATAAAGGACAAAATCCTTTATGCAACCGATGCCACAAACATCACTCTGGTTACTGTAATGTGGTATGCAACAAATGTAATCGAAAGGGTCATCTTGCTGAAGATTGTAGGGCTCTCGTTACAAATACAAATGGTACCAAGACTCCTGCCACTAATGCAAATAGAACTGCTTTGGCTACTATTACTTGTTATGGATGTGGGAAACAGGGTCATTATAAGAGCCAGTGCCCGAATCCAGAGAAGAATATCGGACCTGCACGTGGGAGAGCATTTGTTATTAATGCTAGAGAGGCGTGTGAAGACCCGGAGCTTGTTACGGGTACGTTTACCATTAATAACTTATCCGCATCTATTATATTTGATACTGGTGCTGATAGAAGTTACGTGTGTAGAGACTTTCACTCTAAATTGAATTGTTCATCATTACCTCTAGATGCTAAGTACATGATTGAGTTAGCTAATGGTAAACTAATTAAAGCCGATAAAATTTGTCGTGATTGTAAAACAAATTTAGCCGGAGAAACATTTAAGATTGATTTGATACCCATAGAATTAGGAAGTTTTGATGTAATAGTCGGCATGGACTGGATGTCCAAAGTTAGAGCTGAAGTTGTGTGTGCCAAGAAGGCAATTCGCATTCCTTGTAAGGATAAAATGCCGGTGATGATTTATGGAGAGAAGGGTAACTCAAAGCTAAAACTCATTAACTGTTTGAAAGCCAAGAAGTGTTTAGAAAAGGGATGTTATGCTATTCTAGCACATGTTAATAAATTCGAAAAGAAAGAAAAAGAGAAGTGCATCAACGAAGTGCCTGTAGCAAGAGATTTTCCTGAAGTTTTTCCGGAAGAGTTGCCGGGATTACCTCCATTTAGATCTGTAGAATTTCAAATATATTTAGTACCAGGAGCTGCACCAGTTGCCCGTGCTCCATATAGACTTGCACCGTCTGAGTTAAAAGAACTTCAGAGTCAGTTAAAAGAATTACTGGATCGTGGATTCATACGACCAAGTACTTCACCGTGGGGAGCTCCAATTTTGTTTGTTAAGAAGAAAGATGGATCTTTTAGGATGTGTATAGATTATCGTGAATTAAATAAGTTAACTATCAAGAATCGGTATCCACTACCGAGAATTGATGACTTATTTGATCAACTGCAAGGATCATGTGTTTATTCGAAAATCGACCTA
This sequence comes from Rutidosis leptorrhynchoides, assembly GCF_046630445.1. NCBI lineage: Eukaryota > Viridiplantae > Streptophyta > Magnoliopsida > Asterales > Asteraceae > Rutidosis > Rutidosis leptorrhynchoides. The sequence continues at coordinate 313,176,924 of NC_092333.1, read as the reverse complement.
AGATCGGGCTATCATCAATTACGTGTCAAAGAAGAAGATATACCGAAAACTGCTTTTCGGACACGTTACGGTCATTACGAATTTTTGGTCATGCCGTTTGGATTGACGAATGCGCCAGCTGTATTCATGGACCTCATGAATCGAGTTTGTAGTCCATATTTAGATAAGTTTGTTATTGTTTTCATTGATGACATTCTTATTTATTCCAAGAGTGAGCAAGAGCATGAGCAGCATTTAAGGTTGATATTAGAGTTGTTGAGAAAAGAACAGCTATATGCTAAATTTTCTAAGTGTGCTTTTTGGTTGAAAGAAGTGCAATTTATTGGCCACGTTGTTAGTAGCAAAGGAATTCAGGTTGATCCAGCAAAAATTGAAGCCATTGAAAAATGGGAGACTCCTAAGACACCAATGCAGATACGTCAATTTTTGGGTTTAGCCGGTTATTATAGAAGGTTTATTCAAGATTTTTCCCGAATAGCTAAGCCGTTGACAGCGTTAACGCAAAAAGGGAAGAAATATGAATGGACTTCTGAGCAGGAGAGTGCATTTCAATTACTGAAAAAGAAGTTGACTACGACGCCTATTTTATCGTTACCAGAAGGGAACGATGATTTTGAAATATATTGTGACGCTTCGCGACAAGGTTTTGGTTGCGTTCTTATGCAACGGAAGAAAGTTATTGCATACGCATCCCGACAATTGAAGATTCACGAGCGGAATTATACGACGCATGATCTTGAACTGGGAGCAGTCGTGTTTGCATTGAAGATATGGAGACACTACTTGTATGGGGTTAAATGCACTGTGTTTACTGATCATAAAAGCCTTCAACATATTTTTGATCAGAAACAGCTGAACATGAGGCAACGTAGGTGGGTCGAGTTAATAAACGACTATGATTGTGAAATTCGTTATCATCCCGGGAAAGCGAATGTGGTGGCTGACGCACTAAGCAGAAAGGAACGAGAACCAATTCGAGTACGAGCGATGAACATAAAAATTCGCATGAATCTCAACTCACAAATCAAAGAAGTTCAACGAGAAGCACTTACTAAAGAAAATATAGGAAATGAAATAATGAAGAAGTATGAGAAGCAACTCGTTATACGGGAAGATGGAATTCGATATTTTGCAAATCGTATTTGGGTACCAAAGTTGGGAGGATTAAGGAAGTTGATATTGAATGAGGCACATAAGACAAGATACTCGATACATCCTGGAGTTGGAAAGATGTATCAAGATCTTAAGACACATTATTGGTGGCCTAATTTAAAGACAGACGTTGCAACATATGTTGGGGAGTGTTTAACTTGTTCCAAAGTCAAAGCAGAACACCAGAAGCCGTCAGGGTTACTTCAACAACCAAAAATCCCAGAATGGAAATGGGATGGTATTACCATGGATTTCATCACGAAGTTACCAAAGACTGCCTGGGGATACGATACCATTTGGGTAATTGTTGATTGTCTTACCAAATCTGCACATTTCTTGCCTATAAAGGAAACGGATAGAATGGAGAAACTATTACGATTATATATAAAGGAAATTGTTTCAAGGCATGGAATACCTATTTCCATTATATCTGATCGTGATAGTAGATTTACCTCAAAGTTCTGGCAATCACTACAGGAGGCACTAGGAACTCGTTTGGATATGAGCACCGCATATCATCCGCAAACCGACGGGCAGAGTGAAAGAACGATTCAGACTCTTGAAGACATGCTCAGGGCATGTGTGATCGATTTTGGAAACGGATGGGATAAATATCTACCATTAGCAGAATTCTCGTATAATAATAGTTATCATGCGAGCATTAAAGCTGCGCCATTCGAAGCATTGTACGGAAGGAAGTGTAGATCTCCTATTTGTTGGAATGAAGTAGGAGATCGACAATTAACAGGTCCCGAGATCATACACGAAACGACTGAGAAGATAGTACAAATCAAGGAGAGGTTGAAAACAGCCCGTAGTCGCCAAAAGAGCTACGCCGATGTCCGAAGGAAACCATTAGAGTTTCAGATCGGTGACATGGTTATGCTAAAGGTGTCACCTTGGAAAGGTGTAATACGTTTCGGTAAAAGAGGTAAACTGAACCCAAGATATGTAGGCCCGTTCAAGATCATCGAACGCATTGGACCGGTAGCTTATCGACTCGAGTTACCGCAACAACTCGCCGGAGTACATAATACCTTTCACGTCTCAAACCTTAAGAAGTGTCTTGCAAAGGAAGACCTCACCATTCCTCTTGAAGAAATCCAAGTTGACGAGAAATTACAATTCGTAGAAGAACCAGTCGAAATCATGGACCGTGAAGTTAAACAACTCAAGCAGAGCAACATACCGATCGTTAAGGTTCGTTGGAATGCTCGAAGAGGTCCTGAGTTTACTTGGGAACGAGAGGATCAGATGAAACAAAAGTATCCACACTTGTTTCCCGATGATGCAAAATAGGTACAATTTTAAAATTTCGGGACGAAATTTATTTAACGGGTAGGTACTGTAATGACCCGGACTTTTTCGATCAATTTATACTTATAAGATTAATATTTACATAAATTAAACCTTACCAACATGATAAGCAATCCAAATTGTTGAAACTTATGTTTTCGAAAAGAGTTTTACACAACGTTTGACCGTCTAGTTGACCGATGATATCACGAACTATATAACATATGATAATTATACGTTTGTGTATATATATGTATATATACATATTTAACATGATTTATGGATGTTTTAATATCTCATTTTGTATTAATAACAATAAGTTATAAGTATATTTTGAAACTACTAACTTAAGTTTTCAAAACAATAACCATACGTAACGTTATTTGACATAAATACTTATGACCTATAATGTTTATACATATATCGTATAAGTAATGTATTTAATCACTTTTTAAGGATTTAAATACATAAAACAATATAAGTATATTCACAAAAGATAGCTATATTTGAATCCTCGTTCCGTTTTCACAAGATTTCTATACGTATATCTAGAGTATATGTACCCGTATCATACCTAGCTTCTATACGTATTTACTATTGGTACATACACATCAAATCACCACCAACCAGCCCTTGTTCATGCCTTATGTATAAGGTAATTACTTTTGTATGATTGCTTGACTAATTACATAAAAATACAACATGAAAACTTGTCTTTCTATCTTCATTTCTTAGTTAAACACCCACACACTTATAAGCCTTAAACCCTTAATCAATTCAGCAAAGTTACCATGAAGATCTAGCTTCAAAAACATCACTTAATCACCATAAGAAAACCCTTACAAAAACACTTCAAGAATTCTTCCAAGAACACAAGTTTACTTTCAATCTTTCATCCAACTCCATCACTCTTTTGGTTCTAGATTTTTACTCCTCTTTTACAGCAATCTTGTCCAAGTAACTTGAGGTAGTAACTTTGTTCATAACCTTATTCGATTCATATATATATAGCTATCTTATTTTATGGTATAAAATTTTAACAACAAGAACATAGTTTGAATGTTTTCAAACTTGTTTGCAAACTAAATAGATCCTTCTAACTTAACTTTTAAAATACTTCAAGACCTATAATATATCATAAATATATTCTAACTTAACAAGGTAAAACTTGGTTTTTCAAAGAACACCTTAAAAACTGAATTTACGACGTCGAAGTGCAACCGGGGGCTGTTTTGGGTTGGATAATTAAAAACTATTTTGAACTTTGAATTGGAGGCTTATTTTCTGGAAAATTGATATTTACTATGAATATGTTAACACATAAAAATTTCATGATTTAACTCAAAGTATAAGTATTTTTAGAAAAATAATCATTTAAGGTTGTTTACATGATGGAAAATGATCAACTTCATGAGTTTCACTAAAGTTTGACCTATGACCTTTGATTTTGAATACAAACTAAGGTATTTACAGTTCATATTCTTAAAGAAGGACTCGATCCAAGGAAGTGGCAAGTTGAACCAACGAAAACGGAGTTGTAACGAAGAAACTATGACCAAAACAAGATCGGATATCCAAAACTAGTTTAGCCACGAAAATAATTGGAGAAAAATTTAATAAATCACATCTTTTTAAAATAACATGATATTTTATATATATGTACTCATAATTTAATTTTATATATTTCAGGATCACCCGTAAACAATACGAGAAGATTAATCATAAGATCTCATGATTGTACGCAACACGTCATTTGACAACACCGGTACTTTATGTACGCAACACGTCATTTGACAACACCGGTACCGTGGGTCAAGATTAATCCCGACCAATATGAATACAATGGGGTTTTATTTATTTCGATGGGGGTTTTATTTATTTACTAAACACCTAAATATGAACCATTAAAATTGAATTGCTAACTACGGACTAAGAAGACATTAAAAGTATTATAAGTATATATATGTGACGATTGTTTAAAATGAAAATATATTGATATATTATATATGGATAGGTTCGTGATATCAACCGGAGACCAAGTCAAAATATATATATCTTCAAGGCAAAGTGAGTATATAGTCCCACTTTTAAACTCTAAGTATTTCGGGATGAGAATACATGTATTTTATGTTTTACGTTATGGACACAAGTAACTGAAAAATATATTCTACGTTGAGTTGTACCACTGGCATACTTCCCTGTAGCTTGGTAACTATTATTTACAGCGGTATTGTAAACGCGAATCCTGTTGATAGATCTATCGGGCCTGACAACCCCAACCGGACTGGACGACCAGTATTCAACGGTTGCACAGTACTTCGTTTCGTGACTACACTTGGTACGGTGTAGTAAGATTTCATAATAAAGGGAATATGCGACGTGATTAAATGTTAAGTATGGTTACCAAGTGCTCAACCACTTAGAATATTTTTATTAAAATGTTTACATATGAAATCTTGTGGTCTATATTTATACCGCTGCTGGCATTAAACCTATATCTCACCAACTTTATGTTGACGTTTTAAACATGTCTATTCTCAGGTGATAACTAAAAGCTTCCGCTGCAACATGTTGAATTTAAGCAAGATCTTGAGTATGCATATTTGTGTCAAAAATAAAACTGCATATCCGAGGAATTGTAATGTAAAATATGCTAGAAATCGTATTGTTATCATCACATGTAAAGTTTGTAAGTCTAAGATTATCGCTAAACGATAATCATCTTTATATTGTCTAAAGCTTGTATTAACATAAGAGTTATGGTTTGTAATGTAAAATAAATGCAGTTGTTCTTTTAAAAATGTCGCATATAGAGGTCAATACCTCGCAATGAAATCATACGTTATCTAACTCGTTCTTATGGTTAAGGACGGGTTATGACAATATCGACGCATCTATATATATTATTTGGAATCACCATAGACACTCTATATGCAGTAATGATCGAGTTCTCTATACAGGGTTGAGGTTGATTCTCAAATAATATATATACTTTGAGTTGTGATCTAGTCTGAGACGTATACGGGTCACGATACGTATTAATTAAATCGAATATTATATATTAAATTATATATGAATTATTAGACTCTTAAATGTGGACTATCGACTGTGGACTAATGACATTGGACAATTAAAATGAATTAAAATATTAATTATAACATATGAAACTAAATAATTCTTCAAGTTTGCCACTTGATCTCATCTTAAACCTCATTGTATCTCGAAGATTATAATCTGCGTTCAAACCTGTCATAATTCCTGAAAACACCTCAATCAAGAGGATGAACCAACCGCACTTCATCTACGGAAGAAAAGATTTATGCATATAGTTATGCACCTGAAAAATACTATGAATCTGATTAAACATTCAATACATATCGGTGCTAGCTCCTTTGGCATTGTTATTACCGAAAATAACTTTGCAATCCCTTTCCAAAGTAGCCAATTTTGTCACAGCTCCAGCAAGTCAACTTCGACTTTTCATTTGAAGTAACCTTACTATAATCCTGATATATATACGATTACCCTTTTGATATCGGAGAATTCTTTTATATTCCACCATATTACCAGCAGACGTACCAGCAACCTCGTTGCTTCTTGGCTTAGATCTCTCTGACAAATCATTATATTTATTCATTGAAACCCTATCATATACTCATCCGCATCTTGTAACGAGAACTGCCATACCAATTACCGGGAATCAACAATCAGTACTTTGAAAACTCATATCATATCTACATCAACAGTTATATGTATGACATCTATCTCTTAGAATTATGATCTCTCATTCTGAAATTCTGAAAAGCACTCTGTCACAAATCAATACTATGAATGTTGAAAAAGTTGAATGAAGCAGCAGAAACCATAGACAACCGTAAACGACCTTAATCATCGGAAGTTTGATGATAAAGATTAGTATGTTGGAAAAGCTCAGAAAAGTTGGAACTGGAAAACGGATTGAGCTAACCACGAAGGAGACCAAGGACAAATACAAGGACCAAACCCTATATTCAAAGAATCCAGGTAATTCTGAATCCGATGAAATCTTTAGAGAATATCTTGCTCCGAAGTCATGTTAAAATCTTGCGGAAAATCTTTCTCCATCAACCATCGAACTTAGAAATTCCAAAATATCATCATCAATATCTTCGATATTTCTGAGGATACTTTCAAAAATATTCTCGTCTGAAATTATATACCTCATCGTGCTTCCTGTGTATCATTATATTGGAAACATTCAAGAGAAAATTTAGTACTGAAAAGCAGGTTATGCGAAACTATTAAGAAAGTCGTGGACAAATCACAAAGAATAAGTTTGACTTCGAAGAATCTAAATGATTCAATGTCTGCTGTAGTCTTTAGCGAATATCTTGCTCGTTACTCTAAATCCTTGCAGACAATAGTCTCCATCATTCTCTGATCTTAGATATTCAAAGATATCATCGTATCTTTTATTATAAATATCCTCCATATTTCTGAAGATATTTTCATAACTATTCTTATCTGAAATCATTAATCTCTTCGTGCTATCAGTGTTACATCATATAGAAACTGTTAGTTTCTATATTCAGTAAACTTCGAGCTTAAAATATGAATGTTATTGAAGTAATGTTGGAAACTGAAGCATGAGTTAGTATAATATAATGACACTTGATCAACGTGATTATATTACAGTAATTCATGCTGAGTTTCTAATGGAACGTGATGATTCGCAGTACCATCATCATGTGCTATTTACACGACTCTTACATTCTACCCAATCTCTAAACATATTAAGAACTTATCTTATTGATAGTTCTATCTTTTCGGATATTCTGGTAATTTGCCAAATCAAGATCGTGCCATTACGATTTCCTTCTTAGAACATTAAATATGCTTATCCAAAACTTCATACCTACGAATTCTAGACCAATATGCGCTTGACTCGAAGTCGGGGAGAGAAAACAAAAGCAAAGAGCTCCGAGATATATGGGAAAATATAAAGCCCAATGACAACACCAAAATTACAAACCGTGCATATCAATACGTATTGTCACGTAAAGGCACGGGAGAATTAAAAACACTATAACCCCAAGGTATAGTAGAAGTAAATAGATTCTTCCGGTGATAGATGAAAAAGAAGAATGACAGATATGAAAGTTAGAAGTATATCAAGAATCAGAACGGGATGGAGCATTTTGAAGAATACTTTAAAGTATGAATCAAGAGAGAAAGAATAGAAGGTGTGAGTTGTAAGGAAACGACGGGGGTAGATTTATAGTGAAACATCTGACAGAGAAATCGAAACAGAATATCGCATTAAATCAAAGAGGATCTTCATTTCTTTAATCGCCGAAGAACAAAATCTTATTACGAAGATTTTCTTTAAATCCCATGAATTCAGAAAATCAATCATGACTACATCATCGGTTAAGACGAAATTGCATTTACTCATTTCAATCTTTTATGATAGCTTCACTCGTACTCTTCGAGTAATCGAATTTTTTTTATCTATATTAATCAATAATGATAAAACTCTATTCCATAACTCATATTCATCATGAAAACATTTTTTATTATTAGCCATGACGACCTTACTCAAATTTCGGGACGAAATTTCTTTAACGGGTAGGTACTGTAATGACCCGGAAATTTCCGACTAAATTTAAACTTAATCTTTATATGATTTCGATACGATAAGCAAAGTAGGTAGAATTGAGTCTAGAAAATTTTGGAACAATGTTCATATATTAAATTAACCTTCGACCATTCCCGACGATTCACGAACAACTAATTGTAAATAAATACATGTATAATTAAATGTATATATAAATAATAATTTGGAATATTATTTGAAATATTATATGATTTAATTAATGGTAAGAAATAAATATGTAAAATAATATGCGATGTAATAAAAACTATTATGTTATTAAATATATATATATATTTATAATTTATATATAATAATACTTGTAAATATATAATATTATATTTATTTGTTTAAAAAGATATAATTAATATAATTATTTATTTAAACTTTTTAATTAAGATTGGCTATATATATAGAAAGAGCATATATCAAAGATAAATGATTTTGAGCTTATTTGGTAAACGTCGGTAACACTCGGTTGATGTTTTGTTAGTTTTAATATAGATATTGTACATGTTCATGAAGAATGGAAATAAAAGTTGGAGTGTAAATTGATTACGAAGATTCTAGATCTGTTAAAAATATTTTTATCCTTTTTAGTTTAAATATTAGTACTCCGTACATATAAATTGGAACAGAAAATAAATAATTATCGAATTTTTTTATCAGGTTTCAAATAGTTAATGAGGGAAATAATTAAATATATTTAATCTAAAGGTTTGAGATTTTTAGGAACACTTTTATACGTTAACTGGTTAGCAACGGACACGATATAGTCATTCGTGATAAACTGTCGGTACAAATAAACAAAACATCCGGCTGGGTTATATGTTTATGATTGATAAGTTACTGTGTATGATTGAATTATAAATTTGCTTTTCTGTGCCACTGACTTAAAATCTATATACTTTTACATAAAAACATATATTATTACATCATCCACTTGTTTTCATTTAACTCATCCGGAAGATTGAAATGAATGTTATTGTTCTCTTTTCCAATTTACCCCACTTTCTGTTAAGAGTATCAATCACCACTTTTATGATTAAGTGATGTAATTAATTTATAATTATTAACACCTATTAATAATTCTATCCTATATATATATATATATATAAATACATCTAGGAATGGAGAAAACACAGTTCAAACAACACAACCTTACTCATTTTCTCCATCTCCATCGGCCCTCATCATCTCCACCTTTGAATCACCTCAACCATCCAACTTGATCACCGGCCACCACACAAGTCACCATAGAACTCCCATTTATTGTTGATGAATGTTTCGTGTCCAAGAACCATCAACCACCACCTTCGGCCACCTCGCTACTGCCGGTTAGTTTCTGTTTCGTTACACTCCCAACACCACCTTCGTGACCCATGAAACTTTCTCAACTCAAAATCATAAACCATAACTATAGTTTTCTTCTGTTTCCTGCTGGTGATCAATTGCAACCCAAAAACAATCATTTTTGCCGTTTTACTGTCCAACGGTCACCAACAAAACAACTTGCTCGATTCTTCTATTAACCGAATCCATCCTCAAACACTCCCCATAACCACAACACCTTAAAACCTTCACCACTTTCATCACCCACTTCAAACATCCTACCCACCATCCTCAATGGTTACTCGATATATCTTTCTATGTTCTATTCGCATGTTCGAAACCCGACATAAAACCTTAAAAAACCTGCTGCTAATTCGATCAGACTAATACCGAACACCCCTTTCTAAGTATTGTACTATTTCTGTTGAATTATACCATCACCAACACCTTCTATGTTATTTTCTTTCTTACTGCTATTAACCGTAAACCATCACCACTTACATAAACTAAAAATGGCTGGCAATTGTGGTTTTGTTTCTATTATTCTTTTTTTTTGGTAACAAGATGGAAGAGGTGGGTCACGGAATATAGACATATTCAGTTTCAAAGTTTTCAACTTGATTAAATCAAAGTATCATTTAAAAACTCATTATAAAACTCACAACTTTATGCATGCGGGATAAACTCCATCAACTTGGCCGACAAATTGAATAGCTTTTTGGAATTTTTTTTTTTTGAAGCAAAACCGAGAACTTGTGATAAATGTTGGGCCAAGGATCTATTTTAACTTTGGACCATAAACTCAGTTTGTCTATTGGGCCGAAACCTTTCAATTGCTGTTGGGCCGAGGGCCTATTTAGAGATCCTGTTGGACTGCTGCTGTAGTACTCGTTGTAGGCTGCTGCTATACTCTAGTTTACTACTTAACGATCTGATAATGATTAGGAATAACGATGATGGTGAGCAGTGAAAATAACGATGATAATACAATAACAATTGTGTTATCATTTTAATGAAATTAATGATGATGGTGTTAGGATAAACATGAAGATGATTAATGATACTGGAATATAATGATATGAAGGGGAAGAAATAGGAAAAACAGACTAGATGGGTTATATAAAATTATGCCTCGTATTAAAACAGAAAGAATCAGATGGTTCAGTGGTTTAGTGTGTTTGGGTCTAACGAGGGGTCTTGGGTTCGAACCCGGACCAAGGCTATTAATTTTAACTTTTCCATTTGAGGTAGTTACTTACTCATTTTATTATTATTATTATTATTATTATTATTATTATTATTATTATTATTATTATTATTATTATTATTATTATTATTATTATTATTATTATTATTAATTATTATGATTATTATTATTTATTATTCTTACTAAGATTAATTATTACTAATCTTAGTGATATGGTTATTAATAAAGTTAATATTATCATCATTAAGGAATATTAGTATTATTATGAAATTTATTATTAGTATCCCTCTTACTAGTATTATTACAAATAGAATTTTTTTTATAATATTAATAATACATATCACTATCACTATATCTTTAATATTAAAATGATATAAATTAAATTATATATAAATATACCAATTAATATATAAATATATATTTTGGAAACCTTAATGAAAATTATTATTTTCATAAATAATAGATATTATAATGAGTTAGTAAATTACTCTAATAATAAATTTTTTTTAACAAAGGATATAATTTATATCATTATTAATAATATATAAGAATCTGTTCGATTACGATTATATGTGTTAATATATATACAAATGATATAGGTTCGTGAATCCGAGTCCAACCCTAAACTTGTTCAATGTCGTTATATGTATTTTTACTACAAAATACAGTATGGTGAGTTTCATTTGCTCCCTTTTACTCTTTATATTTTTGGGCTGAGAATACATGCACTGTTTTAAAGACTGTTTTACAATATTTATATGCGTGAGTTTTCATTTACCTTTTTACCCTTTACATTTTTGGGCTGAGAATACATGCGCAACTTTTATAACTGTTTTACGAAATAGACACAAGTAATCGAAACTACATTATATGGTTGAATGATCGAAATCGAATATGCCCCTTTTAGTCTGGTAATCTAAGAATTAGGGAACAGACACCCTAATTGACGCGAACTCTAAAGATAGATCTATCGGGCCCAACAAGCCCCATCCAAAGTTCCGGATGCTTTAGTACTTCGAAATTATATCATGTCCGAAGGAGGATCCCGGAATGATGGGGATATTCTAATATGCATATTGTGAATGTCGGTTACCAGGTGTTCAATCCATATGAATGATATTTTTGTCTCTATGTATGGGACGTATATTTATGTGAAATGAAAACCTTGTGGTATATTAAAATGATGGAATGAATGTTTATGATAAACTAATGAACTCACCAACCTTTTGGTTGACACTTGAAAGCATGTTTATTCTCAGCTACGAAAGAAATCTTCCGCTGTGCATTTGCTCATTTTAGAGATATTACTTGGAGTCATTCATGACATATTTCAAAAGACATTGCATTCAGGTCGTTGAGTTCATCAAGATTATTATTAAACCAATTATAGATAAATATATTATGAAATGGTATGCATGCCGTCAACTTTCGATGTAATGAAAGATTGTCTTTTCAAAAACGAATGCAATGTTTGTAAAATGTATCATATAGAGGTCAAGTACCTCGCAATGTACTCAACTGTTATGAATCGTTTATAATCGATATGGACTTCGTCCGGATGGATTAGGACGGGTCTTCACAACATGAGCAGGAAGAGTTGGCTCTTGAACATTGGAAGAGGTGACAGCAGGGTTAGTGATATTAGGAAGAGGAGAATCATAAGCAGAGTTGCCTTCCGGCCTATCTTCATGAAATTCTGATTCATCGAAGGGAGCAAAGTCTGGGTCAGGCATTTTCAGGCCCTTCTCTCCTTCACTTTCAAGATTCCTCTCCGGCCTCCGGTCACCGCCCTCCGTAGCCTTCCCTTGGCTATCATCCGACTCTGCTAAAATTACTAACAAAAACAAATTAGTATTATGAACAAACATAACTGTTATAAGCAAAAACATGTGCATTTTTAAAAGAGAGCAGAATGGACATACTTCTCCTGCGTTTTTGCTTTTTGCCCTCCTCAGTACTCTTCACCCTTTTAGAGCCTATGCTCTTCTTTCTTGTCTTTTGGGTTGAAGGAGGAGTAGGGTTGGTTTCACCCGTGATGTCAATTGATGCCGATGTTTGCTGATCGGCGGTGGTGGTGTCATCCGTTGTCCGCTCAGTGTCTGTATGATCAGACCCGGATTCGCTGTCTGAGCTGCTCACAGCAATTTCTTTCCCCTTTTCAGCATCAACAGCAGCTTTAGCTTCAGCTGCAACTCTCTCCGCCTCAAGCTCTTCAACAGTTTTGTCACGAGCAGTGACCTCCACATCATCATCAAGATCAGGGGATAAAAGAGCAGAGCGGACCTGCATCACGGAGTTGCCTGCAAAGATTACACATTAATAGCAATATAAGTATATATGACAAACAGTGGACAAAAATCTATATATATAATAGGATGATCATATCACATCCTACCCTGTTTTTTCTCACGAAGTACTGGCAAAGAATTGCTTGGCCATTCTTGGCTCACTTTGCACAGCACAAGGATTCCCTCATACCTTTCGTATGATCTGGGTGGAATACGGAGTCCTTTCAAGCTATTTACTATCCACTGTTCTGCGGGAGAAATTTTAACACCCTTTCCTATGCCAGCATCAATAGTACCCCACTCCCGGACAACGGAGTATTCTTCCGGAATAACAGTTTCATCAACAAAGAAAAATGGACTTTTCCAGTCCTTCAAGTTTGAAACTCTATTTAGACCAACAAAATGATTATTTTTCTTACTATCAATAGTAAGCCAGCAATCGCTAATCGTGCGGATTCTAAACAAAGAGATAAAAACATTATTGCGAGGCTTTATATTAATAGCATTGCAGTACATTTCAAAAAGGATGATTTTTTGAAGACCATGGGAATGTATCTGACTAAGACAAGCCCCGTAATATCTAAGAAGGCGAAGAAGAAAGTTAGTAAGGGGAACATGGAGGTTGCCGTGGGTAATTTGTAAAGCGTATAAAGTAATTTTTCCCTCAGGAGGATTGTCAGCAGTTTGTCCGATAGTGGGAAGAACAGGGTTGTATTGATTGAGATGGCGAAAGGCAATCTTTAATCCATCTAAGTATTCACTAGTCAATGATGAAGCCATCGTGCTAACTTCTGGAATGTTAGCAGTATTTGATGTAGAAGGCTTGGCGTGTTCTTGGCCAGTACTCCGTGAAGAAGCCATGATAATACAGTAACAGATATCAACAACAAGAAAATAGCAGTAAGATGAAGTGTACTGACCTTGGAAGACGGTGAACCTTAAAAAGTTGAAGATTGAAGAAGGCGATGAAGATTTGGGAGAAATATGCTTTTTGGATCTTGGCAAAGGTAAAAAAGTGATGGTAACAGGGTTATGACGGTTTTTATAAGGGTTCATCGGTGCAATTTTTATGGTCATGATTGAGACACGTGTATGGGTGAGTTTAAACGAAGAGTGCAAGATAACACTTTTTACAACTGGAGGCGTGTGGATGATCCCAGCCGTAAGAAGACAATCATAACAGTGTCAGTAAAATTCGTCTGCATTTAATGCCTAAAATGTTTTCCCCGATGCAAGTGGGCAATGAACAGGCTGGTTTGGCATGCGTTATTAAAAGTTTAACAACTTAATTATTTTTCAAATGCTTAAGTCCTTAAACTGGGGGGGACTTAATGGTGTATCCTATCATATACACGCATAAAAGGCATAATAGTTGTATAAAAATAGCATCAGGAAGGCTGGAAACAACAGTTTTGTGGAGATTGTCCGTCCAGCGTTCTCTGCTGTACAGGCTGCTCCGTCATGCGTAAGCCCTGAAGGCCGCCTAGCGCATAAGCCCTGGCCGGAGAGCGCCGCATTTAGCATAAATTTCAGAGCACATGTAACAGAACGTATCATCATTCGACACGTGTCCCCAAACAAATCTGGTAGATCTGACACTATAAATAGACCCCTTGGGTCGTCATTTTACACAAGTTCAGATATTCTGACAACTTTGAGAGCTGAGACTTCACTTCTCTTTCTCTCTCTACTTTCTCTCACTAGAAGTCATCCGACTAGCACTCTTACGCTCTACGGATGACAGATTGATTAAGCCACCCCACAAGTTTCTACACTTGTGAACCGGGTCTGCAGGGATTATTTCCCGAGGGTAAAAATCAATCGGCAACACTCCGCCCTCCTAAAGCTAGATCACTTCTAGTCTTTTGTTGACATACTAAGCCTTACCTCATAAGAAAATAGGTGTTAACATTAAACACATCGTAACTTATGGGTTTCCCAATATGATATCCCCCATCTTTCAAACGAAAGTCTCTTATAAACCAAGACATTCTTGGAACGTTCTTCGAATGTCTTACAAACTGATTTCGCCGTAAATAATTGTGCCGAAGAATTCTGACCGACTCTAGACAAGATTTCATCAATCATGTCTCCGGGTAGGTCTCTTAAAATATTGGGTTGTCTATCCATTTTGTGTTTTTATACTGTAAAATAGACAAGAGTTAGATTCATAAAAAAAATACTTATTAATACAAGCAATTTTTACATATATCATAAAGCATAAGCACACTATATTACATATATTACACCACACGAATACAACTATCTTATTCCGACTCGCTCGTTTCTTCTTCTTTGGTTTTGGTTCGTTTTGCCAAGTTTCTAGGGATATATGATGTTCCCCTAATACGAGCTGTCGTTTTCCACAACGGTTTAGAAAAACCTAGTGGTTTAGAGGTTCCCGGGTCATTGTTACAACTTAAGGGCTTCGGGGGTTGACGATACATATAAAGTTCATCCGGTTGGAATTAGATTTCTCTATTTTTATGCCCTTTCCCTTATTATTTTCTTTTGCCTTTTTAAATTCAGTTGGGGAAATTTCTATAACATCATCGGAATTCTCGTCGGAATCTGATTCATCGGAGAATTGGTAATCCTCCCAATATTTTGCTTCCTTGGCGGAAACACCATTGACCATAATTAACCTTGGTCGGTTGGTTGAGGATTTTCTTTTACTTAACCGTTTTATTATTTCCCCCACCGGTTCTATTTCCTCCTCCGGTTCCTCCTCTTCCAGTTCTGATTCTTCTTCCGGTTCTTCTTCGGGAACTTGTGAATCAGTCCAATATATATTCGACTCTTCGTTATTATTAGGTGAGTCAATGGGATTTGTGCTAGAGATAGACATCTATCACACAATATCAAAGATGTTAAGAGATTAATATATCACATAATATATACATGTTAATAATATATAGTTTCCAACAAAAATGTTAAGCAATCATTTTTAAAGAAAACACGGTCGAAGTCCAGACTCACTAATGCATCCTAACAAACTCGATAAGACACACTAATGCAAATTTTCTGGTTCTCTAAGACCAACGCTCTGATACCAACTGAAATGTTCCGTTCTTATTGATTAAAAACGTTCCATATTAATTGATTTCGTTACGAGGTTTTGACCTCTATATGAGACGTTTTTCAAAGACTGCATTCATTTTTAAAACAAACCATAACCTTTATTTCATAAATAAAGGTTTAAAAAGCTTTACTTAGATTATCAAATAATGATAATCTAAAATATCCTGTTTACACACGACCATTACATAATGGTTTACAATACAAATATGTTACATCGAAATCAGTTTCTTGAATGCAGTTTTTACACAATATCATACAAACATGGACTCCAAATCTTGTCCTTATTTTAGTATGCAACAGCGGAAGCTCTTAGTATTCACCTGAGAATAAACATGCTTTAAACGTCAACAAAAATGTTGGTGAGTTATAGGTTTAACCTATATCTATCAAATCGTAACAATAGACCACAAGATTTCATATTTCAATACACATCCCATACATAGAGATAAAAATCATTCATATGGTGAACACCTGGTAACCGACATTAACAAGATGCATATATAAGAATATCCCCATCATTCTGGGACACCCTTCGGATATGATATAAATTTCGAAGTACTAAAGCATCCGGTACTTTGGATGGGGTTTGTAAGGCCCAATAGATCTATCTTTAGGATTCGCGTCAATTAGGGTGTCTGTTCCCTAATTCTTAGATTACCAAACTTAATAAAAAGGGGCATATTCGATTTCGATAATTCAACCATAGAATGTAGTTTCACGTACTTGTGTCTATTTTGTAAATCATTTATAAAACCTGCATGTATTCTCATCCCAAAAATATTAGATTTTAAAAGTGGGACTATAACTCACTTTCACAGATTTTTACTTCTTCGGGAAGTAAGACTTGGCCACTGGTTGATTCACGAACCTATAACAATATATACATATATATCAAAGTATGTTCAAAATATATTTACAACACTTTTAATATATTTTGATGTTTTAAGTTTATTAAGTCAGTTGTCCTCGTTAGTAATCTACAACTAGTTGTCCACAGTTAGATGTACAGAAATAAATCGATAAATATTATCTTGAATCAATCCACGACCCAGTGTATACGTATCTCAGTATTGATCAAAACTCAAACTATATATATTTTGGAATCAACCTCAACCCTGAATAGATAACTCCAACATTCACATATAGAGTGTCTATGGTTGTTCCGAAATATATATAGATGTGTCGACATGATAGGTCGAAACATTGTATACATGTCTATGGTATCTCAAGATTACATAATATACAATACAAGTTGATTAAGTTTTGGTTGGAGTAGATTTGTTACCAATTTTCACGTAGCTAAAATGAGAAAAATTATCCAATCTTGTTTTACCCATAACTTCTTCATTTTAAATCCGTTTTGAGTGAATCAAATTGCTATGCTTTCATATTGAACTCTATTTTATGAATCTAAACATAAAAAGTATAGGTTTATAGTCGGAAAAATAAGTTACAAGTCGTTTTTGTAAAGGTAGTCATTTCAGTCGAAAGAACGACGTCTAGATGACCATTTTAGAAAACATACTTCCACTTTGAGTTTAACCATAATTTATGGATATAGTTTCATGTTCATAATAAAAATAATTTTCCCAGAATAACAACTTTTAAATCAAAGTTTATCATAGTTTTTAATTAACTAACCCAAAACAGCCCGCGGTGTTACTACGACGGCGTAAATCCGGTTTTACGGTGTTTTTCATGTTTCCAGGTTTTAAATCATTAAGTTAGCATATCATATAGATATAGAACATGTGTTTAGTTGATTTTAAAAGTCAAGTTATAAGGATTAACTTTTATTTGCGAACAAGTTTAGAATTAACTAAACTATGTTCTAGTGATTACAAGTTTAAACCTTCGAAAAAGATAGCTTTATATGTATGAATAGAATGATGTTATGAACATCATTACTACCTCAAGTTCCTTGGATAAACCTACTGGAAATGAGAAAAATAGATCTAGCTTCAAAGGATCCTTGGATGGCTTGAAAGTTCTTGAAGCAGAATCATGACACGAAAACAATTTCAAGTAAGATTTCCACTCGAAATAAGATTGTTATAGTTATAGAAATTGAATTAAAGTTTGAATATGATTATTACCTTGTATTAGAAAGATAACCTACTATAAGTAACAATGGTTTCTTGATCTTGGATGATTACTTGGAATGGATTTAGAAAACATGGAAGTAAACTTGCAATCTTGGAAGTATTCTTGATTTTATGAAACTAGAACTTTTGGAATTTATGAAGAACACTTAGAACTTGAAGATAGAACTTGAGAGAGATCAATTAGATGAAGAAAATTGAAGAATGAAAGTGTTTGTAGGTGAAATGTCCCGTTCTTATTGATTAAAAACGTTCCATATTAATTGATTTCGTTGCGAGGTTTTGACCTCTATATGAGACGTTTTTCAAAGACTGCATTCATTTTAAAACAAACCATAACCTTTATTTCATCAATAAAGGTTTAAAAAGCTTTACGTAGATTATCAAATAATGATAATCTAAAATATCTTGTTTACACACGACCATTACATAATGGTTTACAATACAAATATGTTACAACAAAATAAGTTTCTTGAATGCAGTTTTTACACAATATCATACAAGCATGGACTCCAAATCTCGTCCTTATTTAAGTATGCGACAGTGGAAGCTCTTAATAATCACCTGAGAATAAACATGCTTAAAACGTCAACAAAAATGTTGGTGAGTTATAGGTTTAACCTATATATATCAAATCATAATAATAGACCACAAGATTTCATATTTCAATACACATCCCATACATAGAGATAAAAATCATTCATATGGTGAACACCTGGTAACCGACATTAACAAGTTGCATATATAAGAATATCCCCATCATTCCGGGACACCCTTCGGATATGATATAAATTTCGAAGTACTAAAGCATCCGGTACTTTGGATGGGGTTTATTAGGCCCAATAGATCTATCTTTAGGATTCGCGTAAATTAGGGTGTTTGTTCCCTAATTCTTAGATTACCCGACTTAATAAAAAGGGGCATATTCGATTTCGATAATTCAACCATAGAATGTAGTTTCACGTACTTGTGTCTATTTTGTAAATCATTTATAAAACCTGCATGTATTCTCATCCCAAAAATATTAGATTTTAAAAGTGGGACTATAACTCACTTTCACAGATTTTTACTTCGTCGGGAAGTAAGACTTGGCCACTGGTTGATTCACGAACCTATAACAATATATACATATATATCAAAGTATGTTCAAAATATACTTACAACACTTTTAATATATTTTGATGTTTTAAGTTTATTAAGTCAGCTGTCCTCGTTAGTAACCTACAACTAGTTGTCCACAGTTAGATGTACAGAAATAAATCGATAAATATTATCTTGAATCAATCCACGACCCAGTGTATACGTATCTCAGTATTGATCACAACTCAAACTATATATATTTTGGAATCAACCTCAACCCTGTATAGCTAACTCCAACATTCACATATAGAGTGTCTATGGTTGTTCCGAAATATATATAGATGTGTCGACATGATAGGTCAAAACATTGTATACGTGTCTATGGTATCTCAAGATTACATAATATACAATACAAGTTGATTAAGTTATGGTTGGAATAGATTTGTTACCAATTTTCACGTAGCTAAAATGAGAAAAATTATCCAATCTTGTTTTACCCATAACTTCTTCATTTTAAATCCGTTTTGAGTGAATCAAATTGCTATGGTTTCATATTGAACTCTATTTTATGAATCTAAACAGAAAAAGTATAGGTTTATAGTCGGAAAAATAAGTTACAAGTCGTTTTTGTAAAGGTAGTCATTTCAGTCGAAAGAACGACGTCTAGATGACCATTTTAGAAAACATACTTCCACTTTGAGTTTAACCATAATTTTTGGATATAGTTTCATGTTCATAATAAAAATCATTTTCTCAGAATAACAACTTTTAAATCAAAGTTTATCATAGTTTTTAATTAACTAACCCAAAACAGCCCGCGCTGTTACTACGACGGCGTAAATCCGGTTTTACGATGTTTTTCGTGTTTCCAGGTTTTAAATCATTAAGTTAGCATATCATATAGATATAGAACATGTGTTTAGTTGATTTTAAAAGTCAAGTTAGAAGGATTAACTTTTGTTTGCGAACAAGTTTAGAATTAACTAAACTATGTTCTAGTGATTACAAGTTTAAACCTTCGAATAAGATAGCTTTATATGTATGAATCAAATGATGTTATGACCATCATTACTACCTTAAGTTCCTTGGATAAACCTACTAGAAAAGAGAAAAATGGATCTAGCTTCAACGGATCCTTGGATGGCTCGAAGTTCTTGAAGCAGAATCATGACACGAAAACAAGTTCAAGTAAGATCATCACTTGAAATAAGATTGTTATAGTTATAGAAATTGAACCAAAGTTTGAATATGATTATTACCTTGTATTAGAATGATAACCTACTGTAAGAAACAAAGATTTCTTGAGGTTGGATGATCACCTTACAAGATTGGAAGTGAGCTAGCAAACTTGAAAGTATTCTTGATTTTATGTAACTAGAACTTGTAGAATATATGAAGAACACTTAGAACTTGAAGATAGAACTTGAGAGAGATCAATTAGATGAAGAAAATTGAAGAATGAAAGTGTTTGTAGGTGTTTTTGGTCTATGGTGTATGGATTAGATATAAAGGATATGTAATTTTGTTTTCATGTAAATAAGTCATGAATGATTACTCATATTTTTGTAATTTTATGAGATATTTCATGCTAGTTGCCAAATGATGGTTCCCACATGTGTTAGGTGACTCACATGGGCTGCTAAGAGCTGATCATTGGAGTGTATATACCAATAGTACATACATCTAAAAGCTGTGTATTGTACTAGTACGAATACGGGTAGAATTGTTGATGAAACTGAACGAGGATGTAATTGTAAGCATTTTTGTTAAATAGAAGTATTTTGATAAGTATATTGAAGTCTTTCAAAAGTGTATAAATACATATTAAAACACTACATGTATATACATTTTAACTGAGTCGTTAAGTCATCGTTAGTCGTTACATGTAAGTGTTGTTTTGAAACCTTTAGGTTAACGATCTTGGTAAATGTTGTTAACCCAATGTTTATAATATCAAATGAGATTTTAAATTATTATATTATCATGATATTATCATGTATGAATATCTCTTAATATGATATATATACATTAAATGTCTTTACAACGATAATCGTTACATATATGTCTCGTTTAAAAATCATTAAGTTAGTAGTCTTGTTTTTACATATGTAGTTCATTGTTAATATACTTAATGATATGTTTACTTATCATAGTATCATGTTAACTATATATATATATATATATATATATATCCATATATATGTCATCATATAGTTTTTACAAGTTTTAACGTTCGTGAATCACCGGTCAACTTGGGTGGTCAATTGTCTATATGAAACATATTTCAATTAATCAAGTCTTAACAAGTTTGATTGCTTAACATGTTGGAAACATTTAATCATGTAAATATCAATCTCAATTAATATATATAAACATGGAAAAGTTCGGGTCACTACAGTACCTACCCGTTAAATAAATTTCGTCCCGAAATTTTAAGCTGTTGAAGGTGTTGACGAATCTTCTGGAAATAGATGCGGGTATTTCTTCTTCATCTGATCTTCACGCTCCCAGGTGAACTCAGGTCCTCTACGAGCATTCCTTCGAACCTTAACAATTGGTATCTTGTTTTGCTTAAGTCTTTTAACCTCACGATCCATTATTTCGACGGGTTCTTCGATGAATTGAAGTTTTTCGTTGATTTGGATTTCATCTAACGGAATAGTGAGATCTTCTTTAGCAAAACATTTCTTCAAATTCGAGACCTGAAAAGTGTTATGTACAGCCGCGAGTTGTTGAGGTAACTCAAGTCGGTAAGCTACTGGTCCGACACGATCAATAATCTTGAATGGTCCAATATACCTTGGATTTAATTTCCCTCGTTTACCAAATCGAACAACGCCTTTCCAAGGTGCAACTTTAAGCATGACCATCTTTCCAATTTCAAATTCTATATCTTTTCTTTTAATGTCAGCGTAGCTCTTTTGTCGACTTTGGGCGGTTTTCAACCGTTGTTGAATTTGGATGATCTTCTCGGTAGTTTCTTGTATAATCTCCGGACCCGTAATCTGTCTATCCCCCACTTCACTCCAATAAATCGGAGACCTGCACTTTCTACCATAAAGTGCTTCAAACGGCGCCATCTCAATGCTTGAATGGTAGCTGTTGTTGTAGGAAAATTCTGCTAACGGTAGATGTCGATCCCAACTGTTTCCGAAATCAATAACACATGCTCGCAGCATGTCTTCAAGCGTTTGTATCATCCTTTCGCTCTGCCCATCAGTTTGTGGATGATAGGCAGTACTCATGTCTAGACGAGTTCCTAATGCTTACTGTAATGTCTGCCAGAATCTTGAAATAAATCTGCCATCCCTATCAGAGATAATAGAGATTGGTATTCCATGTCTGGAGACGACTTCCTTCAAATACAGTCGTGCTAACTTCTCCATCTTGTCATCTTCTCTTATTGGCAGGAAGTGTGCTGATTTGGTGAGACGATCAACTATTACCCAAATAGTATCAAAACCACTTGCAGTCCTTGGCAATTTAGTGATGAAATCCATGGTAATGTTTTCCCATTTCCATTCCGGGATTACGGGTTGTTGAAGTAGACCTGATGGTTTCTGATGCTCAGCTTTGACCTTAGAACACGTCAAACATTCTCCTACGTATTTAGCAACATCGGCTTTCATACCCGGCCACCAAAAATGTTTCTTGAGATCCTTGTACATCTTCCCCGTTCCAGGATGTATTGAGTATCTGGTTTTATGAGCTTCTCTAAGTACCATTTCTCTCATATCTCCAAATTTTGGTACCCAAATCCTTTCAGCCCTATACCGGGTTCCGTCTTCTCGAATATTAAGATGCTTCTCCGATCCTTTAGGTATTTCATCCTTTAAATTTCCCTCTTTTAAAACTCCTTGTTGCGCCTCCTTTATTTGAGTAGTAAGGTTATTATGAATCATTATATTCATAGATTTTACTCGAATGGGTTCTCTGTCCTTCCTGCTCAAGGCATCGGCTACCACATTTGCCTTCCCCGGGTGGTAACGAATCTCAAAGTCGTAATCATTCAATAATTCAATCCACCTACGCTGCCTCATATTCAATTGTTTCTGATTAAATATGTGTTGAAGACTTTTGTGGTCGGTATATATAATACTTTTGACCCCATATAAGTAGTGCCTCCAAGTCTTTAATGTAAAAACAACCGCGCCTAATTCCAAATCATGCGTCGTATAATTTTGTTCGTAAATCTTCAATTGTCTAGATGCATAAGCAATCACCTTCGTTCGTTGCATTAATACACAACTGAGACCTTGCTTTGATGCGTCACAATAAATCACAAAATCATCATTCCCTTCAGGCAATGACAATATAGGTGCCGTAGTTAGCTTTTTCTTCAATAACTGAAACGCTTTCTCTTGTTCATCATTCCATTCAAATTTCTTCCCTTTATGCGTTAATGCAGTCAAGGGTTTTGCTATTCTGGAAAAGTCTTGGATGAACCTTCTGTAGTAACCAGCTAGTCCTAAAAATTGGCGTATGTGTTTCGGAGTTTTCGGGGTTTCCCACTTTTCAACAGTTTCTATCTTTGCCGGATCCACCTTAATACCTTCTTTGTTCACTATGTGACCGAGGAATTGAACTTCTTCCAACCAAAATGCACACTTTGAAAATTTAGCGTACAATTCTTCCTTCCTCAATACTTCTAATACCTTTCTCAAATGTTCACCGTGTTCTTGGTCATTCTTTGAGTAAATAAGTATGTCATCAATGAAAACAATGATAAACTTGTCAAGGTATGGTCCACACACTCGGTTCATAAGGTCCATGAACACAGCTGGTGCATTAGTTAAACCAAACGGCATGACCGTAAACTCGTAATGACCATAACGTATTCTGAAAGCAGTCTTTGGAATATCATCTTCTTTCACCCGCATTTGATGATACCCGGAACGTAAGTCAATCTTTGAATAAACAGAGGAGCCTTGTAGTTGATCAAATAAGTCGTCGATTCTCGGTAGTGGGTAGCGGTTCTTGATGGTAAGTTTGTTAAACTCTTGGTAGTCGATACACAACCTGAATGTACCATCTTTCTTCTTGACAAACAAAACAGGAGCTCCCCACGGTGATGTGCTTGGTCGAATGAAACCAGGCTCTAAAAGTTCTTGTAATTGACTTTACAGTTCTTTCATCTCGCTGAGTGCGAGTCTGTAAGGAGCACGAGCTATTGGTGCAGCTCCTGGTACAAGATCTATTTAAAATTCAACGGATCGATGTGGGGGTAATCCCGGTAATTCTTTCGGAAATACATCGGGAAATTCTTTTGCAATGGGAACATCATTGATGCTCTTTTCTTCAGTTTGTACTTTCTTGACGTGTGCTAGAACAGCATAGCAACCTTTTCTTATTAGTTTTTGTGCCTTCAAATTATTAATAAGATGTAGCTTCGTGTTGCCCTTTTCTCCGTACACCATTAAGGGTTTTCCTTTTTCTCGTATAATGCGAATTGCATTTTTGTAACAAACGATCTCTGCTTTCACTTCTTTCAACCAGTCCATACCGATTATCACATCAAAACTCCCTAACTCTACTGGTATCAAATCAATCTTAAATGTTTCGCTAACCAGTTTAATTTCTCAATTCCGACATATATTATCTGCTGAAATTAATTTACCATTTGCTAATTCGAGTAAAAATTTACTATCCAAAGGCGTCAATGGACAACTTAATTTAGCACAAAAATCTCTACTCATATAGCTTCTATCCGCACCCGAATCAAATAAAACGTAAACAGATTTATTGTCAATAAGAAACGTACCCGTAACAAGCTCCGGGTCTTCCTGTGCCTCTGCCGCATTAATATTGAAAACTCTTCCGCGGCCTTGTCCATTCGTGTTCTCCTGGTTTGGGCAATTTCTAATAATGTGGCCCGGTTTTCCACATTTATAACAAACTACATTGGCATAACTTGCTCCGACACTACTTGCTCCGCCATTACTCGTTCTGACACCATTTGTTCCTTTCGTTCTATTAACCCCTGGTCCGTAGACCTCACACTTCACCGCGCTATGACCATTTCTTTTACACTTGTTGCAAAATTTGGTGCAGAACCCCGAGTGATACTTTTCACACCTTTGGCATAGCTGCTTCTGATTGTTGTTGTTGTTGCGGTTATTATTGTTGTTGGGATGATTGTTGTAGTTGCTGTTGTTGTTGTTGTTGTTGTTGTTGTTGTTGTTGTTGTTGTTGTTGTTGGGCCGTTTGTTGTAGTTGCGATTGATATTGCGATTGTTGGGATAATTGTTGCGATTATTGTTGTAATTGCTGTTGTTGTTGTATTGGTGATTCTTATCACCGTTTTCCTCCCACTTTCTTTTGACTTGCTTCACATTGGCCTCTTCAGCAGTCTGTTCTTTAATTCTTTCTTCAATCTGGTTCACTAGTTTGTGAGCCATTCTACATGCCTGTTGTATGGAGGCGGGCTCGTGTGAACTTATATCTTCTTGGATTCTTTCCGGTAATCCTTTCACCAACGCGTCGATCTTCCCTTCCTCATCTTCGAATGCTCCCGGACACAATAGGCACAATTATGTGAATCGTCTTTCGTACGTGGTAATATCAAATCCTTGGGTTCGTAACCCTCTAAGTTCTGTCTTGAGCTTATTGACCTCGGTTCTGGGACGATACTTCTCGTTCATCAAGTGCTTGAATGCTGACCACGGTAGTGCGTACGCATCGTCTTGTCCCACTTGCTCTAGATAGGTATTCCACCATGTTAACGCAGAACTTGTGAAGGTATGCGTAGCGTACTTCAGTTTGTCCTCTTCAGTACACTTACTTATGGCAAACACCGATTCGACCTTCTCGGTCCACCGTTTCAATCCGATCGGTCCTTCGGTTCCATCAACTTCCAAAGGTTTGCAGGCAGTGAATTCTTTGTAGGTGCATCCTACACGATTTCCTGTACTGCTAGATCCAAGGTTATTGTTGGTATGTAGCGCAGCCTGTACTGTGGCTATGTTTGAAGCTAGAAAAGTACGGAATTCCTCTTCATTCATATTCACGGTGTGTCGAGTAGTCGGTGCCATTTCCTTCAAAATAGTCAAATGGAACAAGTTAATCATACAGAATATTAAGAGTAGTTAATAGTATTTCGTAGCATAATATGAACTCATTTATAAAAGCTTTTTCTTCATATTAGCGTTTTATAAGTTTAAATTCGGGTAGTACCTACCCATTAAGTTCATACTTAATAGCTAATATACAATTCAACTACTACAATTCTATATGAAAAACTGATTATAATAATATTTCGCGTTCAAACTTTTACACAATATTTTACAAACTTACAATACTGCTTATTTTACATATAGCATGAAATATAGCACACAATAAATTTGATACAAGATGGTTGTGAAGATAATTCTAGCTAGTACACAAGTCGTTCAGCAAAGGCAATAAAGACACGTAATTCATACGTCCAGAAACAAGTCATGCATTCTGGTTTTACTAGGATTACTTCCCATCCTTGGTCTTGTGGAACATAACCGTTATGGTCGTTGATAAGACATCGTGTTGTAACGTCGTCAAAGGGACGAGGGTTACGTAATGTCCAACAGTCCCGTAACAATCTAAAAACCTCATTTCTTACCCCAATTACCGACTCCGTCACTTGTGGGAACGTTTTGTTTAATAGTTGTAGCCCGATGTTCTTGTTCTCACTTTGGTGAGAAGCGAACATTAGTAATCCGTAAGCATAACATGCTTCTTTATGTTGCATGTTAGCCGCTTTTTCTAAATCACGAAGTCCAATATTCGGATATATTGAGTCAAAATAATTTCTTAACCCATTGCGTAAAATAGCATTTGGGTTCCCCGCAATATATGCGTCAAAGTAAACACATCGTAACTTATGGATTTCCCAATGTGATATCCCCCATCTTTCGAACGAAAGCCTTTTATAAACCAAGGCATTCTTGGAAAGTTCTTCGAATGTCTTACAAACTGATCTCGCCTTAAATAGTTGTGCCGAAGAATTCTGACCGACTCTAGACAAGATTTCATCAATCATGTCTCCGGGTAGGTCTCTTAAAATATTGGGTTGTCTATCCATTTTGTGTTTTATACTGTAAAATAGACAAGAGTTAGATTCATAAAAAAAATACTTATTAATACAAGCAGTTTTTTACATATATCATAAAGCATAAGCACACTATATTACATATATTACACCACACGAATACAACTATCTTATTCCGACTTGCTTGTTTCTTCTTCTTCGGTTTTGGTTCGTTTTGCCAAGTTTCTAGGGATATATGATGTTCCCCTAATACGAGCCGTCGTTTTCTACATTGGTTTAGAAAAACCTGGTGGTTTAGAGGTTCCCGGGTCATTGTTACAACTTAAGGACTTCGGGGGTTGACGATACATATAAAGTTCATCGGGGTTGGAATTAGATATCTCTATTTTTATGCCCTTTCCCTTATTATTTTCTTTTGCCTTTTTAAATTCAGTTGGGGTAATTTCTATAACATCATCGGAATTCTCGTCGGAATCCGATTCATCGGAGAATTGGTAATCCTCCCAATATTTTGCTTCCTTGGCGGAAACACCATTGACCATAATTAACCTTGGTCGGTTGGTTGAGGATTTTCTTTTACTTAACCGTTTTATTATTTCCCCCACTGGTTCTATTTCTTCATCCGGTTCCGATTCTTCATCCGGTTCCGATTCTTCTTCCGGTTCCGACTCTTCTTCCGGTTCCTCTTCGGGAACTTGTGAATCAGTCCACGAATCATTCCAATTTACATTTGACTCTTCATTATTATTAGGTGAGTCAATGGGACTTGTTCTAGAGGTAGACATCTATCACATAATATCAAACGCGTTAAGAGATTAATATATCACATAATATTCACATGTTAAAATATATAGTTTCCAACAAAATTTGTTAAGCAATCATTTTTCAAGTAAACACGGTCGAAGTCCAGACTCACTAATGCATCCTAACAAACTCGATAAGACACACTAATGCAAAATTCTGGTTCTCTAAGACCAACGCTCGGATACCAATTGAAATGTCCCGTTCTTATTGATTAAAAACGTTCCATATTAATTGATTTCGTTGCGAGGTTTTGACCTCTATATGAGACGTTTTTCAAAGACTGCATTCATTTTAAAAAAACCATAACCTTTATTTCATCAATAAAGGTTTAAAAAGCTTTACGTAGATTATCAAATAATGATAATCTAAAATATCCTGTTTACACACGACCATTACATAATGGTTTACAATACAAATATGTTACAACAAAATAAGTTTCTTGAATGCAGTTTTTACACAATATCATACAAGCATGGACTCCAAATCTCGTCCTTATTTAAGTATGCGACAACGGAAGCTCTTAATAATCACCTGAGAATAAACATGCTTAAAACGTCAACAAAAATGTTGGTGAGTTATAGGTTTAACCTATATGTATCAAATCATAATAATAGACCACAAGATTTCATATTTCAATACACATCCCATACATAGAGATAAAAATCATTCATATGGTGAACACCTGGTAATCTAAGAATTAGGGAACAGACACCCTAATTGACGCGAATCCTAAAGATAGATCTATTGGGCCTAACAAACCCCATCCAAAGTACCGGATGCTTTAGTACTTCGAAATTTATATCATATCCGAAGGGTGTCCCGGAATGATGGGGATATTCTTATATATGCATCTTGTTAATGTCGGTTACCAGGTGTTCACCATATGAATGATTTTTATCTCTATGTATGGGATGTGTATTGAAATATGAAATCTTGTGGTCTATTATTATGATTTGATATATATAGGTTAAACCTATAACTCACCAATATTTTTGTTGACGTTTTAAGCATGTTTATTCTCAGGTGATTATTAAGAGCTTCCGCTGTCGCATACTTAAATAAGGACGAGATTTGGAGTCCATGCTTGTATGATATTGTGTAAAAACTGCATTCAAGAAACTTATTTTGTTGTAACATATTTGTATTGTAAACCATTATGTAATGGTCGTGTGTAAACAGGATATTTTAGATTATCATTATTTGATAATCTACGTAAAGCTTTTTAAACCTTTATTGATGAAATAAAGGTTATGGTTTGTTTTAAAATGAATGCAGTCTTTGAAAAACGTCTCATATAGAGGTCAAAACCTCGCAACGAAATCAATTAATATGGAACGTTTTTAATCAATAAGAACGGGACATTTCAGTAGGTGTTTTTGGTCGTTGGTGTATGGATTAGATATAAAGGATATGTAATTTTGTTTTCATGTAAATAAGTCATGAATGATTACTCATATTTTTGTAATTTTATGAGATATTTTATGCTAGTTGCCAAATGATGGTTCCCACATGTGTTAGGTGACTCACATGGGCTGCTAAGAGCTGATCATTGGAGTGTATATACCAATAGTACATACATCTAAAAGCTGTGTATTGTACGAGTACGAATACGGGTGCATACGAGTAGAATTGTTGATGAAACTGAACGAGGATGTAATTGTAAGCATTATTGTTAAGTAGAAGTATTTTGATAAGTGTCTTGAAGTCTTTCAAAAGTGTATGAATACATATTAAAACACTACATGTATATACATTTTAACTGAGTCGTTAAGTCATCGTTAGTCGTTACATGTAAATGTTGTTTTGAAACCTTTAGGTTAACGATCTTGTTGAATGTTGTTAACCCATTATTTATTATAACAAATGAGATGTTAAACTGTTATATTATCATGATATTATGATATATAATATATCTTAGTATGATATACATACAGTTAAATGTCGTTACAACGATAATCGTTACATATATGTCTCATTTCGAAATCATTAAGTTAGTAGTCTTATTTTTACATATGTATTTCATTGTTAATACACTTAATAATATATTTACTTATCATTTAACATAATTAACCAAGTGTATCAATATCTTAATATGATTCATATGTACCTAGTAAGACGTTGTTATAACGATAATCGTTATATATATCGTTTTCGAGTTTCTTAAATTAATAGTCTCATTTTTATGTATATAACTCATTGTTAAAATACCTAATGAGATACAAACTTATAATAAAATCATGTTAACTATATATATAATCATATATATGTCATCGTATAGTTTTTACAAGTTTTAACGTTCGTGAATCACCGATCAACTTGGGTGGTCAATTGTCTATATGAAACCTATTTCAATTAATCAAGTATTAACAAGTTTGATTGCTTAACATGTTGGAAACACTTAATCATGTAAATAACAATTTCATTTAATATATATATAAACATGGAAAAGTTCGGGTCACTACAAAAAGTGTATGAATACATATTAAAACACTACATGTATATACATTTTAACTGAGTCGTTAAGTCATCGTTAGTCGTTACATGTAAATGTTGTTTTGAAACCTTTAGGTTAACGATCTTGTTGAATGTTGTTAACCCATTGTTTATTATAACAAATGAGATGTTAAATTGTTATATTATCATGATATTATGATATATAATATATCTTAGTATGATATATATACAGTTAAATGTCGTTACAACGATTATCTTTACATATATGTCTCGTTTCGAAATCATTAAGTTAGTAGTCTTATTTTTACATATGTATTTCATTGTTAATACACTTAATAATATATTTACTTATCATTTAACATAATTAACCAAGTGTATCAATATCTTAATATGATTCATATGTACCTAGTAAGACGTTGTTATAACAATAATCGTTATATATATCATTTTCGAGTTTCTTAAATTAATAGTCTCATTTTTATGTATATAACTCATTGTTAAAATACCTAATGAGATACATATTTATAATAAAATCATGTTAACTATATATATAACCATATATATGTCATCGTATAGTTTTTACAAGTTTTAACGTTCGTGAATCACCGGTCAACTTGGGTGGTCAATTGTCTATATGAAACTTATTTCAATTAATCAAGTCTTAACAAGTTTGATTGCTTAACATGTTGGAAACACTTAATCATGTAAATAACAATTTCATTTAATATATATATAAACATGGAAAAGTTCGGGTCACTACATCGGAGTCATTTAGAGGCCTAAAAGTTCGAAATAAGTATCGTTACACATGTTGCAAAACTATAACAAGTTGCAAAAGCTCCAGTTTTGTCCGATCTCCGCGTTTTCACTTCGAAATAGACCAATGAGAAAAACTCATCCTATTCCATTGGCAATTTCAGTTTCACCCCGTTCGGAGTCGTTTAGAGGCCTTAAAGCTCGAAATAAGCATCGACCGTAACACATGTTGCAAAACTATAACAAGTTGCGAAAGCTCCTGTTTTGTCCGATCTTCGAGTTTTCACTCCGAAACAGACCAATGAGCAAAACTCATTCTATTCCATTGGCAATTTCAGTTGCACGCTGTTCGGAGTCATTTAGAGGCCTAAAAGTTCGAAATAAGCATCGTTACACATGCTGCAAAACTATAACAAGTTGCGAAAGCTCCCGTTTTGTCTGATCTCCGCGTTTTCACTCCGAAACAGACCAATGAGAAAAACTCATCCTATTCCATTGGCAATTTCTGTTTCACGCTGTTCGGAGTCGTTTATGAAAGTATTTCATATGCCCGAGAGACATATTAAATTAATGTGGCTAATGTGTTATGATCCAAGTCGGGTCTTACCCAATAACAAGCTTACCGACACCTTATACATATTTAATCTTAACGATTAGATCATTGATTAAATACACGACACTTGAACTTTAAGAAAAATGGTTTTCTGAAATATTACTTGATGTGTATATATATAAATTATGGAATAATTTATATGATATGGATTTAATTATTTATAGGTTAAATAATTAATTAATTATGTTACATTTTATATAAAATGGGTTTTATAAATAATGTAAACATAATAAATAAAATGAAAGTTTTATAAAAGTATTTTATAAAAGTTAACTTTATAAAATCAAACTTTATAAAACCATTTTTATTTATACACATGGTAGTGGCATGGGGACTCAAGAAAACATGCTAAGATTCATTCTTGAATTGGTCATACTTTTGCATCTATCTATAAGCATGTTCCTTGACGGCCTTTAAAAAAAAAAAAAAAGCATGTTCTTTGACTCATAGCTAGGATCTTACATGCAAACACATCAAGAAAATTGCACAAAAAAACTACTCCAATTCAGCTACCATTGCCGTGGCCTTTTGGAGAGGGAGAAAGGGTTCTCAAATTTATTTTGCAAGCTCTAATCAAGTGTTAATAAATCCTAACTAAATTACAAAGGTGTTGGGGTTATTGCTTGTGGGTATTACACACTTGAGGCTTCAAGTTAGAGGCTTTCTTACCATCATCTTCATCATCATCTTGCACTTTTGTAAACGGATTATATACATGGCATTGTATATGTATACTTTATTTGCTAAAAGCTAAAGGCAGAACTACGCGAATTATAAGGCAAAGCTATGCAATATTCGCTGAAATATAAGTACAGCAGTTATGATTTCGCATTAATGCAAGACCGCGGTTTAATCCGCTGAGTTTCTGCGGATAGTTAAGTAACTCGCAGACCGCGGATATTTCGAATACTATAAATAGGGAGCTTGGCCTCTCATTTATGGGTTGTTGATTCTCTGCCATTTTGCCCAAGCCTTTGTAATTTCCACTTATGACCTTGCCCAAGGGATTTTTACACCGCGCAAAGGAGAAATATGCTAATTAACAAACAAGACAGGGTCGGGGTGGTTGATCACTTGATAGTTAAAGTGAAAGACGATCATCGGGGCCCAAAATAATCATCAAACATTTCATCTTCCAATATAATCTTATTGCACTCAATTCGTAATTATGTAACATTATTAATTAAGGATTGATCAATTGGCGCCATCCGTGGGACACGTTTTACGAATTAAACCGAAAATTTTTTGTTTCGTGCTATCAAACGATTAATTCTCTGGTTTAATTCCAATCGTGTTTTTGTTGTGATGATTTACAGGTGCTTTTGTAATACGCAATCAGTCGATCTGCTCGACAATCATGATGACAAATGCAAAGCAAATTGGCGTTTCTGCGAATGCTGATGCACTGCCTGGTGATTCGCAGAACGTTGTAATATTTCCATTACAAACAAATGCTAGTATAACCGCGGGAAAATCGATTCAAGAACCGATCGCTAAAACATCTGCTAAAAACAATGCTAGTGACTCGCAGCCAGAAGTTGCTGCTGAAAAAATGATTGCGCGAAGAACTTTGCTGCAAAATCGCTGTTAACACCTATTTCCTTATGAGGTAAGGCTTAGTGTGTCAACAAGATACTAGAAGTAATCTAGCTTTAGGAGGGTGGAGTATTGCCGATTGATTTTTACCCTTGGGAAATAATCCCTGCAGACCCGGTTCACAAGTGTAGAAACTTGTGGGGTGGCTTAATCAATCTGTCGTCCGTAGAGCGTAAAAGTGCTAGCCGGATGACTTCTAGTGAGAGAAAGTAGAGAGAGAAAGAGAAGTGAAGTCTCAGCTCTCAAAGTTGTCAGAATGTCTGAAATGTGTAAAATGACGACCCAAGGGGTCTATTTATAGTGTCAGATCCACCAGATTATTCGGGGACACGTGTCAGATGATGATACGTTCTGTTATTCGTGATCTGAAATTTATGCTGAAGGTGGCGTTCTCCGGCCAGGGCTTACGCGCTAGGCGGCCTTCAGGGCTTACGCATGACAGAGCAGCCTGTACAGCGGAGAATGCTGGACGGATAACTCCACAAAACTGTTGTTTCCAGCCTTCCTGATGCTACTTTTATGCAACCATTATGCCTTTTATGTGTGAATACGATAGGATACACCATTAAGTCCCCCAGTTTAATGACTTAAGCATTTGAAAAATGATTAAGTTGTTAAACTTTTAATAACGCATGCCAAACCAGCCTGTTCATTGCCCATTTGCATCGGGGATAACATTTTAGGCATTAAATGCAGAAGAATTTTACTGACGCTGTTATGATTAATTTTTTACGGCTGAGATCCTCCACGCTCCTCCAGCTGTAAAAAGTGTTATTTCGTACCCTACGTTTAAACTCACCCATACACATGTCTCAATCATGGCCATAAAAATTGCACCGATGAACCCCAATAAAAACCGTCATAACCCTTTTACCATCACTTTTTTACTTTTGCCAAGATCTAAAAAGCACATTTCTCCCCCAAATCTTCATCGCCTTCTTCAATCTTCAACTTTTTAAGGTTTACCGTTTTCCAAGGTCAGTACACTCCATCTTACTGCTATTTTCTTCTTGTTGGTATCTTTTACTGTATTATCATGGCTTCTACTCCAAGTTCTGGCCAAGAACATGCAAAGCTCTAACGACCCGCCAAAATCGCTATTGACGCGGTACGTTATCTACGGTCCCACAGCGAGGTTTCGACCTCTATATGATACGTTTTGATAAAACATTGCATTCATTTAATAAAAAAACATACTTTCTATACATAGAAAGTTTACCAAAATATAGACATATCCCAAATATATATGACAACTTATACAAAATGACTAAATCATCAATTTATTTAATAACAGATTATAACATTAATATTTGAATGCAATGTCTTTTTGAAAATATGGCATAAAAGACTCCATGCAGCACCTTGAGCAAATAGCAAGCAAACAGTGGAAGCACTTTTGAAAGACCCGAGAATAAACATGCTAAAAGTGTCAACCAAAAGGTTGGTGAGTTCATAGGTTTATCGTAACAACCGTTATCAATAGTTTCAATAGACCACAAGATTTCATAATCATAAACATAATACACTCGCAAGTGTATGTAAAGCATTCTAAGTGGTTGAGCACTTGGTAACCATACTTAACATTTAATCAACGTCGCATATTCCCTTTATTATGAAATCTCACTACACCGTACCAAGTGTAGTTACCGAAACGAAGTACTGTGCAACCGTTGAATACTGGTCGTCCAGTCCGGTTGGGGTTGTCAGGCCCGATAGATCTATCAACAGGATTCGCGTTTACAATACCCATGTAAATAGTAGTTACCAAGCTACAGGGAAGTATGCCAGTGGTACAACTCAACGTATAACATATTTTTAAGTACTTGTGTCTATTTTGTAAACATTTATAAAAGCAGCGCATGTATTCTCAGCCCAAAAATATATATTGCAAAAGCAATTAAAAAGGGAGCAAATGAAACTCACCTTTGTAGCCCAATAAACAATTCACGTAGATGTAACCAATACTCGGAATGCAAGTAACCGTAGACCTCATCCTAAAGAATATATGTTGGTTAATAAATTTCTAACAAGCTAGGTCAGGTCATAGGGTTCGTATAGTCCTATTGCTCAAGTCCGACTCATAAATTTATCAAAATTTAGCAAAAGTCAACAAAAGTCAACGCAAGTCAAAGTAAGTAAAATGTAAGTCAAATGCAAGTCAAACACAGTCAACATGATTAACACAAGTCAACAACCGGATAAAATTACACAAGTTGATCAAGTAGTCAAACATAGGTCAAACTTAAGTTATTCATTTTTACTTAGAAAAATTTATATTATTTACATATATGTATTTTTTAGTATTTTGCAGCTGATTCCGGGTCCCACCAAATTTGATATAATACTTTAGGTCATGACCATTGGAAAGTATGTCATCCCAACTTTCTATAGATAGTTTATTTTACAAAAATGGAGTTACGGTTTTAAAGTTTTGACCTCGCGAAAACAGTCTCCCGAAACATAAAATGCTGATAAAATTTTTGTTGTGTTCAAAATCAGCAACGATTGCCCATTTTCTCGCTTGTTTTATACCTGTTTAGACTCAACAAAATTATACAACTAATATATCGTTTTAAAGCTTGTCGCAAATACTTTCAATACCAAATAATAGTTTTTATCTAAACTTAACTGATTTTAACTTGCGAGTCCTCAAAGTAGGTCCGAGAGTCATTTTGACAATTTTGTTAAAATACTAAAATTTTCGGTTGACGATCCAAATTTGAATCCGGCTGACCTGACTTAACCAAATTTTTATCACAGCTCAAAAATGACATTTTAGATGTGTTGGTGACTTTCGTTTTCCAAAATTATGCATATGGGTCAATTTATGCACGTTTGACCCGAATGAGTCATAAAACTTTCTTTAAACCAAATTTGACCCAAACTCATTTTTAAAGCATCAAAACTTGCAAACATACTTAAATCAATATACGGGATGTGTTACATACCTTTGGTTCTCAAAATTTCGCATATGGGTCAAAGTAGGCTCGTATGACCCAAATGGGTCATAAACACCCATTTTCACCAAAACATGCCACAACTTATTTTTTTAACACCACAACCTTTAAACTTACTTAAATCGACGTTTGGGACTTTTCTACACTGACCGTTACCCATTTTGACCCATTAAACCCATTTGGTCAAACAAAGTCAATTGCACATATTATTTAGCTTAAATAATCTAGTCAACTTCCAGAATTTTTATAAAAATAAGTACAGGTCCATTTGACTTGAAATACGCGCCAAAATTTCCGAAATTTAGTCGACTATAACATATCCGAAGCACAACCTCTAACCCTAAACAGAAAGCTCGCAGTGACGAAAAACGTACCAGGCTTTAATGCTGAATCGTTTCGGTACTCATGTATAAACTTTGAAAAATCATATCAAATCCAAAAAGTATCCAAATGACGCATTTCTGGAGTCTAAACTTATTAATTTTTCGATACGCACGCAACCGTGAACCCAGAATTCTGAGATCAGGTCGCACGCATCCCAATGAAACTGTTCTGTCCGGTTTTAAATAATATAAAATTCTAACTTTGATTTGGCCATAGATTTTGACTCTTTTATCGGAATTGGACAATATCTAAATGAAAACCAAATGTTTTTTTTTCCGCAAGCAATACAACTATATACCTCTCCAGACCTGAATATATAGCATACTTTTCCAGATTCACAGTTTCAATTACGAATTTTTAAACCGAAATAAATTTTTAAGCATCAAAATCACAAACCTTTAATTAACCATAACGAGGGCTATACATATCCGATTAACATGAATCTTAAGTCTATCTTGGGTGTTATTCAATTATCTATACATCTAACATCAGTTCACAAACTCAATCATAAAGCATTCATCTCAGAAAATTCGGATTCATAGCAAGATCACATGAAAACTTCAATTTAACATATCGGGAGCATACGATAACGAAATCAATTGATTCTTGAGCCTAAAATTAGTAGTTTTTCAATACTAATCCATCTACATACTTATATTTACAGATAACAAAGTCAAAATTTCAAAAACATGGCAAAACAATTCGGATTTCATGTAATATCATGTTAAACTTCAATTAATCATACCGGAAGCAATTCTAAACGAAATCAAGTGATTCTTGAGCCTAAAATTAATAGTTTTTCACAAGGATTTCATTTATAAGTATTTCATAAACTGAAAATATCATGTTCATATCAGTAGCATACCATTCAAATTCGTGATTCATCAACAAGTCAACAAATGATCAA
Organism: Rutidosis leptorrhynchoides; assembly: GCF_046630445.1. NCBI lineage: Eukaryota > Viridiplantae > Streptophyta > Magnoliopsida > Asterales > Asteraceae > Rutidosis > Rutidosis leptorrhynchoides. Next base: position 313,139,260 of record NC_092333.1, on the reverse strand, counting down.
ATTAACGAACAATATCATGCATACATACAAGGACTTGAGCACTAGACACTATATCTACCCTAATATGTAACAAAAATATGAAAACTAGAAAATTAGAGTTTTTAAAACTTACACAAATCAAGAAATTGTTGGTATGGCTGAGTAGAGCTCTTCGAGAGGAGTCCGAATATGTAAACGATTTTAGGATCAAGTGATTTCTTAAAGGTGTTTATAAGGAAAGAAGATCGATGATGATGATAAATAGTAATGGGTATTTTAAGGAGAGAGTCTATGTACTTGTGTGTTAGATGAAATGAATTAGGTTTAATAATATAGATGGGATAAAGAGTCACGGGTGATAAATCTATCTCAATTATTGATATCACGGATGTAATAATGTGTAGTCACGGGTATAATAATTAAACACGGGTATTACTATGTAATCACGGGTTATAATTAAATTTTTATCCGATATCTAAAACCCAATGTATTTTATTTTAATATGATTCAATAATTGGTAAATTTTTATATTTATAAAATACATTTACATATATATTGTTCGAAACCTTTTAAATTCTAGACATCGTACCTAGTTAGTGTTTTTCATAAATACTTATTTAATATATTTTTAAACTAAATAATATATGTCTTTTATTGAAAATATAAGTGTTTAAAATAATCCCCCGAGTTTAATTTAAGAGTATACTAATTAATTAAAATGATTTTAGAACTCAATTATTGTAAAATATAATATTTATATTAAGTACTCATACGTTTCGTTCTCTGGAAAAAAAATTATTTTATTTTATTATTATTTTATTTATTTATTATTTTTTTGCTGGTTACACTAATTGTAGTGTTTTATTTAAAATCTATAAAACTTATGTAATAATATATATATATTTTAAAAAAAAAAATTTAGCGTGGAAAAACGTTGAATTTAACAAACAGTTGTTAAGTTTTTAAAGGAAAAAGTCGGGTTGTTACAAAAGCCTTCTTCGTCAAACACCGCTGACATTCCAGAAGTTAGCACGATGGCTTCATCATTGACAAGTGAATATTTAGATGGCTTAAAGATTGCCTTCTGCCATCTCAATCAATACAACCCTGTTCTTCCCACCAACAGACAAACTGCTGACAACCCTCCTGAGGGGAAAATTACTTTATACGCTTTACAAATTACATACGGCAACCTCCGTGTTCCTCTTACTAAGTTTCTCCTTCGCCTTCTTAGATATTATAAGGCCTGCCTTAGTCAAATGCATCCCCATGGCCTTCAAAAAATCATCCTTTTTGAAATGTACTGCAAAGCTATTAATATAAAGCCTCGCATTAAAGTTTTTATCTCTTTGTTTAGAATTCGCACAATTAGTGACTGCTGGCTTACTATTGATAGTAAGAAAAATAATCATTTTGTTGGTACGAATAGAGTTTCAAATTTGAAGGATTGGAAAAGACCATTTTTCTTTGTTGATGAGACTGTTATTCCGGAGGAGTACTCCGTTGTCCGGGAATGGGGTGCTATTGATGCTGGTGTGGGAAAGGGTGCTAAGATTTCTCCTGCAGAGCAGCGGATAGTAAATAGCTTGAAAGAGCTCCGCCTTCCACTCAGATCATACGAAAGGTATGAGGGAATTCTTGTGCTGTGCAAAGTGAGTCAAGAATGGCAGAGCAATTCTGTGCCAGTACTCCGTGAGAAAAACCAGGGTAGGATGGGATATGATCATCCTACTATATATAAATGCATGTCTATTGTTTGTCACATTTGCTTATATTGCTGTTTATGTTTTTGCAGCCAACTCCGTGATGCAGGTTCGTTCTGCTCTCTTATCCGTTGATCTTGATGATGACGTGGAGGTCACTGCTCGTGACAAAACTTATGAAGAGCTAGAGGCAGAAAGAGCTGCAGCTGAGGATAAAACTGCTGCTGATGTAGTGACCCGAACTTTTCCATGTTTATATATATTAATTGATATTGATATTTACATGATTAAATGTTTCCAACATGTTAAACAATCAAACTTGTTAAGACTTGATTAATTGAAATATGTTTCATATAGACAATTGACCACCCAAGTTGACCGGTGATTCACGAACGTTAAAACTTGTAAAAACTATATGATGACATATATATGGATATATATATAGTTAACATGATACTATGATAAGTAAACATATCATTAAGTATATTAACAATGAACTACATATGTAAAAACAAGACTACTAACTTAATGATTTTTAAACGAGACATATATGTAACGATTATCGTTGTAAAGACATTTAATGTATATATATCATATTAAGAGATATTCATACATGATAATATCATGATAATATAATAAATTAAAATCTCATTTGATATTATAAACATTGGGTTAACAACATTTAACAAGATCGTTAACCTAAAGGTTTCAAAACAACACTTACATGTAACGACTAACGATGACTTAACGACTCAGTTAAAATGTATATACATGTAGTGTTTTAATATGTATTTATACACTTTTAAAAGACTTCAATACACTTATCAAAATACTTCTACTTAACAAAAATGCTTACAATTACATCCTCGTTCAGTTTCATCAACAATTCTACTCGTATGCACCCGTATTCGTACTCGTACAATACACAGCTTTTAAATGTATGTACTATTGGTATATACACTCCAATGATCAGCTCTTAGCAGCCCATGTGAGTCACCTAACACATGTGAGAACCATCATTTGGCAACTAGCATGAAATATCTCATAAAATTACAAAAATATGAGTAATCATTCATGACTTATTTACATGAAAACAAAATTACATATCCTTTATATCTAATCCATACACCAACGACCAAAAACACCTACAAACACTTTCATTCTTCAATTTTCTTCATCTAATTGATCTCTCTCAAGTTCTATCTTCAAGTTCTAAGTGTTCTTCATAAATTCTACAAGTTCTAGTTACATAAAATCAAGAATACTTTCAAGTTTGCTAGCTCACTTCCAATCTTGTAAGGTGATCATCCAACCTCAAGAAATCTTTATTTATTACAGTAGGTTATCATTCTAATACAAGGTAATAATCATATTCAAACTTTGGTACAATTTCTATAACTATAACAATCTTATTTCAAGTGATGATCTTACTTGAACTTGTTTTCGTGTCATGATTCTGCTTCAAGAACTTCGAGCCATCCAAGGATCCATTGAAGCTAGATCCATTTTTCTCTTTTCCAGTAGGTTTATCCAAGGAAATTAAGGTAGTAATGATGTTCATAACATCATTCTATTCATACATATAAAGCTATCTTATTCGAAGGTTTAAACTTGTAATCACTAGAACATAGTTTAGTTAATTCTAAACTTGTTCGCAAACAAAAGTTAATCCTTCTAACTTGACTTTTAAAATCAACTAAACACATGTTCTATATCTATATGATATTCTAACTTAATGATTTAAAACCTGGAAACACGAAAAACACCGTAAAACCGGATTTACGCCGTCGTAGTAACACCGCGGGCTGTTTTGGGTTAGTTAATTAAAAACTATGATAAACTTTGATTTAAAAGTTGTTATTCTGAGAAAATGATTTTTATTATGAACATGAAACTATATCCATAAATTATGGTTAAACTCAAAGTGGAAGTATGTTTTCTAAAATGGTCATCTAGACGTCGTTCTTTCGACTGAAATGACTACCTTTACAAAAACGACTTGTAACTTATATGTCCGACTATAAACGTATACTTTTTCTGTTTAGATTCATAAAATAGAGTTCAATATGAAACCATAGCAATTTGATTCACTCAAAACAGATTTAAAATGAAGAAGTTATGGGTAAAACAAGATTGGATAATTTCTCATTTTAGCTACGTGAAAATTGGTAACAAATCTATTCCAACCATAAATTAATCAACTTGTATTGTATATTATGTAATATTGAGATACCATAGACACGTATACAATGTTTCGACCTATCATGTCGACACATCTAAATATATTTCGAAACAACCATAGACACTCTATATGTGAATGTTGGAGTTAGCTATACAGGGTTGAGGTTGATTCCAAAATATATATAGTTTGAGTTGTGATCAATACTGAGATACGTATACACTGGGTCGTGGATTGATTCAAGATAATATTTATCGATTTATTTCTGTACATCTAACTGTGGACAAGTAGTTGTAGGTTACTAACGAGGACAGCTGACTTAATAAACTTAAAACATCAAAATATATTAAAAGTGTTGTAAATATATTTTGAACATACTTTGATATATATGTATATATTGTTATAGGTTTGTGAATCAACCAGTGGCCAAGTCTTACTTCCTGACGAAGTAAAATCTGTGAAAGTGAGTTATAGTCCCACTTTTAAAATCTAATATTTTTGGGATGAGAATACATGCAGGTTTTATAAATGATTTACAAAATAGACACAAGTACGTGAAACTACATTCTATGGTTGAATTATCAAAATCGAATATGCCCCTTTTTATTAAGTCTGGTAATCTAAGAATTAGGGAACAGACACCCTAATTGACGCGAATCCTAAAGATAGATCTTTCGGGCCCAACAAGCCCCATCCAAAGTACCGGATGCTTTAGTACTTCGAAATTTATATCATATCCGAAGGGTGTCCCGGAATGATGGGGATATTCTTATATATGCATCTTGTTAATGTCGGTTACCAGGTGTTCACCATATGAATGATTTTTTTCTCTATGTATGGGATGTGTATTGAAATATGAAATCTTGTGGTCTATTGTTACGATTTGATATATATAGGTTAAACCTATAACTCACCAACATTTTTGTTGACGTTTAAAGCATGTTTATTCTCAGGTGAATATTAAGAGCTTCCGCTGTTGCATACTAAAATAAGGACAAGATTTGGAGTCCATGTTTGTATGATATTGTGTAAAAACTGCATTCAAGAAACTGATTTCGATGTAACATATTTGTATTGTAAACCATTATGTAATGGTCGTGTGTAAACAGGATATTTTAGATTATCATTATTTGATAATCTACGTAAAGCTTTTTAAACCTTTATTTATGAAATAAAGGTTATGGTTGGTTTTAAAAATGAATGCAATCTTTGAAAAACGTCTCATATAGAGGTCAAAACCTCGCAACGAAATCAATTAATATGGAACGTTTTTAATCAATAAGAACGGGACATTTCAGTTGGTATCCGAGCGTTGGTCTTAGAGAACCAGAATTTTGCATTAGTGTGTCTTATCGAGTTTGTTAGGATGCATTAGTGAGTCTGGACTTCGACCGTGTTTACTTGAAAAATGATTGCTTAACAAATTTTGTTGGAAACTATATATTTTTAACATGTGAATATTATGTGATATATTAATCTCTTAACGCGTTTGATATTATGTGATAGATGTCTACCTCTAGAACAAGTCCCATTGACTCACCTAATAATAATGAAGATTCAAATGTAAATTGGAATGATTCATGGACTGATTCACAAGTTCCCGAAGAGGAACCGGAAGAAGAGTCGAAACCGGAAGAAGAATCGAAACCGGAAGAAGAATCGGAACCGGATGAAGAAATAGAACCGGTGGGGGAAATAATAAAACGGTTAAGTAAAAGAAAATCCTCAACCAACCGACCAAGGTTAATTATGGTCAATGGTGTTTCCGCCAAGGAAGCAAAATATTGGGAGGATTACCAATTCTCCGATGAATCGGATTCCGACGAGAATTCCGATGATGTTATAGAAATTACCCCAACTGAATTTAAAAAGGCAAGAGAAAATAATAAGGGAAAGGGCATAAAAATATAGAAATCTAATTCCAACCCCGATGAACTTTATATGTATCGTAAACTCCCGAAGTCCTTAAGTTGTAACAATGACCCGGGAACCTCTAAACCACCAGGTTTTTCTAAACCAATGTGGAAAACGATGGCTCGTATTAGGGGAACATCATATATCCCTAGAAACTTGGCAAAACGAACCAAAACCGAAGAAGAAGAAACAAGCGAGTCGGAATAAGATAGTTATATTCGTGTGGTGTAATATATGTAATATAGTGTGCTTATGCTTTATGATATATGTAAAAATTGCTTGTATTAATAACTATTTTTTTTATGAATCTAACTCTTGTCTATTTTACAGTATAAAAACACAAAATGGATAGACAACCCAATATTTTAAGAGACCTACCCGGAGACATGATTGATGAAATCTTGTCTAGAGTCGGTCAGAATTCTTCGGCACAACTATTTAAGGCGAGATCAGTTTGTAAGACATTCGAAGAACGTTCCAAGAATGCCTTGGTTTATAAAAGGCTTTCGTTCAAAAGATGGGGGATATCACATTGGAAAATCCATAAGTTACGATGTATTTACTTTGACGCATATATTGCGGGGAACCCAAATGCTATTTTACGCAATGGGTTAAGAAATTATTTTGACTCAATATATCCGAATATTGGACTTCGTGATTTAGAAAAAGCGGCTAACATGCAACATAAAGAAGCATGTTATGCTTACGGATTAGTAATGTTCGCTTCTCACCAAAGTGAGAACAAGAACATCGGGCTACAACTATTAAACAAAACGTTCCCACAAGTGACGGAGTCGGTAATTGGGGTAAGAAATGAGGTTTTTAGATTGTTACGGGACTGTTGGACATTACGTAACCCTCGTCCCTTTGACGACGTTACAACACGCTGTCTTATCAACGGCCATAACGGTTATGTTCCACAAGACCAAGGATGGGAAGTAATCCTAGTAAAAACAGAATGCATGACTTGTTTCTGGACGTATGAATTACGTGTCTTTATTGCCTTTGCTGAACGACTTGTGTACTAGCTAGAATTATCTTCACAACTATCTTGTATCAAATTTATTGTGTGCTATATTTCATACTATATGTAAAATAAGCGGTATTGTAAGTTTGTAAAATATTGTGTAAAAGTTTGAACGCGAAATATTATTATAATCAGTTTTTCATATAGAATTGTAGTAGTTGAATTGTATATTAGCTACTAAGTATGAACTTAACGGGTAGGTACTACCCGAATTTAAACTTATAAAACGCTAATATGAAGAAAAAGCTTTTATAAATGAGTTCATATTATGCTACGAAATACTATTAACTACTCTTAATATTCTGTATGATTAACTTGTTCCATTTGACTATTTTGAAGGAAATGGCACCGACTACTCGACACACCGTGAATATGAATGAAGAGGAATTCCGTACTTTTCTAGCTTCAAACATAGCTGCAGTACAGGCTGCGCTACATACCAACAATAACCTTGGATCTAGCAGTACAGGAAATCGTGTAGGATGCACCTACAAAGAAGTCACTGCCTGCAAACCTTTGGAATTTGATGGAACCGAAGGACCGATCAGATTGAAACGGTGGACCGAGAAGGTCGAATCGGTGTTTGCTATAAGTAAGTGTACTGAAGAGGACAAAGTGAAGTACGCTACGCATACCTTCACAGGTTCTGCGTTAACATGGTGGAATACCTATCTAGAGCAAGTGGGACAAGACGATGCGTACACACTACCGTGGTCAGCATTCAAGCACTTGATGAACGAGAAGTACCGTCCCAGAACCGAGGTCAATAAGCTCAAGACAGAACTTAGAGGGTTACGAACCCAAGGATTTGATATTACCACGTACGAAAGACGGTTCACAGAATTGTGCCTATTGTGTCCGGGAGCATTCGAAGATGAGGAAGAGAAGATCGACGCGTTTGTGAAAGGATTATCAGAAAGAATCCAAGAAGATATAAGTTCACACGAGCCCACCTCCATACAACAGGCATGTAGAATGGCTCACAAACTAGTGAACCAGATTGAAGAAAGAATTAAAGAACAGACTGCGGAAGAGGCCAATGTGAAGCAAGTCAAAAGAAAGTGGGAGGAAAACGGTGATAAGAATCACCAATACAACAACAACAGCAATTACAACAATAATCGCAACAATTATCCCAACAATCGCAACATCAATCGCAACTACAACAAACGGCCCAACAACAACAACAACAATAATAACCGCAACAACAACAACAATCAGAAGCAGCTATGCCAAAGGTGTGAAAAGAATCACTCGGGGTTCTGCACCAAATTTTGCAACAAGTGTAAAAGAAATGGTCATAGCGCGGCGAAGTGTGAGGTCTACGGACCAGGGGTTAATAGAACGAAAGGAACAAATGGTGTCAGAACGAGTAATGGCGGAGCAAGTAGTGTCGGAGCAAGTTATGCCAATGTAGTTTGTTATAAATGTGGAAAACCGGGCCACATTATTAGAAATTGCCCGAACCATGAGAACACGAATGGACAAGGCCGCGGAAGAGTTTTCAATATTAATGCGACAGAGGCACAGGAAGACCCGGAGCTTGTTACGGGTACGTTTCTTATTGACAATAAATCTGCTTACGTTTTATTTGATTCGGGTGCGGATAGAAGCTATATGAGTAGAGATTTTTGTGCTAAATTAAGTTGTCCATTGACGCCTTTGGATAGCAAATTTTTACTCGAATTAGCAAATGGTAAATTAATTTCAGCAGATAATATATGTCGGAATCGAGAAATTAAACTGGTTAGCGAAACATTTAAGATTGATTTGATACCAGTAGAGTTAGGGAGTTTTGATGTGATAATCGGTATGGACTGGTTGAATGAAGTGAAAGCAGAGATCGTTTGTTACAAAAATGCAATTCGCATTATACGAGAAAAAGGAAAACCCTTAATGGTGTACGGAGAAAAGGGCAACACGAAGCTACATCTTATTAGTAATTTGAAGGCACAAAAACTAATAAGAAAAGGTTGCTATGCTGTTCTAGCACACGTCGAGAAAGTACAAACTGAAGAAAAGAGCATCAATGATGTTCCCATTGCAAAAGAATTTCCCGACGTATTTCCGAAAGAATTACCGGGATTACCCCCACATCGATCCGTTGAATTTCAAATAGATCTTGTACCAGGAGCTGCACCAATAGCTCGTGCTCCTTACAGACTCGCACCCAGCGAGATGAAAGAACTGCAAAGCCAATTACAAGAACTTTTAGAGCGTGGTTTCATTCGACCAAGCACATCACCGTGGGGAGCTCCTGTTTTGTTTGTCAAGAAGAAAGATGGTACATTCAGGTTGTGTATCGACTACCGAGAGTTGAACAAACTTACCATCAAGAACCGCTACCCACTACCGAGAATCGACGACTTATTTGATCAACTACAAGGCTCGTCTATTTATTCAAAGATTGACTTACGTTCCGGGTATCATCAAATGCGGGTGAAAGAAGATGATATTCCAAAGACTGCTTTCAGAACACGTTACGGTCATTACGAGTTTATGGTCATGCCGTTTGGTTTAACTAATGCACCAGCTGTGTTCATGGACCTTATGAACCGAGTGTGTGGACCATACCTTGACAAGTTTGTTATTGTTTTCATTGATGACATACTTATTTACTCAAAGAATGACCAAGAACACGGTGAACATTTGAGAAAGGTGTTAGAAGTATTGAGGAAGGAAGAATTGTACGCTAAGTTTTCAAAGTGTGCATTTTGGTTGGAAGAAGTTCAATTCCTCGGTCACATAGTGAACAAAGAAGGTATTAAGGTGGATCCGGCAAAGATAGAAACTGTTGAAAAGTGGGAAACCCCGAAAACTCCGAAACACATACGCCAGTTTTTAGGACTAGCTGGTTACTACAGAAGGTTCATCCAAGACTTTTCCAGAATAGCAAAACCCTTGACTGCATTAACGCATAAAGGGAAGAAATTTGAATGGAATGATGAACAAGAGAAAGCGTTTCAGTTATTGAAGAAAAAGCTAACTACGGCACCTATATTGTCATTGCCTGAAGGGAATGATGATTTTGTGATTTATTGTGATGCATCAAAGCAAGGTCTCGGTTGTGTATTAATGCAACGAACGAAGGTGATTGCTTATGCGTCTAGACAATTGAAGATTCACGAACAAAATTATACGACGCATGATTTGGAATTAGGCGCGGTTGTTTTTGCATTAAAGACTTGGAGGCACTACTTATATGGGGTCAAAAGTATTATATATACCGACCACAAAAGTCTTCAACACATATTTAATCAGAAACAACTGAATATGAGGCAGCGTAGGTGGATTGAATTATTGAATGATTACGACTTTGAGATTCGTTACCACCCAGGGAAGGCAAATGTGGTAGCCGATGCATTGAGCAGGAAGGACAGAGAACCCATTCGAGTAAAATCTATGAATATAATGATTCATAATAACCTTACTACTCAAATAAAGGAGGCGCAACAAGGAGTTTTAAAAGAGGGAAATTTAAAAGATGAAATACCCAAAGGATCGGAGAAACATCTTAATATTCGGGAAGACGGAACCCGGTATAGGGCTGAAAGGATTTGGGTACCAAAATTTGGAGATATGAGAGAAATGGTACTTAGAGAAGCTCATAAAACCAGATACTCAATACATCCTGGAACGGGGAAGATGTACAAGGATCTCAAGAAACATTTTTGGTGGCCGGGTATGAAAGCCGATGTTGCTAAATACGTGGGAGAATGTTTGACGTGTTCTAAGGTTAAAGCTGAGCATCAGAAACCATCAGGTCTACTTCAACAACCCGAAATCCCGGAATGGAAATGGGAAAACATTACCATGGATTTCATCACTAAATTGCCAAGGACTGCAAGTGGTTTTGATACTATTTGGGTAATAGTTGATCGTCTCACCAAATCAGCACACTTCCTGCCAATAAGAGAAGATGACAAGATGGAGAAGTTAGCACGACTGTATTTGAAGGAAGTCGTCTCCAGACATGGAATACCAATCTCTATTATCTCTGATAGGGATGGCAGATTTATTTCAAGATTCTGGCAGACATTACAGCAAGCATTAGGAACTCGTCTAGACATGAGTACTGCCTATCATCCACAAACTGATGGGCAGAGTGAAAGGACGATACAAACGCTTGAAGACATGCTACGAGCATGTGTTATTGATTTCGGAAATAGTTGGGATCGACATCTACCATTAGCATAATTTTCCTACAACAACAGCTACCATTCAAGCATTGAGATGGCGCCGTTTGAAGCACTTTATGGTAGAAAGTGCAGGTCTCCGATTTGTTGGAGTGAAGTGGGGGATAGACAGATTACGGGTCCGGAGATTATACAAGAAACTACCGAGAAGATCATCCAAATTCAACAACGGTTGAAAACCGCCCAAAGTCGACAAAAGAGCTACGCTGACATTAAAAGAAAAGATATAGAATTTGAAATTGGAGAGATGGTCATGCTTAAAGTTGCACCTTGGAAAGGCGTTGTTCGATTTGGTAAACGAGGGAAATTAAATCCAAGGTATATTGGACCATTCAAGATTATTGATCGTGTCGGACCAGTAGCTTACCGACTTGAGTTACCTCAACAACTCGCGGCTGTACATAACACTTTCCACGTCTCGAATTTGAAGAAATGTTTTGCTAAAGAAGATCTCACTATTTCGTTAGATGAAATCCAAATCAACGAAAAACTCCAATTCATCGAAGAACCCGTCGAAATAATGGATCGTGAGGTTAAAAGACTTAAGCAAAACAAGATACCAGTTGTTAAGGTTCCATTGAATGCTCATAGAGGACCCGAGTTCACCTGGGAGCATGAAGATCAGATGAAGAAGAAATACCCGCATCTATTTCTAGAAGATTCGTCAACACCTTCAACAGCTTAAAATTTCGGGACGAAATTTATTTAACGGGTAGGTACTGTAGTGACCCGAACTTTTCCATGTTTATATATATTAATTGATATTGATATTTACATGATTAAATGTTTCCAACATGTTAAACAATCAAACTTGTTAAGACTTGATTAATTGAAATATGTTTCATATAGACAATTGACCACCCAAGTTGACCGGTGATTCACGAACGTTAAAACTTGTAAAAACTATATGATGACATATATATGGATATATATATAGTTAACATGATACTATGATAAGTAAACATATCATTAAGTATATTAACAATGAACTACATATGTAAAAACAAGACTACTAACTTAATGATTTTTAAACGAGACATATATGTAACGATTATCGTTGTAAAGACATTTAATGTATATATATCATATTAAGAGATATTCATACATGATAATATCATGATAATATAATAATTTAAAATCTCATTTGATATTATAAACATTGGGTTAACAACATTTAACAAGATCGTTAACCTAAAGGTTTCAAAACAACACTTACATGTAACGACTAACGATGACTTAACGACTCAGTTAAAATGTATATACATGTAGTGTTTTAATATGTATTTATAAACTTTTAAAAGACTTCAATACACTTATCAAAATACTTCTACTTAACAAAAATGCTTACAATTACATCCTCGTTCAGTTTCATCAACAATTCTACTCGTATGCACCCGTATTCGTACTCGTACAATACACAGCTTTTAGATGTATGTACTATTGGTATATACACTCCAATGATCAGCTCTTAGCAGCCCATGTGAGTCACCTAACACATGTGAGAACCATCATTTGGCAACTAGCATGAAATATCTCATAAAATTACAAAAATATGAGTAATCATTCATGACTTATTTACATGAAAACAAAATTACATATCCTTTATATCTAATCCATACACCAACGACCAAAACACCTAAAAACACTTTCATTCTTCAATTTTCTTCATCTAATTGATCTCTCTCAAGTTCTATCTTCAAGTTCTAAGTGTTCTTCATAAATTCTACAAGTTCTAGTTACATAAAATCAAGAATACTTTCAAGTTTGCTAGCTCACTTCCAATCTTGTAAGGTGATCATCCAACCTCAAGAAATCTTTATTTCTTACAGTAGGTTATCATTCTAATACAAGGTAATAATCATATTCAAACTTTGGTTCAATTTCTATAACTATAACAATCTTATTTCAAGTGATGATCTTACTTGAACTTGTTTTCGTGTCATGATTCTGCTTCAAGAACTTCGAGCCATCCAAGGATCCATTGAAGCTAGATCCATTTTTCTCTTTTCCAGTAGGTTTATCCAAGGAAATTAAGGTAGTAATGATGTTCATAACATCATTCGATTCATACATATAAAGCTATCTTATTCGAAGGTTTAAACTTGTAATCACTAGAACATAGTTTAGTTAATTCTAAACTTGTTCGCAAACAAAAGTTAATCCTTCTAACTTGACTTTTAAAATCAACTAAACACATGTTCTATATCTATATGATATTCTAACTTAATGATTTAAAACCTGGAAACACGAAAAACACCGTAAAACCGGATTTACGCCGTCGTAGTAACACCGCGGGCTGTTTTGGGTTAGTTAATTAAAAACTATGATAAACTTTGATTTAAAAGTTGTTATTCTGAGAAAATGATTTTTATTATGAACATGAAACTATATCCAAAAATTATGGTTAAACTCAAAGTGGAAGTATGTTTTCTAAAATGGTCATCTAGACGTCGTTCTTTCGACTGAAATGACTACCTTTACAAAAATGACTTGTAACTTATATGTCCGACTATAAACCTATACTTTTTCTGTTTAGATTCATAAAATAGAGTTCAATATGAAACCATAGCAATTTGATTCACTCAAAACAGATTTAAAATGAAGAAGTTATGGGTAAAACAAGATTGGATAATTTCTCATTTTAGCTACGTGAAAATTGGTAACAAATCTATTCCAACCATAACTTAATCAACTTGTATTGTATATTATGTAATCTTGAGATACCATAGACACGTATACAATGTTTCGACCTATCATGTCGACACATCTATATATATTTCGAAACAACCATAGACACTCTATATGTGAATGTTGGAGTTAGCTATACAGGGTTGAGGTTGATTCCAAAATATATATAGTTTGAGTTGTGATCAATACTTAGATACGTATACACTGGGTCGTGGATTGATTCAAGATAATATTTATCGATTTATTTTTGTACATCTAACTGTGGACAACTAGTTGTAGGTTACTAACGAGGACAGCTGACTTAATAAACTTAAAACATCAAAATATATTAAAAGTGTTGTAAATATATTTTGAACATACTTTGATATATATTTATATATTGTTATAGGTTCGTGAATCAACCAGTGGCCAAGTCTTACTTCCTGACGAAGTAAAATCTGTGAAAGTGAGTTATAGTCCCACTTTTAAAATCTAATATTTTTGGGATGAGAATACATGCAGGTTTTATAAATGATTTACAAAATAGACACAAGTACGTGAAACTACATTCTATGGTTGAATTATCGAAATCGAATATGCCCCTTTTTATTAAGTCTGATAATCTAAGAATTAGGGAACAGACACCCTAATTGACGCGAATCCTAAAGATAGATCTATCGGGCCCAACAAGCCCCATCCAAAGTACCGGATGCTTTAGTACTTCGAAATTTATATCATATCCGAAGGGTGTCCCGGAATGATGGGGATATTCTTATATATGCATCTTGTTAATGTCGGTTACCAGGTGTTCACCATATAAATGATTTTTATCTCTATGTATGGGATGTGTATTGAAATATGAAATCTTGTGGTCTATTGTTACGATTTGATATATATAGGTTAAACCTATAACTCACCAACATTTTTGTTGACGTTTAAAGCATGTTTATTCTCAGGTGAATATTAAGAGCTTCCGCTGTTGCATACTAAAATAAGGACAAGATTTGGAGTCCATGTTTGTATGATATTGTGTAAAAACTGCATTCAAGAAACTGATTTCGATGTAACATATTTGTATTGTAAACCATTATGTAATGGTCGTGTGTAAACTGGATATTTTAGATTGTCATTATTTGATAATCTACGTAAAGCTTTTTAAACCTTTATTTATGAAATAAAGGTTATGGTTGGTTTTAAAAATGAATGCAGTCTTTGAAAAACGTCTCATATAGAGGTCAAAACCTCGCAACGAAATCAATTAATATGGAACGTTTTTAATCAATAAGAACGGAACATTTCAGCTGATGCCATTGCTGCTGAAAAGGGGGAAGGAGTAATTGTTAGCTGCTCTGATAGTGAGTCCGGGTCTGAACAAATAGACACTGAACAGACAGCGGATGACACCACCACCGCCGATCAACAAAAATCAGGTTCAGTTGACATCACGGGTGAAACTAACCCCACTCCTCCTCCAACCCAAAAGACAAGAAAGAAGAGCATAGGCTCTAAAAGGGCAAAAAGTACAGAGGAGGGCAAAAAGCAGAAACGCAGGAGAAGTATGTCCATTCTGCGCTTTCTTGAAAATGCACATGTTTTTGCTTACAACCGTTATGTTTGTTCATAATGCTAATTTGTTCTTGTTAGTGATTTTAGCAGAGTCAGATCATAGCCAAGGGAAGGCTACGGAGGGCGGTGAACGGGTGCCGGAGGAAAATCTTGAAAGTGAAGGAGAGAAGTGCCTGAAAACTCCTGATCCAAACTTTACTCCATTCGAGGAATCTGAATTTTATGAAGATAGGCTGGAAGGCAACTCTGCTTATCATTCTCCTCCTCCTAATATCACTAACCCAGCTATCACATCCTCCAATGTTCAAGTGCCAACTCTTCCTGCTCATGTGAGGGCATTGCAGACCATCATTGCAAACCCTGCTACTAAGGATAAAGAATTTGCAACTCTTCTTTAGATATGAATGATAAGACCATCTGCAAGTATATGCTTGTAATTTATTGATGTGAGTTGCCTGAAATTACTCATAAAATTTTTTCTTGTATAGGGTGGTGTTATCCCTGAGCTGAAACCCCAATTCACCACTCTTCTCTCTGATCAACTCAGGGAATCAACTATGGCAGCTCATGTACTGCTAACCAATCATCTGGACTCTGTGCTGCAACTGTAGAAGCATCAGGAGTCTATTCTTGCTATAGCCCGTAAAGATATAACTGAAGGTGCAAATGCTCGTAAGAGAGCTGCTGATGCTGAGCGTGCCTTGAGTGATGCTCAGAAAATAATAAATGCTAGAGAAGTTGAGCTAAAAAGTGGTCAAGATGACACTGTTGTTCTGCAAGGGGAAAGGGATGCTGAGAAGAAAAGACTTGAAGATGAGCAGGTGAAAGTAAGCGAGCTAGAGAAGCAGCTGAGTGCAGAGAGGGAAAAATCCGCTGAGATTCTCTGGAGGGCGGAGGAAGGCGAGGGTAATTTTGCTGAGCTTAAGAAGGGTATACCAGGTGTGATAGCGAAGGTGCTTGGATCCACTCTTGTGGGGAATCCCTACAATGATTACGTTGATGCTATACGTACCCATGCTATTGCTGATGTAACAGATAAACTTACCAGACGCCTTGCTCCAAACATGTCTCTCCCTGCTGCTATTACAAATCTGATGCCTCTTGGAACCCTGGAGAAGGTTGAAGAAGCCAGAGACAGATTGATTAATCTGAAGATAGATGTTTACGATGAAGTATGTAACAGAGAAGAGTCAAGAGTCATCTGCTCAGGATGTACTCAATATTCAATTTTCATAAACTTGTAACCACTTCATGAGCAGACGTTTGTAATAAACATTGACAACTTTGAATTCCATAAATATGCATTGCCTTCGATGAGCCTATCTCCTTACATACTTGTTTCAATTATTTTGTTGTTTCATGCTTAGAATAAATCTGTGATGCGCTGAAGCATATAATAAATTTGCTATGTACAATTGTACACTGTAAAACTGAGCGAAGCACTGTGATAATTATTTAAGGTAATTCGGTTTTGGATGTTTTGCAGTGTTAAGTTCAGCTGAATGAGCAACACTTAAAAAATTCACTTTGTAAACATTATGTTTTTAATCATGCTGTAAGATATTCATACTTTGTTATATGCATTCTTCATCAAATTAATGAGGAATAATAATTATGAAGTATTTTTGAAGAGTGATTACAAAATAATCTTTCCGCCATACGCTTTCCGTCATAAAGTATATGAGGAAGAATTTTTTGAAATATTACATAAATATTATTTATGAGTTAGTGACTTGTCCGTCATACGCCTTCCGTCATAAAGTATATGAGGAAGAATTGCTAAATATTTTTGCCTTTATATATAAAATATAGAACTTCGTTCTGTGAAGTAAGTTTTTTATAATGTTTGTCATGACAAGTATCTGAGTTTTGTATCATGCCTCGGTGCATTCTAGTAAAACTTTAAACGTTTTCTAGCCGATCCCTTGTGCCTTTTGCTGGCCGGCACAAAAGCTTCCGTCATCGGAGGTATTTTAAAAATACACTCCTTCTGTGGGCAGGTTATAAATGTAATGTTTTACATTTGTCACGGGCAGCACTTTGTTTAAGAAAAATATAAAATTTATTGTTCGGTACTGTGCAGTACATAAACGATTGATGACGAATTTAGGTGGATCAAGCCTAATTAGTACACCATGAATGTTTAATGTATGCAATTGCTAACATATGCACTGTAAAATAACCACAATGGTTCACAGTAAATTAATAAACGTTGCTCTTCATATAATGCGAAAATATGTTCTTCAAATGCCAAACATGTGTATTTTGGCATGAATACAATGATTGTAAAAGACAATGTCTTTATAAAAATGCTAAAAAACTGCTCTGATAGTAAACTTTTGTTCTTGATGACATGCTGAGATTTGCTTCTTCACACGCCGAGCGCCCAGCGCTATCCGGCCTACACACTTGATTATGGAATGAAAAACTCCTGAACCTCATCATTACTAAACAACCGATCATGCTTTCTCCGATTTACGTTACCTTCTGGTAAGTTCACAAATGTGGATCTCTCCCTAGCCGCTGCCACATACTGTGAATGTATGGCGACTACTCCGTTAGGAGTTGGGAACCTGATCTCTGCATGAGCTGTCGATGTTATTGCTCCGAATTTAGCCAACGCTGCCCTTCCAAAAAGGACATTAAATCGAGAATTGCCATCTATGATTGTGAAATCGATTGTTTCTGTTTTCAACAATGGGAATGTGCCCATAACAACTTCCAAACGAATCTACCCCATGGCATTTACTGGTGCTCCCGTTAATCCAGAAACTTTCAACCTCGTTTGCCTAGCTCTGCCCTGCACATGCCTTGGAAAAGTCTTCAAGCAATGCCAGTAAATGATGTCAGCTTCACTTCTCGTATCTGTGTAGATACAGTTGACAAACTTATTTTCTATCTCTACTGAAATGATCACTGGTTGGACGGACAATGCCCAATTCTAAATTGGCTGAAAGATAATTGGAGCATATCTCCAGCTGTCCAAATTGTTGTTTGATGATTCAACTTCTTCATAATGACTGTCGTTGATCCAAACTATCCTGATTACAACTTCTGGAGTTGGCTCACGCTCTGTGACCCGGTCTCCGTACTGAGGTTGGTTCCAATTATCTCTTCCACCATGTTGCTCTCTTCTGTTCTCTCCACGGCGTCCTCTTTTACCATCATTCCTTTACCACGCAAATTTCCTGCGAGGATCATTCCTCCTGTACTGTTTGCCAGGCAATAAATGATTCAATTCTCCTGCCTTGATTTTCGCTATAATTTCTCTCATCAAAGATTTGCAATTGTCCGTATCATGGCCCCAAGCCTCATGGAAATCACACCACAACTCACTCTTTGGACCCTCCCTTTCCTCTATAGGTGCTGGAGCATTGAAAGTGGTCCGAATTAGTTCAGTGAAGAGGATCTCTTTCAGAGTTTTGGTAAGCGCCATTATCAACGGGTGCCTTTCTATTGGCCTTCTGTTGTGGTGAAAATCATTAGGGTGATTATTTCATCTCCATCCTCCATTTGAATTGTCATTCCTTCTCTGGTTTCTGTTAAAATACCGCCCTCCGTTGTGCAGCTTGCTACTGCTGCCAGTATCAAACTTGTTCAACCCACGCTCACCAGCTCGAACATGCCTCTGTGCAACCTCCAACGCCTGATGCAATATTTTTGGCAAGTCATACCGTAATGCATGAACAAGTGCACTAAACCGCCGCTGGTCCAGATAGAAAATGAAACCAGATACAAGCTGTGATTCTGGACAATCAGGAATCTTCTGTGCTTCAAGTGTATAACGCTTCATAAAATTGCTCAAAGATTCGTTATGATGCATTATGATCTCGTGTGCATCAGGATGTGTCAGAGTACAGCTTCGGAGATTTTGGTATTGCATCACAAATTTTGCTCTCAATCAAGAAAACTGGTAATACTCCTTGGTGGCAAACTAGCAAACCATTCGCGTGCCATTTTCTGCAGTACCATAGGAAACATATGGCATGCAGTTTCATCTTCCCAATGCTGCAACCTCATAACACCTTGAAACATAGTCAGAAAATCTTCCGGATCCGTTGCGCCATCATAAACTCCAATTGTTGGTATAGCAAGATTTCTGGGCAATGGATAATTAGCAATTCGATCAATGAAACACTGTGTAGATTCTGCCATGGCTGGTGGCTTGGTGGCTTGCTCTCCAGTAATGAGGGCAAAGAAATTGTCCACAGCCACAGAACGGACGGCGGACTGCGCTAAGCGTTGCTTATTTTTTGCCGGAGCTGTCTGCTTAAGAATGTCATTTAATAGCATCACTGCCTGCTTCTCTGACATGAACTCATCTTTGTCAATTTCATCATCAGAGTCATTATTATCATAGCTCAGGTCGTTATTATCCCCATAATCATCAATAAGACTGCCCAGCTTGTCGAGTAGCCTGGATAACTTGTATTTTGATATAAATTGCCTTTTCATTATTTGCTTATCTTTGCCATCCGCCATCCGCCGAAAAGGTATAAATGATGGACATCGCCGTGGTTGCATCAATGGTCGTCGCTCTGGATTAGTAACAAAATTTGGAAGTCTTTCTGCACTTTTAGTTGTCGTTTCTTCGATTACTGGCCTCTTCTCCGAATTAGTTGCCAAATGTTTAAGCCTTTCTGTAGTTTCAGCAACTGTTTCTTCAATCGTACCATCTAGTGGCGGAACGGGTACATCTTCAACAGTTATCATGTCGTCAGTTGATGGATTGTTGACTGCTTCAAGTACAAATGGAGCTTCAGTTGTTTTTGTTCCTTTTTCGTTTCGTGTGTTCTTTGCATTAGTGGATGGCGCCATTGTTAACACCTATTTCCTTATGAGGTAAGGCTTAGTGTGTCAACAAGATACTAGAAGTAATATAGCTTTAGGAGGGTGGAATGTTGCCGATTGATTTTTACCCTTGGGAAATAATCCCTGCAGACCCGGTTCACAAGTGTAGAAACTTGTGGGGTGGCTTAATCAATCTGTCATCCGTAGAGCGTAAAAGTGCTAGACGGATGACTTCTAGTGAGAGAAAGTAGAGAGAGAAAGAGAAGTGAAGTCTCAGCTCTCAAAGTTGTCAGAATGTCTGAACTGTGTAAAATGACGACCCAAGGGGTCTATTTATAGTGTCAGATCCACCAGATTGTTCGGGGACACGTGTCAGATGATGATACGTTCTGTTATTCGTGATCTGAAATTTATGCTGAAGGTGGCGTTTGAAAGGACCCGTTCATATACATTATAAACGATTCACAATAGTTGATTACATTGCGAGGTATTTGACCTCTATATGATACATTTTACAAACATTGCATTCGTTTTTAAAAGACAATCTTTCTTTACATCGAAAATTGACAGGCATGCATACCATTTCATAATATCCACTATCCAACTATAAATTGATTTAATAATAATCTTTGATGAACTCAATGACTCGAATGCAACGTTCTTCGAAATATGCTATGAAAGACTCCAAGTAATATCTTTAAAATGAGCAAATGCACAGCGGAAGATTTCTTTAACACCTGAGAATAAACATGCTTTAAAGTGTCAACCAAAAGGTTGGTGAGTTCATTAGTTTATCATAATCATTTATTTCCATCATTTTAATAGACCACAAGAATTTCATTTCCAGTTCTCATAAATATACGTCCCATGCATAGAGACAAAAATAATCATTCATATGGTGAACACCTGGTAACCGACATTAACAATATGCATATAAGAATATCCCCTATCATTCCGGGATCCTCCTTCGGACATGATATAAATTTCGAAGTACTAAAGCATCCGGTACTTTGGATGGGACTTGTTGGCCCCGATAGATCTATCTTTAGAGTTCGCGTCAATTAGGGTGTCTGTTCCCTAATTCTTAGATTACCAGACTTAATAAAAAGGGGCATATTCAACTTTGATAATTCAACCATAGAATGTAGTTCCGATTACTTGTGTCTATATTGTAAAACATTTATAAAAGCAGCGCATGTATTCTCAGTCCCAAAAATATATATAAAAAGGGAGTAATGAAACTCACCATACTGTATTTCGTAGTAAAAATACATATAACGTCATTGAACAAGTGCAAGGTTGGCCTCGGATTCACGAACCTATATTAATTATATATATTTATATGTTGGTCAATATTTGTATAGCAATTTAGGTCAGGTCATAGTGTAATCCTATCCTATAGCTCGAGTCTAACTCTACAGTATAGTAACATGTTATATTACTCATGCTCAATTAAGATTCTAGTAAAAGGTGACGTGTGAAATAACGTAACACAAATGGTTTCATAATCATAAAATAGTATTTTAGGTTTTTTTTTTTTTTTTTTATAGAGAAAATCAACACAAAAAGTTAACTGAAAAGTTAACAGGAAAAGTCAAAGTTCAAAGTCAAAAGTCAAAGGTTAAAGTCAAAAGTCAAAGGTCAAAGTAAAAATGAGGTCGCATGCAAATATATAATAACTTATACAAAAATGATTTTCGGTCAAACATGACTAAACGGGCCACTTCAGCTATTTTTAGAAAAATTATCGGAACTCCGATTGATAAACGGCCAAATATAAAAGTTACACATTACCAAAAAAATTAAGCATAAATATTACAGAAGTAAACTAAACCTAGACAACTCGTAGTTGCCAACGCGTTTTCGGCGTTTCAAAGTTAATTTTTCAGCTTTAATAAATTTACAAAAGTGACCGAGTAGCCTACTTTGGAGATTTTTAGAAAATTCCTCAAAACTCGTATTGACAAACGGTCAAAGCCTGCAAATTCTCGTTACCACAAAGATATAACATGATTTTTGGCAAGAGTAAACACATATCAGGCCGACCATGACAACTGATACAAAATTGACATTTTTAAATAAAAAAGTTTCAGCTCTTTTTAGAATTTTAAAATGTGACCAAACTGTCAACTTTGATGATTTTTAGAAAAATCGTCGAGACTCAAATTGACAAACGGCTAGAGTTTTTTATTAGACCTTACAGCAAAGAATTCAGTGGTATTTTTTTTTATATATGAAACAACGCAGATCTGCGAGAATTTCAGTTCCCGTTTCGACATTTCATCAAAATTTGCAAAACTTCTTTTGTCCATAACTTGACAACCGTTCAACGAAACGAGACGTGCTTTATATGAAAATTCATCTACTCGACGAGTAGAATCCAAATAATCACTTTTTATAACCCAGAAAATTAGTTCACTAATTATCATCAGCAATTTTAATTACGAAATTAATTATGCAATTTGTTTATTTCATAACTTTCTAACCATTACTTGGATTCAAGTGATTCTTAAACCAAAATTCAACTATTTTTCGCTAGCTTTCCAACGACATGCATATCTTATACCTTATCTCAATCGTATATGTAACTAATTCAGGAATCAACATAACCTATCTAATGGCAATATCAAAAGTACAAGCATGCATAATCCTATATACTCGAGCACTAGTCAGGGATACACTATTAGTATGTAAAAATTAAATTATGAGTACTCACATATCAATATTGAGATTCAATATTGCAGGAAAGGTACGTAAACGCAACGGAGATGATAAACAATATATTGACCTCACGAGCATACCCATGAACCATACTCAATCACCTCCATAGCTATAATCCATAATTTCCTTAATCTTATCCCACTCGAAAAAATAACTTCGAAATCACTCGAACAACACTCCGTCGTAATATTTTATGCATATTAATAATATCTTGAGATAATACGGAGTAAATATATGTATGTAAATCGATTGAGAGAGTTTAGAGAAAACTATTTTCAAGTTTCTATGAAATAATGAAACCTATTGAATTCTATTTATAATAGATTTTTGAATTATTAAAGTGAATTATTAAAGTATGAATTATTAAAGTGAATTATTAAAGTATGAATTATTAAAGTGAATTATTAAAGTATGAATTATTAAAGTGAATTATTAAAGTATGAATTATTAAAGTTAAAGTAAAGTAAAAATAAAGTAAAGGTAAAGTTTAAGTATAGTAAAAGTATAAAACTATGTACGTATAATACGCGTATAAATATATATAATATTAATTTAAATCGTTATATATATTTAATAAAATAAAATATAAATATCGTTATCTTTATCATACTAGTTAAGTAATGAGTTGTCAAAAGTGGTTCTAGATATTTATAAAAGTTATATACGTTTTAATAATAAAGTTCTTTTTAAACTGAAAACGTTTTTGTACGTTTGAAACTAAATAGATCAATCGAGTCTTTATGAGATTCAATCTTCCACTATCCTTTGTCTAGTTCTCAATGATTGAAAATTTGTTCATATTTATAAATTACTTTACCATTTTTCGAATATTGTTAAAATGAAAAGATTTCTCAAATCAACGTGGGCCTTTCAACAGAGACTTGTAATCATAATTCAATATATCTGATAATTCAATCATTTGATCTTATCTTCTAATTCCATTGATAAATATTTTGAAACAGATACAATCATATAAAGTATTTAATCTAATATTTTGTTTACGTTTCAAGTTATAATATATATACACATATACATATATAATCATATTCGTTTAATGGTTCGTGAATCGTTGGAACTTGGTCGAGGTTGAATGAATGTATGAACATAGTTTAAAATTATTGAAATTTAACTTAACAAATATTGCTTATCGTGTCGGAAACATATAAAGATTAAAGTTTAAATTTGGTTGGAAATTTCCGGGTTGTCACAGTACCTACCCGTTAAAGAAATTTCGTCCCGAAATTTGAGTGGAAAGGTCGTGAATGATAATAAGTATGTTATCATGATGCATACGGGCTGAAAATTAGAGTTTTATCATCAGCGAATAATTTGGATAAACAATCTATTTATATGAAGAGTACGAATGAAGCTAACATAGAAGAGTGAAATGAGTAAGTGTAGATTCATCTTATCATTTGACGTAGATATGATTGATTCCCAGATTTTAAGGGATTTGAAGAAAATCTTCTTAATAAGATTTGACTCTACGGTAATTAAGGGAATTAGGATCCGCTTTAAATGCGATCGTCCATTTTAATTGTTCTGTCGGAGATTTTCTTATAAATTCACCTCCTTCATTTCCTTACAACTCACACCATCTGTTGATGCATTTTATGCAAGTCCCTAGACATCTACCCACGTCCATTGCAGGTACAACAGTTTACAGGCCACCATGATTGCTCGTTATTATCCTATCCGTGGTTGTATGTGGTTACAGGAACTACAGGAACGAGATTTAGATGTTTGACTATGTTAGACTTAGTCATACGTACGAGTGAAGTCTCACTAGTACGGCTGACAGGCTCATACGCATGGTTGATGCTGAGGTAAATCACAATTACAACCTAAATGATAAGACACGAGTGAGTGATCACCCGTACGGTTGATGAAGCCAACTCGTACGTGTGATGAATGAATCGTATGGGTGTGTCAACAGCAGGGGTATATAAAGTCTTATGTTCTTCATTTTAGGTTAAGCCTCTCATTTGTTACACACACTCAGATCTAGTGAGCTCCTTCGATTCTCTCTCAGTCCAAATCACCCAGGTGGTGAATAATAGCTCTAGGTGTTGATCTAATCACACTTGATTTAGTTGTGGTTTGACTAAATTAATCAAAAAAAAAACTTAACCTATTCACTAGAGGGTTTGATTCACTTATTCTGCCATTGTGTGAGTTAAATCTGTTGATTTCTAAGTTCCTAGTCATGTTTCATCACCTTCTATTCTTTCCCCTCAACTCATATTTTAAAGTATTCATCAATATGCTCCATCCAGTTCTGATTCTCGATATACTTCTAACTTTCATATCGGTCATTCTTCTTTTTTTTCATCTACCGCCGGAAGAATCTATTTACTTCTACTATACTATTGGGTTTATAGTGTTCCTAGTTCTCCCGTGTCTTTATATTGCTATATGCATCGATATATATGGTTTATAATTTCTGGTTTGTCGTTGGGCTTTATATGTTCCCTTATATTTCAAAGTCTCTGCTTCTGTCTTCTATAATCATTATCATTCACAGTTAATGCTCTCTTTTATTTGCTGCAATTTATACCCCAATTTCTATTTCGAAGTTTTGTCCTTTCGTTTCTTCTTCTTGCGATTAAGCACCGCTTGTAATGGTCCAGAATTTACAGATACGAATTTCGAAATGAACATTGTTAATGTTCTAGGAAGGAAATTGTGATGGCACGATCTTGACATGTCAAATTACTAAAATACCTTGGAAAAGGCCGAATCATCAAGAAATATTTTCTTGATATTTTAGAGGTTAAATAGAATACAAGAGTCGTATATCATGGCACATGATGATGTTATGATCTGTGAATCATCACGTTCCATTTAGAAACTCAGCATGACTTACTGTAATATAATCACATTGATCAAGTGTCATTATATTATACTAATTCATGCTTCAGTTCTCAACACTACTTCAAAAATATTCCTATTTTAAACTTGAATGTTTCAGAATTTAGAAACTAAAATAGTTTCTTTTATGATGTAATACAGATAGCGCGAAGAGGTAAATGATTTCAAATAAGAAAAATTAATATCTTCATAAATATGGAGGATATTTATAATGAAAGATATGATGATATTTTAGAATTTCTAATATCAGAGGATGATGAAGAATATTGTCCGTAGGGGTTTAGAGTCAGGAGCAAGGTATTCGTTAATGACTTCAGCAGATACTGAATTATTTGGATCCTTTGAAGTCAGGTTCAGTCTTTGTAATTTGTCCACAGCCTCCTTCCTACTTTGCTCAATCCGTTTTCCAGTTCCAATACTTCTCTTTTTCTGTGCTTTGCCAGCACACCTATTCATTATCATCAAACTTTTACTGTTAAGGTCGTTTATAGTTTTTTTGCTGCTTCATCAGTATTTTTCCATTTTCGGAGAACCAATTCGTAGTTCGAAGTGTTTTTCAGAATCTTCACATTTAAATTAAGTCCAGAAGATAGACGTTATATATACACATATAACTGTTGGCGTAGACATGCTGCGAGATTTCAAAATACTGATTGCTAATTCCCAATGATTCGTATGGAAATTCTCATTACAAGATGCGAATGAGTAAATGATGGGGTTTCAATGAATAATTATAATGACTTTTTGGAGAGGCTAAAGTCAAAGGGTAATAAAGTTGTTGATACATCTGTTAATAATGTGGTGGAATGTAAAAGGTTCCCTGGTAACGATGGTGTATATCTCAAGGTTATAATAAGGTTAGTCTGACTGAAAAGTCAAAGTTGACTTGCTGGAGCTGTGACAAAACTGGCTACTTTGAATAGGAGTCGCAAAGTTATTTTTGCTAATAAATGCTAGAGAATCTGATGCGGATACGTTGTTTAAACTTTTACTTTGGTTTCAAGAGTTTTTCAGGTACATAACTGTGGGTAACATGTGGTTGGATCATCATCTCGATTGCTCATCATTCGAAGTGTCTTCAGAAATTTTCGAAGGGTTTGAACACAGATTGTAATCGTTAACATACATTTAATGTTCTAACACAGTTTTGAAGTCAAAATATAGCTTGTGAAAAATGTAAGGATCTAAGAGTGATGATTTTGGTCATATCTCAAGTTGAATTTTGAGATTTCAAAATCAGAATATGTAATTAAATTTTGAATGAGTATGGTTGTTTTGATTTCTATAAAAGAATGTATATTGTTGTGAAAGTAGGGAGTATAATGGATGATTTGCTGAATCAGATTCGAAGAATGTAATATATTAATTGTGAATTTATATATCTCTTGGGTATTACCTACCCGTTAAAAAAATTTCACAATTAATATTTTGTACAAAAGAATTTTATTACAGTCTTTATGAAAATATATATATGTATATTTTCTTCAGATGTAACATAGATTTAATGAGTTAATGTTAAATTAAACTCATTTGATTTACGGTTGAAACTAGAATTGAATAATCCCTAAAGGCTTTAAAAAGTACATAACTTTTACGCAGTATTTCTTTAATGACATTGAAATTATGAATCAATACTTCGTTATTTGTTGATGTATGATGTTCGGTTCGTGGAATTCTTGTGAATTTCGCAAAGTACGAATGATGTTATCTGAAAAGTTTCGGGTACATCGATGATGAAAGTGTAAAATCAAATATATACTTTATTTATTATGAATTGGAATTTGTTGAATTACGACAGAGATTGTAGTTAACGCTAGTTAAGTTGCGGCCGAAGGACGTACATTATTGCATATTTGTAATATGAATTAACCGAGTAGTTAAGATTCACACACAATAGCTTAGCACGGAAAGATTTATTTTTATTTCAAAATATATAAAATATACATATAATTTCTTCAAAGGGAATGAGTTAATTCTTCATAACTCGTTGATACAATATACGGGTTATTGATTCGTAATGATGTCCATAGTGATTTTTGAGCTGACGGAGTTTGTGATGTTATAGGTGTTGTTGATTCTGATGTTGACTGTACTGATGATGCTGGTGACGCTGACGGTACTGTTGATGCTGTTGGTAAAACAAGTTTAGCTTGTTAATCACACACCATTTTTGTCAGGGTTTCTACTCTTCCTTCTATCATTTTGGTTCGCTTAACTGATTTATGATTAGGGCTAGATTAGATAATCTCTAAGACTTTAGAGATTACATAATCTGCGCGGAATGTTTCTCCAATGAAGTTATGAATTAATACTTCGTCAGTTATTGTTGTTGGTATTCCTTGGTATCTACAGGGCGTATGACATTGGTGCTCGTGGGACAGAGTGTAAAGTTGAGGTTTACGACGTGGTTGTGGTTGGGGTGGTAATGGTACTATTGGCGTTGATGATGGTGTTACTGGTTATGCTGCTGATGTTGCTGCTGGTGTTTGTAATCTCTGCACCATATTCTCCAAAGCCACTACCCGAGCGCGAAGCTCGTTGACTTCTTCTATTACACCGGGGTGATTGTCGGTTCGGACGAGCGGATAAATAAAATCTAAAATTTGATGTAATATATAATCGTGACGAGATACTCTGGAAATGAGCAAGAAAATGGTGTTTCGGACAGGTTCGCCGGTAAGTGCTTCAGGTTCTACGTCAAGAGGGCAATGTGGTGGATGTAAGGGATCACCTTCTTCTTGTCTCCAATGATTGAGGAGGCTACGAACCCATCCCCAATTCATCCAGAATAGGTGATGACTGATTGGTTGATCTATTCCGGTCACACTGCTTTCGGAGCTGGAGTGGGATTCCATTTCGAAATCCGAGGAACTTGAATTAATGATGAATTCCATTTCGTACGATTGAATAAGGATTTTTTTTTCGATATGAAATGATTTTCGGTTATCGGATGGTATTCTAATTACATAGAATATCCATATATATAGAACAAAAGATTTCGTAAATTACGGAGGAATTTACGGGATATATCAGGCAACGTTTACAGTAATAGATACGATAAGATATGATTTAGCAGATACGCTAAGATATGAATTTTTATCTATACACTATTCATGCAATCAATGTAGCAAGATGTGTCTTAGACTAAAAATGATAAGCAGGTAATTTCCTGAGGATGATAAGTAGTTAATTTTTGACACAAAATGATAAGCAAAACTATTGACATGCAGACACGGTCGAAGTCCAGACTCACTAATGCATCCTATCGACTTATCTGTTAGACACACTAATGCAGACCTAGTTCGCTAAGACCACCGCTCTGATACCAACTGAAAGGACCCGTTCATATACATTATAAACGATTCACAATAGTTGATTACATTGCGAGGTATTTGACCTCTATATGATACATTTTACAAAAATTGCATTCGTTTTTAAAAGACAATCTTTCTTTACATCGAAAATTGACAGGCATGCATACCATTTCATAATATCCACTATCCAACTATAAATTGATTTAATAATAATCTTTGATGAACTCAATGACTCGAATGCAACGTTCTTCGAAATATGCTATGAAAGACTCCAAGTAATATCTTTAAAATGAGCAAATGCACAGCGGAAGATTTCTTTAACACCTGAGAATAAACATGCTTTAAAGTGTCAACCAAAAGGTTGGTGAGTTCATTAGTTTATCATAATCATTTATTTCCATCATTTTAATAGACCACAAGAATTTCATTTCCAGTTCTCATAAATATACGTCCCATGCATAGAGACAAAAATAATCATTCATATGGTGAACACCTGGTAACCGACATTAACAATATGCATATAAGAATATCCCCTATCATTCCGGGATCCTCCTTCGGACATGATATAAATTTCGAAGTACTAAAGCATCCGGTACTTTGGATGGGACTTGTTGGGCCCGATAGATCTATCTTTAGAGTTCGCGTCAATTAGGGTGTCTGTTCCCTAATTCTTAGATTACCAGACTTAATAAAAAGGGGCATATTCGACTTTGATAATTCAACCATAGAATGTAGTTCCGATTACTTGTGTCTATATTGTAAAACATTTATAAAAGCAGCGCATGTATTCTCATTCCCAAAAATATATATAAAAAGGGAGTAATGAAACTCACCATACTGTATTTCGTAGTAAAAATACATATAACGTCATTGAACAAGTGCAAGGTTGGCCTCGGATTCACGAACCTATATTAATTATATATATTTATATGTTGGTCAATATTTGTATAGCAATTTAGGTCAGGTCATAGTGTAATCCTATCCTATAGCTCGAGTCTAACTCTACAGTATAGTAACATGTTATATTACTCATGCTCAATTAAGATTCTAGTAAAAGGTGACGTGTGAAATAACGTAACACAAATGGTTTCATAATCATAAAATAGTATTTTAGGTTTTTTTTTTTTTTTTTTTTTTAGAGAAAATCAACACAAAATGTTAACTGAAAAGTTAACAGGAAAAGTCAAAGTTCAAAGTCAAAAGTCAAAGGTTAAAGTCAAAAGTCAAAGGTCAAAGTAAAAATGAGGTCGCATGCAAATATATAATAACTTATACAAAAATGATTTTCGGTCAAACATGACTAAACGGGCCACTTCAGCTATTTTTAGAAAAATTATCGGAACTCCGATTGATAAACGGCCAAATATAAAAGTTACACATTACCAAAAAAATTAAGCATAAATATTACAGAAGTAAACTAAACCTAGACAACTCGTAGTTGCCAACGCATTTTCGGCGTTTCAAAGTTAATTTTTCAGCTTTAATAAATTTACAAAAGTGACCGAGTAGCCTACTTTGGAGATTTTTAGAAAATTCCTCAAAACTCGTATTGACAAACGGTCAAAGCCTGCAAATTCTCGTTACCACAAAGATATAACACGATTTTTGGCAAGAGTAAACACATATCAGGCCGACCATGACAACTGATACAAAACTGACATTTTTAAATAAAAAAGTTTCAGCTCTTTTTAGAATTTTAAAATGTGACCAAACTGTCAACTTTGATGATTTTTAGAAAAATCGTCGAGACTCGAATTGACAAACGGCTAGAGTTGTTTATTAGACCTTACAGCAAAGAATTCAGTGGTATTTTTTTTATATATGAAACAACGCAGATCTGCGAAAATTTCAGTTCCCGTTTCGACATTTCATCAAAATTTGCAAAACTTCTTTTGTCCATAACTTGACAACCGTTCAACGAAACGAGACGTGCTTTATATGAAAATTCATCTACTCGACGAGTAGAATCCAAATAATCACTTTTTATAACCCAGAAAATTAGTTCACTAATTATCATCAGCAATTTTAATTACGAAATTAATTATGCAATTTGTTTATTTCATAACTTTCTAACCATTACTTGGATTCAAGTGATTCTTAAACCAAAATTCAACTATTTTTCGCTAGCTTTCCAACGACATGCATATCTTATACCTTATCTCAATCGTATATGTAACTAATTCAGGAATCAACATAACCTATCTAATGGCAATATCAAAAGTACAAGCATGCATAATCCTATATACTCGAGCACTAGTCAGGGATACACTATTAGTATGTAAAAATTAAATTATGAGTACTCACATATCAATATTGAGATTCAATATTGCAGGAAAGGTACGTAAACGCAACGGAGATGATAAACAATATATTGACCTCACGAGCATACCCATGAACCATACTCAATCACCTCCATAGCTATAATCCATAATTTCCTTAATCTTATCCCACTCGAAAAAACAACTTCGAAATCACTCGGACAGCACTCCGTCGTAATATTTTATGCATATTAATAATATCTTGAGATAATACGGAGTAAATATATGTATGTAAATCGATTGAGAGAGTTTAGAGAAAACTATTTTCAAGTTTCTATGAAATAATAAAACCTATTGAATTCTATTTATAATAGATTTTTGAATTATTAAAGTGAATTATTAAAGTATGAATTATTAAAGTGAATTATTAAAGTATGAATTATTAAAGTGAATTATTAAAGTATGAATTATTAAAGTGAATTATTAAAGTACGAATTATTAAAGTTAAAGTAAAGTAAAAATAAAGTAAAGGTAAAGTTTAAGTATAGTAAAAGTATAAAACTATGTACGTATAATACGCGTATAAATATATATAATATTAATTTAAATCGTTATATATATTTAATAAAATAAAATATAAATATCGTTATCTTTATCATACTAGTTAAGTAATGAGTTGTCAAAAGTGGTTCTAGATATTTATAAAAGTTATATACGTTTTAATAATAAAGTTCTTTTTAAACTGAAAACGTTTTTGTACGTTTGAAACTAAATAGATCAATCGAGTCTTTATGAGATTCAATCTTCCACTATCCTTTGTCTAGTTCTCAATGATTGACAATTTGTTCATATTTATAAATCACTTTACCATTTTTCGAATATTGTTAAAATGAAAAGATTTCTCAAATCAACGTGGGCCTTTCAACAGAGACTTGTAATCATAATTCAATATATCTGATAATTCAATCATTTGATCTTATCTTCTAATTCCATTGATAAACATTTTGAAACAGATACAATCATATAAAGTATTTAATCTAATATTTTGTTTACGTTTCAAGTTATAATATATATACACATATACATATATAATCATATTCGTTTAATGGTTCGTGAATCGTTGGAACTTGGTCGAGGTTGAATGAATGTATGAACATAGTTTAAAATTCTTGAAATTTAACTTAACAAATATTGCTTATCGTGTCGGAAACATATAAAGATTAAAGTTTAAATTTGGTTGGAAATTTCCGGGTTGTCACAGCGTTCTCCGGCCAGGGCTTACGCGCTAGTCGGCCTTCAGGGCTTACGCATGACGGAGCAGCCTGTACAGCGGAGAACGGTGGACGGATAACTCCACAAAACTGTTGTTTCCAGCCTTCCTGATGCTACTTTTATGCAACCATTATGCCTTTTATGTGTGTATACGATAGGATACACCATTAATCGCAATGAAACAATCGCTGATGGGAAGCGACCAAAAGCATTATCTGGATAATCTAGTCTGCGAACTAACAAAATTGTTGGTACTGCAATCGAGCAAGCTAAGAGAGATGCTAAGCGTAATTGCGAATCTCGCATACCGCGCACTTACTTATGGCCATTGAATGATTCAGGATCACAAGTTGATCGTCTAGTTCTTGAGCATAATGATAGCGATAGTGATAATGCAGAAGATTGCATTCATTTGAACTCTGCGTACAAATCAAAAATGGCAAAAACACCAAGAGAAGAGAGCGAATTTTCTGATGATTCGGACAGCGTAGAAGAATTTGTTAAAAATCCACATGTTAAGCAAAAGTGGCCACCAACACCTTTCCCTCGCTATGGGGAAGAAGACGACGCATCTGAAGCTGCTCGCAGAGAAAATGCCCAGAATTTTTTGGCGGATGCTTTCAGAAGCATTGCGCCAAAGTCAAAGCAACATAAGTTTGATCAGCCAAATTTTTTGTAAGACATGCTTACCAAGTTTTGTGCGGAGAATGCAGATACTCGCACAAAGAAGGCAACAGAAATCACTACTGCTGCGGACAAGTTTGCCCAGCATATTTCTGACTATCCAATTGTTTATCCGCCGATCGTGCCGGCAACTCTGGGAGTCTATTCGGGTTTAACTGATCCTTTGGATTTTCTACAACGCTTCGAAGACGTAGTAAGCACTTATAACTGGGATGAACCAGTCGCGTGTAGAGTGTTCCCCATGGCCGTGCAAGGGTCAACAAGGGAATGGTTTCATAGTTTGCAATCTCGCAGTATCATTGGCTTTGTAGATTTGCACGAAAATTTTTTGCTGCAATTTCAAAATCTATTACCGCAGAAAAAGACGCACATAGAATGTCACGATATTAAGCAAGGCAACAAGGAGACTTTGAACGCATTACTTACGCGGTACATTTACGAGTGCCAAAAAATTCCACGATTGAATGAAGATCAGAAAATTTCTGGTTTTTTGCATGCTATTAACCCACAGCGACATCCTACTCTTGTGCGGAGATTGCGGAGAGATTTTTCGCCGACTTTTGCAAAAGTACAACAGGAAACATATGATTATCTCCGCGGTGGAGAGGATAGCTATATAACCCCTGCGTGTGGATGGGGTAGAGATAAAAGTTGGCGAGATGACAATGACTCTTTTCGTGATGGCAACAGTGATAATTACCGCGGATCAGATTTTCCGCGGAGAAATGGCGGTGGTGGATACCCGCGAAATGACAGGTTTCAAGGCTAAAATGATAGCCATGGATATGGCCGCCGTGATCGCTATTCTACGCGAAACTGGAGTAATGAATCATTCAATATCATTCAGTCGCTAACAAAAACTCCAAAGGAAATTTTGTTGCAAGAAAGAGTTGCTAAGTAATGGTGTATCCTATCGTATACACACATAAAAGGCATAATAGTTGCATAAAAGTAGCATCAGGAAGGCTGGTGTAGTGACCCGAACTTTTCCATGTTCTTATATATTAAATGAAATTGATATTTACATGATTAAATGTTTTCAACATGTTAAGCAATCAAACTTGTTAAGACTTGATTAATTGAAATAGGTTTCATATAGACAATTGTCCACCCAAGTTGACCGACGATTCACGAACGTTAAAACTTGTAAAAACTATATGATGACATATATATGGATATATATATAAATAGTTAACATGATATTATGATAAGTAAACATATCATTAAGTATATTGACAATGAACTACATATGTAAAAACAAGACTACTAACTTAATGATTTTGAAACGAGACATATATGTAACGATTATCGATGTAACGACATTTAATGTATATATATCATATTAAGATATATTAATACAACATGATATCATGATAATGTAATAATTTAACATCTCATTTGATTTAATAAACAATGGGTTAACACCTGGTAACAATAGACCACAAGATTTCATATTTCAATACACATCCCATACATAGAGATAAAAATCATTCATATGGTGAACACCTGGTAACCGACATTAACAAGATGCATATATAAGAATATCCCCGTCATTCCGGGACACCCTTCGGATATGATATAAATTTCGAAGTACTAAAGCATCCGGTACTTTGGATGGGGTTTGTTAGGCCCAATAGATCTATCTTTAAGATTCGCGTCAATTAGGGTGTCTGTTCCCTAATTCTTAGATTACCAGACTTAATAAAAAGGGGCATATTCGATTTCGATAATTCAACCATAGAATGTAGTTTCACGTACTTGTGTCCATTTTGTAAATCATTTATAAAACCTGCATGTATTCTCATCCCAAAAATATTAGATTTTAAAAGTGGGACTATAACTCACTTTCACAGATTTTTACTTCGTCGGGAAGTAAGACTTGGCCACTGATTGATTCACGAACCTATAACAATATATACATATATATCAAAGTATGTTCAAAATATATTTACAACACTTTTAATATATTTTGATGTTTTAAGTTTATTAAGTCAGCTGTCCTCGTTAGTAACCTACAACTAGTTGTCCACAGTTAGATGTACAGAAATAAATCGATAAATATTATCTTGAATCAATCCACGACCCATTGTATACGTATCTTAGTATTGATCACAACTCAAACTATATATATTTTGGAATCAACCTCAACCCTGTATAGCTAACTCCAATATTCACATATAGAGTGTCTATGGTTGTTCCGAAATATATATAGATGTGTCGACATGATAGGTCGAAACATTGTATACGTGTCTATGGTATCTCAAGATTACATAATATACAATACAAGTTGATTAAGTTATGGTTGGAATAGATTTGTTACCAATTTTCACGTAGCTAAAATGAGAAAAATTATCCAATCTTGTTTTACCCATAACTTCTTCATTTTAAATCCGTTTTGAGTGAATCAAATTGCTATGGTTTCATATTGAACTCTATTTTATGAATCTAAATAGAAAAAGTATAGGTTTATAGTCGGAAAAATAAGTTACAAGTCGTTTTTGTAAAGGTAGTCATTTCAGTCGAAAGAACGACGTCTAGATGACCATTTTAGAAAACATACTTCCACTTTGAGTTTAACCATAATTTTTGGATATAGTTTCATGTTCATAATAAAAAACATTTTCTCAGAATAACAACTTTTAAATCAAAGTTTATCATAGTTTTTAATTAATTAACCCAAAACAGCCCGCGGTGTTACTGCGACGGCGTAAATCCGGTTTTACGGTGTTTTTCGTATTTCCAGGTTTTAAATCATTAAGTTAGCATATCATATAGATATAGAACATGTGTTTAGTTGATTTTAAAAGTCAATTTAGAAGGATTAACTTTTGTTTGCGAACAAGTTTAGAATTAACTAAACTATGTTCTAGTGATTACAAGTTTAAACCTTCGAATAAGATAGCTTTATATGTATGAATCGAATGATGTTATAGGTGTTTTTGGTCGTTGGTGTATGGATTAGATATAAAGGATATGTAATTTTGTTTTCATGTAAATAAGTCATGAATGATTACTCATATTTTTGTAATTTTATGAGATATTTCATGCTAGTTGCCAAATGATGGTTCCCACATGTGTTAGGTGACTCAAATGGGCTGCTAAAAGCTGATCATTGGAGTGTATATACCAATAGTACATACATCTAAAAGCTGTGTATTGTACGAGTACGAATACGGGTGCATACGAGTAGAATTGTTGATGAAACTGAACGAGGATGTAATTGTAAGCATTTTTGTTAAGTAGAAGTATTTTGATAAGTGTATTGAAGTCTTTCAAAAGTGTATAGATACATATTAAAACACTACATGTATATACATTTTAACTGAGTCGTTAAGTCATCGTTAGTCGTTACATGTAAGTGTTGTTTTGAAACCTTTAGGTTAACGATATTGTTAAATGTTGTTAACCCAATGTTTATAATATCAAATGAGATTTTAAATTATTATATTATCATGATATTATCATGTATGAATATCTCTTAATATGATATATATATATATATATATATATATACATTAAATGTCTTTACAACTATAATCGTTACATATATGTCTCGTTTAAAAATCATTAAGTTAGTAGTCTTGTTTTTACATATGTAGTTCATTGTTAATATACTTAATGATATGTTTACTTATCATAGTATCATGTTAACTATATATATATATATATCAATATGTATGTCATCATATAGTTTTTACAAGTTTTAACGTTCGTGAATCACCGGTCAACTTGGATGGTCAATTGTCTATATGAAACATATTTCAATTAATCAAGTCTTAACAAGTTTGATTGCTTAACATGTTGGAAACATTTAATCATGTAAATATCAATCTCAATTAATATATATAAACATGGAAAAGTTCAGGTCACTACAGTACCTACCCGAACTTAGATGCGGGTATTTCTTCTTCATCTGATCTTCACGCTCCCAGGTGAACTCGGGTCCTCTACGAGCATTCCATCGAACCTTAACAATTGGTATCTTGTCTTGCTTAAGTCTTTTAACCTCACGATCCATTATTTTGACCGGTTCTTCGATGAATTGAAGTTTTTCGTTGATTTGGATTTCATCTAACGGAATAGTGAGATCTTCTTTAGCAAAACATTTCTTCAAATTCGAGACGTGGAAAGTGTTATGTACAGCCGCGAGTTGTTGAGGTAACTCAAGTCGGTAAGCTACTGGTCCGACACGATCAATAATCTTGAATGGTCCAATATACCTTGGATTTAATTTCCCCCATTTACCAAATCGAACAACGCCTTTCCAAGGTGCAACTTTAAGCATGACCATCTCTCCAATTTCAAATTCTATATCTTTTCTTTTAATGTCAGCGTAGCTCTTTTGTCGACTTTGGGCGGTTTTCAACCATTGTTGAATTTGGATGATCTTCTCAGTAGTTTCTTGTATAATCTCTGGACCCGTAATCTGTGTATCCCCCACTTCACTCCAACAAATCGGAGACCTGCACTTTCTAACATAAAGTGCTTCAAACAGTGCCATCTCAATGCTTGAATGGTAGCTGTTGTTGTAGGAAAATTCTGCTAACGGTAGATGTCGATCCCAACTATTTCCGAAATCAATAACACATGCTCGTAGCATGTCTTCAAGCGTTTGTATCGTCCTTTCGCTCTGCCCATCAGTTTGTGGATGATTGGCAGTACTCATGTCTAGACAAGTTCCTAATGCTTGCTGTAATGTCTGCCAGAATCTTGAAATAAATCTGCCATCCCTATCAGAGATAATAGAGATTGGTATTCCATGTCTGGAGATGAATTCCTTCAAATATAGTCGTGCTAACTTCTCCATCTTGTCATCTTCTCTTATTGGCAGGAAGTGTGCTGATTTGGTGAGACGGTCAACTATTACCCAAATAGTATCAAAACCACTTGCAGTCCTTGGCAATTTAGTGATGAAATCCATGGTAATGTTTTCCCATTTCCATTCCGGGATTTTGGGTTGTTGAAGTAGACCTGATGGTTTCTGATGCTCAGCTTTGACCTTAGAACACGTCAAACATTCTCCTATGAATTTAGCAACATCGGCTTTCATACCCGGCCACCAAAAATGTTTCTTGAGATCCTTGTACATCTTCCCCGTTCCAGGATGTATTGAGTATCTGGTTTTATGAGCTTCTCTAAGTACCATTTCTCTCATATCTCCAAATTTTGGTACCCAAATCCTTTCAGCCCTATACCGGGTTCCGTCTTCCCAAATATTAAGATGCTTCTCCGATCCTTTGGGTATTTCATCCTTTAAATTTCCCTCTTTTAAAACTCCTTGTTGCGCCTCCTTTATTTGAGTAGTAAGGTTATTATGAATCATTATATTCATAGATTTTACTCGAATGGGTTCTCTGTCCTTCCTGCTCAAGGCATCGGCTACCACATTTGCCTTCCCTGGGTGGTAACGAATCTCAAAGTCGTAATCATTCCATAATTCAATCCACCTACGCTGCCTCATATTTAGTTGTTTCTGATTAAATATGTGTTGAAGACTTTTGTGGTCGGTATATATAATACTTTTGACCCCATAAAAGTAGTGCCTCCAAGTCTTTAATGCAAAAACAACCGTGCCTATTTCCAAATCATGCGTCATATAATTTTGTTCGTGAATCTTCAATTGTCTAGACGCATAAGCAATCACCTTCGTTCGTTGCATTAATACACAACCGAGACCTTGCTTTGATGCGTCACAATAAATCACAAAATCATCATTCCCTTCAGGCAATGACAATATAGGTGCTGTAGTTAGCTTTTTCTTCAATAACTGAAACGCTTTCTCTTGTTCATCATTCCATTCAAATTTCTTCCCTTTATGCGTTAATGCAGTCAAGGGTTTTGCTATTTTGGAGAAATCTTGGATGAATCTTCTGTAGTAACCAGCCAATCCTAAAAATTGACGTATATGCTTCGGAGTTTTTGGAGTTTCCCACTTTTCAACGGTTTCGATCTTTGCCGGGTCCACCTGGATACCTTCTTTGTTCACTATGTGATCGAGGAATTGAACTTCTTCCAACCAAAATGCACACTTTGAAAACTTAGCGTACAGTTTTTCTTTCCTCAATACTTCTAGCACTTTTCTCAATTGTTCTTCGTGCTCTTGATCATTCTTTGAGTATATAAGTATGTCATCGATGAAAACAATGACAAACTTGTCAAGATATGGCCCACACACTTGGTTCATAAGGTCCATGAACACAGCTGGTGCATTAGTTAAACCAAACGGCATGACCATAAACTCGTAATGACCGTAACGTGTTCTGAAAGCAGTCTTTGGAATATCATCTTCTTTCACCCGCATTTGATGATACCCAGAACGTAAGTCAATCTTTGAATAAACAGACGAGCCTTGTAGTTGATCAAATAAGTCATCGATTCTCGGTAGTGGGTAGCGGTTCTTGATGGTAAGTTTGTTCAACTCTCTGTAGTCGATACACAATCTGAATGTACCATCTTTCTTCTTGACAAACAAAACAGGAGCTCCCCACGGTGATGTGCTTGGTCGAATGAAACCACGCTCTAAAAGTTCTTGTAATTGGCTTTGCAGTTCTTTCATCTCGCTGGGTGCGAGTCTGTAAGGAGCACGAGCTATTGGTGCAGCTCCTGGTACAAGATCTATTTGAAATTCAACGGATCGATGTGGGGGTAATCCCGGTAATTCTTTCGGAAATACATCGGGAAATTCTTTTGCAATGGGAACATCATTGATGCTCTTTTCTTCAGTTTGTACTTTCTCGACGTGTGCTAGAACAGCATAGCAACCTTTTCTTATTAGTTTTTGTGCCTTCAAATTACTAATAAGATGTAGCTTCGTGTTGCCCTTTTCTCCGTACACCATTAAGGGTTTTCCTTTTTCTCGTATAATACGAATTACATTTTTGTAATAAACGATCTCTGCTTTCACTTCTTTCAACCAGTCCATACCGATTATCACATCAAAACTCCCTAACTCTACTGGTATCAAAACAATCTTAAATGTTTCGCTAACCAGTTTAATTGCTCGATTCCGACATATATTATCTGCTGAAATTAATTTACCATTTGCTAATTTGAGTAAAAATTTACTATCCAAAGGCGTCAATGGACAACTTAATTTAGCACAAAAATCTCTACTCATATAGCTTCTATCCGTACCCGAATCAAATAAAACGTAAGCAGATTTATTGTCAATAAGAAACGTACCCGTAACAAGCTCCGGGTCTTCCTGTGCCTCTACCGCATTAATATTGAAAACTCTTCCGCGGCCTTGTCCATTCGTGTTCTCCTGGTTCGGGCAATTTCTAATAATGTGGCCCGGTTTCCACATTTATAATAAACTACATTGGCATAACTTGCTCCGACACTACTTG
The DNA here is from genome assembly GCF_046630445.1 of Rutidosis leptorrhynchoides. Lineage (NCBI taxonomy): Eukaryota > Viridiplantae > Streptophyta > Magnoliopsida > Asterales > Asteraceae > Rutidosis > Rutidosis leptorrhynchoides. The sequence goes on along the minus strand of NC_092333.1, from coordinate 313,098,769 downwards.
CTCCGCCATTACTCGTTCCGACACCATTTGTTCCTTTCGTTCTATTAACCCCTGGTCCATAGACCTCACACTTCGCCACGCTATGACCATTTCTTTTACACTTGTTGCAAAATTTAGTGCAGAACCCCGAGTGATACTTTTCACACCTTTGGCATAGCTGCTTCTGATTGTTGTTGTTGTTGCGGTTATTATTGTTATTGGGATGATTGTTGTAGTTGCTGTTGTAGTTGTTGTTGTTGTTGTTGTTGTTGTTGTTGTTGTTGTTGTTGTTGTTGTTGTTGTTGTTGTTGTTGGGCCGTTTTTTGTAGTTGCGATTGATGTTACGGTTGTTGGGATAATTGTTGCGATTATTGTTGTAATTGCTGTTGTTGTTGTATTGGTGATTCTTATCACCGTTTTCCTCCCACTTTCTTTTGACTTGCTTCACATTGGCCTCTTCAGCAGTCTGTTCTTTAATTCTTTCTTCAATCTGGTTCACTAGTTTGTGAGCCATTCTACATGCCTGTTGTATGGAGGCGGGCTCGTGTGAACTTATATCTTCTTGGATTCTTTCCGGTAATCCTTTCACAAACGCGTCGATCTTCTCTTCCTCATTTTCGAATGCTCCCGGACACAATAGGCACAATTCTGTGAATCGTCTTTCGTACGTGGTAATATCAAATCCTTGGGTTCGTAACCCTCTAAGTTCTGTCTTGAGCTTATTGACCTCGGTTCTGGGACGGTACTTGTCGTTCATCAAGTGCTTGAATGCTGACCACGGTAGTGCGTACGCATCGTCTTGTCCCACTTGCTCTAGATAGGTATTCCACCATGTTAACGCAGAACCTGTGAAGGTATGCGTAACGTACTTCACTTTGTCCTCTTCAGTACACTTACTTATGGCAAACACCGATTCGACCTTCTCGGTCCACCGTTTCAATCCGATCAGTCCTTTGGTTCCATCAAATTCCAAAGGTTTGCAGGCAGTGAATTCTTTGTAGGTGCATCCTACACGATTTCCTGTACTGCTAGATCCAAGGTTATTGTTGGTATGTAGCGCAGCCTGTACAGCGGCTATGTTTGAAGCTAGAAAAGTACGGAATTCCTCTTCATTCATATTCATGGTGTGTCGAGTAGTCGGTGCCATTTCCTTCAAAATAGTCAAATGGAACAAGTTAATCATACAGAATATTAAGAGTAGTTAATAGTATTTCGTAGCATAATATGAACTCATTTATAAAAGTTTTTCTTCATATTAGCGTTTTATAAGTTTAAATTCGGGTAGTACCTACCCATTAAGTTCATACTTAGTAGCTAATATACAATTCAACTACTACAATTCTATATGAAAAATTGATTATAATAATATTTCGCGTTCAAACTTTTACACAATATTTTACAAACTTACAATACCGCTTATTTTACATATAGCATGAAATATAGCACACAATAAATTTGATACAAGATGGTTGTGAAGATAATTCTAGCTAGTACACAAGTCGTTCAGCAAAGGCAATAAAGACACGTAATTCATACGTCCAGAAACAAGTCATGCATTCTGGTTTTACTAGGATTACTTCCCATCCTTTGTCTTGTGAAACATAACCGTTATGGCCGTTGATAAGACAGCGTGTTGTAACGTCGTCAAAGGGACGAGGGTTACGTAATGTCCAACAGTCCCGTAACAATCTAAAAACCTCATTTCTTACCACAATTACCGACTCCGTCACTTGTGGGAACGTTTTGTTTAATAGTTGTAGCCCGATGTTCTTGTTCTCACTTTGGTGAGAAGCGAACATTACTAATCCGTAAGCATAACATGCTTCTTTATGTTGCATGTTAGCCGCTTTTTCTAAATCACGAAGTCCAATATTCGGATATATTGAGTCAAAATAATTTCTTAACCCATTGCGTAAAATAGCATTTGGGTTCCCCGCAATATATGCGTCAAAGTAAACACATCGTAACTTATGGATTTCCCAATGTGATATCCCCCATCTTTCGAACGAAAGTCTTTTATAAACCAAGGCATTCTTGGAACGTTCTTCGAATGTCTTACAAACTGATCTCGCCTTAAATAGATGTGCCGAAGAATTCTGACCGACTCTAGACAAGATTTCATCAATCATATCTCCGGGTAGGTCTCTTAAAATATTGGGTTGTCTATCCATTTTGTGTTTTTATACTGTAAAATAGACAAGAGTTAGATTCATAAAAAAAATACTTATTAATACAAGCAATTTTTACATATATCATAAAGCATAAGCACACTATATTACATATATTACACGACACGAATACAACTATCTTATTCCGACTCGCTTGTTTCTTCTTTTTCGGTTTTGGTTCATTTTGCCAAGTTTCTAGGGATATATGATGTTCCCCTAATACGAGCCATCGTTTTCCACATTGGTTTAGAAAAACCTGGTGGTTTAGAGGTTCCCGGGTCATTGTTACAACCTAAGGACTTCGGGAGTTGACGATACATATAAAGTTCATCGGGGTTGGAATTAGATTTCTCTATTTTTATGCCCTTTCCCTTATTATTTTCTTTTGCCTTTTTAAATTCAGTTGGGGTAATTTCTATAACATCATCGGAATTCTCGTCGGAATCCGATTCATCGGAGAATTGGTAATCCTCCCAATATTTTGCTTCCTTGGCGGAAACACCATTGACCATAATTAACCTTGGTCGGTTGGTTGAGGATTTTCTTTTACTTAACCATTTTATTATTTCTCCCACCGGTTCTATTTCTTCATCCGGTTCCGATTCTTCTTCCAGTTCCGATTCTTCTTCCGGTTCCGACTCTTCTTCCGGTTCCTCTTCGGGAACTTGTGAATCAGTCCACGAATCATTCCAATTTACATTTGACTCTTCATTATTATTAGGTGAGTAAATGGAACTTGTTCTAGAGGTAGACATCTATCACATAATATCAAACGCGTTAAGAGATTAATATATCACATAATATTCACATGTTAAAAATATATAGTTTCCAACAAAATTTGTTAAGCAATCATTTTTCAAGTAAACACGGTCGAAGTCCAGACTCACTAATGCATCCTAACAAACTCGATAAGACACACTAATGCAAAATTCTGGTTCTCTAAGACCAACGCTCTGATACCAACTGAAATGTCCCGTTTTTATTGATTAAAAATGTTCCATATTAATTGATTTCGTTGCGAGGTTTTGACCTCTATATGAGATGTTTTTCAAAGACTGCATTCATTTTTAAAACAAACCATAACCTTTATTTCATAAATAAAGGTTTAAAAAGCTTTACGTAGATTATCAAATAATGATAATCTAAAATATCCTGTTTACACACGACCATTACATAATGGTTTACAATACAAATATGTTACATCGAAATCAGTTTCTTGAATGCAGTTTTTACACAATATCATACAAACATGGACTCCAAATCTTGTCCTTATTTTATTATGCAACAGCGGAAGCTCTTAGTATTCACCTGATAATAAACATGCTTTAAACGTCAACAAAAAAATGTTGGTGAGTTATAGGTTTAACCTATATATATCAAATCGTAACAATAGACCACAAGATTTCATATTTCAATACACATCCCATACATAGAGATAAAAATCATTCATATGGTGAACACCTGGTAACCAACATTAACAAGATGCATATATAAGAATATCCCCATCATTCCGGGACACCCTTCGGATATGATATAAATTTCGAAGTACTAAAGCATCCGGTACTTTGGATGGGGTTTGTTAGGCCCAATAGATCTATCTTTAGGATACGCGTCAATTAGGGTGTTTATTCCCTAATTCTTAGATTACCAGACTTAATAAAACGGGGCATATTCGATTTCGATAATTCAACCATAGAATGTAGTTTCACGTACTTGTGTCCATTTTATAAATCATTTATAAAACCTGCATGTATTCTCATCCCAAAAATATTAGATTTTAAAAGTGGGACTATAACTCACTTTCACAGATTTTTACTTCGTCGGGAAGTAAGACTTGGCCACTGGTTGATTCATGAACCTATAACATTATATACATATATATCAAAGTATGTTCAAAATATATTTACAACACTATTAATATATTTTGATGTTTTAAGTTTATTAAGTCGGCTGTCCTCGTTAGTAACCTACAACTAGTTGTCCACAGTTAGATGTACAGAAATAAATCGATAAATATTATCTTGAATCAATCCACGACCCAGTGTATACGTATCTCAGTATTGATCACAACTCAAACTATATATATTTTGGAATCAACCTCAACCCTGTATAGCTAACTCCAACATTCACATATAGAGTGTCTATGGTTGTTCCGAAATATATATAGATGTGTCGACATGATAGGTCAAAACATTGTATACGTGTCTATGGTATCTCAAGATTACATAATATACAATACAAGTTGATTAAGTTATGGTTGGAATAGATTTGTTACCAATTTTCACGTAGCTAAAATGAGAAAAATTATCCAATCTTGTTTTACCCATAACTTCTTCATTTTAAATCCGTTTTGAGTGAATCAAATTGCTATGGTTTCATATTGAACTCTATTTTATGAATCTAAACAGAAAAAGTATAGTTTTATAGTCGGAAAAATAAGTTACAAGTCGTTTTTGTAAAGGTAGTCATTTCAGTCGAAAGAACGACGTCTAGATGATCATTTTAGAAAACATACTTCCACTTTGAGTTTAACCATAATTTTTGGATATAGTTTCATGTTCATAATAAAAATCATTTTCTCAGAATAAAAACTTTTAAATCAAAGTTTATCATAGTTTTTAATTAACTAACCCAAAACAGCCCGCGGTGTTACTACGACGGCGTAAATCCGATTTTAAGGTGTTTATCGTGTTTCCAGGTTTTAAATCATTAAGTTAGCATATCATATAGATATAGAACATATGTTTAGTTGATTTTAAAAGTCAATTTAGAAGGATTAACTTTTGTTTGCGAACAAGTTTAGAATTAACTAAACTATGTTCTAGTGATTACAAGTTTAAACCTTCGAATAAGATAGCTTTATATGTATGAATCGAATGATGTTATGAACATCATTACTACCTTAAGTTCCTTGGATAAACCTACTGGAAAAGAGAAAAATGGATCTAGTTTTAACGGATCCTTGGATGGCTCGAAGTTCTTGAAGCGGAATCATGACACGAAAACAAGTTCAAGTAAGATCATCACTTGAAATAAGATTGTTATAGTTATAGAAATTGAACCAAAGTTTGAATATGATTATTCCTTGTATTAGAATGATAACCTACTATAAGAAACAAAGATTTCTTGAGGTTGGATGATCACCTTACAAGATTGGAAGTGAGCTAGCAAACTTGAAAGTATTCTTGATTTTATGTAACTAGAACTTGTAGAATATATGAAGAACACTTAGAACTTGAAGATAGAACTTGAGAGAGATCAATTAGATGAAGAAAATTGAAGAATGAAAGTGTTTGTAGGTGTTTTTGGTGTGACAACTCGGAAATTTCCAACCAAATTTAAACTTTAATCTTTATATGTTTCTGACACGATAAGCAATATTTGTTAAGTTAAATTGCAAGAATTTTAAAATATGTTCATACATTCATTCAACCTCGACCAAGTTCCAACGATTCACGAACCATTAAACGAATATGATTATATATGTATATGTGTATATATATTATAACTTGAAACGTAAACAAAATATTAGATTAAATACTTTATATGATTGTATCTGTTTCAAAATGTTTATGAATGGAATTAGAAGATAAGATCAAATGATTGAATTATCAGATATATTGAATTATGATTACAAGTCTCTGCTGAAAGGCCCACGTTGATTTGAGAAATCTTTCCATTTTAACAATATTCGGAAAATGGTAAAGTGATTTATAAATAGGAACAAATTGTCAATCATTGAGAACTAGACAAAGGATAGTGGAAGATTGAATCTCATAAAGACTCGATTGATCTATTTAGTTTCAAACGTACAAAAACGTTTTCAGTTTAAAAAGAACTTTATTATTAAAACGTATATAACTTTTATAAATATCTAGAACCACTTTTGACAACTCATTACTTAACTAGTATGATAAAGATAACGATATTTATATTTTATTTTATTAAATATATATAATGATTTAAATTAATATTATATATATTTATACGCGTATTATACGTACATAGTTTTATAATTTTACTATACTTAAACTTTACCTTTACTTTATTTTTACTTTACTTTAACTTTAATAATTTACTTTAATAATTCACTTTAATAATTCATACTTTAATAATTCACTTTAATAATTCATACTTTAATAATTCACTTTAATAATTCATACTTTAATAATTCACTTTAATAATTCAAAAATCTATTATAAATAGAATTCAATAGGTTTCATTATTTCATAGAAACTTGAAAATATTTTTCTCTAAACTCTCTCAATCGATTTACATATATATTTACTCCGCATTATTTCAAGATATTATTAGTATACATAAAATATTACGACGGAGTGCTGTCCGAGTGATTTCGAAATTGTTTTTCGAGTAGGATAGGATTAAGGAAATTATGAGTTATAGCTATGGAGGTGATTGAGTATGGTTCATGGGTATGCTCGTGAGGTTAATATAGTGTTTATCATTGCCGTTGCGTCTACGTACCTTTCCTGCAATATTGAATCTCAATATTGATACGTGAGTACTCATAATTTAACTTTTACATATTAATAGTGTATCCCTGACTAGTGCTCGAGTATTTAGGATTATGCATGCTTGTACTTTTGATATTGCCCTTAGACAGGTTAGGTTGAATATTGAATTAGTTACACTTGCGGTTGAGATAAGGTATAAGATATGCATGTCCTTGGAAAGCTAGCGAAAAATTAAGAACTTTTCCTTTAGATATCGAATGGTTTCGATGAACGGATTAGAAGTTATAATCAATTAAATTTTTGATATTTTAATTAAAAATGATTATTATTATCGTCGTTTTTTATCGTCGTTCTAGTTTTATCTTATTATTATTATTATCATTATTATTATCTTTATCAATAAAAAGGATTTATCATTAAAAATTGTTATTTTTTTTTATTATTACTATCGTTATTATCGTTAAAGTTATAATTAGTATTATTATTATTATCCAATTATTATTATTATTATTATTATTATTATTATTATTATTATTATTATCATTATTAATATATATATCATTATTTAAAAATGGTTATTGTTATTGTTATTATTATTATTACTATATTATCATTAAGATAATTATTAGTATTATCGTTAATAATGTTATAGTAACTATCATTATTAATATACGTGTAATTAAAATAAATATTTGTAACACCTAATTATTTTGATTACTATTATTATCATTATTATGAACACGATATAAAAGACGATTAAAAGCTATTAAACGAAATGATTAGGAAATAATGAGTAAGAGTATCATGATGAAATTAAAATATTATAAGATATTGATTTAGATAAAATTATCGTTCTTATTATATTTATCATTACTATTATTATTAAAAGTATCGTTAGTATTAAAACTATCATTTTAACAAAAATTATCATTTTAATAGAAATGTCATTATTATTATTATTTTAAATAGAATTATTATTTTAAAGATAATATTAAAAATTATCGTAAATATTAAAGTTATCATAATTAGAATTATCGTTTTTATCAAAATGTCATCTTAGTAATTATAAATATTGATATTTTTATAATAATAATTATTATTACAAAATAATACAACTTTTACTTACTATCATTATAGATATTATTTTATCAAATAAATATGTGATATAAATATATTTTACTACGTGTAGTAACTTACTTTAATAATACATATCATGTTATCTTTATGATATTAAATGAACCCTATAAATTTTATTACTTAATATATATAAAAGTATATTTTATTACATAAATTTAATATAAAATTTTATTTATTAATAAATAAATTATATTATTACTCTAATAAATCTTTTAAAAATATTTAAAAATATAAAACGACGATATTTAAACTATATATTAATCATGTATAGATTTTTGGAAATTATTTTGAGTCAAATTTACTTTTGTTGACTTTTGCATATTAGTCTCGAGCATTAGGATTGTGGTACACTATGACTTGACCTAATTTGTTAGACAAATATTGACCAACACATAATTATATATAATTAATTTAGGTTCGTGAATCCGATGCCAACCTTGAACTTGTTCAATGACGTTATATGTATTTTTACTACAAAATACAGTATGGTGAGTTTCATTTGCCTTTTTACCCTTTATATTTTTGGGACTGAGAATACATGCGCTTTTATAAATGTTTGACGAAATAGACACAAGTAATTGAAACTACATTCTATGGTTGAATTATCGAAATCGAATATGCCCCTTTTTATTAAAGTTTGGTAATCTAAGAATTAGGGAACAGACACCCTAATTGACGCGAATCCTAAAGATAGATCTATTGGGCCTAACAAACCCCATCCAAAGTACCGGATGCTTTAGTACTATGAAATTTATATCATGTCCGAAGGAGGATCCCGGAATGATAGGGGATATTCTTATATGTATCTAGTTAATGTCGGTTACCAGGTGTTCACCATATGAATGATTATTTTTGTCTCTATGCATGGGACGTATATTTATGAGAACTGGAAATGAAATTCTTGTGGTCTATTAAAATGATGGAAATAAATGATTATGATAAACTAATGAACTCACCAACCTTTTGGTTGACACTTTAAAGCATGTTTATTCTCAGGTGTTAAAGAAATCTTCCGCTGTACATTTTCTCATTTTAAAGATATTACTTGGAGTCTTTCATAGCATATTTCGAAGAACGTTGCATTCGAGTCATTGAGTTTATCAAAGATTATTATTAAATCAATTTATAGTTGGATAGTGGATATTATGAAATGGTATGCATGCCTGTCAATTTTCAATGTAAAGAAAGTTTGTCTTTTAAAAACGAATGCAATGTTTGTAAAATGTATCATATAGAGGTCAAATACCTCACAATGTAATCAACTATTCTGAATCGTTTATAATGTATATGAACGGGTCCTTTCAGTTGGTATCAGAGCAGTGGTCTTAGCGAACCAGGTCTGCATTAGTGTGTCTAACTGATAAGTCGATAGGATGCATTAGTGAGTCTGGACTTCGACCGTGTCTGCATGTCAAAAGTTTTGCTTATCATTTTGTGTCGAAAATTAACTACTTATCATCCTCAGGAAATTACCTGCTTATCATTTTTAGTCTAAGACACGTCTTGCTGCATTGATTGCATGAATAGTGTATAGACAAAAATTCATATCTTAGCATATCTGCTAAATCATATCTTATCGTATCTGTTACTTTAAACTTTGCCTGACATATCCCGCAAAGTCCTCCGTAATCTACGAAATCTTTTGATATATATATATATATATATATATATATATATATATATATATATATATATATATATATATATATATATTCTATGTAATTAGAATACCATCCGTTAGCCAAAATCGTTTCATATCAAAAAAAAAAAAAAATCCTTTATCCAATCGTACGAAATGGAATTCATCATTAATTCAAGTTCCTCGAATTCTGAAATGGAATCCCACTCCAGCTCTGAAAGCAGTGTGACCGGAATGGATCAACCAATCAGCCATCATCTATTCTGGATGAATTGGGGATGGGTTCGTAGCCTCCTCAATCATTGGAGACAAGAAGAAGGTGATCCCTTCCATCCACCCCATTGCCCTCTTAACGAAGAACCTGAAGCACTTACCGGCGAACCAATCCGAAACACCATTTTCTCTCTCATTTCCAGAGTATCTCGTCACGATTATATACTACATCAAATTCTAGATTATATTTATCCGCTCGTCCGAACCGACAATCACCCCGGTATAATAGAAGAAGTCAACGAGCTTCGCGCTCGGGTAGTGGCTTTGGAGAATATGGTGCAAAGATTACAAACACCAGCAGCAGCACCAGTAGCATAACCAGTACCACCATCATCAATGCCAACAGTACCATTACCACCTCCAACCACAACTGCGTCGTAAACCTCAACTTCATAATCTGTCCCACGAGCATCAACGTCATACGCACCGTAGATACCAAGGAGTACCAACAACAATAACTGACGAAGTATTAATTCATAACTTCATTGGAGAAACATTCCGCGGCGATTATGTAATCTCTAAAGTCTTAGAGATTATCTAATCTAGCCCTAACCATAAATCAGTTAAACGAACCAAAATGATAGAAGGAAGAGTAGAAACCCTGACAAAAATGGTGTGTGATTAACAAGCTAAACTTGCTTTACCAACAACATCAACAGTACGGTCAGCGTTACCAGCATCGTCAGTACAGTCAACATCCGAATCAACAACACCGATAACATCACAAACTCTGTCAATTCAAGAATCACTGTGGACATCATTACGAATCAATAACGTATATATTGTATCAACGAGTTATGAAGAATTAACTCATTCCCTCTGAAGAAATTATATGTATATTATATATATATATATATATATATATATATATATATATATATATATATATATATATATATATATATATATATATATATATATATATTTTGAAATAAATATTTCCGTGCTAAGCTATTGTGTGTGAATCTAAACTACTCGGTTAATTCATATTACAAATATGCAATAATGTACTTCCTTCGGCCGCAACTTAACCAGCGTTAACTACAATCTCTGTCACAATTCAACAAATTCCAATTCATAATCAAGTATATATTTGATTTTACACTTTCATTATCGATGTACCCGAAAATTTTCAGATAACATCATTCGTACTTGGCGAAATTCACAAGAATTCCACGAACCGAACATCATACATCAACAAATAACGAAGTATTGATTCATAATTTCAATGTCATTAAAGAAATACTGCGTAAAAGTTATGTACTTTTTAAAGCCTTTAGGGATTATTCAATTCTAGTTTCAACCGTAAATCAAATGAGTTTAATTTAACATTAACTCATTAAATCTATGTTACATTTGAAGAAAATATACATATATATATTTTCATAAAGACTGTAATAAAATTCTTTTGTACAAAATATTAATTGTGAATTTTTTTTAACGGGTAGGTAATACCCGAGAGATATATAAATTCACAATTAATATGTTACATTCTTCGAATCTGATTCCGCAAATCATCCATTATACTCCCTACTTTCACAACAATATACATTCTTTTATAGAAATCAAAACAACCATACTCATTCAAAATTTAATTACATATTCTGATTTTGAAATCTCAAAATTCAACTTGAGATATGACCAAAATCATCACTCTTAGATCCTTACATCTTTCACAAGCTATATTTTGACTTCAAAACAGTGTTAGAACATCAAATGTATGTTAACGATTACAATCTGTGTTCAAACCCTTCGAAAATTTCTGAAGACACTTCGAATGATGAGCAATCGAGATGATGATCCAACCACATGTTACCCACAGTTATGTACCCGAAAAACTCTTGAAACCAAAGTAAAAGTTTAAACAACATATCCGCATCAGATTCTTTGGCATTTATTACCAAAAATAACTTTGCGACTCCAATTCAAAGTAGCCAGTTTTGTCACAGCTCCAGCAAGTCAACTTTGACTTTTCAGTCAGACTAACCTTATTATAACCTTGAGATATACACCATCGTTACCAGGGAACCTTTTACATTCCACCACATTATTAGCAGATGTACCAACAACTTCATTACTCTTTGACTTTAGCCTCTCCAAAAAGTCATTATAATTATTCATTGAAACCCCATCATTTACTCATTCGCATCTTGTAATGAGAATTGCCATACGAATCATTGGGAATTAGCAATCAGTATTTTGAAATCTCGCAGTATGTCTACGCCAACAGTTATATGTGTATATATAACGTCTATCTTCTGGACTTAATTTGAATGTGAAGTTTCTGAAAAACACTCCGAACTAAGAATTGGTTCTCCGAAAATGGAAAAAATGCTGATGAAGCAGCAAAAACTAAAAACGACTTTAAACGGTAAAAGCTGAATGATAATGATAAAGTGTGCTGGCAAAGCGCAGAAAAAGAGAAGTTTTGGAACTGGAAAACGGATTGAGCAAAGTAGGAAGGAGGCTTTGGACAAATTACAAAGACTGAACCTGACTTCAAAGCATCCAAATGATTCAGTACCTGCTGAAGTCATTAACGAATACCTTGCTCCTGACTCTAAACCCCTGCGGACAATATTCTTCATCATCCTCTGATATTAGAAATTCTAAAATATCATCATATCTTTCATTATAAATATCCTCCATATTTCTGAAGATATTTTCTTAATTTTTCTTATTTGAAATCATTTACCTCTTCGCACTATCTGTATTACATCATAAAAGAAACTATTTTAGTTTCTAAATTCTGAAACATTCAAGTTTAAAATAGGAATATTTTGAAGTAGTGTTGGAAACTGAAGCATGAATTAGTATAATATAATGACACTTGATCAACGTGATTATATTACAGTAAGTCATGCTGAGTTTCTAAATGGAACGTGATGATTCACAGATCATAATATCATCATGTGCCATGTTATACGACTCTTGTATTCTATTTAACCTCTAAAATATCAAGAAAATATTTCTTGATGATTCGGCCTTTTCCAAGGTATTCTAGTAATTTGACAAGTCAAGATCGTGCCATCACAATTTCCTTCCTAGAACATTAACAATGTTCATTCTGAAATTCATATCTGTGAATTCTGGGCCATTACAAGCGGTGTTTAATCGCAAGAAGAAGAAACAAAAGGAAAAAAACTCCGAAATAAAAATTGGGGTATAAATTGCAGCAAATAAAAGAGAACATTAACTGTTATTGATAATGATTATAGAAGACAGAAGCAGAGACTTTGAAATATAAGGGAACATATAAAGCCCAACGATAAACCAGAAATTATAAACCATATATATCGATGCATATAGCAATATAAAGACATGGGAGAACTAGAAACATTATAAACCCAAGAGTATAGTAGAAGTAAATAGATTCTTCCGGCGGTAGATGAAAAAGAAGAATGACCGATATGAAAGTTAGAAGTATATCGAGAATCAGAACTGGATGGAGCATATTGATGAATACTTTAAAATATGAGTTGAGGGGGAAAGAATAGAAAGTGATGAAACATGACTAGGAACTTAGAAATCAACAGATTTAACTCACACAATGGCGGAATAAGTGAATCAAACCCTCTAGTGAATAGGTTAAGTTTTTTTTTTTTTTTTGATTAATTTAGTCAAACCACAACTAAATCAAGTGTGATTAGATCAACACCTAGAGCTATTATTCACCACCTGGGTGATTTGGACTGAGAGAGAATCAGAGGAGCTCACTAGATCTGAGTGTGTGTAACAAATGAGAGGCTTAACTTAAAATGAAGAACATAAGACTTTATATACCCCTGCTGTTGACTCACCCATACGATTCATTCATCACACGTACGAGTTGGCTTCATCAGCCGTACGGGTGATCACTCACTCGTATCTTCTCATTTAGGTTGTAATTGTGACTTAGCTCAGCATCAACCGTGCGTATGAGCCTGTCAGCCGTACTAGTTAGGCTTCACTCGTACGTCTGACTAAGTCTAACATAGTCAAACATCTAAATCTCGTTCCTGCAGTTCCTGTAACCACATACAAACACGGATAGGATAATAACGAGCAATCATGGTGGCCTGTAAACTGTTGTACCTGCAATGGACGTGGGTAGATGTCTAGGGAGTTGCATAAAATGCATCAACAGAAGGTGTGAGTTGTAAGGAAACGAAGGAGGTGAATTTATAAGAAAATCTCCGACAGAACAATTAAAATGGACGATCGTATTTAAAGTGGATCCTAATTCCCTTGATTACCGGAGAGTCAAATCTTATTAAGAAGATTTTCTTCAAATCCCTTGAAATCTGGGAATCAATTATATCTACGTCAAATGATGAGATGAATCTACACTTACTCATTTCACTCTTCTATGTTAGCTTCATTCGTACTCTTCATATAAATGAATTGTTTATCCAAATTATTCGCTGATGATAAAACTCTAATTTTCAGCCCGTATGCATCATGAAAACATACTTATTATCATTCACGACCTTTCCACTCAAATTTCGGGACGAAATTTCTTTAACGGGTAGGTACTGTGACAACCCGGAAATTTCCAACCAAATTTAAACTTTAATGTTTATATGTTTCTGACACGATAAGCAATATTTGTTAAGTTAAATTGCAAGAATTTTAAAATATGTCCATACATTCATTCAACCTCGACCAAGTTCCAACGATTCACGAACCATTAAACGAATATGATTATATATGTATATGTGTATATATATTATAACTTGAAACGTAAACAAAATATTAGATTAAATACTTTATATGATTGTATCTGTTTCAAAATGTTTATCAATGGAATTAGAAGATAAGATCAAATGATTGAATTGTCAGATATATTGAATTATGATTACAAGTCTCTGTTGAAAGGCCCACGTTGATTTGAGAAATTTTTCCATTTTAACAATATTCGGAAAATGGTAAAGTGATTTATAAATAGGAACAAATTGTCAATCATTGAGAACTAGACAAAGGATAGTGGAAGATTGAATCTCATAATGACTCGATTGATCTATTTAGTTTCAAACGTACAAAAACGTTTTCAGTTTAAAAAGAACTTTATTATTAAAACGTATATAACTTTTATAAATATCTAGAACCACTTTTGACAACTCATTACTTAACTAGTATGATAAAGATAACGATATTTATATTTATATTTTATTTTATTAAATATATATAACGATTTAAATTAATATTATATATATTTATACGCGTATTATACGTACATAGTTTTATAATTTTACTATACTTAAAATTTACCTTTACTTTATTTTTACTTTACTTTAACTTTAATAATTCACTTTAATAATTCACTTTAATAATTCATACTTTAATAATTCACTTTAATAATTCATACTTTAATAATTCACTTTAATAATTCATACTTTAATAATTCACTTTAATAATTCATACTTTAATAATTCACTTTAATAATTCAAAAATCTATTATAAATAGAATTCAATAGGTTTCATTATATCATAGAAACTTGAAAATATTTTTCTCTAAACTCTCTCAATCGATTTACATATATATTTACTCCGCATTATTTCAAGATATTATTAGTATACATAAAATATTACGACGGAGTGCTGTCCGAGTGATTTCGAAATTGTTTTTTGAGTAGGATAGGATTAAGGAAATTATGAGTTATAGCTATGGAGGTGATTGAGTATGGTTCATGGGTATGCTCGTGAGGTCAATATAGTGTTTATCATTGCCGTTGCGTCTACGTACCTTTCCTGCAATATTGAATCTCAATATTGATACGTGAGTACTCATAATTTAACTTTTACATATTAATAGTGTATCCCTGACTAGTGCTCGAGTATTTAGGATTATGCATGCTTGTACTTTTGATATTGCCCTTAGACAGGTTAGGTTGAATATTGAATTAGTTACACTTGCGGTTGAGATAAGGTATAAGATATGCATGTTCTTGGAAAGCTAGCGAAAAATTAAGAACTTTTCCTTTAGATATCGAATGGTTTCGATGAACGGATTAGAAGTTATAATCAATTAAATTTTCGATATTTTTATTAAAAATGATTATTATTATCTTCGTTTTTTATCGTCGTTCTAGTTTTATCTTATTATTATTATTATTATCATTATTATTATCTTTATCAATAAAAAGGATTTATCATTAAAAATTGTTATTTTTTTTTATTATTACTATCGTTATTATCGTTAAAGTTATAATTAGTATTATTATTATTATCCAATTATTATTATTATTATTATTATTATTATTATTATTATTATTATTATTATTATTATTATTATTATTATTATTATTATCATTATTAATATATATATCATTATTTAAAAATGGTTATTGTTATTGTTATTATTATTATTACTATATTATCATTAAGATAATTATTAGTATTATCGTTAATAATGTTATAGTAACTATCATTATTAATATAGTAATTAAAATAAATATTTGTAACACCTAATTATTTTGATTACTATTATTATCATTATTATGAACACGATATAAAAGACGATTAAAAGCTATTAAACGAAATGATTAGGAAATAATGAGTAAGAGTATCATGATGAAATTAAAATATTATAAGATATTGATTTAGATAAAATTATCGTTCTTATTATTTTTATCATTACTATTATTATTAAAAGTATCGTTATTATTAAAACTATCATTTTAACAAAAATTATCATTTTAATAGAAATGTCATTGTTACTATACAATATCATAATTATTATTATTATTTTAAATAGAATTATTATTTTAAAGATAATATTAAAAATTATCGTAAATATTAAAGTTATCATAATTAGAATTATCGTTTTATCATAATGTCATCTTAGTAATTATAAATATTGATATTTTTATAATAATAATTATTATTACAAAATAATACAACTTTTACTTACTATCATTATAGATATTATTTTATCAAATAAATATGTGATATAAACATATTTTACTACGTGTAATAACTTACTTTAATAATACATATCATATTATCTTTATGATATTAAATGAACCTTATAAATTTTATTACTTAATATATATAAAAGTATATTTTATTACATAAATTTAATATAAAATTTTATTTATTAATAAATAAATTATATTATTACTCTAATAAATCTTTTAAAAATATTATTTTGAGTCAAATTTACTTTTGTTGACTTTTGCATATTAGTCTCGAGCATTAGGATTGTGGTACACTATGACTTGACCTAATTTGTTAGACAAATATTGACCAACACATAATTATATATAATTAATTTAGGTTCGTGAATCCGAGGCCAACCTTGCACTTGTTCAATGACGTTATATGTATTTTTACTACAAAATACAGTATGGTGAGTTTCATTTGCCTTTTTACCCTTTATATTTTTGGGACTGAGAATACATGCGCTTTTATAAATGTTTGACGAAATAGACACAAGTAATTGAAACTACATTCTATGGTTGAATTATCGAAATCGAATATGCCCCTTTTTATTAAAGTCTGGTAATCTAAGAATTAGGGAACAGACACCCTAATTGACGCGAATCCTAAAGATAGATCTATTGGGCCTAACAAACCCCATCCAAAGTACCGGATGTTTTAGTACTTCGAAATTTATATCATGTCCGAAGGAGGATCCCGGAATGATAGGGGATATTCTTATATGTATCTAGTTAATGTCGGTTACTAGGTGTTCACCATATGAATGATTATTTTTGTCTCTATGCATGGGACGTATATTTATGAGAACTGGAAATGAAATTCTTGTGGTCTATTAAAATGATGGAAATAAATGATTATGATAAACTAATGAACTCACCAACCTTTTGGTTGACACTTTAAAGCATGTTTATTCTCAGGTGTTAAAGAAATCTTTCGCTGTGCATTTTCTCATTTTAAAGATATTACTTGGAGTCTTTCATAGCATATTTCGAAGAACGTTGCATTCGAGTCATTGAGTTTATCAAAGATTATTATTAAATCAATTTATAGTTGGATAGTGGATATTATGAAATGGTATGCATGCTTGTCAATTTTCAATGTAAAGAAACTTTGTCTTTTAAAAACGAATGCAATGTTTGTAAAATGTATCATATAGAGGTCAAATACCTCGCAATGTAATCAACTATTGTGAATCGTTTATAATGTATATGAACGGGTCCTTTCATTTGGTCGTTGGTGTATGGATTAGATATAAAGGATATGTAATTTTGTTTTCATGTAAATAAGTCATGAATGATTACTCATATTTTTGTAATTTTATGAGATATTTCATGCTAGTTGCCAAATGATGGTTCCCACATGTGTTAGGTGACTCACATGGGCTTCTAAGAGCTGATCATTGGAGTGTATATACCAATAGTACATACATCTAAAAGCTGTGTATTGTACGAGTATGAATACGGGTGCATACGAGTAGAATTGTTGATGAAACTGAACGAGGATGTAATTGTAAGCATTTTTGTTAAGTAGAAGTATTTTGATAAGTGTATTGAAGTCTTTCAAAAGTGTATAAATACATATTAAAACACTACATGTATATACATTTTAACTGAGTCGTTAAGTCATCGTTAGTCGTTACATGTAAGTGTTGTTTTGAAACCTTTAGGTTAACGATATTGTTAAATGTTGTTAACCCAATGTTTATAATATCAAATGAGATTTTAAATTATTATATTATCATGATATTATCATGTATGAATATCTCTTAATATGATATATATATATATACATTAAATGTCTTTACAACGATAATCGTTACATATATGTCTTGTTTAAAAATCATTAAGTTAGTAGTCTTGTTTTTACATATGTAGTTCATTGTTAATATACTTAATGATATGTTTACTTATCATAGTATCATGTTAACTATATATATATCCATATATATGTCATCATATAGTTTTTACAAGTTTTAACGTTCGTGAATCACCGGTCAACTTGGGTGGTCAATTGTCTATATGAAACATATTTCAATTAATCAAGTCTTAACAAGTTTGATTGCTTAACATGTTGGAAACATTTAATCATGTAAATATCAATCTCAATTAATATATATAAACATGGAAAAGTTCGGGTCACTACAGGTTAAACCTATAACTCACCAACATTTTTGTTGACGTTTAAAGCATGTTTATTCTCAGGTGAATACTAAGAGCTTCCGCTGTTGCATACTAAAATAAGGACAAGATTTGGAGTCCATGTTTGTATGATATTGTGTAAAAACTGCATTCAAGAAACTGATTTCGGTGTAACAAATTTGTATTGTAAACCATTATGTAATGGTCGTGTGTAAACAGGATATTTTAGATTATCATTATTTGATAATCTACGTAAAGCTTTTTAAACCTTTATTTATGAAATAAAGGTTATGGTTTGTTTTAAAAATGAATGCAGTCTTTGAAAAAACGTCTCATATAGAGGTCAAAACCTCGCAACGAAATCAATTAATATGGAACATTTTTATTCAATAAGAACGGGACATTTCAGTTGGTATCCGAGCGTTGGTCTTAGAGAACCAGAATTTTGCATTAGTGTGTCTTATCGAGTTTGTTAGGATGCATTAGTGAGTCTGGACTTCGACCGTGTTTACTTGAAAAATGATTGCTTAACAAATTTTGTTGGAAACTATATATTTTTAACATGTGAATATTATGTGATATATTAATCTCTTAACGCGTTTGATATTATGTGATAGATGTCCACCTCTAGAACAAGTCCCATTGACTCACCTAATAATAATGAAGAGTCAAATGTAAATTGGAATGATTCATGGACTGATTCACAAGTTCCCGAAGAGGAACCGGAAGAAGAGTCGGAACCGGAAGAAGAATCGGAATCGGAGGAGAAGAAACCGGAAGAAGAAATAGAACCGGTGGGAGAAATAATAAAACGGTTAAGTAAAAGAAAATCCTCAACCAACCGACCAAGGTTAATTATGGTCAACGGTGTTTCCGCCAAGGAAGCAAAATATTGGGAGGATTACCAATTCTCCGATGAATCGGATCCCGACGAGGATTCCGATGATGTTATAGAAATTACCCCAACTGAATTTAAAAAGGCAAAAGAGAACAATAAGGGAAAGGGCATAAAAATAGAGAAATCTGATTCCAACCCCGATGAACTTTATATGTATCGTCAACACCCGTATTTCTTAAGTTGTAACAATAACCCGGGAACCTCTAAACCACCAGGTTTTTCTAAACCAATGTGGAAAACGACAGTTCGTATTAGGGGAACATCATATATCCCTAGAAACTTGGCAAAACGAACCAAAACCGAAGAAGAAGAAACGAGCGAGTCGGAATAAGATAGTTGTATTCGTGTGGTGTAATATATGTAATATAGTGTGCTTATGCTTTATGATATATGTAAAAATTGCTTGTATTAATAAGTATTTTTTTTATGAATCTAACTCTTGTCTATTTTACAGTATAAAAACACAAAATGGATAGACAACCCAATATTTTAAGAGACCTACCCGGAGACATGATTGATGAAATCTTGTCTAGAGTCGGTCAGAATTCCTCGGCACAACTATTTAAGGCGAGATCAGTTTGTAAGACATTCGAAGAACGTTCCAAGAATGCCTTGGTTTATAAAAGGCTTTCGTTCGAAAGATGGGGGATATCACATTGGGAAACCCATAAGTTACGATGTGTTTACTTTGACGCATATATTGCGGGGAACCCAAATGCTATTTTACGCAACGGGTTAAGAAATTATTTTGATTCAATGTATCCGAATATAGGACTTCATGATTTAGAAAAAGCGGCTAACATGCAACATAAAGAAGCATGTTATGCTTACGGGTTAGTAATGTTCGCTTCTCACCAAAGTGAGAAAAAGAACATCGGGCTACAACTATTAAACAAAACGTTCCCACAAGTGATCACTCCTTAATTAATGATGTTTCTTAATTACGGATTGAGTGCAATAAGATTATAATGGAGGATGGGATGTTCGATGATTATTTTGGGCCCCGATGATCATTTTTCACTTTAACTATCAAGTGATCAACTACCCCGACCCGATCTTCGTTATCGATTAGTATGATTCACCTTAACTCAATGTAAGAAGTCCTTGGGCAAAGTCACAAGTGAAATCTACAAAGGCTTAGGCAAATGGCAGAGAATCAACAACCCATAAATGAGAGGCCAAGCTCCCTATTTATAGTATCCGTGATATCCGCGGTCTGCGAGATGCTCGGCTCTCCGCGGAAAGTCAGCGGATCAAACCGCAGTTTGGTATTTCAGCGAATACATAACCGCAGTATTTATTTTTAGCGAATATTGCATAACTGTGCCTTATAATCAGCGTAGTTCTATCCTTAGCTTTTAGAAAATAAAATATACATATACAATGCTATGTATATGATCAACGAAGTCGGTAATTGGGGTAAGAAATGAGGTTTTTAGGTTATTACGAGACTGTTGGTCATTACGTAACCTTCGTCCTTTTGACGACATTACAACACGTTGTCATACTATCGGTCACAACGGTTACGTTCCACAAGACCAAGGATGGGAAGTGGTATTAGTAAAACCAGAATGCATGACTTGTTTCTGGACGTATGAATTACGTGTCTTTGTTGCCTTTGCTGAACGCCTTATTTATTAACTAGAATTATCTTCACAACTACTTTGTATCAAAGTTTTATGTGCTATATTTCATGCTATATGTAAAATAGCGGTATTGTAAGTTTGCAAGTTATTGTATAAAGGTTTGAATATGATATATATTTTTTTGTGATTAGTTTTTCATATAGAATTATAGTAGTTGAAATGGTATGTTAGCTACTAAGTATGAACTTAACGGGTAGGTACTACCCGAATTAAAGAGTATAAAACGCTAATATGAAGAAAGAGCTTTTATAAATAAGTTCATATTACGCTACAAAATACTATTGACTACTCTTGAAATTCTATATGATTACCTCGTTTCATTTGACTATTTTGAAGGAAATAGCACCGACTACTCGACACACACATAAAATGCAAAATATAAAGTGAGTATAATAACCATCTCGAAGCATATTTCAACAACCTCGGCTCTAGATACCATTGTTTAGATTTAACAAGTTACAAAATGCTTAAAACATTTTAAGAATCAAAATTTGCGGAAGCATGTAATTACCAAATTTAAACTTGTTAAACTTTAACTAATTAAAGTTAAATCCCAATTAGGATCAAGTTGTGAAACATACTTACAAACTACAAGCAAGAAAGGAGTTTATACCTATTCCAAGCTTGGTAGAGAGTGATGAAGATGATGATGAAGAATAGAGCTTCAAATGGATGAAACCTCAAGTAGTTATACCCCAAGCTAACCACCAACACCTTTGCTTTTAGTTAGGATTTAATTGTAACACTTGAATGAACTTGCAAAAGGATTTTGATCCCTCCTTTGCCCTTGAAAGCCCACGGCAACAGCAGCATAGGAGAGCCAAGGAGTGCAGTTTTTTTGATGTCTTTTGCAAGTGTATCTCTCCACCAAGGAGAGTCAAAGTGCATGTATATGGAAATGGGAAAGTATGGCCAAGTGTTGGAATCAATAGCATGCTTTCTTACACTCCCCATGCCACCCATTAGTTTTATAAAATTAATTAGTTTTAAATAAGATAAATGTTTTATAAAACTTTTATATAAAACTTCCATATATTTATAATGCACATTTTATAAACTTGCAAATATATTTATGTACATTTTATTATATAAAACCAATTTATATAAATGTGACATAAATTAATTAATTATTTAACCCATAAATAATTAATTCCATATTACATAAATTATTCCATAATTTATATATATATATATATATATACACATCAAGTAATATTTAAGAAAACCATTTTTCTTAAAGTTCAAGTGTCGCGTATTTATTTAACAATCCAAAAGTTAAAATAAATACATATAAAGTGTTGGTTAGCTTGTTATTGGGTATGACCCGACTTGGATCATAACATAGTGGCCACGTTAATTTAATATGTCTCTCGGGCATACGAAATACCTTCAATCTCCCACTTGCACGAGAAACATAAGAAATTAATGCAAGTGATGGATACCACCTAACAACCGTCCATCACCCCCAATATGTTATGACTTTTGCCATTCAATAACATCATCCCTTTCGAGTTCCCATCTCGAATATGAATAGGTGAATCTTTTCATTACATCCTTTCGTCCTAGATGTCATGTTGAATCCAAGAGACACAGAGTGATCACTCTCTTATAGATTTAACTTTATCAGGCCTTAGACATCTGACTCTCAACGAATAAGAGGGACAAATTCCATCTTGACTACATACGTCCTAAATACATACCTTGCATTATGCCTGAGCTCTTCCTTGTGAGCTACCATATTTCAGAATAGCGAAGGAAAGAATCAAGGCACAATACTTGGTAGATATCCGAACCCAATATGTATCTCAGGTCAGAGGATACAACGATATTCGCCTTTACTCAAGATTACATGTGATCAACCACAAAGGCTCCATACAGTAAATCTTGAGAGCGGGTCTTCCAATATTTGTATCCCACAAATATCTAGGAACCTTGGTAGCAACCTTGCCCTACATTCAACCTGAATGTATACCAATCCAAGTTCATAATAGTCTAAACCTCACACTTGTTCCCACAAATGTGATCTACTACGGAAATTTAGAATAATTGCTTATTCATGGATGAAATATGCAAAATAGGAACTTAACTCAAAATAAATTAAACCATAATTATATTAATGAGTTTGAACCACTTCGTTCCGTTACAATACTTAAAACAGATCATGACCAATCACTAGAATATCGAAGCCCTAATGCACAAACATGCCCTTCATGTTTTGCTCCATATAAGAGTTTCGTGAGTGGATCCGCTATGTTATGATCTGTGTGAACTTTGCGAATACATATCTTTCCCTTTTCAACTTCATCCCTAATGTAGTTGAATCTCCGCTCAATGTGACGGGTCTTTTGGTGAGCATGAGGTTCCTTGATTTGAGCAATCGCACCTTCGTTGTCACAAAAGATCTCAAGAGGGTCTTGAATGGTAGGGACCACTCCTAAGTCGTCGATGAATTTCTTCATCCATGCAGCTTCCTGAGCTGCCAGTGAGGCGGCAATGTACTCCGACTCTGTAGTGGATAACGCAACAACTTCCTGTTTTGAGCTCTTCCAAGAGACTGCACCACCATTTAACATGAAGACATAACCGGATTGTGATCGAGAGTCATCTCGATCAGTTTAGAAACTCGCGTCCACGTAACCTTTTACAGCGAGTTCTTCCTCACCAGACCCATATATTAGAAACATATCCTTAGTCCTTCTAAGGTATTTCAATATACTTTTAACAGCAATCCAATGACTGTTTCCTGGGTTGTTCTGGTATCTACTTGTCAAGCTTAGAGCGCATGACATATCCGGTCTAGTACATATCATTGCATACATGATAGACCCAATAGCGGATGCATATGGGACTTTCTTCATTCTCTCTTGTTCATCTTTCGTGGTAGGACACTGAGATGAACTGAGAATGGTTCCTCTTTGAATAGGTACCAAACCTTTCTTAGAGTTTTCCATCTTGAACCTTTTCAAGATTTTATCAATGTATGTACTTTGACTTAAACCTATCAATTTCTTGGATCTATTCCTATAGATTCCTATCCCCAATATGTATTGTGCTTCTCCAAGATCCTTAATGGAGAAGCAACTTTTTAGCCAAGTTTTGACTTCTTGCATTGTGGTAATATCATTCCCAAATAATAATATATCATCCACATATAGCACAAGGAACATTATAGAGCTCCCACTAGCCTTTTTGTATACACAAGCTTCATCACCATTCTTAATGAAGCCAAATTTCTTTGCCTCTTCATTAAAACGATGATTCCACATTCTAGATGCTTGTTTCAATCCGTAGATTGATTTCTTTAACTTGCATACCTTTTTAGGATTTTTCGGATCAACAAAACCTTCGGGCTGTACCATATAGACATCTTCCTCAAGATATCCATTCAGGAAAGCGGTTTTGACATCCATTTGCCATATTTCATAGTCATAGTGAGCAGCAATGGCAAATAATATCCTAATAGACTTTAGCATCGCCACTGGCGAGAAAGTTTCATCATAATCAACCCCTTGAGTTTGAGTGAAACCTTTTGCTACAAGTCTAGCTTTGTATGTATCCAAGTTTCCATGTATGTCGGTTTTCATTTTGAAAAGCCATTTACAATCAACTAGCCTTGAGCCAGCAGGTTGTGTAACAAGTTCCCAAACTTGGTTGTCATACATGGATTGCATCTCAGCGTTCATGGCTTCCTGCCATTTATCTTTATCGATCCTTGATAAAGCATCTTGGTAGTTTATTGGTTCATCCAAATCAACCACATAGCAACCATCCATGAGAAACCCATATCTCTCAGGAGGATTACTAATCCTACCAGATCTGCGAACGTCTTGTGTATTTTGATCATCCATTTGATCATTCTCAACATTTTCATGTTGAGTGCAAGTGTCAACCAATTGTGTATCATCTACTTGATCTTGAACCTCCTCAAGATCTATCTTCCTTTCACTATTTCCTTCCATTAGGAACTTAGTTTCAAGGAATTCTGCCTTCCGAGCAACAAATACATTCTGCTCGGATGGATCATAGAAATAATATCCCATATCATTCTTGGAATATCCTATGAAGATACACTTCGTGGACCGAGCATTCAACTTATTAGGGACGTAACGCTTAGGGTAAGCTTCACATCCCCATACCTTTAAGTATGATAGAGATGGAGGTTTTCCAAACCACATCTCATGAGGTGTTCGTTCCACTTTCTTGGTTGGGGCCATATTTAAAATACGAGCCGCGGAGCATAGACAATAACCCCAAAATGATAGAGGTAACGAGCTTCTAGCCATCATAGATCGAACCATATCCATTAGGGTTCGGTTCCTCCTTTCGGAAACTCCATTCAGTTGGGGTGTTCCAGGAGGAGTGAGTTGTGAGATAATCCCACAACTTCTAAGATGATCTTGGAAGGCATCGCTTAGGTATTCACCCCCTCTATCGGTACGCAGTACCTTGATTGTCTTGTTGAGTTGATTTTGTACTTCGTTTTGATATTCTTTGAATGCTTCAAAAGTTTCATCCTTATGCCTTAACAAGTAGACATATCCGAAACGACTGAAGTCATCAATGAATGTAACAAAGTATCTTTCACCATTCCTAGTCATGGGCTTAAAGGGACCACACACATCCGAATGTATTAATCCCAATAAGTCTTTAGCCCTTTCATAGGTCCCTTTGAAAGGTGCTTTAGTCATTTTGCCTTGTAAACAAGATTCACATACATCAAACGAATCCATTTCAGTTGATTTCAAAAGTCCATTCTTTTGAAGTGTATGCATTCGGTTCTTGTTTATATAGCCAAGGCGACAATGCCATAAATAGGAATCACTCAAATCCCATTTGAGTTTCTTGGTGCTTGTATGGTATATAGAGCTCGATGATGCGTCATCATGAACCAATTCATAAATTCCATTTGAAGGCGAAGCCTTGAAATAGAATACATTGTCTTTAGAAACATGAATATCATCATCAATAAAATTAACAACGTAACCACATTGTTTTAAGCGAGAAATAGAAATAATGTTTCTACGCAAATCCGGAGTATACAAAACATTTTCTAAAATAAGTTCCAATCTGCTTGGAAACTTCAAAATAAAATCTCCTTGAGCTTTAACATGCACTTTGCACCATTGCCCATATAGAGACTTGATGTTCCCGCCTTATGATCACTTCTTTTGAACCCCTGCAAAGAATTGCAAATATGAGTTCCACATCCCGTGTCTAATACCCATGTATTAGAAGAAGTAATACTAAGCTCTATATATACCATATATATATTACCTGAGGTTTGCCCTGCATCCCTCTTGTCCTTCAACTCCTTAAGATAGACCGGACAGTTTCGTTTCCAATGACCCATCTCACCGCAACCGAAACATGGGTCTTCTTTGGGGTTTGCCTTCTCGGTTACCTTTTGCTTCTTAGCCTTGTTGATGGTTGGGGTAACCATCTTCCCTTTCCCTTTGCCTTGATGGGCGGGTCCTTTTCTCTTGGCCACCTTTGGCTTAGAGGTGTTACCTTTTGACCCACCCTGATCGATTGCTAACACGGGTAAAGCCCTTTTACTCATGCTAGTTTCCGCCGTTCTAAGCATACCGTGAAGCTCACCTATGCTCTTATCCATCCCATTCATATTGTAATTAATTACAAATTGGTCAAACCTCTTTGACAAGGAGTTTAGGATAAGATCGGTGGCTAGCTCATTGGAAATGTTGAGGTTAAGACGGTTTGCGCGATCAATGAGGCTTTTCATTTTGAGGACATAGGAGGAGACGGATTGGGTGTCATCCATACGACATGCATGTAGCGCTCGAACCGTTTCGAAGCGCTCGACACGTGCTTGTTGAAGGAACATCTCCTTCAATTGCGTTATCATGTCATATGCACTATGATGTTCGAAATCCTTTTGGAGTTCGGGTATCATAGTCCCAAGCATTAGGCAACCAACTTGCACCGAATCGGCACAATATTTGTCATAGTAAGCCATGCCCTCCGTATCATCCATGTCTGGTTGATCGGGAATGGGGTCCTCCAACACATACACTTTATCCTCGAGTTTGAGGACAATCCTAAGATTACGGAACCAATCCATAAAGTTCGTATGGTTGAGTTTGTCTTTCTCGAGGAGAGACCTTAACGATAGGTTGTTTAGGTTAAGTGGTGCGTTTTGCATGTTGTTGTTGTTATTAGCGGCCATCTACAAAATTAACAAAGTTCATTTAAGTATTGATTTCAAATTTAATCAATCAATACCCTTTAAATCCAATTGATATTTTTAGAATCCAACGGTAAACCAAATTTCGGTTAGGTGACCTTTATCCCGTTATTTATTTTAGCTAGGTAGTCATTATATGACAATTGCAATCCTTTTGCAACTTCTAAGTTATGGGATCATGCAATCCTTTTGCATGGCATATTATCCCATCAACGCCTATTTGTTCATCATGCTTCGGTGACCCTAAGTTCATGATTCCCAAATCAAGTCGTCCTACTTGTGCTAACGTGTAAATTCAACATACTAGTGGTTAGGTGACCTTTATCCCACAAGTGTGCGAAATTTACCTTAATCATATTAGTTTGCTCATAACGGTTAGGTGACCTTTATCCCATTAAGAGTTCCCTAATATTTTTAAGTGTTTGCACAAAAGGATGGTATTTAACTTGTTTGTCTGGTTGTTAAAGGGATTTTAAGTTTCATAATTCTAGTTTAAGAAAGCTTTTATGCCATACACCAACATGCATTTAGTGTATGGTTCATTTGAAATCCATTTTCAAGTCATGTAATTTTAGCCAATTACTTGATATAAACCATTTTATATATATGATCCTTATCATGTTCTTAATAACCGATTATTAATGTCCTTTTAGCCGTTTCAATTTATCCGATTAAATAGTAGTTTGGTAAATATCATGTTGTTAATAATTTAACCAATTAAATTTTAGTTTTGCTTGTTGTTAACTTGTGTGATAACTTGTAGTAGCAACATACACAATCCACAATCATACAAGAAATAAAACAACCACGCATGCAAACAAATGTGTTCACAATCAAGCCGATTTGGTAGACATTTGTTTAGCCGAAAACAAATGTCACCGGTTAAGGGTTATAACACTAAGTAGGAGATTTCAAAATCTCCCACTTAATCTTGCATCCAAATGCATCTTCCAAGTCTTCATCTTGTATCTTCATTTTTACAAAAAATATATCCTAATACATTTTTCTAGAAAATGAAAATACAACCTAATCTATTTTACATACCAAATATAAAATAAATTACATAACCAAAATAATAAAATTACAAACCATATTGAATGAATATTTGTCACACCCCCAGTTAGGGCCTGGGTGAAATGTGACTTAATATCAAATCAACCAACATATTATAATATACGAGAACAATACTAAATGATAAAACAAACTTTATTGAGCACGCAGCGGAAAATGAAACGTAGTTACAATGATAGGAATAACAATAATGGAAATGTTCACATGCAGAAGTAATAAATGCGATATCTCTTGATCCTATGTCCAAGTAGCATCACATAAGCAGTAAGTATAAGAGCTTGAATCAAACAGCACCTGAGACAAAACATGCTAAAGTGTCAACCAAAAGGTTGAGTGAAGTTCATAGGTTTAACAAATAAGTTTGACCGTTTGTTTTAGACCACAAGATTTAATTTGTAAGGTTGATCTCCCGCAGGATCAAAAAGTTATGCCAGTGCGTGATATTTAGACTAAACGTTCAAGTTTGCCCCATGACAAGTTGTGTCTGTCCTTGTCGGTTTAATTTCATTATCAAGTAATACAAAGACTTAGTCAAATGTATCGGAGACGTTACTCCCGATAGGCCTACCCCCAATAAATAAGCATGCCGCAGCACTTAAAAATATCACTGTAGGGACTTAGTCGGACATAGCCGGGTATAGCATAGTTTTAGCAGTTGGTACTTGTGTCTAAATTGTAAATAGTAAAAGCAGCATGTGTCTCACCCCAAATAAGTTAAATAAGTTTGCTAGCAATAAAGAGTGGGGCTATGAATTCACCTTAGTAAGTAGAGAGAGAGTTATTCCTCGGAATAAAGAGTTGAACGAGTGAGCAGGAAAGTCAACCTATTGACATTTAAGAGTAGTTAAGTGTTTTGCCCATGTTTAAGTTTAAGTATGTGTTTAAGTATAGTTTGTTTTACTAAGTTTCTATTCCTAGTAAGTTACTATTTTTATAATGTTTCCATTTTTAGAAAGTTTCTTATTTTACTAAGTTTCTATGACTATAGAGTTTCTACTTTTATGAGTGTTTTTCATTTTAGGATACTTGCCGTATTAGATAAGCTTCCAATCACCCCTTTCCCTTCGAATGGCTAATTTAGATCTAGGGGCTTGAGCCATAGGACCCTTTAAATCGGAAGTCCAAACCCTCTGCCTAGAATCTCGTAGAAACCATTCGTCAAGAAAGTTCGAAGATCTATACATCTCTAATACATATCCCAAAATATTTTTGTGCTACAATATAAGTAGTAGGTTATAGGTGCTAGTAATAGTAATAGTGTATACATGTTAAGTACTAGTATAAGTAGTATTAGGGTTTAAGGTTTTAATATGTATATGTATATATAATTCGTATATATACATAAAAATATTTTTTTTTTTACATGTATATATGTATATATAAATCTAGGAGTGTTTATGTATATACTTATGAATAACAAGTTTATAATATGAATATGAATTAACAAAGATTAAAGTTTATGTAAATAGTTTAGGGTTTATGTTATACCTTTGAAGATTCAAGATAATTAACAAAGAAAAGATGAACACGATGAAGATGGAAGATCAAAGCCTTAAAAATCTTGAAGAACTCCTTGAAGATTCTTGAAGAACACGAAGAACAAGCTTGAAGATCCGAATACCACAAGAGAGGGAGAGGGAGAGATTGTTTTTGAGAGAGGATTTTGGTGTGATTTGTGAATGAGAAACTAGGAGTTTATATAGTGCAAGTATTAGAGTGTTAGTCAACATAAGGATGTTCTAATTAATGATTTTATTTTATTTTATAATTTTTAGTCAACAATAGGTGGTACTAGTTTATATATATATTATTTTAATTTTTAGTCAACATAAGGATGTAATTGTTTAAGATTCTTTAGTCTCATTATTATTACTATTATTACTATTATTATTTTTTACATTTACTACATGATAAGTATTATTTTCTTTTTACTAATTCATGACTCGTATATATTTAGTTCTCAATTGTTTTATTATTTATATAAATGTCAATTTTTATTTATTACTTATAGGTTATCAGTTATAATATTACATAAATGCATAAATTTTAATTAGCAGTGAGTGTCGACTAACAGTTTATTATTTTCATCTTTTATTAACTTGTCAATTATTGCACAAAGTTAATTAATATGTTTTCTAACTCTTAATACTTAACAATTGTTGATTAAAGTTTAATCATTAAGTTTTGATTATATTGTTTGGGCATTTAATATTGGAAAAATATATAATGGAAAAATGAGGGTCGTTATAGTACCTCCCCGTTATTGAAAACTTCGTCCCGAAGTTTTTAGGTAGTTTTCTCGTTTGCAGCAGCAGTTGAGAAGAGATGGGGATATTTCCGTTTCATATGGTCTTTGCGTTCCCAGGTATATTCGGGGCCTCTACGCGAATTCCACCGGACTTTAACGATAGGTATATTGCTTTTACGCGTTTGTTTGACCTCTCCTTCCATGATTTCTATAGGTTCTTCAACGAAGTGCATTTGCTCATCAATGCGGACATCATCCAGAGGAATAACGAGTGTGTCATCGGCAAGACACCGTTTAAGATTTGAGACATGAAACACATCATGTACTTGACTAAGTTCGGTTGGCAGTTCTAATCGGTATGCCACGGGACCGACTCTTTTAGTGATTGTGAATGGTCCAACATATCGTGGACTGAGTTTACTTCGCTTACCGAAGCGGACAACACCTTTCCAAGGGGATACTTTCAACATGACTTTATCTCCAACTTGGTATTCGATGTCTTTTCGTTTCTTATTGGCATAGCTTTTCTGTCGGCTACGGGCAGTTTCTAAACGTTGCTTGATTTGAACGATCTTTTCGGTAGTTTCGTGAATAATTTCAGGACCAGTTAAATGTCTGTCCTCAAGTTCATCCCAACACAAAGGGGATCTACACTTCCGTCCATATAAAGCTTCAAAAGGTGCAGCCTTAATGCTGGAGTGATAACTGTTATTATAAGAAAATTCAACCAAAGGTAGATGTCTATCCCATCCTTTGCCGAAATCGATTGCACAAGCACGTAGCATATCCTCCATAGTTTGAATGGTTCGTTCACTTTGACCATCGGTTTGCGGATGATAAGCTGTACTCATGTCGAGTTGAGTTCCAAGAGCAGATTGTAAAGTTTTCCAAAATCTAGAAACAAATCGACTATCGCGATCAGAAATGATCGAGATAGGAACACCATGACGTGAGACGATTTCTTTAATATAAAGCTGTGCTAATCTCTCCATCTTGTCGGTTTCCTTGATTGGTATGAAATGTGCAGATTTAGTAAGACGATCAACTACGACCCAAATAGTATCGTTACCGTTCGAAGTCTTAGGTAACTTAGTAACGAAGTCCATAGTGATACCTTCCCACTTCCACTGCGGAATGTCGGGTTGTGTCAATAGACCAGAAGGCTTTTGATGTTCGGCCTTGACTTTCAAACAAGTGAGACACTTACTAACATAAGTAGCAATATCGGCTTTCATGTTAGGCCACCAGTAGAATTCCTTCACATCGTGATACATCTTACTGGAACCGGGATGGATAGAATATCTAGTCTTATGTGCTTCATCCAAGACTAGTTCGCGAAGATTACCAAAACGAGGAACCCAGATTCTATTGCCAAAGTACCGTGTACCATTAGCTTTCACTTGAAGTTGGTTCTCAAAACCAATAGGTCCTTCACCTTCGATAAGTGTCGGTCTAATAGCTTCCAATTGAGCTTCACAGATTCGTGAAATAAGATTCGATTTGATTTTTAGGTTTAAAGCACGAACACGTTTAATATCGTCTTTTCGACTAAGGGCATCGGCAACTACATTCGCCTTGCCAGGATGATATTTCAGCTCACAATAATAATCGTTCAATGTCTCGAGCCATCGACTTTGCCTCATATTCAGCTGTTTTTGATCAAAGATGTGTCGAAGACTTTTATGGTCAGTGTACACCGTAAAGTGATTACCATAGAGATAATGTCTCCATATCTTTAATGCAAATA
The DNA here is from genome assembly GCF_046630445.1 of Rutidosis leptorrhynchoides. Lineage (NCBI taxonomy): Eukaryota > Viridiplantae > Streptophyta > Magnoliopsida > Asterales > Asteraceae > Rutidosis > Rutidosis leptorrhynchoides. Next base: position 313,066,224 of record NC_092333.1, on the reverse strand, counting down.
CCACGGCACCTAACTCTAGGTCATGTGTGGTATAGTTTACTTCATGTTTCTTCAACTGTCTAGATGCATAGGCGATAACCTTCTCTCGTTGCATTAAAACACAACCAAAGCCATGCTTTGAGGCATCGCAGTAAACAACAAAGTCGTCGGTACCTTCAGGTAAAGAAAGAATCGGGGCTGTGGTCAACTTCTCCTTCAGAATCTTGAAAGCAGATTCCTGTTCTTCGGACCACTCAAATTTCTTCCCTTTTTGAGTCAGCTTTGTAAGAGGTTTGGCAATGAGAGAAAAATCTTTTATAAACCTTCGATAGTAACCGGCAAGTCCCAAAAATTGACGAATATGCTTTGCAGTCTTTGGTATCTCCCAGTTCTGAATAGCAGTAATCTTAGCTGGATCGACATGTATTCCGTTTCTATCAACAACATGTCCGAGAAATTGTACGGTTTTGAGCCAAAACTCGCACTTAGAAAATTTAGCATAAAGTTGTTCCTTTCGTAAGAGTTCAAGAATCATGCGCAAATGTTGCTCATGCTCTTTCTCATTCTTCGAATAGATCAAGATGTCGTCAATGAATACGATGACAAATTTGTCAAGATACGGTTTACAAACACGATTCATGAGGTCCATGAACACGGCAGGAGCATTAGTTAAACCAAAAGGCATGACACAGAATTCATAGTGCCCATAACGAGTGCGAAAAGCAGTCTTAGGAATATCGGATTCCTTGACCTTGAGTTGGTGATAACCGGATCTTAAATCAATCTTTGAATAAACACTTGACCCTTGAAGTTGGTCAAATAGATCATCAATACGTGGCAACGGATAACGGTTCTTGATAGTAAGCTTGTTAAGTTCGCGGTAATCAATGCACATCCTTAATGTACCATCCTTCTTTTTAACAAACAGAATAGGAGCTCCCCAAGGGGACGAGCTTGGACGAATGAAACCTTTATCCAATAGTTCTTGGAGTTGGTTGGATAATTCCTTCATTTCGGAAGGTGCTAAACGGTATGGTGCTTTAGCAACAGGAGCAGCACCAGGAGTTAAATCAATTTGGAATTCAACTTGTCGAGGAGGTGGAATACCCGGAAGATCTTCGGGAAACACATCGGGAAAGTCTTTAACTACTGGTACATCTTCAATTCGCTTCTCTTTCGATTCAATCAGATTAACGTGGGCTAGAATAGCTGGATAACCTTTCATAAGGTATTTGCGGGTTTTAATACAGGAGATAATATTGAGATTGGAACCACTCTTTTCACCTTGGATAATAAGAGTCTCTCCATTTCCTAATGGAACATGAACGGTTTTATCGTAACACATGATCGCAGCTCTTAATGGACGTAACCAATCCATTCCAACTACGACATCGAAACTTCCTAGCTCGACCGGCAAAAGGTCTATCTTAAATTCTTTGCTGGCTAAGATTAGGTTGCAGTTTTTATAAATTTTATCAACTTTCATGATCTTTCCATTGGCTACTTCTACTAATCGTTTAGTTTCTAAGGGTTGAGGCTTTTCAGTAAATAGGGTACAAAATTCATTAGATACGTAACTTCGGTCGGCACCAGTATCGAATAAAATAGTTGCGTAGCAATTATTGACGAGATACGTACCCGTGATGACCTCATCTTCATCTCGGGCTTCAGCAGCAGTAATAACAAATGCACGACCCTTTGCAGCAGTAGTATTGGCTCCAGTAGCAGGATTATCTCTCTTCTTAGGGCAATTTGGACTAATGTGTCCCTTTTCCCCACAAGTATAACAAGTAGGAGGAGCTTTGGCAGGAACAATAGATTTATTCTTTGGAGGAGTCCTACACGTCTTAGCTACGTGTCCCACTTTCTTACACAACGAACAAGTGGCAGTGCACTGCCCCGGGTGATGCCTTTCACAACGAACACAAAAAGGATAAGTGCCCTTATAATTCGTCCTTGTACTATCCATAAGCTTTTTACTAACATTCTGAGTTGAACCTTGAGACGGCTCAAACTTCCTCTTACCATCATTACCCTTGGTTTCAACTTGCTTATTGGCCGACGCCCTTCTTCTCTTGGCCAACATGAGATTTTGTGCCATGAGAATCACAGCATCCAAAGTAACCTTCTCAGCAGCAATAACATTCCCTTGAACATCCTCGGGAAGACCTTCAATATACCGCTCAATTCTTCTAGCTTCAGTAGGAAACATTTCAGGACATAGAGTAGAAAGCTCCAGATAACGATTGGTATAATTCTCAATGTCAGTACCCTTGACCCTGAGTTCCCAGAACTCAGCTTCAAGCTTCTGAACTTGACTCCTTGGGCAGAATTTGTTGACCATCATACTTTTGAGTTCGTCCCATGGAATTGCATTAGCATTATCAATTCCTACGGACTTGGCATAAGCAGTCCACCAAGTTAAAGCATTACCACCCAACGAGCTAGTGGCATACTTTACTCGATCATCATCACCACAGTTGCAAATACGGAAAATAGATTCCATCTTTTCGAACCAACGAACTAGTTCGACAGCTTCTTCGTTTCCCTTAAAAGCGGGAGGGTGACAGTTTGTAAAGTCCTTGTAGGAACAAGGTTTTGGTTGAGTATTAGCATGATTAGCTTGGGCGTTGCCTTGGGCAGCAGCGAGTAACTGTTGGAATTGCTCAGTAGTTAACACAACGTTGTTAACGGTAGGTGCAGCTGGACGAACCATGATGTCACTTCTTCATAAACTCCTCAACTTTCTCATTTTTCGACTTTTGTTTCTCATAGAGATACTCGAAGTTGTCATAAAGGTTGGTAACACGACTGTTTACGGCATTAGTGTTGTACTCTCTTATGGCAAGTTGTTCGTCGACTCGACCTTTCTCCATTTTCATTCGGACATCAACATCCTCCTTGAGGTAAGCAAGTGATTGCTTTCCCCAGCGAGTGTTGCGTTCTTCCTCGCACTTTAGCATCAGCAACTCCTTTCTTAGCTCGACGTTTTCTTTCATAAGTTTCTTCATTCGACGATCCGCTCTTTCCATGTGGCGAAGTAGACCTCCAATGTTTCTCTCGGTATCGTTTCGTAATCTCATGATTTCATACTTAGGACCATCATAAAAAGGAGATCGGGCTCTCTTCCTTGATGGACCAACTTCTTCATGCCGTTTTCCCTTATCTTGGGTTCTCGGAGTTGGGTAGTATTGAGGAGACCCATGTGAATCTAAAATAGTATTCGGGCTATAATTCAGCGGTGGTGAAGCAGGATTATAAAGAGGACTTCGAACTGGTCTCGAAGTTGAAGAGTGTTCAACACCTACTTCGGTGGTAGGGTTGTGAGTTGCTTTGTTGGACTTGTTAACGCTTGAGCTTGACATCCTATCATTAGGAAAGAGACCTTGATTAGAATCTTTGAGTCAAGTCTATTAAAGCATAATTGTTAAGATTATACGACAATCCTAAGTGCTTTAAGTCCAAGGCAGGAAAGGTTATAGTTTCCTAGATTGCTAAGGCACCCTAGCTAACAAGTAAGGCACACATAAAAATGCAATCCTGGTTCTCTATAACAGCCTGGTTTGCTCTGATACCAATCTGTCACACCCCCAGTTAGGGCCTGGGTGAAATGTGACTTAATATCAAATCAACCAACATATTATAATATACGAGAACAATACTAAATGATAAAACAAACTTTATTGAGCACGCAGCGGAAAATGAAACGTAGTTACAATGATAGGAATAACAATAATGGAAATGTTCACATGCAGAAGTAATAAATGCGATATCTCTTGATCCTATGTCCAAGTAGCATCACATAAGCAGTAAGTATAAGAGCTTGAATCAAACAGCACCTGAGACAAAACATGCTAAAGTGTCAACCAAAAGGTTGAGTGAAGTTCATAGGTTTAACAAATAAGTTTGACCGTTTGTTTTAGACCACAAGATTTAATTTGTAAGGTTGATCTCCCGTAGGATCAAAAAGTTATGCCACTGCGTGATATTTAGACTAAACGTTCAAGTTTGCCCCATGACAAGTTGTGTCTGTCCTTGTCGGTTTAATTTCATTATCAAGTAATACAAAGACTTAGTCAAATGTATCGGGGACGTTACTCCCGATAGGCCTACCCCCAATAAATAAGCATGCCGCAGCACTTAAAAATATCACTGTAGGGACTTAGTCGGACATAGCCGGGTATAGCATAGTTTTAGCAGTTGGTACTTGTGTCTAAATTGTAAATAGTAAAAGCAGCATGTGTCTCACCCCAAATAAGTTAAATAAGTTTGCTAGCAATAAAGAGTGGGGCTATGAATTCACCTTAGTAAGTAGAGAGAGAGTTATTCCTCGGAATAAAGAGTTGAACGAGTGAGCAGGAAAGTCAACCTATTGACATTTAAGAGTAGTTAAGTGTTTTGCCCATGTTTAAGTTTAAGTATGTGTTTAAGTATAGTTTGTTTTACTAAGTTTCTATTCCTAGTAAGTTACTATTTTTATAATGTTTCCATTTTTAGAAAGTTTCTTATTTTACTAAGTTTCTATGACTATAGAGTTTCTACTTTTATGAGTGTTTTTCATTTTAGGATACTTGCCGTATTAGATAAGCTTCCAATCACCCCTTTCCCTTCGAATGGCTAATTTAGATCTAGGGGCTTGAGCCATAGGACCCTTTAAATCGGAAGTCCAAACCCTCTGCCTAGAATCTCGTAGAAACCATTTGTCAAGAAAGTTCGAAGATCTATACATCTCTAATACATATCCCAAAATATTTTTGTGCTACAATATAAGTAGTAGGTTATAGGTGCTAGTAATAGTAATAGTGTATACATGTTAAGTACTAGTATAAGTAGTATTAGGGTTTAAGGTTTTAATATGTATATGTATATATAATTCGTATATATACATAAAAATATTTTTTTTTTTTTACATGTATATATGTATATATAAATCTAGGAGTGTTTATGTATATACTTATGAATAACAAGTTTATAATATGAATATGAATTAACAAAGATTAAAGTTTATGTAAATAGTTTAGGGTTTATGTTATACCTTTGAAGATTCAAGATAATTAACAAAGAAAAGATGAACACGATGAAGATGGAAGATCAAAGCCTTAAAAATCTTGAAGAACTCCTTGAAGATTCTTGAAGAACACGAAGAACAAGCTTGAAGATCCGAATACCACAAGAGAGGGAGAGGGAGAGATTGTTTTTGAGAGAGGATTTTGGTGTGATTTGTGAATGAGAAACTAGGAGTTTATATAGTGCAAGTATTAGAGTGTTAGTCAACATAAGGATGTTCTAATTAATGATTTTATTTTATTTTATAATTTTTAGTCAACAATAGGTGGTACTAGTTTATATATATATTATTTTAATTTTTAGTCAACATAAGGATGTAATTGTTTAAGATTCTTTAGTCTCATTATTATTACTATTATTACTATTATTATTTTTTACATTTACTACATGATAAGTATTATTTTCTTTTTACTAATTCATGACTCGTATATATTTAGTTCTCAATTGTTTTATTATTTATATAAATGTCAATTTTTATTTATTACTTATAGGTTATCAGTTATAATATTACATAAATGCATAAATTTTAATTAGCAGTGAGTGTCGACTAACAGTTTATTATTTTCATCTTTTATTAACTTGTCAATTATTGCACAAAGTTAATTAATATGTTTTCTAACTCTTAATACTTAACAATTGTTGATTAAAGTTTAATCATTAAGTTTTGATTATATTGTTTGGGCATTTAATATTGGAAAAATATATAATGGAAAAATGAGGGTCGTTATAATATTACAACCACATGAATGAAATAATATTACATACCAAATGAATAGATTAATTCAACCAAACATGCAACCAAACAAACACAAGGTCAAGGCTTGATTGTGAACTCAACATGCAACCAAAATATGACCAAAGTGGAAGATCCAAAACCCATTTTGGGTCCCCAATATTTCGGCCAAGGCATTAAACCCACCCAAAACTTTAATTTTTGCATTTTACTATCATGCATGTACATAAAATGCAAAATATAAAGTGAGTATAATAACCATCTCGAAGCATATTTCAACAACCTCGGCTCTAGATACCATTGTTTAGATTTAACAAGTTACAAAATGCTTAAAACATTTTAAGAATCAAAATTTGCGGAAGCATGTAATTACCAATTTTAAACTTGTTAAACTTTAACTAATTAAAGTTAAATCCCAATTAGGATCAAGTTGTGAAACATACTTACAAACTACAAGCAAGAAAGGAGTTTATACCTATTCCAAGCTTGGTAGAGAGTGATGAAGATGATGATGAAGAATAGAGCTTCAAATGGATGAAACCTCAAGTAGTTATACCCCAAGCTAACCACCAACACCTTTGCTTTTAGTTAGGATTTAATTGTAACACTTGAATGAACTTGCAAAAGGATTTTGATCCCTCCTTTGCCCTTGAAAGCCCACGGCAACAGCAGCATAGGAGAGCCAAGGAGTGCAGTTTTTTTGATGTCTTTTGCAAGTGTATCTCTCCACCAAGGAGTCAAAGTGCATGTATATGGAAATGGGAAAGTATGGCCAAGTGTTGGAATCAATAGCATGCTTTCTTACACTCCCCATGCCACCCATTAGTTTTATAAAATTAATTAGTTTTAAATAAGATAAATGTTTTATAAAACTTTTATATAAAACTTCCATATATTTATAATGCACATTTTATAAACTTGCAAATATATTTATGTACATTTTATTATATAAAACCAATTTATATAAATGTGACATAAATTAATTAATTATTTAACCCATAAATAATTAATTCCATATTACATAAATTATTCCATAATTTATATATATATATATATATATATATATATATATATATACACATCAAGTAATATTTAAGAAAACCATTTTTCTTAAAGTTCAAGTGTCGCGTATTTATTTAACAATCCAACCGTTAAAATAAATACATATAAAGTGTTGGTTAGCTTGTTATTGGGTATGACCCGACTTGGATCATAACATAGTGGCCACGTTAATTTAATATGTCTCTCGGGCATACGAAATACCTTCAGTAGGATGCACCTACAAAGAATTCACTGCCTGCAAACCTTTGGAATTTGATGGAACCGAAGGACCGATCGAATTGAAACGGTGGATCGAGAAGGTCGAATCGGTTTTTGCCATAAGTAAGTGTACTGAAGAGGACAAAGTGAAGTACGCTACGCATACCTTCACAGGTTCTGCGTTAACATGGTGGAATACCTATCTAGAGCAAGTGGGACAAGATGATGCTTACGCACTACCGTGGTCAGCATTCAAGCACTTGATGAACGAGAAGTACCGTCCCAGAACCGAGGTCAATAAGCTCAAGACAGAACTTAGAGGGTTACGAACCCAAGGATTTGATATTACCACGTACGAAAGACGATTCACAGAATTATGCCTATTGTGTCCGGAAGCGTTCGAAGATGAGGAAGAGAAGATCGACGCGTTTGTGAAAGGATTACCGGAAAGAATCCAAGAAGATATAAGTTCACACGGGCCCGCCTCCATACAACAGGCATGTAGAATGGCTCACAAACTAGTGAACCAGATTGAAGAAAGAATTAAAGAACAGACTGCTAAAGAGGCCAATGTGAAGGAAGTCAAAAGAAAGTGGGAGGAAAACGTTGATAAGAATCACCAATACAATAACAACAGCAATTACAACAATAATCGCAACAACTATCCCAACAATCGCAACATCAATCGCAACTACAACAAAGGCCCAACAACAACAACAACAACAACAGCAACAGCAACTACAACAATCATCCCAACAACAATAATAACCGCAACAACAACAACAATCAGAAGCAACTATGCCAAAGGTGTGAAAAGTATCACTCGGGGTTCTGCACCAAATTTTTCAACAAGTGTAAAAGAAATGGTCATAGCGCGGTGAAGTGTGAGGTCTACGGACCAGGGGTTAACAGAACGAAAGGAATAAATGGTGTCGGAACGAGTAATGGCGGAGCAAGTAGTGTCGGAGCAAGTTATGCCAATGTAGTTTGTTATAAATGTGGAAAACTGGGCCACATTATTAGAAATTGCCCGAACCAGGAGAACACGAATGGACAAGGCCGCAGAAGAGTTTTCAATATTAATGCGGCAGAGGCACAGGAAGACCCAGAGCTTGTTACGAGTACGTTTCTTATTGACAATAAATCTGCTTACGTTTTATTTGATTCGGGCGCGGATAGAAGCTATATGAGTAGAGATTTTTGTGCTAAATTAAGTTGTCCATTGACGCCTTTAGATAGTAAATTTTTACTCGAATTACCAAATGGTAAATTAATTTCAGCAGATAATATATGTCGGAATCGAGAAATTAAACTGGTTAGCGAAACATTTAAGATTAACTTGATACCAGTAGAGTTAGGGAGTTTTGATGTGATAATCGGTATGGACTGGTTGAAAGAAGTGAAAGTAGAGATCGTTTGTTACAAAAATGCAATTCGCATTATACGAGAAAAAGGAAAACCCTTAATGGTGTACAGAGAAAAGGGCAACACGAAGCTACATCTTATTAGTAATTTGAAGGCACAAAAACTAATAAGAAAAGGTTGCTATGCTGTTCTAGCACACGTCGAGAAAGTACAAACTGAAGAAAAGAGCATCAATGATGTTCCCATTGCAAAAGAATTTCCCGATGTATTTTCGAAAGAATTACCGGGATTACCCCCACATCGATCCGTTGAATTTCAAATAGATCTTGTACCAGGAGCTGCACCAATAGCTCGTGCTCCTTACAGACTCGCACCCAGCGAGATGAAAGAACTGCAAAGCCAATTACAAGAACTTTTAAAGCGTGGTTTCATTCGACCAAGCACATCACCGTGGGGAGCTCCTGTTTTGTTTGTCAAGAAGAAAGATGGTACATTCAGGTTGTGTATCGACTACCGAGAGTTGAACAAACTTATCATCAAGAACCGCTACCCACTATCGAGAATCGACGACTTATTTGATCAACTACAAGGCTCGTCTGTTTATTCAAAGATTGACTTACGTTCCGGGTATCATCAAATGCGGGTGAAAGAAGATGATATTCCAAAGACTGCTTTCAGAACACGTTACGGTCATTACGAGTTTATGGTCATGCCGTTTGGTTTAACTAATGCACCAGCTGTGTTCATGGACCTTATGAACCGAGTGTGTGGACCATACTTTGACAAGTTTGTCATTGTTTTCATTGATGACATACTTATTTACTCAAAGAATGACCAAGAACACGGTGAACATTTGAGAAAGGTGTTAGAAGTATTGAGGAAGGAAGAATTGTACGCTAAGTTTTCAAAGTGTGCATTTTGGTTGGAAGAAGTTCAATTCCTCGGTCACATAGTGAACAAAGAAGGTATTAAGGTGGATCCGGCAAAGATAGAAACTGTTGAAAAATGGGAAACCCCGAAAACTCCGAAACACATATGCCAGTTCTTAGGACTAGCTGGTTACTACAGAAGGTTCATCCAAGACTTTTCCAGAATAGCAAAACCCTTGACTGCATTAATGCATAAAGGGAAGAAATTTGAATGGAAGGATGAACAAGAGAAAGCGTTCCAGTTATTGAAGAAAAAGCTGTAGAAACCCGTCCTAATCTATCCAGGCGAAGTCCATATCGATTATAAACGATTCACAACAGTTGATTACATCGCGAGGTACTTGACCTCTATATGATACATTTTACAAACATTGCATTCAATTTTGAAAAGACAATCTTTCATTACAACAAAATTTGACGGCATGCATACCATTTTATATTATATCTAACTATAACTGATTTAATAAATAATCTTGATGATCTCAATGACTCGAATGCAACATCTTTTGAAATATGTCATGAATGACTCCAAGTAATGTCTCTAATATGAGCTAATGCACAGAGCAAGATTTCTTTCATACCTGAGAATAAACATGCTTTAAAGTGTCAACCAAAAGGTTGGTGAGTTAATTAGTTTAACATAAATAATCGTTTCCATCATTTTAATAGACCACAAGATTTCATATTTCAATACACATCCCATACATAGAGATAAAAATCATTCATATGGATTGAACACCTGGTAATCAACATTAACAATATGCATATAAGAATATCCCCATCATTCCAGGATCCTCCTTCGGACATGATATAAATTTTGAAGTACTAAAGCATCCGGTACTTTGGATGGGGCTTATTGGGCCCGATAGATCTATCTTTAGAGTTCGCGCCAATTAGGGTATCTGTTCCCTAATTCTTAGATTACTAGACTTAATAAAAAGGGGCATATTCGTTTTCGATCATTCAACCATATAATGTAGTTTCAATTACTTGTGTCTATTTCGTAAAACATTTATAAAAGTAGCGCATGTATTCTCAGTCCCAAAAATATATATTGCAAAAGCATTTAAAAAGGGATTAATAAAACTCACCTAATGTATTTTGTAGTAAAAATACATATAACGACATTTAACAACTGAACAAAGCAGGGTTAACCTCGGATTCACGAACCTATAACAGTATTATATATAAGATACTATTATAAACGTATAATACGTATAATGGCAATAATTCAAATATTATAAATAGTTATAAAAGTTCTATGTTAAATTCCAGTATATACTTTATTTATCTATTATATCCTTATTTTATATATTATGATATTAAGTTATTATAATATTCCTTTATTAATATTAATATAGTAATTCCTTATTAAAGTATGTTGATAATTTATTACAATATCTTTATGTTTTAATATATTATCAATACCATATCTATTTTATGTTTATATACCTTATATATTGTTTTAAATTAATGTCTACATATATAAAATTTTATAATAAGGTCTAATTAATTCCGTATCAACGCTCTATAACATATATTACAATTTATTTTATACAATATATTTATGTAGTATATAAATAATTGTATACATATTATTTATATTGTTATATGTAAAACATATTAAAATATAATAGTATGTAATGTATTTTGAAATCTTTATATGTAAATCCTAATAAAAAAATAATCATTATAATAATACAAATTTTAGTGATAATACTTTTAGTAATAATAATAATAATAATAATAATAATAATAATAATGATAATAATAATAATAATAATAATAATAATAATAATAATAATAATACTAATAATAATAATTAGAGTAATACGGAGTAATACTTAAATAAATGAAAATTACTCGTTTTATTATTGTTGACCTCCCCAAAACAGATCGAGGATACCCACAGCCAAAGCAAAACGCAGAGAGAATCATACAACATCATCTTGATCCATCAACAATCATCATCATTAATAGAGCAATCAAGGAACAATCCTTGATGAACAGCAGTTCTTCGATTCGTCATCATCCTTGCTCGAGGTCATCCATTTTCTTCTTCCTCGTTAATCATCATTCTTCATTAATCGATCAGGAGATGGTTTCATTAATTGGTGAAATAGGTAATTGATTCACTGATTTCATTCTAAATATATAATCTGTATTTTATCTATTTATTTATTTATTTATTTATTTATTTATTTCTTTAATTATTTATTTATGAATCGAACATGAACATTCCTGAATGGTGTTCTTGAAAGGTTTAATAGTAGTCGGCTATAGTCAAAGATTTGATTGTGGTTTTGGTTATTATTCGTAGCAGTAGTGATTAACAGAGAACAGTAGTAATGTTTATTTGATCAAATCGTATCAAAGGTAATAGATGAATTGATAGTAATGGTCATTTGCAGGATTCGGATGGAAGCTTGATGAGTTTATAGAGTCTCCATCGATTTGCAACATGTATATTCCCTTTTTGATTCATCAGGAAGAATTGCCAAGTTATAAATCAGTCAAACAGGTATATATATTTATATGATAACTTTTGATTTCTCTAACTGACACAATTTGGTTTGGATTGTATTTAACAATTGAAATCTTTATGTTTTCTAATTTAGTAATTGTTTTATCATACAAAAAGTTTATGAGATTAGTTTGTATACTACTTCATCTTGATTTGTTTGAGGTCTTACCAGAGTTGCAACAGCTGTATCAGTAACCATTAGTGGTTATGGTAAGGATTTGATTGTAAGCAGAAACAACATATGGGCTGCATAGTAGCAGCAGCTGATGTAGTAGTTTTAGTGAGACAGGAGACACAGGAACAACAGCAGGAACAAGAGAGGAGAAAATAATTAAAAAGTGATGGTGTTTAATTACAACAGAAGATAGAAGTCAATAAAGAAACTGCAGTAGTATTTTGGTTTGTGTGTGGGTGGTAGTTGATTATAACAGAATCATAAGGTAGTAGCAGCAGGGTTTTCGAAGGGTTTTTGGAGTAGAGAGCTTGCATACAGCAGCATAGGTTTAAGGATGATCAATGGTGGGGGTTTGCAGGTTGAAGGATGGTAGTTTGCAGGGTGCTCGTATAGCAATAAGAAAGGGTGTTTTGGGTGGTTTTCATGGTTAACGGATAGGATGATAGAGGTGATCTTTTGTATTGTGAATTATATATATATATATATATATATATATATATATATATATATATATATATATATATATATATATATATTATAAGTGAATTGTGATGATACATGAAGTCTAATGCATAGAATCTTAAATCAATTGAATGATTAAAGACACTAAGTCATCGACAATATTTAGTGGAGTAGGAATCTTGTTAAATGGAAGAGATCAAAAGTAGAATATGATATACATCATACTTGTACGAAATTTTGACTTATGAAATTATATTTGATTAATATTAATAATTAATAACAAATATATTAAAAATAATATTGATAATACTATTAATAATAATAAATACTAATAATAATAATAATAATAGAAATATTAATACTATTATTAATATTCATAAAATCAAATTAGTACTAATTATATTAATAGTAGGTATAATAATAACATTGATAAGATAATGATAATAATTTGTATCTTAATGATAATAATGGAAGTAAAATATAATTTTTGTATAACATTTATATTTTACTTGTAATTAAATTTAATATAATGATATTACATATTATTAATTATGTATTATTTAGTACCTATATAATAACACATATTTAATATTTATACATTCTATCAATATACATATAATAATAATTATGTTTATACATCATATATATGTATATATATATGTATATATATTCCAATTTCTATGTATATAATTATGTTTTACATATCCAGGTTTATTACTTAGATGAATGCATTAATTATATACATTAAAATATTTAAACTCAAAGTATAACATTATACATTTAATATTTTCTTAATCGTTGACAAATTATGTAATTTCAATCTACTCTATATATTTAAATAAACAGTTGTAGATAAGAAGTTAAAGTATTTTTTTCTAAATCACATAATGGTTTATTAGTATATTTTTAATATATAAATTATCTACAGATATAGTTATTTATATATACATTTCTCTTTACGATTAAATGGTTCGTGAATCGTTGGGATTTGTCAAAGGTCAAATGTATACATGAACACAGTTCAAAGGTTTTGAGACTTCAACATTACAGACTTTGCTTGTCGTGTCGAAACCCTATAAGATTCAAGTTTAAATTTGGTCGGAAATTCCCGGGTCATCACAGTACCTACCCGTTAAAGAAATTTCGTCCCGAAATTTGAGTGAGGTGGTCATGGTTAACAATAAAAATGTTTTCCTTGACGAATATGAGTTGATAAATAGAGTTTTATCATCATTGAGTATTATAGATAAAATAATTTGATTATACGAATAGTATAAGTGGAGCTATCGCAAGAGAGTGATATAAGACATTAGATATTCGTCTTTACTTTTGACGTAGTCATGGTTGAATTTGGAAAGTAAGGTGCGTCTTAACTTTTGACAGAGTCGGTGTTGAATTCCGGAATTCAAGGGATTTAAAGAAAATCTTCGAAATCTAAAGATTTGATTTTTCGGCGAGTAAGAAAATTAAGATCTCTATAATTAAATACGGTGATCTACCTTGATTTCTCCGTCTGATATTTCCCTTATAAATTTACCTTTTCCGTTCCATTAGTTTCCACCACTTCTATGCCTTCTTTCTCAGTTCATATATCCAAAAGATTATAATAATGCTTAATCTGGTTCTGATCCCTGTTCTCATCCTTATTATCGCAACAATTATTCTTCTTTTCCAACTTCCACCAGAGGAATCTGCTTACTTCTACTTTGCCCTTGGGGTTATAGTACTTATAATTCTCCCGTGTCTTTATGTTGCGATAAACATTGATATACACGGTTTGTAATTTATGTGTTGTTATCGGGCTTTATATCTTTCGTTATATTTCAATGTCCCTATATCTGTTTTCTATAATCATTTTCATCCACAGTTAATACTCCTTCCTCTTTGCTGTGATTTATACTCCAATTTCTATATCTTTTGGAGCTTTGTCCCTTCGTTTCTTCTTTTTACGTTTGGACACTTCTTGTAATGGTCCAGAATTCGTAAGTATGGAGTTTCGAATGAATATAATGTTCTAAACAAGAAAGAACGTAATAACACGATTTAATTTGTCAAATTACCAGAGTCACTGAGAATAGAACTATCAAGAATATATTTTCTTGATATGTTCAGAAGTTAATCAGAATGAAAGAGTTATGTAACATGTCACATGATGACGTTATAATCTGTGAATCATCATGTTCCATTTAGAAACTCAGCATGACTTACTGTAATATAATCACGTTGATCAAGTGTCATTATATTATACTAACTCATGCATCAGTTCCCAACATTACTTCAATAACATTCATATTTTTAAGCTTGAAAGTTTACAGAATATAGAAACTAACAGTTTCTATATGATGTAATACTGATAGCACGAAGAGATTAATAATTTCAGATAAGAATAGTTATAAAAATATCTCCAGAAATATAGAGGATATTTATAATGAAAAATACGATATTATCTCGGGATATCTAAGATCAGAGGATGATATAAACTATTATCTGTAAGAGTTTAGAGTAAGGAGCAAGATTTTCACTAAAGACTTTAGCAGACATTGAATCATTTGGATTCTTTGAAGTCAAACTTATTCTTTGTGATTTGTCCACGGCTTTCTTCGTAATTTTGCATAATCTGCTTTTCGGTACAACATTTTCTATCAAATGTTTCCAATATAATGATACACAGAAAGCACGAAGTGGTATATAATTTCGGACGAGAATATTTATGATAATATCCCCAGAAATATCGAAGATATTGATGATGATATTTTTGAATTTCTAAGTTCGATGGTTGATGGAGAAAGATTTTCCGCAAGATTTTAATATGACTTCAGAGCAAGATATTCGTTGAAGGTTTCATCGGATCCAGAATTACCTAGATTCTTTGAATATATGGTATGGTCCTTGTATTTGTCCTTTGTCTCCTTCGTGGTTAGCTCAATCCGTTTTTCAGTTCCAACTTTTCTGAGCTTTTCCAACATACTATTCTTTATCATCAAACTTCTGATGATTAAGGTCGTTTACGGTTATCTATGGTTTCTGCTGCTTCATTCAACTTTTTCAACATTCATAATATTGATTTGTGACAGAGTGCTTTTCAGAATTTCAGAATGAAAGATCATAATTCTATGGGATAAATGTAATACATATAACTCTTGATGTAAATATGCTGTGAGTTTTCAAAGATGCGGATGAGTATATGATAGGGTTTCTATGAATAAATATAATGATTTATCAGAGAGATTTAAGCCAAGAAGCAGCAAGGTTGCTGGTACGTCTGCTGGTAATATGGTGGAATATAAAAGGTTCCCCGGTAACAATAAAAGAGCGCACATATATATATATCAAGGTTATAATAAGGTTGTTTCGAACGAAAAGTCAAAGTTGACTTGCTGGAGCTGTGACAAAATTTGCTAATTTGTAAAGGAAATGCAAAGTTAATTTGGGTAATAATAACACTAAAGGAATTAGCACAACTACGTGTTAAACGTTTATTCAGTTTCTGAGAGTTTTTAGGTGCATAATTATACGCATCAATCTTTCTTTCTGTAGATGAAGTGTGGTTGGTTCATCCTCTCGATTGAGGTATTTTCAAGAATCATGAAAAGTTTGAACGCATATTGTAATTGTCAAGATACAAATGAGGTTTAAGATAAAATCAAGTGACAAACTTGAAGAATGTTTAGTTTCATATGTTATAATCAATATTTTAATTCCTTTTAATTATCCAATGTTATTAGTCCACAGTCGATAGTCCACAGTAACAGCCCAATAATTCATATAATATTTAATATACAATATTCGAATTACTTAATACGTGTCGTGACCCGTATACGTCTCAGACTCGATCACAACTCAAAGTATATATATTATTTGAGGATCAACCTCAACCCTGTATAGAGAACTCGATCATTACTGCATATAGAGTGTCTATGGTGATTCCAAATAATATATATAGATGCGTCGATATGATATGTCAAAACTTTGTATACGTGTCCCGATATTTAAAGTGCGTAAAATAAAAAAAATAAAAAATAAATGACGAATATTAAAGTGCGTAAAGTAAATAACAGAAATTAAATGACATTTAAATAAAATTGCGAGAATTAAAATTACGATAAAATAAATTGCAATAATTAAATTGCGATAAATAAAATGTAATATGGAATTAACAGTTAGCTAGGAACAGTTAGCTAGGATTTTGTTAGCGTGGTTTCTTAACAAAATTTCATATTGTCAATTAGTCTGTTTCTAATCAATTTTTATTGTGTCCATTATTTCTTCATTATGCCACTTGTTGGATTCTGATAGGTCAAAATCCAAATATAAAATTGAATGAAAATGGTTGTTTTGTGGTGAACGGATTCGTATATCTGTGATTGTAAATAGGATAGTAAATGATTGTTGAATCAGATTCGAAGAATGTACAATGTAACTTATTAATGTGAAATTTAAATATACCTCGGGTATTACCTACCCGTTAAAATATTTTCACCATTAATAGTTTGTACAAGAGAATTTTTAATTACAATCTTTTTGAAAACATATATACATATATATTTTCTTCAGATGTAATCATGGATTTAATGAGTCAATATGATATTAAATTCATTTGATTTATCGTTAGAACAAGAATATATAATCTCTAACATATTAGAGATTACATAATCACCATGTCGAATGATATAGAACGATTCATAGAATAATAATTATATTCGAGGTACAGAATGAGATGTCGAGGCATGGATTTTTGATGGTACTGATGTTGTTACTGATGGTTCTGTTGATGCCGGTGATGTTGCTGAAGCTGGTAAGTTTTGCACCATGTTCTCCAAGTTGATTACTCGAGCGCGAAGCTCGTTGACTTCTTCGATTACCCCGGGATGATTGTCGGTCGGAATGAGCGGATGAATAAGGTTTAGAATCTGAGTTATGATATAGTCGTGGCGAGATATTTGGGAAATGAGGGTGGAATGGTGTTACGAACAGGTTCGCCGGTAAGTGCTTCAGGTTCTTCGCCAAAAGGTGAATTCGGTTAGTGGATGGGATCGCCTTCTGCGTGTCTCCATTGATTAAGTCGACTATGAATCCATCAGATGAATTTGGGGATGGATGATTGGTTAATTCATTCTGGTGTCGTTGCTTCCGGAGCTTAGATGACTATCCATTCTGAATAGCTGTCGGGATAACTATCGGAATAGCTGTCAGAATCCGAGGGACTCGATCTAGTTGAGGGATTCATCTCGTGCGATCAGATGAAGGACTTTCGATAAGAAATAGATTATAGGATGTAGATTAGTATCTTGCAATACATAATTTACATATACATATATAATACTAAAATCTCATAATTTACGTAGGAATCTACGGAAGCTGTCAGGCAAAGATAACAATAACAGATACGTTAAGATATGAATTAGCAGATACGCAAAGATACGAATTTTGTCTATACACTTTTCATGCAATCATTGCAGTAAGATGTGTCTAGACTAGGAATGATAAGCAGGTAATATCCTAAGGATGATAAGCAGATGATTTCCGACAAAAATGGTAAGCAAAACTTTTGACATGCAGACACGGTCGAAGTCCAGGCTCATTAATGCATCCTAACGACTATCAGTTAGACATACTACTGCAAGACCTGGTTCACTAAGACCACCGCTCTGATACCAACTGTAGAAACCCATCCTAATCCATCCAGACGAAGTCCATATCGATTATAAATGATTCACAACAGTTGATTACATCGCGAGGCACTTGACCTCTATATGATACATTTTACAAACATTGCATTCGTTTTTAAAAAGACAATCTTTCATTACAACGAAATTTGACAGCATGCATACCATTTTATATTATATCTAACTATAACTGATTTAATAAATAATCTTGATGATCTCAACGACTCGAATGCAACGTCTTTTGAAATATGTCATGAATGACTCCAAGTAATGTCTCTAATATGAGCTAATGCACAGCGGAAGATTTCTTTCATACCTGAGAATAAACATGCTTTAAAGTGTCAACCAAAAGGTTGGTGAGTTCATTAGTTTAACATAAATAATCGTTTCCATCATTTTAATAGACCACAAGATTTCATATTTCAATACACATCCCATACATAGAGATAAAAATCATTCATATGGATTGAACACCTGGTAATCGACATTAACAATATTCATATAAGAATATCTCCATCATTCCGGGATCCTCCTTCGGACATGATATAAATTTCAAAGTACTAAAGCATCCGGTACTTTGGATGGGGCTTGTTGGGCCCGATAGATCTATCTTTAGAGTTCGCGTCAATTAGGGTGTCTGTTCCCTAATTCTTAGATTACCAGACTTAATAAAAAGGGGCATATTCGTTTTCGATCATTCAACCATATAATGTAGTTTCAATTACTTGTGTCTATTTCGTAAAACATTTATAAAAGTAGCGCATGTATTCTCAGTCCCAAAAATATATATTGCAAAAACATTTAAAAAGGGATTAATGAAACTCACCTAATGTATTTTGTACTAAAAATACATATAACGACATTTAACAACTGAACAAAGCAGGGTTGACCTCGGATTCACGAACCTATAACAGTATTATATATAAGATACTATTATAAACGTATAATACGTATAATGGTAATAATTCAAATATTATATAATATTTATAAAAGTTTTATGTTAAATTCCAGTATATACTTTATTTATCTATTATATCCTTTTTTATATATTATGATATTAAGTTATTATAATATTCCTTTATTAATATTTGTGACGACCCGGAAATTTCCGACTAAATTTAAACTTTATCTTTATATTATTCTGACACGATAAGCAATTTTTGTTAAGTTAAACCTCAAGGATTTTAAACTATGTTTATACATTCATTTAAACCTCGACCAAATTCCAATGATTCACGAACCATTAAATGAACATATATGAATATGTATGTATATGTGTATGTGTTATAAATTGAAAATGTCAACAAAGTATTTAAACGTATAATGCTTTATATGAACGTATTTGTTTCAATATGATTATCGACGAAAATAAAAAATATATATTAAATGATTGAATTATCAGAAACATTGAATTATGATTACAAATCTATGTTGAGAGGTCCACTATGATTTGAGAAAATCTATTCCTCTTAACGATATTCGGAATAATTTGTAAAGCTATTTATAAATAAAAATAAAAAGTGTCATTTACGAAAGTTAGACAAAAGCTAGTGGAAAATTGGTTTTCATAATATTCTATTAATCTATTTTCAAACGTACAAAAACATTTTCAGTTTAAAAAGAACTTTATTATTAAAACGTATATAACTTTTATAAATATCTAGAATCACTTTTGACAACTCATTACTTAACCAGTATAATAAATACAACGATATTTATATTTTATTTCATTAAATATATATAACGATTTAAATTAATATTATATATTTATACGCGTATTATACATACATAGTTTTTATACTTTTACTATACTTTAACTTTACCTTTACCTTTACTTTACTTTTACTTTACTTTAACTTTAATAATTCACTTTAATAATTCATACTTTAATAATTCACTTTAATAATTCATACTTTAATAATTCACTTTAATAATTCATACTTTAATAATTCACTTTAATAATTCATACTTTAATAATTCACTTTAATAATTCATACTTTAATAATTCACTTTAATAATTTATACTTTAATAATTCACTTTAATAATTCATACTTTAATAATTCACTTTAATAATTTATACTTTTGTCACAGCTTCAGCGTCATCGTTACTGGGGACCTTTCATATCTCACCACCTTAGCAATAAACTTACCAAAAACTTCAATTATCTTTGACTTTTCGAAAAATCATTATATTTATTGAAATCACATCATTTACTCATTCGCATCTTGTAACGAGAATTGTCATACGAATCATCGAAAAACAGTAACCAGTATTTTGAAATCTCGCAGCATGTCTACGCCAACAGTTATATGTGTACGTAAAACGTCTATCTCCTGGACTTACATACTTTGAATGTGAAGTTCTGAAAAATATTTTGAACTGTAAACTAGTTCTTGAAATGCTGACGAAGCATCAAAAACTGTAAACGATCTTAACAGTAAAAAAGTTTGATGACAAAGAATAGTAAGGTGGTAAAGCTGAGAAAAAGAGAAGGTTTGGAACTGGAAAACGGATTGAACAGACTATGAAGGAGGCTGTGGACAAATCACAAAGACTAAATCTGCCTTCAAAGGCTAAAGTCATTAACGAATACCTTACTCTTTATTCTAAACCTTTACAGAAAAATCTTCATCATCATCCATCAATATTAAAAATTCTAAGATATTATCATATCTTTCATTATAAATATCCACGATATTTCTGAAGATATTTTCACAACTAATCTTATCTGAAGTCATTTATCTCTTTGCGCTATCAGTGTTACATCATATAAGAAACTATTAGTTTCTATATTCTATAAACTTTCGAGTTTAAATTATGAATGTTTTGAAGTAGTGTTGGGAACTGAAGCATGAGTTAGTATAATATAATGACACTTGATCAACGTGATTATATTACAGTAAGTCATGCTGAGTTTCTAATGGGACATGACGATTCACAGACCATGCCGTCATCATGTTCCATGTTACACGACTCTTGTATTCTATTTAATCTCTAAAAATATCAAGAATATATTTTCTTGATGATTCGGTCTTTTCAGGGTATTCTGGTAAATTAATAATCAAGATCGTGCCATTACTATTTCCTTCTTAGAACATTAACTATGTTCATTCTGAAATTCATATCTGCGAATACTGGACCATTACAAACGTTGCTTAATCGCAAGAAGAAGAAACGAAAGGACAAAACTCCAAAATAGAAATTGGAGTATAAATCGTAGCAAATAGAAGGGAGCATTAACTGTGGATGTCAATGATTATAGAAGACAAAAGCAGGGGCTTTGAAATATAAGGGAAGATATAAAACCCAACAACCACCCAAAAATTATAAACCGTATATATCGATGCATATAGCAATATAAAGACACGGAAGAACTAAAAACACTATAAAATCGAGAGTATAGTAGAAGTAAATAGATTCTTCCGGAGGCAGATGAAAAAGAAGAACGACAGATATGAATGTGGGGAGTATATCGAGAATCAGTACTGGATGAAGCATATTGACAAATACTTTAAAATATGAGTTGAGGGAGAGAGAATAGAAGGTGTGAGTTGTAAGAAAACTAAGGAGGTGGATTTATAATGAAACACCCGACAGAGAAATCAAGATGGATTATCGTATTAATTCGAAGAGAATCATAATCTCCTTAATCACCGAAGCATCAAATCCAACATAGATTACAAAGATTTTCTTTAAATTCGGAGATCAGTTGTGATGATGTCAAAAGATATGACGAATCACTATAATCTTATTTCCTTCATTTACGATAACTTCCCTCATACGCTTCGAGTAATCGAATTATTTTATCCATACTTCTTAGACATGATAAAACTTCATAATCGTTACGTCATAATAACATTCTCATTGTTAGCCATAACGACCTCTATCAAATTTCGGGGACGAAATTTCTTTAACGGGTAGGTACTGTGACGACCCGGAAATTTCCGACTAAATTTAAACTTTATCTTTATATTATTCTGACACGATAAGCAATTTTTGTTAAGTTAAACCTCAATGATTTTAAACTATGTTTATACATTCATTTAAACCTCGATCAAATTCCAATGATTCACGAACCAGTAAATGAACATATATGAATATGTATGTATATGTGTATATGTTATAAATTGAAAATGTCAACAAAGTATTTAAACGTATAATGCTTTATATGAACGTATTTGTTTCAATATGATTATCGACGAAATTAAAAAAAATATATTAAATGATTGAATTATCAGAAACATTGAATTATGATTACAAATCTCTGTTGAGAGGTCCACTATGATTTGAGAAAATCTATTCCTCTTAACGATATTCAGAATAATTTGTAAAGCTATTTATAAATAAAAATAAAAAGTGTCATTTACGAAAGTTAGACAAAAGCTAGTAGAAAATTGGGTTCCATAATATTCTATTAATCTATTTTCAAACGTACAAAAACATTTTCAGTTTAAAAAGAACTTTATTATTAAAACGTATATAACTTTTATAAATATCTAGAATCACTTTTGACAACTCATTACTTAACCAGTATAATAAATATAACGATATTTATATTTTATTTCATTAAATATAAATAACGATTTAAATTAATATTATATATTTATACGCGTATTATACATACATAGTTTTTATACTTTTACTATACTTTAACTTTACCTTTACTTTACTTTTACTTTACTTTAACTTTAATAATTTACTTTAATAATTCATAATTTAATAATTCACTTTAATAATTCATACTTTAATAATTCACTTTAATAATTCATACTTTAATAATTCACTTTAATAATTCATACTTTAATAATTCACTTTAATAATTCATACTTTAATAATTCACTTTAATAATTAATACTTTAATAATTCACTTTAATAATTCATACTTTAATAATTTACTTTAATAATTCATACTTTAATAATTCACTTTAATAATTCAAAAATCTATTATAAATAGAATTCATTAGGTTTCATTATTTCATAGAAACTTGAAAATATATTTCTCTAAACTCTCTCAATCGATTTATATATATAAATATATATATTTGCTCTGTATTATTTCAAGATATTATTAGTATACATAAAATATTACGACGGAGTGCTGTCCGAGTGATTTCAAAATATTTTTTTGAATGAGTCGAAGCTAAGGAAATTATGGGTTATAGTTATGGAGGTGATGGGTATGGTTCATGGGTATGCTCGTGAGGTCAATCTAGTGTTTATCATCTCCGTTGCGTCTACGTACTTTCCTGCAATATTGAATCTCAATATTGATACGTTCGTGAATCCGAGGCCAACCATGCACTTGTTAAATGACGTTATATGTATTTTTACTACGAAATACAGTATTGTGAGTTTCATTTGCTCCCTTTTTAATTGCTTTTGCAATATATATTTTTGGGCTGAGAATACATGCGCTGTTTTATAAATGTTTTATGAAATAGGCACAAGTACTGAAACTAATTCTATGTGGGTTTAAACCAGAAATATACCCTTAGCTTGGTAACATTAAACTACTTGTCTATGTACGGTAGGCGCGAATCCTAAAGATAGATCTATTGGGTCTGACAAACCCCATCCTGACTATGGGATGCTTTAGTACTTCGAGGCTATTTTAAACACACCTGATCTGGTGTACTTCAGAGGGTAAAACGTGAACGTTAAGGCTTGTTACCGGGTGCCTACAAGTTATAGAATACTTTTATACACTTGCGGGTGTACATATATTTATAAACAGAAATCTTGTGGTCTATTAATATATTGAAATGATTGTTATGATAAACCTATGAACTCACCAACCTTTTGGTTTACACTTTAAAGCATGTTTATTCTCAGGTATTAAAGAAATCTTCCGCTGTGCATTAACTCATTTTAAGGATATTACTTGGAGTCATTCATGGCATATTTTGAAAGACGTTGCATTCGAGTCATTGAGTTCATCAAGATTATTATTAAGCCAAATTATAGTTGGATGTATTATGAAATGGTGTGCATGCCGTCAACTTTTGTTGTAAAGAAAGTTTGTCTTTTAAAAACGAATGCAATGTTTGTAAAATGTATCATATAGAGGTCAAATACCTCGTGATGTAATCAACTATTGTGAATCGTTTATAATGTATATGAACGGATCCTTTCAATATTAATATAGTAATTCCTTATTAAAGTATGTTGATAATTTATTACAATATCTTTATGTTTTAATATATTATCAATACCATATCTATTTTATGTTTATATACCTTATATATTGTTTTAAATTAATGTCTACATATATAAAATTTTATAATAAGGTCTAATTAATTCCGTATCAACGCTCTATAACATATATTACAATTTATTTTATACAATATATTTATGTAGTATATAAATAATTGTATACATATTATTTATATTGTTATATGTAAAACATATTAAAATATAATAGTATGTAATGTATTTTGAAATCTTTATATGTAAATCCTAATAAAAAAATAATCATTATAATAATACAAATTTTAGTGATAATACTTTTAGTAGTAATAATAATAATAATAATAATAATAATAATAATAATAATAATAATAATAATAATAATAATAATAATAATATAATAATAATAATAATAATAATAATAATAATAATAATAATAATACTAATAATAATAATAATAATTAGAGTAATATGGAGTAATACTTAAATAATTGAAAATTACGCGTTTTATTATTGTTGACCTCCCCAAAACAGATCGAGGATACCCACAGCCAAAGCAAAACGCAGAGAGAATCATACAACATCATCTTAATCGATCAACAATTATCATCATTAATAGAGCAATCAAGGAACAATCCTTGATGAACAGCAGTTCTTCGATTCGTCATCATCCTTGCTCGAGGTCATCCATTTTCTTCTTCCTCGTTAATCATCATTCTTCATTAATCGATCAGGAGACGGTTTCATTAATTGGTGAAATAGGTAATTGATTCACTGATTTCATTCTAAATATATAATCTGTATTTTATCTATTTATTTATTTATTTCTTTAATTATTTATTTATGAATCGAACATGAACATTCCTGAATGGTGTTCTTGAAAGGTTTAATAGTAGTCGGCTATAGTCAAAGATTTGATTATGGTTTTGGTTATTATTCGTAGCAGTAGTGATTAACAGAGAACATTAGTAATGTTTATTTGATCGAATCGTATCAAAGGTAATAGATGAATTGATAGTAATGGTCGTTTGCAGGATTCGGATGGAAGCTTGATGAGTTTATAGAGTCTCCGTCAATTTGCAACATGTATATTCCCTTTTTGATTCATCAGGAAGAATTGCCAAGTTATAAATCAGTCAAACAGGTATATATATTTATATGATAACTTTTGATTTCTCTAACAGACACAATTTGGTTTGGATTGTATTTAACAATTGAAATCTTTATGTTTTCTAATTTAGTAATTGTTATATCATACAAAAAGTTTATGAGATTAGTTTGTATACTACTTCATCTTGATTTGTTTGAGGTCTTACCAGAGTTGCAACAGCTGTAGCAGTAACCATTAGTGGTTATGGTAAGGATTTGATTGTAAGCAGAAACAACATATGGGCTGCATAGCAGCAGCCGCTGATGTAGCAGTTTTGGTGAGACAGGAGACACAGGAACAACAGCAGGAACAAGAGAGGAGAAAATAATTAAAAAGTGATGGTGTTTAATTACAACAGAAGACAGAAGTCAATAAAGAAACTGCAGTAGTATTTTGGTTTGTGTGTGGGTGGTAGTTGCTTATAACAGAATCATAAGGTAGTAGCAGCAGGGTTTTCGAAGGGTTTTTGGAGTAGAGAGCTTGCATACAGCAGCAGAGGTTTAAGGATGATCAATGGTGGGGGTTTGCAGGTTGAAGGATGGTAGTTTGCAGGGTGCTCGTATAGCAATAAGAAAGGGTGTTTTGGGTGGTTTTCATGGTTAACGGATAGGATGATAGAGGTGATCTTTTGTATTGTGAATTATATGTAAGTTTATATATATATATATATATATATATATATATATATATATATATATATATATATATATATATATATATATATATATATATATATATATATATTATAAGTGAATTGTGGTGATACATGAAGTCTAATGCATAGAATCTTAAATCAATTGAATGATTAAAGACACTAAGTCATCGACAATATTTAGTGGAGTAGGAATCTTGTTAAATGGAAGAGATCAAAAGTAGAATATGATATACATCATACTTGTACGAAATTTTGACTTATGAAATTATATTTGATTAATATTAATAATTAATAACAAATATATTAAAAATAATATTGATAATACTATTAATAATGATAAATACTAATAATAATAATAATAATAATAGAAATATTAATACTATTATTAATATTCATAAAATCAAATTGGTACTAATTATATTAATAGTAGGTATAATAATAACATTGATAAGATAATGATAATAATTTGTATCTTAATGATAATAATGGAAGTAAAATATAATTTTTGTATAACATTTATATTTTACTTGTAATTAAATTTAATATAATGATATTACATATTATTAATTATGTATTATTTAATACCTATATAATAACACATATTTAATATTTATACATTCTATCAATATACATATAATAAAAATTATGTTTATACATCATATATATGTATATATATATATGTGTGTATATATATTCCAATTTCTATGTATTTACATATCCAGGTTTATTACTTAGATGAATGCATTAATTATGTACATTAAAATATTTAAACTCAAAGTATAACATTATAATTTAATACTTTGTTAATCGTTGACAAATTATGTAATTTCAATCTACTCTATATATTTAAATAAACAGTTGTAGATAAGAAGTTAAAGTAATTTTTTTCTAAATCACATAATGGTTTATTAGTATATTTTTAATATATAAATTATCTACAGATATAGTTATTTATATATACATTTCTCTTTACGATTAAATGGTTCGTGAATCGTTGGGATTTGTCAAAGGTTAAATGTATACATGAACACAGTTCAAAGGTTTTGAGACTTCAACATTACAGACTTCGCTTGTCGTGTCGAAACCTTATAAGATTCAAGTTTAAATTTGGTCGGAAATTCCCGGGTCATCACAAAAGCTAACTACGGCACCTATATTGTCATTGCCTGAAGGGAATGATGATTTTGTGATTTATTGTGACGCATCAAAGCAAGGTATCGGTTGTGTATTAATGCAACGAACGAAGGTGATTGCTTATGCGTCTAGACAATTGAAGATTCACGAACAAAATTATACGACGCATGATTTGGAATTAGGCGCGGTTGTTTTTGCATTAAAGACTTGGAGGCACTACTTATATGGGGTCAAAAGTATTATATATACCGACCACAAAAGTCTTCAACACATATTTAATCAGAAACTACTGAATATGAGGCAGCGTAGGTGGATTGAATTGTTGAATGATTACGACTTTGAGATTCGTTACCACACGGGGAAGGCAAATGTGGTAGCCGACGCCTTGAGTAGAAAGGACAGAGAACACATTCGAGTAAAATCTATGAATATAATGATTCACAATAACCTTACTACTCAAATAAAGGAGGCGCAACAAGGAGTTTTAAAAGAGGGAAATTTAAAGAATGAAATACCCAAAGGATCGGAGAAGCATCTTAATATTCGGAAAGATGGAACCCGGTATAGGGCTGAAAGGATTTGGGTACCAAAATTTGGAGATATGAGAGAAATGGTACTTAGAGAAGCTCATAAAACCAGATACTCAATACATCCTGGAACGGGGAAGATGTACAAGGATCTCAAGAAGCATTTTTGGTGGCCAGGTATGAAAGCCGATGTTGCTAAATACGTAGGGAAATGTTTGACGTGTTCTAACGTCAAAGTGGAGCATCAGAAACCATCAGGTCTACTTCAATAACCCGAAATCCCGGAATGGAAATGGGAAAACATTACCATGGATTTCATCACTAAATTGCCAAGGACTGCAAGTGGTTTTTGAAAGGACCCGTTCATATACATTATAAACGATTCACAATAGTTGATTACATCGCGAGGTATTTGACCTCTATATGATACATTTTACAAACATTGCATTCGTTTTTAAAAGACAAACTTTCTTTACAACAAAAATTGACGGTATGTACACCATTTCATAATACATCCAACTATAATTGACTTAATAATAATATTATGGAGTGCGGATTGACAGCCTATCCGGTTATACCTATGCATCTGCTAGCGCTGCTCTGGATTAGCGTCAGCAAATTAAATTAGCAATTCCCGGCGAGCTTCGCCGTGAATTCTCCAAACTTTCTGCGCTTGATGCGCACAACAGTTTTGTGCAAAGCTTCTATATGTGCTTCAACTCGGCATACGATATGATATGCCGGCAAGAACAATTTTTTAATGTGTTTGGAGCTGAACAGCAGAAGTACAATGCTAAAAGAATCAAGGCTGAAAACAGCGAGAAACGCTGTGTTGATCTCTCCTATGAGCTTACCGCGGCCAAAACCATGGTAGATGAATTGAATCTACAGGTGTCTACTGCAGCTGACAAACAAAAGAATTTTGAAACCACAATCTCTTCATTGCAAGAGGAGGTTTCAAGGCTTACTGCAGAGAGAGACACCGCTGTGGCCGTAGCAGCTTTCGCTAAGCTTGAGTTCACGCAACTCCGCCAACACCTACCGGAGTTTGCTAAAAAGGTTCTCCATTCACGTCCCGTGAATGTTCTGTTTTCCACTTATGCAGCTGCTTTACGACTGCGCGAGAGAGTAGAGGTTCTGGATGAAATTGCTCCACATTGCACCATACCAGATCCTCTACCTCCTGCCATTAGAGATCGCGTTTGTTCACTTGCAGAAGCACGTGAAGCAGCTGCTACTGCACAAGCAAGCTTAGCAGATATTCCAATCGACAAAGTTACTGCAATAAGTCAACAAGATGATGCCACTTTAAAAGACATCTTTGATCTTGATTTGTCTAAGCTAGAATAAAATATTGTAGAAATTAGCGCGCAGCTATCTCTGCGCCGTTATCAATGAAATTTTATTTTTTCATATTTATTCGCGAGTACTCTTTATTTATATAGCGCTTTTATTAACAATATTCATAACACAAACTTGTCCTTTGCAATTTCCAGCTCTTATAATTGTGCACATAATAAGCGCGTACTTTTGCGAAACAATTTGTATGCGTATATGCGTATACGTTATGAATCTTCTAAGTCCGCCGAAACGATCCTTAAGCTATTAATTAGCATTGCGAAGCATCTAAATATTGGCAAAATCAAATATTTAGGATATAACATTCCTTTCGCAATATTTTGTATGCTAAAGCGGGCAATTTCATCACTTCGCTTTTTAAACTCTGCAAGATACTATAGAAATATGAAATAAATTGTAAGACATTTCATAACTATTCGCATTTCGCAAGTAAACGATTCGCATACTTTTATAAGTGACTATTTTTAAAATTTCGACAAGCGTGATCAAGACTTGCAAAAAGTTAAAAACAAGAACACTTAATAAGTACATTAGCCATATGCCTTGTATCCAATTTCGCACTTTTTACATATATATCTGATAGTTTCCCGCAAAACTATGCATAATATCGCTTTAACAAAACAGCATGCCATGCATTAGGTAAAGTTCGCCCTTCCATATCTGCGAGCTTATATGATCCTGCCGCATTAATTGCCACAATCTGACAAGGGCCTTCCCAATTAGGACCCAATTTGCCAAGCTTTTCTGCTCTGCTTGCTTCATTATTTCGCAGCACCCATTCACCTATAGTGAAGGATAAAGCACGCACTCATTTATTATAATATTTAGCGATTTTCTGTTTATTATTCGCTTCTCTGATAGCCGCCATTAATCTCTGCTCTTCTATGAAATTGAGATTTTCGCTCAACACAGCATCATTTGCTTCTTCATCAAAGTTAGCCATTCGATGTGTTGGTACCAGAATTTATGCGGGGATTACTGGCTCAGAACCATACACCAAACTAAAAGGTGTTTCGCCTGTACTCTTTTTTAAAGTAGTGCGATGTGCCCATAATACATTGGGTAATTCATCTACCTAACCAGTTCGCCTTTCACATAACCTCTTTTTAATACCGCTGACAATATCGAGATTGGTTACTTTGCACAATCCATTGGCTTGCGGGTGCGCCACTGACGTAAACTTTTGTATTATATTTAAATCAAAGCACCATGTCTTAAAAGGATCTTTCGCTATTTGTGCACCGTTATCGCTAACCAATTCTCGCGGAATACCAAACCGGCAAACAATGTACTCCCAAACAAAATTTCGCACTTGCATAACAGTAATAGTGCGGACCGCTTTAGCTTCAACCCATTTAGTAAAATAATCGATTGCGACAATCTGGAATTTGACATTGCCAGGCCCTGCAAGGAATGACCCTACAATATCGATAGCCCATTTATTAAACGGCCACGGCGAATTAACAGGAATCATGTCATGCCGCGGCATTCGGTTTTGTGGAGCATGCCTTTGGCAACTTTTACAACGTTTAACAATTTTCGCCACATCGCGGTATAGGGATGGCCAAAAGTATCCCATCCGCATAATTTTTACTGCGATAGTTTTGTAACCTGAATGCAGCGCACAAGTACCGTTATGCACTTCTTCTACAATCATTTCTGCCTCGATTGGGCCAACAAATTGTGACGACCCGAAAATTTCTGACTAAATTTAAACTTAATCTTTATATGTTTCCGACACGATAAGCAAAGTCTATAATGTTGAGTCTCAAAAATTTTGGAACTATGTTCATATATTCAATTACCTTCGACCAGTTTCGACGATTCACGAACCATTAATTGTAAATAGATATGTATGTATATATATATATATAAATGGTAATTGAAAATATAATTTGAAATATTATATGTTATTGCTATTAAAATTTAATTATGTAAAATAAAATAAAAATAGGATATTATAATAATTATTATTTAAAATATATCTATATATATAAATAAAGTGTATTCAAAAAATAAATATTAAATGATTGTAATACTCATTTGATGTCCCGATTGATATTAAGTAAGTTAAATTCAAACTTATATGATTTTAAAATAAACGGTGATTCGAAATTGAGTTCTATAAATTTTAGGCTTACTAAAAATGTATTTAGGACCTAGTTATTAAATTTTAACACTTTTTATGAGAGGGACAGTTGATGTATTTTTATTTAACAAATTAAGGATCGAATTTAATACTATAATGACTAAAATAAATAAAGATAGTTAAAATAAAATTTTGAGATTTTTCAGATGACTTTTTATCCGCCCATAATTATCAACGGAGTACGAAATTCAGTTCGTGAAAGGAATAGTAGACGACGGCTAAGAATTCACACGTTTATATTATATATTTATATTATATTATAATTATTATTATATTATTATTAATAAATATTTGTAACTGATTTTGTCTCATTATCACTTCTTTATGTTAAATATATACACACATGTGATCGTACATTATCCATCACCTCAACTTTTCCCTTTTCAAACTTCACTGTACTTAATTGAAATGAATTCAATCAAATTTCTGTTTTGGCTTTGTTCCCTTATCATCTTATATATTAAAGTATATATGGTATGCATAGATATAACTTGCATACTACCTAACCATCACCAACTTATTCCCTCTAACCCTTCACCATTCTTACGCTTGTTTCTTTTCTGTTAGTCGAGTACATCAACCTTCAATCTCCACAACCGTAACCACGTTCATGATACTCAATCATCACACTCGCTAAATCGAAACTCACTTGTTGCTCAGTTTCGATCACTACACATGAACACCTTCATATCTCTCTCTCTCTCTCTCTCTACAATTCTTCAATGTAAACCACCCCATCATCTAACACCACTATTATCCGCCAATCTATCTCTCTTCTTCTTTACAAACCCAACACCTTAATTCTTGCTACTGCTTCCGGATTCAAGAAACACCCGAGACAATCACCATATCACCATCATCATGTTCATCTTATTTCGTGTTTTGGTTCAAAAACTCCCAAACTACCATTAACCCATCGCTTCTTACACCTAGCTTGCACCCCAATTTAACACCATCTAAACCCACTATGTTTGCTACTATATGGTTATATTAATCACCCACAATCGAAACCTATCACCTACAGCGTCACCACTTCACTACCATCGACACTCTCAAACAACTCATATCATTCACCACCCTCTCATGTTTTCTACTACGTTTTCCGTTTATATTTTTTTTTCTCTTTTCGATCACCATAACCACCAACACGAGACACCTTCTTCACCTCCGGCCACTCTCTTAACCGCCACTATCACCAAAACCATAATGTTTGTATCGATTTCCGATTTCCTTTTAACACCCATATCACCTCACAGCCGTTACCTCCATCCCAAACCGCAACCATGATAAACCAACCAATCCCCACCTTGATAAACCCCTACACAAGCACCACCGTAACAAACCCATTTTTTTCTTTCTTTCTATTTACTCCTACTGATTGAAATAACCCAACACCATTATCGTGATTCATTCTACTTCTACTCACTCATTTCTGATTCTGTTACAATTGAAAGACCAACACCATCGTTCACCTATTCAAAACCCATGACCAACGATTTACTACTTCTGTCCCTATTCGACTGTCACTCAATGAAATCCCATCATTAAATTCTGCTAACTGCTACGCTGTTATACTGTTTCTGCTTCAACCGAAAACAAATAACAAACTGCCACCAGCTGCGTATTTTTCTTCTTCTGATTAATAGAGCAGTGAAAAGGTGATAATAAAATAAAGGTAATGATAAGGAGGCTAAATAGCTGCTCGAAAATATGGCTGTGTTTATATCTATGTTGTTAATGGATGACAGCAATGCAATGGAATCCAGCCATATAATACCTGACCGAAATTTAAATTAAACAAAAAAACCCTTTTGATTCCCTAGTCGGGCTTAAGTATGATAATAGTTTGGACTCCTTTTATTTTTTTAAACAGATTATTTAGTTGGGCCGTAGCTATTGTTGTTGGGCCACATGAGGCGGTTTTTATAATTGGGCCGAGGTGTTTGAACATAAGGATGATAAATCGGGTTGTTAGTTTTTGGAGAAGGAAACAAACTATAAACGGTTCATATATAATTATATTGTGTATTAAAACATGTAAGCTGAGATGGAGGAATGATTTGAGGAGTTTTCTGGTTAGCGAGAGGTATAGGGTTCGAGCCTGGGCATGGGCGTTCATTTTCTTTAGGCTTGATACTATAAGGTAGTCTTTTTATTACTTTTATTATTATTATTATTATTATTATTAGTATTATTATTATTATTATTAATTATTATTATTATTATTATTATTATTATTATTATTATTATTATTATTATTATTATTATTATTATTATTATTATTATTAATGACATGAGTATTATTATTAATATTAACATTTTTATAATTAATGTGATTATTAGTATTGTTATATTTAAACTTATTATCATTATTATCACTATTATGGTTATTATTGTAAAAAAAAAAATTATTTTACAAGAATACATTACAAAAATATTAATATTAATATTATTATATTTTATTATTAAAATGTTATTAATTAAGCTATATATAAAATATATATATTTATCATATAAACTTTAATATAAATTCTTACTATTAAAGAATGATAAATATTATAATTATAAATAAATTATTAAACTACTTTATTAAAGAATGTATTATATTTATATTAATAAATGAATTAATGAAACATATAATCTATATCACTAATAAGTAGACATAAATTTGTTCGATTACAAATTTTATGTGTTAATATATATAATTGATATAGGTTCGTGAATCTGAGGTCAACCCTGCTGAAATGTCCCGTTCTTATTGACTAAAAACGTTCCATATTAATTGATTTCGTTGCGAGGTTTTGACCTCTATATGAGACGTTTTTCAAAGACTGCATTCATTTTTAAAACAAACCATAACCTTTATTTCATAGATAAAGGTTTTAAAAAGCTTTACGTAGATTATCAAATAATGATAATCTAAAATATCCTGTTTACACACGACCATTACATAATGGTTTACAATACAAATATGTTACAACAAAATAAGTTTCTTGAATGCAGTTTTTACACAATATCATACAAGCATGGACTCCAAATCTCGTCCTTATTTAAGTATGCGACAGCGGAAGCTCTTAATAATCACCTGAGAATAAACATGCTTAAAACGTCAACAAAAATGTTGGTGAGTTATAGGTTTAACCTATATATATCAAATCATAATAATAGACCACAAGATTTCATATTTCAATACACATCCCATACATAGAGATAAAAATCATTCATATGGTGAACACCTGGTAACCGACAATAACAAGATGCATATATGAGAATATCCCCATCATTCCGGGACACCCTTCGGATATGATATAAATTTCGAAGTACTAAAGCATCCGGTACTTTGGATGGGGTTTGTTAGGCCCAATAGATCTATCTTTAGGATTCGCGTCAATTAGGGTGTCTGTTCCCTAATTCTTAGATTACCAGACTTAATAAAAAGGGGCATATTCGATTTCGATAATTCAACCATAGAATGTAGTTTCACGTAATTGTGTCTATTTTGTAAATCATTTATAAAACCTGCATGTATTCTCATCCCAAAAATATTAGATTTTAAAAGTGGGACTATAACTCACTTTCACAGATTTTTACTTCGTCGGAAAGTAAGACTTGGCCACTGGTTGATTCACGAACCTATAACAATATATACATATATATCAAAGTATGTTCAAAATATATTTACAACACTTTTAATATATTTTGATGTTTTAAGTTTATTAAGTCAGCTGTCCTCGTTAGTAACCTACAACTAGTTGTCCACAGTTAGATGTATAGAAATAAATCAATAAATATTATCTTGAATCAATCCACGACCCAGTGTATACGTATCTCAGTATTGATCACAACTCAAACTATATATATTTTGGAATCAACCTCAACCCTGTATAGCTAACTCCAACATTCACATATAGAGTGTCTATGGTTGTTCCGAAATATATATAGATGTGTCGATATGATAGGTCGAAACATTGTATACGTGTCTATGGTATCTCAAGATTACATAATATACAATACAAGTTGATTAAGTTATGGTTGGAATAGATTTGTTACCAATTTTCACGTAGCTAAAATGAGAAAAATTATCCAATCTTGTTTTACCCATAACTTCTTCATTTTAAATCCGTTTTGAGTGAATCAAATTGCTATGGTTTCATATTGAACTCTATTTTATGAATCTAAACAGAAAAAGTATAGGTTTATAGTCGGAAAAATAAGTTACAAGTCGTTTTTGTAAAGGTAGTCATTTCAGTCGAAAGAACGACGTCTAGATGACCATTTTAGAAAACATACTTCCACTTTGAGTTTAACCATAATTTTTGGATATAGTTTCATGTTCATAATAAGAATCATTTTCCCAGAATAACAACTTTTAAATCAAAGTTTATCATAGTTTTTAATTAACTAACCCAAAACAGCCCGCGGTGTTACTACGACGGCGTAAATCCGGTTTTACGGTGTTTTTCGTGTTTCCAGGTTTTAAATCATTAAGTTAGCATATCATATAGATATAGAACATGTGTTTAGTTGATTTTAAAAGTCAAGTTATAAGGATTAACTTTTATTTGCGAACAAGTTTAGAATTAACTAAACTATGTTCTAGTGATTACAAGTTTAAACCTTCGAATAAGATAGCTTTATATGTATGAATCGAATGATGTTATGAACATCATTACTACCTTAAGTTCCTTGGATAAACCTACTGGAAAAGAGAAAAGTGGATCTAGCTTCAATGGATCCTTGGATGGCTCGAAGTTCTTGAAGCAGAATCATGACACGAAAACAAGTTCAAGTAAGATCATCACTTGAAATAAGATTGTTATAGTTGTAGAAATTGAACCAAAGTTTGAATATGATTATTACCTTGTATTAGAATGATAACCTACTGTAAGAAACAAAGATTTCTTGAGGTTGGATGATCACCTTACAAGATTGGAAGTGAGCTAGCAAACTTGAAAGTATTCTTGATTTTATGAAACTAGAACTTTTGGAATTTATGAAGAACACTTAGAACTTGAAGATAGAACTTGAGAGAGATCAATTAGATGAAGAAAATTGAAGAATGAAAGTGTTTTTAGGTGTTTTTGGTCGTTGGTGTATGGATTAGATATAAAGGATATGTAATTTTGTTTTCATGTAAATAAGTCATGAATGATTACTCATATTTTTGTAATTTTATGAGATATTTCATGCTAGTTGCCAAATGATGGTTCCCACATGTGTTAGGTGACTCACATGGGCTGCTAAGAGCTGATCATTGGAGTGTATATACCAATAGTACATACATCTAAAAGCTGTGTATTGTACGAGTACGAATACGGGTGCATACGAGTATAATTGTTGATGAAACTGAACGAGGATGTAATTGTAAGCATTTTTGTTAAGTAGAAGTATTTTGATAAGTGTCTTGAAGTCTTTCAAAAGTGTATGAATACATATTAAAACACTACATGTATATACATTTTAACTGAGTCGTTAAGTCATCGTTAGTCGTTACATGTAAATGTTGTTTTGCAACCTTTAGGTTAACGATCTTGTTGAATGTTGTTAACCCATTGTTTATTATAACAAATGAGATATTAAATAGTTATATTATCATGATATTATGATATATAATATATCTCAGTATGATGTATATACAGTTAAATGTCGTTACAACGATAATCGTTACATATATGTCTCGTTTCGAAATCATTAAGTTAGTAGTCTTATTTTTACATATGTATTTCATTGTTAATACACTTAATAATATATTTACTTATCATTTAACATAATTAACCAAGTGTATCAATATCTTAATATGATTCATATGTACCTAGTAAGACGTTGTTATAACGATAATCGTTATATATATCGTTTTCGAGTTTCTTAAATTAATAGTCTCATTTTTATGTATATAACTCATTGTTAAAATACCTAATGAGATACATACTTATAATAAAAACATGTTAACTATATATATAACCATATATATGTCATCGTATAGTTTTTACAAGTTTTAACGTTCGTGAATCACCGGTCAACTTGGGTGGTCAATTGTCTATATGAAACATATTTCAATTAATCAAGTCTTAACAAGTTTGATTGCTTAACATGTTGGAAACATTTAATCATGTAAATATCAATCTTAATTAATTTATATAAACATGGAAAAGTTCGGGTCACTACAGTACCTACCCGTTAAATAAATTTCGTCCCGAAATTTTAAGCTGTTGAAGGTGTTGATGAATCTTCTGGAAATAGATGCGGGTATTTCTTCTTCATCTGATCTTCACGCTCCCAGGTGAACTCGGGTCCTCTACGAGCATTCCATCGAACCTTAACAATTGGTATCTTGTTTTGCTTAAGTCTTTTAACCTCACGATCCATTATTTCGACGGGTTCTTCGATGAATTGAAGTTTTTCGTTGATTTGGATTTCATCTAACGGAATAGTGAGATCTTCTTTAGCAAAACATTTCTTCAAATTCGAGACGTGGAAAGTGTTATGTACAGCAGCGAGTTGTTGAGGTAACTCAAGTCGGTAAGCTACTGGTCCGACACGATCAATAATCTTGAATGGTCCAATATACCTTGGATTTAATTTCCCTCGTTTACCAAATCGAACAATGCCTTTCCAAGGTGCAACTTTAAGCATGACCATCTCTCCAATTTCAAATTCTATATCTTTTCTTTTAATGTCAGCGTAGCTCTTTTGTCGACTTTGGGCGGTTTTCAACCGTTGTTGAATTTGGATGATCTTCTCGGTAGTTTCTTGTATAATCTCCGGACCCGTAATCTGTCTATCCCCCACTTAACTCCAATAAATCGGAGACCTGCACTTTCTACCATAAAGTGCTTCAAACGGCGCCATCTCAATGCTTGAATGGTAGCTGTTGTTGTAGGAAAATTCTGCTAACGGTAGATGTCGATCCCAACTGTTTCCGAAATCAATAACACATGCTCGTAGCATGTCTTCAAGCGTTTGTATCGTCCTTTCGCTCTGCCCATCAGTTTGTGGATGATAGGCAGTACTCATGTCTAGACGAGTTCCTAATGCTTGCTGTAATGTCTGCCAGAATCTTGAAATAAATCTGCCATCCCTATCAGAGATAATAGAGATTGGTATTCCATGTCTGGAGACGACTTCCTTCAAATACAGTCGTGCTAACTTCTCCATCTTGTCATCTTCTCTTATTGGCAGGAAGTGTGCTGATTTGGTGAGACGATCAACTATTACCCAAATAGTATCAAAACCACTTGCAGTCCTTGGCAATTTAGTGATGAAATCCATGGTAATGTTTTCCCATTTCCATTCCGGGATTTCGGGTTGTTGAATTAGACCTGATGGTTTCTGATGCTCAGCTTTGACCTTAGAACACGTCAAATATTCTCCTACGTATTTAGCAACATCGGCTTTCATACCCGGCCACCAAAAATGTTTCTTGAGTTCCTTGTACATCTTCCCCGTTCCAGGATGTATTGAGTATCTGGTTTTATGAGCTTCTCTAAGTACCATTTCTCTCATA
Organism: Rutidosis leptorrhynchoides; assembly: GCF_046630445.1. NCBI lineage: Eukaryota > Viridiplantae > Streptophyta > Magnoliopsida > Asterales > Asteraceae > Rutidosis > Rutidosis leptorrhynchoides. Next base: position 313,027,398 of record NC_092333.1, on the reverse strand, counting down.
TCTCCAAATTTTGGTATCCAAATCCTTTCAGCCCTATACCGGGTTCCGTCTTCCCGAATATTAAGATGCTTCTCCGATCCTTTGGGTATTTCATCCTTTAAATTTCCCTCTTTTAAAACTCCTTATTGCGCCTCCTTTATTTGAGTAGTAATGTTATTATGAATCATTATATTCATAGATTTTACTCGAATGGGTTCTCTGTCCTTCCTGCTCAAGGCATCAGCTACCACATTTGCCTTCCCCGGGTGGTAACGAATCTCAAAGTCGTAATCATTCAATAATTCAATCCACCTACGTTGCCTCATATTCAGTTGTTTCTGATTAAATATGTGTTGAAGACTTTTGTGGTCGGTATATATAATACTTTTGACCCCATATAAGTAGTGCCTCCAAGTCTTTAATGCAAAAACAACCGCGCCTAATTCCAAATCATGCGTCGTATAATTTTGTTCGTGAATCTTCAATTGTCTAGACGCATAAGCAATCACCTTCGTTCGCTGCATTAATACACAACCGAGACCTTGCTTTGATGCATCACAATAAATCACAAAATCATCATTCCCTTCAGGCAATGACAATATAGGTGCCGTAGTTAGCTTTTTCTTCAATAACTGAAACGCTTTCTCTTGTTCATCATTCCATTCAAATTTCTTCCCTTTATGCGTTAATGCAGTCAAGGGTTTTGCTATTCTGGAAAAGTCTTGGATGAACCTTCTGTAGTAACCAGCTAGTCCTAAAAACTGGCGTATGTGTTTCGGAGTTTTCGGGGTTTCCCACTTTTCAACAGTTTCTATCTTTGCCGGATCCACCTTAATACCTTCTTTGTTCACTATGTGACCGAGGAATTGAACTTCTTCTAACCAAAATGCACACTTTGAAAACTTAGCGTACAATTCTTCCTTCCTCAATACTTCTAACACCTTTCTCAAATGTTCACCGTGTTCTTGGTCATTCTTTGAGTAAATAAGTATGTCATCAATGAAAATAATGACAAACTTGTCAAGGTATGGTCCACACACTCGGTTCATAAGGTCCATGAACACAGCTGGTGCATTAGTTAAACCAAACGGCATGACCATAAACTCGTAATGACCGTAACGTGTTCTGAAAGCAGTCTTTGGAATATCATCTTCTTTCACCCGCATTTGATGATACCCGGAACGTAAGTCAATCTTTGAATAAACAGACGAGCCTTGTAGTTGATCAAATAAGTCATCGATTCTCGGTAGTGGGTAGCGGTTCTTGATGGTAAGTTTGTTCAACTCTCGGTAGTCGATACACAACCTGAATGTACCATCTTTCTTCTTGACAAACAAAACAGGAGCTCCCCACGGTGATGTGCTTGGTCGAATGAAACCACGCTCTAAAAGTTCTTGTAATTGGCTTTGTAGTTCTTTCATCTCGCTGGGTGCGAGTCTGTAAGGAGCACGAGCTATTGGTGCAGCTCCTGGTACAAGATCTATTTGAAATTCAAAGGATCGATGTGGGGGTAATCCCGGTAATTCTTTCGGAAATACATCAGGAAATTCTTTTGCGACGGGAACATCATTGATGCTCTTTTCTTCAGTTTGTACTTTCTCGACGTGAGCTAGAACAGCATAGCAACCTTTTCTTATTAGTTTTTGTGCTTTCAAATTACTAATAAGATGTAGCTTCGTGTTGCCCTTTTCTCCGTACACCATTAAGGGTTTTCCTTTTTCTCGTATAATGTGAATTGCATTTTTGTAACAAACGATCTCCGCTTTCACTTCTTTCAACCAGTCCATACCGATTATCACATCAAAACTCCCTAACTCTACTGGTATCAAATCAATCTTAAATGTTTCGCTAACCAGTTTAATTTCTCGATTCCGACATATATTATCTGCTGAAATTAATTTACCATTTGCTAATTCGAGTAAAAATTTACTATCCAAAGGCGTCAATGGACAACTTAATTTAGCACAAAAATCTCTACTCATATAGCTTCTATCCGCACCCGAATCAAATAAAACGTAAGCAGATTTATTGTCAATAAGAAACGTACCCGTAACAAGCTCCGGGTCTTCCTGTGCCTCTGCCGCATTAATATTGAAAACTCTTCCACGGCCTTGTCCATTCGTGTTCTCCTGGTTCGGGCAATTTCTAATAATGTGGCCCGGTTTTCCACATTTATAACAAACTACATTGGCATAACTTGCTCCGACACTACTTGCTCCGCCATTACTCGTTCCGACACCATTTGTTCCTTTCGTTCTATTAACCCCTGGTCCGTAGACCTCACACTTCGCCGCGCTATGACCATTTCTTTTACACTTGTTGCAAAATTTGGTGCAGAACCCCGAGTGATTCTTTTCACACCTTTGGCATAGCTGCTTCTGATTGTTGTTATTGTTACGGTTATTATTGTTGTTGGGATGATTATTGTAGTTGATGTTGTTGTTGTTGTTGTTGTTGTTGTTGTTGGGCCGTTTGTTGTAGTTGCGATTGATGTTTTGATTGTTGTTGTAATTGCTATTGCTGTTGTATTGGTGATTCTTATCACCGTTTTCCTCCCACTTTCTTTTGACTTGCTTCACATTGGCCTCTTCAGCAGTCTGTTCTTTAATTCTTTCTTCAATTTAGTTCACGAGTTTGTGAGCCATTCTACATGCCTGTTGTATGGAGGCGGGCTCGTGTGAACTTATATCTTCTTGGATTCTTTCCGGTAATCCTTTCACAAACGCGTCGATCTTCTCTTCCTCATCTTCGAATGCTACCGGACACAATAGGCACAATTCTGTGAATCGTCTTTCGTACGTGGTAATATCAAATCCTTGGGTTCGTAACCCTCTAAGTTCTGTCTTGAGCTTATTGACCTCGGTTCTGGGACGGTACTTCTCGTTCATCAAGTGCTTGAATGCTGACCACGGTAGTGCGTACGCATCGTCTTGTCCCACTTGCTCTAGATAGGTATTCCACCATGTTAACGCAGAACCTGTGAAGGTATGCGTAGCGTACTTTACTTTGTCCTCTTCAGTACACTTACTTATGGCAAACACCGATTCGACCTTCTCGGTCCACCGTTTCAATCCGATCGGTCCTTCGGTTCCATCAAATTCCAAAGGTTTGCAGGCAGTGAATTCTTTGTAGGTGCATCCTACACGATTTCCTGTACTGCTAGATCCAAGGTTATTGTTGGTATGTAGCGCAGCCTGTACTGCGGCTATGTTTGAAGCTAGAAAAGTACGGAATTCCTCTTCATTCATATTCACGGTGTGTCGAGTAGTCGGTGCCATTTCCTTCAAAATAGTTAAATGGAACAAGTTAATCATACAGAATATTAAGAGTAGTTAATAGTATTTCGTAGCATAATATGAACTCATTTATAAAAGCTTTTTCTTCATATTAGCGTTTTATAAGTTTAAATTCGGGTAGTACCTACCCGTTAAGTTCATACTTAGTAGCTAATATACAATTCAACTACTACAATTCTATATGAAAAACTGATTATAATAACATTTCGCGTTCAAACTTTTATACAATATTTTACAAACTTACAATACCGCTTATTTTACATAAAGCGTGAAATATAGCACACAATAACTTTGATACAAGATAGTTGTGAAGATAATTCTAGCTAGTACACAAGTCGTTCTGCAAAGGCAATAAAGACACGTAATTCATACGTCCAGAAACAAGTCATGCATTCTGGTTTTACTAGGACTACTTCCCATCCTTGGTCTTGTGCAACATAACCGTTATGGCCGTTGATAAGACAGCGTGTTGTAGCGTCGTCAAAGGGACGAGGGTTACGTAATGTCCAACAGTCCCGTAATAATCTAAAAACCTCATTTCTTACCCCAATTACCGACTCCGTCACTTGTGGAAACGTTTTGTTTAATAGTTGTAGCCCGATGTTCTTGTTCTCACTTTGGTGAGAAGCGAACATTACTAATCCGTAAGCATAACATGCTTCTTTATGTTGCATGTTAGCCGCTTTTTCTAAATCACGAAGTCCAATATTCGGATATATTGAGTCAAAATAATTTCTTAACCCGTTGCGTAAAATAGCATTTGGGTTCCCCGCAATATATGCGTCAAAGTAAACACATCGTAACTTATGGGTTTCCCAATGTGATATCCCCCATCTTTCAAATGAAAGTCTCTTATAAACCAAGACATTCTTGGAACATTCTTCGAATGTCTTACAAACTGATCTCGCCTTAAATAGTTGTGCCGAAGAATTCTGACCGACTTTAGACAAGATTTCATCAATCATGTCTCCGGGTAGGTCTCTTAAAATATTGGGTTGTCTATCCATTTTGTGTTTTTATACTGTAAAATAGACCAGAGTTAGATTCATAAAAAAATACTTATTAATACAAGCAATTTTTACATATATCATAAAGCATACGAACACTATATTACATATATTACACCACACGAATACAACTATCTTATTCCGACTCGCTCGTTTCTTCTTCTTCGGTTTTGGTTCGTTTTGCCAAGTTTCTAGGGATATATGATGTTCCCCTAATACGAGCCGTCGTGATCCACATTGGTTTAGAAAAACCTGGTGGTTTAGAGGTTCCCGGGTCATTGTTACAACTTAAGGATTTCGGGGGTTGACGATACATATAAAGTTCATCGGGGTTGGAATTAGATTTCTCTATTTTTATGCCCTTTCCCTTATTATTTTCTTTTGCCTTTTTAAATTCAGTTGGGGTAATTTCTATAACATCATCGGAATTCTCGTCGGAATCCGATTCATCGGAGAATTGGTAATCCTCCCAATATTTTGCTTCCTCGGCGGAAACACCATTGACCATAATTAACCTTGGTCGGTTGGTTGAGGATTTTCTTTTACTTAACCGTTTTATTATTTCCCCCACCGGTTCTATTTCTTCATCCGGTTCCGATTCTTCTTCCGGTTCCGATTCTTCTTCCGGTTCCGACTCTTCTTCCGGTTCCTCTTCGGGAACTTGTGAATCAGTCCACAAATCATTCCAATTTACATTTGACTCTTCATTATTATTAGGTGAGTCAATGGGACTTGTTCTAGAGGTAGACATCTATCACATAATATCAAACGCGTTAAGAGATTAATATATCACATAATATTCACATGTTAAAAATATATAGTTTCCAACAAAATTTGTTAAGCAATCATTTTTCAAGTAAACACGGTCGAAGTCCAGACTCACTAATGCATCCTAACAAACTCGATAAGACACACTAATGCAAAATTCTGGTTCTCTAAGACCAACGCTCTGATACCAACTGAAATGTCCCGTTCTTATTGACTAAAAACGTTCCATATTAATTGATTTCGTTGCGAGGTTTTGACCTCTATATGAGACGTTTTTCAAAGACTGCATTCATTTTTAAAACAAACCATAACCTTTATTTCATAGATAAAGGTTTTAAAAAGCTTTACGTAGATTATCAAATAATGATAATCTAAAATATCCTGTTTACACACGACCATTACATAATGGTTTACAATACAAATATGTTACAACAAAATAAGTTTCTTGAATGCAGTTTTTACACAATATCATACAAGCATGGACTCCAAATCTCGTCCTTATTTAAGTATGCGACAGCGGAAGCTCTTAATAATCACCTGAGAATAAACATGCTTAAAACGTCAACAAAAATGTTGGTGAGTTATAGGTTTAACCTATATATATCAAATCATAATAATAGACCACAAGATTTCATATTTCAATACACATCCCATACATAGAGATAAAAATCATTCATATGGTGAACACCTGGTAACCGACAATAACAAGATGCATATATAAGAATATCCCCATCATTCCGGGACACCCTTCGGATATGATATAAATTTCGAAGTACTAAAGCATCCGGTACTTTGGATGGGGTTTGTTAGGCCCAATAGATCTATCTTTAGGATTCGCGTCAATTAGGGTGTCTGTTACCTAATTCTTAGATTACCAGACTTAATAAAAAGGGGCATATTCGATTTCGATAATTCAACCATAGAATGTAGTTTCACGTACTTGTGTCTATTTTGTAAATCATTTATAAAACCTGCATGTATTCTCATCCCAAAAATATTAGATTTTAAAAGTGGGACTATAACTCACTTTCACAGATTTTTACTTCGTCGGAAAGTAAGACTTGGCCACTGGTTGATTCACGAACCTATAACAATATATACATATATATCAAAGTATGTTCAAAATATATTTACAACACTTTTAATATATTTTGATGTTTTAAGTTTATTAAGTCAGCTGTCCTCGTTAGTAACCTACAACTAGTTGTCCACAGTTAGATATATAGAAATAAATCAATAAATATTATCTTGAATCAATCCACGACCCAGTGTATACGTATCTCAGTATTGATCACAACTCAAACTATATATATTTTGGAATCAACCTCAACCCTGTATAGCTAACTCCAACATTCACATATAGAGTGTCTATGGTTGTTCCGAAATATATATAGATGTGTCGATATGATAGGTCGAAACATTGTATACGTGTCTATGGTATCTCAAGATTACATAATATACAATACAAGTTGATTAAGTTATGGTTGGAATAGATTTGTTACCAATTTTCACGTAGCTAAAATGAGAAAAATTATCCAATCTTGTTTTACCCATAACTTCTTCATTTTAAATCCGTTTTGAGTGAATCAAATTGCTATGGTTTCATATTGAACTCTATTTTATGAATCTAAACAGAAAAAGTATAGGTTTATAGTCGGAAAAATAAGTTACAAGTCGTTTTTGTAAAGGTAGTCATTTCAGTCGAAAGAACGACGTCTAGATGACCATTTTAGAAAACATACTTCCACTTTGAGTTTAACCATAATTTTTGGATATAGTTTCATGTTCATAATAAGAATCATTTTCCCAGAATAACAACTTTTAAATCAAAGTTTATCATAGTTTTTAATTAACTAACCCAAAACAGCCCGCGGTGTTACTACGACGGCGTAAATCCGGTTTTACGGTGTTTTTCGTGTTTCCAGGTTTTAAATCATTAAGTTAGCATATCATATAGATATAGAACATGTGTTTAGTTGATTTTAAAAGTCAAGTTATAAGGATTAACTTTTATTTGCGAACAAGTTTAGAATTAACTAAACTATGTTCTAGTGATTACAAGTTTAAACCTTCGAATAAGATAGCTTTATATGTATGAATCGAATGATGTTATGAACATCATTACTACCTTAAGTTCCTTGGATAAACCTACTGGAAAAGAGAAAAGTGGATCTAGCTTCAATGGATCCTTGGATGGCTCGAAGTTCTTGAAGCAGAATCATGACACGAAAACAAGTTCAAGTAAGATCATCACTTGAAATAAGATTGTTATAGTTATAGAAATTGAACCAAAGTTTGAATATGATTATTACCTTGTATTAGAATGATAACCTACTGTAAGAAACAAAGATTTCTTGAGGTTGGATGATCACCTTACAAGATTGGAAGTGAGCTAGCAAACTTGAAAGTATTCTTGATTTTATGAAACTAGAACTTTTGGAATTTATGAAGAACACTTAGAACTTGAAGATAGAACTTGAGAGAGATCAATTAGATGAAGAAAATTGAAGAATGAAAGTGTTTTTAGGTGTTTTTGGTCGTTGGTGTATGGATTAGATATAAAGGATATGTAATTTTGTTTTCATGTAAATAAGTCATGAATGATTACTCATATTTTTGTAATTTTATGAGATATTTCATGCTAGTTGCCAAATGATGGTTCCCACATGTTTTAGGTGACTCACATGGGCTGCTAAGAGCTGATCATTGGAGTGTATATACCAATAGTACATACATCTAAAAGCTGTGTATTGTACGAGTACGAATACGGGTGCATACGAGTAGAATTGTTGATGAAACTGAACGAGGATGTAATTGTAAGCATTTTTGTTAAGTAGAAGTATTTTGATAAGTGTCTTGAAGTCTTTCAAAAGTGTATGAATACATATTAAAACACTACATGTATATACATTTTAACTGAGTCGTTAAGTCATCGTTAGTCGTTACATGTAAATGTTGTTTTGAAACCTTTAGGTTAACGATCTTGTTGAATGTTGTTAACCCATTGTTTATTATAACAAATGAGATATTAAATAGTTATATTATCATGATATTATGATATATAATATATCTCAGTATGATGTATATACAGTTAAATGTCGTTACAACGATAATCGTTACATATATGTCTCGTTTCGAAATCATTAAGTTAGTAGTCTTATTTTTACATATGTATTTCATTGTTAATACACTTAATAATATATTTACTTATCATTTAACATAATTAACCAAGTGTATCAATATCTTAATATGATTCATATGTACCTAGTAAGACGTTGTTATAACGATAATCGTTATATATATCGTTTTCGAGTTTCTTAAATTAATAGTCTCATTTTTATGTATATAACTCATTGTTAAAATACCTAATGAGATACATACTTATAATAAAAACATGTTAACTATATATATAACCATATATATGTCATCGTATAGTTTTTACAAGTTTTAACGTTCGTGAATCACCGGTCAACTTGGGTGGTCAATTGTCTATATGAAACATATTTCAATTAATCAAATCTTAACAAGTTTGATTGCTTAACATGTTGGAAACATTTAATCATGTAAATATCAATCTTAATTAATTTATATAAACATGGAAAAGTTCGGGTCACTACACCTGCATTGTTCATTATCATCGTATGAATATTTTTACTACAAAATATCGTAGGTGAGTTCATTTGCTCCCTTTTACTCTTTACATTTTTGGGACTGAGAATACATGCGCTATTTTTAGAACTGCTTTATTAAATGCTCTTGAAATATGTTTTGAACTGTGAATACATAAAATGTTTTTTTAAATGTTTGACGAGATAGACACAAGCAAAACATTACTCGAATGAATTATTATGCAGATAGAAGTTCTGCGGATTATTATTGAATTATGTGGACATGATAATTGCCACCATTGAATTATGTGGACATGATAATTGCCACAAATTGATATGAATGTTATGTATCGAGAGAATGATTTTATACACAGGTTATGTGTATGTTATTTTTGTGCACAAGATATGTGTACGGTTACTAAGATTTATGAAAGATGATTTCGTACACGAGAAAGGTGTACCGTATTTAAAAGATATCGCATGTACATTACAGGTGGGTATAGGATTCGGGCCCATTTGTACCATGCAGCATTTAAATTTTGTGGTCTATCAAAATGATGAATTTTATTGTTTTAAGATAAACCTATGAACTCACCAACCTTTTGGTTGACACTTGAAAGCATGTTTATTCTCAGGTATGAAAGAAATCTTCCGCTGTGCATTTGCTCATTTTAAGGACATTACTTGGAGTCGATCATCGCTCTGGGATCAAATGTTGATGACTTCGTCCAGATGGATTAGGACGGGGCATTTCAGTTGGTATCAGAGCGGTGGTCTTAGTGAACCAGGTCTTGCATTAGTGTGTCTAACTGATAGTCATTAGGATGCATTAGTGAGTCTGGACTTCGACCGTGTCTGCATGTCAAAAGTTTTTCTTATCATTTCTAGTCGGAAATCATCTGTTTATCATCCTTAGGAAATTACCTGCTTATCATCTTTAGTCTAGACACATCTTACTGCAATGATTGCATGAATAGTGTATAGACAAAATTCGTATCTTAGCGTATTTGCTAATTCATATCTTAGCATATATGTTATTGTTACCTTTGCCTGACAACTTCCGTAGATTCCTCCGTAACTTATGGGATTTTAGTATTAGATATGCATATGTAAATTATGTATTGCAGGGTACTAATCTACATCCTATAATCTATTTCTTATCGAAAATCGTTCATCTGATCGTACGAGATAAATCCCTCAACCAGTTCGAATTCCTCGGATTCCGACAACTATTCCGATATGGATGTTCACCTAAGCTCCGAAAGCGGTGTCACCAGAATGAATCAATCAACCAGCTTTCCCCAATTCATCTAATGGGTTCGTAGTCGACTTAATCAATAGAGACTCGAAGAAGGCGATCCCTTCTACTAACCGAATTCACCTCTTGGTGAAGAATCTGATGCACTTACCAGCGAACCTGTTCGAAACACCATATTCACCGTCATTTCCAGGATATCTCGCAATGATTATATGATATCCCAAATTCTGAACCTTATTCATCCGCTCGTTCAGACCGACAATCAATCCGGAATAATGGGAGAAGTCAACGAGCTTCGCGCTTGAGTAATCAATTTAGAAAATATGGTGCAAAACGTACCAGCTTCAGCAACATCACCGGCATCAACAGCATCTGTACCATCAACAACGCAAGCCTCAACATTACACGCCTCAACAACACAAACTATACAACAAAAATCTTCGTTCTACATCTTGTTCTACATAAATTTTCTTCGTTCTACATCTTGTTCTACATCAATTATATTCGTTCTACATATCGTTCTACATCATTTATCTTCGTTCTACATGGCGATTACGTAAACTCTAATGTTTTAGAGATTATGTATTCTAGTTCTAACGGTAAATCAAATGAGTTTAATATTATATTGACTCATTAAATCCATGATTACATCTGAAGAAATATATTTGTATATATATTTTCATAAAGATTGTAATTAAAAATTCTTTTGTACAAACTGTTAATGGTGAAAATATTTTAACGGGTAGGTAATACCCGAGAAATATTTAAATTTCATATTAATAAGTTACACTGTACATTCTTCGAATCTGATTCAACAGTCATTTACTATCCTACTTACATTCACAGATACACGTATCCGCTCACTGCAGAATAACCATTTTCATACAATTTCATAATTGGATTTTGACTTATTAGAATCCAACAAGTGGCATAATGAAGAAAACATTTGACGAAATAAAAATTTGATAGAAACAAACAAATTAACTCCGAAAAATTTTGTTAAGAATCCACGCTAACTGTTCCAGCTAACTGTTCCTAGCTAACTGATTACATTTTATTTATCGCAATTTACATTCTCGCAATTTTATTTATCGTTATTTAATTTCTGTTATTTATTTTTACGCACTTTAAATATCGGGACACGTATACAAGGTTTTGACATATCATATCGACGCATATATATATATATATATATATATTATTTGGAATAACCATAGACACTCTATATGCAGTAATAATCGAGTTCTCTATACAGGGTTGAGGTTGATTCTATAATAATATATATACTTTGAGTTGTGATCGAGTCTGAGACATGTACACGGGTCACGATACGTATTAATTAATTCGAATATTATATATTAAACTATATATGAATTATTGGACTGTCAACTGTGGACTATCGACTGTGAACTAATAACATTGGACAATTAAAATGAATTAAAATATTGATTATAATATATGAAACTAAACAATTCTTCAAGTTTGCCACTTGATTTCATCTTAAACCTCATTTGTATCTTGATGATTACAATCTGCGTTCAAACCTTTCATGATTCTTGAAAACATCTCAAACGAGAGGATGAACCAACCGCACTTCATCTACGGGAGAAAAGATTGATGTATTTAGTTATGCATCTGAAAAACTCTCGGAAACTGAGTAAACGTTTAACACGTAGTTGCGCTAATTCATTTAGTGTTATTATTACCCAAAATAACTTGGTAATTCCTTTCAAAGTAGCAAATTTTGTCACAGCTCCAGCAAATCAACTTCGACTTTTCGTTCGAAATAACCTTATTATCGCCTTGATTTATATGTATGCTCTTTTATTGTTACCAGGGAACCTTTTATATTCCACCATATTACCATCAATGTTTAATCATCTAAAAACACATTTCTCCTGAAACTACCTCAGATTAACAACCGACGATTCAGATATGGTAGCATTAAATGCAGAGGGAACAGCAAAACTGTAGATGGTCTAAACGGCCAAAAGTTTGATAATAAATAATGGAAGGTTGGGAACGCTCGATAGAAAATTTGGTACTGAAAAATGGATTGAGCTAACCATGAAGGAGACCAAGGACTAATACAAGGACCAAACCCTATATTCAAAAAAATCCAGGTAATTCTGGATCCGATAAAATCTTTAGAGAATATCTTGCTCCAAAGTCATGTTAAAATCTTGCGAAAAAAAAAAAAAAATTTCTTCATCAACTCTCGAATTAGAAATTCCAAAATATCTTCATAAATATCTTCGATATTTTTGAGGATATTTTCATAAATATTCTTGTCCGAAATTATATATATCTCTGTGTGTTTTCTGGATTCCATTATATTGGAAACTTCAGTAAAATTTAAGTATAAATTATAAAAGAATTGTGGAGAAGTGTTGGGAATTGAAGCATGAGTTAGTATAATATAATGGCGCTTGGCCAACGTGATTATATTACAGTAAGTCATGCTGAGTTTCTAATGGAACGTGATAAAGGATCACTGATCATACCTTTATCATGAACCATGTTACATAACTCTTTCATTCTACTTAACTTCTGAACATATCGAGAAAATGTATTCTTGATGGTTCTATCTTCTGTAATGTTGATAAATTTGAAAATCAAATCGTGCTATCACGTTCCTTCCTACTTAGAACATTATAATCATTCGAAACACTATATCTACGAATTCTGGACCATTATTCGCTTGACTTAAAGTCGGGAAGAGAAAACAAAAGTATGAAACTCCAAAATATAAGGGGAATATAAAGCTCGATAACAACGCATAAATTACAAACCGTGTATATCAATGTTTATCGCAACATAAAGACACGGGAGAATCAAAAACAATATAACCCCAAGGGCGAAGTAGAAGAAAGCAGATTCCTCCGGTGGTAGATGAAAAAGGAGGAAGACAGAAGTGATTGACAGAAAAAGGACAAGGATCAGTACCGGATTAAGCATTTTTATAATATTCAGAAGTATGGGTTAAGGAAGGAAGTATAGGAATTGTGAGAATAATAAAATGGAAGAGGTAAATTTATAATGGAAACATCCGACAGAATAATCGAGGCAGATCATCGCATTTAATTAAAGGGATCATAATTTCCTCAATTATCGAATAATCAGATCTTATAGATTTCCAATATTTTCTTTAAATCCCTTGAATTCCGGAATTCAATCGAGACAACATCAAAAGTTAAGACGAACCTTATTTTTCTAAATTCAACTCTGACTACGTCAAAAGCTAAGACAAATCTTTACTTCTTTGTTTCATTCTTTTGTGATAACTTTACTCGTACTCTTCGAGTAATCGAATAATCTTATCCATATTACTCAACAGTAATAAAACTCTATTTATCAACTCCTATTCGTCATGAAAACATTTTTATTGTTAGCCATGACCACCTCACTCAAATTTCGGGACAAAATTTCTTTAATGGGTAGGTACTGTGACGACCCGAAAATTTCCGACCAAATTTAAACTTAATCTTTATATGTTTCCGACACGATAAGCAAAGTCTATAATGTTGAGTCTCAAAAATTTTGGAACTATGTTCATATATTCAATTACCTTCGACCAGTTTCGACGATTCACGAACCATTAATTGTAAATAGATATGTATGTATATATATATATAAATGGTAATTGAAAATATAATTTGAAATATTATATGTTATTGCTATTAAAATTTAATTATGTAAAATAAAATAAAAATAGGATATTATAATAATTATTATTTAAAATATATCTATATATATAAATAAAGTGTATTCAAAAAATAATTATTAAATGATTGTAATACTCATTTGATGTCCCAATTGATATTAAGTAAGTTAAATTCAAACTTATATGATTTTAAAATAAATGGTGATTCGAAATTGAGTTCTATAAATTTTAGGCTTACTAAAAATGTATTTAGGACCTAGTTATTAAATTTTAACACTTTTTATGAGAGGGACAGTTGATGTATTTTTATTTAACAAATTAAGGATCGAATTTAATACTATAATGACTAAAATAAATAAAGATAGTTAAAATAAAAATTTGAGATTTTTCAGATGACTTTTTATCCGCCCATAATTATCAACGGAGTACGAAATTCAGTTCATGAAAGGAATAGTAGACGACGGCTAAGAATTCACACGTTTATATTATATATTTATATTATATTATAATTATTATTATATTATTATTAATAAATATTTGTAACTGATTTTGTCTCATTATCACTTCTTTATCTTAAATATATACACACATGTGATCGTACATTATCCATCACCTCAACTTTTCCCTTTTCAAACTTCACTGTACTTAATTGAAATGAATTCAATCAAATTTCTGTTTTGGCTTTGTTCCCTTATCGTCTTATATATTAAAGTATATATGGTATGCATAGATATAACTTGCATACTACCTAACCATCACCAACTTATTCCCTCTAACCCTTCACCATTCTTACGCTTGTTTCTTTTCTGTTAGTCGAGTACATCAACCTTCAATCTCCACAACCGTAACCACGTTCATGATACTCAATCATCACACTCGCTAAATCGAAACTCACTTGTTGCTCAGTTTCGATCACTACACATGAACACCTTCATCTCTCTCTCTCTCTCTACAATTCTTCAATGTAAACTACCCCATCATCTAACACCACTATTATCCGCCAATCTATCTCTCTTCTTCTTACAAACCCAACACCTTAATTCTTGCTACTGCTTCCGGATTCAAGAAACACCCGAGACAATCACCATATCACCATCATCATGTTCATCTTATTTCGTGTTTTGGTTCAAAAACTCCCAAACTACCATTAACCCATCGCTTCATACACCTAGCTTGCACCCCAATTTAACACCATCTAAACCCACTATGTTTGCTACTATATGGTTATATTAATCACCCACAATAGAAACCTATCACCTACATCGCCACCACTTCACTACCATCGACACTCTCAAACAACTCATATCATTCACCACCCTCTCATGTTTTCTATACGTTTTCCGTTTATATTTTTTTTTCTCTTTTCGATCACCATAACCACCAACACGAGCCACCTTCTTCACCTCCGGCCACTCTCTTAACCGCCACTATCACCAAAACCATAATGTTTGTATCGATTTCTGATTTCCTTTTAACACCCATATCACCTCACAACCGTTACCTCCATCCCAAACCGCAACCATGATGAACCAACCAATCCCCACCTTGATAAACCCCTACACAAGCACTACCGTAACAAACCCATTTTTTTTCTTTCTTTCTATTTACTCCTACTGATTGAAATAACCCAACACCATTATCGTGATTCATTCTACTTCTACTCACTCATTTCTGATTCTGTTACAATTGAAAGACCAACACCATCGTTCACCTATTCAAAACCCATGACCAACGATTTACTACTTCTGTCCCTATTCGACTGTCACTCAATGAAATCCCATCATTAAATTCTGCTAACTGCTACGCTGTTATACTGTTTCTGCTTCAACCGAAAACAAATAACAAACTGCCACCAGCTGCGTATTTTTTTTCTTCTGATTAATAGAGCAGTGAAAAGGTGATAATAAAATAAAGGTAATAATAAGGAGGCTAAATAGCTGCTCAAAAATATGGCTGTGTTTATATCTATGTTGTTAATGGATGACAGCAATGCAATGGAATCCAGCCATATAATACCTGACCGAAATTTAAATTTAACAAAAAAAACCCTTTTGATTTCCTAATCGGGCTTAAGTATGATAATAGTTTGGACTCCTTTTATTTTTTTAAACAGATTATTTAGTTGGGCCGTAGCTATTGTTGTTGGGCCACATGAGGTGGTTTTTATAATTGGGCCGAGGTGTTTGAACATAAGGATGATAAATCGGGTTGTTAGTTTTTGGAGAAGGAAACAAACTATAAACGGTTCATATATAATTATATTGTGTATTAAAAAATGTAAGCTGAGATGGAGGACTGATTTGAGGAGTTTTCTGGTTAGCGAGAGGTATAGGGTTGAGCCTGGGCATGGGCGTTCATTTTCTTTAGGCTTGATACTATAAGGTAGTCTTTTTATTACTTTTATTATTATTATTATTATTATTATTAGTATTATTATTATTATTATTATTATTATTATTATTATTATTATTATTATTATTATTAATGACATGAGTATTATTATTAATATTAACATTTTTATAATTAATGTGATTATTAGTATTGTTATATTTAAACTTATTATCATTATTATCACTATTATGGTTATTATTGTAAAAAAAAAAAAATTATTTTACAAGAATACATTACAAAAATATTAATATTATTATATTTTATTATTAAAATGATATTAATTAAGCTATATATAAAATATAAATATTTATCATATAAACTTTAATATAAATTCTTACTATTAAAGAATGATAAATATTATAATTATAAATAAATTATTAAACTACTTTATTAAAGAATGTATTATATTTATATTAATAAATGAATTAATGAAACATATAATCTATATCACTAATAAGTAGACATAAATTTGTTCGATTACAAATTTTATGTGTTAATATATATAATTGATATAGGTTCGTGAATCTGAGGTCAACCCTGCATTGTTCAGTATCATCGTATGAATATTTTTACTACAAAATATCGTAGGTGAGTTCATTTGCTCCCTTTTACTCTTTACATTTTTGGGACTGAGAATACATGCGCTATTTTTACAACTGCTTTATTAAATGCTCTTGAAATATGTTTTGAACTGTGAATACATAAAATGTTTTTTTTAAATGTTTGACGAGATAGACACAAGCAAAACATTACTCGAATGAATTATTATGCAGACAGAAGTTCTGCGGATTATTATTGAATTATGTGGACATGATAATTGCCACCATTGAATTATGTGGACATGATAATTGCCACAAATTGATATGAATGTTATGTATCGAGAGAATGATTTTATACACAGGTTATGTGTATGTTATTTTTGTGCACAAGATATGTGTACGGTTACTAAGATTTATGAAAGATGATTTCGTACACGAGAAAGGTGTACCGTATTTAAAAGATATCGCATGTACATTACAGGTGGGTATAGGATTCGGGCCCATTTGTACCATGCAGCATTTAAATTTTGTGGTCTATCAAAATGATGAATTTTATTTTTTTAAGATAAACCTATGAACTCACCAACCTTTTGGTTGACACTTGAAAGCATGTTTATTCTCAGGTATGAAAGAAATCTTCCGCTGTGCATTTGCTCATTTTAAGGACATTACTTGGAGTCAATCATCGCTCTGGGATCAAATGTTGATGACTTCGTTCAGATGGATTAGGACGGGGCATTTCAGAAATCGCATTATTGGTTCGCAGTAAGATTTGTGATATAAGATATCATCTTGAATGATATACATTGGCGCTTGCTCTCGCACTGAACGAGCTTCGCGACTATCCTCTGGCAAGATATTACTGCGGATATATTTTAGGATTGGCTCCATCCAGTTTGGCTGTTCTTCGGTAACAGATGCGACTATCAAGTCACTTTCTATCGACTTACTTGGTAATTCTTCGACCCATACTTCCTTTTGAAAATGCGAAAAAGTTAAAGCGGCTAATTTGCTCAAAGCATCCACTTGCTTGTTTTGACTTCTTGGCACCTGTGCAAGTTCAAAATGCTCAAACCGCGCTGCAGTTTCCTTTAATAGCTTCAAGCACTTTTGCATAGAAGGATCATGTGCTTCAAAAGATCCGCTAAACTAATTCGCTACTAGCTGTGAATCCGTAAATGCACGCAACTTAACAATATTCATTTTTCGCGCAATATTTAAGCCTGCGAGCAATGCCTCATACTCTGCCTCATTGTTTGTCACGTCAAAATTAAACCGCAGAGCATAAGTATGCTCCTCACCGCTTGAACTTGCCAAAACTAAACCCGCACCTGCACCTTCTGCACACGAAGCACCATCAGTAAATAAATCCCAAGTTTTGCCGTGTTCAGGTTTTAGTGCGGTTCACTCGTTAATCACCTCCAACTCTCTAGACAGTTCAGCGAGATAATCCGCCATAACTTGTCCTTTTTCAGTGCTACGCGGAAGGTAAGATATTTGATAAGCACCTAATTCTACCGCCCATAATGCGAGTCTACCAGATATCTCTGGTTTTGTTAAGACTTGCCTGATTGGCAGATTAGTTAATACATGCACCGGATGCCCTTGAAAATATCTTCGTAGCCTTCGTGTTGTTAAAATGAGCTCATACACAAATTTTTCAATCGGCGCATAGTTTATTTCACTCCCCGTAAGAGCTTTGCTAACAAAATACATCGGCTTTTGTATTTTGTTCCTTTCCGTGATCAAAACTGATCTGAAAGCCTCGTTTGCCACAGAGATATAAAGATAAAGAACTTCACCATGAATTGGCACCGTTAATGTAGGCAAAGTTTTTAACAACTTTTTCATTTCTTGAAACGCAGAATCTGCTTCACTGGACCAAACGAAATTCTTTTGTTTCAAATAACCTTTTAGGGTTTTGAAAAATGGCAACTGCCTTTCAGCGGCTTTAGACAAGAAACGCGTTAATACGGCTAGTTTTCCCCTCAAACTTTGCACCTCTTTAACCGTTTTTGGCGCAGTCATATTTTCTATGGCCGCGATCTTTTTTTGATTAGCTTGATTACCCTGTTCTGTAACAAGATACCCCAAAATTTCCTTTCAGTTTCGCCAAAACTACATTTTAGCCGGTTAAGCTTCATGTTCATTTTTCGCAACTTGTCAAATGTTTCGCGCATATCTTCAGCGATCTGCTCTTGCGTCGTGCTTTTAATGACTAAATCATCTACATAAGCTTCAAGATTACGCCCTATTTGCTTGTCAAACGCAGTATCAATCAACCGTTGATATGTCGCACCCGCATTGATTAAACCAAAAGGCATCATTATATAGCAATATATGCCCTTGTCCGTATGAAATGCGGTTTTATCTGCGTCTTCTTGCGTCATAGGAATCTGGTGATAACCTCTTGCCGCATCTAGAAAACATTTATATAGGAAAGCATGCAAAGATTCCACTTTTAAATCAATTTCTGGAAGCGGATAGTTATCTTTGGGGCACGCTTTATTCAAATCTTTGTAATCAATACACATTCTCCAAGAACCATCAGGTTTTTTCACCAATACTGGATTCGCAATCCATGATTGGTATTGGACTTCGCGCAAAATTCCGGCTCTCACCAATTTTGTTACTTCTTCACATAGCCATTTTACGCGATCTGGGGCCATACCCCTTCGCTTTTGCACTACGGGTTTTAGAGCTGGATTCACATTAAGCCTGTGTTCCACAATATGATGCGGAACACCAGTCATATCGTTTTCGCACCAGGCAAAAACATCCATATACTGGACTAGTAATTGCACAATTTGTTTTCTAGTATCCGCACTAACATTATGTCCTACTTTGATTTTCTGCTCTGGATATGCGGGATTAATTATTTCCATAGTATCCGTATCATCTACAGGTTCCTGCCCTGCGGTTTTTATATTAACAGCCGCACAAATAGGCATAATGCTCATTGAACATATTGTGGCGACTCCTTTATATGTTGGAAACTTAATCATGCCATGAATTGTGGATGGGACAATTCCAAATTTACTTATAGCGGTTCTTCCCAGCAGCATGTTATAGCGAGAATTGGATCGCATAACATAAAAATCTAACCGCGCTTGTCGGACCAAAATGTCACCATTTACATCGGCTAACTCGATGTTTAGTGGCAAAACACCTATAGGTAATGAAAATTCTCCTGCAAAACCGGTTAGCGAAACCGCGGTTGTGTGCAGGTACATTTTAATACTTTCTGGCAGTTGAGCGAAACATTGTTCGTAAATAATATCGACGCTACTGCCGTTATCGACATGAACTATCATGACTGTGATGTCAGCTTCCTCGATTTTGCACGATACCACTATCGGCATTTCAGAGAAATCATCGCTCTGCATTTTCGGGAAACTAATTGGCGCAAATTGCCAATTATGATACATTTTTGCGGACTTTCGCTTTTTTCCTCTTTTTTGGGCATTCGCTCGCACAGCGACCACTACATCACTATTATTTCCAATATTACTCATTATTCTAAGCAATCAAGCAATTCACCTCCGATTTTAGATGTATGCATCTGCAAATCATCACAACAAAAACACGATTGAAATTAAACCGACGATTTAATTGTTTGATGGCAGAAACAAAAAAATTTCAGTTTAATTTGTAAAACGTGTCCCACGGATGGCGCAAATTGATCAATCCTTAATTAGCGATGTTACTTAATTACGGATTGAGTGCAATAAAATTATAAAGGAGGATGGAATGTTTGATGATTATTTTGGGCCCAGATGATCGTCTTTCACTTTAACTATCAAGTGATCAACCACCCCGACCCGGTCTTGATTGTTAATTAGCATAATTCACCTTTGCGCGGTGTAAAAATCCCTTGGGCAAGATCACAAGTGGAAATTACAAAGGCTTAGGCAAAATGGCAGAGAATCAACAACCTATAAATGAGAGGCCAAGCTCCCTATTTATAGTATTTGGAATATCCACGGTCTGCGAGTTAGTTAACTATCCGCGGAAACTCAGCAGATTAAACCGCGGTCTTGTATTAATGCGAAAACATAACCGCTGTACTTGTTTTCAGCGAATATTGCATAGCTTTGCCTTATAATTCACGTAGTTCTGCTTTTGCCCTTTAGCAAATAAAATATACATATACAATGCCATGTACATGATCACGCGTCACGTCAGTTGAAGATTCACGAATAGAATTATACAACCCATGATTTAGAATTGAGAGCTGTTGTGTTTGCGTTCAAGATTTGGAGACATTATCTTTATGGGGTCAAATGTATGGTGTACACTGATCACAAAAGTCTTCAACCTATCCTTGACCAAAAACAGTTGAATATTAGGCAACGAAGATAGGTTGAGACGTTGCATGATTATGATTACGAACTTCTGTATCATCCGGGGAAGGCCAATGTTATGGCCGATATGTTAAGTCTTAAAGAGAGGACTGAACCTCGTAGGTTTAGGGCCTTGAATATGACCATTTGAACAAACCTCACAAGGCAGATTCTTGCAGCTCAACAAGAAGCCTTGAAGGAGGAGAATTTTGTAACGGGAAGGTCCGAGGCTTGAGTAAATAGTTAGATGTACGAACCGATGGTACTCGGTATTTTGCGAGACATCTTTGGGTTCCAGAGTTTGGTGATCTACGACAACTTGTTTTAGATGAGGCTCATAAGTATAGGTACTCTATTCATCCTGGTTCAGGAAAGATGTATCATGATCTTAAGGAGCTGTTTTGGTGGCCTAATTTAAAAGCTGATGTGGCTACGTATGTGGCTAAGTGTTTGACCTGCACTAAGGTTAATGCTGAACATCAGGAACCGTCTGGATTTTTGGTGCAACCTGAGATTCCCGAGTGGAAATGGGAAGGGATTACAATGGATTTTATTACAAAGATACCGAGATTTGCGGGTGGCTATGATACCATTTGGGTGATTGTAGATTGACTCACTAAGTCGGCTTACTTTTTGCCGATTAGGGAAACAGATTCAATGGAGAAGTTTACTCGTTTGTACTTGAAAGAGATTGTTTCAAGGCATGGTGTTCCTGTATCCATTTTTTCAGACCGAGACAGTCGATTTGTATCGAGGTTTTGGCGATCCTTACAGGAAGCCTTGGGAACTAAGTTAGACATGAGCACCGCTTGTCATCCTCAAACGTATGGTCAGAGTGAAAGGACCATTCAGACATTGGAAGATATGTTACGAGCGTGTGTTATCGATTTTGGTAATGGGTGGGATAAATATTTGCCGCTAGCTGAGTTTTCGTATAACAACAGTTATCACGCAAGTATTCAAGCCGCACCGTTTGAAGCTCTATACGGTAGGAAGTGTAGGTCTCTTGTCTGTTGGAATGAGGTTGGGGATACTCAACTCAAAGGTCCAGAAATTATTCACGAGACTACCGAGAAGATCGTACGGATTAAGGAAAGTTTGAGAACCACCAGAAATCGGCAAAGGAGCTATGCCAATAAGAGAAGGAACGATATTGAATTTCAGGTTGGTGATCGTGTTATGTTGAAGGTACCACCTTGGAAGGGCGTGATACATTTTGGTAAAAGGGGAAAGTTGAATCCTCTTTTTGTTGGACTGTTTGAGATTATTGAGAGAGTTGGACCCGTGGCTTATCGTTTGAAATTGCCACAAGAACTCAGTGCTGTCCACGACATTTTTCACATGTCGAATTTAAAGAAGTGTTTGGCCGAGGCCGATAAGACAATTCCTCTAGAGGAACTTTATGTTGATAAGCAACTTCATTTTATTGAGGAACCTGTTGAAATTATGGACCGAGAGGTTAAGACTCTGAAGCAGAGTAGAATTCCTACGGGTTATATGGAACGCCAGGCGCGGTCCCGAGTTCACTTGGGAGCGTGAAGATCAGATGAAGCAGAAGTACCCGCATTTGTTCCCAGATGCCGAGTCAACCCCTGCACCTGCTTAAATTTCGGGACGAAATTTCCGTAACGGGAAGGTACAGTAACGACCCTACTTTTTCCGTTATCTTTTACCGTTAATTATTTAACGACCATTAACTGTTATTCGTGCCACGTCATTTCTATGACCTATATTATTATTTTTGTAATAATATATTAATTATTATATGTTATATGAATATTTGTATTCATATATTAAATTGTACGTTTCTACGTGTCGCGGATTTCTATCCGGCGAATCTTTTCGGTTTTCAAACCAACGGTCGAGTTTTTGGGATATTTAAACCCTAATTATTTTAAATATGATATTTTAAGATCATATTATTATATAGAGTATTTATATTTATTTTTCATCGCGCGTTTGTTATCTCTCCGAAATTTTAATCGCGTAATCGTGTTTTCGCGTTTCGGGATTCGTTCGGGCTTTCGGGCCACAAGTATATTAACATTTAACAAATTGGGCTTGTGGGGCCTACCCTACACCCCACCAATCGGCCGAACCAAAAGGGGGAGGGGATACCCTTTGTTTTTCACTTCTAAATTTCCTTTTTCATTTACATCACAATTTATTCCCTAAACCTAAATTTATTTTTGCTCTCCCTTTTTATCCCTCCCTAGCCGTCACCCATAATCACCATCATCATCATCTTGCTTCAACAAAAGGCTTGGTGTAGTGACCCGAACTTTTCCATGTTTATATATATTAATTGAGATTGATATTTACATGATTAAATGTTTCCAACATGTTAAGCAATCAAACTTGTTAAGACTTGATTAATTGAAATATGTTTCATATAGACAATTGACCACCCAAGTTGACCGGTGATTCACGAAGGTTAAAACTTGTAAAACTATATGATGACATATATATGGATATATATATATAGTTAACATGATACTATGATAAGTAAACATATCATTAAGTATATTAACAATGAACTACATATGTAAAAACAAGACTACTAACTTAATGATTTTTAAACGAGACATATATGTAACGATTATCGTTGTAAAGACATTTAATGTATATATATCATATTAAGAGATATTCATACATGATAATATCATGATAATATAATAATTTAAAATCTCATTTGATATTATAAACATTGGGTTAACAACATTTAACAAGATCGTTAACCTAAAGGTTTCAAAACAACACTTACATGTAACGACTAACGATGACTTAACGACTCAGTTAAAATGTTTATACATGTAGAGTTTTAATATGTATTTATACACTTTTGAAAGACTTCAATACACTTATCAAAATACTTCTACTTAACAAAAATGCTTACAATTACATCCTCGTTCAGTTTCATCAACAATTCTACTCGTATGCACCCGTATTCGTACTCGTACAATACACAGCTTTTAGATGTATGTACTATTGGTATATACACTCCAATGATCAGCTAAGAGCAGCCCATGTGAGTCACCTAACACATGTGGGAACCATCATTTGGCAACTAGCATGAAATATCTCATAAAATTACAAAAATATGAGTAATCATTCATGACTTATTTACATGAAAAACAAAATTACATATCCTTTATATCTAATCCATACACCAACGACCAAAAACACCTACAAACACTTTCATTCTTCAATTTTCTTCATCTAATTGATCTCTCTCAAGTTCTATCTTCAAGTTCTAAGTGTTCTTCATAAATTCTACAAGTTCTAGTTACATAAAATCAAGAATACTTTCAAGTTTGCTAGCTCACTTCCAATCTTGTAAGGTGATCATCCAACCTCAAGAAATCTTTGTTTCTTACAGTAGGTTATCATTCTAATACAAGGTAATAATCATATTCAAACTTTTGTTCAATTTCTATAACTATAACAATCTTATTTCAAGTGATGATCTTACTTGAACTTGTTTTCGTGTCCTGATTCTGCTTCAAGAACTTCGAGCCATCCAAGGATCCGTTGAAGCTAGATCCATTTTTCTCTTTTCCAGTAGGTTTATCCAAGGAACTTAAGGTAGTAATGATGTTCATAACATCATTCGATTCATACATATAAAGCTATCTTATTCGAAGGTTTAAACTTGTAACCACTAGAACATAGTTTAGTTAATTCTAAACTTTTTCGCAAACAAAAGTTAATCCTTCTAACTTGACTTTTAAAATCAACTAAACACATGTTCTATATCTATATGATATGCTAACTTAATGATTTAAAACCTGGAAACACGAAAAACACCGTAAAACCGGATTTACGCCGTCGTAGTAACACCGCGGGCTGTTTTGGGTTAGTTAATTAAAAACTATGATAAACTTTGATTTAAAAGTTGTTATTCTGAGAAAATGATTTTTATTATGAACATTAAACTATATCCAAAAATTATGGTTAAACTCAAAGTGGAAGTATGTTTTCTAAAATGGTCATCTAGACGTCGTTCTTTCGACTGAAATGACTACCTTTACAAAAACGACTTGTAACTTATTTTTCCGACTATAAACCTATACTTTTTCTGTTTAGATTCATAAAATAGAGTTCAATATGAAACCATAGCAATTTGATTCACTCAAAACGGATTTAAAATGAAGAAGTTATGGGTAAAACAAGATTGGATAATTTTTCTCATTTTAGCTACGTGAAAATTGGTAACAAATCTATTCCAACCATAAATTAATCAACTTGTATTGTATATTATGTAATCTTGAGATACCATAGACACGTATACAATTTTTTGACCTTTCATGTCGACACATCTATATATATTTCGGAACAACCATAGACACTCTATATGTGAATGTTGGAGTTAGCTATACAGGGTTGAGGTTGATTCCAAAATATATATAGTTTGAGTTGTGATTAATACTGAGATACGTATACACTGGGTCGTGGATTGATTCAAGATAATATTTATCGATTTATTTCTGTACATCTAACTGTGGACAACTAGTTTTAGGTTACTAACGAGGACATCTGACTTAATAAACTTAAAACATCAAAATATATTAAAAGTGTTGTAAATATATTTTGAACATACTTTGATATATATGTATATATTGTTATAGGTTCGTGAATCAACCAGTGGTCAAGTCTTACTTCCCGACGAAGTAAAAATCTGTGAAAGTGAGTTATAGTCCCACTTTTAAAATCTAATATTTTTGGGATGAGAATACATGTAGGTTTTATAAATGATTTACAAAATAGACACAAGTACGTGAAACTACATTCTATGGTTGAATTATCGAAATCGAATATGCCCCTTTTTATTAAGTCTGGTAATCTAAGAATTAGGGAACAGACACCCTAATTGACGCGAATCCTAAAGATAGATCTATTGGGCCTAACAAACCCCATCCAAAGTACCGGATGCTTTAGTACTTCGAAATTTATATCATATCCGAAGGGTGTCCCGAAATGATGGGGATATTCTTATATATGCATCTTGTTAATGTCGGTGACCAGGTGTTCACCATATGAATGATTTTTATCTCTATGTATGGGATGTGTATTGAAATATGAAATCTTGTGGTCTATTATTATGATTTGATATATATAGGTTAAACCTATAACTCACCAACATTTTTGTTGACGTTTTAAGCATGTTTATTCTCAGGTGATTATTAAGAGCTTCCGCTGTCGCATACTTAAATAAGGACGAGATTTGGAGTCCATGCTTGTATGATATTGTGTAAAAACTGCATTCAAGAAACTTATTTTGTTGTAACATATTTGTATTGTAAACCATTATGTAATGGTCGTGTGTAAACAGGATATTTTAGATTATCATTATTTGATAATCTACGTAAAGCTTTTTAAACCTTTATTGATGAAATAAAGGTTATGGTTTGTTTTAAAATGAATGCAGTCTTTGAAAAACGTCTCATATAGAGGTCAAAACCTCGCAACGAAATCAATTAATATGGAACGTTTTTAATCAATAAGAACGGGACATTTCAGTTGGTATCCGAGCGTTGGTCTTAGAGAACCAGAATTTTGCATTAGTGTGTCTTATCGAGTTTGTTAGGATGCATTAGTGAGTCTGGACTTCGACCGTGTTTACTTGAAAAATGATTGCTTAACAAATTTTGTTGGAAACTATATATTTTTAACATGTGAATATTATGTGATATATTAATCTCTTAACGCGTTTGATATTATGTGATAGATGTCTACCTCTAGAACAAGTCCCATTGACTCACCTAATAATAATGAAGAGTCAAATGTAAATTGGAATGATTCGTGGACTGATTCACAAGTTCCCGAAGAGGAACCGGAAGAAGAGTCGGAACCGGAAGAAGAATCGGAACCGGAAGAAGAATCGGAACCGGATGAAGAAATAGAACCGGTGGGGGAAATAATAAAACGTTTAAGTAAAAGAAAATCCTCAACCAACCGACCAAGGTTAATTATGGTCAATGGTGTTTCCACCAAGGAAGCAAAATATTGGGAGGATTACCAATTCTCCGATGAATCGGATTCCGACGAGAATTCCGATGATGTTATAGAAATTACCCCAACTGAATTTAAAAAGGCAAAAGAAAATAATAAGGGAAAGGGCATAAAAATAGAGAAATCTAATTCCAACCCCGATGAACTTTATATGTATCGTCAACCCCCGAAGTCCTTAAGTTGTAACAATGACCCGGGAACCTCTAAACCACCAGGTTTTTCTAAACCAATGTGGAAAACGATGGCTCGTATTAGGGGAACATCATATATCCCTAGAAACTTGGCAAAATGAACCAAAACCGAAGAAGAAGAAACAAGCGAGTCGGAATAAGATAGTTGTATTCGTGTGGTATAATATATGTAATATAGTGTGCTTCTGCTTTATGATATATGTAAAAATTGCTTGTATTAATAAGTATTTTTTTTATGAATCTAACTCTTGTCTATTTTACAGTATAAAAACACAAAATGGATAGACAACCCAATATTTTAAGAGACCTACCCGGAGACATGATTGATGAAATCTTGTCTAGAGTCGGTCAGAATTCTTCGGCACAACTATTTAAGGCGAGATCAGTTTGTAAGACATTCGAAGAACGTTCCAAGAATGCCTTGGTTTATAAAAGGCTTTCGTTCGAAAGATGGGGGATATCACATTGGGAAATCCATAAGTTACGATGTGTTTACTTTGACGCATATATTGCGGGGAACCCAAAAGCTATTTTACGCAATGGGTTAAGAAATTATTTTGACTCAATATATCCGAATATTGGACTTCGTGATTTAGAAAAAGCGGCTAACATGCAACATAAAGAAGCATGTTATGCTTACGGATTAGTAATGTTCGCTTCTCACCAAAATGAGAACAAGAACATCGGGCTACAACTATTAAACAAAACGTTCCCACAAGTGACGGAGTCAGTAATTGGGGTAAGAAATGAGGTTTTTAGATTGTTACGGGACTGTTGGACATTACGTAACCCTCGTCCCTTTGACGACGTTACAACACGCTGTCTTATCAACGGCCATAACGGTTATGTTCCACAAGACCAAGGATGGGAAGTAATCCTAGTAAAACCAGAATGCATGACTTGTTTCTGGACGTATGAATTACGTGTCTTTATTGCCTTTGCTGAACGACTTGTGTACTAGCTAGAATTATCTTCACAACCATCTTGTATCAAATTTATTGTGTGCTATATTTCATGCTATATGTAAAATAAGCGGTATTGTAAGTTTGTAAAATATTGTGTAAAAGTTTGAACGCGAAATATTATTATAATCAGTTTTTCATATAGAATTGTAGTAGTTGAATTGTATATTAGCTACTAAGTATGAACTTAACAGGTAGGTACTACCCAAATTTAAACTTATAAAACGCTAATATGAAGAAAAATCTTTTATAAATGAGTTCATATTATGCTACGAAATACTATTAACTACTCTTAATATTCTGTATGATTAGCTTGTTCCATTTGACTATTTTGAAGGAAATGGCACCGACTACTCGACACACTGTGAATATGAATGAAGAGGAATTCCGTACTTTTCTAGCTTCAAACATAGCCGCAGTACAGGCTGCGCTACATACCAACAATAACCTTGGATCTAGCAGTACATGAAATCGTGTAGGATGCACCTACAAAGAATTCACTGCCTGCAAACCTTTGGAATTTGATGCAACCGAAGGACCGATCGGATTGAAACGGTGGACCGAGAAGGTCGAATCGGTGTTTGCCATAAGTAAGTGTACTGAAGAGGACAAAGTGAAGTACGCTACGCATACCTTCACAGGTTCTGCGTTAACATGGTGGAATACCTATCTAGAGCAAGTGGGACAAGACGATGCGTACGCACTACCGTGGTCAGCATTCAAGCACTTGATGAACGAGAAGTACCGTCCCAGAACCGAGGTCAATAAGCTCAAGACAGAACTTAGAGGGTTACGAACCCAAGGATTTGATATTACCACGTACGAAAGACGATTCACAGAATTGTGCCTATTGTGTCCGGGAGCGTTCGAAGATGAGGAAGAGAAGATCGACGCGTTTGTGAAAGGATTACCGGAAAGAATCCAAGAAGATATAAGTTCACACGAGCCCACCTCCATACAACAGGCATGTAGAATGACTCACAAACTAGTGAACCAGATTGAAGAAAGAATTAAAGAACAGACTGCTGAAGAGGCCAATGTGAAGCAAGTCAAAAGAAAGTGGGAGGAAAACGGTGATAAGAATCACCAATACAACAACAACAGCAATTACAACAATAATCGCAACAATTATCCCAACAATCGCAACATCAATTGTAACTACAACAAACGGCCCAACAACAACAACAACAACAACAACAACAACAACTACAACAGTCATCCCAACAACAATAATAACCGTAACAACAACAACAATCAGAAGCAGCTATGCCAAAGGTGTGAAAAGTATCACTCGGGGTTCTGCACCAAATTTTGCAACAAGTGTAAAAGAAATGGTCATAGCGCAGCGAAGTATGAGGTCTACGGACCAGGGGTTAATAGAACGAAAGGAACAAATGGTGTCGGAACGAGTAATGGCGGAGCAAGTAGTGTCGGAGCAAGTTATGCCAATGTAGTTTGTTATAAATGTGGAAAACCGGGCCACATTATTAGAAATTGCCCGAACCAGGAGAACACGAATGGACAAGGCCGCGGAAGAGTTTTCAATATTAATGCGGCAGAGGCACAGGAAGACCTGGAGCTTGTTACGGGTACGTTTCTTATTGACAATAAATCTGCTTACGTTTTATTTGATTCGGGTGCGGATAGAAGCTATATGAGTAGAGATTTTTGTGCTAAATTAAGTTGTCCATTGACGCCTTTGGATAGTAAATTTTTACTAGAATTAGCAAATGGTAAATTAATTTCAGCAGATAATATATGTCGGAATCGAGAAATTAAACTGGTTAGCGAAACATTTAAGATTGACTTGATACCAGTAGAGTTAGGGAGTTTTGATGTGATAATCGGTATGGACTGGTTGAAAGAAGTGAAAGCAGAGATCGTTTGTTATAAAAATGCAATTCGCATTATACGAGAAAAAGAAAAACCCTTAATGGTGTACGGAGAAAAGGGCAACACGAAGCTACATCTTATTAGTAATTTGAAGGCACAAAAACTAATAAGAAAAGGTTGCTATGCTGTTCTAGCACACGTCAAGAAAGTACAAACTGAAGAAAAGAGCATCAATGATGTTCCCGTCGCAAAAGAATTTCCCGATGTATTTCCGAAAGAATTACCGGGATTACCCCCACATCGATCCGTTGAATTTCAAATAGATCTTGTACCAGGAGCTGCACCAATAGCTCATGCTCCTTACAGACTCGCACCCAGCGAGATGAAAGAACTGCAAAGTCAATTACAAGAACTTTTAGAGCGTGGTTTCATTCAACCAAGCAAATCACCGTGGGGAGCTCCTGTTTTGTTTGTCAAGAAGAAAGATGGTACATTCAGGGTGTGTATCGACTACCGAGAGTTGAACAAACTTACCATTAAGAACTGCTACCCACTACCGAGAATCGACGACTTATTTGATCAACTACAAGGCTCGTCTATTTATTCAAAGATTGACTTACATTCCGGGTATCATCAAATGCGGGTGAAAGAAGATGATATTCCAAAGACTACTTTCAGAACACGTTACGATCATTACGAGTTTATGGTCATGCCGTTTGGTTTAACTAATGCACCAGCTGTGTTCATGGACCTTATGAACCGAGTGTGTGGACCATACCTTGACAAGTTTGTCATTGTTTTCATTGATGACATACTTATTTACTCAAAGAATGACCAAGAACACGGTGAACATTTAAGAAAGGTGTTAGAAGTATTGAGGAAGGAAGAATTGTACGCTAAGTTTTCAAAGTGTGCATTTTGGTTGGAAGAAGTTCAATTCCTCGATCACATAGTGAACAAAGAAGGTATTAAGGTGGATCCGGCAAAGATAGAAACTGTTGAAAAGTGGGAAACCCCGAAAACTCCGAAACACATACGCCAGTTTTTAGGACTAGCTGGTTACTACAGAAGGTTCATCCAAGACTTTTCCAGAATAGCAAAACCCTTGACTGCATTAACGCATAAAGGGAAGAAATTTGAATGGAAGGATGAACAAGAGAAAGCGTTCCAGTTATTGTAGAAAAAGCTAACTACGGCACCTATATTGTCATTGCCTGAAGGGAATGATGATTTTGTGATTTATTGTGACGCATCAAAGCAAGGTCTCGGTTGTGTATTAATGCAACGAACGAAGGTGATTGCTTATGCGTCTAGACAATTGAAGATTCACGAACAAAATTATACGACGCATGATTTGGAATTAGGCGCGGTTGTTTTTGCATTAAAGACTTGGAGGCACTACTTATATGGGGTCAAAAGTATTATATATACCGACCACAAAAGTCTTTAACACATATTTAATCAGAAACAACTGAATATGAGGCAGCGTAGGTGGATTGAATTGTTGAATGATTACGACTTTGAGATTCGTTACCACCCGGGGAAGGCAAATGTGGTAGCCGACGCCTTAAGCAGGAAGGACAGAGAACCCATTCGAGTAAAATCTATGAATATAATGATTCACAATAACCTTACTACTCAAATAAAGGAGGCGCAACATGGAGTTTTAAAAGAGGGAAATTTAAAGGATGAAATACCCAAAGGATCGGAGAAGCATCTTAATATTCGGGAAGACGGAACCCGGTATAGGGCTGAAAGGATTTGGGTACCAAAATTTGGAGATATGAGAGAAATGGTACTTAGAGAAGCTCATAAAACCAGATACTCAATACATCCTGGAACGGGGAAGATGTACAAGGATCTCAAGAAACATTTTTGGTGGTCGGGTATGAAAGCCGATGTTGCTAAATACATAGGAGAATGTTTGACGTGTTCTAAGGTCAAAGCTGAGCATCAGAAACCATCAGGTCTACTTCAACAACCCGAAATCCTGGAATGGAAATGGGAAAACATTACCATGGATTTCATCACTAAAATGCCAAGGACTGCAAGTGGTTTTGATACTATTTGGGTAATAGTTGATCGTCTCACCAAATCAGCACACTTCCTGCCAATAAGAGAAGATGACAAGATGGAGAAGTTAGCACGACTGTATTTGAAGGAGGTCGTCTCCAGACATGGAATACCAATCTCTATTATCTCTGATAGGGATGGCAGATTTATTTCAAGATTCTGGCAGACATTACAGCAAGCATTAGGAACTCGTCTAGACATTTGTACTGCCTATCATCCACAAACTGATGGGCAGAGCGAAAGGGCGATACAAATGCTTGAAGACATGCTACGAGCATGTGTTATTGATTTCAGAAATAGTTGGGATCGACATCTACCGTTAGCAGAATTTTCCTACAACAACAGCTACCATTCAAGCATTGAGATGGCGCCATTTGAAGCACTTTATGGTAGAAAGTGCAGGTCTCCAATTTGTTGGAGTGAAGTGGGAGATAAACAGATTACGGGTCCGGAGATAATACAAGAAACTATCGAGAAGATCATCCAAATTCAACAACGGTTGAAAACCGCCCAAAGTCGACAAAAGAGCTACGCCAAAATTAAAAGAAAAGATATAGAATTTGAAATTGGAGAGATGGTCATGCTTAAGGTTGCACCTTGGAAATGCGTTGTTCGATTTGGTAAACGAGGTAAATTAAATCCAAGGTATATTGGACCATTCAAGATTATTGACGTGTTGGACCAGTAGCTTACCGACTTGAGTTACCTCAACAACTCGCGGCTGTACATAATACTTTCCGCGTCTCGAATTTGAAGAAATGTTTTGCTAAAGAAGATCTCACTATTCCGTTAGACGAAATCGAAATCAACGAAAAACTTCAATTCATCGAAGAACCCGTCGAAATAATGGATCGTGAGGTTAAAAGACTTAAAAAAAACAAGATACTAATTGTTAAGGTTCGATGGAATGCTCGTAGAGGACCCGAGTTCACCTGGGAATGAGAAGATAAGATGGAGAAGAAATACCCGCACTTATTTCCAGAAGATAAGTCAACACCTCCAACTGCTTAAAATTTCGGGACGAAATTTATTTAACGGGTAGGTACTGTAGTGACCCGAACTTTTCCATGTTTATATATATTAAATGAAATTGTTATTTATATGATTAAGTGTTTCCAACATGTTAAGCAATCAAACTTATTAAGACTTGATTAATTGAAATAGGTTTCATATAGACAATTGACCACCCAAGTTGACCGGTGATTCACGAACGTTAAAACTTGTAAAAACTATATGATGACATATATATATGGATATATATATAGTTAAAATGATGATAAGTAAACATATCATTAAGTATATTAAGAATGAACTACATATGTAAAAGCAAGACTACTAACTTAATGATTTTGAAACGAGACATATATGTAACGATTATCGTTGTAACGACATTTAATGTATATATATCATATTAAGAGATATTCATACATCATATTATCATGATAATATAATAATTTAAAATCTCATTTGATATTATAAATATTGGGCTAACAACATTTAACAAGATCGTTAACCTAAAGGTTTCAAAACAACACTTACATGTAACGACTAACGATGACTTAACGACTCAGTTAAAATGTATATACATGTAGTGTTTTAATATGTATTCATACACTTTTGAAAGACTTCAAGACACTTATCAAAATACTTCTACTTAACAAAAATGCTTACAATTACATCCTCGTTCAGTTTCATCAACAATTCTACTCGTATGCACCCGTATCCGTACTCGTACAATACACAGCTTTTAGATGTATGTACTATTGGTATATGATCAATCCCTAATTAATGATGTTACTTAATTACGGATTGAGTGCAATGAGATTATGATGAAGGATGGGATGTTTGATGATTATTTTGGGCCCCGATGATCGTCTTTCACTTTAACTATCAAGTGATCAACCACCCCGACCCGGTCTTGATTGTCAATTAGCTTATTTCACCTTTTCGCAATGTAAAAATCCCTTGGGCAAGATCACAAGTGGAAATTACAAAGGCTTGGGCAAAATGGCAGAGAATCAACAACCCCTAAATGAGAGGCCAAGCTCTCTATTTATAGGTTTCGAGATATCCGCGGTCTGCGAGTACATTTAATATCCGCGGAAACTCAGCTGATTTAACCGCAGTCTTTGTATCAATGCGAAAACACAACCGATGTGCTTATTTTCAGTGAATATTGCATAGCTTTGCCTTATAATTCGCGCAATTCAGCCTTTGGCCTTTAGCCAATAAAATATACATATACAATGCCATGTATATGATCAAGTCCCCCCAGTTTATTATGATACATTTTCGCGAAGCCAATGCATCATGATAAACTCTAAAAATAAAGAAGTGTCTCTTAAAATATTTCGCAAACAATATTTTAAGATTTTTACCGTCCACTTATTAACGTTGCTTTTATTAAGCCCAACGCGTAATTACAACGGTAACTTTTCGCCAATCTGTCAAATCAATACGCTGTGACGGCTACAAAATTACCGTTTACACGTCGCAGTAATTTTAGCCGTTTAAATGCAATGATTACCCTTTCAACTTGCTCGCCCTAATCCCAATTTATAATCCGCATAAAAACTTTACCCTTTCTCCTTCAATTTCATCTGCAATCAAATTCGTTGAATCATAATCATACCGTGCAATTAATCAATTTCAATCTTTAATTTCTTCAATTTTATCATCCAATTTATTTGCAAATGGCATCGTCTTCTTCAATGCACACTCCCGGAGGATATGTTTCCTACCTGACGGAAGCAAAACTGCAAACTTTGCAAGAATGGTACCCACCACTTGCCCAATTTGTTCCTACCGTGCCTACGGCAGAGCAGCGAGCCGATACTCCCCCTAAAGGGATGATATCCGTGTACGAGGTTGCCATTTCTCAAGGCAACCTTCGATTTCCCCTTACCCGTTTTTTTTGCAGCGTTTGCGAATATTATAACATCGCTATGGCGCAGTTTCATCCTAATGCAATTAACAAGATTGTGCTATTTGAGATGTATTGCAACGCCATCAGCCAACCACCGCTGCTAAACGTTTTTCGGATGTGCAATAGCCTGGTGCTATATGACGTTGGGTGGTTTTCTTTCCGCAGTAAACTTGGTGTAATGACTTCACCAAAA
Source organism: Rutidosis leptorrhynchoides (assembly GCF_046630445.1). Taxonomy (NCBI): domain Eukaryota; kingdom Viridiplantae; phylum Streptophyta; class Magnoliopsida; order Asterales; family Asteraceae; genus Rutidosis; species Rutidosis leptorrhynchoides. The sequence goes on along the minus strand of NC_092333.1, from coordinate 312,992,355 downwards.
GATTCAATTGGGAATTGGCGCAGTTCCTTCTTCTATATTAACGATACCGCGTATGTGAACAGCAAAATACCGAAAACGTGGTGTACAGAGCTTAATCCCGATGTCAATGAGAGGCCTGTACTCGATGATCTTGAGAATGACACTCTCAAGATACTTAAAAACGCGGGTATATTTCTGCGACCTTACTCGAATGTACCACTGTACATTGGCAGAGTGTCAATTCAATGGCCGTGGAGCGACTATGATGCGCTTTTAGTTGACCAACCAAAAAACAGTATGCCGCTTAACTTTATCGCAATGTATCAATCGTACTTTCATTTTTCGCAATATTTTTGCTTTGCATAACTCTGTGCGCTTTTATTTTTTCAGCGGTTGCCCTTGACCTTGTCATGAGGTCCGCTGATATAAGCAGGATTAGCCCTGCCCGTCGCCTAAAGAATGGAAACGGCGACATTATTCTTATTGATGAACCGATCATCAATACATGCTTTATTATTGGAGGTGAGGACTGCGGTAAGCGTAAGGTTGCGGATACTACCCCCACTCCACGCAGGAAACGCCTACGCACTCACTCTGAACAAGAAGCAAGTAAGCAAATGCTATTTCGCAGTATTTATTTGATTACGCATTGTTTATATCGGCATAAACTTGCTATATTTGCTGATCTGTTTATAGCTATTCTTCCAGGGTCATCTGCTGAAGCTACACCGCTTTATAACATCAGAGGGAGAATCCCTACAGATGTTCTTAATGAACCCGGGAATGAAGATTTATCTCTTCCATCTGACGCAGAAGCGTCCAACGAGGAAGAAGAAGGAGAAGCCAATGCAGAAGAAACTGCAGAATCAAATCGGGCGTTTAAGCTGTACCAAAAGCTTTATAAATTTGTTCCTGCAGAAACAAGGGAGCAAAACCGCAAACTGTCTTATCTCGCAGCGGCCAGGCAACGACTGCATAATTGCTATAATGCAATTTATCTAACAGTCGATAGCATGGAGCGTTTTACTGAGATGTCAGAAGAGTATGAGAAAGCAACTAAGGCTGCCAACGCCCAAGAGAGAAGGGCGCGAAAGGCTGAATCGCGTCTTGAAAAAGTGATGGAAGAGAACGCTAGACTTAAAAGAAGGGCAGAAGTCGCGGAACATGAGTTCGCCCAGCTAGTTAAGTATCTTCCAACATTCGCAGATAAAGTGATGGACTCCGAGCCAGTCACTGAAAAATTTCAAACATATGCTCAAGCATCAAAGCTCGCTACTCGTTGCGAGTGGCACGATTTATTATGCCAACTTGGCGATCTTTCGCAACCTCTTCCCTCTGACATGGCGAAAGAAATTATCGCCACCAATGATGCTAGCGAAATTCTTGAGAGGGCGAAGAAAGAGATTGAGAAGATTAACATACCTGCTCTTGAAGAGCTCAGTCAGCGGGAAGGCGTTACATTTGCGGATATCAAAGCATTAGAACTTTAGCTTTGCCTTAACTAAATTGCTTTTGAATGTATTTTCGCAATTACAACTTTCGTCTGTTGTATGATTCCGCGTTGCGTACGCGTTTAATATTAATTACTTTTTCACAGTTCGCAGTTGCAACTTCTTTTATTTATATAGCGCTTTATTATCAATATTCATAACACGGACTTGTCCTTTGCAATTTCCAACTTTTATTATTGTGCACATAATAAATGTGTACTTTTGCGAAACAATCTGCATGCGTATATACTTATACGTTATGAATCTTCTAAGTCCGCCGTGATGATCCTTAGGCAAATTTAGCATTGCGAAGCATCTAAGCATTGGCAAGATCAAATACTTAGGAAGTGTTAATCTTTCGCAATTATTTTCATAAGTGGGCAATTTCATCACTTTATTTTTAGCAAATATTTCGCAATGCATTCTTGCATTATTATAATATTTAAGTAGGCTATATTTTGAGAAAATCATGCCACCTTACTTAAATTATCCGCAGAACAAACATTAACTTAGCGTTTGAAATAAACAAGTAATTGCATTCTGCGAAATAAGCACTAGTGGCCACACGCAGTGTTTTCGCTTTGTAAAGAAACAATGACTAACACTGAAATTAATTTTGCTTTATTCATTATTATTTCGCATTCGAAACATAAACATAACATATCACGCATTAATGAAATTTGCCACAATATCTCATTACAACTTTTTGAATTTTTGTACTATTTAGGATTAACTGAACGTCCTTCAATTCCCAAATTCACATCTGCCATAATCATAGCGCAGAATGGTTCTACTTCCGCAAAAATCAGCGTACCAATGCCCTTGTTGGCAGAAAATTTTAACATACCATGTATAGTAGATGGTATATGTGATGACCCGGGAATTTTTGACCAAATTTAAACTTAATCTTTATATGTTTATGATACGATAAGCAAAGTCTGTAATGTTGAGTCTCAAAAACTTTGAACTGTTTATGAAATGTCCCGTTCTTATTGATTAAAAACGTTCTATATTAATTGATTTCGTTGCGAGGTTTTGACCTCTATATGAGACGTTTTTCAAAGACTGCATTCATTTTTAAAACAAACCATCACCTTTATTTCATAAATAAAGGTTTAAAAAGCTTTACGTAGATTATCAAATAATGATAATCTAAAATATCCGGTTTACACACGACCATTACATAATGGTTTACAATACAAATATGTTACATCGAAATCAGTTTCTTGAATGCAGTTTTTACACAATATCATACAAACATGGACTCCAAATCTTGTCCTTATTTTAGTATGCAACAGCGGAAGCTCTTAGTATTCACCTGAGAATAAACATGCTTTAAACGTCAACAAAAAATGTTGGTGAGTTATAGGTTTAACCTATATATATCAAATAGTAACAATAGACCACAAGATTTCATATTTCAATACACATCCCATACATAGAGATAAAAATCATTCATATGGTGAACACCTGGTAACCGACATTAACAAGATGCATATATAAGAATATCCCCATCATTCCAGGACACCCTTCGAATATGATATAAATTTCGAAGTACTAAAGCATCCGGTACTTTGGATGGGGTTTGTTAGGATTCGCGTCAATTAGGGTGTCTGTTCCCTAATTCTTAGATTACCAGACTTAATAAAAAGGGGCATATTCGATTTCGATAATTCAACCATAGAATGTAGTTTCACGTACTTGTGTCTATTTTGTAAATCATTTATAAAACCTGCATGTATTCTCATCCCAAAAATATTAGATTTTAAAAGTGGGACTATAACTCACTTTCACAGATTTTTACTTCGTCGGGAAGTAAGACTCGGCCACTGGTTGATTCACGAACCTATAACAATATATACATATATATCAAAGTATGTTCAAAATATATTTACAACACTTTTAATATATTTTGATGTTTTAAGTTTATTAAGTCAGCTGTCCTCGTTAGTAACCTACAACTAGTTGTCCACAGTTAGATGTACAGAAATAAATCGATAAATATTATCTTGAATCAATCCACGACCCAGTGTATACGTATCTCAGTATTGATCACAACTCAAACTATATATATTTTGGAATCAACCTCAACCCTGTATAGCTAACTCCAACATTCACATATAGAGTGTCTATGGTTGTTCCGAAATATATATAGATGTGTCGACATGATAGGTCGAAACATTGTATACGTGTCTATGGTATCTCAAGATTACATAATATATAATACAAGTTGATTAAGTTATGGTTGGAATAGATTTGTTACCAATTTTCACGTAGCTAAAATGAGAAAAATTATCCAATCTTGTTTTACCCATAACTTCTTCATTTTAAATCCGTTTTGAGTGAATCAAATTGCTATGGTTTCATATTGAACTCTATTTTATGAATCTAAACAAAAAAAGTATAGTTTTCTAGTCGGAAAAATAAGTTACAAGTCGTTTTTGTAAAGGTAGTCATTTCAGTCGAAAGAACGACGTCTAGATGACCATTTTAGAAAACATACTTCCACTTTGAGTTTAACCATAATTTTTGGATATAGTTTCATGTTCATAATAAAAATCATTTTCTCAGAATAACAACTTTTAAATCAAAGTTTATCATAGTTTTTAATTAACTAACCCAAAACAGCCCGCGGTGTTACTACGACGGCGTAAATCCGGTTTTACGGTGTTTTTCGTGTTTCCAGGTTTTAAATCATTAAGTTAGCATATCATATAGATATAGAACATGTGTTTAGTTGATTTTAAAAGTCAAGTTAGAAAGATTAACTTTTGTTTGCGAACAAGTTTAGAATTAACTAAACTATGTTCTAGTGATTACAAGTTTAAACCTTCGAATAAGATAGCTTTATATGTATGAATCGAATGATGTTATGAACATCATTACTACCTTAAGTTCCTTGGATGAACCTACTGGAAAAGAGAAAAATGGATCTAGCTTCAATGGATCCTTGGATGGCTCAAAGTTCTTGAAGCAAAATCATGACACGAAAACAAGTTCAAGTAAGATCATCACTTGAAATAAGATTGTTATAGTTATAGAAATTGAACCAAAGTTTGAATATGATTATTACCTTGTATTAGAATGATAACCTACTGTAAGAAACAAAGATTTCTTGAGGTTGGATGATCACCTTACAAGATTGGAAGTGAGCTAGCAAACTTGAAAGTATTCTTGATTTTATGAAACTAGAACTTTTGGAATTTATGAAGAACACTTAGAACTTGAAGATAGAACTTGAGAGAGTTCAATTAGATGAAGAAAATTGAAGAATGAAAGTGTTTGTAGGTGTTTTTGGTCGTTGGTGTATGGATTAGATATAAAGGATATGTAATTTTGTTTTCATGTAAATAAGTCATGAATGATTACTCATATTTTTGTAATCTTATGAGATATTTCATGCTAGTTGCCAAATGATGGTTCCCACATGTGTTAGGTGACTCACATGGGCTGCTAAGAGCTGATCATTGGAGTGTATATACTAATAGTACATACATCTAAAAGCTGTGTATTGTACGAGTACGAATACGGGTGCATACGAGTAGAATTGTTGATGAAACTGAACGAGAATGTAATTGTAAGCATTTTTGTTAAGTAGAAGTATTTTGATAAGTGTATTGAAGTCTTTCAAAAGTGTATAAATACATATTAAAACACTACATGTATATACATTTTAACTGAGTCGTTAAGTCATCGTTAGTCGTTACATGTAAGTGTTGTTTTGAAACCTTTAGGTTAACGATCTTGTTAAATGTTGTTAACCCAATGTTTATAATAACAAAAGAGATTTTAAATTATTATATTATCATGATATTATGATGTACGAATATCTCTTAATATGATATATATACATTAAATGTCGTTACAACGATAAACGTTACATATATGTCTCGTTTCAAAATCATTAAGTTAGTAGTCTTGTTTTTACATATGTAGTTCATTGTTAATATAATTAATGATATGTTTACTTATCATAATATCATGTTAACTATATATATAACCATATATATGTCATCATATAGTTTTTTACAAGTTTTAACATTCGTGAATCACCGGTCAACTTGGGTGGTCAATTGTCTATATGAAACCTATTTCAATTAATCAAGTCTTAACAAGTTTGATTGCTTAACATGTTGGAAACATTTAATCATGTAAACATCAATCTCAATTAATATATATAAACATGGAAAAGTTCGGGTCACTACAGTACCTACCCGTTAAATAAATTTCGTCCCGAAATTTTAAGCTGTTGAAGGTGTTGACGAATCTTCTGGAAATAGATGCGGGTATTTCTTCTTCATCTGATCTTCACGCTCCCAGGTGAACTCGGGTCCTCTACGAGCATTCCATCGAACCTTAACAATTGGTATCTTGTTTTTCTTAAGTCTTTTAACCTCACGATCCATTATTTCGACGGGTTCTTCGATGAATTGGAGTTTTTCGTTGATTTGGATTTCATCTAACGGAATAGTGAGATCTTCTTTAGCAAAACATTTCTTCAAATTCGAGACGTGGAAAGTGTTATGTACAGCCGCGAGTTGTTGAGGTAACTCAAGTCGGTAAGCTACTGGTCCGACACGATCAATAATCTTGAATGGTCCAATATACCTTGGATTTAATTTCCCTCGTTTACCAAATCGAACAACGCCTTTCCAAGGTGAAACTTTAAGCATGACCATCTCTCCAATTTCAAATTCTATATCTTTTCTTTTAATGTCAGCGTAGCTCTTTTGTCGACTTTGGGCGATTTTCAACCGTTGTTGAATTTGGATGATCTTCTCGGTAGTTTCTTGTATAATCTCCGGACCCGTAATCTGTCTATCCCCCACCTCACTCCAACAAATCGGAGACCTGCACTTTCTACCATAAAGTGCTTCAAACGGCGCCATCTCAATGCTTGAATGGTAGCTGTTGTTATAGGAAAATTCTGCTAATGGTAGATGTCGATCCCAACTGTTTCCGAAATCAATAACACATGCTCGTAGCATGTCTTCAAGTGTTTGTATCGTCCTTTCGCTCTGCCCATCAGTTTGTGGATGATAGGCAGTACTCATGTCTAGACGAGTTCCTAATGCTTGCTGTAATGTCTGCCAGAATCTTGAAATAAATCTGCCATCCCTATCAGAGATAATAGAGATTGGTATTCCATGTCTGGAGACGACTTCCTTCAAATACAGTCGTGCTAACTTCTCCATCTTGTCATCTTCTCTTATTGGTAGGAAGTGTGCTGATTTGGTGAGACGATCAACTATTACCCAAATAGTATCAAAACCACTTGCAGTCCTTGGCAATTTAGTGATGAAATCCATGGTAATGTTTTCCCATTTCCATTCCGGGATTTCGGGTTATTGAAGTAGACCTGATGGTTTCTGATGCTCAGCTTTGACCTTAGAACACGTCAAACATTCTCCTACGTATTTAGCAACATCGGCTTTCATACCCGGCCACCAAAAATGTTTCTTGAGATCCTTGTACATCTTCCCCGTTCCAGGATGTATTGAGTATCTGGTTTTATGAGCTTCTCTAAGTACCATTTCTCTCATATCTCCAAATTTTGGTACCCAAATCCTTTCAGCCCTATACCGGGTTCCGTCTTCCCGAATATTAAGATGCTTCTCCGATCCTTTGGGTATTTCATCCTTTAAATTTCCCTCTTTTAAAACTCCTTGTTGCGCCTCCTTTATTTGAGTAGTAATGTTATTATGAATCATTATATTCATAGATTTTACTCGAATGGGTTCTCTATCCTTCCTGCTCAAGGCATCGGCTACCACATTTGCCTTCCCCGGGTGGTAACGAATCTCAAAATCGTAATCATTCAATAATTCAATCCACCTACGCTGCCTCATATTCAGTTGTTTCTGATTAAATATGTGTTGAAGACTTTTGTGGTCGGTATATATAATACTTTTGACCCCATATAAGTAGTGCCTCCAAGTCTTTAATGCAAAAACAACCGCGCCTAATTCCAAATCATGCGTCGTATAATTTTGTTCGTGAATCTTCAATTGTCTAGACGCATAAGCAATCACCTTCGTTCGTTGCATTAATACACAACCGAGACCTTGCTTTGATGCGTCACAATAAATCACAAAATCATCATTCCCTTCAGGCAATGACAATATAGGTGCCGTAGTTAGCTTTTTCTTCAATAACTGAAACGCTTTCTCTTGTTCATCATTCCATTCAAATTTCTTCCCTTTATGCGTTAATGCAGTCAAGGGTTTTGCTATTCTGGAAAAGTCTTGGATGAACCTTCTGTAGTAACCAGCTAGTCCTAAAAACTGGCGTATGTGTTTCGGAGTTTTCGGGGTTTCCCACTTTTCAACAGTTTCTATCTTTGCCGGATCCACCTTAATACCTTCTTTGTTCACTATGTGACCGAGGAATTGAACTTCTTCCAACCAAAATGCACACTTTGAAAACTTAGCGTACAATTCTTCCTTCCTCAATACTTCTAACACCTTTCTCAAATGTTCACCGTGTTCTTGGTCATTCTTTGAGTAAATAAGTATGTCATCAATGAAAACAATGACAAACTTGTCAAGGTATGGTCCACACACTCGGTTCATAAGGTCCATGAACACAGCTGGTGCATTAGTTAAACCAAACGGCATGACCATAAACTCATAATGACCGTAACGTGTTCTGAAAGCAGTCTTTGGAATATCATCTTCTTTCACCCGCATTTGATGATACCCGGAACGTAAGTCAATCTTTGAATAAACAGACGAGCCTTGTAGTTGATCAAATAAGTCGTCGATTCTCGGTAGTGGGTAGCGGTTCTTGATGGTAAGTTTGTTCAACTCTCGGTAGTCGATACACAACCTGAATGTACCATCTTTCTTCTTGACAAACAAAACAGGAGCTCCCCACGGTGATGTGCTTGGTCGAATGAAACCACGCTCTAAAAGTTCTTGTAATTGGCTTTGCAGTTCTTTCATCTCGCTGGGTGCGAGTCTGTAAGGAGCACGAGCTATTGGTGCAGCTCCTGGTACAAGATCTATTTGAAATTCAACGGATCGATGTGGGGGTAATCCCGGTAATTCTTTCGGAAATACATCGGGAAATTCTTTTGCAATGGGAACATCATTGATGCTCTTTTCTTCAGTTTGTACTTTCTCGACGTGTGCTAGAACAGCATAGCAACCTTTTCTTATTAGTTTTTGTGCCTTCAAATTACTAATAAGATGTAGCTTCGTGTTGCCCTTTTCTCCGTACACCATTAAGGGTTTTCCTTTTTCTCGTATAATGCGAATTGCATTTTTGTAACAAACGATCTCCGCTTTCACTTCTTTCAACCAGTCCATACCGATTATCACATCAAAACTCCCTAACTCTACTGGTATTAAATCAATCTTAAATGTTTCGCTAACCAGTTTAATTTCTCGATTCCGACATATATTATCTGCTGAAATTAATTTACCATTTGCTAATTCGAGTAAAAATTTACTATCCAAAGGCGTCAATGGACAACTTAATTTAGCACAAAAATCTCTACTCATATAGCTTCTATCCGCACCCGAATCAAATAAAACGTAAGCAGATTTATTGTCAATAAGAAACGTACCCGTAACAAGCTCCGAGTCTTCCTGTGCCTCTACCGCATTAATATTGAAAACTCTTCCACGGCCTTGTCCATTCGTGTTCTCCTGGTTCGGGCAATTTCTAATAATGTGGCCTGGTTTTCCACATTTATAACAAACTACATTGGCATAACTTGCTCCGACACTACTTGCTCCGCCATTACTCGTTCCGACACCATTTGTTCCTTTCGTTCTATTAACCCCTGGTCCGTAGACCTCACACTTCGCTGCGCTATGACCATTTCTTTTACACTTGTTGCAAAATTTGGTGCAGAACCCCGAGTGATTCTTTTCACACCTTTGGCATAGTTGCTTCTGATTGTTGTTGTTGCGGTTATTATTGTTGTTGGGATGATTGTTGTAGTTGCTGTTGTTGTTGTTGTTGTTGTTGTTGGACCGTTTGTTGTAGTTGCGATTGATGTTGCGATTGTTGGGATAATTGTTGCGATTATTGTTGTAATTGCTGTTGTTGTTGTATTGGTGATTCTTATCACCGTTTTCCTCCCACTTTCTTTTGACTTGCTTCACATTGGCCTCTTCAGCAGTCTGTTCTTTAATTCTTTCTTCAATCTGGTTCACTAGTTTGTGAGCCATTCTACATGCCTGTTGTATGGAGGCGGGCTCGTGTGAACTTATATCTTCTTGGATTCTTTCCGGTAATCCTTTCACAAACGCGTCGATCTTCTCTTCCTCATCTTCGAATGCTCCCGGACACAATAGGCACAATTCTGTGAATCGTCTTTCGTACGTGGTAATATCAAATCCTTGGGTTCGTAACCCTCTAAGTTCTGTCTTGAGCTTATTGACCTCGGTTCTGGGACGGTACTTCTCGTTCATCAAGTGCTTGAATGCTGACCACGGTAGTGCGTACGCATCATCTTGTCCCACTTGCTCTAGATAGGTATTCCACCATGTTAACGCAGAACCTGTGAAGGTATGCGTAGCGTACTTCACTTTGTCCTCTTCAGTACACTTACTTATGGCAAACACCGATTCAACCTTCTCGGTCCACCGTTTCAATCCGATCGGTCCTTCGGTTCCATCAAATTCCAAAGGTTTGCAGGCAGTGAATTCTTTGTAGGTGCATCCTACACGATTTCCTGTACTGCTAGATCCAAGGTTATTGTTGGTATGTAGCGCAGCCTGTACTGCGGCTATGTTTGAAGCTAGAAAAGTACGGAATTCCTCTTCATTCATATTCACGGTGTGTCGAGTAGTCGGTGCCATTTCCTTCAAAATAGTTAAATGGAACAAGTTAATCATACAGAATATTAAGAGTAGTTAATAGTATTTCGTAGCATAATATGAACTCGTTTATAAAAGCTTTTTCTTCATATTAGCGTTTTATAAGTTTAAATTCGGGTAGTACCTACCCGTTAAGTTCATACTTAGTAGCTAATATACACTTCAACAACTACAATTCTATATGAAAAACTGATTATAATAATATTTCGCGTTCAAACTTTTATACAATATTTTACAAACTTACAATACCGCTTATTTTACATAAAGCATGAAATATAGCACACAATAACTTTGATACAAGATAGTTGTGAAGACAATTCTAGCTAGTACACAAGTCGTTCAGCAAAGGCAATAAAGACACGTAATTCATACGTCCAGAAACAAGTCATGCATTCTGGTTTTACTAGGACTACTTCCCATCCTTGGTCTTGTGCAACATAACCGTTATGGCCGTTAATAAGACAGCGTGTTGTAACGTCATCAAAGGGACGAGGGTTACGTAATGTCCAACAGTCCTGTAATAATCTAAAAACCTCATTTCTTACCCCAATTACCGACTCCGTCACTTGTGGAAACGTTTTGTTTAATAGTTGTAGCCCGATGTTCTTGTTCTCACTTTGGTGAGAAGCGAACATTACTAATCCGTAAGCATAACATGCTTCTTTATGTTGCATGTTAGCCACTTTTTCTAAATCACGGAGTCCAATATTCGGATATATTGAGTCAAAATAATTTCTTAACCCGTTGCGTAAAATAGCATTTGGGTTCCCCGCAATATATGCGTCAAAGTAAACACATCGTAACTTATGGGTTTCCCAATGTGATATCCCCCATCTTTCAAACGAAAGTCTCTTATAAACCAAGACATTCTTGGAACGTTCTTCGAATGTCTTACAAACTGATCTCGCCTTAAATAGTTGTGCCGAAGAATTCTGGCCGACTCTAGACAAGATTTCATCAATCATGTCTCCGGGTAGGTCTCTTAAAATATTGGGTTGTCTATCCATTTTGTGTTTTTAAACTGTAAAATAGACAAGAGTTAGATTCATAAAAAAAATACTTATTAATACAAGCAATTTTTACATATATCATAAAGCATAAGAACACTATATTCCATATATTACACCACACGAATACAACTATCTTATTCCGACTCGCTCGTTTCTTCTTCTTCGGTTTTGGTTCGTTTTGCCAAGTTTCTAGGGATATATGATGTTCCCCTAATACGAGCCGTCGTTGTCCACATTGGTTTAGAAAAACCTGGTGGTTTAGAGGTTCCCGGGTCATTGTTACAACTTAAGGACTTCGGGGGTTGACGATACATATAAAGTTCATCGGGGTTGGAATTAGATTTCTCTATTTTTATGCCCTTTCCCTTATTATTTTCTTTTGCCTTTTTAAATTCATTTGGGGTAATTTCTATAACATCATCGGAATTCTCGTCGGAATCCGATTCATCGGAGAATTGGTAATCCTCCCAATATTTTGCTTCCTTGGCGGAAACACCATTGACCATAATTAACTTTGGTCGGTTGGTTGAGGATTTTCTTTTACTTAACCGTTTTATTATTTCCCCCACCGGTTCTATTTCTTCATCCGGTTCCGATTCTTCTTCCGGTTCCGATTCTTCTTCCGGTTCCGACTCTTCTTCCGGTTCCTCTTCGGGAACTTGTGAATCAGTCCACAAATCATTCCAATTTACATTTGACTCTTCATTATTATTAGGTGAGTCAATGGGACTTGTTCTAGAGGTAGACATCTATCACATAATATCAAACACGTTAAGAGATTAATATATCACATAATATTCATATGTTAAAAATATATAGTTTCCAACAAAAATGTTAAGCAATCATTTTTAAAGAAAACACGGTCGAAGTCCAGACTCACTAATGCATCCTAACAAACTCGATAAGACACACTAATGCAAATTTTCTGGTTCTCTAAGACCAACGCTCGGATACCAACTGAAATGTCCCGTTCTTATTGATTAAAAACGTTCCATATTAATTGATTTCGTTGCGAGGTTTTGACCTCTATATGAGACGTTTTTCAAAGACTGCATTCATTTTAAAACAAACCATAACCTTTATTTCATCAATAAAGGTTTAAAAAGCTTTACGTAGATTATCAAATAATGATAATCTAAAATATCCTGTTTACACACGACCATTACATAATGGTTTACAATACAAATATGTTACAACAAAATAAGTTTCTTGAATGCAGTTTTTACACAATATCATACAAGCATGGACTCCAAATCTCGTCCTTATTTAAGTATGCGACAGCGGAAGCTCTTAATAATCACCTGAGAATAAACATGCTTAAAACGTCAACAAAAATGTTGGTGAGTTATAGGTTTAACCTATATATTGATATCATAATAATAGACCACAAGATTTCATATTTCAATACACATCCCATACATAGAGATAAAAATCATTCATATGGTGAACACCTGGTAACCGACATTAACAAGATGCATATATAAGAATATCCCCATCATTCCGGGACACCCTTCGGATATGTTATAAATTTCGAAGTACTAAAGCATCCGGTACTTTGGATGGGGTTTGTTAAGCCCAATAGATCTATCTTTAGGATTCGCGTCAATTAGGGTGTCTGTTCCCTAATTCTTAGATTACCAGACTTAATAAAAAGGGGCATATTCGATTTCGATAATTCAACCATAGAATGTAGTTTCACATACTTGTGTCTATTTTGTAAATCATTTATAAAACCTGCATGTATTCTCATCCCAAAAATATTAGATTTTAAAAGTGGGACTATAACTCACTTTCACAGATTTTTACTTCGTCGGGAAGTAAGACTCGGCCACTGGTTGATTCACGCACCTATAACAATATATACATATATATCAAAGTATGTTCAAAATATATTTACAACACTTTTAATATATTTTGATGTTTTAAGTTTATTAAGTCAGCTGTCCTCGTTAGTAACCTACAACTAGTTGTCCACAGTTAGATGTACAGAAATAAATCGATAAATATTATCTTGAATCAATCCACGACCCAGTGTATACGTATCTCAGTATTGATCACAACTCAAACTATATATATTTTGGAATCAACCTCAACCCTGTATAGCTAACTCCAACATTCACATATAGAGTGTCTATGGTTGTTCCGAAATATATATAGATGTGTCGACATGATAGGTCGAAACATTGTATACGTGTCTATGGTATCTCAAGATTACATAATATATAATACAAGTTGATTAAGTTATGGTTGGAATAGATTTGTTACCAATTTTCACGTAGCTAAAATGAGAAAAATTATCCAATCTTGTTTTACCCATAACTTCTTCATTTTAAATCCGTTTTGAGTGAATCAAATTGCTATGGTTTCATATTGAACTCTATTTTATGAATCTAAACAAAAAAAGTATAGTTTTCTAGTCGGAAAAATAAGTTACAAGTCGTTTTTGTAAAGGTAGTCATTTCAGTCGAAAGAACGACGTCTAGATGACCATTTTAGAAAACATACTTCCACTTTGAGTTTAACCATAATTTTTGGATATAGTTTCATGTTCATAATAAAAATCATTTTCTCAGAATAACAACTTTTAAATCAAAGTTTATCATAGTTTTTAATTAACTAACCCAAAACAGCCCGCGGTGTTACTACGACGGCGTAAATCCGGTTTTACGGTGTTTTTCGTGTTTCCAGGTTTTAAATCATTAAGTTAGCATATCATATAGATATAGAACATGTGTTTAGTTGATTTTAAAAGTCAAGTTAGAAAGATTAACTTTTGTTTGCGAACAAGTTTAGAATTAACTAAACTATGTTCTAGTGATTACAAGTTTAAACCTTCGAATAAGATAGCTTTATATGTATGAATCGAATGATGTTATGAACATCATTACTACCTTAAGTTCCTTGGATGAACCTACTGGAAAAGAGAAAAATGGATCTAGCTTCAATGGATCCTTGGATGGCTCAAAGTTCTTGAAGCAAAATCATGACACGAAAACAAGTTCAAGTAAGATCATCACTTGAAATAAGATTGTTATAGTTATAGAAATTGAACCAAAGTTTGAATATGATTATTACCTTGTATTAGAATGATAACCTACTGTAAGAAACAAAGATTTCTTGAGGTTGGATGATCACCTTACAAGATTGGAAGTGAGCTAGCAAACTTGAAAGTATTCTTGATTTTATGAAACTAGAACTTTTGGAATTTATGAAGAACACTTAGAACTTGAAGATAGAACTTGAGAGAGTTCAATTAGATGAAGAAAATTGAAGAATGAAAGTGTTTGTAGGTGTTTTTGGTCGTTGGTGTATGGATTAGATATAAAGGATATGTAATTTTGTTTTCATGTAAATAAGTCATGAATGATTACTCATATTTTTGTAATCTTATGAGATATTTCATGCTAGTTGCCAAATGATGGTTCCCACATGTGTTAGGTGACTCACATGGGCTGCTAAGAGCTGATCATTGGAGTGTATATACTAATAGTACATACATCTAAAAGCTGTGTATTGTACGAGTACGAATACGGGTGCATACGAGTAGAATTGTTGATGAAACTGAACGAGAATGTAATTGTAAGCATTTTTGTTAAGTAGAAGTATTTTGATAAGTGTATTGAAGTCTTTCAAAAGTGTATAAATACATATTAAAACACTACATGTATATACATTTTAACTGAGTCGTTAAGTCATCGTTAGTCGTTACATGTAAGTGTTGTTTTGAAACCTTTAGGTTAACGATCTTGTTAAATGTTGTTAACCCAATGTTTATAATAACAAAAGAGATTTTAAATTATTATATTATCATGATATTATGATGTACGAATATCTCTTAATATGATATATATACATTAAATGTCGTTACAACGATAAACGTTACATATATGTCTCGTTTCAAAATCATTAAGTTAGTAGTCTTGTTTTTACATATGTAGTTCATTGTTAATATAATTAATGATATGTTTACTTATCATAATATCATGTTAACTATATATATAACCATATATATGTCATCATATAGTTTTTTACAAGTTTTAACGTTCGTGAATCACCGGTCAACTTGGGTGGTCAATTGTCTATATGAAACCTATTTCAATTAATCAAGTCTTAACAAGTTTGATTGCTTAACATGTTGGAAACATTTAATCATGTAAACATCAATCTCAATTAATATATATAAACATGGAAAAGTTCGGGTCACTACAGTAATCCCGGTAATTCTTTCGGAAATACATCGGGAAATTCTTTTGCAATGGGAACATCATTGATGCTCTTTTCTTCAGTTTGTACTTTCTCGACGTGTGCTAGAATAGCATAGCAACCTTTTCTTATTAGTTTTTGTGCCTTCAAATTACTAATAAGATGTAGCTTCGTGTTGCCCTTTTCTCCGTACACCATTAAGGGTTTTCCTTTTTCTCGTATAATGCGAATTGCATTTTTGTAACAAACGATCTCTGCTTTCACTTCTTTCAACCCGTCCATACCGATTATCACATCAAAACTCCCTAACTCTACTGGTATCAAATCAATCTTAAATGTTTCGCTAACCAGTTTAATTTCTCGATTCCGACATATATTATCTGCTGAAATTAATTTACCATTTGCTAATTCGAGTAAAAATTTACTATCCAAAGGCGTCAATGGACAACTTAATTTAGCACAAAAATCTCTACTCATATAGCTTCTATCCGCACCCGAATCAAATAAAACGTAAGCAGATTTATTGTCAATAAGAAACGTACCCGTAACAAGCTCCGGGTCTTCCTGTGCCTCTGCCGCATTAATATTGAAAACTCTTCCGCGGCCTTGTCCATTCGTGTTCTCCTGGTTCGGGCAATTTCTAATAATGTGGCCCGGTTTTCAACATTTATAACAAACTACATTGGCATAACTTGCTCCGACACTACTTGCTCCGCCATTACTCGTTCCGACACCATTTGTTCCTTTCGTTCTATTAACCCCTGGTCCGTAGACCTCACACTTCGCCACGCTATGACCATTTCTTTTACACTTGTTGCAAAATTTGGTGCAGAACCCCGAGTGATACTTTTCACACCTTTGGCATAGCTGCTTCTGATTGTTGTTGTTGTTGCGGTTATTATTGTTGTTGGGATGATTGTTGTAGTTGTTGTTGTTGTTGTTGTTGTTGTTGTTGGGCCGTTTGTTGTAGTTGCGATTGATGTTGCGATTGTTGGGATAATTGTTGCGATTATTGTTGTAATTGCTGTTATTGTTGTATTGGTGATTCTTATCACCGTTTTCCTCCCACTTTCTTTTCACTTGCTTCACATTGGCCTCTTCAGCAGTCTGTTCTTTAATTCTTTCTTCAATCTGGTTCACTAGTTTGTGAGCCATTCTACATGCCTGTTGTATGGAGGCGGGCTCGTGTGAACTTATATCTTCTTGGATTCTTTCCGGTAATCCTTTCACAAACGCGTCGATCTTCTCTTCCTCATCTTCGAATGCTCCCGGACACAATAGGCACAATTCTGTGAATCGTCTTTCGTACGTGGTAATATCAAATCCTTAGGTTCTTAACCCTCTAAGTTCTGTCTTGAGCTTATTGACCTCGGTTCTGGGACGGTACTTCTCGTTCATCAAGTGCTTGAATGCTGACCTCGGTAGTGCGTACGCATCGTCTTGTCCCACTTGCTCTAGATAGGTATTCCACCATGTTAACGCAGAACCTGTGAAGGTATGCGTAGCGTACTTCACTTTTTCCTCTTCAGTACACTTACTTATGGCAAACACCGATTCGACCTTCTCGGTCCACCGTTTCAATCCGATCGGTCCTTCGGTTCCATCAAATTCCAAAGGTTTGCAGGCAGTGAATTCTTTGTAGGTGCATCCTACACGATTTCCTGTACTGCTAGATCCAAGGTTATTGTTGGTATGTAGCACAGCCTGTACTGCGGCTATGTTTGAAGCTAGAAAAGTACGGAATTCCTCTTCATTCATATTCACGGTGTGTCGAGTAGTCAGTGCCATTTCCTTCAAAATAGTCAAATGGAACAAGTTAATCATACAGAATATTAAGAGTAGTTAATAGTATTTCGTAGCATAATATGAACTCATTTATAAAAGCTTTTTCTTCATATTAGCGTTTTATAAGTTTAAATTCGGGTAGTACCTACCCGTTAAGTTCATACTTAGTAGCTAATATACAATTCAACTACTACAATTCTATATGAAAAACTAATTATAATAATATTTCGCGTTCAAACTTTTACACAATATTTTACAAACTTACAATACCGATTATTTTACATATAGCATGAAATATAGCACACAATAAATTTGATACAAGATGGTTGTGAAGATAATTCTAGCTAGTACACAAGTCGTTCAGCAAAGGCAATAAAGACACGTAATTCATACGTCCAGAAACAAGTCATGCATTCTGGTTTTACTATGACTACTTCCCATCCTTGGTCTTGTGGAACATAACCGTTATGGCCGTTGATAAGACAGCGTGTTGTAACGTCGTCAAAGGGACGAGGGTTACGTAATGTCCAACAGTCCCGTAACAATCTAAAAACCTCATTTCTTACCCCAATTACCGACTCCGTCACTTGTGGGAACGTTTTGTTTAATAGTTGTAGCCCGATGTTCTTGTTCTCACTTTGGTGAGAAGCGAACATTACTAATCCGTAAGCATAACATGCTTCTTTATGTTGCATGTTAGCCGCTTTTTCTAAATCACGAAGTCCAATATTCGGATATATTGAGTCAAAATAATTTCTTAACCCATTGCGTAAGATAGCATTTGGGTTCCCCGCAATATATGCGTCAAAGTAAACACATCGTAACTTATGGATTTCCCAATGTGATATCCCCCATCTTTCGAACGAAAGCCTTTTATAAACCAAGGCATTCTTGGAACGTTCTTCGAATGTCTTACAAACTGATCTCGCCTTAAATAGTTGTGCCGAGGAATTCTGACCGACTCTAGACAAGATTTCATCAATCATGTCTCCGGGTAGGTCTCTTAAAATATTGGGTTGTCTATCCATTTTGTGTTTTTATACTGTAAAATAGACAAGAGTTAGATTCATAAATAAAAAAAAAATACTTATTAATACAAGCAATTTTTACATATATCATAAAGCATAAGCACACTATGTTACATATATTACACCACACGAATACAACTATCTTATTCCGACTCGCTCGTTTCTTCTTGTTCGGTTTTGGTTCGTTTTGATGGAATTCAATGTTACATTAAGTTCTTTAAATAAACATATTCATGAAACCAATTCATTTAGAGTTAAGAAAGCGGAAGCATGTTAATATGTTAAACCACTTAAATTGAATTCCATGAAGACATCAAGTCTTGAAGTTATACTTACAAACAAAAGAGAAGGAATAAGAAATAATACCTCCTCAATATAGATTGAGGGTTGTTTTGGACAGCAAAGTGATGAAGAAGATGATGGATTTAGAGCCTCTAACTTGAAGCCTCAAGTTTGTAATACCCACAAGCCTTGATCACCAACACACCCTTTGTTTTTAGTTAGGATTTAGAACACTTGAATGTAATAAAATAGCAAGCAAGGAACTCCCTTTTCCTTCAAAACAGTTCGGCCAAAAACCTGCAGAACCAGAATTTTGAAGTCTATTTTATGTGTGTTATTATCTCTCTCTTGAGTCAAGGCCTTGGTTAATACATTAGCATGCACCTTGGCACTTGTGTGTTATTAAAAGTAAACATTAAAGGGCATGCTTGTGAGTCTTGGAGTCACAAATTCTGCACTATCTATTATATATATAACAATGTATTTATACATATATATAACCTAGTAAACTAGATATATATATAAAACATGTATATATTTTTATGTTACTTTTATATTTTATAAACCTTTTATAAAATATAACACAATATAATCATTTAAACTTATAAACAATTATATATAAATTATCCAAATAATTTATCTCAACTGATAACATTTTGAAAAATCGATTTTCTAAAATCCAAGTGTCGCATATTTATTTAATGATCCATTCATTAAGATTAAATACGATTAAGGTGTCGGTAAGCTTGTTATTGGGTATGACCCGACTTGGATCATAACATATTAGCCACATTAATTTAATATGTCTCTTGGGCATACGAAAAACCTTCAATCTCCCACTTGCACGAGAAACATAAGAAATTAATGCAAGTGATGGATACCACCTAACGACCGTCCATCACCCCCAATATGTTATGAATTTGTGCCATTCAATAACATCATCCTTTTCGAGTTCCCATATCGAATATGAATAGGTAAATCTTTCATAGTATCCTTTCGTCCTAGATGTCATGTTAAATCCAAGAGACACAGAGTGATCACTCTCTTCTAGATTTAACTTTATCAGGCCTTAAACATCTGACTCTCAACGAATAAGAGGGACAAATTCCATCTTGACTACATATGTCCTAAATACACACCTTGCATTATACCTGAGCTCTTCCTTATGAACTACCATTTTTCAGAATAGCGAAGGAAAGAATCAAGGCACAATACCTGGTAAATATCCGAACCCAATACGTATCTCAGGTCAGAGGATACAATGATATTCGCCTTTACTCAAGATTACATGTGATCAACCACAAAGGCTCCATTTAGTAAATCTTGAGAGCGGGTCTTCCAATATTTGTATCCTACAAATATCTATGAACCTTGGTTGCAACCTTGCCCCATATTCATCCCGTGAATGTATACCAATCCAAGTTCATAATAGTCTAAACCTCACATTTGCTCCCACAAATGTGATCGACTACGGAATTTAGAATAATTACTTATTCATGGATAAAATATGCAAAATAGGAACATAACTCAAAATAAATTAATACCATAATTATATTAATGAGTTTGAACAATTTCGTTCCATTACAATACTTAAAACAGATCATGACCAATCACTAGAATATCGAAGCCCTAATGCACAAACATGTCCTGCATGTTTTGATCCATGTAAGAGCTTCGTGAGAGGATCCGCTATATTAAGATCTGTGTGAACTTTGCGAATACATATCTTTCCCTTTTCAACTTCATCCCTTATGTAGTTGAATCTCCGCTCAATGTGACGGGTGTAGCGACCCGACCAAATCATGTTTGACGGCGCCGTCTACTTAGGTCCCGTTACGTGGTCATAAGTCTTTAAGACAAAGTTTGACCAAAATATGTCGCCTTCATTTCAAAATAAAGATTGTTCCCAAAGTTTACAAGAATTGTTCAACCAATAGTTAAGTTACAACGTTATAATACGAATGAAATCTAGGCGACACGGTTTAAAGTAAAGTCAAAAGACGCTCCATGTATGCATATATACTCGACATCCAATGCAAGTATCAAATATTGAGCGGAAGCATGTATCATGTATCGTTCAAGGACCTGAGAAAAACATAGAAATCTGTCAACGAAAACGTTGGTGAAATCATAGGTTTAAGTAAGTAAGTACAAGTGAACCACAAGATTTGCATCAATGAAATAATAGTAATACATTCCAAAAGTTTGTTTCACGAGCACCCAATTATCAATGCTTAACATTTCCTTCCATTGAACCCCATCACTTAGTGCTAGAACATACACTGTTTCTCGAAAATATATTTCATTCGTAAACGGTAGCGAACCGTTTGAATGAGGGTTTGTCAAACCCATATGGATCCATACAACATAAGTTCTCGCTTACACCCGGCAAGTGTAACTAATGATAATCGAATTGAGGATTTTGTTCTAAACTCGTATGTAGAATGTTTGTTTTCCTGTACTTGTGTTCACTTAGTAAAAGAAATGTTTATGTTTTCTCATCCCAAATGTAAGTTCAAAAAGAGTAAAAGTGGGACTATGATCTCACCTTGAGTGCACGAGTAGTAAAGTACTTCAACAAGTAAACGTGTGCAAAGAACAATGCTAGTCTTGACCTAAACAATAGGTTTGTATCAATAACGGTAAACACGATAGGTCAAAGATGTTCAATTAGTCCTATGGCTCGTTAAGACTCGATCCTAATAGCATGTGAATCAAATTGTCATGTTTCATGCAAGGTACAAGTATAAAAACATGTTAGAACGATTGCACAATTATTTGGTTAAGTTTGATTAAAAGTCAACTTGGTCGGGTCAAAGTCAACAGAAAAGTCAACGGGGTCGGGTTGGATATCCGACAATTTTTCTAAGTTATATAATCATATATGAGCATGTTGGCCAAGTTTCATGTTAATCGGAGGTCCGTAGCATAGCAAACATTTTCATGTCAAATGACCAAAGCGAACAGCCAGTTTTAGCCAAATGGGACGGCGTCCCAAATGGCTAGACGGCGTCTCGATTAAAAGGGTGGGACGGCGTCCCCAATTCCTAGACGGCGTCTAGGTAAGAAAAGTGGGACGTCGTCCTGGGTATCTGGACGGCGTCCTGAGGTGTTTCCAGGCCCTGGTTGCTGAAACTCCTAAGTGCACGAATCAAAACTCAACCCAACACAATTTACAAACCGCAAACATTCAAGGCATGCATTTTATATCACCGGGAAGGTATTTTGACAAGGAACGCAACTATGCACTTTTTATCAATCAAACTTTCATTTACAACAACCAAAAACCGCAATCAATGCTCCTCATTCAATGCATACAAGTCATAAACGCCATTTAATGATTCGATAGCCAAATTACATGAACAATATGCCGTTTCGAAGGTAATTAAGCATACAACACAACCTAACACTTACAATTAACATTTCATGTCATTTAATGCATCAAAAATCCATTCCTAGTTCATGAAACCCTAACCAAAAATCACCAAATTTCATAATCAAGTTTAAGAGGTTTCTTAGATCAATCTTTACATCCAAATGAAGCTAATGATACTAGTAACACTTTTAAAACATGCCCATTAACAATCTAATAACATTTGATCATCCAAAATCAAGGATTTAGCAAGTAATTTTCATAATGAACTAGTTACACCAAAAACAACAAATCGAGCATACAAATTACTTACACGACATCACAATGAGCCATAGACACTAATTAACATACTTTTAAGTCAAGAACACAAATTTAAAGAAAAACTAGTGTTTTAGAAATGTTACCCAAACAAGATGAAGTTGGTACCAAAACGAAGAGGATGAAGAGAGGATCACGAATATGTAATTTATTTTGTTGTAAGCCTCCTAGATCGAATTTAGATGATGATTGAATGAATTTTGTAAATGGGTGTGTGTTCTTGCTAGAGAGAAAGAGAGAGATGGAGATGATAATGAATGGGTGAAAGGGGTTTGACCCTTTGACCTAGTCAAGGGTTTGATCCCTTGTCAAGTTTAGTCCCTCAACTTTCGTTCGGGTGCGGGAATTACCTAAACGAGATAATTTAAAACGCGTATCAACGGAAGATGTTATAAACATATAACGGACTTTATATTAGTATAACAGAAAGTAATTGGAAAAAAGGCGGGATGTTACATTACCTACTCCTTAAAAGAAATTTCGTCCCGAAATTTAAGTAGGCGTAGTAGTCGTTGTTTCTTCCTCGAGATCTTGCGTTTCCGAATTCACGAATAGATGAGGATACTTCCTTTGCATTTGATCTTGTCTTTCCCAAGTAAACTCGGGTCCTCTTTTGGCATTCCAACGGACTTTAACAATCGGGATTCGGCTTTGTTTCAATGTCTTGACGGAGGTGTCCACAATTTCAACCGGTTCCTCCACAAAATGAAGTTTGTCATCAATAGTAAGTTCTTCGAGAGGGATGACGATATCGGGTTCGGCAAGACACCTTTTCAAGTTAGATACATGGAAGGTAGGATGAACGGAGTTCAATTGAGGTGGAAGATCTAAACGATAAGCAACGGTTCCAATACGCTCCAAGATTTCGAAAGGACCAATATACCGCGGATTTAGCTTCCCGCGTTTCCCAAAACGGATTACACCCTTCCAAGGTGCGACTTTTAACATTACTCGGTCACCGACTTGAAATTCAAGATCGTTGCGTCGTTTGTCAGTATAGCTCTTTTGACGACTTCGGGCCGTCCTAAGCCTATCTCGGATTTGAACGATTTTCTCGGTGGTTTCGTGAATGAGTTCGGGTCCGGTGATTTGCACGTCGCCTACCTCGGCCCAACAAAGAGGTGAACGACATTTGCGGCCATATAGCGCTTCAAAAGGTGCGGCTTTAATACTCGCGTGATAACTATTGTTGTAAGAGAACTCGGCGAGAGGTAAGTGCTTGTCCCAAGCTTTTCCGAAATCAACCACGCAAGCTCGTAACATGTCTTCCAAGGTTTGGATTGTACGTTCGCTTTGTCCATCGGTTTGAGGATGATATGCGGTGCTCATGTCTAAACGCGTTCCCAACGCTTCTTGCAATGTACGCCAAAATCTAGAAACGAAACGGCCATCTCGGTCGGAGATAATCGATAAAGGTACACCGTGTCGGGCTACGATCTCCTTAATGTAAAGTTGTGCAAGTTTCTCCATTTTGTCCGTTTCTTTCATGGCAAGGAAGTGTGCGGATTTGGTGAGACGGTCAACAATAACCCAAATGGTATCATAACCGCCCGTCATTTTTGGTAGTTTGGTGATAAAATCCATCGTTATTATTTCCCACTTCCATTGCGGGATCTCGGGTTGTTGAAGTAGTCCGGACGGTCTTTGGTGTTCGGCTTTGACTTTGGAACATGTCAAACACTTGGAAACATAAGTAGCTACGTCCCTTTTGATGTTCGGCCACCAATATAGTTGTTTAAGGTCGTGGTACATTTTATTGGCACCGGGGTGAATTGAGTATCGTGACTTATGGGCTTCATCTAAAAT
Source organism: Rutidosis leptorrhynchoides (assembly GCF_046630445.1). NCBI lineage: Eukaryota > Viridiplantae > Streptophyta > Magnoliopsida > Asterales > Asteraceae > Rutidosis > Rutidosis leptorrhynchoides. Next base: position 312,968,250 of record NC_092333.1, on the reverse strand, counting down.
AAGGCTTCGTAGATCCCCATAACTAGGCACCCAAATTCTTCCGGCGAAATATCGGAGTCCGGTTTCTTTAACTTCGAATCGAGAGGTGAGGACGTTCAAGTGTTCGAGAGAGATGTTTTCATCCTTGAGAGCCTCATCTTGGGCTACCCGAATTTGGCTATTAAGGTTGGTGTGAATGGTGATGTTTAAAGCTCGGACACGGAGAGGCACCGCTCTTTCTTTTCGACTTAAGAAATCGGCTACTACATTTGCCTTCCCGGGATGGTAACGAAGCTCGCAATCGTAATCGTTTAAGGTTTCAATCCACCTTCGTTGTCTCATGTTTAGTTGCTTTTGATCGAAAATGTGTTGAAGGCTTTTGTGATCGGTGAAGATAGTACTCTTGGTTCCATAAAGATAGTGTCTCCACATTTTAAGTGCAAAGACAATGGCTCCGAGTTCGAGATCATGTGTCGTATAGTTTCGTTCATGAATTTTGAGTTGTCGAGAAGCATAAGCAATGACTTTCGTTCGTTGCATCAATACACACCCAAAACCATGTTTTGAGGCATCGCAATATACAACAAAGTCATCATTGCCTTCGGGAAGTGACAAGATAGGAGCGGTGGTTAGCTTCGTTTTCAAGATTTGGAATGCGGATTCATGTTCGGTCGCCCAAATGAATTTCTTTCCCTTGTGAGTCAATGCGGTTAGAGGACGTGCAACCAAAGAGAAATTTTCGATGAATCTACGATAGTACCCGGCGAGACCCAAAAATTGACGAATGTGAGTAGGAGTAGTAGGAGTCTCCCATTTGCTAATGGCTTCGATTTTCGTTGGATCGAATTTAATACCTTGGTCACTTACAACATGACCAAGAAATTGAACTTCCTTTAACCAAAATTCACACTTGGAGAATTTGGCATAGAGTTGTTCTTGTCTTAAAAGTTCAAGCACAAGTCGGAGGTGTTCCTCGTGTTCTTCTTCGCTTTTTGAATAGACTAAAATATCATCGATGAACACGATAACGAATTTGTCAAGATACGGTTTGCACACGCGGTTCATAAGATCCATGAACACCGCCGGTGCATTAGTGAGACCAAATGGCATTACAAGAAATTCATAACTACCATAACGAGTTCGGAAAGCGGTTTTGGAGACATCTTCCCCCTTAACCCTTAATTGATGATAACCCGAGCGGAGATCGATTTTCGAATATACACAAGACCCTTGTAGTTGATCAAAGAGGTCATCGATGCGAGGAAGAGGATATCGGTTCTTAACCGTCAATTTATTTAGTTCACGATAATCAATGCACATTCGTAGGGATCCGTCTTTCTTTTTAACAAACAAAATCGGAGCGCCCCAAGGTGAATGGCTAGGTTGGATAAAACCACGATCAAGTAGTTCTTGGATTTGACTTTGCAATTCTTGCATTTCGGATGGAGCGAGTCTATATGGTGCACGTGCTACGGGTGCGGCTCCCGGAATAAGATTGATTTGGAATTCAACCGGTCGATGAGGTGGAAGACCCGGCAATTCGTCGGGAAATACATCGGAAAAGTCACTAACAATTGGCACATCATCGATATGCTTCTCATCGGACTCGACTTTCTTAACGTGGGCAAGGATCACAAAACAACCCTTACGGAGTAGTTTTCTAACTTTAAGGCACGAAACGAGATTGAGTCTGGTGCAACTCTTATCGCCATAAACAATCAAAGGTTCACCATTCTCGATAGGAATTCGGATTGCGTTAAGATCACAAAGGATGTGAGATTTCATTTTGACTAACCAATTCATACCGATTATTACATCAAAGCTTCCTAGTTCCATGGGTATCAAGTCAATTTCAAATTCCTTACCCAAAATGTTTAACGCGCACCCCCGGTAATATGTGTCGGCACTTAATAGTTTCCCGTTAGCCACTTCAATGGTATAAGGGGTATCTAATGGAAGAGGTGGAGTGCTAAAAGAATGAGTCAAAGTCTTGGATACAAAGCATTTATCAGCACCCGAATCGAATAAGCAAGAGACATAAGAATTGTTGAGAAGAAACGTACCCGTGACTAGTTCAGTGTCATCCCGGGCTTCCTCGGTGTTGATGTTGAAAGCTCGGCCGCGCGTATTGGGGTTATCTTTCTTCTTTGGGCATGCATTTCTATAATGACCCGTTTGGCCACATTCGTAACAAGTGCCCGTCTTTGGTGCATTGGGCCACTTTCGAGCGACGGGAGTGGCACTTTTACAATCGTTGGCCTTATGACCAACTCCTTGGCACCGGTGGCAAATTATCTTACTACATTCGCCAAAGTGATGTTTGTTGCATTTGTTGCAAAGAGGTAGGTTCCCGGTATAACCCTTCTTGCCGTCGAAAGTGAAAGATTTCTTGGCAAAGTTGTTGTTGCTTGATTGGGAGGGTTCCCACTTTCTTTTGTTGCCGCCCGATTTATCCTCGGCCTTAGGTGCCGGAACTACGATTTCGTCAACCGTTTCAATTAGTTGGCGAGCCATGTTCATTGCGGCTTGATGAGTAGTGGGTTTGGATGACATCACCCCTTGTTTGATGCTTTTTGGAAGACCGAGCATGTAGAGCTCAATCCTTTGGGATTCGGGGTTAACAAGATTAGGACACATCAAGGATAGTTCGGCGAAGCGTTGATTATAAGCTTTAAGATCGTTTCCGACCGCTTTCAAAGCTCTTAGTTCTTCCTCAAGCTTTCGGGTTTCTTCGCGCGGAAAATATTCAACAATCATCTTTTCCTTTAGATCGGCCCAAGAGAGGGCATGAGCCTCATCGGTACCCACCGATTGAACATAGGTGTTCCACCATGTTAGAGCAATTCCGGAGAAAGTGTGAGTGGAGTATTTGACCTTGTCTTGGTCCCGACAACCGCTTATGCTAAAGACGGCTTCCGTTTGCTCAAACCATCGGGTGAGCACGACCGGTCCCCCGGTTCCATCAAAAGTGTGAAGTTTTTCACCCCATGAAAGCTTTATAGGAGCATCCCTCGTTTGAGTTTCCGGCTCCATTGTTGTTGTTGTGGTTGTTATTATTATTGTTGTTGGATGAGTGACCGGCCATGGACGCATCTACGGCGGTGGCTATCATCCGTTCGAGAGCTTGTTCGGGAGTTTCATTGCGGCGTACACGACGAGGAGCCATTGTTCCTTCAAGACACAAGAATATCATTAATTAGTATTCTCAATAATACTAACCGTGATATAGAATAAAGATAAAGAGAAGTTTTTCCTCGACTCGCCTTAAATTCTTTATGTCATAATGTCGGAACGTTCATATGAGTCACCGTAATATAATCCCGAAAATTATATTACCCTGATTCATATGTGCATTCGACATCATTTCATATAGTCAAGGTGGCGTGTCAATCAAATTAAACAACGTGAGATTAAGATGAACTAAGAGTAGATATGAGTAGAAGCGTTCGAGTATAAATGCACAAGTAGTCAAGTAATTCCTACTTCAAGTCTATATGCCGGTTGTAGTCTAGACTCACCAATGTACCCTATGACTCGGGGTCGACACCAATGAACTCTAAATCCCTACAACCAACGCTCTGATACCATCTGTAGCGACCCGACCAAATCATGTTTGACGGCGCCGTCTACTTAGGTCCCGTTACGTGGTCATAAGTCTTTAAGACAAAGTTTGACCAAACTATGTCGCCTTCATTTCAAAATAAAGATTGTTCCCAAAGTTTACAAGAATTGTTCAACCAATAGTTAAGTTACAACGTTATAATACGAATGAAATCTAGGCGACACGGTTTAAAGTAAAGTCAAAAGACGCTCCATGTATGCATATATACTCGACATCCAATGCAAGTATTAAATAATGAGCGGAAGCATGTATCATGTATCGTTCAAGGACCTGAGAAAAACATAGAAATCTGTCAACGAAAACGTTGGTGAAATCATAGGTTTAAGTAAGTAAGTACAAGTGAACCACAAGATTTGCATCAATGAAATAATAGTAATACATTCCAAAAGTTTGTTTCACGAGCACCCAATTATCAATGCTTAACATTTCCTTCCATTGAACCCCATCACTTAGTGCTAGAACATACACTGTTTCTCGAAAATATATTTCATTCGTAAACGGTAGCGAACCGTTTGAATGAGGGTTTGTCAAACCCATATGGATCCATACAACATAAGTTCTAGCTTACACCCGGCAAGTGTAACTAATGATAATCGAATTGAGGATTTTGTTCTAAACTCGTATGTAGAATGTTTGTTTTCCTGTACTTGTGTTCACTTAGTAAAAGAAATGTTTATGTTTTCTCATCCCAAATGTAAGTTCAAAAAGAGTAAAAGTGGGACTATGATCTCACCTTGAGTGCACGAGTAGTAAAGTACTTCAACAAGTAAACGTGTGCAAAGAACAATGCTAGTCTTGACCTAAACAATAGGTTTGTATCAATAACGGTAAACACGATAGGTCAAAGATGTTCAATTAGTCCTATGGCTCGTTAAGACTCGATCCTAATAGCATGTGAATCAAATTGTCATGTTTCATGCAAGGTACAAGTATAAAAACATGTTAGAACGATTGCACAATTATTTGGTTAAGTTTGATTAAAAGTCAACTTGGTCGGGTCAAAGTCAACAGAAAAGTCAACGGGGTCGGGTTGGATATCCGACAATTTTTCTAAGTTATATAATCATATATGAGCATGTTGGCCAAGTTTCATGTTAATCGGAGGTCCGTAGCATAGCAAACATTTTCATGTCAAATGACCAAAGCGAACAGCCAGTTTTAGCCAAATGGGACGGCGTCCCAAATGGCTAGACGGCGTCTCGATTAAAAGGGTGGGACGGCGTCCCCAATTCCTAGACGGCGTCTAGGTAAGAAAAGTGGGACGTCGTCCTGGGTATCTGGACGGCGTCCTGAGGTGTTTCCAGGCCCTGGTTGCTGAAACTCCTAAGTGCACGAATCAAAACTCAACCCAACACAATTTACAAACCGCAAACATTCAAGGCATGCATTTTATATCACCGGGAAGGTATTTTGACAAGGAACGCAACTATGCACTTTGTATCAATCAAACTTTCATTTACAACAACCAAAAACCGCAATCAATGCTCCTCATTCAATGCATACAAGTCATAAACGCCATTTAATGATTCGATAGCCAAATTACATGAACAATATGCCGTTTCGAAGGTAATTAAGCATACAACACAACCTAACACTTACAATTAACATTTCATGTCATTTAATGCATCAAAAATCCATTCCTAGTTCATGAAACCCTAACCAAAAATCACCAAATTTCATAATCAAGTTTAAGAGGTTTCTTAGATCAATCTTTACATCCAAATGAAGCTAATGATACTAGTAACACTTTTAAAACATGCCCATTAACAATCTAATAACATTTGATCATCCAAAATCAAGGATTTAGCAAGTAATTTTCATAATGAACTAGTTACACCAAAAACAACAAATCGAGCATACAAATTACTTACACGACATCACAATGAGCCATAGACACTAATTAACATACTTTTAAGTCAAGAACACAAATTTAAAGAAAAACTAGTGTTTTAGAAATGTTACCCAAACGAGATGAAGTTGGTACCAAAACGAAGAGGATGAAGAGAGGATCACGAATATGTAATTTATTTTGTTGTAAGCCTCCTAGATCGAATTTAGATGATGATTGAATGAATTTTGTAAATGGGTGTGTGTTCTTGCTAGAGAGAAAGAGAGAGATGGAGATGATAATGAATGGGTGAAAGGGGTTTGACCCTTTGACCTAGTCAAGGGTTTGATCCCTTGTCAAGTTTAGTCCCTCAACTTTCGTTCGGGTGCGGGAATTACCTAAATGAGATAATTTAAAACGCGTATCAACGGAAGATGTTATAAACATATAACGGACTTTATATTAGTATAACGGAAAGTAATTGGAAAAAAGGCGGGATGTTACAACGGGTCTTTTGGTGAGCACGAGGTTCCTTGATTTGAGCAATCGCACCCTCGTTGTCACAAAAGATCTCAAGAGGGTCCTGAATGGATGGGACTACTCCTAAGTCGTCGATGAATTTCTTCATCCATGCAGCTTCCTGAGCTGCCAATGATGCGGCGATGTACTCTGACTCTGTAGTGGATAGAGCAACAACATCCTGTTTTGAACTCTTCCAAGAGACCGCACCTCCATTTAATGTGAAGACATAGCCAGATTGTGATCGAGAATCATCACGATCAGTTTGGAAACTCGCGTCCACGTAACCTTTTACAGCGAGTTCCTCCTCACCAGACCCATATATCAGAAACATATCCTTAGTCCTCCTAAGGTATTTCAATATACTTTTAACAGCAATCCAATGACTGTTTCCTGGGTTATTCTGGTATCTACTTGTCAGGCTAAGAGCGCATGACACATCCGGTCTAGTGCATATCATTGCATACATGATTGACCCAATGGCAGAAGCATATGGGACTTTCTTCATTCTCTCCTGTTCATCTTTCGTGGTGGGGCACTGAGATGAACTAAGGAGCGTTCCTCTTTGAATAGGTACCAAACCTTTCTTAGAGTTCTCCATCTTGAACCTTTTCAAGATTTTTTCAATGTATGCACTTTGATTCAAACCTATCAGTTTCTTGGATCTATTTCTGTAGATCCCAATCCCCAAAACGTATTGTGCTTCTCCAAGATCCTTAATGGAGAAACATTCACTTAGCCAAGTTTTAACTCCTTGCATTGCCGGAATATCATTTCCAAATAACAATATATCATCCACATATAGTATAAGGAACATGATAGTGCTCCCACTAGCTTTCTTATATACACAAGCTTCATCACCATTTTTAATGAAGCCAAATTTCTCGGCTTCCTCATTAAAACGATGATTCCACATTCAAGATGCTTGTTTCAATCTGTAGATTGACTTCTTTAACTTGCATACCTTCTTAGGATATTTCGGATCAACAAAACCTTCAGGCTGAACCATATAGACATCTTCCACAAGATATCCATTTAGGAAAGCGGTCTTGACATCCATTTGCCATATTTCATAATCATAGTGAGCAGCAATGGCGAGTAATATCCTAATAGACTTTAGCATTACCACAGGCGAAAAGGTTTCATCATAGTCAATCCCTTGAGTTTGAGTGAAACCTTTTGCTACAAGTCTAGCTTTATATGTATCCAAGTTTCCTTGTATGTCGGTTTTCATTTTGAAAAGCCATTTACAATCAACTAGCCTTGAGCCAGTGGGTTGTGTAACAAGTTCCCAAACTTGGTTGTCATACATGGATTGCATCTCAGCGTTCATGGCTTCCTGCCATTTATCTTTATCAATCCTTGATAAAGCGTCTTGGTAGTTTGTTGGTTCATCCAAATCAACCACATAGCAACCATCCATGAGAAACCCATATCTCTCAGGAGGATTACTAATCCTACCAGATCTGCGAATGTCTTGTGTATTTTGATCATCCTTTTGATCACTCTCAACATTTTCATGTTGCGTGCTAGTGTCAACCAATTGTGTATCATCTACTTGATCTTGAACCTCTTCAAGATCTATCTTCCTGTCACTATTTCCTTCCATTAGGAACTTAGTTTCAAGGAATTCAGCCTTTCGAGCAACAAATATATTTTGCTCGGTTGGATCATAGAAATAGTATCCCATATCATCCTTGGGATATCCTATGAAGATACACTTTGTGGATCGAGCATTCAACTTATTAGGGACGTAACGCTTAGGATAAGCTTCACATCCCCAAACCTTTAAGTATGATAGAGATGGAGGTTTTCCAAACCACATCTCATGAGGTGTTCGTTCCACTTTCTTGGTTGGGGCCATATTTAAAATACGAGCCACGGAGCATAGACAATAACCCCAGAATGATAGAGGTAACGAGCTTCTAGCCATCATAGATCGAACCATATCCATTAGGGTTCGGTTCCTCCTTTCGGACACACCATTAAGCTGTGGTGTCCCGGGTGGAGTAAGTTGCGAGATAATCCCACAACTTCTAAGATGATCTTGGAAAGCATCGCTTAGGTATTCACCTCCTCTATCGGTACGAAGTACCTTAATTGTCTTATTGAGTTGATTTTGTACTTCGTTTTGACACTCTTTGAATGCTTCAAAAGTTTCATCCTTATGTCTTAACAAGTAGACATATCCGAAACGACTGAAGTCATCAATGAAAGTAACGAAGTATCTTTCACCATTCCTAGCTATGGGCTTAAAGGGTCCACATACATCCGAATGTATTAATCCTAATAACTCCTTAGCCCTTTCGTAGGTCCCTTTGAAAGGTGCTTTAGTCATTTTGCCTTGTAAACAAGATTCACATACATCAAACGAGTCCATCTCATTTGATTTCAAGAGTCCATTCTTTTGAAGTGTACGCATTCGGTTCTTGTTTATGTGACCAAGGCGACAATGCCATAAGTAGGAATCACTCAAATCCCTTTTGAGTTTCTTGGTGCTAGTATGGTATATTGAGCTACTAGATGATGTGTCATCATGAACCAATTCATAAATTCCATTTGAAGGCGAAGCCTTAAAATAGAATACATTATCTAAATAAACGTGGATATCATCATTAACAAAATTAAGATAAAAACCACATTGTTTTAAACGGGAAACTGAAATAATGTTTCGACATAAATCCGGTGCATATAAAACATTGTTCAAAATAAGTTCCAAACCACTTGGAAGCTTTAATACAAAGTCTCCTTGAGCCTTCACTTTCACTTTGGCTCCATTACCCATAAAGAGACTTGATGTTCCCATTTGCTTGCTACTTCTTTTGAACCCCTGCAAAGAATTGCAAATGTGAGTTCCACATCCAGTGTCTAATACCCATGTATTAGAAGAAGTAATACTAAGCTCTATATATACCATATATATATTACCTGAGGTTTGCCCCGCATCCCTCTTTTCCTTTAACTCCTTAAGGTAGACCGGGCAGTTCCGTTTCCAGTGACCCATTTCACCGCAACCGAAGCACGGGTCTTCCTTGGGGTTTGCTTGTCCGGTAACCTTTTGCTTCTTGTTCTTGTTTTTAGTTGGGGTAACCATCCTCCCCTTTCCCTTACCTTGATGGGCGGGTCCTTTCCTCTTAGCTGCCTTTGGCTTAGAGGTGTTGTTACCTTTGGACCCACCATCATTGATCATTAGCACGGGTGAAGCCCTCTTACCCATGCTAGTTTCCGCCGTCCTAAGCATGCCATGAAGTTCGCCAATGGTCTTATCCATCCCATTCATATTGTAATTAATTACAAATTGGTCAAACCTCTTTGACAAGGAGTTTAGGATAAGATCCGTGGCTAGCTCATTAGATATGTTGAGATTAAGACGGTTTGCGCGATCAATGAGGCTTTTCATCTTAAGGACATAAGATGAAACGGATTGGGAGTCGTCCATATGACATGCATGAAGCGCTCGAACGGTCTCGAAGCGCTCGACACGTGCTTGTTGAAGGAACATCTCCTTCAATTGCGTGATCATGTCGTATGCAGTATGATGCTCGAAATCCTTTTGGAGTTTGGGTATCATAGTCCCAAGCATTAGGCAAGCGACTTGCACCGAATCGGCGCAATACTTATCCCAATAAGCCATGCCTTCCGTATCATCCTCGTCGGGTTGATCGGGAATGGGGTCTTCCAACACATATGCCTTATCCTCAAGTTTGAGGACAATCCTAAGATTGCGGAACCAATCCATAAAGTTCGTATGGTTGAGTTTGTCTTTCTCGAGGAGAGACCTTAACGATAGGTTGTTCAAGTTAATAGGTGCGTTTTGTATGTTGTTGTTATTGGCGGCCATCTACAAAATTTAACAAAGTTGTTTAAGTATCAATTTTAATTTAATAATCAATACCCTTTAAATCCAATTGATATTTATTAAATTTTAGAATCCAACGGTAAACTAAATTTCGGTTAGGTGACCTTTATCCCGTCATTTGGTTTAGCTAGGTAGTCATTATATGACAATTGCAATCCTTTTGCAACTTCTAAGTTATGGGATCATGCAATCCTTTTGCATGACATATTATCCCATCAACGCCTATTTGTTCATCATGCTTCGGTGACCCTAAGTTCATGATTTCCAAATCAAGTCATCCTACATGTATAGACATGTAAACTTAGCATACAAGTGGTTAGGTGACCTTTATCCCACAAGTGTGCGAAATTTACCTTAATCATATTAGTTTGCTCATAACGGTTAGGTGACCTTTATCCCATTATAAGTTCCCTAATATTTTTAAGTGTCATACAATAGGATGGCGTTTAAACTTGTTGACCTAGTGTAAAGGGTTTTAAGTTTTCTTTAATTCTAGTTTGAGAAAACATTTATGCCATACACCAACATGCATTTAGTGTATGGTTTATTTGAAATCCATTTTCAAGTCTAGTAATTTTAACCAATTACTTGATATAAACCATTTTATATATATGATCCTTATCATGTTCTTAATAACCGTTTATTAATGTCCTTTTAGCCGTTTTTAATTTAACCATTTAAATTGACGTTTTGCATGTTGTTAATAATTTAACCAATTAAATTGTAGTTTATGCTTGTTGTTAACTTGTGTGATAACTTGTTGTAGTAACATACACAATCCACAATCATACAAGAAATAAAACAACCACGCATGCAAACAAATGTGTTCACAATCAAGCCGATTTGGTAGACATTTGTTTAGCCGAAAAACAAATGTCACCGGTTAAGGGTTATAACACTAAGTAGGAGATTTCAAAATCTCCCACTTAATCTTGCATCCAAATGCATCTTCCAAGTCTTCATCTTGTATCTTCATTTTTACAAAAAGTATCCTAATACATTTTTATAGAAAATGAAAATACAACCTAATCTATTTTACATACCAAATATAAAATAAATTACATAACCAAAATAATAAAATTACAAACCAACTTGAATGAATATTACAACCACATGAATGAATTAATATTACATACTAAATGAATAGATTAATAATCATCCAAACATGCAACCATTCAAACAAAAGGCCAAGGCTTGATTGTGAACTTCAACATACAACAAAATGACCCAAATGGAAGAACCAAACCAAATTTTTGGAGCTTCCAAATTCGGCCAAGACCTCAACCCACCCAAAACCAATAATTTTTGCATTCTATTATCATGCATGTACATAAAATGCAAAGTTATGGTGAGTTCAAAAACCATCTCGAAGCATATTTCAAGACTTCGGCTCTAGATACCATTGATGGAATTCAATGTTACATTAAGTTCTTTAAATAAACATATTCATGAAACCAATTCATTTAGAGTTAAGAAAGCGGAAGCATGTTAATATGTTAAACCACTTAAATTGAATTCCATGAAGACATCAAGTCTTGAAGTTATACTTACAAACAAAAGAGAAGGAATAAGAAATAATACCTCCTCAATATAGATTGAGGGTTGTTTTGGACAGCAAAGTGATGAAGAAGATGATGGATTTAGAGCCTCTAACTTGAAGCCTCAAGTTTGTAATACCCACAAGTCTTGATCACCAACACACCCTTTGTTTTTAGTTAGGATTTAGAACACTTGAATGTAATAAAATAGCAAGCAAGGAACTCCCTTTTCCTTCAAAACAGTTCGGCCAAAAACCTGCAGAACCAGAATTTTGAAGTCTATTTTATGTGTGTTATTATCTCTCTCTTGAGTCAAGGCCTTGGTTAATACATTAGCATGCACCTTGGCACTTGTGTGTTATTAAAAGTAAACATTAAAGGGCATGCTTGTGAGTCTTGGAGTCACAAATTCTGCACTATCTATTATATATATAACAATGTATTTATACATATATATAACCTAGTAAACTAGATATATATATATAAAATATGTATATATTTTTATGTTACTTTTATATTTTATAAACCTTTTATAAAATATAACACAATATAATCATTTAAACTTATAAACAATTATATATAAATTATCCAAATAATTTATCTCAAGTGATAACATTTTGAAAAACCGATTTTCTAAAATCCAAGTGTCGCATATTTATTTAATGATCCATTCATTAAGATTAAATACGATTAAGGTGTCGGTAAGCTTGTTATTGGGTATGACCCGACTTGGATCATAACATATTAGCCACATTAATTTAATATGTCTCTTGGGCATACGAAAAACCTTCACGTTTTGCCAAGTTTCTAGGGATATATGATGTTCCCCTAATACGAGCCGTCGTTGTCCACATTGGTTTAGAAAAACCTGGTGGTTTAGAGGTTCCCGGGTCATTGTTACAACTTAAGGACTTCGGGGGTTGACGATACATATAAAGTTCATCGGGGTTGGAATTAGATTTCTCTATTTTTATGCCCTTTCCCTTATTATTTTCTTTTGCCTTTTTAAATTTAGTTGGGGTAATTTCTATAACATCATCGGAATTCTCGTCAGAATCCGATTCATCAGAGAATTGGTAATCCTCCCAATATTTTGCTTCCTTGGCGGAAACACCATTGACCATAATTAACCTTGGTCGGTTGGTTGAGGATTCTCTTTTACTTAACCGTTTTATTATTTCCCCCACCGGTTCTATTTCTTCTTCCGGTTCCGATTCTTCTTCCGGTTTCGATTCTTCTTCCGGTTCCGACTCTTCTTCCGGTTCCTCTTCGGGAACTTGTGAATCAGTCCACGAATCATTCCAATTTACATTTGACTCTTCATTATTATTAGGTGAATCAATGGGACTTGTTCTAGAGGTAGACATCTATCACATAATACCAAACACGTTAAGAGATTAATATATCACATAATATTCATATGTTAAAAATATATAGTTTCCAACAAAAATGTTAAGCAATCATTTTTAAAGAAAACACGGTCGAAGTCCAGACTCACTAATGCATCCTAACAAACTCGATAAGACACACTAATGCAAATTTTCTGGTTCTCTAAGACCAACGCTCGGATACCAACTGAAATGTCCCGTTCTTATTGATTAAAAACGTTCCATATTAATTGATTTCGTTGCAAGGTTTTGACCTCTATATGAGACGTTTTTCAAAGACTGCATTCATTTTTAAAACAAACCATAACCTTTATTTCATAAACAAAGGTTTAAAAAGCTTTACGTAGATTATCAAATAATGATAATCTAAAATATCCTGTTTACACACGACCATTACATAATGGTTTACAATACAAATATGTTACATCGAAATCAGTTTCTTGAATGCAGTTTTTACACAATATCATACAAACATGGACTCCAAATCTTGTCCTTATTTTAGTATGCAACAGCGGAAGCTTTTAATATTCACCTGAGAATAAACATGCTTTAAACGTCAACAAAAATGTTGGTGAGTTATAGGTTTAACCTATATATATCAAATCGTAACAATAGACCACAAGATTTCATATTTCAATACACATCCCATACATAGAGATAAAAATCATTCATATGGTGAACACCTAGTAACCGACATTAACAAGATGCATATATAAGAATATCCCCATCATTCTGGGACACCCTTCGGATATGATATAAATTTCGAAGTACTAAAGCATCCGGTACTTTGGATGGGGTTTGTTAGGCCCAATAGATCTATCTTTAGGATTCGCGTCAATTAGGGTGTCTGTTCCCTAATTCTTAGATTACCAGACTTAATAAAAAGGGGCATATTCGATTTCGATAATTCAACCATAGAATGTAGTTTCACGTACTTGTGTCTATTTTGTTAATCATTTATAAAACCTGCATGTATTCTCATCCCAAAAATATTAGATTTTAAAAGTGGGACTATAACTCACTTTCACAGAATTTTTTTTTTTTTTTTTTTACTTCGTCGGGAAGTAAGACTTGGCCACTGGTTGATTCACGAACCTATAACAATATATACATATATATCAAATTATATTCAAAATATATTTACAACACTTTTAATATATTTTGATGTTTTAAGTTTATTAAGTCAGCTGTCCTCGTTAGTAACCTACAACTAGTTGTCCACAGTTAGATGTACATAAATAAATCGATAAATATTATCTTGAATCAATCCACGACCCAGTGTATACGTATCTCAGTATTGATCACAACTCAAACTATATATATTTTGGAATCAACCTCAACCCTGTATAGCTAACTCCAACATTCACATATAGAGTGTCTATGGTTGTTCCGAAATATATATAGATGTGTCGACATGATAGGTCGAAACATTGTATACGTGTCTATGGTATCTCAAGATTACATAATATACAATACAAGTTGATTAAGTTATGGTTGGAATAGATTTGTTACCAATTTTCACGTAGCTAAAATGAGAAAAATTATCCAATCTTGTTTTACCCATAACTTCTTCATTTTAAATCCGTTTTGAGTGAATCAAATTGCTATGGTTTCATATTGAACTCTATTTTATGAATCTAAACAGAAAAAGTATAGGTTTATAGTCGGAAAAATATGTTACAAGTCGTTTTTGTAAAGGTAGTCATTTCAGTCGAAAGAACGACGTCTAGATGACCATTTTAGAAAACATACTTCCACTTTGAGTTTAACCATAATTTTTGGATATAGTTTCATGTTCATAATAAAAATCATTTTCTCATAATAACAACTTTTAAATCAAAGTTTATCATAGTTTTTAATTAACTAACCCAAAACAGCCCGCGGTGTTACTACGACGGCGTAAATCCGATTTTACGGTGTTTTTCGTGTTTCCAGGTTTTAAATCATTAAGTTAGCATATCATATAGATATAGAACATGTGTTTAGTTGATTTTAAAAGTCAATTTAGAAGGATTAACTTTTGTTTGCGAACAAGTTTAGAATTAACTAAACTATGTTCTAGTGATTACAAGTTTAAACCTTCGAATAAGATATCTTTATATGTATGAATTGAATGATGTTATGAACATCATTACTACCTTAAGTTCCTTGGATAAACCTACTGGAAAAGAGAAATATGGATCTAGCTTCAACGGATCCTTGGATGGCTCGAAGTTCTTGAAGCAGAATCATGACACGAAAACAAGTTCAAGTAAGATTATCACTTGAAATAAGATTGTTATAGTTATAGAAATTGAACCAAAGTTTGAATATGATTATTACCTTGTATTAGAATGATAACCTACTGTAAAGTATTCTTGAAAGTATTCTTGATCACCTTACAAGATTGGAAGTGAGCTAGCAAACTTGAAAGTATTCTTGATTTTATGTAACTAGAACTTGTAGAATATATGAAGAACACTTAGAACTTGAAGATAGAACTTGAGAGAGATCAATTAGATGAAGAAAATTGAAGAATGAAAGTGTTTGTAGGTGTTTTTGGTCGTTGGTGTATGGATTAGATATAAAGGATATGTAATTTTGTTTTCATGTAAATAAGTCATGAATGATTACTCATATTTTTGTAATTTTATGAGATATTTCATGCTAGTTGCCAAATTATGGTTCCCACATGTGTTAGGTGACTCACATGGGCTGCTAAGAGCTGATCATTGGAGTGTATATACCAATACTACATACATCTAAAAGCTGTGTATTGTACGAGTACGAATACGGGTGCATACGAGTAGAATTGTTGATGAAACTGAACGAGGATGTAATTGTAAGCATTTTTGTTAAGTAGAAGTATTTTGATAAGTGTATTGAAGTCTTTCAAAAGTGTATAAATACATATTAAAACACTACATGTATATACATTTTAACTGAGTCGTTAAGTCATCGTTAGTCGTTACATGTAAGTGTTGTTTTGAAACCTTTAGGTTAACGATCTTGTTAAATGTTGTTAACCCAATGTTTATAATATCAAATGAGATTTTAAATTATTATATTATCATGATATTATCATGTATGAATATCTCTTAATATGATATATATATACATTAAATGTATTTACAACGATAATCGTTACATATATGTCTCGTTTAAAAATCATTAAGTTAGTAGTCTTGTTTTGACATATGTAGTTCATTGTTAATATACTTAATGACATGTTTACTTATCATAGTATCATGTTAACTATATATATATCCATATATATGTCATCATATAGTTTTTACAAGTTTTAACGTTCGTGAATCACCGGTCAACTTGGGTGGTCAATTGTCTATATGAAACATATTTCAATTAATCAAGTCTTAACAAGTTTGATTGCTTAACATGTTGGAAACATTTAATCATGTAAATATCAATCTCAATTAATATATATAAAATGGAAAAGTTCGGGTCACTACAAATGCAGTCAAGGGTTTTGCTATTTTGGAGAAATCTTGGATGAATCTTCTGTAGTAACCAGCCAATCCTAAAAATTGACGTATATGCTTCGGAGTTTTTGGGGTTTCCCACTTTTCAACGGTTTCGATCTTTGCCGGGTCCACCTGGATACCTTCTTTGTTCACTATGTGACCGAGGAATTGAACTTCTTCCAACCAAAATGCACACTTTGAAAACTTAGCGTACAGTTTTTCTTTCCTCAATACTTCTAGCACTTTTCTCAAATGTTCTTCGTGCTCTTGATCATTCTTTGAGTAAATAAGTATGTCATCGATGAAAACAATGACAAACTTGTCAAGATATGGCCTACACACTCGGTTCATAAGGTCCATTAACACAGCTGGTGCATTAGTTAAACCAAATGGCATGACCATAAACTCGTAATGACCGTAACGTGTTCTGAAAGCAGTCTTTGGAATATCATCTTCTTTCACCCGCATTTGATGATACCCGGAACGTAAGTCAATCTTTGAATAAACAGACGAGCCTTGTAGTTGATCAAATAAGTCGTCGATTCTCGGTAGTGGGTAGCGGTTCTTGATGGTAAGTTTGTTCAACTCTCAGTAGTCGATACACAACCTGAATGTACCATCTTTCTTCTTGACAAACAAAACAGGAGCACCCCACGGTGATGTGCTTGGTCGAATGAAACCACGCTCTAAAAGTTCTTGTAATTAGCTTTGCAGTTCTTTCATCTCGCTGGGTGCGAGTCTGTAAGGAGCACGAGCTATTGGTGCAGCTACAGGTACAAGATCTATTTGAAATTCAACGGATCGATGTGGGGGTAATCCCGGTAATTCTTTCGGAAATACATCGGGAAATTCTTTTGCAATGGGAACATCATTGATGCTCTTTTCTTCAGTTTGTACTTTCTCGACGTGTGCTAGAACAGCATAGCAACCTTTTCTTATTAGTTTTTGTGCCTTTAAATTACTAATAAGATGTAGCTTCGTGTTGTCCTTTTCTCCGTACACCATTAAGGGTTTTCCTTTTTCTCGTATAATGCGAATTGCATTTTTGTAACAAACGATCTCTGCTTTCACTTCTTTCAACCAGTCCATACCGATTATCACATCAAAACTCCCTAACTCTACTGGTATCAAATCAATCTTAAATGTTTCGCTAACCAGTTTAATTTCTCGATTCTGACATATATTATCTGCTGAAATTAATTTACCATTTGCTAATTCGAGTAAAAATTTACTATCCAAAGGCGTCAATGGACAATTTAATTTAGCACAAAAATCTCTACTCATATAGCTTCTATCCGCACCCGAATCAAATAAAACGTAAGCAGATATATTGTCAATAAGAAACGTACCCGTAATAAGCTCCGGGTCTTCCTGTGCCTCTGCCGCATTAATATTGAAAACTCTTCCGCGGCCTTGTCCATTCGTGTTCTCCTGGTTCAGGCAATTTCTAATAATGTGGCCCGGTTTCCACATTTATAACAAACTACATTGGCATAACTTGCTCCGACACTACTTGCTCCGCCATTACTCGTTCCGACACCATTTGTTCCTTTCGTTCTATTAACCCCTGGTCCGTAGACCTCACACTTCGCCGCGCTATGACCATTTCTATAGTGACCCGAACTTTTCCATGTTTATATATATTAATTGAGATTGATATTTATATGATTAAATGTTTCCAACATGTTAAGCAATCAAACTTGTTAAGACTTGATTAATTGAAATATGTTTCATATAGACAATTGACCACCCAAGTTGACCGGTGATTCACGAACGTTAAAACTTGTAAAAACTATACGATGACATATATATGGTTATATATATAGTTAACATGTTTTTATTATAAGTATGTATCTCATTAGGTATTTTAACAATGAGTTATATACATAAAAATGAGACTATTAATTTAAGAAACTCGAAAACGATATATATAACGATTATCGTTATAACAACGTCTTACTAGGTACATATGAATCATATTAAGATATTGATACACTTGGTTAATTATGTTAAATGATAAGTAAATATATTATTAAGTGTATTAACAATGAAATACATATGTAAAAATAAGACTACTAACTTAATGATTTCGAAACGAGACATATATGTAACGATTATCGTTGTAACGACATTTAACTGTATATACATCATACTAAGATATATTATATATCATAATATCATGATAATATAACAATTTAACATCTCATTTGTTATAATAAACAATGGGTTAACAACATTCAACAAGATCATTAACCTAAAGGTTTCAAAACAACATTTACATGTAACGACTAACGATGACTTAACGACTCAGTTAAAATGTATATACATGTAGTGTTTTAATATGTATTCATACACTTTTGAAAGACTTCAAGACACTTATCAAAATACTTCTACTTAACAAAAATGCTTACAATTACATCCTCGTTCAGTTTCATCAACAATTCTACTCGTATGCACCCGTATTCGTACTCGTACAATACACAGCTTTTAGATGTATGTACTATTGGTATATACACTCCAATGATCAGCTCTTAGTAGCCCATGTGAGTCACCTAACACATGTGGGAACCATCATTTGGCAACTAGCATGAAATATCTCATAAAATTACAAAAATATGAGTAATCATTCATGACTTATTTACATGAAAACAAAATTACATATCCTTTATATCTAATCCATACACCAACGACCAAAAACACCTACAAACACTTTCATTCTTCAATTTTCTTCATCTAATTGATCTCTCTCAAGTTCTATCTTCAAGTTCTAAGTGTTCTTCATATATTTTACAAGTTCTAGTTACATAAAATCAAGAATACTTTCAAGTTTGCTAGCTCACTTCCAATCTTGTAAGGTGATCATCCAACCTCAAGAAATCTTTGTTTCTTACAGTAGGTTATCATTCTAATACAAGGTAATAATCATATTCAAACTTTGGTTCAATTTCTATAACTATAACAATCTTATTTCAAGTGATGATCTTACTTGAACTTGTTTTCGTGTCATGATTCTGCTTCAAGAACTTCGAGCCATCCAAGGATCCGTTGAAGCCAGATCCATTTTTATCTTTTCCAGTAGGTTTATCCAAGGAACTTAAGGTAGTAATGATGTTCATAACATCATTCTATTCATACATATAAAGCTATCTTATTCGAAGGTTTAAACTCGTAATCACTAGAACATAGTTTAGTTAATTCTAAACTTGTTCGCAAACAAAAGTTAATCCGTTTAACTTGACTTTTAAAATTAACTACACACATGTTCTATATCTATATGATATGCTAACTTAATGATTTAAAACCTGGAAACACGAAAAACACCGTAAAACCGGATTTACGCCGTCGTAGTAACACCGCGGGCTGTTTTGGGTTAGTTAATTAAAAACTATGATAAACTTTGATTTTAAAGTTGTTATTCTGAGAAAATAATTTTTATTATGAACATGAAACTATATCCAAAAATTATGATTAAACTCAAAGTGGAAGTATGTTTTCTAAAATGGTCATCTAGACGTCGTTCTTTCGACTGAAATGACTACCTTTACAAAAACGACTTGTAACTTATTTTTCCGACTATAAACCTATAATTTTCTGTTTAGATTCATAAAATAGAGTTTAATATGAAACCATAGCAATTTGATTCACTCAAAACGGATTTAAAATGAAGAAGTTATGGGTAAAACAAGATTGGATAATTTTTCTCATTTTAGCTACGTGAAAATTGGTAACAAATCTATTCCAACCATAACTTAATCAACTTGTATTGTATATTATGTAATCTTGAGATACCATAGACACGTATACAATGTTTCGACCTATCATGTCGACACATCTATATATATTTCGGAACAACCATAGACACTCTATATGTGAATGTTGGAGTTAGCTATACAGGGTTGAGGTTGATTCCAAAATATATATAGTTTGAGTTGTGATCAATACTGAGATACGTATACACTGGGTCGTGGATTGATTCAAGATAATATTTATCGATTTATTTCTGTACATCTAACTGTGGACAACTAGTTGTAGGTTACTAACGAGGACAGCTGACTTAATAAACTTAAAACATCAAAATATATTAAAAGTGTTGTAAATATATTTTGAACATACTTTGATATATATGTATATATTGTTATAGGTTCGTGAATCAACCAGTGGCCAAGTCTTACTTCCCGACGAAGTAAAAATCTGTGAAAGTGAGTTATAGTCCCACTTTTAAAATCTAATATTTTTGGGATGAGAATACATGCAGGTTTTATAAATGATTTACAGAATAGACACAAGTACATGAAACTACATTCTATGGTTGAATTATCAAAATCGAATATGCCCCTTTTTATTAAATCTGGTAATCTAAGAATTAGGGAACAGACACCCTAATTGACGCGAATCCTAAAGATAGATCTATTGGGCCTAACAAACCCCATCCAAAGTACCGGATGCTTTAGTACTTCGAAATTTATATCATATCCGAAGGGTGTCCCGGAATGATGGGGATATTCTTATATATGCATCTTGTTAATGTCGATTACCAGGTGTTCACCATATGAATGATTTTTATCTCTATGTATGGGATGTGTATTGAAATATGAAATCTTGTGGTCTATTATTATGATTTGATATATATAGGTTAAACCTATAACTCACCAACATTTTTGTTGACGTTTTAAGCATGTTTATTCTCATGTGATTATTAAGAGCTTCCGCTGTCGCATACTTAAATAAGGACAAGATTTGGAGTCCATACGTGTATGATATTGTGTAAAAACTGCATTCAAGAAACTTATTTTGTTGTAACATATTTGTATTGTAAACCATTATGTAATGGTCGTGTGTAAACAGGATATTTTAGATTATCATTATTTGATAATCTACGTAAAGCTTTTTAAAACCTTTATCTATGAAATAAAGGTTATGGTTTGTTTTAAAAATGAATGCAGTCTTTGAAAAACGTCTCATATAGAGGTCAAAACCTCGCAACGAAATCAATTAATATGGAACGTTTTTAATCAATAAGAACGGGACATTTCAGTTGGTATCCGAGCGTTGGTCTTAGAGAACCAGAAAATTTGCATTAGTGTGTCTTATCGAGTTTGTTAGGATGCATTAGTGATTCTGGACTTCGACCGTGTATTCTTTAAAAATGATTGCTTAACATTTTTGTTGGAAACTATATATTTTTAACATATGAATATTATGTGATATATTAATCTCTTAACGTGTTTGATATTATGTGATAGATGTCTACCTCTAGAACAAGTCCCATTGACTCACCTAATAATAATGAAGAGTCAAATGTAAATTGGAATGATTCGTGGACTGATTCACAAGTTCCCGAAGAGGAACCGGAAGAAGAGTCGGAACCGGAAGAAGAATCGGAACCGAACGAAGAATCGGAACCGGAAGAAGAATCGGAACCGGTGGGGTAAATAATAAAACGGTTAAGTAAAAGAGAATCCTCAACCAACCGACCAAGGTTAATTATGGTCAATGGCGTTTCCGCCAAGGAAGCAAAATATTGGGAGGATTACCAATTCTCCGATGAATCGGATTCCGACGAGAATTCCAATGATGTTATAGAAATTACCCCAACTGAATTTAAAAAGGCAAAAGAAAATAATAAGGGAAAGGGCATAAAAATAGAGAAATCTAATTCCAACCCCGATGAACTTTATATGTATCGTCAACCCCCGAAGTTCTTAAGTTGTAACAATGACCCGGGAACCTCTAAACCACCAGGTTTTTCTAAACCAATATGGACAACGACGGCTCGTATTAGGGGAACATCATATATCCCTAGAAACTTGGCAAAACGAACCAAAACCGAAGAAGAAGAAACGAGCGAGTCGGAATAAGATAGTTGTATTCGTGTGGTGTAATATATGTAATATAGTGTTCTTATGCTTTATGATATATGTAAAAATTGCTTGTATTAATAAGTATTTTTTTTATGAATCTAACTCTTGTCTATTTTACAGTTTAAAAACACAAAATGGATAGACAACCCAATATTTTAAGAGACCTACCCGGAGACATGATTGATGAAATCTTGTCTAGAGTCGGCCAGAATTCCTCGGCACAACTATTTAAGGCGAGATCAGTTTGTAAGACATTCGAAGAACGTTCCAAGAATGTCTTGGTTTATAAGAGACTTTCGTTTGAAAGATGGGGGATATCACATTGGGAAACCCATAAGTTACGATGTGTTTACTTTGACGCATATATTGCGGGGAACCCAAATGCTATTTTACGCAACGGGTTAAGAAATTATTTTGACTCAATATATCCGAATATTGGACTTCGTGATTTAGAAAAAGTGGCTAACATGCAACATAAAGAAGCATGTTATGCTTACGGATTAGTAATGTTCGCTTCTCACCAAAGTGAGAACAAGAACATCGGGCTACAACTATTAAACAAAACGTTTCCACAAGTGACGGAGTCGGTAATTGGGGTAAGAAATGAGGTTTTTAGATTATTACGGGACTGTTGGACATTACCTCGTCCCTTTGACGACGTTACAACATGCTGTCTTATCAACGGCCATAACGGTTATGTTGCACAAGACCAAGGATGGGAAGTAGTCCTAGTAAAACCAGAATGCATGACTTGTTTCTGGACGTATGAATTACGTGTCTTTATTGCCTTTGCTGAACGACTTGTGTACTATCTGGAATTATCTTCACAACTATCTTGTATCAAAGTTATTGTGTGCTATATTTCATGCTTTATGTAAAATAAGCGGTATTTTAAGTTTGTAAAATATTGTATAAAAGTTTGAACGCGAAATATTATTATAATCAGTTTTTCATATAGAATTGTAGTAGTTGAATTGTATATTAGCTACTAAGTATGAACTTAACGGGTAGGTACTACCCGAATTTAAACTTATAAAACGCTAATATGAAGAAAAAGCTTTTATAAATGAGTTCATATTATGCTACGAAATACTATTAACTACTCTTAATATTCTGTATGATTAACTTGTTCCATTTGACTATTTTGAAGGAAATGGCACCGACTACTCGACACACCGTGAATATGAATGAAGAGGAATTCCGTACTTTTCTAGCTTCAAACATAGCCGCAGTACAGGCTGCTCTACATACCAACAATAACCTTGGATCTAGCAGTACAGGAAATCGTGTAGGATGCACCTACAAAGAATTCACTGCCTGCAAACCTTTGAAATTTGATGGAACCGAAGGACCGATCGGATTGAAACGGTGGACCGAGAAGGTCGAATCGGTGTTTGCCATAAGTAAGTGTACTGAAGAGGACAAAGTGAAGTACGCTACGCATACCTTCACAGGTTCTGCGTTAACATGGTGGAATACCTATCTAGAGCAAGTGGGACAAGACGATGCGTACGCACTACCATGGTCAGCATTCAAGCACTTGATGAACGAGAAGTACCGTCCCAGAACCGAGGTCAATAAGCTCAAGACAGAACTTAGAGGGTTACGAACCCAAGGATTTGATATTACCACGTATGAAAGACGATTCACAGAATTGTGCCTATTGTGTCCGGGAGCATTCGAAGATGAGGAAGAGAAGATCGACGCATTTGTGAAAGGATTACCGGAAAGAATCCAAGAAGATATAAGTTCACACGAGCCCGCCTCTATACAACAGGCATGTAGAATGGCTCACAAACTAGTGAACCAGATTGAAGAAAGAATTAAAGAACAGACTGCTGAAGAGGCCAATGTGAAGCAAGTCAAAAGAAAGTGGGAGGAAAACGGTGATAAGAATCACCAATACAACAACAACAGCAATTACAACAATAATCGCAACAATTATCCCAACAATCGCAACATCAATCGCAACTACAACAAACGGCCCAACAATAACAACAACAACAACAGCAACAGCAACTACAACAATCATCCCAACAACAATAATAACCGCAACAACAACAACAATCAGAAGCAGCTATGCCAAAGGTGTGAAAAGTATCACTCGGGGTTCTGCACCAAATTTTGCAACAAGTGTGAAAGAAATGGTCATAGCGCGGCGAAGTGTGAGGTCTACGGACCAGGGGTTAATAGAACGAAAGGAACAAATGGTATCGGAACGAGTAATGGCGGAGCAAGTAGTGTCGGAGCAAGTTATGCCAATGTAGTTTGTTATAAATGTGGAAAACCGGGCCACATTATTAGAAATTGCCCGAACCAGGAGAACACGAATGGACAAGGCCGCGGAAGAGTTTTCAATATTAATGCGGCAGAGGCACAGGAAGACCCGGAACTTGTTACGGGTACGTTTCTTATTGATAATAAATCTGCTTACGTTTTATTTGATTCGGGTGCGGATAGAAGCTATATGAGTAGAGATTTTTGTGCTAAATTAAGTTGTCCATTGACGCCTTTGGATAGTAAATTTTTACTCGAATTAGCAAATGGTAAATTAATTTCAGCAGATAATATATGTCGGAATCGAGAAATTAAACTGGTTAGCGAAACATTTAAGATTGATTTGATACCAGTAGAGTTAGGGAGTTTTGATGTGATAATCGGTATGGACTGGTTGAAAGAAGTGAAAGCAGAGATCGTCTGTTACAAAAATGCAATTCGCATTATACGAGAAAAAGGAAAACCCTTAATGGTGTACAGAGAAAAGGGCAACACGAAGCTACATCTTATTAGTAATTTGAAGGAACAAAAACTAATAAGAAAAGGTTGCTATGCTGTTCTAGCACACATCGAGAAAGTACAGACTGAAGAAAAGAGCATCAATGATGTTCCCATTGCAAAAGAATTTCCCGATGTATTTTCTGAAAGAATTACCGGGATTACCCCCACATCGATCCGTTGAATTTCAAATAGATGTTGTACCAGGAGCTGCACCAATAGCTCGTGCTCCTTACAGACTCGCACCCAGCGAGATGAAAGAACTGCAAAGCCAATTACAAGAACTTTTAGAGCGTGGTTTCATTCGACCAAGCACATCACCGTGGGGAGCTCCTGTTTTGTTTGTCAAGAAGAAAGATGGTACATTCAGGTTGTGTATCGACTACCGAGAGTTGAACAAACTTACCATCAAGAACCGCTACCCACTACCGAGAATCGACGACTTATTTGATCAACTACAAGGCTCGTCTGTTTATTCAAAGATTGACTTACGTTCCGGGTACCATCAAATGCGGGTGAAAGAAGATGATATTCCAAAGACTGCTTTCAGAACACGTTACGGTCATTACGAGTTTATGGTCATGCCGTTTAGTTTAACTAATGCACCAGCTGTGTTCATGGACCTTATGAACCGAGTGTATGGACCATACCTTGACAAGTTTGTCATTGTTTTCATTGATGACATACTTATTTACTCAAAGAATGACCAAGAACACGGTGAACATTTGAGAAAGGTGTTAGAAGTATTGAGGAAAGAAGAATTGTACGCTAAGTTTTCAAAGTGTGCATTTTGGTTGGAAGAAGTTCAATTCCTCGGTCACATAGTGAACAAAGAAGGTATTAAGGTGGATCCGGCAAAGATAGAAACTGTTGAAAAGTGGGAAACCCCGAAAACTCCGAAACACATACGCCAGTTTTTAGGACTAGCTGGTTACTACAGAAGGTTCATCCAAGACTTTTCCAGAATAGCAAAACCCTTGACTGCATTAACGCATAAAGGGAAGAAATTTGAATGGAATGATGAACAAGAGAAAGCGTTTTAGTTATTGAAGAAAAAGCTAACTACGGCACCTATATTGTCATTGCCTGAAGGGAATGATGATTTTGTGATTTATTGTGACGCATCAAAGCAAGGTCTCGGTTGTGTGTTAATGCAACGAACGAAGGTGATTGCTTATGCATCTAGACAATTGAAGATTCACGAACAAAATTATACGACGCATGATTTGGAATTAGGCGCGGTTGTTTTTGCATTAAAGACTTGGAGGCACTACTTATATGGGGTCAAAAGTATTATATATACCGACCACAAAAGTCTTCAACACATATTTAATCAGAAACAACTGAATATGAGGCAGCGTAGATGGATTGAATTGTTGAATGATTACGACTTTGAGATTCGTTACCACCCGGGGAAGGCAAATGTGGTAGCCGATGCCTTGAGCAGGAAGGACAGAGAACCCATTCGAGTAAAATCTATGAATATAATGATTCATAATAACCTTACTACTCAAATAAAGGAGGCGCAACAAGGAGTTTTAAAAGAGGGAAATTTAAAGGATGAAATACCCAAAGGATCGGAGAAGCATCTTAATATTCGGGAAGACGGAACCCGGTATAGGGCTGAAAGGATTTGGGTACCAAAATTTGGAGATATGAGAGAAATGGTACTTAGAGAAGCTCATAAAACCAGATACTCAATACATCCTGGAACGGGGAAGATGTACAAGGATCTCAGGAAATATTTTTGGTGGCCGGGTATGAAAGCCAATGTTGCTAAATACGTAGGAGAATGTTTGATGTGTTCTAAGGTCAAAGCTGAGCATCAGAAACCATCAGGTCTACTTCAACAACCCGAAATCCCAGAATGGAAATGGGAAAACATTACCATGGATTTCATCACTAAATTGCCAAGGACTGCAAGTGGTTTTGATACTATTTGGGTAATAGTTGATCGTCTCACCAAATCAGCACACTTCCTGCCAATAAGAGAAGATGACAAGATGGAGAAGTTAGCACGACTGTATTTGAAGGAAGTCGTATCCAGACATGGAATACCAATCTCTATTATCTCTGATAGGGATGGCAGATTTATTTCAAGATTCTGGCAGACATTACCGCAAGCATTAGGAACTCGTCTAGACATGAGTACTGCCTATCATCCACAAACTGATGGGCAGAGCGAAAGGACGATACAAACGCTTAAAGACATGCTACGAGCATGTGTTATTGATTTCGGAAACAGTTGGGATCGACATCTACCGTTAGCAGAATTTTCCTACAACAACAGCTACCATTCAAGCATTGAGATGGTGCCGTTTGAAGCACTTTATGGTAGAAAGTGCAGGTCTCCGATTTGTTGGAGTGAAGTGGGGGATAGACAGATTACGGGTCCGGAGATTATACAAGAAACTACCGAGAAGATCATCCAAATTCAACAACGGTTGAAAACCGCCCAAAGTCGACAAAAGAGCTACGCTGACATTAAAAGAAAAGATATAGAATTTGAAATTGGAGAGATGGTCATTCTTAAAGTTGCACCTTGGAAAGGCGTTGTTCGATTTGGTAAACGAGGGAAATTAAATCCAAGGTATATTGGACCATTCAAGATTATTGATCGTGTCGGACCAGTAGCTTACCGACTTGAGTTACCTCAACAACTCGCGGCTGTACATAAAACTTTCCACGTCTCGAATTTGAAGAAATGTTTTGCTAAAGAATATCTCACTATTCCGTTAGATGAAATCCAAATCAACGAAAAACTTCAATTCATCGAAGAACCCGTCGAAATAATGGATCGTGAGGTTAAAAGACTTAAGCAAAACAAGATACCAATTGTTAAGGTTCGATGGAATGCTCGTAGAGGACCCGAGTTCACCTGGGAGCGTGAATATCAGATGAAGAAGAAATACCCGTATCTATTTCCAGAAGATTCGTCAACACCTTCAACAGCTTAAAATTTCGGGACGAAATTTATTTAACGGGTAGGTACTGTAGTGACCCGAACTTTTCCATGTTTATATATATTAATTGAGATTGATATTTACATGATTAAATGTTTCCAACATGTTAAGCAATCAAACTTGTTAAGACTTGATTAATTGAAATATGTTTCATATAGACAATTGACCACCCAAGTTGACCGGTGATTCACGAACGTTAAAACTTGTAAAAACTATACGATGACATATATATGGTTATATATATAGTTAACATGTTTTTATTATAAGTATGTATCTCATTAGGTATTTTAACAATGAGTTATATACATAAAAATGAGACTATTAATTTAAGAAACTCGAAAACGATATATATAACGATTATCGTTATAACAACGTCTTACTAGGTACATATGAATCATATTAAGATATTGATACACTTGGTTAATTATGTTAAATGATAAGTAAATATATTATTAAGTGTATTAACAATGAAATACATATGTAAAAATAAGACTACTAACTTAATGATTTCGAAACGAGACATATATGTAACGATTATCGTTGTAACGACATTTAACTGTATATACATCATACTAAGATATATTATATATCATAATATCATGATAATATAACAATTTAACATCTCATTTGTTATAATAAACAATGGGTTAACAACATTCAACAAGATCATTAACCTAAAGGTTTCAAAACAACATTTACATGTAACGACTAACGATGACTTAACGACTCAGTTAAAATGTATATACATGTAGTGTTTTAATATGTATTCATACACTTTTGAAAGACTTCAAGACACTTATCAAAATACTTCTACTTAACAAAAATGCTTACAATTACATCCTCGTTCAGTTTCATCAACAATTCTACTCGTATGCACCCGTATTCGTACTCGTACAATACACAGCTTTTAGATGTGTGTACTATTGGTATATACACTCCAATGATCAGCTCATAGCAGCCCATGTGAGTCACCTAACACATGTGGGAACCATCATTTGGCAACTAGCATGAAATATCTCATAAAATTACAAAAATATGAGTAATCATTCATGACTTATTTACATGAAAACAAAATTACATATCCTTTATATCTAATCCATACACCACCGACCAAAAACACCTACAAACACTTTCATTCTTCAATTTTCTTCATCTAATTGATCTCTCTCAAGTTCTATTTTCAAGTTCTAAGTGTTCTTCATATATTTTACAAGTTCTAGTTACATAAAATCAAGAATACTTTCAAGTTTGCTAGCTCACTTCCAATCTTGTAAGGTGATCATCCAACCTCAAGAAATCTTTGTTTCTTACAGTAGGTTATCATTCTAATACAAGGTAATAATAATATTCAAACTTTGGTTCAATTTCTATAACTATAACAATCTTATTTCAAGTGATGATCTTACTTGAACTTGTTTTCGTGTCATGATTCTGCTTCAAGAACTTCGAGCCATCCAAGGATCCGTTGAAGCTAGATCCATTTTTCTCTTTTCCAGTAGGTTTATCCAAGGAACTTAAGGTAGTAATGATGTTCATAACATCATTCTATTCATACATATAAAGCTATCTTATTCGAAGGTTTAAACTCGTAATCACTAGAACATAGTTTAGTTAATTCTAAACTTGTTCGCAAACAAAAGTTAATCCTTCTAACTTGACTTTTAAAATTAACTACACACATGTTCTATATCTATATGATATGCTAACTTAATGATTTAAAACCTGGAAACACGAAAAACACCGTAAAACCGGATTTACGCCGTCGTAGTAACACCGCGGGCTGTTTTGGGTTAGTTAATTAAAAACTATGATAAACTTTGATTTTAAAGTTGTTATTCTGAGAAAATGATTTTTATTATGAACATGAAACTATATCCAAAAATTATGATTAAACTCAAAGTGGAAGTATGTTTTCTAAAATGGTCATCTAGACGTCGTTCTTTCGACTGAAATGACTACCTTTACAAAAACGACTTGTAACTTATTTTTCCGACTATAAACCTATAATTTTCTGTTTAGATTCATAAAATAGAGTTTAATATGAAACCATAGCAATTTGATTCACTCAAAACGGATTTAAAATGAAGAAGTTATGGGTAAAACAAGATTGGATAATTTTTCTCATTTTAGCTACGTGAAAATTGGTAACAAATCTATTCCAACCATAACTTAATCAACTTATATTGTATATTATGTAATCTTGAGATACCATAGACACGTATACAATGTTTCGACCTATCATGTCGACACATCTATATATATTTCGGAACAACCATAGACACTCTATATGTGAATGTTGGAGTTAGCTATACAGGGTTGAGGTTGATTCCAAAATATATATAGTTTGAGTTGTGATCAATATTGAGATACGTATACACTGGGTCGTGGATTGATTCAAGATAATATTTATCGATTTATTTCTGTACATCTAACTGTGGACAACTAGTTGTAGGTTACTAACGAGGACAGCTGACTTAATAAACTTAAAACATCAAAATATATTAAAAGTGTTGTAAATATATTTTGAACATACTTTGATATATATGTATATATTGTTATAGGTTCGTGAATCAACCAGTGGCCAAGTCTTACTTCCCGACGAAGTAAAAATCTGTGAAAGTGAGTTATAGTCCCACTTTTAAAATCTAATATTTTTGGGATGAGAATACATGCAGGTTTTATAAATGATTTACAGAATAGACACAAGTACATGAAACTACATTCTATGGTTGAATTATCAAAATCGAATATGCCCCTTTTTATTAAGTCTGGTAATCTAAGAATTAGGGAACAGACACCCTAATTGACGCGAATCCTAAAGATAGATCTATTGGGCCTAACAAACCCCATCCAAAGTACCGGATGCTTTAGTACTTCGAAATTTATATCATATCCGAAGGGTGTCCCGGAATGATGGGGATATTCTTATATATGCATCTTGTTAATGTCGATTACCAGGTGTTCACCATATGAATGATTTTTATCTCTATGTATGGGATGTGTATTGAAATATGAAATCGTGTGGTCTATTATTATGATTTGATATATATAGGTTAAACCTATAACTCACCAACATTTTTGTTGACGTTTTAAGCATGTTTATTCTCAGGTGATTATTAAGAGCTTCCGCTGTCGCATACTTAAATAAGGACAAGATTTGGAGTCCATACGTGTATGATATTGTGTAAAAACTGCATTCAAGAAACTTATTTTGTTGTAACATATTTGTATTGTAAACCATTATGTAATGGTCGTGTGTAAACAGGATATTTTAGATTATCATTATTTGATAATCTACGTAAAGCTTTTTAAAACCTTTATCTATGAAATAAAGGTTATGGTTTGTTTTAAAAATGAATGCAGTCTTTGAAAAACGTCTCATATAGAGGTCAAAACCTCGCAACGAAATCAATTAATATGGAACGTTTTTAATCAATAAGAACGGGACATTTCAATTTCTTTTACACTTGTTGCAAAATTTGGTGCAGAACCCCGAGTGATACTTTTCACACCTTTGGCATAGCTGCTTCTGATTGTTGTTGTTGTTGCGGTTATTATTATTGTTGGAATGATTGTTGTAGTTGCTGTTGTTGTTGTTGTTGTTGTTGTTGGGCCATTTGTTGTAGTTGCAATTGATGTTGCGATTGTTGGGATAATTGTTGCGATTATTGTTGTAATTGCTGTTGTTGTTGTATTGGTGATTCTTATCACCGTTTTCCTCCCACTTTCTTTTGATTTGCTTCACATTAGCCTCTTCAGCAGTCTGTTCTTTAATTCTTTCTTCAATCTGGTTCACTAGTTTGTGAGCCATTCTACATGCCTGTTGTATGGAGGCGGGCTCGTGTGAACTTATATCTTCTTGGATTCTTTCCGGTAATCCTTTCACAAATGCGTCGATCTTCTCTTCCTCATCTTCGAATGCTCCCGGACACAATAGGCACAATTCTGTGAATCATCTTTCGTACGTGGTAATATCAAATCCTTGGGTTCGTAACCCTCTAAGTTCTGTCTTGAGATTATTGACCTCGATTCTGGGACGGTACTTCTCGTTCATCAAGTGCTTGAATGCTGACCACGGTAGTGCGTACGCATCGTCTTGTCCCACTTGTTCTAGATAGGTATTCCACCATGTTAACGCAGAACCTGTGAAGGTATGCGTAGCGTACTTCACTTTGTCCTCTTCAGTACACTTACTTATGGCAAACATCGATTCGACCTTCTTGGTCCACCGTTTCAATCCGATCGGTCCTTCAGTTCCATCAAATTTCAAAGGTTTGCAGGCAGTGAATTCTTTGTAGGTGCATCCTACACGATTTCCTGTACTGCTAGATCCAAGGTTATTGTTGGTATGTAGCGCAGCCTGTACTGCGGCTATGTTTGAAGCTAGAAAAGTACGGAATTCCTCTTCATTCATATTCACGGTGTGTCGAGTAGTCGGTGCCATTTCCTTCAAAATAGTCAAATGGAACAAGTTAATCATACAGAATATTAAGAGTAGTTAATAGTATTTCGTAGCATAATATGAACTCATTTATAAAAGCTTTTTCTTCATATTAGCGTTTTATAAGTTTAAATTCGGGTAGTACCTACCCGTTAAGTTCATACTTAGTAGCTAATATACAATTCAACTCCTACAATTCTATATGAAAAACTGATTATAATAATATTTCGCGTTCAAACTTTTACACAATATTTTACAAACTTACAACACCGCTTATTTTACATATAGCATGAAATATAGCACACAATAAATTTGATACAAGATGGTTGTGAAGATAATTCTAGCTAGTACACAAGTCGTTCAGCAAAGGCAATAAAGACACGTAATTCATACGTCCAGAAACAAGTCATGCATTCTGGTTTTACTAGGATTACTTCCCATCCTTGGTCTTGTGGAACATAACCGTTATGGCCGTTGATAAGACAGCGTGTGGTAACGTCGTCAAAGGGACGAGGGTTACGTAATGTCCAACAGTCCCGTAACAATCTAAAAACCTCATTTCTTACCCCAATTACCGACTCCGTCACTTGTGGGAACGTTTTGTTTAATAGTTGTAGCCCGATGTTCTTGTTCTCACTTTGGTGAGAAGCGAACATTACTAATCCGTAAGCATAACATGCTTCTTTATGTTGCATGTTAGCCGCTTTTTCTAAATCACGAAGTCCAATATTCGGATATATAGAGTCAAAATAATTTCTTAACCCATTGCGTAAAATAGCATTTGGGTTCCCCGCAATATATGCGTCAAAGTAAACACATCGTAACTTATGGATTTTCCAATGTGATATCCCCTATCTTTAGAACGAAAGCCTTCTATAAACCAAGGCATTCTTGGAACGTTCTTCGAATGTCTTACAAACTGATCTCGCCTTAAATAGTTGTGCCGAAGAATTCTGACCGACTCTAGACAAGATTTCATCAATCATGTCTCCGGGTAGGTCTCTTAAAATATTGGGCTGTCTATCCATTTTGTGTTTTTATACTGTAAAATAGAAAAGAGTTAGATTCATAAAAAAATACTTATTAATACAAGCAATTTTTACATATATCATAAAGCATAAGCACACTATATTACATATATTACACCACACGAATACAACTATCTTATTCCGACTCGCTTGTTTCTTCTTCTTCAGTTTTGGTTGGTTTTGCCAAGTTTCTAGGGATATATGATGTTCCCCTAATACGAGCCGTCGTTTTCCACATTGGTTTAGAAAAACCTGGTGGTTTAGAGGTTCCCGGGTCATTGTTACAACTTAAGGACTTCGGGGGTTGACGATACATATAAAGTTCATCGGGGTTGGAATTAGATTTCTCTATTTTTATGCCCTTTCCCTTATTATTTTCTTTTGCCTTTTTAAATTCAGTTGGGGTAATTTTTATAACATCATCGGAATTCTCGTCGGAATCCGATTCATCGGAGAATTGGTAATCCTCCCAATATTTTGCTTCCTTGGCGGAAACACCATTGACCATAATTAACCTTGGTCGGTTGGTTGAGGATTTTCTTTTACTTAACCATTTTATTATTTATCCCACCGGTTCTATTTCTTCATCCGGTTCCGATTCTTCTTCCGGTTCCGATTCTTCTTTCGGTTCCGACTCTTCTTCCGGTTCCTCTTCGGGAACTTGTGAATCAGTCCACGAATCATTCCAATTTACATTTGACTCTTCATTATTATTAGGTGAGTCAATGGGACTTGTTCTAGAGGTAGACATCTATCACATAATATCAAACGCGTTAAGAGATTAATATATCACATAATATTCACATGTTAAAAATATATAGTTTCCAACAAAATTTGTTAAGCAATCATTTTTCAAGTAAACACGGTCGAAGTCCAGACTCACTAATGCATCCTAACAAACTCGATAAGACACACTAATGCAAAATTCTGGTTCTCTAAGACCAACGCTCGGATACCAACTGAAATGTCCCGTTCTTATTGATTAAAAACGTTCCATATTAATTGATTTCGTTGCGAGGTTTTGACCTCTATATGAGACGTTTTTCAAAGACTGCATTCATTTTTAAAACAAACCATAACCTTTATTTCATAAATAAAGGTTTAAAAAGCTTTACGTAGATTATCAAATAATGATAATCTAAAATATCCTGTTTACACACGACTATTACATAATGGTTTACAATACAAATATGTTACATCGAAATCAGTTTCTTAAATGCAGTTTTTACACAATATCATACAAACATGGACTCCAAATCTTGTCCTTATTTTAGTATGCAACAGCGGAAGCTCTTAGTATTCACCTGAGAATAAACATGCTTTAAACGTCAATAAAAAATGTTGGTGAGTTATAGGTTTAACCTATATATATCAAATCGTAACAATAGACCACAAGATTTCATATTTCAATACACATCCCATACATAGAGATAAAAATCATTCATATGGTGAACACCTGGTAACCGACATTAACAAGATGCATATATAAGAATATCCCCATCATTCCGGGACACCCTTCGGATATGATATAAATTTCGAAGTACTAAAGCATCCGGTACTTTGGATGGGGTTTGTTAGGCCCAATAGATCTATCTTTAGGATTCGCGTCAATTAGGGTGTCTGTTCCCTAATTCTTAGATTACCAGACTTAATAAAAGGGGGCATATTCGATTTCGATAATTCAACCATAGAATGTAGTTTCACGTACTTGTGTCTATTTTGTAAATCATTTATAAAACCTGCATGTATTCTCATCCCAAAAATATTAGATTTTAAAAGTGGGACTATAACTCACTTTCACAGATTTTTACTTCGTCGGGAAGTAAAACTTGGCCACCGGTTGATTCACGAACCTATAACAATATATACATATATATCAAAGTATGTTCAAAATATATTTACAACACTTTTAATATATTTTGATGTTTTAAGTTTATTAAGTCAGCTGTCCTCGTTAGTAACCTACAACTAGTTGTCCACAGTTAGATGTACAGAAATAAATCGATAAATATTATCTTGAATCAATCCACGGCCCAGTGTATACGTATCTCAGTATTGATCACAACTCAAACTATATATATTTTGGAATCAACCTCAACCCTGTATAGCTAACTCCAACATTCACATATAGAGTGTCTATGGTTGTTCCGAAATATATATAGATGTGTCGACATGATAGGTCGAAACATTGTATACGTGTCTATGGTATCTCAAGATTACATAATATACAATACAAGTTGATTAAGTTATGGTTGGAATAGATTTGTTACCAATTTTCACGTAGCTAAAATGAGAAAAATTATCCAATCTTGTTTTACCCATAACTTCTTCATTTTAAATCCGTTTTGAGTGAATCAAATTGCTATGGTTTCATATTGAACTCTATTTTATGAATCTAAACAGAAAAATTATAGGTTTATAGTCGGAAAAATAATTTACAAGTCATTTTTGTAAAGGTAGTCATTTCAGTCGAAAGAACGACGTCTAGATGACCATTTTAGAAAACATACTTCCACTTTGAGTTTAACCATAATTTTTGGATATAGTTTCATGTTCATAATAAAAATCATTTTCTCAGAATAACAACTTTTAAATCAAAGTTTATAATAGTTTTTAATTAACTAACCCAAAACAGCCCGCGGTGTTACTACGACGGCGTAAATCCGGTTTTACGGTGTTTTTCGTGTTTCCGGGTTTTAAATCATTAAGTTAACATATCATATAGATATAGAACATGTGTTTAGTTGATTTTAAAAGTCAAGTTAGAAGGATTAACTTTTGTTTGCGAACAAGTTTAGAATTAACTAAACTATGTTCTAGTGATTACAAGTTTAAACCTTCGAATAAGATAGCTTTATATGTATGAATCGAATGATGTTATGAACATCATTACTACCTTAAGTTCCTTGGATAAACCTACTGGAAAAGAGAAAAATGGATCTAGCTTCAACGGATCCTTGGATGGCTCGAAGTTCTTGAAGCAGAATCATGACACGAAAACAAGTTCAAGTAAGATCATCACTTGAAATAAGATTGTTATAGTTATAGAAATAGAACCAAATTTTGAATATGATTATTACCTTGTATTAGAATGATAACCTACTGTAAGAAATAAATATTTCTTGAGGTTGGATGATCACCTTACAAGATTGGATGTGAGCTAGCAAATTTGAAAGTATTCTTGATTTTATGTAACTAGAACTTGTAGAATTTATGAAGAACACTTAGAACTTGAAGTTAGAACTTGAGAGAGATCAATTAGATGAAGAAAATTGAAGAATGAAAGTGTTTGTAGGTGTTTTTGGTCATTGGTGTATGGATTAGATATAAAGGATATGTAATTTTGTTTTCATGTAAATAAGTCATGAATGATTACTCATATTTTTGTAATTTTATGAGATATTTCATGCTAGTTGCCAAATGATGGTTCCCACATGTGTTAGGTGACTCACATGGGCTGCTAAGAGCTAATCATTGGAGTGTATATATCAATAGTACATACATCTAAAAGCTGTATATTGTACGAGTACGAATACGGGTGCATACGAGTAGAATTGTTGATGAAACTGAACGAGGATGTAATTGTAAGCATTTTTGTTAAGTAGAAGTATTTTGATAAGTGTATTGAAGTCTTTCAAAAGTGTATAAATACATATTAAAACACTACATGTATATACATTTTAACTGAGTCGTTAAGTCATCGTTAGTCGTTACATGTAAGTGTTGTTTTGAAACCTTTAGGTTAACGATCTTGTTAAATGTTGTTAACCCAATGTTTATAATATCAAATGAGATTTTAAATTATTATATTATCATGATATTATCATGTATTAATATCTCTTAATATGATATATATACATTAAATGTCTTTACAACGATAATCGTTACATATATGTCTCGTTTAAAAATCATTAAGTTAGTAGTCTTGTTTTTACATATGTAGTTCATTGTTAATATACTTAATGATATGTTTACTTATCATAGTATCATGTTAACTATATATATATCCATATATGTCATCATATAGTTTTTACAAGTTTTAACGTTCGTGAATCACCGGTCAACTTGGGTGGTCAATTGTCTATATGAAACATATTTCAATTAATCAAGTCTTAACAAGTTTGATTGCTTAACATGTTGGAAATATTTAATCATGTAAATATCAATCTCAATTAATATATATAAACATGGAAAAGTTCGGGTCACTATAGTTTACATATATCCATTTGACCTTCGACTGTTTCCGACGATTCACGAATAATTGTTTGTAAATAAATATATGTTATTATATATAAATATTACTTGTAAATAGATATGTATATATATATAGATATAATAATTTGAAATATTTTATAATATAATTGTTAGAATTAATAATAATAAAATAACATTCACGGATCCTAATTT
The DNA here is from genome assembly GCF_046630445.1 of Rutidosis leptorrhynchoides. Lineage (NCBI taxonomy): Eukaryota > Viridiplantae > Streptophyta > Magnoliopsida > Asterales > Asteraceae > Rutidosis > Rutidosis leptorrhynchoides. The sequence continues at coordinate 312,930,581 of NC_092333.1, read as the reverse complement.
TTGTGTGTCGGCCAAATTTGTCAAAAAATTAAGCAACTATTGTTGTTGCACGTTTTAGATTTAAGATTTTAATAATCTAACAAACTAGATGGGATAGAAATTGAGTATATATATTATATAAAGTAGGTAAAGAAATGATATGAGCTAGTTTTTCAATCATCGACATTTAGAGTTATTATATTTAACACGAGTAAGTTTTGCTTTCCACAAACCCACTACCTTGTAATTTAACAGTTTATAATTTTGATTTCTACTCACTATCATCACTTATCACATTTACAAACACCTTTTCCTCCTCATATTACTGTTTTTTTATTTTTTATTTACTTATTTATTTACTTGGTAATCATCATCACATGTAGAATCATGGTCCTTGGCATACTACTGACTTTACACATATATATGCATGCATGTACTGTTTTAGTTGCTTTAATTTATATATATATATATATATATATATATATATATATATATATATATATATATATATATATATATTGCATACAAGTAGCAATCAACCCTTAACCACTTCTCTATTTTCTTGTCTTGCATTGTTTAACTTTTAACAATGCATAGATTCATGCATCGACATATATACATATTATATTATATATGTGTAAGTTAACGGATAGATAAAATAGTTAATCATAGGTAAGTGATTAAATTAGTTATATTAACTTTTATCCAATACTAATATTAATATTGATATCATTCAATTATGTTCAAAATTAAATATACGTAAAGGATTTCAAATGATATCTCAAGGACATTTTGAATTGAGATAAGTATCACATATTAAAGATGACAGTTGCTTAGTCAAGTAAACGTTGTAAACTTAATAATATATTGTACACGTTGTAAACGTAATAATTTGAATACAACTACCAAATTTGATCAACATTATAAATTTAGAATTATTATACTAACAGAAAGAGGTGGCTTTTAACATGAACTTTACTACAAATAAAGGTAACAATATAATATACAATTATATCTATAGAGGGAAGTCTAGCACTCGGTCGATTGAGTGGGAATCATATGGCTAAAGCAAATAAAAGTAATAATATATAATTAGTGTAGTAGCTGGCCTAATTCATCCTTATTTTTCCTTGGCCCAAGATATAATATGATTAATAATAGTTAACTTACTAACTGAATAATACTTTTAATTAGGCTTAAAATATATTTGTATAGATACTAATTCTATCAATATAAATAAAAATAGATTAAATACTATAGTTTAATGGATAGTTAATATTAATATGGTTGTAATGCTCTTTAAAATTTGGTCATGAACACTTAATCCAACTTAAACGAATTGTAACGTGTATAATTTTTTATTTTTTTTATGTGACTATCCAAATCTTGAAAGTAGATAGTAAGTCTCGACAAAATTAATAATTATATAACCACTTTACATATATGAGATCAATTGGAAAATACTTATACAACCGTTACACTTAAACATATAAAGATTAAATTTAGTAGTTGTTGGAAGGGGTGAAACCCACATTTGAAATTATATATATATGGTGTCATATTATTCTATCCTTCATACTAATCATAAAACATCGAAATCAAAATTCTTCATTCTCTTACAAATTCCAAATTCTAAAGATAACAATAATATTGAGATTTGGAGGGGTTAACATGGAGGAGTCTCAGACTTTGTTCGTGATTTCATAATCAACTAATTTTGGGAGGTAACTCTTAATCTAACTAATAATTCTATCTCGACCCAATATTGTTAGTTTTCTAAAATTCATATATCTAATTTTAATCTACACCATGTATAAACCTATTAACTAATTATTTTGATAGCTATATATATTGAATGATCGGAATTTAGAATATCGGTGTTATATTGAGTCGAAATCTAATAATTTATAACAATACTCTAGAATATGTGAGGTTGTATTTGTTAATATCCTAGACTCAAAATTTAACAATATTAAAAAAGTTGGAATTTACAAAATCTTTCTGTTTGTAAATAATTAAAAAGATGATGATAATTTGAATTTGAGCCTGTAAATTATAATGCTTTAATTGTCGATCACTTGGATCATGGATTCATGATAGTTTAAAATGACTTTATATAGGTATCCACAAGTTTTATTATTAAAGAAATCAACTTGTGAATCATTGTTTTCGATTAAAATCAGATTGTTTGCGTCTTGAATTATAAATGATTATTAACAAGTTGGAATATGATTCATTCTTATACATATTAAAATGATTAAAATAATAGATGATAGATGTAGTCATTTAATTTTACTCTTGAAATGAATTTAGCTAAGTTGCAAGAATTTTAAAATGATGCACTTGAACTATACGTGCAAGCTTAACGAAAACAAGACATCATAAATATTATGAATTTTTGGTTAGTCTCTCAAGTATTTATGAAGTTACCAAATTAAATTATAACCTGTACATACGATATTTGGAATTCAACTTAAGAATTCTGAAGTACAACAGTAAACTATAACCGAACTCTCAACTTTATTACTAGTGTTGTATGACCTCTGACCAACTGCATCACTCTAGGTTAAACACTTTTGGATGCCCTTAAACATTTTTGTGCTTGTGTATTTTGCTGAGTTAAGGTGAGTTTCATTTGCCTTTTTACCCTTTATATTTTTGGGCTGAGAATACATGCGAAATTTTTATAACTGTTTTACGAAATAGACACAAGTAATTGAAACTACATTATATGGGTGAATGATCGAAGCCGAATATGCCCCTTTTTGCTTGGTAACCTAAGAATTAGTAAACCGATCTACTAATTGACGCGAATCCTAAAGATAGATCTATTGGGCCTAACGAACCCCATCCAAAGTACCGGATGCTTTAGTACTTCGATGTTGTTTTTATCATGTCCGAAGGATTTCCCAGAATGATAGGGGATATTCTTATATGCATCTTGTTAATGTCAGTTACCAGGTGTTCACCATATGAATGATTATTTTTTTCTCTATGCATGGGATGTATATTTATGAGAAATGAAAATGAAAATCTTGTGGTCTATTAAAATGATGGAAATGATTATTTATGTTAAACTAATGAACTCACCAACCTTTTGGTTGACACTTTAAAGCATGTTTATTCTCAGGTATGAAAGAAATCTTCCGCTGTGCATTTGCTCATTTTAGATACCTTACTTGGAGTCATTCATGACATATTTCCAAAGATGTTGCATTCGAGTCATTGAGTTCATCAAGATTATTATTAAGTCAAATATAGTTGGATGTATTATGAAATGGTATGCATAATGTCAACTTTCGATGAAAAGAAAGTTTGCCTTTTAAAAATGAATGCAATGTTTGTAAAATGTATCATATAGAGGTCAAATACCTCGCGATGTAATCAACTATTGTGAATCGTTTATAATCGATATGGACTTCGTCTGGATGGATTAGGACGGGTCTTCACAGTTGGTATCAGAGCGGTGGTCTTAGCGAACCAGGTCCTGCATTAGTGTGTCTAACTAATAGTCGTTAGGATGCATTAGTGAGTCTGGACTTCGACCGTGTCTGCATGTCAAAAATTTTGCTTATCATTTTTATCGGAAATTATCTGCTTATCATCCTTAGGAAATTAACTGCTCATTATTCCTAGTCTAGACACGTTTTACTGCATTGACTGCATGAATAGTGTATAGACAAAAATTCATATCTTAGCATATCTGACTATTCATATCTTAGTGTATCTGTTACTGTAGACCTTGCCTATTATCTCTCGTAAAATTCTCCTTAATTTAAGGGATCCTGGTACTATATATATCTATGAAAATTATGCATTGAGAATACCATCTAACTATCAATTGCTGTCACTAAACTCTTCATACCAAAAATCTTTCCTGAGATCGCGGAAGATGGCCTCTACGAATCGACCAAGTTCCTCTGACTCCGAAGACAGCGTAACAGGAGCACACCAACCAATCAACTACCGTGATTACTAGAGAAAATGGGGGTGGGTTCGCGACATACTCACCTTATGGAGAAAGGAAGAAGGTACTCCATATCATGAATCAAATCTACCACCTAACCTTGGAGTACTTGACCCGCTCACCGACGAACTCGTTCGCAACACCGTTTATACCCTATTTGCAAGAATTTTTCGTCTTGAAGCTACCATTAACGGAACTAGAGAAGATATCCGACCTCTACCTCACACTGATAAACAACCAGGGTTAGTAGAAGAAGTTAGAGAACTCCGCGCTCGAGTACTAACTTTAGAGAGCACGGTATACAATTTGCAATCACCAACAGTATCACCAACACTAGTAATATCACCAGCCTCAGCACCAATGGCACCAGTACCACCAACAACCCAAGTTTCAACAATCCATGCCTCAACATCTCATTCTGTATCTCGAGTATAATTATCGTTCCACGAATCATCATTCTACATCATTTATCTTCGTTCGACATGACGATTATGTAAACTCTAATGTTTTAGAGATTATGTATCATAATTCTAATCGTAAAACTGATGAGTTTAATATCACATTGACTCATTAAAGCCATGATTACATCTGAAAAAAAAATATATATGTATATATATGTTTTCATAAAGATTGTAATTAAAATTCTTTTGTACCAACTGTTAATGGTGAAAATATTTTAACGGGTAGGTAATACCCGAGGAATATTTAGATTTCACATTAATAAGTTACACTGTACATTCTTCGAATCGGATTCAACGGTCAATTACCATCCTACCTACATCTATCAATATACGAATCCGTTCACCACAGAATAACCATTTTCATTCAAATTCAATTTCATATTTGGATTTTAACTTACCAGAATCCAACAAGTGGCATAATGAAGAAATAATGGACACAATAAAAATTGATTAGAAACAAACTAATTAACAATATGAAATTTTGTTAAGAAACCACGCTAACTGTTCCAGCTAACTGTTCCTAGCTAACTGATTACATTCTATTTATTGCATTTTATTTATTGCAATTTAATTATCACAATTTACATTCTCGCCATTTTATTTATCGTCATTTAATTTCTGTTATTTACTTTAAGCATTTAATTTATCGTCATTTAATTTCTGTTATTTATTTTACGCACTTTAAATATCGGGACACGTATACAAGGTTTTGACATATCATATCGACGCATCTATATATATTATTTGGAATCACCATAGACACTCTATATACAGTAATGATCGAGTTCTCTATACAGGGTTGAGGTTGATTCTATAATAATATATATATACTTTGAGTTGTGATCGAGTCTGAGACATGTACACGGGTCACGATACGTATTAATCAATTCGAATATTATATATTAAACTATATATGAATTATTGGACTGTTAACTGTGGACTATCGACTGTGGACTAATAATATTGGACAATTAAAATGAATTAAAATACTGATTATAACATATGAAACTAAACAATACTTCAAGTTGCCACTTGATTTCATCTTAAACCTCATTTGTATCTTGACGATTACAACATGCGTTCAAACCTTTCATGATTCTTGAAAACACTTCAATTTTAGAGGATGAACCAACCGCACTTCATCTACGAAAGAAAAGATTTATACATATAGTTATGCACCTGAGAAACTCTCAGCAACTGAGTAAAAGTTTAACACATAGCCACGTCAGATCCTTTGGCATTTATTAGCAAAAATAACTTTGCGATCCCTTTTCAAAGTAGCAAATTTTGTCACAGCTCCAGCAAGTCAACTTCGATTTTTCATTCGAAGTAGTCTTACTATAATCCTGATATATACGATTACCGTTTTAATACCGGAGAATTCTTTTATATTTCACCATATTACCAGCAGACGTACCAGTAACCTCGTTGCTTCTTGGCTTATACCTCTCTGATAAATCATGATATTTATTCATTGAAACCCTATCATATACTCATCCGCATCTTGTAACGAGAACTGTCATACCAATTACCAGGAATCAGCAATCAGTACTTTGAAAATGCACTTCATATTTACATCAACAATTATATGTATAACATTTATCTTTTAGAATTATGGTCTTTTATTCCAAAAATTCTGAACAGCACTCAGTTTACAAATCAAATACTCTGAATATTGAAAAAGCTGAATGAAGCAGCAGAAATTGTAGACAACCGTAAACGACCTTAATCGTCGGAAGTTGATGATAAAGTATTGTAGGTTGGCAAAGCTCAGAAAAAGTTTGAAACTAAAAAACTGATTGAGCAAACTATGAAGGAAGCCGTGGAAAAATCACAAAAAATAAGTTTGACTTCAAAGAATCTAAATGATTCAGTATCTGCTGAAGTCATTAACGAATACCTTGCTTCTGACTCCAAACTCTTGCGGACAAATTTTCTTCACCATCCTTCGATATTAGAAATTTCAAGATATCATCGAATCGTTCATTATAAATATCCTCCATATTTCTGAAGATAATTTTCATAACTGTTCTTATCTGAAATCATTAATCTCATCGTGCTATCAGTGTTACATAATATAGAAACTATTAGTTTCTATATTCTGTAAACTTTCGAGCTTAAAATATGAATGTTATTGAAGTAATGTTGGGAACTGATGCATGAGTTAGTATAATATAATGACACTTGATCAACGTCATTATATTACAGTAAGTCATGCTGAGTTTCTAAATGGAACATGATGATTCACAGATTATAACGTCATCATGTGCCATGTTACATGACTCTTACATTTTATCTGATATATAAACATATCAAGAACATATTTTCTTGATAGTTCCATCTTTCCCGGATATTCTGGTAATTTGACGAATCAAGATCGTGCTATTACCATTTCTTTCTTAGAAGATTAACTATGTTCATTTCGAAATTCATATCTATGAATTCTGGACCGTTGCTCGCTTTACTAGGAATCGAGAGGAGAATAAAAAGGCAAAGAGCTCCGAAATATAAAAGAAAATATAAAACCCAATAACAACACGGAAGTTACAAACCATAGATATTAATAGGAATAGCAATATAAAGACACGGCATAATTAAGAATAGTATCACCCCAAGGTTATATTAAAAGTAAACAGATTTTTCTGGTAGAAGATTGAAAAGAAGGATGACGGAAATAATAATTAGGAAAATATTAGGGATTAGAACTGGACTAAGCATTTTCACAATCTTTTGGATGTATGAACTAAGAAAGAAAGTATATGAATGGTGAGAATGATGGAACGGATAAGTTTAATTTATAATGGAAATATCAGACATAGTAATCGAGGCAGATCACCGTATTTAATTATAGAGATCTTAATCTCCTTATTCGCCGAAGAATCAAATCTCTTAGATTTCGAAGATTTTCTTTAAATCCCTTGAATTCCGGAATTCAATCGCGACTACGTCAAAATTTATGGAAAATCTCCATTTCATCTCGATCTTTTGTGATAACTTCATTCATACGCTTCGATTAATCGAATCATTTTATCCATTCCATATTACTCAATGATAATGAAACTCTATTTATCAACTCATATTCGTCATGAAAACATTTTTATTGTTAACCATGACCACCTCACTCAAATTTCGGGACGAAATTTCTTTAACGGGTAGGTACTGTGATGACCCGGGAATTTTCAACCAAATTTAAACTTAATCTTTATATGTTTATGATACGATAAACAAAGTCTGTAATGTTGAGTCTCAAAAACTTTGAACTGTTTACATATATCCATTTGACCTTCGACTGTTTCCGACGATTCACGAATAATTGTTTGTAAATAAATATATGTTATTATATATAAATATTACTTGTAAAAAGATATGTATATATATATATAGATATAATAATTTGAAATATTTTATAATATAATTGTTAGAATTAATAATAATAAAATAACATTCACGGATCCTAATTTTTGTGTGACGGCCAAATTTGTCAAAAAGTTAAGCAACTATTGTTGTTGCACGTTTTAGATTTAAGATTTTAATAATCTAACAAACTAGATGGGACAGAAATTGAGTATATATATATTATATAAAGTAGGTAAAGAAATGATATGAGCTACTTTTTCAATCATCGACATTTAGAGTTATTATATTTAACACGAGTAAATTTTGCTTTCCACAAACCCACTACCTTGTAATTTAACAGTTTCTAATTTTGATTTCTACTCACCATCATCACTTATCACATTGACAAACCACCTTTTCCTCCTCATATTACTGTTTTTTTTATTTTTTATTTATTTATTTTTTTACTTGATTATCATCATCACATGTAGAATCATGGTCCTTAGCATACTACTGACTTTACACATATATATATGCATGCATGTACTGTTTTAGTTGCTTTAATTTATATATATATATATGTATATATATATATATATATATATATATATATATATATATATATATATATTGCATACAAGTAGCAATCAACCCTTAACCACTTCTCTATTTTCTTGTCTTGCATTGTTTAACTTTTAACAATGCATAGATTCATGCATCGACATATATACATATTATATTATATATGTGTAAGTTAACGGATAGATAAAATAGTTAATCATAGGTAAGTGATTAAATTAGTTATATTAACTTTTATCCAATACTAATATTAATATTGATATCATCCAATTATGTTCAAAATTAAATATACATAAAGGATTTCAAATGATATCTCAAGGACATTTTGAATTGAGATAAGTATCACATATTAAAGATGACAATTTCTTAGTTAAGTAAACGTTGTAAACTTAATAATATATTGTACACGTTGTAAACGTAATAATTTGAATACAACTACCAAATTTGATCAACATTATAAATTTAGAATTATTATACTAACAGAAAGAGGTGGCTTTTAACATGAACTTTACTACAAATAAAGGTAACAATATAATATACAAATATATCTATAGAGGGAAGTCTAGCACTCGGTCGATTGAGTAGGAATCATATGGCTAAAGCAAATAAAAGTAATAATATATAATTAGTGTAGTAGCTGGCCTAATTCATCCTTATTTTTCCTTGGCCCAAGATATAATATGATTAATAATAGTTAACTTACTAACTGAATAATACTTTTAATTAGGCTTAAAATATATTTGTATAGATACTAATTCTATCAATATAAATAAAAATACATTAAATACTATAGTTTAATGGATAGTTAATATTAATATGGTTGTAATGCTCTTTAAAATTTGGTCATGAACACTTAATCCAACTTAAACGAATTGTAACGTGTATAATTTTTTATTTTTTTTATGTGACTATCCAAATCTTGAAAGTAGATAGTAAGTCTCGGCAAAATTAATAATTATATAACCACTTTACATATATGAGATCAATTGGAAAATACTTATACAACCGTTACACTTAAATATATAAAGATTAAATTTAGTAGTTGTTGGAAGGGGTGAAACCCACATTTGAAATTATATATATATGGTGTCATATTATTCTATCCTTCATACTAATCATAAAACATCGAAATCAAAATTCTTCATTCTCTTACAAATTCCAAATTCTAAAGATAACAATAATATTGAGATTTGGAGTGGTTAACACCGAGGAGTCTCAGACTTTGTTCGTGATTTCATAATCAACTAATTTTGGGAGGTAACTCTTAATCTAACTAATAATTCTATCTCGACCCAATATTGTTAGTTTTCTAAAATTCATATATCTAATTTTAATCTACACCATGTATAAACCTATTAACTAATTATTTTGACAGCTATATATATTGAATGATCGGAATTTAGAATATCGGTGTTATATTGAGTCGAAATCTAATAATTTATAACAATACTCTAGAATATGTGAGGTTGTATTTGTTAATATCCTAGACTTAAAATTTAACAATATTAAAAAGTTGGAATTTATAAAATCTTTCTGTATGTAAATAATTAAAAAGATGATGATAATTTGAATTTGAGCCTGTAAATTATAATGCTTTAATTGTCGATCACTTGGATCATGGATTCATGATAGTTTAAAATGACTTTATATAGGTATCCACAAGTTTTATTATTAAAGAAATCAACTTGTGAATCATCATTTTCGATTAAAATCAGATTGTTTGCGTCTTGAATTATAATTGATTATTAACAAGCTGGAATATGATTCATTCTTATACATATTAAAATGATTAAAATAATAGATGATAGATGTAGTCATTTAATTTTACTCTTGAAATGAATTTAGCTAAGTTGCAAGAATTTTAAAATGATGCACTTGAACTATACGTGCAAGCTTAACGAAAACAAGACATCATAAATATTATGAATTTTTGGTTAGTCTCTCAAGTATTTATGAAGTTACCAACTTAAATTATAACCTGTACATACGATATTTGGAATTCAACTTAAGAATTATGAAGTACAACAGTAAACTATAACCGAACTCTCAACTTTATTACTAGTGTTGTATGACCTCTGACCAACTGCATCACTGTAGGTTAAACGCTTTTGGACGCCCTTAAACATTTTCGTGCTTGTGTATTTTGCTGAGTTAAGGTGAGTTTCATTTGCATTTTTACCCTTTATATTTTTGGGCTGAGAATACATGCGAAATTTTTATAACTGTTTTACGAAATAGACACAAGTAACTGAAACTACATTATATGGGTGAATGATCGAAGCCGAATATGCCCCTTTTTACTTGGTAACCTAAGAATTAGTAAACCGATCTACTAATTGACGCGAATCCTAAAGATAGATCTATTGGGCCTAACGAACCCCATCCAAAGTACCGGATGCTTTAGTACTTCGATGTTGTTTTTATCATGTCCGAAGGATTTCCCGGAATGATAGGGGATATTCTTATATGCATCTTGTTAATGTCAGTTACCAGGTGTTCACCATATGAATGATTATTTTTGTCTCTATGCATGAGACGTATATTTATGAGAAATGAAAATGAAAATCTTGTGGTCTATTAAAATGATGGAAATTATTATTTATGTTAAACTAATGAACTCACCAACCTTTTGGTTGACACTTTAAAGCATGTTTATTCTCAGGTATGAAAGAAATCTTCCGCTGTGCATTTGCTCATTTTAGAGACCTTACTTGGAGTCATTCATGACATATTTCAAAAGATGTTGCATTCGAGTCATTGAGTTCATCAAGATTATTATTAAGTCAAATATAGTTGGATGTATTATGAAATGGTATGCATAATGTCAACTTTCGATGAAAAGAAAGTTTGCCTTTTAAAAACGAATGCAATGTTTGTAAAATGTATCATATAGAGGTCAAATACCTCGCGATGTAATCAACTATTGTGAATCGTTTATAATCGATATGGACTTCGTCCGGATGGATTAGGACGGGTCTTCACGGTATAGCACCAAACATGCACAAAGCTGTGCGCCCAAGTATCATATTGAACCGCGATTGACTTCGCATTATGTACAGATTCAATAAAGCTTGGCGCCTTAGCGACTCATCGCTGTCATCAACTAACTCCATCTATAACTCCAATTGATCAACGGGCCAGGATGACTCTCCTGAGAACCCGGCAAGTGAAACCGCAGTAGGTTTCATCAAAGCTTGAATGTTCGCGGGCAACTTGCTAAAGCATTGTTCATACATGACGTCGACACTACTACCAGTGTGCACATGTACCTTCATTATCATTATTCCAGTATTTGCAACGCGACATGAAACCACTACAGGTTTATCATCATCCGCAGTCAAACTTGCAGGAGGAAACGCAATAGAAGGACATTTCCAACTGACAATCTGCTCTGAAATTTGCATTACCGACGCTTCGCCCTGCACTTCTACCACGTTGATCACCTAAATTCCGCGCTGATTTTCTTTTTTGCTCACCATTTTTACTCCCAGATTCTTTACTGCGGGAGCCTTTCGCTCAACCGCACCTGACACATTTGAGGTGTTGGCTTCTGTAGGCATTATAACCGCATTCGTGGTGTGTTGTGCGATTAAATGGTCCAGCTTGCCTTGCTCGTACGCTTCTGCAATAAATTCCGCCAAATCTCTGCAACGATTGGTGTCATGACCGTAATCATCATGGAAAACACAAAATTTTGATCTATCGCGCCTGCTATTTTCTCCCAAAGGCTGCGGATCAGGAAAAGACTTAGCAACTTGTTCTTGCAACAAAATTTCCTTAGGCGTTTTTGTTAGCATCTGAATGATGTTGAATGATTCATTGTTCTATTTTCGCATAGAATAGCGATCTCGGCGGCCATATCCATGGTTATCATTTTGGCCTTGAAACTTGTCATTTCGTGGGTATCCACAGCCGCCATTTCTTCGCGGAAAACCTGATCCGTGGTAATTATCATTGTTACCATCGCGAAAAGAGTCATTGTCATCTCGCCAACTTTTATCTCTACCCCACCCACACGCGGGGGTTATAGTGCTATCCTCTCCACCACGGAGATAATCATATGTTTCTTGTTGAACTTTAGCAAAAGTGTGCGGAACATCTCTTCGCAGCCTTCGCACCAGAGTTGGATGTCTTTGCGGGTTAATAGCGTGCAAAAATCCAGAGATTTTTTGATCTTCTTGTAGGTTTGGAATCTTTTAGCATTCATAGATGTACCGCGTAAGAAATGTGTTCAAAGTCTCTTTGTTGCCTTGCTTAATATCGTGACATTCTATGTGCGTCTTTTTCTGCGGTAACAGATTTTGAAATTGTAGCAAAAAAATTTCGCGCAAGTCTACAAAACCAACGATACTGCGAGATTGCAAACTATGAAACCATTCCCTTGCTGACCCCTACAAGGCCATGGGGAATACTCTACAGGCGACTGGTTCATCCCAGTTATAAGTGCTTACTACACCTTCAAAGCATTGCATAAAATCCAAAGGATCAGTTAGACCCGTATAAACTCCCAGAATTGCCGGCACAATTGGCGGAGAAACGATTGGATAGTCAGAAATATGCTGAGCAAACTTATCTGCAGCAGTAGTTATTTCTGTTGCCTTCTTTGTGCAAGTATCTGTGTTCTCCGCACAAAACTTGGTAAGCATATCTTGCAAAAAGTTTGGCTGATCAAACTTATGTTGCATTGACTTTGGCGCAATGCTTCTGAAAGCATCCGCCAAAAAATTCTGTGCATTTTCTCTGCGAGCAGCGTCATATGCATCACCCTCTTCCCCATAGCGAGGGAAGGGTGTTTGTGGTCACTTTCACTTAATTTGTGGATTTTTAACAAACTCTTCTACGCCGTCCGAATCATCAGAAAATTCGCACTATTCTCTTGGCGTTTTTGCCATTTTTGATTTATACACAGAGTTCAAATGAATGCGATCTTCTGCGTTATCGCTATCGCTATCATTATGCTCGATAACTAGACGATCAACTTGTGATCCTGAATCGTTCAATGGCCATAAGTAAGTGCGCGGTATGCGAGAATCGCAATTACGCTTAGCATCTCGCTTAGCTTGCTCGATTGCAGTGCTGACAGTCTTGTCAGTTCGCAAACTAGATTTTCCAGCCAAAGCTTTTGGTCGCTTCCCATCAGCGGTTATTTCACTGCGATTCTGCAGCAAATTTCTTCTCGTAATCATTTTTTCAACAGCAACTTCTGGCTGTGAGTCACTAGCATTGTTTTCAGCAGATGTTTTAACGATCGGCTCTTGAACCGATTTTCCCGCAGTTATATTAGCATTTGTTTGCAACGGAAATATTATAGCGTTCTTCGAATCACCAGGCAGTGCATCAGCATTCGCAGAAATGTCAGTTTGCTTTGCATTTGTCATCGTGATTGACTAACAAATTGACTAATTGCTTATTCCAAAAACACCTGCAAATCATCACAACAAAAACACGATTGAAATTAAACCGTCGAATTAATTGTTTAACGGCGTAAAACAAAAAATTTTCAGTTTAATTTGTAAAACGTGTCCCACGGATGGCGCCAATTGATCAATCCGTAATTAATGATGTTACTTAATTACGGATTGAGTGCAATGAGATTATGATGAAGGATGGGATGTTTGATGATTATTTTAGGCCCCGATGATCGTCTTTCACTTTAACTATCAAGTGATCAACCACCCCGACCCGGTCTTGATTGTCAATTAGCTTATTTCACCTTTTCGCAATGTAAAAATCCCTTGGGCAAGATCACAAGTGGAAATTACAAAGGCTTGGGCAAAATGGCAGAGAATCAACAACCCCTAAATGAGAGGCCAAGCTCTCTATTTATAGGTTTCGAGATATCCGCGGTCTGCGAGTACATTCAATATCCGCGGAAACTCGGCGGATTTAACCGCAGTCTTTGTATCAATGCGAAAACACAACCGCTGTGCTTATTTTCAGCGAATATTGCATAGCTTTACCTTATAATTCGCGCAATTCCGCCTTTGGCCTTTAGCCAATAAAATATACATATACAATGCCATGTATATGATCAGTATATACACTCCAATGATCAGCTCTTAGCAGCCCATGTGAGTCACCTAACATATGTGGGAACCATCATTTGGCAACTAGCATGAAATATCTCATAAAATTACAAAAATATGAGTAATCATTCATGACTTATTTACGTGAAAACAAAATTACATATCCTTTATATCTAATCCATACACCAACGACCAAAAACACCTACAAACACTTTCATTCTTCAATTTTCTTCATCTAATTGATCTCTTTCAAGTTCTATCTTCAAGTTCTAAGTGTTCTTCATAAATTCTACAAGTTCTAGTTTCATAAAATCAAGAATACTTCCAAGTTTGCTAGCTTACTTCCAATCTTGTAGAGTGATCATCCAACCTCAAGAAATCTTTCTTATTTATAGTAAGATATCTTTCTAATACAAGGTAATACTCATATTCAAACTTTGATTCAATTTCTATAACTATAACAATCTTATTTCGAGTGGAAATCTTACTTGAACTTGTTTTTTGTGTCATGATTCTGCTTCAAGAACTTTCAAGCCATCCAAGGATCCTTTGAAGCTAGATCCATTTTTCTCATTTCCAGTAGCTATATCCAGAAAACTTGAGGTAGTAATGATGTTCATAACATCATTCAATTCATACATATAAAGCTATCTTATTCGAAGGTTTAAACTTGTAATCACTAGAACATAGTTTAGTTAATTCTAAACTTGTTCGCAAACAAAAGTTAATACTTCTAACTTGACTTTTAAAATCAACTAAACACATGTTCTATATCTATATGATATGCTAACTTAATGATTTAAAACCTGGAAACACGAAGAACACTGTAAAACCGGACATACGCCGTCGTAGTAACACCGCCGGCTGTTTTGGGTTATTTAATTAAAAACTATGATAAACTTTGATTTAAAAGTTGTTCTTCTGGGAAAATAATTTTTCTTATGAAAATGAAACTATATCCAAAAATCATGATTAAACTCAAAGTGAAAGTATGTTTTCTAAAATGGTCATCTAGACGTCGTTTTTTCGACTGAAATAACTACCTTTACAAAAATGACTTGTAACTTATATTTCCGACTATAAACCTATACTTTTTCTTTTTAGATTCATAAAATAGAGTTCAATATGAAACCATAGCAATTTGATTCACTCAAAACGGATTTAAAATGAAGAAGTTATGAGTAAAACAAGATTGGATAATTTTTCTTGTTGTAGCAACGTGAAAATTGGTAACAAATCTATATTAATCATATCCTAGCTAACTTATATTGTATTATACATGTATTCTAATATATTATGTAATCTTGGGATACCATAGATGAAATTTCCCGTTCTTATTGATTAAAAACGTTCCATATTAATTGATTTCGTTGCGAGGTTTTGACCTCTATATGAGACGTTTTTCAAAGACTGCATTCATTTTTAAAACAAACCATAACCTTTGTTTCATAAATAAGGGTTTAAAAAGCTTTACGTAGATTATCAAATAATGATAATCTAAAATATCCTGTTTACACACGACCATTACATAATGGTTTACAATACAAATATGTTACAACAAAATAAGTTTCTTGAATGCAGTTTTTACACAATTTCATACAAGCATGGACTCCAAATCTTGTCCTTATTTAAGTATGCAACAGCGGAAGCTCTTAATAATCACCTGAGAATAAACATGCTTTAAACGTCAACAAAAATGTTGGTGAGTTATAGGTTTAACCTATATATATCAAATCGTAACAATAGACCACAAGATTTCATATTTCAATACACATCCCATACATAGAGATAAAAATCATTCATATGGTGAACACCTGGTAACCGACATTAACAAGATGCATATATAAGAATATCCCCATCATTCCGGGACACCCTTCGGATATGATATAAATTTCGAAGTACTAAAGCATCCGGTACTTTGGATGGGGTTTGTTAAGCCCAATAGATCTATCTTTAGGATTCGCGTCAATTAGGGTGTCTGTTCCCTAATTCTTAGATTACCAGACTTAATAAAAAGGGGCATATTCGATTTCGATAATTCAACCATAGAATGTAGTTTCACGTACTTGTGTCTATTTTGTAAATCATTTATAAAACCTGCATGTATTCTCATCCCAAAAATATTAGATTTTAAAAGTGGGACTATAACTCACTTTCACATATTTTTACTTCGTCGGGAAGTAAGACTTGGCCACTGGTTGATTCACGAACCTATAACAATATATACATATATATCAAAGTATGTTCAAAATATATTTACAACACTTTTAATATATTTTGATGTTTTAAGTTTATTAAGTCAGCTGTCCTCGTTAGTAACCTACAACTAGTTGTCCACAGTTAGATGTACAGAAATAAATCGATAAATATTACCTTGAATCAATCCACGACCCAGTGTATACGTATCTCAGTATTGATCACAACTCAAACTATATATATTTTGGAATCAACCTCAACCCTGTATAGCTAACTCCAACATTCACATATAGAGTGTCTATGGTTGTTCCGAAATATATATAGATGTATCGACATGATAGGTTGAAACAATGTATACGTGTCTATGGTATCTCAAGATTACATAATATACAATACAAGTTGATTAAGTTATGGTTGGAATAGATTTGTTACCAATTTTCACGTAGCTAAAATGAGAAAAATTATCCAATCTTGTTTTACCCATAACTTCTTCATTTTAAATCCGTTTTGAGTGAATCAAATTGCTATGGTTTCATATTGAACTCTATTTTATGAATTTAAACAGAAAATGTATAGGTTTATAGTCGGAAAAATAAGTTACAAGTCGTTTTTGTAAAGGTAGTCATTTCAGTCGAAAGAACGACGTCTAGATGACCATTTTAGAAAACATACTTCCACTTTGAGTTTAACCATAATTTTTGGATATAGTTTCATGTTCATAATAAAAATCATTTTCTCAGAATAACAACTTTTAAATCAAAGTTTATCATAGTTTTTAATTAACTAACCCAAAACAGCCCGCGGTGTTACTACGACGGCGTAAATCCGGTTTTACGGTGTTTTTCGTGTTTCCAGGTTTTAAATCATTAAGTTAGCATATAATATAGATATAGAACATGTGTTTAGTTTATTTTAAAAGTCAAGTTAGAAGGATTAACTTTTGTTTGCGAACAAGTTTAGAATTAACTAAACTATGTTCTAGTGATTACAAGTTTAAACCTTCGAATAAGATAGCTTTATATGTATGAATTGAATGATGTTATGGACATCATTACTACCTTAAGTTCCTTGGATAAACCTACTGGAAAAGTGAAAAGTGGATCTAGCTTCAATGGATCCTTGGATGGCTCGAAGTTCTTGAAGCAGAATCATGACACGAAAACAAGTTCAAGTAAGATCATCACTTGAAATAAGATTGTTATAGTTATAGAAATTGAACCAAAGTTTGAATATGATTATTACCTTGTATTAGAATGATAACCTACTGTAAGAAACAAAGATTTCTTGAGGTTGGATGATCACCTTACAAGATTGGAAGTGAGCTAGCAAACTTGAAAGTATTCTTGATTTTATGAAACTAGAACTTTTGGAATTTATGAAGAACACTTAGAACTTGAAGATAGAACTTGAGAGAGATCAATTAGATGAAGAAAATTGAAGAATGAAAGTGTTTGTAGGTGTTTTTGGTCGTTGGTGTATGGATTAGATATAAAGGATATGTAATTTTGTTTTCATGTAAATAAGTCATGAATGATTACTCATATTTTTGTAATTTTATGAGATATTTCATGCTAGTTGCCAAATGATGGTTCCCACATGTGTTAGGTGACTCACATGGGCTGCTAAGAGCTGATCATTGGAGTGTATATACCAATAGTACATACATCTAAAAGTTGTGTATTGTACGAGTACGAATACACGTGCATACGAGTAGAATTGTTGATGAAACTGAACGAGGATGTAATTGTAAGCATTTTTGTTAAGTAGAAGTATTTTGATAAGTGTATTGAAGTCTTTCAAAAGTGTATAAATACATATTAAAACACTACATGTATATACATTTTAACTGAGTCGTTAAGTCATCGTTAGTCGTTACATGTAAATGTTGTTTTGAAACCTTTAGGTTAACGATCTTGTTGAATGTTGTTAACCCATTGTTTATTATAACAAATGAGATATTAAATTGTTATATTATCATGATATTATGATATATAATATATCTCAGTATGATGTATATACAGTTAAATGTCGTTACAACGATAATCGTTACATATATGTCTCGTTTCGAAATCATTAAGTTAGTAGTCTTATTTTTACATATGTATTTCATTGTTAATACACTTAATAATATATTTACTTATCATTTAACATAATTAACCAAGTGTATCAATATCTTAATATGATTCATATGTACCTAGTAAGACGTTGTTATAACGATAATCGTTATATATATCGTTTTCGAGTTTCTTAAATTAATAGTCTCATTTTTATGTATATAACTCATTGTTAAAATACCTAATGAGATACATACTTATAATAAAAACATGTTAACTATATATATAACCATATATATGTCATCGTATAGTTTTTACAAGTTTTAACGTTCGTGAATCACCGGTCAACTTGGGTGGTCAATTGTCTATATGAAACATATTTCAATTAATCAAGTCTTAACAAGTTTGATTGCTTAACATGTTGGAAACATTTAATCATGTAAATATCAATCTCAATTAATATATATAAACATGGAAAAGTTCGGGTCACTACAATAGACACGTATGCAAATGTTTTGACATATCATATCGACCCATGTGTATATATTATTTGGAACAACCATAGACACTCTATATGCAGTAATGTGGGAGTTAGCTATACAGGGTTGAGGTTGATTCCAAAAATATATATACTTTGAGTTGTGATCTAGCCTGAGACGTGTATACACTGGGTCGTGGATTGATTCAAGATAATATATATCAATTTTTTTTCTGTACATCTAACTTTGGACAACTAGTTGTAGGTTACTAACGAGGACAGCTGACTTAATGAACTTAAAACATCAAAATGTATTAAAAGTGTTGTAAATATATTTTGAACATACTTTGATATATATGTACATATTTGTTATAGGTTCGTGAATCGACCAGTAGCCAAGTCTTACTTCCCGACGAAGTAAAAATCTGTGAAAGTGAGTTATAGTCCCACTTTTAAAATCTAATATTTTTAGGATGAGAATACATGCAGGTTTTATAAATGATTTACAAAATAGACACAAGTACGTGAAACTACATTCTATGGTTGAATTATCGAAATCGAATATGCCCCTTTTTATTAAGTCTGGTAATCTAAGAATTAGGGAACAGACACCCTAATTGACGCGAATCCTAAAGATAGATCTATTGGGCCTAACAAACCCCATCCAAAGTACCGGATGCTTTAGTACTTCGAAATTTATATCATATCCGAAGGGTGTCCCGTGTGATGACCCGGAAATTTCCGATCAAATTTAAACTTTAATCTTTATATGTTCCCGACACGATGAGCAAAAATATGTAATGTTGAGTCTCGAAAGTTTTGAAAACTATATTCATATAATCAATTACCCTTTGACCATGCCTAGCGATTCACGAACAATTATATATACATATACATATGTGTGATTATTAAATTGTGATATATTATATAAAACATCGAACGGATTAGTGGTTATGATTATAAGCTATGAGATCTATTTTATGAACCTGGAAGTACTATTAAGGTATTGAATAGATAATACTTTACATGAATGTATTTGTTCGATGTAAGTTTATCGACGAGATTAAAAGATAATATCAAATGATTGAATTATCAGATACATTGAATTATGATTAAGAGTATCTGTTAGGAGGTCCACTTTGAATTAGGTAATCCTTATTATTAACCGTATTCGGAAAATGGTAAAGTGAGTTATAAGTAAAGACAAATGTGTCAATTAACAGGAACTAGCCAAATGTTAGTAGAGTTTTCTGTTCGACTTTCTATATAAACGTTAACTAGTTAACCTTCCTATTATTTAGAGTGAAAGTGAAACTTTGGGAATATAGTTATATTATTTAGAAAGTTTAAGGAAAACAAACTAAACGATTGACGCATAAGGAAATTATATTTTTTAAAAGTATAAACGTTATAGGATATAATATTATAAACGATCTTCAAATATACCTTGAAATATAATTAAAATCTAAATATTTTATTAAAGTATTTCAAACCTATATATTATAAATATATTTTAATTTAGTCAAAAGACGTTTTGGTTTAAGTTAATGTTATTAAATATACTTCGATAACTAACGAGGGTATGAGTTACAAAAGTATATGACCAAAACACTCAAAAGATTAAGTTACACTCTGAGTGGGTTAGTTTTTAATTAATTTAAGTCTAGTTATTAATAAAGGTACATGTCACAAAACGTTTAACTTAAAATAAAATATTTTGATAAACAACGAGACTTGGATTTATAGAAGGAAATGACCACAACGCTCAACTTTATAAGTTATATTTTTATAAAGGTAATTTATTGTTATGTAAGTCTAATTTTTGTAAAAGGTACACGTCACGTAATATAAAGGGCTAGTTTTCTAAACGTATGAAAGTGCGCCCGAAAAACGGAAAGTGGTACATGAGTCGTGAGACCACGTCCGTGTCATTTTTGTAAAAATTATATTTTTATAATGAGCGTAAATATAATATAATATTTAATTAATTCTAAAGATTAAATATATTATATATAAAAATTATATATAAAGTTACGTAAATGAAAGATGAATTGTGTAAAGTTGAGTGTCAAATGCGAATGAGCTGTATATGTGCACATGGTGTAGTAGGTGAGCTCAAAAATCCTTTAAAAGTCGATCGAGGTTCCAGCTTCTAATTCATTTTTCATTTCATCTGCCTCGTCTCTCAATCTCTATTATTTATAATTATTATTAATATTATTAATAAGATTAATATTAATCTTATAGTTATGAGTATTATTATTATTTATACATAAAATATTACGACGAGGTTTTGTTCGAGTATTTTCAAAACGGGTTTTATGAGTGGGATAGAGCTAAGGAAAATTATGGGTTATAGCTATGGAGGTTATGGGGAATGTTCGGGGATATGCTCGTGAGGTCAATCTAGTATTTATCGTCTCCATTGCGTCTAAGTACCATTCCTGCAATATTGAATCTCAATATTGATACGTGAGCACTCATAACTTAACTTTTATTTATCAATAGTGTATCCCTGACTAGTGCTCGAGAAAATAGGATTATGCATGCTTGTACATTTGATATTGCCCTTAGATAGGTTATGTTGAATCTTAAAGGTTGTTATACTAGGGATAAAATAAGGTATAAGATATGCATGTCATTGAAAAGCTAGTGAAAAATTAATAACTTTTCCTTTAGATGCCAAAGGGATCTGATGGACGGATTAGAAATAATAGCCAATTGAAATTTCCTAAGAATGATTATTATTATCGTCGTTAATATCGTTGTTCTAATTTATATCCAATTGTTAATATTATTATTATTATCATTTTAAATAAAAAATTTTACTTTAAAGTTACTATTAAAAGTATTGTAAATATTAAAGATAACATAATTAGAATTATCATTTTACCATAATATCATTGTTAGTAAATATTGATTGTTATAATTACAAAATAATACGACTTTTAATTATTATTATCAATGCTATTTTATCAAATAAAAATATAATTATCTCAATAGAATCAATCACAATATTTTTTATGACATTAAATGAACTTTATAAATTTTATTACTTAAAATATATAAAAGTATACTTTAATATAAAATTGTATTTATTAATAAATGAATTATATTATTTACTCTATTAAATCTTTTAAATATTTTAAAAATATAAAACGACGATATTTAAATTATATAATAATCATTTATAAACTTTTGAAAATCATTTTTGAGTCAAACTAATTTTCGTCGATCTTTGCATATTAGACTCGAGCATTAGGATTGTGGTACACTATGACATAATTTAATTTATTAGACAAATGTTGACAAATACACGAATATATATAATTACTATAGGTTCGTGAATCCGAGGCCAACCTTACACTTGTACAATGATGTTATATGTATTTTTACTACAAAATACAGTATGGTGAGTTTCATTTGCTCCCTTTTTAAATGCTTTTGCAATATATATTTTTGGGACTGAGAATACATGCGCTGTTTTTATAAATGTTTGACGAAATAGACACAAGTAATTGAAACTACATTCTATGGTTGAATTATCGAAATCGAATATGCCCCTTTTTATTAAAGTCTGGTAATCTAAGAATTAGGGAACAGACACCCTAATTGACGCGAATCCTAAAGATAGATCTATTGGGCCTAACAAACCCCATCAAAAGTACCAGATGCTTTAGTACTTCGAAATTTATATCATGTCCGAAGGAGGATCCCGGAATGATAGGGGATATTCTTATATGTATCTAGTTAATGTCGGTTACCAGGTGTTCACCATATGAATGATTATTTTTGTCTCTATGCATGGGACGTATATTTATGAGAACTGGAAATGAAATTCTTGTGGTCTATTAAAATGATGGAAATAAATGATTATGATAAACTAATGAACTCACCAACCTTTTGGTTGACACTTTAAAGCATGTTTATTCTCAGGTGTTAAAGAAATCTTCCGCTGTGCATTTGCTCATTTTAAAGATATTACTTGGAGTCTTTCATAGCATATTTCGAAGAACGTTGCATTCGAGTCATTGAGTTCATCAAAGATTATTATTAAATCAATTTATAGTTGGATAGTGGATATTATGAAATGGTATGCATGCCTGTCAATTTTCGATGTAAAGAAAGATTGTCTTTTAAAAACGAATGCAATGTTTGTATAATGTATCATATAGAGGTCAAATACCTCGCAATGTAATCAACTATTGTGAATCGTTTATAACGTATATGAACGGGTCCTTTCAGTTGGTATCAGAGCGGTGGTCTTAGCGAACCAGGTCTGCATTAGTGTGTCTAACTGATAAGTCGTTAGGATGCATTAGTGAGTCTGGACTTCGACCGTGTCTGCATATCAAAAGTTTTGCTTATCATTTTGTGTCGAAAATCATCTACTTATCATCCATAAGAAATTACCTGCTTATCATTCTTAAGTGTAAACGCGTTTTCTTGCATTTAATGCATAATAGTGTATAGACGAAATCTTATCCTGGCATATCTGTTACTGTGAACTTTGACTGACTTTTTTTTCAAAGATTCCTCCGTAATTTATGGGATTTTGGTAATATATATACATATGTAAATTATGTATTGAAGAATACCAAATCTAACTCCTATAATCTAATTCATATCAAAAATTCATTCTCTTAATCATACGAGATGGATCCCTCAACCAGTTCGAATTCCTCAGAGTACGACAGCTTTTCCGATATGGAGTTTCATTCGAGCTCTGAAAACAGTGTAACCGGAATGGATCAACCAATCAGCCATCATCTATTCTGGATGAAATGGGGATGGGTTCGTAGCCTCCTAAATCATTGGAGACAAGAAGAAGGTGATCCCTTCCATCCACCACATTGCCCTCTTAGTGATGAACCTGAAGCACTTACCGGCGAACCTGTTCGAGAAACTATTTTCTCTCTCATTTCCAGAGTATCTCGTCACGATTATATACTACTCCAAATTTTGGATTATATTTATCCGCTCGTCCGAACCGACGATCACCCCGGTGTAATAGAAGAAGTTAACGTGCTTCGCGCTCGGGTAGTGGTTTTGGAGAATATGGTGCGAAGGTTACAAACACCATCAGCAGCACCAGCAGCGTAACCAGTACCGCCAGTAACATCCACATCGCAAGCCTCAATACTAAAAGCACCAGCAGAATCACTGGCATCAACATCAACCACCATTATTAACATCAACAGGATCACTACCACCACCAACAATCACATCCGCATCACACAACTCAATATCCCAATCTGTATATCGGATATCAATGTCACACGCACCAAAGATACCGAGGAGTACCAACAACAACAAACGATGAAGTATTGATTTATAACTTCATCGGAGAAACATTCTGTGGTGATTATGTAATCTCTAAAGTTTAGAGATTATCTATCTCAGCCTTAACCATAAGCAGATGAGTGGACAGAGATGATAGAGAGAAGAACCGAAACCCTAACAAGACTGGTGCGTAAGGTACAAGCTAGAATTGTTTTACCAAAAACATCAGCAGTACCAATAGCCTCACCAACGCAGTCAATGTTGTCAATATTGTTATAATCGTCAGCACCTCCAACCTCACAAGCCCCGCCAGTTCAAGAATCACTGTGGAAACCATTACGAATATATTATGAAGTATTAACTCAGTTCTCCGAAGAATTTATATGTATATCCTATATATATATATATATATATATATATATATATATATATATATATATATATATATATATATAAATTTTAACCATAATAAATCTTTCTGTACTAAGCTATTATGTATGGAATTTAACTATCCGGTTAAATTCATAATACTAATATGCTATGATGTACATCCTTCGTTAACAATTTAACTATCGTTAACTACAATCTCTAATTCAATTCAATGAATTCCATTTCGTAATGAACTAAGTGTATTATTTAAACACATGTTTAAATTTTACACTGTTATCATCGATGTACTCAAAATTTTCAAAGAACATCATTCGTACCTTGCGAAGTTCGCAAGAATTCCACGAGCGTCAACACCCTTCACTGAGGAATATCAATAAAAATAAATATTAAAGTATTGATTGCATTAGTGAAATGCTCCATGAAGATTATGTAATCTCTAATGTTTTAGAGATTATTCACTTCTAATTCAAGCCAAAAATCAAACGAGTTTAATATGATATTAACTCAATGAATCCGTATTACATCTGAAGAAGATATATATGTAATTATATTTTCATAAAGATCGTAATTAAAAATTCTCTTGTTCAAAACATTATTTGTGAAATATTTTTTTTAACGGGTAGGTAATACCCGAGAGATATTTAAATTCACAATTAATATGTTCATTCTTCAAATATAATTCACCAATCATCAACTATATTCACTATTATCACAACAATATATATTCTTTCATAGAAATCAAAACAACTGTCCTCATCCGAATTTAATTACCTAATCTGATTATGACAAATCAAAATCCAAGTCAAGATTTAACAGAAGACATCACTCTTAGAATTCCTACAGCTATCAAAGTCATACTTTGAATTCAAAACTGTGACAGAACATCACTTTTATTCGTAACACTCAGAAGTATATGAAAATCATTCGAGATTCAGGAAGATTTCATCATTTGGATATTAACTATGACAAACTGCATTTAAAACTCTTCGAAATTTTGGAAGACACTTCAAATAATGAACAATCAAGATGATGATCCAACCACACATTACCTAAAGTCTTGTACCTGCAAAACTCTCAAAACCAAAGTTATCGTTTAACAAGTACCCGCGTCGAATTCTTTAGCATTTATTAGCAAAAACAACATTTCGATTCCTTTTCAAAGTAGCCAATTTTGTCACAACTCCAGCAAGTCAATTTCGACATTTTAGTCGGACTAATCTTATTTTAAACCCGATAGATACGTTGCTATTCGTCATTGTTACTGGCGAACCTTTCATATTCCACCATATTACCATCAGCAGTTAATCATCTAAAACACGATTCTTCTGAACCCACCTCGGATTGATAACCAGTGATTCAGATATTATAGCATTAAATGCAGAGGAAACATAAAAATGATAAATGGTTTAAACGGCCAAAGGTTTGATGATAAAAGATGGTGAGTTGGTAAAGCTCAGAAAAAGAAAGGATTTGGTACTGAAAAACGGATTGAGCAAAGTATGAAGGAAGCCGTGGACAAATCACAGAGACTAAATCTGCCTTCAAAGGATCCAAATGATTCAGTGCCTGCTGAACTCGTTAGCAAACACCTTACTTCTTATTCTAAACCTTCACAGACAGATATTCTTCATCATCATCATATCTTAAATATTATAAGATATCTTCGTATCTCCCAATATACATATTCTCCATATTTCTAGAGATATTATCACAATTATTCTTATCTGAGATCATTTATCTCTCCGTAATACCTGCAACATAAAAGAAACTGTGTTAGTTTCTAAATTCTGAAGAAAAAAAAAAAAAATCCAAATATGAATGTTTTGAAGTAGTGTTGGGAACTGATGCATGGGTTAGTATAATATAATGACACTTGATCAACGTCATTATATTATAGTAATTCGTGCTGAGTTTCTAATGGAACGTGATGATTCACAGATCATACCGTCATCATGTGTCATTTACACGAATCTTACATTCTACCTAAGCTCTAAATATATCAAGAAAATATTTCTTGATGATTCGGTCTTTTTCAGGGTATTTTGGTAATTTAACAAATCAGGATTTACCATTACCCTTTCCTTCTTAGAACAATTACTATATTCCTTCTTAAATCCATACATATGAATTCCGGACCATTACAAGAGCTATTTAATCGCAAGAAGAAGAAACGAAAGGACAAAGATTCGAAATGGAAATGTGGGGTATAAACCGCAGCAAATAGAAGAGAGCATTAACTATGGATGATGATGATTATAGAAGACAGAAGCAGGGACATCGAAATATCAGGGAAGATATAAAAATCTAGCAACAACCCGAAAAATTACAAACTGTATATATCGATGCATATAGCAACGTAAAGACACGGGAGAACTAAAAACACTATAAACCCTAGGGTATAGTAAAAGTAAATAGATTCTTCTGGTGGCAGATTAAAAAGAAGAATGACGGATATGAACGTTAAGAGGATATCAAGGATCAGGATGGGATGGAGCATATTAACGAATGTTTTAAGGTATGAACTGAGGAAGAAAGAATAGAGGGTATGAGTCGTAAGGAAATGGAGAAGGCGAATTTATAGGGAAATATCCGACAGAACAATCGAAGCAGATTATCGCGTTCAACCAAAGAAGATCTAAATCTCCTTAATTACCGAAGAATCAAATCTTATTATGAAGATTTCTTCTAAATTCCTTAAATTCCGGAAAGCAATCTTAAACACGCCGCCGGTTAAGTCAAACCTGCATTTATTCATTTTTCACTCTTTTGCGATAGGTTCACTTATACTCTTTGCATAATCAAATTGAGTTATCTATATTACTCAAATTGAGTTATCAGTTTACATTCGTCATAATAACATTCCTACTGTTAGCCATGACGACCTCTATCAAATTTCGGGACGAAATTTCTTTTAACGGGTAGGTACTGTGATGACCCGGAAATTTCCGATCAAATTTAAACTTTAATCTTTATATGTTCCCGACACGATGAGCAAAAATATGTAATGTTGAGTCTCGAAAGTTTTGAAAACTATATTCATATAATCAATTACCCTTTGACCATGCCTAGCGATTCACGAACAATTATATATACATATACATATGTGTGATTATTAAATTGTGATATATTATATAAAACATCGAACGGATTAGTGGTTATGATTATAAGCTATGAGATCTATTTTATGAACCTGGAAGTACTATTAAGGTATTGAATAGATAATACTTTACATGAATGTATTTGTTCGATGTAAGTTTATCGACGAGATTAAAAGATAATATCAAATGATTGAATTATCAGATACATTGAATTATGATTAAGAGTATCTGTTAGGAGGTCCACTTTGAATTAGGTAACCCTTATTATTAACCGTATTCGGAAAATGGTAAAGTGAGTTATAAGTAAAGATAAATGTGTCAATTAACAGGAACTAGCCAAATGTTAGTAGAGTTTTCTGTTAGACTTTCTATATAAACGTTAACTAGTTAACCTTCCTATTATTTAGAGTGAAAGTGAAACTTTGGGAATATAGTTATATTATTTAGAAAGTTTAAGGAAAACAAACTAAACGATTGACGCATAAGGAAATTATATTTTTTAAAAGTATAAACGTTATAGGATATAATATTATAAACGATCTTCAAATATACCTTGAAATATAATTAAAATCTAAATATTTTATTAAAGTATTTCAAACCTATATATTATAAATATATTTTAATTTAGTCAAAAGACGTTTTGGTTTAAGTTAATGTTATTAAATATACTTCGATAACTAACGAGGGTATGAATTACAAAAGTAAATGACCAAAACACTCAAAAGATTAAGTTACACTCTGAGTGGGTTAGTTTTTAATTAATTTAAGTCTAGTTATTAATAAAGGTACATGTCACAAAACGTTTAACTTAAAATAAAATATTTTGATAAACAACGAGACTTGGATTTATAGAAGGAAATGACCACAACGCTCAACTTTATAAGTTATATTTTTATAAAGGTAATTTATTGTTATGTAAGTCTAATTTTTCTAAAAGGTACACGTCACGTAATATAAAGGGCTAGTTTTCTAAACGTATGAAAGTGCGCCCGAAAAACGGAAAGTGGTACATGAGTCGTGAGACCACGTCCGTGTCATTTTTGTAAAAATTATATTTTTATAATGAGCGTAAATATAATATAATATTTAATTAATTCTAAAGATTAAATATATTATATATAAAAATTATATATAAAGTTACGTAAATGAAAGATGAATTGTGTAAAGTTGAGTTTCAAATGCGAATGAGCTGTATATGTGCACATGGTGTAGTAGGTGAGCTCAAAAATCCTTTAAAAGTCGATCGAGGTTCCAGCTTCTAATTCATTTTTCATTTCATCTGCCTCGTCTCTCAATCTCTATTATTTATAATTATTATTAATATTATTAATAAGATTAATATTAATCTTATAGTTATGAGTATTATTATTATTTATACATAAAATATTACGACGAGGTTTTGTTCGAGTATTTTCAAAACGGGTTTTATGAGTGGGATAGAGCTAAGGAAAATTATGGGTTATAGCTATAGAGGTTATGGGTAATGTTCGGGGATATGCTCGTGAGGTCAATCTAGTATTTATCGTCTCCATTGCGTCTAAGTACCATTCCTGCAATATTGAATCTCAATATTGATACGTGAGCACTCATAACTTAACTTTTATTTATCAATAGTGTATCCCTGACTAGTGCTCGAGAAAATAGGATTATGCATGCTTGTACATTTGATATTGCCCTTAGATAGGTTATGTTGAATCTTAAAGGTTGTTATACTAGGGATAAAATAAGGTATAAGATATGCATGTCATTGAAAAGCTAGTGAAAAATTAATAACTTTTCCTTTAGATGCCAAAGGGATCTGATGGACGGATTAGAAATAATAGCCAATTGAAATTTCCTAAGAATGATTATTATTATCGTCGTTAATATTGTTGTTCTAATTTATATCCAATTGTTAATATTATTATTATTATCATTTTAAATAAAAAATTTTACTTTAAAGTTACTATTAAAAGTATTGTAAATATTAAAGATAACATAATTAGAATTATCATTTTACCATAATATCATTGTTAGTAAATATTGATTGTTATAATTACAAAATAATACGACTTTTAATTATTATTATCAATGCTATTTTATCAAATAAAAATATAATTATCTCAATAGAATCAATCACAATATTTTTTATGACATTAAATGAACTTTATAAATTTTATTACTTAAAATATATAAAAGTATACTTTAATATAAAATTGTATTTATTAATAAATGAATTATATTATTTACTCTATTAAATCTTTTAAATATTTTAAAAATATAAAACGACGATATTTAAATTATATTCTAATCATTTATAAACTTTTGAAAATCATTTTTGAGTCAAACTAATTTTCGTCGATCTTTGCATATTAGACTCGAGCATTAGGATTGTGGTACACTATGACTTAATTTAATTTATTAGACAAATGTTGACAAATACACGAATATATATAATTACTATAGGTTCGTGAATCCGAGGCCAACCTTACACTTGTACAATGATGTTATATGTATTTTTACTACAAAATACAGTATGGTGAGTTTCATTTGCTCTCTTTTTAAATGCTTTTGCAATATATATTTTTGGGACTGAGAATACATGCGCTGTTTTTATAAATGTTTGACGAAATAGACACAAGTAATTGAAACTACATTCTATGGTTGAATTATCGAAATCGAATATGCCCCTTTTTATTAAAGTCTGGTAATCTAAGAATTAGGGAACAGACACCCTAATTGACGCGAATCCTAAAGATAGATCTATTGGGCCTAACAAACCCCATCCAAAGTACCGGATGCTTTAGTACTTCGAAATTTATATCATGTCCGAAGGAGGATCCCGGAATGATAGGGGATATTCTTATATGTATCTAGTTAATGTCGGTTACCAGGTGTTCACCATATGAATGATTATTTTTGTCTCTATGCATGGGACGTATATTTATGAGAACTGGAAATAAAATTCTTGTGGTCTATTAAAATGATGAAAATAAATGATTATGATAAACTAATGAACTCACCAACCTTTTGGTTGACACTTTAAAGCATGTTTATTCTCAGGTGTTAAAGAAATCTTCCGCTGTGCATTTGCTCATTTTAAAGATATTACTTGGAGTCTTTCATAGCATATTTCGAAGAACGTTGCATTCGAGTCATTGAGTTCATCAAAGATTATTATTAAATCAATTTATAGTTGGATAGTGGATATTATGAAATGGTATGCATGCCTGTCAATTTTCGATGTAAAGAAAGATTGTCTTTTAAAAATGAATGCAATGTTTGTATAATGTATCATATAGAGGTCAAATACCTCGCAATGTAATCAACTATTGTGAATCGTTTATAACGTATATGAACGGGTCCTTTCATCCCGGAATGATGGGGATATTCTTATATACGCATCTTGTTAATGTCGGTTACCAGGTGTTCACCATATGAATGATTTTTATCTCTAAGTATGGGATGTATATTGAAATTTGAAATCCTGTGGTCTATTGTTACGATTTGATATATATAGGTTAAACCTATAACTCACCAACATTTTTTTGTTGACGTTTTAAGCATGTTTATTCTCAGGTGATTATTAAGAGCTTCCGCTGTCGCATACTTAAATAAGGACAAGATTTGGAGTCCATGCTTGTATGATATTGTGTAAAAACTGCATTCAAGAAACTTATTTCGTTGTAACATATTTGTATTGTAAACCATTATGTAATAGTCGTGTGTAAACAGGATATTTTAGATTATCATTATTTGATAATCGACGTAAAGCTTTTTAAACCTTTATTGATGAAATAAAGGTTATGGTTTGTTTTAAAATGAATGCAGTCCTTGAAAAACGTCTCATATAGAGGTCAAAACCTCGCAACGAAATCAATTAATATGGAACGTTTTTAATCAATAAGAACAGGACATTTCATCGAGTCTAGCATGAATATGTGATTAGTTTGCTCGATTTGTTTGTTTAGAGTAACTAGCATGAACACTTGAAATGAGTTTGTTAAATCTTTGATTTTGGATGATGATATGTGTTTAGATCTTAATGTTTATGTGTTTAAAGAGTTAGTTACTTCATATGCTTCGATTTGGTATGTTGGATGACATGCAAATCTCACATTCACATGATTATTGATTTTGTGATTTTTGGTTAGGGTTTGATGAACTTTAAAATGGATTTTTGATGCATTGAATGCTATGAAATGTTGTTAGTAAGTGTTTAGTTTCAATGTATGTTTAATTACCTTCGAAACGGCATATCGTTTGTGTAAATTGGATTCCCAAATCACCATTTGCATTTTTGAGCATGAAACGTTATAAAATGATCATTCGACGAGGTTTTGGTTATTGAAAATGATGAATTTGATTGATGAAATGTGTTTAGTTGTATTCCTCGTTAAATTACCTTTACAACGATATAAGATACGTATTTTGAATGTTTACGGTTCATAAGTTACGTTCGTTTGAAGTTTGGTTCGAGACTTGTCTTTTTTTCAGCAAATTCTACTGAATCAGGTAGTGATGCGGCGCATCACCTGTTGGCTGTCCAAAATTTCCGTTTTTCGTTTAATTCTAACTATGCTACGCACCTCCGATTGACATGAAACTTGGCCAACATGCTCATATATGATTATATAACTTAGAAAAATTGTCAGATACCTGACCCGACCCTGTTGACTTTGACTTTGACTTTAACCAAGTTTGACTTTTAGTCAAACTTAACCAAACACTTATGCAATCATTCTAACATGCTGTTATACTTGATTCTTGCATGAAACTTGACAACGTGACTCACATGCTATATATTCGAGTCGTAACGAGCCATAGGACTAATTGAACACATTTCGCCCGACCTTTTGTCGTAACCTGTTAGTACGATTTTCCGTATAGCGGCTGTAAGGTACTAGTACAGAAAGTTAGCTGCTCAGTGTGTGGCGTATACTGTTGATTGTTGTTTGCCCTTGAGAAGTAATCTCTGCAGACCCGGAACATAGATGTGAGATCTGTGGGGTGGCATCAATCAATATGTGGATCAATCTGTAATGATCCATTTAGCGCATTGCTGCTAAGCGGCAATGTTATTTTAGAGTGAGAAAGAACTGTGTGAGAGAGAAAGTATACTTCTCTTTGACTGAAGTTCAGATCAGAATCCTGTGAAATGTGGTGACCCAGGGGGTCTATTTATAGGCGTAGAATGTCCGAAATTCACGGGATACACGTGTCAATCACTGAATGGTTCTGTTACGTGAAGTATCCTAAATGTCTGTGGCGTGTGCTGACGTGGCTGCTTGCCGTTCATGCGCTGAGTTAAAGGGCTTATGCATAGAAGCTGCCTGCAGGGCTTACGCTTGACGCTAGGCGACAAGTGCTAAAAACTGCTAAATTTCATCATGTTTTGTGTTCTTTGATCTAGTTTTCTGTATAAAAATGATGTTTTTATGCTTGTATCTCCTAGGATACACCATTAAGTCTCCCCAGTTTAATGTCTTTATTTTTGTAAAAAATAAAGTCATTAAACTAAAAATAAAAGATGCCTTTTTCCTCGAAGACACAAAACTGCTGTAGCCGTCTGATTTTCTGCTCTGACGTCATTTTATCAATCATGAATTTGCCCCCAAAATCTTTCTGATTTATTTTCGAAATTTAAATTGTTTTGTTCACTTAATCTGATCCATACACGTGTCTCAATCTCATCCCTTTGTCATCCATCAGTTGAATTATAAATAAGCCGTTCCTCTTTTCTGTTTCCGCTTCCGAAAACCGTTCGTCTGCTTTGAAGATAACTACAATTAATCATTTTAGCAAAGCTATTAAGTGCAAGGTTAGAACAATTATTCATTACTCGTCTTCTGCTCCTTTTTATTTTTTCACTACCATGGCCGAATCCAGCAGCACCTCATCTCAAAGAGATAACCGAGATATGAGCACTATTTCGTCGAGTATCACTGAAGCCGAAATAGATAGACTGTGTATAGATCATAGGAACCTTAGTTTTTTGAACCCCATAGTTTCTTCTCCCGATGATAGGGCACACAAACCTCCGAAAAAGATGATTACACTGTATAAGCTTCAACTTACAATAGGTAACCTTCGTATTCCTCCCACCACTTTCTTGTAAGAACTTCTATCTCATTATGGGATTGGCCTTAGTCAAATTCACCCATTTGGTTTGCAAAAAAATGTGCTTTTTGAATTGTACTTTAATGCTGTTGGGAAAATTCCAAGTATAAACGTTTTTCATGAGTTGTTTAGAACTCTATTGGTGAGTAAATGCTGATACACTTTTGATTGTAAAGCTAATAAGGGCTTTACCGGAACGAAAGAAACCTCCTTGAAAAGATGGAAAGAACCATTCTTTTTTGTTAACGAAAGAGTTATACAGGATAATTGGGCAAACATTCGAAAGTGGAGGAAAACTAAAATAGGAATAAGTAAATCAATTATTTTGTCTGATGATGAGAGAACAACTGTTGAAGAGTGGAAATCGTTGGAACTACCACAACGTTCATATGCTGATAACGAAGCCATTTTAGAACGCCGTGGGATGAGTGACAATTGGCGTGTTGGATTTGTACCAGTGCTGCACTGGAAAGGCTGTGGTAGGCAATTTATAAATATGCCTTATTTGCACTATGTCATTGTAGAATGCATTCTTATTGCTATGCATTTAATGTGACTGGTTTTTTGCAGAAGAAGAAATGCAGGTCTTTAAAGTATTTAAGAAGGCCAATCTGGATTCTCTTACTGTTACTGAACGGCCAAAGACTGCTGCTGAACTTGAGGCTGATAAGGTGAAAGACGCTATTTTTGAAGAGCAACTGAATAGCCCTGAACGGCCTACGGAAGGTGGTAATGATGATACTGCACAGCCCTCTTTATCTGATGTGGAAATTACTGAGACTAATCCAAAACCGCCTACCGCCAAGAAAACTGGGAAACGCACAAAGCGTCTATGGAAGCGTGCAACTGGCAATGCTTCTCAACAAGCAAAGAAAAGCAGTATGTTTTCAATATTGTCTTCTGCCTTGACATAATATGTATAATATGTGTTGATGCTTATTCTGGAAAGTTGGTTATCTTGAATGCAGAACCAACTTTATCAACGGGTGGTGATGAAACCACTGCTAGTAGTGATAAGAGTGGTAAAGCTGTTAATACTGAAGATGATAATGATGAAGAAGGAGAGGATGAAGGAACTGATGAGGATAACATTGTCAAAACTCCTCCCTTCACCAATCCAATAACTTCCACAAAAATAGGTACAACACAGTCTTCATCATCTTCTCAACCGGCTTCCGTTGTCCCTCTAGCCGGCTTAAGAAGCTTTGTGGAAAATCCTGTTAACAAATCTGACAGCTTTGTTAATTTTCTGAAGGTACATTTCGCCAGTTGACTCATGAAAATCCATTTGCATTGACTATTTTATTTGTGATTTCTGAATATGTAGTTTATTTTTATAGGGAAATATGATTGCTGATCTTTCGACATCCTTATCTGCAATGACCCTTAAACAAAGTTGCTAATCAACTGCTGCATCACTGGTGCTTCTGAATCAGCATGTTCTTCATAGCCTAAAAATGCAAGAGGCTCAATCAAGTCTTGTTGATAATGCTCTCCAGAATGCCAGCAAATTGAAAAGGATGGAAGTTGAGCTAAAAGATGTTAATCTGAAGTGGAAAACAGCAGTGGATTTAGCGCAAAAGAAGGAGGAGGCACTGCAGCTAGTTGAGAAAAAATGCGTTGCTGAGAGGACTGAGAAAGAGAAGGTTATAGAAGAGAAAGATAAACTGTTGAAAGAAGTGGAAGAGTTGAAAAGGATGGTTGAACGAGAAAAATGTCATGCTGATGAAAAAACCATTACTGCTGCTGTTTCAGAGAAAATATTTGTGGATTTGAAGAATGGGATTCCTGCGCTAGTGCAGAGGGTATTGAGTTCTCCCCTTTTTGGCCAAACTTTTCATAAATATCTGGAGGCATCTACAAAAAGTGATCTTTCAGATGCCACTTTGGAAATTTTGGATGCCCTTCCTGCGAAGCCGGACCCCTTACCCGCTGCTATTGCAAAGTTTATCAAACCAGGTGCTGATGCCAGACTGAAAGTGGCCATGGATGAAGTATCGTCTTTAAAGATTAACTCAGTGGAGGAGGTTTGTGCTAGGGAAGATGTGTCAGTTAAAGACATTTTGGATGTGCCCATTTAAGAACATATTTTCTCTGTAATAACAATATGTAATAACTTGATCTTGATAATTTGTTTGTATATACTGTTGTTATGCTTAATGTTAGCATGCTCTGTTGCTTTTATTATATTGCTGCTATACGTATGTGAATTTCATATATCATGTCATATGAAATGATGTTTGTCTTAAACTGATTTTTAATTATGTATTGAACTATTATACATCGTTCGTTGTCCGTAATGCACCATCATAGAATTCCCCTTTATGGATCTAAAGTGTACTGCTACCTAAATGTCATTGTATATTCAGGTTAAAAATTGTATATCTGGTTTGTATTGAGCAAATCATGTATAATTCTATGATTGCTGTGTAAACAATGTATCCGTTCTCCGTTCTGCTTTAGCTGGATTATTTTATGAAGAAATATCAAGAATTCTTTCAATAACTTCTGAAATAGGATATGAATGAATCATAATTTGGTATTCTGTCTATATGTTGTAATATTTGGTAAATGTGTTGGAGAAAATTCTGTTTATGGAACTAGCGATGTTCCGTCTAGCGTGTTGCGCTTAGGTTTTGTGCGGCTTACAAAATACACTTGTATTTAATGTTTTCTGTTTACAAGTTATAAATGGATTTATGCCGTTGTGATAAACCATTATGTATGTCATGACATTATGAGATCTTTAGTTTTGCCTCGGTGCCCTCTAGCGAAGTAAATACTTTACGCTAGCCGATCCCTTGTGTCTATAATGTTGACACAAGAGCTTCTACCATCGGGGGCATAAAAATGCCTTGCCTTATGTGGGTAGGAATGAATGCCATGCTTTACATTCGAACGCGTAATGATGTGCGTAAGACAAATTTAAAATTTTATTGATAATACTGTCACACATACAACATTTTTGTGTAATATCTTCGCATGGGGTGATCAAGTCCCAATTAGAAAATTACAAAAAGTGTATTGTGTTGTTGCCTGAACTGATGAAAATTAAAAATGTGATAAAAACTGTTCTGTGAGATTCATGTTGTTATACTATCTTCCGTGTACCGTGTTGCGTCCTGCTTTCAATGTTGCCACATTTTAGGTGGTTTGAAGTACCCGTTCACATCATTTCTACTGAACAACTACCTTGATGATTCCCCCCTGACAAAATTCCCTGGAGCTTCATGAACAACTGATCTCTCCCTTGGTGGTCCAACATATTCAGAGTGTATTACTGTTACACCGTTTGGTGTTGGGAACCGCAATTCTGCATGCGGTGTAGAAGTAATTGCTCCAAATTTGCGAAGGGTTCGTCTACCGAACAATGCACTGAACCTCGATCTGCCATCAAGAATTGTAAAGTCTACAATTTCTGTACGAACTAAAGGGTGTGTTCCCAGTGTGACATCTAGTTTCACTTTACCAACTGCTCTTATTGATTCACCCATGATACCAGCAATCTTTAAGTTCGTGTAGCGTAACCGATCCTTCACACTGAACGGATATTCCTTAAAATAATGCAAATACAAAATATCTGCTTCACTACCTGTATCAGTATAAATGCGAGTGATGTTTCTGTTTGCTATTACAGCTGAAATGACCACAGGCTCTTCTGACAGGTGCTAATTTGGAATGGTATGAAATATGATTGGGGCATACATCCAGCTCTCGGTTCTGCGTTATCCGTCTGCTTCATTTTCCTGCTCCTCATTCCATAGGACCTTGATGTGCATTTCTGGAGTTGGATCCCTTTCATCATTCTGTTCTTCCCATCTATTCCAATCACGTCATCCACCGTGACGCACTTTTCCCTGCCAAGCAAAACGTTTGTTTGGATCATTTCGCCGATACTTTTTTCCTGGCAACAGATGATTCAGCTCACCAGCTTTGATCTTTGCAATGATCTCTCTCATTAATGACTTGCAATTATCTGTTTCATGTCCATATGCCTCATGGAAGTCACACCACTTGTCACTCTGTAGTCCCTGACGCTCTTCCATCGGCGGTGGAGGGTGAAATGATTCCTTAATTGGCTCTGTGAACAAGATTTCCTTTGGAGTTTTTGTTAATGCCATAATAAGTGGATGATGCGGGTGAGCTGGGCAATGTAACCAGCAACACAGCCAGCATGAGCTCAAAAGATGTTACACCTGAATCAGGCCAAGCAATGGCCGTGTTGCCATCTATTTCGTATCATCTAAGTGTTTTTGGAGCTGGTTCAAGAAGCTCAGGGGTGACCCTACTTCAGTCCTTAAACTGAAGTAGTTATGTTTTAATGAATAAAGTTTTTAATAGTTGAAGGCAAGCCAGCAATTAAGAAGAACCAGCTAGCCGGACCAGCAAATGAGCTTAGTTCAGCCAGTAAAGCTTTAATTCACTCTGCCGGGTAACCAGCAAATCGAACCAGCAAAGTTAATACTTAGGCGAACCAGCTAGTTCAACCAGCTGAAGAATTTTAGTTTAACCAGCATACGAAACTTAGTTCAACCAGCAGGCGACGTTGTTTCCTTTTGAGGGGCCAACTTGCTGATACGATTCAAAGTTTACTTATGCTTTTCAATAAACCGGTCAGGTCATGTGCTTAACACGTGCATGGCTATTCTAGAAGAATGTTAGCTGTCCAAGGAAGCTTCCCATCTATCATTGGATGCTTTTATCATGGGAAGGAGCACTACCAAATGGCAGGCCTTTTGCAGATTATGTCATTTATTCTTATTGGCTAGTTTGTAATTGTTTGTCCTTTTTGTCTCCTTTTCCTTTTTTATGTTTTGTCTTATCTAGAAAGTAGCTGTTAAGCTTCTCCTATAAATAGAGAGCTCTTGTAATTGTAAAACTTGGTTGATGATTGAATGAAAAGTTTGATAGAGCTTATCTATTTACAAAAATCTCTGTGTCTTTACGAATCTTTGATTCCGGTGGCTAAGAGTGGTTTCTTTATCAGTGTTTGTGGTGTTACTTTATCAAACAATGTGGTGAAATCCAAATCTTCATATCTGATATTATAGTTGTGGTGGAATCTTTATCAGCTGTAGTTGAAGATTTGGAGTGTTTCTAGATCTCTAATTGTGGTGGTATCTTTATCAATTAAGGGTATTTCAGAGTTTTATACTCTGTTTTGGGGTTGTTGCTGTTACAATTTGGGGGTTTGTGTTCAGATCTGTTTAAGTGAAGAAAGCTTGTTCTAAATTGCGTTTTTAAAGTCATAATTACGCATCAAAGTGGTATCAGAGCCTAGGTTGTTCAAATCGAAGCTTTCTTATCATTTTTATTGTTGTTTCAGTTCATACTCTGTTTTAGAGCTATTAAGCTTTATTTCAGATTTGGGTTTCTATTTGTTGCTGAAGGTCTATTTCAGATCTGATATTTGAAATGGATGATATTCCAAGGAATATGACTCTTGAAGAAGCTCATAATCATAGAAGAGATAGAGCTATTGAAGCTCTACAACATCAGATGGAAAGAATGGTTAACTTGTTGGAAGATGGTGTTCCAAGAAGAAATAAAATTAGATCTGATTTTACAAGTGCTTATTTTTAAAATTCCTACAAGCGTGATCAAGACTTGCAAGAAAAATAAAAAACAAAAACACCTAATAAGAATATCAGCCATATGCCTTGAATCCAATGTCGCACTTTGCACATATATCTATGATATTTTTCGCAAAACTACGCATAATATCGCTTTAACAAAATAGCATGCCACGCATTAGGTAAAACTCGCCCTTCCATATCCGTAAGCTTATATGAGCCTGCGGCATTAATTGCCACAATTTGATAAGGGCCTTCCCAATTAGGACCCAACTTGCCAAGCTTTTCTGCTCTGCTTGCTTCATTGTTTCGCAGCACCCATTCGCCTATAGCGAAAGACAAAGCACGCACTCTTTTGTTATAACACTTAGCAATTTGCTGCTTATTATTCGCTTCTCTAATAGCAGCCATTAATCGCCGCTCCTCAATGAAATTCAGGTTTTCGCTCAACGAAGCATCATTTGCTTCTTCTTCAAAGTTAACTATTCTATGCGTTGGTATCAGAATTTCCGCAGGAATGACTGCCTCAGAACCATACACCAAGCTAAAAGGAGTTTCACCTGTGCTTTTATTAAATGTTGTGCGATGTGCCCATAACACATTGGGTAATTCATCTACCCAACCTGTTCTCTTTTAACATAATCTCTTTTTAATACCGCTTACTATGTCACGATTGGTTACTTCGCATAAACCGTTAGCCTGTGGGTGCGCCACTGATGTAAATTTTTGTATAATATTTAAATCAGTGCACCATGTCTTAAAAGGATCTTTCGCTATTTGAGCACCATTATCGCTAACCAATTCTCGCGGAATGCCAAATCGGCAAACAATGTATTCCCATACAAAATTTCGCACTTGCACACTGTAGTGACCCGAACTTTTCCATGTTTATATATATTAATTGAGATTGATATTTACATGATTAAATGTTTCCAACATGTTAAGCAATCAAACTTGTTAAGACTTGATTAATTGAAATAGGTTTCATATAGACAATTGACCACCCAAGTTGATCGGTGATTCACGAACGTTAAAACTTGTAAAAACTATATGATGACATATATATGGATATATATAGTTAACATGATACTATGATAAGAAAACATATCATAAAGTATATTAACAATGAACTACATATGTAAAAACAAGACTACTAACTTAATGATTTTTAAACGAGACATATATGTAACGATTATCGTTGTAAAGACATTTAATGTATATATATCATATTAAGAGATATTCATACATGATAATATCATGATAATATAATAATTTAAAATCTCATTTGATATTATAAACATTGGGTTAACAACATTTAACAAGATCGTTAACCTAAAGGTTTCAAAACAACACTTACATGTAACGACTAACGATGACTTAACGACTCAGTTAAAATGTATATACATGTAGTGTTTTAATATGTATTTATACACCTTTGAAAGACTTCAATACACTTATCAAAATACTTCTACTTAACAAAAATGCTTACAATTACATCCTCGTTCAGTTTCATCAACAATTCTACTCGTATGCACCCGTATTCGTACTCGTACAATACACAGCTTTTAGATGTATGTACTATTGGTATATACACTCCAATGATCAGCTCTTAGCAGCCCATGTGAGTCACCTAACACATGTGGGAACCATCATTTGGCAACTAGCATGAAATATCTCATAAAATTACAAAAATATGAGTAATCATTCATGACTTATTTACATGAAAACAAAATTACATATCCTTTATATCTAATCCATACACCAACGACCAAAAACACCTACAAACACTTTCATTCTTCAATTTTCTTCATCTAATTGATCTCTCTCAAGTTCTATCTTCAAGTTCTAAGTGTTCTTCATAAATTCCAAAAGTTCTAGTTTCATAAAATCAAGAATACTTTCAAGTTTGCTAGCTCACTTCCAATCTTGTAAGGTGATCATCCAACCTCAAGAAATCTTTGTTTCTTACAGTAGGTTATCATTATAATACAAGGTAATAATCATATTCAAACTTTGGTTCAATTTCTATAACTATAACAATCTTATTTCAAGTGATGATCTTACTTGAACTTGTTTTCGTGTCATGATTCAGCTTCAAGAACTTCGAGCCATCCAAGGATCCATTGAAGCTAGATCCATTTTTCACTTTTCCAGTAGGTTTATCCAAGGAAATTAAGGTAGTAATGATGTTCATAACATCATTCGATTCATACATATAAAGCTATCTTATTCGAAGGTTTAAACTTGTAATCACTAGAACATAGTTTAGTTAATTCTAAACTTGTTCGCAAACAAAAGTTAATCCTTCTAACTTGACTTTTAAAATCAACTAAACAAATGTTCTATATCTATATGATATGCTAACTTAATGATTTAAAACCTGGAAACACGAAAAACACCGTAAAACCGGATTTACGCCGTCGTAGTAACACCGCGGGCTGTTTTGGGTTAGTTAATTAAAAACTATGATAAACTTTGATTTAAAAGTTGTTATTCTGAGAAAATGATTTTTATTATGAACATGAAACTATATCCAAAAATTATGGTTAAACTCAAAGTGGAAGTATGTTTTCTAAAATGGTCATCTAGACGTCGTTCTTTCGACTGAAATGACTACCTTTACAAAAACGACTTGTAACTTATTTTTCCGACTATAAACCTATACTTTTTCTGTTTAGATTCATAAAATAGAGTTCAATATGAAACCATAGCAATTTGATT
Source organism: Rutidosis leptorrhynchoides (assembly GCF_046630445.1). Lineage (NCBI taxonomy): Eukaryota > Viridiplantae > Streptophyta > Magnoliopsida > Asterales > Asteraceae > Rutidosis > Rutidosis leptorrhynchoides. The sequence goes on along the minus strand of NC_092333.1, from coordinate 312,888,341 downwards.
CACTCAAAACGGATTTAAAATGAAGAAGTTATGGCTAAAACAAGATTGGATAATTTTTCTCATTTTAGCTACGTGAAAATTGGTAACAAATCTATTCCAACCATAACTTAATCAACTTGTATTGTATATTATGTAATCTTGAGATACCATAGACACGTATACAATGTTTCGACCTATCATGTCGACACATCTATATATATTTCGGAACAACCATAGACACTCTATATGTGAATGTTGGAGTTAGCTATACAGGGTTGAGGTTGATTCCAAAAAAATATATAGTTTGAGTTGTGATCAATACTGAGATACGTATACAATGGGTCGTGGATTGATTCAAGATAATATTTATCGATTTATTTCTGTACATCTAACTGTGGACAACTAGTTATAGGTTACTAACGAGGACAGCTGACTTAATAAACTTAAAACATCAAAATATATTAAAAGTGTTGTAAATATATTTTGAACATACTTTAATATATATGTATATATTGTTATAGGTTCGTGAATCAACAGTGGCCAAGTCTTACTTAACGACGAAGTAAAAATCTGTGAAAGTGAGTTATAGTCCCACTTTTAAAATCTAATATTTTTGGGATGAGAATACATGCAGGTTTTATAAATGATTTACAAAATAGACACAAGTACGTGAAACTACATTCTATGGTTGAATTATCGAAATCGAATATGCCCCTTTTTATTAAGTCTGGTAATCTAAGAATTAGGGAACAGACACCCTAATTGACGCGAATCCTAAAGATAGATCTATTGGGCCTAACAAACCCCATCCAAAGTACCGGATGCTTTAGTACTTCGAAATTTATATCATATCCGAAGGGTGTCCCGGAATGATGGGGATATTCTTATATATGCATCTTGTTATTGTCGGTTACCAGGTGTTCACCATATGAATGATTTTTATCTCTATGTATGGGATGTGTATTGAAATATGAAATCTTGTGGTCTATTGTTACGATTTGATATATATAGGTTAAACCTATAACTCACCAACATTTTTGTTGACGTTTTAAGCATGTTTATTCTCAGGTGATTATTAAGAGCTTCCGCTGTCGCATACTTAAATAAGGACAAGATTTGGAGTCCATGCTTGTATGATATTGTGTAAAAACTGCATTCAAGAAACTTATTTTGTTGTAACATATTTGTATTGTAAACCATTATGTAATGGTCGTGTGTAAACAGGATATTTTAGATTATCATTATTTGATAATCTACGTAAAGCTTTTTAAACCTTTATTGATGAAATAAAGGTTATGGTTTGTTTAAAAATGAATGCAGTCTTTGAAAAACGTCTCATATAGAGGTCAAAACCTCGCAACGAAATCAATTAATATGGAACGTTTTTAATCAATAAGAACGGGACATTTCAGTTGGTATCCGAGCGTTGGTCTTAGAGAACCAGAAAATTTGCATTAGTGTGTCTTATCGAGTTTGTTAGGATGCATTAGTGAGTCTGGACTTCGACCGTGTTTTCTTTAAAAATGATTGCTTAACATTTTTGTTGGAAACTATATATTTTTAACATATGAATATTATGTGATATATTAATCTCTTAACGTGTTTGATATTATGTGATAGATGTCTACCTCTAGAACAAGTCCCATTGACTCACCTAATAATAATGAAGAGTCAAATGTAAATTGGAATGATTTGTGGACTGATTCACAAGTTCCCGAAGAGGAACCGGAAGAAGAGTCGGAACCGGAAGAAGAATCGGAACCGGATGAGGAAATAGAACCGGTGGGGGAAATAATAAAACGGTTAAGTAAAAGAAAATCCTCAACCAACCGACCAAAGTTAATTATGGTCAATGGTGTTTCCGCCAAGGAAGCAAAATATTGGGAGGATTACCAATTCTCCGATGAATCGGATTCCGACGAGAATTCCGATGATGTTATAGAAATTACCCCAACTGAATTTAAAAAGGCAAAAGAAAATAATAAGGGAAAGGGCATAAAAATAGAGAAATCTAATTCCAACCCCGATGAACTTTATATGTATCATCAACCCCCGAAGTCCTTAAGTTGTAACAATGACCCGGGAACCTCTAAACCACCAGGTTTTTCTAAACCAATGTGGACAACGACGGCTCGTATTAGGGGAACATCATATATCCCTAGAAACTTGGCAAAACGAACCAAAACCGAAGAAGAAGAAACGAGCGAGTCGGAATAAGATAGTTGTATTCGTGTGGTATAATATATGGAATATAGTGTTCTTATGCTTTATGATATATGTAAAAATTGCTTGTATTAATAAGTATTTTTTTTATGAATCTAACTCTTGTCTATTTTACAGTTTAAAAACACAAAATGGATAGACAACCCAATATTTTAAGAGACCTACCCGGAGACATGATTGATGAAATCTTGTCTAGAGTCGGCCAGAATTCTTCGGCACAACTATTTAAGGCGAGATCAGTTTGTAAGACATTCGAAGAACGTTCCAAGAATGTCTTGGTTTATAAGAGACTTTCGTTTGAAAGATGGGGGATATCACATTGGGAAACCCATAAGTTACGATGTGTTTACTTTGACGCATATATTGCGGGGAACCCAAATGCTATTTTACGCAACGGGTTAAGAAATTATTTTGACTCAATATATCCGAATATTGGACTTCGTGATTTAGAAAAAGCGGCTAACATGCAACATAAAGAAGCATGTTATGCTTACGGATTAGTAATGTTCGCTTCTCACCAAAGTGAGAACAAGAACATCGGGCTACAACTATTAAACAAAACGTTTCCACAAGTGACGGAGTCGGTAATTGGGGTAAGAAATGAGGTTTTTAGATTATTACGGGACTGTTGGACATTACGTAACCCTCGTCCCTTTGATGACGTTACAACACGCTGTCTTATCAACGACCATAACGGTTATGTTGCACAAGACCAAGGATGGGAAGTAGTCCTAGTAAAACCAGAATGCATGACTTGTTTCTGGACGTATGAATTACGTGTCTTTATTGCCTTTGCTGAACGACTTGTGTACTAGCTAGAATTGTCTTCACAACTATCTTGTATCAAAGTTATTGTGTGCTATATTTCATGCTTTATGTAAAATAAGCGGTATTGTAAGTTTGTAAAATATTGTATAAAAGTTTGAACGCGAAATATTATTATAATCAGTTTTTCATATAGAATTGTAGTAGTTGAATTGTATATTAGCTACTAAGTATGAACTTAACGGGTAGGTACTACCCGAATTTAAACTTATAAAACGCTAATATGAAGAAAAAGCTTTTATAAATGAGTTCATATTATGCTACGAAATACTATTAACTACTCTTAATATTCTGTATGATTAACTTGTTCCATTTAACTATTTTGAAGGAAATGGCACCGACTACTCGACACACCGTGAATATGAATGAAGAGGAATTCCGTACTTTTCTAGCTTCAAACATAGCCGCAGTACAGGCTGCGCTACATACCAACAATAACCTTGGATCTAGCAGTACAGGAAATCGTGTAGGATGCACCTACAAAGAATTCACTGCCTGCAAACCTTTGGAATTTGATGGAACCGAAGGACCGATCGGATTGAAACGGTGGACCGAGAAGGTTGAATCGGTGTTTGCCATAAGTAAGTGTACTGAAGAGGACAAAGTGAAGTACGCTACGCATACCTTCACAGGTTCTGCGTTAACATGGTGGAATACCTATCTAGAGCAAGTGGGACAAGATGATGCGTACGCACTACCGTGGTCAGCATTCAAGCACTTGATGAACGAGAAGTACCGTCCCAGAACCGAGGTCAATAAGCTCAAGACAGAACTTAGAGGGTTACAGACCCAAGGATTTGATATTACCACGTACGAAAGACGATTCACAGAATTGTGCCTATTGTGTCCGGGAGCATTCGAAGATGAGGAAGAGAAGATCGACGCGTTTGTGAAAGGATTACCGGAAAGAATCCAAGAAGATATAAGTTCACACGAGCCCGCCTCCATACAACAGGCATGTAGAATGGCTCACAAACTAGTGAACCAGATTGAAGAAAGAATTAAAGAACAGACTGCTGAAGAGGCCAATGTGAAGCAAGTCAAAAGAAAGTGGGAGGAAAACGGTGATAAGAATCACCAATACAACAACAACAGCAATTACAACAATAATCGCAACAATTATCCCAACAATCGCAACATCAATCGAAACTACAACAAACGGCCCAACAACAACAACAACAACAACAACAGCAACTACAACAATCATCCCAACAACAATAATAACCGCAACAACAACAACAATCAGAAGCAGCTATGCCAAAGGTGTGAAAAGAATCACTCGGGGTTCTGCACCAAATTTTGTAACAAGTGTAAAAGAAATGGTCATAGCGCGGTGAAGTGTGAGGTCTACGGACCAGGGGTTAATAGAACGAAAGGAACAAATGGTGTCGGAACGAGTAATGGCGGAGCAAGTAGTGTCGGAGCAAGTTATGCCAATGTAGTTTGTTATAAATGTGGAAAACCGGGCCACATTATTAGAAATTGCCCGAACCAGGAGAACACGAATGGACAAGGCCGTGGAAGAGTTTTCAATATTAATGCGGCAGAGGCACAGGAAGACCCGGAGCTTGTTACGGGTACGTTTCTTATTGACAATAAATCTGCTTACGTTTTATTTGATTCGGGTGCGGATAGAAGCTATATGAGTAGAGATTTTTGTGCTAAATTAAGTTGTCCATTGACGCCTTTGGATAGTAAATTTTTACTCGAATTAGCAAATGGTAAATTAATTTCAGCAGATAATATATGTCGGAATCGAGAAATTAAACTGGTTAGCGAAACATTTAAGATTGATTTGATACCAGTAGAGTTAGGGAGTTTTGATGTGATAATCGGTATGGACTGGTTGAAAGAAGTGAAAGCGGAGATCGTTTGTTACAAAAATGCAATTCGCATTATACGAGAAAAAGGAAAACCCTTAATGGTGTACGGAGAAAAGGGCAACACGAAGCTACATCTTATTAGTAATTTGAAGGCACAAAAACTAATAAGAAAAGGTTGCTATGCTGTTCTAGCACACGTCGAGAAAGTACAAACTGAAGAAAAGAGCATCAATGATGTTCCCGTCGCAAAAGAATTTCCCGATGTATTTCCGAAAGAATTACCGGGATTACCCCCACATCGATCCGTTGAATTTCAAATAGATCTTGTACCAGGAGCTGCACCAATAGCTCGTGCTCCTTACAGACTCGCACCCAGCGAGATGAAAGAACTACAAAGCCAATTACAAGAACTTTTAGAGCGTGGTTTCATTCGACCAAGCACATCACCGTGGGGAGCTCCTGTTTTGTTTGTCAAGAAGAAAGATGGTACATTCAGGTTGTGTATCGACTACCGAGAGTTGAACAAACTTACCATCAAGAACCGCTACCCACTACCGAGAATCGATGACTTATTTGATCAACTACAAGGCTCGTCTGTTTATTCAAAGATTGACTTACGTTCCGGGTATCATCAAATGCGGGTGAAAGAAGATGATATTCCAAAGACTGCTTTCAGAACACGTTACGGTCATTACGAGTTTATGGTCATGCCGTTTGGTTTAACTAATGCACCAGCTGTGTTCATGGACCTTATGAACCGAGTGTGTGGACCATACCTTGACAAGTTTGTCATTGTTTTCATTGATGACATACTTATTTACTCAAAGAATGACCAAGAACACGGTGAACATTTGAGAAAGGTGTTAGAAGTATTGAGGAAGGAAGAATTGTACGCTAAGTTTTCAAAGTGTGCATTTTGGTTGGAAGAAGTTCAATTCCTCGGTCACATAGTGAACAAAGAAGGTATTAAGGTGGATCCGGCAAAGATAGAAACTGTTGAAAAGTGGGAAACCCCGAAAACTCCGAAACACATACGCCAGTTTTTAGGACTAGCTGGTTACTACAGAAGGTTCATCCAAGACTTTTCCAGAATAGCAAAACCCTTGACTGCATTAACGCATAAAGGGAAGAAATTTGAATGGAATGATGAACAAGAGAAAGCGTTTCAGTTATTGAAGAAAAAGCTAACTACGGCACCTATATTGTCATTGCCTGAAGGGAATGATGATTTTGTGATTTATTGTGATGCATCAAAGCAAGGTCTCGGTTGTGTATTAATGCAACGAACGAAGGTGATTGCTTATGCGTCTAGACAATTGAAGATTCACGAACAAAATTATACGACGCATGATTTGGAATTAGGCGCGGTTGTTTTTGCATTAAAGACTTGGAGGCACTACTTATATGGGGTCAAAAGTATTATATATACCGACCACAAAAGTCTTCAACACATATTTAATCAGAAACAACTGAATATGAGGCAGCGTAGGTGGATCGAATTATTGAATGATTACGATTTTGAGATTCGTTACCACCCGGGGAAGGCAAATGTGGTAGCCGATGCCTTGAGCAGAAAGGATAGAGAACCCATTCGAGTAAAATCTATGAATATAATGATTCATAATAACATTACTACTCAAATAAAGGAGGCGCAACAAGGAGTTTTAAAAGAGGGAAATTTAAAGGATGAAATACCCAAAGGATCGGAGAAGCATCTTAATATTCGGGAAGACGGAACCCGGTATAGGGCTGAAAGGATTTGGGTACCAAAATTTGGAGATATGAGAGAAATGGTACTTAGAGAAGCTCATAAAACCAGATACTCAATACATCCTGGAACGGGGAAGATGTACAAGGATCTCAAGAAACATTTTTGGTGGCCGGGTATGAAAGCCGATGTTGCTAAATACGTAGGAGAATGTTTGACGTGTTCTAAGGTCAAAGCTGAGCATCAGAAACCATCAGGTCTACTTCAACAACCCGAAATCCCGGAATGGAAATGGGAAAACATTACAATGGATTTCATCACTAAATTGCCAAGGACTGCAAGTGGTTTTGATACTATTTGGGTAATAGTTGATCGTCTCACCAAATCAGCACACTTCCTACCAATAAGAGAAGATGACAAGATGGAGAAGTTAGCACGACTGTATTTGAAGGAAGTCGTCTCCAGACATGGAATACCAATCTCTATTATCTCTGATAGGGATGGCAGATTTATTTCAAGATTCTGGCAGACATTACAGCAAGCATTAGGAACTCGTCTAGACATGAGTACTGCCTATCATCCACAAACTGATGGGCAGAGCGAAAGGACGATACAAACGCTTGAAGACATGCTACGAGCATGTGTTATTGATTTCGGAAACAGTTGGGATCGACATCTACCGTTAGCAGAATTTTCCTACAACAACAGCTACCATTCAAGCATTGAGATGGCGCCGTTTGAAGCACTTTATGGTAGAAAGTGCAGGTCTCCGATTTGTTGGAGTGAAGTGGGGGATAGACAGATTACGGGTCCGGAGATTATACAAGAAACTACCGAGAAGATCATCCAAATTCAACAACGGTTGAAAACCGCCCAAAGTCGACAAAAGAGCTACGCTGACATTAAAAGAAAAGATATAGAATTTGAAATTGGAGAGATGGTCATGCTTAAAGTTGCACCTTGGAAAGGCGTTGTTCGATTTGGTAAACGAGGGAAATTAAATCCAAGGTATATTGGACCATTCAAGATTATTGATCGTGTCGGACCAGTAGCTTACCGACTAGAGTTACCTCAACAACTCGCGGCTGTACATAACACTTTCCACGTCTCGAATTTAAAGAAATGTTTTGCTAAAGAAGATCTCACTATTCCGTTAGATGAAATCCAAATCAACGAAAAACTTCAATTCATCGAAGAACCCATCGAAATAATGGATCGTGAGGTTAAAAGACTTAAGCAAAACAAGATACCAATTGTTAAGGTTCGATGGAATGCTCGTAGAGGACCCGAGTTCACCTGGGAGCGTGAAGATCAGATGAAGAAGAAATACCCGCATCTATTTCCAGAAGATTCGTCAACACCTTCAACAGCTTAAAATTTCGGGACGAAATTTATTTAACGGGTAGGTACTGTAGTGACCCGAACTTTTCCATGTTTATATATATTAATTGAGATTGATATTTACATGATTAAATGTTTCCAACATGTTAAGCAATCAAACTTGTTAAGACTTGATTAATTGAAATAGGTTTCATATAGACAATTGACCACCCAAGTTGATCGGTGATTCACGAACGTTAAAACTTGTAAAAACTATATGATGACATATATATGGATATATATAGTTAACATGATACTATGATAAGAAAACATATCATAAAGTATATTAACAATGAACTACATATGTAAAAACAAGACTACTAACTTAATGATTTTTAAACGAGACATATATGTAACGATTATCGTTGTAAAGACATTTAATGTATATATATCATATTAAGAGATATTCATACATGATAATATCATGATAATATAATAATTTAAAATCTCATTTGATATTATAAACATTGGGTTAACAACATTTAACAAGATCGTTAACCTAAAGGTTTCAAAACAACACTTACATGTAACGACTAACGATGACTTAACGACTCAGTTAAAATGTATATACATGTAGTGTTTTAATATGTATTTATACACCTTTGAAAGACTTCAATACACTTATCAAAATACTTCTACTTAACAAAAATGCTTACAATTACATCCTCGTTCAGTTTCATCAACAATTCTACTCGTATGCACCCGTATTCGTACTCGTACAATACACAGCTTTTAGATGTATGTACTATTGGTATATACACTCCAATGATCAGCTCTTAGCAGCCCATGTGAGTCACCTAACACATGTGGGAACCATCATTTGGCAACTAGCATGAAATATCTCATAAAATTACAAAAATATGAGTAATCATTCATGACTTATTTACATGAAAACAAAATTACATATCCTTTATATCTAATCCATACACCAACGACCAAAAACACCTACAAACACTTTCATTCTTCAATTTTCTTCATCTAATTGATCTCTCTCAAGTTCTATCTTCAAGTTCTAAGTGTTCTTCATAAATTCCAAAAGTTCTAGTTTCATAAAATCAAGAATACTTTCAAGTTTGCTAGCTCACTTCCAATCTTGTAAGGTGATCATCCAACCTCAAGAAATCTTTGTTTCTTACAGTAGGTTATCATTATAATACAAGGTAATAATCATATTCAAACTTTGGTTCAATTTCTATAACTATAACAATCTTATTTCAAGTGATGATCTTACTTGAACTTGTTTTCGTGTCATGATTCAGCTTCAAGAACTTCGAGCCATCCAAGGATCCATTGAAGCTAGATCCATTTTTCACTTTTCCAGTAGGTTTATCCAAGGAAATTAAGGTAGTAATGATGTTCATAACATCATTCGATTCATACATATAAAGCTATCTTATTCGAAGGTTTAAACTTGTAATCACTAGAACATAGTTTAGTTAATTCTAAACTTGTTCGCAAACAAAAGTTAATCCTTCTAACTTGACTTTTAAAATCAACTAAACACATGTTCTATATCTATATGATATGCTAACTTAATGATTTAAAACCTGGAAACACGAAAAACACCGTAAAACCGGATTTACGCCGTCGTAGTAACACCGCGGGCTGTTTTGGGTTAGTTAATTAAAAACTATGATAAACTTTGATTTAAAAGTTGTTATTCTGAGAAAATGATTTTTATTATGAACATGAAACTATATCCAAAAATTATGGTTAAACTCAAAGTGGAAGTATGTTTTCTAAAATGGTCATCTAGACGTCGTTCTTTCGACTGAAATGACTACCTTTACAAAAACGACTTGTAACTTATTTTTCCGACTATAAACCTATACTTTTTCTGTTTAGATTCATAAAATAGAGTTCAATATGAAACCATAGCAATTTGATTCACTCAAAACGGATTTAAAATGAAGAAGTTATGGGTAAAACAAGATTGGATAATTTTTCTCATTTTAGCTACGTGAAAATTGGTAACAAATCTATTCCAACCATAACTTAATCAACTTGTATTGTATATTATGTAATCTTGAGATACCATAGACACGTATACAATGTTTCGACCTATCATGTCGACACATCTATATATATTTCGGAACAACCATAGACACTCTATATGTGAATGTTGGAGTTAGCTATACAGGGTTGAGGTTGATTCCAAAAAAATATATAGTTTGAGTTGTGATCAATACTGAGATACGTATACAATGGGTCGTGGATTGATTCAAGATAATATTTATCGATTTATTTCTGTACATCTAACTGTGGACAACTAGTTATAGGTTACTAACGAGGACAGCTGACTTAATAAACTTAAAACATCAAAATATATTAAAAGTGTTGTAAATATATTTTGAACATACTTTAATATATATGTATATATTGTTATAGGTTCGTGAATCAACAGTGGCCAAGTCTTACTTAACGACGAAGTAAAAATCTGTGAAAGTGAGTTATAGTCCCACTTTTAAAATCTAATATTTTTGGGATGAGAATACATGCAGGTTTTATAAATGATTTACAAAATAGACACAAGTACGTGAAACTACATTCTATGGTTGAATTATCGAAATCGAATATGCCCCTTTTTATTAAGTCTGGTAATCTAAGAATTAGGGAACAGACACCCTAATTGACGCGAATCCTAAAGATAGATCTATTGGGCCTAACAAACCCCATCCAAAGTACCGGATGCTTTAGTACTTCGAAATTTATATCATATCCGAAGGGTGTCCCGGAATGATGGGGATATTCTTATATATGCATCTTGTTATTGTCGGTTACCAGGTGTTCACCATATGAATGATTTTTATCTCTATGTATGGGATGTGTATTGAAATATGAAATCTTGTGGTCTATTGTTACGATTTGATATATATAGGTTAAACCTATAACTCACCAACATTTTTGTTGACGTTTTAAGCATGTTTATTCTCAGGTGATTATTAAGAGCTTCCGCTGTCGCATACTTAAATAAGGACAAGATTTGGAGTCCATGCTTGTATGATATTGTGTAAAAACTGCATTCAAGAAACTTATTTTGTTGTAACATATTTGTATTGTAAACCATTATGTAATGGTCGTGTGTAAACAGGATATTTTAGATTATCATTATTTGATAATCTACGTAAAGCTTTTTAAACCTTTATTGATGAAATAAAGGTTATGGTTTGTTTAAAAATGAATGCAGTCTTTGAAAAACGTCTCATATAGAGGTCAAAACCTCGCAACGAAATCAATTAATATGGAACGTTTTTAATCAATAAGAACGGGACATTTCACACACCAGTAAGAGTGCGAACCGCCTTAGCTTCAACCCATTTGGTAAAGTAATCAATCGCGACAATCAGGAATTTAACATTTCCAGGACCTGCAGGAAATGGCCCTACAATGTCAATAGCCCATTTATTAAACGGCCATGGTGAATTAACAGGAATCATATCATGCCGCGGTATTCGATTCTGCGGAGCATGCCTTTGGCAACTTTTACAGCGTTTAACGATTTTGGCTACATCGCGGTATAGGGATGGCCAAAAGTATCCCATTCGCATAATTTTTGCTGCGATAGTTTTGTAGCCTAAATGCAGTGCACAAGTACCATTATGTACTTTTCTATAATCATTTCTGCCTCGATTGGACCGACACAACGCATCATTGGCCCGCAATATGATTTGCGATATAAGATATCATCTTGGATGATATACATCGGTGCTCGCTCTCTTACTAAACGGGCTTCACGACCATCATCTGGCAGAATATCACTGCGGATATATTTTAAAATTGGATCCATCCAATTTTGATGTTCTTCTGTAACAGATGCAACCATTAAGTCACTATCTATTGATTTACTTGGTAATTCCTCAACCCATACTTGTTTTTGAAAGTGCGAGAACGTTAACGCAGCCAATTTGCTCAACGCATCTGCCTTTTTGTTTTGGCTTCTTGGCACTTGCGCGAGTTCGAAATGCTCAAATCGCATTGCCATTTCTTTCAACAATTGCAAGTATTTTTGCATAGAGGGATCATGCGCGTCAAAAGATCCATTAAACTGATTCGCTACTAACTGTGAATCCGTAAATGCATGCAACTTAACAACATTCATTTTTCGCGCAATATTTAAACCTGCAAGCAATGCCTCATACTCTGCTTCATTGTTTGTTACGTCAAAATTAAACCGCAGAGCATAAGTATGCTCTTCACCGCTTGAACTTGCCAAAACTAAGCCCGCACCTGCACCTTCTGCACACGAAGCACCATCAGTAAATAAATCCCAAGTTTCACCGTGTTCAGGTTTTAGTGCGGTTCGCTCATTAATCACCTCCAACTCTCCAGACAGTTCAGCGAGATAATCCGCCATAACTTGTCCTTTTTCCGCGTTACGCGAAAGGTAAGATATTTGATAAGCACCTAATTCTACCGCCCATAATGCGAGTCTACCAGATATCTCTGGCTTTGTTAAGACTTTCCTGATTGGTTGATTAGTTAATACATGCACGGGATGCCCTTAAAAATATCTTCGTAGCCTTCGCGTTGTTAAAATGAGCGCATACAGAAACTTTTCAATCGGCGCATTGTTTATTTCACTCCCCGTAAGAGCTTTACTAGCAAAATATACTGGCTTTTGTATTTTGTCCCTTTCCGCCATCAAAACTGAGCCAAAAGCTTCGTTTGCTACTGAAATATAAAGATAAAGAGTTTCGCCATGAACTGGCGCTGTTAGTGAAGGCAAAGTTTTTAACAACGTTTTCATCTCCTGAAACGCAGATTCTGCTTCGCTGGACCAAACAAAATTCTTTTGCTTCAAGCACCCTTTCAGAGTTTTGAAAAATGGCAACTGCCTTTCGGCAGCTTTAGACAAGAAGCGCGTTAATGCGGCTAGTTTTCCCGTCAAACTTTTCACTTCTTTGACCGTTTTCGGTGCGGTCATATTTTCTATAGCTGCGATCTTTTTCGGATTAGCTTGAATACCTTGCTCTGTAACAAGATATCCCAAAAATTTTCCTTCAGTTTCGCCAAAACTATATTTTAGCGGATTAAGCTTCATGTTTATTTTTCGCAGTCTGTCAAATGTTTCGCGCATATCTTCAATGATTCGCTCTTGTGTCGCACTTTTGATGACTAAATCATCTACATAAGCTTCAAGATTACGCCCTATTTGTTTATCAAATGCGGTATCAATCAACCGTTGATATGTCGCACCCGCATTGATTAAACCGAAAGGCGTCATTATATAGCAATATATGCCTTTGCCCGTATGAAATGCAGTTTTATCTGCGTCTTCTTGAGCCATAGGAATCTGATGATATCCTCTTGCCGCGTCCAGAAAACATTTATATGGAAAAGCAAGCAAAGATTCCACTTTTAAATCAATTTCTGGAAGCGGATAATTATCCTTGGGACATGCTTTATTCAAATCTTTGTAATCAATACACATTCTCCAAGAACCATCAGGTTTTTTCACCAATACTGGATTCGCAATCCATGATTGGTATTGGGCTTCACGCAAAATTCCGGCTCTTACCAATTTTGTTACTTCTTCACACAACCATTTTACGCGACCTGGGGCCATGCCCCTTCGCTTTTGCACTACGGGTTTTAGAGCTGGATTCACATTAAGCCTGTATTCCGCAATATGACGCGAAACGCCAGTCATATTGTTTTCGCACTAGGCAAAAACATCCATATACTGGACAAGTAATTCCACAATTTTCTTTCTAGTATCTGCACTAACATTGCGTCCTACTTTGATTTTCTGTTCTGGATATGCGGGATTAATTATTTCCATAGCATCCGCACCATCAACAGGTTCTTGCCCTGTGGTTTTTACGTTAACAGCCACACAAATAGGCATAATGCTCATTGAACATATTGTGGCAACTCCCTTATATGTTGGAAACTTAATCATGCCATGAATTGTAGACGGGACAATTCTAAATTTACTTATAGCGGTTCTCCCCAGCAGCATGTTATAGCAAGAAGAGGCTCGCATAACATAAAAATCTAATCGCGCTTGTCGCACCAAAGCGTCATCATTAACATCAGCTAACTCGATGTTTAATGGCAGAACACCTATAGGTAATGAAGATTCTCCTGCAAAACCGGTTAGCGAAACTGCGGTTGTTTGCAGGTTTGTTTTAATACTTTCAGGTAATTGAACAAAGCATTGTTCGTAAATAATATCGACGCTACTGCCGTTATCGACATGGACTTTCATGACTGTGATGTCAGCTTCCGCAATTTTACACGATACCATTATCGGCATTTCAGAGAAATCATTGCTCTGCATTTTCGGGAAACTAATTGGCGCAAATTGCCAATTATGATACATTTTAGCGGACTTTTGCTTTTTTCCTCTTTTTTGGGCATTCGCTCGTACAACGACCACTACATCACTATTATTTCCAATATTACTCATAATTCTAAGCAATCAAGCAATTCGCCACCGATTTTAGATGTATGCACCTGCAAATCATCACAACAAAAACACGATTGAAATTAAACCGTCGAATTAATTGTTTTAACGGCATAAAACAAAAAAATTTCAGGTTAATTTGTAAAACGTGTCCCACGGATGGCGCCAATTGATCAATCCTTAGTTAATGATGTTACTTAATTACGGATTGAGTGCAATAAGATTATAATGGAGGATGGAATGTTTGATGATTATTTTGGGCCCCGATGATCGTCTTTCACTTTAACTATCAAGTGATCAACCACCCCGACCCGGTCTTGATTGTTAATTAGCTTAATTCACCTTTACGCGGTGTAAAAATCCCTTGGGCAAGATCACAAGTGGAAATTACAGAGGCTTAGGCAAAATGGCAGAGAATCAACAACCTGTAAATGAGAGGCCAAGCTCTCTATTTATAGGAATCGAAATATCCGCGGTCTGCGAATTACTTAACTATCCGCGGAAACTCAGCGGATTAAACCGCGGTTTTGCATTAATGCGAAAACATAACCACTGAACTTACTTTCAGAAAATATTCCACAACTTTGCATGATAATTCGCGTAGTTTTTCCTTTGGCCTTTAGCCAATAAAACATACATATACAATGCTATGTATATGATCAATAACCAATACGCAGTTACTCGAGTGTGGCACAAACACTTGTATACCGTATCAGTTACCTTCCCAAACTCGTTACCAAGGAAAACATTTTGTTTAAGAAGATTAAAGCTGAACAAATCAATGACATTAAATATGGGGAACACGTGCTTTCACTGACATCCGTAAGCCAAGATTGGGATATCACACAAGGTTATGCATGTGTTCTTGCTGGGAGGAAGAGTAAGCATTTACTTTTGCTACATATGCTTAATAAGATGCCCTCCTTTATCTGTCCAATTAACCACTGTGACTTTTAAACTTTTTGCAGAAATTACACCGCTTACCGCCATGCGGTCATCGGTTTATTCACAGCTTACCTTTACTACTCAGAAAATTATTGATGATAATCCCAAGATAGATGAAGTGAGGGAGGAGGAAGATGAAGAAGAAGAAGAAGACATAGGTATGAATCGAGTTGCCTCTAGAGAACGTCGTGCCTCGGGTAATGATAACACTGAATTATGTAAAATACCATACCAAAACCTGTACTTGTTTTCTTGTATGCCCAGTACTGGTGGATTTTATAATCCAAACCCTTCCTTACATTTTATGCCACCCTTGAAATGTTGAGAAGCATATTGGAACTCTTTTATAAGTAACAATTTCCCTTTATCTCCAACAGCTAGTGCATCACATCAAGACACTACATTAGCAACTCTTCCGCCTTCCGCCAAGAGGAGAAGAACTGGTCAAATTCCTCCGTCATCCGCTCAACAAGGAGCTGGCCCTAGTTCTTCTCAACAACAAATTACGCTTCCCAATCTTGACACAAACATGCTTTCCTCCCTTTTAAAAGGACCACCACACTTGTACGAAGATTTCATGACTTTTTTGAATGCCATGGTGTGTCCTTCACTGGCCCAATTCTTTAGCAACCTTTCTGATGCAGATGCCAAGAAGGTTAAGGCACAAAGTATCATTCCAAACATTGTTTATGGTTTAAATGACCTTCAACGCCTATCTGACTTGCAAAACAATGAAGTCACTACAAATAAGGAGCTATCTTCTGAAAAGGAGAAAGTAGCCAGGACAGAACGAATAGCCACAGAGATAAAGAGGGAATACGAGTCAATGAAGAGGCTTTATGATAATAGCAACAATCAGAGGGCGGAGTATAAGGAGCAAGTCAAAGAATTATCTTCCAGAGAAAAGCGGCATCTGAGCAAAATTGATGAACTAGTAATGGAAAACGAAAAAATGCTTGAGCAAAATAACATATTGAAAGAAGAGCTTAAAGCCAAAGAGGAGAACGAAAGATGAATGATAACTGGCATCCCTGGGCTTGTTGAGCGTATCTTTAATTGCCAAGCTCTGTCTCACAGGATTCGTGAGTTTGTCCGTCTTGCGAAGTCTGCTGAACGACTAAATTTTTTCAACTTTATGAAAAGAAAACTGCCAGAATTGCCAAGTCCGATGCCTGTTGTTATTACATCGAAGATTAATGAAAACGCCATAAAAGAAGCTGATGCAGCCGGTGCACTAATAGAAAATATGAAGTTTTCTGATCTTGAAAATCTTTGTAAAAGGCCGGATGTAACAATAGATGATGTATCGAATTATACTCCGCAGGATGAATGAAAATCTATGTTTTTATAAATCTGCTTTTACATAACGTTTAATATTGTACTTGGTTATGTATATTAGAAATATATGTTGTAACTTAGTAAGATTGTTGTAGTGAACAATGCACAAGATATTGAGATTGTACTTTGCAATCATTATAGTTATAAACATTAAATTCATATTCTCCGTCATACGCCTTCCGTCATGAAACTCATGAGGAAAAGTTATGAATTACTTTCGCCTTTAAATATTTTGCTGGACACTATGATCCGTTTTCCGTTTTGCTCTGCATTTTGTGTTTATAAGTTGTGTCATAACATTTTTTGTAGATTCGTTTCATCGTTTCGATGCTTTAGTGAGTTCTACATGTCTCACTATCGATACAACCATTTTGAGTATGATTGTACTTCTACCACCGAAAGGCTTTCTTTCTTTCTGCGGGTAGGGATGACACACAACTATGTGACACCTGGGCTAAAAAATCCTTGGCCGGATAAAATTTGTGAAAATATTGCCATAAGAATAATTGCTATTATTCATATTTTTAAAGAAACTTTTACATTTATGACTATATCTCATGCATTTGACAGTTGATCAAGCTGTCCATGCATATAGTGCTACGCATAAAATTTCTTTAAATTCATTGCATTCCAAGCTCTTTCATATTGCTCGCTGGAAGGCGCAGCAAGCATGTATGATCCATTCTGATTTACTTTCGTGACCTTATAAGGTCCTTCCCATTTTGGGGCTAGCTTTCCAAATTTGATTTGTCTGCTTGCCTCATTATCACGTAGTACTAAATCACCTACTTCAAACTGCACATCCTGCACTTTCTTGTTATAATATTTTGCCATTTTATGCTTGTGATTTGCTTGCCGGATGGCGGCCATCAACCTTCTTTCCTCCAACAAGTTGAGATTTTCCCTTAATGCCTCAGAATTAGCCTCAACATCAAATTCCATAATGCGTTGCGTTGGCACACATATTTCAGCCGGTATCACTGCCTATGTTCCATACACCAGACTAAAAGGTGTTTCCCCCGTGCTCCGCTTTGGCGTCGTCCGGTGTGCCCACAATACATTTGGCAGCTCATCCACCCATCCAGTTTGACTCAAACCCAACCGTGCCTTAATGCCAGCAACGATTTCCTTGTTGGTAACCTCCACTTGACCGTTCGCTTGAGGATGATCAACAGATGTAAAATTTTGTTTTATACCCAGCTCTTCACACCAACTCCGAAATGGATTTTCTGCAAATTGCTTGCCGTTATCACTGACTATTTCATTTGGCACCCCATAACGGCATACAATATCATGCCAAATAAACTTCTTGACATTTTCTCCTGTGATTTTTGCTAAAGCCTTTGCTTCAACCCATTTCGTGAAAAAATCGATTGCTACCACCAAGAACTTAGCATTACCAGTGCTCCTATTGAATGGCCCCACAATATCAATAGCCCATTTACAGAACGACCAAGCGGATGACACCGGTATCAAGTCATACTTTGGAAGACGCTGAATTGTACCATGCCAAGCGGATGACACCGGTATCAATTGCGAGAATGTAAATTGCGAGAATGTAAATTGCGATAATTAAATTGCAATAAATAAAATGTAACCAGTTAGCTAGGAACAGTTAGCGTGGATTCTTAACAAAATTCTTCTCATAGTTAAATTGTTTGTTTCTAACAAGTTTTATTCTGTCCAATGTTTTCTTCATTATGCTACTTGTTGAATTCTGATAAATCAAAATCCCAATATGAATTTGGATGAATATGGTTATTCTGTGGTGAACGGATACGTATATCGGTGGTTGTAAGTAGGATAGTAAATGACTGTTGAATCAGTTTTGAAGAATGTACAATGTAATTTATTAATGTGAAATCTAAATATTCCTCGGGTATTACCTACCCGTTAAAATATTTTTACCATTAACAGTTTGCACAAAAGAATTTTTAATTACAATCTTTATGAAAACATATATACATATATATTTTCTTCAGATGTAATCATGGATTTAATGAGTTAATATGATATTAAACTCATTTGATTTACCGTTAGAACAAGAATATATAATCTCCAAAACATTAGAGATTACTTGATCGCCATGAAGAACGAAGATAATTGATGTAGAACGATACGTAGAACGATGATTATACTTGAGGTACAGAGTGAGATGTTGAGGCATGGATTGTTGATGGTACTGGTACTGTTATTGATGGTACTGTTGATGCCGGTGATGTTGCTGAAGCTGGTAAATTTTGTACTATCTTTTTCAAGGCTACAACTCGGGCGTGAAGCTCATTGACTTCTTCTATTATAGTAAGATGATTGTCGGTTCGAACGAGAGGATGAATGAGGTTTAGAATCTGAGATAGTATATGATCGTGACGAGACACTCTGGAAATGAGAGAGAAAATGGTGTCTCAAACAGGTTCGCCGGTAAACGCTTCGGGTTCATTGTCAAGAGGTGAATTCGTTTGATGGAAGGGATCGCCCTCTTCGCGTCTCCATTGATTAAGTCGACTACAAACCCATCAGATGAATTGGGGATGACTGATTGATTAATTCATTCCGGTGACGCTGATAGGTGAAACTCCATATCGGAATAGCTGTCGGAATTCGAGGAATTCGAACTGCTTGAGGGATTCATCTCGTACGATCAGATGAAGGATTTTCAATAAGAAATAGATTATAGATGTAGATTAGTACCCTGCAATACATAATTTACATATGCATATATAATACTAAAATCCCATAAATTACGGAGGAATCTACGAAAGCTGTCAGGCAAAGGTAACAATAACAGATACGCTAAGATATGAACTTATCTATACACTGTCTATGCAATAGAGGCAGTAAGACGTGTCTAGACTTTAAGGATGATAAGTAAATAAATTTTGACACTAAATGATAAGCAAAACTTTTGACATGCAGACACAGTCGAAGTCCAGACTCACTAATGCATTCTAATGACTTATCAGTTAGACACACTAATGCAGACCTGGTTCGCTAAGACCACCGCTCTGATACCAACTGTAGAGACCCGTCCTAATCCATCCGGACGAAGTCCATATCGATTATAAATGATTCATAACAGTTGATTACATCGCGAGGTACTTGACATCTATATGATACATTTTACAAACATTGCATTCATTTTTGAAAATACAATCTTTCATTACATCGAAAGTTGACAACATGCATACCATTTCGTAATATATCTTACCATAATGGACTTAATAATAATCTTGATGAACTCGACGACTCGAATGCAACATCTTTTGAAATATGTCATGAATGACTCCAAGTAATATCTCTAAGATGAGAAAATGCACAGCGAAAGATTTCTTTCGTACCTGAGAATAAACATGCTTTAAAGTGTCAACCAAAAGGTTGGTGAGTTCATTAGTTTAACATAAATCATCATTTCATAATTTTAATAGACCACAAGATTTCATATTTCCATTTCTTATAAACATACGTCCCATGCATAGAGACAAAAATATCATTCATATGGATTGAACACCTGGTAACCGACATTAACAATATGCATATAAGAATATCCCCATCATTCCGGGATCCTCCTTCGGACATGATATAAATTTTGAAGTACTAAAGCATCCGGTACTTTGGATGGGGTTTGTTAGACCCAATAGATCTATCTTTAGGATTCGCGCCAATTAGGGTGTCTGTTCCCTAATTCTTAGATTACCAGACTTAATAAAAAGGGGCATATTCGATTTCGATAATTCAATCATAGAATGTAGTTTCACGTACTTGTGTCTATTTTGTAAATCAATTATAAAACCTGCATGTATTCTCAGCCCAAAAATATAAAGGGTAAAAAGACAAATGAAACTCACCTAATGTATTTTGTAGTAAAAATACATATAACGACATTAAACAATTGAACAATGCAGGGTTGGCCTCGGATTCACGAACCTATAACAATTGTATATCTATTAAAACATATAATGGAAATCACATAATTTCCTTTATTAATTATATATTATTTATGTGTTTGTAGTTTATATAATGTATATTAAATTCAATTTAAAAATATATACTTATATTATATCTTAAAGTATACGTTATATATATTTATTGTATATATATTTAAAATGATTAGAATCTATACATTTAGTTATATTAATATATCCATGTATATATTTAGTATTATATTAAAAATATCGAATTTGTTGTATGTCGGTATTTATATAAGAAATGTTAATATGTCTTGTATATAGTTATATAGATTATTAATATAGTTGTAGTATATATAATAAGTAGGTTTTATGTACCGAATATCTATTTGTTAAAAATGATAGTTTTGATATTAATGATTTTACTAATAATAGTCTACTAATAATAACTTTATTAATGATGATAATACTAATAATAAGAATGATAATGATAATAATGATAGTACATATGTTAATAATGATTCTAATAATACTAATAAGTACATAATGATACTAATACTAATATTAATAATAATAATAATAGTTTGTGTTATTTTGATAATAATAATAATCCTAATCATAATAAGAGTAATAATACATATATTAGTAATAATGATAATGATAAAGATTATAATTTTAGTAACAATAACAATAATAATAATAATAAAAATTTTGGTAATGAAATCTACCTTCAAAAGCCTTTCTAAAAAAAATATGTCCCGAACCAGATTTGAACCCGAGACCTCTCGCTCACCCACCAACACGCTTAACCATTCTGCCATTCATGTCTTTCTTATTTATTATGCAACCCAAATATATATATCTAATATCTATTTCAACTTGAATCATCTTCTTCATCTTCTACCTTAAATCAATTCAATCATGGAACTTCAAAAAATCAAAATAACGCATTCGGGTTTTCATTTATGACTTGTAAACAACATGAAACAAAAAAAATAAAAGTGTTCTTGTATTTAAAAAATTCATAAAAAACTGAAAAAAAGTTACTGCTGAAGCTCGTAACTCATTTAAAAAAAAATGTTTTCAATTTTGAGTTCGTTTTGGATAATCTTTACAACATGAAATATGTTTCAAATCATTCCTAAAAACTATTGAAATCATCAATTGAACTTAAAACATCAAAACAAGCTCTAATTTCTCCAAGAACAAAACAGTTGACTTTTGACAATTTAACTTTGACTCGCAAATTCGAATTCGTTATTAAGAATTGGAACTTGAGATTTTGCAGGAAGTTTAAGTAAATGATTCCTAACAACTCTGCATTTTTAGTTTTTGAAATTTGTTTCGAATTTACGTTAGTGTATATTACTGTGAAGAACTCAAGAACTCAAAAATTGATTTTTAGATTAAGAGTGTTATAGGTTATGATTACAACATGAATTGTGTTGCAAATCATTCCTATAATCTTTATGGATCATCAAATTAACAGGAGATATCAAAACAAACTCGAATTTGATTCAAGAACACTTAGTTGACTTTTAAAACCCAAAACTTTGACTCTCAAATTAGAGATTAATAGAAAGAATTGAGGATTGAAAACTTACAGATAGTTTGATTAGATCATTCCTTACGACACTGCATTATTAGATTTTGAGAATTCACTTGAAATCGAGCTTTTGTTAAATTGAACCAAGAACAGAGCACGACTTGTTTTTCTAAATTTATTTGTTTTAGTTCTCTCTCAATTTTGGATGTATAGATATACTGAATGATTATTGTGATTGAAATAGACTTGTAACAACATCCGACAGGAAACAAAATCAGATACATTCTCGATGGCTATGTGTAACAAACTGGTATCCTTTTTCAAATTTTTTTTTAAATTATATAATAATTACAAGATATATTAGTAATAATAAATAATAATACTGATTAATAATAATAGAAGTACTAGAAATACCAATATAGTTAATAATATTACTAATAATAATAATATTATTGTTAATCGACAAGTATAATAAATGATAAATAATAATATAAAAATTTTAATGATAAAAATAGTTAATAATTCTAATAATAACAATAATAGTTCTTAATGATAATATTAATAATAAAATCTAATAACAATACTAATAAATGTAATAATGATAATAAAAATAATAATAATGATAATAATATCAATAATAATAATAATTGTATTGATAATAATTATTAGTAGTATTATTAAGAATCATAAAATTTATAACTTTAATAAGTTTACTAATAATAATCAAAATAAAACGATAATAATAATAGGTTTATTTATACTAATAATAATACTACTTATCATAATATTGTTGATAATAATAATATTAATAATTTTGATAATATAATAACTTATGTCAAATTTCATATTATTGATACCAATATTGATACTAATAGTGAAATTAATGGTAATGATATTAATATTACAAATATAGTACTATCAATTATATAACTTATTGAATCTTTAATATTTATAAATTACAATATATATCATATTAATTATGTATATATCTAACCACCAATATCCCAACTTACGTTATATAAACAAAGACATTTTAATAAACAAGTTTTATTATATCGAAAAACGTTTTTGCACGTTTGAAAATAGATTAATCAAGTATTATGAAATTCAATTCTCCATTAACTTATGTCTGACACTAGATAAGTGATTCTTTGTTCTCATTTGAAAATCACTTTACCATTTATTCCGAATATCGTTAAAAAGAAACGATTTCTCAAATTAACGTGGGCCTCGTAACAGAGACTCGTAATCATAATTCAATGTATCTGATAATTCAATCATATGATATTATCTTTTAATTCCGTCAATAACTATATTGAACAAATATTGAAACAAACACGTTTATGTAAAGTATTATACATCTAATATCTTAACGTTTTCAATTAATAAGTATATATTATATATACATATCTATATACACATAAATGTTCGTGAATCGTCAGGCATGGTCAAAGGGTAATTGATTACATGAATATAGATTTCAAAACTTTCGAGACTCAACATTACAGATTTTGCTTATCGTGTCGGAAACATATAAAGATTAAAGTTTAAATTTGATCGAAAATTTTCGGGTCATCACAATACCTACCCGTTAAAGAAATTTCATCCCGAAATTTGATCGAGGTCGTCATGGCTAACTATAAAAATGTTTTCATGACTTATATGAGTCGATGGATCGAGTTTTATCATTATTGAGTAATATAGATAAAAAATTTGATTACGCGAAGAGTATAATCGAAGCTATCGCAAGAGAGGGAAATGAGTAAATGTAGAATCGTTTTAACTAATGACGTAGTTATGATTGATTTTCGGAATTCATGGGATTAAAAGAAAATCTTTGTAATAAGATTTGGTTCTTCGGCGATATAGGAAATCAGATCTTCTTTGATTAAATACAATAATCTATTTTGATTGCTCTGTCGGATATTTTACTATAAATCCACTCCCTTCGTTTCCTTGTTTTCACAGCTCACACCTTCCATTCTTTCTCCCCTGATTCATATTTTTAAAGCATTCATCAATATGCTCCATCCAGTTCTGATCCTTGATATACTCTTAACTTTCATATCTGTCATTCTTCTCTTTCATCTACCACCAGAGGATTATATTTACTTCTACTATTATCTTGGGGTTATAGTGTTTTTAATTTTCCCGTGCCTTTACGTGGCAATACGTATTGATATGCACGGTTTGTAATTTATGTGTTGTTATCGAGCTTTATATTTTCTTTATATTCAAGAGTTCCATACTTTTGTCTCCTCTTCCCGACTTCAAGTCAAGCGAATAATGGTCCGGAATTCGTAGATATGGATTTTGAAATGAACATAGTTAATGTTCTAGAAAGGAAATCGTAATGGCACGATCTTGATTTTTCAAATTACTAGAATAACTGAAAATATAGAACTATTAAGAATATATGTTCTTGATATACTTGGAGATTGAGTAGAATGTAAGAGTCGTGTAACCTGACACATTATGATGGTACTGAGAATCATCACGTTCCATTAGAAACTCAGCATGAATTACTGTAATATAATCACGTTGATCAAGTGTCATTATATTATAATAACTCAAGCTTCAGTTCCCAACACTACTTCAAAAACATTCATAATTTAAATTCAAAGATTTATAGAATATAGAAACTAAAATAGTTTCCTTTTATGAGATAACACAGATAGCGTGGAGAGATAATTAATATCGGACGAGAATATTTATGAAGATTTCTTCAGAAATATTGAGGATATTTATAATGAAAGATAGGATAATATCTTTGAATATCTAAGATCAGAGGATGATGGAGACTATTGTCCGCAAGGGTTTAGAGTAAGGAGCAAGATATTCGCTAAAGACTTCAGCAGACATTGAATCATTTAGATTCTTTGAAGTTAAACTTATTCTTTGTGATTTGTCCACGGCTTCTTTCATAGTTTCGCATAATCCGCTTTTCGGTACTAAATTTTCTATTGAGTGTTTCCAATACTCCATTCTTTATCATCAAACTTTCGACGATTAAGGTCTTTTACGGTTGCCTACAGTTTCTGCGGCTTCATTCAGCTTTTTCAAAGTTCAATATATTGATTTGTAGGCTGGGTGCTTTTCAAAATTTTAGAATTGAAGATCGTAATTCTAGGAGATAATTGCTATATACAACAACAATACCCAATCCCGCACATGCGAGATTGTTATAAGTATACATATAACTGTTGATGTAGACATGCTGCGAGATTTCAAAATACTGATTGCTAAACCCTGGTAATTGGTATGGCAATTTTCGTTACAAGATACGGATGAGTATATGATAGGGTTTCAATGAACATAATGATTCTTCGAAAGGTCAGAGATCAATGAAATTGCTGGTAAATTTACTATTAAGGTGATGAAATATAAACGATTCTCCGGTAACGATGACGAAATGTAAGTTATATAATCAAGAATATAATAAGGCTAATCCGAATGAAAGTCGAAGTTGATTTGCTGAAGATGTGACAAAATTGGCTACTTTGAAAAGGGATTGTAAAGTTATTTTCTGTAATAACAATGCCAAAGGAGCTAGCACAGATACTTGTTAAACGTTTACTCAGGTTCCGAGAGTTTTCAAGTGCATAACTATATGCATTAATCTCTTGTTACGTAGATCAAGTACTGTTGGTTCATCCTCTCGATTGAGGTGTTTTCAAGAATCATGCAAGGTTTGAACACAGATTGTAATCGTTAAGATACAAATGAGGTTTAAGATGAAATCAAGTGGCAAACTTGAAGAATTATTTAGTTTCATATATTATAATCAATATTTTAATTCATTTTAATTGTCCAATGTCATTAGTCCACAGTCGATAATCCATAGTTAACAGTCCAATAATTCATATATAATTTAATATATAATATTCGAATTAATTAATACGTATCGTGACCCGTGTACATGTCTCAGACTCGATCACAACTCAAACTATATATATATATATATATATATATATATATATATATATATATATATATATATATATATATATATAGATGGGTCTATATGATATGTCAAAACATTGTATACGTGTCCCGATATTTAAAATGCGTAAATAACAGAATGATGATAAATAAAGTGCGTAAAATAAATAACATAAATTAAATGACGATAAATAAAACTGCGAGAATGTAAATTGCGAGAATGTAAATTGCGATAATTAAATTGCAATAAATAAAATGTAACCAGTTAGCTAGGAACAGTTAGCGTGGATTCTTAACAAAATTCTTCTCATAGTTAAATTGTTTGTTTCTAACAAGTTTTATTTTGTCCAATGTTTTCTTCATTATGCCACTTGTTGAATTCTGATAAATCAAAATCCCAATATGAATTTGGATGAATATGGTTATTCTGTGGTGAACGGATACGTATATCGGTGGTTGTAAGTAGGATAGTAAATGACTGTTGAATCAGTTTTGAAGAATGTACAATGTAATTTATTAATGTGAAATCTAAATATTCCTCGGGTATTACCTACCCGTTAAAATATTTTCACCATTAACAGTTTGCACAAAAGAATTTTTAATTACAATCTTTATGAAAACATATATACATATATATTTTCTTCAGATGTAATCATGGATTTAATGAGTTAATATGATATTAAACTCATTTGATTTACCGTTAGAACAAGAATATATAATCTCCAAAACATTAGAGATTACTTGATCGCCATGAAGAACGAAGATAATTGATGTAGAACGATACGTAGAACGATGATTATACTTGAGGTACAGAGTGAGATGTTGAGGCATGGATTGTTGATGGTACTGGTACTGTTATTGATGGTACTGTTGATGCCGGTGATGTTGCTGAAGCTGGTAAATTTTGTACTATCTTTTCCAAGGCTACAACTCGGGCGTGAAGCTCGTTGACTTCTTCTATTATACTAAGATGATTGTCGGTTTGAACGAGAGGATGAATGAGGTTTAGAATCTGAGATAGTATATGATCGTGATGAGACACTCTGGAAATGAGAGAGAAAATGGTGTCTCGAACAGGTTCGCCGGTAAACGCTTCGGGTTCATTGTCAAGAGGTGAATTCGTTTGATGGAAGGGATCGCCTTCTTCGCGTCTCCATTGATTAAGTCGACTACGAACCCATCAGATGAATTGGGGATGACTGATTGATTGATTCATTCCGGTGACGCTGATAGGTGAAACTCCATATCGGAATAGCTGTCGGAATCCGAGGAATTCGAACTGCTTGAGGGATTCATCTCGTACGATCAGATGAAGGATTTTCAATAAGAAATATATTATAGGATGTAGAATAGTACCCTGAAATACATAATTTACATATGCATATATAATACTAAAATTTCATAAATTACGGAGGAATCTACGAAAGCTGTCAGGCAAAGGTAACAATAACAGATACGCTAAGATATAAACTTATCTATACACTGTCTATGCAATAGAGGCATTAAGACGTGTCTAGACTTTAAGGATGATAAGTAAATAATTTTTGACACTAAATGATAAGCAAAACTTTTGACATGCAAACACGGTCGAAGTCCAGACTCACTAATGCATCCTAATGACTTATCAGTTAGACACACTAATGCAGACCTGGTTCGCTAAGACCACCGCTCTGATACCAACTGTAGAGACCCGTCCTAATCCATCCGGACGAAGTCCATATCTATTATAAACGATTCACAACAGTTGATTACATCGCGAGGTACTTGACCTCTATATGATACATTTTACAAACATTGCATTCGTTTTTGAAAAGACAATCTTTCATTACATCGAAAGTTGACAACCATTTCGTAATATATCTTACTATAATTGACTTAATAATAATCTTGATGAACTCGACGACTCGAATACAACGTATTTTGAAATATGTCATGAATGACTCCAAGTAATATCTCTAAGATGAGAAAATGAACAGCGGAAGATTTCCTTCGTACCTGAGAATAAACATGCTTTAAAGTGTCAACCAAAAGGTTGGTGAGTTCATTAGTTTAACATAAATGATCATTTCATAATTTTAATAGACCACAAGATTTCATATTTCCATTTCTCATAAACATACGTCCCATGCATAGAGACAAAAATATCTTTCATATGGATTGAACACCTGGTAACCGACATTAACAATATGCATATAAGAATATCCCCATCATTCTGGGATCTTCCTTCGGACATGATATAAATTTCGAAGTACTAAAGCATCCGGTACTTTGGATGGGGTTTGTTAGGCCCAATAGATCTATCTTTAGGATTCGCGTCAATTAGGGTGTCTGTTCCCTAATTCTTAGATTACCAGACTTAATAAAAAGGGGCATATTCGATTTCGATAATTCAATCATAGAATGTAGTTTCACGTACTTGTGTCTATTTTGTAAATCAATTATAAAACCTGCATGTATTCTCAGCCCAAAAATATAAAGGGTAAAAAGACAAATGAAACTCACCTAATGTATTTTGTAGTAAAAATACATATAACGACATTAAACAACTGAACAATGCAGGGTTGGCCTCGGATTCACGAACCTATATCAATTGTATATCTATTAAAACATATAATGGAAATCACATAATTTCCTTTATTAATTATATATTATTTATGTGTTTGTAGTTTATATAATGTATATTAAATTCAATTTAAAAATATATACTTATATTATATCTTAAAGTATACGTTATATATATTTATTGTATATATATTTAAAATGATTAGAATCTATACATTTAGTTATATTAATATATCCATGTATATATTTAGTATTATATTAAAAATATCGAATTTGTTGTATGTCGGTATTTATATAAGAAATGTTAATATGTTTTGTATATAGTTATATAGATTATTAATATAGTTGTAGTATATATAATAAGTAGGTTTTATGTACCAAATATCTATTTGTTAAAAATGATAGTTTTGATATTAATGATTTTACTAATAATAGTCTACTAATAATAACTTTATTAATGATGATAATACTAATAATAAGAATGATAATGATAATAATGATAGTACATATGTTAATAATGATTCTAATAATACTAATAAGTACATAATGATAATAATACTAATATTAATAATAATAATAATAGTTTATGTTATTTTGATAATAATAATAATCCTAATCATAATGAGAGTAATAATACATATATTAGTAATAATGATAATGATAAAGATTATAATTTTAGTAACAATAACAATAATAATAATAATAAAAATTTTGGTAATGAAATCTACCTTCAAAAGCCTTTCTAAAAAAAACATGTCCCGAACCAGATTTGAACCCGAGACCTCTCGCTCACCCACCAACACCCTTAACCATTCTGCCATTCATGTCTTTCTTATTTATTATGCAACCCAAATATATATATCTAATATCTATTTCAACTTGAATCATCTTCTTCATCTTCTACCTTAAATCAATTCAACCATGGAACTTCAAAAAATCAAAATAACGCATTCGGGTTTTCATTTATGACTTGTAAACAACATGAAACAAAAAAAAAAAAAGTGTTCTTGTATTTAAAAAATTCATAAAAAACTAAAAAAAAGTTACTGCTGAAGCTCGTAACTCATTTAAAAAAAAAAATGTTTTCAATTTTGAGTTCGTTTTGGACAATCTTTACAACATGAAATATGTTTCAAATCATTCCTAAAAACTATTGAAATCGTCAATTGAACTTAAAACATCAAAACAAGCTCTAATTTCTCCAAGAACAAAACAGTTGACTTTTGACAATTTAACTTTGACTCGCAAATTCGAATTCGTTATTAAGAATTGGAACTTGAGATTTTGCAGAAAGTTTAAGTAAATGATTCCTAACAACTCTGCATTTTTAGTTTTTGAAATTTGTTTCGAATTTACGTTAGTGTATATTACTGTGAAGAACTCAAGAAATCAAAAATTGATTTTTAGATTAAGAGTGTTATAGGTTATGATTACAACATGAATTGTGTTGCAAATCATTCCTATATTCTTTATGGATCATCAAATTAACTGGAGATATCAAAACAAACTCGAATTTGATTCAAGAACACTTAGTTGACTTTTAAAACCCAAAACTTTGACTCTCAAATTAGAGATTAATAGAAAGAATTGAGGATTGAAAACTTACAGATAGTTTGATTAGATCATTCCTAACGACACTGCATAATTAGATTTTGAGAATTCACTTGAAATCGAGCTTTTGTTAAATTGAACCAAGAACAGAGCACGACTTGTTTTTCTAAATTTATTTGTTTTAGTTCTCTCTCAATTGTGGATGAATAGATATACTGAATGATTATTGTGATTGAAATAGACTTGTAACAACATCCGACATGAAACAAAATCATATACATTCTCGATGGCTATGTGTAACATACTGGTATCCTTTTTCTATTTTTTTTAATTATATAATAATTACAAGATATATTAGTAATAATAAATAATAATACTGATTAATAATAATAGAAGTACTAGAAATACCAATATAGTTAATAATATTACTAATAATAATAATATTATTATTAATAGACAAGTATAATAAATGATAAATAATAATATAAAAATTTTAATGATAAAAATAATTAATAATTCTAATAATAATAATAATAGTTCTTATTGATAATATTAATAATAAAATCTAATAACAATACTAATAAATATAATAATGATAATAAAAATAATAATAATGATAATAATATCAATAATAATAATAATTGTATTGATAATAATTATTAGTAGTATTATTAAGAATCATAAAATTTATAACTTTAATAAGTTTACTAATAATAATCAAAATAAAACGATAATAATAGGTTTATTTATACTAATAATAATACTACTTATCATAATATTGTTGATAATAATAATATTAATAATTTTGATAATATAATAACTTATGTCAAATTTCATATTATTGATACCAATATTGATACTAATAGTGAAATTAATGGTAATGATATTAATATTACAAATATAGTACTATCAATTATATAACTTATTGAATCTTTAATATTTATAAATTACAATATATATCATATTAATTATGTATATATCTAACCACCAATATCCCAACTTACGTTATATAAACAAAGACATTTTAATAAACAAGTTTTATTATATCAAAAAACGTTTTCGCACGTTTGAAAATAGATCAATAAAGTATTATGAAATTCAATTCTCCATTAACTTCTGTCTGACACTAGATAAGCGATTCTTTGTTCTCATTTGAAAATCACTTTACCATTTATTCCGAATATCGTTAAAAAGAAACGATTTCTCAAATTAACGTGGGCCTCGTAACAGAGACTCGTAATCATAATTCAATGTATCTGATAATTCAATCATATGATATTATCTTTTAATTCCATCAATAACTATATTGAACAAATATTGAAACAAACACGTTTATGTAAAGTATTATACATCTAATATCTTAACGTTTTCAATTAATAAGTATATATTATATATACATATCTATATACACATAAATGTTCGTGAATCGTCAGGCATGGTCAAAGGGTAATTGATTACATGAATATAGATTTCAAAACTTTCGAGACTCAACATTACAGATTTTGCTTATCGTGTCGGAAACATATAAAGATTAAAGTTTAAATTTGATCGGAAATTTCCGGGTCATCACATGTTACATGATCCGTGATGCCACAGTACGGAAACCGGAGTGTTGAGAACAAACTCCTTCATGCATTTCTTTGACCACTTTTAATGCTTCATCATCGGTTAAACACCTTAACAACGGACCATTGTATGATTTTCGATAAAGGACACCACTAACAATTTCATACATTGGTGCGATCACTCTTATTCTTCTTGCTTCCGCCTTATCAACAGGTAACCATCCGTCATGCAAATATCTCAAATACGAAGTCATCCAAGTTTCCTTAGCTCCTTCAACTATTGCAATAATTGGTTTTCCATGTATTGATTTCTCCTTAAGTTCTTCCACCAACACTCGTTTGTGCAAATGATCAAAGGTTAAAGTAGCTAACTTGCTCAAGACGTCAGTTTTTTTGTTCTTATTTCGAGGGATTTGCACGACTTCAAGGTTATCAAATTTCTTTGAAATTGACTCCACCAACTTTACATATTGCCTCATGGATGTATCCCTTGCATCGAATGTTCCATTAACCTGCCGGATGAGAATTTGAGAATCAACATATGCTCGTAAATTTGTTATGCCCATTTCTACCGCTATGCGGAGGCCGGAGAGTAATGCCTCATACTCTGCTTCATTGTTGGAAGCATAAAAACAAAATTTCAATGCATAAGTATACTCTTCACCATCTGGACTTGTTAAAACTAGTCTCGCACCTGTTCCCTCTTCACTGGATGCCCCATCAGTGTGTAACTCCCACTCATGCTGTGATGGTGCCATTTTTTTGTCGTACTCTACTTTTTCATTTGTCTCCAAGAGGAAATCTGCCAAAATTTGTCCTTTAACTGCATTTCGGGTAGCAAAATTGATTTCATACTCCCCCAACTCGATGGCCCATTTTGCTAAACGGCCAGATGATTCTGGACGCCGGAGTATTTGCTTCAATGGTTGATCTGTTAACACTAAGATGGGATGACCTTGAAAATATCTTCGTAAACGTCGTGCAGTATGCACAAGGGCATAAACCATGTGGTGAAGTGGTGGATAATTTGTTTCACTAAGCTGCAACACCTTGCTAACAAAATATATAGGCATTTGCACGCCGTTCCGTTCTGCGATTAGGACAGAACTTATTGCTTTCTTTGAGACAGCTAAGTATAAAATTAGGGTTTCCCCCTCTTTTGGTGCTGTTAATGTAGGTAATGTTTTTAACAACTGCTTGATCTCTTGGAATGCATTTTCGGCTTCCGCCGTCCACACAAAATCTTTTTTATTTAAACAGCCCCTTAACACCTTCATGAATGGAAGTGACTTTTCAGCTGCTCTGGACAAGAATCTTGTTAATGCTGCTAGACATCCATGTAGCCGTTGAACATCATTCTTGTTAGTTGGTGACTTCATATCTTCAATTGCTTGAATTTTCTTAGGATTAGCTTTAATTCCACGTTCTGTGACAATATGACCTAAGAATTTTCCCTCTTCCACACCAAACGTGCACTTCTTGGGATTTAATTTCATGTTAATTTTTCGCAGAGATGCAAAAGTTTTATGTATATCTCGTAACATCTTTTCTTCAGTATGAATTTTGATGACAATGTCATCAACATAAGCTTCTAAGTTTCGCCCAATTTGATCCGTAAACGCCATATCAATAAGTCGTTGATATGTTGCTCCTGCATTCTTCAAACCAAAAGGCATTTTCATGTAACAGAATATGCCTTCCGTCGTGTGAAAAGCCGTTTTGTATTCATCTTTTAAAGCCATTGGGATTTGATGATATCCCTTAGCTGCATCTAGAAACATTTGAATCGATATCCTGCCAATGATTCAACCTTCCAATCAATTTCAGGTAAAGGATAATTGTCCTTTGAACATGCTTTATTGATATCCGTGAAATCCACACACATCCGCCATGAGTTGTCCGGCTTCCTAACCATGACCGGATTGGCTACCCATGTCTGATATTTGACCTCTCGCAAGATCTCAGCATCCACCAAACTTCGTACCTCATCACGGAGGAATTTGCTTCTTTCTGGCGCCATGCCACGCTTTTTCTGAATCTTCTTCTGTCCGAAGAAATGATTCATCGAAATAATGAGTCACCATTGATATCGACACATCTGACAAATGTTCGGGAGTTTAGCCTATGCACACATCTGACAACTTCTTATGTTGGGATTCACGTTTAGCCTATGCTCTGCAATTTTCCTTGGAACACCAGTCATATCAGACGGCTGCCATGTAAAAACGTCTAGATTTGTTGTCAAAATATTGTATAATTTTTCTTTGCATTCGGCGGACAACGTGTGACCAATTATGATTTTCTGATCTGGAAATTTAAGATTTGGTGAAATTGACCCATCATCGTGTATGATTGGCTTAATTACTGCCTTTGTTACTTGAGAACACTCAATTGACTTCTGCCGTTCTGCATATAACGTTGCTACTCCGCCTGGCGTTGGAAACTTCATCATACCATGTACAGTTGATGTTACAGCAACAAACGTCATTAAAGCAATTCTTCCCAAAATTGTGTTGTACTGTGAATTTGCTTTGACCACCAAGAACTCAATGTTGGCTGTGCGTCTTAGGGGTGGCTTGCCCAAGGTTACTTCAAGCAGAATACTTCCTTCAGACCAGGACGGCTCACTTGTAAAACTTGCCAACGTCACATATGTTTCCTTCATTTTTTTCTTGTAGGATGCCGATACTATGATCAAAAATAACTTGAAACGTTAGGGCACGCCAATGAATAAGATGAAGCACGGATGTCAAAATGATCTTCAAAGATGTGGTTATTTGTTGCTGTAATTCCTTTCTTTATGTTCAAACGATGATTTGTATTTTGTTTGCTAAACGCTGGCCAGATGCAGATGAATATATATCCAATACAATCTGTAATGTTGTTGTATTGGTGGGCAGTGGACGGTGGCCGGAAGACAAATTCATGATCGAAAGATGAACCACGGTATTGTGTCAGCTGGAATCTCATTTAATCACATCTCGAAGTAAAGTATGTATCCCCACTTAGTTGTAGAGATGTCAAGACGCACGAAATATTTCCTCGCAAAAACAAATCATAGAAGTTAATCCGAATTGCATATAATTATTTGTGAATTTTTTGCTTCATCCCATAAACTGACTAACAAATAAAAGTATTATATAATATTATGGATGTGTACGTCATCAAAGAAAATAATTGACCGATTGTTATACTAAATCCACGTGAAAGATTATATCATGTTTACTCGCTCCACGCGTCACACACAATGCAAATCTTCTGATGTATCCGTTTATTTTTTAGTAACTCAAAACATAAACAAGATTAAGTTATCATGTAAATAAAAAGCCTCTTGATTTGGCGATCATATTGTACAAGACCCTATTTGTCTATGATGAAATAGAATGGGAAAGTGAGTGAATTTGATATTTTATTGATAATGCATACATACAACACAAACTAAACAGATTACTTCAGGCAGTACTTTATTAGGTGTATTGGTATAAGTAATGGGTATATCTAAGCTATTAGTTAATTACTTAGTATTATAAAGAAGATTCAAGCGCATATTTAAAATTGTATAGATGCAAACCGCCTAACGGATGACGGATGCAGACTATTTCTCTTCCTTCTGCAAAACGAAAGTGTACAGAGCATAGAATTTCTTCCACTTTTTGTGAATTGGTTATGGTGCTTGAAATCGTCTTGTTTGAACATTGGGGTTCGGAATACATCATTGTTGGAGTAGAAAATATGCTCTTTGAGACGCAATCTGTTTCATTTCCTGGAGACTCAATAGTCATATTTGACTGTAACAAGCAGCTATATCCGTGATACAATATTATTCCCACTATCTCCAAGGCATGAGTAAAATATTCTACTGGTGTTCGGTAGACGGTTTCCGGTAAAAAATGAATAAGTAACCAGTTGTTAACTATGTGGAAGTGGAAGTGCTATCTTTTGTTTGGAACTCGACATGGGAAGAAACTCCTTTTATAACAATTTGAATCATATTTCCATATGCAAGTACCCAAAAGAGACTTATGTTTTTAAACACAACGTTGCCCGCTACTTGTAATGTAATCATCGTCCACATGAAAGAGCTTGACCAATAGCAAAACGGAGAACGGAAGTAGCTTGCCCAGTAGCTTGACGGAGAACGGAAGTAGCTTGAAAATTGGATCTTGAACGGAGGACGGATGACTCGTTTTGCTAAACAGTTAAAGGAAAACCGGAGTTGTTGGAAGTTTGAATTTGCTTTAAATAGGTGATCAAAGTTTGGTGGTTTGATGACGGAGTACGGAGTACGGAGAGAATTTTTTTTTTAAAAAAGTCAAACGAAGGTGTCTTCAAATCAATGTATGGCAAGGTTGATCGTACAAAGAGTAGATTGTTTGGTGTATTTTTCTTATTTTGCCAAATGTCTTGCCAACCACATAAAATGCTTGGCACTTAAAATGGCCACGTAGTCCATAAGTATGTACATGTTTGTAAACGGCTAAGGATTAGAGTCATTCGTTTCAAGTTAATTATATTCTATCTTGAATTTCTTTGAGTTTTCTTTTTGTCGCGGGTCCCATGGATATGGGATGGTTGTGTACTATGTAGTGTGTAGGACTCATCCAAAATTGCTACAATCTGATGAATGACACATTTTTGTTTGGTCCCACACAGTGATAAATCACGAAGATTGAAGTAAGACTCTAGATAATTTGTTGCAATCCGTATAATGAATAGCAAATTCTCTGTTTGCGTCCCACGTGGTAATGAATCATGAAGATTTGGAGTCGTCTATAGATAATTTTTGCAATTTGCACGGATGACGGAATAATTTTTATAAGTCAGAATGTAACAATTTTTGCAGTCCGAATGACGGACAACTATATTGTATATTCTAACTTTTTTGCTTCTAGTCATAGAATCGGACGGCGCCATATGATAGTACGTATTTCTCTACTAGAGAGTAAGTACATACGTACTAGTGCAAAGTAGAATGAGCCATGTGAGGAGTAGTTTGCCGATTGACGTTTACTCTCGAGACGAATCCCTGCAGACGCGGATCATGGTCTAAAACCATGGCGTGGCTTAAGTCAATCTTAAAATAGGGCTTACGTATGTTCTGCTTGTATCCTTGGTGCTGGGCGGATGAAGTCATGTCTTAGAGCTGAGAGGAAGAAGTCATGCCCTGGTGCTGGGCGGATGAAGTCATGCCATGGAGCTGGGCGGATGAAGTCATGCCATGGAGCTGGGAGGAAGAAGTCATGCCATGGAGCTGGGAGGAAGAAGTCATGCCCTGGATCTGGGCGGATGAAGTCATGCCATGGATCTGGGCGGATGAAGTCATGCCATGAAGCTGGGAGGAAGAAGTCATGCCGTGGAGAGTGGAGAGTGAAGAGTAAGTGTGTGAGAGAGAAAGTGAAATGGCTGCTCCTCTTTTCTTGTGTCAAATGAGGTGGGGAGCTCTTCTATTTATAGGCAAAGTTTGGGCTAGTGGGAAGCTTCTTGGGCTTAATTAATGGGAAAGCCCAATAACTTGCATATCTTCACTAATTTGGGCATAACTTTCTCATACGAACTCCGATTTAGGTGATTCAAAAGCCAAAACGTCCGTAACTCAGAGCTCCACATTTTTCATTTTATGCATGTAGACCGTAAGGTACACCATTACATACCTTCACGCTTAACCCTGATGAATTCTTCAATCACAACCTCTCCACTTTTAATTAAAAATGAAGATTGACGAAGTCGATCGCAAGGTAGACCCTAAGGCCTTGATTAACAAATTGCTAACTAGTCCGGAGGCTAAATCGGCGATATCTTCAGGTCATCAAATCAAACAGGAAAAACAGGCCATTCCCCTTGTTGATTTGACGACGAAGTCACCGTCATCACAACCAGACTCTGCAAAACGACCATTTCAAACACCGCCATCAACGCAGAGCAAGAAGCTTAAGCAAAGCACTCCTTTATACGATAATCCGGTCATATCGGATTATGAAGGCGGCCATCAGACTGATATGAATCAATCATTTTTAGCGCATATCATCTTATGAAACATGTACGTTTATGTATATAAGATTTTCATTTTTTGCAGGAGACTCGCCCTTCAACCCGGTGTTTCCTAGCCCAGATTCTGCGGCACAAATCACAGAGCTACTCCGTACTCCCCCTGATTCTTATGGAGTGCGGATTGACGGCCTATCCGGTTATACCTATGCATCTGCTAGCGCTGCTCTGGATCAGCGTCAGCAAATGAAATTAGCAATTCCCGGCGAGCTTCACCGCGAATTCTCCAAACTTTCGGCGCTTGATGCGCACAACAGTTTCGTGCAAAACTTCTATATATGCTTCAACTCGGCGTACGATATGATATGCCGGCAAGAACAATTTTTCAATGTGCTTGGAGCTGAACAGCAAAAGTACAATGCTGAGAGGATAAAGCCCTGAAAACAGCAAGAAACGCTGTGTTGACCTTTCCTACGAGCTTACCGCAGCCAAAACTGCGGTAGATGAATTGAAACTACAGGTGTCTACTGCAGCTGACAAACAAAAGAATTTTGAAACCACAATCTCTTCATTGCAAGAGGAGGTTTCAAGGCTTACTGCAGAGAGAGACACCGCTGTGGTCGCAGCAGCTTCCGCGAAGCTTGAGTTCACGCAACTCCGCCAACACTTACCGGAGTTTGCTAAAAAGGTTCTCAATTCACGTCCCGCGAATGTTCTGTTTTCCACTTATGCAGCTGCTTTACAACTGCGCGAGAGAGTAGAGTTTCTGGATGAAATTGCTCCACATTGCACCATACCAGATCCACTACCTCCCGCCATTGGAGATCGCGTTTGTTCACTTGCAGATGCACGCGAAGCAGCTGCTACTGCACAAGCAAGCTTAGCGGATATTCCAATCGACAAAGTTACTGCAATAAGTCAACAAGATGATGCCACTTTAAAAGACATCTTTGATCTTGACATGTCTAAGCTAGAATAAAATATTGTAGAAATTAGCGCGTAGCTATCTCTGCGCCGTTATCAATGCAACTTTATTTTTTTATATTTATTCGCGAGTAATCTTTATTTATATAGCGATTTTATCATCAATATTCATAACACAAACTTGTCCTTTGCAATTTCTAACATATATTATTGTGCACATAATAAATGCGTACTTTTGCGAAACAATCTGTATGCGTATATGCTTATACGTTATGAATCTTCTAAGTCCGCTGAAACGATCCTTAGGCTATTAATTAGCATTGCGAAGCATCTAAATATTGGCAAGATCAAATATTTAGGATATATCACTCATTTCGCAATAATTTGCATGCTAAAGTAGGCAATTTCATCACTTTGCTTTTTAAACACTGCGAAATACTATAACATTATGAAACAGATTGCAAAACGTTTCATAACTATTCGCGTTTCATATATAAGCTTTTCGCATACTTTTATAAGTGTTTATTTTTGAAATTTCGTCAAGTGTGATCAAGACTTGCAAAAAATTAAAAACAAGAACACTTAATAAGTACATTAGCCATATGCCTTGTATCCAATTTCACACTTTATACATATATATCTGATAGTTTCCGCAAAACTATGCATAATATCGCTTTAACAAAACAGCATGCCATGCATTAGGTAAAGTTCGCCCTTCCATATCTGCGAGCTTATATGATCCTGCCGCATTAATTGCCACAATCTGATAAGGGCCTTCCCAATTAGGACCCAATTTACCAGGCTTTTCTGCTCTGCTTGCTTCATTATTTCGCAGTACCCATTCACCTATAGCGAAGGATAAAGCACGCACTCTTTTATTATAATATTTAGCGATTTGCTGTTTATTATTCGCTTATCTGATAGCCGCCATTAATCTCCGCTCTTCTAAGAAATTTAGATTTTCGCTCAACGCAGCATCATTTGCTTCGTCATCAAAGTTAGCAATTCGATGCGTTGGTACCAGAATTTCCGCGGGGATTACTGCCTCAGAACCATACAACAAACTAAAAGGTGTTTCGCCTGTACTCTTTTTGAAAGTAGTGCGATGTGCCCATAACACATTGGGTAATTCATCTACCCAACCAATTCGCCTTTCACATAACCTCTTTTTAATATCACTGACAATATCGCGGTTGGTTACTTCACACAGTCCATTGGCTTGCGGGTGCGCCACTAACGTAAACTTTTGTATTATATTTAGATCAGCGCACCATGTATTGAAAGGATCTTTCGCTATTTGTGCACCGTTATCGCTAACCAATTCTCGCGGAATACCAAACCTGCAAACAGTGTACTCCCAAACAAAATTTCGCACTTGCACACCAGTAATAGTGCGAACTGCCTTAGCTTCAACCCATTTGGTAAAGTAATCGATTGC
The DNA here is from genome assembly GCF_046630445.1 of Rutidosis leptorrhynchoides. Taxonomy (NCBI): domain Eukaryota; kingdom Viridiplantae; phylum Streptophyta; class Magnoliopsida; order Asterales; family Asteraceae; genus Rutidosis; species Rutidosis leptorrhynchoides. The sequence goes on along the minus strand of NC_092333.1, from coordinate 312,848,293 downwards.
AACAATGAGAAATTTAACATTGTCGGGCCCTGCAGGAAATGGCCCTACAATGTCAATCGCCCATTTATTAAATGGCCACGGCGAATTAACGGGAATCATGTCATGTCGCGGCATTCGATTCTGCGGAGCATGCCATTGGCAACTTTTACAGCGTTTAACAATTTTAGCTACATCGCGGTATAGGGATGGCCAAAAGTATCCCATCCGGATAATTTTTGCTGCGATAGTTTTGTAACCAGAATGCAGTGCACAAGTACCATTATGTACTTCTTCAACAATCATTTCTGCCTCGATTGGGCCAACACATCGCATCATTGGTCCGCAGTATGATTTGCTATATAAGATATCATCTTGAATGATATACATTGGCGCTCGCTCTCGCACTAAACGAGCTTCGTGACTATCTTCTGGCAGAATATTACTGCGGATATATTGTAGGATTGGCTCCATCCAGTTTGGCTATTCTTCTATAACAGATGCAACCATCAAGTCACTATCTATCGACTTACTTGGCAATTCTTCAACCCATACTTGCTTTTGAAAATGCGAAAAAGTTAAAGCGGCTAATTTGCTTAAAGCATCCGCTTTCTTGTTTTGACTTCTTGGCACTTGCGCGAGTTCAAAATGTTCAAAACGCACTGCAGCTTCCTTTAATAGCTGCAAGTACTTTTTCATAGAAGGATCATGTGCTACAAAAGATCCGCTAAACTGATTCGCTACTAGCTGCGAATCCGTAAATGCACGCAACTTAACAATATTCATTTTTCGCGCAATATTTAAGCCTACGAGCAATGCCTCATACTCTGCCTCATTGTTTGTCACGTCAAAATTAAACCGCAGAGCATAAGTATGCTCCTCACCGCTGGAACTTGCCAAAACTAAACCCGCACCTGCACCTTCTACACACGAAGCACCATCAGTAAATGAATCCCAAGTTTCTCCGTGTTCAGGTTTTAGTGCGGTGCGCTCGTTAATCACCTCCAACTCTCCAGACAGTTCAGCGAGATAATCCGCCATAACTTGTCCTTTTTAGCGCTACACGGAAGGTAAGATATTTGATAAGCACCTAATTCTACTGCCCATAATGCGAGTCTACCAGATATCTCTGGTTTTGTTAAGACTTGCCTGATTGGCAGATTAGTTAATACATGCACCGGATGCCCTTGAAAATATCTTCGTAGCCTTCGCGTTGTTAAAATGAGCGCATACACAAACTTTTCAATCGGCGCATAGTTTATTTCACTTCCCGTAAGAGCTTTACTAACAAAATACACTGGCTTTTGTATTTTGTTCCTTTCCGCGATCAAAACTGAGCCAAAAGCTTCGTTTGCTACTGAGATATAAAGATAAAGAGTTTCGCCATGAACCGGCGCTGTTAGTGTAGGCAAAGTTTTTAACAACTTTTTCATCTCTTGAAACGCAGATTCTGCTTCGCTGGACCAAACAAAATTCTTTTGCTTCAAGCAACCTTTTAGGGTTTTGAAAAATGGCAACTGCCTTTCAGCGGCTTTAGACAAGAAACGCGTTAATGCGGCTAGTTTTCCCATCAAACTTGGCACCTCTTTAACCGTTTTTGGCGCGGTCATATTTTCTATGGCCGCGATCTTTTTTGGATTAGCTTGAATACCTTGTTCTGTAACAAGATATCCCAAAAATTTCCCCTTCGTTTAGCCATAACTACATTTTAGCGGATTAAGCTTCATGTTTATTTTTCGCAACTTGTCAAATGTTTCGCGCATATCTTCAATGATTCGCTCTTGCGTCGTGCTTTTGATGACTAAATCATCTACATAACCTTCAAGATTATGCCCTATTTGTTTATCAAACGCGGTATCAATCAACCGTTGATATGTCGCACCCGCATTGATTAAACTGAAAGGCATCATTATATAGCAATATATGCCTTTGCCTGTATGAAATGCGGTTTTATCTGCGTCTTCTTGCGCCATAGGAATCTGATGATAACCTCTTGCCGCGTCCAGAAAACATTTATATGGAAAAGCATGTAAAGATTCTACTTTTAAATCGATTTCTGGAAGCGGATAGTTATCCTTGGGGCACGCTTTATTCAAATCTTTGTAATCAATACACATTCTCCAGGAACCATCAGGTTTTTTCACCAACACTGGATTCGCAATCCAAGATTGGTATTGGACTTCGCGCAAAATTCCAGCTCGCACCAATTTTGTGACTTCTTCACACAGCCATGTTACGCATTCTGGAGCCATACCCCTTCGCTTTTGCACTACAGGCTTTAGAGCTGGATTTACATTGAGTCCGTGTTCCGTAATATGATGTGGAACACCAGTCATATCATTTTCGCACTAGGCAAAAACATCCATATACTGGGCAAGTAATTGTACAATTTGCTTCCTAGTATCTGAGCTAACATTGCGTCCTACTTTGATTTTCTGCTCTGGATATGCGGGATTAATTATTCCCATAGCATCCGCACCATCAACAGGTTCTTGCCCTGCGGTTTTTATGTTAACAGCCGCACAAATAGGTATAATGCTCATTGAACATATTGTGGCGACTCCCTTATATGGTGGAAACTTAATCATGCCATAAATTGTGGACGGGACAATTCCAAATTTATTTATAGCGGTTCTTCCCAGCAACATGTTATAGCGAGATGAGGCTCGCATAACATGAAAATCTAATCGCGCTTGTCGCACCAAAGCGTCATCATTAACATCAGCTAACTCGATGTTTAATGGCAAAACACCTATAGGTTATGAAGATTCTCCTGCAAAACCGGTTAGCGAAACTGCGGTTGTTTGTGAAATGTCCCGTTCTTATTGATTAAAAACGTTCCATATTAATTGATTTCGTTGCGAGGTTTTGACCTCTATATGAGATGTTTTTCAAAGACTGCATTCATTTTTAAACAAACCATAACCTTTATTTCATCAATAAAGGTTTAAAAAGCTTTACGTAGATTATCAAATAATGATAATCTAAAATATCCTGTTTACACACGACCATTACATAATGGTTTACAATACAAATATGTTACAACAAAATAAGTTCCTTGAATGCAGTTTTTACACAATATCATACAAGCATGGACTCCAAATCTTGTCCTTATTTAAATATGCGACAGCGGAAGCTCTTAATATTCACCTGAGAATAAACATGCTTAAAACGTCAACAAAAATGTTGGTGAGTTATAGGTTTAACCTATATATATCAAATCGTAACAATAGACCACAAGATTTCATATTTCAATACACATCCCATACATAGAGATAAAAATCATTCATATGGTGAACACCTGGTAACCGACAATAACAAGATGCATATATAAGAATATCCCCATCATTCCGGGACACCCTTCGGATATGATATAAATTTCGAAGTACTAAAGCATCCGGTACTTTGGATGGGGTTTGTTAGGCCCAATAGATCTATCTTTAGGATTCGCGTCAATTAGGGTGTCTGTTCCCTAATTCTTAGATTACCAGACTTAATAAAAAGGGGCATATTCGATTTCGATAATTCAACCATAGAATGTAGTTTCACGTACTTGTGTCTATTTTGTAAATCATTTATAAAACCTGCATGTATTCTCATCCCAAAAATATTAGATTTTAAAAGTGGGACTATAACTCACTTTCACAGATTTTTACTTCGTCGGGAAGTAAGACTTGGCCACTGTTGATTCACGAACCTATAACAATATATACATATATATCAAAGTATGTTCAAAATATATTTACAACACTTTTAATATATTTTGATGTTTTAAGTTTATTAAGTCAGCTGTCCTCGTTAGTAACCTACAACTAGTTGTCCACAGTTAGATGTACAGAAATAAATCGATAAATATTATCTTGAATCAATCCACGACCCAGTGTATACGTATTTCAGTATTGATCACAACTCAAACTATATATATTTTGGAATCAACCTCAACCCTGTATAGCTAACTCCAACATTCACATATAGAGTGTCTATGGTTGTTCCGAAATATATATAGATGTGTCGACATGATAGGTCGAAACATTGTATACGTGTCTATGGTATCTCAAGATTACATAATATATAATACAAGTTGATTAAGTTATGGTTGGAATAGATTTGTTACCAATTTTCACGTAGCTAAAATGAGAAAAATTATCCAATCTTGTTTTACCCATAACTTCTTCATTTTAAATCCGTTTTGAGTGAATCAAATTGCTATGGTTTCATATTGAACTCTATTTTATGAATCTAAACAAAAAAAGTATAGGTTTCTAGTCGGAAAAATAAGTTACAAGTCGTTTTTGTAAAGGTAGTCATTTCAGTCGAAAGAACGACGTCTAGATGACCATTTTAGAAAACATACTTCCACTTTGAGTTTAACCATAATTTTTGGATATAGTTTCATGTTCATAATAAAAATCATTTTCTCAGAATAACAACTTTTAAATCAAAGTTTATCATAGTTTTTAATTAACTAACCCAAAACAGCCCGCGGTGTTACTACGACGGCGTAAATCCGGTTTTACGGTGTTTTTCGTGTTTCCAGGTTTTAAATCATTAAGTTAGCATATCATATAGATATAGAACATGTGTTTAGTTGATTTTAAAAGTCAAGTTAGAAGGATTAACTTTTGTTTGCGAACAAGTTTAGAATTAACTAAACTATGTTCTGGTGATTACAAGTTTAAACCTTCGAATAAGATAGCTTTATATGTATGAATCGAATGATGTTATGAACATCATTACTACCTTAAGTTCCTTGGATGAACCTACTGGAAAAGAGAAAAATGGATCTAGCTTCAATGGATCCTTGGATGGCTCAAAGTTCTTGAAGCAAAATCATGACACGAAAACAAGTTCAAGTAAGATCATCACTTGAAATAAGATTGTTATAGTTATAGAAATTGAACCAAAGTTTGAATATGATTATTACCTTGTATTAGAATGATAACCTACTGTAAGAAACAAAGATTTCTTGAGGTTGGATGATCACCTTACAAGATTGGAAGTGAGCTAGCAATCTTGAAAGTATTCTTGATTTTATGAAACTAGAACTTTTGAAATTTATGAAGAACACTTAGAACTTGAAGATAGAACTTGAGAGAGATCAATTAGATGAAGAAAATTGAAGAATGAAAGTGTTTGTAGGTGTTTTTGGTCGTTGGTGTATGGATTAGATATAAAGGATATGTAATTTTGTTTTCATGTAAATAAGTCATGAATGATTACTCATATTTTTGTAATTTTATGAGATATTTCATGCTAGTTGCCAAATGATGGTTCCCACATGTGTTAGGTGACTCACATGGGCTGCTAAGAGCTGATCATTGGAGTGTATATACCAATAGTACATACATCTAAAAGCTGTGTATTGTACGAGTACGAATACGGGTGCATACGAGTAGAATTGTTGATGAAACTGAACGAGGATGTAATTGTAAGCATTTTTGTTAAGTAGAAGTATTTTGATAAGTGTCTTGAAGTCTTTCAAAAGTGTATGAATACATATTAAAACACTACATGTATATACATTTTAACTGAGTCGTTAAGTCATCGTTAGTCGTTACATGTAAATGTTGTTTTGAAACCTTTAGGTTAACGATCTTGTTAAATGTTGTTAACCCAATGTTTATAATATCAAAAGAGATTTTAAATTATTATATTATCATGATATTATGATGTACGAATATCTCTTAATATGATATATATACATTAAATGTCGTTACAACGATAATCGTTACATATATGTCTCGTTTCAAAATCATTAAGTTAGTAGTCTTGTTTTTACATATGTAGTTCATTGTTAATATACTTAATGATATGTTTACATATCATAATATCATGTTAACTATATATATAACCATATATATGTCATCATATAGTTTTTACAAGTTTTAACGTTCGTGAATCACCGGTCAACTTGGGTGGTCAATTGTCTATATGAAACCTATTTCAATTAATCAAGTCTTAACAAGTTTGATTGCTTAACATGTTGGAAACATTTAATCATGTAAATATCAATCTCAATTAATATATATAAACATGGAAAAGTTCGGGTCACTACAGTACCTACCCGTTAAATAAATTTCGTCCCGAAATTTTAAGCTGTTGAAGGTGTTGACGAATCTTCTGGAAATAGATGCGGGTATTTCTTCTTCATCTGATCTTCACACTCCCAGGTGAACTCGGGTCCTCTACGAGCATTCCATCGAACCTTAACAATTGGTATCTTGTTTTGCTTAAGTCTTTTAACCTCACGATCCATTATTTCGACGGGTTCTTCGATGAATTGGAGTTTTTCGTTGATTTGGATTTCATCTAACGGAATAGTGAGATCTTCTTTAGCAAAACATTTCTTCAAATTCGAGACGTGGAAAGTGTTATGTACAGCCGCGAGTTGTTGAGGTAACTCAAGTCGGTAAGCTACTGGTCCGACACGATCAATAATCTTGAATGGTCCAATATACCTTGGATTTAATTTCCCTCGTTTACCAAATCGAACAACGCCTTTCCAAGGTGAAACTTTAAGCATGACCATCTCTCCAATTTCAAACTCTATATCTTTTCTTTTAATGTCAGCGTAGCTCTTTTGTCGACTTTGGGCGGTTTTCAACCGTTGTTGAATTTGGATGATCTTCTCGGTAGTTTCTTGTATAATCTCCGGACCCGTAATCTGTCTATCCCCCACCTCACTCCAACAAATCGGAGACCTGCACTTTCTACCATAAAGTGCTTCAAACGGCGCCATCTCAATGCTTGAATGGTAGCTGTTGTTGTAGGAAAATTCTGCTAACGGTAGATGTCGATCCCAACTGTTTCCGAAATCAATAACACATGCTCGTAGCATGTCTTCAAGCGTTTGTATCGTCCTTTCGCTCTGCCCATCAGTTTGTGGATGATAGGCAGTACTCATGTCTAGACGAGTTCCTAATGCTTGCTGTAATGTCTGCCAGAATCTTGAAATAAATCTGCCATCCCTATCAGAGATAATAGAGATTGGTATTCCATGTCTGGAGATGACTTCCTTCAAATACAGTCGTGCTAACTTCTCCATCTTGTCATCTTCTCTTATTGGCAGGAAGTGTGCTGATTTGGTGAGACGATCAACTATTACCCAAATAGTATCAAAACCACTTGCAGTCCTTGGCAATTTAGTGATGAAATCCATGGTAATGTTTTCCCATTTCCATTCCGGGATTTCGGGTTGTTGAAGTAGACCTGATGGTTTCTGATGCTCAGCTTTGACCTTAGAACACGTCAAACATTCTCCTACGTATTTAGCAACATCGGCTTTCATACCCGGCCACCAAAAATGTTTCTTGAGATCCTTGTACATCTTCCCCGTTCCAGGATGTATTGAGTATCTGGTTTTATGAGCTTCTCTAAGTACCATTTCTCTCATATCTCCAAATTTTGGTACCCAAATGTTTTCAGCCCTATACCGGGTTCCGTCTTCCCGAATATTAAGATGCTTCTCCGATCCTTTGGGTATTTCATCCTTTAAATTTCCCTCTTTTAAAACTCCTTGTTGCGCCTCCTTTATTTGAGTAGTAATGTTATTATGAATCATTATATTCATAGATTTTACTCGAATGGGTTCTCTGTCCTTCCTGCTCAAGGCATCAGCTACCACATTTGCCTTCCCCGGGTGGTAACGAATCTCAAAGTCGTAATCATTCAATAATTCAATCCACCTACGCTGCCTCATATTCAGTTGTTTCTGATTAAATATGTGTTGAAGACTTTTGTGGTCGGTATATATAATACTTTTGACCCCATATAAGTAGTGCCTCCAAGTCTTTAATGCAAAAACAACCGCGCCTAATTCCAAATCATGCGTCGTATAATTTTGTTCGTGAATCTTCAATTGTCTAGACGCATAAGCAATCACCTTCGTTCGTTGCATTAATACACAACCGAGACCTTGCTTTGATGCGTCACAATAAATCACAAAATCATCATTCCCTTCAGGCAATGACAATATAGGTGCCGTAGTTAGCTTTTTCTTCAATAACTGAAACGCTTTCTCTTGTTCATCATTCCATTCAAATTTCTTCCCTTTATGCGTTAATGCAGTCAAGGGTTTTGCTATTCTGGAAAAGTCTTGGATGAACCTTCTGTAGTAACCAGCTAGTCCTAAAAACTGGCGTATGTGTTTCGGAGTTTTCGGGGTTTCCCACTTTTCAACAGTTTCTATCTTTGCCGGATCCACCTTAATACCTTCTTTGTTCACTATGTGACCGAGGAATTGAACTTCTTCCAACCAAAATGCACACTTTGAAAACTTAGCGTACAATTCTTCCTTCCTCAATACTTCTAACACCTTTCTCAAATGTTCACCGTGTTCTTGGTCATTCTTTGAGTAAATAAGTATGTCATCAATGAAAACAATGACAAACTTGTCAAGGTATGGTCCACACACTCGGTTCATAAGGTCCATGAACACAGCTGGTGCATTAGTTAAACCAAACGGCATGACCATAAACTCGTAATGACCGTAACGTGTTCTGAAGGCAGTCTTTGGAATATCATCTTCTTTCACCCGCATTTGATGATACCCGGAACGTAAGTCAATCTTTGAATAAACAGACGAGCCTTGTAGTTGATCAAATAAGTCGTCGATTCTCGGTAGTGGGTAGCGGTTCTTGATGGTAAGTTTGTTCAACTCTCGGTAGTCGATACACAACCTGAATGTACCATCTTTCTTCTTGACAAACAAAACAGGAGCTCCCCACGGTGATGTGCTTGGTCGAATGAAACCACGCTCTAAAAGTTCTTGTAATTGGCTTTGTAGTTCTTTCATCTCGCTGGGTGCGAGTCTGTAAGGAGCACGAGCTATTGGTGCAGCTCCTGGTACAAGATCTATTTGAAATTCAACGGATCAATGTGGGGGTAATCCCGGTAATTCTTTCGGAAATACATCGGGAAATTCTTTTGCAATGGGAACATCATTGATGCTCTTTTCTTCAGTTTGTACTTTCTCGACGTGTGCTAGAACAGCATAGCAACCTTTTCTTATTAGTTTTTGTGCCTTCAAATTACTAATAAGATGTAGCTTCGTGTTGCCCTTTTCTCCGTACACCATTAAGGGTTTTCCTTTTTCTCGTATAATGCGAATTGCATTTTTGTAACAAACGATCTCCGCTTTCACTTCTTTCAACCAGTCCATACCGATTATCACATCAAAACTCCCTAACTCTACGGGTATCAAATCAATCTTAAATGTTTCGCTAACTAGTTTAATTTCTCGATTCCGACATATATTATCTGCTGAAATTAATTTACCATTTGCTAATTCGAGTAAAAATTTACTATCCAAAGGCGTCAATGGACAACTTAATTTAGCACAAAAATCTCTACTCATATAGCTTCTATCCGCACCCGAATCAAATAAAACGTAAGCAGATTTATTGTCAATAAGAAACGTACCCGTAACAAGCTCCGGGTCTTCCTGTGCCTCTGCCGCATTAATATTGAAAACTCTTCCACGGCCTTGTCCATTCGTGTTCTCCTGGTTCGGGCAATTTCTAATAATGTGGCCTGGTTTTCCACATTTATAACAAACTACATTGGCATAACTTGCTCCGACACTACTTGCTCCGCCATTACTCGTTCCGACACCATTTGTTCCTTTCGTTCTATTAACCCCTGGTCCGTAGACCTCACACTTCGCCACGCTATGACCATTTCTTTTACACTTGTTGCAAAATTTGGTGCAGAACCCCGAGTGATTCTTTTCACACCTTTGGCATAGTTGCTTCTGATTGTTGTTGTTGTTGCGGTTATTATTGTTGTTGGGATGATTGTTGTAGTTGCTGTTGTTGTTGTTGTTGTTGTTGTTGTTGGGCCGTTTGTTGTAGTTGCGATTGATGTTACGATTGTTGTTGTTGTTGTATTGGTGATTCTTATCATCATTTTCCTCCCACTTTCTTTTGACTTGCTTCACATTAGCCTCTTCAGCAGTCTGTTCTTTAATTCTTTCTTCAATCTGGTTCACTAGTTTGTGAGCCATTCTACATGCCTGTTGTATGGAGGCGGGCTCGTGTGAACTTATATCTTCTTGGATTCTTTCTGGTAATCCTTTCACAAATGCGTCGATCTTCTCTTCCTCATCTTCGAATGCTCCCGGACACAATAGGCACAATTCTGTGAATCGTCTTTCGTACGTGGTAATATCAAATCCTTGGGTTCGTAACCCTCTAAGTTCTGTCTTGAGCTTATTGACCTCGGTTCTGGGACGGTACTTCTCGTTCATCAAGTGCTTGAATGCTGACCACGGTAGTGCGTACGCATCATCTTGTCCCACTTGCTCTAGATAGGTATTCCACCATGTTAACGCAGAACCTGTGAAGGTATGCGTAGCGTACTTCACTTTGTCCTCTTCAGTACACTTACTTATGGCAAACACCGATTCAACCTTCTCGGTCCACCGTTTCAATCCGATCGGTCCTTCGGTTCCATCAAATTCCAAAGGTTTGCAGGCAGTGAATTCTTTGTAGGTGCATCCTACACGATTTCCTGTACTGCTAGATCCAAGGTTATTGTTGGTATGTAGCGCAGCCTGTACTGCGGCTATGTTTGAAGCTAGAAAAGTACGGAATTCCTCTTCATTCATATTCACGGTGTGTCGAGTAGTCGGTGCCATTTCCTTCAAAATAGTTAAATGGAACAAGTTAATCATACAGAATATTAAGAGTAGTTAATAGTATTTCGTAGCATAATATGAACTCATTTATAAAAGCTTTTTCTTCATATTAGCGTTTTATAAGTTTAAATTCGGGTAGTACCTACCCGTTAAGTTCATACTTAGTAGCTAATATACAATTCAACTACTACAATTCTATATGAAAAACTGATTATAATAATATTTCGCGTTCAAACTTTTATACAATATTTTACAAACTTACAATACCGCTTATTTTACATAAAGCATGAAATATAGCACACAATAACTTTGATACAAGATAGTTGTGAAGACAATTCTAGCTAGTACACAAGTCGTTCAGCAAAGGCAATAAAGACACGTAATTCATACGTCCAGAAACAAGTCATGCATTCTGGTTTTACTAGGACTACTTCCCATCCTTGGTCTTGTGCAACATAACCGTTATGGCCGTTGATAAGACAGCGTGTTGTAACGTCATCAAAGGGACGAGGGTTACGTAATGTCCAACAGTCCCGTAATAATCTAAAAACCTCATTTCTTACCCCAATTACCGACTCCGTCACTTGTGGAAACGTTTTGTTTAATAGTTGTAGCCCGATGTTCTTGTTCTCACTTTGGTGAGAAGCGAACATTACTAATCCGTAAGCATAACATGCTTCTTTATGTTGCATGTTAGCCGCTTTTTCTAAATCACGAAGTCCAATATTCGGATATATTGAGTCAAAATAATTTCTTAACCCGTTGCGTAAAATAGCATTTGGGTTCCCCGCAATATATGCGTCAAAGTAAACACATCGTAACTTATGGGTTTCCCAATGTGATATCCCCTATCTTTCAAACGAAAGTCTCTTATAAACCAAGACATTCTTGGAACGTTCTTCGAATGTCTTACAAACTGATCTCGCCTTAAATAGTTGTGCCGAGGAATTCTGGCCGACTCTAGACAAGATTTCATCAATCATGTCTCCGGGTAGGTCTCTTAAAATATTGGGTTGTCTATCCATTTTGTGTTTTTAAACTGTAAAATAGACAAGAGTTAGATTCATAAAAAAATACTTATTAATACAAGCAATTTTTACATATATCATAAAGCATAAGAACACTATATTACATATATTACACCACACGAATACAACTATCTTATTCCGACTCGCTCGTTTCTTCTTCTTCGGTTTTGGTTCGTTTTGCCAAGTTTCTAGGGATATATGATGTTCCCCTAATACGAGCCGTCGTTGTCCACATTGGTTTAGAAAAACCTGGTGGTTTAGAGGTTCCCGGGTCATTGTTACAACTTAAGGACTTCGGGGGTTGACGATACATATAAAGTTCATCAGGGTTGGAATTAGATTTCTCTATTTTTATGCCCTTTCCCTTATTATTTTCTTTTGCCTTTTTAAATTCAGTTGGGGCAATTTCTATAACATCATCGGAATTCTCGTCGGAATCCGATTCATCGGAGAATTGGTAATCCTCCCAATATTTTGCTTCCTTGGCGGAAACACCATTGACCATAATTAACTTTGGTCGGTTGGTTGAGGATTTTCTTTTACTTAACCGTTTTATTATTTCCCCCACCGGTTCTATTTCTTCATCCGGTTCCGATTCTTCTTCCGGTTCCGATTCTTCTTCCGGTTCCGACTCTTCTTCCGGTTCCTCTTCGGGAACTTGTGAATCAGTCCACAAATCATTCCAATTTACATTTGACTCTTCATTATTATTAGGTGAGTCAATGGGACTTGTTCTAGAGGTAGACATCTATCACATAATATCAAACACGTTAAGAGATTAATATATCACATAATATTCATATGTTAAAAATATATAGTTTCCAACAAAAATGTTAAGCAATCATTTTTAAAGAAAACACGGTCGAAGTCCAGACTCACTAATGCATCCTAACAAACTCGATAAGACACACTAATGCAAATTTTCTGGTTCTCTAAGACCAACGCTCGGATACCAACTGAAATGTCCCGTTCTTATTGATTAAAAACGTTCCATATTAATTGATTTCGTTGCGAGGTTTTGACCTCTATATGAGATGTTTTTCAAAGACTGCATTCATTTTTAAACAAACCATAACCTTTATTTCATCAATAAAGGTTTAAAAAGCTTTACGTAGATTATCAAATAATGATAATCTAAAATATCCTGTTTACACACGACCATTACATAATGGTTTACAATACAAATATGTTACAACAAAATAAGTTCCTTGAATGCAGTTTTTACACAATATCATACAAGCATGGACTCCAAATCTTGTCCTTATTTAAATATGCGACAGCGGAAGCTCTTAATATTCACCTGAGAATAAACATGCTTAAAACGTCAACAAAAATGTTGGTGAGTTATAGGTTTAACCTATATATATCAAATCGTAACAATAGACCACAAGATTTCATATTTCAATACACATCCCATACATAGAGATAAAAATCATTCATATGGTGAACACCTGGTAACCGACAATAACAAGATGCATATATAAGAATATCCCCATCATTCCGGGACACCCTTCGGATATGATATAAATTTCGAAGTACTAAAGCATCCGGTACTTTGGATGGGGTTTGTTAGGCCCAATAGATCTATCTTTAGGATTCGCGTCAATTAGGGTGTCTGTTCCCTAATTCTTAGATTACCAGACTTAATAAAAAGGGGCATATTCGATTTCGATAATTCAACCATAGAATGTAGTTTCACGTACTTGTGTCTATTTTGTAAATCATTTATAAAACCTGCATGTATTCTCATCCCAAAAATATTAGATTTTAAAAGTGGGACTATAACTCACTTTCACAGATTTTTACTTCGTCGGGAAGTAAGACTTGGCCACTGTTGATTCACGAACCTATAACAATATATACATATATATCAAAGTATGTTCAAAATATATTTACAACACTTTTAATATATTTTGATGTTTTAAGTTTATTAAGTCAGCTGTCCTCGTTAGTAACCTACAACTAGTTGTCCACAGTTAGATGTACAGAAATAAATCGATAAATATTATCTTGAATCAATCCACGACCCAGTGTATACGTATTTCAGTATTGATCACAACTCAAACTATATATATTTTGGAATCAACCTCAACCCTGTATAGCTAACTCCAACATTCACATATAGAGTGTCTATGGTTGTTCCGAAATATATATAGATGTGTCGACATGATAGGTCGAAACATTGTATACGTGTCTATGGTATCTCAAGATTACATAATATATAATACAAGTTGATTAAGTTATGGTTGGAATAGATTTGTTACCAATTTTCACGTAGCTAAAATGAGAAAAATTATCCAATCTTGTTTTACCCATAACTTCTTCATTTTAAATCCGTTTTGAGTGAATCAAATTGCTATGGTTTCATATTGAACTCTATTTTATGAATCTAAACAAAAAAAGTATAGGTTTCTAGTCGGAAAAATAAGTTACAAGTCGTTTTTGTAAAGGTAGTCATTTCAGTCGAAAGAACGACGTCTAGATGACCATTTTAGAAAACATACTTCCACTTTGAGTTTAACCATAATTTTTGGATATAGTTTCATGTTCATAATAAAAATCATTTTCTCAGAATAACAACTTTTAAATCAAAGTTTATCATAGTTTTTAATTAACTAACCCAAAACAGCCCGCGGTGTTACTACGACGGCGTAAATCCGGTTTTACGGTGTTTTTCGTGTTTCCAGGTTTTAAATCATTAAGTTAGCATATCATATAGATATAGAACATGTGTTTAGTTGATTTTAAAAGTCAAGTTAGAAGGATTAACTTTTGTTTGCGAACAAGTTTAGAATTAACTAAACTATGTTCTGGTGATTACAAGTTTAAACCTTCGAATAAGATAGCTTTATATGTATGAATCGAATGATGTTATGAACATCATTACTACCTTAAGTTCCTTGGATGAACCTACTGGAAAAGAGAAAAATGGATCTAGCTTCAATGGATCCTTGGATGGCTCAAAGTTCTTGAAGCAAAATCATGACACGAAAACAAGTTCAAGTAAGATCATCACTTGAAATAAGATTGTTATAGTTATAGAAATTGAACCAAAGTTTGAATATGATTATTACCTTGTATTAGAATGATAACCTACTGTAAGAAACAAAGATTTCTTGAGGTTGGATGATCACCTTACAAGATTGGAAGTGAGCTAGCAATCTTGAAAGTATTCTTGATTTTATGAAACTAGAACTTTTGAAATTTATGAAGAACACTTAGAACTTGAAGATAGAACTTGAGAGAGATCAATTAGATGAAGAAAATTGAAGAATGAAAGTGTTTGTAGGTGTTTTTGGTCGTTGGTGTATGGATTAGATATAAAGGATATGTAATTTTGTTTTCATGTAAATAAGTCATGAATGATTACTCATATTTTTGTAATTTTATGAGATATTTCATGCTAGTTGCCAAATGATGGTTCCCACATGTGTTAGGTGACTCACATGGGCTGCTAAGAGCTGATCATTGGAGTGTATATACCAATAGTACATACATCTAAAAGCTGTGTATTGTACGAGTACGAATACGGGTGCATACGAGTAGAATTGTTGATGAAACTGAACGAGGATGTAATTGTAAGCATTTTTGTTAAGTAGAAGTATTTTGATAAGTGTCTTGAAGTCTTTCAAAAGTGTATGAATACATATTAAAACACTACATGTATATACATTTTAACTGAGTCGTTAAGTCATCGTTAGTCGTTACATGTAAATGTTGTTTTGAAACCTTTAGGTTAACGATCTTGTTAAATGTTGTTAACCCAATGTTTATAATATCAAAAGAGATTTTAAATTATTATATTATCATGATATTATGATGTACGAATATCTCTTAATATGATATATATACATTAAATGTCGTTACAACGATAATCGTTACATATATGTCTCGTTTCAAAATCATTAAGTTAGTAGTCTTGTTTTTACATATGTAGTTCATTGTTAATATACTTAATGATATGTTTACATATCATAATATCATGTTAACTATATATATAACCATATATATGTCATCATATAGTTTTTACAAGTTTTAACGTTCGTGAATCACCGGTCAACTTGGGTGGTCAATTGTCTATATGAAACCTATTTCAATTAATCAAGTCTTAACAAGTTTGATTGCTTAACATGTTGGAAACATTTAATCATGTAAATATCAATCTCAATTAATATATATAAACATGGAAAAGTTCGGGTCACTACAGTTTGCAGGTTTGTTTTAATACTTTCTGGCAATTGAGCGAAGCATTGTTCGTAAATAATATCGACGCTACTACCATTGTCAACATGAACTTTCATGACTGTAATGTCAGCGTCCGCGATTTTGCACGATACTACTATCGGCATTTCAGAAAAATCATCACTCTGCATTTTCAGGAAAGTAATTAGCGCAAGTTGCCAATTATGATACATTTTAGCGGATTTTCGCTTTTTTCCTCTTTTTTGGGCATTCGCTCGCACAGCGACCGCTTTATCACTATCGTTTCCAATGTTACTCATTGTTTTAAGTAATCTAGCAACTTACCGCCAATTTCAAACGTATTTGCCTGCAAATCATCACAACAAAAACACGATTGAAATTAATCCGTCGAATTAATTGTTTAACGGCATAAAACAAAAAATTTCAGTTTAATTCGTAAAACGTGTCCCACGGATGGCGCCAATTGCTCAATCCGTAATTAATGATGTTACTTAATTACGAATTGAGTGCAATAAGATTGTAATGGAGGATGGAATGTTTGATGATTATTTTGGGCCCCGATGATCATCTTTCACTTTAACTATCAAGTGATCAACCACCCCAACCCGGTCTTGATTGTTAATTAGCATAATTCACCTTTGCGCGGTGTAAAAATCCCTTGGGCAAGATCACAAGTGGAAATTACAAAGGCTTGGGCAAAATGGCAGAGAATCAACAACCCATAAATGAGAGGCCAAGCTCCCTATTTATAGTATTTGGAATATCCGCGGTCTGCGAGTTAGTTAACTATCCGCGAAAACTCAGCGGATTAAACCGCGGTCTTGCATTAATGCGGAAACATAACCGCTGTACTTGTTTTCAGCGAATATTGCATAGCTTTGCCTTATAATTCGCGTAGTTTTGCTTTTGGCCTTTAGCAAATAAAATATACATATACAATGCCATGTATATGATCAACGGTAATAAATGGACGGTAAAAATTATAAAATATTGCTTGTGAAATATTTTAATAAGCACTTCTTTATTTTTAGAGTTTATCATGATACATTTGCTTCGCGAAAATGTATCATAATAAACTGGGGGGACTTGATCATATACATAGCGTTGTATATGTATATTTTATTTGCTACAGGCCAAGAGCAGAATTACGCGGACCCTAAAGCCAAGATATGCAATATTCGCTGAAAATAAAGTGCAGCAGTTATGTATCCACGTTAATAAGAGACTGCGGTTTAATCCGCTGTGTTTCCGCGGATGGTTAGGTAATTCGCAGACCGCGGATATCTTGAATACTATAAATAGGGAGCATGACCTCTCATTTATAGGTTGTTGATTCTCTACCATTTTGCCCAGACCTTTGTAATTTCCACTTGTGATCTTGCCCAAGGGATTCTTACATCGAGCAAAGGTGAATTATGCTAATTAACAATCAAGACCGGGTCGGGGTGGTTGATCACTTGATAGTTAAAGTGAAAGACGATCATCGGGGCCCAAAATAATCATCAAACATTCCATCCTCCATTATAATCTTATTGCACTCAATCCGTAATTAAGTAACTGATCATATACATACTTATGTATATGTATATTTTTAGTGCGGAAGGCCTTTTAGAGGTGAACGCACAAGACAGATAAATCGCGGTATAATGTGGTAGGATTGCGCAGAACATTAAAGAGTGCGAAGGCTTCTCGCAGTATTTGTGTGAAATGCCTAAGTGCCCGCACAACTTACTTCCACGTAACTCCTGGACCTATAAATAGGGAGCTTGGCCTCTCATTTTAGGTTGTTAATTCTGGAAGGGTTGCCCTAGCCATATTGATTTCTCTCGTGACTTTGCCCGAGACTAAATCATTATTTGGTTAAGGTAATTTACGAAGACCGGGACATGGTTGTTGATCGTTTAGCACTTAACGAAATATGACAATAAGGTCCCAAAACTATAATTGACATCCATTATACCCCCTCATTGCACTCAATCCTTGATTAACCGTAATTGGATAATCTAGGATTGATCAGTAACATCGCTAATTAAGGATTGATCACATAGTTTAGTTAATTCTAAACTTATTCGCAAACAAAAGTTAATCCTTCTAACTTGACTTTTAAAATCAACTAAACACATGTTCTATATCTATATGATACGCTAACTTAATAATTTAAAACCTGGAAACACGATGAACACCATAAAATCGGATATACGCCGTCGTAGTGAAACCGGGGGCTGTTTTGGTTTGGATAATTAAAAACTATGATAAACTTTGATTTAAAAGTTGTTCTTCTGGGAAAATGATTTTTCATATGAACATGAAACTATATCCAAAAATCTTGGTTAAACTCAAAGTGAAAGTATGTTTTTCAAAATGGTCATCAAGATGTCGTTCTTTCGACGGAAATGACTACCTCTTTAGTAATTGACATGCAACTTAAATTTCTGACTATAAACCTATACTTTTTCTGTTTGGATTCTTAAATTAGAGTTCAATATAAAACTATAGCAATTTGATTCACTCAAAACGGATTTAAAATGAAGAAGTTATGGGTAAAACAAGATTGGATATTTTTGATCTTTTTAGCTACGGTAAATGTTTAACAAATCTATACAAATCATATCCTAGCTGACTTATATTGTATTATACATGTATTCTAATATATTATGTAATCTTGGGATACCATAGACACGTATGCAAATGTTTTGACATATCATATCGACCCATGTATATATATTATTTGGAACAACCATAGACACTCTATGTGCAGTAATGTTGGAGTTAGCTATACAGGGTTGAGGTTGATTCCAAAAATATATATACTTTGAGTTGTGATCTAGCCTGAGACATGTATACACTGGGTTGTGGATTGATTTCAAGATAATATATATCGATTTATTTCTGTACATCTAACTGTGGACAACTAGTTGTAGGTTATTAACGAGGACAGCTGACTTAATACACTCAAATCTTTAAAACATTATAAAAATGGTTGTAATTATATTTTGATCACACTTTGATATATATGTACATATTTGTATAGGTTCGTGAATCGATCCGTGGCCAAGTCTTATTTCCGAGGAAGGAAATATCTGTGAAAGTGAGCTATAGTCCCACTTTTAAAATCTAATATTTTTGGGATGAGAATACATGCAGGTTTTATAAATGATTTACAAAATAGACACAAGTACGTGAAACTACTATGGTTGAATTATCGAAATCGAATATGCCCCTTTTTATTAAGTCTGGTAATCTAAGAATTAGGGAACAGACACCCTAATTGACGCGAATCCTAAAGATAGATCTATTGGGCCTAACAAACCCCATCCAAAGTACCAGATGCTTTAGTACTTCAAAATTTATATCATATCCGAAGGGTGTCCCGGAATGATGGGGATATTCTTATATATGCATCTTGTTAATGTCGGTTACCAGGTGTTCACCATATGAATGATTTTTATCTCTATGTATGGGTTGTGTATTGAAATATGAAATCTTGTGGTCTATTGTTACGATTTGATATATATAGGTTAAACCTATAACTCACCAACATTTTTGTTGACGTTTAAAGCATGTTTATTCTCAGGTGAATACTAAGAGCTTCCGCTGTTGCATACCAAAATAAGGACAAGATTTGGAGTCCATATTTGTATGATATTGTGTAAAAACTACATTCAAGAAACATATGTCGATGTAATATATTTCTATTGTAAACTGTAAGACCCGAAAAATTGTAGTGTACACGTGTGTATATAAGTTACTCAAGTTTTGGGGTTTTGGTTGCACATAATTAAAAAGAGAAAAGATGCTGAACTGGGAGGTCACGCGCCGCGCGTCTAGGTGGCGCGCCGCGCCATCTGTCTGCGACAGATTCCTTTCTTCTTTTTAAAATAGATATTTTGAGGGCAATTGTGTAATTTCACTTTGGGGCCGAATTTAATACCCTAGATCAGTTTTGGGGAGCTCATTTACTACTCCCACAACAACCTCATCTTCTCCAATTAAACTCTAGAGAGAGAGTGCAATCCTTGAGAGAGAAAGCTCCATTAAAGGGTGAAAGAGGTTGAATCGGGTCTCGGTGCAAGTTATAAAGTCGTTCATCTAGTCGATAGCTACGTGGTGATTGTGTTGGTAAGTTATAAAACCCAATTTCTTACTTTAATTGCTTTAAGGCTTAGGGTTTGGGCTAGTGATGGACCAAAGACCCATTTTGTTAGTATTTTGGGGATTTTGGGTGAATATGGGTTATGAAGGCTCATTGATGACTAACCTAGGGTTTGAATGTGTTAATTGGACTTTTGAGTCTTAAATTTAGTTAGTTAGTGCTAGAACACTTTAATAATATGTAAATGGGTGTTATTGGGTATGGATGACCCAAATGGGTGTGTTGACCTTGAAATGGGTCAAATGAGTCTTTAATGACCTAAGTGGCCTAGCAATTATGAAAACGAGTTAGCCTTGTGACCTAAATGTGTTTTAAACCCATCTTGATGAATGATTGGGTTTTGGTGTGTGTTGACCCAATTTAGGGTTAAGGGTGCAAATGGGTTGAAATTGCACCATTGGGTCAAAATGGCTTAGAATGGTGAAAGGGTTTGGTTGACCGACTTGAGTTTGCGTTTGATGATGTGTATAATATGATAGGTACGTTACTTTGAGGTCTTGCAAGCTCGGGTATCTTTTCACAAGACTTTGAGGTGAGTGGAATTATTATATGCGTATGTATATAATGTATCTATTTGTTGTAGCGTGAAAGGTGTAGTGTCGAGGTATTAAGACACCACGTTTCACGTGAAGAGTGTAGCATCGAGGTGTTAAGATGCCACTCGGGTGTAGCATCGAGGTGTTAAGATGCCACCTAGGAGTGTAGTGTCGAGGTGTTAAGACACCACTCCGTAAAATAATGAGTGATGCATCGATGTGTTAAGATGCCACTCGGGGTGATGTGCCGAGGTGTTAAGGTGCCTCCCTAGGGGTTAGTGGTGCGAGGTGTTAAGTGCCCTAACGGATGTTGTGAACACCGATGGCGTTTTCGCGAGCGCCGTTCCCTTGTACTATTGATTAACCATGGTTATTTGTGTTGTAAGCATATTATATTATTCGAGTTATATTCCTATGCGGTTGTTATGCTAGCTTGTGGTATTGGAGATTTATAGCTTGCTATTGTGACGATAAGCTAAATGTGTATGCTAGCGTGTTTGTGGTTTGGTGTGTAAGTGTATGCAAGTAGGTATAATTATATATGTATTCGTATAATTATTTCATTCACTAAGCTTTGCTTACCCTCTCGTTGTTTACCATTTTATAGGTTCAGTTTTGGACAAGGGTAAGGGCATCGTTTTAGACTAGAGATCCCGCTTGATGCTAGGGGACCTTTTTGGCTTTAGTAGCTCTTGGAGTTTGACCGATAGTTGGGTAGTTTAATCCCAAACGCCATGCTCATTGTGTAGTTTGGAACTTAAACTTTTTGGTGGTTGAAACTCGTAAATTGTATTAAACTCGTAAAACGGCCGATGTGGGCCCCACTTGTAAAACATCATTTTTATGTTTGAATCGTGATAGTTTTACATATTTGAATGTGTGGTTAAAAGCGTGTCGTCTAAAAATGTCGGGAACTAGCCGATCTTTTTCGCATTTTAAAACTTTCCGGACAAACCACTTTGGCGCGCCGCGCCCCTACCTGGCGCGCCGCGCGGGTATGCTGCACAGGAAATTTTTTTTTTATTTTGTATTTTCGCGTGGTTTGATCGAGGGTTGGTTTGGGTTGTTACAAGTGGTATCAGAGCATGGTCTAAGGGATTTAGGTGACTTGAGATAGGCGCCTAGACATAGACTTTTTGTGTGTGCGCTATGGGACTTGTAGGAATTTGGGTCGGATCGGGATTGGTTTGTGCATAGGTTTATGTAAACTAATCATGCGCTATTTGTTATGTATGTTTAGCGAGCATCGAGCGAGATGACGTTGTACTAGCAAGTTAATGCGACGTGCTCGCGTAACAATGATTAGCTACCATTGTTACGGGCGCAAATCGTGTCGAACAAGCAATGTACGACGATTGTTGAGCAAGATGGGGTAGTGTGGTCTATATGTATATACATACGTGTTATGTCCTTTTGTTTCGCCGCCTAACCTACTTCGTTTTATAGTATGAAGACGAGAAACGGACCCGATCATGATAACGGAAGTACAAGTGAGGACGCCGAGTTTTCGACCAAGGTTGAGGCCGTCTTTAAAAAGTTAAAAGCGGATTTTCTTACGGACGTCCGAAAAGTCTTCCAAGATTCGGTCGATGGGCAAGTGACCGATTTGATAAATGAACGAATGAAGGCCACTATCGAAGAGGCCCTTGATGCTAGAAACATTTATCCTCGCGGTGGAGGAGGTGAGGGAAGGCGGGACTACCATTATAAGAATTTCAAGGACACTCAACCCCCGATGTTTAATGGGGTGCGAGATCCTTTGAAGAGTACATGTTGGGTCTCCGATATCGAGGGAGCTTTCCGTACCGCGGAATGCCCTCCTGAGAAGAAAACAAGGTTTGGTTCAAGCATGTTGTAGGAGGAAGCTAAGTTGTGGTGGGACGATAAGATCAACTTATATGGCGAAGAACAATGTATGGGCTTGACTTGGGAAGAGTTCAAGAAAGAATTTTTCAAAGAATACCGAACTTCTTCCGACCTCTATGGAATCCGGGACGAGTTGCACCATTTGCAACAAGGTTCCATGGATTTGGTTACCTTCAAGTCCACATTCTTGGCAAAGACTCGTTTTTGCCCGGAATATGTTGGTGATGATCATAAGCTCATGAAGGATTTCTACCGTACTTTGAATGATGAGTACAAGGGGAAGATTATTCGGGGTATGGCTAAGTCTTTTGATGAATTGTTCGAGTTGGCTCGGGGTTTTGAGCCGGAGGTTCGAAGAAAGAGTGATTTCATGTTTTCCAAAAGAAAGTTCGAAGGTTTTAGTTACTCTAACGCCTCAAGCAAGAAGAGCAAGGGCAAGAGGGGGGCCGAAAGTGTCAATAGTGTAAAGAAGGGCACTACCGGTGGGTTTTCTTATACGTGCTAGAATTGTGGGCAACCGGGTCATATGGCTCGTGAGTGTCCGAAACCATCTTCCGGAAACAAAGTCACTTGTTTTAATTGCGGCAAAGAAGGGCATAAGAATCCGGAGTGTCCCGACTGGCGAAACGACAATGTGAAGCGGTTAGAGAGGGCGGAGGGTACGACTAGGGGTCACAACTATTTGATGACCAATGATGAAGCCAAACAATCGCACGAAGTTGTCTCAGGTACTTACATGGTTAATTCTAATCCGGCAAGGATTCTTTTCGATAGCGGTGCAAATTTGTCGTTTGTGTCTCCTAAATTTGTGCCTAAACTTAATAGACCGTTAGCTAAGTTAAGTCGTCCGATAGAAGTCGAAATAGCGGACGGCAAGACGGTGCTAGTGGTTGATGTGTGTGAAAATTGTGATGTTGTTTTTGGTGCCGAAACCTTTAAAATTGATCTTATTCCAATGACCTTGGGCGACTTTGATATTGTCGTTGGTATGGATTGGCTCGATTGTTATAGAACCGATATTGCATGTCATGATAAGTGTATTCGTGTGAAGACCCTAAGGGGGGGAGAGTTAATTATTCATGGTGATAAGCGAAGGAGACCGGTGCCGATATGCACTTTTGCACGTGCACGTCGTTTTGTTGTTAGTGGTGGCATGGCTTTCCTTGCTCATGTTGTTGATACTCGAAATGAGCCACCACCTATTCGTGAAATTCCGGTTGTTAGTGAATTCGAAGACGTTTTTCCGAACGAATTACCGGGTGTTCCGGCGGAAAGACAAGTTGAGTTTCGTATTGAGTTGGTTCCGGGAGCTACTCCCATTGCTAAAACTCCTTATCATTTAGCACTAACGGAAATGCAAGAGTTGTTAAATCAAACCCAAGAGTTGCTTGAGAAGGGTTTTATTCGACCGAGTGCTTCACCATGGGGCGCTCCGGTATTATTTGTGAAAAAGAAAGATGAAAGTATGCGGATGTGCATCGATTATCGGGAGTTGAATAAAGTGACGATCAAGAATCGTTATCCATTGCCTCGTATTGACGATTTGTTTGACCAACTCCAAGGTGCGACGTATTTCTCAAAGATCGACCTACGGTCCGGCTATCACCAAATGCTGGTCCGTGAGGAAGACATCGAGAAAACGGCCTTTCGAACACGTTATGGGCATTTTGAATTCGTGGTTATGCCTTTTGGTCTTACGAATGCATCGGCGGCATTCATGGATCTTATGAACCGGGTGTGCCAACCTATGTTGGACAAGTCGGTTATTGTGTTTATTGACGACATACTAGTCTACTCGAAAAGTATGAACGAACATGAACGTCATTTGCTTGAAGTATTGAAGACTTTACGAAAGGAGAAGTTGTATGCTAAGTTCTCCAAATGTGAATTTTGGCTAAGGGAAGTCCAATTCCTTGGTCATAATGTGAACAAAGACGGTATTCAAGTAGATCCGGGGAAGATAGAGACGGTGAAGAGTTGGGGACGACCGACTACGCCTACGGAAATCCGAAGTTTTCTCGGATTGGCCGGTTATTATCATCGGTTTATCCAAGCCTTTTCTAAGATTGCTTCTCCATTAACGAAGTTGACGAGGAAGAATGCTAAGTTTAATTGGGAGAACGAACAAGAAATTGCTTTTCAATTGTTAAAAGAGAAGTTGTGTCAAGCTCCGGTGTTAGTATTACCGGAAGGTGTGGAAGATATGACGGTTTATTGTGATGCTTCGCTAAATGGGCTTGGGTGTGTTCTAATGCAAAGAGGTAAAGTCATCGCTTATGCCTCTCGACAATTAAAGGAACACGAAACGAGATATCCGACTCATGATCTTGAGTTGGCGGCGGTAGTGCATGCGTTGAAAATTTGGCGTCATTACTTGTATGGTGTCAAGTGTACGATTTATTCGGATCATAAGAGTTTGAAACATCTCTTTAATCAACGAGATTTGAATTATCGCCAACGTAGGTGGATGGATGTGGTGAAAGACTACGATTGTGAAATACTTTATCATCCGGGTAAGGCAAATATTGTCGCGGATGCGTTGAGTCGAAAGAGTCAACATCCGGCGATAAAAGTGGGGTCGTTACGTTTGATTATTTCCAACGATTTTCTTGAGAAGCTTGGCGAGATTCAAATAGAGGCTTATGTTCATAATAAGCATGTGGAACGAATCGTGGGCCAATCGGAGTTCATTACTATGGGCCCGCGTGGTTTGTTGTCTTTTCAAGGAAGGGTGTGGGTGCCTAAGATGGGTGATTACCGACGGGTGCTACTTGATGAAGCACATAAGTCAAAATATTCCATTCATCCGGGCGCGACAAAAATGTATCATGACTTGAAGAAAGATTATTGGTGGCCGGGCATGAAACGTGATGTTGTGAAGTATGTTGAGCAATGTGTCACGTGTTTACAAGTAAAAGCCGAACACCAAAAGCCGTATGGTAAGTTGCAACCGTTAGAAATCCCGAAATGGAAATGGGAGCACATTACCATGGATTTCATTACAAAGTTACCTAAAACGGCGAGAACCCAATTCGATTCGATTTGGGTTATAGTTGACCGATTGACAAAAAGCGCTTTGTTTCTTCCCATTAAAGAAGCGATATCGTCGGAGACCTTGGCTAAGTTGTTTATCAAGGAAGTGGTCTCGCGACATGGGGTTCCTATATCTATTATTTCGGATCGAGATACCCGTTTTACATCTCAGTTTTGGGAAAAGTTTCATGAAGATATGGGTACGCAATTGAAGTTGAGCACGGCGTATCATCCTCAAACGGACGGTTAAACCGAACGTACGAATCAAACTTTGGAAGATATACTACGAGCGTGCATCATTGACTTCGGTGGTAGTTGGGATGAGCATTTGCCTTTGGTGGAATTCTCGTACAATAATAGTTATCATACTAGTATCGGGATGCCACCTTACGAAATGCTTTATGGGCGTAGGTGTCGAACTCCCGTTTGTTGGGGAGAAGTGGGTCAAAGAGAGATCGGGAGTACCGATTTGGTTTTAGAGACTAATAGCAAGATCGATTTGATTCGGGAACATTTGAAGAAGGCTCAAGATAGGCAAAAGTCGTATGCCGATAGACGTAGGCGATTGATTGAGTCCCAAGAAGGCGATATGGTGATGCTTAAGGTTTTGCCATGGAAGGGTATTATTCGATTTCGAAAACGGGGAAAGTTAGCTCCTCGGTTTATTGGACCGTTCAAGGTTTTAGCTCGTGTTGGTGAAGTTGCATATCGATTAGAATTACCCGAAGAGATTGCGGGGATCCATAATACATTTCATGTTTCCCACCTCCGTAAGTGTCTTGCAGATGATTCCTCATGGATGCCTTTAGACGAGATCGAGCTAAACAACAAGCTAGAATATGTCGAAGAACCGATTGCTATCCTTGACGAGAAGGTGAAAATGTTGAGGAATAAAGAGGTGAGGACCTTTAAGGTTCAATGGCGACGAAGTAAAGGTTCCGAGTTCACTTGGGAGCCCGAAGAGTTCGTGTTGGTTTATATTCCCTCGTGTCATGCGGCTTGGATTGCGAGGACGCAATCCGAATAAGTGGGGGAGAGTTGTAAGACCCGAAAAATTGTAGTGTACACGTGTGTATATAAGTTACTCAAGTTTTGGGGTTTTGGTTGTACATAATTAAAAAGAGAAAAGATGCTGAACTGGGAGGTCGCGCACCGCGCGGCTAGGTGGCGCGCCGCGCCATCTGTCTGCGACAGATTCCTTTCTTCTTTTTAAAATAGATATTTTGAGGGCAATTGTGTAATTTCACTTTGGGACCGAATTTAATACCCTAGATCAGTTTTGGGGAGCTCATTTACTACTCCCACAACAACCTCATCTTCTCCAATTAAACTCTAGAGAGAGAGTGCAATCCTTGAGAGTGAAAGCTCCATTAAAGGGTGAAAGAGGTTGAATCGGGTCTCGGTGCAAGTTATAAAGTCATTCATCTAGTCGATAGCTACGTGGTGATTGTGTTGGTAAGTTATAAAACCCAATTTCTTACTTTAATTGCTTTAAGGGTTAGGGTTTGGGCTAGTGATGGACCAAAGACCCATTTTGTTAGTATTTTGGAGATTTTGGGTGAATATGGGTTATGAAGGCTCATTGATGACTAACCTAGGGTTTGAATGTGTTAATTGGACTTTTGAGTCTTAAATTTAGTTAGTTAGTGCTAGAACACTTTAATAATATGTAAATGGGTGTTATTGGGTATGGATGACCCAAATGGGTGTGTTGACCTTGAAATGGGTCAAATGAGTCTTTAATGACCTAAGTGCCTAGCAATTATGAAAACTAGTTAGCCTTGTGACCTAAATGTGTTTTAAACCCATCTTGACGAATGATTAGGGTTTTGGTGTGTGTTGACCCAATTTAGGGTTAAGGGTGCAAATGGGTTGAAATTGCACCATTGGGTCAAAATGGCTTAGAATGGTGAAAGGGTTTGGTTGACCGACTTGAGTTTGCGTTTGATGATGTGTATAATATGAACTTTGAGGTCTTGCAAGCTCGGGTATCTTTTCACAAGACTTTGAGGTGAGTGGAATTATTATATGCGTATGTATATAATGTATCTATTTGTTGTAGCGTGAAAGGTGTAGTGTCGAGGTGTTAAGACACCACGTTTCACGTGAAGAGTGTAGCATCGAGGTGTTAAGATGCCACTCGGGTGTAGCATCGAGGTGTTAAGATGCCACCTAGGAGTGTAGTGTCGAGGTGTTAAGACACCACTTCGTAAAATAATGAGTGATGCATCGAGGTGTTTAGATGCCACTCGGGGTGATGTGCCGAGGTGTTAAGGTGCCACCCTAGGGGTTAGTGGTGCGAGGTGTTAAGTGCCCTAACGGATGTTGTGAACACCGATGGCGTTTTCGCGAGCACCGTTCCCTTGTACTATTGGTTAACCATGGTTATTTATGTTGTAAGCATATTATATTATTCGAGTTATATTCCTATGCGGTTGTTATGCTAGCTTGTGGTATTGGAGATTTATAGCTTGCTATTGTGACGATAAGCTAAATGTGTATGCTAGCGTGTTTGCGATTTGGTGTGTAAGTGTATGAAAGTAGGTATAATTATATATGTATTCGTATAATTATTGCATTCACTAAGCTTTGCTTAACCTCTCGTTGTTTACCATTTTATAGGTTCGGTTTTGGACAAGGGTAAGGGCATCGTTTTAGACTAGAGATCCCGCTTGAGGCTAGGGGACGCTTTTGGCTTTAGTAGCTCTTGGAGTTTGACCGATAGTTGGGTAGTTTAATCCCAAACGCCATGCTCATTGTGTAGTTTGGAACTTAAACTTTTTGGTGGTCGAAACTCGTAAATTGTATTAAACTCGTAAATTGTATTAAACTCGTAAAACGGCCGATGTGGACCCACTTATAAAACATCATTTTTATGTTTGAATCGTGATAGTTTTACATATTTGAATGTTTGGTCAAAAGCGTGTCGTCTAAAAATGTCGGGAACTAGCCGATCTTTTTCGCATTTTAAAACTTTCCGGACAGACCACTTTGGCGCGCCGCGCCCCTACCTGGCGCGCCGCGCGGGTATGCTGCACATGAAATTTTTTTTTATTTTGTATTTTCGCGTGGTTTGGTCGAGGGTTGGTTTGGGTTGTTACATAAACCATTATGTAATGGTCGTGTGTAAACCATTATGTAATCTACGTAATGTTTTTAAAACCTTTATTGATAAAATAAAGGTTATGGTTGTTTTAAAAATGAATGCAGTCTTTGAAAAACGTCTCATATAGAGGTCAAAACCTCGCAACGAAATCAATTAATATGGAACGTTTATAATCAATATGAACGGGACATTTCACTCTGATACCAACTGTAGATACAGTGGGGACAACCACCGTCCCACCCAGTGCCTTCCCAACTAACCGCCTGGTGACCACTGAGTGTACCTCAGATACTGATTTTAGGGCCTGCCTCTCGGCTACTGCCAACCCTCGTAAGGGATCGCAAGAAGTAAGAGCCAATGCTTCGTCACAGGTAACACTGTGAGAACCTCCTTTAGGACTAACCCGCCATACATGGACGGCGTTATACCAGCTCTGATGCCAGATGAGACGACCCGTCCTAATCCATAAGGACGAATACATTACATATGATTACATCGCGAGGTACTTGACCTCTATATGATACATTTTACAAACATGGCATTCTTTTTTAAAAGACAAATTTCATTACATCGAAAGCTAACGGCATGCATACCATTTCGTAATATATCCAACTATAATTGACTTAATAATAATCTTGATGAACTCAACGACTCAAATTCAACGTCTTTTGAAATATGTCATGAATGACTTCAAGTAATATCTCTAAAATGAGCAAATGCACAGCGGAAGATTTCTTTTGTACCTGAGAATAAACATGCTTTAAAGTGTCAACCAAAAGGTTGGTGAGTTCATTAGTTTATCATAATCATTTATTTTCATCATTTTAATAGACCACAAGAATTTCATTTCCATTTCTCATAAATATACGTTGTCATACCCCATCCTAATCCATCTGGATGAAGTCACCAACATCTGGTCCCATTGCGATGATCGACTCCAAGTAATGTCTCTAAAATGAGCAAATGCACAGCGAAAGATTTCTTTCATACCTGAGAATAAACATGCTTTCAAGTGTCAACCAAAAGGTTGGTGAATTCATAGGTTTATCTTAAAACAACAAAATTCATCATTTTGATAGACCACAAGATTTAAATGCTGCATGGTACAAATGGGCTCGAATCCTATATCCACCTGTAATGTACATGAGATATCTTTTAAATACAGTACACTTTTCTCGTGTACGAAATCATCTTTCATAAATCTTAGTAACCGTATACATATCTCGTGCACAAAAATAACATACACATAACCTGTGTATAAAATCATTCTCTCGATACATAACATTCACTTTTCATTGCTTTCATAGCTTGGCTTGGTAACCGACCTTAACATATAATGCGCATAATAATATCCCCAAAACAGAACATCTCGTCTGTATAATAATCATATAAACTTCGAAGTACTAAACACCACGCTCACTAGCCCTTCCGTCTAGTGAACATTCTGGTGGGGGTGTTAAACCCGGTAGCTACCTTTAGGATTCGCGTCAATTAGGCGTGCACTAATTCTCAAAATTAGTGATGTTCCCTAATTCTTAGGTTACCAAGCAATAATAATCAGGGAAAAAATATTCATATCAATTGTGGCAATTATCACGTCCACATAATTCAATGGTGGCAATTATCACGTCCACATAATTCATTCGAGGAATGTTTTACTTGTGTCTATCTCTTTAAACATTTATAAAAGCATTTCATGTATTCGCAGTTCAAAATGTATTTCAAAAGCATTTAATAAATCAGTTATAAAACTAGCGCATGTATTCTCAGTCCCAAAAATGTAAAGAGTAAAAGGGAATCAAATGAACTCACGATACGATTTCGTAGTAAAAATGCATACGACTGAACTGAACAATGCAGGGTTGGCCTCAGATTCATGAACCTATATCATTTATATATATATATATACATATATATATATATACATATATATATATATACATATATATATATATATATATATACATATATATATATATATATACATATATATATATATATACATATATATATATATATATATATATATATATATTAATACATATAATCGTAATTGACAAATTCATTTATTATATTTTAAATTATATTTTATATATATATTTAAATTGATTAATATTTATATAGTTATATTAATATATATTTTTGATTGATATTATTCTAAAATACCTAATTTGTTATATATGAATATTTATAAAAGTTTGTTAATATGATTAATACATACTTATGTGTAATATTCCTTATAAGTATAGTTATATATACATAATATTTATTTGGTAAAATAATACTAATAATAGTAATAAAAGTTGTATTTGATTCTAATGATAATATTAATTAATAATTACTGATAATAATAATAATTATAATTGTAACTATAATCATAATAATAATAATAATACAAAAATGATAGTTATTACTTATACTTATGTCAGTAATAATATAAATAATTAAAATACTAATACTAATAACAATAAGTATAATAATAATAATAGATATATTACTACCTTTGAGAATGTGTTCCTAAAAAAATTTGCCTCAGCTCGGGCTCGAACTCGCGACCTCCCGTTCACACATAACCACTCCTAACCAACTACTCTATTTCTGTTTTCCTGGGTTAATTCATGAATTACTTTCATTTAACCCCTTTAACAATCAATCATAGATAATAAATAATACTAATAATAATAATAATAACAATAATAATAATAATAAAAATAATAATACTACCTTTAAAAGGAGACAAGCTTCAAAAATATAGAAACAGCCAGTGGCAGGGATTGAACCCGCAACCCCTTGCTCAACAACACCAAAGCGTAACCATTTGTCTGTTTCAATTTATCTATTATATCCCAGCTTCAATTCTATTTAACCCGGCATAGTATTCTTAACTAAAGCATTAAACAGGCCTCGACCCATATTCATTTTCGGCCCATGCATATCCGATTTGTTAAAAGGAAAATCGAAACCCCAGTTTCATCATTATTTCGATCAGGAGCCAAGGTGAATTAATTAATCATTGATTGTTTAAAGTAATCCCACTAAATTCTCACCAAATCCATTACTTTTCTTTTAATTATTTCGGCACTTGTCTGCAAATGAGTTGTGAAAGTAAATGAAAAATTCATTTTTCCTTGGATTCCTTATCAATTGTTAATCGAATAGGGAAAGGGAAAGAAAAGTACGCAGCATAGAAGCAATGATAAACATTTGTTAATTGTCCTTATCACCAAAACGTTTTCTTATTCGTTATCTATTGCGTCGAAATCAACTTGCATGAACAAGTGGACAAGTGAGTGTTATTTCTTTTGTCGTCCACTAATGAAAAATAGAATATGTATTATCATTAGTTTATTGACCAATTGTAAAGACCCGTCCTTATCCACCTGGACGAAGTCTTCAACATATGGTCCCATTGCGAGGTACTGAACTCTATATGCCTTGAACGACTCCATGTAATATCTTTTAGATTGAGCAAATGCACAGCGGAAGACTTAATTCGTACCTGAGAATAAACATGCTTAAAGTGTCAACCAAAAGGTTGGTGAGTTCATAGATTTATCATAATAATCATTTCAATATCTTAATAGACCACAAGATTTCATAATCATAAACATAATACACTCGCAAGTGTATGTAAAGCATTCTAAGTGGTTGAGCACTTGGTAACCATACTTAACATTTAATCAACGTCGCATATTCCCTTTATTATGAAATCTCCCTACACTATACCAAGTGTAGTAACGAAATGAAGTACTGTGCAACCGTTGAATACTGGTCGTCCAGTCCAGTTGGGGTTGTCAGGCCCGATAGATCTATCAACAGGATTCGCGTTTACAATACCCATGTAAATAGTAGTTACCAAGCTACAGGGAAATATGCCAGTGGTACAACTCAACGTAGAATATATTTTAAGTACTTGTGTCTATTTCGTGAACATTTATAAAAACAGCGCATGTATTCTCAGCCCAAAAATATATATTGCAAAAGCAATTAAAAAGGGAGCAAATGAAACTCACCAATTGTATTTTGTAGTAAAAATACATATGACATCATTTAACAAGTGTAGGGTTGACCTTGGATTCATGAACCTATATTCAATTATGTATATTAACACGTAAAATGGTAATCGAACGAATTTATATATTATTAGAGATTTAATTGTTATTTTAATTAGGTTTTTCATTAATAACCTTATTAATTATACTTATTAATATCTAGTTATGTTATATGTAGTAAATATAGTTTCATATAACTGATAGTTATTTAATAAAATAATATTGATAATAATAAAAAATAAAAGTTGTCTTATTTTACAATAATAATAATAATAGTTATTATGATAATAATATTGATAATAAAATAATATTAATGTCAAAATAATAATAATGATAGTAATAATAATAATTTTGATAAAGATGATAATTTCTCTAATAATGATAATAATAATAGTAAAAATGATACTTTTAATATAAATAATAGTTTTTAATAAAAATGATACTAATAATAATATTAATGGTATTATTAATAATAATTTTAATAATAATAGTAATAACAATAATAATGATAATAATAATAATAATAATAAATAGATAAATAATACCTTAAGGAAGTAGCCCTAAATATAATGCCCAAGTCCGGGTTTGAACCCGCGACGTCCCGCTAACCCGATAATACTCTGAAACTAATGCTTCGTTACTTATTTTCTGTTTTAATTCATACCATTTATTCTTTTAACCCGTTATTATCATAACAACTATCTTATTCATCATCATCGACAATTATCATTATCCATCATGGTTATGGATTTTTATTATCATCACAATCGTATGCCATGTATCATAATCAAGTCATCATCGATTTTCATCTTAGAAAACACCAAGAATAACTTGTTACAACCCCACTTAACGAATCCAATGCACAATATAATTCGGCCCACTCTCCACTAATTCATACGGTTTATTAGAAAAAGGGATTTGGTGGCTTTATGTTTGACTTAAATCTTAAAACAAAATCGTCCCATTAAAAAAATATGAGAAAAAGTTGGCTATCCTCCCCCATTAATAAAAGTGTCGGCCAATATGTATCACCTCCCACTTGCAACTCTTCAAATGATTTTTTTTTTATTGAGTATGTGACCCTCAAAAGATATGTGGTGAGTTTGGAATGAACTACCCATCAAGCAATAATAGAATACGCATAAAAAAAAATATAATCGCGTAGATCTTTTCCATGGTTTTTTGAAATCTCTTGCAGGTGTGAGGTTAAAGGTGGTTTTTGTAATGCTTCCACAATTAAGTCTGTTGATTACGCATAAATAAATGGGACTGCTGTAGCAGTCCAGTTGCAGCAGGAAAACACATCATGGCAGCGATGTTAGTTGGGTTGTGGGGGTTTGCAATGTTTGAAAAATAAAACGTAAGCTATGTAGCGGTGATGTGGGGTGGTGATTCAATAGTAAACAGAAAATAATAGGTAACCGAGGTGTGATGGGGTTATGGTTTATGGTTATGTGATTCGAAAAGTAAACACGAATAGCAACAAAGTGACGGATATTTTGGTGGTGGTGATTGAAGATGGCCTAGGGTAGCGGTGTTTATCAAGGGTGGTGTAGGGTGGCGAATTATGATGGTGACGTGAAATGGTGATTGGGTTGTGAAGTTAACAGAAATACGAGCTGCAACATTAGTAGTTCTCGTCACATTGGTGGTTGTTCGAGTTCAAAACAGGAAAACGAAAATAAAACAACCACGTAACGGTAGCTGGGTGGATTAAAGTGTGTCGGTTTATTGGTTTCACAAAGAAGAATAGGAGAGAGAGATAGAGAGAGGAAGTGGTGGTGATTTGTTTGGGTGGTTAACCGAACGGAACATGGCATCGCTAATGGTTTGGGTTTGTAACAGGGTTCGAGTAAAACGGTGTTTGGGTTTGCTCATTGTTGAAGTGTTGGGTGATTTTCGTATAATAGACATTAATAGGTGTTTGGGGTTCGATGTGGTTAAGCCGTGGTGTCAAGTGACCGGTTGATGGGTGGTTCAACAAGGTGGTTATCATGGGTTGTTATGGTGGCGGCTTGGAGTGATTAAAGACAGCAGCAGCATCGAGTGAAACAATATAGGTGTGAGAGATAGAGAGAATGAGAGAGAGGCTAGAGAGATGGTGGCGGTTATGGTGATTCAAAGTGCGAGTGGTGATAGATTTGGGTTACGATGGAGTAGTGCTCGATGGTGTTCTCGGGGGTTGTTGTGATAAACGGAGATAATGGCTTCGGTTGTGGTTCATGGGTTGCAATTGAAAATGAACAAACACTAGTACACAACGAGTAGTGCAGTGGAAGACAAGAGGTTTGTGGGTTTAGTTTGATGGTTGTCTGCAGCCATCAAAGGAAAACATAGTGGTGATGAATGATTATGTAATATGTTTATGTATATATATAGAATAAGATGTTAATAATATGATAATACTTAAATTCAATGAAGAAACAGTAACCAATAATTCTCTCAATTAAGTATAGTGAAGCAGTCCGTGATTTTAGGAGCATTCTACCGACGATTTTTCCACGAATGATTATATCGTGTCCATTGCTAAACAGTTAACGTATAAAAGTGCTCCTAAAAATCCCAAATTTTAGATTAAATATATTTAATCATTTCACTCATTAACTGTTTAAAACCTGATCAAAAAGGTTCGGAAATTATTTATTTTATGTACCAATTAATATGTACGGAGTACTAAAATTTAAACTAAAAAGATAAAAATATTTTTAACAAATCTAGAATCTTCGTAATCAATTTACACTCCAATTTTTATTTTAATCTTTCATAAACATGTATTATATCTATTTTAAAACTAACGAAACGTCAACCGAGTGTCACTGACGTTTACTAATTAGGCTCAAAATCATTTATTTTCCATATACCATATGTATAAATAAATACATTTTAATATCAGGTTTTATTATATAACTAAATATATATATTTTCAAATAAATATGTTTACAATTAACATTCATGTATACACACACACACACACACACACACATATATATATATATATATATATATATATATATATATATATATATATATATATCTATTTACAAATAATATATATATATATATATATATATATATATATATATATATATATATATATATATATATATATATATATATATATATATATATATATATATATATATATATATATCTATTTACAAATAATTGTTCGTGAATCGTCGAGAACAGTCGAAGGTCAATTGAATATATGAAACAGTTCAAAGATTTTTAAGATTCATCCTAATAGAGTTTTCTTATCATGTCAAAAATATTAAATCGTATCGAGAGTTTGGTTCAAAAGTAGTCGAAATTTTCCGGGTCGTTACACCAATCATGCAAGATAAATAGCCGAATGTGTTTGGTTTTGGGGTAGGTTGAGATTGAAACAGATACATATATTACCATATGGGGCAAAAAGGAAAAGGAAAGCATCGGTTTCTTTATATAAATTTTAATAGGAACATATACAAGTGAGTGAGTGGCATTTATGGTTCAAGAAGAGAGAAAGAGTAAAAGCAATGGTGATTTACGTTAGTCATGGTATTGAGCAGAAACAAAATTAATGGCAGTTGCAAGGTGGTGCTTTGAAGAGGGCCGTGTTTATAGCTTTCGGATGTATACAAGAAATAGAAACGAGAACATTATGTGGTGTTGTAGATAGGTGGCGGTTTTGGTTGACCACGACAGCAACAAACAACAACAACAAAATGGAACAGTTTCGAATGTTGTGGTGATGATGAGGGTGGTTTTCCATGGTTGTGTTGTAGGGTGGCTTGGTCGAGGAATGGTGGTTAAGTGATGGTTATTTGATATTTTCTCCTTTATTTTACAACAAGCAGCAACTTTATAGAGTGTAATGAAATTAGATTGTTGCTGTATTAGGATTTGATTTGGAATTGGACTGCAGCGAGCCAAATATCGACGTATAACAATATTACGGACAAGAAGTACACAAGTGTCAATCAGAAGAAGAAAAGAGAGATTACAGATGGATACGTGCAACAGATTTTTGGGATTTTCTGATTGGAAGTCGACAAGAGCTTTTCCAAATAGTCACAGAATATTGAGCTAGTACAGAAATATTGAAAAATAATAAAAAGTTGAGAGGGATGGCAAACTGAATTTGAAGTTTACTACTACTGAAATAGTTCTACTTCAAATTCTAAAAACAGAATCCAAAATCCTTTACCGATTGATAATGATATTAAACGGATTACGTATCTATCCTATATTTAGATGTGTATATACTGTATTTATATATGTATTTATCTATATAACAGTATTTGTATTTTAGTATATATCTGATCTGATATCTATCTGTGTATGTATATATGTATATAACATATTAACTTTTGTAATATTACTTAACTACATAAATCCATTATTAATTTCAAGAATATCATTTATTTTTAATAAGAATAAACATACTACTATTAATAATAATTATATTAATAATAACAATATTTTTTATTATTGAGAAGGTACAAATAATAAATTTAAAAATAATGATAATAATAATATGATGATATTAATAATAACTATAATGATAATTTTCAAGAGTATAATAATAATTAATAAAAATAGTAATAATAATATTATTTGTGACTAATAATAAATAATAATAACAAGAGTAATAATAATAATAATATAATAACTTATACATATCAAATTTCATATTAGAAATAAAAATATTAATAATACAAATATTTATTATTAACATTAATAATAACAATGAAAGTAATGATAATAATATTAATATAACAATTATATTCAAACTTATAATTATATATTATAATTTATTAATCATGTCATATTTACTAATTATATGATATATTGAATCTTTAATATTTATTAATTATATATATATATATATATATATATATATATATATATATATATATTATTACTTATGTATAGAATTTATATATTATATATATATATATATGTATATATATTTATCTACAAACAATTGTTTGTGAATCATCGGGAATAGCCAAAGGTCAATTGTATAAATGAGCACAGTTCAACATTTTTGAGATTCAATTAAATAGACTTTGCTTATCATGTCGGAAACATATAAAGATCAAGTTTAAATTTGATCGGAAATTCCCGGGTCATCACAGTACCTACCCGTTATAGAAATTTCATCCCGAAATTTGAGTGAGGTGGTCATGGCTAACAATAAAAATGTTTTTATGACGAATATGAGTTGATAAATAGAGTTTTATCATCATAGAGTAGTATGGATAAAACATTTCGTTTATGCGAAGGGTACGAGTGAAGCTATCATGAAAGAGTGAAATGAGTAAATGTAGATTCGTCATATCTTTTGACGTAGACAGGATTGAATTCTGGAATTCAAGGAATTTATAGAAAATCTTCATAATAAAATTTGGTTCTTCGGCAATTAATGAAATCAAGATCTTCTTTGATTAAATACAATAATCTGTTTCGATTGAACTGTCGAATATTTTACTATAAATCCACCCCCTTCTTTTCCTTATTTTCCATATCTCACATCTTCTATTCTTTCTTCCTCAATTTATACTTTAAAGCATTCTTCAAAATGCTCCATCCCGTTCTGATTTTTAATATACTTCTAACTTTCATATCTGTCATTCTTCTCTTTCATCTACTATCGGAGGATTTTATTTACTTCTACTATTATTTTGGGGTTGTAGTGTTTTTTTTAATTTTTCCCGTGCCTTTACGTGGCAATACGTATTGATATGCACGGTTTGTAATTTCTGGGTTGTTGTTGGGTTTTATATCTTCCCTTATATTTCGAATCTCTTTGCCTTTTTATTCTCCTCTCGATCTCTAGTAAAGCGAGTAATGGTCCAGAATTCGTAAGTATGAATTTTGAATTGAACATAGTTAGTATTCTAAGGAGGGAATTGTAATGGCAAAATCTTGATTTGTCAAATTACCAGAATATCCCAGAAAAGACCGAATCATCAAGAAAAATATTTTCTTGATGTTAACACCTATTTCCTTATGAGGTAAGGTTTAGTATGTCAACAAGATACTAGAAGTAATCTAGCTTTAGGAGGGCAGAGTGTTGCCGATTTATTTTTACCCTCGGGAAATAATCCCTGCAGACCCGGTTCACAAGTATAGAAACTTGTGGGGTGGCTTAATCAATCTGTCGTCCGTAGAGCGTAAGAGTGCTAGCCGGATGACTTCTAGTGAGAGAAAGTAGAGAGAGAAAGAGAAGTGAAGTCTCAGCTCTCAAAGTTGTCAGAATATCTGAACTGTGTAAAATGACTACCCAAGGGGTCTATTTATAGTGTCAGATCCACCAGATTGCTCGGGGACACGTGTCAAATGATGATACGTTCTGTTATTCGTGATTCGAAATTTATGCTGAAGGTGGCGTTCTCCGGCCAGGGCTTACGCGCTAGCCGGCCTTCAGGGCTTACGCATGACGGAGCAGCATGTACAGTGGAGAACGCTGGACGGAGAACTTCGCAGAACTGTTGTTTCCAGCCTTCCCGATGCTACTTTTATGCAACCATTATGCCTTTTATGTGTGTATACGATAGGATACACAATTAAGTCCCCCCAGTTTAATGACTTAAGCATTTAAAGAATGATTAAGTCTTTAAACTTTTGAAAACGCATGCCAAACCAGCCTGTTCATTGCCCACTTGCATCGGGGAAAACATTTTAGGCATTAAATGCAGACAAGTTTTACGGACGCTGTTATGATTAATTTTTTACGGATGAGATCATCCACGCGCCTCCAGCGGTAAAAAGTGCTATTTCGTACCCTTCGTTTAAACTTACCCATACACGTGTCTCAATCATGGCCATAAAAATTGCACCGATGAACCCCTATAAAAACCGTCATAACCCTGTTACCATCACTTTTTTTACTTTTGCCAAGATCTAAAAAGCATATTTCTCCCCCAAATCTTCATCGCCTTCTTCAATCTTCAACTTTTTAAGGTTTACCGTCTTCCAAGGTCAGTACACTTCATCTTACTGCTATTTTCTTCTTGTTGATATCTTTTACTGTATTATCATGGCTTCTACACGGAGTACTGGCCAAGAGCACGTTAAGCCTTCTTCGTCAAATACCGCTGACATTCCAGAAGTTAGCACGATGGCTTCATCATTGACAAGTGAATATTTAGATGGCTTAAAGATTGTCTTCCGCCATCTCAATCAATACAACCCTGTTCTTCCCACCAATAGACAAACTGCTGACAACCCTCCTAAGGGGAAAATTACTTTATACGCCTTACATATTACCCACGGCAACCTCCGTGTTCCCCTTACTAACTTTCTTCTTCGCCTTCTTAGATATTATAAGGCCAGTCTTAGTCAAATGCATCCCCACGGCCTTCAAAAAATCATCCTTTTTGAAATGTACTGCAATGCTATTAATATAAAGCCTCGCATTAAAGTTTTTATCTCTTTGTTTAGAATTCGCACAATTAGTGATTGCTGGCTTACTATTGATAGTAAGAAAAATAACCATTTTGTTGGTCCGAATAGAGTTTCAAATTTGAAGGACTGGAAAAGTCCATTTTTCTTTGTTGATGAGACCGTTATTCTGGAAGAGGACTCCGTTGTCCGGGAATGGGGTGCTATTGATGCTGGTATAGGAAAGGGCGTTAAGATTTCTCCCTCAGAGCAGCAGATAGTAAATAAATTGAAAGAGCTCCGTCTTCCGCCCAGATCATACGAAAGGTATGAGGGAATTCTTGTGCTGTGCAAAGTAAGTCAAGAATGGCTAAGCAATTCTGTGCCAGTACTTCGTGAGAAAAACCAGGGTAGGATGTGATATGATCATCCTATTATATATATAGATTTGTGTCTATTGTTTGTCATGTTTACTTATATTGCTGTTTATGTGTAATTTTTACAGCCAACTTTGTGATGCAGGTTCGCTCTGCTCTTTTATCCGCTGATCTTGATGATGAGGTAGAGGTCACTGCGCGTGACAAAACTGCTGAAGAGCTAGAGGTGAAGAGAGTTGTAGCTGAAACTAAAGCTGCTGCTGATGCTGCTGCTGCTGCTAAAAAGGGGAAAGAAATTGCTGTGAGCAGCTAAATCAGTGAATCCGAGTCTGAACATACAGACATTGAGCGGACAGCGGATGATACCACCACCGCCGATCAACAAACGTCGAGGTCAGTTGACATCACGGGTGAAACTAACCCCACTCCTACTCCAACCTAAAAGACAAGAAAGAAGAGCATAGGCTCTAAAAGGGCGAAGAGTACAGAGGAGGGCAAAAAACAGAAACGCAGGAGAAGTATGTGCATTCTGTGCTGTAATGACCCGTAAATTTCCGATCAAATTTAAACTTTAATCTTAATATGATTTCGACACGATAAGTAATGGTGTATCCTATCGTATACACACATAAAAGGCATAATGGTTGCATACAAGTAGCATCAGGAAGGCTGGAAACAACAGTTTTGTGGAGATTGTCCGTTCAGCTTTCTCCGCTGTATAGGCTGCTCCGTCATGCGTAAGCCCTGAAGGCCGCCTAGCGCATAAGACCTGGCCGGAGAGCGCCGCATTTAGCATAAATTTCGGAGCACATGTAATAGAACGTATCATCATTCGACACGTGTCCCCAAACAAATCTGGTAGATCTGACACTATAAATAGACCCCTTGAGTCGTCATTTTACAGAAGTTCAGATATTATGACAACTTTGAGAGATGAGACTTCACTTCTCTTTCTCTCTCTACTTTCTCTTACTAGAAGTCATCCGGCTAGCACTCTTACGCTGTACGGACGACAGATTGATTAATCCACCCCACAAGTTCTTACACTTGTGTACCGGGTCTGCAGGGATTATTTCCCAAGGGTAAAAATCAATCGGCAACATTCCGCCCTCCTAAAAGCTAGATCACTTCTAGTCTCTTGTTGACATACTAAGCCTTACCTCATAAGGAAATAATTGTTAACAATGGCGCCATCCACTAATGCAAAGAACACACGAAACGGAAAAGGAACGAAAGCAGCTGAAGCTCCATTTGTACTTGAAGCAGTCAATCATCCATCAACCGACGACATGGTCACTGTTGAAGATGTACCTATTTCACCACTAGATGGTACGATTGAAGAAATAGTTGCTGAAACTACAGAGAGGCTTAAACATTTGGCAACTAATTCGGAGAAAAGGCCAGTAATCGAAGAAGTGACAGCTAAAAGTGCAGAAAGACTTCCAAATTTTGTTACTAATCCAGAGCGACGACCATTGATGCAACCACGGCGATGTCCGTCATTTATACCTTTTCGGCGGATGGCGGATGGCAAAGACAAGCAGATAATGAAAAGGCAATCTATATCAAAATACAAGTTATCCAGGCTACTTGACAAGCTGGGCAGTCTTATTGATGATTCTGGGGATGATAATGACCTGAGTTGTGATAATAATGACTCTGATGATGAAATTGACAAAGATGAGTTCATGTCAGAAAAGCATGCAGTGTTGCTTTTCAATGACATTCTTAAGCAGACAGCTCCAGCAAAATACAAGCAACGCTTAGCGCAGCCCGCCGTCCGTGCTGTGGCAGTGGATAACTTTTTTGCCCTCATTACTGGAGAGCAAGCCACCAAGCCACCAGCCATGGCAGAATCAACGCAGTGTTTCATTGATCGAATTGCTAATTATCCATTGCCCAGAAATCTTGCTATACCAGCAATTGGAGTTTATGATGGCACAACGGATCCGGAAGATTTTCTGACTATGTTTGAAGGTGTTATGAGGTTGCAGCATTGGGAGGATGAAACTGCGTGCCATATGTTTCCTATGGTATTGCAGAAAATGGCACGCGAATGGTTTGCTAGTTTGCCGCCAAGGAGTATTACCAGTTTTCTTGATTTGAGAGCAAAATTTGTGATGCAATACCAAAATCTACGGAGCTGTACTCTGACACATCTTGATGCACACGAGATCACAATGCATCATAACGAATCTTTAAGC
This sequence comes from Rutidosis leptorrhynchoides, assembly GCF_046630445.1. Classification (NCBI taxonomy): domain Eukaryota; kingdom Viridiplantae; phylum Streptophyta; class Magnoliopsida; order Asterales; family Asteraceae; genus Rutidosis; species Rutidosis leptorrhynchoides. Next base: position 312,805,752 of record NC_092333.1, on the reverse strand, counting down.
AATTTTATGAAGCGTTATACACTTGAAGCACAAAAGATTCCTGATTGTCCAGAATCACAGCTTGTATCTGGTTTCATTTTCTGTTTGGACCAGCGACGGTTTAGTGCACTTGTTCATGCATTACAGTATGACTTGCCAAAAACATTGCATCAAGCTTTGGAGGTTGCACAGAGGCATGTTCGAGCTGGTGAGTGTGGGTTGAACAAGTTTGATACTGGCAGTAGTAGCAAGTCTCACAACGGAGGACGGTATTTTGACAGAAATCAGAGAAGGAATGACAATTCAAATGGAGGATGGAGAGGAAACAATCACCCTAATGATTTTCACCACAACAGAAAGCCAATAGAAAGGCACCCGTTGATTATGGCGCTTACCAAAACTCCGAAAGAGATCCTCTTCACTGAACCAATTCGGACCACTTTCAATGCTCCAGCACCTATGGAAGAAAGGGATGTAGTGACCCGAACTTTTCCATGTTTATATATATTAATTGAGATTGATATTTACATGATTAAATGTTTCCAACATGTTAAGCAATCAAACTTGTTAAGACTTGATTAATTGAAATATGTTTCATATAGACAATTGACCACCCAAGTTGACCGGTGATTCACGAACGTTAAAACTTGTAAAAACTATATGATGACATATATATGGATATATATATATAGTTAACATGATACTATGATAAGTAAACATATCATTAAGTATATTAACAATGAACTACATATGTAAAAACAAGACTACTAACTTAATGATTTTTAAACGAGACATATATGTAACGATTATCGTTGTAAAGACATTTAATGTATATATATCATATTAAGAGATATTCATACATGATAATATCATGATAATATAATAATTTAAAATCTCATTTGATATTATAAACATTGGGTTAACAACATTTAACAAGATCGTTAACCTAAAGGTTTCAAAACAACACTTACATGTAACGACTAACGATGACTTAACGACTCAGTTAAAATGTATATACATGTAGTGTTTTAATATGTATTTATACACTTTTGAAAGACTTCAATACACTTATCAAAATACTTCTACTTAACAAAAATGCTTACAATTACATCCTCGTTCAGTTTCATCAACAATTCTACTCGTATGCACCCGTATTCGTACTCGTACAATACACAGCTTTTAGATGTATGTACTATTGGTATATACACTCCAATGATCAGCTCTTAGCAGCCCATGTGAGTCACCTAACACATGTGGGAACCATCATTTGGCAACTAACATGAAATATCTCATAAAATTACAAAAATATGAGTAATCATTCATGACTTATTTACATGAAAACAAAATTACATATCCTTTATATCTAATCCATACACCAACGACCAAAAACACCTACAAACACTTTCATTCTTCAATTTTCTTCATCTAATTGATCTCTCTCAAGTTCTATCTTCAAGTTCTAAGTGTTCTTCATAAATTCCAAAAGTTCTAGTTTCATAAAATCAAGAATACTTTCAAGTTTGCTAGCTCACTTCCAATCTTGTAAGGTGATCATCCAACCTCAAGAAATCTTTGTTTCTTACAGTAGGTTATCATTCTAATACAAGGTAATAATCATATTCAAACGTTGGTTCAATTTCTATAACTATAACAATCTTATTTCAAGTGATGATCTTACTTGAACTTGTTTTCGTGTCATGATTCTGCTTCAAGAACTTCGAGCCATCCAAGGATCCATTGAAGCTAGATCCATTTTTCTCTTTTACAGTAGGTTTACCTACTAAACTTGAGGTAGTAATGATGTTCATAACATCATTTGATTCATATATATAAAGCTATCTTATTCGAAGGTTTAAACTTGTAATCACTAGAACATAGTTTAGTTAATTCTAAACTTGTTCGCAAAAAAAAGTTAATCCTTCTAACTTGACTTTTAAAATCAACTAAACACATGTTCTATATCTATATGATATGCTAACTTAATGATTTAAAACCTGGAAACACGAAAAACACCGTAAAACCGGATTTACGCCGTCGTAGTAACACCGCGGGCTGTTTTGGGTTAGTTAATTAAAAACTATGATAAACTTTGATTTTAAAGTTGTTATTCTGAGAAAATTATTTTTATTATGAACATGAAACTATATCCAAAAATTATGATTAAACTCAAAGTGGAAGTATGTTTTCTAAAATGGTCATCTAGACGTCGTTCTTTCGACTGAAATGACTACCTTTACAAAAACGACTTGTAACTTATTTTTCCGACTATAAACTGAAGGTATTTCGTATGCCCGAGAGACATATTAAATTAACGTGGCTAACATGTTATGATCCAAGTCGGGTCATACCCAATAACAAACTTACCAACACTTTATATGTATTTAATCTTAACGACTGGATCGTTGAATAAATACGCGACACTTGAACTTTAGAAAATCGGTTTTCTGAAATGTTATTGCTTGAAATAAATTATTTGGATAATTTGTATTTAATTATTTATAGGTTTAAATAATTATGTTGTGTTATATTTTATAAGATTGGTTTATAAAATATATGACTTAACAAATGCACATTGTATATATATAACAAGTTTTATAAAATTGCAAAGTTTTATACAACAAGTCTTATAAAATATAAGCTTGGTTATAAAATATACATGTGCAGATTTTGGGGTTTCAAGGAGTCACCCCATGCTTGTTTTGTCACTTTTAAGACAACACAATTCCTTAGGCACATGCTTAAGAGGTTAACCAAGGTTTTGACCTAAAAATACAAGCAATACACTTAAAAATAAGCAAGAAAAAAACTGCACACTCCTCTCTTTATAGCTGAAACAGCCGTGGGTTTACAAGGGGAAAAAGAGGTTCATTTTTCTTTGAGCAAGCTTAATTTCAAGTGTTGATTAAATCCTAACCAAAGTACAAAGTGTTGGTGATAAGTTTGGGGTATAACAACTTGAGGTTTCAAACTTTTGGAGCTCCATTCATCATCATCATCTTCATCATTTACTAGCAAGCTTGGAGTAGGTATAATCTCTTTACTTGCTTGTAGTTTGTAAGTATATATCACAACTTGATCCTAATTGGGATTTAACTTTAATTGGTTAAAGTTTAACAAGTCTAAAATTGGTAATTAACATGCTTCCGCTTTCTTAATTCTTAAAATGGTTTAAGTATATTATGAACTTGTTAAATCCCAACAATGGTATCTAGAGCCGAAGTTGTTGAAATATGCTTCGAGATGGTTATTAAACCCACTATAATTTTGCATTCTATGAACATGCATGAAGTAGAATGTAAAATTTTCGGTTTTGGGTGGTTGTCATTTTGGCCAAAATTACTTGTGATTCTGCATTCTGTACTGCCAATCACTTGTGATTCTGTACTGCCAATCACTTGTGATTCTGTACTGCCAATCACTTGTGATTCTGTGTTGCCGATCACTTGTGATTCTGTATTGCCAATCACTTGTGATTCTGTGTTGCAGATCACTTGTGATTCTGTGTTTCCAATCACTTGTGATTCTGTACTGCCAATCACTTGTGATTCTGTACTGCCAATCACTTGTGATTCTGTGTTGCCGATCACTTGTGATTCTGTATTGCCAATCACTTGTGATTCTGTGTTGCAGATCACTTGTGATTCTGTGTTTCCAATCACTTGTGATTCTGTATTGCCTATCACTTATGTTGATGATGTTCACAATCTAAGCCTTGACCTTGTGTTTGGTTGCATGCATGGTTGATTGATATTTATTCAATTGGTTTGTAATAATATTTATTCATTTGGCATGTAATAATTCATTTGGTTATGTAATTTATTTTATATTTGGTATGTAAAATAGATTAGGTTGTAATTTCATTTTTAGACAAAATGTATTAGGATATATTTTGTAAAATGATGAAGAATGATGAAGACTTGAAGAACACATGAAGAAGCATTTGGATGCAAGGTTAAGTGGGAGATTTGAAATCTCCTACTTTGTGTAATTACCCCTTATCCGGTGGCATTTGTTTTCGGCTAAACAAATGTCTACCAAAATGGCTTGATTGTGAACATATTTGTTTTGCATGCATGGTTGTTTATTGTATGATTGTGGATTGTATGTTTGTATGCTACAAGTTAATCACACAAGTTAACAACAAGCAAAATGGAAATTTAATTGGTTAAATTATACATTAATTAACGACATGCAAAACGACAATTTAATTGGTTGAATTAAAAATGGCTAAAAGGACATTAATAAACGGTTATTAAGATCATGATTAGGATCATATATATAAAATGGTTTATAGACATGAAATTGGCTTTTCATAATGAACTATACACCAAATGCATGTTGGTGTATGGCAAATGTTTTCTTAAACTAGAATTTATGAAAACTTAAAATCCCTTAACTAAAACAAGGTAAACAAGTTAAACGCCATCCTTTTGTGGAAACACTTAGACATATTAGGAATCTCTTGATGGGATAAAGGTCACCTAACCGTCATGAGTGAACTAATATGAATAAGGTACACTTCGCATACATGTGGGATAAAGGTCACCTAACCACTTGTATGTTAAGTCTACATGTTTACACAAGTAGGACGACTTGATTTAGGAATCATGAACTTAGGGTCACCGAAGCATGAGGAACAAATAGGCGTTGATGGGATAAATATGCCATGCAAAAGGATTGCATGATCCCATAACTTAGAAGTTGCAAAAGGATTGCAATTGTCACATAAATGACTACCTAGCTAAATCAAATAACGGGATAAAGGTCATCTAACTTAAATTTGATTTACCGTTGGATTCTAAGATTTAATAAAACAATTAAAAATAAAAGGATATTGTTTATTAAATTTAAAATCGATACTTAAAAGGACTTTGTTAAATTTTGTAGATGGCCGCAAATAACAACAACATGCAAAATGCACCACTTAACCTAAACAACCTATCATTAAGGTCTCTCCTCGAGAAAGACAAACTCAACCATACGAACTTTATGGATTGGTTCCGTAATCTTAGGATTGTCCTCAAACTTGAGGACAAAGCGTATGTGTTGGAGGACCCTATTCCCGACCAACCGGATGAGGAAGATATAGAGGGCATGGCTTATTATGACAAGTATTGCGCCGATTCGGTGCAAGTCGCTTGTCTAATGCTTGGGACTATGATACCCGAACTCCAAAAGGATTTCGAACATCATAGTGCATATGACATGATTACGCAATTGAAGGAGATGTTCCTTCAACAAGCACGTGTCGAGCGCTTCGAAACGGTTCGAGCGCTACATGCATGTCGTATGGATGACACCCAATCCGTCTCCTCTTATGTCCTCAAAATGAAGAGCCTTATTGATCGTGCTAACCGTCTTAACCTAAACATATCAAATGAGTTAGCCACCGATCTTATCCTTAATTCCCTATCAAAAAGGTTTGATCAATTTGTAATTAATTACAATATGAATGGGATGGATAAGAGCATAGGTGAGCTTCACGGTATGCTTAGAACGGCGGAAACTAGCATGGGTAAAAGGGCTTTACCCGTGTTAGCAATCGATCAAGGTGGGTCCAAAGGTAACACCTCTAAGCCAAAGGTGGCTAAGAGAAAAGGACCCGCCTATCAAGGCAAAGGGAAGGGGAAGATGGTTACCCCAACCATCAACAAGGCCAAGAAGCAAAAGGTCACCGAGAAGGCAAACCCCAAGGAAGACCCATGTTTCGGTTGCGGTGAGATGGGTCATTGGAAACGAAACTGTCCGGTCTACCTTAAGGAGTTGAAGGACAAGAGGGATGCAGGGAAAACCTCAGGTAATATATATATGGTATATATAGAGCTAAGTATTACTTCTTCTAATACATGGGTATTAGACACTGGATGTGGAACTCATATTTGCAATTCTTTGCAGGGGTTCAAAAGAAGTGATCATAAGGCGGGAACATCAAGTCTCTATATGGGCAATGGTGCAAAGGTGCATGTTAAAGCTCAAGGAGATTTTATTTTGAAGCTTCCAAGCGGATTGGAACTTATTTTAGAAAATGTTTTGTATGCTCCGGATTTGTGTAGAAACATTATTTCTATTTCTCGCTTAAAACAATGTGGTTACGTTGTTAATTTTATTGATGATGATATTCATGTTTCTAAAGATAATGTATTCTATTTCAAGGCTTCGCCTTCAAATGGAATTTATGAATTGGTTCATGATGACACATCATCTAGTAGCTCAATGTACCATACAAGCACCAAGAAACTCAAAAGGGATTTGAGTGATTCCTACTTATGGCATTGTCGCCTTGGTCACATAAACAAGAACCGAATACATACACTTTAAAAGAATGGACTTTTGAAATCAAATGAAATGGATTCGTTTGAAGTATGTGAATCTTGTTTACAAGGCAAGATGACTAAAGCACCTTTCAAAGGGACCTATGAAAGGGCTAAAGATTTATTGGGATTAATACATTCGGATGTATGTGGACCCTTTAAACCCATGACTAAGAAAGGTGAAAGATACTTTGTTACTTTCATTGATGACTTTAGTCGTTTCGGATATGTCTACTTATTAAGACACAAGGACGAAACGTTTGAAGCATTCAAAGAATATCAAAACGAAGTACAAAATCAACTCAATAAGACAATTAAGGTACTACGTACCGATAGAGGAGGTGAATACCTAAGCGATGCCTTCCAAGATCATCTTAGGAGTTGTGGGATTATCTCACAACTTACTCCACCCGGAACACCCCAACTTAATGGAGTTTCCGAAAGGAGGAACCGAACCCTAATGGATATGGTTCGATCTATGATGGCAAGAAGCTCGTTGCCTCTATCATTTTGGGGTTATTGTCTATGCTCCGCGGCTCGTATTTTAAATATGGCCCCAACCAAGAAGGTGGAACGAACTCCTCATGAGATGTGGTTTGGAAAACCTCCTTCTCTTTCATACTTGAAAGTATGGGGATGTGAAGCTTATCCTAAGCGTTATGTAGCAAATAAGCTACATGCTCGATTCACAAAGTGTATCTTCATAGGATATCCCAAAGATGACATGGGATATTACTTCTATGATCCATCCGAGCAAACCGTATTTGTTGCTCGGAAAGCGGAATTCCTTGAAACCAAGTTCCTTATGGAAGGTGATGGTGAAAGGAAGATAGATCTTGTAGAGGTACAAGATCAAGCCGATGATACACAATTGGTTGGCACTAGTACTCAACATGAGGATGTTGAAAATGATCAAGTGGATGATCAAGGTACACAAGACGTTCGAAGATCTAGTAGGATTAGTAATCCTCCCGAGAGATATGGGTTTCTCGTGGAAGGTTGCTATACGGTTGATTTGGATGAACCGACAAACTACAAAGATGCTTTATCAAGAATTGATAAAGATAAATGGCAGGAAGCCATGAACGCCGAGATGCAATCCATGTATGAAAACCAAGTTTGGGAACTTGTTGTGCAACCTCCTAGCTCCAAGCTAGTTGATTGCAAATGGCTTTTCAAGAAGAAAACCGACATACATGGAAACTTGGATACATACAAAGCTAGACTTGTAGCAAAAGGTTTCACTCAAACTCAAGGGGTTGATTATGATGAAACTTTCTCGCCAGTGGCAATGCTAAAGTCTATTAGGATATTATTTGCCATTGCTGCTCACTATGACTATGAAATATGGCAAATGGATGTAAAAACCGCTTTCCTAAATGGATATCTTGAGGAAGATGTCTATATGGTACAGCCCGAAGGTTTTGTTGATCCGAAAAATCCTAAAAAGGTATGCAAGTTGAAGAAATCAATCTACGGATTGAAACAAGCATCTAGAATGTGGAATCATCGCTTTAATGAAGAGGCAAAGAAATTTGGCTTCATTAAAAATGGCGATGAAGCTTGTGTGTACAAGAAGGCTAGTGGGAGCTCTATAATGTTCCTTGTGCTATATGTGGATGATATATTATTATTTGGGAATGATATTACCACAATGCAAGGAGTCAAAACTTGGCTAAAGAGTTGCTTCTCCATTAAGGATCTTGGAGACGCACAATACATATTGGGGATAGGGATCTATAGGAATAGATCCAAGAGATTGATAGGTTTAAGTCAAAGTACATACATTGATAAAATCTTGAAAAGGTTCAAGATGGAAAACTCTAAGAAAGGTTTGGTACCTATTCAAAGAGGAACCGTTCTCAATTCATCTCAGTGTCCTACCACGAAAGATGAACAAGAGAGAATGAAGAAAGTCCCATACGCATCTGCTATTGGGTCTATCATGTATGCGATGATATGTACTCGACCGGATGTGTCATGCGCTCTAAGCTTGACAAGTAGATACCAGAATAACCCAGGAAATAGTCATTGGATTGCTGTTAAAAGTATATTGAAATACCTTAGGAGAACTAAGGATATGTTTCTAATATATGGGTCTGGTGAGGAGGAACTCGCCGTAAAAGGTTACGTGGACGCGAGTTTCCAAACTGATCGAGATGACTCTCGATCACAATCCGGTTATGTCTTCATGTTAAATGGTGGTGCGGTCTCTTGGAAGAGTTCGAAATAGAAGGTTATTGCGTTATCCACTACAGAGTCGGAGTACATTGCCGCCTCACTGGCAGCTCAGGAAGCTGCATGGATGAAGAAATTCATCGATGACTTAGGAGTGGTCCCTTCCATTCAGGACCCTCTTGAGATCTTTTGTGACAACGAGGGTGCGATTGCTCAAATCAAGGAACCTCGTGCTCATCAAAAGACTCGTCACATTGAGCGGAGATTCAACTACATCAGGGATGAGGTTGAAAAGGGAAAGATATGTATTCACAAAGTTCACACAGATCATAATGTTGCGGATCCACTCACGAAGCTTTTACATGGGCCAAAACATGAGGGACATGTTTGTGCGTTAGGGCTTCGATATTCTAGTGATTGGAATTGATCTACTTTATGTATTGTAACGGAACGAATTAGTTCAAACTCATTAATATAATTATGGTATTAATTTAATTATGAGTCATGTTCCAATTTAGCATATTTCATCCATGAATAAACTATTATTCTAAATTCCGTAGTTGATCACATTTGTGGGAACAAGTGTGAGGTTTAGACTATTATGAACTCGGATTGGTATACATTCATAGGTTGAATGTGGGGCAAGGTTGCAACCAAGGTTCATAGATATTTGTGGGAAACAAATATTGGAAGACCCGCTCTCAAGAATTACTGTATAGAACTTTTGTGGTTGATCACATGTAATCTTGAGTAAAGGAGAATATCATTGTATCCTCTGACCTGAGATACATATTGGGTTCTGACATTCACCGAGTATTATGCCTTGATTCTTTCCTTCGCTATTCTGAAACATGGTAGTACATAAGGAAGAACTCAGGTATATTACAAAGTGTATATCTAGGACGTATGTAGTCAAGATGGAATTTGTCCCTCTTATTCGTTGAGAGTCAGATGTCTAAGGCCTGAAAAGTTAAATCTATAAGAGAGTGATCACTCTGTATCTCTTGGATTTAACATGACATCTAGGACGAAAGGAAATAATGAAAGATTCACCTAATCATATTCGAAATGGGAACTCGAAAGGGATGATGTTATTGAATGGCACAAAGTCATAACATATTAGGGGTGATGGACGGTGTGTTAGGCTGTATCCATCACTTGCATTAATTTCTTATGTTTCTCGTGCAAGTGGGAGATTGAAGGTATTTCGTATGCCCGAGAGACATATTAAATTAACGTGGCTAACATGTTATGATCCAAGTCGGGTCATACCCAATAACAAACTTACCAACACTTTATATGTATTTAATCTTAACGACTGGATCGTTGAATAAATACGCGACACTTGAACTTTAGAAAATCGGTTTTCTGAAATGTTATTGCTTGAAATAAATTATTTGGATAATTTGTATTTAATTATTTATAGGTTTAAATAATTATGTTGTGTTATATTTTATAAGATTGGTTTATAAAATATATGACTTAACAAATGCACATTGTATATATATAACAAGTTTTATAAAATTGCAAAGTTTTATACAACAAGTCTTATAAAATATAAGCTTGGTTATAAAATATACATGTGCAGATTTTGGGGTTTCAAGGAGTCACCCCATGCTTGTTTTGTCACTTTTAAGACAACACAATTCCTTAGGCACATGCTTAAGAGGTTAACCAAGGTTTTGACCTAAAAATACATGCAATACACTTAAAAATAAGCAAGAAAAAAACTGCACACTCCTCTCTTTGTAGCTGAAACAGCCGTGGGTTTACAAGGGGAAAAAGAGGTTCATTTTTCTTTGAGCAAGCTTAATTTCAAGTGTTGATTAAATCCTAACCAAAGTACAAAGTGTTGGTGATAAGTTTGGGGTATAACAACTTGAGGTTTCACACTTTTGGAGCTCCATTCATCATCATCATCTTCATCATTTACTAGCAAGCTTGGAGTAGGTATAATCTCTTTACTTGCTTGTAGTTTGTAAGTATATATCACAACTTGATCCTAATTGGGATTTAACTTTAATTGGTTAAAGTTTAACAAGTCTAAAATTGGTAATTAACATGCTTCCGCTTTCTTAATTCTTAAAATGGTTTAAGTATATTATGAACTTGTTAAATCCCAACATAAACCTATACTTTTATGTTTAGATTCATAAAATAGATTTCAATATGAAACCATAGCAATTTGATTCACTCAAAACGGATTTAAAATGAAGAAGTTATGGGTAAAACAAGATTGGATAATTTTTCTCATTTTAGCTACGTGAAAATTGGTAACAAATCTATTCCAACCATAACTTAATCAACTTGTATTGTATATTATGTAATCTTGAGATACCATAGACACGTATACAATGTTTTGACCTATCATGTCGACACATCTATATATATTTCGGAACAACCATAGACACTCTATATGTGAATGTTGGAGTTAGCTATACAGGGTTGAGGTTGATTCCAAAATATATATAGTTTGAGTTGTGATCAATATTGAGATACGTATACACTGGGTCGTGGATTGATTCAAGATAATATTTATCGATTTATTTCTGTACATCTAACTGTGGACAACTAGTTGTAGGTTACTAACGAGGACAGCTGACTTAATAAACTTAAAACATCAAAATATATTAAAAGTGTTGTAAATATATTTTGAACATACTTTGATATATATGTATATATTGTTATAGGTTTGTGAATCAACCAGTGGCCAAGTCTTACTTCCCGACGAAGTAAAAATCTGTGAAAGTGAGTTATAGTCCCACTTTTAAAATCTAATATTTTTGGGATGAGAATACATGCAGGTTTTATAAATGATTTACAAAATAGACACAAGTACTTGAAACTACATTCTATGGTTGAATTATCGAAATCGAATATGCCCCTTTTTATTAAGTCTGGTAATCTAAGAATTAGGGAACAGACACCCTAATTGACGCGAATCCTAAAGATAGATCTATTGGGCCTAACAAACCCCATCCAAAGTACCGGATGCTTTAGTACTTCGAAATTTATATCATATCCGAAGGGTGTCCCGGAATGATGGGGATATTCTTATATATGCATCTTGTTAATGTCGGTTACCAGGTGTTCACCATATGAATGATTTTTATCTCTATGTATGGGATGTGTATTGAAATATGAAATCTTGTGGTCTATTGTTACGATTTGATATATATAGGTTAAACCTATAACTCACCAACATTTTTGTTGACGTTTAAAGCATGTTTATTCTCAGGTGAATATTAAGAGCTTCCGCTGTTGCATACTAAAATAAGGACAAGATTTGGAGTCCATGTTTGTATCATATTGTGTAAAAACTGCATTCAAGAAACTGATTTCGATGTAACATATTTGTATTGTAAACCATTATGTAATGGTCGTGTGTAAACAGGATATTTTAGATTATCATTATTTGATAATCTACGTAAAGCTTTTTAAACCTTTATTTATGAAATAAAGGTTATGGTTTTTTTTAAAAATGAATGCAGTCTTTGAAAAACGTCTCATATAGAGGTCAAAACCTCGCAACGAAATCAATTAATATGGAACATTTTTAATCAATAAGAACGGGACATTTCAGTTGGTATCAGAGCGTTGGTCTTAGAGAACCAGAATTTTTCATTAGTGTGTCTTATCGAGTTTGTTAGGATGCATTAGTGAGTCTGGACTTCGACCGTGTTTACTTGAAAAATGATTGCTTAACAAATTTTGTTGGAAACTATATATTTTTAACATGTGAATATTATGTGATATATTAATCTCTTAACGCGTTTGATATTATGTGATAGATGTCTACCTCTAGAACAAGTCCCATTGACTCACCTAATAATAATGAAGAGTCAAATGTAAATTGGAATGATTCGTGGACTGATTCACAAGTTCCCGAAGAGGAACCGGAAGAAGAGTCGGAACCGGAAGAAGAATCGGAACCGGAAGAAGAATCGGAACCGGATGAAGAAATAGAACCGGTGGGGGAAATAATAAAACGGTTAAGTAAAAGAAAATCCTCAACCAACCGACCAAGGTTAATTATGGTCAATGGTGTTTCCGCCAAGGAAGCAAAATATTGGGAGGATTACCAATTCTCCGATGAATCGGATTCCGACGAGAATTCCGATGATGTTATAGAAATTACCCCAAATGAATTTAAAAAGGCAAAAGAAAATAATAAGGGAAAGGTCATAAAAATAGAGAAATCTAATTCCAACCCCGATGAACTTTATATGTATCGTCAACCCCCGAAGTCCTTAAGTTGTAACAATGACCCGGGAACCTCTAAACCACCAGGTTTTTCTAAACCAATGTGGAAAATTACGGCTCGTATTAGGGGAACATCATATATCCCTAGAAACTTGGCAAAACGAACCAAAACCGAAGAAGAAGAAACAAGCGAGTCGGAATAAGATAGTTGTATTCGTGTGGTGTAATATATGTAATATAGTGTGCTTATGCTTTATGATATATGTAAAAATTGCTTGTATTAATAAGTATTTTTTTTTATGAATCTAACTCTTGTCTATTTTACAGTATAAAAACACAAAATGGATAGACAACCCAATATTTTAAGAGACCTACTCGGAGACATGATTGATGAAATCTTGTCTAGAGTCGGTCAGAATTCTTCGGCACAACTATTTAAGGCGAGATCAGTTTGTAAGACATTCGAAGAACGTTCCAAGAATGCCTTGGTTTATAAAAGGCTTTCGTTCGAAAGATGGGGGATATCACATTGGGAAATCCATAAGTTACGATGTGTTTACTTTGACGCATATATTGCGGGGAACCCAAATGCTATTTTACGCAATGGGTTAAGAAATTATTTTGACTCAATATATCCGAATATTGGACTTCGTGATTTAGAAAAAGCGGCTAACATGCAACATAAAGAAGTGAGAACAAGAACATCGGCCTACAACTATTAAACAAAACGTTCCCACAAGTGACGGAGTCGGTAATTGGGGTAAGAAATGAGGTTTTTAGATTGTTACGGGACTATTGGACATTACGTAACCCTCGTCCCTTTGACGACGTTACAACACGCTGTCTTATCAACGGCCATAACGGTTATGTTCCACAAGACCAAGGATGGGAAGTAATCCTTGTAAAACCAGAATGCATGACTTGTTTCTGGACGTATGAATTACGTGTCTTTATTGCCTTTGCTGAACGACTTGTGTATTAGCTAGAATTATCTTCACAACTATCTTGTATCAAAGTTATTGTGTGCTATATTTCATGCTTTATGTAAAATAAGCGGTATTGTAAGTTTGTAAAATATTGTATAAAAGTTTGAACGCGAAATATTATTATAATCAGTTTTTCATATAGAATTGTAGTAGTTGAATTGTATATTAGCTAGTAAGTATGAACTTAACGGGTAGGTGCTACCCGAATTTAAATTTATAAAACGCTAATATGAAGAAAAAGCTTTTATAAATGAGTTCATATTATGCTACGAAATACTATTAACTACTCTTAATATTCTGTATGATTAACTTGTTCCATTTAACTATTTTGAAGGAAATGGCACCGACTACTCGACACACCGTGAATATGAATGAAGAGGAATTCCGTACTTTTCTAGCTTCAAACATAGCCGCAGTACAGGCTGCGCTACATACCAACAATAACCTTGGATCTAGCAGTACAGGAAATCGTGTAGGATGCACCTACAAAGAATTCACTGCCTGCAAACCTTTAGAATTTGATGGAACCGAAGGACCGATCGGATTGAAACGGTGGACCGAGAAGGTTGAATCGGTGTTTGCCATAAGTAAGTGTACTGAAGAGGACAAAGTGAAGTACGCTACGCATACCTTCACAGGTTCTACGTTAACATGGTGGAATACCTATCTAGAGCAAGTGGGACAAGACGATGCGTACGCACTACCGTGGTCAGCATTCAAGCACTTGATGAACGAGAAGTACCGTCCCAGAACCGAGGTCAATAAGCTCAAGACAGAACTTAGAGGGTTACGAACCCAAGGATTTGATATTACCACGTACGAAAGACGATTCACAGAATTGTGCCTATTGTGTTCGGGAGCATTCGAAGATGAAGAAGAGAAGATCGACGCGTTTGTGAAAGGATTACCGGAAAGAATCCAAGAAGATATAAGTTCACACGAGCCCGCCTCCATACAACAGGCATGTAGAATGGCTCACAAACTAGTGAACCAGATTGAAGAAAGAATTAAAGAACAGACTGCTGAAGAGGCCAATGTAAAGCAAGTCAAAAGAAAGTGGGAGGAAAACGGTGATAAGAATCACCAATACAACAACAACAGCAATTATAACAATAATCGCAACAACTATCCTAACAATCGCAACATCAATCGCAACTACAACAAACGGCCCAACAACAACAAAAACAACAACAACAACAACAACAACAACAGCAACCACAACAATCATCTTAACAACAATAATAACCGCAACAACAACAACAATCAGAAGCAGCTATGCCAAAGGTGTGAAAAGTATCACTCGGGGTTCTGCACCAAATTTTGCAACAAGTGTAAAAGAAATGGTCATAGCGCGGTGAAGTGTGATGTCTACGGACCAGGGGTTAACAGAACGAAAGGAACAAATGGTGTCGGAACGAGTAATGGCGGAGCAAGTAGTGTCGGAGCAAGTTATGCCAATGTAGTTTGTTATAAATGTGGAAAACTGGGCCACATTATTAGAAATTGCCCAAACCAGGAGAACACGAATGGACAAGGCCACGGAAGAGTTTTCAATATTAATGCGGCAGAGGCACAGGAAGACCCGGAGCTTGTTACGGGTACGTTTCTTATTGACAATAAATCTACTTACGTTTTATTTGATTCGGGTGCGGATAGAAGCTATATGAGTAGAGATTTTTGTGCTAAATTAAGTTGTCCATTGACGCCTTTGGATAGTAAATTTTTACTCGAATTAGCAAATGGTAAATTAATTTCAGCAGATAATATAGGTCGGAATCGAGAAATTAAACTGGTTAGCGAAACATTTAAGATTGATTTGATACCAGTAGAGTTAGGGAGTTTTGATGTGATAATCGGTATGGACTGGTTGAAAGAAGTGAAAGCAGAGATCGTTTGTTACAAAAATGCAATTCGCATTATACGAGAAAAAGGAAAACCCTTAATGGTGTACGGAGAAAAGAGCAACACGAAGCTACATCTTATTAGTAATTTGAAGGCACAAAAACTAATAAGAAAAGGTTGCTATGCTGTTCTAGCACACGTCGAGAAAATACAAACTGAAGAAAAGAGCATCAATGATGTTCCCATTGCAAAAGAATTTCCCGATGTATTTCCGAAAGAATTACCGGGATTACCCCCACATCGATCCATTGAATTTCAAATAGATCTTGTACCAGGAGCTGCACCAATAGCTCGTGCTCCTTACAGACTCACACCCAGCGAGATGAAAGAACTACAAAGCCAATTACAAGAACTTTTAGAGCGTGGTTTCATTCGACCAAGCACATCTGTGATGACCCGGGAATTTCCGACCAAATTTAAACATAATCTTATATGATTCGACTCGATAAGCAAAGTCTATTAAACCGAGTCTCATTATGTTTGAACTATTTCATGATAACATTTGACCTTTAACTATTTCCGACGATTCACGAACCTTTAATTGTAACTAAGAATGTAAATATAAATAATTATATATAAAACTAATTATATTAGTATTAATGAACTATTAAGTAATTTTGTTATTATAAAAGATAACATTTAATAACTAAAGATTTTCATTTTGAATATATATAGTATATTGTATATAAATGATTCAAACATATTTTACCAACGTTATCAAAATATTAAATGTACAATGTTATACTTTGTAGTTAATTGTTTAATATACATAATTAATCATCTACTCAACATTTAAAACATGATTTTATATATATGGTAGTATACATATATACATAAATATAACTATATATATATATATATATATATATATATATATATATATATATATATATGATTTTATACATAATTATTATATTATGTATATGTAGAAATTTATAATATATCTATGATGAAATAATGTACTATTTTAATAAATATATATAATACTTACATATATAAAACATTTATATTTTTCATAATTACATACATAAGTATAATATAATTAGTATGTAAATAAATATTATAATATATTTATATTAAAATGCATAAATATATAATATTCAGTATATGTTACAATACATATTACATAATTATTAAATATTACATAATAATAGATGATATTAATAAATTAAATTTAAATACAAATATAGTTGTTGTAGTAATGTTATTTGTATCGTCAAATATCAATATTTGTATTCATAATATCACTTTATATCATATAAAGATGAAATTGGATGTATAAATTAGATTATTATTACTAATATTATTATTATCGATAAAATATTAATATTATCATAATTAGTATGGTATTATTATTATTATTATTATTATTATTATCATTTTTACAATTATTATTATCATTAATATTATATTTATCATTATTATTAATTTTATTAATATTATTAGATATTAATAGTATTGTTATTATATATTATTATTATTAATTAAAAAAAAAGCAGTAGGGATCTATATTATACGCTTGACCTCTGTATCCTTTATCTCTATTATTATTATTTTTTTTGTTTCTTTCCTGCTCCCAACTCGTGAACCTGTGTTGACATTTTCTCCATTTTTTATCAACCGATCTCTATTATTACAACATGATTATGTATAATTGCAAATCAAATAAAAAGGAAATCCAATGGGATTAAAGAGCACAGCGATATTTTTGTTTTCTTCTTCTCTGCACGCTCCAATTTTTTTTTCTCTTAATTCAATTTCGAATAAAGTTTCAAAATCTAAAAATGCAGAAAGGTTAGAAATCTTTCTTTGAATCTATCTGCAAAATCTCAACTCTCAAATCTTTATATCGATCTTGAATTTTGAAGTCAAAGTTTAGTTTAAAAAAAGTCAACAATTGTTCTTGAGACAAATTCGCGTTCGTGTATATGTTTCTGATCAAATTGACGATTCCAGTAGTTTTTATACATGTTTAGAAAACTATTTCGTGTTATAAACATTATCTATAATGTTATCTATTACGAAATCAATTTTTTTTGTTTTGTTCCAAGAACCGACGCTGCAGTAGGCCTTAGTGTTTTTTTTTTTTATTTTAGAACCCAAATTATTATTTTTTCTGTAATGTTTTGAAGCTTTAAAGGGAACCCCGATTTTTTATTTTTTTTTGGTTATTGATGTTTTGTTGAATCCATGAGACTTGTGGAGAAGAAGAGGAATAGAAGAAAAACAGTTTATATATAAAATTTAAATTCGATATTAGTACAGAGAATCAGAATTGGTGGGATGGTCGAGAGTGTTTGCGTGTGAGCATGTGGTCACGAGATCGAGTCCAGAGGACGGTAGTTTCTTTTTTTTTTTTGAAACTCTTTTCATGTGAGGTAGTTTTCTTTTCTAATTTTTTTATTGTTATTATATATTAATTATTATTAGTATTATTATTATTATTGTGATTGTTTTGATTGTTATTGTTATTGTTATTATTAGTATCATACTTGTTATCATATTTGAAAGTATTATAGACATTACTATTATTATTATGATAGGTATTAATAATATTATTATTAGTAATAAACTTATCATTTTAGTATTTTATCATCATTAGGATTATGATTATGATTATCATTATTATTATTATGAAGGAAATAAAAATATATTATTATCATCAATATTAGAATTTGTACCGGTTTATAAATAATAGTATCATCAGTACATTTACAATTAATAATATCATATTTATCAGTATCATCATTAATATTTACTAGTATTATTATGATTATCATTTATCATTTTATAAATATTAGAACCCTTATTATTAATATAAGTATGGTATTAGTATTAATATTATTTTAGAGTTATTATTATTAGTATCATTAACAGTTATCATTTTCATTTTTTTTGCTATTAGTATTATCATTATTAATAAAATTATTATTATTATTAGTAAATCATTATTATCTAAATTATTATTTTAACAAATAAATCTTTTGTACACTATATATATACTTATGGTATATACTAGGATTGTATTAATAATTCACATAACAAACTAATAAAATTTCATAAATACAATACTAACCACAAATATATGTATATAAATATATTAATGTCACTATTTATATAAACGTAAATCATTATAGATAAATACATAAAATCGATATATATATAAAATATAACTTAAAATATAATATAAGTATACGTTTTAAAATAAAGGTTAGAATAAATTCTACAAAACTATAATATATAAATAATACATATTAATAAATGAAATTTTGTAACTTACATTATACGTATTAATATATACACAATTGATATAGGTTCGTGAATCCGAGGCCAACCCTGCATTGTTCAATGACGTCATATGTATTTTTACTACAAAATACAGTATCGTGAGTTTCATTTGCCTTTTTACCCTTTATATTTTTGGGCTGAGAATACATGCGCAACTTTTATAATTGTTTTACGAAATTGACACAAGTACGTGAAACTACATTCTATGGTTGGATTATCGAAGTCGAATATGCCCCTTTTTATTAAGTCTGGTAATCTAAGAATTAGGGAACAGACACCCTAATTGACGCGAATCCTAAAGATAGATCTATCGGGCCCAACAAGCCCCATCCAAAGTACCGGATGTTTTAGTACTTCGAAATTTATATCATGTCCGAAGGAGGATCCCGGAATGATGGGGATATTCTTATATATGCATATTGTTAATGTCGGTTACCAGGTGTTCAATCCATATGAATGATATTTTTGTCTCTATGCATGGGACGTATGTTTATGAGAAATGGAAATCTGAAATCTTGTGGTCTATTAAAATGATGGAAACGATTGTTTAAGTTAAACTAATGAACTCACCAACCTTTTGGTTGACACTTTAAAGCATGTTTATTCTCAGGTACGAAAGAAATCTTCCGCTGTGTATTTGCTCATTTTATAGATATTACTTGGAGTCATTCATGGCATATTTCAAAAGACGTTGCATTCGAGTCGTCGAGTTCATCAAGATTATTATCAAGTCAATTATAGTTGGATATATTATGAAATGGTATGCATGCCTGTCAACTTTCGATGTAATGAAAGTTTGTCTTTTCAAAAACGAATGCAATGTTTGTAAAATGTATCATATAGAGGTCAAGTACCTCGCGATGTAATCAACTGTTGTGAATCGTTTATAATCGATATGGACTTCGTCCGGATGGATTAGGACGGGTCTTCACAGTTGGTATCAGAGCGGTGGTCTTAGCGAACCAGGTCTTGCATTAGTGAGTCTAACTGATAGTCGTTAGAATGCATTAATGAGTCTGGACTTCGACCGTGTTTGCATGTCAAAAGTTTTGCTTATCATTTAGTGTCGAAAAATTATTTGCTTATCATCCTTAAAGTCTAAGACACGTCTTACTGCCTTTATTGCATAGACAGTGTATAGTTAAATTCATATCTTAGCGTATCTGTTATTGTTACCTTTGCCTGACAGCTTCCGTAGATTCCTCCATAGCTTATGGGATTTTAGTATTATATATGCATATGTAAATTATGTATTGCAGGGT
The DNA here is from genome assembly GCF_046630445.1 of Rutidosis leptorrhynchoides. Lineage (NCBI taxonomy): Eukaryota > Viridiplantae > Streptophyta > Magnoliopsida > Asterales > Asteraceae > Rutidosis > Rutidosis leptorrhynchoides. The sequence goes on along the minus strand of NC_092333.1, from coordinate 312,785,643 downwards.
ACTAATCTACATCCTATAATCTATTTCTTATCGAAAATCCTTCATCTGATCGTACGAGATGAATCCCTCAACCAGTTCGAGTCCATCAGATTTCGATAGCTATTTCGATAGTTATTCCGACAGCTATTTCGATATGGATTTCCACTCGAGCTCCGAAAGCAGAGTAACCGGAATGAATCGATCAATTAGCCATCATCTATTCTGAATGAATTGGAGATGGGTTCGTAGTCGACTTAATCAATGGAAACGCGAAGAAGGCGATCATTTCCACTAACCAAATTCACCTCTTGACAATGAACCTAAAACGTTTACCGGCGAACCTGTTCGAGACACCATTTTCTCTCTCATTTCCAAAGTATCTCATCACGATCATATACTATCTCAGATTCTAAACCTCATTCATCCGCTCGTCCGAACCGACAATCATCCCGGTGTAATAGAAGAAGTTAACGAACTTCGCGCATAAGTTGTAGTCTTGGAAAATATGGTGCAAAACGTACCAGCTTCATCCAAATCACCGGCACCAACAGTACCACCAACAACCCAAATTTCAATATCACATGCCTCAACATCTCAATCTATACCTCGAGTATAATCATCATTCTACATGACATTCTACATCAGTTATCTTCGTTCGACATGGTGATTATGTAATCTCTAATGTTTTAGAGATTATTTATTCTAGTTCCAACTGAAAACTAAATGAGTTTAATATCATGTTAACTCATTAAATTCATGATTACATCTGAAGAAAATATATATGTATATATGTTTTCATAAAGATTGTAATTAAAAATTCTTTTGTACAAACTGTTAATAATAAAAATATTTTAACGGGTAGGTAATACCCGAGGAATATTTAAATTTCACATTAATAAGTTACACTGTATATTCTTCGAATCTGATTCAACAGTTATTCACTATCCTATTTACAACCACCGGGATACTTATCTGTTCACCAAAGAATAACTATTTTTATTCAAATTCAATTTCATATTTGAATTTTGACCTATCAGAATCCAACAAGTGGCATAATGAAGAAATAATGGACACAATAAAAATTGATTAGAAACAGACTAATTAACAATATTAAATTTTATTAAGAAACCACGCTAACAAAATCCTAGCTAACTGTTCCTAGCTAACTGTTAATTCCGTATTACATTTTATTTATCGCAATTTATTTATCGCAATTTATTTATCGCAATTTATTTTATCGCAATTTATATTCTCGCAATTTTATTTATTGTCATTTAATTTCTGTTATTTACTTTACGCACTTTATTTATCGTCATTTAATTTCTGTTATTTATTTTACGCACTTTAAATATCGGGACACGTATACAAGGTTTTGACATATCATATCGACACATCTATATATATTATTTGGAATCACCATAGACACTCTATATGCAGTAATGATCGAGTTCTCTATACAGGGTTGAGGTTGATTCTATAATAATATATATACTTTGAGTTGTGATCGAGTCTGAGACATGTACACGGGTCACGATACGTATTAATTAATTCAAATATTATATATTAAACTATATATGAATGATTGCACTGTCAACTGTGGACTATCGACTGTGGACTAATAACATTGGACAATTAAAATGAATTAAAATATTGAATATAACATATGAAACTAAACAATTCTTCAAGTTTGCCACTTGATTTCGTCTTAAACCTCATTTGTATCTTCACGATTACATTCTGCGTTCAAACCTTTCATGATTCTTGAAAACACCTCAATCGATAGGATGAATCAACCGCACTTTATCTACGGAAGGAAAGATTTATGCATATAGTTATGCACCTGAGAAACTCTCGGCAATTGTGTAAAAGTTCAACACGTAGCCGCGTCAGATCCTTTGGCATTTATTAACAAAAACAACTTTGCGATCCCTTTTCAAAATTAGCCAATTTTGTCACAGCTCCAACAAGTCAACTTCGACTTTTCGTACGAAACAACCTTATTATAACGTTTATATATACGCGTGCTCTTTTATTGTTACCAGGTAACCTTTCATATTTCATCATATTACCATCAGCGTTTAATCATCTAAAAACACAATTCTCCTGAAACCACCTCGGATTAATAACCGATGATTCAGATATCATAGCATTAAATGCAGAGGAAACAGAAAAATGGTAGATGGTCTAAACGGACAAAAGTTTGATGATAAAGAAAGGAGTGTTAGGAACGCTCGATAGAAAATTGGGTATTGAAAAACAGATTGAGTTACCCATGAAGGAGACCAAGGACAAATACAAGGACCAAATCCTATATTCAAAGGATTCAGGTAATTCTGGATCCGTTGAAATCTTTAGAGAATATCTTGCTCCGAAGTCATGTTAAAATCTTGCGGAAAATCTTTCTCCATCAACCGTCGAACTTAGAAATTTCAAAATATCATCATCAATATCTTTGATATTTCTGAGGATATTTTCATAAATATTCTCGTCCGAAATTATATACCTCTTCGTGCTTCCTGTGTATCAATATATTGGAAACATTCAATAGAAAATATAGTACCGAAAAGCAGATTATGCGAAACTATGAAGAAAGCCGTGGATAAATCACAAAGAATAAGTTTGACTTCAAAGAATCCAAATAATTCAATGTCTGCTAAAGTCTATAGTGAATAACTTGCTCCTTACTCTAAACCCTTGCAGACAATAGTTTCTATCATCCTATGATCTTAGATATTCTGAGATATTATCGTACCTTTCATTATAAATATCCTCCATATTTCTGGAGATATTTTTATAACTATTCTTATCTGAAATCATTAATCTTTTCGTGCTATCAGTATTACATCATATAGAAACTGTTAGTTTCTATATTCTGTAAATTTTCAAGCTTAAAATATGAATGTTATTGTAGTAATGATGGGAACTAATGCATGAGTTAGTATAATATAATGACACTTGATCAACGTGATTATATTACAGTAAGTCATGCTGAGTTTCTAAATGAAACGTGATGATTCACAGATCATAACGTCATCATGTGCCATGTTACATAACTCTTTCATCCTACTTAACTCCGTAACAAATCAAGAAAATGTATTCTTGATGGTTCTATCTTCCGTGATGTTGATAAATTTGAAAATCAAATCGTGCTATCACGTTCCTTCATGCTTAGAACATTATAATCATTCGAAACTCTATATCTATAAATTCTGGACCATTATTCGCTTGACTTGAAGTCGGGAAGAGAAAACAAAAGCATAGAGCTTTGAAATATAAGGGAGAATATAAAGTCCGATAACAACACATAAATTACAAACCGTGTATATCAATGTTTATCGCAACATAAAGACACGGGAGAATTAAAAACATTATAATCCCGAGGGCGAAGTAGAAGAAAGCAGATTCCTCTGGTGGAAGTTGGAAAAGGAGAATGATTGTTGCGATAGTAAGGATGAGGACAAGGATCAGAACTGGATTAATCATTTTCAGAATCTTTTGGATGTATGAACTAAGAAAGAAAGTATAAGAATGGTGAGAATAATGGAAAGGAAGAGCTTAATTTATACTGGAAATATCAGACGTAGTAATCGGGGCAGATCACCGTATTTAATTAAAGAGATCTTAATTTCCATAAATCCCGAAGAATCAGATTTTATAGATCTTCAAGATTTTCTTTAAATCCCTTAAATTCCGGAATTCAACCAAGGCAATGTCAAAAGTTAAGACGCGCCTTATTTTCTAAATTCAAACCTGACTACGTCAAAAGTTAAAAACAAATCTTTGTTTCTCATTTCATCCTTTTGTGAATAGCTTCATTCGCACTCTTCGAATAATCGAATTATTTTTATCCATATTACTCAATGATGATAAAACTCAAGTTATCAACTCATATTCGTCAGGAAAACATATTTATTGTTAGCTATGACGACCTCACTCAAATTTCGGGACGAAATTTCTTTAACGGGTAGGTACTGTGATGACCCGGGAATTTCCGACCAAATTTAAACATAATCTTATATGATTCGACTCGATAAGCAAAGTCTATTAAACCGAGTCTCATTATGTTTGAACTATTTCATGATAACATTTGACCTTTAACTATTTCCGACGATTCACGAACCTTTAATTGTAACTAAGAATGTAAATATAAATAATTATATATAAAACTAATTATATTAGTATTAATGAACTATTAAGTAATTTTGTTATTATAAAAGATAACATTTAATAACTAAAGATTTTCATTTTGAATATATATAGTATATTGTATATAAATGATTCAAACATATTTTACCAACGTTATCAAAATATTAAATGTACAATGTTATACTTTGTAGTTAATTGTTTAATATACATAATTAATCATCTACTCAACATTTAAAACATGATTTTATATATATGGTAGTATACATATATACATAAATATAACTATATATATATATATATATATATATATATATATATATATATGATTTTATACATAATTATTATATTATGTATATGTAGAAATTTATAATATATCTATGATGAAATAATGTACTATTTTAATAAATATATATAATACTTACATATATAAAACATTTATATTTTTCATAATTACATACATAAGTATAATATAATTAGTATGTAAATAAATATTATAATATATTTATATTAAAATGCATAAATATATAATATTCAGTATATGTTACAATACATATTACATAATTATTAAATATTACATAATAATAGATGATATTAATAAATTAAATTTAAATACAAATATAGTTGTTGTAGTAATGTTATTTGTATCGTCAAATATCAATATTTGTATTCATAATATCACTTTATATCATATAAAGATGAAATTGGATGTATAAATTAGATTATTATTACTAATATTATTATTATCGATAAAATATTAATATTATCATAATTAGTATGGTATTATTATTATTATTATTATTATCATTTTTACAATTATTATTATCATTAATATTATATTTATCATTATTATTAATTTTATTAATATTATTAGATATTAATAGTATTGTTATTATATATTATTATTATTAATTAAAAAAAAAGCAGTAGGGATCTATATTATACGCTTGACCTCTGTATCCTTTATCTCTATTATTATTATTTTTTTTGTTTCTTTCCTGCTCCCAACTCGTGAACCTGTGTTGACATTTTCTCCATTTTTTATCAACCGATCTCTATTATTACAACATGATTATGTATAATTGCAAATCAAATAAAAAGGAAATCCAATGGGATTAAAGAGCACAGCGATATTTTTGTTTTCTTCTTCTCTGCACGCTCCAATTTTTTTTTCTCTTAATTCAATTTCGAATAAAGTTTCAAAATCTAAAAATGCAGAAAGGTTAGAAATCTTTCTTTGAATCTATCTGCAAAATCTCAACTCTCAAATCTTTATATCGATCTTGAATTTTGAAGTCAAAGTTTAGTTTAAAAAAAGTCAACAATTGTTCTTGAGACAAATTCGCGTTCGTGTATATGTTTCTGATCAAATTGACGATTCCAGTAGTTTTTATACATGTTTAGAAAACTATTTCGTGTTATAAACATTATCTATAATGTTATCTATTACGAAATCAATTTTTTTTGTTTTGTTCCAAGAACCGACGCTGCAGTAGGCCTTAGTGTTTTTTTTTTTTATTTTAGAACCCAAATTATTATTTTTTCTGTAATGTTTTGAAGCTTTAAAGGGAACCCCGATTTTTTATTTTTTTTTGGTTATTGATGTTTTGTTGAATCCATGAGACTTGTGGAGAAGAAGAGGAATAGAAGAAAAACAGTTTATATATAAAATTTAAATTCGATATTAGTACAGAGAATCAGAATTGGTGGGATGGTCGAGAGTGTTTGCGTGTGAGCATGTGGTCACGAGATCGAGTCCAGAGGACGGTAGTTTCTTTTTTTTTTGAAACTCTTTTCATGTGAGGTAGTTTTCTTTTCTAATTTTTTTATTGTTATTATATATTAATTATTATTAGTATTATTATTATTATTGTGATTGTTTTGATTGTTATTGTTATTGTTATTATTAGTATCATACTTGTTATCATATTTGAAAGTATTATAGACATTACTATTATTATTATGATAGGTATTAATAATATTATTATTAGTAATAAACTTATCATTTTAGTATTTTATCATCATTAGGATTATGATTATGATTATCATTATTATTATTATGAAGGAAATAAAAATATATTATTATCATCAATATTAGAATTTGTACCGGTTTATAAATAATAGTATCATCAGTACATTTACAATTAATAATATCATATTTATCAGTATCATCATTAATATTTACTAGTATTATTATGATTATCATTTATCATTTTATAAATATTAGAACCCTTATTATTAACATAAGTATGGTATTAGTATTAATATTATTTTAGAGTTATTATTATTAGTATCATTAACAGTTATCATTTTCATTTTTTTTGCTATTAGTATTATCATTATTAATAAAATTATTATTATTATTAGTAAATCATTATTATCTAAATTATTATTTTAACAAATAAATCTTTTGTACACTATATATATACTTATGGTATATACTAGGATTGTATTAATAATTCACATAACAAACTAATAAAATTTCATAAATACAATACTAACCACAAATATATGTATATAAATATATTAACGTCACTATTTATATAAACGTAAATCATTATAGATATATACATAAAATCGATATATATATAAAATATAACTTAAAATATAATATAAGTATACGTTTTAAAATAAAGGTTAGAATAAATTCTACAAAACTATAATATATAAATAATACATATTAATAAATGAAATTTTGTAACTTACATTATACGTATTAATATATACACAATTGATATAGGTTCGTGAATCCGAGGCCAACCCTGCATTGTTCAATGACGTCATATGTATTTTTACTACAAAATACAGTATCGTGAGTTTCATTTGCCTTTTTACCCTTTATATTTTTGGGCTGAGAATACATGCGCAACTTTTATAACTGTTTTACGAAATTGACACAAGTACGTGAAACTACATTCTATGGTTGGATTATCGAAGTCGAATATGCCCCTTTTTATTAAGTCTGGTAATCTAAGAATTAGGGAACAGACACCCTAATTGACGCGAATCCTAAAGATAGATCTATCGGGCCCAACAAGCCCCATCCAAAGTACCGGATGTTTTAGTACTTCGAAATTTATATCATGTCCGAAGGAGGATCCCGGAATGATGGGGATATTCTTATATATGCATATTGTTAATGTCGGTTACCAGGTGTTCAATCCATATGAATGATATTTTTGTCTCTATGCATGGGACGTATGTTTATGAGAAATGGAAATCTGAAATCTTGTGGTCTATTAAAATGATGGAAACGATTGTTTAAGTTAAACTAATGAACTCACCAACCTTTTGGTTGACACTTTAAAGCATGTTTATTCTCAGGTACGAAAGAAATCTTCCGCTGTGTATTTGCTCATTTTATAGATATTACTTGGAGTCATTCATGGCATATTTCAAAAGACGTTGCATTCGAGTCGTCGAGTTCATCAAGATTATTATCAAGTCAATTATAGTTGGATATATTATGAAATGGTATGCATGCCTGTCAACTTTCGATGTAATGAAAGTTTGTCTTTTCAAAAACGAATGCAATGTTTGTAAAATGTATCATATAGAGGTCAAGTACCTCGCGATGTAATCAACTGTTGTGAATCGTTTATAATCGATATGGACTTCGTCCGGATGGATTAGGACGGGTCTTCACAACATCACCGTGGGAAGCTCCTGTTTTGTTTGTCAAGAAGAAAGATGGTACATTCAGGTTGTGTATCGACTACCGAGAGTTGAACAAACTTACCATCAAGAACCGCTACCCACTACCGAGAATCGATGACTTATTTGATCAACTACAAGGCTCGTCTGTTTATTCAAAGATTGACTTACGTTCCGGGTATCATCAAATGCGGGTGAAAGAAGATGATATTCCAAAGACTGCTTTCAGAACACGTTACGGTCATTACGAGTTTATGGTCATGCCGTTTGGTTAAACTAATGCACCAGCTGTGTTCATGGACCTTATGAACCGAGTGTGTGGACCATACCTTGACAAGTTTGTCATTGTTTTCATTGATGACATACTTATTTACTCAAAGAATGACCAAGAACACGGTGAACATTTGAGAAAAGTGTTAGAAGTATTGAGGAAGGAAGAATTGTACGCTAAGTTTTCAAAGTGTGCATTTTGGTTGGAAGAAGTTCAATTCCTCGGTCACATAGTGAACAAAGAAGGTATTAAGGTGGATCCGGCAAAGATAGAAACTGTTGAAAAGTGGGAAACCCCAAAAACTCTGAAACACATACGCCAGTTTTTAGGACTAACTGGTTACTACAGAAGGTTCATCCAAGACTTTTCCAGAATAGCAAAACCCTTGACTGCATTAACGCATAAAGGGAATAAATTTGAATGGAATGATGAACAAGAGAAAGCGTTTCAGTTATTGAAGAAAAAGCTAACTACGGCACCTATATTGTCATTGCCTGAAGGGAATGATGATTTTGTGATTTATTGTGATGCATCAAAGCAAGGTCTCGGTTGTGTATTAATGCAACGAACGAAGGTGATTGCTTATGCGTCTAGACAATTGAAGATTCACGAACAAAATTATACGACGCATGATTTGGAATTAAGCGCGGTTGTTTTTGCATTAAAGACTTGGAGGCACTACTTATATGGGGTCAAAAGTATTATATATACCGACCACAAAAGTCTTCAACACATATTTAATCAGAAACAACTGAATATGAGGCAGCGTAGGTGGATTGAATTATTGAATGATTACGACTTTGAAATTCGTTACCACCCGGGGAAAGCAAATGTGGTAGCCGATGCCTTGAGCAGGAAGGACAGAGAACCCATTCGAGTTTTAAAAGAGGGAAATTTAAAGGATGAAATACCCAAAGGATCGGAGAAGCATCTTAATATTCGGGAAGACGGAACCCTGTATAGGGCTGAAAGGATTTGGGTACCAAAATTTGGAGATATGAGAGAAATGGTACTTAGAGAAGCTCATAAAACCAGATACTCAATACATCCTGGAACGGGGAAGATGTACAAGGATCTCAAGAAACATTTTTGGTGGCCGGGTATGAAAGCCGATGTTGCTAAATACGTAGGAGAATGTTTGACGTGTTCTAAGGTCAAAGCTGAGCATCAGAAACCATCAGGTCTACTTCAACAACCCGAAATCCCGGAATGGAAATGGGAAAACATTACCATGGATTTCATCACTAAATTGCCAAGGACTGCAAGTGGTTTTGATACTATTTGGGTAATAGTTGACCGTCTCACCAAATCAGCACACTTCTTGCCAATAAGAGAAGATGACAAGATGGAGAAGTTAGCACGACTGTATTTGAAGGAAGTCGTCTCCAGACATGGAATACCAATCTCTATTATCTCTGATAGGGATGGCAGATTTATTTCAAGATTCTGGTAGACATTACAGCAAGCATTAGGAACTCGTCTAGACATGAGTACTGCCTATCATCCACAAACTGATGGGCATAGCGAAAGGACGATACAAACGCTTGAAGACATGCTACGAGCATGTGTTATTGATTTCGGAAACAGTTGGGATCGACATCTACCGTTAGCAGAATTTTCCTACAACAACAGCTACCATTCAAGCATTGAGATGGCGCCGTTTGAAGCACTTTATGGTAGAAAGTGCAGGTCTCCGATTTGTTGGAGTGAAGTGGGGGATAGACAGATTACGGGTCCGGAGATTATACAAGAAACTACCGAGAAGATCATCCAAATTCAACAACGGTTGAAAACCGCCCAAAGTCGACAAAAGAGCTACGCTGACATTAAAAGAAAAGATATAGAATTTGAAATTGGAGAGATGGTCATGCTTAAAGTTGCACCTTGGAAAGGCGTTGTTCGATTTGGTAAACGAGGGAAATTAAATCCAAGGTATATTGGACCATTCAAGATTATTGATCGTGTCGGACCAGTAGCTTACCGACTTGAGTTACCTCAACAACTCGCGGCTGTACATAACACTTTCCACGTCTCGAATTTGAAGAAATGTTTTGCTAAAGAAGATCTCACTATTTAGATGAAATCCAAATCAACGAAAAACTCCAATTCATCGAAGAACCCGTCGAAATAATGGATCGTGAGGTTAAAAGACTTAAGCAAAACAAGATACCAATTGTTAAGGTTCGATGGAATGCTCATAGAGGACCCGAGTTCACCTGGGAGCGTGAAGATCAGATGAAGAAGAAATACCCGCATCTATTTCCAGAAGATTCGTCAACACCTTCAATAGCTTAAAATTTCGGGACGAAATTTATTTAACGGGTAGGTACTGTAGTGACCCGAACTTTTCCATGTTTATATATATTAATTGAGATTGATATTTACATGATTAAATGTTTCCAACATGTTAAGCAATCAAACTTGTTAAGACTTGATTAATTGAAATATGTTTCATATAGACAATTGACCACCCAAGTTGACCGGTGATTCACGAACGTTAAAACTTGTAAAAACTATATGATGACATATATATATGGATATATATATAGTTAACATGATACTATGATAAGTAAACATATCATTAAGTATATTAACAATGAACTACATATGTAAAAACAAGACTACTAACTTAATGATTTTTAAACGAGACATATATGTAACGATTATCGTTGTAAAGACATTTAATGTATATATATCATATTAAGAGATATTCATACATGATAATATCATGATACTATAATAATTTAAAATCTCATTTGATATTATAAACATTGGGTTAACAACATTTAACAAGATCGTTAACCTAAAGGTTTCAAAACAACACTTACATGTAACGACTAACGATGACTTAACGACTCAGTTAAAATGTATATACATGTAGTGTTTTAATATGTATTTATACACTTTTGAAAGACTTCAATACACTTATCAAAATACTTCTACTTAACAAAAATGCTTACAATTACATCCTCGTTCAGTTTCATCAACAATTCTACTCGTATGCACCCGTATTCGTACTCGTACAATACACAGCTTTTAGATGTATGTACTATTGGTATATACACTCCAATGATCAGCTCTTAGCAGCCCATGTGAGTCACCTAACACATGTGGGAACCATCATTTGGCAACTAGCATGAAATATCTCATAAAATTACAAAAATATGAGTAATCATTCATGACTTATTTACATGAAAACAAAATTACATATCCTTTATATCTAATCCATACACCAACGACCAAAAACACCTAAAAACACTTTCATTCTTCAATTTTCTTCATCTAATTGATCTCTCTCAAGTTCTATCTTCAAGTTCTAAGTGTTCTTCATAAATTCCAAAAGTTCTAGTTTCATAAAATCAAGAATACTTTCAAGTTTGCTAGCTCACTTCCAATCTTGTAAGGTGATCATCCAACCTCAAGAAATCTTTGTTTCTTACAGTAGGTTATCATTCTAATACAAGGTAATAATCATATTCAAACTTTGGTTCAATTTCTATAACTATAACAATCTTATTTCAAGTGATGATCTTACTTGAACTTGTTTTCGTGTCATGATTCTGCTTCAAGAACTTCGAGCCATCCAAGGATCCATTGAAGCTAGATCCATTTTTCTCTTTTCCAGTAGGTTTACCTACTAAACTTGAGGTAGTAATTATGTTCATAACATCATTTGATTCATATATATAAAGCTATCTTATTCGAAGGTTTAAACTTGTAATCACTAGAACATAGTTTAGTTAATTCTAAACTTGTTCGCAAACAAAAGTTAATCCTTCTAACTTGACTTTTAAAATCAACTAAACACATGTTCTATATCTATATGATATGCTAACTTAATAGTTTAAAACCTGGAAACACGAAAAACACCGTAAAACCGGATTTACGCCGTCGTAGTAACACCGCGGGCTGTTTTGGGTTAGTTAATTAAAAACTATGATAAACTTTGATTTTAAAGTTGTTATTCTGAGAAAATGATTTTTATTATGAACATGAAACTATATCCAAAAATTATGATTAAACTCAAAGTGGAAGTATGTTTTCTAAAATGGTCATCTAGACGTCGTTCTTTCGACTGAAATGACTACCTTTACAAAAACGACTTGTAACTTATTTTTCCGACTATAAACCTATACTTTTCTGTTTAGATTCATAAAATAGAGTTCAATATGAAACCATAGCAATTTGATTCACTCAAAACGGATTTAAAATGAAGAAGTTATGGGTAAAACAAGATTGGATAATTTTTCTCATTTTAGCTACGTGAAAATTGGTAACAAATCTATTCCAACCATAACTTAATCAACTTGTATTGTATATTATGTAATCTTGAGATACCATAGACACGTATACAATGTTTCGACCTATCATGTCGACACATCTATATATATTTCGGAACAACCATAGACACTCTATATGTGAATGTTGGAGTTAGCTATACAGCGTTGAGGTTGATTCCAAAATATATATACTTTGAGTTGTGATCAATACTGAGATACGTATACACTGGGTCGTGGATTGATTCAAGATAATATTTATTGATTTATTTCTGTACATCTAACTGTGGACAACTAGTTGTAGGTTACTAACGAGGACAGCTGACTTAATAAACTTAAAACATCAAAATATATTAAAAGTGTTGTAAATATATTTTGAACATACTTTGATATATATGTATATATTGTTATAGGTTCGTGAATCAACCAGTGGCCAAGTCTTACTTCCCGACGAAGTAAAAATCTGTGAAAGTGAGTTATAGTCCCACTTTTAAAATCTAATATTTTTGGGATGAGAATACATGCAGGTTTTATAAATGATTTACAAAATAGACACAAGTACTTGAAACTACATTCTATGGTTGAATTATCGAAATCGAATATGCCCCTTTTTATTAAGTCTGGTAATCTAAGAATTAGGGAACAGACACCCTAATTGACGCGAATCCTAAAGATAGATCTATTGGGCCTAACAAACCCCATCCAAAGTACCGGATGCTTTAGTACTTCGAAATTTATATCTTATCCGAAGGGTGTCCCGGAATGATGGGGATATTCTTATATATGCATCTTGTTAATGTCGGTTACCAGGTGTTCACCATATGAATGATTTTTATCTCTATGTATGGGATGTGTATTGAAATATGAAATCTTGTGGTCTATTGTTACGATTTGATATATATAGGTTAAACCTCTAACTCACCAACATTTTTTTTGACGTTTAAAGCATGTTTATTCTCAGGTGAATATTAAGAGCTTCCGCTGTTGCATACTAAAATAAGGACAAGATTTGGAGTCCATGTTTGTATCATATTGTGTAAAAAATGCATTCAAGAAACTGATTTCGATGTAACATATTTGTATTGTAAACCATTATGTAATGGTCGTGTGTAAACAGGATATTTTAGATTATCATTATTTGATAATCTACGTAAAGCTTTTTAAACCTTTATTTATGAAATAAAGGTTATGGTTTTTTTTAAAAATGAATGCAGTCTTTGAAAAACGTCTCATATAGAGGTCAAAACCTCGCAACGAAATCAATTAATATGGAACGTTTTTAATCAATAAGAACGGGACATTTCAAGGGAGGGCCCAAAGAGTGAGTTGTGGTGCGATTTCCATGAGGCTTGGGGCCATGATACGGACAATTGCAAATCTTTGATGAGAGAAATTATAGCGAAAATCAAGGTAGGAGAATTGAATCATTTGTTGCCTGGCAAACAGTACAGGAGGAATGATCCTCGTAGGAAATTTACGTGGCAAAGGAATGATGGTAGCAGAGGACGCCATGGAGAGAACAGAAAAGAGCAGCAAGGCGGAAGAGATAATCGGAACCAACCGCAATACAGAGAACGGATCACAGAGCGTGAGACAACTCCAGAAGTGGTAATCAGGATGGTTTGGATTAACGATGGTCATTATGAAGAAGGTGAATCATCAAACAGCAATTTGGACAGCTGGAGAGATGCCCCAATTATCTTTCAGCCAATTCAGAATTGGGCGTTGTCCGTCCAACCAGTGATCAGTTCAGCAGAGATAGCAAATAAGTTTGTCAATTGTATCTACACAGATACAGGAAGTGAAGCTGACATCATCTACTGGTATTGTCTGAGAACTTTTCCAAGGCATGTGCAGAGCAGAGCTAGGCAAACGAGGTTGAAAGTTTCTGGACTAACAAGAGCACCGATAAATGCCATGGGGCAGATTCGTTTGGAAGTTGTTATGGGCACATTCCCATTGTTGAGAATGGAAACAATTGATTTCACAATCATAGATGGCAATTCTCGCTTTAATGTCCTTTTTGGAAGAACAGCTTTGGCTAAGTTTGGGGCAATAACATCGACGGCCCATGCAGAGGTCAGATTCCCCACTCTAAATGGAGTCGCAGCCATACATTCACAGTATGTGCAGCCAACAAGGGAAAGATCAACGTTTGCAAATGGGCCAGAAGGCAGAATGAATCAGAGAAGGCGTGATAGGTTATTCAGCGAGGAAGAAGTTCAGGAGTTTTTCATTCCGTAAGCAAGTGTGAAGGCCGGACAGCCCTGGGCGCTCGGTATATGAAGAAGCAATTTGTCAACAAGTTATCAAGAACAGTATTTATCTTTTCAATAAAGAGCAGTTTCATTTAGCATTTCAATAAAAACAGTCTTTTACAATCGTTGTACTCATGCCTGTTTGGCATTTGAAGAACACATTTCGAATTATAAGATGAAGCAGCGTTTATCAAACTTACTGTAAACCATTGTGGTTATTTTGCAGTGCATACATTAGCAATTGCATACATTAAACATTCATGACGTACTAATTAGGCTTGATCCACCTAAAAGTCATCATCAATCGTTTATGTATTGCACAGTACTGAACAATAATTTTATATTTTTCTTAAACAAAGTGCTGCCCGTGACAAATGTAAAACATTACATTTATAACCTGCCCACAGAAGGATCGTATTTTTAAATACCTCCGATGGCGGAAGCTTTTATGCCGGCCAGTAAAGGCACAAGGGATCGGCTAGAAAACGTTTAAGTTTTACTAGAACGCACCGAGGCATGATACAAGACTCACATACTTGTCATGACAAACATTATAAAAAATTACTTCACAGAACGAAGTTATATATTTTATGTATGAAGGCAAAATAATTAGCAATTCTTCCTCATATACTTTATGACGGAAGGCGTAAGATGGAGAGTTTATTGATTTATAGTCATTCTTCTAAAACACTTCATAATTCTTCCTCATTAATTTTATGATGGAAGGCGTAATCAGACATCGTATTGTTGATACTGCAAGGCATTTACATATGAGTTACCTTATGCACTTTTCAAAATGATTTGCTCAAATTATACATTGTACAATTGTGTATAGAAATTTTATGCTCAGGTGCATAATTGATTGGTTTTAAAGTGTTAAGCATAAAAATATTTGCAACAAGCATATAAGCACACATAGTCATCACAATAAAGTCAGTATATATATATATATATATATATATATATATATATATATATATATATATATATAATGTTAAAGTCAGTAAGAAGTTTATTACAAAACATTGTTTGAAATTTTTACAAAGATCAATTAAACTGCACGCCAAGTACATCTTGAGCAGAAGAGTCTTCTTTGCTGCATACTTCATCATAAACATTTATCTTCAGATTTATCAATTTGTTCTTGGCCTCATCAACTTTTTCTTGAGTACTAGGAGGCATAAGTTTGGCAATGGCAGCAGAAGGCGTTTGGTTAGGAGCAAGGCGTTTGAACAGCTTGCCGGTCACATCAGCAATAGCATGGGCGCAGGCAGCATTAACATAATCATTGTAAGGATTCCCTACAAGACTGGATCCAAGCACCTTAGCTATCAGACCTGGCACACCTTTCTTAAGCTCAGCAAAATTGCTCTCGCCTTTCCCCGCCCTCCGGAGTAGCTCAGCAGACCTCTCTCTCTTCACTCAGCTGTTTCTCCAGCTCACCCACTTTCACCTGCTCAGCATCCTTTTCCCCTTGCAGAACAGCAGCAATATCTTGAGCACTTTTAACTCAACTTCTTTAGCCTTTATTATTTTCTGTGCATCATTTAAGGCACGCTCAGCGTCAGCAGCTCTTTTACGAGCATTTGCACTTTTAGCTATGTCTTTACGAGCAAAGGCAAGAATAGACTCTTGATGTTCCTGCAGTTGCAGCACAGAGTTCAGGTGGTTGGTTAGCAGTACATGAGCTGCCATAGTTGATTCCCTGAGTTGATGAGAACGGAGAGCAGAGAATTGGGGTTTTAGCTCGGGGATAACACAACCCTGTACATCAATAAAATTTTATGAGTTATTTCAAACAGCTCACATCAATAAATTACAAGCATATACATGTGATGGTCTTATCATTCATACCTGAAGAAGAGTTGCAAATTCTTTATCCTTAGTGGCAGGGTTTGCAATGATGGCCTGCAAAGCCCTCACATGAGCAGGAAGAGTTGGCTCTTGAACATTGGAAGAGGTGACAGCAGGGTTAGTGATATTAGGAAGAGGAGAATCATAAGCAGAGTTGCCTTCCGGCCTATCTTCATGAAATTCAGATTCATCGAAGGGAGCAAAGTCTGGGTCAGGCATTTTCAGGCCCTTCTCTCCTTCACTTTCAAGATTCCTCTCCGGCCTCCGGTCACCGCCCTCCGTAGCCTTCCCTTGGCTATCATCCGACTCTGCTAAAATTACTAACAAAAACAAATTAGTATTATGAACAAACATAACAGTTATAAGCAAAAACATGTGCATTTTTAAAAGAGAGCAGAATGGACATACTTCTCCTGCGTTTTTACTTTTTGCCCTCCTCAGTACTCTTCACCCTTTTAGAGCCTATGCTCTTCTTTCTTGTCTTTTGGGTTGGAGGAGGAGTAGGTTTGGTTTCACCCGTGATGTCAATTGATGCCGATGTTTGCTGATCGGCGGTGGTGGTGTCATCCGTTGTCCACTCAGTGTCTGTATGATCAGACCCGGATTCGCTGTCTGAGCTGCTCACAGCAATTTCTTTCCCCTTTTCAGCATCAGCAGTAGCTTTAGCTTCAGCTGCAACTCTCTCCGCCTCAAGCTCTTCAACAGTTTTGTCACGAGCAGTGACCTCCACATCATCATCAAGATCAGGGGATAAAAGAGCAGAGCGGACCTGCATCACGGAGTTGCCTGCAAAGATTACACATTAATAGCAATATAAGTACACATGACAAACAGTGGACAAAAATCTATATATATAATAGGATGATCATATCACATCCTACCCTATTTTTTCTCACGAAGTACTGGCACAGAATTGCTTGGCCATTCTTGGCTCACTTTGCACAGCACAAGGATTCCCTCATACCTTTCGTATGATCTGGGTGAAATACGGAGTCCTTTCAAGCTATTTACTATCCGCTGTTCTGCGGGAGAAATTTTAACACCCTTTCCTATGCCAGCATCAATAGCACCCCACTCCCGGACAACGGAGTATTCTTCCGGAATAACAGTTTCATCAACAAAGAAAAATGGACTTTTCCAGTCCTTCAAGTTTGAAACTCTATTTAGACCAACAAAATGATTTTTTTTCTTACTATCAATAGTAAGCCAGCAATCGCTAATTGTGCGGATTCTAAACAAAGAGATAAAAACATTAATGCGAGGCTTTATATTAATAGCATTGCAGTACATTTCAAAAAGGATGATTTTTTGAAGACCATGGGGATGTATCTGACTAAGACAGGCCCCGTAATATCTAAGAAGGCGAAGAAGAAAGTTAGTAAGGGGAACACGGAGGTTGCCGTGGGTAATTTGTAAAGCGTATAAAGTAATTTTTCCCTCAGGAGGATTGTCAGCAGTTTGTCCGATAGTGGGAAGAACAGGGTTGTATTGATTGAGATGACGAAAGGCAATCTTTAATCCATCTAAGTATTCACTAGTCAATGATGAAGCCATCGTACTAACTTCTGGAATGTTAGCAGTATTTGATGAAGAAGGCTTGGCGTGTTCTTGGCCAGTATTCCGTGAAGAAGCCATGATAATACAGTAACAGATATCAACAACAAGAAAATAGCAGTAAGATGAAGTGTACTGACCATGGAAGACGGTGAACCTTAAAAAGTTGAAGATTGAAGAAGGCGAGGAAGATTTGGGAGAAATATGCTTTTTGGATCTTGGCAAAGGTAAAAAAGTGATGGTAATAAGGTTATGACGGTTTTAATAAGGGTTCATCGGAGCAATTTTTATGGTCATGATTGAGACACGTGTATGGGTGAGTTTAAACGAAGGGTGCAAGATAATACTTTTTACAACTGGAGGCGCGTGGATGATCTCAGCCGTAAGAAGACAATCATAACAGTGTCAGTAAAATTCATCTGCATTTAATGCCTAAAATGTTTTCTCCGATGCAAGTGGGCAATGAACAGGCTGGTTTGGCATGCGTTATCAAAAGTTTAACAACTTAATCATTTTTCAAATGCTTAAGTCTAAGGAGGGGACTTAATGGTGTATCCTATCGTATACACATATAAAAGGCATAATGGTTGCATAAAAGTAGCATCAGGAAGGCTGGAAACAACAGTTTTGTGGAGATTGTCCGTCCAGCGTTCTCCGCTGTACAGGCTGCTCCGTCATGCGTAAGCCCTGAAGGCCGCCTAGCGCATAAGACCTGGACGGAGAGCGCCGCATTTAGCATAAATTTCGGAGCACATGTAACAGAACGTATCATCATTCGACACGTGTCCCCAAACAAATCTGGTAGATCTGACACTATAAATAGACCCATTGGGTAGTCATTTTACACAGTTCAGATATTCTGACAACTTTGAGAGCTGAGACTTCACTTCTCTTTCTCTCTCTACTTTCTCTCACTAGAAGTCATCCGGCTAGCACTCTTACGTTCTACGGACGACAGATTGATTAAGCCACCCCACAAGTTCTTACACTTGTGTACCGGGTCTGCAGGGATTATTTCCCGAGGGTAAAAATCAATCGGCAACACTCCGCCCTCCTAAAAGCTAGATCTCTTCTAGTCTCTTGTTGACATACTAAGCCTTACCTCATAAGAAAATAGGTGTTAACAATAAGCGAAGTCTGTAATGGTGAGTCTCAAAATTTTTGAACTGTTTCATATATTCAATTGACCTTCGACCATTCTTGACGATTCACGAACTATTATTTGTAAATAAAAGTGTATACATATACAAATAAATATAAATATATGTATATAGTATATTAAATTTAATTACTTAATGATTGTAATACTCTTTGGACGTTTCGATTATTATTAAGCTTTTATCCGCCACTGATTAACAATGCTGTACGATATAACATTTGCGTTAAAACTGTCGGCAGTTAGTATAAAATGGAGACTGTTGATTTCATTGTCATACGTTTAATGGAGACAAGATATTTATATTTATTATTATTTTATTCATTTCCTTTTCATTGTTATAATTCTAATCACTTTTGAATATATATATATTGATACATGCATGTGGACACAAGTGACTTATTTGATCCGTGATTAACTTTATGAATGTGATTATTTCTGTGGCCTTACTATTTTTCCTTTTCAATTAGCACAATCTTTATTTCCATCATTAATCGATTATCAATACTATCACATATCTACATCTATATATGTAAGATTGGATAGGCTTGATGAACCCACACAAACAACTGGCATCTTCTATCATCAATCCAAATAAGTAAAACACTTATCACCCACAAACTTCAACCAACACCTCGCCACTTCTGCTACTTTGATTCTACAGTCACCAAAACCAAACTCATCTGATGCATCATACCCGCTATTTTCATTTCTGCTTTTACTCAATAACACTACCTTCGGTTTAATCAACAACCATCTATGATCACCCCACCTACAAACCACCACCACTTTCGCCATTTTTTATTGTTCTCTGTTGCAATGAAACGCCACCAAACAACCACGTTGCCATTCATACTACTACTACTCGAAGTGACCCAAAACAACACCCATAGCCGTCACTGTGCCACTTCTATATATATTTACATAAATTTTCCTTCGAATCACCCGTACAACCACACCATTAAAGCCACCATCGGCTAACCACCACCTCAGCCACCCTTACCACCTCTCCTTGTTCTAGGATTTTTCTATCTTCTTGCGTGAACCATCTCTAACCACCATCTTCATCATAACAATCATTCCACCACTCTCAACCATAGTAATCCACCACTGTATCCACGACTTACTTGCTAAGTGTATTTCTGTTTACTGTAGCAAACCGTACACCAAACTCCATGATTCGGCACTATCTTCAACAAACCCAACCCATCGATTGGTTGCTACGCTACGATATTACTGATACTACTATTGTTAAACGAATGATGATGAATCGAAACCCATTACTATTCGAAAACCCTTCAGCCACCGGTTGCTACTACTCGTTTCTGAGTGATTGTTCGATCCTATTCTCCTACTTCTTGTCTCGTTCAACCCAACCTAACACAACTTCACTGCCATAATTATTAATCGGTGGCCTCCAAGCATACTGTCTTTGTTTCGAATCAACCAACACAACAGCTATGATCTTGAACCTGCTGGTTGCAAATGATGTTATCGATTCAAAGATGCTGTTGCATGTTCTCCTTTTCTTTTTCTCTTATTATGGCCGACAATTAATCAATTTGACAACCCACTTGATTTTATTTTATTTACATACGGTACCTTTTGTTAAAAATCCCTGCTACCCGTTACCCTATCACTTGTTGGGCCAAAAGTTTATTATTGGGCCGTACATATAATGATGATATTGGGCCGTATTTATATCAAGTATCAAAAAGAAACCGCTAGTTGTGTCTGTTGGAATTAAAACACGGAAAAATGTGGATAATTACATGTTGATGATGCATGGTGACGAGATGAAGTAAAATGATGATATACGGTTTTATTGATAATGGTAGGATTAGGCTTTGATTTATTTTTGGGCCGAGACCCGATTTTGATTAAGGTGTAATTGTTACCGAATATTATTATGGTATTGATATTATGAAATGGGAAACATAGATAGAGAATGATAGTCACGATTAATGATGATCACGAGTAATGATGATAGTCTTATGATGGATATGGAGTGGCGATTATAATGAGGAAAGAATTAGGATTATGAGGTCGATTATGATTAAGGTTAGATGTTACATGATCATGATAATGATTTGATCGATATAAGATTATGATCATGAGTTGATGATTTTAATGACGAATGGTGAAGATAGTAAATGATACCCGATTATGATTTTGTGATATAAATGATGATGAGAAAACGTTTATGATATTAGATGATTAAGATTAAGATGATGATATTAGTGAGATCTTATGGTAATGATAATGGTTAAGGATGTTATCGGGTTAGCGGGATGTCGCGGGTTCAAACCCGGACTTGAGCATTTTTTTTAGGGCTACTTATTTGAGGTAGTAATTTTACTCTATTTGTTATTTTTATTATAATTATTTTTATTATAATTATTATTATAATTATTATTGTTATTACTAATAATATTATCATCCTTAAAAATATGATTTTTATCATTTATAAAAGTATGATTATTAGTAATATGATTATCATTTATATTATTATCATAATTGTTATTATTGTAATTAGTATCATCGTTAATATTAATATTAAGATTATATTTATTATTATTATTATCATTTTATTTTTATTATAATTATTATCTTAACAAACAAATGATATTTACTTAAAAATATATTTACCATAACTAGATTAATAGTACATATTATTTTCTTAAATAAAAATGTTAGCATCTATAATTATATAAAATTAATTAGGTTACACAATATATATATATATATATATATATATATATATATATATATATATATATATATATATAGATATATATATATTAATTTTAATACACTATATACTATTTTTAAAACATTAATAAATAATACTTATAATAAATGCTATATATGTATAATTACATAAACATTAATCATTTTAAGAATATATACAAATTATATATATAATATATAATTTAAACTATAATATATAAATTCGTTCGATTACAAGTATATGTGTTAATGTATATATATATATACTCGATATAGGTTCGTGAATTCGAGGTCAACCTTACACTTGTTCAATGATGTTATATGTATTTTTACTACAAAATACATTTGGTGAGTTTCATTTGCTCCCTTTTTAATTGCTTTTGCAATATATATTTTTGGTCTAAGAATACATGCGCTGTGATCATATACATAGCATTGTATATGTATATTTTATTTTCTAAAAAGCTAAGGACAGAATTACGCGGATTATAAGGCACAGTTATGCAATATTCGCTGAAAATAAATATTGCGGTTATGTATTCGCTGAAATGCCAAACTGCGGTTTGATCCGCTGACTTTCCGCGGAGAGCCGAGCATCTCGCAGACCGCGGATATCACGGATACTATAAATAGGGAGCTTGGCCTCTCATTTATGGGTTGTTGATTCTCTGCCATTTGCCTAAGCCTTTGTAGATTTCACTTGTGACTTTGCCCAAGGACTTCTTACATTGAGTTAAGGTGAATCATGCTAATCGATAACGAAGACCGGGTCGGGGTGGTTGATCACTTGATAGTTAAAGTGAAAAACGATCATCGGGGCCCAAAATAATCATCGAACATCCCATCCTCCATTATAATCTTATTGCACTCAATCCATAATTAAGCAACATCATTAATTAAGGATTGATCAATTGGCGCCATTCGTGGGACACGTTTTACAAATTAAACTGAAATTTTTTTGTTTTACGCCGATTAAACAATTAATTCAACGGTTTAATTTCACATAGTGTTTTTGTTGTGATGATTTGCAGGTGTTTTTTCCAATACGCAAATTGTTAATCTGCTTAACAATCATGACGTCGAATGCAAAACAAACTGGCGTCTCTGCGAATGCTGATGCATTGCCTGGAGATTTGTGACGACCTGGAAATTTCCGACCAAATTTAAACTTAATCTATATGTTTCCAACACGATAAGCAAAGTCTGTAATGTTAGTCTCAAAAATTTTGAACTGTTTACATGGAATCAATTACCCTTTGATTATTCCCAACGATCCACGAACATGGATGTATAAATAAATATGTAATTATATATATATGAAATCTATACATAAGTACTATTGTAATATAAATATATATAATTAATAAATATTAAAGATTCAATAAACTATATAATCGGTAAATATTATATAATAAATAGTAATATATTAAACTTAACTTACAAGTTGAATATAATTATTATATTAATACTATTATCAATATCAGTATTATTATTAAGCAATATTATCAACAATATTAAATAGATTGTTATTATTATAATTAGTGTCCATATTGTAATTTATAAATATTAAATATTAATTGTATGATTACATAATTAATAAAGTATAGTATCAAATGTAATTACAAGTTAAAAACATAAATGTTATATTAATAATGTTATTATGACCTTCATTATAACTATTAAAAGTAACATTTATATTTGCACTATTATTTTTGATATAAAAATATATATAAATATATAGAATTTGATACATTTGATTTGTTAATATATTTACTAATATTATTGTTATCATTATTAATAACATTACTATTAGTAAAAATTATGATCTTAGTTATTATTATGATTATTATTATATAAAATTATTATCATCATTATAGTATTTATTATTAGGTATTATTTGGATATTATTATCAGCAATATAATTATTACTTCTATTATTAATATTAGTAGTATTTATTATTATTATTAGTATTAATTAATATTATTATAGCATTATCAATATTATTATTAATAATTATTAATTATTAACTTTAATTGAAAATAAAATCGGTAAAGTCAAATTAATTAGGGGAGTTGTTGAATATCGAATCTTTCATGCCTTACAAGTCAAAAATCGAATTTCACATACAACCAATTCATATCATTATCATTAGTACATATTAGGTAATAAACATATTCGATATCTTCTATCCTTTATTTAATTTTCTGATTTACTTTGTCTGATTAGGAAATTGAGCCCACGCTTAATATTTAAATGATCAATTCAATTGGTATGTAAATCATTTAACCTGCTACGATCCTTATCAATCACAAACAACCATCAAATACCATCACCTAGCTTGCAAATCATTTCACCATTGAAACCATCGTGTTCCTATTTCTATTTCAAGCAACCGGAAGCAATCATCCGCACCTACTCTCTCTTCTCTCTCTCTCTATAATTCGAATAAACAACCACCATAAACTCCATCATCAAACACCTATTACAACCACAACTAATCCGTTTCTGTTAAGGACCGAAGTAAACCACCACCTTCACGTGCTCTATCGACAACCACCTTCTACAGCTACTGCTTCTATCATCACCACCAATAACCATCTCCAACAAACAACCACCATCCTATCTCGCCTCTCTCTCTCACACTCAGACCACCTCTCTCTACAATCCACTCAGGTTTTTCTATTTTCTGGATCGAATACTACAACTCGAAAATATATTATATGTTGCTCATCATCTAGCCGATTTATCATATACAACCGGGTATTCTATTCTGATTTAATTATCCATCTATCTGTTTCCTTTCGCTTTATGATCTTGTTTCAATAACAAACGAAAACCCGTCTGCTACACCTTCTGTTTCTAATTTACCTTCGAACAAACCAAAAACAAACACCATCACAACCTAACATTAGAACCATCGATGATTATTATGGCTGTTATCCTCCTTCTGTTTCATTCGTAACCCAACCAACACCTTCACACTTGTTGCTATGATTCTGCTTATGTAAACCGTCACCAAAAACACTTCAACCTACCACCACTTCTAATTCATGGAATCGTTACTATCCCTCATCACCATCGTGAAACCCTCATCACCATCGTGAAACAATTAACCACCGCCTTCATTCTCGAACACCACAACGAATCACCAATAATAACCGCCACCCTCTCCACTTGAATCTGTATCACTTGTTAATTAATGATGTTATCGAACACTAGCTCTTTTCTTCTTTCTGTTTAATTCATGAACACAATCACAGAAACATCACCACCTCCGATCAAATTGACCACGGTACAATTCATCTTATTTTCAAAAATCCATTTTATTCTGTTGCTGCGTATATTTTTATCCAAGAAGATAATGAAGTAGATGAGTGGGAAAGGTGATGAATAATTCTTGAGAGTGATGGAGATAAAATAATATAATGATGTCCATGATTGATGATACTGTCAGTTTTAAAAGAAAGATATATACATATAAAAGGGATACAAGATCACATCTAGGATCCCTTGTAGATATGATTAATTATAAGATTATTGTGGGGTCTTGGTATGAAATGAAATGAGAGAGTTTACCATTCATTTGAGCCGTGATGTATTGAACTGTTTTGATATGGATTCATTTAGCAAACGAATTGAATTTTATACTTGGGCCAACAATTAAACATTGGACTGCAATATTAAACTGGGCTACGGCCCATTATCACAGAATCCATATTTTAAGTTGGCCATCGATGACAATGATATAGATAATATGATGTTACGTGGGAGATGATGATGAGAACAATGAGGATTATGATCATGATTAATATGATTATGGTTAATGAGGACACATGAAATCGTGATAGATGATGATATTAAAGTGATGATAGATGATGAAGTGATGAGATAATCGTAAGATGATCATGAAATCATGGTATGATTATGATTCGAGTTTATAAAGAGGTTAAACTGTTTGGTAGATATTAAATAATTTTCACGCAAGTATTAACAGAAAAGAAATAAGTGGTTTAGTGGTTTAGGAAGGAAACGGGTAGACGAGAGGTTGCGGGTTTAAACCCGGACTCGGGCATTTTTTTTAGGACTACATCTTTGAGGTAGTTATCTAATTTATTATTATTATTATTATTATTATTATTATTATTATTATTATTATTATTATTATTATTATTATTATTATTATTATTATTATTATTATTATTATTTTTATTATTATTATCTAAGAAATATTAGATACATAAAAATATATTTGCTACATAATATATTAGTATTACATAAAATTATAGAATAAACGTATTACCACGAATTATATAAATATTTACATATAATAAATTATTGATTTTCAACATAATATTAATCACGTAATTATATATAAAACTATCTAAATATTTATTATTTTAAATGAATATACAAACTAAGTATACAAGATATATAATTTGAGATATAATATATAAATTTGTTCGACTACAATTATGTGTGTTAATATATACATAAATGATATAGGTTCGTGAATCCGAGGTCAATCCTACACTTGTTCAATGTTGTCATATGTATTTTTACTACAAAATACAGTATGGTGAGTTTCATTTGATTTCCTTTTTAATTTTTACATTTTTGGGCTGAGAATACATGCAAATGCTTTATTAACTATTTTACAATATTTATATGCGTGAGTTTCATTTGCCCTTTTTACTCTTTACGTTTTTGGGCTGAGAATACATGCAAATGCTTTATTAACTGTTTTTACAATATTTATTTATATACGTGAGTTTCATTTGCCCTTTTTACTCTTTACGTTTTTGGGCTGAGAATACATGCAAATGCTTTATTAACTGTTTTTACAATATTTATATGCGTGAGTTTCATTTGCTCCCTTTTTAAATGCTTTTGCAATATATATTTTTGGGACTGAGAATGCATGCGCTGCTTTTATAAATGTTTGACGAAATAGACACAAGTAATTAAAACTACATTCTATGGTTGAATTATCGAAATCGAATATGCCCCTTTTTATTAAGTCTGGTAATCTTAGAATTAGGGAACAGACACCCTAATTGACGCGAACTCTAAAGATAGATCTATCGGGCCCAACAAGCCCCATCTAAAGTACCGGATACTTTAGTAATTCGAAATTTATATCATGTCCGAAGGAGGATCCCGGAATGATGGGGATATTCTTATATGCATATTGTGAATGTCGATTACCAGGTGTTCAATCCATATGAATGATATTTTTGTCTCTATGCATGGGACGTATGTTTATGAGAAATGGAAATATGAAATCTTGTGGTCTTTTAAAATTATGAAATGATTATTTATGTTAAACTAATGAACTCACCAACCTTTTGGTTGACACTTTAAAGCATATTCATTCTCAGGTACGAAAGAAATCTTCCGCTGTGCATTTACTCATCTTAGAGATATTATTTGGATTCATTCATGATATATTTCAAAAGATGTTGCATTCGAGTCGTTGAGTTCATCAAGATTATTATTAAGTCAATTATAGTAAGATATATTACGAAATGGTATGCATGTTGTCAACTTTCGATGTAATGAAAGATTCTCTTTTCAAAAACGAATGCAATGTTTGTAAAATGTATCATATAGAGGTCAAGTACCTCGCGATGTAATCAACTGTTGTGAATCATTTATAATCGATATGGACTTTATCCGGATGGATTAGGATGGGTCTCTACAGTTTGTATCAGAGCGGTGGTCTTAGCGAACCAGGTCTTGCATTAGGGTGTCTAACTGATAATTGTTTAGATGCATTAGTGAGTCTGGACTTCGACCGTGTCTGCATGTCAAAAGTTTTGCTTATCTTTTTTTTGTCGGAAATCATAAGTTTATCATCCTTAAGATATTACTTGCTTATCATTCTTAGTCTAGACACATCTTACTGCAATGATTGCACGAATAGTGTATAGAAAAAATTCATATCTTAGCGTATCTGTCACTGTAGACTTTATCCGACACGTTTCCTTAATTTTCTCCGTAATTCACGGGATCTTTGGAAGTATGTATAGATATTCAATATATAATTAGAATATCATTCGATATTCGAAAATCATTTCATATCAAAACCCTTTAACTGACCGTGAGAGATGGATCCTACACCTAGCTTGGATTCCATTAGTTCCGGAAGCGATTTCGAGATGTATATTGAAGCAGACTCCGAAGTCAATGAACCCGAAATGTCTCCACCGTTTAGCTATTTTTCTTTCTGGAGGAGATGGGGGTGGGTCCGAGACTTACTCACTCGATGGAGAAATGAAGAAGGCGAGTCCTACCGCGAACCAAATTTACCTCCTAACATCTGAGAAAACGATGTACTCACCGGTGAACCTATGCGCAACACTGTATTCTCCCTTCTTGCTAAAGTTTTCCACCTCGAAGGTCGCATTACTACAATTTTAGAAAATATTCAACCTCTACTTCCGAATACCAATCGAAGGGGAATATTAGAAGAAGTTAGGGAACTTCGAATTGATAATCAAGATCTATCAAATCAGATGAGTGGATGGATAGAAATGATAGAGGGTAGGATAGAAACCCTGACAAGAATGGTGCGTGATCTACAAGCTATACTTACTACACCAAGATCCTCACCAACCTCAGCACCAACAACACTTGTAGCACCGACAGCAACAGTACCACCATCAGCAGCACCAGTAGCATAACCAGTACCAACAATCACAACATCATCACACGTCTCAACCTCGCAATCTATACCTCAAGCATAATCATTGTTCTACACAAACTATCTTCGTCCTTCATGGCGATTTTGTAATCTCTAATGTTCTAAAGATTATGTACTCTAGTTCTAGCTGTAAATCTGATGAGTTTAATATCACATTGACTCGTTAAATCCATGATTACATCTGAAGAAAATATATATGTATATATGTTTTCATAAAGATTGTAATTAAAAAAAAATTCTTTTGTGCAAACTGTTAATGGTGAAAATATTTTAACGGGTAGGTAATACCCGAGGAATATTCAGATTTCACATTAATAAGTTACACTGTACATTCTTCGAATTTGATTCAACGATCATTTACTACCCTATTTACAACCACCTATATACGTATCCGTTCATCAAAGAATAATTATTTTCATTCAAATTCAATTTCATATTTGGATTTTGACCTATCAGAATCCAACAAGTGGCATAATGAAGAAATAATGGACACAATAAAAATTGATTAGAAACAGACTAATTAACAATATGAAATTTTGTTAAGAAACCACGCTAACAAGATCCTAGCTAACTGTTCCTAGCTAACTGTTAATTTCATATTACATTTTATTTTATCGAAATTTATTTATCGCAATTTAATTATCGCAATTTATTTATCGTAGTTTATTTATCCCAATTTATATTCTGGCAATTTTATTTATCGTCATTTAATTTTCGTTATTTATTTTACGCACTTTATTTATCGTCATTTAAATACTGTTATTTACGCATTTTAAATATCGGGACACGTATACAATGTTTTGACATATCATATCGACGCATCTATATATATATTATTTGGAATAACCATAGACACTCTATATGCAGTAATACTGGAGTTAGCTATACAGGGTTGAGGTTGATTCTACAATAATATATATAGTTTGAGTTGTGATCGAGTCTGAGACATGTACACGGGTCACGATACGTATTAATTAATTCGAATATAATATATTAAACTATATATGAATTATTGAACTGTTAACTGTGGACTACCAACATTGGACAATTAAAATGAATTAAAATATTGATTATAACATATGAAACTAAACAATTCTTCAAGTTTGCCACTTGATTTCATCTTAAACCTCATTTGTATCTTGACAATCACAATCTACGTTCAAATCCTTCATGATTCTTGAAAATACCTCAATCGAGAGGATGAACCAACCGCACTTCATTTACGGAAGAAAAGA
Organism: Rutidosis leptorrhynchoides; assembly: GCF_046630445.1. NCBI lineage: Eukaryota > Viridiplantae > Streptophyta > Magnoliopsida > Asterales > Asteraceae > Rutidosis > Rutidosis leptorrhynchoides. The sequence goes on along the minus strand of NC_092333.1, from coordinate 312,755,828 downwards.
TTGATGCATATAGTCATACACCTGAAAAACTCTCACAAATTGAGTAAACGTTTAACACGTAGTTGTGCCAATTCCTTTAGTGTTATTATTATCCAAAATAATTTTGCAATTCCTTTTCAAATTAGCCAATTTTGTCACAGCTCCAACAAATCAACTTCAACTTTTCACTCAAATTAGCTTATTATAACCTTGATATATAAGTTGTCTTTCATCATCGATATCGGGAAACCGTTTATATCTCACCACATTAGCAGTAAATTTACCAACAACTCCATTGATCTTTGACTTTTCGAAAAATCACTATATTCAGTGAAACCCTATCATTTACTCATTTACATCTTATAACGAGAATTACTATACCAACTACCAGGAATTAGCAATTAGTATTTTGAAATCTCGCAACTTGTTTACATCAACAGTTATAAGTATACATATAATCCTTATCTCTTAGAATTATGAGCTTCCACTCTGAAATTTTGAAAAGTACACAGTCTACAAATCAATACTCCAAATCATGACCTTAACCGTCGAAAGTTTGATGATAAAGAATGGAGTATTGGAAACACCCAATAGAAAATTTAGTACCAAAAAGCGGATTATGCGAAACTATGAAGGAAACCGTGGACAAATCACAAAGAATAAGTTTGACTTCAAAGAATCCAAATAATTCAATGCCTGCTGAAGTCTTTAGCGAATATCTTGCTCCTTACTCTAAACCCTTGCGGACAATAGTCTCCATCATCCTCTGATCTTAGATATTCAAAGATATTATCGTATCTTTCATTATAAATATCCTCCATATTTTTGAAGATATTTTCATAACTATTCTTATCTGAAATCATTTATCTCTTTGTGCTATCAGTGTTACATCATATAGAAACTGTTAGTTTCTATATTCTGTAAACTTTCAAGCTTAAAATATGAATGTTATTGAAGTAGTGTTGGAAACTGATGCAAGAGTTAGTATAATATAATGACACTTGATCATCGTGATTATATTATAGTAAGTCATGCTGAGTTTCTAAATGGAACATGATGATTCACAGATTATAACATCATCATGTGTCATGTTACATAACTCTTTCATTCTGATTAACTTCTGAACACATCAAGAAAATATATTCTTGATAGTTCTATTCTCAGTGATTCTGGTAATTTGACAAATCAAATCGTGCTATTACGTTCTTTCTTGTTTAGAACATTAAGCTCATTCGAAACTCCACACCTATGAATTCTGGACCGTTACTTGCAAAAAGAAAACAAAAGCATGAAGCTCCGAAATAGAAAGGGGGTATAAATCGCAGCAAATAGGAGAGAGCATTAACTGTGGATGACAATGATTATAGGAGACAGAAGCAAGGACATCGAAATATAAGGGAAGATATAAAACCCAACAACAACACAGAAATTACAAAACCGTGGATATTAATACGAATAGCAATATAAAGGCACGGTATAATTAAGAATAGTATCACCCAAGGTAATAGTAGAAGTAAACAGATTTTCCTGGTGGATAATTGAAAAGAAGGAAGACGGAAATGATAATTAGGAGAATATCAAGGAGTAGAACTGGATTAAACATTTATACAATCTTTTAGATGTATGAACTAAGAAAGAAAGTATAGGAATGGTGAGAATAATGGAACGAAAGAAGTTCATTTATAGTGAAAATACCAAACAAAGTAATCGGGATAGATGATCGCATATAATTAAAGAGATCTTAATTTTCATAGATCTCGACGAATCAGATCTTATAGATTTCCAAAATTTTCTTTAAATCCCTTGAATTCCGGAATTCAACCAAGACAACGCCAAAATTTAAGACGCACCTTATTTTTTCTAAATTCCACCGTGACTACATCAAAAGTTAAATCTCTATCTAAATCTGTTGTGACAGCTTCATTCGTACGTTTCACCCAACCGAATCGTTTTATCTATATTAGTCAATAATGATAAAACTCTATTTATCAACCCATATTCGTCATGAGAACATTTTTATTGTTAGCCATGACCACCTCACTCAAATTTCGGTACGAAATTTCTTTAACGGGTAGGTACTGTGACGACCCGGAAATTTCCGACCAAATTTAAACTTAATCTTTATATGTTTCCGACACGATAAGCAAAGTCTGTAATGTGAGTCTCAAAATTTTTGAACTGTTTACATGGAATCAATTACCCTTTGATTATTCCCAACGATCCACGAACATGGATGTATAAATAAATATGTAATTATATATATATGAAATCTATACATAAGTACTATTGTAATATAAATATATATAATTAATAAATATTAAAGATTCAATAAACTATATAATCGGTAAATATTATATAATAAATAGTAATATATTAAACTTAACTTACAAGTTGAATATAATTATTATATTAATACTATTATCAATATCAGTATTATTATTAAGCAATATTATCAACAATATTAAATAGATTGTTATTATTATAATTAGTGTCCATATTGTAATGTATAAATATTAAATATTAATTGTATGATTACATAATTAATAAAGTATAGTATCAAATGTAATTACAAGTTAAAAACATAAATGTTATATTAATAATGTTATTATCACCTTCATTATAACTATTAAAAGTAACATTTATATTTGTACTATTATTTTTTATATAAAAATATATATAAATATATAGAATTTGATACATTTAATTTGTTAATATATTTACTATTATTATTGTTATCATTATTAATAGCATTACTATTAGTAAAAATTATGATCTTAGTTATTATTATGATTATTATTATATAAAATTATTATCATCATTATAGTATTTATTATTAGGTATTATTTGGATATTATTATCAGCAATTTAATTATTACTTCTATTATTAATATTAGTAGTATTTATTATTATTATTAGTATTAATTAATATTATTATAGCATTATCAAAATTATTATTAATAATTATTAATTATTAACTTTAATTGAAAATAAAATCGGTAAAGTCAAATTAATTAGGGGAGTTGTTGAATATCGAATCTTTCATGCCTTACAAGTCAAAAATCGAATTTCACATACAACCAATTCATATCATTATCATTAGTACATATTAGGTAATAAACAGATTCGATATCTTCTATCCTTTATTTAATTTTCTGATTTACTTTGTCTGATTAGGAAATTGAGCCCACACTTAATATTTAAATGATCAATTCAATTGGTATGTAAATCAATTAACCTGCTACGATCCTTATCAATCACAAACAACCATCAAATACCATCACCTAGCTTGCAAATCATTTCACCATCGAAACCATCGTGTTCCTATTTCTATTTCAAGCAACCGGAAGTAATCATCCTCACCTACTCTCTCTTCTCTCTCTCTCTCTCTACAATTCGAATAAACAACCACCATAAACTCCTTCATCAAACACCTATTACAACCACAACTAATCCGTTTCTATTAAGGACCGAAGTAAACCACCACCTCCACGTGCTCTATCGACAACCACCTTCTACAGCTACTGCTTCTATCATCACCACCAATAACCATCTCCAACAAACAACCACCATCCTATCTCACCTCTCTCTCTCTCTCTCTCACACTCAGACCACCTCTCTCTACAATCCACTCAAGTTTTTCTATTTTCTGGATCGAATACTACAACTCGAAAATGCATTATATGTTGCTCATCATCTAGCCGATTTATCAGATACAACCGGGTATTCTATTCTGATTTAATTATCCATCTATCTGTTTCCTTTCGCTTTATGATCTTGTTTCAATAACAAACAAAAACCCCACCTGCTACATCTTCTATTTCTAATTTACCTTCGAACAAACCAAAAACAAACACCATCACAACCTAACCTTAGAACCATCGATGATTATTATGGCTGTTATCCTCCTTCTGTTTCATTCTTAACCCAACCAACACCTTCACAGCTACAAATGCTATGATTCTGCTTATGTAAACAGTCACCAAAAACACTTCAACCCACCACCACTTCTAATTCATGGAATCGTTACTATCCCTCATCACCATCGTGAAACAATTAACCACCGCCTTCATTCTCGAACACCACAATGAATCACCAAAAATAACCGCCACCCTCTCCACTTGAATCTGTATCACTTGTTAATTAATGATGTTATCAAACACTAGCTCTTTTCTTCTTTCTGTTTAATTCACGAACACAATTACAGAAACATCACCACCTCCGATCAAATTGACCACGGTACAATTCATCTTATTTTCAAAAATCCATTTTATTCTGTTGCTGCGTATATTTTTATCCAAAAAGATAATGAAGTAGATGAGTGGGAAAGGTGATGGATAATTCTTGAGAGTGATGGAGATAAAATAATATAATGATGTCCATGATTGATGATACTGTCAGTTTTAAAAGAAAGATATATACATATAAAAGGGATACAAGATCACATCTAGGGTTCCTTGTAGATATGATTAATTATAAGATTATTGTGGGGTCTTGGTATGAAATGAAATGAGAGAGTTTACCATTCATTTGAGCCGTGATGTATTGAACTGTTTTGATATGGATTCATTTAGCAAACGAATTGAATTTTATACTTGGGCCAACAATTAAACATTGGACTGCAATATTAAACTGGGCTACGGCCCATTATCACAGAATCCATATTTTAAGTTGGCCATCGATGACAATGATATAGATAATATGATGTTACGTGGGAGATGATGATGAGAACAATGAGGATTATGATCATGATTAATATGATTATGGTTAATGAGGACACATGAAATCGTGATAGATGATGATATTAAAGTGATGATAGATGATGAAGTGATGAGATAATCGTAAGATGATCATGAAATCATGGTATGATTATGATTCGAGTTGATGAAGAGGTTAAACTGTTTGGTAGATATTAAATAATTTTCACGCAAGTATTAACAGAAAAGAAATAAGTGGTTTAGTGGTTTAGGAAGGAAACGGGTAGACGAGAGGTTGCGGGTTTAAACCCGGACTCGGGCATTTTTTTAGGACTACATCTTTGAGGTAGTTATTTAATTTATTATTATTATTATTATTATTATTATTATTATTATTATTATTATTATTATTATTATTATTATTATTATTATTATTATCTAAGAAATATTAGATACATAAAAATATATTTGCTACATAATATATTAGTATTACATAAAATTATAGAATAAACGTATTACCACGAATTATATAAATATTTACATATAATAAATTATTGATTTTCAACATAATATTAATCACGTAATTATATATAAAACTATCTAAATATTTATTATTTTAAATGAATATACAAACTAAGTATACAAGATATATAATTTGAGATATAATATATAAATTTGTTCGACTACAATTATGTGTGTTAATATATACATAAATGATATAGGTTCGTGAATCTGAGGTCAACCCTACACTTGTTCAATGTTGTCATATGTATTTTTTACTACAAAATACAGTATGGTGAGTTTCATTAGATTCCCACTTTACTTTTTACATTTTTGGGCTGAGAATACATGCAAATGTTTTATTAACTGTTTTACAATATTTATATGCGTGAGTTTCATTTGCCCTTTTTACTCTTTACGTTTTAGGGCTGAGAATACATGCAAATGCTTTATTAACTGTTTTTACAATATTTATTTATATGTGTGAGTTTCATTTGCCCTTTTTACTCTTTACATTTTTAGGCTGAGAATACATGCAAATGCTTTATTAACTGTTTTTACAATATTTATATGCGTGAGTTTCATTTGCTCCCTTTTTAAATGCTTTTGCAATATATATTTTTGGGACTGAGAATGCATGCGCTGCTTTTATAAATGTTTGACGAAATAGACACAAGTAATTGAAACTACATTCTATGGTTGAATTATCGAAATCGAATATGCCCCTTTTTATTAAGTCTGGTAATCTTAGAATTAGGGAACAGACACCCTAATTGACGCGAACTCTAAAGATAGATATATCGGGCCCAACAAGCCCCATCCAAAGTACCGAATGCTTTAGTAATTCGAAATTTATATCATGTTCGAAGGAGGATCCCGGAATGATGGGGATATTCTTATATGCATATTGTGAATGTCGATTACCAGGTGTTCAATCCATATGAATGATATTTTTGTCTCTATGCATGGGACGTATATTTATGAGAAATGGAAATATGAAATCTTGTGGTCTATTAAAATTATGAAATGATTATTTATGTTAAACTAATGAACTCACCAACCTTTTGGTTGACACTTTAAAGCATGTTCATTCTCAGGTACGAAAGAAATCTTCCGCTGTGCATTTACTCATCTTAGAGATATTATTTGGATTCATTCATGACATATTTCAAAAGATGTTGCATTCTAGTCGTTGAGTTCATCAAGATTATTATTAAGTCAATTATTGTAAGATATATTACGAAATGGTATGCATGTTATCAACTTTCGATGTAATGAAAGATTCTCTTTTCAAAAACGAATGCAATGTTTGTAAAATGTATCATATAGAGGTCAAGTACCTCGCGATGTAATCAACTGTTGTGAATCATTTATAATCGATATGGACTTTGTCCGGATGGATTAGGACGGGTCTCTACACGATTCGCAGAACGTTATCGTATTTCTAATGCAAACAGATGCAAGTGTTACTGCGGGAAAATCGGTTCAGGAAACGAATGCTAAAAAATCTAATGCAAACAATGCTAACGATTCACAGCCTGAAGCTGCCGCTGAAAAAATGATCGCACGCAGAACGTTATTGCAAAATCGTGAAGAATCAATCGCTGAAGGAAAGCGAGCGAAAATCTTATCGGGAAAATCCAGTTTACGTACTGAGAAAATTGTTAATACTGCTATTGAGCAAGCCAAAAGAGACGCTAAGCATATTTGTGAATCTCGCATACCGCGCACATACTTATGGCCATTAAGTGGTTCAGGATCACAATGTGATCGGTTGATTCTTGAGCACAATGACAGCGATAGTGATAACACGGATGATCAAATCCACGCGCGCTCCGCACACAAGTCCAGATTGGCGAAAGTGCCAAGGCAGGAAGATGAATTTTCTGATGACTCAGACAGCGCAGAAGAGTTTGTTAAAAATCCATATATCAAGCGAAAGCGACCACCAACACCTTTCCCTCGCTATGGGGAGGAAGGTGAAGCGTCTGAAGCTGCGCGCAGAGAAAACGCCCAAAATTTTTTAGCGGATGCTTTCAGAAGCATTGCGCCAAAATCAATGCAGCATAAGTTCGATCAGCCAAATTTTCTGCAAGATATGCTTACCAAATTCTGTGCGGATAACACAGACATTCGCGCAAAAAAGGCAACAGAAATTACCACTGTTGCAGATAAATTTGTCCAGCACATTTCTGACTATCCAATTGTTTCTCCGCCGATTGTGCCGGCGACGTTGGGAGTTTACTCAGGCCTCACTGATCCCTTGGATTTTCTGCAACGCTTTGAGGGCGTCGTAAGCACTTACAACTGGGATGAACCAGTCGCATGTAGAGTGTTTCCTATGGCCTTGCAGGGGTCAGCAAGGGAATGGTTTCACAGCTTGCCATCTCGCAGTATCGTTGGCTTTGTGGATCTGCGAGAAAAGTTTTTACTGCAGTTTCAAAATTTATTACCGCAGAAAAAGACACATATAGAGTGTCACGATATTAAAGAAGGCAACAAGGAGACTCTAAGTGCGCTACTTACGCGGTATATTTATGAGTGCCAGAAAATTCCGCGGTTGAATGAAGATCAGAAAATTTCTGGTTTCTTGCATGCTATCAACCCACAGCGACACCCTACGCTTGTGCGGCGATTAAGAAGAGATGTCCCGCAGACATTCGCAAAAGTACAATAGGAAACTTATGATTATATTCGCGGAGGAGAAGATAGCAGTATTACCCCTGCATGTGGCTGGGGTTGAGATAAAAGTTGGCGAGATGACAATGACTCTTTCAGAGATAGTAACAGCGATAGCTATCGCGTTCCAGGCTTTTCGCGAAGAAATGGTGACGGTGGATATCAGCGTAATGACAGGTTTCAAGGTCAGAACGATAACCATTCATATGGCTGTAATAACCGCTATTCTACGCGCAAGTGGAATAATGAGTCATTAAATATCATTCAGATGCTAACAAAAACGCCCAAAAAATCTTACTGCAAGAGCGAGTTGCTAAGTATTTCCCTGATCCGCAGCCATTGGGAGAAAACACCAGGCGTGACAGATCAAAGTTTTGTGTCTTTCACGACGATTACGGTCGTGACACCAATCGCTGCAGAGATTTAGCGGAATTTATTGTGGAAGCGTATGAACAGGGTAAGTTGGACCATTTGTTGGCACAGAACTCATCCAGCACTGCGAATGCGATCATTATGCCAGCTGAAGCTAATGGTTCGAGTGCCCCAAACGCGGTTGAGCGAAAAGCTCCTGCGGTGAAAAATTTGGGAGTACGGATGGTAAATAAGAAAGAAAATCAGCGTGGGGTACAAGTGATTAATGTGGTGGAAGTGCACGGTGAAATGTCAGTGCTGCAAATTTCGGCGCAAATTGTTAGCTAGAAATGTCCCTCTATTACATTTCCCTCAGCGCGTTTGAATGCGTATGTTGATAAGCCCGTGGTTATTTCATGTCGTGTTGCTAATACCGGCATTATAATCATGAAGGTACATGTTGACACTGGTAGCAGTGTAGATATCATGTACGAGCAATGTTTTCTCAAGCTGCCCGCACAAATTCAGGCTTTGATGAAACCTACTGCGGTTTCATTGGCTAGTTTTTTGGGAGAATCATCATGGCCTGTTGGCCAATTGGAATTACAAATGGAATTGGTTGATGATAGCGATGAGTCGCTAAGGCGTGAAGCGTTATTGAATTTGTACATTATGCGGAATCAATCGCGGTTCAATATGATACTTGGCCGCACAGCTTTACGCATGTTTGGCGCTATACCATCTACAATACATGGTATGCTAAAGTTTTCTGCTAATAAGGGTATTGGCACGATGATTTCTGCGGAAATGGAGCCTTCATGTGCTATGGTTATGACAAGTGCGGATATGTGTGTTGAAGGGCATTCAGTTAACCCTGCTTAGTGCGAAAATGATTAACAAAATATTGTATTGAAATTCCATTAATGCGAGACATGTTATGTTCATGATTTGAATAATGTAATGCGAATTAATAAAGAATAAAGCGAAGTTAATTTCAGTGTTAGTACTTGTTTCTTTAAACAGTGAAAACACTGCGTGTGGCCACGCGTAGTGTTTATTTCGCAGAATACAAATACTTATCTTTTTGAAACACTAAGTTAATGTTTGCTCTGCGGATGCTTTAAGTAAGGTGGCATTGTTTTCACTAAACATGAACTGCTTAAAATAATATATCAATACATAACTGTATTGCGAAAGACTTTGCAGAAAAGCCAAGTGATGAAATTGCCCACTTATGTTAATAAAAATTGCGAAAGGATAAATTTTCCTAAGTGTTTGATCTTGCCAACACTTAGATGCTTCGCAATGCTAGATTTTACCTAAGGATCGTTTTGTCGGACTTAGAAGATTCATAATGTTAAAAGATTGTTTCGCACAAAGTACGCTTTGTTATGTGCACAATAACGAATGCGGAAATTGTAATGGACAAGTCTGAATTATGAATAATTAAAGTAAAAGCGCTATATAAATAAAAGAAGTTGCAACTGCGAATGATAAATAAAGTGCGAATAATGTTATATTAACAAAGCGAACAAGTCGCATATAGTTACAAAAGAGCAATTCATAAATTGCACGCATACATTAAAATAAACCAACTATAAACTAAAGCTTCAGCGCTTTAATGTCAGCGAATGTCACGCCTTCACGCTGACATAACTCTTCCAAAGCTGGAATGCTCACCTTCTCCACCTCTTTCTTAGCCACTTTTAATGCTTCGCGAGCATCATCCGTTGAACATATTTCGTCGGCTAAGTCTGATGGAAGGGGTTTGGAGAGATCGCCGAGCTTACATAGTAAGTCATACCACTCGCAGCGAGTGGCAAGTTTGGCAGCTTGAGAATAAGCTTGAAATTTTTCAGTGACGGGTTTTGAGTCCATCACTTTATCTGCAAACTCGGGAAGATACTTAACAAGTTGTGCGAAATCATGTTCCGCAGTGTTCGCTCTCCTATTAAGCTGGGCGATTGCTTCCTTCGCTTTCCTCAGCTGCGTTTTTAATTTTTCCGCTCTCAAGTACTGAGCGTTAGCCACCTTGACAGCATGTTCATGTTCATCTGATAAATCAGTGAACCGTTCTATGCTATCCATAGTAAGACAGAGCGAGTTATAGCAATTATATAACCGCTGTCTTGCAGATTCAGCCAAAGTTAGACTGCGGTACTTTGCCTTTGTTTGCTCAGGAAGAAATTTATGCAGTTTCTGATACAGTCTGTTGGCTTCCTCATCAGCTACAGCCTCTTCTTCATCAGCACCCTCTCCTTCTTCCTGATTGGACGCCTTTGCGTCAGAAGGAAGGGATGGGTCTTGCTCAGGCTCTCCTACCACATCTGTGGGAGTGTGGCTCCTGATGTTGTAGCGCGGATTGGTTTCAGCGGGAGACTCTGAAATCACAACTGAAACAAGATTAATAAATATCGCTAATTTATGCATAATATGCGCATATATGATTAGAAGTCATAAAATTAAAATTACGCACTTGTCTCTTGTTCTGCAAGAGTATGCAGTCGTTTCTTGCGTGGAGTCGGTGAACTCTCCACCATTTTCCTTTTGCCCCGGTCCTCGCCGCCGGCGATGAAAAGCTCGTTGATGATTGGTTCATCAATCAGAATAATATCGCCCTCGCCCTCCTTCGGGCGGCGAGCAGGGCTGATTCTGCTAACATCAGTGGTCCTCATAACAAGGTCAAGAGGAATCTCTGCGAAAAAACAATGCGAAATGTTATACAAGGCAAAATGTATACTGTGAAATATGTTATGCGAAAAAAGACAAGTGAAATACCATTCTTGGCTTGATCAACTAAAAGTGCGTCATGGTCACTCCATGGCCACTGGATTGATACGTGTCCAATGTACAGCGGTACATTGGAATATGGCCTCACAATGATGCCCGCCTTCCTAAAAATATTGAGAACATCGTTCTCAAGATCATCCAACGCCGGCTTCTCATTGACTTTCGAATTAATCTCCTCGCTCCACATCCTCGGAATGTTGCTACTGACATACGCGGTATCATTAATATAGAAAAACGAACCGCGCCAATTGCTGATGGAATCTTTAGGAGAAACCATATTGCCCAACTTGCTGCGGAATGAGAACCATCCCACATCATATAAAATTAAGCTGTTAAGAGTGCGGAACACGGTTAACAACGGCTGCTTGTCATTGGCGTGGCAATACATTTCGAAAAGCACAATTTTGTTCACCGCATTTGGGTGAAGCTGTGCTAACGCAACCCTGTAGTGTTCGCATACACTGCGAACAAATTCGGTTAAAGGAAAACGGAGGTTGCCCTGCAAAATGGCAGCCTCATATACCGTAATCATCCCCTTAGGGGAAGTATCGGCTCGGTCCTCGTGAAGGGGCACGGTTGGAACAAAATACCCAAGTGGCGGATACCACTCTCTAAGGGTTTGTAGTTTGGCCTCTGTCATATATGACACAAAACCGCCGGGAGTATGCATCGATGCAGAAGCAGCCATTAATAATATGCAAGGAAAAATTGAGTATGGAAGTGATGAAATTGAAGGTCGAATTGAGAAAATCAAAGGCTGAATTGGCTAATTGTCAATTACGATTGCGGTTGTAAGATTGCAAATTGAATACGAAATTGGGAAAGGAAAACGTAAAGTTTTTGTGCGGCGTTGTCTGCTATTTATAATTGGGATTAGGGCGAGCAAGTTGAAAAGGTAATCATTGAATTTTAACGGCTGTAATTACTGTGACGCGTAAAACGGTAAAAATCTAGCCGTTAAAATAAGCTGATTTGACAGAATAGCGAAAGTTACCGTTGTAATTACGCGTTTCGCCTAATTAAAACAACGGTAATAAATGGACAGTAAAAAATTTATAATAAAGTTCGCGAGATATTTTAAGATGCACTTCTTTATTTTTAGAGTTTATCATGATGCATTTGCTTCGCGAAAATGCATCATAATAAACTGGGGGGACTTGATCATATACATAGCATTGTATATGTATATTTTATTTTCTAAAAAGCTAAGGACAGAACTACGCGGATTATAAGGCACAGTTATGCAATATTCGCTGAAAATAAATACTGCAGTTATGTATTCGCTGAAATACCAAACTGCGGTTTGATCCGCTGACTTTCCGCGGAGAGCCGAGCATCTCGTAGACCGCGGATATCACGGATACTATAAATAGGGAGCTTGGTCTCTCATTTATGGGTTGTTGATTCTCTGCCATTTGCCTAAGCCTTTGTAGATTTCACTTGTGACTTTGCCCAAGGACTTCTTACATTGAGTTAAGGTGAATCATGCTAATCGATAACGAAGACCGGGTCGGGGTGGTTGATCACTTGATAGTTAAAGTGAAAAACGATCATCGGGGCCCAAAATAATCATCGAACATCCCATCCTCCATTATAATCTTATTGCACTCAATCCGTAATTAAGCAACATCATTAATTAAGGATTGATCACGCTGCTTTTATAAATATTTACGAAATAGACACAAGTACTTAAAAATACATTCTACGTTGAGTTGTACCACTGGCATATTTCCCTGTAGCTTGGTAACTAATATTTACATGGGTATTGTAAACGCGAATCCTGTTGATAGATCTGAAATGTCTCGTTCTTATTGATTAAAAACGTTCCATATTAATTGATTTCGTTGCGAGGTTTTGACCTCTATATGAGACGTTTTTCAAAGACTGCATTCATTTTTAAAACAAACCATAACCTTTATTTCATAAATAAAGGTTTAAAAAGCTTTACGTAGATTATCAAATAATGATAATCTAAAATATCCTGTTTACACACGACCATTACATAATGGTTTACAATACAAATATGTTACATCGAAATCAGTTTCTTGAATGCAGTTTTTACACAATATCATACAAACATGGACTCCAAATCTTGTCCTTATTTTAGTATGCAACAGCGGAAGCTCTTAGTATTCACCTGAGAATAAACATGCTTTAAACGTCAACAAAAATGTTGGTGAGTTATAGGTTTAACCTATATATATCAAATCGTAACAATAGACCACAAGATTTCATATTTCAATACACATCCCATACATAGAAATAAAAATCATTCATATGGTGAACACCTGGTAACCGACATTAACAAGATGCATATATATAAGAATATCCCCATCATTTCGGGACACCCTTCGGATATGATATAAATTTCGAAGTACTAAAGCATCTGTTACTTTGGATGGGGTTTGTTAGGCCCAATAGATCTATCTTTAGGATTCGCGTCAATTAGGGTGCCTGTTCCCTAATTCTTAGATTACCAGACTTAATAAAAAGGGGCATATTCGATTTTGATAATTCAACCATAGAATGTAGTTTCACGTACTTGTGTCTATTTTGTAAATCATTTATAAAACCTGCATGTATTCTCATCCCAAAAATATTAAATTTTAAAAGTGGTACTATAACTCACTTTCACAGATTTTTACTTCGTCGGGAAGTAAGACTTGGCCACTGGTTGATTCACGAACCTATAACAATATATACATATATATCAAAGTATGTTCAAAATATATTTACAACACTTTTAATATATTTTGATGTTTTAAGTTTATTAAGTCAGCTGTCCTCGTTAGTAACCTACAACTAGTTGTCCACAGTTAGATGTACAGAAATAAATCGAAAAATATTATCTTGAATCAATCCACGACCCAGTGTATACGTATCTCAGTATTGATCACAACTCAAACTATATATATTTTGGAATCAACCTCAACCCTGTATAGCTAACTCCAACATTCACATATAGAGTGTCTATGGTTGTTCCGAAATATATATAGATGTGTTGACATGATAGGTCGAAACATTGTATACGTGTCTATGGTATCTCAAGATTACATAATATACAATACAAGTTGATTAAGTTATGGTTGGAATAGATTTGTTACCAATTTTCACGTAGCTAAAATGAGAAAAATTATCCAATCTTGTTTTACCCATAACTTCTTCATTTTAAATCCGTTTTGAGTGAATCAAATTGCTATGGTTTCATATTGAACTCTATTTTATGAATCTAAACATAAAAAGTATAGGTTTATAGTCGGAAAAATAAGTTACAAGTCGTTTTTGTAAAGGTAGTTATTTCAGTCGAAAAAACGACGTCTAGATGACCATTTTAGAAAACATACTTCCACTTTGAGTTTAACCATAATTTTTGGATATAGTTTCATGTTCAAAATAAAAATCATTTTCCCAGAATAACAACTTTTAAATTAAAGTTTATCATAGTTTTTAATTAACTAACCCAAAACAGCCCGCAGTGTTACTTCGACGGCGTAAATCCGGTTTTACGGTGTTTTTCGTGTTTCCAGGTTTTAAATCATTAAGTTAGCATATCATATAGATATAGTACATGTGTTTAGTTGATTTTAAAAGTCAAGTTAGAAGGATTAACTTTTATTTGCGAACAAGTTTAGAATTAACTAAACTATGTTCTAGTGATTACAAGTTTAAACCTTCGAATAAGATAGCTTTATATGTATGAATCGAATGATGTTATGAACATCATTACTATCTCAAGTTCCTTGGATAAACCTACTGGAAATGAGAAAAATAGATCTAGCTTCAAAGGATCCTTGGATGGCTTGAAAGTTCTTGAAGCAGAATCATGACACGAAAACCATTTCAAGTAAGATTTCCACTCGAAATAAGATTGTTATAGTTATAGAAATTGAATTAAAGTTTGAATATGATTATTACCTTGTATTAGAAAGATAACCTACTGTAAGTAACAAAGGTTTCTTGATCTTGGATGATTACTTGGAATGGATTTAGAAAACTTGGAAGTAAACTTGCAATCTTGGAAGTATTCTTGATTTTATGAAACTAGAACTTTTGGAATTTATGAAGAACACTTAGAACTTGAAGATAGAACTTGAGAGAGATTAATTAGATGAAGAAAATTTAAGAATGAAAGTGTTTATAGGTGTTTTTGGTCGTTGGTGTATGGATTAGATATAAAGGATATGTAATTTTGTTTTTATGTAAATAAGTCATGAATGATTACTCATATTTTTGTAATTTTATGAGATATTTCATGCTAGTTTCCAAATGATGGTTCCCACATGTGTTAGGTGACTCACATGGGCTGCTAAGAGCTGATCATTGGAGTGTATATACCAATAGTACATACATCTAAAAGCTGTGTATTATACGAGTACGAATACGGGTGCATACGAGTAGAATTGTTGATGAAACTGAATGAGGATGTAATTGTAAGCATTTTTGTTAAGTAGAAGTATTTTGATAAGTGTCTTGAAGTCTTTCAAAAGTGTATGAATACATATTAAAACACTACATGTATATACATTTTAACTGAGTCGTTAAGTCATCGTTAGTCGTTACATGTAAACGTTGTTTTGAAACCTTTAGGTTAACGATCTTGTTGAATGTTGTTAACCCATTGTTTATTATAACAAATGAGATGTTAAATTGTTATATTATCATGATATTATGATATATAATATATCTTAGTATGATATATATACAGTTAAATGTCGTTACAACGATAATCGTTACATATATGTCTCGTTTCGAAATCATTAAGTTAATAGTCTTATTTTTACATATGTATTTCATTGTTAATACACTTAATAATATATTTACTTATCATTTAATATAATTAACTAAGTGTATCAATATCTTAATATGATTCATATGTACCTAGTAAGACGTTGTTATAACGATAATCGTTATATATATCGTTTTCGAGTTTCTTAAATTAATAGTCTCATTTTTATGTATATAACTCATTGTTAAAATACCTAATGAGATACATACTTATAATAAAATCATGTTAACTATATATATAACCATATATATGTCATCGTATAGTTTTTACAAGTTTTAACGTTCGTGAATCACCGGTCAACTTGGGTGGTCAATTGTCTATATGAAACCTATTTCAATTAATCAAGTCTTAACAAGTTTAATTGCTTAACATGTTGGAAACACTTAATCATATAAATAACAATTTCATTTAATATATATATATAAACATGAAAAAGTTCGGGTCACTACAGTACCTACCCGTTAAATAAATTTCGTCCCGAAATTTTAAGCAGTTGGAGGTGTTGACGTATCTTCTGGAAATAAATGCGGGTATTTCTTCTTCATCTGATCTTCAAGCTCCCAGGTGAACTCGGGTCCTCTACGAACATTCCATCGAACCTTAACAATCGGTATCTTGTTTTGTTTAAGTCTCTTAACCTCACGATCCATTATTTTGACGGGTTCTTCAATGAATTGAAGTTTTTCATTGATTTGGATTTCGTCCAACGGAATAGTGAGATCTTCTTTAGCAAGACATTTCTTTAAATTTGAGATGTGGAAAGTGTTATGTACAGCCGCGAGTTGTTGAGGTAGCTCCAGTTGGTAAGCTACTGGTCCGACACGATCTATAATCTTGAATGGTCCAATGTACCTTGGATTTAGTTTCCCCTGTTTACCAAATCGAACAACGCCTTTCCAAAGTGAAACCTTAAGCATGACCATTTCTCCAATTTCAAACTCTATATCTTTTCTTTTACTGTCCGCGTAGCTCTTTTGTCGACTCTGGGCGGTTTTCAATCTTTGTTGAATTTGGATGATTTTCTCGGTAGTTTCTTGTATTATCTCCTGACCAGTAATCTGTCTATCCCCCACTTCACTCCAACAAATCGGAGACCTGCACTTTCTACCATAAAGTGCTTCAAACGGCGCCATCTCAATGCTTGAATGGTAGCTGTTGTTGTAGGAAAATTCTGCTAACGGTAGATGTCGATCCCAACTATTTCCGAAATCAATAACACATGCTCGTAGCATGTCTTCAAGCGTTTGTATCGTCCTTTTGCTCTGTCCATCAGTTTGTAGATGATAGGCAGTACTCATGTCTAGACGAGTTCCTAATGCTTGCTGTAATGTCTACCAGAATCTTGAAATAAATCTGCCATCCCTATCAGAGATAATAGAGATTGGTATTCCATGTCTGGAGACGACTTCCTTCAAATACAGTCGTGCTAACTTCTCCATCTTGTCATCTTCTCTTATTGGCAGGAAGTGTGCTGATTTGGTGAGACGATCAACTATTACCCAAATAGTATCAAAACCACTTGTAGTCCTTGGCAATTTAGTGATGAAATCCATGGTAATATTTTCCCATTTCCATTCCGGGATTTCGGGTTGTTGAAGTAGACCTGATGGTTTCTGATGCTCAGCTTTGACCTTAGAACACGTCAAACATTCTCCTACGTATTTAGCAACATCGGCTTTCATACCCGGCCACCAAAAATGTTTCTTGAGATCCTTGTACATCTTCCTCATTCCAGGATGTATTGAGTATCTGGTTTTATGAGCTTCTCTAAGTACCATTTCTCTCATATCTCCAAATTTTGGTACCCAAATTCTTTCAGCCCTATACCGGCTTCCGTCTTCCCGAATATTAAGATGCTTCTCCGATCCTTTGGGTATTTCATCCTTTAAATTTCCCTCTTTTAAAACTCCTTGTTGCGCCTCCTTTATTTGAGTAGTAAGGTTAGTGTGAATCATTATATTCATAGATTTTACTCGAATGGGTTCTCTGTCCTTTCTGCTCAAGGCATCGGCTACCACATTTGCCTTCCCCGGGTTTTAACGAATCTCAAAGTCGTAATCATTCAACAATTCAATCCACCTACGCTGCCTCATATTCAGTTGTTTCTGATTAAATATGTGTTGAAGACTTTTGTGGTCGGTATATATAATACTTTTGACCCCATATAAGTAGTGCCTCCAAGTCTTTAATGCAAAAACAACCGCGCCTAATTCCAAATCATGCGTCGTATAATTTTACTCGTGAATCTTCAATTGTCTAGACGCATAAGCAATCACCTTCGTCCGTTGCATTAATACACAACCGAGACCTTGCTTTGATGCGTCACAATAAATCACAAAATCATCATTCCCTTCAGGCAATGACAATATAGGTGCCGTAGTTAGCTTTTTTTTTTCAATAATTGAAACGCCTTTTCTTGTTCATCCTTCCATTCAAATTTCTTCCCTTTATGCGTTAATGCAGTCAAGGGTTTTGCAATTTTGGAGAAATCTTGGATGAATCTTCTGTAGTAACCAGCCAATCCTAAAAATTGACGTATATGCTTCAGAGTTTTTGGGGTTTCCCACTTTTCAATGGTTTCGATCTTTGCCGGGTCCACCTGTATACCTTCTTTGTTCACTATGTGACCGAGGAATTGAACTTCTTCCAACCAAAATGCACACTTTGAAAACTTAGCGTACAGTTTTTCTTTCCTTAATACTTCTAGCACTTTTCTCAAATGTTCTTCGTGCTCTTGATCATTCTTTGAGTAAATAAGTATGTCATCGATGAAAACAATGACAAACTTGTCAAGATATGGCCCACACACTCGGTTCATATGGTCCATGAACACAGCTGGTGCGTTAGTCAATCCAAACGGCATAACCATAAACTCGTAATGACCATAACGCGTCCTAAAAGTAGTTTTTGGAATATCATCCTCCTTTACTCGCATTTGATGATATCCAGAACGTAAATCGATCTTCGAATAAACCGACGAGCCTTGTAGTTGATCAAATAAGTCGTCAATTCTCGGCAGTGGATAACGGTTTTTGATGGTAAGTTTGTTCAACTCTCTGTAGTCAATACACAACCTAAATATACCATCCTTCTTCTTGACAAACAAAACAGGAGCTCCCCATGGTGATGTGCTTGGTCGAATGAAACCACGTTCTAATAGTTCTTGCAGTTGCCTTTGCAGTTCTTTCATCTCGCTAGGTGCGAGTCTATAAGGAGCACGAGCTATTGGTGCAGCTCCTGGTACAAGATCTATTTGAAATTCAACAGATCGATGTGGAGGTAGTCCTGGTAATTCTTTCAGAAATACATCGGGAAATTCTTTTGCGACGGGAACATCATTGATGCTCTTTTCTTCAGTTTGTACTTTCTCGACGTGTGCTAGAACAGCATAGCAACCTTTTCTTATTAGTTTTTGTGCCTTCAAATTACTAATAAGATGTAGCTTCATGTTGCCCTTTTCTCCGTACACCATTAAGGGTTCTCCTTATTCTCGTATAATGCGAATTGCATTTTTATAACATACGATCTCTGCTTTCACCTTCTTCAGCCAGTCCATGCTAGCTATTACATCAAAACTCCCTAACTCTACTGGTATCAAATCAATCTTAAATATTTCACTACACAGTTTAATTTCTCGATTCCGGCATATATTATCTGCTGAAATTAATTTACCGTTTGCTAATTCGAGTAAAAATTTACTATCCAACGGCGTCAATGGACAACTTAATTTAGCACAAAAATCTCTACTCATATAGCTTCTATCCGCACCCGAATCAAATAAAACGTAAGCAGATTTATTGTCAATAAGAAACGTACCCGTAACAAGCTCCGGGTCTTCCTGTGCCTCTGCCGCATTAATATTGAAAACTCTTCCGCGGGCTTGTCCATTCGTGTTCTCCCGGTTCGGGCAATTTCTAATAATGTAGCCCGGTTTTCCACATTTATAACAAACTACATTGGCATAACTTGCTCCGACACTACTTGCTCCGCCATTACTCGTTCCGACACCATTTGTTCCTTTCGTTCTGTTAACCCCTGGTCCGTAGACCTCACACTTCACCGCGCTATGACCATTTCTTTTACACTTGTTGCAAAATTTGGTGCAGAACCCCGAGTGATACTTTTCACACCTTTGGCATAGCTGCTTCTGATTGTTGTTGTTGTTGCGGTTTTTATTATTGTTGGGATGATTATTGTAGTTGCTGTTGTTGTTGTTGTTATTGTTGTTGTTGTTGTTGTTGTTGTTGTTGTTGTTGTTGTTGTTGTTGTTGTTGTTGTTGTTGTTGTTGGGCCGTTTGCTGTAGTTGCGATTGATGTTGCGATTGTTGGGATAATTGCTGCGATTATTATTGTAATTGTTGTTGTTGTTGTTGTATTGGTGATTCTTATCACCGTTTTCCTCCCACTTTCTTTTGACTTGCTTCACATTGGCCTCTTCAGCCGTCTGTTCTTTAATTCTTTCCTCAATCTGGTTCACTAGTTTGTGAGCCATTCTACATGCCTGTTGTATGGAGGCGGCCTCGTGTGAACTTATATCTTCTTGGATTCTTTCCGGTAATCCTTTCACAAATGCGTCGATCTTCTCTTCCTCATCTTCGAACGCTCCCAGACACAATAGGCACAATTCTGTGAATCGTCTTTCGTACGTGGTAATATCAAATCCTTGGGTTCGTAACCCTCTAAGTTCTGTCTTGAGCTTATTGACCTCGGTTCTGGGACGGTACTTCTCGTTCATCAAGTGCTTGAATGCTGACCACGGTAGTGCGTACGCATCATCTTGTCCCACTTGCTCTAGATAGGTATTCCACCATGTTAACGCAGAACCTGTGAAGGTATGCGTAGCGTACTTCACTTTGTCCTCTTCAGTACACTTACTTATGGCAAACACCGATTCGACCTTCTCGGTCCACCGTTTCAATCCGATCGGTCCTTCGGTTTCATCAAATTCCAAAGGTTTGCAGGCAGTGAATTCTTTGTAGGTGTATCCTACACGATTTCCTGTACTGCTAGATCCAAGGTTATTGTTGGTATGTAGCACAGAGTGTACTGCGGCTATCTTTGAAGCTAGAAAAGTATGGAATTCCTCTTCATTCATATTCACGGTTTGTCGAGTAGTCGGTGCCATTTCCTTCAAAATAGACAAATGGAACAAGTTAATCATACAGAATATTAAGAGTAGTTAATAGTATTTCGTAGCATAATATGAACTCATTTATAAAAGATTTTTCTTCATATTAGCATTTTATAAGTTTAAATTCGGGTAGTACCTACCCGTTAAGTTCATACTTAGTAGCTAATATACAATTCAACTACTACAATTCTATATGAAAAACTGATTATAATAATATTTTGCGTTCAAACTTTTATACAATATTTTACAAACTTACAATACCGCTTATTTTACATAAAGCATGAAATATAGCACACAATAACTTTGATATAAGATAGTTGTGAAGATAATTCTAGCTAGTACACAAGTCGTTCAGCAAAGGCAATAAAGACACGTAATTCATACGTCCAGAAACAAGTCATGCATTCTGGTTTTACTAGGACAACTTCCCATCCTTGGTCTTGTGGAACATAACCGTTATGGCCGTTGATAAGACAGCGTGTTGTAACGTCGTCAAAGGGACGAGGGTTACGTAATGTCCAACAGTCCCGTAACAATCTAAAAACCTCATTTCTTACCCCAATTACCAACTCCGTTACTTGTGGGAACGTTTTGTTTAATAGTTGTAGCCCGATGTTCTTGTTCTCACTTTGGTGAGAAACAAACATTACTCACCCGTAAGCATAGCATGCTTCTTTATGTTGCATGTTAGCCGCTTTTTCTAAATCATGAAGTCTTATATTCGGATACAATGAGTCAAAATAATTTCTTAACCCATTGCGTAAAATAGCATTTGGGTTCCCCGCAATATATGCGTCAAAGTAAACACATCGTAACTTATGGGTTTCCCAATGTGATATCCCCCATCTTTCAAACGAAAGTCTCTTATAAATCAAGACATTCTTGGAACGTTCTTCGAATGTCTTACAAACTGATTTCGCCTTAAATAGTTGTGCCGAGGAATTCTGACCGACTCTAGACAAGATTTCATCAATCATGTCTCTGGGTAGGTCTCTTAAAATATTGGGTTGTCTATCCATTTTGTGTTTTTAAGCTATAAAATAGACAAGAGTTAGATTCATAAAACAAATTATTTATTAATACAAGCAATTTTTACATATATCATAAAGCATAAGCACACTATATTACATATATTACACCACACGAATACAACTATCTTATTCCGAATCGCTCATTTCTTCTTCTTCTTCGATTTTGGTTCGTTTTGCCAAGTTTCTAGGGATATATGATGTTCCCCTAATACGAGCCGTCGTTTTCCACATTGGTTTAGAAAAACCTGGTGGTTTAGAGGTTCCCGGGTCATTGTTACAACTTAAGGGCTTCGGGGGTTGACGATACATATAAAGTTCATCGGGGTTGGAATTAGATTTCTCTATTTTTATGCCCTTTCTCTTATTATTTTCTTTTGCCTTTTTAAATTCAGTTGGGGTAATTTCTATAACATCATCGGAATTCTCGTCGGAATCCGATTCTTCGGAGAATTGGTAATTCTCCCAATATTTTGCTTCCTTGGCGGAAACACCATTGACCATAATTAACCTTGGTCGGTTGGTTGAGGATTTTCTTTTACTTAACCGTTTTATTATTTCCCCCACCGGTTCTATTTCCTCCTCCGGTTCCTCCTCTTCCGGTTCTGATTCTTCTTCCGGTTCTGACTCTTCTTCCGGTTCCTCTTCGGGAACTTGTGAATCAGTCCACGAATCATTTCAATTTACATTTGACTCTTCATTATTATTAGGTGAGTCAATGGGACTTGTTCTAGAGGTAGACATCTATCACATAATATCAAACGCGTTAAGAGATTAATATATCACATAATATTCACATGTTAAAAATATATAGTTTCCAACAAAATTTGTTAAGCAATCATTTTTCAAGTAAACACGGTCGAAGTCCAGACTCACTAATGCATCCTAACAAACTCAATGCATCCTAACAAACTCGATAAGACACACTAATGAAAAATTCTGGTTCTCTAAGACCAACGCTCTGATACCAACTGAAATGTCCCGTTCTTATTGATTAAAAACGTTCCATATTAATTGATTTCGTTGCGAGGTTTTGACCTCTATATGAGACGTTTTTCAAAGACTGCATTCATTTTTAAAACAAACCATAACCTTTATTTCATAAATAAAGGTTTAAAAAGCTTTACGTAGATTATCAAATAATGATAATCTAAAATATCTTGTTTACACACGACCATTACATAATGGTTTACAATACAAATATGTTACATCGAAATCAGTTTCTTGAATGCAGTTTTTACACAATATCATACAAACATAGACTCCAAATCTTGTCCTTATTTTAGTATGCAACAGCGGAAGCTCTTAGTATTCACCTGAGAATAAACATGCTTTAAACGTCAACAAAAATGTTGGTGAGTTATAGGTTTAACCTATATATATCAAATCGTAACAATAGACCACAAGATTTCATATTTCAATACACATCCCATACATAGAGATAAAAATCATTCATATGGTGAACACCTGGTAACCGACATTAACAAGATGCATATATATAAGAATATCCCCATCATTCCGGGACACCCTTCGGATATGATATAAATTTCGAAGTACTAAAGCATCCGGTACTTTGGATGGGGTTTGTTAGGCCCAATAGATCTATCTTTAGGATTCGTGTCAATTAGGGTGTCTGTTCCCTAATTCTTAGATTACCAGACTTAATAAAAAGGGGCATATTTGATTTCGATAATTCAACCATAGAATGTAGTTTCATGTACTTGTGTCTATTTTATAAATCATTTATAAAACCTGCATGTATTCTCATCCCAAAAATATTAGATTTTAAAAGTGGGACTATAACTCACGTTCACAGATTTTTACTTCGTCGGGAAGTAAGACTTGGCCACTGGTTGATTCACGAACCTATAACAATATATACATATATATCAAAGTATGTTCAAAATATATTTACAACACTTTTAATATATTTTGATGTTTTAAGTTTATTAAGTCAGCTGTCCTCGTTAGTAACCTACAACTAGTTGTCCACAGTTAGATGTACAGAAATAAATCGATAAATATTATCTTGAATCAATCCACGACCCAGTGTATACGTATCTCAGTATTGATCACAACTCAAACTATATATATTTTGGAATCAACCTCAACCCTGTATAGCTAACTCCAACATTCACATATAGAGTGTCTATGGTTGTTCCGAAATATATATAGATGTATCGACATGATATGTCGAAACATTGTATACGTGTCTATGGTATCTCAAGATTACATAATATACTATACAAGTTGATTAAGTTATGGTTGGAATAGATTTGTTACCAATTTTCACGTAGCTAAAATGAGAAAAATTATCCAATCTTGTTTTACCCATAACTTCTTCATTTTAAATCCGGTTTGAGTGAATCAAATTGCTATGGTTTCATATTGAACTCTATTTTATGAATCTAAACAAAAAAAGTATAGGTTTATAGTTGGAAAAATAAGTTACAAGTCGTTTTTGTAAAGGTAGTCATTTCAGTCGAAAGAACGACGTCTAGATGACCATTTTAGAAAACATACTTCCACTTTGAGTTTAACCATAATTTTTGGATATAGTTTCATGTTCATAATAAAAATCATTTTCCCAGAATAACAACTTTTAAATCAAAGTTTATCATAGTTTTTAATTAACTAACCCAAAACAGCCCGCGGTGTTACTACGACGGCGTAAATCCGGTTTTACGGTGTTTTTTGTGTTTCCAGGTTTTAAATCATTAAGTTAGCATATCATATAGATATAGAACATGTGTTTAGTTGATTTTAAAAGTCAAGTTAGAAGGATTAACTTTTATTTGTGAACAAGTTTAGAATTAAGTAAACTATGTTCTAGTGATTACAAGTTTAAACCTTCGAATAAGATAGCTTTATATGTATGAATCGAATGATGTTATGAACATCATTACTACCTCAAGTTCCTTGGATAAACCTACTGGAAATGAGAAAAATAGATCTAGCTTCAAATGATCCTTGGATGGCTTGAAAGTTCTTGAAGCAGAATCATGACAAGAAAACAATTTCAAGTAAGATTTCCACTCGAAATAAGATTGTTATAGTTATAGAAATTGAATTAAAGTTTGAATATGATTATTATCTTGTATTAGAAAGATAACCTACTGTAAGTAACAAAGGTTTCTTGATCTTGGATGATTACTTGGAATGGATTTAGAAAACTTGGAAGTAAACTTGCAATCTTGGAAGTATTCTTGATTTTATGAAACTAGAACTTTTGGAATTTATGAAGAACACTTAGAACTTGAAGATAGAACTTGAGAGAGATTAATTAGATGAAGAAAATTGAAGAATGAAAGTGTTTATAGGTGTTTTTGCTCGTTGGTGTATGGATTAGATATAAAGGATATGTAATTTTGTTTTCATGTAAATAAGTCATGAATGATTACTCATATTTTTGTAATTTTATGAGATATTTCATGCTAGTTGCCAAATGATGGTTCCCACATGTGTTAGGTGACTCACATGGGCTGCTAAGAGTTGATCATTGGAGTGTATATACCAATAGTACATACATCTAAAAGCTGTGTATTGTACGAGTACGTATACGGGTGCATACGAGTAGAATTGTTGATGAAACTGAACGAGGATGTAATTGTAAGCATTTTTGTTAAGTAGAAGTATTTTGATAAGTGTCTTGAAGTCTTTCAAAATTGTATGAATACATATTAAAACACTACATGTATATACATTTTAACTGAGTCGTTAAGTCATCGTTAGTCGTTACATGTAAACGTTGTTTTGAAACCTTTAGGTTAACGATCTTGTTGAATGTTGTTAACCCATTGTTTATTATAACAAATGAGATGTTAAATTGTTATATTATCATGATATTATGATATATAATATATCTTAGTATGATATATATACAGTTAAATGCCGTTACAACGATAATCGTTACATATATGTCTCGTTTCGAAATCATTAAGTTAATAGTCTTATTTTTACATATGTATTTCATTGTTAATACACTTAATAATATATTTACTTATCATTTAACATAATCAACCAAGTGTATCAATATCTTAATATGATTCATATGTACCTAGTAAGACGTTGTTATAATGATAATCGTTATATATATATCGTTTTTGAGTTTCTTACATTAATAGTCTCATTTTTATGTATATAACTCATTGTTAAAATACCTAAAGAGATACATACTTATAATAAAATCATGTTAACTATATATATAACCATATATATGTCATCGTATAGTTTTTACAAGTTTTAATGTTCGTGAATCACCGGTCAACTTGGGTGGTCAATTGTCTATATGAAACCTATTTCAATTAATCAAGTCTTAACAAGTTTGATTGCTTAACATGTTGGAAACACTTAATCATGTAAATAACAATTTCATTTAATATATATATAAACATGGAAAAGTTCGGGTCACTACAAGATCTATCAGGCCTGACAACCCCAACCGGACTGGACGACCAGTATTCAACGGTTGCACAGTACTTCGTTTCGTGACTTCACTTGGTACGGTGTAGTGAGATTTCATAATAAAGGGAATATGTGACGTTGATTAAATGTTAAGTATGGTTACCAAGTGCTCAACCACTTAGAATATTTTTATTAAAACGTTTATGAATATGGAATCTTGTGGTCTATTAATATATTGAAATTATTGTTATGATAAACCTATGAACTCACCAACCTTTTGGTTGACACTTTTAAGCATGTTTATTCTCAGGTACGAATTAAGTCTTCCGCTGTGCATTAGCTCTTTTTAAGGACATTACTTGGAGTCGATCATCGCAATGGGACCAAATGTTGATGACTTCGTCCAGGTGGATAAGGACGGGTCGTTTCAGTTGGTATCAGATCGTTGGTCTTAGCGAACCAGGCCTTGCATTAGTGTGTCTAGCTGATAGTTGTTTAGATGCATTAGCGGATCTGGACTTCGACCGTGTCTGCATGTCAAAAGTTTGCTTATCATTTCGTGTCAAAAATTACCTGCTTATCATTCTAAGTCTAGAAACGTCCTACTGCCTTTATTGCATAGATAGTGTAGCGACAAATCAATATCTTAGCGTATCTGCTAATTCATATCTTAGCGTATCTATTACGTTAAAGTTTGCCTGATATCTCCCGTAAATTTCTCCGTAATTTAAGGAATCCTTGTACTATATATATCTATGCATATTATGCATTGAGAATACCATCCAACTATCAGTTGTTGTCACTAAACGTTTCATACCAAAAATATTTTTCTGTGATCGCGAAAGATGGCCTCTACGAATCGTCTAAGTTCCTCTGACTCTGAAGACAGTGTGACGGGAGCACACCAACCAATCAACTACCGTGATTACTGGAGAAGATGGGGGTGGGTTCGCGACATACTCACCCTATGAGGGAAGAAGGTACTCCATATCATGAACCGAATCTACCACCTAACCTTAGAGTACTCGACCCGCTCACCGGCGAACCTGTTCGCAACACCGTATATACCCTTTTTGCGAGAATTTTTCGTCTTGAGACTACCATTAACGGAACTAAAGAGGATATCCGATCTCTACCTCACACTGATAACCAACCAGGGTTAGTAGAAGAAGTTAAAGAACTTCGATCTCGAGTGCTAACCTTGGAGAATATGGTTCAAAACTCACAAGCACCAGCAGCATCACCGGCACTAACAGTACCACCAACATCAGTATCACCAACACCAGTAACATCACCAGCCTCAGCACCAACAGCACTAGTACCACCAACAACAATATCCGCGTCACCAGCTTTGACATCTCATTCTGTACCTCGAGTATTATCATCGTTCTACATATCGTTCTACATCGATTATCTTCACTTGACATGGCGATTACGTAATTCCTAAAGTTTTAGAAAATGTAATCTAGTATTAACGATAAATCAAATGGGTTTAATATCTTATTGACTCATTAAATCTATGATTACATCTGAAGAAAATATATATGTATATATGTTTTCATAAAGAATGTAATTAATAATTCTTTTGTACAAACTGTTAATGGTGAAAATATTTTAACGGGTAGGTAATACCCGAGGAATATTTAGATTTCACATTAATAAGTTACACTGTACATTCTTTCAAATCTGATCCAACAGTCATTTACTATCCTGTTTACATCTACAGATATACGTATCCATGCACCGCAGAATAATCATATTCATCCAATTTCATATTTGAATTTTGATTTATCAAAAAAAAAAACAAGTGGCATAATGAAGATAACACTGGACAAAATAAAATTTGTTAGAAACAAACAAATTAACTACGAGAAAAATGTTTTTAAGAATCCACGCTAACTGTTCCTAGCTAATTGTTCCTAGCTAACTGATTACATTTTATTTATCGCAATTTATTTATCGCAATTTACATTCTCGCAATTTTATTTATCGTCATTTAATTTCTGTTATTTACTTTACGCACTTTATTTATCGTCATTTAATTTTTGTTATTTATTTTTACGCACTTTAAATATCGGGACACGTATATAAGGTTTTGACATATCATATTGACGCATCTATATATATTATTTGGAATAACCATAGACACTCTATATGCAGTAATGCGGGAGTTAGCTATACAGGATTGAGGTTGATTCTACAATAATATATATAGTTTGAGTTGTGATCGAGTCTGAGACGTATACGGGTCACGAAACGTATTAATTAATTCGAATAGTATATATTAAACTATATATGAATTATTGGACTGTTAACTGTGGACTAACGACTGTGGACTAATAATATTGGACAATTAAAATGAATTAAAATATTGATTATAACATATGAAACTAAACATTTCTTCAAGTTTGCCACTTGATTTCATTTTAAACTTCATTTGTATCTTGGCGATTACAATCTGCGTTCAAACCTTTCATAATTCTTGAAAACATCTCAATCTAGAGGATGAACCAACCGCACTTCATTTACAGAAGAAAAGATCGATGCATATAGCTATGCATCTAAAAACCCTCGAAACCTGAGTAAACGATAAACACGAATCTGTGCTAGCCCCTTTGGCGTTGATATTATCGAAAATAACTTTACCATCCCTCTTTAAAGTGGCCAATTTTGTCACAGCTCCAGCAAGTCAACTTCAACTTTTCGTTCGAAACAACCTTATCAAAATCTTGATATATCTGCGTGCTCATTTATTGATACCAGAGAACCCTTTTATATTCCACCATACTACCATCAGCGTTTAATCATCTCAAAACACAATACACCTGAAAACACCTTGAATTGATAACCGATGAACCAGATTCGTTAACTTTGAAAATGCTGACGAAGTAGCATGTTTTAGATGGTCTTGATGGCCAAGAGTTTGATGATAAAGAATGGAAAGTTAGAAACACTCAATAGAAAATTTAGTATCGAAAAGCGGATTATGCGAAACTATGAAGGAAGCCGTGGACAAATCACAAAGAATAAGTTTGACTTCAAAGAATCCAAATAATTCAAAGCCTGATGAAATCTTTAGCGAATACCTTGCTTCTGACTCCAAACTCTTGAGGATAAATTTTCTTCACCATCCTTCGATATTAGAAATTCCAAGATATCATCATATCTTTCATTATAAATATCCTTCATATTTCTGAAAATATTTTCATAACTATTCTTATTTGAACTCATTAATCTCTTCGTGCTATCGGTGTTACATCATATAGAAACTGTTAGATTCTATATTCTGTAAACTTTCGAGCTTAAAATATGAATGTTATTGAAGTAATGTTGGGAACTGATACATGAGTTAGTATAATATAATGACACTTGATCAACGTGATTATATCACAGTAAGTCATGCTGAGTTTCTAAATGGAACGTGATGATTCACAGACAATACCGTCATCATGCGCCATGTTACATAACTCTTTCGTTCTACTTAAGCTCTAAGCATATCACAAAAATATTTCCTATGATATTTCTGTTCTTCCGTAATTCCAACAAATTGTTAACAAATCGTGATATTTCATTTTCTTTCTGATTAGAAGATTTCCTTTAAAATTCCATGAATTCCGAAGATTCAAACGTGACAACGTCAAAAGTTAAGACGAGATTTATTTTCTAGATTAACTCT
Organism: Rutidosis leptorrhynchoides; assembly: GCF_046630445.1. Taxonomy (NCBI): domain Eukaryota; kingdom Viridiplantae; phylum Streptophyta; class Magnoliopsida; order Asterales; family Asteraceae; genus Rutidosis; species Rutidosis leptorrhynchoides. The sequence continues at coordinate 312,725,809 of NC_092333.1, read as the reverse complement.
TTAAGTGATAGCCTCATTCGTACGCTTCGAGAAATCAAATTGTTTTATCCTTATTACTCAACAGTAATAAAACTCTACTTATCAGCTCATATTTGTCAGGAAAACATTCTTACTATTAGCTATGAACGATCTCGATCAAATTTCGGGGACGAAATTTCTTTAACGGGTAGGTACTGTAATGACCCGTAAATTTCCGATCAAATTTAAACTTTAATCTTAATATGATTTCGACACGATAAGCAAAGTCTGTAAAGCTGAGTCTCAAAATTTTTGAACTGTTTCATATATTCAATTGACCTTCGACCATTCTTGACGATTCACGAACTATTATTTGTAAATAAAAGTGTATACATATACATATAAATATAAATATATGTATATAGTATATTAAATATAATTACTTAATGATTGTAATACTCTTTGGACGTTTCGATTATTATTTAGAGAAGTTTGATTCGAACTTATTTGATTTTAAAATAAACGGTGATTTGAAGATGAGTTATATAATTATTTAGCTTTTATCCGCCACTGATTAACAACGCTGTACGATATAACATTTGCGTTAAAACTGTCGGCAGTTAGTATAAAATGGAGACTATTGATTTCATTGTCATACGTTTAATGGAGTCAAGATATTTATATTTATTATTATTATATTCATTTCCTTTTCATTGTTATAATTCTAATCACTTTCGAATATATATATTGATACTTGCATGTGGACACAAGTGACTTATTTGATACGTGATTAACTTTATGAATGTGATTATTTCTGTGGCCTTAATATTTTTCCTTTTCAATTAGCACGATCTTTATTTCCATCATTAATCTATTATCAATACTATCACATATCTACATCTATATATGTAAGATTAGATAGGCTTGATGAACCCACACAAACAACTGGCATCTTCTATCATCAATCCAAATAAGTAAAACACTTATCACCCACAAACTTCAACTAACACCTCGTCACTTCTGCTACTTTGATTCTACAGTCACCAAAACCAAACTAAACTGATGCATCATACCCGCTATTTTCATTTCTGCTTTTACTCAATAACACTACCTTCGGTTTAATCAACAACCATCTATGATCACCCCACCTACAAACCACCACCACTTTCGCCATATTTTATTGTTCTCTGTTGCAATGAAACACCACCAAACAACCACGTTGCCATTCATACTACTACTACTCGAAGTTGTGACAACCCGGAAATTTCTAACCAAATTTAAACTTTAATCTTTATATGTTTCCGACACCGGAAATTTCCAACCAAATTTAAACTTTAATCTTTATATGTTTTCGACACGTTGAGCAATATTTGTTAAGTTAAATTTCAAGAATTTTAAACTATGTTCATACATTCATTCAACCTCGACTAAGTTCTAACGATTCACGAACCATTAAACGAATATGATTATATATGTATATGTGTATATATATTATAACTTGAAACGTAAACAAAATATTAGATTAAATACTTTATATGATTGTATCTGTTTCAAAATGTTTATCAATGGAATTAGAAGATAAGATTAAATGATTGAATTATCATATATATTGAATTATGATTACAAGTCTCTGTTGAAAGGCCCACGTTGATTTGAGAAATCTTTCCATTTTAACAATATTCAAAAAATGGTAAAGTGATTTATTAAGAACAAATTGTCAATCATTGAGAACTAGACAAAGGATAGTGGAAGATTGAATTTCATAAAGACTCGATTGATCTATTTCGTTTCAAACGTACAAAAAACGTTTTTAGTTTAAAAAGAACTTTATTATTAAAACGTATATAACTTTTATAAATATCTAGAACCACTTTGATAACTCATTACTTAACTAGTATGATAAAGATAACGATATTTATATTTTATTTTATTAAATATATATAACGATTTAAATTAATATTATATATATTTATACACGTATTATACGTACATAGTTTTATACTCTGACTATACTTAAACTTTACCTTTACTTTATTTTTACTTTACTTTAACTTTAATAATTCACTTTAATAATTCACTTTAATAATTTATACTTAAATAATTCACTTTAATAATTCATACTTTAATAATTCACTTTAATAATTCATACTTTAATAATTCACTTTAATAATTCAAAAATCTATTATAAATAGAATTCAATAGGTTTCATTATTTCATAGAAACTTGAAAATATTTTTCTCTAAACTCTCTCAATCGATATACATATATATATTTACTCCGTATTATTTCAAGATATTATTAGTATACATAAACTATTACTACGGAGTGCTGTCCGAGTGATTTCGAAATTGTTTTTCGAGTGGGATATGATTAAGGAAATTATGGGTTATAGCTATGGAGGTGATTGAGTATGGTTCATGGGTATGCTCGTGAGGTCAATATAGTGTTTATCATTTCCGTTGCGTCTACGTACCTTTCCTGCAATATTGAATCTCAATATTGATACGTGAGTACTCATAATTTAACTTTTACATACTAATAGTGTATCCCTGACTAGTGCTCGAGTATTTAGGATTATGAATGCTTGTACTTTTGATATTGCCCTTAGACAGATTAGGTTGAATCTTGAATTAGTTACACTTGCGGTTGAGATAAGGTATAAGATATGCATGTCCTTGGAAAGCTAGCGAAAAATTAAGAACTTTTCCTTTCGATATCGAATGGTTTCGATATTTTTATTAAAAATGATTATTATTATCGTCATTTTTATCGTCGTTCTAGTTTTATCTTATTATTATCATTATTATTATCTTTATCAATAAAAGGGATTTATCATTAAAAATTGTTATTTTTTTATTATTACTATCGTTATTATCGTTAAAGTTATAATTAGTATTATTATTATTATCCAATTATTATTATTATTATTGGTATATATATCATTATTTAAAAATGGTTATTGTTATTGTTATTATTATTACTATATTATCATTAAGATAATTAATAGTATTATTGTTAATAATATTATAGTAACTATCATTATTAATATTAGTGTAATTAAAACAAATATTTGTAACACCTAATTATTTTGATTACTATTATTATCATTATTATGAACACGATATAAAAGACGATTAAAAGCTATTAAACAAAACGATTAGGAAATAATGGGTAAGAGTATCATGATGAAATTAAATATTATAAGATATTGATTTAGATAAAATTATCGTTCTTATTATTTTTATCATTACTATTATTATTAAAAGTATCGTTAGTATTAAAACTATCATTTTAACAAAAATTATCATTTTAATAGACATGTCATTGTTACTATAAAATATCATTATTGTTATTATTTTAAATAGAATTATTATTTTAAAGATAATATTAAAAATTATCGTAAATATCAAAGTTATCATAATTAGAATTATCGTTTTATCATAATGTCATCTTAGTAATTATAAATATTGTTATTTTTATAATAATTATTATTATTACAAAATAATACAACTTTTACTTACTATCATTATAGATATTATTTTATCAAATAAATATGTGATACAAACATATTTTACTACGTGTAATAACTTACTTTAATAATACCTATCATATTATCTTTATAATATTAAATGAACCCTATAAATTTTATTACTTAATATATATAAAAGTATATTTTATTATATAAATTTAATATAAAATTTTATTTATTAATAAATAAATTATATTATTTACTCTAATAAATATTTTAAAAATATTTAAAAATATAAAATGACGATATTTAAACTATATATTAATCATGTATAGATTTTTGGAAATTATTTTGAGTCAAATTTACTTTTGTTGACTTTTGCATATTAGTCTCGAGCATTAGGATTGTGGTACACTATGACTTGACCTAATTTGTTAGACAAATATTGACCAACACATAAATATATATAATTAATTTGGGTTCGTGAATCCGAGGCCAACCTTGCACTTGTTCAATGACGTTATATGTATTTTTACTACGAAATACAGTATGGTGAGTTTCATTTGCCTTTTTACCCTTTATATTTTTGGGACTGAGAATACATGCGCTTTTATAAATGTTTGACGAAATAGACACAAGTAATTGAAACTACATTCTATGGTTGAATTATCGAAATCGAATATGCCCCTTTTTATTAAAGTCTGATAATCTAAGAATTAGGGAACAGCCACCCTAATTGACGCGAATCCTAAAGATAGATCTATTGGGCCTAACAAACTCCATCCAAAGTACCTGATGCTTTAGTACTTCGAAATTTATATCATGTCCGAAGGAGGATCCCGGAATGATAGGGGATATTCTTATATGTATCTAGTTAATGTCGGTTACCAGGTGTTCACCATATGAATGATTATTTTTGTCTCTACGCATGGGACGTATATTTATGAGAACTGGAAATGAAATTCTTGTGGTCTATTAAAATGATGGAAATAAATGATTATGATAAACTAATGAACTCACCAACCTTTTGGTTGACACTTTAAAGCATGTTTATTCTCAGGTGTTAAAGAAATCTTCCGCTGTGCATTTGCTCATTTTAAAGATATTACTTGGAGTCTTTCATAGCATATTTCGAAGAACGTTGCATTCGAGTCATTGAGTTCATCAAAGATTATTATTAAATCAATTTATAATTAGATAGTGGATATTATGAAATGGTATGCATTCCTGTCAATTTTCGATGTATAGAAAGATTGTCTTTTAAAAACGAATGCAATGTTTGTAAAATGTATCATAGAGAGGTCAAATACCTCGCAATGTAATCAACTATTGTGAATCGTTTATAATGTATATGAACGGGTCCTTTCAGTTGGTATCAGAGCGGTGGTCTTAGCGAACCAGGTCTGCATTAGTGTGTCTAACTGATAAGTCGATAGGATGCATTAGTGAGTCTGGACTTCGACCGTGTCTGCATGTCAAAAGTTTTGCTTATCATTTTGTGTCGAAAATTAACTACTTATCATCCTCAGGAAATTACCTGCTTATCATTTTTAGTCTAAGACACGTCTTGCTGCATTGATTGCATGAATAGTTTATAGACAAAAATTCATATCTTAGCATATCTGCTAAATCATATCTTATCGTATCTGTTACTTTAAACTTTGCCTGACATATCCCGCAAAGTCCTCCGTAATCTAGGAAATCTTTTGATCTATATATATATATATATATATATATATATATATATATATATATATATATATATATATTCTATGTAATTAGAATACCATCCGTTAGCCAAAATCATTTCATATAAAAAAAATCCTTTATCCAATCGTACGAAATGGAATTCGTCATCAGTTCAAGTCACTCAGATTCCGAAATGGAATCCCATTCAAGCTCCGAAAGCAGTGTGACCGGAATAGATCAACCAATCAGTCATCACCTATTCTGGATGAATTGGGGATGGGTTCGTAGCCTCCTCAATCATTGGAGACAAGAAGAAGGTGATCCCTTCCATCCACCACATTGCCCTCTTGACGAAGAACCTGAAGCACTTACCAGCGAACCTGTCCGAAATACCGTGTTCTTGCTCATTTCTAGAGTATCTCATCATGATTATATATTAGATGAAATTTTAGATTTTATTTATCCGCTCGTCCGAACCGATAATCACCCCGGTGTAATAGAAGAAGTCAACGAGCTTCGCGCTCGGGTAGTAGCTTTGGAGAATATGGTGCAGAGATTACAAACACCAGCAGCAGCATCAGCAGCATAACCAGTACCACCATCATCAACGCCAACAGTACCATTACCACCTCCAACCACAACCGCGTCGTAAACCTCAACTTCACAATCTGTCCCACGAGCATCAACGTCATACGCATCATAGATACCAAGGAGTGCCAAGAACAATAACTGACGAAGTATTAATTCATAACTTCATTGGAGAAACATTCCGTGGCGATTATGTAATCTCTAAAGTCTTAGATATTATCTAATCTAGCCCTAACCATAAATCAGTTAAGCGAACCAAAATGATAGAAGGAAGAGTAGAAACCCTGACAAAAATGGTGTGTGATTAACAAGCTAAACTTGCTTTACCAACAGCATCAACAGTACCGTCAGCGTTACCAGCATCGTCAGTACAGTCAACATCCGAATCAACAACACCGATAACATCACAAACTCCACCAGTTCAAGAATCACTGTGGACATCATTACAAATCAATAACGTGTATATTGTATCAACGAGTTATGAAGAATTAACTCATTCCCTCTGAAGAAATTATATGTATATTATATATATATATATATATATATATATATATATATATATATATATATATATATATATATATATATATATATATATATATATATATTTTGAAATAAATCTTTCCGTGCTAGGCTATTTTGTGTGAATCTTAACTACTCGGTTAATTCATATTACAAATATGCAATAATGAACGTCCTTCTGCCGCAACTTAACTAGCGTTAACTACAATCTCTGTCGCAATTCAACAAATTCCAATTCATATTAAATCAAGTATATATTTGATTTTACACTTTCATCATCGATGTACCCGAAACTTTTCAGATAACATCATTCGTACTTTGCGAAAATTCACAAGAATTTCACGAACCGAACATCATACATCAACAAATAACGAAGTATTGATTCATAATTTCAATGTCATTAAAGAAATACTGCGTAAAAGTTATGTACTTTTTAAAGCCTTTAGGGAATATTCAATTCTAGTTTCAACCGTAAATTAAATGAGTTTAATTTAACATTAACTCATTAAATCTATGTTACATCTGAAGAAAATATACATATATATATTTTCATAAAGACTGTAATAAAATTCTTTTGTACAAAATATTAATTGTGAATTTTTTTTAACGGGTAGGTAATACCCGAGAGATATATAAATTCACAATTAATATGTTACATTCTTCGATTCTGATTCAGCAAATCATCCATTATACTCCCTACTTTCACAACAATATACATTCTTTTATAGAAATCAAAACAACCATACTCATTCAAAATTTAATTACATATTCTGATTTTGAAATCTCAAAATTCAACTTGAGATATGACCAAAATCATCACTCTTAGATCCTTACATCTTTCACAAGCTATATTTTGACTTCAAAACTGTGTTAGAATATCAAATGTATGTTAACGATTACAATCTGTGTTCAAACCCTTCGAAAATTTCTGAAGACACTTCGAATGATGAGCAATCGAGATGATGATCCAACCACATGTTACCCACAATTATGTACCCGAAAAACTCTTGAAACCAAAGTAAAAGTTTAAACAACGTATCCGCGTCAGATTCTTTGGCATTATTAGCAAAAATAACTTTGTGACTCCTATTCAAAGTAGCCAGTTTTGTCACAACTCCAGCAAGTCAACTTCGAATTTTCAGTCAGACTAATCTTATTATAACCTTGAGATATACACCATCATTACCAGGGAACCTTTTACATTCCACCACATTATTAGCAGATGTACCAACAACTTCATTACCCTTTGACTTTAGCCTCTCCAAAAAGTCATTATAATTATTTATTGAAACCCCATCATTTACTCATTCGCATCTTGTAATGAGAATTGCCATACGAATCATTGGAAATTAGCAATCAGTATTTTGAAATCTCGCAGCATGTCTACGCCAACAGTTATATGTGTATATATAACGTCTATCTTCTGGACTTAATTTGAATGTGAAGTTTCTGAAAAACACTCCGAACTACGAATTGGTTCTCCGAAAATGGAAAAAATGCTGATGAATCAGCAAAAACTATAAACGACTTTAAACGGTAAAAGCTGGATGATAATGATGAAGTGTGCTGGCAAAGCGCAGAAAAAGAGAAGTTTTGGAACTGGAAAACGGATTGAGCAAAGTAGGAAGGAGGCTGTGGGCAAATTACAAAGACTGAACCTGACTTCAAAGGATCCAAATGATTCAGTACCTGCTAAAGTCATTAACGAATACCTTGCTCCTGACTCTAAACCCCTGCGGACAATATTCTTCATCATCCTCTGATATTAGAAATTCTAAAATATCATCATATCTTTCATTATAAATATCCTTCATATTTCTGAAGATATTTTCTTAATTTTTCTTATTTGAAATCATTTACCTCTTCGCGCTATCTGTATTACATCATAAAAGAAACTATTTTAGTTTCTAAATTCTGAAACATTCAAGTTTAAAATAGGAATATTTTGAAGTAGTGTTGGGAACTGAAGCATGAATTAGTATAATATAATGACACTTGATCAACGTGATTATATTACAGTAAGTCATGCTGAGTTTCTAAATGGAACGTGATGATTCACAAATCATAACATCATCATGTGCCATGTTATAAGACTCTTGTATTCTATTTAACCTCTAAAATATCAAGAAAATATTTCTTGATGATTCGGCCTTTTCCAAGGTATTCTAGTAATTTGACAAGTTAAGATCGTGCCATCACAATTTCCTTCCTAGAACATTAACAATGTTCATTCCGAAATTCATATCTGTGAATTCTGGACCATTACAAGCGGTGCTTAATCGCAAGAAGAAGAAACGAAAGGACAAAACTCCGAAATAGAAATTGGGGTATAAATTGCATCAAATAAAAGAGAGTATTAACTGTGAATGATAGTGATTATAGAAGATAGAAGCAGAGACTTTGAAATATAAGGGAACATATAAAGCCCAACGACAAACCAGAAATTATAAACCATATATATCGATGTATATAGCAATATAACGACACGGGAGAACTAGAAACACTATAAACCCAAGAGTATAGTAGAAGTAAATAGATTTTTCCGGTGATAGATGAAAAAGAAGAATGACCGATATGAAAGTTAGAAGTATATCGAGAATCAGAACTAGATGGAGCATATTGATGAATACTTTAAAATATGAGTTGAGGGGGAAAGAATAGAAGGTGATGAAACATGACTAGGAACTTAGAAATCAATAGATTTAACTCACACAATGGCGGAATAAGTGAATCAAACCCTCTAGTGAATAGGTTAAGTTTTTTTTATTTATTAATTTAGTCAAACCACAACTAAATCAAGTGTGATTAGATCAACACCTAGAGCTATTATTCACCACCTGAGTGATTTGGACTGAGAGAGAATCGGAGGAGCTCACTAGATCTGAGTGTGTGTAACAAATGAGAGGCTTAACCTAAAATGAAGAACATAAGACTTTATATACCCCTGCTGTTGACTCACCCATATAATTCATTCATCACACGTACGAGTTGGCTTCATCAGCCATACGGGTGATCACTCACTCGTGTCTTCTAATTTAGGTTGTAATTGTGACTTAGCTCAGCATCAACCGTGCGTATGAGCCTGTCAAATGTACTAGTGAGGCTTCACTTGTACGTCTGACTAAGTCTAACATAGTCAAACATCTAAATCTCATTCCTGCAGTTCCTGTAACCACATATAAACACGGATAGGATAATAACGAGCAATCATGGTGGCCTGTAAACTGTTGTACCTGCAATGGACGTGGCTAGATGTCTAGGGACTTGCATAAAATGTATCAACAGAAGGTGTGAGTTGTAAGGAAACGAAGGAGGTGAATTTATAAGAAAATCTCCGACAGAACAATTAAAATGGATGATCGCATTTAAAGCGGATCCTAATTCCCTTGATTACCGGAGACTCAAATCTTATTAAGAAGATTTTCTTTAAATCCCTTGAAATCCGGGAATCAATCATATCTACGTCAAATGATAAGATGAATCTACACTTACTCATTTCACTCTTCTATGTTAGCTTCATTCGTACTCTTCATATAAATGGATTGTTTATCCAAATTATTCGCTGATGATAAAACTCTAATTTTCAGCCCGTATGCATCATGAAAACATACTTATTATCATTCACGACCTTTCCACTCAAATTTCGGGACGAAATTTCTTTAACGGGTAGGTACTGTGACAACCCGGAAATTTTTAACCAAATTTAAACTTTAATCTTTATATGTTTCCGACACTGGAAATTTCCAACCAAATTTAAACTTTAATCTTTATATGTTTTCGACACGTTAAGCAATATTTGTTAAGTTAAATTTCAAGATTTTTAAACTATGTTCATACATTCATTCAACCTCGACTAAGTTCTAACGATTCACGAACCATTAAACGAATATGATTATATATGTATATGTGTATATATATTATAACTTGAAACGTAAACAAAATATTAGATTAAATACTTTATATGATTGTATCTGTTTCAAAATGTTTATCAATGGAATTAGAAGATAAGATCAAATGATTGAATTATCATATATATTGAATTATGATTACAAGTCTCTGTTGAAAGGCCCACGTTGATTTGAGAAATCTTTCCATTTTACCAATATTCGAAAAATGGTAAAGTGATTTATAAATAAGAACAAATTGTCAATCATTGAGAACTAGACAAAGGATAGTGGAAGATTGAATTTAATAAAGACTCGATTGATCTATTTAGTTTCAAACGTACAAAAAACGTTTTTAGTTTAAAAAGAACTTTATTATTAAAACGTATATAACTTTTATAAATATCTAGAACCACTTTTGACAACTCATTACTTAACTAGTATGATAAAGATAATGATATTTATATTTTATTTTATTAAATATATATAACGATTTAAATTAATATTATATATATTTATATGCGTATATACGTACATAGTTTTATACTTTTACTATACTTAAACTTTACCTTTACTTTATTTTTACTTTACTTTAACTTTAATAATTCACTTTAATAATTCATACTTTAATAATTCACTTTAATAATTCATACTTTAATAATTCACTTTAATAATTTATACTTTAATAATTCAAAAAAATATTATAAAGAGAATTCAATAGGTTTCATTATTTCATAGAAACTTGAAAATATTTTTCTCTAAACTCTCTCAATCGATATACATATATATATTTATTCCGTATTATTTCAAGATATTATTAGTATACATAAAATATAACTACGGAGTGCTGTCCGAGTGATTTCGAAATTGTTTTTCGAGTGGGATATGATTAAGGAAATTATGGGTTATAGCTATGGAGGTGATTGAGTATGGTTCATGGGTATGCTCGTGAGGTCAATATAGTGTTTATCATTTCCGTTGCGTCTACGTACCTTTCCTGCAATATTGAATCTCAATATTGATACGTGAGTACTCATAATTTAACTTTTACATAATAATAGTGTATCCCTGACTAGTGCTCGAGTATTTAGGATTATGCATGCTTGTACTTTTGATATTGCCCTTAGACAGATTAGGTTGAATCTTGAATTAGTTACACTTGCGGTTGAGATAAGGTATAAGATATGCATGTCCTTGGAAAGCTAGCGAAAAATTAAGAACTTTTCCTTTCGATATCGAATGGTTTCGATGAACGGATTAGAAGTTATAATCAATTGAATTTTCGATATTTTTATTAAAAATGATTATTATTATCGTCGTTTTTATCGTCGTTCTAGTTTTATCTTATTATTATCATTATTATTATCTTTATCAATAAAAGGGATTTATCATTAAAAATTGTTATTTTTTTATTATTACTATCGTTATTATTGTTAAAGTTATAATTAGTATTATTATTATTTTCCAATTATTATTATTATTATTGGTATTATTATTATTATTATTATTATTATTATTATTATTATTATTAATATATATATCATTATTTAAAAATGGTTATTGTTATTGTTATTATTATTATTACTATATTATCATTAAGATAATTAATAGTATTATCGTTAATAATGTTATAGTAACTATTATTATTAATATTAGTGTAATTAAAACAAATATTTGTAACACCTAATTATTTTGATTACTATTATTATCATTATTATGAACACGATATAAAAGACGATTAAAAGCTATTAAACGAAACGATTAGGAAATAATGGGTAAGAGTATCATGATGAAATTAAATATTATAAGATATTGATTTAGATAAAATTATCGTTCTTATTATTTTTATCATTACTATTATTATTAAAAGTATCGTTAGTATTAAAACTATCATTTTAACAAAAATTATCATTTTAATAGACATGTCATTGTTACTATAAAATATCATTATTATTATTATTTTAAATAGAATTATTATTTTAAAGATAATATTAAAAATTATCGTAAATATTAAAGTTATCATAATTAGAATTATCGTTTTATCATAATGTCATCTTAGTAATTATAAATATTGATATTTTTATAAGAATTATTATTATTATAAAATAATACAACTTTTACTTACTATCATTATAGATATTATTTTATCAAATAAATATGTGATACAAACATATTTTACTACGTGTAATAACTTACTTTAATAATACCTATCATATTATCTTTATAATATTAAATGAACCCTATAAATTTTATTACTTAATATATATAAAAGTATATTTTATTATATAAATTTAATATAAAATTTTATTTATTAATAAATAAATTATATTATTTACTCTAATAAATCTTTTAAAAATATTTTAAAATATAAAATGACGATATTTAAACTATATATTAATCATGTATAGATTTTTGGAAATTATTTTGAGTCAAATTTACTTTTGTTGACTTTTGCATATTAGTCTCGAGCATTAGGATTGTGGTACACTATGACTTGACCTAATTTGTTAGACAAATATTGACCAACACATAAATATATATAATTAATTTAGGTTCGTGAATCCGAGGCCAACCTTGCACTTGTTCAATGACGTTATATGTATTTTTACTACGAAATACATTATGGTGAGTTTCATTTGCCTTTTTACCCTTTATATTTTTGGGACTGAGAATACATGCGCTTTTATAAATGTTTGACGAAATAGACACAAGTAATTGAAACTACATTCTATGGTTGAATTATCGAAATCGAATATGCCCCTTTTTATTAAAGTCTGGTAATCTAAGAATTAGGGAACAGACACCCTAATTGACGCGAATCCTAAAGATAGATCTATTGGGCCTAACAAACTCCATCCAAAGTACCAGATGCTTTAGTACTTCGAAATTTATATCATGTCCGAAGGAGGATCCCGGAATGATAGGGGATATTCTTATATGTATCTAGTTAATGTCGGTTACCAGGTGTTCACCATATGAATGATTATTTTTGTCTCTACGCATGGGACGTATATTTATGAGAACTGGAAATGAAATTCTTGTGGTCTATTAAAATGATGGAAATAAATGATTATGATAAACTAATGAACTCACCAACCTTTTGGTTGACACTTTAAAGCATGTTTATTCTCAGGTGTTAAAGAAATCTTCCGCTGTGCATTTGCTCATTTTAAAGATATTACTTGGAGTCTTTCATAGCATATTTCGAAGAACGTTGCATTCGAGTCATTGAGTTCATCAAAGATTATTATTAAATCAATTTATAATTGGATAGTGGATATTATGAAATGGTATGCATGCCTGTCAATTTTCGATGTAAAGAAAGATTGTCTTTTAAAAACGAATGCAATGTTTGTAAAATGTATCATAGAGAGGTCAAATACCTCGCAATGTAATCAACTATTGTGAATCGTTTATAATGTATATGAACGGGTCCTTTCAGAAGTGACCCAAAACAACACCCATAGCCGTCACTGTGCCACTTCTATATATATATACATAAATTTTCCTTCGAATCACACATACAACCACACCATTAAAGCCACCATCGGCTAACCACCACCTCAGCCACCCTTACCACCTCTCCTTGTTCTAGGATTTTTCTATCTTCTTGCGTGAACCATCTCTAACCACCATCTTCATCATAACAATCATTCCACCACTCTCAACCATAGTAATCCACCACTGTATCCACGACTTACTTGCTAAGTGTATTTCTATTTACTGTAGCAAACCGTACACCAAACTCCATGATCTGGCACCATCTTCAACAAACCCAACCCATCGATTGGTTGCTTCGCTGCTATATTACTAATACTACTATTGTTAAACGAATGATGATGAACCAAAACCCAATACTATTCGAAAACCCTTCAGCCACCGGTTGCTACTACTCGTTTCTGAGTGATTGTTCGATCCTATTCTCCTGCTTCTTGTCTCGTTCAACCCAACCTAACACAACTTCACTGCCATAATTATTAATCGGTGGCCTCCAAGCATACTGTCCTTATTTCGAATCAACCAACACAACAGCTATGATCTTGAACCTGCTGGTTGCAAATGATGTTATCGATTCAAAGATGTTGTTGCGTGTTCTCCTTTTCTTTTTCTCTTATTATGGCTGACAATTAATCAATTTGACAACCCACTTGATTTTATTTTATTTACATACGGTACCTTTTGTTAAAAATCCCTGCTACCTGTTACCCTACCACTTGTTGGGCCAAAAGTTTATTATTGGGCCGTACATATAATGGTGATATTGGGCCGTATTTATATCAAGTATCAAAAAGAAACCGCTAGTTGTGTCTGTTGGAATTAAAACACGGAAAAAATGTGGATAATTACATGTTGATGATGCATGGTGACGAGATGAAGTAAAATGATGATATACGGTTTTATTGATAATGGTTAGGATTAGGCTTTGATTTATTTTTGGGCCAAGACCCGATTTTGATTAAGGTGTAATTGTTACCGAATATTATTATGGTATTGATATTATGAAATGGGAAACATAGATAGAGAATTATAGTCACGATTAATGATGATCACGAGTAATGCTGATGATAGTCTTATGATGGATATGGAGTGGCGATTATAATGAGGAAAGAATTAGGATTATGATGTCGATTATTATTAAGGTTAGATGTTACATGATCATGATAATGATTTGATCGATATAAGATTATGATCATCAGTTGATGATTTTAATGACGAATGGTGAAGATAGTAAATGATACCCGATTATGATTTTATGATATAAATGATGATGAGAAAACGTTTATGATATTAGATGATTAAGATTAAGATGATGATATTAGTGAGATCTCATGATAATGATAATGGTTAAGGATGTTATCAGGTTAGCGGGATGTCGCGGGTTCAAACCCGAACTTGAGCATTTTTTTTAGGGCTACTTCTTTGAGGTAGTAATTTTACACTATTTGTTATTTTATTATAATTATTTTTATTATAATTATTATTATAATTATTATTGTTATTACTAATAATATTATCATCCTTAAAAATATGATTTTTATCATTTATAAAAGTATGATTATTAGTAATATGATTATCATTTATATTATTATCATAATTGTTATTATTGTAATTAGTATCATCGTTAATATTAATATTAAGATTATATTTATTATTATTATTATCATCTTATTTTTATTATAATTATTATCTTAACAAACAAATGATATTTACTTAAAAATATATTTACCATAACTAGATTAATAGTATATATTATTTTCTTAAATAAAAATGTTAGCATCTATAATTATATAAAATTAATTAGTTTACACAAAAAATATATATAATAACAATTATGAATAGACCCCTTGGATCGTCATTTTACACAATTCAGACATTCTGACAACTTTGAGAGCTGAGACTTCACCTCTCTCTTTCTCTCACTAGAAGTCATCCGGCTAGCACTTATACGCTCTGCGGACGACAGATTGATTAAGCCACCCCACAAGTTCTTACACTTGTGTACCGGGTCTGCAGGGATTATTTCCCGAGGGTAAAAATCAATCGGCAACACTCCGCCCTCCTAAAAGCTAGATCACTTCTGGTCTCTTGTTGACATACTAAGTCTTACCTCATAAGGAAATAGGTGTTAACAATGGCGCCATCCATTATTAAGACGAATCATCTCAGCAATACTGATAAAAACGGCGAGGATAACGAATTCATACCCATAGAAGTGGGCATGATACATCCATGGAAAGCTGGACAACGAAGGAAGGCAAAAGTATTAGAAGATTGGGAAGAACAATTAATATCATTTCCTTCTATGTGTAACACAAACCCATCTGATGGTCCAGTAGTTATAGAAGCGCGACTTGCAAATTGCTTAATACGCAACATTTACACTGACACAGGAGCTGGAGCAGACAGTATGTATGAACATTGTTTCATACAGCTACCCAAAGATGTACAAGAGAGAATGAAGGAAACATATGTGCCGTTGGCAAGTTTTACAAGTGAGCCATCGTGGTCTGAGGGAAGTATTTTGCTTGAAGTAACCTTGGGCAAGCCACCCCTAAGACGTACAGCCAACATTGAGTTCTTGGTAGTTAAAGCAAATTCACGGTACAACATAATTTTGGGAAGAACTGCTTTAATGACGTTTGGAGCTGTAACGTCAACTGTACATGGTATGATGAAGTTTCCAACACCAGGCGGAGTGGCAACATTATATGCAGAACGGCAGAAGTCAATTGAGTGTGCCCAAGTAACAAAGGCAGTAATTAAGCCAATCATACACGATGATGGGTCAATTTCACCAAATCTTAAATTTCCAGATCAGAAAATCATAATTGGGCATATGTTGTCCACTGAATGTAGAGAAAAATTATACAATATTTTGACAACAAATTTAGACGTTTTTGCATGGCAGCCGTCTGATATGACCGGTGTTCCAAGGGAAATTGCAGAGCATAGGCTAAATGTGAACCCCAATGTACATCCTGTTTGTCAGAAAAAGCGTGGCATGGGGCCAGAAAGAAGCAAGTTCCTTCGTGATGAGGTACGAAGTTTGGTAGATGCTGGGATCTTGCGAGAGGTCAAATATCAGACATGGGTAGCCAATCCGGTCATGGTTAGGAAGACGGATAATTCATGGCGGATGTGTGTGGATTTCACGGATATCAATAAAGCATGTCCAAAGGACAATTATCCTTTACCTGAAATTGATTGGAAGGTTGAATCATTAGCAGGATATCGATTCAAATGTTTTCTAGATGCAGCTAAGGGATATCATCAAATCCTGATGGCTTTAAAGGGTAAAGACAAAACGGCTTTTCACACGACGGAAGGCATATTCTGTTATATGAAAATGCCTTTTGGTTTGAAGAATGCAGGAGCAACATTTCAACGACTTATTGATATGGCGTTTAAGGATCAATTTGGGCGAAACTTAGAAGCTTACGTTGATGACATTGTCATCAAAAGTCATACTGAATAAAAGATGTTACGAGATATATAGGAAACTTTTGCATCTCTGTGAAAAATTAACATGAAATTAAATCCCAAGAAGTGCACGTTTGGTGTGGAAGAGGGAAAATTCTTAGGTCATATTGTCACAGAAAGAGGAATTAAAGCTAATCCTAAGAAAATTCAAGCAATTGAAGATATGAAGTCAGCAACTAGCAAGAAGGATGTTCAACGGTTACATGGATGTCTAGCAGCATTAACAAGATTCTTGTCCAGAGCAGCTGAAAAGTCACTTCCATTCATGAAGGTGTTAAAGGGCTGTCTGAATAAAAAAGATTTTATGTGGACGGCGGAAGCCGAAAATGCATTCCAAGAGATCAAGCAGTTGTTAAAAACATTACCTACGTTAACAGCACCAAAAGAGGGGGAAACCCTAATTTTATACTTAGCTGTCTCAATGGAAGCAATAAGTTCTGTTCTAATCGCAGAACGGAGTGGCGTGTAAATGCCCATATATTTTGTTAGCAAGGTGTTGCAGCTTAGTGAAACAAATTATCCACCACTTCACCGAATGGTTTATGCCCTTGTGCATACTACACGACATCTACGAAGATATTTTCAAGGTCATCCCATCTTAGTGTTGACAGATCAACCATTGAAGCAAATACTCCGGCGCCCAGAATCATCTGGCCGTTTAGCAAAATGGACCATCGAGTTGGGGGAGTATGAAATAAATTTTGCTCCTCGAAATGCAGTTAAAGGGCAAATTTTGGCAGATTTCCTCTTGGAGACAAATGAAAAAGTAGAGTATGACAACAAAATGGCACCATCACAGCATGAGTGGGAGTTACACACTGATGGGGCATCCAGTGAAGAGGGAACAGGTGCAGGGCTAGTTTTAACAAGTCCAGACGGTGAAGAATATACTTATGCACTGAAATTCTATTTTTATGCTTCAAACAATGAAGCAGAGTATGAGGCGTTACTCTCCGGCCTCCGCATAGCTGTAGAAATGAGCATAACAAATTTACGAGCGTATGTTGATTCTCAAATTGTTGCCCAGCAGGTTAATGGAACATTCGATGCAAGGGATGCATCCATGAGGCAATATGTAAAGTTGGTGGAAGCAATTTCAAAGAAATTTGATAACCTTGAAGTCGTGTAAATCCCTCGAAATAAGAACAAAAAAGCTGATGTTTTGAGCAAGTTAGCCATGTTAACATTTGATCATTTGCAAAAACGAGTGTTCGTTGAAGAACTTAAGGAGAAATCAATACATGGAAAACCAATTATTGCAATAGTTGAAGAAGCTAAGGAATCTTGGATGACTCCGTATTTGAGATATTTGCATGACGGATGGTTACCTGTTGATAAGGCGGAAGCAAGAAGAATAAGAGTGACTGCACCAATGTATGAAATAGTTAGTGGCGTCCTTTATCGAAAATCATACAATGGTCTGTTGTTAAGGTGTCTAACCGATGATGAAGCGTTAAAGGTGGTCAAAGAAATGCATGAATGAGTCTGTTCGCAACATTCCGGTTTCCGTACTGTGGCGTCACGGATCATGCGACAAGGGTATTTTTGGCCTTCACTTTATCGGGATGTTGCAGAAATCATCAAAACATGTGAGAATTGTCAGATGCATGGAACAATTCAGCGTCTTCCAAAGTATGACTTGATACCGGTATCATCCGCTTGGCCGTTCTGTAAATGGGCTATTGACATTGTGGGGCCATTCAATAGGAGCACTGGTAATGCTAAGTTCTTGGTGGTAGCAATCGATTTTTTCACGAAATGGGTTGAAGCAAAGGCTTTAGCAAAAATCACAGGAGAAAATGTCAAGAAATTTGTTTGGCATGATATTATATGCCGTTATGGGGTGCCAAATGAAATAGTTAGCGATAACAGCAAGCAATTTGCAGAAAATCCATTTCGGAGTTGGTGTGAAGAGCTGGGCATCAAACAAAATTTTAGATCTGTTGCTCATCCTCAAGTGAATGGACAAGTGGAGGTTACCAACAAGGAAATTGTTGCTGGCATTAAGGCACGATTAGGTCTAAGTCAAACTGGATGGGTGGATGAATTGCCAAATGTATTGTGGGCACACAGAACGATGCCAAAGCGGAGCACGGGGGAAACACCTTTCAGTCTGGTGTATGGAACAGAGGCAGTGATACCGGCTGAGATATGTGTGCCAACGCAACGCATTATGGTATTTGATGTTGAAGTTAATTCTGAGGCGTTAAGAGAGAATCTCAATTGATTGGAGGAAAGAAGGTTGATGGCCACCATCCGGCAAGCGGATCACAAACATAAAATGGCAAAATATTATAACAAGAAAGTGCAGCATGTGCAATTTGAAGTAGGTGATTTAGTGCTACGTGATAATGAAGCAAGCAGGCAAATCAAATTTGGAAAGCTAGCCCCAAAATGGGAAGGACCTTATAAGGTCACGAAAGTAAATCAGAACGGATCCTACATGCTTGCTGCGCCTTTCGGCGAGCAATATGAAAGAGCTTGGAATGCAATGAATTTAAAGAAATTTTATGTGTAGCACTATATGCATGGACAGCTTGATCAACTGTCAAATGCATGAGATATAGTCATAAATGTAAAAATTTCTTTAAAGAATATGAATAATAGCAATTATTCTTATGGCAATATTTTTCAAATTTTATCCGGCCAAGGATTTTTTAGCCCAGGTGTCACATAGCTGTGTGTCATCCCTACCCGCAGAAAGAAAGAGATCCTTTCGGTGGTAGAAGTACAATCATACTCAAAATGGTTGTATCGATAGTGAGACATGTAGAACTCACTAAAACATTGAAGAGATGAAACGAATCTACAAAAAATGTCATGACACATATACACAAAATACAAAACAAAACAGAAAACGGATCATAGTGTCCAGCAAAATATCTAAAGGCGAAAATAATTCATAACTTTTCCTCATGAATTTCATGACGGAAGGCGTATGGCGGAGAATATGTTTTTAATATTCATAACTATAATGATTGCAACGTACAATCTCAGTATCTTTAACATTGTTCATTACAATAATCTTACTAAGTTACATCATATCTTTCTAATATACATAACTAAATGCAATATTAAGCGTTATGTAAAAGTAGATGTATAAAAACATAATGTTTTATTCATTCTGTGGAGTGTAATTCAATACATCATCTATTGTTACATCCGGCCTTTTACACAGATTTTCAAGATCAGAAAACTTTATATTTTCTATTGAGGCACTGGCTTCATCAGCTTCTAAAATAGCATTTTCATTAATTTTTGATGTGATTACCTCAGGAAGAGGATTTGGAAGTTCTGGTAGTTTTTTCTTCATAAAGTTGAAAAAATTTAACCGTTCAGCAGATTTTGCAAGGCGGACAAACTCACGGATTCTGTGAGATAGTGCCTGACAGTTAAAGACACGCTCTACAAGTGCAGGAATGCCAGTTATCATTCGTTTTTTGTTCTCCTCTTTGGCTTTAAGCTGTTCCTTCAATATGTTATTTTCCTCAACTAATTTTTCTTTCTCCTTCACTAGTTCATCAATTTTGCTCAGATGCCGTGTTTCTCTGAAAGATAGTACTTTAACTTGCTCCTTATATTTCGCCCTCTGACTGTTGCAATTTTCATAATGCCTCTTCATTGTCTCGTATTCCCTCTTCATCTCTTCGGCTATTCGTTCAGCCTTGGTTACTTTCTCCTTTTCAGCAGATAGCTCCTTATTTGTAGTGACTTCACTGTTTTGCAAATCAGATAGGCGTTGAAGGTCATTCAAACCAGAAGTAATGTTCAGAATAATGCTTTGTGCCTTAACTTTCTTGGCATCTGCATCAGATAAGTTGCTAAAAAATTGCGCTAGTGAAGGGCACACCATGGCATTCAGAAAAGTCATGAAATCTTCATACGAATGTGGTGGTCCTTTTAAAAGAGAAGAGAGCATGTTTGTGTCAAGATTGGGAAGCGTAATTTGTTGTTGAGAAGAACTAGGGCCAGCTCCCTGTTGAACAGATGACGAAGGAATTTGACCAGTTCTTCTCCTCTTGGCGGAAGGCGGAAGAGTTGCTAAGATAGTATCTTGATGTGATGCACTAGGTGTTGGAGATAAAGGAAAATTGTTACTTATAAAAGAGTTCCAATATGCTTCAAAACATTTCAAAGGTGGCATAAAATATAAGGAAGGGTTTGGATTATAAAATCCACCAGTACTGGGTATGTAAGAAAACAAGTACAGGTTTTGGTATGGAATTTTGCATAATTCAGTGTTGTCATTTTCATTACCCGAGGTACGACGTTCTCTAGAGGCAATCCGATTCATACCTATGTCTTCTTCTTCTTCTTCTTCTTCTTCATCTTCCTCCTCCCTCACTTCATCTGTTTTGAGGGTATCATCAATAATTTTCTCAGTGCTAAAAGTAAGCTGTGAATAACATGATGATCGCATAGCGGCAAGCGGAGTAATTTCTGCAAAAAATTAAAGTGTCACAGTGATTAAATGGATAGATACAGAAGAACATTTTATTTAAGCATATATAGCAAAAGTAAATGCTTACTCTTTTTCCCAGCAAGAATACAAGCATAACCTTGAGAGATATCCCAATCTTGGCTCATGGATGTCAGCGAAAGCATGTGTTCCCCATATTTAATATCATTAATTTGTTCAGCTTTAATCTTCTTAAACAAAAGGTTTTCTTTGGTGACGAGTTTTGGAAAGGTAATAGAAATGTTATGCGAATATTTGTGCCATACTCGAGTAGCTGAGTATAGTTTATCAATTACATCTTCATTTATGAATATAAATGAAGCATACCAGTTATCGCCAGGATGATCAACTGCAGGTTTCAGAAACCCATGAACTTTATTGAATGTAAACCAACCATTTTCATTTCGTGCTATGCGTACCAGATGACAAAATATTTGAATTGATGGCTCAATTTTCCTTGCGTGACAATACATTTCAAAAATCAAGATCTTTTGAATTGATGCTGGTTCGAATTGACCAACAGCAACACCGAAAAATCTGCAAACTTCTAAAAAGAAGGGTGTAAATGGTAAACGTAAGCAAAATCTGAAGATTGAATGGCCATAAATGGCAACTTTGCCAGGGGGCGGTGAACAGGCTCTGGCATTAATTGCAGGAATCACTGGTTCAACACCAGCTAATCTAGGGAAATGTTGCAGTAGCTCACTTAAATATCTCTCATTTACTCTGCTAGGAATAGCTGCAACATCCTTTATGGCTGCCATTAATGTTCTAATGAAACAGAAAATAAAGAAGGTATTAATGGAAGAAGATGAATACTGTAGAAGGAAGTTGTAAAAGTGAATTATCGGTTAGGGTTTATGATGGTTAAAAGTAAGAAGATATAACAGCTGTAGTTAGTGGTGAATTGGGGGTTTTGTTTTCAGCCACACACGTGTAAGGACAAGATAAAAAGGTGAGAACATCGAAGGGTCCTTTTACAGCTAAAAGGCGCGTGCGATATTTTAGCAATCATCATGTTGTCAGTAAAATTCGCCTATCATTTAATGCCTGTGGTGTGATTCCCAATGCGAAAGGAAAAGGTGAAATGTGAAGATTTTGGTTGGCATGCGTTATCAAAAGTTTAACAACTTAATCATTTTTCAAATGCTTAAGTCCTTAAACTGGGGGGACTTAATGGTGTATCCTATCGTATACACACATAAAAGGCATAATGGTTGCATAAAAATAGCATCAGGCTGCTCCGTCATGCATAAAAGGCTGGAAACAACAGTTTTGTGGAATTATCCGTCCAGCGTTCTCCGCTGTACAGGCTGCTCCGTCATGCATAAGCCTTGAAGGCCGCCTAGCGTGTAAGCCCTCGCCGGAGAACGGCACTTTCAGCATAAATTTCGGACCACGAATAACAGAATGTATCATCATCTGACACGTGTCCCCGAGCAATCTGGTGGATCTAACACTATAAATAGACCCCTTGGGTCGTCATTTTACACAGTTCAGAAATTCTGACAACTTTGAGAGCTGAGACTTCACCTCTCTTTTTCTCTCTCTACTTTCTCTCACTAGAAGTCATCCGGCTAGCACTTATACGCTCTGCGGATGACAGATTGATTAAGCCACCCCACAAGTTCTTACACTTGTGTACCGGGTCTGCAGGGATTATTTCCCGAGGGTAAAAATCAATCGGCAACACTCCGCCCTCCTAAAAGCTAGATCACTTCTGGTCTCTTGTTGACATACTAAGCCTTACCTCATAAGGAAATAGGTGTTAACAATTATTATCTTAACAAACAAATGATATTTACTTAAAAATATATTTACCATAACTAGATTAATAGTACATATTATTTTCTTAAATAAAAATGTTAGCATCTATAATTATATAAAATTAATTAGGTTACACAATATATATATATATATATATATATATATATATATATATATATATATATATATATATATATTAATTTTAATACACTATATACTATTTTTAAAACATTAATAAATAATACTTATAATAAATGATATATATGTATAATTACATAAACATTAATCATTTTAAGAATATATACAAATTATATATATAATATATAATTTAAACTATAATATATAAATTCGTTCGATTACAAGTATATGTGTTAATGTATATATATATACTCGATATAGGTTCGTGAATCCGAGGTGAACCTTACACTTGTTCAATGATGTTATATGTATTTTTACTACAAAATACATTTGGTGAGTTTCATTTGCTCCCTTTTTAATTGCTTTTGCAATATATATTTTTGGTCTGAGAATACATGCGTTGCTTTTATAAATATTTACGAAATAGACACAAGTACTTAAAAATACATTCTACGTTGAGTTGTACCACTGGCATATTTCCCTGTAGCTTGGTAACTAATATTTACATGGGTATTGTAAACGCGAATCCTGTTGATAGATCTATCGGGCCTGACAACCCCAACCGGACTGGACGACCAGTATTCAACGGTTGCACAGTACTTCGTTTCGTGACTACACTTGGTACGGTGTAGTGAGATTTCATAATAAAGGGAATATGCGACGTTGATTAAATGTTAAGTATGGTTACCAAGTGCTCAACCACTTAGAATATTTTATTAAAACGTTTATGAATATGAAATCTTGTGGTCTATTAATATATTGAAATTATTGTTATGATAAACCTATGAACTCACCAACCTTTTGGTTGACACTTTTAAGCAGGTTTATTCTCAGGTACGAATTAAGTCTTCCGCTGTGCATTAGCTCTTTTTAAGGACATTACTTGGAGTCGATCATCGCAATGGGACCAAATGTTGATGACTTCGTCCAGGTGGATAAGGACGGGTCGTTTCATGTGCTTTCTTGAAAATGCATTGAAATAGCCCGTTATGTTTGTTCATAATGCTAATTTGTTCTTGTTAGTGATTTTAGCAGAGTCGTATGATAGCCAAGGGAAGGCCACGGAGGGAGGTGAACGGAGGTCGGAGGAGATCCTTGAAAGTGAAGGAGAGAAGGGCCTGAAAACGCCTGACCCAAATTTTACTCCATTCGATGAATCTGAGTTTCATGAAGATAGGCCAGAAGGCAACTCTGCTTATCATTCTCCTCCTCCTAATATCACTAACCCAGCTATCACATCCTCCAATGTGCAAGAGCCAACTCTTCCCGATCATGTGAAGGCATTGCAGGCCATCATTGCAAACCCTGCCACTAAGGATAAAGAATTTGCAACTCTTCTTCAGGTATGAATGATAAGACCTGCTGCATGTATACGTTTGTAACCTATTGATGTGAGTTACCTGAAATTAATTATAAATTTTTTTCTTGTACAGGGTTGTGTTATCCCTGAGCTGAAACCCCAATTCACCGCTTTCCGTTCTGATCAACTCAGGGAATCAACTATGGCAGCTCATGTACTGCTAACCAATCATCTGGACTCTGTGCTGCAACTGCAGAAGCATCAAGAGTCGATTCTTGCTATAGCCTGTAAAGACATAGCTGAAGGTGCAAATGCTCGTAAAAGAGCTGCTGATGCTGAGCGTGCCTTAAGTTATGCACAGAAAATAATAAAGGCTAAAGAAGTTGAGCTAAAAAGTGCTCAAGATGCTGCTGTTGTTCTGCAAGGGGAAAGGGATGCTGAGAAGAAAAGAGTTAAAGAGGAGCAGGTGAAAGTGAGTGAGCTGGAGAAGCAGCTGAATGCAGAGAGAGAAAAGTCTGCTGAGCTTCTCCGGAGGGCGGAGAAAGGCGAAGGTAATTTTGCTGAGCTTAAGAAGGGTATACCAGGTCTGATAGCTAAGGTGCTTGGATCCAGTCTTGTAGGGAATCCCTACAATGATTATGTTGATGCTGCCTGCACCCATGCTATTGCTGATGTGACCGGCAAGCTGTTTAAATGCCTTGCTCCCAACCATGAAATGTCCCGTTCTTATTGATTAAAAACGTTCCATATTAATTGATTTCGTTGCGAGGTTTTGACCTCTATATGAGACGTTTTTCAAAGACTGCATTCATTTTAAAACAAACCATAACCTTTATTTCATCAATAAAGGTTTAAAAAGCTTTACGTAGATTATCAAATAATGATAATCTAAAATATCCTGTTTACACACGACCATTACATAATGGTTTACAATACAAATATGTTACAACAAAATAAGTTTCTTGAATGCAGTTTTTGATGGATTTCAATACATAAACAAAGTCACAAACCCATTTTGTTACATATAAATTCGTGTGTATATGTATATATAAAGCGGAAGCAATTTCAAGTTTATGCATGTAAAGTTTAACCCTTTAAATTTGAAATCCATTAAAGATCTAGTCTTGAAAATACACTTAAATGTAAATAGAGCTAGTTAGATGTTTATACCTACTCCAAAATGGAGGTGAAGAACTAGGATGAAAAAGATGATGTAGATGAAGAAAACTTCTAACTTGAAGCCTCAAATCTTTGATACCCACAAGCAAAAATCAACACCCAAGACTTGGTTAGGATTTTAGACACTTAATTACTTGCAAAAATCAACCAAGAATCCCTTGAAGAAAGGAGAGGAAATTGCAAATATTATTTTCAAAATGCTAGAGTCAAAGAGTGTGTTAAAGTTGCACCAATGCATGTGTATTAGTCATAATTATATGGAGTAATCAAGGAAGGGTGGTTGGCACCTAGGAGCCTTCAAAAAAATGGCCCCCCCACCCCTTCCATTTATTTTATATTTTATTACATATTTATAAAACATACATGCATTTAGTTGTAAGTATTTTATTTTATAAGCCTTTTATAAAATAAAATGCAACACACATATGTTACATACACTTTATATTATTTATAACCTATATAAATAATATACAACATGTAGTAACTTATAATTATCCAAATAATTATATCTAGCATTTATTTTAGAAAACCAATTTCTAAAATTCAAGTGTCGTGTATTTGCTTTAATGATCCGATTGTCAAAACAAATACATAAAGTGTTGATAGCTTGTTATTGGGTATGACCCGACTTGGATCACAACATGTAAGCCACATTAATTTATTATGTCTCTCGGGCACAAGAAAATCCTTCAATCTCCCACTTGCACGAGAAACATAAGGAATTAATGCAAGTGACAGATACCACCTAACGACCGTCCATCACCCCCAACATGTTATGACTTAGTGCCATTCAATAACATCATCCCTTTCGAGTTTCCATTTCGAATATGATTTAGGTGAATCTTTCAATATATCCTTTTGCCCTAGATGTCATGTTAAATCCAAGAGACATAGAATGATCACTCTCTTATAGATTTAACTTTGTCAGGCCTTAGACATTTGACTCTCAACGAATAAGAGGGACAAATTCCATCTTGACTACATACGTCCTAGACATTACACTTCGTACCATACCTGAAACCTCCCTTATGTACTACCATGTTTCAGAATAGCGAAGGAAAGAATCAAGGCACAATATTCGGTGAATATCTGAACCCAATATGTGTCTCAGGTCAGAGGATATAATGATATTCTCCTTTACTCAAGATTACATGTGATCAACCACAAAGGTTCCATATAGTATTCTTGAGAGCGGGTCTTCCAATATTTGTGTCCCACAAATATCTATGAACCTTGGTTGCAACCTTGCCCTACATTCACCATTTGAATGTTAACCAATCCAAGTTCATAATAGTCTAGACCTCACACTTGTTCCCACAAATGTGATCAACTACGGAATTTAAAATAATAATTTATTCATGGATAAAATATGCTAAATTGGAACATGACTCATAATTTAAATTAATACCATAATTATATTAATGAGTTTGAATAATTTCGTTCCGGTACAATACATAAAATAGATCATATCCAATCACTAGAATATCGAAGCCCTAATGCACAAACATGTCCCTCATGTTTTGGCCCATGTAAAAGCTTCGTGAGTGGATCCGCAACATTTTGATCTGTGTGAACTTTGTGAATACATATCTTTCCCTTTTCAACCTCATCCCTAATGTAGTTGAATCTCCGCTCAATATGACGAGTCTTTTGATGAGCACGAGGTTCCTTGATTTGAGCAATCGCACCCTCGTTGTCACAAAAGATCTCAAGAGGGTCCTGAATGGAAGGGACCACTCCTAAGTCGTCGATGAATTTCTTCATCCATGCAGCTTCCTGAGCTGCCAATGAGGCGGCAATGTACTCCGACTCTGTAGTGGATAACGCAACAACTTCCTGTTTCGCACTCTTCCAAGAGACCGCACCACCATTTAACATGAATACATAACCGGATTGTGACCGAGAGTCATCTCGATCAGTTTGGAAACTCGCGTCCACGTAACCTTTTACAACGAGTTCCTCCTCACCAGACCCATATATTAGAAACATATCCTTAGTCCTTCTAAGGTATTTCAATATACATTTAACCGCAGTCCAATGACTATTTCCTGGGTTATTCTGGTATCTACTTGTCAAGCTTAGAGCGCATGACACATCCGGTCTAGTACATATCATTGCATACATGATAGACCCAATAGCAGATGCGTATGGGACTTTCTTCATTCTCTCTTGTTCATCTTTCGTGGTAGGACACTGAGATGAACTGAGAACGGTTCCTCTTTGAATAGGTACCAAACCTTTCTTAGAGTTTTCCATCTTGAACCTTTTCAAGACCTTATCAATGTATGTACTTTGACTTAAGCCTATCAATCTCTTGGATCTATTCCTATAGATTCCAATCCCCAATATATATTGTGCTTCTCCAAGATCCTTAATGGAGAAGCAACTTTTTAACCAAGTTTTGACCTCTTGCATTGTGGTTATATCATTCCCAAATAATAATACGTCATCCACATATAGCACAAGGAACATTATGGAGCTCCCACTAGCCTTCTTGTATACACAAGCTTCATCACCATTTTTAATAAAGCCAAATTTCTTTGCCTCTTCATTAAAACGATGATTCCACATTCTCGATGCTTGTTTCAACCCATAGATTGATTTCTTTAACTTGCATACTTTTTTAGGATTTTTCGGATCGACAAAACCTTCGGGCTGTGCCATATAGACATCTTCCTCAAGATATCCATTTAGGAAAGCGGTTTTGACATCCATTTGCCAAATTTCGTAATCATAATGAGCAGCGATGGCAAATAATATCCTAATAGACTTTAGCATTGCCACAGGCGAGAAGGTCTCATCATAGTCAACCCCTTGAGTTTGAGTGAAACCCTTTGCTACAAGTCTAGCTTTGTATGTATCCAAGTTTCCATGTATGTCGGTTTTCATCTTGAAAATCCACTTGCAATCAACTAGCTTAGAGCTAGGAGGTTGCTCAACAAGTTCCCAAACTTGGTTTTCATACATGGATTGCATCTCGGCGTTCATGGCTTCCTGCCATTTATCTTTATCTATCCTTGATAAAGCATCTTTGTAGTTTGTCGGTTCATCCAAATCAACCGTATAGCAACCATCCACGAGAAACCCATATCTCTCGGGAGGATTACTAATCCTACTAGATCTTCGAACGTCTTGTGTACCTTGATCATCCACTTGATCATTTTCAGCATCCTCATGTTGAGTGCTAGTGTCAACCAATTGTGTATCATCGGCTTGATCTTGTACCTCTACAAGATCTATTTTTCTTTCACCATCACCTTCCATAAGGAACTTGGTTTCAAGGAATTCCGCTTTCCGAGCTACAAATACCGTTTGCTCGGATGGATCATAGAAGTAATATCCCATGTCATCTTTGGGATATCCTATGAAGATACACTTTGTGGATCGAGCATGTAGCTTATTTGCTACATAACGCTTAGGATAAGCTTCACATCCCCATACTTTCAAGTATGAAAGAGAAGGAGGTTTTCCAAACCACATCTCATGAGGAGTTCGTTCCACTTTCTTGGTTGGGGCCATATTTAAAATACGAGCCGCGGAGCTTAGACAATAACCCCAAAATGATAGAGGTAACGAGCTTCTAGCCATCATAGATCGAACCATATCCATTAGGGTTCGGTTCCTCCTTTCGGATACTCCATTAAGTTGGGGTGTTCCGGGTGGAGTAAGTTGTGAGATGATCCCACAACTCCTAAGATGATCTTGGAAGGCATCGCTTAGGTATTCACCTCCTCTATCGGTACGAAGTACCTTGATTGTCCTATTGAGTTGATTTTGTACTTCGTTTTGATATTCTTTGAATGCTTTAAACGTTTCGTCCTTGTGTCTTAGTAAATAGACATATCCGAAACGACTAAAGTCATCAATGAAAGTAACAAAGTATCTTTCACCATTCCTAGTTATGGGTTTAAAGGGTCCACATACATCCGAATGTATTAAACCCAATAAATCTTTAGCCCTTTCATGAGTGCCTTTGAAAGGTGCTTTAGTCATCTTGCCTTGTAAACAAGATTCACATACATCAAACGAATCCATTTCATTTGATTTCAAAAGTCCATTCCTTTGAAGTGTATGCATTCGGTTCTTGTTTATATGTCCAAGGCGACAATGCCATAAATAGGAATCACTCAAATCCCTTTTGAGTTTCTTGGTGCTAGTATGGTATATTGAGCTATTAGATGATGCATCATCATGAACCAATTCATAAATTCCATTTGAAGGCGTAGCCTTGAAATAGAATATATCATCTTTAGAAAAATGGATATCATTATCAATAAAATTAACATTGAAACCACATTGTCTTAAGCGAGAAATAGAAATAATGTTTCGACATAAATCCGGTGCATACAAAACATTTTCTAAAATAAGCTCCAATCCACTTGGAAGCTTCAAAACAAATTCTCCTTGAGCTTTAACATGCACCTTTGCACCATTGCCCATATAGAGACTTGATGTTCCCGCTTTATGATCACTTCTTTTGAACCCCTGCAAAGAATTGCAAATATGAGTTCCACATCCCGTGTCTAATACCCATGTATTAGAAGAAGTAATACTAAGCTCTATATATACCATATATATATTACCTGAGGTTTGCCCTGCATCCCTCTTGTCCTTCAACTCTTTAAGATAGACCGGACAGTTTCGTTTCCAATGACCCATCTCACCGCAACCGAAACATGGGTCTTCCTTGGGGTTTGCCTTCTCGGCTACCTTTTGCTTCTTGGCCTTGTTGATGGTTGGGGTAACCATCTTCCCCTTCCCTTTGCCTTGATGGACGGGTCCTTTTCTCTTAGCCACCTTTGGCTTAGAGGTGTTACCTTTAGACCCACCTTGATCGATTGCTAACACGGGTAAAGCTCTTTTACCCATGCTTGTTTCCGCCGTCCTAAGCATACCATGAAGCTCACCTATGCTCTTATCCATCCCATTCATGTTGTAATTAATTACAAATTGATCAAACCTCTTTGATAGGGAGTTAAGGATAAGATCGGTGGCTAACTCATTAGATATGTTAAGGTTGAGACGGTTAGCACGATCGATAAGGCTTTTCATCTTAAGTACATAAGATGAAACCGATTGGGATTCGTCCATACGACAAGCATGAAGCGCCCGAACCGTTTCGAAACGCTCAACACGTGCTTGTTGGAGAAACATCTCCTTCAATTGTGTTATCATGTCGTAAGCGCTATGATGCTCGAAATCCTTTTGGAGTTCGGGTATCATAGTCCCAAGCATTAAGCATGAGACTTGAAGGGAGTCGTGGCAATACTTATCGTAAGAGGCCATTGCCTCCACATCACTCTCATCCGGTTGGTCGGGAATGGGGTCCTCAATCACATACATTTTATCCTCTTGTTTGAGGACAATCCGAAGATTGCGGAACCAATCCATAAAATTTGTATGGTTGAGTTTGTCTTTCTCGAGGAGAGACCGTAACGATAGGTTGTTAAAGTTAAGTGGTGCGTTGTTCATGTTGTTGTTGTTATTAGCGGCCATCTACAAAATTCAACAAAGTTCTTTTAAGTATCGATTTGGATTTAATAAACAATACCCTTTTAATTTGTTTTATTAAATATTAGAATCCAACGGTAAATCAAATTTCGGTTAGGTGACCTTTATCCCGTCATTTGATTTAGCTAGGTAGTCATAATGACAATTGCAATCCTTTTGCAACTTCTAAGTTATGGGATCATGCAATCCTTTTGCATGGCATATTAATCCCATCAACGCCTATTTGTTCCTCATGCTTCGGTGACCCTAAGTTCATGATTCCCAAATCAAGTCGTCCTACTTGTGTAGACATGTAGACTTAACATACAAGTGGTTAGGTGACCTTTATCCCACAAGCATGCAAAGTGTACTTTATTCATATTAGTTCACTCATGACGGTTAGGTGACCTTTATCCCATCATGAGATTCCTAATATGTCTAAGTGTTTCCACAAAAGGATGGCGTTTAACTTGTTTATCTTGTATTAGTAAAGGGATTTTAGGTTTTCTACATTCTAGTTTAGAAAACAAAGTGCTATACACCAACATGCATTTGGTGTGTAGTATGTTTATGAAAAACCCATTTTCATGTGCCTTTTAGTAACCAATTACTAGTTTTAACCATTTCATTACCTTTTTAAATAAACCATTTTATTCAAGTCTAATAACCAATTATTAGTGTCATTTTGTTATGTTTTATTATAACCATTTTATAATGTATTATGCAAGTGTAATCATGTGATGATCTTGTAGCAACCAAACATACAAACATACACAAACATGCATAGCAAAGTGTTCACAATCAAGAGCCATTTTGGTAGACATTTGTTTAGCCAATAAACAAATGTCACCTAAGGGGTTAAACCAAAGTAAGAGATTTTACCAAAATCTCCCACTTAATCTTGTAATCTTCAAAACTTCATCTTGTAATCTTCTTCATGAATCTTCACTTTCATTTTACAAAATCATATCCTAATACAATTTTTCTAGAAAATGAAATAACAACCTATTCTATTTTACAAACCAAAATAGAACAAATTACATACAAAATACAAGATTAATTACAACTTTTACAAACCAAAATTACAAAATAATTACAAGCCATATGAATGAATATTACACCCATGAATAATCACCAAATCAATCAACCAAACAAACACATGGCCTAGGCTCGATTGTGAACAACAACATAACATCAAACATGGCCAAAACTTGAAATCCCAAACCCATTTTTGGGACCAAATATTTCGGCCATCACCATACACCCACCAAAACTCAATATTTTTACATTCTACTTTCATGCATGTTGGTAGATTGTAAAGAAAGTGAGTTTACTAGCCAAAAACAAGAAGCATATTAACAAGACTTTGGCTCTAGATACCATTGATGGATTTCAATACATAAACAAAGTCACAAACCCATTTTGTTACATATAAATTCGTGTGTATATGTATATATAAAGCGGAAGCAATTTCAAGTTTATGCATGTAAAGTTTAACCCTTTAAATTTGAAATCCATTAAAGATCTAGTCTTGAAAATACACTTAAATGTAAATAGAGCTAGTTAGATGTTTATACCTACTCCAAAATGGAGGTGAAGAACTAGGATGAAAAAGATGATGTAGATGAAGAAAACTTCTAACTTGAAGCCTCAAATCTTTGATACCCACAAGCAAAAATCAACACCCAAGACTTGGTTAGGATTTTAGACACTTAATTACTTGCAAAAATCAACCAAGAATCCCTTGAAGAAAGGAGAGGAAATTGCAAATATTATTTTCAAAATGCTAGAGTCAAAGAGTGTGTTAAAGTTGCACCAATGCATGTGTATTAGTCATAATTATATGGAGTAATCAAGGAAGGGTGGTTGGCACCTAGGAGCCTTCAAAAAAATGGCCCCCCCACCCCTTCCATTTATTTTATATTTTATTACATATTTATAAAACATACATGCATTTAGTTGTAAGTATTTTATTTTATAAGCCTTTTATAAAATAAAATGCAACACACATATGTTACATACACTTTATATTATTTATAACCTATATAAATAATATACAACATGTAGTAACTTATAATTATCCAAATAATTATATCTAGCATTTATTTTAGAAAACCAATTTCTAAAATTCAAGTGTCGTGTATTTGCTTTAATGATCCGATTGTCAAAACAAATACATAAAGTGTTGATAGCTTGTTATTGGGTATGACCCGACTTGGATCACAACATGTAAGCCACATTAATTTATTATGTCTCTCGGGCACAAGAAAATCCTTCAGTTTTTACACAATATCATACAAGCATGGACTCCAAATCTCGTCCTTATTTAAGTATGCGACAGCGGAAGCTCTTAATAATCACCTGAGAATAAACATGCTTAAAACGTCAACAAAAATGTTGGTGAGTTATAGGTTTAACCTATATATATCAAATCATAATAATAGACCACAAGATTTCATATTTCAATACACATCCCATACCATACATAGATATAAAAATCATTCATATGGTGAACACCTAGTAACCGACATTAACAAGATGCATATATAAGAATATCCCCATCATTCCGGGACACCCTTCGGATATGATATAAATTTCGAAGTACTAAAGCATCCGGTACTTTGGATGGGGCTTGTTGGGCTCGATAGATCTATCTTTAGGATTCGCGTCAATTAGGGTGTCTGTTCCATAATTCTTAGATTACCAGACTTAATAAAAAGGGGCATATTCGATTTCGATAATTCAAACATAGAATGTAGTTTCATGTACTTGTGTCTATTTTGTAAATCATTTATAAAACCTGCATGTATTCTCATCCCAAAAATATTAGATTTTAAAAGTGGGACTATAACTCACTTTCACAGATTTTTACTTCGTCAGGAAGTAAGACTTGGCCACTGGTTGATTCACGAACCTATAACAATATATACATATATATCAAAGTATGTTCAAAATATATTTACAACACTTTTAATATATTTTGATGTTTTAAGTTTATTAAGTCAGCTGTCCTCGTTAGTAACCTACAACTAGTTGTCCACAGTTAGATGTACAAAATAAATCGATAAATATTATCTTGAATCAATCCACGACCCAGTGTATACGTATCTCAGTATTGATCACAACTCAAACTATATATATTTTGGAATCAACCTCAACCCTGTATAGCTAACTCCAACATTCACATATAGAGTGTCTATGGTTGTTCCGAAATATATATAGATGTGTCGACATGATAGGTCGAAACATTGTATACGTGTCTATGGTATCTCAAGATTACATAATATACAATACAAGTTGATTAAGTTATGGTTGGAATAGATTTGTTACCAATTTTCACGTAGCTAAAATGAGAAAAATTATCTAATCTTGTTTTACCCATAACTTCTTCATTTTAAATCCGTTTTGAGTGAATCAAATTGCTATGGTTTCATATTGAACTCTATTTTATGAATCTAAATAGAAAAAGTATAGGTTTATAGTCGGAAAAATAAGTTACAAGTCGTTTTTGTAAAGGTAGTCATTTCAGTCGAAAGAACGACGTCTAGATGACCATTTTAGAAAACATACTTCCAATTTGAGTTTAACCATAATTTTTGGATATAGTTTCATGTTCATAATAAAAATCATTTTCTAATAATAACAAATTTTAAATCAAAGTTTATCATAGTTTTTAATTAACTAACCCAAAACAGCCCGCGGTGTTACTACGACGGCGTAAATCCAGTTTTACGGTGTTTTTCGTGTTTCCAGGTTTTAAATCATTAAGTTAGCATATCATATAGATATAGAACATGTGTTTAGTTGATTTTAAAAGTCAAGTTAGAAGGATTAACTTTTATTTGCGAACAAGTTTAGAATTAACTAAACTATGTTCTAGTGATTACAAGTTTAAACCTTCGAATAAGATAGCTTTATATGTATGAATCGAATGATGTTATGAACATCATTACTACCTTAAGTTCCTTGGATAAACCTACTGGAAAAGAGAAAAATGGATCTAGCTTCAACGGATCCTTGGATGGCTTGAAGTTCTTGAAGCAGAATCATGACACGAAAACAAGTTCAAGTAAGATCATCACCTGAAATAAGATTGTTATAGTTATAGAAATTGAACCAAAGTTTGAATATGATTATTACCTTGTATTAGAATGATAACCTACTGTAAGAAACAAAGATTTCTTGAGGTTGGATGATCACCTTACAAGATTGGAAGTGAGCTAGCAAACTTGAAAGTATTCTTGATTTTATGTAACTAGAACTTGTAGAATATATGAAGAACACTTAGAACTTGAAGATAGAACTTGAGAGAGATTAATTAGATGAAGAAAATTGAAGAATGAAAGTGTTTGTAGGTGTTTTTGGTCGTTGGTGTATGGATTAGATATAAAGGATATGTAATTTTGTTTTCATGTAAATAAGTCATGAATGATTACTCATATTTTTGTAATTTTATGAGATATTTCATGCTAGTTGCCAAATGATGGTTCCCACATGTGTTAGGTGACTCACATGGGCTGCTAAGAGCTGATCATTGGAGTGTATATACCAATAGTACATACATCTAAAAGCTGTGTATTATACGAGTACGAATACGGGTGCATACGAGTAGAATTGTTGATGAAACTGAACGAGGATGTAATTGTAAGCATTTTTGTTAAGTAGAAGTATTTTGATAAGTGTATTGAAGTCTTTCAAAAGTGTATAAATACATATTAAAACACTACATGTATATACATTTTAACTGAGTCGTTAAGTCATCGTTAGTCGTTACATGTAAGTGTTGTTTTGAAACCTTTATGTTAACGATCTTGTTAAATGTTGTTAACCCAATGTTTATAATATCAAATGAGATTTTAAATTATTATATTATCATGATATTATCATGTATGAATATCTCTTAATATTATATATATACATTAAATGTCTTTACAACGATAATCGTTACATATATGTCTCGTTTAAAAATCATTAAGTTAGTAGTCTTGTTTTTACATATGTAGTTCATTGTTAATATACTTAATGATATGTTT
Organism: Rutidosis leptorrhynchoides; assembly: GCF_046630445.1. Lineage (NCBI taxonomy): Eukaryota > Viridiplantae > Streptophyta > Magnoliopsida > Asterales > Asteraceae > Rutidosis > Rutidosis leptorrhynchoides. The sequence continues at coordinate 312,689,352 of NC_092333.1, read as the reverse complement.
ACTTATCATAGTATTATGTTAACTATATATATATCCATATATATGTCATCATATAGTTTTTACAAGTTTTAACGTTCGTGAATCACCGGTCAACTTGGGTGGTCAATTGTCTATATGAAACATATTTCAATTAATCAAGTCTTAACAAGTTTGATTGCTTAACATGTTGGAAACATTTAATCATGTAAATATCAATCTCAATTAATATATATAAACATGGAAAAGTTCGGGTCACTACAGTATCTACCCGTTAAATAAATTTCGTCCCGAAATTTTAAGCTGTTGAAGGTGTTGACGAATCTTCTGGAAATAGATGCAGGTATTTCTTCTTCATCTGATCTTCATGCTCCCAGGTGAACTCGGGTCCTCTACGAGCATTCCATCGAACCTTAACAATTGGTATCTTGTTTTGCTTAAGTCTTTTAACCTCACGATCCATTATTTCGACGGGTTCTTCGATGAATTGGAGTTTTTCGTTGATTTGGATTTCATCTAACGGAATAGTGAGATCTTCTTTAGAAAAAAATTTCTTCAAATTCGAGACATGGAAAGTGTTATGTACAGCCGCGAGTTGTTGAGGTAACTCAAGTCGGTAAGCTACTGGTCCGACACGATCAATAATCTTGAATGGTCCAATATACCTTGGATTTAATTTCCCTCGTTTACCAAATCGAACAACGCCTCTCCAAGGTGCAACTTTAAGCATGACCATCTCTCCAATTTCAAATTCTATATCTTTTCTTTTAATGTCAGCGCAGCTCTTTTGTCGACTTTGGGCGGTTTTCAACCGTTGTTGAATTTGGATGATCTTCTCGGTAGTTTCTTGTATAATCTCCGGACCCGTAATCTGTCTATCCCCCACTTCACTCCAACAAATCGAAGACCTGCACTTTCTACCATAAAGTGCTTCAAACGGCGCCATCTCAATGCTTGAATGGTAGCTGTTGTTGTAGGAAAATTCTGCTAATGGTAGATGTCGATCCCAACTGTTTCCGAAATCAATAACACATGCTCGTAGCATGTCTTCAAGCGTTTGTATCGTCCTTTCGCTCTGCCCATCAATTTGTGGATGATAGGCAGTACTCATGTCTAGACGAGTTCCTAATGCTTGCTGTAATGTCTGCCAGAATCTTGAAATAAATCTGCCATCCCTATCAGAGATAATAGAGATTGGTATTCCATGTCTGGAGACGACTTCCTTCAAATACAGTCGTGCTAACTTCTCCATCTTGTCATCTTCTCTTATTGGCAGGAAGTGTGCTGATTTGGTGAGACGATCAACTATTACCCAAATAGTATCAAAACCACTTGCAGTCCTTGGCAATTTAGTGATGAAATCCATGGTAATGTTTTCCCATTTCCATTCCGGGATTTCGGGTTGTTGAAGTAGACCTGATGGTTTCTGATGCTCAGCTTTGACCTTAGAACACGTCAAACATTCTCCTACGTATTTAGCAACATCGGATTTCATACCCGGCCACCAAAAATGTTTCTTGAGATCCTTGTACATCTTCCTCGTTCCAGGATGTATTGAGTATCTGGTTTTATGAGCTTCTCTAAGTACCATTTCTCTCATATCTCCAAATTTTGGTACCCAAATCCTTTCAGCCCTATACCGGGTTCCGTCTTCCCGAATATTAAGATGCTTCTCCGATCCTTTGGGTATTTCATCCTTTAAATTTCCCTCTTTTAAAACTCCTTGTTGCACCTCCTTTATTTGAGTATTAAGGTTATTATGAATCATTATATTCATAGATTTTACTCGAATGGGTTCTCTGTCCTTCCTGCTCAAGGCATCGGCTACCACATTTTCCTTCCCCGGGTGGTAACGAATTTCAAAGTCGTAATCATTCAACAATTCAATCCACCTACGCTGCCTCATATTCAGTTGTTTCTGATTAAATATGTGTTGAAGACTTTTGTGGTCGGTATATATAATACTTTTGACCCCATATAAGTAGTGCCTCCAAGTCTTTAATGCAAAAACAACCGCGCCTAATTCCAAATCATGCATCGTATAATTTTGTTCGTGAATCTTCAATTGTCTAGACTCATAAGCAATCACCTTCGTTCGTTGCATTAATACACAACCGAGACCTTGTTTTGATGCGTCACAATAAATCACAAAATCATCATTCCCTTCAGGCAATGACAATATAGGTGCCGTAGTTAGCTTTTTCTTCAATAACTGAAACGCTTTCTCTTGTTCATCATTCCATTCAAATTTCTTCCCTTTATGCGTTAATGCAGTCAAGGGTTTTGCTATTCTGGAATAGTCTTGGATGAACCTTCTGTAGTAACCAGCTAGTCCTAAAAACTGGCGTATGTGTTTCGGAGTTTTCGGGGTTTCCCACTTTTCAACAGTTTCTATCTTTGCCGGATCCACCTTAATACCTTCTTTGTTCACTATGTGACCGAGGAATTGAACTTCTTCCAACCAAAATGCACACTTTGAAAACTTAGCGTACAATTCTTCCTTCCTCAACACTTCTAATATCTTTCTCAAATGTTCACCGTGTTCTTGGTCATTCTTTGAGTAAATAAGTATGTCATCAATGAAAACAATGACAAACTTGTCAAGGTATGGTCCACACACTCGGTTCATAAGGTCCATGAACACAGCTGGTGCATTAGTTAAACCAAACGGCATGACCATAAACTCGTAATGACCGTAACGTGTTCTGAAAGCAGTCTTTGGAATATCATCTTCTTTCACCCGCATTTGATGATACCCGGAACGTAAGTCAATCTTTGAATAAATAGACGAGCCTTGTAGTTGATCAAATAAGTCGTCGATTCTCGGTAGTGGGTAGCGGTTCTTGATGGTAAGTTTGTTCAACTCTCGGCAGTCGATACACAACCTGAATGTACCATCTTTCTTCTTGACAAACAAAACAGGAGCTCCCCACGGTGATGTGCTTGGTCGAATGAAACCACGCTCTAAAAGTTCTTGTAATTGGCTTTGCAGTTCTTTCATCTCGCTGGGTGCGAGTCTGTAAGGAGCACGAGCTATTGGTGCAGCTCCTGGTACAAGATCTATTTGAAATTCAACGGATCGATGTGGGGGTAATCCCGGTAATTCTTTCGGGAATACATCGGGAAATTCTTTTGCAATGGGAACATCATTGATGCTCTTTTCTTCAGTTTGTACTTTCTCGACGTGTGCTAGAACAGCATAGCAACCTTTTCTTATTAGTTTTTGTGCCTTCAAATTACTAATAAGATGTAGCTTCGTGTTGCCCTTTTCTCCGTACACCATTAAGGGTTTTCCTTTTTCTCGTATAATGCGAATTGCATTTTTGTAACAAACGATCTCTGCTTTCACTTCTTTCAACCAGTCCATACCGATTATCACATCAAAACTCCCTAACTCTACAGGTATCAAATCAATCTTAAATGTTTCGCTAACCAGTTTAATTTCTCGATTCCGACATATATTATCTGCTGAAATTAATTTACCATTTGCTAATTCGAGTAAAAATTTACAATCCAAAGGCGTCAATGGACAACTTAATTTAGCACAAAAATCTCTACTCATATAGCTTCTATCCGCACCCGAATCAAATAAAACGTAAGCAGATTTATTGTCAATAAGAAACGTACCCGTAACAAGCTCCGGGTCTTCCTGTGCCTCTGCCGCATTAATATTGAAAACTCTTCCGCGGCCTTGTCCATTCGTGTTCTCCTGTTCGGGCAATTTCTAATAATGTGGCCCGGTTTTCCACATTTATAACAAACTACATTGGCATAACTTGCTCTGACACTAGTTGCTCCGCCATTACTCGTTCCGACACCATTTGTTCCTTTCGTTCTATTAACCCCTGGTCCGTAGACCTCACACTTCGCCGTGCTATGACCATTTCTTTTACACTTGTTGCAAAATTTGGTGCAGAACCCCGAGTGATACTTTTCACACCTTTGGCATAGCTGCTTCTGATTGTTGTTGTTGTTGCAGTTATTATTGTTATTGGGATGATTGTTGTAGTTGCTGTTGTTGTTGTTGTTGTTGTTGTTGTTGTTGTTGTTGGGCCGTTTGTTGTAGTTGCGATTGATGTTGCGATTGTTGGGATAATTGTTGCGATTATTGTTGTAATTGCTGTTGTTGTTGTATTGGTGATTCTTATCACCGTTTTCCTCCCACTTTCTTTTGACTTGCTTCACATTGGCCTCTTCAGCAGTCTGTTCTTTAATTCTTTCTTCAATCTGGTTCACTAGTTTGTGAGCCATTCTACATGCCTGTTGTATGGAGGCGGGCTCGTGTGAACTTATATCTTCTTGGATTCTTTCCGGTAATCCTTTCACAAACGCGTCGATCTTCTCTTCCTCATCTTCGAATGCTCCCGGACACAATAGGCACAATTCTGTGAATCGTCTTTCGTACGTGGTAATATCAAATCCTTGGGTTCGTAACCCTCTAAGTTCTGTCTTGAGCTTATTGACCTCGGTTCTGGGACGGTACTTCTCGTTCATCAAGTGCTTGAATGCTGACCACGGTAGTGCGTACGCATCGTCTTGTCCCACTTGCTCTAGATAGGTATTCCACCATGTTAACGCAGAACCTGTGAAGGTATGCGTAGCGTACTTCACTTTGTCCTCTTCAGTACACTTACTTATGGCAAACACTGATTCGACCTTCTCGGTCCACCGTTTCAATCCGATCGGTCCTTCGGTTCCATCAAATTCCAAAGGTTTGCAGGCAGTGAATTCTTTGTAGGTGCATCCTACACGATTTCCTGTACTGCTAGATCCAAGGTTATTGTTGGTATGTAGCGCAGCCTGTACTGCGGCTATGTTTGAAGCTAGAAAAGTACGGAATTCCTCTTCATTCATATTCACGGTGTGTCGAGTAGTCGGTGCCATTTCCTTCAAAATAGTCAAATGGAACAAGTTAATCATACAGAATATTAAGAGTAGTTAATAGTATTTCGTAGCATAATATGAACTCATTTATAAAAGCTTTTTCTTCATATTAGCGTTTTATAAGTTTAAATTCGGGTAGTACCTACCCGTTAAGTTCATACTTAGTAGCTAATATACAATTCAACTACTATAATTCTATATGAAAAACTGATTATAATAATATTTCGCGTTCAAACTTTTACACAATATTTTACAAACTTACAATACCGCTTATTTTACATATAGCATGAAATATAGCACACAGTAAATTTGATACAAGATGGTTGTGAAGATAATTCTAGCTAGTACACAAGTCGTTCAGCAAAGGCAATAAAGACACGTAATTCATACGTCCAGAAACAAGTCATGCATTCTGGTTTTACTAGGATTACTTCCCATCCTTGGTCTTGTGGAACATAACCGTTATGGCCGTTGATAAGACATCGTGTTGTAACGTCGTCAAAGGGACGAGGGTTACGTAATGTCCAACAGTCCCGTAACAATCTAAAAACCTCATTTCTTACCCCAATTACCGACTTCGTCACTTGTGGGAACGTTTTGTTTAATAGTTGTAGCCCGATGTTCTTTTCTCACTTTGGTGAGAAGCGAACATTACTAATCCGTAAGCATAGCATGCTTCTTTATGTTGCATGTTAGCCGCTTTTTCTAAATCATGAAGTCCTATATTCGGATACATTGAGTCAAAATAATTTCTTAACCCGTTGCGTAACATAGCATTTGGGTTTCCCGCAATATATGCGTCAAAGTAAACACATCGTAACTTATGGGTTTCCCAATGTGATATCCCCCATCTTTCAAACGAAAGTCTCTTATAAACCAAGACATTCTTGGAACGTTCTTCGAATGTCTTACAAACTGATCTCGCCTTAAATAGTTGTGCCGAGGAATTCTGACCGACTCTAGACAGGATTTCATCAATCATGTCTCCGGGTAGGTCTCTTAAAATATTGGGTTGTCTATCCATTTTGTGTTTTTAAACTGTAAAATAGACAAGAGTTAGATTCATAAAAAAACAAATACTTATTAATACAAGCAATTTTTACATATATCATAAAGCATAAGCACACTATATTACATATATTACACCACACGAATACAACTATCTTATTCCGACTCGCTTGTTTCTTCTTCTTCGGTTTTGGTTCGTTTTGCCAAGTTTCTAGGGATATATGATGTTCCCCTAATACGAGCCGTCGTTTTCCACATTGGTTTAGAAAAACCTGGTGGTTTAGAGGTTCCCGGGTCATTGTTACAACTTAAGGACTTCGGGGGTTGACGATACATATAAAGTTCATCGGGGTTGGAATTAGATTTCTCTATTTTTATGCCCTTTCCCTTATTATTTTCTTTTGCCTTTTTAAATTCAGTTGGGGTAATTTCTATAACATCATCGGAATTCTCGTCGGAATCCGATTCATCGGAGAATTGGTAATCCTCCCAATATTTTGCTTCCTTGGTGGAAACACCATTGACCATAATTAACCTTGGTCGGTTGGTTGAGGATTTTCTTTTACTTAACCATTTTATTATTTCTCCCACCGGTTCTATTTCTTCATCCGGTTCCGATTCTTCTTCCGGTTCCGATTCTTCTTCCGGTTCCGACTCTTCTTCCGGTTCCTCTTCGGGAACTTGTGAATCAGTCCACGAATCATTCCAATTTACATTTGACTCTTCATTATTATTAGGTGAGTCAATGGGACTTGTTCTAGAGGTAGACATCTATCACATAATATCAAACGCGTTAAGAGATTAATATATCACATAATATTCACATGTTAAAAATATATAGTTTCCAACAAAATTTGTTAAGTAATCATTTTCAAGTAAACACGGTCGAAGTCCAGACTCACTAATGCATCCCAACAAACTCGATAAGACACACTAATGCAAAATTCTGGTTCTCTAAGACCAACGCTCGGATACCAACTGAAATGTCCCGTTCTTATTGATTAAAAACGTTCCATATTAATTGATTTCGTTGCGAGGTTTTGACCTCTATATGAGACGTTTTTCAAAGACTGCATTCATTTTAAAACAAACCATAACCTTTATTTCATCAATAAAGGTTTAAAAAGCTTGACGTAGATTATCAAATAATGATAATCTAAAATATCCTGTTTACACACGACCATTACATAATGGTTTACAATACAAATATGTTACAACAAAATAAGTTTCTTGAATGCAGTTTTTACACAATACCATACAAGAATGGACTCCAAATCTCGTCCTTATTTAAGTATGCGACAGCGGAAGCTCTTAATAATCACCTGAGAATAAACATGCTTAAAACGTCAACAAAAATGTTGGTGAGTTATAGGTTTAACCTATATATATCAAATCATAATAATAGACCACAAGATTTCATATTTCAATACACATCCCATACATAGAGATAAAAATCATTCATATGGTGAACACCTGGTAACCGACATTAACAAGATGCATATATAAGAATATCCCCATCATTCCGGGACACCCTTCGGATATGATATAAATTTCGAAGTACTAAAGCATCCGGTACTTTGGATGGGGCTTGTTGGGCCCGATAGATCTATCTTTAGGATTCGCGTCAATTAGGGTGTCTGTTCCCTAATTCTTAGATTACCAGACTTAATAAAAAGGGGCAAATTCGATTTCGATAATTCAACCATAGAATGTAGTTTCATGTACTTGTGTCTATTTTGTAAATCATTTATAAAATCTGCATGTATTCTCATCCCAAAAATATTAGATTTTAAAAGTGGGACTATAACTCACTTTCACATATTTTTACGTCGTCGGGAAGTAAGACTTGGCCACTGGTTGATTCACGAACCTATAACAATATATACATATATATCAAAGTATGTTCAAAATATATTTACAACACTTTTAATATATTTTGATGTTTTAAGTTTATTAAGTCAGCTGTCCTCGTTAGTAACCTACAACTAGTTGTCCACAGTTAGATGTACAGAAATAAATCGATAAATATTATCTTGAATCAATCCACGACCCAGTGTATACGTATCTCAGTATTGATTACAACTCAAACTATATATATTTTGGAATCAACCTCAACCCTGTATAGCTAACTCCAACATTCACATATAGAGTGTCTATGGTTGTTCCGAAATATATATAGATGTGTCGACATGATAGGTCGAAACATTGTATACGTGTCTATGGTATCTCAAGATTACATAATATACAATACAAGTTGATTAAGTTATGGTTGGAATAGATTTGTTACCAATTTTCACGTAGCTAAAATGAGAAAAATTATCCCATCTTGTTTTACCCATAACTTCTTCATTTTAAATCCGTTTTGAGTGAATCAAATTGCTATGGTTTCATATTGAACTCTATTTTATGAATCTAAACAGAAAAAGTATAGGTTTATAGTCGTAAAAATAAGTTACAAGTCATTTTTGTAAAGGTAGTCATTTTAGTCGAAAGAACGACGTCTAGATGACCATTTTAGAAAACATACTTCCACTTTGAGTTTAACCATAATTTTTGGATATAGTTTCATGTTCATAATAAAAATCATTTTCTCAGAATAACAACTTTTAAATCAAAGTTTATCATAGTTTTTAATTAACTAACCCAAAACAGCCCGCGGTGTTACTACGACGGCGTAAATCCGGTTTTACGGTGTTTTTCGTATTTCCAGGTTTTAAATCATTAAGTTAGCATATCATATAGATATATAACATGTGTTTAGTTGATTTTAAAAGTCAAGTTAGAAGGATTAACTTTTATTTGCGAACAAGTTTAGAATTAACTAAACTATGTTCTAGTGATTACAAGTTTAAACCTTCGAATAAGATAGCTTTATATGTATGAATCGAATGATGTTATGAACATCATTACTACCTTAAGTTCCTTGGATAAACCTACTGGAAAAGAGAAAAATGGATCTAGCTTCAACGGATCCTTGGATGGCTCGAAGTTCTTGAAGCAGAATCATGACACGAAAACAAGTTCAAGTAAGATCATCACTTGAAATAAGATTGTTATAGTTATAGAAATTGAACCAAAGTTTGAATATGATTATTACCTTGTATTAGAATGATAACCTACTGTAAGAAACAAAGATTTCTTGAGGTTGGATGATCACCTTACAAGATTGGAAGTGAGCTAGCAAACTTGAAAGTATTCTTGATTTTATGTAACTAGAACTTGTAGAATATATGAAGAACACTTAGAACTTGAAGATAGAACTTGAGAGAGATTAATTAGATGAAGAAAATTGAAGAATGAAAGTGTTTGTAGGTGTTTTTGGTCGTTGGTGTATGGATTAGATATAAAGGATATGTAATTTTGTTTTCATGTAAATAAGTCATGAATGATTACTCATATTTTTGTAATTTTATGAGATATTTCATGCTAGTTGCCAAATGATGGTTCCCACATGTGTTAGGTGACTCACATGGGCTGCTAAGAGCTGATCATTGGAGTGTATATACCAATAGTACATACATCTAAAAGCTGTGTATTATACGAGTACGAATACGGGTGCATACTAGTAGAATTGTTGATGAAACTGAACGAGGATGTAATTGTAAGCATTTTTGTTAAGTAGAAGTATTATGATAAGTGTATTGAAGTCTTTCAAAAGTGTATAAATACATATTAAAACACTACATGTATATACATTTTAACTGAGTCGTTAAGTCATCGTTAGTCGTTACATGTAAGTGTTGTTTTGAAACCTTTATGTTAACGATCTTGTTAAATGTTGTTAACCCAATGTTTATAATATCAAATGAGATTTTAAATTATTATATTATCATGATATTATCATGTATGAATATCTCTTAATATTATATATATACATTAAATGTCTTTACAACGATAATCGTTACATATATGTCTCGTTTAAAAATCATTAAGTTAGTAGTCTTGTTTTTACATATGTAGTTCATTGTTAATATACTTAATGATATGTTTACTTATCATAGTATCATGTTAACTATATATATATCCATATATATGTCATCATATAGTTTTTACAAGTTTTAACGTTCGTGAATCACCGGTCAACTTGGGTGGTCAATTGTCTATATGAAACATATTTCAATTAATCAAGTCTTAACAAGTTTGATTGCTTAACATGTTGGAAACATTTAATCATGTAAATATCAATCTCAATTAATATATATAAACATGGAAAAGTTCGGGTCACTACAAACCAGACCCCTTCTGCTGCTATTGCCAAACTTATGCCTCCTGGTACTCAGGAAAAGGTTGATGAGACTAAAGACAAATTGATAAATTTGAAGATAAACATTTATGATGAAGTATGCAGCAAAGAAGATTCATCTGCTCAAGATGTGCTTAGTGTGCAGTTTGATTGATTTTTGTAAAAATGTCAAACAATGTTTTGTAATAAATTTCCTTCTGACCTTGACATTATATACATACTGATTTTTTTGTGATGACTACGTGTGTTTACATGCTTGTTGCAAATATTTTGATACTTAATGCTTTAAAACCAATCGATTATGCACCCGAGCATAAAATTTCTATACACAATTGTGCAGTTTATAATTGAGCAAATATTAAGGTAATTTCATATTAAGCAAATATTTTGAAAAGTGTATAAGGTAATTTCATATGTAGACGCCTTGCAATATTAAGTTTTGCTAAATGAATATGATGTCTGAATTCTGTTACACGCTTTCCGTCATAAAATTAATGAGGAAGAATTATGAAGTGTTTTAGAAGAATGATTACAAATCAATAGACTCTCCGTCTTACGCCTTCCGTCATAAAGTATATGAGGAAGAATTGCTAATTATTTTGCCTTCATACATAAAATATGAAATGTCCCGTTCTTATTGATTAAAAACGTTCCATATTAATTGATTTCGTTGCGAGGTTTTGACCTCTATATGAGACGTTTTTTTCAAAGACTGCATTCATTTTTAAACAAACCATAACCTTTATTTCATCAATAAAGGTTTAAAAAGCTTTACGTAGATTATCAAATAATGATAATCTAAAATATCCTGTTTACACACGACCATTACATAATGGTTTACAATACAAATATGTTACAACAAAATAAGTTTCTTGAATGCAGTTTTTACACAATATCATACAAGCATGGACTCCAAATCTTGTCCTTATTTAAGTATGCGACAGCGGAAGCTCTTAATAATCACCTGAGAATAAACATGCTTAAAACGTCAACAAAAATGTTGGTGAGTTATAGGTTTAACCTATATATATCAAATCGTAACAATAGACCACAAGATTTCATATTTCAATACACATCCCATACATAGAGATATAAATCATTCATATGGTGAACACCTGGTAACCGACAATAACAAGATGCATATATAAGAATATCCCCATCATTCCGGGACACCCTTCGGATATGATATAAATTTCGAAGTACTAAAGCATCCGGTACTTTGGATGGGGTTTGTTAGGCCCAATAGATCTATCTTTAGGATTCGCGTCAATTAGGGTGTCTGTTCCCTAATTCTTAGATTACCAGACTTAATAAAAAGGGGCATATTCGATTTTGATAATTCAACCATAGAATGTAGTTTCACGTACTTGTGTCTATTTTGTAAATCATTTATAAAACCTGCATGTATTCTCATCCCAAAAATATTAGATTTTAAAAGTGGGACTATAACTCACTTTCACAGATTTTTACTTCGTCGGGAAGTAAGACTTGGCCACTGGTTGATTCACGAACCTATAACAATATATACATATATATATATCAAAGTATGTTCAAAATATATTTACAACACTTTTAATATATTTTGATGTTTTAAGTTTATTAAGTCAGCTGTCCTCGTTAGTAACCTACAACTAGTTGTCCACAGTTAGATGTACAGAAATAAATTGATAAATATTATCTTGAATCAATCCACGACCCAGTGTATACGTATCTCAGTATTGATCACAACTCAAACTATATATATTTTGGAATCAACCTCAACCCTGTATAGCTAACTCCAACATTCACATATAGAGTGTCTATGGTTGTTCCGAAATATATATAGATGTGTCGACATGATAGGTCGAAACATTGTATACGTGTCTATGGTATCTCAAGATTACATAATATATAATACAAGTTGATTAAGTTATGGTTGGAATAGATTTGTTACCAATTTTCACGTAGCTAAAATGAGAAAAATTATCCAATCTTGTTTTACCCATAACTTCTTTATTTTAAATCCGTTTTGAGTGAATCAAATTGCTATGGTTTCATATTGAACTCTATTTTATGAATCTAAACAAAAAAAGTATAGGTTTCTAGTCGGAAAAATAAGTTACAAGTCGTTTTTGTAAAGGTAGTCATTTCAGTCGAAAGAACGACGTCTAGATGACCATTTTAGAAAACATACTTCCACTTTGAGTTTAACCATAATTTTTGGATATAGTTTCATGTTCATAATAAAAATCATTTTCTCAGAATAACAACTTTTAAATTAAAGTTTATCATAGTTTTTAATTAACTAACCCAAAACAGCCCGCGGTGTTACTACGACGGCGTAAATCCGGTTTTACGGTGTTTTTCGTGTTTCCAGGTTTTAAATCATTAAGTTAGCATATCATATAGATATAGAACATGTGTTTAGTTGATTTTAAAAGTCAAGTTAGAAGGATTAACTTTTGTTTGCGAACAAGTTTAGAATTAACTAAACTATGTTCTAGTGATTACAAGTTTAAACCTTCGAATAAGATAGCTTTATATGTATGAATCGAATGATGTTATGAACATCATTACTACCTTAAGTTCCTTGGATGAACCTACTGGAAAAGAGAAAAATGGATCTAGCTTCAATGGATCCTTGGATGGCTCAAAGTTCTTGAAGCAAAATCATGACACGAAAACAAGTTCAAGTAAGATCATCACTTGAAATAAGATTGTTATAGTTATAGAAATTGAACCAAAGTTTGAATATGATTATTACCTTGTATTAGAATGATAACCTACTGTAAGAAACAAAGATTTCTTGAGGTTGGATGATCACCTTACAAGATTGGAAGTGAGCTAGCAAACTTGAAAGTATTCTTGATTTTATGAAACTAGAACTTTTGGAATTTATGAAGAACACTTAGAACTTGAAGATAGAACTTGAGAGAGTTCAATTAGATGAAGAAAATTGAAGAATGAAAGTGTTTGTAGGTGTTTTTGGTCGTTGGTGTATGGATTAGATATAAAGGATATGTAATTTTGTTTTCATGTAAATAAGTCATGAATGATTACTCATATTTTTGTAATCTTATGAGATATTTCATGCTAGTTGCCAAATGATGGTTCCCACATGTGTTAGGTGACTCACATGGGCTGCTAAGAGCTGATCATTGGAGTGTATATACCAATAGTACATACATCTAAAAGCTGTGTATTGTACGAGTACGAATACGGGTGCATACAAGTAGAATTGTTGATGAAACTGAACGAGAATGTAATTGTAAGCATTTTTGTTAAGTAGAAGTATTTTGATAAGTGTATTGAAGTCTTTCAAAAGTGTATAAATACATATTAAAACACTACATGTATATACATTTTAACTGAGTCGTTAAGTCATCGTTAGTCGTTACATGTAAGTGTTGTTTTGAAACCTTTAGGTTAACGATCTTGTTAAATGTTGTTAACCCAATGTTTATAATATCAAAAGAGATTTTAAATTATTATATTATCATGATATTATGATATATAATATATCTCAGTATGATGTATATACAGTTAAATGTCGTTACAACGATAATCGTTACATATATGTCTCATTTCGAAATCATTAAGTTAGTAGTCTTATTTTTACATATGTATTTCATTGTTAATACACTTAATAATATATTTACTTATCATTTAACATAATTAACCAAGTGTATCAATATCTTAATATGATTCATATGTACCTAGTAAGACGTTGTTATAACGATAATCGTTATATATATCGTTTTCGAGTTTCTTAAATTAATAGTCTCATTTTTATGTATATAACTCATTGTTAAAATACCTAATGAGATACATACTTATAATAAAAACATGTTAACTATATATATAACCATATATATGTCATCGTATAGTTTTTACAAGTTTTAACGTTCGTGAATCACCGGTCAACTTGGGTGGTCAATTGTCTATATGAAACATATTTCAATTAATCAAGTCTTAACAAGTTTGATTGCTTAACATGTTGGAAACATTTAATCATGTAAATATCAATCTCAATTAATATATATAAACATGGAAAAGTTCGGGTCACTACAGTACCTACCCGTTAAATAAATTTCGTCCCGAAATTTTAAGCTGTTGAAGGTGTTGACGAGTCTTCTGGAAATAGATGAGGGTATTTCTTCTTCATCTGATCTTCACGCTCCCAGGTGAACTCGGGTCCTCTACGAGCATTCCATCGAACCTTAACAATTGGTATCTTGTTTTGCTTAAGTCTTTTAACCTCACGATCCATTATTTCGACGGGTTCTTCGATGAATTGGAGTTTTTCGTTGATTTGGATTTCATCTAACGGAATAGTGAGATCTTCTTTAGCAAAACATTTCTTCAAATTCGATACGTGGAAAGTGTTATATACAGCCGCGAGTTGTTGAGGTAACTCAAGTCGGTAAGCTACTGGTCCGACACGATCAATAATCTTGAATGGTCCAATATACCTTGGATTTAATTTCCCTCGTTTACCAAATCGAACAACGCCTTTCCAAGGTGAAACTTTAAGCATGACCATCTCTCCAATTTCAAATTCTATATCTTTTCTTTTAATGTCAGCGTAGCTCTTTTGTCGACTTTGGGCGGTTTTCAACCGTTGTTGAATTTGGATAATCTTCTCGGTAGTTTCTTGTATAATCTCCGGACCCGTAATCTGTCTATCCCCCACCTCACTCCAACAAATCGGAGACCTGCACTTTCTACCATAAAGTGCTTCAAACGGCGCCATCTCAATGCTTGAATGGTAGCTGTTGTTGTAGGAAAATTCTGCTAACGGTAGATGTCGATCCCAACTGTTTCCGAAATCAATAACACATGCTCGTAGCATGTCTTCAAGCGTTTGTATCGTCCTTTCGCTCTGCCCATCAGTTTGTGGATGATAGGCAGTACTCATGTCTAGACGAGTTCCTAATGCTTGCTGTAATGTCTGCCAGAATCTTGAAATAAATCTGCCATCCCTATCAGAGATAATAGAGATTGGTATTCCATGTCTGGAGACGACTTCCTTCAAATACAGTCGTGCTAACTTCTCCATCTTGTCATCTTCTCTTATTGGTAGGAAGTGTGCTGATTTGGTGAGACGATCAACTATTACCCAAATAGTATCAAAACCACTTGCAGTCCTTGGCAATTTAGTGATGAAATCCATGGTAATGTTTTCCCATTTCCATTCCGGGATTTCGGGTTGTTGAAGTAGACCTGATGGTTTCTGATGCTCAGCTTTGACCTTAGAACACGTCAAACATTCTCCTACGTATTTAGCAACATCGGCTTTCATACCCGGCCACCAAAAAATGTTTCTTGAGATCCTTGTACATCTTCCCCGTTCCAGGATGTATTGAGTATCTGGTTTTATGAGCTTCTCTAAGTACCATTTCTCTCATATCTCCAAATTTTGGTACCCAAATCCTTTCAGCCCTATACCGGGTTCCGTCTTCCCGAATATTAAGATGCTTCTCCGATCCTTTGGGTATTTCATCCTTTAAATTTCCCTCTTTTAAAACTCCTTGTTGCGCCTCCTTTATTTGAGTAGTAATGTTATTATGAATCATTATATTCATAGATTTTACTCGAATGGGTTCTCTATCCTTCCTGCTCAAGGCATCGGCTACCACATTTGCCTTCCCCGGGTGGTAACGAATCTCAAAATCGTAATCATTCAATAATTCAATCCACCTACGCTGCCTCATATTCAGTTGTTTCTGATTAAATATGTGTTGAAGACTTTTGTGGTCGGTATATATAATACTTTTGACCCCATATAAGTAGTGCCTCCAAGTCTTTAATGCAAAAACAACCGCGCCTAATTCCAAATCATGCGTCGTATAATTTTGTTCGTGAATCTTCAATTGTCTAGACGCATAAGCAATCACCTTCGTTCGTTGCATTAATACACAACCGAGACCTTGCTTTGATGCGTCACAATAAATCACAAAATCATCATTCCCTTCAGGCAATGACAATATAGGTGCCGTAGTTAGCTTTTTCTTCAATAACTGAAACGCTTTCTCTTGTTCATCATTCCATTCAAATTTCTTCCCTTTATGCGTTAATGCAGTCAAGGGTTTTGCTATTCTGGAAAAGTCTTGGATGAACCTTCTGTAGTAACCAGCTAGTCCTAAAAACTGGCGTATGTGTTTCGGAGTTTTCGGGGTTTCCCACTTTTCAACAGTTTCTATCTTTGCCGGATCCACCTTAATACCTTCTTTGTTCACTATGTGACCGAGGAATTGAACTTCTTCCAACCAAAATGCACACTTTGAAAACTTAGCGTACAATTCTTCCTTCCTCAATACTTCTAACACCTTTCTCAAATGTTCACCGTGTTCTTGGTCATTCTTTGAGTAAATAAGTATGTCATCAATGAAAACAATGACAAACTTGTCAAGGTATGGTCCACACACTCGGTTCATAAGGTCCATGAACACAGCTGGTGCATTAGTTAAACCAAACGGCATGACCATAAACTCGTAATGACCGTAACGTGTTCTGAAAGCAGTCTTTGGAATATCATCTTCTTTCACCCGCATTTGATGATACCCGGAACGTAAGTCAATCTTTGAATAAACAGACGAGCCTTGTAGTTGATCAAATAAGTCGTCGATTCTCGGTAGTGGGTAGCGGTTCTTGATGGTAAGTTTGTTCAACTCTCGGTAGTCGATACACAACCTGAATGTACCATCTTTCTTCTTGACAAACAAAACAGGAGCTCCCCACGGTGATGTGCTTGGTCGAATGAAACCACGCTCTAAAAGTTCTTGTAATTGGCTTTGCAGTTCTTTCATCTCGCTGGGTGCGAGTCTGTAAGGAGCACGAGCTATTGGTGCAGCTCCTGGTACAAGATCTATTTGAAATTCAACGGATCGATGTGGGGGTAATCCCGGTAATTCTTTCGGGAATACATCGGGAAATTCTTTTGCAATGGGAACATCATTGATGCTCTTTTCTTCAGTTTGTACTTTCTCGACGTGTGCTAGAACAGCATAGCAACCTTTTCTTATTAGTTTTTGTGCCTTCAAATTACTAATAAGATGTAGCTTCGTGTTGCCCTTTTCTCCGTACACCATTAAGGGTTTTCCTTTTTCTCGTATAATGCGAATTGCATTTTTGTAACAAACGATCTCTGCTTTTACTTCTTTCAACCAGTCCATACCGATTATCACATCAAAACTCCCTAACTCTACTGGTATCAAATCAATCTTAAATGTTTCGCTAACCAGTTTAATTTCTCGATTCCGACATATATTATCTGCTGAAATTAATTTACCATTTGCTAATTCGAGTAAAAATTTACTATCCAAAGGCGTCAATGGACAACTTAATTTAGCACAAAAATCTCTACTCATATAGCTTCTATCCGCACCCGAATCAAATAAAACGTAAGCAGATTTATTGTCAATAAGAAACGTACCCGTAACAAGCTCCGGGTCTTCCTGTGCCTCTACCGCATTAATATTGAAAACTCTTCCACGGCCTTGTCCATTCGTGTTCTCCTGGTTCGGGCAATTTCTAATAATGTGGCCTGGTTTTCCACATTTATAACAAACTACATTGGCATAACTTGCTCCGACACTACTTGCTCCGCCATTACTCGTTCCGACACCATTTGTTCCTTTCGTTCTATTAACCCCTGGTCCGTAGACCTCACACTTCGCCGCGCTATGACCATTTCTTTTACACTTGTTGCAAAATTTGGTGCAGAACCCCGAGTGATTCTTTTCACACCTTTGGCATAGTTGCTTCTGATTGTTGTTGTTGTTGCGGTTATTATTGTTGTTGGGATGATTGTTGTAGTTGCTGTTGTTGTTGTTATTGGGCCGTTTGTTGTAGTTGCGATTGATGTTGCGATTGTTGGGATAATTGTTGCGATTATTGTTGTAATTGCTGTTGTTGTTGTATTGGTGATTCTTATCACCGTTTTCCTCCCACTTTCTTTTGACTTGCTTCACATTGGCCTCTTCAGCAGTCTGTTCTTTAATTCTTTCTTCAATCTGGTTCACTAGTTTGTGAGCCATTCTACATGCCTGTTGTATGGAGGCGGGCTCGTGTGAACTTATATCTTCTTGGATTCTTTCCGGTAATCCTTTCACAAACGCGTCGATCTTCTCTTACTCATCTTCGAATGCTCCCGGACACAATAGGCACAATTCTGTGAATCGTCTTTCGTACGTGGTAATATCAAATCCTTGGGTTCGTAACCCTCTAAGTTCTGTCTTGAGCTTATTGACCTCGGTTCTGGGACGGTACTTCTCGTTCATCAAGTGCTTGAATGCTGACCACGGTAGTGCGTACGCATCATCTTGTCCCACTTGCTCTAGATAGGTATTCCACCATGTTAACGCAGAACCTGTGAAGGTATGCGTAGCGTACTTCACTTTGTCCTCTTCAGTACACTTACTTATGGCAAACACCGATTCAACCTTCTCGGTCCACCGTTTCAATCCGATCGGTCCTTCGGTTCCATCAAATTCCAAAGGTTTGCAGGCAGTGAATTCTTTGTAGGTGCATCCAACACGATTTCCTGTACTGCTAGATCCAAGGTTATTGTTGGTATGTAGCGCAGCCTGTACTGCGGCTATGTTTGAAGCTAGAAAAGTACGGAATTCCTCTTCATTCATATTCACGGTGTGTCGAGTAGTCGGTGCCATTTCCTTCAAAATAGTTAAATGGAACAAGTTAATCATACAGAATATTAAGAGTAGTTAATAGTATTTCGTAGCATAATATGAACTCATTTATAAAAGCTTTTTCTTCATATTAGCGTTTTATAAGTTTAAATTCGGGTAGTACCTACCCGTTAAGTTCATACTTAGTAGCTAATATACAATTCAACTACTACAATTCTATATGAAAAACTGATTATAATAATATTTCGCGTTCAAACTTTTATACAATATTTTACAAACTTACAATACCGCTTATTTTACATAAAGCATGAAATATAGCACACAATAACTTTGATACAAGATAGTTGTGAAGACAATTCTAGCTAGTACACAAGTCGTTCAGCAAAGGCAATAAAGACACGTAATTCATACGTCCAGAAACAAGTCATGCATTCTGGTTTTACTAGGACTACTTCCCATCCTTGGTCTTGTGCAACATAACCGTTATGGCCGTTGATAAGACAGCGTGTTGTAACGTCATCAAAGGGACGAGGGTTACGTAATGTCCAACAGTCCCGTAATAATCTAAAAACCTCATTTCTTACCCCAATTACCGACTCCGTCACTTGTGGAAACGTTTTGTTTAATAGTTGTAGCCCGATGATCTTGTTCTCACTTTGGTGAGAAGCGAACATTACTAATCCGTAAGCATAACATGCTTCTTTATGTTGCATGTTAGCCGCTTTTTCTAAATCACGAAGTCCAATATTCGGATATATTGAGTCAAAATAATTTCTTAACCCGTTGCGTAAAATAGCATTTGGGTTCCCCGCAATATATGCGTCAAAGTAAACACATCGTAACTTATGGGTTTCCCAATGTGATATCCCCCATCTTTCAAACGAAAGTCTCTTATAAACCAAGACATTTTTGGAACGTTCTTCGAATGTCTTACAAACTGATCTCGCCTTAAATAGTTGTGCCGAAGAATTCTGGCCGACTCTAGACAAGATTTCATCAATCATGTCTCCGGGTAGGTCTCTTAAAATATTGGGTTGTCTATCCATTTTGTGTTTTTAAACTGTAAAATAGACAAGAGTTAGATTCATAAAAAATACTTATTAATACAAGCAATTTTTACATATATCATAAAGCATAAGAACACTATATTCCATATATTACACCACACGAATACAACTATCTTATTCCGACTCGCTCGTTTCTTCTTCTTCGGTTTTGGTTCGTTTTGCCAAGTTTCTAGGGATATATGATGTTCCCCTAATACGAGCCGTCGTTGTCCACATTGGTTTAGAAAAACCTGGTGGTTTAGAGGTTCCCGGGTCATTGTTACAACTTAAGGACTTCGGGGGTTGACGATACATATAAAGTTCATCGGGGTTGGAATTAGATTTCTCTATTTTTATGCCCTTTCCCTTATTATTTTCTTTTGCCTTTTTAAATTCAGTTGGGGTAATTTCTATAACATCATCGGAATTCTCGTCGGAATCCGATTCATCGGAGAATTGGTAATCCTCCCAATATTTTGCTTCCTTGGCGGAAACACCATTGACCATAATTAACTTTGGTCGGTTGGTTGAGGATTTTCTTTTACTTAACCGTTTTATTATTTCCCCCACCGGTTCTATTTCTTCATCCGGTTCCGATTCTTCTTCCGGTTCCGATTCTTCTTCCGGTTCCGACTCTTCTTCCGGTTCCTCTTCGGGAACTTGTGAATCAGTCCACAAATCATTCCAATTTACATTTGACTCTTCATTATTATTAGGTGAGTCAATGGGACTTGTTCTAGAGATAGACATCTATCACATAATATCAAACACGTTAAGAGATTAATATATCACATAATATTCATATGTTAAAAATATATAGTTTCCAACAAAAATGTTAAGCAATCATTTTTAAAGAAAACACGGTCGAAGTCCAGACTCACTAATGCATCCTAACAAACTCGATAAGACACACTAATGCAAATTTTCTGGTTCTCTAAGACCAACGCTCGGATACCAACTGAAATACAGTTGGGGACAACCACCGTCCCACCCAGTGCCTTCCCAGCTAACCGCCTGGTGACCACTGAGTGTACCTCAGACACTGATTTTAGGGCCTGCCTCTCGGCTACTGCCAACCCTCGTAAAGGATCGCAAGGAGTAAGAGCCAATGCTTCGTCACAGGTAACACTGTGAGAACCTCCTTTACGACTAACCCGCCACACATGGACGGCGTTATACCAGCTCTGATACCAACTGAAATGTCCCGTTCTTATTGATTAAAAACGTTCCATATTAATTGATTTCGTTGCGAGGTTTTGACCTCTATATGAGACGTTTTTTTCAAAGACTGCATTCATTTTTAAACAAACCATAACCTTTATTTCATCAATAAAGGTTTAAAAAGCTTTACGTAGATTATCAAATAATGATAATCTAAAATATCCTGTTTACACACGACCATTACATAATGGTTTACAATACAAATATGTTACAACAAAATAAGTTTCTTGAATGCAGTTTTTACACAATATCATACAAGCATGGACTCCAAATCTTGTCCTTATTTAAGTATGCGACAGCGGAAGCTCTTAATAATCACCTGAGAATAAACATGCTTAAAACGTCAACAAAAATGTTGGTGAGTTATAGGTTTAACCTATATATATCAAATCGTAACAATAGACCACAAGATTTCATATTTCAATACACATCCCATACATAGAGATATAAATCATTCATATGGTGAACACCTGGTAACCGACAATAACAAGATGCATATATAAGAATATCCCCATCATTCCGGGACACCCTTCGGATATGATATAAATTTCGAAGTACTAAAGCATCTGGTACTTTGGATGGGGTTTGTTAGGCCCAATAGATCTATCTTTAGGATTCGCGTCAATTAGGGTGTCTGTTCCCTAATTCTTAGATTACCAGACTTAATAAAAAGGGGCATATTCGATTTCGATAATTCAACCATAGAATGTAGTTTCACGTACTTGTGTCTATTTTGTAAATCATTTATAAAACCTGCATGTATTCTCATCCCAAAAATATTAGATTTTAAAAGTGGGACTATAACTCACTTTCACAGATTTTTACTTCGTCGGGAAGTAAGACTTGGCCACTGGTTGATTCACGAACCTATAACAATATATACATATATATATATCAAAGTATGTTCAAAATATATTTACAACACTTTTAATATATTTTGATGTTTTAAGTTTATTAAGTCAGCTGTCCTCGTTAGTAACCTACAACTAGTTGTCCACAGTTAGATGTACAGAAATAAATTGATAAATATTATCTTGAATCAATCCACGACCCAGTGTATACGTATCTCAGTATTGATCACAACTCAAACTATATATATTTTGGAATCAACCTCAACCCTGTATAGCTAACTCCAACATTCACATATAGAGTGTCTATGGTTGTTCCGAAATATATATAGATGTGTCGACATGATAGGTCGAAACATTGTATACGTGTCTATGGTATCTCAAGATTACATAATATATAATACAAGTTGATTAAGTTATGGTTGGAATAGATTTGTTACCAATTTTCACGTAGCTAAAATGAGAAAAATTATCCAATCTTGTTTTACCCATAACTTCTTCATTTTAAATCCGTTTTGAGTGAATCAAATTGCTATGGTTTCATATTGAACTCTATTTTATGAATCTAAACAAAAAAAGTATAGGTTTCTAGTCGGAAAAATAAGTTACAAGTCGTTTTTGTAAAGGTAGTCATTTCAGTCGAAAGAACGACGTCTAGATGACCATTTTAGAAAACATACTTCCACTTTGAGTTTAACCATAATTTTTGGATATAGTTTCATGTTCATAATAAAAATCATTTTCTCAGAATAACAACTTTTAAATCAAAGTTTATCATAGTTTTTAATTAACTAACCCAAAACAGCCCGCGGTGTTACTACGACGGCGTAAATCCGGTTTTACGGTGTTTTTCGTGTTTCCAGGTTTTAAATCATTAAGTTAGCATATCATATAGATATAGAACATGTGTTTAGTTGATTTTAAAAGTCAAGTTAGAAGGATTAACTTTTGTTTGCGAACAAGTTTAGAATTAACTAAACTATGTTCTAGTGATTACAAGTTTAAACCTTCGAATAAGATAGCTTTATATGTATGAATCGAATGATGTTATGAACATCATTACTACCTTAAGTTCCTTGGATGAACCTACTGGAAAAGAGAAAAATGGATCTAGCTTCAATGGATCCTTGGATGGCTCAAAGTTCTTGAAGCAAAATCATGACACGAAAACAAGTTCAAGTAAGATCATCACTTGAAATAAGATTGTTATAGTTATAGAAATTGAACCAAAGTTTGAATATGATTATTACCTTGTATTAGAATGATAACCTACTGTAAGAAACAAAGATTTCTTGAGGTTGGATGATCACCTTACAAGATTGGAAGTGAGCTAGCAAACTTGAAAGTATTCTTGATTTTATGAAACTAGAACTTTTGGAATTTATGAAGAACACTTAGAACTTGAAGATAGAACTTGAGAGAGTTCAATTAGATGAAGAAAATTGAAGAATGAAAGTGTTTGTAGGTGTTTTTGGTCGTTGGTGTATGGATTAGATATAAAGGATATGTAATTTTGTTTTCATGTAAATAAGTCATGAATGATTACTCATATTTTTGTAATCTTATGAGATATTTCATGCTAGTTGCCAAATGATGGTTCCCACATGTGTTAGGTGACTCACATGGGCTGCTAAGAGCTGATCATTGGAGTGTATATACCAATAGTACATACATCTAAAAGCTGTGTATTGTACGAGTACGAATACGGGTGCATACAAGTAGAATTGTTGATGAAACTGAACGAGAATGTAATTGTAAGCATTTTTGTTAAGTAGAAGTATTTTGATAAGTGTATTGAAGTCTTTCAAAAGTGTATAAATACATATTAAAACACTACATGTATATACATTTTAACTGAGTCGTTAAGTCATCGTTAGTCGTTACATGTAAGTGTTGTTTTGAAACCTTTAGGTTAACGATCTTGTTAAATGTTGTTAACCCAATGTTTATAATATCAAAAGAGATTTTAAATTATTATATTATCATGATATTATGATATATAATATATCTCAGTATGATGTATATACAGTTAAATGTCGTTACAACGATAATCGTTACATATATGTCTCATTTCGAAATCATTAAGTTAGTAGTCTTATTTTTACATATGTATTTCATTGTTAATACACTTAATAATATATTTACTTATCATTTAACATAATTAACCAAGTGTATCAATATCTTAATATGATTCATATGTACCTAGTAAGACGTTGTTATAACGATAATCGTTATATATATCGTTTTCGAGTTTCTTAAATTAATAGTCTCATTTTTATGTATATAACTCATTGTTAAAATACCTAATGAGATACATACTTATAATAAAAACATGTTAACTATATATATAACCATATATATGTCATCGTATAGTTTTTACAAGTTTTAACGTTCGTGAATCACCGGTCAACTTGGGTGGTCAATTGTCTATATGAAACATATTTCAATTAATCAAGTCTTAACAAGTTTGATTGCTTAACATGTTGGAAACATTTAATCATGTAAATATCAATCTCAATTAATATATATAAACATGGAAAAGTTCGGGTCACTACAAAATATAGAACTTCGTTCTGTGAAGTAAGTTTTTTATAATGTTTGTCATGACAAGTATATGAGTTTTGTATCATGCCTCGGTGCGTTCTAGTAAAACTTAAACGTTTTCTAGCCGATCCCTTGTGCCTTTACTGGCCGGCACAAAAGCTTCCGCCATCGGAGGTATTTTAAAAATACACTCCTTCTGTGGGCAGGTTATAAATGTAATGTTTTACATTTGTCACGGGCAGCACTTTGTTTAAGAAAAATATAAAATTTATTGTTCGGTACTGTGCAGTACATAAACAATTGATGACGAATTTAGGTGGATCAAGCCTAATTAGTACGCCATGAATGTTTAATGTATGCAATTGCTAACATATGCACTGTAAAATAACCACAATGGTTCACAGTAAATTTATAAACGTTGCTCTTCGTATAATGCAAAAATATGTTCTTCAAATGCCAAACATGTGTATTTTGGCATGAATACAATGATTGTAAAAGGAAATGTCTTCATAAAAATGCTAAAAAACTGCTCTGATAATAAACTTTTATTCTTGATAACATGCTGAGATTTGCTTCTTCACACGCTGAGCGCCCAGCGCTATCCGGCCTACACACTTGATTATGGAATGAAAAACTCCTGAACTTCATCATCACTAAACAACCGATCATGCTTTCTCCAGTTTACGTTGCCTTTTGGTAAGTTCACAAATGTGGATCTGTCCCTAGCCGGTGCCACATACTGTGAATGTATGGCGGCTACTCCGTTAGGAGTTGGGAACCTGATCTCTGCATGAGCTGTCGATGTTATTGCTCCGAATTTAGCCAATGCTGCCCTTCCAAAAAGGACGTTAAACCGAGAATTTCCATCTATGATTGTGAAATCAATTGTTTCTGTTCTCAACAATGGGAATGTGCCCATAACAACTTCCAAACGAATCTGCCCCATGGCATTTACCGGTGCTCCCGCTAATCCAGAAACTTTCAACCTCGTTTGTCTAGCTCTGCTCTGCACATGCCTTGGAAAAGTCTTCAAGTAATGCCAGTAAATGATGTCAGCTTCACTTCCCGTATCTGTGTAGATACATTTGACAAACTTATTTACTATCTCTGCTGAAATGATCACTGGTTGGACGGACAACGCCCAATTCTGAATTGGCTGAAAGATAATTGGAGCATATATCCAGCTGTCCAAATTGCTGTTTGTTGATTCACCTTCTTCATAATGACTGTCATGGATCCAAACCATCCTAATTACAACTTCTGGAGTTGTCTCACGCTCTGTGATCCGGTCTTCGTACTGCGGTTGGTTCTGATTATCTCTTCCGCCATGCTACTCTCTTCTGTTCTCTCCACGGCGTCCTCTGTTACCATCATTCCTTTGCCACACAAATTTCCTGCGAGGATCATTCCTCCTGTACTGTTTGCCAGGCAACAAATGATTCAGTTATCCTTCCTTGATTTTCGCTATGATTTCTCTCATCAAAGATTTGCAATTGTCTGTATCATGGCCCCAAGCATCATGGAAATCACACCACAACTCACTCTTTGGACCCTCCCTTTCCTCCATAGGTGCTGGAGCATTGAAAGTGGTCTGAATTGGTTCAGTGAAAAGAATTTCCTTCGGAGTTTTGGTAAGCGCCATGATCAACGGGTGCCTTTCTATTGGCCTTCTGTTGTGGTGAAAATCATTAGGGTGATTATTTCCTCTCCATCCTCCATTTGAATTGTCATTCCTTCTCTGATTTCTATCAAAATACCGTCCTCCGTTGTGCGGCTTGCTATTACTGCCAGTATCAAACTTGTTCAACCCACGCTCACTAGCTCGAACATGCCTATGTGCAACCTCCAACACTTGATGCAATGTTTTTGGCAAGTCATACCGTAATGCATGAACAAGTGCACTAAACCGTCACTGGTCCAAACAGAAAATGAAACCAGATACAAGCTGTGATTCTGGACAATTAGGAATCTTCTGTGCTTCAAGTGTATAACGCTTCATAAATTTACTCAAAGATTCGTTATGATGCATTGTGATCTCGTGTGCATCAAGATGTGTCAGAGTACAGCTCCGTAGATTTTGGTATTGCATCACAAATTTTGCTCTCAAATCAAGAAAACTGGTAGTACTCCTTGGCGGCAAACTAGCAAACCATTCGCTTGCCATTTTCTACAATACCATAGGAAACATATGGCACTCAGTTTCATCTTCCCAATGCTGAAACCTCATAACACCTTCAAACATAGTCAGAAAATCTTCCGGATCCGTTGTGCCATCATAAACTCCAATTGTTGTTATAGCAAGATTTCTGGGCAATGGATAATTAGCAATTCGATCAATGAAACACTGTGTAGATTCAGCCATGGCTGGTGGCTTGATGGCTTGCTCTCCAGTAATGAGGGTAAAGAAATTGTCCACGGCCACAGCACGAACGGCGGGCTGCGCTAAGCGTTGCTTATATTTTGCCGGAGCTGTCTACTTAAGAATGTCATTTAATAGCAACACTGCCTGCTTCTCTAACATGAACTCATCTTTGTCAATTTCATCATCAGAGTCATTATTATCATAGCTCAGGTCGTTATCATCCCCAGAATCATCAATAAGACTACCCAGCTTGTCGAGTAGCCTGGATAACTTGTATTTTGATATAGATTGCCTTTTCATTATTTGCTTGTCTCTGCCATCCGCCATCCGCCGAAGAGGTATAAATGATGGACATCGCCGTGGTTGCATCAATGGTCGTCGCTCTGTATTAGTAACAAAATTTGAAAGTCTTTCTGCACTTTTAGTTGTCGTTTCTTCGATTACTGGCCTTTTCTCCGAATTAGTTGCCAAATGTTTAAGCCTTTCTGCAGTTTCAGCAACTGTTTCTTCAATCGTACCATCTAGTGGCTGAACGGGTACATCTTCAACAGTTATCATGTCATCAGTTGATGGATTGTTGACTGCTTCAAGTACAAATGGAGCTTCAGTTGTTTTTGTTCCTTTTCCGTTTCGTGTGTTCTTTGCATTAGTGGATGGCGCCATTGTTAACACCTATTTCCTTATGAGGTAACGTTTAGTATGTCAACAAGATACTAGAAGTAATCTAGCTTTAGGAGGGCGGAGTGTTGCCGATTGATTTTTACCCTCGGGAAATAATCCCTGTAGACCCGGTTCACAAGTATAGAAACTTGTGGGGTGGCTTAATCAATCTGTCATCCGTAGAGCGTAAGAGTGCTAGCCGGATGACTTCTAGTGAGAGAAAGTAGAGAGAGAAAGAGAAGTGAAGTCTCAGCTCTCAAAGTTGTCAAAATATCTGAACTGTGTAAAATGACGACCCAAGGGGTCTATTTATAGTGTCAGATCCACCAGATTGCTCGGGGACACGTGTCAAATGATGATACGTTCTGTTATTCGTGATTCGAAATTTATGCTGAAGGTGGTGTTCTCCGGCCAGGGCTTACGCGCTAGGCGGCCTTCAGGGCTTATGCATGACGGAGCAGCCTGTACAGAGGAGAACGCTGGACAGAGAACTTCGCAGAACTGTTGTTTCCAGCCTTCCTGATGCTACTTTTATGCAACCATTATGCCTTTTATGTGTGTATACGATAGGATACACCATTACTTGTTATGTTTTGAGATTAGATAGAATGTAAGATGAAGGGACCCGTTCATATACATTATAAATGATTCACAATAGTTGATTACATTGCGAGGTATTTGACCTCTATATGATACATTTTACAAACATTGCATTCGTTTTTAAAAGACAATCTTTCTTTACATCGAAAATTGACAGGCATGCATACTATTTTATAGTATCCACTCTCCAACTATAAATTGATTTAATAATAATCTTTGCTGAACTCAATGACTCGAATGCAACGTTCTTTGAAATATGCTATAAAAGACTCCAAGTAATATCTTTAAAATGAGCAAATGCACAACGGAAGATTTCTTTAACACCTGAAAATAAACATGATTTAAAGTGTCAACCAAAAGGTTGGTGAGTTCATTAGTTTATCATAATCATTTATTTCCATCATTTTAATAGACCACAAGAATTTCATATGGTGAACACCTGGTAACCGACATTAACTAGATACATATAAGAATATCCCCTATCATTCCGGGATACTCCTTCGGACATGATATAAATTTCGAAGTACTAAAGCATCCGGTACTTTGGATGGGGTTTGTTAGGCCCAATAGATCTATCTTTAGGATTCGCGTCTATTAGGGTGCATGTTCCCTAATTCTTAGATTACCAGACTTTAATAAAAAGGGGCATATTCAATTTCGATAATTCAACCATAGAATGTAGTTTCAATTACTTGTGTCTATTTCGTCAAACATTTATAAAAGCACATGTATTCTGAGTCCCAAAAATATAAAGGGTAAAAAGGCAAATGAAACTCACCATACTGTATTTCGTAGTAAAAATAAATATAACATCATTGAACAAGTGCAAGGTTGGCCTCAGATTCACGAACCTAAATTAATTATATATATTTATGTGTTGGTCAATATTTGTCTAACAAATTAGGTCAAGTCATAGTGTACCACAATCCTAATGCTCGAGACTAATATGCAAAAGTCAACAAAAGTAAATTTGACTCAAAATAATTTCCAAAAATCTATACATGATTAATATATAGTTTAAATATCGTCGTTTTATATTTTTAAATATTTTTAAAAGATTTATTAGAGTAAATAATATAATTTATTTATTAATAAATAAAATTTTATATTAAATTTATATAATAAAATATACTTTTATATATATTAAATAATAAAATTTATAGAGTTCATTTAATATCATAAAGATAATATGATAGGTATTATTAAAGTAAGTTATTAAGCGTAGTAAAATATGTTTGTATCACATATTTATTTGATAAAATAATATCTATAATGTTAGTAAGTAAAAGTTGTATTATTTTGTAATAATAATAATTATTATAAAAATATC